>NC_073257.2:10000-5010000 GCF_029289425.2 Pan paniscus | reverse complement strand
AATAGAAAGGTGTTATCAGCCTATAAGACATTCCTTTATGAGTGATACAAAGTCCTATATAAATTCAGAGAAAAGAAAAGTGGTTTTAGAAATCCTTGATCAGTGAGTGTGAAGCATGTGGTGGCCCGGTTACTGTTTGGTTGCCCATCTGTCCTCCCTCTGGGGATCAGCACCGCCTTACTTTGGAAGAATTGTTTTCCTTTTCACTGTAAGGTTCTTTCTGGCTATGCAATGGGGCACATTGCCGCAAACTAGCCCTGTTCCAGTCTTTGAGAACCTTGAAATTGGAACCAAGGGAAGAGGATTGCCTCTTGAATGGTAATTCTCTAAAATCTAGTCTGAGGTGCTGGTGCCAAATCCCTGGGTCTGTGGAAGGAGCTGGGCTGTGAGAGGGGAGAGTGATGTTGATGTCAAGAGAGAGGCAGGTGCTAGGAGCAGAGAGATGGAGGCCTGGAGGGTTTCTGGGTTTCTCTGAGGCTTAGGGTTTGGATCATTGTCTTCGTTACTGGAACAAAGGATTTACCATACCTGCTCTTCTGGGAATGAAACTGTCCTGCTTTGCAAAATAAAGTGTCATTAGGAAGAGATCTTAAAAACCCCACACCATAGACAGGTGCACAGATCCGTAGAAGTGTTAAAGTTCTGTCTGTTGGATGCTAAGCCAAGACTCTTAAGTATGTTCTAAAGAGAAACTGGTGTGTGTAGGCTGTGCACTCCCAGGGAGATAAAAAGTCAGGAACTTTATGGGTTGGGCTTGGTGGCTCCCACCTGTAATCCCAGCACTGTGGGTGCCTAAAGTGGGCAGATTTATTGAGCTGAGGACTTCGAGACCAGCCTAGGCAACATGGTGAAACCCCATGTCTACAAAAACTACAAAAATTAGCTGGGCGTGGTGGCACGTACCTGTAGGCGGGAGGATCGCTTGAGCCCAAGAGGGAGAGGGTGCAGTGAGCCATGATTGTGCCACTGCACTCCACCTGGGTGACAGGAACTTTATGGGGAATGGGATCTTGGAGACTGAGTAGAGACTAGAGGAAAAAAAAAAAACTACCTCCCCAACTGGCCACACTATTCTTTTAAAAAAAATGTTAATTGACAAATTAAAATTGTATGTATTTACGGAGGTAGAATGTGATGTTATGATATATGTATACATTGTGGAATAATTAAATCCAGAGAATTAATAGATTCATCACCTCAAAACCTATCTTTTTTGTGGTGAGAACATTTGAAATTTATTGTCTTAGCAATTTTGAAATACACAATACTTCATTGTAAACTACAGTCACCATGCTGTGCTGTAGATCTCAACAAAATGTATTCTTCCTGTCTCAACTAAAACATTGTACTCTTTGACAACATTTCCCCATTCCTCTCACCCCCTCCAAAAATACCCATTCTTTATGTTGAAGAGAATGGCTAAAAAGTCCCAGCAGGTTTCAACTGACGGATTCAGTGGTTGTCCCATCACACTTCAATGTTATTAATAGAAAGGGGAGGGGCAATACATAATTCGGACAGGCGGAAAGTACCATTGTAACCACTTTCCTGACTTCACAGAAAAAGTCCTCTTGTTTTCATCTGTAAAATGGGAACTGCGTGAATACCATTCTTCTTTTCTTCAGCCTCCAAAGAAAAAACAGATGCAAAGCCTTTTATCAATTGCAAAACAGTATACAATGTGTGTTATTACTCACAGTTGTCTTACTGTGACCAAACACTTTATAAGCCTGCGGCAAGTCAGCCTTACTCTCAGGAAGTGGACAATATTTGGGGAAGGAGAAGCAGCAGGATCTTTCAGGACAGTAGCCTTGGTGGGTCCAAAAATTCCTTGAGCGAAATGGGAGACAAAATTTTCTTCCTGCTTTGGGGTTTATCCTGTTAGTCTTTTCTCTCTTCACTCCTATTTTCTATGGAGAATTTCCTGGTTTTGGAGTTTGGGTGCGTTTTATGGAGAGGAGGCAGAACATCTTTAGCTCCAGCAGAATGAAAGGATACATGCAAAGGAACCTAGCACAGTATGTGGTACCCAGTTCCCCTTTAACTTGGCTTTATTCATTCACTCCTGGTAGGGCATTAATAAGGGATTTAGCCCCCTCCTATTGAAAACGTTTAATTCAGGGAAGAGTTCAGGCAGTGTGGACAGATACAGTGTAGGCCAAGCCTGTTTCTAAGGCAGGAGCTGGGTAGGGAGGGTGAGAAGGGCGAGAAGAATAGGGCAATATGTGTCGTCTGTGTTGCTGCTGTTGCAACCACCACAACAAACAAACAAGTGAAAAAAAAAAAAAAAAGAATTGTCCATACCGGAAAGTGTGCTGTTTTGGAGGAGGCTGGGGAAAGTGTGGATGGCTCGAGTGGGTCCTGTTGGATTGAAGTCTGACAGTGGTGATTCCCTTCAACAAATGGTCGGGGTGGGAGGGTACACACACACACACACACACACACACACCCCACACGCAGCGCCCAGCCTCCGATTTCAGCGCTGGCAGGAGATAACCATTCTTAGCTCGCCTTTCCAGGGTTATTTTTGGCTGAGGCTGTTCGCTGATGGCAAAAGGTTTCAGCCCCCTCCCAAATCCCTCCCCGTGCTTGTTCTAAAGAGAAACTGGTGCGTGTAGGCTGCTCACTCCCAGGGAGACAGGGAGACGGGCCTGGCGCCGGAGAGGAACCCGGACTCTGCCCAAAGTCTCGCCGCCCGCCGGCTGTTTTCTGGCGGAGGGTGTGCCCCGGAGGGTGGCGATCGCGCGTGAAGGCTGGGGCCAGGCGCGAGTGCAGGCGTCACCGGGGTCGGGCTAGCAGGCCCTGGAATCAGGCTTTTGGGACACCCCGAATGTGAGTCCCACTTGGGGAGAAACTGAGGGCACCTCGGGTGGTCTGGCAGCGGAGAAGGTGGGCGGGAGAAAACTTTACGGGAAGGCAGAAGCAATCTCTGCCGAGGGAGTCAGCGAGCGGCCACGCGGAGAGGAGGGGCGGGCGGTCCCCAGGCGGGCGGGCGCAGGGCGCCGACCTGCCGGAGAGGGCGCCCGGGCGCGAGGCGGAGTCCCGGCGAGTGGCCAGGCTGGCGGAGGCCCCCGGTAGGCTGCAGATTCCCTCCGGCCCCGGGAGCCGCAGTAGGACCGGCCAGGAGGCGAGCCCCATCCCGGTGCTGACAGTGCCCACCGCGCCCTACGAGGACCGGCGGCCGGCCGGTGGCGGGGGTCTGTGGCGACCTACCGGCCTCTTCGAGGGCCAGCGCAACAACCTGCCCAACTTCATCCAGAGCGTGCTGTTGTCCATCGACCTGCGCGACCGTCGGGGCTGCACCACGGTGGTGGGCAGTGACGGCAGGTACTTTAGCAGGACGGCCATCAAGATCGTGGTGCAGATGGCCGCGGCCAACAGGGTGAGTGTCCGGATGCCCCTTGCTTCCCGCCGCGCCGCCGCCATGCCCTCTCCTAGCCCTTGTCCCCCTGCTGCCTCCGGGCCCAGCTGGGAGGCCCCTGCCCGGCCCTGGCTTTGCTTCCTCACTCCTGCGTCCTCACCCTCCAGCGCCCCACTCCCGCCGTGCTCGCAGCCTCCCCGGTGCACCCCGGACACTGGGTTCTATTAGTACCCACCACCCCCAAAAGCCTTGAGGGGTGTCCGTCGTTCCTGGAGCCACTCCGGGCGCCCTGGACTCTTCTCCGACTCTGCACACCTCCCGCACCTGCTCATTTTTCTTTCGGACATTCTCTTACCCGGCCCTGTAGATTCCAAGGCATCTCCCAGTTTTCCATATTGTTCCCAACGCGTTCACTGCCCACAGTCCCCACACAAACTTCTTTCCCAAGCTCACAACATAGTTCCTCTGCCCTGTGCCCTTTTTGCAATAATCTGCCAGTCCCCTAAGTCTTAGCTCTGCCTATTTAACAGTAGTGGTGTCTCAGAACACACACACACACACACACACACACACACACACACGATCCCTGACATATTTGGCAAGAGTAGGCCCTGAAGGTTTTTAATATTTTGGTTCTTTAACCCAGTGGAATTACTGAATGATTTATTTAATTAGGGTAGGGATGGAGTGGATCCATTTGTTTGATGCTAAACAGCCTGAGCTCGCAGTTCCCAGGGGGCGTATCTCTAAATGGTCTGAAACGAGATTTGCAGTGGTTTTCTTAATGCAATTCCCAACTTCTCTCCAAATGCCTTTTGACATTTGACAACATTTCATGCCTCTTCCCCTTTCGCTTTTCATCCTTGTTTTCTCACCCTTCTCCCACGACCTCGGTAGTCTTCTGCAATCCAGATTCTCAGACTTCGGGTTTTTCTCCCTCTGCCCCTTTCCTCTCTGTCCTATAACTAGAAGCACCTTTTGGCATAGACCCGTATCCCAGTTTCCTCTTTCCCAGGTCCAGCAGCATCTCAAGGACATCTACAAGAGGGATACTTAACTTCAGGGGTCTCTGAATGATATGTGGGAAACATCGTCTAAAAAAGTAATTTTATCCTTATTCATGCAACCAGACCCACACTCATAGAACTTTTCTTTAAGGGGAGTGTCTTGCAGATGTATAAATGAGTGTTAAGATCTTTAAAGGCGAAACTGAACATTTCCCTGGCATTTGAATTCCCTCCTTCCTTCCCAACCCTCTCCTTTTCATTTTCTCATTTATTATTAAAAACATTTTTAATGGATCTCCATGCTTCATATTTATCTACTATAATTCCTCCTTCTCGGTGTTGCAGGGATGGGGAAAGAGGATTTTTTAAAAAACACAATAAAAAGCAATTGGGAGAAACAGGGCCAGTGGTGTTGTGGTGGGTAGTGGAATTGTGATTTTTGACTCCAGTAGACAATGATGCTGGATATATGGGGTTTGATTTCTCTCTGGCTCCTCACTTGAGATTGATGAAGTTTGGCTAGAATCAGGGAGTTGAAGAGAGGTTGACAAATGGTCTTTCACTCTTCTCTGACACGCTGTTCCTGTGGAGTGATGGAGAATAATGAGCCTTGGGAGAGCTATGGGAGCTCTCATACTCCTTCCCGAGCCAATTTTTTAGGGAGTGAGAGAAACATGGCCTGTCCAATACTTGTTGTGGGTCAGGATATTTTTGAAGCTACGGTTGTTGATTTGCATGGGAAAATTATTATGTCTTATTATTTCTTGTCCCACTTTACCATAAGGGCTCCTCAGCTTCTTACTTCAATGGGTCTTCCATGACAAACACACTTTATTAACTCTAAGAGTGGAATTTATTTTAACAGATAATTAGCATAGGTCAATATATGCTTAAAATAGAGTCAAATTAAACCTACTAGCTGTTATAAAGGACAGATGACAAAATCCACATAGAAGAATCGACTCTTAAATAATCTGAAAGTACTACTTCTAAGAGGGGCGGGCATGGGTGAAGGGAATGGTGGACATGTTTCAGAATTTCAAACGCCAACTTTAACCAATCGTTTCCTCATTTTGTTCACCTTCTTGGGGGCTTATGCTAAAGTGAAGTGAATAGCCATAAGGCTGGCTTCAGGAGAAAGGTGGTCTAAAAGAACTGGATAATTATAAGCAAAATTGGTCTCGAATGATTGAAAATTGATGAGAATGTGCTTGTCTCCTGATTTGGCATCCTGAGTTAGACTCAGGAATACTGAACATGGATCCCAAAGGCTTTGGTCTTTTTTGATATCCTATTGGATAATCATAAGCAGGCTAGAAAAATAGGAAACTAGAATTTATTCTCTTTGAACTGACAAATCTGACCAGTGGGCTGCATTCTCTCTATCTGAAAAATCTTGGTCTTGATTGAAAAAGTTAATTTTACAAAGCAATTTTCTTTTTTTAAATTAAATTTCACTTTTTTTGAGACAGGGTGTCACTTTGTTGCCCAGGCTGGAGTGCAATGGTACAGTCTTGGCTCACTGTAGCCTTGACCCCCACAGATTCAGGTGATCTTCCCACCTCAGCCTCCTGAGTAGCTGGGGCTATAGGTTCACGCCACTACGCACAGCTGATTTTTGTGTTTTTACTACTCATAGGGTTTCTCTGTGTTGCCCAGTCTAGTCTCAAACTCCTGATCTCAAGAGATCTGCCTGCCTTGGCCTCCTAAAGTGTCATGAACCACCATGCCCAGCCTACAAAGCAATGTTCTAGGAAAAACTACAGTTACTCTTTGATTATGTAATTGCTGGAGAAGAAAAGCATGGCATTTCTAAAATGATGAACTATATTACTTATATTTTAATATCTCATAAAGTTTGAAATAGACATTTCAAACATAAACATGTATAAAAATTTTTATAAATTAAAAATATAAAATCAAAAACATTTTACAATTATTTTATTATAAAATTATTATAGAATCAAAAACATTATAAATTTAAACAAGTTTTTAAAAAATTTATTTTGGGATTTCCCATGGAGTGATGGAGAATAATGAGCCTTGGGAGAGCTATGGCAACTCTCATACTCCTTCCTGGGCCAACTTTTTTAGGAAATGGGAGAAATATACCCTGTTCAATGTTTATTGAGGGTCAGGATATTTTTGAAGCTACAGTTGTTGATTTGCTTTAAACTTTAAAAAATTTTTAAAAAAATTATGGCATGTAAAAAAATTTATTATAAAACTTTGAAATTTTCAAACTTTCAGAAAAGCAGAGAGATGAGATTAATGGCACTCACAGGCAAGCATAGAACATAGATTGTAAACATTTTGCTATATTTGTGTCATGACTATTTTTTGCTTGTGTTTGAAAGTATATTAAAGAAAATGATATTTTACCCCTAAATTCTTTAGTACAGATTTCTAAAAAAATAAGAACATTTTCCTGTATAGTTACAAAATCATCTTTTCAAACAAAATAAAAAATGGCTTTTTTATATCATTTATTACCCAGTCCACATTCAGATTTCCTCAATTATTGTGAAATGTCCTTTTATTTTTTGAGACAAAGTCTTGCTCTTTCACACAGCCTGAAGTGTAGTGAAACAATCATAGCTCATTGCAGCCTCAAACTCCTGGGCTCAAGTGATCTTGCTGCCTCAGCTTCCTGAGTAGCTAGGACTATAGGTGCACACCACCATGCCCAGCTAATTTATTGTTTTTGTAGAGATGGAGGTCTTACTACATTGCCCAGGCTGGTCTCAAACTCCTGGCTTCAAGTGATCCTTCCAGCTTGGTCTCCCTGAAATATCTTTTGTGGCTGGTTTGTTCAAATTAGTTTCTTCTAATCAAGGGACACACATTGCATTTGATTATTTAGCTCAAAACTGTTTTAACCTGGAAAATACCCATACTCTTTGTTTATGTATTTATTTAGTGAAATTGACTTGTTGAAAAACTAGTCAGTTGTCCTGTAGAATATTTCCCCTTCTGGAATTTTCTGGTTGCTTTTTATGGTGTCATTTAACTTTTCACTCTGTTTTTTCCTGGTTAACTGGAAGTTAGTTCTAAAGGCTTTTAGGCCTGCTATAACAAAATACCAAAAACTGGATGACTTATAAAGAATAGAAATTTATTTCTCACAGTCCTAGAGGCTAGCAAGTTTAAAATCAAGGAGCATGTGGTTTTGATATCTGGTTAGGACCAACTTTCTGGTTCATAGATTGGCCTTCTTGCTGGGCCCTCACATAGTGGGAGAGACTAGCTAGCTCTCTGGGGCCTCTTTTATAAGGGCACTAATTCCAATCATGAAGCCTCTGTCCTTATGGTCTAATGACCCCCTAAAGGCCCCACCTTTTAATACCAGCACCTTTGGGGTTAGGATGTCAACATATTAATTTTGGGAAGACATACACGTTCAGCCCATTGCAAGGTTTAGTTAGATTCAGGTTCAACTTCTTTTTTTAAAGACTATTTCATAGACAATAATGTGTATTCACATCCCATCATTAGTGATGGTGAGATGATCGCAAGGTTAGGGTGATCACTGCCTATCTCCTCTGCTATATTCCCCCTTGGGTCAAGCCAGTAGTCTGTGATGTGAACTTTGTACCATGTGTATATTCAGTTATATTCTGTATCAATAGTTACTTGATTGTTTTAGCATTTATTAATGATCCTTGCTTGAGTTGATTATTTCATTAGGGGTTTCAAAATGGTGAATTTCTAATTCTCTAATTCTATCTACATGTTTTAGCTGGCATTTTTCTATAAGCAGACCATTTTCTTCACAACTGGGTTATTTGGCTACCCTGAAACATAGTTCCTTCCGGGAAGGCAGAACATATGTTTATTTCTGTCTTTTAAAAATTACTGGTGTTTGGAGTGAAGATTAGGTGAGCTAACTACCTCCACAGGTGACAAATGAATTTTGTTTTGTCTCAATTTTGCTTTTTTGAATATCACTGTGGCTGCTTGGATTTTTATATTTAATTTGAATGGATTAGGGAATAAATGAGAAGATAGGTTTTATCTGTTTCTGTAGTTTTTATGTGGCTGTGTGAACTTACTTTTAAAAATTCCCAGAAATATTTTAATTCCCCTTTAAAGATATAAACTATGTCATACTATAAAGCAAAAGAAAAACCAATCATGTGAAGAGTAAATAGTATCGTTTAAACGAATTGTGGTTAAGCTTAGTTTGTAACTAATTAGTTTTTTATTTTCTTTCTACTTTTATCTGCTTCAGAGCCTCTTCAGTGGTTTAGATCTTCTATGTGTCAAATTATTCTAATCTCTTAAAAAGTTTAAGAGCTAAAATACAACACAATGACTACAAGAATGCCTTTGTCCTTTTCTGGGTAGGTACACCTAAGGCAACTTCTTTTTCTCTTCTTTCTTCTCTTCTTCTTTCTTATTCTTAAATCATCTTCAATATTGGACAGATGACAGCACTATGCCTGCCTCAAGATGTTTCTGAGTTTTTCTTTTTTTTTTTCTTCTTTTTTTTTTTGAGATGGAGTCTTGCTCTGTCACCCAGGCTAGAGTGCAGTGGCACAATCTTGGCTCACTACAACTTCTGCCTCCTGGGTTCCAGTGATTCTCCCAACTCAGCCTCCTGAGTAGCTGGGGTTACAGGCATGCACCACCACGCGTAGTTAATTTTTTGTATTTTTACCAGAGACGGGGTTTCACCATGTCGGCCAGGCTGGTCTTGAACTCCTGACCTCAAGGGATCTGCCTGCCTTGGCCTCCCAAAGTGCTGGGATTACACGTGTGAGCTACTGCGCCCGGCCGTTTCTGACTTTTTCTAAAGTCTTCTTTCTCTGGAGATGACATTATATAATAGCACTGTTCAATAGAAGTTTCTTTGATGATGGAACTGTTCTATAATCTGCATTGTCCCAGCCACTAGCCATATGTGACTACTGTAACACTTGAAATGTGGCTAGAGCAACTGAAGAACTGAATTTTGCATTTTACTGAATTTTAATTAATTAAAATAGAAATGCAAATAACCATAAGTGGTTAGTAGCTACCATACTGGACAGCAAAGATCTATAATTCAGCATTTAAAATCGATTTTGTTTTGTTTTCAAAAATGGAGTCAGACTTTTACAACCCAAAAGAACTGTAGGTTAAATTAAGGTAAATCACCAAATACTACATACACATTTGGGAAATCCAAACCAGATTTTTTCATGTGATAACCACACCCTCTTTTGACTTTAGCCTTGGAGTTAATGGAGTATGGCAGAAAAAACCCTGTATCAGCAGCTGGAAGACTCACCTTCTTTTCCTAGCTCTGCCATATATTGACCAAAAGAGTCAAAGTCCATTCAGATGGTTGAGGGGCCTTGGAATTTTGTTTTTGGTTTTCACATACAAGTTGGAGGGCAGATGCGTTAGCCTCTTGAAATACCCAGAAACCACTTGTTTCCTCATCTAAAAATCAGGTATGACAGGATCATTTAATTATCCTGGAAATCAGACGAAGCACTGCATATGAAAGCACTTTGTAACATCGATAGCACTGGGAAATGTAAAGACCTTTTACTGAAATATAAAGGTGTATGGTCAACTGAATATATCTCAGATAGTTATGATTTGACTGTATATATTGAATATAACCTGTAGTGGGCCCCTTGGTAAACAGCTTACAGTTTTGTTGCAAGTTTTAGCCAAGAGAAAATTTATTTGTTGACTAGTCATGCCCTTTATTGGCCACATGATGAGCAGCAAAGATATTAACACACAGTGCACCTTGCAGAATTCAAGAATGTCTCAGTGTCTTGTGAACTAGGAAGCTGAAATGCAGTGGTATGCAGAAGGCTGGCTCAGTAGGAGCCTTGGGAGTGTCCTCCAGATAGATGTTTGTGCAGGTTGTATTTGATTCCAGTTGGCCATGAAAAGCTGGTTGCTCTAAAGAATGAGAATATACTTGGTTTTGCATTTACTAGAACTATCTGGGGAACAAATCTTGGGGTGGAAGAAAGAAGGGAGGGAGGGAAAGCTGTGCTTCAATACCTAGGGCTTCTTTCCTGGAATGGATCTGAGAATCTGGGATTGGGTGGCTAATAGCTCATCTCTAGAAGGGAGAAAGAACTGGGTGGTGATGGCTTTGTATTTTCTATTGGAGTTCACTAGAGAATAGGTGAATGGAATGGGCTGCTATGATCCAGACATTAGGGAGGACAGGTTTGTGATACATTAGAAAACTTGAATGAGCCCTTCTATGATTCTCTCTTCCCTCTTTCTGCTTCCCGTTCTTAATCACCATCCGCAGGTTGTGGAATTAGCAAATCTATTATGTGAGCAATAGCAAACTTACAGGAGCCCTTGGCTCCATCTATCTCCCTGTTTGTGTCAGTTCCTTCTGGATGCTTTTAGTCTGTGGTCTTCATTCACTCTTTTTATGGGGAAGTAAAAGGAGTGGGACAGATTATGAGAACAGCTGGGTCCTCCCAGTTGCTGGGGTGGTTATTTTAAGCTTTGTTTAATGTGTCCAGAGACCCAGATGGCATTTTTAACTAAGCTGCTTTATTAAATCTTGTGATAAAGCATAGTGACGTTTATTGAAAAGGCAGACACGCATCAGCAACATTATGCGTGAAACTTGCTCTAAGAATTTTCTATAAAACATCTGTTCTCTTTGAGCCTTTTGTGAACTCTGGAAGTTTGCTAGTTTCCATACAGACTTGAGAACAAGAAGTTGGAACCCACTTTTGGAGATGTCCAAGCATAGGTATTGGAATCATTAATCCTAACCCTCTCAGTTTTAAGGCCCCGGATACCCTTCTGTTAGACAACAGTAACATGAGCAAGCACTGTAATAACATTTAAACAAGATTATTTGGAAATAATGGACAAGAAAAATTAGTATACATTGTTTGGGGATTTTAAAATTAAAGATAAAAAGCTAGGGCTTCAATGACCTGTGCCAGCCTATAGCCTTAAGAGTCAATTTGCAAACACTCAAGATTTGGCCAATATGCCTCTACTACTTCTACTTAACACAGTCAAAGGGAAATTTTTAGATTCTTCCATCTGATTTGACTCTCTTAGTTACGAATAAGAGGATATCTAGAATATATATGTGACTTGTTAAAATGAAAATCCACCTTCTCTGAGTCTTCAAATATCTTTCATATCTTACATTTTTAGTCAAATCAACTTTTGAAGTCATGTCCGTAGTTGTATGAAAAGAAAAATTTCAGGAACATTCAACCTCAAAAGTTCTTTTTCTTAGTCTGAAGTCGTAGAAGCATTTGACTTTTACTTTCTCTTTTTAAGTTTGTACTAGTAGGTATTTTGTATAAATATAATATTTACTTATTGCCTTTGTATTCTTTTTCTCTAGTAAACATCCTGGTTTTTAGCTATCAATATGTAGTTTTACATTTAGGGATTTCTAATGGAAAGAGAAAGGAATCTGCAATCAGAGGACGAGAGTTTATTCTACTTGACCAAACACATAGAAAATACTGGAAGGAGAGTTTTACAACAAATATTTTATATCTATGACATGTAAAAAGATTTTGAAATCAAGAAAATTCAAACAATTCAATACAAATATCATCAATAATAACACATGAACAGGTGGCCAACTTTATTAATAACCAGAGAAATATAAATTAAAACAATCCATCAACTTGTAAAACAGATGAAATTACCCAGATTTGGTGTAGCAGATGGAAAATTGTCATGTTTGTATACTGTTCATAGAAGATAAATTGACATAATTTTTTGGTCAGGCAATTTGGAAGTATATATCTAAATTAATAGAGTAGTTTTCTAATAACCTGGGAATCTCTTAATCTAAGAATCTTTACTGTAGATTTTTCTAGAACAAATGTACAAACATCTGTGTACAAGGGTACTCACTGCAGCATTTTGCTAAGGAAAAACTCAGAAAAAATCTGTATGTTCAACAGAGAACAGGTACATAATTTATGACACAACTGCACAATATACACCACTAAAATAAAGGATATAAATTTATATGTAGTATGAAAAAGATGTGAATGATAGCTTGTTGGTGAAAAACAGCAATGACTGGAATATTGTGTGTAACGTAATCCTGCTTTTCTGTATATAATGTAGGCATAGAAAATAGGATTGAAAGGACATACTCTAGTCAACAGTGTATATAGCTTGGGTGGAGGGGGTGTATAATGGGGAAGGAGAGTCCCTTTTCCTATCTATTCCATATACATCTCTGGATTTAAAAGATCATACATGCATATGCATTACCTTCAAAATTAAAATGATAAAGACAAAAGGAGAAGCTTTGGATTTGAATCATGATACTACTGTTTGCAACTTCTATGACCGTGGGGAAGTCGCCTAGCCTCCTGGGGTTTATTTCCTCATTTATAAAAATAGGGAAAGTAATAATACTTGTCTACATATCTTCTAGGGTTGTTGGGAGGATTGAATGTGATAATGGGTTACAGCATTATGAATTATTTATTCATATAACACAATTATTATAAAAATATTTTGCTCTGATTAAAATAAAAGAAGGACGAGATCGTGTGTGTTTTTCAGTCCCAGTAGCTTTACTAACCAGAAAGCGCCTGCTGATGTGGTGATCACAGTTGCTTTGGTGCAGCTTCCTCTTGACTTTTGGCATTTCTCCATGCTGCTAGCTAAGGCTGAGGTGGCGACTGTGGAAGGTGTGATCTCCTCCCCCTCCCAGCACACATTTGTGTGCATACTCACAGTCTTGCACACACAAACACACACAGGCACACTCTATCACAGTACATGAGGTGGCAGCAGCTGCTCCGGCATAGACTTTCACACAACATAAAGGGCTTTTTTGGTGTGGTCTGTGCATTATTTCCTGTTAAGCATGAGCTGAATCAGTGCCATGCTTTTCCATCTGAAACCTTTCTGAGGCTCAGGCTGTGTTAAGAGCAAACCCTCTCCCCTCCATGCCCACCCCATGGCCCTCTACTGAAGCCAGATCATAATCTGCTCATTTCATGAGGATTTTCAAACCGAATGGACTGGGCCATGTGAGAGATCACTGAAAGGAACAGACCAAGCAGAGGCTAAGAGACTCCACGCTAATCTGCTGAGTCATCTGAAAATGCACAGCTGCGGGAGCTCACGGTGCTTTAAAGTACTTTGGCAGGATGTTTGTTCAGGGGGCCTGTTCCTGCAGCCCTGCTGAATGTTTGGTTAGGAGGCATAATCATTTTTTGGACAGGACCTCCCAAATGTAAAGTGATAGATGCTAATGTGGAATATAATACAGAAGGTCCAGCTTGGATGTCATAAATAACAATAAATTGTTTAATCTTGCCGAGTTGTAAATCTATGATTGCCAGAGGTCTTTAGTTCACTGGAACATAGTATAGGGGCAGGGGCACTTAGCAAATAGGCAGTTATTATTTTCCAAACAGACAGAAACTGGTCTGATGGAATTTATCTAAAAAGGCATACACATGTATTGTAATTAATTGTGACAATTACTCAGAGAAAACACATGGCCGTAAAGAGGCTGAGGGGTTTTTCTGTTCCACCTATAAATGTATATGTATATTCACCTATATTCTACCTATGTATAAGTAAGAGAATGAGTTTTTGTTTTGGGGATATATATTTATACCTAACTATACAGATAGATATACACATACTTAATTTCTGTCTACCTATTAAGGTGCGGTGCCAGATGGAATTTATTTTTAAACATTTAGATAGCTTATTCTATAGCATATGTGTGCATATAGCCCCCCCCATAAAGCTTTGTCTCTTTTCTGGATATATTTAACAAGAGGCTAGAACAGAGTCCAAAATGTCAGAAATGTTTGAACATTCCATAGAAATGAAGGAGGTGTTTCCAAATGACCTATGTTTCTATGGCAATAAATAGAAATTGTGCTGCGTTGGAAGGGTCAGGAGTAAGGAATATAAACAGTGTAAGTATGACTATTCCAGGCAGAAATCTACCCTGTAAGAACAGCTTTGTGCAGTGAGCTCAACAACATTGATCAGTTAGCAGTCCGGTTCAGTACAACATTGATCAGGTAGCAAGCCAGTTCGGCAGTGCCAGTCGGAGACACAGATGGGGACAATCAAAGAAGATGCAGGTAAGGACAAGGATGCAGACATGTACCTGTCACTACCATGGACTTCAGCAGCTTCTTAGTGAGCAGGTTTATGATCAAAGAAGAAAGACATCGTTGATATGTAAGCACGATGCAATTAATTATCTGTTTAGTTATTAGCAAACTACATCCAGTTTTTAGTTTTTAGGGTTTTTTTTCATTTTTCTTTTTTGAAACAGGTTCTTCTTCTGTCATCCAGGCTGGAGTGCAGAAGTTATCCAAGCTCACTGCAGCCTTAAATTCCTGGGCTCCGTGGATCCTCCAACCTCAGCCTCCCAAGAAGCAGGGACTACAGGTGCACGCCACCATGGCCAGCTAACTTTTCTTATCTTTTTGTAGAGATGAGGTCTTGCTGTATTGCACAGGCTTCTCTTGAGATCCTGGCAGTGCAGATATTTCCATGTTTATATAGATGGTGGTGTAGATATTTCCTTGTTTATGTAGATGGCGGTGTAGATATTTCCATGTTTATAGAGATGGCGGTGTATATATTTCCATGTTTATAGAGATAGCGGTGTAGAAATTTCCATGTTTATAGAGATAGTGGTATAGGTATTTCCATGTTTATAGAGATAGCGGAGTAGATATTTCCATGTTTATACAGATAGCTGTGTAGATATTTCCAAGTTTACACAGATTGCGGTGTTGATATTTCCATGTATATACAGATATCGGTGTAGACATTTCCATGTTTATACAGGTCGTGGTGCAGATATTTACATCTTTATACAGATGGCAGTGTAGATATTTCCAGGTTTATACAGATGGCGGTGTAGAGATTTCCATGTTTATGGAGATGGCAGTGTAGATATTTTCATGTTTATAGAGATGGCGGTGTAGATATTTCCATGTTTATAGAGATAGTGCGGTAGATATTTCCATGTTTATAGAGATGGCGGTGTAGATATTTCCATGTTTATAGAGATAGTGCGGTAGATATTTCCATGTTTATAGAGATGGCTGTGTAGATATTTCCATGTATATAGATGGCAGTGTAGATATTTCCGTGTTTATACATATGGTGGTGTAGATATTTCCATGTTTATACAGAAGACTGTGCAGGTATTTCCAAGTTTATACAGATGGCGGTGTAGATATTTCCATGTTTATAGAGATAGCCATGTAGATATTTCCATGTTTATACAGATAGGGGTGTAGACATTTCCATGTTTATACTGATAGCGGTGTTTATATTTCCATGTTTATAGAGATAGCGGTGTAGACATTTCCATGTTTGTACAGACAGCGGAGTAGATACTTGCATGTTTATACAGATAGCGGTGTAGATATTTCCATGTTTATACAGATCGTGGTGTAGATATTTCCATGTTTATACAGATCGTGGTGTAGATATTTCCATGTTTATACAGATACCGGAGTAGATATTTCCATGTTTATACAGGTAGCGGTGTAGATATTTCCATGTTTTTGGAGATGGCGGTGTATTTTCATGTTTATAGAGATTGCGGTGTAGGTATTTTCATGTTTATATAGATAGCGGTGTAGTTATTTCCATGTGTATAGAGATAGCGGTGTAGATGTTTCCATGTTTATACCGATGGCTGTGTAGATATTTACATGTGTATACAGATGGCAGTGTAGATATTTCCATGTTTATAGAGATGGTGGTGTAGATATCTCCAAGTTTATAGAGATAACTGTGTAGATATTTCCATGCTTATACAGATGGCGGTGTAGATATTTCCGTGTTTATAGAGATAGCTGTGTAGATATTTCCATGTTTATACAGATAGCGGTGCAGATATTTCCATGTTTATAGAGATAGCGGTGTAGATATTTCCATGTTTATACACATAGCGGTGTTATATTTCCATGTTTATTCAGATGACGGTGTAGATATTTCCATGTTTATACACAGGGCGGTGTAGATATTTCCATATTTATAGAGATAGCCGTGTAGATATTTCCAGGTTTATACAGATGGCAGTGTAGATATTTCCTTGTTTATAAAGACGGTGGTGTAGATCTTTCCATGTATATACAGAAGACGGTGTAGTTATTTCCAAGTTTATACAGATGGCATTGTAGATATTTCCGTGTTTATAGAGATAGCGGTGTAGATATTTCCATGTTTATACAGATACCGGTGTAGATATTTCCATGTTTATACAGGTAGTGTTGTAGATATTTCCATGTTTATACAGATCGCAGTGTAGATATTTCCATCTTTTTACAGATGGCAGTGTAGATATTTCCATGTTTATACAAATGGCGGTGTAGATATTTCCATGTTTATGCAGATGGTGGTGTGGATATTTCCATGTTTATAGAGATGGAGGTGTAGGTATTTCCATGTTTATGCAGATGGTGGTGTGGATATTTCCATGTTTATAGAGATGGAGGTGTAGGTATTTCCATGTTTATGGAGATAGTGTTGTAGATATTTCCATGTTTATACAGGTAGCTGAGTAGATATTTCCATGTTTATGCAGATAGCGGTGTTGGCATTTCCATGTTTATACAGATAGAAGTGCAGATATTTCCATGCTTATACAGATCGCGGTGTAGATATTTCCATCCTTATACAGATGGCAGTGTAGATATTTCCATGTTTATACAGATAGCAGTGTAGATATTTCCATGTTTACACAGATGGCGGTGTAGATAGTTCCATGTTTATGGAGCTGGCAGTGTTGATATTTTCATGTTTATAGAAATGTCGGTGTAGATATTTCCATGCTTATAGAGACTGCAGTGTAGATATTTCCATGTTTATACAGATAGCGGTGTTATATTTCCATGTTTATTCAGATGACGGTGTAGATATTTCCATGTTTATACACATGGCGGTGTAGATATTTCCATGTTTATACAGATAGCGGTGTAGATTTTTCCATGTTTATTCAGATAGCGGTTTAGATATTTCCATATTTATAGAGATGGCCATGTAAATATTTCCAGGTTTATACAGATGGCAGTGTAGATATTGCCTTGTTTATAAAGACGGTGGTGTAGATATTTCCATGTATATACAGAAGACGGTGTAGTTATTTCCAAGTATATACAGATGGCGGTGTAGATATTTCCATGTTTATAGAGATAGCCATGTAGATATTTCCATGTTTATACAGACAGCAGTGTAGACATTTCCATGTTTACAGAGATAGCGGTGTAGACATTTCCATATTTATACAGATAGGGGTGTAGATATTTCCATGTTGATGCAGATCGTGGTGTAGATATTTCCATGTTTATTCAGATACCGGTGTAGATATTTCCATGTTTATACAGGTAGCGTTGTAGATATTTCCATGTTTATACAGATCGCGGTATAGATATTTCCATATTTTTACAGATGGCGGTGTAGATATTTCCATGTTTATACAGATGGAGGTGGAGATATTTCCATGTTTATACAGATATCGGTGGAGATATTTCCATGTTTATACAGATAGCGGTGGAAATATTTACATGTTTATACAGATGGAGGTGTAGATATTTCCAAGTTTATGCAGATTGCGGTGGAGATATTTCCATGTTTATAGAGATAGCGGTGTAGATATTTCCATGTAGATACAGATAGCGGTGTAGATATTTACATGTTTATAGAGATAGCTTTGTAGATATTTCCTTATTTATACAGATAGCGGTGTTGATATTTCCATGTTTATTCAGATGGCGGTGTAGATATTCCATGTTTATACAGATAGCGGTGTGGCTATTTCCATTTTGATACAGATGGCAGTGTAGATATTTCCATGTTTATACAGATGGAGGTGTAGATATTTCCATGTTTATACAGATGACTGTGTAGATATTTCCATGTTTTTACAGATGGCGGTGTAGATATTTCCATGTTTTTACAGATAGCAGTGTGGCTATTTCCATGTTTATGCAGATAGCGATGTAGATATTTCCAAGTTTATAGAGATGACTGTGTTGATATTTCCATTTTTATAGAGATGGCTGTGTAGATAATTCCATGTTTATACAGATAGTGGCTTTGATATTTCCATCTTTATACAGATGACAGTGTATTTATTTCCATGTTTATACAGATGGCGGTGTACATATTTCCATGTTTATAGAGATAGCCATGTAGATATTTCCATGTTTATACAGATAGTGGTGTAGACAGTTCCATGTTTATAGAGATATCAGTGAAGATATTTCCATATTTATACAGATAGCGGTATAGATATTTCCAAGTTTATACAGATAGCGGTGTAGATATTTCCATGTTTATACAGATAGCGGTGTAGATATTTCCATGTTTATACATAGAGTGGCGGAGATATTTCCATGTTTATACAGATAGCGGTGTAGGTATTTCCATGTTTATACAGATAGCGGTGGAGATATTTCCATGTTTATAGAGATGGCTGTGTAGATATTTCCATGTTTATACAGATGGCATTGTAGACATATCCATGTTTATACAGATAGCGGTGGAGACATTTCCATTTTTAAAAAGATAGCGCAGTAGATATTTCCATGTTTATACAGATAGCAGTTTAGATATTTCCATGTTTATACAGATACCGGTGTAGATATTTCCATGTTAATACAGATAGCATTGGAGATATTTCCATGTTTATACAGATATCAGTGTAGATATTTCCATGTTTAAACAGATAGTGGTGTAGATATTTCCATGTTTACAGAGATAGAGGAGTAGATATTTCCATATTTGCACAGATTTCCGTGTAGATACTTCCATCTTCACACAGATAGCGGTGTACATATTTCCTTGTTTACACAGACAGCTGTGTAGATATTTCCATGTTTGCACAGATAGTGTTGTGGATATTTCCATGTTTATACAGATAGCGGTGTAGATATTTCCATGTTCATAAAGATAGCGGTGTAGATATTTCCATTTTTATACAGATGGCGTTGCAGATATTTCCATGTTTATACAGATAGCGGTGGAGATATTTCCATGTTTATACAGATAGCAGTGTGGATATTTCCATGTTTGTAAAGATATCCGTGGAGATATTTCCATGTTTATACTGATAACGGTGGAGATATTTCCATGTATATGCAGATTGCGGTGGAGATATTACAATGTTTATAGAGATAGCGGTGTAGATATTTCCATGTAGATACAGATAGCGGTGTAGATATTTCCATGTTTATAGAGATAGCGGTGTAGATATTTCCATATTTATGCAGATAGCGGTGTAGATATTTCCATGTTTATTCAGATGGCGGTGTAGAAATTTCCATGTTTATACACATTGCGGTGTGGCTATTTCCATTTTTATGCAGATGGCAGTGTAGATATATCAATATTTTTAGAGTTGAAGGTGTAGATATTTCCATGTTTATACAGATGACTGTGTAGATATTTCCATGTTTTTACAGATGGCGGTGTAGATATTTCCATATTTTTCAGAAAGCAGTGTGGCTATTTCCATGTTTATGCAGATAGCGATGTAGATATTTCCAAGTTTATAGAGATGACTGTGTAGATATTTCCATTTTTATAGAGATGGCTGTGTAGATATTTCCATGTTTATACAGATAGTGGCTTTGATACTTCCATCTTTATACAGATGACAGTGTAATTATTTCCATGTTTATACAGATGGCGGTGTAGATATTTCCATGTTTATAGAGATATCCATGTAGATATTTCCATGCTTATACAGATAGTGGTGTAGACATTTCCATGTTTATAGAGATATCGGTGAAGATATTTCCATATTTATACAGATAGCGGTATAGATATTTCCAAGTTTATACAGATAGCGGTGTAGATATTTCCATGTTTATACAGATAGCAGTGTAGATATTTCCATGTTTATACAGAGAGTGGCGGAGATATTTCCATGTTTATACAGATGGCATTGTAGACATATCCATGTTTATACAGATAGCGGTGGAGACATTTCCATTTTTAAAAAGATAGCGCAGTAGATATTTCCATGTTTATACAGATAGCAGTTTAGATATTTCCATGTTTATACAGATAGCTGTGTAGATATTTCCATGTTAATACAGATAGCATTGGAGATATTTCCATGATTATTCAGATATCAGTGTAAATATTTCCATGTTTATACAGATAGTGGTGTAGTTATTTCCATGTTTACAGAGATAGAGGAGTAGATATTTCCATATTTGCACAGATTGCCGTGTAGATACTTCCATCTTCACACAGATAGCGGTGTACATATTTCGTTGTTTACACAGACAGCTGTGTAGATATTTCCATGTTTGCACAGATAGTGTTGTGGGTATTTCCATGTTTATACAGATAGCGGTGTAGATATTTCCATGTTCATAAAGATAGCGGTGTAGATATTTCCATGTTTATACAGATAGCGGTGGAGATATTTACATGTTTATACAGATTGCGCTGTAGATATTTCCATGTTTATACACACAGCGGTGTAGATATTTCCATGTTTATACAGATAGCGGTGTCGATATTTCCATGTTTATACAGATAGCGATGAAGTTATTTTCATATTTATACAGATAGCGGTGTAGATATTTCCATTTTTACAAAGATAGTGTTGTAGATATTTCCATGTTTATACAGATAGCGGTGTAGAAATTTCCATGTTTATAAAGATAGCGGTGGAGATATTTCCATGTTTATACAGATATCGGTGGAGATATTTCCATGTTTATACAGATAGCGGAGGAAATATTTACATGTTTATAGAGATGGAGGTGTAGATATTTCCAAGTATATGCAGATTGCGGTGGAGATATTCCATGTTTTTAGAGATAGCGGTGTAGATCTTTCCATGTAGATACAGTTAGCCGTGTAGATATTTCCATGTTTATAGAGATAGCCATGTAGATACTTCTATGTTTATACAGATAGCGGTGAAGACATTTCCATGTTTATAGAGATAGCGGTGAAGTTATTTCCCTATTTATACAGATAGCGGTGTAGATATTCCTAAGTTTATACAGATAGCGGTGTAGACATTTCCATGTTTATAGAGATATCAGTGAAGATATTTCCATATTTATACAGATAGCGGTGTACATATCTCCAAGTTTATTCTCATAGTGGTGTAGATATTTCCATGTATATACAGATAGCGGTGTAGATATTTCCATGTTTATACAGAGAGTGGTGGAGATATTTCCATGTTTATACAGATACCGGTGTAGCTATTTCCATGTTTATAGAGATAGCGGTGAAGATATTTCCATGTTTATACAGATGACTGTGTGGATATTTCCATGTGTATACAGATGGCAGTGTAGATATTTCCATGTTTATACAGATGGAGGTGTAGATATATCCGTTTTTCTACAGATGACTGTGTAGATATTTCCATGTTTTTACAGATGGCATTGTAGATATTTCCATGTTCATAGAGATAGTGGTGTAGATATTTCCATGTTTCTACAGATGACTGTGTAGTTAATTCCATGTTTCTACAGATGGCGGTGTAGATATTTCCATGTTTATAGAGATAGCCATGTAGATATTTCCAAGTTTATACAGATAGCGGTGGAGATATTTCCATGTTTATACAGATAACGTTGGAGATATTTCCATGTTTATATAGATAGCGGTGGAAATATTTCCATGTTTATAAAGATAGCGGTGTAGATATTTCCATGTTTACAGAGATAGAGGTGTAGATATTTCCATATTTGCACAGTTTGCGGTGTAGATATTTCCATCTTCACACAGATAGCGGTGTACCTATTTCCATGTTTACACAGACAGCTGTGTAGATATTTCCATGTTTACACAAATAGTGTTGTAGCTATTTCCTTATTTATACAGATAGCGGTGTAGATATTTCCAAGTTTATACAGATGGCGGTGGAGATATTTCCATGTTTATACAGATAGCGGTGTAGATATTTCCATGTTTATAAAGATAGCTGTGTAGATATTTCCATGTTTATACAGACAGTGGTGGAGATATTTCCATGTTTATACAGATAGCGGTGTAGGTATTTCCATGTTTATACAGATAGCGGTGGAGATATTTCCATGTTTATATAGATAGCGGTGGAGATATTTCCATGTTTATACAGATGGCGGTGTAGATATTTCCAAGTTTATGCAGATAACGTTGGAGATATTTCCATTATTATAGAGAGTGGTGTAGATATTTCCATGTGGATTCAGATAGCAGTGTAGATATTTCCATGTTTATAGAGATAGCGGTGAAGGTGTTTTCATATTTATACAGATAGCGGTGTAGATATTTCCATGTTTATTCAGTTGGCGGTGTTGATATTTCCATGTTTATACACAAAGCGGTGTGGCTATTTCCATTGTTATACAGATGGCAGTGTAGATATTTCCATGTTTACTCAGATAGTGTTGTGGATATTTCCATGTTTATACAGATAGCGGTGTAGATATTTCCATGTTTATACAGATATCGGTGGAGATATTTCCATGTTTATACAGATAACGGTGTAGATATTTCCATGTTTATAAAGATAGCGGTGGAGATATTTCCATGTTTATACAGATAATGGTGGAGATATTTCCAAGTTTATGCAGATTGCAGTGGAGATATTGCCATGTTTATAGAGATAGCGGTGTAGATATTTCCATGTAGATACAGATAGCGGTGTAGATATTTCCATGTTTACAGAGATAGCGGTGTAGATATTTCCATATTTATGCAGATAGCGGTGTAGATATTTCCATGTTTATTGAGATGGCGGTGTAGATATTTACAGGTTTATACAGATTGCGGTGTGGCTATTTCCATTTTTATACAGATGGCAGTGTAGGTATATCCATGTTTATACACATGGAGGTGTAGATATTTCCATGTTTATACAGATGACTGTGTAGATATTTCCAGGTTTCTACAGATGGCGGTGTAGATATTTCCATGTTTTTACAGATAGCGGTGTGGCTATTTCCATGTTTATGCAGATAACGATGTAGATATGTCTAAGTTTATAGAGATGTCTGTGTAGATATTTCCACGTTTATACAGATTGTGGTTTAGATATTTCCATGTTTATTCAGATGACAGTGTAGTTATTTCCATGTTTATACAGATGGCGGTGTAGATATTTCCAAGTTTATAGAGATAGCCATGTAGATATTTGCATGTTGATACAGATAGTGGTGTAGACATTTCCATGTTTATAGAGATATCGGTGAAGATATTTCCATATTTATACAGATAGCGGTGTAGATATCTCCAAGTTTATACAGATAGCGGTGTAGATATATCCATGTTTATACAGATAGCGGTGTAGATATTTCCATGTTTATACAGAGAGTGGTGGAGATATTTCCATGTTTATACAGATAGCGTTATAGCTATTTCCATGTTTATAGAGATAGTGGTGAAGATATTTCCATGTTTATACAGATGGCATTGTAGATATTTCCATGTTCATTGGGATAGAGGTGTAGATATATCCATATTTGCACAGATTGCGGTGTCGATATTTCCATCTTCACACAGATAACGGTGTATATATTCCCATGTTTACACAGACAGGTGTGTAGACATTTCCATGTTTACACAGATAGTGTTGTAGATATTTCCATGTTCATGCAGATAGCGGTGGAGATATTTCCATGCTTATAATGATAGCAGAGTAGATACTTCCATGTTTATACAGATAGCGGTGGAGATATTTCCATTTTTATACAGATAGCTCTGTGGATATTTCCATGTTAATACAGATAGCGGTGTAGATATTTCATGTTAATACAGATAGCATTGGATATATTTCCATGTTTATACAGATATCGGTGTAGATATTTCCATGTTTATACAGATAGCGGTGTAGATATTTCCATGTTTACAGAGATAGAGGTGTAGATATTTCCATATTTGCACAGATTGCGGTGTAGATATTTCCATCTTCACAGAGATAGCGGTGTACCTATTTCCATGTTTACACAGACAGCTGTGTAGATATTTCCATGTTTACACAGATAGTGTTGTAGATATTTTCATGTTTATACAGATAGCAGTGTAGTTATTTCCAAGTTTATACAGATAGCGGTGGAGATATTTCAGTGTTTATACAGATAGCGCTGTAGATATTTCCCTGTTTATACAGATATCGGTGTAGATATTTCCATGTTTATGCAGATAGCGATGGAAGTATTTCCATGTTTATAGAGATGGCTGTGTAGATACTTCCATGTTTATACAGATGGCAGTGTAGATATTTCCATGTTTATAGAGATAGTGGTGTAGATATTTCCATGTTTATACAGATGACGGTGTAGGTATTTCCATGTTTATACAGATGGCGGTGTATATATTTCCATGTTTACACAGACAGCTATGGAGATATTTCCATGTTTACACAGATAGTGTTGCAGATATTTCCATGTTTATACAGATAGCGGTGTAGATATTTCCATGTTTATAAAGATAGCGGTGTAGATATTTCCATGTTTATACCGATAGCGGTGGAGATATTTCCATGTTTATACAGATAGCGCTGTAGATATTTCCATGTTTATACAGACAGCGGTGTAGATATTTCCATGTTTATACAGATAGCGGTGGAGATAATTCCATATTTATACAGATAGCGCTGGAGATATTTCCATGTTTATACAGATAACGGTGGAGTTATTTCCATGTTTATACAGATAGCAGTGGAAATATTTACATGTTTATACAGATGGAGGTGTAGATATTTCCAAGGTTATGCAGATAGCGGTGGAGATATTTCCATGTTTATACAGATAGCGCTGTAGATATTTCCATGTTTATACAGACAGCGGTGTAGATATTTCCATGTTTATACAGATAGTGGTGTAGATATTTCCATGTTTATACAGATAGCGGTGTAGATATTTCCATGTTTATACTGACAGCGGTGGACATATTTCCATGTTTATACAGATAGCGGTGTAGGTATTTCCATGTTTATAGAGATAGCAGTGATGTTATTTCCATGTTTATACAGATGGCATTGTAGATATTTCCATGTTTATACAGATAGTGGTGTAGATATTTCCATGTTTATACAGATGACTGTGTAGTTAATTTCATGTTTATAAAGATGGCGGTGTAGATATTTCCATGTTTATAGAGATAACCATGTAGATATTTCTATGTTTTTACAGATAGCGGTGTAGATATTTCCATGTTTACAGAGATAAAGGAGTAGATATTTCCATAATTGCACAGATTGCCGTGTAGATATTTTCATCTTTACACAGATAGCGGTGTACATATTTCCATGTTTACACAGACAGCTGTGTAGATATTTCCATGTTTACACAGATATTGTTGTGGATATATCCATGTTTATACAGATAGCGGTGTTGATATTTCCATGTTTATACAGATAGCGGTGGAGATATTTCCATGTTTATACAGATAGCTCTGTAGATATTTCCATGTTTATACAGACAGCGGTGTAGAAATTTCCATGTAGATTCAGATAGCTGTGTAGATATTTCCAAGTTTATACAGATAACGGTGTAGATATATCCATGTTTATACAGATAGCGGTGTAGAAATTTCCATGTTTATACAGAGAGTAGTGGAGATATTTCCATGTTTATACAGATAGCGGTGTAGCTATTTCCATGTTTATAGAGATAGCGGTGAAGTTATTTCCATGTTTATACAGATGGCATTGTAGATATTTCCATGTTCATAGAGATAGAGGTGTAGATATTTCCATATTTCCACAGTTTGCGGTGTAGATATTTCCATCTTCACACAGATAGCGGTGTACCTATTTCCATGTTTACACAGACAGCTGTGTAGATATTTCCATGTTTACACAGATAGTGTTGTAGTTATTTCCTTATTTATACAGATAGCGGTGTAGATATTTCCAAGTTTATACAGACAGCGGTGGAGATATTTCCATGTTTATACAAATAGTGCTGTAGATATTTACATGTTTATACAGATAGCGGTGTAGATATTTCCATATTTATAAAGATAGCTGTGTAGATATTTCCATGTTTATACAGACAGCGGTGGAGATATTTGCATGTTTATACAGATAGCGGTGTAGGTATTTCCATGTTTATACAGATAGCGGTGGAGATATTTCCATGTTTATACAGATAGCGGTGGAGTTATTTCCATGTTTATACAGATGGCAGTGTAGATATTTCCAAGTTTATGCAGATAGCGTTGGAGATATTTGCATTATGATAGAGAGAGCGGTGTAGATATTTCCATGTGGATTCAGACAGCAGTGTAGATATTTCCATGTTTATAGAGATAGCTGTGAAGGTATTCTCATATTTATACAGATAGCGGTGTAGATATTTCCAGGTTTATTCAGATGGCGGTGTTGATATTTCCATGTTTATACACAAAGCAGTGTGGCTATTTCCATTGTTATACAGATGGAAGTGTAGATATTTCCATGTTTACACAGATAGTGTTGTGGATATTTCCATGTTTATACAGATAGCAGTGTAGATATTTCCATGTTTATACAGATATCGGTGGAGATATTTCCATGTTTATACAGATAACCGTGTAGGTATTTCCATGTTTATAAAGATAGCGGTAGAGATATTTCCATGTTTATACAGATATCAGTGGAGATATTTCCAAGTTTATGCAGACTGCGGTGGAGATATTACCATGTTTATAGAGATAGCGGTGTAGTTATTTCCATGTAGATACAGATAGCGGTGTAGATATTTCCATGTTTGTAGAGATAGCCGTGTAGATATTTCCATATTTATGCAGATAGCGGTGTAGTTATTTCCATGTTTATTCAGATGGCGGTGTAGATATTTCCGTGTTTATACAGATTGCAGTGTGGCTATTTCCATTTTTATACAGATGGCAGTGTAGATATATCCATGTTTATACACATGGAGGTGTAGATATTTCCATGTTTATACAGATGACTGTGTAGATATTTCCATGTTTTTACAGATGGCAGTGTAGGCCTTTCCATGTTTTTACAGATAGCGGTGTGGGTATTTCCATGTTTATGCAGATAGCGATGTAGATATTTCCAAGTTTATAGAGATGTCTGTGTAGATATTTCCATGTTTATAGTGATGGCTGTGTAGATATTTCCATGTTTATACAGATAGTGGTGTAGATATTTCCATGTTTATACAGATGACAGTGTAGTTATTTCCATGTTTATACAGATGGCGGTGTAGATATTTCCATGTTTACAGAGATAGCCATGTAGATATTTCCATGTTTATACAAATTGTGGTGTAGATATTTCCATGTTTATAGAGATATAGGAGAAGATATTTCCATATTTATACAGATAGCGGTGTACATATTTCCAAGTTTATTCACATAGTGGTGTAGATATTTCCATGTATATACAGATAGCGGTTTAGATATTTCCATGTTTATACAGAGAGTGGTGGAGATATTTCCATGTTTATACAGATACCGGTGTAGCTATTTCCATGTTTATAGAGATAGCGTTGAAGGTTTTTCCATGTTTATACAGATGGCATTGTAGATATTTCCATGTTTATACAGATAGCGGTGTAGATATATCCATGTTTATACAGACCGTGGTGTAAATATTTCCATGTTTATACAGATAGCGGTTTATATATTTACATGTTTATACAGGTAGCGGTGTAGATACTTCCATGTTTACAGAGATAGTGGTGTAATGATATCCATATTTTCACAGATTGCGGTGTCAATATTTCCATCTTCACAAAGATAGCGGTGTATAAAATTCCATGTTTACACAGATAGGTGTGTAGATATTTCCATGTTTACACAGATAGTGTTGTAGATATTTCCATGTTCATGCAGATAGCGGTGCAGATATTTCCATGTTTATAACGATAGCGGAGTAGATACTTCCATGTTTATACAGATAGCGGTGTAGATATTTCCATTTTTATACAGATAGCTCTGTAGATATTTCCATGTTTATGCAGATAACGGTGTAGATATTTCCATGTTTACACAGATAGCGGTGTAGATATTTCCATGTTAATACAGATAGCATTGGAGATATTTCCATGTTTATTCAGATATCGGTGTAGATATTTCCATGTTTATACAGATAGCGGTGTAGATATTTCCAAGTTTACGGAGATAGAGGTGTAGATATTTCGATATTTGCACAGATTGCGGTGTATATATTTCCATCTTCGCACAGATAGCGGTGTACCTATTTCCATGTTTACACAGACAGCTGTGTAGATATTTCCATGTTTACACAGATAGTGTTGTAGATATTTTCATGTTTATACAGATTGCGGTGTAGATATTTCCAAGTTTATACAGATAGCGGTGGAGATATTTCCATGTTTATACAGATAGCGGTGTAAATATTTCCATGTTTATACAGATAGCGTTGGAGATATTTCCATGTTTATACAGATAGCGGTGGAGATATTTCCATGTTTATACAGATAGCGGTGGAAATATTTACATGTTTATACAGATGGAGGTGTAGATATTTCCAAGTTTGTAGAGATAGCCATGTAGATATTTGCATGTTTATACAGATAGTGGTGTAGACATTTCCATGTTTATGGAGATATCGGTGAAGATATTTCCATATTTATACAGATAGCTCTGTAGATATTTCCATGTTTATACAGATAGCGGTGTAGATATTTCCATGTTTATACAGATAGCGGTGTAGATATTTCCATGTTTACAGAGATAGGGTTGTAGATATTTCCATATTTGCACAGATTGCGGTGTAGTTATTTCCATCTTCACACAGATAGCGGTGTACCTATTTCCATGTTTACACAGACAGCTGTGTAGATATTTCCATGTTTACACAGATAGTGTTGTAGATATTTCCATGTTTATACAGATATCGGTGTAGTTATTTCCATGTTTATAAAGATAGCGGTGTAGATATTTCCATGTTTATGCAGATAGCGATGGAGATATTTCCATGTTTATAGAGATGGCTGTGTAGATATTTCCATGTTTATACAGACAGCGGTGTAGATATTTACATGTTTATACAGATAGCGGTGTAGATATTTCCATGTTTATACAGATAGCGGTGAACGTACTTCCATGTTTATAGAGATAGCGGTGTAGATATTTACATGCTTATACAGATGGCTGTGTAGATGTTTCCATGTTTATACAGATTGCAGTGAAGGTATTTCCATGTTTATACAGATGGAGGTGTAGATATTTCCTTGTTTAGAAAGATGGCTGTGTAGATATTTCCAAGTTTATACATATAGCGGTGTAGATATATCCATGTTCATACAGACCGTGGTGTAGATATTTCCATGTTTATACAGATAGCGCTGTAGATATATACATGTTTATACAGATAGCGGTGTAGATATTTCCATGTTTACAGAGATAGAGGTGTAAATATATCCATATTTGGACAGATTGCTGTGTCAATATTTCCATCTTCACACAGATAGCGGTGTATATATTTCCATGTTTACACAGACAGGTGTGTAGATATTTCCATGTTTACACAGATAGTGTTTTAGATATTTCCATGTTCATGCCGATAGCGGTGTAGATATTTCCATGTTTATAAAGATAGCGGAGTAGATACTTCCATGTTTATACAGATAGCGGTGGAGATATTTTCATTTTTATACAGATTTCGCTGCAGATATTTCCATGTTTATGCAGATAGCGGTGTAGATATTTCCAAGTTTACAGAGATAGAGGTATAGATATTTCCATATTTGCACAGATTGCGGTGTAGATATTTCCATCTTCACACAGATAGCGGTGTACCTATTTCCATGTTTACACAGACAGCTGTGTAGTTATTTCCATGTTTACACAGATAGTGTTGTAGATATTTCCCTGTTTATACAGATAGCGGTGTAGATATTTCCATGTTTATACAGATAGCGGTATAAATATTTCCATGTTTATACAGATAGCGGTGGAGATATTTCCATGTTTATAGAGATAACGGTGGAGATATGTCAATGTTTATACAGATAGCGGTGGAAATATTTACATGTTTATACAGATGGAGGTGTAGATATTTCCAAGGTTATACAGATTGCGGTGGAGATATTTCCATGTTTATAGAGATATCGGTGTAGATATTTCCATGTACATACAGATAGCCGTGTAGATATTTCCATGTTTATAGAGATAGCCATGTAGATATTTCCATGTTTATACAGATAGCGGTGTAGACATTTCCATGTTTATAGAGATAGCGGTGAAGTTATTTCCCTATTTATACAGATAGCGGTGTAGATATTTCTAAGTTTATACAGATAGCGGTGTAGATATTTCCATGTTTATACAGACAGCGGTGGACATATTTCCATGTTTATACAGATAGCGGTGTTGGTATTTCCATGTTTAGAAAGATGGCTGTGTAGATATTTCCAAGTTTATACATATAGCGGTGTAGATATACCCATGTTTATACAGACCGTGGTGTAGATATTTACATGTTTATACAGATAGCGGTGTAGATATTTTCATGGTTATATAGATAGCGGTGTAGATATTTCCATGTTTACAGAGATAGAGGTGTAGATATTTCCATATTTGCCCAGATTGCGGTGTAATTATTTCCATCTTCACACAGATAGCGTTGTACATATTTCCATGTTTACACAGACAGTTGTGTAGATATTTCTATGTTTACACAGATAGTGTTGTAGATATTTCCATTTTTATATAGATAGCGGTGCAGATATTTCCATGTTTATTCAGATAGCGGTGGAGATATTTCCATGTTTATACAGATATCGGTGTAGATATTTCCATGTTTAAAAAGATAGCGTTGGAGATATTTCCATGTTTATACAGATAGCGGTGGAGATATTTCCATGTTTATTCAGATAGTGGTGGAAATATTTACATGTTTATACAGATGGAGGTGTTGATATTTCCAGGTTTATGCAGACTGCGGTGGAGATATTTCCATGTTTATAGAGATAGCGGTGTAGATATTTCCATGAAGATACAGATAGCCGTGTAGATAGTTCCATGTTTATAGAGATAGCTATGTATATATTTCCATGTTTATACACATAGAGGTGTAGAAATTTCCATGTTTATAGAGATAACGGTGAATTTATTTCCCGATTATACAGATAGCGGTGTAGATATTTCAAGGTTTATACAGATAGCGGTGTAGATATTTCTATGTTTATACAGATAGCTGTGGAGATATTACCATGTTTATACAGATAGCGGTGTAGGTATTTCCATGTTTATAGAGATAGCGGTGATGTTATTTCCATGTTTATACAGATGGCATTGTAGATATTTCCATGTTTATACAGATAGTGGTGTAGATATTTCCATGTTTATTCAGATGACTCTGTAGTTAATTCCACGTTTATAAAGATGGCGGTGTAGATATTTCCATGTTTATAGAGATAGCCATGTAGATATTTCCATGTTTATACAGATAGCGGTGTAGATATTTCCATGATTACAGAGATAGAGGAGTAGATATCTCCATATTTGCACAGATTGCCGTGTAGATATTTCCATCTTCACACAGAGAGCGGTGTACATATTTCCATGTATACACAGACAGCTGTCTAGATAATTCCATGTTTACACAGACAGTGTTGTGGATATTTCCATGTTTATACAGATAGCGGTGTAGATATTTCCATGTTAATAAAGATAGCAGTGTAGATATTTCCATGTTTCTACAAATAGCGGTGGAGTTGTTTCCATGTTTATACAGATAGCGGTGCAGACATTTCCATGTTTGTACAGATAGCGGTGGAGATATTTTCATGTTTATACAGATAACAGTGTAGATATTTCCATGTTGATAAATATAGCGGTGGAGATATTTCCATGTTTATACAGATATCGGTGGAGAGATTTCCAAGTTTATCAAGATTGTGTGGAGATATTACCATGTTTATAGAGATAGCGGTGTAGATATTTCCATGTAGATACAGATAGCGGTGTAGATATTTCCATGTTTATAGAGATAGCGGTGTAGATATTTCCATATTTATGCAGATAGCGGTGTAGATCTTTCCATGATTTTTCAGATGGCAGTGTAGATATTTCCATGTTTATACAGATTGCGGTGTGGCTATTTCCATTTTTATACAGATGGCAGTGTAGTTATATCCATGTGTATACACATGGAGGTGTAGATATTTCCATGTTTATACAGATGACTGTGTAGATATTTCCATGTTTTTACAGATGGCGGTGTAGATATTTCCATGTTTTTACAGATAGCGGTGTGGCTATTTCCATGTTTATGCAGATAGCGATGTAGATATTTCCAAGTTTATACAGATGTCTGTGTAGATATTTCCATGTTTATTCAGATGACAGTGTAGTTATTTCCATGTTTATACAGATGGCGGTGTAGATATTTCCAAGTTTATAGAGATAGCCATGTAGATATTTGCATGTTGATACAGATAGTGGTGTAGACATTTCCATGTTTATAGAGATATCGGTGAAGATATTTCCATATTTATACAGATAGCGGTGTAGATATCTCCAAGTTTATACAGATAGCGGTGAAGATATTTCCATATTTATACAGATAGCGGTGTAGATATTTCCAACTTTATACAGATAGCGGTGTAGATATATCCATGTTTATACAGATAGCGTTATAGCTATTTCCATGTTTATAGAGATAGTGGTGAAGATATTTCCATGTTTATACAGATGGCATTGTAGATATTTGCATGTTCATTGGGATAGAGGTGTAGATATATCCATATTTGCACAGATTGCGGTGTCGATATTTCCATCTTCACACAGATAACGGTGTATATATTCCCATGTTTACACAGACAGGTGTGTAGACATTTCCATGTTTACACAGATAGTGTTGTAGATATTTCCATGTTCATGCAGATAGCGGTGGAGATATTTCCATGCTTATAATGATAGCAGAGTAGATACTTCCATGTTTATACAGATAGCGGTGGAGATATTTCCATTTTTATACAGATAGCTCTGTGGATATTTCCATGTTAATACAGATAGCGGTGTAGATATTTCATGTTAATACAGATAGCATTGGATATATTTCCATGTTTATACAGATATCGGTGTAGATATTTCCATGTTTATACAGATAGCGGTGTAGATATTTCCATGTTTACAGAGATAGAGGTGTAGATATTTCCATATTTGCACAGATTGCGGTGTAGATATTTCCATCTTCACAGAGATAGCGGTGTACCTATTTCCATGTTTACACAGAGAGCTGTGTAGATATTTCCATGTTTACACAGATAGTGTTGTAGATATTTTCATGTTTATACAGATAGCAGTGTAGTTATTTCCAAGTTTATACAGATAGCGGTGGAGATATTTCAGTGTTTATACAGATAGCGCTGTAGATATTTCCCTGTTTATACAGATATCGGTGTAGATATTTCCATGTTTATGCAGATAGCGATGGAAGTATTTCCATGTTTATAGAGATGGCTGTGTAGATACTTCCATGTTTATACAGATGGCAGTGTAGATATTTCCATGTTTATGGAGATAGTGGTGTAGATATTTCCATGTTTATACAGATGACGGTGTAGGTATTTCCATGTTTATACAGATGGCGGTGTATATATTTCCATGTTTACACAGACAGCTATGTAGATATTTCCATGTTTACACAGATAGTGTTGCAGATATTTCCATGTTTATACAGATAGCGGTGTAGATATTTCCATGTTTATAAAGATAGCGGTGTAGATATTTCCATGTTTATACCGATAGCGGTGGAGATATTTCCATGTTTATACAGATAGCGCTGTAGATATTTCCATGTTTATACAGACAGCGGTGTAGATATTTCCATGTTTATACAGATAGCGGTGGAGATAATTCCATATTTATACAGATAGCGCTGGAGATATTTCCATGTTTATACAGATAACGGTGGAGTTATTTCCATGTTTATACAGATAGCAGTGGAAATATTTACATGTTTATACAGATGGAGGTGTAGATATTTCCAAGGTTATGCAGATAGCGGTGGAGATATTTCCATGTTTATACAGATAGCGCTGTAGATATTTCCATGTTTATACAGACAGCGGTGTAGATATTTCCATGTTTATACAGATAGTGGTGTAGATATTTCCATGTTTATACAGATAGCGGTGTAGATATTTCCATGTTTATACTGACAGCGGTGGACATATTTCCATGTTTATACAGATAGCGGTGTAGGTATTTCCATGTTTATAGAGATAGCAGTGATGTTATTTCCATGTTTATACAGATGGCATTGTAGATATTTCCATGTTTATACAGATAGTGGTGTAGATATTTCCATGTTTATACAGATGACTGTGTAGTTAATTTCATGTTTATAAAGATGGCGGTGTAGATATTTCCATGTTTATAGAGATAACCATGTAGATATTTCTATGTTTTTACAGATAGCGGTGTAGATATTTCCATGTTTACAGAGATAAAGGAGTAGATATTTCCATAATTGCACAGATTGCCGTGTAGATATTTTCATCTTTACACAGATAGCGGTGTACATATTTCCATGTTTACACAGACAGCTGTGTAGATATTTCCATGTTTACACAGATATTGTTGTGGATATATCCATGTTTATACAGATAGCGGTGTTGATATTTCCATGTTTATACAGATAGCGGTGGAGATATTTCCATGTTTATACAGATAGCTCTGTAGATATTTCCATGTTTATACAGACAGCGGTGTAGATATTTCCATGTAGATTCAGATAGCTGTGTAGATATTTCCAAGTTTATACAGATAACGGTGTAGATATATCCATGTTTATACAGATAGCGGTGTAGAAATTTCCATGTTTATACAGAGAGTAGTGGAGATATTTCCATGTTTATACAGATAGCGGTGTAGCTATTTCCATGTTTATAGAGATAGCGGTGAAGTTATTTCCATGTTTATACAGATGGCATTGTAGATATTTCCATGTTCATAGAGATAGAGGTGTAGATATTTCCATATTTCCACAGTTTGCGGTGTAGATATTTCCATCTTCACACAGATAGCGGTGTACCTATTTCCATGTTTACACAGACAGCTGTGTAGATATTTCCATGTTTACACAGATAGTGTTGTAGTTATTTCCTTATTTATACAGATAGCGGTGTAGATATTTCCAAGTTTATACAGACAGCGGTGGAGATATTTCCATGTTTATACAAATAGTGCTGTAGATATTTACATGTTTATACAGATAGCGGTGTAGATATTTCCATATTTATAAAGATAGCTGTGTAGATATTTCCATGTTTATACAGACAGCGGTGGAGATATTTGCATGTTTATACAGATAGCGGTGTAGGTATTTCCATGTTTATACAGATAGCGGTGGAGATATTTCCATGTTTATACAGATAGCGGTGGAGTTATTTCCATGTTTATACAGATGGCAGTGTAGATATTTCCAAGTTTATGCAGATAGCGTTGGAGATATTTGCATTATGATAGAGAGAGCGGTGTAGATATTTCCATGTGGATTCAGACAGCAGTGTAGATATTTCCATGTTTATAGAGATAGCGGTGAAGGTATTCTCATATTTATACAGATAGCGGTGTAGATATTTCCATGTTTATTCAGATGGCGGTGTTGATATTTCCATGTTTATACACAAAGCAGTGTGGCTATTTCCATTGTTATACAGATGGAAGTGTAGATATTTCCATGTTTACACAGATAGTGTTGTGGATATTTCCATGTTTATACAGATAGCAGTGTAGATATTTCCATGTTTATACAGATATCGGTGGAGATATTTCCATGTTTATACAGATAACGGTGTAGGTATTTCCATGTTTATAAAGATAGCGGTAGAGATATTTCCATGTTTATACAGATATCAGTGGAGATATTTCCAAGTTTATGCAGACTGCGGTGGAGATATTACCATGTTTATAGAGATAGCGGTGTAGTTATTTCCATGTAGATACAGATAGCGGTGTATATATTTCCATGTTTGTAGAGATAGCCGTGTAGATATTTCCATATTTATGCAGATAGCGGTGTAGTTATTTCCATGTTTATTCAGATGGCGGTGTAGATATTTCCGTGTTTATACAGATTGCAGTGTGGCTATTTCCATTTTTATACAGATGGCAGTGTAGATATATCCATGTTTATACACATGGAGGTGTAGATATTTCCATGTTTATACAGATGACTGTGTAGATATTTCCATGTTTTTACAGATGGCAGTGTAGGCCTTTCCATGTTTTTACAGATAGCGGTGTGGGTATTTCCATGTTTATGCAGATAGCGATGTAGATATTTCCAAGTTTATAGAGATGTCTGTGTAGATATTTCCATGTTTATAGTGATGGCTGTGTAGATATTTCCATGTTTATACAGATAGTGGTGTAGATATTTCCATGTTTATACAGATGACAGTGTAGTTATTTCCATGTTTATACAGATGGCGGTGTAGATATTTCCATGTTTACAGAGATAGCCATGTAGATATTTCCATGTTTATACAAATTGTGGTGTAGATATTTCCATGTTTATAGAGATATAGGAGAAGATATTTCCATATTTATACAGATAGCGGTGTACATATTTCCAAGTTTATTCACATAGTGGTGTAGATATTTCCATGTATATACAGATAGCGGTTTAGATATTTCCATGTTTATACAGAGAGTGGTGGAGATATTTCCATGTTTATACAGATACCGGTGTAGCTATTTCCATGTTTATAGAGATAGCGTTGAAGGTTTTTCCATGTTTATACAGATGGCATTGTAGATATTTCCATGTTTATACAGATAGCGGTGTAGATATATCCATGTTTATACAGACCGTGGTGTAAATATTTCCATGTTTATACAGATAGCGGTTTATATATTTACATGTTTATACAGGTAGCGGTGTAGATACTTCCATGTTTACAGAGATAGTGGTGTAATGATATCCATATTTTCACAGATTGCGGTGTCAATATTTCCATCTTCACAAAGATAGCGGTGTATAAAATTCCATGTTTACACAGATAGGTGTGTAGATATTTCCATGTTTACACAGATAGTGTTGTAGATATTTCCATGTTCATGCAGATAGCGGTGCAGATATTTCCATGTTTATAACGATAGCGGAGTAGATACTTCCATGTTTATACAGATAGCGGTGTAGATATTTCCATTTTTATACAGATAGCTCTGTAGATATTTCCATGTTTATGCAGATAACGGTGTAGATATTTCCATGTTTACACAGATAGCGGTGTAGATATTTCCATGTTAATACAGATAGCATTGGAGATATTTCCATGTTTATTCAGATATCGGTGTAGATATTTCCATGTTTATACAGATAGCGGTGTAGATATTTCCAAGTTTACGGAGATAGAGGTGTAGATATTTCGATATTTGCACAGATTGCGGTGTATATATTTCCATCTTCGCACAGATAGCGGTGTACCTATTTCCATGTTTACACAGACAGCTGTGTAGATATTTCCATGTTTACACAGATAGTGTTGTAGATATTTTCATGTTTATACAGATTGCGGTGTAGATATTTCCAAGTTTATACAGATAGCGGTGGAGATATTTCCATGTTTATACAGATAGCGGTGTAAATATTTCCATGTTTATACAGATAGCGTTGGAGATATTTCCATGTTTATACAGATAGCGGTGGAGATATTTCCATGTTTATACAGATAGCGGTGGAAATATTTACATGTTTATACAGATGGAGGTGTAGATATTTCCAAGTTTGTAGAGATAGCCATGTAGATATTTGCATGTTTATACAGATAGTGGTGTAGACATTTCCATGTTTATGGAGATATCGGTGAAGATATTTCCATATTTATACAGATAGCTCTGTAGATATTTCCATGTTTATACAGATAGCGGTGTAGATATTTCCATGTTTATACAGACAGCGGTGTAGATATTTCCATGTTTATACAGATAGCGGTGGAGATAATTCCATATTTATACAGATAGCGCTGGAGATATTTCCATGTTTATACAGATAACGGTGGAGTTATTTCCATGTTTATACAGATAGCAGTGGAAATATTTACATGTTTATACAGATGGAGGTGTAGATATTTCCAAGGTTATGCAGATAGCGGTGGAGATATTTCCATGTTTATACAGATAGCGCTGTAGATATTTCCATGTTTATACAGACAGCGGTGTAGATATTTCCATGTTTATACAGATAGTGGTGTAGATATTTCCATGTTTATACAGATAGCGGTGTAGATATTTCCATGTTTATACTGACAGCGGTGGACATATTTCCATGTTTATACAGATAGCGGTGTAGGTATTTCCATGTTTATAGAGATAGCAGTGATGTTATTTCCATGTTTATACAGATGGCATTGTAGATATTTCCATGTTTATACAGATAGTGGTGTAGATATTTCCATGTTTATACAGATGACTGTGTAGTTAATTTCATGTTTATAAAGATGGCGGTGTAGATATTTCCATGTTTATAGAGATAACCATGTAGATATTTCTATGTTTTTACAGATAGCGGTGTAGATATTTCCATGTTTACAGAGATAAAGGAGTAGATATTTCCATAATTGCACAGATTGCCGTGTAGATATTTTCATCTTTACACAGATAGCGGTGTACATATTTCCATGTTTACACAGACAGCTGTGTAGATATTTCCATGTTTACACAGATATTGTTGTGGATATATCCATGTTTATACAGATAGCGGTGTTGATATTTCCATGTTTATACAGATAGCGGTGGAGATATTTCCATGTTTATACAGATAGCTCTGTAGATATTTCCATGTTTATACAGACAGCGGTGTAGATATTTCCATGTAGATTCAGATAGCTGTGTAGATATTTCCAAGTTTATACAGATAACGGTGTAGATATATCCATGTTTATACAGATAGCGGTGTAGAAATTTCCATGTTTATACAGAGAGTAGTGGAGATATTTCCATGTTTATACAGATAGCGGTGTAGCTATTTCCATGTTTATAGAGATAGCGGTGAAGTTATTTCCATGTTTATACAGATGGCATTGTAGATATTTCCATGTTCATAGAGATAGAGGTGTAGATATTTCCATATTTCCACAGTTTGCGGTGTAGATATTTCCATCTTCACACAGATAGCGGTGTACCTATTTCCATGTTTACACAGACAGCTGTGTAGATATTTCCATGTTTACACAGATAGTGTTGTAGTTATTTCCTTATTTATACAGATAGCGGTGTAGATATTTCCAAGTTTATACAGACAGCGGTGGAGATATTTCCATGTTTATACAAATAGTGCTGTAGATATTTACATGTTTATACAGATAGCGGTGTAGATATTTCCATATTTATAAAGATAGCTGTGTAGATATTTCCATGTTTATACAGACAGCGGTGGAGATATTTGCATGTTTATACAGATAGCGGTGTAGGTATTTCCATGTTTATACAGATAGCGGTGGAGATATTTCCATGTTTATACAGATAGCGGTGGAGTTATTTCCATGTTTATACAGATGGCAGTGTAGATATTTCCAAGTTTATGCAGATAGCGTTGGAGATATTTGCATTATGATAGAGAGAGCGGTGTAGATATTTCCATGTGGATTCAGACAGCAGTGTAGATATTTCCATGTTTATAGAGATAGCGGTGAAGGTATTCTCATATTTATACAGATAGCGGTGTAGATATTTCCATGTTTATTCAGATGGCGGTGTTGATATTTCCATGTTTATACACAAAGCAGTGTGGCTATTTCCATTGTTATACAGATGGAAGTGTAGATATTTCCATGTTTACACAGATAGTGTTGTGGATATTTCCATGTTTATACAGATAGCAGTGTAGATATTTCCATGTTTATACAGATATCGGTGGAGATATTTCCATGTTTATACAGATAACGGTGTAGGTATTTCCATGTTTATAAAGATAGCGGTAGAGATATTTCCATGTTTATACAGATATCAGTGGAGATATTTCCAAGTTTATGCAGACTGCGGTGGAGATATTACCATGTTTATAGAGATAGCGGTGTAGTTATTTCCATGTAGATACAGATAGCGGTGTATATATTTCCATGTTTGTAGAGATAGCCGTGTAGATATTTCCATATTTATGCAGATAGCGGTGTAGTTATTTCCATGTTTATTCAGATGGCGGTGTAGATATTTCCGTGTTTATACAGATTGCAGTGTGGCTATTTCCATTTTTATACAGATGGCAGTGTAGATATATCCATGTTTATACACATGGAGGTGTAGATATTTCCATGTTTATACAGATGACTGTGTAGATATTTCCATGTTTTTACAGATGGCAGTGTAGGCCTTTCCATGTTTTTACAGATAGCGGTGTGGGTATTTCCATGTTTATGCAGATAGCGATGTAGATATTTCCAAGTTTATAGAGATGTCTGTGTAGATATTTCCATGTTTATAGTGATGGCTGTGTAGATATTTCCATGTTTATACAGATAGTGGTGTAGATATTTCCATGTTTATACAGATGACAGTGTAGTTATTTCCATGTTTATACAGATGGCGGTGTAGATATTTCCATGTTTACAGAGATAGCCATGTAGATATTTCCATGTTTATACAAATTGTGGTGTAGATATTTCCATGTTTATAGAGATATAGGAGAAGATATTTCCATATTTATACAGATAGCGGTGTACATATTTCCAAGTTTATTCACATAGTGGTGTAGATATTTCCATGTATATACAGATAGCGGTTTAGATATTTCCATGTTTATACAGAGAGTGGTGGAGATATTTCCATGTTTATACAGATACCGGTGTAGCTATTTCCATGTTTATAGAGATAGCGTTGAAGGTTTTTCCATGTTTATACAGATGGCATTGTAGATATTTCCATGTTTATACAGATAGCGGTGTAGATATATCCATGTTTATACAGACCGTGGTGTAAATATTTCCATGTTTATACAGATAGCGGTTTATATATTTACATGTTTATACAGGTAGCGGTGTAGATACTTCCATGTTTACAGAGATAGTGGTGTAATGATATCCATATTTTCACAGATTGCGGTGTCAATATTTCCATCTTCACAAAGATAGCGGTGTATAAAATTCCATGTTTACACAGATAGGTGTGTAGATATTTCCATGTTTACACAGATAGTGTTGTAGATATTTCCATGTTCATGCAGATAGCGGTGCAGATATTTCCATGTTTATAACGATAGCGGAGTAGATACTTCCATGTTTATACAGATAGCGGTGTAGATATTTCCATTTTTATACAGATAGCTCTGTAGATATTTCCATGTTTATGCAGATAACGGTGTAGATATTTCCATGTTTACACAGATAGCGCTGTAGATATTTCCATGTTAATACAGATAGCATTGGAGATATTTCCATGTTTATTCAGATATCGGTGTAGATATTTCCATGTTTATACAGATAGCGGTGTAGATATTTCCAAGTTTACGGAGATAGAGGTGTAGATATTTCGATATTTGCACAGATTGCGGTGTATATATTTCCATCTTCGCACAGATAGCGGTGTACCTATTTCCATGTTTACACAGACAGCTGTGTAGATATTTCCATGTTTACACAGATAGTGTTGTAGATATTTTCATGTTTATACAGATTGCGGTGTAGATATTTCCAAGTTTATACAGATAGCGGTGGAGATATTTCCATGTTTATACAGATAGCGGTGTAAATATTTCCATGTTTATACAGATAGCGTTGGAGATATTTCCATGTTTATACAGATAGCGGTGGAGATATTTCCATGTTTATACAGATAGCGGTGGAAATATTTACATGTTTATACAGATGGAGGTGTAGATATTTCCAAGTTTGTAGAGATAGCCATGTAGATATTTGCATGTTTATACAGATAGTGGTGTAGACATTTCCATGTTTATGGAGATATCGGTGAAGATATTTCCATATTTATACAGATAGCTCTGTAGATATTTCCATGTTTATACAGATAGCGGTGTAGATATTTCCATGTTTATACAGATAGCGGTGTAGATATTTCCATGTTTACAGAGATAGGGTTGTAGATATTTCCATATTTGCACAGATTGCGGTGTAGTTATTTCCATCTTCACACAGATAGCGGTGTACCTATTTCCATGTTTACACAGACAGCTGTGTAGATATTTCCATGTTTACACAGATAGTGTTGTAGATATTTCCATGTTTATACAGATATCGGTGTAGTTATTTCCATGTTTATAAAGATAGCGGTGTAGATATTTCCATGTTTATGCAGATAGCGATGGAGATATTTCCATGTTTATAGAGATGGCTGTGTAGATATTTCCATGTTTATACAGACAGCGGTGTAGATATTTACATGTTTATACAGATAGCGGTGTAGATATTTCCATGTTTATACAGATAGCGGTGAACGTACTTCCATGTTTATAGAGATAGCGGTGTAGATATTTACATGCTTATACAGATGGCTGTGTAGATGTTTCCATGTTTATACAGATTGCAGTGAAGGTATTTCCATGTTTATACAGATGGAGGTGTAGATATTTCCTTGTTTAGAAAGATGGCTGTGTAGATATTTCCAAGTTTATACATATAGCGGTGTAGATATATCCATGTTCATACAGACTGTGGTGTAGATATTTCCATGTTTATACAGATAGCGCTGTAGATATATACATGTTTATACAGATAGCGGTGTAGATATTTCCATGTTTACAGAGATAGAGGTGTAAATATATCCATATTTGGACAGATTGCTGTGTCAATATTTCCATCTTCACACAGATAGCGGTGTATATATTTCCATGTTTACACAGACAGGTGTGTAGATATTTCCATGTTTACACAGATAGTGTTTTAGATATTTCCATGTTCATGCCGATAGCGGTGTAGATATTTCCATGTTTATAAAGATAGCGGAGTAGATACTTCCATGTTTATACAGATAGCGGTGGAGATATTTTCATTTTTATACAGATTTCGCTGCAGATATTTCCATGTTTATGCAGATAGCGGTGTAGATATTTCCAAGTTTACAGAGATAGAGGTATAGATATTTCCATATTTGCACAGATTGCGGTGTAGATATTTCCATCTTCACACAGATAGCGGTGTACCTATTTCCATGTTTACACAGACAGCTGTGTAGTTATTTCCATGTTTACACAGATAGTGTTGTAGATATTTCCCTGTTTATACAGATTGCGGTGTAGATATTTCCATGTTTATACAGATAGCGGTATAAATATTTCCATGTTTATACAGATAGCGGTGGAGATATTTCCATGTTTATAGAGATAACGGTGGAGATATGTCCATGTTTATACAGATAGCGGTGGAAATATTTACATGTTTATACAGATGGAGGTGTAGATATTTCCAAGGTTATACAGATTGCGGTGGAGATATTTCCATGTTTATAGAGATATCGGTGTAGATATTTCCATGTACATACAGATAGCCGTGTAGATATTTCCATGTTTATAGAGATAGCCATGTAGATATTTCCATGTTTATACAGATAGCGGTGTAGACATTTCCATGTTTATAGAGATAGCGGTGAAGTTATTTCCCTATTTATACAGATAGCGGTGTAGATATTTCTAAGTTTATACAGATAGCGGTGTAGATATTTCCATGTTTATACAGACAGCGGTGGACATATTTCCATGTTTATACAGATAGCGGTGTTGGTATTTCCATGTTTAGAAAGATGGCTGTGTAGATATTTCCAAGTTTATACATATAGCGGTGTAGATATACCCATGTTTATACAGACCGTGGTGTAGATATTTACATGTTTATACAGATAGCGGTGTAGATATTTTCATGGTTATATAGATAGCGGTGTAGATATTTCCATGTTTACAGAGATAGAGGTGTAGATATTTCCATATTTGCCCAGATTGCGGTGTAATTATTTCCATCTTCACACAGATAGCGTTGTACATATTTCCATGTTTACACAGACAGTTGTGTAGATATTTCTATGTTTACACAGATAGTGTTGTAGATATTTCCATTTTTATATAGATAGCGGTGCAGATATTTCCATGTTTATTCAGATAGCGGTGGAGATATTTCCATGTTTATACAGATATCGGTGTAGATATTTCCATGTTTAAAAAGATAGCGTTGGAGATATTTCCATGTTTATACAGATAGCGGTGGAGATATTTCCATGTTTATTCAGATAGTGGTGGAAATATTTACATGTTTATACAGATGGAGGTGTTGATATTTCCAGGTTTATGCAGACTGCGGTGGAGATATTTCCATGTTTATAGAGATAGCGGTGTAGATATTTCCATGAAGATACAGATAGCCGTGTAGATAGTTCCATGTTTATAGAGATAGCTATGTATATATTTCCATGTTTATACAGATAGAGGTGTAGAAATTTCCATGTTTATAGAGATAACGGTGAATTTATTTCCCGATTATACAGATAGCGGTGTAGATATTTCAAGGTTTATACAGATAGCGGTGTAGATATTTCTATGTTTATACAGATAGCTGTGGAGATATTACCATGTTTATACAGATAGCGGTGTAGGTATTTCCATGTTTATAGAGATAGCGGTGATGTTATTTCCATGTTTATACAGATGGCATTGTAGATATTTCCATGTTTATACAGATAGTGGTGTAGATATTTCCATGTTTATTCAGATGACTCTGTAGTTAATTCCACGTTTATAAAGATGGCGGTGTAGATATTTCCATGTTTATAGAGATAGCCATGTAGATATTTCCATGTTTATACAGATAGCGGTGTAGATATTTCCATGATTACAGAGATAGAGGAGTAGATATCTCCATATTTGCACAGATTGCCGTGTAGATATTTCCATCTTCACACAGAGAGCGGTGTACATATTTCCATGTATACACAGACAGCTGTCTAGATAATTCCATGTTTACACAGACAGTGTTGTGGATATTTCCATGTTTATACAGATAGCGGTGTAGATATTTCCATGTTAATAAAGATAGCAGTGTAGATATTTCCATGTTTCTACAAATAGCGGTGGAGTTGTTTCCATGTTTATACAGATAGCGGTGCAGACATTTCCATGTTTGTACAGATAGCGGTGGAGATATTTTCATGTTTATACAGATAACAGTGTAGATATTTCCATGTTGATAAATATAGCGGTGGAGATATTTCCATGTTTATACAGATATCGGTGGAGAGATTTCCAAGTTTATCAAGATTGTGTGGAGATATTACCATGTTTATAGAGATAGCGGTGTAGATATTTCCATGTAGATACAGATAGCGGTGTAGATATTTCCATGTTTATAGAGATAGCGGTGTAGATATTTCCATATTTATGCAGATAGCGGTGTAGATCTTTCCATGATTTTTCAGATGGCAGTGTAGATATTTCCATGTTTATACAGATTGCGGTGTGGCTATTTCCGTTTTTATACAGATGGCAGTGTAGTTATATCCATGTGTATACACATGGAGGTGTAGATATTTCCATGTTTATACAGATGACTGTGTAGATATTTCCATGTTTTTACAGATGGCGGTGTAGATATTTCCATGTTTTTACAGATAGCGGTGTGGCTATTACCATGTTTATGCAGATAGCGATGTAGATATTTCCAAGTTTATAGAGATGTCTGTGTAGATATTTCCATGTTTATAGAGATGGCTGTGTATATATTTCCATGTTTATACAGATAGTGGTGTAGATATTTCCAGGTTTATACAGAAGACAGTGTTGTTATTTCCATGTTTATACAGATGTCGTTGTAGATATTTCCTAGTTTATACAGATAGCCATGTAGATATTTCCATGTTTATTCAGATAGTGGTGTAGACATTTCCATGTTGATAGAGATATCGGTGAAGATATTTCCATATTTATACAGATAGCGGTGTAGATATTTCCAACTTTATACAGATAGCGGTGTAGATATATCCATGTTTATACAGATAGCGGTGTAGATATTTCCATGTTTATACAGAGAGTAGTGGAGATATTTCCATGTTTATACAGATAGCGGTGTAGCTATTTCCATATTTATAGAGGTAGCGGTGAATATATTTTCATGTTTATACAGATGGCATTGTAGATATTTCCATGTTCATAGAGATAGAGGTGTAGATATATCCATATTTGCACAGATTGCGGTGTCGACATTTGCATCTTCACACAGATAGCGGTGTATATATTTCCATGTTTACACAGACAGGTGTGTAGGTATTTCCATGTTTACACAGATAGTGTTGTAGATATTTCCATGTTCATGCAGATAGCGGTGTAGATATTTCCATGCTAATAAAGATAGTGGAGTAGATACTTCCATGTTTATACAGATAGCGGTGGAGATATTTCCATTTTTATACAGATAGCTCTGTAGATATTTCCATGTTTATACAGATAGCGGTGTAGATATTTCCATGTTAATACAGATATCATTGGAGATATTTCCATGTTTATACAGATATCGGTGTAGATATTTCCATGTTTATACAGATAGCGGTGTAGATATGTCCATGTTTACAGAGATAGAGTTGTAGATATTTCCATATTTGCACAGTTTGCGGTGTAGATATTTCCATCTTCACACAGATAGCGGTGTACGTATTTCCATGTTTACACAGATAGTGTTGTAGTTATTTCCTTATTTATACAGATAGCGGTGTAGATATTTCCAAGTTTATACAGATAGCGGTGGAGATATTTCCATGTTTATACAGATAGCGCTGTAGATATTAACATGTTTATACAGATAGCGGTGTAGATATTTCCATGTTTACAGAGATAGAGGTGTAAATATATCCATATTTGCACAGATTGCGGTGTCAATATTTCCATCTTCACACAGATAGCGGTGTATATATTTCCATGTTTACACAGACAGGTGTGTAGATATTTCCATGTTTACACAGATAGTGTTGTAGATATTTCCATGTTCATGCCGATAGCGGTGTAGATATTTCCATGTTTATAAAGATAGCGGTGTAGATATTTCCATGTTAATACAGATAGCATTGGAGATATTTCCATGTTCATACAGTTATCAGTGTAGATATTTCCATGTTTATACAGATAGCGGTGTAGATATTTCCAAGTTTACAGAGATAGAGGTATAGTTATTTCCATATTTGCACAGATTGCGGTGTATATATTTCCATCTTCACACAGATAGCGGTGTACCTATTTCCATGTTTACACAGACAGCTGTGTAGATATTTCCATGTTTACACAGATAGTGTTGTAGATATTTCCATGTTTATACAGATTGCAGTGTAGGTATTTCCAAGTTTATACTGATAGCGGTTTAAATATTTCCATGTTTATACAGATAGCGCTGTAGATATTTCTCTGTTTATACAGATAGCGGTGTAGATATTTCCATGTTTATACAGATAGCGGTATAAATATTTCCATGTTTATACAGATAGAGTTGGAGATATTTCCATGTTTATACAGATAGCGCTGTAGATATTAACATGTTTATACAGATAGCGGTGTAGATATTTCCATGTTTACAGAGATAGAGGTGTAAATATATCCATATTTGCACAGATTGCGGTGTCAATATTTCCATCTTCACACAGATAGCGGTGTATATATTTCCATGTTTACACAGACAGGTGTGTAGATATTTCCATGTTTACACAGATAGTGTTGTAGATATTTCCATGTTCATGCCGATAGCGGTGTAGATATTTCCATGTTTATAAAGATAGCGGTGTAGATATTTCCATGTTAATACAGATAGCATTGGAGATATTTCCATGTTCATACAGTTATCAGTGTAGATATTTCCGTGTTTATACAGATAGCGGTGTAGATATTTCCAAGTTTACAGAGATAGAGGTATAGATATTTCCATATTTGCACAGATTGCGGTGTAGATATTTCCATCTTCACACAGATAGCGGTGTACCTATTTCCATGTTTACACAGACAGCTGTGTAGATATTTCCATGTTTACACAGATAGTGTTGTAGATATTTCCATGTTTATACAGATTGCAGTGTAGGTATTTCCAAGTTTATACTGATAGCGGTTTAAATATTTCCATGTTTATACAGATAGCGCTGTAGATATTTCTCTGTTTATACAGATAGCGGTGTAGATATTTCCATGTTTATACAGATAGCGGTATAAATATTTCCATGTTTATACAGATAGAGTTGGAGATATTTCCATGTTTATACAGATAGCGGCGGAGATATTTCCATGTTTATAGAGATAACGGTGGAGATATTTCCATGTTTATACAGATAGCGTTGGAAATATTTACATGTTTATACAGATGGAGGTGTAGATATTTCCAAGGTTATAAAGATTGCGGTGGAGATATTTCCATGTTTATAGAGATAGCGGTGTAGATTTTTCCATGTACATACAGATAGCCGTGTAGATATTTCCATGTTTATAGAGATAGCCATGTAGATATTTCCATGTTTATACAGATAGCGGTGTAGACATTTCCATGTTTATAGAGATAGCGGTGAAGTTATTTCCCTATTTATACAGATAGCGGTGTAGATATTTCCATGTTTATACAGATAGCGGTATAAATATTTCCATGTTTATACAGATAGAGTTGGAGATATTTCCATGTTTATACAGATAGCGGCGGAGATATTTCCATGTTTATAGAGATAACGGTGGAGATATTTCCATGTTTATACAGATAGCGTTGGAAATATTTACATGTTTATACAGATGGAGGTGTAGATATTTCCAAGGTTATAAAGATTGCGGTGGAGATATTTCCATGTTTATAGAGATAGCGGTGTAGATTTTTCCATGTACATACAGATAGCCGTGTAGATATTTCCATGTTTATAGAGATAGCCATGTAGATATTTCCATGTTTATACAGATAGCGGTGTAGACATTTCCATGTTTATAGAGATAGCGGTGAAGTTATTTCCCTATTTATACAGATAGCGGTGTAGATATTTCTAAGTTTATACAGATAGCGGTGTAGATATTTCCATGTTTATACAGACAGCGGTGGACATATTTCCATGTTTATACAGATAGCGGTGTAGGTATTTCCATGTTTATAGAGATAGCAGTGATGTTATTTCCATGTTTATACAGATGGCATTGTAGATGTTACCATGTTTATACAGATAGTGTTGTAGATATTTCCATGTTTATACAGATGACTGTGTAGTTAATTTCATGTTTATAAAGATGGCGGTGTAGATATGTCCATGTTTATAGAGATAGCCATGTAGATATTTCCATGTTTATACATATAGCAGTGTAGATATTTCCATGTTATTACAGATAGCATTGGAGATATTTCCATGTTTATACAGATATCGGTGTAGATATTTCCATGTTTATACAGATAGCGGTGTAGATATTTCCATGATAATACGGATAGCATTGGAGACATTTCCATGTTTATACAGATATCGGTGTAGAAATTTCCATGTTTATACAGATAGCGGTGTAGATATTTCCATGTTTACAGAGATAGAGGTGTAGATATTTCCATATTTGCACAGATTGCGGTGTAGGTATTTCCATCTTCACACAGATAGCGGTGTACCTATTTCGATGTTTACACACACAGCTGTGTAGATATTTCCATGTTTTTACAGATAGCGGAGTAGATATTTCCAAGTTTATACAGGTAGCGGTGGAGATATTTCCATGTTTATAGAGATAGCGCTGTAGATATTTCCCTGTTTATACAGATATAGGTGTAGATAGTTCCATGTTTATACAGATAGCGGTGTATATATTTCCATGTTTATACAGACAGCGTTGGAGATATTTCCATGTTTATACAGATAGCGGTGGAGATATTTCCATGTTTATAGAGATAGCGGTGGAGATATTTCCATGTTTATACAGATGGCGGTGTATATATTTCCAAGTTTATGCAGATAGCGTTGGAGATATTTCCATTATTATAGAGAGAGAGGTGTAAATATTTCCATGTGGATACAGATAGCGGTGTAGATATTTCCATGTTTATACAGACAGCGATGAAGGTATTTTCATATTTATACAGATAGCGGTGTAGATATTTCCATGTTTACAGAGATAGAGGATTAGATATTTCCATATTTGCCAGATTGCCGTGTAGATATTTCCATCTTCACACAGATAGCGGTGTACATATTTCCATGTTTACACAGACAGCTGTGAAGTTATTTCCATGTTTACACAGATTGTGTTGTGGATATTTCCATGTTTATACAGATATCGGTGGAGATATTTCCAAGTTTAGGAAGATTGCGGTGGAGATATTACCATGTTTATAGAGATAGAGTTGTAGATATTTCCATGTAGATACAGATAGCAGTGTAGATATTTCCATGTTTGTAGAGATTGCCGTGTAGACATTTCCATATTTATGCATATAGCGGTGTAGATATTTCCATGTTTATTCAGATGGCGGTGTAGAAATTTCCATGTTTATACAGATTGCGGTGTGGATATTTCCATTTTTATACAGATGGCAGTGTAGATATATCCATGTTTATACACATGGTTGTGTAGATATTTCCATGTTTATACAGATGACTGTGTAGATATTTCCATGTTTTTACAGATGGCGGTGTAGATCTTTCCATGTTTTTACAGATAGCGGTGTGGCTATTTCCATGTTTATGCAGACAGCGATGTAGATATTTCCAAGTTTATAGAGATGTCTGTGTAGATATTTCCATGTTTATAGTGATGCCTTTGTAGATATTTGCATGTTTATACAGATAGTGGTGTAGATATTTCCATGTTTATACAGATGACAGTGTAGATATTTCCATGTTTATACAGATGGCGGTGTAGATATTTCCATGTTTATAGAGGTAGCCATGTAGATATTTCCATGTTTATACAGATAGTGGTGTAGACATTTCCATGTTTATAGAGATATCGGTGAAGATATTTCCATATTTATACAGATAGCGGTGTAGATATTTCCAAGTTTATACACATAGCGGTGTAGATATTTCCATGTTTATACAGATAGCGGTGTAGATATTTCCATGTTTATAGAGATAGCCATGTAGATATTTCCATGTTTATACAGATAGCGGTGTTGACATTTCCATGTCTGTAGAGATAGCGGTGAAGTTATTTCCCTATTTATACAGATAGCGGTGTAGTTATTTCTAAGTTTATACAGATAGCGGTGTAGGTATTTCCATGTTTATAGAGATAGCGGTGATGTTATTTCCAAGTTTATACAGATGGCATTGTAGATATTTCCATGTTTACACAGACAGCTGTGTAGATATTTCCATGTTTACAGAGATAGTGTTTTGGATATTTCCATGTTTATACAGATAGCGGTGTAGATATTTCCATGTTTATACAGATAGCGGTTTAGCTATTTCCATGTTTTTACAGATAGTGGTGTAGATATTTCCATGTTTATGCAGATAGCAATGTAGATATTTCCAAGGTTATAGAGATGTCTGTGTAGATATTTCCATGTTTATACAGGTGGCTGTGTAGATATTTCCATGTTTATACAGATAGTGGTGTAGATATTTCCATGTTTATACAGATGACAGTGTAGTTATTTCCATGTTTATGCAGATAGCGGTGTAGATATTTCCACGTTTACACAGATAGCGGTGTAGATATTTCCATGTTAATACAGATAGCATTGGAGATATTTCCATGTTCATACAGTTATCGGTGTAGATATTTCCATGTTTATACAAATAGCGGTGTAGATATTTCCAAGTTTACAGAGATAGAGGTATAGATATTTCCATATTTGCACAGATTGCGGTGTAGATATTTCCATCTTCACACAGATAGCGGTGTACCTATTTCCATGTTTACACAGACAGCTGTGTAGATATTTCCATGTTTACACAGATAGTGTTGTAGATATTTCCATGTTTATACAGATTGCAGTGTAGATATTTCCAAGTTTATACTGATAGCGGTTTAAATATTTCCATGTTTATACAGATAGCGCTGTAGATATTTCCCCGTTTATACAGATAGCGGTGTAGATATTTCCATGTTTATACAGATTGCGGTATAAATATTTCCATGTTTATACAGATAGAGTTGGAGATATTTCCATGTTTATACAGATAGCGGTGGAGATATTTCCATGTTTATAGAGATAACGGTGGAGATATTTCCATGTTTATACAGATAGCGGTGGAAATGTTTACATGTTTATACAGATGGAGGTGTAGATATTTCCAAGGTTATAAAGATTGCGGTGGAGATATTTCCATGTTTATAGAGATAGCGGTGTAGATATTTCCATGTACATACAGATAGCCGTGTAGATATTTCCATGTTTATAGAGATAGCGGTGTAGATATTTCCATGTACATACAGATAGCCGTGTAGACATTTCCATGTTTATAGAGATAGCGGTGAATTTATTTCCATATTTATACAGATAGCGGTGTAGATATTTCCATGTTTATACAGACAGCGGTGGACATATTTCCATGTTTATACAGATAGCGGTGTAGGTATTTCCATGTTTATAGAGATAGCAGTGATGTTATTTTCATGTTTATACAGATGGCATTTTAGATATTACCATGTTTATACAGATAGTGGTGTAGATATTTCCATGTTTATACAGATGACTGTGTAGTTAATTTCATGTTTATAAAGATGGCGGTGTAGATATTTCCATGTTTATAGAGATAGCCTTGTAGATATTTCCATGTTTTTACAGATGGCTGTGTAGATGTTTCCATGTTTACAGAGATAGAGGAGTTGATATTTCCATATTTGCACAGATTGCCGTGTAGATATTTTCATCTTTACACAGATAGCGGTGTACATATTTCCATGTTTACACAGACAGCTGTGTATATATTTCCATGTTTACACAGATATTGTTGTGGATATTTCCATGTTTATACAGATAGCGGTGTAGATATTTCCATGTTTATACAGATAGCGGTGGAGATATTTCCATGTTTATAGAGATAGCGGTGTAGATATATCCATGTTTATACAGACCGTGGTGTAGATATTTCCATGTTTATACAGATAGCGGTGTAGATATTTACAAGTTTATACAGATAGCGGTGTAGATATTTCCATGTTTACAGAGATAGAGGTGTAGATATTTACATGCTTATACAGATGGCTGTGTAGATATTTCCATGTTTATACAGATAGCGGTGTAGCTATTTCCATGTTTATAGAGATAGCGGTGAAGATATTTCCATGTATATACAGATGGCATTGTAGATATTTCCATGTTCATAGAGATAGAGGTGTAGATATATCCATATTTGCACAGATTGCGGTGTCGACATTTGCATCTTCACACAGATAGCGGTGTATATATTTCCATGTTTACACAGACAGGTTTGTAGATATTTCCATATTTACACAGATAGTGCTGTAGATATTTCCATGTTCATGCAGATAGCGGTGTAGATATTTCCATGCTTATAAAGATAGTTGAGTAGTTACTTCCATGTTTACAGATAGCGGTGGAAATATTTCCATTTTTATACAGATAGCTCTGTAGATATTTCCATGTTTATACAGATAGCAGTGTAGATATTTCCATGTTAATACAGATATCATTGGTGATATTTCCATGTTTATACAGATATCGGTGTAGATATTTCCATGTTTATACAGATAGCGGTGTAGATATGTCCATGTTTACAGAGATAGAGGTGTAGATATTTCCATATGTGCACAGTTTGCGGTGTAGATATTTCCATCTTCACACAGATAGCGGTGTACGTATTTCCATGTTTACACAGATAGTGTTGTAGTTATTTCCTTATTTATACAGATAGCGGTGTAGATATTTCCAAGTTTATACAGATAGCGGTGGAGATATTTCCATGTTTATAGAGATAGCGCTGTAGATATTTACATGTTTATACAGATAGCGGTGTAGCTATTTCCATGTTTACAGAGATAGAGGTGTAAATATATCCATATTTGCACAGATTACGGTGTCAATATTTCCATCTTCACACAGATAGCGGTGTATATATTTCCATGTTTACACAGACAGGTGTGTAGATATTTCCATGTTTACACAGATAGTGTTGTAGATATTTCCATGTTCTTGCCGATAGCAGTGTAGAAATTTCCATGTTTATAAAGATAGCGGAGTAGATACTTCCATGTTTATACAGATAGCGGTGGAGTTATTTTCATTTTTATACAGATTACGCTGTAGATATTTCCATGTTTATGCAGATAGCGGTGTAGATATTTCCATGTTTACACAGATAGCGGTGTAGATATTTCCATGTTAATACAGATAGCATTGGAGATATTTCCATGTTTATACAGTTATCGGTGTAGATATTTCCATGTTTATACAGATAGCGATGTAGATATTTCCAAGTTTACAGAGATAGAGGTATAGATATTTCCAGATTTGCACAGATTGCGGTGTAGATATTTCCATCTTCACACAGATAGCGGTGTACCTATTTCCATGTTTACACAGACAGGTGTGTAGATATTTCCATGTTTACACAGATAGTGTTGTAGATATTTCCATGTTTATACAGATTGCAGCATAGATATTTCCCTGTTTATACAGATAGCTGTGTAGATATTTCCATGTTTATACAGATAGCGGTATAAATATTTCCATGTTTATACAGAGAGAGTTGGAGATATTTCCATGTTTATACAGATAGCGGTGGAGATATTTCCATATTTATACAGATAACGGTGGAGATATTTCCATGTTTATACAGATAGCGGTGGAAATATTTACATGTTTATACAGATGGAGGTGTAGATATTTCCAAGGTTATACAGATTGCGGTGGAGATATTTCCATGTTTATAGAGATAGCGGTGTAGATATTTCCATGTACATACAGATAGCCGTGTAGATACTTCCATGTTTATAGAGATAGCCATGTAGATATTTCCATGTTTATACAGATAGCGGTGTAGACATTTCCATGTTTATAGAGATAGCGGTGAAGTTATTTCCATATTTATACAGATAGCGGTGCAGATATTTCTAAGTTTATACAGATAGTGGTGTAGATATTTCGATGTTTATACAGACAGCGGTGGACATATTTCCATGTTTATACAGATAGCGGTGTAGGTATTTCCATGTTTATAGAGATAGCAGTGATGTTATTTCCATGTTTATACAGATGGCATTGTAGATATTTCCATGTTTATACAGATAGTGGTGTAGATATTTCCATGTTTATACAGATGACTGTGTAGTTAATTTCATGTTTATAAAGATGGCGGTGTAGATATTTCCATGTTTATAGAGATAGCCTTGTAGATATTTCCATGTTTTTACAGATAGCTGTGTAGATGTTTCCATGTTTACAGAGATAGAGGAGTTGATATTTCCATATTTGCACAGATTGCCATGTAGATATTTTCATCTTTACACAGATAGCGGTGTACATATTTCCATGTTTACACAGACAGCTGTGTAGATATTTCCATGTTTACACAGATAGTTTTGTGGATATTTCCATGTTTATACAGATAGCAGTGTAGATATTTCCATGTTTATACAGATAGCGGTGGAGATATTTCCATGTATATAGAGATAGCGGTGTAGATATATCCATGTTTATACAGACCGTGGTGTAGATATTTCCATGTTTATACAGATAGCGGTGTAGATATTTACATGTTTATACAGATAGCGGTGTAGATATTTCCATGTTTACAGAGATAGAGGTGTAGATATTTACATGCTTATACAGATGGCTGTGTAGATATTTCCATGTTTATACAGAGAGTAGTGGAGATATTTCCATGTTTATACAGATAGCGGTGTAGCTATTTCCATGTTTATAGAGATAGCGGTGAAGATATTTCCATGTATATACAGATGGCATTGTAGATATTTCCATGTTCATAGAGATAGAGGTGTAGATATATCCATATTTGCACAGATTGCAGTGTCGACATTTGCATCTTCACACAGATAGCGGTGTATATATTTCCATATTTACACAGACAGGTGTGTAGATATTTCCATATTTACACAGATAGTGCTGTAAATATTTCCATGTTCATGCAGATAGCGGTGTAGATATTTCCATGCTTATAAAGATAGTGGAGTAGATACTTCCATGTTTACAGATAGCGGTGGAAATATTTCCATTTTTATACAGATAGCTCTGTAGATATTTCCATGTTTATAAAGATAGCGGTGTAGATATTTCCATTTTAATACAGATATCATTGGAGATATTTCCATGTTTATACAGATATCGGTGTAGATATTTCCATGTTTATACAGATAGCAGTGTAGATATGTCCATGTTTACAGAGATAGAGGTGTAGATATTTCCATATTTGCACAGTTTGCGGTGTAGATATTTCCATCTTCACACAGATAGCGGTGTACGTATTTCCATGTTTACAAAGATAGTGTTGTAGTTATTTCCTTATTTATACAGATAGCGGGGTAGATATTTCCAAGTTTATACAGATAGCGGTGGAGATATTTCCATGTTTATACAGATAGCGCTGTAGATATTTACATGTTTATACAGATAGCGGTGTAGATATTTCCATGTTTACAGAGATAGAGGTGTAAATATATCCATATTTGCACAGATTGCGGTGTCAATATTTCCATCTTCACACAGATAGCGGTGTATATATTTCCATGTTTACACAGACAGGTGTGTAGATATTTCCATGTTTATACAGATAGCGGTGTAGATATTTCCATGTTTATACAGATAGCGGTGTACGTACTTCCATGTTTATAGAGATAGCGGTGTAGATATTTACATGCTTATACAGATGGCTGTGTAGATATTTCCATGTTTATAAAGATTGCAGTGAAGGTATTTCCATGTTTATACAGATGGATGTGTAGATATTTCCATGTTTAGACAGATAACTGTGTAGATATTTCCAAGTTTATACATATAGCGGTGTAGATATATCCATGTTTATACAGACCGTGGTGTAGATATTTCCATGTTTATACAGATAGCGGTGTAGATATTTTCATGTTTATAGAGATAGCCATGTAGATATTTCCATGTTTATACAGATAGCGGTGTAGATATTTCCATGTTTAGAGAGATAGAGGAGTAGATAGTTCCATATTTGCACAGATTGCCGTGTAGATATTTCCATCTTCACACAGATAGCGGTGTACATATTTCCATGTTTACACAGACAGCTGTGTAGATATTTCCATGTTTACACAGATAGTGTTGTGGATATTTCCATGTTTATACAGATAGCGGTGGAGTTATTTCCATGTTTTTATAGATGGCGCTGTAGACATTTCCATGTTTATGCAAATAGCTTTGTGGCTATTTCCATGTTTATACAGATAGCGATGGAGATATTTCCATGTTTATAGAGATGGCTGTGTTGATATTTCCATGTTTATACAGTTGGCAGTGCAGATATTTCCATGTTTATAGAGATAGTATTGTAGATATTTCCATGTTTATACAGATGATGGTGTAGGTATTTCCATGTTTATACAGATGGCGGTGAAGACATTTCCATGTTTATAGAGTTAGTGGTGAAGTTATTTCCCTATTTATACAGATAGCGGTATAGATATTTCTAAGTTTATACAGATAGTGGTGTAGATATTTCCATGTTCATACAGATAGCGGTGTAGATATTTCCATGTTTATACAGATAGCTGTGGAGGTATTTCCATGTTTATACAGATAGCGGTGTAGGTATTTCCATGTTTATAGAGATAGCGGCGATGTTATTTCCATCTTTATACAGATGGCATTGTAGATGTTACCATGTTTATACAGATAGTGTTGTAGATATTTCCATGTTTATACAGATGACTGTGTAGTTAATTTCATGTTTATAAAGATGGCGGTGTAGATATGTCCATGTTTATAGAGATAGCCATGTAGATATTTCCATGTTTATACATATAGCAGTGTAGATATTTCCATGTTATTACAGATAGCATTGGAGATATTTCCATGTTTATACAGATATCGGTGTAGATATTTCCATGTTTATACAGATAGCGGTGTAGATATTTCCATGATAATACGGATAGCATTGGAGACATTTCCATGTTTATACAGATATCGGTGTAGAAATTTCCATGTTTATACAGATAGCGGTGTAGATATTTCCATGTTTACAGAGATAGAGGTGTAGATATTTCCATATTTGCACAGATTGCGGTGTAGGTATTTCCATCTTCACACAGATAGCGGTGTACCTATTTCGATGTTTACACACACAGCTGTGTAGATATTTCCATGTTTTTACAGATAGCGGAGTAGATATTTCCAAGTTTATACAGGTAGCGGTGGAGATATTTCCATGTTTATAGAGATAGCGCTGTAGATATTTCCCTGTTTATACAGATATAGGTGTAGATAGTTCCATGTTTATACAGATAGCGGTGTATATATTTCCATGTTTATACAGACAGCGTTGGAGATATTTCCATGTTTATACAGATAGCGGTGGAGATATTTCCATGTTTATAGAGATAGCGGTGGAGATATTTCCATGTTTATACAGATGGCGGTGTATATATTTCCAAGTTTATGCAGATAGCGTTGGAGATATTTCCATTATTATAGAGAGAGAGGTGTAAATATTTCCATGTGGATACAGATAGCGGTGTAGATATTTCCATGTTTATACAGACAGCGATGAAGGTATTTTCATATTTATACAGATAGCGGTGTAGATATTTCCATGTTTACAGAGATAGAGGATTAGATATTTCCATATTTGCCAGATTGCCGTGTAGATATTTCCATCTTCACACAGATAGCGGTGTACATATTTCCATGTTTACACAGACAGCTGTGAAGTTATTTCCATGTTTACACAGATTGTGTTGTGGATATTTCCATGTTTATACAGATATCGGTGGAGATATTTCCAAGTTTAGGAAGATTGCGGTGGAGATATTACCATGTTTATAGAGATAGAGTTGTAGATATTTCCATGTAGATACAGATAGCAGTGTAGATATTTCCATGTTTGTAGAGATTGCCGTGTAGACATTTCCATATTTATGCATATAGCGGTGTAGATATTTCCATGTTTATTCAGATGGCGGTGTAGAAATTTCCATGTTTATACAGATTGCGGTGTGGATATTTCCATTTTTATACAGATGGCAGTGTAGATATATCCATGTTTATACACATGGTTGTGTAGATATTTCCATGTTTATACAGATGACTGTGTAGATATTTCCATGTTTTTACAGATGGCGGTGTAGATCTTTCCATGTTTTTACAGATAGCGGTGTGGCTATTTCCATGTTTATGCAGACAGCGATGTAGATATTTCCAAGTTTATAGAGATGTCTGTGTAGATATTTCCATGTTTATAGTGATGCCTTTGTAGATATTTGCATGTTTATACAGATAGTGGTGTAGATATTTCCATGTTTATACAGATGACAGTGTAGATATTTCCATGTTTATACAGATGGCGGTGTAGATATTTCCATGTTTATAGAGGTAGCCATGTAGATATTTCCATGTTTATACAGATAGTGGTGTAGACATTTCCATGTTTATAGAGATATCGGTGAAGATATTTCCATATTTATACAGATAGCGGTGTAGATATTTCCAAGTTTATACACATAGCGGTGTAGATATTTCCATGTTTATACAGATAGCGGTGTAGATATTTCCATGTTTATAGAGATAGCCATGTAGATATTTCCATGTTTATACAGATAGCGGTGTTGACATTTCCATGTCTGTAGAGATAGCGGTGAAGTTATTTCCCTATTTATACAGATAGCGGTGTAGTTATTTCTAAGTTTATACAGATAGCGGTGTAGGTATTTCCATGTTTATAGAGATAGCGGTGATGTTATTTCCAAGTTTATACAGATGGCATTGTAGATATTTCCATGTTTACACAGACAGCTGTGTAGATATTTCCATGTTTACAGAGATAGTGTTTTGGATATTTCCATGTTTATACAGATAGCGGTGTAGATATTTCCATGTTTATACAGATAGCGGTTTAGCTATTTCCATGTTTTTACAGATAGTGGTGTAGATATTTCCATGTTTATGCAGATAGCAATGTAGATATTTCCAAGGTTATAGAGATGTCTGTGTAGATATTTCCATGTTTATACAGGTGGCTGTGTAGATATTTCCATGTTTATACAGATAGTGGTGTAGATATTTCCATGTTTATACAGATGACAGTGTAGTTATTTCCATGTTTATGCAGATAGCGGTGTAGATATTTCCACGTTTACACAGATAGCGGTGTAGATATTTCCATGTTAATACAGATAGCATTGGAGATATTTCCATGTTCATACAGTTATCGGTGTAGATATTTCCATGTTTATACAAATAGCGGTGTAGATATTTCCAAGTTTACAGAGATAGAGGTATAGATATTTCCATATTTGCACAGATTGCGGTGTAGATATTTCCATCTTCACACAGATAGCGGTGTACCTATTTCCATGTTTACACAGACAGCTGTGTAGATATTTCCATGTTTACACAGATAGTGTTGTAGATATTTCCATGTTTATACAGATTGCAGTGTAGATATTTCCAAGTTTATACTGATAGCGGTTTAAATATTTCCATGTTTATACAGATAGCGCTGTAGATATTTCCCCGTTTATACAGATAGCGGTGTAGATATTTCCATGTTTATACAGATTGCGGTATAAATATTTCCATGTTTATACAGATAGAGTTGGAGATATTTCCATGTTTATACAGATAGCGGTGGAGATATTTCCATGTTTATAGAGATAACGGTGGAGATATTTCCATGTTTATACAGATAGCGGTGGAAATGTTTACATGTTTATACAGATGGAGGTGTAGATATTTCCAAGGTTATAAAGATTGCGGTGGAGATATTTCCATGTTTATAGAGATAGCGGTGTAGATATTTCCATGTACATACAGATAGCCGTGTAGATATTTCCATGTTTATAGAGATAGCGGTGTAGATATTTCCATGTACATACAGATAGCCGTGTAGACATTTCCATGTTTATAGAGATAGCGGTGAATTTATTTCCATATTTATACAGATAGCGGTGTAGATATTTCCATGTTTATACAGACAGCGGTGGACATATTTCCATGTTTATACAGATAGCGGTGTAGGTATTTCCATGTTTATAGAGATAGCAGTGATGTTATTTTCATGTTTATACAGATGGCATTTTAGATATTACCATGTTTATACAGATAGTGGTGTAGATATTTCCATGTTTATACAGATGACTGTGTAGTTAATTTCATGTTTATAAAGATGGCGGTGTAGATATTTCCATGTTTATAGAGATAGCCTTGTAGATATTTCCATGTTTTTACAGATGGCTGTGTAGATGTTTCCATGTTTACAGAGATAGAGGAGTTGATATTTCCATATTTGCACAGATTGCCGTGTAGATATTTTCATCTTTACACAGATAGCGGTGTACATATTTCCATGTTTACACAGACAGCTGTGTATATATTTCCATGTTTACACAGATATTGTTGTGGATATTTCCATGTTTATACAGATAGCGGTGTAGATATTTCCATGTTTATACAGATAGCGGTGGAGATATTTCCATGTTTATAGAGATAGCGGTGTAGATATATCCATGTTTATACAGACCGTGGTGTAGATATTTCCATGTTTATACAGATAGCGGTGTAGATATTTACAAGTTTATACAGATAGCGGTGTAGATATTTCCATGTTTACAGAGATAGAGGTGTAGATATTTACATGCTTATACAGATGGCTGTGTAGATATTTCCATGTTTATACAGATAGCGGTGTAGCTATTTCCATGTTTATAGAGATAGCGGTGAAGATATTTCCATGTATATACAGATGGCATTGTAGATATTTCCATGTTCATAGAGATAGAGGTGTAGATATATCCATATTTGCACAGATTGCGGTGTCGACATTTGCATCTTCACACAGATAGCGGTGTATATATTTCCATGTTTACACAGACAGGTTTGTAGATATTTCCATATTTACACAGATAGTGCTGTAGATATTTCCATGTTCATGCAGATAGCGGTGTAGATATTTCCATGCTTATAAAGATAGTTGAGTAGTTACTTCCATGTTTACAGATAGCGGTGGAAATATTTCCATTTTTATACAGATAGCTCTGTAGATATTTCCATGTTTATACAGATAGCAGTGTAGATATTTCCATGTTAATACAGATATCATTGGTGATATTTCCATGTTTATACAGATATCGGTGTAGATATTTCCATGTTTATACAGATAGCGGTGTAGATATGTCCATGTTTACAGAGATAGAGGTGTAGATATTTCCATATGTGCACAGTTTGCGGTGTAGATATTTCCATCTTCACACAGATAGCGGTGTACGTATTTCCATGTTTACACAGATAGTGTTGTAGTTATTTCCTTATTTATACAGATAGCGGTGTAGATATTTCCAAGTTTATACAGATAGCGGTGGAGATATTTCCATGTTTATAGAGATAGCGCTGTAGATATTTACATGTTTATACAGATAGCGGTGTAGCTATTTCCATGTTTACAGAGATAGAGGTGTAAATATATCCATATTTGCACAGATTACGGTGTCAATATTTCCATCTTCACACAGATAGCGGTGTATATATTTCCATGTTTACACAGACAGGTGTGTAGATATTTCCATGTTTACACAGATAGTGTTGTAGATATTTCCATGTTCTTGCCGATAGCAGTGTAGAAATTTCCATGTTTATAAAGATAGCGGAGTAGATACTTCCATGTTTATACAGATAGCGGTGGAGTTATTTTCATTTTTATACAGATTACGCTGTAGATATTTCCATGTTTATGCAGATAGCGGTGTAGATATTTCCATGTTTACACAGATAGCGGTGTAGATATTTCCATGTTAATACAGATAGCATTGGAGATATTTCCATGTTTATACAGTTATCGGTGTAGATATTTCCATGTTTATACAGATAGCGATGTAGATATTTCCAAGTTTACAGAGATAGAGGTATAGATATTTCCAGATTTGCACAGATTGCGGTGTAGATATTTCCATCTTCACACAGATAGCGGTGTACCTATTTCCATGTTTACACAGACAGGTGTGTAGATATTTCCATGTTTACACAGATAGTGTTGTAGATATTTCCATGTTTATACAGATTGCAGCATAGATATTTCCCTGTTTATACAGATAGCTGTGTAGATATTTCCATGTTTATACAGATAGCGGTATAAATATTTCCATGTTTATACAGAGAGAGTTGGAGATATTTCCATGTTTATACAGATAGCGGTGGAGATATTTCCATATTTATACAGATAACGGTGGAGATATTTCCATGTTTATACAGATAGCGGTGGAAATATTTACATGTTTATACAGATGGAGGTGTAGATATTTCCAAGGTTATACAGATTGCGGTGGAGATATTTCCATGTTTATAGAGATAGCGGTGTAGATATTTCCATGTACATACAGATAGCCGTGTAGATACTTCCATGTTTATAGAGATAGCCATGTAGATATTTCCATGTTTATACAGATAGCGGTGTAGACATTTCCATGTTTATAGAGATAGCGGTGAAGTTATTTCCATATTTATACAGATAGCGGTGCAGATATTTCTAAGTTTATACAGATAGTGGTGTAGATATTTCGATGTTTATACAGACAGCGGTGGACATATTTCCATGTTTATACAGATAGCGGTGTAGGTATTTCCATGTTTATAGAGATAGCAGTGATGTTATTTCCATGTTTATACAGATGGCATTGTAGATATTTCCATGTTTATACAGATAGTGGTGTAGATATTTCCATGTTTATACAGATGACTGTGTAGTTAATTTCATGTTTATAAAGATGGCGGTGTAGATATTTCCATGTTTATAGAGATAGCCTTGTAGATATTTCCATGTTTTTACAGATAGCTGTGTAGATGTTTCCATGTTTACAGAGATAGAGGAGTTGATATTTCCATATTTGCACAGATTGCCATGAAGATATTTTCATCTTTACACAGATAGCGGTGTACATATTTCCATGTTTACACAGACAGCTGTGTAGATATTTCCATGTTTACACAGATAGTTTTGTGGATATTTCCATGTTTATACAGATAGCAGTGTAGATATTTCCATGTTTATACAGATAGCGGTGGAGATATTTCCATGTATATAGAGATAGCGGTGTAGATATATCCATGTTTATACAGACCGTGGTGTAGATATTTCCATGTTTATACAGATAGCGGTGTAGATATTTACATGTTTATACAGATAGCGGTGTAGATATTTCCATGTTTACAGAGATAGAGGTGTAGATATTTACATGCTTATACAGATGGCTGTGTAGATATTTCCATGTTTATACAGAGAGTAGTGGAGATATTTCCATGTTTATACAGATAGCGGTGTAGCTATTTCCATGTTTATAGAGATAGCGGTGAAGATATTTCCATGTATATACAGATGGCATTGTAGATATTTCCATGTTCATAGAGATAGAGGTGTAGATATATCCATATTTGCACAGATTGCAGTGTCGACATTTGCATCTTCACACAGATAGCGGTGTATATATTTCCATATTTACACAGACAGGTGTGTAGATATTTCCATATTTACACAGATAGTGCTGTAAATATTTCCATGTTCATGCAGATAGCGGTGTAGATATTTCCATGCTTATAAAGATAGTGGAGTAGATACTTCCATGTTTACAGATAGCGGTGGAAATATTTCCATTTTTATACAGATAGCTCTGTAGATATTTCCATGTTTATAAAGATAGCGGTGTAGATATTTCCATTTTAATACAGATATCATTGGAGATATTTCCATGTTTATACAGATATCGGTGTAGATATTTCCATGTTTATACAGATAGCAGTGTAGATATGTCCATGTTTACAGAGATAGAGGTGTAGATATTTCCATATTTGCACAGTTTGCGGTGTAGATATTTCCATCTTCACACAGATAGCGGTGTACGTATTTCCATGTTTACAAAGATAGTGTTGTAGTTATTTCCTTATTTATACAGATAGCGGGGTAGATATTTCCAAGTTTATACAGATAGCGGTGGAGATATTTCCATGTTTATACAGATAGCGCTGTAGATATTTACATGTTTATACAGATAGCGGTGTAGATATTTCCATGTTTACAGAGATAGAGGTGTAAATATATCCATATTTGCACAGATTGCGGTGTCAATATTTCCATCTTCACACAGATAGCGGTGTATATATTTCCATGTTTACACAGACAGGTGTGTAGATATTTCCATGTTTATACAGATAGCGGTGTAGATATTTCCATGTTTATACAGATAGCGGTGTACGTACTTCCATGTTTATAGAGATAGCGGTGTAGATATTTACATGCTTATACAGATGGCTGTGTAGATATTTCCATGTTTATAAAGATTGCAGTGAAGGTATTTCCATGTTTATACAGATGGATGTGTAGATATTTCCATGTTTAGACAGATAACTGTGTAGATATTTCCAAGTTTATACATATAGCGGTGTAGATATATCCATGTTTATACAGACCGTGGTGTAGATATTTCCATGTTTATACAGATAGCGGTGTAGATATTTTCATGTTTATAGAGATAGCCATGTAGATATTTCCATGTTTATACAGATAGCGGTGTAGATATTTCCATGTTTAGAGAGATAGAGGAGTAGATAGTTCCATATTTGCACAGATTGCCGTGTAGATATTTCCATCTTCACACAGATAGCGGTGTACATATTTCCATGTTTACACAGACAGCTGTGTAGATATTTCCATGTTTACACAGATAGTGTTGTGGATATTTCCATGTTTATACAGATAGCGGTGGAGTTATTTCCATGTTTTTATAGATGGCGCTGTAGACATTTCCATGTTTATGCAAATAGCTTTGTGGCTATTTCCATGTTTATACAGATAGCGATGGAGATATTTCCATGTTTATAGAGATGGCTGTGTTGATATTTCCATGTTTATACAGTTGGCAGTGCAGATATTTCCATGTTTATAGAGATAGTATTGTAGATATTTCCATGTTTATACAGATGATGGTGTAGGTATTTCCATGTTTATACAGATGGCGGTGAAGACATTTCCATGTTTATAGAGTTAGTGGTGAAGTTATTTCCCTATTTATACAGATAGCGGTATAGATATTTCTAAGTTTATACAGATAGTGGTGTAGATATTTCCATGTTCATACAGATAGCGGTGTAGATATTTCCATGTTTATACAGATAGCTGTGGAGGTATTTCCATGTTTATACAGATAGCGGTGTAGGTATTTCCATGTTTATAGAGATAGCGGCGATGTTATTTCCATCTTTATACAGATGGCATTGTAGATATTTCCATGTTTATACAGATAGTGGTGTAGATATTTCCATGTTTATACAGATGACTGTGTAGTTAATTCCATGTTTATAAAGATGTCTGTGTAGATATTTCCATGTTTATACAGATTGCAGTGAAGGTATTTCCATGTTTATGCAGATGGAGGTGTAGATATTTCCATGTTTAGACACATGACTGTGTAGATATTTCCAAGTTTATACATATAGCGGTGTAGATATATCCGTGATTATACAGACCGTGGTGTAGATATTTTCATGTTTATACAGATAGCGGTGTAGATATTTCCATGTTTACAGAGACAGAGGTGTAGATATTTCCATATTTATGCAGATAGCGGTCTAGATATTTCCATGTTTATTCAGATGGTGGTGTAGATATTTCCATGTTTATACAGAATGCGGTGTGGCTATTTCCATTTTTATACAGATGGCAGTGTAGTTATATCCATGTTTATAAACATGGAGGTGTAGATATTTCCATGTTTATATAGATGACTGTGTAGATATTTCCATGTTTTTACAGATGGTGGTGAAGATATTTCCATGTTTTTACAGATAGCGGTGTGGCTATTTCCATGTTTATGCAGATAGCGATGTAGATATTTCTAAGTTTATAGATATGTCTGTGTAGATATTTCCATGTTTATAGAGATGACAGTGTAGTTATTTCCATGTTTATACTGATGGCGGTGTTGATATTTCCATGTTTATAGAGATAGCCATGTAGATATTTCCATGTTTATAGAGATAGTGGTGTAGGCTTTTCCATGTTTATAGAGATATCGGTGAAGATATTTCCGTATTTATACAGATAGTGGTGTAGATATTTCCAAGTTTACACAGATAGCGGTGTAGATATTTCCATGTTTATACAGATAGCGGTGGAGTTATTTCCATGTTTATACAGATAGCGGTGTAGATATATCCATGTTTATACAGACCGTGGTGTAGATATTTCCATGTTTATACATATAGCGGTGTAGATATTTACATGTTTATACAGATAGCGGTGTAGATATTTCCATGTTTACAGAGATAGAGGTGTATATATATCCATATTTGCACAGATTGCGGTGTCGATATTTCCATCTTCACACAGATAGCGGTGTATATATTTCCATGTTTACACAGACAGGTGTGTAGATATTTCCATGTTTACACATATAGTGTTGTAGATATTTCCATGTTCATGCAGATTGCCGTGTAGATGTTCCTAAGTTTATACAGATAGCGGTGTAGATATTTCCATGATTATACAGATAGCGGTGCAGATACTTCCATGTTTATACGGATAGCGTTGTAGGAATTTCCATGTTTATAGAGATAGCGGTGAAGTTATTTCCATGTTTATACAGATGGCATTGTAGATATTTCCATGTTTCTACAGATAGTGGTGTAGATATTTCCATGTTTATACTGATGACTGTGTAGATATTTCCATGTTTATACAGATGGCGGTGTAGATATTTCCATGTTTATAGAGATATCCATGTAGATATTTCCATGTTTATACAGATTGCGATGTAGATATTTCCATGTTTACAGAGATAGAGGTGTAGATATTTCCATATTTGCACAGATTGCCGTGTAGATATTTCCATCTTCACACAGATAGTGGTGTACATATTTCCATGATTACACAGAGAGCTCTGTAGATATTTCCATGTTTACACAGATAGTGTTGTGGATATTTCCGTGTTTATACAGATTGCGGTGTAGATATTTCCATGTTTATAAAGATAGCAGTGTAGATATTTCCAAGTTTATAGAGATAGCGGTGTAGATATTTCCATGTTTATACAGATAGCGCTGTAGATATTGCCATGTTTCTACAGACTGCGGTGTAGATATTTCCATGTTTATACAGATATCGGTGGAGATATTTCCATGTTTATACAGAGAGCAGTGGAAATATTTACATGTTTATACAGATGGCGGTGTAGATATTTCCATGTAGATACAGATAGTGGTGTAGATATTTCAATGTTTATAGAGATAGCGGTGCAGATATTTCCATATTCATATAGATAGCGGTGTAGATACTTCCATGTTTATTCAGATGGCGGTGTAGATATTTCCATGTTTATTCAGATAGCGGTGTGGCTATTTCCATTTTTATACAGATGGCATTGTAGATATTTCCATGTTTATACAGATGGAGGTGTAGATATTTCTATGTTTACACAGATGACTGTGAAGATATTTCCATGTTTTTACAGATGGAGGTGTAGATATTTCCATGTTTATACAGATAGCGGTGTGGCTGTTTCCATGTTTATGCAGATAGTGATGCAGATATTTCCATGTTTATAAAGATGGCTGTGTACATATTTCCATGTTTATACAGATGGCAGTGTAGACATTTCCATGTTTATAGAGTTAGTGGTGCAGATATTTCCATGTTTATACAGATGACTGTGTAGGTATTTCCATGTTTATACAGAGGGCGGTGTAGATATTTCCATGTTTATACTGATAGCGGTGTAGATATTTCCATGTTTTTACAGATAGCGCTGTAGATATTTCCATGTTTATACAGATAGCGGTGTAGATATTTCCATGTATATACAGATAGCGGTGTGGCTATTTCCATGTTTATGCAGATAGAGATGGAGGTATTTCCATGTTTATAGAGATGGCTGTGTCGATATTTCCATGTTTATACAGATGGCAGTGTAGATTTTTCCAAGGTTATAGAGATAGTGATGTAGATATTTCCATGTTTATTCAGATGACGGTGTAGGTATTTCCACGTTCATAAAGATAGCGGTGAAGATATTTCCATGTTTATACAGATGGCATTGTAGATATTTCCATGTTCATAGAGATAGTGGTGTAGATATTTCCATGTTTATACAGATGACTGTGTAGTTAATTCCATGTTAATACAGATGGCGGTGTAGATATTTCCATGTTTATAGAGACAGCCATGTAGATATTTCTATGTTTATACAGATAGCGGTGTAGATATTTCCATGTTTATACAGATAGCGGTGTAGATATTTCCATGTTTACAGAGATAGAGGTGTATATATATCCATATTTGCACAGATTGCGGGGTCGATATTTCCATCTTCACACTGATAGCGGTGTACCTATTTCCATGTTTACACAGACTGCTCTGTAGGTATTTCTATGTTTACACAGATAGTGTTGTAGATATTTCCATGTTTATACAGAGAGCGATGTAGATATTTCCAAGTTTATACATATAGCGGTGGAGATATTTCCATGTTTATACAGATAGCGCTGTAGGTATTTCCCTGTTTATACAGATAGCGGTGTAGATATTTCGATGTTTATACAGATAGCGGTGTAGATATTTCCATGTTTATACAGATAGCGGTGGAGATATTTCCATGTTTATACAGACAGCGGTGGAGATATTTCCATGTTTATACAGATATCGGGGGAGATATTTCCATGTTTATACAGATGGCGGTGTAGATATTTCCAAGTTTATGCAGATAGCGTTGGAGATATTTCCATTATTAAAGAGATAGCGATGGAGATATTTCCATGTGGATACAGATAGCGGTGAAGATATTTCCATGTTTTTAGAGATAGCGGTGAAGGTATTTTCATATTTATACAGATAGCGGTGTAGATATTTCCATGTTTACTCAGATGGCGGTGTAGATATTTCCATGTTTATGCAGATGTCTGTGTAGTTAATTCCATGTTTATAGAGATAGCCATGTAGATATTTCCATGTTTATACGGATAGCGGTGAAGATATTTCCATGTTTAGAGACATAGAGGTGTAGATATTTCCCTACTTGCACAGATTGCCGTGTAGATATTTCCATCTTCACAAAGATAGCGGTGAACATATTTCCATGTTTACACAGACATCTGTGTAGAAAATTCCATGTTTACACAGATAGTGTCGAAGATATTTCCATGTTTATACAGATAGCGGTGTAGATATTTCCATGTTTATAAAGATAGCAGTGTAGATATTTCCATGTTTATACAGATAGCGGTGGAGATATTTCCATGTTTATACAGATAGCGCTGTAGATATTTCCATGTTTATACAGACAGCGGTGTAGATATTTCCATGTTTATACAGATAGCGGTGTAGATATTTCCATGTTTATACAGATAGCGGTGGAGATATTTCCATCTTTATACAGATATCGGTGGAGTTATTTCCATGTTAATACAGATAGAGGTGGAAACATTTACATGTTTATACAGATGGCGGTGTAGATGTTTCCAAGTTTATGCAGATTGCGATGGAGATATTTCCATGTTTATATAGATAGCGTTGTAGATATTTCCATGTAGATACAGATAGCCGTGTAAATATTTCCATGTTTATACAGATTGCTTTGTAGATATTTCCATATTTATACAGATAGCGGTGTAGTTATTTCCATGTTTACTCAGTTGGCGGTGTGGATACTTCCATGTTTATACAGATAGCGGTGAGGCTATTTCCATTTTTATACAGATGTCAGTGTAGATATTTCCATGTTTATACAGATGGCGGTGTAGATATTTCCATGTTTATGCAGATGACTATGTAGCTGTTTGCATGTTTTTACAGATGGCGGTGTAGATATTTCCATGTTTATACAGATGGCTTTGTGGCGGTTTCCATGTTTATGCAGATAGCGATGTAGATATTTCCATGTTTATAAAGATGGCTGTGTAGATATTTCCAATTTTATACAGATGGCAGTGTAGATATTTCCATGTTTATACAGATACTGCTGTAGATATTTCCATGTTTATGCAGATGACTGTGTAGGTATTTCCATGTTTATACAGATGGCGGTGTAGATATTTCCATGTTTATAGAGATAGCCATGTAGATGTTTCCATGTTCATACAGATAGTGGTGTAGACATTTCCATGTTTATAGAGATAGCAGTGAAGATATTTCCATATTTATACAGATAGCGGTGTAGATATTTCAAAGTATATACAGACAGCGGTGGACATATTTCCATGTTTATACAGATAGCAGTGTAGATATTTCCATGTTTATACAGAGAGAGGTGGAGATATTTCCATGGTTATACAGATAACGGTGGAGATATTTCCATGTTTATACAGATAGAAGTGTAGGTATTTCCATGTTTATAGAGATAGCGGTGAAGATATTTCCATGTTTATACAGATGGCATTGTAGATATTTCCATGTTTATGCAGATAGTGTTGTAGATATTTCCATGTTTATACAGATGACTGTGTATTTAATTCCATGTTTATAAAGATGGCGGTGTAGACATTTCCATGTTTATAGAGATAGCCATGTAGATATTTCCATGTTTATACAGATAGCGGTGTAGTTATTTCCATGTTTACAGAGATAGAGGTGTAGATATTTCCATATTTGCACAGATTGCCGTGTAGGTATTTCCATCTTCACACAGATAGCAGTGTACATATTTCCATGTTAACACAGACAGCTGTGTAGATATTTCCATGTTTACACAGATAGTGTTGTAGGTATTTCCATGTTTATACAGGTAGTGCTGTAGATATTTCCATGTTTATACAGACAGCGGAGTAGATATTTCCATGTTTATACAGATAGCGGTGGAGATATTTCCATGTTTATAAAGATATCGGTGGAGATATTTCCATGTTTATACAGAGAGCGGTGGAAATATTTACATGTGTATACAGATGGTGGTGTAGATATTTCGAAGTTTATGCTGACTGCGGTGGACATATTTCCAAGTTTATAGAAATAGCGGTATAGATATTTCCATGTAGATACAGATAGCGGTGTAGATATTTCCATGTTTATAGAGATAGCTTTGTAGATATTTCCATATTTATACAGATGGCGGTGTAGATATTTCCATGTTTTTTCAGATGGCGGTGTAGATATTTCCATGTTTATACAGATAGCGGTGGAGATATTTCCATATTTATAGAGATAGCGGTGGAGATATTTCAATGTTTATAGAGATGGCTGTGTAGATATTTCCATGTGTATACAGATGGCAGTGTAGATATTTCCATGTTTCTACACATGGAGGTGTAGGTATTTCCATGTGTATACACATGACTGTGTAGATATTTCCATGTTTTTACAGATAGCGGTGTAGGTATTTCAATGTTTATAGAGATGACTGAGTAGGTATTTCCATGTTTATACAGATGGCAGTGTAGATATTTCCATGTTTATACAGATAGCGGTCTAGATATTTCCATGTTTATACAGATGACTTTGGAGAAATTTCCATGTTTATACGGATAACGGTGTAAATATTTCCATGTTTATACACATAGCGGTGTAGACATTTCCAAGTTTATAGGGATAGCGGTGTAGATATTTCCATGGTTATACAGATAGCGGTGTAGTTATTTCCATGTTTATACAGATAGTGTTGGAGATATTTCCATGTTTATAGAGATAGCGGTGGAGATATTTCCATGTTTATAGAGATGGCGGTGTAGACATTTCCAAGTTTATACAGATTGCGGTGTAGATATTTCCACGTTTATACAGATAGCGGTGTAGATATTAACATGTTTATACACATAGCGGTTTAGGTATTTCCATGTTTATTGAGACATAGGTGTAGATATTTCCATGTTCATACAGATGGCTGTGTAGATATTTCCATGTGAATACAGATGGCAGTGTAGATATTTCCATGTTTATACAGATGGATTTGTAGATATTTCCATGTTTATACAGATGACTGTGCAGATGTTTCCATGTTTATACAGATGGCCGTGTAGATATTTCCATGTTTATACAGATAGGGGTGTGGCTATTTCCATGTTTATGTAGATAGTGATGTATATATTTCCATGTTTATAAAGATGGCTGTGTATATATTTCCATGTTTATAGAGATGGCAGTGTAGACCTTTAAATGTTTATACAGATGACTTTGTAGATATTTCCATGTTTATACAGATGACTGTGTAGGTATTTCCATGTTTATACCGATGGCGGTTTAGATATTTACATGCTTATGGAGATAGCTGTGTAGTTATTTCCATGTTTATACAGATAGCGGTGTAGACATTTCCATGTTTATAGAGATAGCTGTGAAGATATTTCCATATTTATTCACATAGCGGTGTGGCTATTTCCATGTTTATACAGATAGCGATGTAGATATTTCCATGTTTGTAGAGATGGCTCTGTATATATTTACATGTGTATACAGATGGCAGTGTAGATATTCCCATGTTTATACAGATAGTGGTGCAGACATTTCCATGTTTATACAGACGACAGTGTAGGTATTTCCATGTTTATACAGATGGCAGTGTAGATATTTCCATGTTTATAGAGATAGCCATGTAGATATTTCCGTGTTTATACAGATAAGGGTGTAGACATTTCCATGTTTATAGAGATAGTTGTGAAGATATTTCCATGTTTATACAGATAGCGGTGTAAATATTTCCAAGATTATACAGATAGCGGTGTAGATACTTCCATGTTTATACAGATAGCGGTGTAGATATCTCCATGTTTATACAGAGAGTAGTGTAGTTATTTCCATGTTTATTCAGAAAGCAGTGGAGATATTTCCATGTTTATACAGATAGCGGTGCGGGTATTTCCATGTTTAAAGAGATAGCGGTGAAGCTATTTCCAGGTTTATACAGATGGCATTGTAGATATTTCCAATTTTATCGCGATACTGGTGTAGATATTTCCATGTTTATACAGATGACTGTGTAGTTAATTGCAAGTTTATACAGATGGCGGTGTAGATATTTCCATGTTTATAGAGATAGCCATGTAGATATTTCCATGTTTATGCAAATAGCGGTGTAGATATTTCCATGTTCACAGAGATAGAGGTGTAGATATTTCCACATTTGCACAGATTGCCGTGTAGATATTATCATCTTCACACAGATAGCGGTGTACATATTTCCATGTTTACACAGACAGCTGTGTAGATATTTCCATGTTTGCACAGATAGTGTTGTAGACATTTCCATGTTTATTCAGATAGCGGTGGAGATATTTCCATGTTTATACAGATTGCAGTTGAGATATTTCCATGTTTATAGAGATGGCGGTGTTGGTATTTCCATGTCTACAGAGATAGTGGTGAAAATATTTCCATGTTTATACAGATGGCTGTGTAGATATTTCCATGTGTATAAGGATGGCAGTGTAGTTATTTCCATGTTTACACAGATGGAGGTGAAGATATTTCCATGTTTATACAGAAGACTGTTTAGATATTTCCATGTTTTTACAGATGGTGGAGTAGATATTTCCATGTTTATACAGATAGCGGTGTGGCTATTTCCATGTTTTTACAGATAGAGATGTAGGTATTTCCATGTTTATACAGATAGCTGTGCAGATATTTCCATGTTTATACAGATAGCGGTTTTGATATATCCATGTTTATACAGACCGTGTTGTAGATATTTCCATGTTTATACAGATAGCGGTGTAGATATTTACATGTTTAGACAGATAGCGGTGTAGATAATTCCATGTTTACAGTGATCGACATGTAGACATTTCCATGTTTGCACAGATTGCGGTGTAGATATTTCCATCTTCACACAAATAGCGGTGTACATATTTCCATGTTTACACAGACAGCTGTGTAGATATTTCCATCTTTACACAGATAGTGTTGTAGCTATTTCCATGTTTATATAGATAGCGGTGTAGATATTTCCTTGTTTATAAAGATAGCGGTGTAGATATTTCCATGTTTATACAGATAGCGGTGGAGATATTTCCATGTTTATACAGATAGCGCTGTAGATATTTCCATGTTTATAAAGATAGCGGTGTAGATATTTCCATGTTTATACAGATAGCGGTGTGGCTTTTTCCACTTTCTACAGATGGCAGTGTAGATATTTCCATGTTTATACAGATGGAGGTGTAGATATTTCCATGTTTATACAGATGACTTTGTAGATATTTCCATGTTTTTACAGTTGGCGGTGTAGATATTTCCACTTTTATACAGACAGCGGTGTGGCTATTTCCATGTTTATGCAAATAGCGATGTAGATATTTCCATGTTTATAGAGATGGCAGTGTAGATATTTCCATGTTTATACAGATGGCAGTGTAGTTATTTCCATGTTTATACAGATGGCGGTGTAGATATTTCCATGTTTATAGAGATAGCGCTGTAGATAATTCCATGTTTACACAGATAGTGGTGTAGATATTTCCATGTTTCTACAGATGACTGTGTAGGTTTTTCCATGTTTATACAGGTGGCGGTGTAGATATTTCCATGTTTATAGAGATAGCCATGTAGATATTTCCGTCTTCATACAGACAGCGGTGTAGATATATCCATGTTTATACAGATCGTGGAGTACATATATTCATGTTTATACAGGTAGCGGTGTTGGTATTTCCATGTTTACAGAGATGCAGGTGTAGATATTTCCATCTTCAGACAGATAGCACTGTGCATATTTGCATGTTTACACAGACAGCTGTGTAGATATATCTATCTTTACACAGATAGTTTTGTAGGTATTTCCATGTTTATACAGATTGCGGTGTAGATATTTCCATGTTTATAAAGATAGCGGTGTAGATATTTCCATGTTTATACAGATAGCGGTGGAGATATTTCCATGTTTCTACAGATGACTGTGTAGGTTTTTCCATGTTTATACAGGTGGCGGTGTAGATATTTCCATGTTTATAGAGATAGCCATGTAGATATTTCCATCTTCATACAGACAGCGGTGTAGATATATCCATGTTTATACAGATCGTGGAGTACATATGTTCATGTTTATACAGGTAGCGGTGTTGGTATTTCCATGTTTACAGAGATGCAGGTGTAGATATTTCCATCTTCAGACAGATAGCAATGTGCATATTTGCATGTTTACACAGACAGCTGTGTAGATATATCTATCTTTACACAGATAGTTTTGTAGGTATTTCCATGTTTATACAGATTGCGGTGTAGATATTTCCATGTTTATAAAGATAGCGGTGTAGATATTTCCATGTTTATACAGATAGCGGTGGAGATATTTCCATGTTTATACTGATAGCGATGCTGATATTTCCAAGTTTATACAGATAGCGGTGTAGATAACTCCATGTTTATACAGATAGCGGTAGAGATATTTCCATTTTTACACAGAGAGCGATGTAGATATTTCCAAGTTTACACAGATAGCGGTTTAGATATTTCCACGTTTACAGAGATAGCAGTGTACATATTTCCATGTTTATATTGATGGGTGTGTAGATATTTCCATGTGTATACAGATGGCAGTGTAGATATTTCCATGTTTATACTGATGGAGGTGTAGATATTTCCATGTTTATACAGATGGAGGTGTAGATATTTCCATGTTTATACAGATGACTGTGTAGGTATTTCCATGTTTATACAGATAGTGGTGTAGGTAATTCCATGTTTATACACATGGCTGTGTTGATATTTTCATGTGTATACAGATGGCAGGGCAGATAATTCCATGTTGACACAGATGGAGGTTTAGATATTTCCATGTTTCTACAGATGACTCTGTAGATATTTCCATGTTTTTACAGATGGCGGTGTAGATATTTCCATGTTTATACAGATAGCGTTGTGGCTATTTCCATGTTTATAGAGATAGCAATGTAGATATTTCCATGTTTATACAGATAGCAGTGTAGATATTTCCTTGTTTATACAGATAGCGGTGGAGATATTTCCATGTTTATACAGATAGCGGTGGAGATATTCCATGTTTGTAAACTTTGCGTTGTAGATATTTCCATGTATATGCAGATAGCGGTGTAGATATTTCCATATTTATAGAGATAGCGGTGTAGTTATTTCCATGTTTATTCAGATGGCGGTGTAGATATTTCCTTGTTTATACAGATAGCGGTGTGGCTGTTCCATGTTTATACAGATGGCAGTGTAGATATTTCCATGTTTATACAGATAGTGGTGTAGATATTTCCATGTTTATAAAGATAACGTTGTAGATATTTCCATGTTTATGGAGATAGCGGTGGAGATATTTCCATATTTATAGAGATAGTGGTCGAGATATTTCCATATTTATACAGATAATGATGTAGATATTTCCATGTTTATACTGATAGCGGTGTAGAGATTTCCATGTTTATAGAGATGGCTGTGTAGATAATTCCATGTTTATGCAGATGGCATTGAAGATATTTCCATGTTTATACAGATACTGATGTAGGTATTTCCATGTTTATACAGAAGACTGTGTAGGTATTTCCATGTTGATTGATATGGCGGTGGAGATATTTCCATGCTTATACAGATTTCGGTGTAGATATTTCCATGTTTATACAGATGGAGGTGTAGATATTTCCATGTTTCTACAGATGACTGTGTAGATATTTCCATGTTTTTACAGATGGCGGTGAAGATATTTCTATGTTTACACAGATAGCGGTGTAGGTATTTCCATGTTTACAGTGATGGAGGTGTAGATATTTCCATCTTCTGACAGATAGCAGTGGGCATATTTGCTTGTTGACACAGACAGCTGTGTAGATACATCTATATTTACACAGATAGTGTTGTAGGTATTTCCATGTTTTTACAGATTGCGGTGTAGATATTTCCATGTTTATAAAGATAGCGGTGTAGATATTTCCATGTTTATACAGTTAGCGGTGGAGATATTTCCATGTTTATACAGATAGCGATGTTGATATTTCCAAGTTTATACAGATAGCGGTGTAGATATCTCCATGTTTATACAGATAGCGGTAGAGATATTTCCATTTTTACACAGAGAGCGATGTAGATATTTCCAAGTTTACACAGATAGCGGTTTAGATATTTCCACGTTTACAGAGATAGCAGTGTATATATTTCCATGTTTATATTGATGGGTGTGTAGATATTTCCATGTGTATACAGATGGCAGTGTAGAAATTTCCATGTTTATACTGATGGAGGTGTAGATAATTCCATGTTTATACAGATGATTGTGTAGATATTTCCATGTTTTTACAGATGGCGGTGTGGATATTTCCATGATTATACAGATGGCGGTGTTGATATTTCCATGTTTATACAGATAGCGTTGTAGATAGTTCCATGTTTATAGAGATAGCGGTGTTGGTATTTCCAAGTTTATACGGGTAGCGGTGTAGATATTTCCAGGTTTATACAGCTTGCGGTGTTGATATTTCCATCTTTATACAGATGGCATTGTAGATATTTCCATGTTTATAGAGATAGCGGTGTACATATTTCCATGTTTTTACATATGGCGTTGTAAATATTTCCATATTTATAGAGATAGCGGTGTAAATATTTCCATGTTTATACAGATAACGGTTTAAATCTTTACACATTTACAGAGATAGCAGTGTAGATATTTCCACGTTTATACAGAAAGTGGTGTATGTATTTCCACGTTTATACACATAGCGATGTACATATTTTCAAGTTTATAGAGATAGCGGTGTAGATATTTCCACGTTTATACACATAGCGGTGTACATATTTCCACGTTTATAGAGACAGCGGTGTAGATATTTCCACGTTTATACAGATAGCGGTGTAGATATTTCCACGTTTATATAGATAGCGGTGTAGATATTTGCATGTTTATACAGATAGCTTTGTAGATATTTCCTTGTTTATACAGACGGTCGTGTAAATATTTCCATGTTTATACAGATGGCGCTGTATATATTTCCATGTTTATACAGATGGAGGTGTAGATATTTCCATGTTTATACAGATAGCGGTGTAGCTATTACCATGTTTACACAGATAGCAGTGAAGATATTTCCATCTTTGCACAGATTGCGGTGTAGTTATTTACATCTTTACACAGATAGCGTTGTAGATATTTCCATGTTTACACTGATAGTGGTGTAGATATTTCTATGTTTTCACAGATAGCGTTGTAGATATTTGCATGTTTATACAGATAGCGGTGTAGTTATTTCCATTTTTATACAGATAATGGTGTAGATGTTTCCATGTTTATTCAGATAGCGGTGGAGATATTTCCAAGTTTATATAGATCGCCATGTAGATATTTTCATGTTTATACAGATAGCTGTGTAGACATTTCTATGTTTAGAGAGACAGCAGTGTAGATATTTCCATATTTATACAGATAGCAGTGAAGGTATTTCCATGTTTATACAGATAGCCGTGTAGACGTTTCCATGTTTATACAGAAAGCGGTGTAGATATTTCCATGTTTATACAGATCGTGGTGTAGATATTTCCATGTTTATATAGATAGCGGTGTAGATGTTTCCATGTTTATACAGGTAGCGGTGTAGATATTGCCATGTTTATACAGATTGCGGTGTTGACATTTCCATCTTTCTACAGATGGCAGCGTAGATATTTCTATGTTTATACAGAAATCCGTGTAGTATTTCCATGTTTATACAGATGGTTGTGTAGTTATTTCCATGTTTATACAGATGACTGTGTATATATTTCCATGTTTATACAGATGACGGTGGAGATATTTCTATGTTTATAGAGATTGCTGTGTAGATGTTTCCATGTGTATACGGAGGGCTGTGTAGATATTTCCATGTTTATAGAGATGGAGGTGTAGTTTCTTCCTTGTTTCTACAGATGACTGTGTAGATATTTCCATGTTTTTACACATGGCGGTGTAGATATTTCCATGTGTATAGATATACCCATGTAGATATTTCCATGTTTATACAGACAGCCGTGTAGACATTTCCATGTTTATAGAGATAGCGGTGTAGACATTTCCATATTTATACAGATAGCGTTGTAGATATTTTCATGTTTATACCGATAGCGGTGTAGATATTTCCATGTTTATACAGACGACTGTGTAGGTATTTTCATGTTTATAGATATGGCGGTGGAGATATTTCCATGTTTATAGAGATAGCCTTGTAGATATTTCCATGTTTAAACAGAGAGCGGTGTAGACATTTCAATGTTTATAGACATAGCAGTGTAGGTATTTCCAAATATATATAGATGGTGGTGTAGATATTTCCATGTTTATTGAGATAGCCATGTAGATATTTCCATGTTCATACAGATAGCGGTGTAGACATTTCCACTTTTATAGAGATAGCGGTGTATGTATTTCCATATTTAGGCTGATAGCGCTGTAGATATTTCCATGTTTATTCAGATAGCGGTGTAGATATTTCCATGTTTATACAGATAGCGGTGCAGATATTTACATGTTTATACAGATATCGCTGTAGGTATTTCCATGTTTATACAGATAGTGGTGTAGATATTTCCATATTTATACAGATAGTGGTGGAGATATTTCCATGTTTATACAGATGGAGGTGTAGATATTTCCATGTTTATACAGTTGACTGTGTAGGTATTTCCATGTTTATACACATAGTGGTGTAGGTAATTCCATGTTTATACAGATGGCTGTGTTGATATTTTCATGTGTATACAGATGGCAGTGCAGATAATTCCATGTTGACACAGATGGAGGTTTAGATATTTCCATGTTTCTACAGATGACCCTGTAGATATTTCCATGTTTTTACAGATTCCGGTGTAGATATTTCCATGTTTATACAGATAGCGTTGTGGCTATTTCCATGTTTATAGAGATAGCAATGTAGATATTTCCATGTTTATACAGATAGTAGTGTAGATATTTCCTTGTTTATACAGATAGCGGTGGAGATATTTCCATGTTTATACAGATAGCGGTGGAGATATTCCATGTTTGTAAACTTTGTGTTGTAGATATTTCCATGTATATGCAGATAGCGGTGTAGATATTTCCATATTTATAGAGATAGTGGTGTAGTTATTTCCATGTTTATTCAGATGGCGGTGTAGATATTTCCTAGTTTATACAGATAGCGGTGTAGCTGTTCCATGTTTATACAGAAGGCAGTGTAGATATTTCCATGTTTACACAGATAGTGGTGTAGATATTTCCATGTTTATAAAGATAACGTTGTAGATATTTCCATGTTTATAGAGATAGCGGTGGAGATATTTCCATATTTATAGAGATAGCGGTCGAGATATTTAGATGTTTATACAGATAACGATGTAGATATTTCCATGTTTATACTGATAGCGGTGTAGATATTTCCATGTTTATAGAGATGGCTGTGTAGATAATTCCATGTTTATGCAGATGGCAGTGAAGATATTTCCATGTTTATACAGATACTGATGTAGGTATTTCCATGTTTATACAGAAGACTGTGTAGGTATTTCCATGTTTATAGATATGGCGGTGGAGATATTTGATGTTAATACAGATTTCGGTGTAGATAGTTCCATGTTTATACAGATGGAGGTGTAGATATTTCCATGTTTCTACAGATGACTGTGTAGATATTTCCATGTTTTTACAGATGGCGGTGTAGATATTTCTATGTTTATACAGATAGCAGTGTAGGTATTTCCATGTTTACAGAGATGGAGGTGTAGATATTTCCATCTTCTGACAGATAGCAGTGGGCATATTTGCATGTTTACACAGAGAGCTGTGTAGATACATCTATCTTTACAGAGATAGTGTTGTAGGTATTTCCATGTTTATACAGATTGCGGTGTAGATATTTCCATGTTTATAAAGATAGCGGTGTAGATATTTCCATGTTTATACAGATAGCGGTGGAGATATTTCCATGTTTATACAGATAGCGATGTTGATATTTCCAAGTTTATACAGATAGCGGTGTAGATATCTCCATGTTTATTCAGATAGCGGTAGAGATATTTCCATTTTTACACAGAGAGCGATGTAGATATTTCCAAGTTTACACAGATAGCGGTTTAGATATTTCCACGTTTACAGAGATAGCAGTGTATATATTTCCATGTTTATATTGAAGGGAGTGTAGATATTTCCATGTGTATACAGATGGCAGTGTAGATATTTCAATGTTTATACTGATGGAGGTGTAGATAATTCCATGTTTATACAGATGATTGTGTAGATATTTCCATGTTTTTACAGATGGCAGTGTGGATATTTCCATGATTATACAGAGGGCGGTGTTGATATTTCCATGTTTATACAGATAGCGTTGTAGATATTTCCATGTTTATAGAGATAGCGGTGTTGGTATTTCCATGTTTATACATATAGCGGTGTAGATATTTCCACGTTTATACAGATAGCGTTGTAGATATTTGCATGTTTATACAGATTGCTTTGTAGATATTTCCTTGTTTATAGAGTTGGTGTTGTAAATATTTCCATGTTTATACAGATGGCGCTGTATATATTTCCATGTTTATACAAAAGGAGGTGTAGATATTTCCATGTTTATACAGATAGTGGTGTAGCTATTACCATGCTTACACAGATAGCAGTGTAGATATTTCCAGCTTTGCACAGATTGCGGTGTAGTTATTTACATCTTTAAACAGATAGCGGTGTAGATATTTCCATGTTTACACTGATAGTGGTGTAGATATTTCTATGTTTGCACAGATAGCATTGTAGATATTTGCATGTTTATACAGATAGCGGTGTAGATATTTCCATGTTTATACAGATAATGGTGTAGATGTTTCCATGTTTATTCAGATTGCGGTGGAGATATTTCCAGGTTTATATAGACCGCCATGTAGATATTTCCATGTTTATACAGATAGCTGTGTAGACATTTCTATGTTTATAGAGATATCAGTGTAGATATTTCCATATTTATACAGATAGCAGTTAAGGTATTTCCATGTTTATACAGATAGCCGTGTAGACGTTTCCATGTTTATACAGAAAGCGGTGTAGATATTTCCATGTTTATACAGATCGTGGTGTAGATATTTCCATGTTTATATAGATAGCGGTGTAGATATTTCCATGTTTATACCGATAGCGGTGTAGACATTTTCATGTTTATACAGAGGACTCTGTAGGTATTTCCAAGTTTATAGATTTGGCGGTGGAGATATTTCCATGTTTATAGAGATAGCCATGTAGATATTTCCATGTTTAAACAGAGAGCGGTGTAGACATTTCAATGTGTATAGACATAGCAGTGTTGGTATTTCCAAATTTATACAGATGGCGGTGTAGATATTTAGATGTTTATTGAGATAGCCATGTAGATATTTCCATGTTTATACAGATAGCGGTGTAGACATTTCCACGTTTATAGAGAGAGCGGTGTATGTATTTCCATATTTATGCTGACAGCGGTGTAGATATTTCCATGTTTATTCAGATAGCGGTGTAGATATTTCCATGTTTATACAGATAGTGGTGCAGATATTTACATGTTTATACAGATATCGTTGTAGGTATTTCCATGTTTATACAGATATTGGTGTAGATATTTCCATATTTATACAGATAGCGGTGGAGATATTTCCATGTTTATACAGATAGCGGTGGAGACATTCCATGTTTGTAAACTTTGCGTTGTAGATATTTCCATGTATATGCAGATAGCGGTGTAGATATTTCCATATTTATAGAGATAGCAGTGTAGTTATTTCCATGTTTATTCAGATGGCGGTGTAGATATTTCCTTGTTTATACAGATAGCGGTGTGGCTGTTCCATGTTTATACAGATGGCAGTGTAGATATTCCCATGTTTATACAGATAGTGGTGTAGATATTTCCATGTTTATAAAGATAACGTTGTAGATATTTCCATGTTTATAGAGATAGCGGTGGATATATTTCCATATTTATAGAGATAGCGGTCGAGATATTTCCATGTATATACAGATAACGATGTAGATATTTCCATGTTTATACAGATAGCGGTGTAGATATTTCCATGTTTGTAGAGATGTCTGTGTAGATAATTCCATGTTTATGCACATGGCAGTGAAGATATTTCCATGTTTATACAGATACTGATGTAGGTATTTCCATGTTTATACAGAAGACTGTGTAGGTATTTCCATGTTTATAGATATGGCGATGGAGATATTTCCATGTTTATACAGATTTCGGTGTTGATATTTCCAAGTTTATACAGATGGAGGTGTAGATATTTCCATGTTTCTACAGATGACTGTGTAGACTTTTCCATGTTTTTACAGATGGCGGTGTAGATATTTCTATGTTTATACAGATAGCGGTTTGACTATTTCCATGTTTATAGAGATAGCGATGTAGATATTTCCATATTTATACAGATAAGTGTGTAGATATTTCCATGTTTATACAGATAGCGGTGGAGATATTACCATGTTTATACAGATAGTGTTGTTGACATTTCCATGTTTATACAGATAGCGGTGTAGACATTTCCATGTTTATTCACATGGTGGAGTATATATTTCCATGTTTATACAGATAGCGGTGTGGCTACTTCCATGTTTTTACAGATGGCAGTGTAGATATTTCCATGTTTATACAGATATTGGTGTAGATATTTCCATGTTTATACAGATGTCTGTATAGATATTTCCATGTGTATACAGATGGCAGTGTAGATATTTCCAGGTTTATACAGATGGAGGTGTAGATATTTCCAGGTTTACACAGATGACAGTGTTGATATTTCCATGTATTTACAGACTGCGGTGTAGATATTTCCATGTTTATACAGAAAACGGTGTGGCTATTTCCATGTTTATACAGATAGCGATATAGATATTTCCATGTTTATAGAGATGGCTGTGTAGATATTTCCATGTTTATACAGATCGCAGTGTAGATATTTCCATGTTTATACGGAGAGTTGTGTAGATAATTCCATGTTGATTCAGATGACTGTGTAGGTATTTCTAAGTTTATACAGATGGCGGTGTAGATATTTCCAAGTTTATACAGATAGCGGTGAAGATACTTCCATGTTTATACAGATAGCGGTGTAGATATTTCCATGTTTATACAGACAGCGGTGTAGGTATTTACATGTTTATACAGATAGCAGTGTAGATATTTCCATGTTTAAACAGACGGCTGTGTTGATATTTCCATGTGTATACAGATGGCAGTGTAGATATTTCCACGTTTACATAGATGGAGGTGTAGATATTTCCATGTTTCTACAGATGACTGTGTAGATATTTCCATGTTTTTACAGATGGCGGTGTAGTTATTTCTATGTTTATACAGATAGCGGTGTGACTATTTCCATGTTTATAGAGATAGCCATGTAGATATTTCCATGTTTATACAGAGAGCGGTGTAGATATTTCCATGCATATACAGATAACGGTGGAGATATTTCCATGTTTATACAGATAGCGGTGGAGTTATTTCCATGTTTATACAGATGGCGGAGAAGATATTTCCAAGTTTATGCAGATAGCGGTGTAGATATTTCCATATTTATAGAGATAGCGGTGTAGATATTTCCATGTTTATTCAGATGGCGGTGTAGATATTTCTATGTTTATACAGATAACGGTTTGGCTGTTCCATGTTTATACAGATGGCATTGTAGATATTTCCATGTTTATACAGATAGTGGTGTAGATATTTCCATGTTTATAAAGATAGCGGTGTAGATATTTCCATGTTTATAGAGATAGCGGTGGAGATATTTCCATGTTTATAGAGATAGCGGTCGAGATATTTCCATGTTTATATAGATAGTGGTGTAGTTATTTCCATGTTTATACAGATGACTGTGTAGGTATTTCCATGGTTATATAGATGGCGGTGGAGATATTTCCATGTTTATAGAGATAGCCATGTAGATATTTCCATGTTTAACCAGAAAGCGGTGTAGACATTTCAATGTTTATACAGCTAGCAGTGTAGGCATTTCCAAATAAATACAGATGGCGGTGTAGATATTTCCATGTTTATAGAGATAGCCATGTAGATATTTCCATGTTTATACAGATAGCAGTGTAGACATTTCCATGTTTATAGAGATAGCGGAGTAGCTTTTTCCATATTTATACAGATAGCTGTGTAGATATATCCATGTTTATTCAGATGCCGTTGTAGATATTTCCATGTTTATACAGATAGCGGTGTGGCTATTTCCATGTTTATACTGATGGCAGTGTTGATATTTCCATCTTAATACAGATAGCGACGTACATGTTTCCATGTTTATACAAATAGTGGCACAGATATTTCCATGTATATACAGATAGCGTTGTAGATATTTCCATGTTTATTCAGATAGCATTCGGGATATTTCCATGTTTATAGAGATGGCGGTGTACATATTTCCAAGTTTATACAGATAGCGGTGTAGATATTTCCATGTTTATACAGATAGTGGTGTAGAGATGTCCATGTTTATACAGATAGCGGGGTAGGTATTTCCATGTTTATAGAGATAGTCGTGAAGATATTTCCATGTTTATACAGATTGCTGTGTACATATTTCCATGTGTATACAGATGGCAGTGTAGATATTCCCATCTTTATACAGATGGAGGTGTAGATACTTCCATGTTTCTACACATGACTGTGTAGATATTTCCATGTTTTTACAGATGGTGGTGTAGATATTTCCGTATTTATACAGAAAACGTTGTGTCTATTTCCATGTTTATATAGATAGTGATATAGATATTTCCATGTTTATAGAGATGGCTGTGTAGATATTTCCATGTTTATACAGATCGCAGTGTAGGTATTTCCATGTTTATACCGATAGTGGTGTAGATATTTCCATGTTTATACAGATGACTGTGTTGGTATTTCTATGTTTATACAGGTGGCGGTGTAGATATTTCCAAGTTTATACAGATTGCTGTGTAGATATTTCCATGTTTATACAGATAGCGGTGTAGATATTTCCATGTTTATACAGACAGCATTGTAGGTATTTACATGTTTATACACATAGCGGTGTAGATATTTCCATGTTTATACAGATGGCTGTGTTGATATTTCCATGTGTATACAGATGGCAGTTTAGATAATTCCATGTTTATACAGATGGAGGTGTAGATATTTCCATGTTTCTACAGATGACTGTGTAGATATTTCCATGTTTTTACAGATGGCGGTGTAGATATTTCTATGTTTATACAGATAGCGGTGTGACTATTTCCATGTTTATAGAGATAGCGATGTAAATATTTCCATGTTTATACAGATAGCAGTGTAGATATTTCCAGGTTTATACAGATAGCGGTGGAGGTATTTCCATGTTTATACAGATAGCGGTGGAGATATTTCCATGTTTATACAGATAGCGGTGTAGACATTTTCATATTTATAAAGATAGCGGTGTATATATTTCCATATTTATACTGACAGCGGTGAAGATATTTCCATGTTTATTCAGATAGCGGTGTAGATATTTCCGTGTTTATACAGTTAGCGGTGTAGTTATTTCCATGTTTATACAGATGACTGTGTATATATTTCCATGTTTTTACAGATGACGGTGGAGGTATTTCCATGTTTATAGAAATTGTGGTGTAGTTATTTCCATGTTTATACAGATAGCTGTGTAGATATATCCATGTTTATAGAGATAGTGGTGTAGATATTTCCATATTAATACATATAGCCGTGTAGTTATTTCTATGTTTATACAGATGACTGTGTATATATTTCCATGTTTATACAGATGACGGTGGAGAGATTTCCATGTTTATAGAGATTGCGGTGTAGATATTTTCATGTTTATACAGATAGCTGTGTAGATATTTCCATGTTTATAGAGATAGCGGTGTACATATTTCCATATTTTTGTAGATAGCCGTGTAGATATTTCCATGTTTACTCACATGGTGGTGTATATATTTCCATGTTTATACACATAGCGGTGTGGCTACTTCCATGTTTATACAGATGACAGTGTAGATATTTCCATGTTTATACAGATGGAGGTGTAGATATTTCCATGTTTACACAGATGACTGTGTAGATATTTCCATGTTTTTACACTTGGCGGTGTAGATATTTCCATGTTTATACAGAAAACGGTGTGGCTATTTCCATGTTTATAAAGATAGCGATGTAGATATTTCCATGTTTACATAGATGGCTGTGTAGATATTTCGCTGTTTATACAGATCGCAGTGTAGATATTTCCACGTTTATATGGATAGTGATGTAGACATTTCCATGTTTATACACATGACTGTGTAGGTATTTGCATGTTTTTACAGACAGCGGTGTAAATTTTTCCATGTTCATACTGATAGCGGTGTGGCTATTTCCATGTTTATAGAGATAGCGATGTTGATATTTCCATGCTTGTACAGATAGCGGTGTAGTTATTTCCATGTTTATTCAGATGGTGATTCAGATATTTCCATGTTTATACAGATAGCGGTGTGGCTGTTTCCATGTTTATACAGATGGCGGTGTGGATATTTCTATGTTTATACAGATAGTGGTGTAGATATTTCCATGTTTATAAAGGTAGCAGTGTTGATATTTCCATGTTTATAGAGATAGCAGCAGAGATATTTCCATGTTTATAGAGATAGCGGTCGAGATATTTCCATGTTATCACAGATAACGATGTAGATATTTCTATGTTTATACAGATAGAGGTGTAGATATTTCCATGTTTATACAGATAGTGGTGTAGGTATTTCCATGTTTATACAGATGACTGTCTAGGTATTTCCATGTTTATAGAGATAGCGGTGTAGATATTTCCTTGTTTATACAGATAACGGTGTAGATATTTCCATGTTTATACAGATAACAGTGTAGACATTTCCATGTGTATACAGATAGTGTTGTAAGTATTTCCATGTTTATACAGATGACCATGTAGGAATTTCTATGTTTATACGGATGGCGTTGTAGATATTTCCATGTTTATACTGATGGCTGTGTTGATATTTCCACGTGCATACAGATGGCTGTGTAGATATTTCCATGTCCATACAGATGGAGGTGTAGATATTTCCATGTTTCTACAGATGACACTGTAGATATTTCCATGTTTTTACACATGGATGTGTAGATATTTCCATGTTTATACAGATGGCCCTGTAGACATTTCCAAGTTTATGCAGATAGCGGTGTAGATATTTCCATGTTTATGGAGATAGCGGTGTAGATTTTCCATGTTTATACAGATAGCGGTGTAGTTATTTCCATGTTTATAGAGATAGCGGTGTAGGTATTTCCATATTTATACAGATAGCAGTGTAGATATTTCCATGTTTATTCAGATGGCGGTGTAGATATTTCCATGTTTATACAGATAGCGGTGTGGCTATTTCCATGTTTATAAAGATAGCCGTGTAGATATTTCCCTGTTTATAGAGATAGCTGCGGAGTTATTTCCATGTTTATAGAGATGGCGGTGTGGATATTTCCATGGGTATACAGATGGCAGTGTAGATATTTCCATGTTTACACAGATGGAGGTGTGGATATTTCCATGTTTATACAGATGACTGTGTAGATACTTCCATGTTTTTACAGAAGGATGTGTAGATATTTCCATGTTTATAGATATAGCGTTGTAGATATTTCCATCTTTACATAGATAGCTGTGAAGATATTTCCATGTTTACACAGATAGCTGTGTAGATATTTCCATGTTTACACAGATAGCGTTGTAGATATTTCCATGCTTATATGGATAGCGGTGTAGCTATTTCCATGCTTATACAGATAGTGGTGTAGATATTTCCATGTTTATACAGATAGTGGTGTAGATATTTCCATGTTTATACAGATAGCGGTGGAGGTATTTCCATGTTTATTCAGATAGCGGTGGAGATATTTCCATGTTTATGCAGTTGGCACTGTAGATATTTTCTTGTTTATAGAGATAGTGGTGTAGATATTTCCAGGTTTATACAGATAGTGGTTTAGATATTTCCACGTTTACAGAAATAGTGTTATAGATATTTCCATGCTTATACGGATGGCTGTGTAGATTATTCCATGTGTAGACAGATGGCAGTGTAGATATTTCAAAGCTTATACTAATGGAGGTGTAGATATTTCCATGTGTATACAGATGTCTGTGTAGATATTTCCATGTTTTTACAGATGGCGGTGTAGATATTTCCATTTTTATACAGATGGCAGTATGGATATTTCCATGATTATACTGATGGCGGAGGTGATATTTCCATGTTTATACACATATCATTGTAGATATTTCCATGTTTATACAGATAGCGATGTTGGTATTTCTATGTTTATACAGATAACGGTGTAGATATTTCCATGTTTGTACAGCTCGTGGTGTTGATATTTCCATCTTTATACAGATGGCAGTGTACATATTTCCATGTTTATAGAGATAGCGGTGTACATACTTCCATGTTCGTTCAAATATCTTTGCAAATATTTCCATGTTTATACAGATAGAGGTGTAAATATTTCCATGTTTATACAGGTAGTGATTTAAATGTTTACACACTTACAAAGATAGCGCTGTAGATATTTCCACATTTATACAGAAAGTGGTGCAGATATTTCCACGTTTACAGAGATAGCGGAGTAGGTATTTCCACGTTTATAAAGATAGCGGTGTAGATATTTAAACATTTATACACAAAACGGTGTAGGTATTTCCACGTTTATAAAGATAGCGGTGTAGATATTTGCATGTTTATACATATAGTTATGTAGATATTACCATGTTTATACAGATGGTGGTTTAGATATTTCCATGTTTATACAGATGTTGGTGAAGATATTTCCATGTTTACACAGATGACTGTGTAGTTATTTCCATGTTTATACAGATGGCAGTTTAGATATTTCCATTTTTACAGAGAAAGCAGTGTAGGTATTTCCATGATTATACCGATAGCAGTGTAGATATTTCCATGTTTATAGACACAGCGGTGTAGTTATTTCCATATTTATACAGATACCGGTGTAGATATTTCCTTGTTTATTCAGATGGCGGTGTATATATTTCCATGTTTATACAGATGGCCGTGTAGATATTTCCATGTTTATAGAGATGGCTGTGTAGTTATTTCAATGTTTATAGAGATACTGGTGTAGATATATCCATGTTTATACAGATGGCGGTGTAGATATTTCCATCTTTGCCCAGATTGCGGTGTAGATATTACCATCTTTACACAGATAGCGAGGTAGATATTTCCATGTTTACACAGATAGCAGTGTAGATATTTCCATGTTTACACACATAACGTTGTAGATATTTCCATGCTTATACAGATAGCATTGCAGATATTTGCATGTTTATACAGATAACGGTGAAGACATTTCCATTTTTATGGAGATAGTGGTGTAGATATTTCAATGTTTATACATATAGTATTGTATGTATTTCCATGTTTATACAGATGACTGTGTAGGTATTTCCATGTTTATTCAGACCATGGTGTAGATATTTCCATGTTTATACAGATAGCGGTGTAAATATCTCCATGTTTATACAGATACAGGTGTAGATATTTCCATGTTTATACAGATTGCGGTGTAGGTATTTCCATGTTTATAGAGATAGCGGTGAAGATATTTCCATGTTTATAGAGATGGCTGAGCATATATTTCCATGAGTTTACAGATGACAGTGTAGATAATTCCATGTTTATATATATGCAGGTGTAGATATTTCCATATTTATATAGATCACTGTGTATATATTTCGATGTTTTAACAGATGGCTGTGTAGATATTTCCATGTTTATACAGATAGCGGTGTGTCTATTTCCATGTTTATACAGGTAGCGTTGTAGATATTTCCACGTTTATACAGATAGCCACGTAGATATTTCCATGTTTATACAGAGAGCGGTGTAGACATTTCCACGTTTATAGAGATAGCGGTGTAGATATTTCCATATTTATACAGATAGCGGTGTAGATATTTCCTTGTTTATTCTGATGCCTGTGTAGATATTTCCATGTTTATAGAGATGGCGATGTAGATATTTCCATGTTTATACTGATTGCGGTGTAGAAATTTCCATCTTTACACAAATAGAGGTTTAGATATTTCCATCTTTGCACAGATTGCGGTGTAGATATTTCCATCTTTACACACATAGCGGTGTAGATATTTCCGTGTTTACACAGATAGCGGTGGAGATATTTCCATGTTTACACAGATAGCGTTGTAGATAATTGCATGTTTATACAGATAGCGGTGTAGATATTTCCATGTTTATACAAATGGCGGTGTAGATGTTTCCATGTTTATACAGATAGCGGTGGAGACATTTCCATGTTTATAGTGATATCCGTGTACATATTTCCATGTTTATAGAGTTAGCTGTGTAGGCATTTCCATGTTTATAGAGATAGCGGTGGAGATATTTCCATATTTATACAGATAGCGTTGTAGCTATTTCCATGTTTATACCGATAGCTATGTAGATGTTTCCATGTTTATACAGATAGCGTTGTAGATATGTCCATGTTTATACAGATCGTGGTGTAGTTATTTCCATGTTTATACAGATAGCCGTGTAGATATTTCCATGTTTATACAGGTTGCCGTGTAGATATTTCCATGTTTATACAGATCTAGGTGTAGACATTTCCATCTTTCTACAGATGGCTTTGTAGATATTTCTATGTTTATACAGATGGCGGTGGAGATATTTCCATGTTTATACAGATGGTGGTGAAGATATTTCCATGTTTATGCAGATGGCGGTGTAAATATTTCCATGTTCATAGAGATGGCGGTGTAGATATTTCTATATTTATAGAGATAGCAATGTAGATAATTCCATGTTTATAGAGATGGTGGTGTAGGTATTTCCATGTTAATAGAGATACTGGTTTAGATATTTCCATGTTTATACAGATGGCGGTGTAGATATTTCCATGTTTATACAGAGAGCGGTCTAGATATTTCCACGTTTATACAGATAGCGGTGTAGATATTTCCACGTTTACTCAGACAGTGGTATAGATAGTTCCATGTTAATGGAGATGGCGCTGTAGATACTTTCGTGTTTATAGAGATGGTGGTGTAGATACTTCCATGTTTATAGAGATGGCCGTGTAGATGTTTCCATGTTTATAGAGATAGAGGTGTAGGTATTTCCATGTGTATAGAGATAGCGGTGTATATATTTCCATGTTTATACAGATGGCTTTGTAGATATTTGCAGGTGAATACAGATGGCTGTGTAGACATTTCCATGTTTACAGAGATGGTGTTGTAGATATTTAAATGTTTATAGAGATGACTGTGTAAATATTTCCATTTTTATACATATGGCGTTGTAGGTATTTCCATGTTTATACAGATAGCGGTGTAAATATTTTCATGTTTATACAGATAGCGTTGTAGATATTTCCATGCTTATACAGATAGTGGTGTATATATTTCCATGCTTATACAGATAGTGGTGTTGATATTTCCATGTTTATTCAAATGGCGGTGGAGTTATTTCCATGTATATTCAGATAGCGGTGGAGATATTTCCATGTTTATACATTTGGCGGTGTAGATATTTTCATGTTTATACAGATAGCGGTGTAGATATTTCCAAGTTTATACAGATAGCCGTGTTGATATTTCCATGTTTATACAGAGAGCGGTGTAGACATTTCCACGTTTATAGAGATAGCGGTGTAGATATTTCCATATTTATACAGATAGCGGTGTAGATATTTCCTTGTTTATTCTGATGCCTGTGTAGATATTTCCATGTTTATAGAGATGGCGATGTAGATATTTCCATGTTTATACTGATTGCGGTGTAGAAATTTCCATCTTTACACAAATAGAGGTTTAGATATTTCCATCTTTGCACAGATTGCGGTGTAGATATTTCCATCTTTACACACATAGCGGTGTAGATATTTCCGTGTTTACACAGATAGCGGTGGAGATATTTCCATGTTTACACAGATAGCGTTGTAGATAATTGCATGTTTATACAGATAGCGGTGTAGATATTTCCATGTTTATACAAATGGCGGTGTAGATGTTTCCATGTTTATACAGATAGCGGTGGAGACATTTCCATGTTTATAGTGATATCCGTGTACATATTTCCATGTTTATAGAGTTAGCTGTGTAGGCATTTCCATGTTTATAGAGATAGCGGTGGAGATATTTCCATATTTATACAGATAGCGTTGTAGCTATTTCCATGTTTATACCGATAGCTATGTAGATGTTTCCATGTTTATACAGATAGCGTTGTAGATATGTCCATGTTTATACAGATCGTGGTGTAGTTATTTCCATGTTTATACAGATAGCCGTGTAGATATTTCCATGTTTATACAGGTTGCCGTGTAGATATTTCCATGTTTATACAGATCTAGGTGTAGACATTTCCATCTTTCTACAGATGGCTTTGTAGATATTTCTATGTTTATACAGATGGCGGTGGAGATATTTCCATGTTTATACAGATGGTGGTGAAGATATTTCCATGTTTATGCAGATGGCGGTGTAAATATTTCCATGTTCATAGAGATGGCGGTGTAGATATTTCTATATTTATAGAGATAGCAATGTAGATAATTCCATGTTTATAGAGATGGTGGTGTAGGTATTTCCATGTTAATAGAGATACTGGTTTAGATATTTCCATGTTTATACAGATGGCGGTGTAGATATTTCCATGTTTATACAGAGAGCGGTCTAGATATTTCCACGTTTATACAGATAGCGGTGTAGATATTTCCACGTTTACTCAGACAGTGGTATAGATAGTTCCATGTTAATGGAGATGGCGCTGTAGATACTTTCGTGTTTATAGAGATGGTGGTGTAGATACTTCCATGTTTATAGAGATGGCCGTGTAGATGTTTCCATGTTTATAGAGATAGAGGTGTAGGTATTTCCATGTGTATAGAGATAGCGGTGTATATATTTCCATGTTTATACAGATGGCTTTGTAGATATTTGCAGGTGAATACAGATGGCTGTGTAGACATTTCCATGTTTACAGAGATGGTGTTGTAGATATTTAAATGTTTATAGAGATGACTGTGTAAATATTTCCATTTTTATACATATGGCGTTGTAGGTATTTCCATGTTTATACAGATAGCGGTGTAAATATTTTCATGTTTATACAGATAGCGTTGTAGATATTTCCATGCTTATACAGATAGTGGTGTATATATTTCCATGCTTATACAGATAGTGGTGTTGATATTTCCATGTTTATTCAAATGGCGGTGGAGTTATTTCCATGTATATTCAGATAGCGGTGGAGATATTTCCATGTTTATACATTTGGCGGTGTAGATATTTTCATGTTTATACAGATAGCGGTGTAGATATTTCCAAGTTTATACAGATAGCCGTGTTGATATTTCCATGTTTATACAGAGAGCGGTGTAGACATTTCCACGTTTATAGATAGCGGTGTAGATATTTCCATATTTATACAGATAGCGGTGTAGATATTTCCTTGTTTATTCTGATGCCTGTGTAGATATTTCCATGTTTATAGAGATGGCGATGTAGATATTTCCATGTTTATACTGATTGCGGTGTAGAAATTTCCATCTTTACACAAATAGAGGTTTAGATATTTCCATCTTTGCACAGATTGCGGTGTAGATATTTCCATCTTTACACACATAGCGGTGTAGATATTTCCGTGTTTACACAGATAGCGGTGGAGATATTTCCATGTTTACACAGATAGCGTTGTAGATAATTGCATGTTTATACAGATAGCGGTGTAGATATTTCCATGTTTATACAAATGGCGGTGTAGATGTTTCCATGTTTATACAGATAGCGGTGGAGACATTTCCATGTTTATAGTGATATCCGTGTACATATTTCCATGTTTATAGAGTTAGCTGTGTAGGCATTTCCATGTTTATAGAGATAGCGGTGGAGATATTTCCATATTTATACAGATAGCGTTGTAGCTATTTCCATGTTTATACCGATAGCTATGTAGATGTTTCCATGTTTATACAGATAGCGTTGTAGATATGTCCATGTTTATACAGATCGTGGTGTAGTTATTTCCATGTTTATACAGATAGCCGTGTAGATATTTCCATGTTTATACAGGTTGCCGTGTAGATATTTCCATGTTTATACAGATCTAGGTGTAGACATTTCCATCTTTCTACAGATGGCTTTGTAGATATTTCTATGTTTATACAGATGGCGGTGGAGATATTTCCATGTTTATACAGATGGTGGTGAAGATATTTCCATGTTTATGCAGATGGCGGTGTAAATATTTCCATGTTCATAGAGATGGCGGTGTAGATATTTCTATATTTATAGAGATAGCAATGTAGATAATTCCATGTTTATAGAGATGGTGGTGTAGGTATTTCCATGTTAATAGAGATACTGGTTTAGATATTTCCATGTTTATACAGATGGCGGTGTAGATATTTCCATGTTTATACAGAGAGCGGTCTAGATATTTCCACGTTTATACAGATAGCGATGTAGATATTTCCACGTTTACTCAGACAGTGGTATAGATAGTTCCATGTTAATGGAGATGGCGCTGTAGATACTTTCGTGTTTATAGAGATGGTGGTGTAGATACTTCCATGTTTATAGAGATGGCCGTGTAGATGTTTCCATGTTTATAGAGATAGAGGTGTAGGTATTTCCATGTGTATAGAGATAGCGGTGTATATATTTCCATGTTTATACAGATGGCTTTGTAGATATTTGCAGGTGAATACAGATGGCTGTGTAGACATTTCCATGTTTACAGAGATGGTGTTGTAGATATTTAAATGTTTATAGAGATGACTGTGTAAATATTTCCATTTTTATACATATGGCGTTGTAGGTATTTCCATGTTTATACAGATAGCGGTGTAAATATTTTCATGTTTATACAGATAGCGTTGTAGATATTTCCATGCTTATACAGATAGTGGTGTATATATTTCCATGCTTATACAGATAGTGGTGTTGATATTTCCATGTTTATTCAAATGGCGGTGGAGTTATTTCCATGTATATTCAGATAGCGGTGGAGATATTTCCATGTTTATACATTTGGCGGTGTAGATATTTTCATGTTTATACAGATAGCGGTGTAGATATTTCCAAGTTTATACAGATAGCCGTGTTGATATTTCCATGTTTATACAGAGAGCGGTGTAGACATTTCCACGTTTATAGAGATAGCGGTGTAGATATTTCCATATTTATACAGATAGCGGTGTAGATATTTCCTTGTTTATTCTGATGCCTGTGTAGATATTTCCATGTTTATAGAGATGGCGATGTAGATATTTCCATGTTTATACTGATTGCGGTGTAGAAATTTCCATCTTTACACAAATAGAGGTTTAGATATTTCCATCTTTGCACAGATTGCGGTGTAGATATTTCCATCTTTACACACATAGCGGTGTAGATATTTCCGTGTTTACACAGATAGCGGTGGAGATATTTCCATGTTTACACAGATAGCGTTGTAGATAATTGCATGTTTATACAGATAGCGGTGTAGATATTTCCATGTTTATACAAATGGCGGTGTAGATGTTTCCATGTTTATACAGATAGCGGTGGAGACATTTCCATGTTTATAGTGATATCCGTGTACATATTTCCATGTTTATAGAGTTAGCTGTGTAGGCATTTCCATGTTTATAGAGATAGCGGTGGAGATATTTCCATATTTATACAGATAGCGTTGTAGCTATTTCCATGTTTATACCGATAGCTATGTAGATGTTTCCATGTTTATACAGATAGCGTTGTAGATATGTCCATGTTTATACAGATCGTGGTGTAGTTATTTCCATGTTTATACAGATAGCCGTGTAGATATTTCCATGTTTATACAGGTTGCCGTGTAGATATTTCCATGTTTATACAGATCTAGGTGTAGACATTTCCATCTTTCTACAGATGGCTTTGTAGATATTTCTATGTTTATACAGATGGCGGTGGAGATATTTCCATGTTTATACAGATGGTGGTGAAGATATTTCCATGTTTATGCAGATGGCGGTGTAAATATTTCCATGTTCATAGAGATGGCGGTGTAGATATTTCTATATTTATAGAGATAGCAATGTAGATAATTCCATGTTTATAGAGATGGTGGTGTAGGTATTTCCATGTTAATAGAGATACTGGTTTAGATATTTCCATGTTTATACAGATGGCGGTGTAGATATTTCCATGTTTATACAGAGAGCGGTCTAGATATTTCCACGTTTATACAGATAGCGGTGTAGATATTTCCACGTTTACTCAGACAGTGGTATAGATAGTTCCATGTTAATGGAGATGGCGCTGTAGATACTTTCGTGTTTATAGAGATGGTGGTGTAGATACTTCCATGTTTATAGAGATGGCCGTGTAGATATTTCCATGTTTATAGAGATAGAGGTGTAGGTATTTCCATGTGTATAGAGATAGCGGTGTATATATTTCCATGTTTATACAGATGGCTTTGTAGATATTTGCAGGTGAATACAGATGGCTGTGTAGACATTTCCATGTTTACAGAGATGGTGTTGTAGATATTTAAATGTTTATAGAGATGACTGTGTAAATATTTCCATTTTTATACATATGGCGTTGTAGGTATTTCCATGTTTATACAGATAGCGGTGTAAATATTTTCATGTTTATACAGATAGCGTTGTAGATATTTCCATGCTTATACAGATAGTGGTGTATATATTTCCATGCTTATACAGATAGTGGTGTTGATATTTCCATGTTTATTCAAATGGCGGTGGAGTTATTTCCATGTATATTCAGATAGCGGTGGAGATATTTCCATGTTTATACATTTGGCGGTGTAGATATTTTCATGTTTATACAGATAGCGGTGTAGATATTTCCAAGTTTATACAGATAGCCGTGTTGATATTTCCATGTTTATACAGATAGTGGTGTAGATATTTCCAAGTTTGTACAGATAGCGGTTTAGAAATTTCCACGTTTACAGAGATAGCGGTATAGATATTTCCATGTTTATACTGATGGCTGTGTAGATTTTTCCATGGGTATACAGATGGCAGTGTAGATATTTCCATGTTTATACAGATGGCAGTATGTATATTTCCATGATTATACTGATGGTGGTGTTGATATTTCCATGATTATAGAGATAGCGGTGTACATATTTCCACGTTAACACAGAAATTTGTGCAGATATTTCCACGTTTACAGAGATAACGGTGTAGATATTTCCACGGTTATGCAGATTGCAGTGTAGATATTTAAAAGTTTATGCATATAGCGGTGTAGATATTTCCACGTTTATAGAGATAGCGTTGTAGATATTTGCATATTTATACAGATAGCTTTGTAGATATTTCCATGTTTTTACAGATGGTGGTGTAGATATTTCCTTGTTTATACAGATGTTGGTGAAGATATTTCCATGTTTTTACAGATGGCGGTATAGATATTTCCATGTTTACACAGATAGCAGTGTGGCTATTTCCATGTTTATACAGTTAGTGGTGTAGATATTTCCATGGTTATAGAGATTGCTGTGTAGATATTTCCATGTTTATAAACATAGCCGTGTAGACATTTCCATGTTTATACAGATGAGTGTAGCTGCTTCCATGTTTATACAGATGGCGGTGTAGATATTTCCATGTTTATAGAGATAGCCATGTAGATATTTCCATGTTTATACAGATAGCGGTGTAGACATTTCCATGCATATTGATGTAGCAGTGTAGATATTTACATGTTTATACAGATTGCGGTGTAGATATTTCCATGTTTCTATAGATAGCGGTGTAGTTATTTCCATGTTTATAGACGTTGCTGTGTAGATATATCCAGGTTTATACACATGGCAATGTAGATATTTCCATGTTTATACAGATGACTGTGTAGTTATGTCCATGTTTACACAGATAGCGGTGTAGATATTTCCATGTTTATACAGATAGCGTTGTACATATTTCCATGTTTCTACAGATAGTGGTGTAGATATTTACATGTTTATACAGATCGTGGTGTAGATAATTCCATGTTTATACAGATAGCGGTGTAGATATTTCCATGTTCATACAGATTTCGGTGTAGGGATTTCCAGGTTTATACAGGTAGCGGTGTAGATATTTCCATGTTTATACAGATTTCGGTGTAGACATTTCCATGTTTATACAGATGGCGGTGTAGATGTTTCCATTTTTATAGAAATAGCGGTGTAGATATTTTCATGTTTATACAGATAGCGGTGCAGATGTTTCCACGTTTATAGAGATAGCGACGTAGATATTTCCATCTTTGCACAGATTGCAGTGTAGATATTTTAATCTTTAGACAGATAGCGGTGTAGATATTTCCATCTTTATAGAGATAGCCGTGTAGATATTTCCTTGTTTATACACATAGCGGTGTAGATATTTCCATGTTTATGCAGATGCCGGTGTAGTTATTTCCATGTTTATACAGATGGCGGTGTAGATATTTCCATGTTTAAACAGATAGCACTGTAGATATTTCCATGTTTATGCAGATAGCAGTTTAGATATTTCCATGTTTATAGAGATAGCGGTGTAGGTATTTCCATGTTAATAGAGATAGCGGTGTAGACATTTCCATGTTTATAGAGATAGCGGTGTAGATATTTCCATATTTATACAGATAGAAGTGTAGATATTTCCATGTTTATACAGATAGCGATGTAGATATTTCCATGTTTATACAGATGGCAGTGTAGGTATTTCCATGTTTATACAGATTGCGGTGTAGATATTTCCATGTTTAAACAGACAGCAGTGTAGATATTTCCATGTTTATACAGATAGTGCTGTAGGTATTTCCATGTTCATAAAGATAGCGGTGTAGATATTTCCATGTTTATACAGATAGAGGTGTAGATATTTCCATGTATATAGAGATAGCGGTGTAGATATTTTCATGTGTATAGAGATGGCAGTGTAGATATATACATGTTTATATAGATGGAGTTGTAGATATTTCCATGTGTATACAGATGACGGTGAAGATATTTCCATGTTTTTACAGATGACGATGTAGCTATTTCCATGTTTATACGAACAGCGGTGTGGCTATTTCCATGTTTATACAGATAGCGGTGTGGATATTTCCATGTTTATACAGATCGTTGTGTAGTTATTTCCATGTTTACACAGGTAGCGTTGTATATATTTGCATGTTTATACAGATAGCGGTGTAGATATTTCCATGTTTATACAGATACAGGTGTAGTTGTTTCCACGTTTATACAGATAGCGGTGGAGATATTTCCAAGTATATACAGATAGCGATGGAGATATTTCCATGTTTATACAGATAGCGATGGAGATATTTCCATGTTTATACAGATAGCGGTGATGATATTTCTATGTTCATACAGATTTCGGTGTAGGTATTTCCATGTTTGTACAGGTAGCGGTGTAGATGTTTCCATGTTTATACAGATTTCGGCGTAGATATTTCCTTGTTTATAGAGATATCGGTGTAGATATTTCCATGCCTATACAGATAGCGGTGTAGATATTTCCATGTTTATACAGATACCGGTATAGGTATTTCCATGTTTTTACAGGTAGCGGTGTAGACATTTCCATGTTTATAGAGAAAGCGGTGTACATATTTCCATGTTTTTACAGATAGCGGTGTAGATATTTCCATGTTTATGCAGATGCCGGTGTAGGTATTTCCATGTTTATACAGATGGCGGTGTAGATATTTCCATTTTTAAACAGATAGCGGTGTAGATATTTCCATGTTTATAAAGATAGCAGTGTAAATATTTCCATGTTTTTAGAGATAGCGGTGTAGGTATTTCCATGTTTATAGAGATAGCGATGTAGACATTTCCATGTTTATAGAGATAGCGATGTAGATATTTCCATCTTTGCATAGATTGCAGTGTAGATATTTCCATCTTTACACAGATAGCAGTGTAGATTTTTCCATGTTTACACAGATGGCAGTGAAGATATTTCCATCTTTATATAGATAGCGGTGTAGATATTTCCATGTTTATGCAGATGGCAGTGTAGGTATTTCCATGTTTATATAGATGGCGGTGTAGATATTTCCATGTTTAAACAGATAGCATTGTAGATATTTCCATGTTTATACAGATAGCGATGTAGATATTTCCATGTTTATACAGGTAGCGGTGTAGATATTTCCATGTTTATAAAGATAGCGGTGGAAATATTTCCATGTTTATACATATAGCGATGGAGTTATTTCCATGTTTATACTGATAGCGGTGAAGATGTTTCCATATTCATACAGATTTCAGTGTAGGTATTTCCATGTTTATACAGGTAGCGATGTAGATGTTTCCATGTTTATACAGATTTTGGTGTAGGTATTTCCATGTTTAGACAGATGGCAGTGTAGATATTTCCATGTTTACACAGATAGCGGTGTAGATATTTCCATGTTTACACAGATAGCAGTGTAGGTATTTCCACGCTTATAGAGATAGCGGTATAGGTATTTCCATGTTTACAGAGATAGCGGTGTAGACATTTCCATGTTTATAGAGATAGCGGTGTACATATTTCCATGTTTATACAGATAGCGGTGTAGATATTTCCATGTTTATACAGATAGCGATGTAGATATTTCCATGTTTATACAGATAGCGGTGTAGATATTACCATGTGTATACAGATGACAGTGTAGGTATTTCCATGTTAATACAGATGGAGGTGTAGATATTTCCATGTTTATACAGATAACGGTGTGGATATTTCCAAGTTTTTATACATGACGGTGTAGCTATTTCCATGTTTATACAGATAGTGGTGTTGCTATTTCCATGTTTATGCAGATAGCGGTGTAGATATTTCCATGTTTGCAGAGATAGCGGTGTAGATATATCCATATTTGCCCAGATTGCGGTGTAGATATTTCCATCTTTACACAGATAGCGTTGTACATATGTCCATGTTTACACAGATAGCGGTGTAGATATTTCCATGTTTACACAGATAGCGTTGTATATATTTGCATGTTTATACACATTGCAATGGAGATATTTCCATGTTTATACAGATAGCGTTATAGATATTTCCATGTTTATACAGATAGCGGTGTAGATATTTCCATGTTTATACAGATAGCGGTTTAGGTATTTCCAAGTTTTTAGAGATAGCGGTATAGGTATTTCCATGTTTACAGAGATAGCGGTGTAGACATTTCCATGTTTATAGAGATAGCGGTGTACATATTTCCATGTTTATACAGATAGAGGTGTAGATATTTCCATGTTTATACAATTAGCGGTGTAGATATTTGCATGTTTATAGAGATAACGGTGTACATATTTCCATGTTTATGCAGATAGCGGTGTAGATATTTCCATGTTTATACAGATAGCGATGTAGATATTTCCATGTTTATACAGATAGCGGTGAAGATATTTCCATGTGTATACAGATGGCAGTGTAGATATTTCCATGTTAATACAGATGGAGGTGTAGGTATTTCCATGTTTATACAGATGATGGTGTGGATATTTCCATGTATTTATAGATGACGGTGTAGCTATTTCCATGTTTATAGAGATAGCGGTGTGGCTATTTCCATGTTTATACAGATAGCTGTGTAGATATTTCCATGTTTACAGATAGCGGTGCAGATATTTCCATGTTTATACAGATAGCTGTGTAGATGTTTCCACGTTAATACAGATACCGGTGGAGATATTTCCATGTTTATACAGATAGCGATGGAGATATTTCCATTTTTATACAGATAGCGCTGAAGATATTTCCATGTTTATACACATAGCGGTGTATATATTTCCATGTTTTTACAGGTAGCGGTGTAGATATTACCATGTTTATACAGATTTCGGTGTAGATATTTCCATGTTTATAGAGATAGCGGTGTAGATATTTCCGTGTTTATACAGATAGCGGTGTGGATATTTCCATGTTTATACACATGGCGGTGTAGATATTTCCATGCTTATACAGATAGCGGTGTAGATATTTCCATGTTTATAGAGATAGCGGTGTAGACATTTCCATGTTTATAGAGATAGCGGTGTAGATATTTCCATATTTATACAGACAGCGGTGTGGATATTTCCATGTTCATACAGATATCGGTGGAGATATTCCCATGTTTATACAGATCGCGATGTAGATATTTCCATGTTTATGCAGATAGCGGTGTAGATATTTCCATGTTTCTTCAGACGGCGGTGTTTTTATTTCCATGTTCATTAAGATAGCGGTGCATATATTTCCATGTTCATACTGCTTGCTTGCGGTGTAGATATTTCCGTATTTCTACAGATGGCAGTGTATATATTTCCACGTTTATAAAGATAGCAGTGTAGATATTTCCATTTTTACACAGATGGTGGTGTAGATAGTTCCATGTTTATGGAGATGGCGGTGTAGATATTTTTATGTTTATAGAGATGGCGGTGTAGATATTTCCATGTTTATAGAGATGGCGGTGTAGATATTTCCATGTTTATAGAGATAGCTGTGTGGCTATTTCCATGTTTATACAGATATCGGTGTAGATATTTCCATGTTTATATAGATAGCGGTGAAGGTATTTCCATATTTATACAGATAGCAGTGTAGCTATTTCCATGTTTATACAGATAGCGGTGTAGATATTTCCAAGTTTATACAGATAGTGATGTAGATACTTTCATGTTTATACAGATAGTGGTGTAGATATTTCCACGTGTATACAGATAGCAGTGTAGATATTTCCATGTTTTTACAGATGGAGGTGTAGATATTTCCATGTTTATACAGATGACTGTGTAGATATCTCCAAGTTTTTACAGATGGCCGTGTAGATATTTCCATGTTTATACAGATGGCGGTGTGGCTATTTCCATATTTATACAGATAGCGGTGTAGATATTTCCATGTTATGCAGATTGCGGTGTAAATATTTCCATGTTCATAGAGATGGCGTTGTAAATATTTCTATGTTTATAGAGATAGCGGTGTAAATAATTCCATGTTTATAGAGATGGCAGAGTAGGTATTTCCAGGTTTATAGAGATATTGGTGTAGATATTTCCATGTTTATACAGATAGCGGTGTAGATATTTCCATGTTTATACAGACGGCTTTGTAGATATTTCCATGTTTATATAGACGGCATTGTAGATATTTCCATGTTTATAGAGATGTTGGTGTAGATATATCCATGTTTATACAGATGACAGTGTAAATATTTCCATGTTTATACAGTTGGCGGTGTAGATATTTCCATGTTTATTCACATAGCGGTGTGGCTATTTCCATGTTCATACAGATAGTGGTGTAGATTTTTCCATGTTTATACAGATGACTTTGTAGTTGTTTCAATGTTTATGCAGATGGCGGTAGAGATATTTCCATGTTTTTAGAGATAGCCATGTAGATGTTTCCATTTTTATACAGATAGCGTTGTAAACATTTCAATGTTTGTAGAGATAGCGGTGTAGATATTTCCATGTTTATGCAGATAGCGGTGTAGTTATTTCCGTGTTTATACTGATAGCGGTGAGGATATTTCCATGTTTATACACATGGCGGTGTAGATATTTCCATGTTTATACAGATAGCAGTGTAGATATTTCCATTTTTATACAGATAGCGGTCTACATATTTCCATGTTTACAGAGATAGCGGTGTAGATATTTCCATATTTGCACAGATTGCGGTGTACATATTTCCATGTTTACACAGATAGCTGTGTAGATATTTCCATGTTTACACAGATAGTGTTGCAGAAATTTCCATCTTTACACAGATAGTGGTGTAGATATTTCCATGTTTATACAGATAGAAGTGGAGATATTTCCATGTTAATGCAGATAGCTGTGTAGATATTTCCATGTGTATACAGATGGTGGTGTAGTTATTTCCATGTTTATGAAGATAGCGGAATAGATATTCCCAAGTTTATACAGATAGCGGTGTAGATATTTACATGTTTATACAGATGGCGCTGTAGATATTTCCATGTTTATGTAGATGGTGTTGTAGATATTTCCATGTTTATAGAGATGGCGGTGTAAGTATTTCCATGTTTATTGAGATAGCGGTGTAGATATTTCCATGTTTATATAGATAGCGGTGTAGATATTTCCATGTTTATGCAGAGAGCGGTGGAGATATTTCCATGTTTATACAGATAGCGGTGGAGATATTTACATGTTTATACAGATGGCGGTGTAGGTATTTCCATGTTTATACAGATGGCGGTGTAGATATCTCCATCTTTAAACAGATAGCGGTGTAGATATTTCCATGTTTATACAGATAGTGCTGTAGATATTTCCATGTTCATAAAGATAGCAGTGGAGATATTTCCATGTATATACAGATACCGATGTAGATATTTCCATGTTTATACAGATAGCGGTGTAGATATTTCCATGTGTATAGAGATGGCAGTGTAGGTATTTCCATGTCTATATAGATGGAGGGGTAGATATTGCCATGTTTATACAGGTGACGGTGAAGATATTTCCATGTTTTTAGAGATGACGGTGTAGCTATTTCCATGTTTATACAGATAGCGGTGTGGCTATTTTCATGTTTATACAGATAGCTGTGTACATATTTCCATGTTTTTACAGATAAAGGTGTAGATATTTCCATGTTTATACAGATCGTGGTGTAGAAATTTCCATGTTTACACAGATAGCGTTGTATATAATTGCATGTTTATACAGGTAGCGGTGTAGATATTTCCATGTTTATTCAGATAGCTGTGTAGATGTTTCCACGTTAATACAGATAGCGGTGGAGATATTTCCATGTTTATACAGATAGCGGTGTAGATGTTTCCACGTTAATACAGATATCGGTGGAGATATTTCCATGTTTATACAGATAGCAATGGAGATATTTCCATGTTTATACAGAAAGCGGTGAAGATATTTCCATGTTTATACAAATAGCGCTGTAGATATTTCCATGTTTTACAGGTAGCGGTGTATATATTTCCATGTTTATACAGATTTCGGTGTAGATATTTCCATGTTTATACAGATAGCGGTGTGGATATTTCCATGTTTATACAGATCGTGGTGTAGATATTTCCATGTTTACACAGGTAGCGTTGTATATATTTGAATGTTTATACAGTTAGTAGTGTAGATATTTCCATGTTTATACAGATAGCGGTGTAGATGTTTCAATGTTTATACAGATAGCGGTGGAGATATTTCCATGTTTATACAGATAGCGGTGGAGATATTTCCATGTTTATACAGATAGCGTTGAAGATATTTCCGTGTTCATACAGATTTCGGTGTAGGTATTTCCATGTTTATACAGGTAGCAGTGTAGATATTTCCATGTTCATACAGATTTCGGTGTAGGGATTTCCAGGTTTATACAGGTAGCGGTGTAGATATTTCCATGTTTATACAGATTTCGGTGTAGACATTTCCATGTTTATACAGATGGCGGTGTAGATGTTTCCATTTTTATAGAAATAGCGGTGTAGATATTTTCATGTTTATACAGATAGCGGTGCAGATGTTTCCACGTTTATAGAGATAGCGACGTAGATATTTCCATCTTTGCACAGATTGCAGTGTAGATATTTTAATCTTTAGACAGATAGCGGTGTAGATATTTCCATCTTTATAGAGATAGCCGTGTAGATATTTCCTTGTTTATACACATAGCGGTGTAGATATTTCCATGTTTATGCAGATGCCGGTGTAGTTATTTCCATGTTTATACAGATGGTGGTGTAGATATTTCCATGTTTAAACAGATAGCACTGTAGATATTTCCATGTTTATGCAGATAGCAGTTTAGATATTTCCATGTTTATAGAGATAGCGGTGTAGGTATTTCCATGTTAATAGAGATAGCGGTGTAGACATTTCCATGTTTATAGAGATAGCGGTGTAGATATTTCCATATTTATACAGATAGAAGTGTAGATATTTCCATGTTTATACAGATAGCGATGTAGATATTTCCATGTTTATACAGATGGCAGTGTAGGTATTTCCATGTTTATACAGATTGCGGTGTAGATATTTCCATGTTTAAACAGACAGCAGTGTAGATATTTCCATGTTTATACAGATAGTGCTGTAGGTATTTCCATGTTCATAAAGATAGCGGTGGAGATATTTCCATGTTTATACAGATAGAGGTGTAGATATTTCCATGTATATAGAGATAGCGGTGTAGATATTTTCATGTGTATAGAGATGGCAGTGTAGATATATACATGTTTATATAGATGGAGTTGTAGATATTTCCATGTGTATACAGATGACGGTGAAGATATTTCCATGTTTTTACAGATGACGATGTAGCTATTTCCATGTTTATACGAACAGCGGTGTGGCTATTTCCATGTTTATACAGATAGCGGTGTGGATATTTCCATGTTTATACAGATCGTTGTGTAGTTATTTCCATGTTTACACAGGTAGCGTTGTATATATTTGCATGTTTATACAGATAGCGGTGTAGATATTTCCATGTTTATACAGATACAGGTGTAGTTGTTTCCACGTTTATACAGATAGCGGTGGAGATATTTCCAAGTATATACAGATAGCGATGGAGATATTTCCATGTTTATACAGATAGCGATGGAGATATTTCCATGTTTATACAGATAGCGGTGATGATATTTCTATGTTCATACAGATTTCGGTGTAGGTATTTCCATGTTTGTACAGGTAGCGGTGTAGATGTTTCCATGTTTATACAGATTTCGGCGTAGATATTTCCTTGTTTATAGAGATATCGGTGTAGATATTTCCATGCCTATACAGATAGCGGTGTAGATATTTCCATGTTTATACAGATACCGGTATAGGTATTTCCATGTTTTTACAGGTAGCGGTGTAGACATTTCCATGTTTATAGAGAAAGCGGTGTACATATTTCCATGTTTTTACAGATAGCGGTGTAGATATTTCCATGTTTATGCAGATGCCGGTGTAGGTATTTCCATGTTTATACAGATGGCGGTGTAGATATTTCCATTTTTAAACAGATAGCGGTGTAGATATTTCCATGTTTATAAAGATAGCAGTGTAAATATTTCCATGTTTTTAGAGATAGCGGTGTAGGTATTTCCATGTTTATAGAGATAGCGATGTAGACATTTCCATGTTTATAGAGATAGCGATGTAGATATTTCCATCTTTGCATAGATTGCAGTGTAGATATTTCCATCTTTACACAGATAGCAGTGTAGATTTTTCCATGTTTACACAGATGGCAGTGAAGATATTTCCATCTTTATATAGATAGCGGTGTAGATATTTCCATGTTTATGCAGATGGCAGTGTAGGTATTTCCATGTTTATATAGATGGCGGTGTAGATATTTCCATGTTTAAACAGATAGCATTGTAGATATTTCCATGTTTATACAGATAGCGATGTAGATATTTCCATGTTTATACAGGTAGCGGTGTAGATATTTCCATGTTTATAAAGATAGCGGTGGAAATATTTCCATGTTTATACATATAGCGATGGAGTTATTTCCATGTTTATACTGATAGCGGTGAAGATGTTTCCATATTCATACAGATTTCAGTGTAGGTATTTCCATGTTTATACAGGTAGCGATGTAGATGTTTCCATGTTTATACAGATTTTGGTGTAGGTATTTCCATGTTTAGACAGATGGCAGTGTAGATATTTCCATGTTTACACAGATAGCGGTGTAGATATTTCCATGTTTACACAGATAGCAGTGTAGGTATTTCCACGCTTATAGAGATAGCGGTATAGGTATTTCCATGTTTACAGAGATAGCGGTGTAGACATTTCCATGTTTATAGAGATAGCGGTGTACATATTTCCATGTTTATACAGATAGCGGTGTAGATATTTCCATGTTTCCACAGTTAGCGGTGTAGATATTTGCATGTTTATAGAGATAGCGGTGTCCATATTTCCATGTTTATACAGATAGCGGTGTAGATATTTCCATGTTTATACAGATAGCGATGTAGATATTTCCATGTTTATACAGATAGCGGTGTAGATATTACCATGTGTATACAGATGACAGTGTAGGTATTTCCATGTTAATACAGATGGAGGTGTAGATATTTCCATGTTTATACAGATAACGGTGTGGATATTTCCAAGTTTTTATACATGACGGTGTAGCTATTTCCATGTTTATACAGATAGTGGTGTTGCTATTTCCATGTTTATGCAGATAGCGGTGTAGATATTTCCATGTTTGCAGAGATAGCGGTGTAGATATATCCATATTTGCCCAGATTGCGGTGTAGATATTTCCATCTTTACACAGATAGCGTTGTACTTATGTCCATGTTTACACAGATAGCGGTGTAGATATTTCCATGTTTACACAGATAGCGTTGTATATATTTGCATGTTTATACACATTGCAATGGAGATATTTCCATGTTTATACAGATAGCGTTATAGATATTTCCATGTTTATACAGATAGCGGTGTAGATATTTCCATGTTTATACAGATAGCGGTTTAGGTATTTCCAAGTTTTTAGAGATAGCGGTATAGGTATTTCCATGTTTACAGAGATAGCGGTGTAGACATTTCCATGTTTATAGAGATAGCGGTGTACATATTTCCATGTTTATACAGATAGAGGTGTAGATATTTCCATGTTTATACAATTAGCGGTGTAGATATTTGCATGTTTATAGAGATAACGGTGTACATATTTCCATGTTTATGCAGATAGCGGTGTAGATATTTCCATGTTTATACAGATAGCGATGTAGATATTTCCATGTTTATACAGATAGCGGTGAAGATATTTCCATGTGTATACAGATGGCAGTGTAGATATTTCCATGTTAATACAGATGGAGGTGTAGGTATTTCCATGTTTATACAGATGATGGTGTGGATATTTCCATGTATTTATAGATGACGGTGTAGCTATTTCCATGTTTATAGAGATAGCGGTGTGGCTATTTCCATGTTTATACAGATAGCTGTGTAGATATTTCCATGTTTACAGATAGCGGTGCAGATATTTCCATGTTTATACAGATAGCTGTGTAGATGTTTCCACGTTAATACAGATACCGGTGGAGATATTTCCATGTTTATACAGATAGCGATGGAGATATTTCCATTTTTATACAGATAGCGCTGAAGATATTTCCATGTTTATACACATAGCGGTGTATATATTTCCATGTTTTTACAGGTAGCGGTGTAGATATTACCATGTTTATACAGATTTCGGTGTAGATATTTCCATGTTTATAGAGATAGCGGTGTAGATATTTCCGTGTTTATACAGATAGCGGTGTGGATATTTCCATGTTTATACACATGGCGGTGTAGATATTTCCATGCTTATACAGATAGCGGTGTAGATATTTCCATGTTTATAGAGATAGCGGTGTAGACATTTCCATGTTTATAGAGATAGCGGTGTAGATATTTCCATATTTATACAGACAGCGGTGTGGATATTTCCATGTTCATACAGATATCGGTGGAGATATTCCCATGTTTATACAGATCGCGATGTAGATATTTCCATGTTTATGCAGATAGCGGTGTAGATATTTCCATGTTTCTTCAGACGGCGGTGTTTTTATTTCCATGTTCATTAAGATAGCGGTGCATATATTTCCATGTTCATACTGCTTGCTTGCGGTGTAGATATTTCCGTATTTCTACAGATGGCAGTGTATATATTTCCACGTTTATAAAGATAGCAGTGTAGATATTTCCATTTTTACACAGATGGTGGTGTAGATAGTTCCATGTTTATGGAGATGGCGGTGTAGATATTTTTATGTTTATAGAGATGGCGGTGTAGATATTTCCATGTTTATAGAGATGGCGGTGTAGATATTTCCATGTTTATAGAGATAGCTGTGTGGCTATTTCCATGTTTATACAGATATCGGTGTAGATATTTCCATGTTTATATAGATAGCGGTGAAGGTATTTCCATATTTATACAGATAGCAGTGTAGCTATTTCCATGTTTATACACATAGCGGTGTAGATATTTCCAAGTTTATACAGATAGTGATGTAGATACTTTCATGTTTATACAGATAGTGGTGTAGATATTTCCACGTGTATACAGATAGCAGTGTAGATATTTCCATGTTTTTACAGATGGAGGTGTAGATATTTCCATGTTTATACAGATGACTGTGTAGATATCTCCAAGTTTTTACAGATGGCCGTGTAGATATTTCCATGTTTATACAGATGGCGGTGTGGCTATTTCCATATTTATACAGATAGCGGTGTAGATATTTCCATGTTATGCAGATTGCGGTGTAAATATTTCCATGTTCATAGAGATGGCGTTGTAAATATTTCTATGTTTATAGAGATAGCGGTGTAAATAATTCCATGTTTATAGAGATGGCAGAGTAGGTATTTCCAGGTTTATAGAGATATTGGTGTAGATATTTCCATGTTTATACAGATAGCGGTGTAGATATTTCCATGTTTATACAGACGGCTTTGTAGATATTTCCATGTTTATATAGACGGCATTGTAGATATTTCCATGTTTATAGAGATGTTGGTGTAGATATATCCATGTTTATACAGATGACAGTGTAAATATTTCCATGTTTATACAGTTGGCGGTGTAGATATTTCCATGTTTATTCACATAGCGGTGTGGCTATTTCCATGTTCATACAGATAGTGGTGTAGATTTTTCCATGTTTATACAGATGACTTTGTAGTTGTTTCAATGTTTATGCAGATGGCGGTAGAGATATTTCCATGTTTTTAGAGATAGCCATGTAGATGTTTCCATTTTTATACAGATAGCGTTGTAAACATTTCAATGTTTGTAGAGATAGCGGTGTAGATATTTCCATGTTTATGCAGATAGCGGTGTAGTTATTTCCGTGTTTATACTGATAGCGGTGAGGATATTTCCATGTTTATACACATGGCGGTGTAGATATTTCCATGTTTATACAGATAGCAGTGTAGATATTTCCATTTTTATACAGATAGCGGTCTACATATTTCCATGTTTACAGAGATAGCGGTGTAGATATTTCCATATTTGCACAGATTGCGGTGTACATATTTCCATGTTTACACAGATAGCTGTGTAGATATTTCCATGTTTACACAGATAGTGTTGCAGAAATTTCCATCTTTACACAGATAGTGGTGTAGATATTTCCATGTTTATACAGATAGAAGTGGAGATATTTCCATGTTAATGCAGATAGCTGTGTAGATATTTCCATGTGTATACAGATGGTGGTGTAGTTATTTCCATGTTTATGAAGATAGCGGAATAGATATTCCCAAGTTTATACAGATAGCGGTGTAGATATTTACATGTTTATACAGATGGCGCTGTAGATATTTCCATGTTTATGTAGATGGTGTTGTAGATATTTCCATGTTTATAGAGATGGCGGTGTAAGTATTTCCATGTTTATTGAGATAGCGGTGTAGATATTTCCATGTTTATATAGATAGCGGTGTAGATATTTCCATGTTTATGCAGAGAGCGGTGGAGATATTTCCATGTTTATACAGATAGCGGTGGAGATATTTACATGTTTATACAGATGGCGGTGTAGGTATTTCCATGTTTATACAGATGGCGGTGTAGATATCTCCATCTTTAAACAGATAGCGGTGTAGATATTTCCATGTTTATACAGATAGTGCTGTAGATATTTCCATGTTCATAAAGATAGCAGTGGAGATATTTCCATGTATATACAGATACCGATGTAGATATTTCCATGTTTATACAGATAGCGGTGTAGATATTTCCATGTGTATAGAGATGGCAGTGTAGGTATTTCCATGTCTATATAGATGGAGGGGTAGATATTGCCATGTTTATACAGGTGACGGTGAAGATATTTCCATGTTTTTAGAGATGACGGTGTAGCTATTTCCATGTTTATACAGATAGCGGTGTGGCTATTTTCATGTTTATACAGATAGCTGTGTACATATTTCCATGTTTTTACAGATAAAGGTGTAGATATTTCCATGTTTATACAGATCGTGGTGTAGAAATTTCCATGTTTACACAGATAGCGTTGTATATAATTGCATGTTTATACAGGTAGCGGTGTAGATATTTCCATGTTTATTCAGATAGCTGTGTAGATGTTTCCACGTTAATACAGATAGCGGTGGAGATATTTCCATGTTTATACAGATAGCGGTGTAGATGTTTCCACGTTAATACAGATATCGGTGGAGATATTTCCATGTTTATACAGATAGCAATGGAGATATTTCCATGTTTATACAGAAAGCGGTGAAGATATTTCCATGTTTATACAAATAGCGCTGTAGATATTTCCATGTTTTACAGGTAGCGGTGTATATATTTCCATGTTTATACAGATTTCGATGTAGATATTTCCATGTTTATACAGATAGCGGTGTGGATATTTCCATGTTTATACAGATCGTGGTGTAGATATTTCCATGTTTACACAGGTAGCGTTGTATATATTTGAATGTTTATACAGTTAGTAGTGTAGATATTTCCATGTTTATACAGATAGCGGTGTAGATGTTTCAATGTTTATACAGATAGCGGTGGAGATATTTCCATGTTTATACAGATAGCGGTGGAGATATTTCCATGTTTATACAGATAGCGTTGAAGATATTTCCGTGTTCATACAGATTTCGGTGTAGGTATTTCCATGTTTATACAGGTAGCAGTGTAGATATTTCCATGTTCATACAGATTTCGGTGTAGGGATTTCCAGGTTTATACAGGTAGCGGTGTAGATATTTCCATGTTTATACAGATTTCGGTGTAGACATTTCCATGTTTATACAGATGGCGGTGTAGATATTTCCATTTTTATAGAAATAGCGGTGTAGATATTTTCATGTTTATACAGATAGCGGTGCAGATGTTTCCACGTTTATAGAGATAGCGACGTAGATATTTCCATCTTTGCACAGATTGCAGTGTAGATATTTTAATCTTTAGACAGATAGCGGTGTAGATATTTCCATCTTTATAGAGATAGCGGTGTAGATATTTCCTTGTTTATACACATAGCGGTGTAGATATTTCCATGTTTATGCAGATGCCGGTGTAGTTATTTCCATGTTTATACAGATGGCGGTGTAGATATTTCCATGTTTAAACAGATAGCACTGTAGATATTTCCATGTTTATGCAGATAGCAGTTTAGATATTTCCATGTTTATAGAGATAGCGGTGTAGGTATTTCCATGTTAATAGAGATAGCGGTGTAGACATTTCCATGTTTATAGAGATAGCGGTGTAGATATTTCCATATTTATACAGATAGAAGTGTAGATATTTCCATGTTTATACAGATAGCGATGTAGATATTTCCATGTTTATACAGATGGCAGTGTAGGTATTTCCATGTTTATACAGATTGCGGTGTAGATATTTCCATGTTTAAACAGACAGCAGTGTAGATATTTCCATGTTTATACAGATAGTGCTGTAGGTATTTCCATGTTCATAAAGATAGCGGTGGAGATATTTCCATGTTTATACAGATAGAGGTGTAGATATTTCCATGTATATAGAGATAGCGGTGTAGATATTTTCATGTGTATAGAGATGGCAGTGTAGATATATACATGTTTATATAGATGGAGTTGTAGATATTTCCATGTGTATACAGATGACGGTGAAGATATTTCCATGTTTTTACAGATGACGATGTAGCTATTTCCATGTTTATACGAACAGCGGTGTGGCTATTTCCATGTTTATACAGATAGCGGTGTGGATATTTCCATGTTTATACAGATCGTTGTGTAGTTATTTCCATGTTTACACAGGTAGCGTTGTATATATTTGCATGTTTATACAGATAGCGGTGTAGATATTTCCATGTTTATACAGATACAGGTGTAGTTGTTTCCACGTTTATACAGATAGCGGTGGAGATATTTCCAAGTATATACAGATAGCGATGGAGATATTTCCATGTTTATACAGATAGCGATGGAGATATTTCCATGTTTATACAGATAGCGGTGATGATATTTCTATGTTCATACAGATTTCGGTGTAGGTATTTCCATGTTTGTACAGGTAGCGGTGTAGATGTTTCCATGTTTATACAGATTTCGGCGTAGATATTTCCTTGTTTATAGAGATATCGGTGTAGATATTTCCATGCCTATACAGATAGCGGTGTAGATATTTCCATGTTTATACAGATACCGGTATAGGTATTTCCATGTTTTTACAGGTAGCGGTGTAGACATTTCCATGTTTATAGAGAAAGCGGTGTACATATTTCCATGTTTTTACAGATAGCGGTGTAGATATTTCCATGTTTATGCAGATGCCGGTGTAGGTATTTCCATGTTTATACAGATGGCGGTGTAGATATTTCCATTTTTAAACAGATAGCGGTGTAGATATTTCCATGTTTATAAAGATAGCAGTGTAAATATTTCCATGTTTTTAGAGATAGCGGTGTAGGTATTTCCATGTTTATAGAGATAGCGATGTAGACATTTCCATGTTTATAGAGATAGCGATGTAGATATTTCCATCTTTGCATAGATTGCAGTGTAGATATTTCCATCTTTACACAGATAGCAGTGTAGATTTTTCCATGTTTACACAGATGGCAGTGAAGATATTTCCATCTTTATATAGATAGCGGTGTAGATATTTCCATGTTTATGCAGATGGCAGTGTAGGTATTTCCATGTTTATATAGATGGTGGTGTAGATATTTCCATGTTTAAACAGATAGCATTGTAGATATTTCCATGTTTATACAGATAGCGATGTAGATATTTCCATGTTTATACAGGTAGCGGTGTAGATATTTCCATGTTTATAAAGATAGAGGTGGAAATATTTCCATGTTTATACATATAGCGATGGAGTTATTTCCATGTTTATACTGATAGCGGTGAAGATGTTTCCATATTCATACAGATTTCAGTGTAGGTATTTCCATGTTTATACAGGTAGCGATGTAGATGTTTCCATGTTTATACAGATTTTGGTGTAGGTATTTCCATGTTTAGACAGATGGCAGTGTAGATATTTCCATGTTTACAGAGATAGCGGTGTAGATATTTCCATGTTTACACAGATAGCAGTGTAGGTATTTCCACGCTTATAGAGATAGCGGTATAGGTATTTCCATGTTTACAGAGATAGCGGTGTAGACATTTCCATGTTTATAGAGATAGCGGTGTACATATTTCCATGTTTATACAGATAGCGGTGTAGATATTTCCATGTTTCCACAGTTAGCGGTGTAGATATTTGCATGTTTATAGAGATAGCGGTGTCCATATTTCCATGTTTATACAGATAGCGGTGTAGATATTTCGATGTTTATACAGATAGCGATGTAGATATTTCCATGTTTATACAGATAGCGGTGTAGATATTACCATGTGTATACAGATGGCAGTGTAGGTATTTCCATGTTAATACAGATGGAGGTGTAGATATTTCCATGTTTATACAGATAACGGTGTGGATATTTCCAAGTTTTTATACATGACGGTGTAGCTATTTCCATGTTTATACAGATAGTGGTGTGGCTATTTCCATGTTTATGCAGATAGCGGTGTAGATATTTCCATGTTTGCAGAGATAGCGGTGTAGATATATCCATATTTGCCCAGATTGCGGTGTAGATATTTCCATCTTTACACAGATAGCGTTGTACATATGTCCATGTTTACACAGATAGCGGTGTAGATATTTCCATGTTTACACAGATAGCGTTGTATATATTTGCATGTTTATACACATTGCAATGGAGATATTTCCATGTTTATACAGATAGCGTTATAGATATTTCCATGTTTATACAGATAGCGGTGTAGATATTTCCATGTTTATACAGATAGCGGTTTAGGTATTTCCAAGTTTTTAGAGATAGCGGTATAGGTATTTCCATGTTTACAGAGATAGCGGTGTAGACATTTCCATGTTTATAGAGATAGCGGTGTACATATTTCCATGTTTATACAGATAGAGGTGTAGATATTTCCATGTTTATACAATTAGCGGTGTAGATATTTGCATGTTTATAGAGATAACGGTGTACATATTTCCATGTTTATGCAGATAGCGGTGTAGATATTTCCATGTTTATACAGATAGCGATGTAGATATTTCCATGTTTATACAGATAGCGGTGAAGATATTTCCATGTGTATACAGATGGCAGTGTAGATATTTCCATGTTAATACAGATGGAGGTGTAGGTATTTCCATGTTTATACAGATGATGGTGTGAATATTTCCATGTATTTATAGATGACGGTGTAGCTATTTCCATGTTTATAGAGATAGCGGTGTGGCTATTTCCATGTTTATACAGATAGCTGTGTAGATATTTCCATGTTTACAGATAGCGGTGCAGATATTTCCATGTTTATGCAGATAGCTGTGTAGATGTTTCCACGTTAATACAGATACCGGTGGAGATATTTCCATGTTTATACAGATAGCGATGGAGATATTTCCATTTTTATACAGATAGCGCTGAAGATATTTCCATGTTTATACACATAGCGGTGTATATATTTCCATGTTTTTACAGGTAGCGGTGTAGATATTACCATGTTTATACAGATTTCGGTGTAGATATTTCCATGTTTATACAGATAGCGTTGTGGATATTTCCAAGTTTATACAGATGTTGGTGTAGATATTTCCATGTTTACACAGGTAGTGTTGTATATATTTGCAAGTTTATACAGATAGCGGTGTAGATATTTCCATGTTTATACAGGTAGCGGTGTAGATGTTTCCATGTTTATACTGGTAGCGGTGGAGATATTTCCACGTTTACACAGATAGCGATGGAGATATTTCCATATTTATACAGATAGCGCTGTAGATATTTCCATGTTTATACAGATAGCGGTGTAGATATTTCCATGTGTATACAGATGGCAGTGTAGATATTTCCTTGTTAATTCAGATGGAGGTGTAGATATTTCCATGTTTATACAGATGACGGTGTGGATATTTCCATGTTTTTGTAGATGACGGTGTAGCTATTTCCATGTTTATACAGATAGCGGTGTGGCTATTTCCATGTTTATACAGATAGCGGTGTAGATATTATCATGTTTATACGGATAGCGGCATAGATATTTCCATGTTTATACAGATCGTGGTGTAGATATTTCCATGTTTACACAGATAGTGTTGTTTATAATTGCATGTTTATACAGATAGCGGTGTAGATATTTCCATGTTTATACAGATAGCTCTGTAGATGTTTCCACGTTAATACAGACAGCGGTGGAGACATTTCCATGTTTATACAGATAGCGGTGTAGATGTTTCCACGTTAATACAGATATCGGTAGAGATATTTCCATGTTTATACAGATAGCGATGGAGATATTTCCATGTTTATACAGATAGCAGTGAAGATATTTCCATGTTTACACAAATAGCGCTGTAGATATTTCCATGTTTTACAGGTAGCGGTGTAGATATTTCCATGTTTATAAAGATAGCGGAGTAGATATTTCCTTGTTTATACAGATAGCGGTGTAGATATTTCCATGTTTATGCAGATGCCGGTGTAGGTATTTCCATGTTTATACAGATGGCGGTGTAGATATTTCCATTTTTAAACAGATAGCGGTGTAGATATTTCCATGTTTATAAAGATAGCAGTGTAAATATTTCCATGTTTTTAGAGATAGCGGTGTAGGTATTTCCATGTTTAAAGAGATAGCGATGTAGACATTTCCATGTTTATAGAGATAGCGATGTAGATATTTCCATCTTTGCACAGATTGCAGTGTAGATATTTCCATCTTTACACAGATAGCAGTGTAGATTTTTCCATGTTTACACAGTTGGCAGTGAAGATATTTCCATCTTTATATAGATAGCGGTGTAGATATTTCCATGTTTATGCAGATGGCGGTGTAGGTATTTCCATGTTTATATAGATGGCGGTGTAGATATTTCCATGTTTAAACAGATAGCATTGTAGATATTTCCATGTTTATACAGATAGCGATGTAGATATTTCCATGTTTATACAGGTAGCCGTGTAGATATTTCCACGTTTATATAGATTTCGGTGTAGATATTTCCATGTTTATACAGATAGCGGTGGAGATATTTCCACGTTTACACAGATAGCGATGGAGATATTTTTATATTTATACAGATAGCGGTGTAGATATTTCCATGTTTATACAGATAGTGGTATAGATATTTCCATGTTTATAAAGATAGCGGTGGAAATATTTCCATGTTTATACATATAGCGATGGAGGTATTTCCATGTTTATACTGATAGCGGTGAAGATGTTTCCATATTCATACAGATTTCAGTGTAGGTATTTCCATGTTTATACAGGTAGCGATGTAGATGTTTCCATGTTTATACAGATTTTGGTGTAGGTATTTCCATGTTTAGACAGATGGCAGTGTAGATATTTCCATGTTTACACAGATAGCGGTGTAGATATTTCCATGTTTACACAGATAGCAGTGTAGGTATTTCCACGCTTATAGAGATAGCGGTATAGGTATTTCCATGTTTACAGAGATAGCGGTGTAGACATTTCCATGTTTATAGAGATAGCGGTGTACATATTTCCATGTTTATACAGATAGCGGTGTAGATATTTCCATGTTTCCACAGTTAGCGGTGTAGATATTTGCATGTTTATAGAGATAGCGGTGTCCATATTTCCATGTTTATACAGATAGCGGTGTAGATATTTCCATGTTTATACAGATAGCGATGTAGATATTTCCATGTTTATACAGATAGCGGTGTAGATATTACCATGTGTATACAGATGGCAGTGTAGGTATTTCCATGTTAATACAGATGGAGGTGTAGATATTTCCATGTTTATACAGATAACGGTGTGGATATTTCCAAGTTTTTATACATGACGGTGTAGCTATTTCCATGTTTATACAGATAGTGGTGTGGCTATTTCCATGTTTATGCAGATAGCGGTGTAGATATTTCCATGTTTGCAGAGATAGCGGTGTAGATATATCCATATTTGCCCAGATTGCGGTGTAGATATTTCCATCTTTACACAGATAGCGTTGTACATATGTCCATGTTTACACAGATAGCGGTGTAGATATTTCCATGTTTACACAGATAGCGTTGTATATATTTGCATGTTTATACACATTGCAATGGAGATATTTCCATGTTTATACAGATAGCGTTATAGATATTTCCATGTTTATACAGATAGCGGTGTAGATATTTCCATGTTTATACAGATAGCGGTGTAGGTATTTCCAAGTTTTTAGAGATAGCGGTATAGGTATTTCCATGTTTACAGAGATAGAGGTGTAGACATTTCCATGTTTATAGAGATAGCGGTGTACATATTTCCATGTTTATGCAGATAGCGGTGTAGATATTTCCATGTTTATACAGATAGCGATGTAGATATTTCCATGTTTATACAGATAGCGGTGAAGATATTTCCATGTGTATACAGATGGCAGTGTAGATATTTCCATGTTAATACAGATGGAGGTGTAGGTATTTCCATGTTTATACAGATGATGGTGTGGATATTTCCATGTATTTATAGATGACGGTGTAGCTATTTCCATGTTTATAGAGAGAGCGGTGTGGCTATTTCCATGTTTATACAGATAGCTGTGTAGATATTTCCATGTTTACAGATAGTGGTGCATATATTTCCATGTTTATACAGATCGTGGTGTAGATATTTCCATGTTTACACAGATAGCGTTGTATATAATTGCATGTTTATACAGTTAGCGGTGTAGATATTTCCATGTTTATACAGATAGCTGTGTAGATGTTTCCACGTTAATACAGATACCGGTGGAGATATTTCCATGTTTATACAGATAGCGATGGAGATATTTCCATTTTTATACAGATAGCGCTGAAGATATTTCCATGTTTATACACATAGCGGTGTATATATTTCCATGTTTTTACAGGTAGCGGTGTAGATATTACCATGTTTATACAGATTTCGGTGTAGATATTTCCATGTTTATACAGATAGCGTTGTGGATATTTCCAAGTTTATACAGATGGTGGTGTAGATATTTCCATGTTTACACAGGTAGTGTTGTATATATTTGCAAGTTTATACAGATAGCGGTGTAGATATTTCCATGTTTATACAGATAGCGGTGTAGATGTTTCCATGTTTATACTGGTAGCGGTGGAGATATTTCCACGTTTACACAGATAGCGATGGAGATATTTCCATATTTATACAGATAGCGCTGTAGATATTTCCATGTTTATACAGATAGCGGTGTAGATATTTCCATGTGTATACAGATGGCAGTGTAGATATTTCCTTGTTAATACAGATGGAGGTGTAGATATTTCCATGTTTATACAGATGACGGTGTGGATATTTCCATGTTTTTGTAGATGACGGTGTAGCTATTTCCATGTTTATACAGATAGCGGTGTGGCTATTTCCATGTTTATACAGATAGCGGTGTAGATATTATCATGTTTATACAGATAGCGGCGTAGATATTTCCATGTTTATACAGATCGTGGTGTAGATATTTCCATGTTTACACAGATAGCGTTGTTTATAATTGCATGTTTATACAGATAGCGGTGTAGATATTTCCATGTTTATACAGATAGCTGTGTAGATGTTTCCACGTTAATACAGACAGCGGTGGAGACATTTCCATGTTTATACAGATAGCGGTGTAGATGTTTCCACGTTAATACAGATATCGGTAGAGATATTTCCATGTTTATACAGATAGCGATGGAGATATTTCCATGTTTATACAGATAGCAGTGAAGATATTTCCATGTTTACACAAATAGCGCTGTAGATATTTCCATGTTTTACAGGTAGCGGTGCAGATATTTCCATGTTTATAAAGATAGCGGAGTAGATATTTCCTTGTTTATACAGATAGCGGTGTAGATATTTCCATGTTTATGCAGATGCCGGTGTAGGTATTTCCATGTTTATACAGATGGCGGTGTAGGTATTTCTATTTTTAAACAGATAGCGGTGTAGATATTTCCATGTTTATAAAGATAGCAGTGTAAATATTTCCATGTTTTTAGAGATAGCGGTGTAGGTATTTCCATGTTTATAGAGATAGCGATGTAGACATTTCCATGTTTATAGAGATAGCGATGTAGATATTTCCATCTTTGCACAGATTGCAGTGTAGATATTTCCATCTTTACACAGATAGCAGTGTAGATTTTTCCATGTTTACACAGATGGCAGTGAAGATATTTCCATCTTTATATAGATAGCGGTGAAGATATTTCCATGTTTATGCAGATGGCAGTGTAGGTATTTCCATGTTTATATAGATGGCGGTGTAGATATTTCCATGTTTAAACAGATAGCATTGTAGATATTTCCATGTTTATACAGATAGCGATGTAGATATTTCCATGTTTATACAGGTAGCGGTGTAGATATTTCCACGTTTATATAGATTTCGGTGTAGGTATTTCCATGTTTATACAGATAGCGGTGGAGATATTTCCACGTTTACACAGATAACGATGGAGATATTTTCATATTTATACAGATAGCGGTGTAGATATTTCCATGTTTATACAGATAGTGGTGTAGATATTTCCATGTTTATAAAGATAGCGGTGGAAATATTTCCATGTTTATACATATAGCGATGGAGGTATTTCCATGTTTATACTGATAGCGGTGAAGATATTTCCATATTCATACAGATTTCAGTGTAGGTATTTCCATGTTTACACAGGTAGCGATGTAGATGTTTCCATGTTTATACAGATTTTGGTGTAGGTATTTCCATGTTTAGACAGATGGCAGTGTAGTTATTTCCATGTTTACACAGATAGCGGTGTAGATATTTCCATGTTTACACAGATAGCAGTGTAGGTATTTCCACGCTTATAGAGATAGCGGTATAGGTATTTCCATGTTTACAGAGATAGCGGTGTAGACATTTCCATGTTTATAGAGATAGCGGTGTACATATTTCCATGTTTATACAGATAGCGGTGTAGATATTTCCATGTTTCCACAGTTAGCGGTGTAGATATTTGCATGTTTATAGAGATAGCGGTGTCCATATTTCCATGTTTATACAGATAGCGGTGTAGATATTTCCATGTTTATACAAATAGCGATGTAGACATTTCCATGTTTATACAGATAGCGGTGTAGATATTACCATGTGTATACAGATGGCAGTGTAGGTATTTCCATGTTAATACAGATGGAGGTGTAGATATTTCCATGTTTATACAGATAACGGTGTGGATATTTCCAAGTTTTTATACATGACGGTGTAGCTATTTCCATGTTTATACAGATAGTGGTGTGGCTATTTCCATGTTTATGCAGATAGCGGTGTAGATATTTCCATGTTTGCAGAGATAGCGGTGTAGATATATCCATATTTGCCCAGATTGCGGTGTAGATATTTCCATCTTTACACAGATAGCGTTGTACATATGTCCATGTTTACACAGATAGCGGTGTAGATATTTCCATGTTTATACAGATAGCGTTGTATATATTTGCATGCTTATACACATTGCGATGGAGATATTTCCATGTTTATACAGATAGCGTTATAGATATTTCCATGTTTATACAGATAGCGCTGTAGGTGTTTCCATGTTTATAAAGATAGCGTTGTAGATATTTCCATGTTTATACAGATTTCGGTGAATATATTTCCATGCTTATACAGATAGCGGTGTAGATATTTCCATGTTTATACAGATGGCAGTGTAGGTATTTCCATGTTTATACAGATGGCGGTGTAGATATTTCCATCTTTAAACGGATAGCGGTGTAGGTATTTCCAAGTTTACACAGGTAGCGTTGTATATTTTTGCATGTTTATAAAGATTGCGGTGTAGATATTTCCATGTTTATACAGATAGAGGTGTAGATGTTTCCATGTTTATACAGATAGCGGTGGAGATATTTCCATGTTTATACAGATAGCGATGGAAATATTTCCATGTTTATACAGATAGCGGTGAAGATAATTCCGTGTTCATACAGATTTTGGTGTAGGTATTTCCATGTTTATACAGGTAGCGATGCAGATATTTCCATGTTTATACAGATTTTGGTGTAGATATTTCCATATTTATACAGATAGCGTTGTAGATATTTCCACGTTAATAGAAATGGAGGTGTAGATATTTCCATGTTTATACAGATAGCGGTGTAGATATTTCGATGTTTATACAGTTAGCGGTGTAGATATTTCCATATTCATACAGATAGCGGTGGAGTTATTCCCATGTTTATACAGATAGCGATGTAGATATTTCCATGTTTATACAGATAGCGGTGTAGATATTTCCATGTTTCTTCAGATGGCGGTGTTGTTATTTCCATGTTCATAAAGATAGCGGTGCATATATTTCCATGTTTATACTGCTTGCTTGCGGTGTAGATATTTCCGTATTTCTACAGATGGCAGTGTATATATTTCCACGTTTATAAAGATAGCAGTGTAGATATTTCCATTTTTACACAGATGGTGGTGTAGATAGTTGCATGTTTATGGAGATGGCGGTGTAGATATTTTTATGTTTATAGAGATGGCGGTGTAGATATTTCCATGTTTATAGAGATGGCGGTGTAGATATTTCCATGTTTATAGAGATAGCTGTGTGGCTATCTCCATGTTTATACAGATATCGGTGTAGATATTTCCATGTTTATATAGATAGCGGTGAAGGTATTTCCATATTTATACAGATAGCAGTGTAGATATTTCCATGTTTATACAGATAGCGGTGTAGATATTTCCAAGTTTATACAGATAGTGATGTAGCTATTTTCATGTTTATACAGATAGTGGTGTAGATATTTCCACGTGTATACAGATAGCAGTGTAGATATTTCCATGTTTTTACAGATGGAGGTGTAGATATTTCCATGTTTATACAGATGACTGTGTAGATATCTCCATGTTTTTACAGATGGCCGTGTAGTTATTTCCATGTTTATACAGATGGCGGTGTGGCTATTTCCATATTTATACAGATAGCGGTGTAGATATTTCCATGTTTATGCAGATGGCGGTGTAAATATTTCCATGTTCATAGAGATCGCGTTGTAAATATTTCTATGTTTATAGAGATAGCGGTGTAAATAATTCCATGTTTATAGAGATGGCAGAGTAGGTATTTCCAGGTTTATAGAGATATTGGTGTAGATATTTCCATGTTTATAAAGAGAGCGGTGTAGATATTTCCATGTTTATACAGACGGCCTTGTAGATATTTCCATGTTTATATAGATGGCATTGTAGATATTTCCATGTTTATAGAGATGTTGGTGTAGATATATCCATGTTTATACAGATGACTGTGAAGATATTTCCATGTTTATACAGTTGGCGGTGTAGATATTTCCATGTTTATTCACATAGCGGTGTGGCTATTTCCATGTTCATACAGATAGTGGTGTAGATATTTCCATGTTTACAAAGATGACTGTGTAGTTGTTTCCATGTTTATGCAGATGGCGGTAGAGATATTTCCATGTTTATAGAGATAGCCATGTAGATGATTCCATGTTTATACAGATAGCGTTGTAAACATTTCAATGTTTGTAGAGATAGCGGTGTAGATATTTCCATGTTTATGCAGATAGTGGTGTAGATATTTCCGTGTTTATACTGATAGCGGTGTGGATATTTCCATGTTTATTCACATGGCGGTGTAGATATTTCCATGTTTATACAGATAGCAGTGTAGATATTTCCATTTTTATACAGATAGCGGTCTACATATTTCCATGTTTACAGAGATAGCGGTGTAGATATTTCCATATTTACACAGATTGCGGTGTAGATATTTCCATCTTTTCAAAGATAGCGGTGTACATATTTCCATGTTTACACAGATAGCTGTGTAGATAATTCCATGTTTACACAGATAGTGTTGCAGAAATTTCCATGTTTATACAGACTGCGGTGTAGATATTTCCATGTTTATACAGACTGCGGTGTAGATATTTCCACGTTTATACAGATCGCGGTGTAGATATTTCCATGTCTATTGAGATGGCTGTGTAGATATTTCCCTGTTTATACAGATAGCAGTGAAGTTATTTCCATGTTTATACATATAGCGGTGTAGATATTTCCATGTTTACACAGATAGTTCTGTAAATATTTCTATGTTTGCACAGATAGCGTTGTAGATATTTCCATTTTTATACAGATAGTGGTGTAGCTATTCCCATGTTTATACAGATAGCGGTGTAGATATTTCCATTTTTACCGAGATGGTGGTGTTGATATTTCCATGTTTATGGAGATGGCGGTGAAGAGATTTCCATATTTATAGATACAGCGGTTTTGATATTTCCATGTTTATACAGGTAGAGTTGTAGGTATTTCCATGTGTATAGAGATAGTGGTGCAGAAGATTTCATATTTATACTAATGGCTGTGAAGATATTTCCATGTGTATACAGATGGCTGTGTAGTTATTTCCATGTTTACACAGATAGCGGTGTAGATACTTCAATCTTGCACAGATTGCAGTGCAGATATTTCCATCTTTGCACAGCTTTCAGTGTAGATATTTCCATCTTTACACAGATAGCGGTGTAGATATTTCCATCTTTGCACAGATTGCCGTGAAGATATTTCCATCTTTACACAGATAGTGGTGTAGATATTTCCATGTTTATACAGATAGAGGTGGAGATATTTCCATGTTTATGCAGATAGCTGTGTAGATATTTCCATGTGTATACAGATGGTGGTGTAGTTATTTCCATGTTTATGAAGATAGCGGAATAGATATTCCCAAGTTTATACAGATAGCGGTGTAGATATTTACATGTTTATACAGATACCGCTGTAGATATTTCCATGTTTATGTAGATGGTGTTGTAGATATTTCCATGTTTATAGAGATGGCGGTGTAAGTATTTCCATGTTTATTGAGATAGCGGTGTAGATATTTCCATGTTTATATAGATAGCGGTGTAGATATTTCCATGTTTATGCAGAGAGCGGTGGAGATATTTCCATGTTTATACAGATAGCGGTGGAGATATTTACATGTTTATACAGATGGCGGTGTATATATTTCCAAGTTTAAACAGAAATCGGTGTAGATATTTCCATGTTTATACAGATAGCGTTGCACATATTTCCATGTTTATGCAGATTGCGTTGTTGCTATTTCCATGTTTATAGTGATAGCGGTGTAGATATTTCCATGTTTATACAGATGGCAGTGTAGATATTTCCATGTTTATGCAGGTGGAGATGTAGATATATCCATGTTTATACAGATGGCAGTGTAGATATTTCCATGTTTATACAAATAGTGGTGTAGATATTTCCATGTTTATACAGATGACCCTCTGAATATTTCCATGTTTATACAGATTGTGGTGTAAATATTTCCATGTTTATAGAGATAGCCATGTAGCTATTTCCATGTTTATACAGATACCGGTGTAGATATTTCCATGTTTATAGAGATGGTGGTGTAGATATTTCCATGTTTATACTGAAAGCGGTGTAGATATTTCCATGTTTATACAGATAGCGGTGTAGATATTTCCATGTTTATAGAGATAGCGGTGTAGACATTTCCATGTTTATAGAGATAGCGGTGTAGATATTTCCATATTTATATAGATAGCAGTGTAGATATTTCTATGTTCATACAGATAGCATTGGAGATATTCCCATGTTTATACAGATAGAGAAATAGATATTTCTATGTTTATACAGATAGCGGTGTAGATATTTCCATGTTTCTTCAGATGGCGGTGTTGTTATTTCCATGTTCATAAAGATAGCAGTGCATATATTTCCATGTTTATACAGCTTTTGGTGTAGATATTACCAAATTTCTACAGATGGCAGTGTATATATTTCCACGTTTATAAAGATAGCAGTGTAGATATTTCCATTTTTACACAGATGGTGGTGTAGACAGTTCCATGATTATGGAGATGGCGGTGTAGATATTTTTATGTTTATAGAGATGGCGGTGTAGATATTTCCATGTTTATAGAGATGGCGGTGTAGTTATTTCCATGTTTATAGAGATAGCTGTGTGGCTATTTACATGTTTATACAGATTTCGGTGTAGATATTTCCATGTTTATATAGATAGCGGTTTAGTTATTTCCATATTTATACAGATAGCGGTGTAGCTATTTCCATGTTTATACAGATAGCGGTGTAGATATTTCCAAGTTTATACAGATAGTGATGTAGATATTTTCATGTTTATACAGATATCGGTGTAGATATTTCCACGTGTGTTCAGATAGCAGTGTAGATATTTCCATGTTTATGCAGATGTAGGTGTAGATATATCCATGTTTATACAGATGGCAGTGTAGATATTTCCATGTTTATACAGATAGTGCTGTAGATATTTCCATGTTTATACAGATGACTATCTGAATATTTCCATGTTTATACAGATAGCAGTGTAGATATTTCCATGTTTATAGAGATAGCGGTGTAGATATTTCCATGTTTATAGAGATGGCGGGGTAAGTATTTCCATGTTTATAGAGATAGCAGTGTAGATATTTCCATGTCTATAGAGTTCGTGGTGTAGATATTTCCATCTTTTTACAGATTGCAATGCAGATATTTCCATGTTTATACAGATAGCGGTGTAGATATTTCCATGTTTATACAGATGGCGTTGTAGATAGTTCCATGTTTATGGAGATGACGTTGTAGATATTTTCATGTTTATACAGATGACTGTGTTGATATTTCCATCTTTATACAGATGGCGGCGTAGATATTTCCATGTTTATAGAAATAGCGGTGTAGATATTTCCATGTTTACACAGATAGCGTTGTACATATGTCCATCTTTACACAGACAGCGGTGTAGATATTTCCATCCTTGCACAGATTGCGGTGTAGATATTTCCATCTTTACACAGATGGTGGTGTAGATATTTCCATGTTTATACAGATAGCGTTGTAGATGTTTCCATGTTTATACAGATAGCGGTGTAGATATTTCCATGTTTATATAGATAGCGGTGTAGATATTTCCATGTTTATACAGATTTCGGTGAGGATATTTCCATGTTTATACAGATAGCAGCGTAGATATTTCCATGTTTATACAGATGGCAGTGTAGGTATTTCCATGTTTATACAGATGGCGGTGTAGATATTTCCATCTTTAAACAGATAGCGGTGTAGATATTTCCATGTTTATACAGATAGTGCTGTAGATATTTCCATGTTCATAAAGATAGCAGTGGAGTTATTTCCATGTATATACAGATACCGATGTAGATATTTCGATGTTTATGCAGATAGCGGTGTAGATATTTCCATGTGTATAGTAATGGCAGTGCAGATATTTCCATGTTTATACAGATAGTGCTGTAGTTATTTCCATGTTTATACAGATGACTGTGTAGGTATTTCCATGTTTATACAGATGGCGGTGTAGATATGTCCATGTTTATAGAGATAGCCATGTAGATACTTTCATGTCTATACAGATAGCCGTGTAGACATTTCCATGTTTATAGAGATGGCTGTGTAGATATTTCCATGTTTATACAGATGGCAGTGAAGATATTTCCATGTTTATACAGATAGTGCTGTAGTTATTTCCATGTTTATACAGATGACTGTGTAGGTAATTCCATGTTTATACAGATGGCGGTGTAGATATGTCCATGTTTATAGAGATAGCCATGTAGATACTTTCATGTCTATACAGATAGCCGTGTAGACATTTCCATGTTTATAGAGATAGCGGTGTAGATATTTCTATATTTATACAGATAGCGGTGTAGATATCTCCAACTTTATACCGATAGCGGGTTATATATTTCCATGTTTATACAGATACCGATGTAGGAATTTCCATGTTTATAGAGATAGCGGTGGAGATATTTCCATGTTTATACTGATTGCGGTGGAGGTATATCCATGTGTATACAGATAGCAGAGTAGATAATTCCATGTTTATACAGATGGAGGTGTAGATACTTCCATGTTTATACAGATGACTGTGTAGATATTTCCATGTTTTTACAGATGGCGGTGTACATATTTCCAAGTTTATACAGATCGCTGTGTAGATATTTCCATGTTTATACAGATGGGTGTGTAGATATTTCCATGTGAATACAGATGGCAGTGTAGGTGTTTCCATCTTTATACAGATGGAGGTGTAGATATTTCTATGTTTATACAGATGACTGTGTAGATATTTCCATGTTTTTACAGATGGCGGAGTAGATATTTCCATGTTTATAAAGATGGCGATGTGGCTAATTCCATGTTTATACAGATAGCGATGTAGATATTTCCATGTTTATAGAGATGGCAGTGTAGATATTTCCAAGTTTATACAGATAGTGGTGTAGATATTTTCATGTTTATACCGATGACTGTGTAGTTATTTCCATGTTTATACAGATATCGGTGTAGATATTTCCATGTTTATTCATATGGCCGGGTAGACATTTCCATTTTTGTACAGATGGCTGTGTAGATATTTCCATGTGTATAAAGATAGCGGTGTAGATATTTCCATGGTTATACAGATAGCGGTGTAGATATTTCCATGTTTATACAGATAGCGGTGTAGATATTGCCATGTTTATAGAGATAGCGGTGTAGATATTTCCAGGTTTACACAGATGGCTGTGTAGATATTCCCATGTGTATACAGATGGCAGTGTAGTTATTTCCATGTTTATTCAGATGGAGGTGTAGATACTTTCATGTTAATACAGAAGACTGTGTAGATATTTCCACGTTTTTACAGATGGCGGTGTAGATATTTCTATGTTTATACAGATAGCGGTGTACTTATTTCCATGTTTATATAGATAGCGGTGGAGATATTTCCATCTTTATACAGATAGCGAAGGATATATTTCCATGTTCATAGAGATGGCGGTGTAGATATTTCCAAGTTTATACAGATACAGGTGTAGATATTTCCGTGTTTATTCAGATAGCGGTGTAGATATTTCCATGTTTATACAGATAGCGGTGTAGATATTTCCATGTTCATAGAGATAGCATTGTAGATATTTCCAGGTTTATACAGATGGCTGTGTAGATATTTCCGTGTTTATACAGATGGCGGTGTAGATATTTCCATGTTTATGCAGATAGTTGTGTAGATATTTCCATGTTTATACCGATGGCAGTGTAGATATTTCCATGTTTATACAGATAGTGCTGTAGATATTTTCATGTTTATACCGATGAGTGTGTAGTTATTTCCAGGTTTTTACAGATAGCGGTGTAGATATTTCCATGTTTATTCATATGTCGGTGTAGATATTTCCATTTTTATACAGATGGCTTTGTAGATATTTCCATGTGTATACAGATGGCATTGTAGGTATTTCCAAGTTTATACAGATGGCGGTGTAGATATTTCCATGTGTATACAGATGGCAGTGTAGGTATTTCCATGTTTATACAGATGGAGGTGTACGTATTTCCATGTTTATACAGATGACTGTGTAGATATTTCCATGTTTTTACAGATGGCGGTGTAGATATTTCCATGTTCATACAGATAGCGGTGTGGCTATTTCCATGTTTATACAGATAGCGATGTAGATATTTCCAGGTTTATAGAGTTGGCTGTGTATATATTTCCATGTTTATACAGATGGCAGTGTAGATATTTCCATGTTTATACAGATAGTGGTGTAGATATTTCCATGTTTATACAGACGACTGTGTAGTTATTTCCATGTTGATACAGATGGCGGTGTAGACATTTCCAAGTATATACAGATAGCCATGTAGATATTTCCATGTTTATAGAGATGGAGGTGTAGATAATTCCATGTTTATACAGATGACGGTGTAGATATTTCCATGTTTATAGAGATGACTGTATAGATATTTCCATGTTAATACAGATGGAGGTGTAGATACTTCCATGTTTATACAGATGACTGTGTAGATATTTCCATGTTTTTACAGATGGCAGTGTAGGTATTTCCATGTTTATACAGATGGAGGTGTAGGTATTTCCATATTTATACAGATGGCTGTGTAGATATTAGCATGTTTTTACAGATAGCGGTGTAGATTTTCCATATTTAGACAGAAATCGTTGTAGATATTTCCATGTTTATACAGATAGCGGAGTAGATATTTCCATGTTGATACAGATAGCAGTGTAGTTATTACCATGTATATACAGATGGTGGTATATATATTTCCATGTTTATACAGATGGCAGTGTAGATATTTCCATGTTTATAGAGATAGTTGTGTAGATATTTCCATGTTTATAGAGATAGCGGTGTAGATATTTCCATATTTATCCAGATAGTCATGTAGCTATACCCTTGTTTATTCAGATGGCGGTGTAGATACTTCCATGTTTATATGGATAGCGGTGTGGCTATTTCCATGTTTATAAAGATGGCAATGTAGGAGTTTCCGTGTTTATGCAGATAGCGATGTAGATATTTCCATGTTTATACAGACAGCGGTGTAGTTATTTCCATGTTTATACAGAAAACGGTGGAGATATTTCCATGTTTATACAGATAGCGGTGTAGTTATGTCCATGTTTATAAAGATAGCGGTGTAGATATTTCCAGGTTTGTACAGATGGCTGTGTAGATATTTCCATGTGTATACAGATGGCAGTGTAGGTATTTCCATGTTTATACAGATGGAGGTGTAGATATTTCCACGTTTTTACACTTGGCGGTGTAGATATTTCCAGGTTTATACAGATAGCGGGGTGGATATTTCCATGTTTATACAGATAGCGATGGAGATATTTACAGGTTTATAGAGATGGCGGTGTAGTTATATCCATGTTTATACACATGGCAGTGTAGATATTTCCATGTTTATACAGATAGTGGTGTAGATATTTCCATGTTTATACAGACGACTGTGTAGGAATTTCCATGTTTAAACAGATGGCAGTGAAGATATTTCCATGTATATAGAGATAGCCATGTAGATATTTCCATGTTTATACAGAAAGCGGTGCAGACATTTCCATGTTTATAGAGATGGCGGTGTAGATATTTCCATATGTATACAGACAGCGGTGTAGATATTTCCAAGTTTATACAGAGAGCGGTGTAGATATTTCCATGTTTATGGAGATGGGATTGCAGATATTTTCATGTTTATGGAGATGGTGGTGTAGATATTTCCATGTTTATAGAGACAGTGGTGTAGATATTTCCATGTCAATAGTGATGGCTGTGTAGATATTTCCATGTTTACAGATGTCAGTGTAGATATTTCCGTGTTTATACAGATGGTGGTGTAGATATTTCCATGTTTATACAAAAGACTGTGCAGGTATTTCCAAGTTTATACAGATGGCGGTGTAGATATTTCCATGTTTATAGAGATAGCCATGTAGATTCTTCCATGTTTATACAGATCGTAGTGTAGATATTCCCATGTTTATACAGATACCAGTGTAGATATTTCCATGTTTATACAGGTAGCGGTGTAGATATTTCCATGTTTCTACAGATCACGGTGTAGATATTTCCATATTTATACAGATGGCAGTGTAGATATTTCCATGTTTATACAGATAGCGGTGTAGGTATTTCCAAGTTTACACTGATGGCGGTGTAGATAATAACATGTTTATGGAGATGGCTGTGTAGATACTTTCATGATTATAGAGGTGGCGGTGTAGATATTTCCATGTTTATAGAGATTGCAGTGTAGATATTTCCATGTTTATAGAGATACCGGTGTAGCTATTTCCATGTGTATAGAGATAGCGGTGTAGATGTTTCCACGTTTATACTGATGGCTGTGTAGATATTTCCATGTTTATACAGATGAGTGTGTAGATATTTCCTTGTTTATACAGATGGCGGTGTAGATATTTCTATGTCTACAGAGATAGCGCTGTAGATATTTCCATGTTTACAGGGATAGTGGTGTAGATATTTCCATGTTTATCCAGATAGCGGTGCCGATATTTCCATGTTTACAGAGATAGCGGTGTAGATATTTCCATGTTTATACAGATAGCGGTGTTATACTTCCATGTTTATACAGATGACGGTGTAGATATTTCCATGTTAGTACACATGGCGGTGTAGATATTTCCATGTTTATACAGATAGCGGTGTAGATATTTCCATGTTTATAAAGATAGCGGTGTAGATATTTCCATGTTTATAGAGATGGCTGTGTAGATATTTCCATGTTTATACAGATTGCAGTGTAGATATTTCCATGTTTATAAAGATGGTAGTGTACACATTTCTATGTTTATACAGAAGTCTGTGTAGGTATTTCCAAATTTATACAGATGGCGGTGTAGATATTTCCATGTTTATAGAAATAGCCATTTAGATATTTCTATGTTTATACAGATAGCGGTGTAGATATTTCCATGTTTATACAGATAGCGGTGTAGATATTTCCATGTTGATACAGATCGTGGTGTAGATATTTCCATGTTTATACAGATACCGGTGTAGATATTTCCATGTTTATACAGGTAGCGTTGTAGATATTTCCATTTTTATACAGACCGTGGTGTAGATATTTCCATCTTTTTACAGACGGCTGTGTAGATATCTCCATGTTTATACAGATGGCGGTGTAGATATTTCCATGTTTATACAGATAGCGGTGTAGATATTTCCATGTTTATACACATAGCGGTGCAGATATTTCCATGTTTATACAGATAGATGTGTATATATTTCCATGTTTATGGAGATAGCGGTGTAGATATTTCCATATTTATACAGATAACCGTGTAGATATTTCCATGTTTATTCAGATGGCGGTGTAGATATTTCCATGTTTATACAGATAGCAGTGTGGCTATTTCCATGTTTATACAGATGGCAGTGTAGATATTTCCATGTTTATACAGATGGCAGTGTAGATATTTCCATGTTTATACAGATAGTGTTGTATATATTTCCATGATTATACAGATGACTGTGCAGTTATTTCCATGTTTATAAAGATCGCGGTTTAGATATTTCCATATTTATAGAGATAGCCATGTAGATATTTCCATGTTTATACTGATAGCGGTGTAGACATTTCCAAGTTTATAGAGATAGCGGTGTAGATATTTCCTTGTTTATACAGATGGCTTTGTAGGTATTTCCATGTGTATAAAGATGATAGTGTAGATATTTCCATGTTTATACAGATGGAGGTGTAGATATTTCCATGTATATACAGATGGAGGTGTAGGTATTTCCATGTTTATACAGATGAGTGTGTAGATATTTCCATGTTTTACAGTTGGCGGTGTAGATATTTCCATGTTTATACAGATAGCGGTGTGGCTATTTCCATGTTTATACAGATAGCGATGTAGATATTTTCATGTTTATAGAGATGGATGTCTAGATATTTCCATGTATATACAGATGGCAGTGTAGATATTTCCATGTTTATACAGATAGTGGTGTAGATATTTCCATGTTTATACAGATGACTGTGTAGGTATTTCCATGTTTATACAGATGGCGTGGTAGATATTACCATGTTTATAGAGATAGCCATGAAGTTATTTCCATGTTTATACAGATAGCGGTGTAGACATTTCCAAGTTTACTGAAATAGCGGTGTAGATATATCCATATGTATGCAGATAGCAGTATAGTTATTTCCAAGTGTATACCGATAGCGGTCTAGATATTCCCGGGTTTATACAGATAGCGGTGTAGATATTTCCATGTTTATACAGATAGTGGTGTAGGTTTTTCCATGTTTATAATGATAGCGTTGTAGTTATATTCATGTTTATACAGATACCAGTGTAGATATTTCGAAGTTTATACAGATAGCGGTGTGGATATTTCCATGTTCATACAGATGGCTTTGTAGGTATTTCCATGTCTATACAGATGGCAGTGTAGATATTTCCATGTTTATGCAGATGGAGGTGTAGATATTTCCATGTTTACAGAGATATCCATGTAGATATTTCCATGTTTATACAGATAGCGGTGTAGACATTTCCATGCTTATAGAGATAGCGTTGTAGATATTTCCATGTTTATACAGATAGCGGTGTAGATATTTCCATGTTTATACAGATAGCGGGGTAGATATTTCCATGTTTATACAGAGAGAAGTATAGATATCTCCATGCTTATACAGTTTACCGTGTAGATATTTCCATGTTAATACAGATGGCGGTGTAGATATTTCCATGTTTATAGAGATAGCGACGTAGATATTTCCATGTTTATACGGATAGCTGTGTAGATATTTCCATATTAATAGAGATAGTGATGTAGATATTTCCATATTGATGCAGATAGTCGTGTAGATATTTCCATGTTTATTCAGATGGCGGTGTAGATATTTCCATGTTTATACAGACAGCGGTGTGGCTATTTCCATGTTTATACAGATGGCAGTGTAGAGATTTCCATGTTTATACAGACAGCGATGTAGATATTTCCATGTTTATACAGACAGCGGTGTAGTTATTTCCATGTATTTAGAGATAGTGGTGTAGATATTTCCATGTATATACTGATGGCTGTGTAGATGTTTACATGTGTATACAAATGGCAGTGTAGATATTTCCAAGTTTATACAGATGGCTGTGTAGATATTTCCATGTGAATACAGATGACAATGTAGATATTTCCATGTTTATACAGATGGTGGTGTAGATATTTCCATGTTTATACAGATGACTTTGTAGAGATTTCCATGGTTTTAAAGATGGCGGTGTAGATATTTCAATGTTTATAGAGATAGCGCTGTAGATATTTCCATGTTTATAAAGATGGCGGTGTAGATATTTTCTTGTTTATGTAGATGGCGGTGTAGATATTTCCATGTTTATAGAAATGGCGGTTTATGTACTTTCTTGTTTATGGAGATAGTGGTGAAGATATTTCCATGTTTATAGAGATAGCGGTGTAGGTATTTCCATGTTTATAGAGATAGCGGTGTAAATATTTCCTTGTTTATACTAATAGCGGTGTAGATATTTCCATGTTTATACAAATAGTGATGTAGATATTTCCATGTTTATACAGATGACAGTGAAGGTATTTAAATGTTTAAAAAGATGGCGGTGTAGATATTTCCATGTTAATAGACATAGCCATGTAGATATTTCTATATTACAGATAGCGGTGTAGTCATTTCCAAGTTTATAGATATAGCGGTCTAGATATATACATATTTTTACAGATTGCCTTGTAGATATTTCCAAGCTTATAAAAATAGCGGTGTAGATATTTCCTTGTTTATACAGATAGCGGTGTAGACATTTCCATGTTTATAGAGATAGCTGTGTAGATATTTCCATATTTATACAGATAGCGGTGTTGATATTTCCATGTTTATACAGAACGCGGTGTAGATATTTCCATGTTTATGCAGACAGAAGTGTAGTTATTTCCATGTTAATTCAGATGACTGTGTATATATTTCCCTGTTTATACAGATGGCGGTGCAGATATTTCCATGTTTATAGAGATAGCGGTGTAGATATTTCCATGTTAATACAGATAGCTCTGTAGACATTTCCATATTTATAGAGATAGCGTTGTAGATATTTCCATATTTATACAGATAGCCGTGTAGATATTTCCATGTTTATTCAGATGGCAGTGTAGGTATTTCCATGTTTATAGAGGTAGCGGTGTACATATTTCCATGTTTACACGGATGCCTGTGGAGATATTTCCATGTGTATACAGATGGTAGTGTAGATATTTCAATGTTTGTACAGATGGAGGTGTAGATATTTCCATGTTTATACAGATGACTGTGTAGGTATTTCCATGTTTTTCAGATGGCGGTGTAGATATTTCCATGTTTATGCAGATAGTGGTGTAGATATTTCCATGTTTATACAGATGGCTGTGTAGGTATTTCCATGTGTATACAGATGCCAGTGCAGATATTTCCATGTTTATACAGATGGAGGTGTTGTTATTTCCATGTGTATACAGATAGCAGTGTAGATATTTCCATTTTTATATAGAAAGCGGTGTGGCTATTTCCATGTTTATACAGATAGCGATGTAGATATTTCCATGTTTATAGAGATGGCTGTGTAGATATTTCCTTGTTTATACAGATGGCAGTGTAGATATTTACATGTTCATACAGATAGTGGAGTAGGTTTTCCATGTTTATAGAGATGACTGTGTAGGTATTTCCATGTTTATACAGATGGCGGTGTAGATATTTCCATGTTTATAGAGATAGCCAAGTAGCTATTTTCATGTTTATACAGATAGCAGGGTAGATATTTCCATGTTTATAGATACAGCGGTGTAGATATTTCCCTATATTTTCAGATAGCGGTGGAGATATTTCCATGTTTATGCAGATAGCTGTGTAAATATTTCCATGTTTATACAGTTATCGGTGTAGATATTTCCATGTTTATACAGATGACTGTGTATATATTTCCATGTTTATACAGATGGCGGTGTGGATATTTCCCTGTTTGTAAAGATAATGGTGTAGATATTTCCATGTTTACAGAGATTGAGTTGTAGATATTTCCATATTTGCACAGATTGCAGTGTACATATTTCCATCTTCACAAAGATACCGGTGTACATATTTCCATGTTTACACAGACAGCTGTGTAGATATTTCCATGTTTGCAAAGATAGTGTTGTAGATATTTCCAGGTTTATACAGATTTCGTTGTAGATATTTCCATGTTTATAAAGATAGCCGTGTAGATTTTTCCATGTTTATTCAGATAGCGGTGGCGATATTTCCATGTTTATACAGATAGCGCTGTAGATATTTCCATGTTTATACAGATAGCGGTGTAGATATTTCCATGTTTATACAGATAGCGTTGTAGATATTTCCATGTTTACACAGATAGCGGTGGAGATATTTCCATATTTATACAGATAGCAGTCGAGGTATTTCCATGTTTATACAGATGGCAATGTAGATATTTCCAAGTTTTTGCAGATATCAGAATAGATATTTCCATGTTTATGCTGATAGCGGTGCGGCTATTTCCATGTTTATAGAGATGGCAGTGTAGATATTTCCATGTGTATACAGATGGAGGTGTAGATATTTCCATGTTTATACAGATGACTGTGTAGATATTTCCATGTTTATACAGATAGCGGTGTGGCTATTTCCATGTTTATAGAGACAGCGGTGTAGATATTTCCATGGTTATACAAATAGCTGTGTAGATATTTCCATGTGTATACAGATGGCTGTGTAGGTATTTCCATGTTTATACCGATGGAGTTGTAGACATTTCCATGTTTATAAGGATGAGTGTGTAGATAATTCCATGTTTTAACAGAAGGCAGTGTAGATATTTCCATGTTTATACAGATAGATGTGTGCCTATTTCCATGTTTATACAGACAGCGATGTAGATATTTCCATGCTTATGGAGATGGCTGTGTAGATATTTCCTTGTTTATACAGATGGCAGAATGGATATTTCCATGTTTATACAGATGACTGTGTAGGTATTTCCATGTTTATGCAGATGGCAGTGTGGATATTTCCATGTTTATACAGATGATTGTGTAGGTATTTCAATGTTTATACAGATGGCGGTGTCGATATTTCCATGTTTATAGAGATAGCCATGTAGATATTTCCATGTTTATACAGATGACTGTGTAGGTATATATATGTTTATACAGATGGCTGTGAAGACATTTCCCTGTTTATAGACATAGCAGTGTAGATATTTCCATATTTATATAGATAGCAGGGTAGATATTTCCATGTTTATACAGATAGCTTTGTAGATATTTCCATGTTTATACAGATAGCGGTGTAGATATTTCCCTGTTTATACAGATAGCGGTGTAGATATTTCCATTTTTATACAGATGGCGTTGTACGTATTTCCATGTTATAGACATAGCAGTGTAGATATTTCCATGTTTATAGAGACCGCTGTGTAGATATTTCCATGTAAATACAGATGGCATTGTAGATATTTCCATGTTTATACAAACGAATGTGTAGATATTTCTATGTTTACTCAGATGACTGTGTAGATATTTCCATGTTTTTACTGATGGTGGTGTAAATATTTCCTTCTTTATACAGATACCTATGTGGCTATTTCCATGTTTATACAGATAGCAATGTAGATATTTCCATGTTTATGGAGATGACTGTGTAGATATTTCCATGTTTATAAAGATGGCGGTGTAGATATTTCCATGTGTATAGAGATAGCCATGTAGATATTTCCATGTTTATACCGATAGCGGTGTATACATTTCCATGTTTATAGAGATAGCGGTGTAGATATTTCCATATTTATACAGATAGCGGTGTAGAAAATTCCATGTTTATACAGATAGCGGTGTAGATATTTCCATGTTTATACAGATATAAGTGTAGTTATTTCCATGTTTATAGAGATGACTGTGTACATATTTCCATGTTTATACAGATGTCGGTGTAGATATTTCCATGTTTATAGACATAGCGTTGTGGATATTTCCATGCTTATACAGATAGCTGTGTAGATATTTCCATGTTTATAGAGAGAGCGGATTAGATATTTCCATATTTATACAGATAGCCGTGTAGATGTTTCCATGTTTATTCTGATAGCGGTGTAGATATTTCCATTTTTATACAGATAGCGGTGTGGCTATTTCCATGTTTATACAGATGACAGTGTAGATATTTCCATGTTTATACAGATAGCGATGTAAATATTTGTATGTTTATACAGATAACGGAGTAGATAGTTCCATGTTTATGCAGATAGCGCTGTAGGTAATTCCATGTTTATACAGATAGCGGTGGAGATACTTCCAGGTTTATACAGACAGAGGTGGAGATATTTCCATGTTTATACAGATGGCGGAGTAGATATTTGCAAGTTTATACAGAAGATGGCGGTGTAGATATTTCCATGTTTATACAGATAGCGGTGTAGGTATTTCCATGTTTATACAGATGGCTGTGTAGTTATTTCCATGTGTATACAGATGGCAGAGCAGATAATTCCATGTTTATACAGATGGAGGTGTAGATATTTCCATGTTTATACAGATGACTGTGTACATATTTCCATGTTTTTACAGATAGCGGTGGAGATATTTCCAGGTTTATAGAGATGACAGAGTAGGTATTTCCATGTTTATACAGATGGCGGTGATGATATTTCCATGTTTATAGAGATAGCCATGTAGATATTTCCATGTTTATACAGATAGCAGTGTAGACATTTCCATGTTTATAGAGAAAGCGGTGTAGATATTTCCATATTTATACAGATAGCGGTGTCACTATTTCCATGTTTATACAGATAGCGGTGTAGATATTTCCATGTTTATACAGATAGTGGTGCAGATATTTCCATGTTTATACATATAGCGGTGGAGATATTTCCATGTTTATAGAGATAGCAGTGTAGATATTTCCATGTTTATACAGATAGCAGTGTGGCTATTTCCATGTTTATACAGATAGCGGTGTAGATATTTCCATGTTTATAGAGATGTCTGTGTAGATATTTACATATTTATACAGACGGCAGTGTAGATATTTCCATGTTTAGAGAGATAATGGTGTAGATATTTCCATGTTTATACAGATGGCAGTGAAGGTATTTCCATGTTTATAGAGACAGCCATGTAGATATATCCATGTTTATACAGATAGCGGTGTAGACATTTCCATGTTTATACACATAGCGGTGTAGATATTTCCATATCTATACAGATAGCGGTTTAGATATTTCCATGTTTATACAGATGACTATGTAGCTATTTCCATGTTTATACAGATAGCGGTGGAGATATTTCCATGTTTTTGCAGATAGCGTTGGAGATATTTCCATGTTTATACAGATAGCGGAGTAGATATTTCCATGTTTAAACAGATAGCGGGGTAGATATTTCCATGTTTTTACAGATCGTGGTTTAGTTATTTCCATGTTTATTCAGACAGTGGTGAAGATATTTCCATGTTTATACAGATAGCGGTGTAGGTATTTCCAAGTTTACAGGGATATCGGTGTATATATTTCCATATTTGCACAGACTGCGGTGTAGATATTCCCATCTTTACACAGATAGCGGTGTACATATTTCCATGTTTACACAGATTGCTGTGTAGATATTTCCGAGTTTACACAGATAGCGTTGTAGATATTTCCATGTTTATACAGATAGCGGTGAAGATATTTCCATGTTTATAAAGATAGCGTGGTAGATATTTCCATGTTTATACAGATAGCTGTGTAGATATTTCCATGTTTACACAGCATAGTGTTGTAGATTTTTCCATGTTTACAGAGATAACGGTATAGATATTTCCATGTTTATAATGATAGCCGTGTAGATATTTCCATGTTTATAGAGATAGCTTTGGAGATATTTCCATGTATATACTGAGAGCGATGAAGATATTTCCATGTTTATACAGATAGTGGTGTAGATATTTCCCTGTTTATACAGATTTCGGTGTAGATATTTCCATGTTTATACAGATAGGGTTGTAGATATTTCCATGTTTATACAGATGGCGGTGTATACATTTCCAGGTTTATAGAGATAGCTGTGTGGCTATTTCCATGTTTATACAGATAGCGTTGGAGATATTTCCATGTTTCTACAGATAGCGGTGGAGATATTTCCATGTTTATACAGATAGCGGTGGAGATATTTCCATGTTTATAGAGATAGCGGTGGAGATATTTCCAAGTTTATACAGATAGCGGAGTAGATATTTCCATGTTTATACAGATAGCGGGGAGATATTTCCATGTTTACACAGATAGCGTTGGAGATATTTCCATGATTACACAGATAGCGGTGGAGATATTTCCATGTTTATACAGATAGCGGTGTGGCTATTTCCAATTTCATAGAGATGGCTGTGTAGATATTTCCATGTTTATACAGATGGCAGTGTAGATATTACCATGTTTGTACATACAGTGGTGTAGATATTTCCATGTTTATACTGATAGCGGTGTAGACATTTCCATGTTTATAGAGATAGCGGTGTAGATATTTCCATATTTATACAGATAGCGGTGTCACTATTTCCATGTTTATACAGATAGCGGTGGAGATATTTCCATGTTTATGCAGATAGCGGTGGAGGTATTTCCATGTTTATACAGATAGCGGAGTAGATATTTCCATGTTTATACAGATAGCGGGGTAGATATTTCCATGTTTTTACAGATCGTGGTTTAGTTATTTCCATGTTTATACAGACAGTGGTGAAGATATTTCCATGTTTTTACAGATAGCGGGATAGATATTTCCAAGTTTACAGGGATATCGGTGTATATATTTCCATATTTGCACAGACTGCGGTGTAGATATTCCCATCTTTACACAGATAGCGGTGTACATATTTCCATGTTTACACAGATTGCTGTGTAGATATTTCCGAGTTTACACAGATAGCGTTGTAGATATTTCCATGTTTATACAGATAGCGGTGAAGATATTTCCATGTTTATAAAGATAGCGTGGTAGATATTTCCATGTTTATACAGATAGCTGTGTAGATATTTCCATGTTTACACAGATAGTGTTGTAGATATTTCCATGTTTACAGAGATAACGGTATAGATATTTCCATGTTTATAATGATAGCCGTGTAGATATCTCCATGTTTATAGAGATAGCTGTGGAGATATTTCCATGTATATACTGAGAGCGATGAAGATATTTCCATGTTTATACAGATAGTGGTGTAGATATTTCCCTGTTTATACAGGTTTCGGTCTAGATATTTCCATGTTTATACAGATAGAAGTGGAGATATTTCCATGTTTATACTGATGGCGGTGTAGATATTTCCATGTATATAGAGATAGCCATGTAGATATTTCCATGATTATACACATAGCGGTGTAGACATTTCCATGTTTATGGAGATAGCGGTGTAGATCTTTCCATATTTATACAGATAGCGGTGTCACTATTTCCATGTTTAAAGAGATAGCGGTGTAGATATTTCCATGTTTATACAGATAGCGGTGGAGATATTTCCATGTTTATACAGATAGCGGTGGAGATTTTTCCATGTTTATAGAGATAGCGGTGTAGATATTACCGTGTTTATACAGATAGCGGTGTGGCTATTTCCATGTTTATAGAGATAGCGGTGTAGATATTTTCATGTTTATACAGATAGTTGTGTGGCTATTTACATATTTATACAGATGGCTGTGTAGATATTTCTATGTTTAGACAGATAATGATGTAGATATTTCCATGTTTATACAGATAGCGGTGTGGCTATTTCCATGTTTATACAGATAGCGGTGTACATATTTCCATGTTTATAGAGATGGCTGTGTAGATATTTACATGTTTATACAGATGGCAGTGTAGATATTTTTATGTTTATACAGATAGTGGTGTAGATATTTCCAGGTTTATACAGATGACTGTGTAGTTGTTTCCATCTTTATACAGATGGTGGTGAAGGTATTTAAACGGTTATAGAGACAGCCATGTAGATATTTCCATGTTTACACAGATAGCGGTGTAGACATTTCCATGTTTATAGAGATAGCGGTGTAGATATTTCCATCTTTATACAGATAGCGGTGTCACTATTTCCATGTTTATATAGGTAGCTGTGTGGCTATTTCCATGTTTATACAGATAGTGGTGTAGATATTTCCATGTTTATAGAGATGGCTGTGTAGATATTTACATATTTATACAGATGGCAGTGTAGATATTTCCATGTTTAGACAGATAATGGTGTAGATATTTCCATGTTTATACAGATTGCGGTGTAGGTATTTCCATGTTTATAGAGATAGCGGTGTAGATATTTCCATGTTTATACAGATAGCTGTGTGGCTATTTCCATGTTTATACAGATAGCGTTGGAGATATTTCCATGTTTATACAGATAGCGGTGGAGATATTTCCATGTTTATACAGATAGCGGTGGATATATTTCCATGTTTATAGAGATAGCAGTGTATATATTTCCATGTCTATACAGATATCTGTGTGGCTATTTCCATGTTTACAGATAACGGTGTAGATATTTCCATGTTTATACACATGGAGGTATAGATATTTCCATGTTTTTACAGATGGCGGTGTAGATATTTCCATGTTTATACAGATAGCGGTGTGGCTATTTCCATGTTTATACAGAAAGCGGTGTAGATATTTCCATGTTTATAGAGATGGCTGTGTAGATATTTACATGTTTGTACAGATGGCAGTGTAGATATTTTCATGTTAATACAGATAGTGGTGTAGATATTTCCAGGTTTATACAGATGACTGTGTAGGTATTTCCATGTTTATACAGATGGTGGTGAAGATATTTCCATGTTTATAGAGACAGCCATGTAGATATTTCCATGTTTATACAGATAGCGGTGTAGACATTTCCAAGTTTATACAGATAGCAGTGTGACTATTTCCATGTTTATACAGATAGCGTTGTAGATATTTCCATTTTTATAGAGATGGCTGTGTAGATATTTAAATGTTTATACAGATGGCAGTGTAGATATTTCCATGTTTATACAGATAGTGGGGTAGATATTTCCAGGTTTATACAGATGACTGTGTAAATATGTCCATGTTTATACAGATGGCGGTGTAGATATTTCCATGTACATAGAGATAGCCATGTAGATATTTCCATGTTTATACAGATAGCGGTGTAGACATTTCCATGTTTATGGAGATAGCGGTGTAGATATTTCCTTATTTATACAGATAGCCGTGTCACTATTTCCATGTTTATACAGATAGCGGAGTAGATATTTCCATGTTTATTCAGATAGCGGTGGAGATATTTCCCTGTTTATACAGATATGGGTGGAGGTATTTCCATGTTTATATAGATAGCGGTATAGATATTTTCATGTTTATACAGATAATGGTGTAGATATTTCCATGTTTATACAGATTGCGGTGTAGGTAGTTCCATGTTTATACAGATAGCGCTGTAGATATTTCCATGTTTATACAGATGGCTGTGTGGATATTTCCATGTGTATACAGATGGCAGTGTAGATATTTCCATGTTTATACAGATGGAGGTGTAGATATTTCCATTTTTATACAGATGAATGTGTAGATATTTCCATGTTTTTACAGATGGCGGTGTAGATATTTCCATGTTTATACAGATAGCGGTGTGGCTATTTCCATGTTTATACAGATAGCGGTGTAGATATTTCCATGTTTATAGAGATGGCTGTGTAGATATTTACATGTTTATACAGATGGCAGTGTAGATATTTTCATGTTTATACAGATAGTGGTGTAGCTATTTCCAGGTTTATACAGATGACTGTGTAGTTATTTCCATGTTTATACAGATGGTGGTGAAGATATTTCCATGTTTATAGAGACAGCCATGTAGATATTTCCATGTTTACAGAGATAGCGGTGTAGACATTTCCATGTTTATAGAGATAGCGGTGTAGATATTTCCATATTTATAGAGATAGCGGTGTCACTATTTCCATGTTTATACAGATAGCGGTGGAGATATTTCCATGTTTATACAGATAGCGGTGGAGATATTTCTAAGTTTATAGAGATAGCGCTGTAGGTATATCCATGTTTATAGAGATAGCAGTGTGGCTATGTTCATGTTTATGCAGATAGCGGTGGAGATATTTCCATGTTTATACAGATAGCGGTGTAGATATTTCCATGTTTATACAGATAGCTGTGTGGCTATTTCCATGTTTATACAGATAGCGTTGGAGATATTTCCATGTTTATACAGATGGGGGTTTAGATATTCCCATGTTTATGCAGATGGCGGTGCAGATATTTCCATGTTTATACAGATAGCGGTGTACATATTTCCATATTTATACAGATGACTGTGTAGTTATTTCCATTTTTATAAAGATGGCGGTGTAGATATTTCCAGGTTTATACAGATAGCATTGGAGATATTTCCATGTTTATACAGATGACTGTGTAGATATTTTCATATTTTTACACATGTCAGTGTAGATATTTCCATGTTTATACAGATAGCGGTGTGGCTATTTCCATGTTTATACAGATAGCAGTGTAGATATTTCCATGTTTATAGAGATGGGTTTGTAGGTATTTCCATGTTTATACAGATGGCAGTGTAGATATTTCCATTTTTGTACAGACAGTGGTGTAGATATTTCCATGTTTATACAGATGACTGTGTAGGTATTTCCATGTTTATACAGATGGCGTTGTAGATATTTCCATATTTATACAGATAGCGGTGTCACTATTTCCATATTTATACTGATAGCGGTGGAGATATTTCCATGTTTATACAGAGAGCGTTGGAGATATTTCCATGTTTATACAGATAACGGTGGAGATATTTCCATATTTATAAAGATAGCGGTGTAGATATTTCCATGTTTATACAGATAGCTGTGTGGCAATTTCCATGTTTATACAGATAGCGGTGTAGATATTTCCATGTTTATAGAGATGGCTGTGTAGATATTTACATATTTATACAGATGGCAGTGTAGATATTTCCATGTTTAGACAGATAATGGTGTAGATATTTCCATGTTTATACAGATTGCAGTGTAGGTATTTCCATGTTTATAGAGATAGCGGTGTAGATATTTCCATGTTTATACAGATGACTGTGTAGTTATTTCCATTTTTATACAGATGGTGGTGTAGTTATTTCCATGTTTATACGGATAGCGTTGGAGATATTTCCATGTTTATACAGATGGCGGTGTAGATATTTCCATGTTTATACAGATAGCTGTGTGGCTATTTCCATGTTTATACGGATAGCGTTGGAGATATTTCCATGTTTTTACAGATGGCGGTGTAGATATTTCCATGTTTATGCAGATGGCGGTGCAGATATTTCCATGTTTATACAGATAGCGGTGTACATATTTCCATATTTATACAGATGACTGTGTAGTTATTTCCATTTTTATACAGATGGTGGTGTAGTTATTTCCATGTTTATACAGATAGCGGTGGAAGTATTTCCATGTTTATACAGGTGACTGTGTAGATATTTTCATATTTTTACACATGTCGGTGTAGATATTTCCATATTTATACAGACAGCGGTGTGGCTATTTCCATGTTTATACAGATAGCAGTGCAGATATTTCCATGTTTATGGAGATGGCTGTGAAGATATTTCCATGTTTGTACAGACATTGGTGTAGATATTTCCATGTTTATACAGATGACTGTGTAGTTATTTCCATGTTTATACAGATGGCGGTGTAGACATTTCCATGTTTATACAGATAGCAGTGGGACTATTTCCATGTTTATACAGATAGCGTTGTAGATATTTCCATTTTTATAGAGATGGCTGTGTAGATATTTACATGTTTATACAGATGGCAGTGTAGATATTTCCATGTTTATACAGATATTCGGGTAGATATTTCCAGGTTTATACAGATGACTGTGTAGGTATTTCCATGTTTATACAGATGGCGGTGTAGATATTTCCATGTATATAGAGATAGCCATGTAGATATTTCCATGTTTTACAGATAGCGGTGTAGACATTTCCATGTTTACGGAGATAGCGGTGTAGATATTTCCATATTTATACAGATATCCGTGTCACTGTTTCCATGTTTATACAGATAGCGGTGGAGATATTTCCATGTTTATACAGATAGCGGTGTAGATATTTCCATGTTTATACAGATAGCGGTGTGTCTATTTCTATGTTTATACAGATAGCGGTGTAGATATTTCCATGTTTATAGAGATGGCTGTGTAGATATTTACATATTTATACAGATGGCTGTGTAGATATTTCCATGTTTAGACAGATAATGGTGTAGATATTTCCATGTTTATACAGATTGCGGTGTAGGTATTTCCATGTTTATACAGATAGCGGTGTAGATTTTTCAATGTTTATACAGATGGCTGTGTGGATATTTCCATGTGTATACAGATGGCGGTGTAGATATTTCCATGTTTATACAGATGGATGTGTAGATATTTCCATGTTTATACAGATGACTGTGTAGATATTTCCATGTTTTTACAGATGGCGGTGTAGTTATTTCCATGTTTATACAGATAGCGGTGTGGCTATTTCCATGTTTATACAGATAGCGGTGTAGATATTTCCATGTTTATAGAGATGGCTGTGTAGATATTTACATGTTTATGCAGATGGCAGTGTAGATATTTTCATGTTTATACAGATAATGGTGTAGATAATTCCATGTTTATACAGATTGCCGTGTAGGTTTTTCCATGTTTATAGAGATAGCGGTGTACATATTTCCATATTTATACAGATGACTGTGTAGTTATTTCCATTTTTATACATATGGCGGTGTAGATATTTCCACGTTTGTACAGATAGCGGTGGAGGTATTTCCATGTTTATACAGATGACTGTGTAGATATTTTCATATTTTTACACATGTCGGTGTAGATATTTAAATGTTTATACAGATAGCCGTGTGGCTATTTCCATGTTTATACAGATAGCAGTGTAGATATTTCCATGTTTATAGAGATGGCTGTGTAGATATTTCCATGTTTATACAGATGGCAGTGTAGATATTTCCACGTTTGTACTGACAGTGGTGTAGATATTTCCATGTTTATACAGATGACTGTGTAGGTATTTCCATGTTTATACAGATGGCGGTGTAGACAATTCCATGTTTATACAGATAGGGGTGTGTCTATTTCCATGTTTATACAGATAGCGGTGCAGATATTACCATGTTTATAGAGATGGCTGTGTATATATTTACATGTTTATACAGATGGCAGTGTAGGTATTTCCATGTTTATACAGATAGTGGTGTAGATATTTTCAGGTTTATACAGAAGACTGTGTAGTTATTTCCATGTTTATACAGATAGCTGTGTAGATATTTCCATGTTTATACAGATAGCTGTGTGGCTATTTCCATGTTTATACAGATGGCAGTGTAGATATTTCCGTGTTTATGCAGATGGCGGTGCAGATATTTCCATGTTGATACAGATGACTGTGTAGATATTTTCATATTTTTACACATGTCGGTGTAGATATTTCCATGTTTATACAGATAGCGGTGTGGCTATTTCCATGTTTATACACATAGCAGTGTAGCTATTTCCATGTTTATAGAGATGGCTGTGTAGATATTTCCACGTTTATACAGATGGCAGTGTAGATATTTCCATGTTTTACAGACAGTGGTGTAGATATTTCCATATTTATACAGATGACTGTGTAGTTATTTCCATTTTTATACAGATAGTGGTGTAGATATTTCCATGTTTATACAGATAGCGGTGGAGATATTTCCATGTTTATACAGATAGCGGTGTAGATATTTCCATGTTTATACAGATAGCTGTGTGGCTATTTCCATGTTTATACAGATAGCGTTGGAGATATTTCCATGTTTATACAGATGGCGGTGTACATATTTCCATGTTTATGCAGATGGCGGTGCAGATATTTCCATGTTTATACAGATAGCGGTGTACATATTTCCACATTTATACAGATGACTGTGTAGTTATTTCCATTTTTATACAGATGGCGTTGTAGATATTTCCACATTTATACAGATAGCGGTGGAGGTATTTCCATTTTTATACACATGACTGTGTAGATATTTTCATATTTTTACACATGTCGGTGTAGATATTTCCATGTTTATATAGATAGCGGTGTGGCTATTTCCATGGTTATACAGATAGCAGTGTAGATATTTCCATGTTTATAGAGATGGCTGTGTAGATATTTCCATGTTTATACAGATGGCAGTGTAGATATTTCCATGTTTGTACAGACAGTGTTGTAGATATTTCCATGTTTATACAGATGACTGTTTAGGTATTTCCATGTTTATACAGATGGCGGTGTAGACATTTCCATGTTTATACAGATAGCGGTGTGGCTATTTCCATGTTTTTACAGATAGCGGTGCAGATATTTCCATGTTTATAGATACGGCTGTGTAGATATTTACATGTTTATACAGATGGCAGTGTAGTTATTTCCATGTTTATACACATAGTGGTGTAGATATTTCCAGGTTTATACAGATGACTGTGTAGTTATTTCCATGTTTATACAGATGGCGGTGAAGATATTTCCATGTTTATAGAGACAGTCGTGTAGATATTTCCATGTTTATACAGATAGCGGTGTAGACATTTCCATGTTCATAGAGATAGCGGTGTAGATATTTCCATATTTATACAGATAGCGGTGTCACTATTTCCATGTTTATACAGATAGCGGTGGAGATATTTCCATGTTTATACAGATAGCGGTGGAGACATTTCCATGTTTATAGAGATAGCGGTGTAGATATTTCCATGTTTATACAGATAGCTGTCTGGCTATTTCCATGTTTATTCAGATAGCGTTGGAGACATTTCCATGTTCATACAGATGGCAGTGTAGATATTTCCATGTTTATGCAGATGGCAGTGCAGATATTTCCATGTTGATACAGATGACTGTGTAGATATTTTCATATTTTTACACATGTCGGTGTAGATATTTCCATGTTTATACAGATAGCGGTGTGGCTATTTCCATGTTTATACAGATAGCAGTGTAGATATTTCCATGTTTATAGAGATGGCTGTGTAGATATTTCCATGTTTATACAGATGGCAGTGTAGATATTTCCACGTTTGTACAGACAGTGTTGTAGATATTTCCATGTTTATACAGATGACTGTGTAGGTATTTCCATGTTTATACAGATGGCGGTGTAGATATTTCCATGTTTATACAGATAGCTGTGTGGCTGCTTCCATGTTTATACAAATAGCGGTGTAGATATTTCCATGTTTATAGAGATGCCTGTGTAGATATTTACATATTTATACAGATGGCAGTGTAGATATTTCCATGTTTAGACAGATAATGGTGTAGATATTTCCATGTTTATACAGATTGCGGTGTAGGTTTTTCCATGTTTATAGAGATAGCGGTGTAGATATTTCCATGTTTATACAGATAGCTGTGTGACTATTTCCATGTTTATACAGATAGCGTTGGAGATATTTGCATGTTTATACAGATGGCGGTGTAGATATTTCCATGTTTATGCAGATGGTGGTGCAGATATTTCCATGTTTATACAGATAGCGGTGTACATATTTCCATATTTATACAGATGACTGTGTAGTTATTTCCATTTTTATACAGATGGCGGTGTAGATATTTCCACGTTTGTACAGATAGCGGTGGAGGTATTTCCATGTTTATACAGATGACTGTGTAGATATTTTCATATTTTTACACATGTCGGTGTAGATATTTAAATGTTTATACAGATAGCGGTGTGGCTATTTCCATGTTTATACAGATAGCAGTGTAGATATTTCCATGTTTATAGAGATGGCTGTGTAGATATCTCCATGTTTATACAGATGGCAGTGTAGATATTTCCACGTTTGTACAGACAGTGGTGTAGATATTTCCATGTTTATCCAGCTCACTGTGTAGGTATTTCCATGTTTATACAGATGGCGGTGTAGACATTTCCATGTTTATACAGATAGGGGTGTGTCTATTTCCATGTTTATACAGATAGCGGTGCAGATATTACCATGTTTATAGAGATGGCTGTGTATATATTTACATGTTTATACAGATGGCAGTGTAGGTATTTTCATGTTTATAAAGATAGTGGTGTAGATATTTCCAGGTTTATACAGAAGACTGTGTAGTTATTTCCATGTTTATACAGATAGCGGTGTAGATATTTCCATGTTTATACAGATAGCTGTGTAGCTATTTCCATGTTTATACAGATAGCGTTGGAGATATTTCCATGTTTATACAGATGGCAGTGTAGATATTTCCATGTTTATGCAGATGGCGGTGCAGATATTTCCATGTTGATACAGATGACTGTGTAGATATTTTCATATTTTTACACATGTCGGTGTAGATATTTCCATGTTTATACAGATAGCGGTGTGGCTATTTCCATGTTTATACACATAGCAGTGTAGCTATTTCCATGTTTATAGAGATGGCTGTGTAGATATTTCCACGTTTATACAGATGGCAGTGTAGATATTTCCATGTTTTACAGACAGTGGTGTAGATATTTCCATATTTATACAGATGACTGTGTAGTTATTTCCATTTTTATACAGATAGCGGTGTAGATATTTCCATGTTTATACAGATAGCGGTGGAGATATTTCCATGTTTATACAGATAGCGGTGTAGATATTTCCATGTTTATACAGATAGCTGTGTGGCTATTTCCATGTTTATAGAGATAGCGTTGGAGATATTTCCATGTTTATACAGATGGCGGTGTACATATTTCCATGTTTATGCAGATGGCGGTGCAGATATTTCCATGTTTATACAGATAGCGGTGTACATATTTCCACATTTATACAGATGACTGTGTAGTTATTTCCATTTTTATACAGATGGCGTTGTAGATATTTCCACATTTATACAGATAGCGGTGGAGGTATTTCCATGTTTATACAGATGACTGTGTAGATATTTTCATATTTTTACACATGTCGCTGTAGATATTTCCATGTTTATATAGATAGTGGTGTGGCTATTTCCATGGTTATACAGATAGCAGTGTAGATATTTCCATGTTTATAGAGATGGCTGTGTAGATATTTCCATGTTTATACAGATGGCAGTGTAGATATTTCCATGTTTGTACAGACAGTGTTGTAGATATTTCCATGTTTATACAGATGACTGTTTAGGTATTTCCATGTTTATACAGATGGCGGTGTAGACATTTCCACGTTTATACAGATAGCGGTGTGGCTATTTCCATGTTTTTACAGATAGCGGTGCAGATATTTCCATGTTTATAGAGACGGCTGTGTAGATATTTAAATGTTTATACAGATGGCAGTGTAGTTATTTCCATGTTTATACACATAGTGGTGTAGATATTTCCAGGTTTATACAGATGACTGTGTAGTTATTTCCATGTTTATACAGATGGCGGTGAAGATATTTCCATGTTTATAGAGACAGTCGTGTAGATATTTCCATGTTTATACAGATAGCGGTGTAGACATTTCCATGTTCATAGAGATAGCGGTGTAGATATTTCCATGTTTATACAGATAGCGGTGTCACTATTTCCATGTTTATACCGATAGCGGTGCAGATATTTCCATGTTTATACAGATAGCGGTGGAGACATTTCCATGTTTATAGAGATAGCGGTGTAGATATTTCCATGTTTATACAGATAGCTGTCTGGCTATTTCCATGTTTATTCAGATAGCGTTGGAGACATTTCCATGTTCATACAGATGGCAGTGTAGATATTTCCATGTTTATGCAGATGGCAGTGCAGATATTTCCATGTTGATACAGATGACTGTGTAGATATTTTCATATTTTTACACATGTCGGTGTAGATATTTCCATGTTTATACAGATAGCGGTGTGGCTATTTCCATGTTTATACAGATAGCAGTGTAGATAATTCCATGTTTATAGAGATGGCTGTGTAGATATTTCCATGTTTATACAGATGGCAGTGTAGATATTTCCACGTTTGTACAGACAGTGTTGTAGATATTTCCATGTTTATACAGATGACTGTTTAGGTATTTCCATGTTTATACAGATGGCGGTGTAGACATTTCCATGTTTATACAGATAGCGGTGTGGCTATTTCCATGTTTTTACAGATAGCGGTGCAGATATTTCCATGTTTATAGAGACGGCTGTGTAGATATTTACATGTTTATACAGATGGCAGTGTAGTTATTTCCATGTTTATACACATAGTGGTGTAGATATTTCCAGGTTTATACAGATGACTGTGTAGTTATTTCCATGTTTATACAGATGGCGGTGAAGATATTTCCATGTTTATAGAGACAGTCGTGTAGATATTTCCATGTTTATACAGATAGCGGTGTAGACATTTCCATGTTCATAGAGATAGCGGTGTAGATATTTCCATATTTATACAGATAGCGGTGTCACTATTTCCATGTTTATACAGATAGCGGTGGAGATATTTCCATGTTTATACAGATAGCGGTGGAGACATTTCCATGTTTATAGAGATAGCGGTGTAGATATTTCCATGTTTATACAGATAGCTGTCTGGCTATTTCCATGTTTATTCAGATAGCGTTGGAGACATTTCCATGTTCATACAGATGGCAGTGTAGATATTTCCATGTTTATGCAGATGGCAGTGCAGATATTTCCATGTTGATACAGATGACTGTGTAGATATTTTCATATTTTTACACATGTCGGTGTAGATATTTCCATGTTTATACAGATAGCGGTGTGGCTATTTCCATGTTTATACAGATAGCAGTGTAGATATTTCCATGTTTATAGAGATGGCTGTGTAGATATTTCCATGTTTATACAGATGGCAGTGTAGATATTTCCACGTTTGTACAGACAGTGTTGTAGATATTTCCATGTTTATACAGATGACTGTGTATGTATTTCCATGTTTATACAGATGGCGGTGTAGATATTTCCATGTTTATACAGATAGCTGTGTGGCTGCTTCCATGTTTATACAAATAGCGGTGTAGATATTTCCATGTTTATAGAGATGCCTGTGTAGATATTTACATATTTATACAGATGGCAGTGTAGATATTTCCATGTTTAGACAGATAATGGTGTAGATATTTCCATGTTTATACAGATTGCGGTGTAGGTTTTTCCATGTTTATAGAGATAGCGGTGTAGATATTTCCATGTTTATACAGATAGCTGTGTGACTATTTCCATGTTTATACAGATAGCGGTGCAGATATTTCCATGTTTATACAGATAGCGGTGGAGACATTTCCATGTTTATAGAGATAGCGGTGTAGATATTTCCATGTTTATACAGATAGCTGTCTGGCTATTTCCATGTTTATTCAGATAGCGTTGGAGACATTTCCATGTTCATACAGATGGCAGTGTAGATATTTCCATGTTTATGCAGATGGCAGTGCAGATATTTCCATGTTGATACAGATGACTGTGTAGATATTTTCATATTTTTACACATGTCGGTGTAGATATTTCCATGTTTATACAGATAGCGGTGTGGCTATTTCCATGTTTATACAGATAGCAGTGTAGATAATTCCATGTTTATAGAGATGGCTGTGTAGATATTTCCATGTTTATACAGATGGCAGTGTAGATATTTCCACGTTTGTACAGACAGTGTTGTAGATATTTCCATGTTTATACAGATGACTGTTTAGGTATTTCCATGTTTATACAGATGGCGGTGTAGACATTTCCATGTTTATACAGATAGCGGTGTGGCTATTTCCATGTTTTTACAGATAGCGGTGCAGATATTTCCATGTTTATAGAGACGGCTGTGTAGATATTTACATGTTTATACAGATGGCAGTGTAGTTATTTCCATGTTTATACACATAGTGGTGTAGATATTTCCAGGTTTATACAGATGACTGTGTAGTTATTTCCATGTTTATACAGATGGCGGTGAAGATATTTCCATGTTTATAGAGACAGTCGTGTAGATATTTCCATGTTTATACAGATAGCGGTGTAGACATTTCCATGTTCATAGAGATAGCGGTGTAGATATTTCCATATTTATACAGATAGCGGTGTCACTATTTCCATGTTTATACAGATAGCGGTGGAGATATTTCCATGTTTATACAGATAGCGGTGGAGACATTTCCATGTTTATAGAGATAGCGGTGTAGATATTTCCATGTTTATACAGATAGCTGTCTGGCTATTTCCATGTTTATTCAGATAGCGTTGGAGACATTTCCATGTTCATACAGATGGCAGTGTAGATATTTCCATGTTTATGCAGATGGCAGTGCAGATATTTCCATGTTGATACAGATGACTGTGTAGATATTTTCATATTTTTACACATGTCGGTGTAGATATTTCCATGTTTATACAGATAGCGGTGTGGCTATTTCCATGTTTATACAGATAGCAGTGTAGATATTTCCATGTTTATAGAGATGGCTGTGTATATATTTCCATGTTTATACAGATGGCAGTGTAGATATTTCCACGTTTGTACAGACAGTGTTGTAGATATTTCCATGTTTATACAGATGACTGTGTAGGTATTTCCATGTTTATACAGATGGCGGTGTAGATATTTCCATGTTTATACAGATAGCTGTGTGGCTGCTTCCATGTTTATACAAATAGCGGTGTAGATATTTCCATGTTTATAGAGATGCCTGTGTAGATATTTACATATTTATACAGATGGCAGTGTAGATATTTCCATGTTTAGACAGATAATGGTGTAGATATTTCCATGTTTATACAGATTGCGGTGTAGGTTTTTCCATGTTTATAGAGATAGCGGTGTAGATATTTCCATGTTTATACAGATAGCTGTGTGACTATTTCCATGTTTATACAGATAGCGTTGGAGATATTTGCATGTTTATACAGATGGCGGTGTAGATATTTCCATGTTTATGCAGATGGTGGTGCAGATATTTCCATGTTTATACAGATAGCGGTGTACATATTTCCATATTTATACAGATGACTGTGTAGTTATTTCCATTTTTATACAGATGGCGGTGTAGATATTTCCACGTTTGTACAGACAGCGGTGGAGGTATTTCCATGTTTATACAGATGACTGTGTAGATATTTTCATATTTTTACACATGTCGGTGTAGATATTTAAATGTTTATACAGATAGCGGTGTGGCTATTTCCATGTTTATACAGATAGCAGTGTAGATATTTTCATGTTTATAGAGATGGCTGTGTAGATATCTCCATGTTTATACAGATGGCAGTGTAGATATTTCCACGTTTGTACAGACAGTGGTGTAGATATTTCCATGTTTATACAGATGACTGTGTAGGTATTTCCATGTTTATACAGATGGCGGTGTAGATATTTCCATGTTTATACAGATAGCTGTGTGGCTGCTTCCATGTTTATACAAATAGCGGTGTAGATATTTCCATGTTTATAGAGATGCCTGTGTAGATATTTACATATTTATACAGATGGCAGTGTAGATATTTCCATGTTTAGACAGATAATGGTGTAGATATTTCCATGTTTATACAGATTGCGGTGTAGGTTTTTCCATGTTTATAGAGATAGCGGTGTAGATATTTCCATGTTTATACAGATAGCTGTGTGACTATTTCCATGTTTATACAGATAGCGTTGGAGATATTTGCATGTTTATACAGATGGCGGTGTAGATATTTCCATGTTTATGCAGATGGTGGTGCAGATATTTCCATGTTTATACAGATAGCGGTGTACATATTTCCATATTTATACAGATGACTGTGTAGTTATTTCCATTTTTATACAGATGGCGGTGTAGATATTTCCACGTTTGTACAGATAGCGGTGGAGGTATTTCCATGTTTATACAGATGACTGTGTAGATATTTTCATATTTTTACACATGTCGGTGTAAATATTTAAATGTTTATACAGATAGCGGTGTGGCTATTTCCATGTTTATACAGATAGCAGTGTAGATATTTCCATGTTTATAGAGATGGCTGTGTAGATATCTCCATGTTTATACAGATGGCAGTGTAGATATTTCCACGTTTGTACAGACAGTGGTGTAGATATTTCCATGTTTATCCAGCTCACTGTGTAGGTATTTCCATGTTTATACAGATGGCGGTGTAGACATTTCCATGTTTATACAGATAGGGGTGTGTCTATTTCCATGTTTATACAGATAGCGGTGCAGATATTACCATGTTTATAGAGATGGCTGTGTATATATTTACATGTTTATACAGATGGCAGTGTAGGTATTTTCATGTTTATACAGATAGTGGTGTAGATATTTCCAGGTTTATACAGAAGACTGTGTAGTTATTTCCATGTTTATACAGATAGCGGTGTAGATATTTCCATGTTTATACAGATAGCTGTGTAGCTATTTCCATGTTTATACAGATAGCGTTGGAGATATTTCCATGTTTATACAGATGGCAGTGTAGATATTTCCATGTTTATGCAGATGGCGGTGCAGATATTTCCATGTTGATACAGATGACTGTGTAGATATTTTCATATTTTTACACATGTCGGTGTAGATATTTCCATGTTTATACAGATAGCGGTGTGGCTATTTCCATGTTTATACACATAGCAGTGTAGCTATTTCCATGTTTATAGAGATGGCTGTGTAGATATTTCCACGTTTATACAGATGGCAGTGTAGATATTTCCATGTTTTACAGACAGTGGTGTAGATATTTCCATATTTATACAGATGACTGTGTAGTTATTTCCATTTTTATACAGATGGCGGTGTAGATATTTCCATGTTTATACAGATAGCGGTGGAGATATTTCCATGTTTATACAGATAGCGGTGTAGATATTTCCATGTTTATACAGATAGCTGTGTGGCTATTTCCATGTTTATAGAGATAGCGTTGGAGATATTTCCATGTTTATACAGATGGCGGTGTACATATTTCCATGTTTATGCAGATGGCGGTGCAGATATTTCCATGTTTATACAGATAGCGGTGTACATATTTCCACATTTATACAGATGACTGTGTAGTTATTTCCATTTTTATACAGATGGCGTTGTAGATATTTCCACATTTATACAGATAGCGGTGGAGGTATTTCCATGTTTATACAGATGACTGTGTAGATATTTTCATATTTTTACACATGTCGCTGTAGATATTTCCATGTTTATATAGATAGTGGTGTGGCTATTTCCATGGTTATACAGATAGCAGTGTAGATATTTCCATGTTTATAGAGATGGCTGTGTAGATATTTCCATGTTTATACAGATGGCAGTGTAGATATTTCCATGTTTGTACAGACAGTGTTGTAGATATTTCCATGTTTATACAGATGACTGTTTAGGTATTTCCATGTTTATACAGATGGCGGTGTAGACATTTCCACGTTTACACAGATAGCGGTGTGGCTATTTCCATGTTTTTACAGATAGCGGTGCAGATATTTCCATGTTTATAGAGACGGCTGTGTAGATATTTACATGTTTATACAGATGGCAGTGTAGTTATTTCCATGTTTATACACATAGTGGTGTAGATATTTCCAGGTTTATACAGATGACTGTGTAGTTATTTCCATGTTTATACAGATGGCGGTGAAGATATTTCCATGTTTATAGAGACAGTCGTGTAGATATTTCCATGTTTATACAGATAGCGGTGTAGACATTTCCATGTTCATAGAGATAGCGGTGTAGATATTTCCATATTTATACAGATAGCGGTGTCACTATTTCCATGTTTATACAGATAGCGGTGCAGATATTTCCATGTTTATACAGATAGCGGTGGAGACATTTCCATGTTTATAGAGATAGCGGTGTAGATATTTCCATGTTTATACAGATAGCTGTCTGGCTATTTCCATGTTTATTCAGATAGCGTTGGAGACATTTCCATGTTCATACAGATGGCAGTGTAGATATTTCCATGTTGATACAGATGACTGTGTAGATATTTTCATATTTTTACACATGTCGGTGTAGATATTTCCATGTTTATACAGATAGCGGTGTGGCTATTTCCATGTTTATACAGATAGCAGTGTAGATATTTCCATGTTTATAGAGATGGCTGTGTAGATATTTCCATGTTTATACAGATGGCAGTGTAGATATTTCCACGTTTGTACAGACAGTGTTGTAGATATTTCCATGTTTATACAGATGACTGTGTAGGTATTTCCATGTTTATACAGATGGCGGTGTAGATATTTCCATGTTTATACAGATAGCTGTGTGGCTGCTTCCATGTTTATACAAATAGCGGTGTAGATATTTCCATGTTTATAGAGATGCCTGTGTAGATATTTACATATTTATACAGATGGCAGTGTAGATATTTCCATGTTTAGACAGATAATGGTGTAGATATTTCCATGTTTATACAGATTGCGGTGTAGGTTTTTCCATGTTTATAGAGATAGCGGTGTAGATATTTCCATGTTTATACAGATAGCTGTCTGGCTATTTCCATGTTTATTCAGATAGCGTTGGAGACATTTCCATGTTCATACAGATGGCAGTGTAGATATTTCCATGTTTATGCAGATGGCAGTGCAGATATTTCCATGTTGATACAGATGACTGTGTAGATATTTTCATATTTTTACACATGTCGGTGTAGATATTTCCATGTTTATACAGATAGCGGTGTGGCTATTTCCACGTTTATACAGATAGCAGTGTAGATATTTCCATGTTTATAGAGATGGCTGTGTATATATTTCCATGTTTATACAGATGGCAGTGTAGATATTTCCACGTTTGTACAGACAGTGTTGTAGATATTTCCATGTTTATACAGATGACTGTGTAGGTATTTCCATGTTTATACAGATGGCGGTGTAGATATTTCCATGTTTATACAGATAGCTGTGTGGCTGCTTCCATGTTTATACAAATAGCGGTGTAGATATTTCCATGTTTATAGAGATGCCTGTGTAGATATTTACATATTTATACAGATGGCAGTGTAGATATTTCCATGTTTAGACAGATAATGGTGTAGATATTTCCATGTTTATACAGATTGCGGTGTAGGTTTTTCCATGTTTATAGAGATAGCGGTGTAGATATTTCCATGTTTATACAGATAGCTGTGTGATTATTTCCATGTTTATACAGATAGCGTTGGAGATATTTGCATGTTTATACAGATGGCGGTGTAGATATTTCCATGTTTATGCAGATGGTGGTGCAGATATTTCCATGTTTATACAGATAGCGGTGTACATATTTCCATATTTATACAGATGACTGTGTAGTTATTTCCATTTTTATACAGATGGCGGTGTAGATATTTCCACGTTTGTACAGATAGCGGTGGAGGTATTTCCATGTTTATACAGATGACTGTGTAGATATTTTCATATTTTTACACATGTCGGTGTAGATATTTAAATGTTTATACAGATAGCGGTGTGGCTATTTCCATGTTTATACAGATAGCAGTGTAGATATTTTCATGTTTATAGAGATGGCTGTGTAGATATCTCCATGTTTATACAGATGGCAGTGTAGATATTTCCACGTTTGTACAGACAGTGGTGTAGATATTTCCATGTTTATACAGATGACTGTGTAGGTATTTCCATGTTTATACAGATGGCGGTGTAGATATTTCCATGTTTATACAGATAGCTGTGTGGCTGCTTCCATGTTTATACAAATAGCGGTGTAGATATTTCCATGTTTATAGAGATGCCTGTGTAGATATTTACATATTTATACAGATGGCAGTGTAGATATTTCCATGTTTAGACAGATAATGGTGTAGATATTTCCATGTTTATACAGATTGCGGTGTAGGTTTTTCCATGTTTATAGAGACAGCGGTGTAGATATTTCCATGTTTATACAGATAGCTGTGTGACTATTTCCATGTTTATACAGATAGCGTTGGAGATATTTGCATGTTTATACAGATGGCGGTGTAGATATTTCCATGTTTATGCAGATGGTGGTGCAGATATTTCCATGTTTATACAGATAGCGGTGTACATATTTCCATATTTATACAGATGACTGTGTAGTTATTTCCATTTTTATACAGATGGCGGTGTAGATATTTCCACGTTTGTACAGATAGCGGTGGAGGTATTTCCATGTTTATACAGATGACTGTGTAGATATTTTCATATTTTTACACATGTCGGTGTAAATATTTAAATGTTTATACAGATAGCGGTGTGGCTATTTCCATGTTTATACAGATAGCAGTGTAGATATTTCCATGTTTATAGAGATGGCTGTGTAGATATCTCCATGTTTATACAGATGGCAGTGTAGATATTTCCACGTTTGTACAGACAGTGGTGTAGATATTTCCATGTTTATCCAGCTCACTGTGTAGGTATTTCCATGTTTATACAGATGGCGGTGTAGACATTTCCATGTTTATACAGATAGGGGTGTGTCTATTTCCATGTTTATACAGATAGCGGTGCAGATATTACCATGTTTATAGAGATGGCTGTGTATATATTTACATGTTTATACAGATGGCAGTGTAGGTATTTTCATGTTTATACAGATAGTGGTGTAGATATTTCCAGGTTTATACAGAAGACTGTGTAGTTATTTCCATGTTTATACAGATAGCGGTGTAGATATTTCCATGTTTATACAGATAGCTGTGTAGCTATTTCCATGTTTATACAGATAGCGTTGGAGATATTTCCATGTTTATACAGATGGCAGTGTAGATATTTCCATGTTTATGCAGATGGCGGTGCAGATATTTCCATGTTGATACAGATGACTGTGTAGATATTTTCATATTTTTACACATGTCGGTGTAGATATTTCCATGTTTATACAGATAGCGGTGTGGCTATTTCCATGTTTATACACATAGCAGTGTAGCTATTTCCATGTTTATAGAGATGGCTGTGTAGATATTTCCACGTTTATACAGATGGCAGTGTAGATATTTCCATGTTTTACAGACAGTGGTGTAGATATTTCCATATTTATACAGATGACTGTGTAGTTATTTCCATTTTTATACAGATGGCGGTGTAGATATTTCCATGTTTATACAGATAGCGGTGGAGATATTTCCATGTTTATACAGATAGCGGTGTAGATATTTCCATGTTTATACAGATAGCTGTGTGGCTATTTCCATGTTTATAGAGATAGCGTTGGAGATATTTCCATGTTTATACAGATGGCGGTGTACATATTTCCATGTTTATGCAGATGGCGGTGCAGATATTTCCATGTTTATACAGATAGCGGTGTACATATTTCCACATTTATACAGATGACTGTGTAGTTATTTCCATTTTTATACAGATGGCGTTGTAGATATTTCCACATTTATACAGATAGCGGTGGAGGTATTTCCATGTTTATACAGATGACTGTGTAGATATTTTCATATTTTTACACATGTCGCTGTAGATATTTCCATGTTTATATAGATAGTGGTGTGGCTATTTCCATGGTTATACAGATAGCAGTGTAGATATTTCCATGTTTATAGAGATGGCTGTGTAGATATTTCCATGTTTATACAGATGGCAGTGTAGATATTTCCATGTTTGTACAGACAGTGTTGTAGATATTTCCATGTTTATACAGATGACTGTTTAGGTATTTCCATGTTTATACAGATGGCGGTGTAGACATTTCCACGTTTACACAGATAGCGGTGTGGCTATTTCCATGTTTTTACAGATAGCGGTGCAGATATTTCCATGTTTATAGAGACGGCTGTGTAGATATTTACATGTTTATACAGATGGCAGTGTAGTTATTTCCATGTTTATACACATAGTGGTGTAGATATTTCCAGGTTTATACAGATGACTGTGTAGTTATTTCCATGTTTATACAGATGGCGGTGAAGATATTTCCATGTTTATAGAGACAGTCGTGTAGATATTTCCATGTTTATACAGATAGCGGTGTAGACATTTCCATGTTCATAGAGATAGCGGTGTAGATATTTCCATATTTATACAGATAGCGGTGTCACTATTTCCATGTTTATACAGATAGCGGTGCAGATATTTCCATGTTTATACAGATAGCGGTGGAGACATTTCCATGTTTATAGAGATAGCGGTGTAGATATTTCCATGTTTATACAGATAGCTGTCTGGCTATTTCCATGTTTATTCAGATAGCGTTGGAGACATTTCCATGTTCATACAGATGGCAGTGTAGATATTTCCATGTTGATACAGATGACTGTGTAGATATTTTCATATTTTTACACATGTCGGTGTAGATATTTCCATGTTTATACAGATAGCGGTGTGGCTATTTCCATGTTTATACAGATAGCAGTGTAGATATTTCCATGTTTATAGAGATGGCTGTGTAGATATTTCCATGTTTATACAGATGGCAGTGTAGATATTTCCACGTTTGTACAGACAGTGTTGTAGATATTTCCATGTTTATACAGATGACTGTGTAGGTATTTCCATGTTTATACAGATGGCGGTGTAGATATTTCCATGTTTATACAGATAGCTGTGTGGCTGCTTCCATGTTTATACAAATAGCGGTGTAGATATTTCCATGTTTATAGAGATGCCTGTGTAGATATTTACATATTTATACAGATGGCAGTGTAGATATTTCCATGTTTAGACAGATAATGGTGTAGATATTTCCATGTTTATACAGATTGCGGTGTAGGTTTTTCCATGTTTATAGAGATAGCGGTGTAGATATTTCCATGTTTATACAGATAGCTGTCTGGCTATTTCCATGTTTATTCAGATAGCGTTGGAGACATTTCCATGTTCATACAGATGGCAGTGTAGATATTTCCATGTTTATGCAGATGGCAGTGCAGATATTTCCATGTTGATACAGATGACTGTGTAGATATTTTCATATTTTTACACATGTCGGTGTAGATATTTCCATGTTTATACAGATAGCGGTGTGGCTATTTCCATGTTTATACAGATAGCAGTGTAGATATTTCCATGTTTATAGAGATGGCTGTGTAGATATTTCCATGTTTATACAGATGGCAGTGTAGATATTTCCACGTTTGTACAGACAGTGTTGTAGATATTTCCATGTTTATACAGATGACTGTGTAGGTATTTCCATGTTTATACAGATGGCGGTGTAGATATTTCCATGTTTATACAGATAGCTGTGTGGCTGCTTCCATGTTTATACAAATAGCGGTGTAGATATTTCCATGTTTATAGAGATGCCTGTGTAGATATTTACATATTTATACAGATGGCAGTGTAGATATTTCCATGTTTAGACAGATAATGGTGTAGATATTTCCATGTTTATACAGATTGCGGTGTAGGTTTTTCCATGTTTATAGAGATAGCGGTGTAGATATTTCCATGTTTATACAGATAGCTGTGTGACTATTTCCATGTTTATACAGATAGCGTTGGAGATATTTGCATGTTTATACAGATGGCGGTGTAGATATTTCCATGTTTATGCAGATGGTGGTGCAGATATTTCCATGTTTATACAGATAGCGGTGTACATATTTCCACATTTATACAGATGACTGTGTAGTTATTTCCATTTTTATACAGATGGCGTTGTAGATATTTCCACATTTATACAGATAGCGGTGGAGGTATTTCCATGTTTATACAGATGACTGTGTAGATATTTTCATATTTTTACACATGTCGCTGTAGATATTTCCATGTTTATATAGATAGTGGTGTGGCTATTTCCATGGTTATACAGATAGCAGTGTAGATATTTCCATGTTTATAGAGATGGCTGTGTAGATATTTCCATGTTTATACAGATGGCAGTGTAGATATTTCCATGTTTGTACAGACAGTGTTGTAGATATTTCCATGTTTATACAGATGACTGTTTAGGTATTTCCATGTTTATACAGATGGCGGTGTAGACATTTCCACGTTTACACAGATAGCGGTGTGGCTATTTCCATGTTTTTACAGATAGCGGTGCAGATATTTCCATGTTTATAGAGACGGCTGTGTAGATATTTACATGTTTATACAGATGGCAGTGTAGTTATTTCCATGTTTATACACATAGTGGTGTAGATATTTCCAGGTTTATACAGATGACTGTGTAGTTATTTCCATGTTTATACAGATGGCGGTGAAGATATTTCCATGTTTATAGAGACAGTCGTGTAGATATTTCCATGTTTATACAGATAGCGGTGTAGACATTTCCATGTTCATAGAGATAGCGGTGTAGATATTTCCATATTTATACAGATAGCGGTGTCACTATTTCCATGTTTATACAGATAGCGGTGCAGATATTTCCATGTTTATACAGATAGCGGTGGAGACATTTCCATGTTTATAGAGATAGCGGTGTAGATATTTCCATGTTTATACAGATAGCTGTCTGGCTATTTCCATGTTTATTCAGATAGCGTTGGAGACATTTCCATGTTCATACAGATGGCAGTGTAGATATTTCCATGTTGATACAGATGACTGTGTAGATATTTTCATATTTTTACACATGTCGGTGTAGATATTTCCATGTTTATACAGATAGCGGTGTGGCTATTTCCATGTTTATACAGATAGCAGTGTAGATATTTCCATGTTTATAGAGATGGCTGTGTAGATATTTCCATGTTTATACAGATGGCAGTGTAGATATTTCCACGTTTGTACAGACAGTGTTGTAGATATTTCCATGTTTATACAGATGACTGTGTAGGTATTTCCATGTTTATACAGATGGCGGTGTAGATATTTCCATGTTTATACAGATAGCTGTGTGGCTGCTTCCATGTTTATACAAATAGCGGTGTAGATATTTCCATGTTTATAGAGATGCCTGTGTAGATATTTACATATTTATACAGATGGCAGTGTAGATATTTCCATGTTTAGACAGATAATGGTGTAGATATTTCCATGTTTATACAGATTGCGGTGTAGGTTTTTCCATGTTTATAGAGATAGCGGTGTAGATATTTCCATGTTTATACAGATAGCTGTCTGGCTATTTCCATGTTTATTCAGATAGCGTTGGAGACATTTCCATGTTCATACAGATGGCAGTGTAGATATTTCCATGTTTATGCAGATGGCAGTGCAGATATTTCCATGTTGATACAGATGACTGTGTAGATATTTTCATATTTTTACACATGTCGGTGTAGATATTTCCATGTTTATACAGATAGCGGTGTGGCTATTTCCATGTTTATACAGATAGCAGTGTAGATATTTCCATGTTTATAGAGATGGCTGTGTAGATATTTCCATGTTTATACAGATGGCAGTGTAGATATTTCCACGTTTGTACAGACAGTGTTGTAGATATTTCCATGTTTATACAGATGACTGTGTAGGTATTTCCATGTTTATACAGATGGCGGTGTAGATATTTCCATGTTTATACAGATAGCTGTGTGGCTGCTTCCATGTTTATACAAATAGCGGTGTAGATATTTCCATGTTTATAGAGATGCCTGTGTAGATATTTACATATTTATACAGATGGCAGTGTAGATATTTCCATGTTTAGACAGATAATGGTGTAGATATTTCCATGTTTATACAGATTGCGGTGTAGGTTTTTCCATGTTTATAGAGATAGCGGTGTAGATATTTCCATGTTTATACAGATAGCTGTGTGACTATTTCCATGTTTATACAGATAGCGTTGGAGATATTTGCATGTTTATACAGATGGCGGTGTAGATATTTCCATGTTTATGCAGATGGTGGTGCAGATATTTCCATGTTTATACAGATAGCGGTGTACATATTTCCATATTTATACAGATGACTGTGTAGTTATTTCCATTTTTATACAGATGGCGGTGTAGATATTTCCACGTTTGTACAGATAGCGGTGGAGGTATTTCCATGTTTATACAGATGACTGTGTAGATATTTTCATATTTTTACACATGTCGGTGTAGATATTTAAATGTTTATACAGATAGCGGTGTGGCTATTTCCATGTTTATACAGATAGCAGTGTAGATATTTCCATGTTTATAGAGATGGCTGTGTAGATATCTCCATGTTTATACAGATGGCAGTGTAGATATTTCCACGTTTGTACAGACAGTGGTGTAGATATTTCCATGTTTATCCAGCTCACTGTGTAGGTATTTCCATGTTTATACAGATGGCGGTGTAGACATTTCCATGTTTATACAGATAGGAGTGTGTCTATTTCCATGTTTATACAGATAGCGGTGCAGATATTACCATGTTTATAGAGATGGCTGTGTATATATTTACATGTTTATACAGATGGCAGTGTAGGTATTTTCATGTTTATACAGATAGTGGTGTAGATATTTCCAGGTTTATACAGAAGACTGTGTAGTTATTTCCATGTTTATACAGATAGCGGTGTAGATATTTCCATGTTTATACAGATAGCTGTGTAGCTATTTCCATGTTTATACAGATAGCGTTGGAGATATTTCCATGTTTATACAGATGGCAGTGTAGATATTTCCATGTTTATGCAGATGGCGGTGCAGATATTTCCATGTTGATACAGATGACTGTGTAGATATTTTCATATTTTTACACATGTCGGTGTAGATATTTCCATGTTTATACAGATAGCGGTGTGGCTATTTCCATGTTTATACACATAGCAGTGTAGCTATTTCCATGTTTATAGAGATGGCTGTGTAGATATTTCCACGTTTATACAGATGGCAGTGTAGATATTTCCATGTTTTACAGACAGTAGTGTAGATATTTCCATATTTATACAGATGACTGTGTAGTTATTTCCATTTTTATACAGATGGCTGTGTAGATATTTCCATGTTTATACAGATAGCGGTGGAGATATTTCCATGTTTATACAGATAGCGGTGTAGATATTTCCATGTTTATACAGATAGCTGTGTGGCTATTTCCATGTTTATAGAGATAGCGTTGGAGATATTTCCATGTTTATACAGATGGCGGTGTACATATTTCCATGTTTATGCAGATGGCGGTGCAGATATTTCCATGTTTATACAGATAGCGGTGTACATATTTCCACATTTATACAGATGACTGTGTAGTTATTTCCATTTTTATACAGATGGCGTTGTAGATATTTCCACATTTATACAGATAGCGGTGGAGGTATTTCCATGTTTATACAGATGACTGTGTAGATATTTTCATATTTTTACACATGTCGCTGTAGATATTTCCATGTTTATATAGATAGTGGTGTGGCTATTTCCATGGTTATACAGATAGCAGTGTAGATATTTCCATGTTTATAGAGATGGCTGTGTAGATATTTCCATGTTTATACAGATGGCAGTGTAGATATTTCCATGTTTGTACAGACAGTGTTGTAGATATTTCCATGTTTATACAGATGACTGTTTAGGTATTTCCATGTTTATACAGATGGCGGTGTAGACATTTCCACGTTTACACAGATAGCGGTGTGGCTATTTCCATGTTTTTACAGATAGCGGTGCAGATATTTCCATGTTTATAGAGACGGCTGTGTAGATATTTACATGTTTATACAGATGGCAGTGTAGTTATTTCCATGTTTATACACATAGTGGTGTAGATATTTCCAGGTTTATACAGATGACTGTGTAGTTATTTCCATGTTTATACAGATGGCGGTGAAGATATTTCCATGTTTATAGAGACAGTCGTGTAGATATTTCCATGTTTATACAGATAGCGGTGTAGACATTTCCATGTTCATAGAGATAGCGGTGTAGATATTTCCATATTTATACAGATAGCGGTGTCACTATTTCCATGTTTATACAGATAGCGGTGCAGATATTTCCATGTTTATACAGATAGCGGTGGAGACATTTCCATGTTTATAGAGATAGCGGTGTAGATATTTCCATGTTTATACAGATAGCTGTCTGGCTATTTCCATGTTTATTCAGATAGCATTGGAGACATTTCCATGTTCATACAGATGGCAGTGTAGATATTTCCATGTTGATACAGATGACTGTGTAGATATTTTCATATTTTTACACATGTCGGTGTAGATATTTCCATGTTTATACAGATAGCGGTGTGGCTATTTCCATGTTTATACAGATAGCAGTGTAGATATTTCCATGTTTATAGAGATGGCTGTGTAGATATTTCCATGTTTATACAGATGGCAGTGTAGATATTTCCACGTTTGTACAGACAGTGTTGTAGATATTTCCATGTTTATACAGATGACTGTGTAGGTATTTCCATGTTTATACAGATGGCGGTGTAGATATTTCCATGTTTATACAGATAGCTGTGTGGCTGCTTCCAGGTTTATACAAATAGCGGTGTAGATATTTCCATGTTTATAGAGATGCCTGTGTAGATATTTACATATTTATACAGATGGCAGTGTAGATATTTCCATGTTTAGACAGATAATGGTGTAGATATTTCCATGTTTATACAGATTGCGGTGTAGGTTTTTCCATGTTTATAGAGATAGCGGTGTAGATATTTCCATGTTTATACAGATAGCTGTCTGGCTATTTCCATGTTTATTCAGATAGCGTTGGAGACATTTCCATGTTCATACAGATGGCAGTGTAGATATTTCCATGTTTATGCAGATGGCAGTGCAGATATTTCCATGTTGATACAGATGACTGTGTAGATATTTTCATATTTTTACACATGTCGGTGTAGATATTTCCATGTTTATACAGATAGCGGTGTGGCTATTTCCATGTTTATACAGATAGCAGTGTAGATATTTCCATGTTTATAGAGATGGCTGTGTAGATATTTCCATGTTTATACAGATGGCAGTGTAGATATTTCCACGTTTGTACAGACAGTGTTGTAGATATTTCCATGTTTATACAGATGACTGTGTAGGTATTTCCATGTTTATACAGATGGCGGTGTAGATATTTCCATGTTTATACAGATAGCTGTGTGGCTGCTTCCATGTTTATACAAATAGCGGTGTAGATATTTCCATGTTTATAGAGATGCCTGTGTAGATATTTACATATTTATACAGATGGCAGTGTAGATATTTCCATGTTTAGACAGATAATGGTGTAGATATTTCCATGTTTATACAGATTGCGGTGTAGGTTTTTCCATGTTTATAGAGATAGCGGTGTAGATATTTCCATGTTTATACAGATAGCTGTGTGACTATTTCCATGTTTATACAGATAGCGTTGGAGATATTTGCATGTTTTTACAGATGGCGGTGTAGATATTTCCATGTTTATGCAGATGGTGGTGCAGATATTTCCATGTTTATACAGATAGCGGTGTACATATTTCCATATTTATACAGATGACTGTGTAGTTATTTCCATTTTTATACAGATGGCGGTGTAGATATTTCCACGTTTGTACAGATAGCGGTGGAGGTATTTCCATGTTTATACAGATGACTGTGTAGATATTTTCATATTTTTACACATGTCGGTGTAGATATTTAAATGTTTATACAGATAGCGGTGTGGCTATTTCCATGTTTATACAGATAGCAGTGTAGATATTTCCATGTTTATAGAGATGGCTGTGTAGATATCTCCATGTTTATACAGATGGCAGTGTAGATATTTCCACGTTTGTACAGACAGTGGTGTAGATATTTCCATGTTTATCCAGCTCACTGTGTAGGTATTTCCATGTTTATACAGATGGCGGTGTAGACATTTCCATGTTTATACAGATAGGGGTGTGTCTATTTCCATGTTTATACAGATAGCGGTGCAGATATTACCATGTTTATAGAGATGGCTGTGTATATATTTACATGTTTATACAGATGGCAGTGTAGGTATTTTCATGTTTATACAGATAGTGGTGTAGATATTTCCAGGTTTATACAGAAGACTGTGTAGTTATTTCCATGTTTATACAGATAGCGGTGTAGATATTTCCATGTTTATACAGATAGCTGTGTAGCTATTTCCATGTTTATACAGATAGCGTTGGAGATATTTCCATGTTTATACAGATGGCAGTGTAGATATTTCCATGTTTATGCAGATGGCGGTGCAGATATTTCCATGTTGATACAGATGACTGTGTAGATATTTTCATATTTTTACACATGTCGGTGTAGATATTTCCATGTTTATACAGATAGCGGTGTGGCTATTTCCATGTTTATACACATAGCAGTGTAGCTATTTCCATGTTTATAGAGATGGCTGTGTAGATATTTCCACGTTTATACAGATGGCAGTGTAGATATTTCCATGTTTTACAGACAGTAGTGTAGATATTTCCATATTTATACAGATGACTGTGTAGTTATTTCCATTTTTATACAGATGGCGGTGTAGATATTTCCATGTTTATACAGATAGCGGTGGAGATATTTCCATGTTTATACAGATAGCGGTGTAGATATTTCCATGTTTATACAGATAGCTGTGTGGCTATTTCCATGTTTATAGAGATAGCGTTGGAGATATTTCCATGTTTATACAGATGGCGGTGTACATATTTCCATGTTTATGCAGATGGCGGTGCAGATATTTCCATGTTTATACAGATAGCGGTGTACATATTTCCACATTTATACAGATGACTGTGTAGTTATTTCCATTTTTATACAGATGGCGTTGTAGATATTTCCACATTTATACAGATAGCGGTGGAGGTATTTCCATGTTTATACAGATGACTGTGTAGATATTTTCATATTTTTACACATGTCGCTGTAGATATTTCCATGTTTATATAGATAGTGGTGTGGCTATTTCCATGGTTATACAGATAGCAGTGTAGATATTTCCATGTTTATAGAGATGGCTGTGTAGATATTTCCATGTTTATACAGATGGCAGTGTAGATATTTCCATGTTTGTACAGACAGTGTTGTAGATATTTCCATGTTTATACAGATGACTGTTTAGGTATTTCCATGTTTATACAGATGGCGGTGTAGACATTTCCACGTTTACACAGATAGCGGTGTGGCTATTTCCATGTTTTTACAGATAGCGGTGCAGATATTTCCATGTTTATAGAGACGGCTGTGTAGATATTTACATGTTTATACAGATGGCAGTGTAGTTATTTCCATGTTTATACACATAGTGGTGTAGATATTTCCAGGTTTATACAGATGACTGTGTAGTTATTTCCATGTTTATACAGATGGCGGTGAAGATATTTCCATGTTTATAGAGACAGTCGTGTAGATATTTCCATGTTTATACAGATAGCGGTGTAGACATTTCCATGTTCATAGAGATAGCGGTGTAGATATTTCCATATTTATACAGATAGCGGTGTCACTATTTCCATGTTTATACAGATAGCGGTGCAGATATTTCCATGTTTATACAGATAGCGGTGGAGACATTTCCATGTTTATAGAGATAGCGGTGTAGATATTTCCATGTTTATACAGATAGCTGTCTGGCTATTTCCATGTTTATTCAGATAGCATTGGAGACATTTCCATGTTCATACAGATGTCAGTGTAGATATTTCCATGTTGATACAGATGACTGTGTAGATATTTTCATATTTTTACACATGTCGGTGTAGATATTTCCATGTTTATACAGATAGCGGTGTGGCTATTTCCATGTTTATACAGATAGCAGTGTAGATATTTCCATGTTTATAGAGATGGCTGTGTAGATATTTCCATGTTTATACAGATGGCAGTGTAGATATTTCCACGTTTGTACAGACAGTGTTGTAGATATTTCCATGTTTATACAGATGACTGTGTAGGTATTTCCATGTTTATACAGATGGCGGTGTAGATATTTCCATGTTTATACAGATAGCTGTGTGGCTGCTTCCATGTTTATACAAATAGCGGTGTAGATATTTCCATGTTTATAGAGATGCCTGTGTAGATATTTACATATTTATACAGATGGCAGTGTAGATATTTCCATGTTTAGACAGATAATGGTGTAGATATTTCCATGTTTATACAGATTGCGGTGTAGGTTTTTCCATGTTTATAGAGATAGCGGTGTAGATATTTCCATGTTTATACAGATAGCTGTGTGACTATTTCCATGTTTATACAGATAGCGTTGGAGATATTTGCATGTTTATACAGATGGCGGTGTAGATATTTCCATGTTTATGCAGATGGTGGTGCAGATATTTCCATGTTTATACAGATAGCGGTGTACATATTTCCATATTTATACAGATGACTGTGTAGTTATTTCCATTTTTATACAGATGGCGGTGTAGATATTTCCACGTTTGTACAGATAGCGGTGGAGGTATTTCCATGTTTATACAGATGACTGTGTAGATATTTTCATATTTTTACACATGTCGGTGTAGATATTTAAATGTTTATACAGATAGCGGTGTGGCTATTTCCATGTTTATACAGATAGCAGTGTAGATATTTCCATGTTTATAGAGATGGCTGTGTAGATATCTCCATGTTTATACAGATGGCAGTGTAGATATTTCCACGTTTGTACAGACAGTGGTGTAGATATTTCCATGTTTATCCAGCTCACTGTGTAGGTATTTCCATGTTTATACAGATGGCGGTGTAGACATTTCCATGTTTATACAGATAGGGGTGTGTCTATTTCCATGTTTATACAGATAGCGGTGCAGATATTACCATGTTTATAGAGATGGCTGTGTATATATTTACATGTTTATACAGATGGCAGTGTAGGTATTTTCATGTTTATACAGATAGTGGTGTAGATATTTCCAGGTTTATACAGAAGACTGTGTAGTTATTTCCATGTTTATACAGATAGCGGTGTAGATATTTCCATGTTTATACAGATAGCTGTGTAGCTATTTCCATGTTTATACAGATAGCGTTGGAGATATTTCCATGTTTATACAGATGGCAGTGTAGATATTTCCATGTTTATGCAGATGGCGGTGCAGATATTTCCATGTTGATACAGATGACTGTGTAGATATTTTCATATTTTTACACATGTCGGTGTAGATATTTCCATGTTTATACAGATAGCGGTGTGGCTATTTCCATGTTTATACACATAGCAGTGTAGCTATTTCCATGTTTATAGAGATGGCTGTGTAGATATTTCCACGTTTATACAGATGGCAGTGTAGATATTTCCATGTTTTACAGACAGTGGTGTAGATATTTCCATATTTATACAGATGACTGTGTAGTTATTTCCATTTTTATACAGATGGCGGTGTAGATATTTCCATGTTTATACAGATAGCGGTGGAGATATTTCCATGTTTATACAGATAGCGGTGTAGATATTTCCATGTTTATACAGATAGCTGTGTGGCTATTTCCATGTTTATAGAGATAGCGTTGGAGATATTTCCATGTTTATACAGATGGCGGTGTACATATTTCCATGTTTATGCAGATGGCGGTGCAGACATTTCCATGTTTATACAGATAGCGGTGTACATATTTCCACATTTATACAGATGACTGTGTAGTTATTTCCATTTTTATACAGATGGCGTTGTAGATATTTCCACATTTATACAGATAGCGGTGGAGGTATTTCCATGTTTATACAGATGACTGTGTAGATATTTTCATATTTTTACACATGTCGCTGTAGATATTTCCATGTTTATATAGATAGTGGTGTGGCTATTTCCATGGTTATACAGATAGCAGTGTAGACATTTCCATGTTTATAGAGATGGCTGTGTAGATATTTCCATGTTTATACAGATGGCAGTGTAGATATTTCCATGTTTGTACAGACAGTGTTGTAGATATTTCCATGTTTATACAGATGACTGTTTAGGTATTTCCATGTTTATACAGATGGCGGTGTAGACATTTCCACGTTTACACAGATAGCGGTGTGGCTATTTCCATGTTTTTACAGATAGCGGTGCAGATATTTCCATGTTTATAGAGACGGCTGTGTAGATATTTACATGTTTATACAGATGGCAGTGTAGTTATTTCCATGTTTATACACATAGTAGTGTAGATATTTCCAGGTTTATACAGATGACTGTGTAGTTATTTCCATGTTTATACAGATGGCGGTGAAGATATTTCCATGTTTATAGAGACAGTCGTGTAGATATTTCCATGTTTATACAGATAACGGTGTAGACATTTCCATGTTCATAGAGATAGCGGTGTAGATATTTCCATATTTATACAGATAGCGGTGTCACTATTTCCATGTTTATACAGATAGCGGTGCAGATATTTCCATGTTTATACAGATAGCGGTGGAGACATTTCCATGTTTATAGAGATAGCGGTGTAGATATTTCCATGTTTATACAGATAGCTGTCTGGCTATTTCCATGTTTATTCAGATAGCGTTGGAGACATTTCCATGTTCATACAGATGGCAGTGTAGATATTTCCATGTTTATGCAGATGGCAGTGCAGATATTTCCATGTTGATACAGATGACTGTGTAGATATTTTCATATTTTTACACATGTCGGTGTAGATATTTCCATGTTTATACAGATAGCGGTGTGGCTATTTCCATGTTTATACAGATAGCAGTGTAGATATTTCCATGTTTATAGAGATGGCTGTGTAGATATTTCCATGTTTATACAGATGGCAGTGTAGATATTTCCACGTTTGTACAGACAGTGTTGTAGATATTTCCATGTTTATACAGATGACTGTGTAGGTATTTCCATGTTTATACAGATGGCGGTGTAGATATTTCCATGTTTATACAGATAGCTGTGTGGCTGCTTCCATGTATATACAAATAGCGGTGTAGATATTTCCATGTTTATAGAGATGGCTGTGTAGATATTTACATATTTATACAGATGGCAGTGTAGATATTTCCATGTTTAGACAGATAATGGTGTAGATATTTCCATGTTTATACAGATTGCGGTGTAAGTTTTTCCATGTTTATAGAGATAGCGGTGTAGATATTTCCATGTTTATACAGATAGCTGTGTGGCTATTTCCATGTTTATACAGATAGCGTTGGAGATATTTGCATGTTTATAAAGATGGCGGTGTAGATATTTCCATGTTTATGCAGATGGTGGTGCAGATATTTCCATGTTTATACAGATAGTGGTGTACATATTTCCATATTTATACAGGTGACTGTGTAGTTATTTCCATTTTTATACAGATGGCGGTGTAGATATTTCCAGGTTTATACAGATAGCGGTGGAGGTATTTCCATGTTTATACAGATGACTGTGTAGATATTTTCATATTTTTACACATGTCGGTGTAGATATTTCCATGTTTATACAGATAGCGGTGTGGCTATTTCCATGTTTATACAGAAAGCAGTGTAGATATTTCCATGTTTATAGAGATGGCTGTGTAGATATTTCCATGTTTATACAGATGGCAGTGTAGATATTTCCACGTTTGTACAGACAGTGGTGTAGATATTTCCATGTTTATACAGATGACTGTGTAGGTATTTCCATGTTTATACAGATGGTGGTGTAGACATTTCCATGTTTATACAGATCGCGGTATGGATATTTCCATGTTTATACAAATAGCGGTGCAGATATTTCCATGTTTTTAGAGGTAGCTGTGTAGATATTTACATGTTTATACAGATGGCAGTGTAGTTATTTCCATGTTTATACAGATAGTGGTGTAGATAATTCCAGGTTTATACAGATGACTGTGTAGTTATTTCCATGTTTATACAGACGGCGGTGAAGACATTTCCATGTTTATAGAGACAGCCGTGTAGATATTTCCATGTTTATACAGATAGCAGTGTAGACATTTCCATGTTTATAGAGATAGCAGTGTAGATATTTCCATATTTCTACAGATAGCGGTGTCATTATTTCCATGTTTATACAGATAGCGGTGGAGATATTTCCATGTTTATACAGATAGCGGTGGAGATATTTCCATGTTTATAGAGATAGCGGTGTAGATATTTCCATGTTTATACAGATAGCTGTGTGGCTATTTCCATGTTTATACAGATAGCGTTGTAGATATTTCCATGTTTATACAGACGGCAGTGTAGATATTTCCATGTTTATGCAGATGGCGGCGCAGATATTTCCATGTTGATACAGATGACTGTGTAGATATTTTCATATTTTTACACATGTCGGTGTAGATATTTCCATGTTTATACATATAGCGGTGTGGCTATTTCCATGTTTATACAGATAGCAGTGTAGATATTTCCATGTTTATAGAGATGGCTGTGTAGATATTTCCATGTTTATACAGATGGCAGTGTAGGTATTTCCATGTTTGTACAGACAGTGGTGTAGATATTTCCATATTTATACACATGACTGTAGTTATTTCCATTTTTATACAGATAGCGGTGTAGATATTTCCATGTTTATACAGAGAGCGGTGGAGCCATTTCCATGTTTATACAGATAGCGGTGTAGATATTTCCATGTTTATAGAGATAGCGGTGTAGATATTTCCATGTTCATACAGATAGCGGTGTGGCTATTTCCATGTTTATACAGATAGCGGTGTAGATATTTCCATGTTTATAGAGATGGCTGTGTACACATTTACATATTTATACAGATGGCAGTCTAGATATTTCCATGTTTATACAGATAGCGGTGGAGATATTTCCATGTTTATACAGATAGCGGTGGAGATATTTCCATGTTTATAGAGATAGCGGTGTAGATATTTCCATGTTTATACAGATAGCTTTGTGGCTATTTCCATGTTTATACAGATAGCGGTGGAGATATTTCCATCTTTACAGAGATGGCTGTGTAGATATTTACATATTTAAACAGATGGCAGTGTAGATATTTCCATGTTTAGACAGATAATGGTGTAGATATTTCCATGTTTATACAGATTGAGGTGTAGGAATTTCCATGTTTATAGAGATAGCGGTGTAGATATTTCCATGTTTATACAGAGAGCTGTGTGGCAATTTCCATGTTTATACGGATAGCGTTTGAGATATTTCCATGTTAATACAGATGGCGGTGTGGATATTTCCATGTTTATGCAGATGGTGGTGCAGATATTTCCATGTTTATACAGATAGCGGTGTACATATTTCCATATTTATACAGATGACTGTGTAGTTATTTCCATTTTTATACAGATGGCGGTGTAGATATTTCCATGTTTATACAGATATCCGTGGAAGTATTTCCATGTTTATACACATGACTGTGTAGATATTTTCATATTTTTTCACATGTCGGTGTAGATATTTCCATGTTTATACAGAAAGCGGTGTAGACATTTCCATGTTCATAGAGATAGCGGTGTAGATATTTCCATATTTATACAGATAGCGTTGTCACTAGTTCCATGTTTATACAGATAGCGGTGGAGATATTTCCATGTTTATACAGATAGCGGTGGAGATATTTCCATGTTTATAGAGATAGCGGTGTAGATATTTCCATGTTTATACAGATGGCGGTGTACATATTTCCATGTTTATGCAGATGGCGGTGCAGATATTTCCATGTTTATACAGATAGCGGTGTACATATTTCCACATTTATACAGATGACTGTGTAGTTATTTCCATTTTTATACAGATGGCGTTGTAGATATTTCCACATTTATACAGATAGCGGTGGAGGTATTTCCATGTTTATACAGATGACTGTGTAGATATTTTCATATTTTTACACATGTCGCTGTAGATATTTCCATGTTTATATAGATAGTGGTGTGGCTATTTCCATGGTTATACAGATAGCAGTGTAGATATTTCCATGTTTATAGAGATGGCTGTGTAGATATTTCCATGTTTATACAGATGGCAGTGTAGATATTTCCATGTTTGTACAGACAGTGTTGTAGATATTTCCATGTTTATACAGATGACTGTTTAGGTATTTCCATGTTTATACAGATGGCGGTGTAGACATTTCCACGTTTACACAGACAGCGGTGTGGCTATTTCCATGTTTTTACAGATAGCGGTGCAGATATTTCCATGTTTATAGAGACGGCTGTGTAGATATTTACATGTTTATACAGATGGCAGTGTAGTTATTTCCATGTTTATACACATAGTGGTGTAGATATTTCCAGGTTTATACAGATGACTGTGTAGTTATTTCCATGTTTATACAGATGGCGGTGAAGATATTTCCATGTTTATAGAGACAGTCGTGTAGATATTTCCATGTTTATACAGATAGCGGTGTAGACATTTCCATGTTCATAGAGATAGCGGTGTAGATATTTCCATATTTATACAGATAGCGGTGTCACTATTTCCATGTTTATACAGATAGCGGTGCAGATATGTCCATGTTTATACGGATAGCGGTGGAGACATTTCCATGTTTATAGAGATAGCGGTGTAGATATTTCCATGTTTATACAGATAGCTGTCTGGCTATTTCCATGTTTATTCAGATAGCGTTGGAGACATTTCCATGTTCATACAGATGGCAGTGTAGATATTTCCATGTTTATGCAGATGGCAGTGCAGATATTTCCATGTTGATACAGATGACTGTGTAGATATTTTCATATTTTTACACATGTCGGTGTAGATATTTCCATGTTTATACAGATAGCGGTGTGGCTATTTCCATGTTTATACAGATAGCAGTGTAGATATTTCCATGTTTATAGAGATGGCTGTGTAGATATTTCCATGTTTATACAGATGGCAGTGTAGATATTTCCACGTTTGTACAGACAGTGTTGTAGATATTTCCATGTTTATACAGATGACTGTGTAGGTATTTCCATGTTTATACAGATGGCGGTGTAGATATTTCCATGTTTATACAGATAGCTGTGTGGCTGCTTCCATGTATATACAAATAGCGGTGTAGATATTTCCATGTTTATAGAGATGGCTGTGTAGATATTTACATATTTATACAGATGGCAGTGTAGATATTTCCATGTTTAGACAGATAATGGTGTAGATATTTCCATGTTTATACAGATTGCGGTGTAGGTTTTTCCATGTTTATAGAGATAGCGGTGTAGATATTTCCATGTTTATACAGATAGCTGTGTGGCTATTTCCATGTTTATACAGATAGCGTTGGAGATATTTGCATGTTTATACAGATGGCGGTGTAGATATTTCCATGTTTATGCAGATGGTGGTGCAGATATTTCCATGTTTATACAGATAGTGGTGTACATATTTCCATATTTATACAGGTGACTGTGTAGTTATTTCCATTTTTATACAGATGGCGGTGTAGATATTTCCAGGTTTATACAGATAGCGGTGGAGGTATTTCCATGTTTATACAGATGACTGTGTAGATATTTTCATATTTTTACACATGTCGGTGTAGATATTTCCATGTTTATACAGATAGCGGTGTGGCTATTTCCATGTTTATACAGAAAGCAGTGTAGATATTTCCATGTTTATAGAGATGGCTGTGTAGATATTTCCATGTTTATACAGATGGCAGTGTAGATATTTCCACGTTTGTACAGACAGTGGTGTAGATATTTCCATGTTTATACAGATGACTGTGTAGGTATTTCCATGTTTATACAGATGGTGGTGTAGACATTTCCATGTTTATACAGATCGCGGTATGGATATTTCCATGTTTATACAAATAGCGGTGCAGATATTTCCATGTTTTTAGAGGTAGCTGTGTAGATATTTACATGTTTATACAGATGGCAGTGTAGTTATTTCCATGTTTATACAGATAGTGGTGTAGATAATTCCAGGTTTATACAGATGACTGTGTAGTTATTTCCATGTTTATACAGACGGCGGTGAAGACATTTCCATGTTTATAGAGACAGCCGTGTAGATATTTCCATGTTTATACAGATAGCAGTGTAGACATTTCCATGTTTATAGAGATAGCAGTGTAGATATTTCCATATTTCTACAGATAGCGGTGTCATTATTTCCATGTTTATACAGATAGCGGTGGAGATATTTCCATGTTTATACAGATAGCGGTGGAGATATTTCCATGTTTATAGAGATAGCGGTGTAGATATTTCCATGTTTATACAGATAGCTGAGTGGCTATTTCCATGTTTATACAGATAGCGTTGTAGATATTTCCATGTTTATACAGACGGCAGTGTAGATATTTCCATGTTTATGCAGATGGCGGCGCAGATATTTCCATGTTGATACAGATGACTGTGTAGATATTTTCATATTTTTGCACATGTCGGTGTAGATATTTCCATGTTTATACATATAGCGGTGTGGCTATTTCCATGTTTATACAGATAGCAGTGTAGATATTTCCATGTTTATAGAGATGGCTGTGTAGATATTTCCATGTTTATACAGATGGCAGTGTAGGTATTTCCATGTTTGTACAGACAGTGGTGTAGATATTTCCATATTTATACACATGACTGTAGTTATTTCCATTTTTATACAGATAGCGGTGTAGATATTTCCATGTTTATACAGAGAGCGGTGGAGACATTTCCATGTTTATACAGATAGCGGTGTAGATATTTCCATGTTTATAGAGATAGCGGTGTAGATATTTCCATGTTCATACAGATAGCGGTGTGGCTATTTCCATGTTTATACAGATAGCGGTGTAGATATTTCCATGTTTATAGAGATGGCTGTGTACACATTTACATATTTATACAGATGGCAGTCTAGATATTTCCATGTTTATACAGATAGCGGTGGAGATATTTCCATGTTTATACAGATAGCGGTGGAGATATTTCCATGTTTATAGAGATAGCGGTGTAGATATTTCCATGTTTATACAGATAGCTTTGTGGCTATTTCCATGTTTATACAGATAGCGGTGGAGATATTTCCATCTTTACAGAGATGGCTGTGTAGATATTTACATATTTAAACAGATGGCAGTGTAGATATTTCCATGTTTAGACAGATAATGGTGTAGATATTTCCATGTTTATACAGATTGAGGTGTAGGAATTTCCATGTTTATAGAGATAGCGGTGTAGATATTTCCATGTTTATACAGAGAGCTGTGTGGCAATTTCCATGTTTATACGGATAGCGTTTGAGATATTTCCATGTTAATACAGATGGCGGTGTGGATATTTCCATGTTTATGCAGATGGTGGTGCAGATATTTCCATGTTTATACAGATAGCGGTGTACATATTTCCATATTTATACAGATGACTGTGTAGTTATTTCCATTTTTATACAGATGGCGGTGTAGATATTTCCATGTTTATACAGATAGCCGTGGAAGTATTTCCATGTTTATACACATGACTGTGTAGATATTTTCATATTTTTTCACATGTCGGTGTAGATATTTCCATGTTTATACAGATAGCGGTGTAGACATTTCCATGTTCATAGAGATAGCGGTGTAGATATTTCCATATTTATACAGATAGCGTTGTCACTAGTTCCATGTTTATACAGATAGCGGTGGAGATATTTCCATGTTTATACAGATAGCGGTGGAGATATTTCCATGTTTATAGAGATAGCGGTGTAGATATTTCCATGTTTATACAGATGGCGGTGTACATATTTCCATGTTTATGCAGATGGCGGTGCAGATATTTCCATGTTTATACAGATAGCGGTGTACATATTTCCACATTTATACAGATGACTGTGTAGTTATTTCCATTTTTATACAGATGGCGTTGTAGATATTTCCACATTTATACAGATAGCGGTGGAGGTATTTCCATGTTTATACAGATGACTGTGTAGATATTTTCATATTTTTACACATGTCGCTGTAGATATTTCCATGTTTATATAGATAGTGGTGTGGCTATTTCCATGGTTATACAGATAGCAGTGTAGATATTTCCATGTTTATAGAGATGGCTGTGTAGATATTTCCATGTTTATACAGATGGCAGTGTAGATATTTCCATGTTTGTACAGACAGTGTTGTAGATATTTCCATGTTTATACAGATGACTGTTTAGGTATTTCCATGTTTATACAGATGGCGGTGTAGACATTTCCACGTTTACACAGATAGCGGTGTGGCTATTTCCATGTTTTTACAGATAGCGGTGCAGATATTTCCATGTTTATAGAGACGGCTGTGTAGATATTTACATGTTTATACAGATGGCAGTGTAGTTATTTCCATGTTTATACACATAGTGGTGTAGATATTTCCAGGTTTATACAGATGACTGTGTAGTTATTTCCATGTTTATACAGATGGCGGTGAAGATATTTCCATGTTTATAGAGACAGTCGTGTAGATATTTCCATGTTTATACAGATAGCGGTGTAGATATTTCCATGTTCATAGAGATAGCGGTGTAGATATTTCCATATTTATACAGATAGCGGTGTCACTATTTCCATGTTTATACAGATAGCGGTGCAGATATTTCCATGTTTATACAGATAGCGGTGGAGACATTTCCATGTTTATAGAGATAGCGGTGTAGATATTTCCATGTTTATACAGATAGCTGTCTGGCTATTTCCATGTTTATTCAGATAGCGTTGGAGACATTTCCATGTTCATACAGATGGCAGTGTAGATATTTCCATGTTTATGCAGATGGCAGTGCAGATATTTCCATGTTGATACAGATGACTGTGTAGATATTTTCATATTTTTACACATGTCGGTGTAGATATTTCCATGTTTATAGAGATAGCGGTGTGGCTATTTCCATGTTTATACAGATAGCAGTGTAGATATTTCCATGTTTATAGAGATGGCTGTGTAGATATTTCCATGTTTATACAGATGGCAGTGTAGATATTTCCACGTTTGTACAGACAGTGTTGTAGATATTTCCATGTTTATACAGATGACTGTGTAGGTATTTCCATGTTTATACAGATGGCGGTGTAGATATTTCCATGTTTATACAGATAGCTGTGTGGCTGCTTCCATGTATATACAAATAGCGGTGTAGATATTTCCATGTTTATAGAGATGGCTGTGTAGATATTTACATATTTATACAGATGGCAGTGTAGATATTTCCATGTTTAGACAGATAATGGTGTAGATATTTCCATGTTTATACAGATTGCGGTGTAGGTTTTTCCATGTTTATAGAGATAGCGGTGTAGATATTTCCATGTTTATACAGATAGCTGTGTGGTTATTTCCATGTTTATACAGATAGCGTTGGAGATATTTGCATGTTTATACAGATGGCGGTGTAGATATTTCCATGTTTATGCAGATGGTGGTGCAGATATTTCCATGTTTATACAGATAGTGGTGTACATATTTCCATATTTATACAGGTGACTGTGTAGTTATTTCCATTTTTATACAGATGGCGGTGTAGATATTTCCAGGTTTATACAGATAGCGGTGGAGGTATTTCCATGTTTATACAGATGACTGTGTAGATATTTTCATATTTTTACACATGTCGGTGTAGATATTTCCATGTTTATACAGATAGCGGTGTGGCTATTTCCATGTTTATACAGAAAGCAGTGTAGATATTTCCATGTTTATAGAGATGGCTGTGTAGATATTTCCATGTTTATACAGATGGCAGTGTAGATATTTCCACGTTTGTACAGACAGTGGTGTAGATATTTCCATGTTTATACAGATGACTGTGTAGGTATTTCCATGTTTATACAGATGGTGGTGTAGACATTTCCATGTTTATACAGATCGCGGTATGGATATTTCCATGTTTATACAAATAGCGGTGCAGATATTTCCATGTTTTTAGAGGTAGCTGTGTAGATATTTACATGTTTATACAGATGGCAGTGTAGTTATTTCCATGTTTATACAGATAGTGGTGTAGATAATTCCAGGTTTATACAGATGACTGTGTAGTTATTTCCATGTTTATACAGACGGCGGTGAAGACATTTCCATGTTTATAGAGACAGCCGTGTAGATATTTCCATGTTTATACAGATAGCAGTGTAGACATTTCCATGTTTATAGAGATAGCAGTGTAGATATTTCCATATTTCTACAGATAGCGGTGTCATTATTTCCATGTTTATACAGATAGCGGTGGAGATATTTCCATGTTTATACAGATAGCGGTGGAGATATTTCCATGTTTATAGAGATAGCGGTGTAGATATTTCCATGTTTATACAGATAGCTGTGTGGCTATTTCCATGTTTATACAGATAGCGTTGTAGATATTTCCATGTTTATACAGACGGCAGTGTAGATATTTCCATGTTTATGCAGATGGCGGCGCAGATATTTCCATGTTGATACAGATGACTGTGTAGATATTTTCATATTTTTACACATGTCGGTGTAGATATTTCCATGTTTATACATATAGCGGTGTGGCTATTTCCATGTTTATACAGATAGCAGTGTAGATATTTCCATGTTTATAGAGATGGCTGTGTAGATATTTCCATGTTTATACAGATGGCAGTGTAGGTATTTCCATGTTTGTACAGACAGTGGTGTAGATATTTCCATATTTATACACATGACTGTAGTTATTTCCATTTTTATACAGATAGCGGTGTAGATATTTCCATGTTTATACAGAGAGCGGTGGAGACATTTCCATGTTTATACAGATAGCGGTGTAGATATTTCCATGTTTATAGAGATAGCGGTGTAGATATTTCCATGTTCATACAGATAGCGGTGTGGCTATTTCCATGTTTATACAGATAGCGGTGTAGATATTTCCATGTTTATAGAGATGGCTGTGTAGATATTTACATATTTATACAGATGGCAGTCTAGATATTTCCATGTTTATACAGATAGCGGTGGAGATATTTCCATGTTTATACAGATAGCGGTGGAGATATTTCCATGTTTATAGAGATAGCGGTGTAGATATTTCCATGTTTATACAGATAGCTTTGTGGCTATTTCCATGTTTATACAGATAGCGGTGGAGATATTTCCGTCTTTACAGAGATGGCTGTGTAGATATTTACATATTTAAACAGATGGCAGTGTAGATATTTCCATGTTTAGACAGATAATGGTGTAGATATTTCCATGTTTATACAGATTGAGGTGTAGGAATTTCCATGTTTATAGAGATAGCGGTGTAGATATTTCCATGTTTATACAGAGAGCTGTGTGGCAATTTCCATGTTTATACGGATAGCGTTTGAGATATTTCCATGTTAATACAGATGGCGGTGTGGATATTTCCATGTTTATGCAGATGGCGGTGCAGATATTTCCATGTTTATACAGATAGCGGTGTACATATTTCCATATTTATACAGATGACTGTGTAGTTATTTCCATTTTTATACAGATGGCGGTGTAGATATTTCCATGTTTATACAGATAGCCGTGGAAGTATTTCCATGTTTATACACATGACTGTGTAGATATTTTCATATTTTTTCACATGTCGGTGTAGATATTTCCATGTTTATACAGATAGCGGTGTAGACATTTCCATGTTCATAGAGATAGCGGTGTAGATATTTCCATATTTATACAGATAGCGTTGTCACTAGTTCCATGTTTATACAGATAGCGGTGGAGATATTTCCATGTTTATACAGATATCGGTGAAGATATTTCCATGTTTATAGAGATAGCGGTGTAGATATTTCCATGTTTATACAGATAGCTGTCTGGCTATTTCCATGTTTATTCAGATAGCGTTGGAGACATTTCCATGTTCATACTGATGGCAGTGTAGATATTTCCATGTTTATGCAGATGGCAGTGCAGATATTTCCATGTTGATACAGATGACTGTGTAGATATTTTCATATTTTTACACATGTCGGTGTAGATATTTCCATGTTTATACAGATAGCGGTGTGGCTATTTCCATGTTTATACAGATAGCAGTGTAGATATTTCCATGTTTATAGATATGGCTGTGTAGATATTTCCATGTTTATACAGATGGCAGTGTAGATATTTCCACGTTTGTACAGACAGTGTTGTAGATATTTCCATGTTTATACAGATGACTGTGTAGGTATTTCCATGTTTATACATATGGCGGTGTAGATATTTCCATGTTTATACAGATAGCTGTGTGGCTGCTTCCATGTTTATACAAATAGCGGTGTAGATATTTCCATGTTTATAGAGATGGCTGTGTAGATATTTACATATTTATACAGATGGCAGTGTAGATATTTCCATGTTTAGACAGATAATGGTGTAGATATTTCCATGTTTATACAGATTGCGGTGTAGGTTTTTCCATGTTTATAGAGATAGCGGTGTAGATATTTCCATGTTTATACAGATAGCAGTGTGGCTATTTCCATGTTTATACAGATAGCGTTGGAGATATTTGCATGTTTATACAGATGGCGGTGTAGATATTTCCATGTTTATGCAGATGGTGGTGCAGATATTTCCATGTTTATACAGATAGCGGTGTACATATTTCCATATTTATACAGATGACTGTGTAGTTATTTCCATTTTTATACAGATGGCGGTGTAGATATTTCCACGTTTATACAGATAGCGGTGGAGGTATTTTCATGTTTATACAGATGACTGTGTAGATATTTTCATATTTTTACACATCTCGGTGTAGATATTTCCATGTTTATACAGATAGCGGTGTGGCTATTTCCATGTTTATACAGAAAGCAGTGTAGATATTTCCATGTTTATAGAGATGGCTCTGTAGATATTTCCATGTTTATACAGATGGCAGTGTAGATATTTCCACGTTTGTACAGACAGTGGTGTAGATATTTCCATGTTTATACAGATGACTGTGTAGGTATTTCCATGTTTATACAGATGGTGGTGTAGACATTTCCATGTTTATACAGATAGCGGTATGGATATTTCCATGTTTATACAGATAGCGGTGCAGATATTTCCATGTTTATAGAGATAGATGTGTAGATATTTACATGTTTATACAGATGGCAGTGTAGTTATTTCCATGTTTATACAGATAGTGGTGTAGATACTTCCAGGTTTATACAGATGACTGTGTAGTTATTTCCATGTTTATACAGACGGCGGTGAAGATATTTCCATGTTTATAGATACAGCCGTGTAGATATTTCCATGTTTATACAGATAGCAGTGTAGACATTTCCAAGTTTATAGAGATAGCAGTGTAGATATTTCCATATTTCTACAGATAGCGGTGTCATTATTTCCATGTTTATACAGATAGCGGTGGAGATATTTCCATGTTTATACAGATAGCGGTGGAGATATTTCCATGTTTATAGAGATAGCGGTGTAGATTTATCCATGTTTATACAGATAGCTGTGTGGCTATTTCCATGTTTATACAGATAGCGTTGTAGATATTTCCATGTTTATACAGATGGCAGTGTAGATATTTCCATGTTTATGCAGATGGCGGCGCAGATATTTCCATGTTGATACAGATGACTGTGTAGATATTTTCATATTTTTACACATGTCGGTGTAGATATTTCCATGTTTATACATATAGCGGTGTGGCTATTTCCATGTTTATACAGATAGCAGTGTAGATATTTCCATGTTTATAGAGATGGCTGTGTAGATATTTCCATGTTTATACAGATGGCAGTGTAGGTATTTCCATGTTTGTACAGACAGTGGTGTAGATATTTCCATATTTATACACATGACTGTAGTTATTTCCATTTTTATACAGATAGTGGTGTAGATATTTCCATGTTTATAGAGATAGCGGTGTAGATATTTCCATGTTCATACAGATAGCGGTGTGGCTATTTCCATGTTTATACAGATAGTGGTGTAGATATTTCCATGTTTATAGAGATGGCTGTGTAGACATTTACATATTTATACAGATGGCAGTCTAGATATTTCCATGTTTATACAGATAGCGGTGGAGATATTTCCATGTTTATACAGATAGCGGTGGAGATATTTCCATGTTTATAGAGATGGCTGTGTAGATATTTACATATTTAAACAGATGGCAGTGTAGATATTTCCATGTTTAGACAGATAATGGTGTAGATATTTCCATGTTTATACAGATTGCGGTGTAGGAATTTCCATGTTTATAGAGATAGCGGTGTAGATATTTCCATGTTTATACAGAGAGCTGTGTGGCAATTTCCATGTTTATACGGATAGCGTTTGAGATATTTCCATGTTAATACATATGGCGGTGTGGATATTTCCATGTTTATGCAGATGGCGGTGCAGATATTTCCATGTTTATACAGATAGCGGTGTACATATTTCCATATTTATACAGATGACTGTGTAGTTATTTCCATTTTTATACAGATGGTGGTGTAGATATTTCCATGTTTATACAGATAGCCGTGGAAATATTTCCATGTTTATACAGATGACTGTGTAGATATTTTCATATTTTTTCACATGTCGGTGTAGATATTTCCATGTTTATACAGATAGCGGTGTAGACATTTCCATGTTCATAGAGATAGCGGTGTAGATATTTCCATATTTATACAGATAGCGGTGTCACTAGTTCCATGTTTATACAGATAGCGGTGGAGATATTTCCATGTTTATACAGATAGCGGTGGAGACATTTCCATGTTTATAGAGATAGCGGTGTAGATATTTCCATGTTTATACAGATAGCTGTGTGGCTATTTCCATGTTTATACAGATAGCGGTGGAGATATTTCCATGTTTATAGAGATGGCTGTGTAGATATTTACATATTTAAACAGATGGCAGTGTAGATATTTCCATGTTTATACAGATAGTGGTGTAGATATTTCCAGGTTTATACAGATGACTGTGTAGTTATTTCCATGTTTATACAGATGGCGGTGAAGATATTTCCATGTTTATAGAGACAGCCGTGTAGATATTTCCATGTTTATACAGATAGCGGTGTAGACATTTCCATGTTTATAGAGATAGCGGTGTAGATATTTCCATATTTATACAGATAGCTGTGTAACTATTTCCATGTTTATACAGATAGCGTTGGAGATATTTCGATGTTTATACAGATGGCGGTGTAGATATTTTCATGTTTATGCAGATGGCGGTGCAGATATTTCCATGTTGATACAGATAGCGGTGTACATATTTCCTTATTTATACAGATGACTGTGTAGTTATTTCCATTTTTATAGAGATGGCGGTGTAGATATTTCCATGTTTATACAGATAGCGGTGTGGCTATTTCCATGTTTATACAGATAGCATTGTAGATATTTCCAAGTTTATAGAGATGGCTGTGTAGATATTTCCATGTTTATACAGATGGCAGTGTAGATATTTCCACGTTTGTACAGACAGTGGTGTAGATATTTCCATGTTTATACAGATGACTGTGTAGGTATTTCCATGCCTATACAGATGGCGGTGTAGATATTTCCATGTTTATACAGATAGCGGTGTGGCTGTTTCCATGTTTATACAGATAGCGGTGTTGATATTTCCATGTTTATAGAGATGGCTGTGAAGATATTTACATATTTATACAGATGGCAGTGTAGATATTTCCATGTTTAGACAGATAATGGTGTAGATATTTCCATGTTTATACAGATTGCGGTGTAGTTTTTTCCATGTTTATAGAGATAGCGGTGTAGATATTTCCATGTTTATACAGATAGCTGTGTGGCTATTTCCATGTTTATACAGATAGCGTTGGAGATATTTCCATGTTTATATAGATGGCGGTGTAGATATTTCCATGTTTATGCCGATGGCGGTGCAGATATTTCCATGTTTATACAGATAACGGTGTACATATTTCCATATTTATACAGATGACTGTGTAGTTATTTCCATTTTTATATATATGGAGGTGTAGGTATTTCCATGTTGATACAGAGAGCGGTGGAGGTATTTCCAAGTTTATACAGACGACTGTATAGATATTTTAATATTTTTACACATGTCGGTGTAGATATTTCCATGTTTATACAGATAGCAGCGTGGCTATTTCCATGTTTATACAGATAGCAGTGGAGATATTTCCATGTTTATAGAGATGGCTGTGTAGATATTTCCATGTTTATACAGATGGCAGTGTAGATATTTCCATGTTTGTACAGACAGTGGTGTATATATTTCCACGTTTATACAGATGACTGTGTAGGTAATTCCATGTTTATACAGATGGCGGTGTAGACATTTCCATGTTTATAAAGATAGCGGTGTGGCTATTTCCATGTTTATACAGATAGCGGTGCAGATATTTCCATGTTTATAGAGATGGCTGTGTAGATATTTACATGTTTATACTGATGGCAGTGTAGTTATTTCCATGTTTATACAGATAGTGGTGTAGATATTTCCGGGTTTATACAGATGACTGTGTAGTTATTTCCATGTTTATACAGATGGCGGTGAAGATATTTCCATGTTTATAGAGACAGCCGTGTAGATATTTCCATGTTTATACAGATAACTGTGTAGACATTTCCATGTTTATAGAGATTGCGGTGTAGATTTTTCCATATTTATACAGATAGCGGTGTCTCTATTTCCATGTTTGTACAGATAGCGGTGAAGATATTTCCATGTTTATACAGACAGCATTGGAGATATTTCCATGTTTATAGAGATAGCGGTGTAGATATTACCATGTTAATACAGATAGCTTTGTGGCTATTTCCATGTTTATACAGACAGCGTTGGAGATATTTCCATGTTTATTCAGATGGCGGTGTAGATATTTCCATGTTTATGCAGATGGCGCTACAGATATTTCCATGTTGATACAGATAGCGGTGTTTACTTTTTTCCTTATTTATAGAGATGACAGTGTAGTTATTTCCACTTTTATACAGATGGCGGTGTAGATCTTTCCATGTTTATACTGATAGCGGTGGAGATATTTCCATGTTTATACAGATGACTATCTAGATATTTCCATATTTACACAGATAGCGCTGTCACTATTTCAATGTTTATACTGAAAGCGGTGGAGATATTTCCATGTTTATACAGATAGCGGTGGAGATATTTCCATGTTTATAAAGATAGCGGTGGAGATATTTCCATGTTTATAGAGATAGCGGTGTAGATATTTCCATGTTTATACAGATAGCTGTGTGGCTATTTCCATGTTTATACAGATAGCGGTGTAGATATATCCATGTTTATAGAGATGGCTGTGTAGATATTTACATATTTATACAGATGGCAGTGTAGTTATTTCCATGTTTATACACATAGTGGTGTAGATATTTCCAGGTTCATACAGATGACTGTGTAGTTATTTCCATATTTATGCAGATGGCGGTGAAGGTATTTCCAAGTTTATAGAGACAGCCATGTAGATATTTCCATGTTTATACAGGTAGCGTTGTAGACATTTCCGTGTTTATAAATATAGCGGTGTAGATATTTCCATATTTATACACATAGCGGTGTCACTATTTCCATGTTTATATGGATAGCGGTGGAGATATTTCCATGTTTGTACAGATAGCGGTGGAGATATTTCCATGTTTATAGAGATAGCCGTGTATATATTTCCATTTTTATACAGATATCTGTGTGGCCATTTCCATGTTTATACAGATAGCGGTGTAGATATTTCCATGTTTATAGAGATGGCTGTGTAGATATTTACATATTTATACAGATGGCAGTGTAGATATTTCCATGTTTAGACAGATAATGGTGTAGATATTTCCATGTTTATACAGATTGCGGTGTAGGTATTTCCATGTTTATAGAGATAGCGGTGTAGATATTTCCATGTTTATACAGATGGCTGTGTAGATATTTCCATGTGTATACAGATGGCAGTGTAGATATTTCCATGTTTATACAGATGGAGGTGTAGATATTTCCATGTTTATACAGGTGACAGTGTAGATATTTCCAAGTTTTTACAGATGGCGGTGTAGATATTTCCATCTTTATACAGATAGCGGTGTGGCTATTTCCATGTTTATACAGATAGCGGTGGAGATATTTCCATGTTTAAAGAGATAGCGGTGTGGATATTTCCATGTTTATACAGATAGCTGTGTGGCTATATCCATGTTTATACAGATAGCGTTGGAGATATATCCATGTTTATACAGATAGCGGTGGAGATATTTCCATGTTTATAAAGATAGCGGTCTGAGATAATTCCATGTTTATACAGATAGCGGTGTACAAATTTCCATATTTATACAGGTGACTGTGTAGTTATTTCCATTTTTATACAGATGGCGGTGAAGATATTTCCATGTTTATACAGATAGCGGTGGAGATATTTCCATGTTTATAGAGATAGCGGTGTAGATATTTCCATGTTTAAACAGATAGCTGTGTGGCTATTTCCATGTTTATACAGATAGCGTTGGAGATATTTCCATGTTTATACAGATGGCGGTGTAGATATTTTCATGTTTATGCAGATGGCGGTGCAGATATTTCCATGTTGATACAGATAGCGGTGTACATATTTCCTCATTTATACAGATGACTGTGTAGTTATTTCCATTTTTATACAGATGGCGGTGTAGATATTTCCATGTTTATACAGATAGCGTTGTGTTTATTTCCATGTTTATACAGATAGCAGTGTAGATATTTCCAAGTTTATAGAGATTGCTGTGTAGATATTTCCATGTTTATACAGATGGCAGTGTAGATATTTCCACGTTTGTACAGACAGTGGTGTAGATATTTCCATGTTTATACAGATGACTGTGTAGGTATTTCCATGCTTATACCGATTGCGGTGTAGATATTTCCATGTTTTTCAGATAGCGGTGTGGCTGTTTCCATGTTTATACAGATATCGGTGTAGATATTTCCATGTTTATAGAAATGGCTGTGTAGATATTTACATATTTATACAGATGGCAGTGTAGATATTTCCATGTTTAGACAGATAATGGTGTAGATATTTCCATGTTTATACAGATTGCGGTGTAGTTCTCTCCATGTTTATAGAGATAGCGGTGTAGATATTTCCATGTTTATACAGATAGATGTGTGGCTATTTCCATGTTTATACAGATAGCGTTGGAGACATTTCCATGTTTATATAGATGGCGGTGTAGATATTTCCATGTTTATGCCGATGGCGGTGCAGATATTTCCATGTTTATACAGATAACGGTGTACATATTTCCATATTTATACAGATGACTGTGTAGTTATTTCCATTTTTATACATATGGCGGTGTAGATATTTCCATGTTGATACAGAGAGCGGTGGAGGTATTTCCAAGTTTATACAGACGACTGTGTAGATATTTTCATATTTTTACACATGTCGGTGTAGGTATTTCCATGTTAATAAAGATAGCGGTGAGGCTATTTCCATGTTTATACAGATAGCGGTGCAGATATTTCCATGTTTATAGAGATGGCTGTGTAGATATTTACATGTTTATACAGATGGCAGTGTAGTTATTTCCATGTTTATACAGATAGTGGTGTAGATATTTCCGGGTTTATACAGATGACTGTGTAGTTATTTCCATGTTTATACAGATGGCGGTGAAGATATTTCCATGTTTATAGAGACAGCCGTGTAGATATTTCCATGTTTATACAGATAGCCGTGTAGACATTTCCATGTTTATAGAGATAGCGGTGTAGATTTTTCCATATTTATACAGATAGCGGTGTCACTATTTCCATGTTTATACAGATAGCGGTGGAGATATTTCCATGTTTATACATATAGCAGTGGAGATATTTCCATGTTTATAGAGATAGCGGTGTAGATATTACCATGTTAAAACAGATAGCTGTGTGGCTATTTCCATGTTTATACAGATAGCGTTGGAGATATTTCCATGTTTATTCAGATGGCGGTGTAGATATTTCCATGTTTATGCAGATGGCGCTGCAGATATTTCCATGTTGATACAGATAGCGGTGTACATATTTCCTTATTTATACAGATGACAGTGTAGTTATTTCCACTTTTATACAGATGGCGGTGTAGATATTTCCATGTTTATAAAGATAGCGGTGGAGATATTTCCATGTTTATAGAGATAGCGGTGTAGATATTTCCATGTTTATACAGATAGCGGTGGAGATATTTCCATGTTTATAGAGATAGCCGTGTATATATTTCAATTTTTATACAGATAGCTGTGTGGCCATTTCCATGTTTATACAGATAGCGGTGTAGATATTTCCATGTTTATAGAGATGGCTGTGTGGATATTTACATATTTATACAGATGGCAGTGTAGATATTTCCATGTTTAGACAGATAATGGTGTAGATATTTCCATGTTTATACAGATTGCGGTGTAGGTATTTCCATGTTTATAGAGAAAGCGGTGTAGATATTTCCATGTTTATACAGATGGCTGTGTAGATATTTCCATGTGTATACAGATGGCAGTGTAGATATTTCCATGTTTATACAGATGGAGGTGTAGATATTTCCATGTTTATACAGGTGACAGTGTAGATATTTCCATGTTCTTACGGATGGTGGTGTAGATATTTCCATGTTTATACAGATAGCGCTGTGGCTATTTCCATGTTTATACAGATAGCGGTGGAGATATTTCCATGTTTATAGAGATAGTGGTGTAGATATTTCCATCTTTATGCAGATAGTTGTGTGGCTATATCCATGTTTATACAGATAGCGTTGGAGATATTTCCATGTTTATACAGATAGCGGTGGAGATATTTCCATGTTTATACAGATATCGGTGGAGATATTTCCATGTTTATACAGATAGCGGTGTACATATTTCCATATTTATACAGGTGACTGTGTAGTTATTTCCATGTTTATACAGATGGCGGTGAAGATATTTCCATGTTTATACAGATAGCGGTGGAGATATTTCCATGTTTATACAGATGACTGTGTAGATATTTTCATATTTTTACACATGTCGGTGTACTTATTTCCATGTTTATAGAGATGTCTGTGTAGATATTTCCATGTTTATAGAGATGGCAGTGTAGATATTTCCATGTTTGTACAGACAGTGTTGTAGATATTTCCAGGGTTATACAGATGACTGTGTAGGTATTTCCATGTTTATACAGATGGCGGTGTAGATATTTCCATGTTTGTTGAGATAGCCATGTAGATATTTCCACGTTTATACAGATAGCGGTGTTGACATTTCCATGTTTATAGATATAGCGGTGTAGATATTTCCATATTTATACAGATAGCGGTGTCATTATTTCCATGTTTATACTGATAGCGGTGAAGATATTTCCATGTTTATACAGATAGCGATGTGCCTATTTCCAAGTTTATACAGATAGCGGTGTAGATCTTTCCATGTTTATAGAGATGGCTGTGTAGATATTTACGTATTTATACAGATGGCAGTGTAGATATTTCCATGTTTAGACAGATATTGGTGTAGATATTTCCATGTTTATACAGATTGCGGTGTAGGTGTTTCCATGTTTATAGAGATAGCGGTGTAGATATTTCCATGTTTATACAGATGGCGCTGTAGATATTGCCATGTTTATGCAGATGGCGCTGCCGATATTTCCATGTTTATAGAGATAGCGGTGTACATATTTCCATTTTTATACAGATGACTGTGTAGTTGTTTCCATTTTTATACATATGGCGCTGTAGATATTTCCATGTTTATACAGATAGCGGTGGAGGTATTTCCATGTTTATACAGATGACTGTGTAGATATTTTCATATTTTTACACATGTCGGTGTAGATATTTCCATGTTTATACTGATAGCGGTGGAGATATTTCCATGTTTATAGAGATAGCGGTGTAGATATTTCCATGTTTATACAGATAGCTCTGTGGCTATTTCCATGTTTATACAGATAGCGTTGGAGATATTTCCATGTTTATACAGATGGCGGTGTAGAGATTTTCATGTTTATGCAGATGGCGGTGCAGATATTTCCATGTTGATACAGATAGCGGTGTACATATTTCCTTATTTATACAGATGACTGTGTAGATATTTTCATATTTTTACACATGTCGGTGTAGATATTTCCATGTTTATACAGATAGCAGTGTGGCTATTTCCATGTTTATACAGATAGCAGTGTAGATATTTCCATGTTTATAGAGATGGCTGTGTAGATATTTCCATGTTTATACAGATGGCAGTGTAGATATTTCCATGTTTGTACAGACAGTGGTGTATATATTTCCACGTTTATACAGATGACTGTGTAGGTAATTCCATGTTTATACAGATGGCGGTGTAGACATTTCCATGTTCATAAAGATAGCGGTGTGGCTATTTCCATGTTTATACAGATAGCGGTGCAGATATTTCCATGTTTATAGAGATGGCTGTGTAGATATTTACATGTTTATACAGATGGCAGTGTAGTTATTTCCATGTTTATACAGATAGTGGTGTAGATATTTCCAGGTTTATACAGATGACTGTGTAGTTATTTCCATGTTTATACAGATGGCGGTGAAGATATGTCCATGTTTATAGAGACAGCCGTGTAGACATTTCCATGTTTATAGAGATAGCGGTGTAGATTTTTCCATATTTATACAGATAGCGGTGTCACTATTTCCATGTTTATACAGATAGCGGTGGAGATATTTCCATGTTTATACAGATAGCAGTGGAGATATTTCCATGTTTATAGAGATAGCGGTGTAGATATTACCATGTTAATACAGATAGCTGTGTGGCTATTTCCATGTTTATACAGATAGCGTTTGAGATATTACCATGTTTATTCAGATGGCGGTGTATATATTTCCATGTTTGTGCCGATGGCGCTGCAGATATTTCCATGTTGATACAGATAGCGGTGTACATATTTCCTTATTTATACAGATGACAGTGTAGTTATTTCCACTTTTATACAGATGGCGGTGTAGATCTTTCCATGTTTATACAGATAGCGGTGGAGATATTTCCATGTTTATACAGATGACTATGTAGATATTTCCATATTTACACAGATAGCGGTGTCACTATTTCCATGTTTATACTGATAGCGGTGGAGATATTTCCATGTTTATACAGATAGCGCTGGAGATATTTCCATGTTTATAAAGATAGCGGTGGAGATATTTCCATGTTTATAGAGATAGCGGTGTAGATATTTCCATGTTTATACAGATAGCTGTGTGGCTATTTCCATGTTTATACAGATAGCGGTGTAGATATTTCCATGTTTATAGAGATGGCAATGTAGATATTTACATATTTATACAGATGGCAGTGTAGTTATTTCCATGTTTATACACATAGTGGTGTAGATATTTCCAGGTTTATACAGATGACTGTGTAGTTATTTCCATGTTTATGCAGATGGCGGTGAGGATATTTCCAAGTTTATAGAGACAGCCTTGTAGATATTTCCATGTTTATACAGATAGCGTTGTAGACATTTCCATGTTTATAAATATAGCGGTGTAGATATTTCCATATTAACACACATAGCGATGTCACTATTTCCATGTTTATACAGATAGCGGTGGAGATATTTCCATGTTTATACAGATAGCGGTGGAGATATTGCCATGTTTATAGAGATAGCCATGTATATATTTCCATTTTTATACAGATAGCTGTGTGGCCATTTCCATGTTTATACAGATAGTGGTGTAGATATTTCCATGTTTATAGAGATGGCTGTGTAGATATTTACATATTTATACAGATGGCAGTGTAGATATTTCCATGTTTAGACAGATAATGGTGTAGATATTTCCATGTTTAGACAGATAATGTTGTAGATATTTCCATGTTTATACAGATTGCGGTGTAGGTATTTCCATGTTTATAGAGATAGCAGTGTAGATATTTCCATGTTTATACAGATGGCTGTGTAGATATTTCCATGTGTATACAGATGGCAGTGTAGATATTTCCATGTTTATACAGATGGAGGTGTAGATATTTCCATGTTTATACAGGTGACAGTGTAGATATTTCCATGTTTTTACAGATGGCGGTGTAGATATTTCCATGTTTATACAGATAGCGGTGTGGCTATTTCCATGTTTATACAGATAGCGGTGGAGATATTTCCATGTTTATAGAGATAGCGGTGTAGATATTTCCATGTTTATACAGATAGCTGTGTGGCTATATCCATGTTTATTCAGATAGCGTTGGAGATATTTCCATGTTTATACAGATAGCGGTGTGGCTATTTCCATGTTTATACAGATAGCGGTGCAGATATTTCCATGTTTATAGAGATGGCTGTGTAGATATTTACATGTTTATACAGATGGCAGTGTAGTTATTTCCATGTTTATACAGATAGTGGTGTAGATATTTCCAGGTTTATACAGATGACTGTGTAGTTATTTCCATGTTTATACAGATGGCGGTGAAGATATTTCCATGTTTATAGAGACAGCCGTGTAGATATTTCCATGTTTATACAGAAAGCGTTGTAGACATTTCCATGTTTATAGAGATAGCGGTGTAGATTTTTCCAAATTTATACAGATAGCGGTGTCACTATTTCCATGTTTATACAGATAGCGGTGGAGATATTTCCATGTTTATACAGATAGCAGTGGAGATATTTCCATGTTTATAGAGATAGCGGTGTAGATATTACCATGTTAATACAGATAGCTGTGTGGCTATTTCCATGTTTATACAGATAACGTTGGAGATATTTCCATGTTTATTCAGATGGCGGTGTAGATATTTCCATGTTTATGCAGATGGCGCTGCAGATATATCCATGTTGATACAGACAGCGGTGTACATATTTCCTTATTTATACAGATGACAGTGTAGTTATTTCCACTTTTATACAGATGGCGGTGTAGATCTTTCCATGTTTATACAGATAGCGGTGGAGATATTTCCATGTTTATACAGATGACTATGTAGATATTTCCATATTTATACAGATAGCGGTGTCACTATTTCCATGTTTATACGGATAGCGGTGGAGATATTTCCATGTTTATACAGATAGCGGTGGAGATATTTCCATGTTTATAAAGATAGCGGTGGAGATATTTCCATGTTTATAGAGATAGCGGTGTAGATATTTCCATGTTTATACAGATAGCTGTGTGGCTATTTCCATGTTTATACAGATAGCGGTGTAGATATTTCCATGTTTATAGAGATGGCTGTGTAGATATTTACATATTTATACAGATGGCAGTGTAGTTATTTCCATGTTTATACACATAGTGGTGTAGATATTTCCAGTTTTATACAGCTGACTGTGTAGTTATTTCCATGTTTATGCAGATGGCGGTGAAGATATTTCCAAGTTTATAGAGACAGCCATGTAGATATTTCCATGTTTATACAGATAGCGTTGTAGACATTTCCATGTTTATAAATATAGCGGTGTAGATATTTCCATATTTATACACATAGCGGTGTCACTATTTCCATGTTTATACAGATAGCGGTGGAGATATTTCCATGTTTATACAGATAGCGGTGGAGATATTGCCATGTTCATAGAGATAGCCGTGTATATATTTCCATTTTTATACAGATAGCTGTGTGGCCATTTCCATGTTTATACAGATAGCGGTGTAGATATTTCCATGTTTATAGAGATGGCTCTGTAGATATTTACATATTTATACAGATGGCAGTGTAGATATTTCCATGTTTAGACAGATAATGGTGTAGATATTTCCATGTTTAGACAGATAATGTTGTAGATATTTCCATGTTTATACAGATTGCGGTGTAGGTATTTCCATGTTTATAGAGATAGCAGTGTAGATATTTCCATGTTTATACAGATGGCTGTGTAGATATTTCCATGTGTATACAGATGGCAGTGTAGATATTTCCATGTTTATACAGATGGAGGTGTAGATATTTCCATGTTTATACAGGTGACAGTGTAGATATTTCCATGTTTTTACAGATGGCGGTGTAGATATTTCCATGTTTATAGAGATAGCGGTGTGGCTATTTCCATGTTTATACAGATAGCGGTGGAGATATTTCCATGTTTATAGAGATAGCGGTGTAGATATTTCCATGTTTATACAGATAGCTGTGTGGCTATATCCATGTTTATATAGATAGCGTTGGAGATATTTCCATGTTTATACAGATAGCGGTGGAGATATTTCCATGTTTGTACAGATAGCGGTGGAGATATTTCCATGTTTATACAGATAGCGGTGTACATATTTCCATATTTATACAGGTGACTGTGTAGTTATTTCCATTTTTATACAGATGGCGGTGAAGATATTTCCACGTTTATACAGATAGCGGTGGAGATATTTCCATGTTTATACAGATGACTGTGTAGATATTTTCATATTTTTACACATGTCGGTGTAGATATTTCCATGTTTATACAGATGGCGGTGTGGCTATTTCCATGTTTATACAGATAGCAGTGTAGATATTTCCATGTTTATAGAGATGTCTGTGTAGATATTTCCATCTTTATACAGATGGCAGTGTAGATATTTCCATGTTTGTACAGACAGTGGTGTAGATATATACATGTTTATACAGATCACTTTGTAGGTATTTCCATGTTTATAGAGATGGCGGTGTAGATATTTCCATGTTTATACAGATAGCGGTGTGGCTATTTCCATGTTTATACATATAACGGTGTAGATATTTCCATGTTTATAGAGATGGCTGTGAAGATATTTACATGTTTATACTGATGGAAGTGTAGATATTTCCATGGTTATACAGATAGTGGTGTAGATATTTCCAGGTTTATACAGATGAATGTGTAGTTATTTCCATGTTTATACAGATGGCGGTGTAGATATTTCCATGTTTATTGAGATAGCCATGTAGATATTTCCAAGTTTATACAGATAGCGGTGTAGACATTTCCATGTTTATAGAGATAGCGGTGTAGATATTTCCATATTTATACAGATAGCGGTGACACTATTTCCATGTTTATACTGATAGCGGTGAAGATATTTCCATGTTTATACAGATAGCGGTGGAGATATTTCCATGTTTATACAGATAGCGGTGGAGATATTTCCATGTTTATAGAGATAGCGGAGTAGATATTTCCATGTTTATACAGATAGGGATGTGCCTATTTCCAAGTTTATACAGATAGCGGTGTAGATATTTCCATGTTTATAGAGATGGCTGTGTAGATATTTACGTATTTATACAGATGGCAGTGTAGATATTTCCATGTTTAGACAGATATTCGTGTAGATATTTCCATGTTTATACAGATTGCGGTGTAGGTATTTCCATGTTTATAGAGATAGCGGTGTAGATATTTCCATGTTTATACAGATGGCGGTGTAGATATTGCCATGTTTATGCAGATGGCGGTGCAGATATTTCCATGTTTATAGAGATAGCGGTGTACATATTTCCATATTTATACAGATGTCTGTGTAGTTGTTTCCATTTTTAAACAGATGGCACTGTGGATATTTCCATGTTTATACAGATAGCGGTGGAGGTATTTCCATGTTTATACAGATGACTGTGTAGATATTTTCATATTTTTACACATGTCGGTGTAGATATTTCCATGTTTATACAGATAGCGTTGTGGCTATTTCCATGTTTATATAGATAGTAGTGTAGATATTTCCATGTTTATAGAGATGGCTGTGTAGATATTTCCATGATTATACAGCTGGCAGTTTAGATATTTCCATATTTGTACAGACTGTGGTGTAGATATTTCCATGTTTATTCAGATGACTGAGTTGGTATTTCCATGTTAATGCAGATGGCGGTGAAGATATTTCCATGTTTATAGAGACAGCCATGTAGATATTTCCATGTTTATACAGATAGCGGTGTAGACATTTCCATGTTTATAGAGATAGCGGTGTAGATATTTCCATGTTTATACAGATAGCGGTGGAGATATTTCCATGTTTATACAGATAGCGATGTGCCTATTTCCAAGTTTATACAGATAGCGGTGTAGATCTTTCCATGTTTATAGAGATGGCTGTGTAGATATTTACGTATTTATACAGATGGCAGTGTAGATATTTCCATGTTTAGACAGATATTGGTGTAGATATTTCCATGTTTATACAGATTGCGGTGTAGTTGTTTAGATGTTTATAGAGATAGCGGTGTAGATATTTCCATGTTTATACAGATGGCGCTGTAGATATTGCCATGTTTATGCAGATGGCGCTGCCGATATTTCCATGTTTATAGAGATAGCGGTGTACATATTTCCATTTTTATACAGATGACTGTGTAGTTGTTTCCATTTTTATACATATGGCGCTGTAGATATTTCCATGTTTATACAGATAGCGGTGGAGGTATTTCCATGTTTATACAGATGACTGTGTAGATATTTTCATATTTTTACACATGTCGGTGTAGATATTTCCATGTTTATACTGATAGCGGTGGAGATATTTCCATGTTTATAGAGATAGCGGTGTAGATATTTCCATGTTTATACAGATAGCTCTGTGGCTATTTCCATGTTTATACAGATAGCGTTGGAGATATTTCCATGTTTATACAGATGGCGGTGTAGAGATTTTCATGTTTATGCAGATGGCGGTGCAGATATTTCCATGTTGATACAGATAGCGGTGTACATATTTCCTTATTTATACAGATGACTGTGTAGTTATTTCCATTTTTATACAGATGGCGGTGTAGATATTTCCATGTTTATACAGACAGCGGTGTGGCTATTTCCATGTTTATACAGATAGCAGTGTAGATATTTCCAAGTTTATAGAGATGGCTGTGTAGATATTTCCATGTTTATACAGATGGCAGTGTAGATATTTCCACGTTTGTACAGACAGTGGAGTAGATATTTCCATGTTTATACAGATGACTGTGTAGGTATTTCCATGCTTATACAGATGGCGGTGTAGATATTTCCATGTTTATACAGATAGCGGTGTGGCTGTTTCCATGTTTATACAGATAGCGGTGTAGATATTTCCATGTTTATAGAGATGGCTGTGTAGATATTTACATATTTATACAGATGGCAGTGTAGATATTTCCATGTTTAGACAGATAATGGTGTAGATATTTCCATGTTTATACAGATTGCGGTGTAGTTTTTTCCATGTTTATAGAGATAGCGGTGTAGATATTTCCATGTTTAAACAGATAGCTGTGTGGCTATTTCCATGTTTATACAGATAGCGTTGGAGATATTTCCATGTTTATATAGATGGCGGTGTAGATATTTCCATGTTTATACAGATGGCGGTGTAGATATTGCCATGTTTATGCAGATGGCGGTGCAGATATTTCCATGTTTATAGAGATAGCGGTGTACATATTTCCATATTTATACAGATGTCTGTGTAGTTGTTTCCATTTTTAAACAGATGGCACTGTGGATATTTCCATGTTTATACAGATAGCGGTGGAGGTATTTCCATGTTTATACAGATGACTGTGTAGATATTTTCATATTTTTACACATGTCGGTGTAGATATTTCCATGTTTATACAGATAGCGTTGTGGCTATTTCCATGTTTATATAGATAGTAGTGTAGATATTTCCATGTTTATAGAGATGGCTGTGTAGATATTTCCATGATTATACAGCTGGCAGTTTAGATATTTCCATATTTGTACAGACTGTGGTGTAGATATTTCCATGTTTATTCAGATGACTGAGTTGGTATTTCCATGTTAATGCAGATGGCGGTGAAGATATTTCCATGTTTATAGAGACAGCCATGTAGATATTTCCATGTTTATACAGATAGCGGTGTAGACATTTCCATGTTTATAGAGATAGCGGTGTAGATATTTCCATGTTTATACAGATAGCGGTGGAGATATTTCCATGTTTATACAGATAGCGATGTGCCTATTTCCAAGTTTATACAGATAGCGGTGTAGATCTTTCCATGTTTATAGAGATGGCTGTGTAGATATTTACGTATTTATACAGATGGCAGTGTAGATATTTCCATGTTTAGACAGATATTGGTGTAGATATTTCCATGTTTATACAGATTGCGGTGTAGTTGTTTAGATGTTTATAGAGATAGCGGTGTAGATATTTCCATGTTTATACAGATGGCGCTGTAGATATTGCCATGTTTATGCAGATGGCGCTGCCGATATTTCCATGTTTATAGAGATAGCGGTGTACATATTTCCATTTTTATACAGATGACTGTGTAGTTGTTTCCATTTTTATACATATGGCGCTGTAGATATTTCCATGTTTATACAGATAGCGGTGGAGGTATTTCCATGTTTATACAGATGACTGTGTAGATATTTTCATATTTTTACACATGTCGGTGTAGATATTTCCATGTTTATACTGATAGCGGTGGAGATATTTCCATGTTTATAGAGATAGCGGTGTAGATATTTCCATGTTTATACAGATAGCTCTGTGGCTATTTCCATGTTTATACAGATAGCGTTGGAGATATTTCCATGTTTATACAGATGGCGGTGTAGAGATTTTCATGTTTATGCAGATGGCGGTGCAGATATTTCCATGTTGATACAGATAGCGGTGTACATATTTCCTTATTTATACAGATGACTGTGTAGTTATTTCCATTTTTATACAGATGGCGGTGTAGATATTTCCATGTTTATACAGACAGCGGTGTGGCTATTTCCATGTTTATACAGATAGCAGTGTAGATATTTCCAAGTTTATAGAGATGGCTGTGTAGATATTTCCATGTTTATACAGATGGCAGTGTAGATATTTCCACGTTTGTACAGACAGTGGAGTAGATATTTCCATGTTTATACAGATGACTGTGTAGGTATTTCCATGCTTATACAGATGGCGGTGTAGATATTTCCATGTTTATACAGATAGCGGTGTGGCTGTTTCCATGTTTATACAGATAGCGGTGTAGATATTTCCATGTTTATAGAGATGGCTGTGTAGATATTTACATATTTATACAGATGGCAGTGTAGATATTTCCATGTTTAGACAGATAATGGTGTAGATATTTCCATGTTTATACAGATTGCGGTGTAGTTTTTTCCATGTTTATAGAGATAGCGGTGTAGATATTTCCATGTTTAAACAGATAGCTGTGTGGCTATTTCCATGTTTATACAGATAGCGTTGGAGATATTTCCATGTTTATATAGATGGCGGTGTAGATATTTCCATGTTTATGCCGATGGCGGTGCAGATATTTCCATGTTTATACAGATAACGGTGTACATATTTCCATATTTATACAGATGACTGTGTAGTTATTTCCATTTTTATACATATGGCGGTGTAGATATTTCCATGTTGATACAGATAGCGGTGGAGGTATTTCCAAGTTTATACAGACGACTGTGTAGATATTTTCATATTTTTACACATGTCGGTGTAGATATTTCCATGTTTATACAGATAGCAGTGTGGCTATTTCCATGTTTATACAGATAGCAGTGTAGATATTTCCATGTTTATAGAGATGGCTGTGTAGATATTTCCATGTTTATACAGATGGCAGTGTAGATATTTCCATGTTTGTACAGACAGTGGTGTATATATTTCCACGTTTATACAGATGACTGTGTAGGTAATTCCATGTTTATACAGATGGCGGTGTAGACATTTCCATGTTCATAAAGATATCGGTGTGGCTATTTCCATGTTTATACAGATAGCGGTGCAGATATTTCCATGTTTATAGAGATGGCTGTGTAGATATTTACATGTTTATACAGATGGCAGTGTAGTTATTTCCATGTTTATACAGATAGTGGTGTAGATATTTCCAGGTTTATACAGATGACTGTGTAGTTATTTCCATGTTTATACAGATGGCGGTGAAGATATGTCCATGTTTATAGAGACAGCCGTGTAGACATTTCCATGTTTATAGAGATAGCGGTGTAGATTTTTCCATATTTATACAGATAGCGGTGTCACTATTTCCATGTTTATACAGATAGCGGTGGAGATATTTCCATGTTTATACAGATAGCAGTGGAGATATTTCCATGTTTATAGAGATAGCGGTGTAGATATTACCATGTTAATACAGATAGCTGTGTGGCTATTTCCATGTTTACACAGATAGCGTTTGAGATATTTCCATGTTTATTCAGATGGCGGTGTATATATTTCCATGTTTGTGCCGATGGCGCTGCAGATATTTCCATGTTGATACAGATAGCGGTGTACATATTTCCTTATTTATACAGATGACAGTGTAGTTATTTCCACTTTTATACAGATGGCGGTGTAGATCTTTCCATGTTTATACAGATAGCGGTGGAGATATTTCCATGTTTATACAGATGACTATGTAGATATTTCCATATTTACACAGATAGCGGTGTCACTATTTCCATGTTTATACTGATAGCGGTGGAGATATTTCCATGTTTATACAGATAGCGCTGGAGATATTTCCATGTTTATAAAGATAGCGGTGGAGATATTTCCATGTTTATAGAGATAGCGGTGTAGATATTTCCATGTTTATACAGATAGCTGTGTGGCTATTTCCATGTTTATACAGATAGCGGTGTAGATATTTCCATGTTTATAGAGATGGCAATGTAGATATTTACATATTTATACAGATGGCAGTGTAGTTATTTCCATGTTTATACACATAGTGGTGTAGATATTTCCAGGTTTATACAGATGACTGTGTAGTTATTTCCATGTTTATGCAGATGGCGGTGAGGATATTTCCAAGTTTATAGAGACAGCCATGTAGATATTTCCATGTTTATACAGATAGCGTTGTAGACATTTCCATGTTTATAAATATAGCGGTGTAGATATTTCCATATTAACACACATAGCGGTGTCACTATTTCCATGTTTATACGGATAGCGGTGGAGATATTTCCATGTTTATACAGATAGCGGTGGAGATATTGCCATGTTTATAGAGATAGCCATGTATATATTTCCATTTTTATACAGATAGCTGTGTGGCCATTTCCATGTTTATACAGATAGTGGTGTAGATATTTCCATGTTTATAGAGATGGCTGTGTAGATATTTACATATTTATACAGATGGCAGTGTAGATATTTCCATGTTTAGACAGATAATGGTGTAGATATTTCCATGTTTAGACAGATAATGTTGTAGATATTTCCATGTTTATACAGATTGCGGTGTAGGTATTTCCATGTTTATAGAGATAGCAGTGTAGATATTTCCATGTTTATACAGATGGCTGTGTAGATATTTCCATGTGTATACAGATGGCAGTGTAGATATTTCCATGTTTATACAGATGGAGGTGTAGATATTTCCATGTTTATACAGGTGACAGTGTAGATATTTCCATGTTTTTACAGATGGCGGTGTAGATATTTCCATGTTTATACAGATAGCGGTGTGGCTATTTCCATGTTTATACAGATAGCGGTGGAGATATTTCCATGTTTATAGAGATAGCGGTGTAGATATTTCCATGTTTATACAGATAGCTGTGTGGCTATATCCATGTTTATTCAGATAGCGTTGGAGATATTTCCATGTTTATACAGATAGCGGTGTGGCTATTTCCATGTTTATACAGATAGCGGTGCAGATATTTCCATGTTTATAGAGATGGCTGTGTAGATATTTACATGTTTATACAGATGGCAGTGTAGTTATTTCCATGTTTATACAGATAGTGGTGTAGATATTTCCAGGTTTATACAGATGACTGTGTAGTTATTTCCATGTTTATACAGATGGCGGTGAAGATATTTCCATGTTTATAGAGACAGCCGTGTAGATATTTCCATGTTTATACAGAAAGCGTTGTAGACATTTCCACGTTTATAGAGATAGCGGTGTAGATTTTTCCAAATTTATACAGATAGCGGTGTCACTATTTCCATGTTTATACAGATAGCGGTGGAGATATTTCCATGTTTATACAGATAGCAGTGGAGATATTTCCATGTTTATAGAGATAGCGGTGTAGATATTACCATGTTAATACAGATAGCTGTGTGGCTATTTCCATGTTTATACAGATAACTTTGGAGATATTTCCATGTTTATTCAGATGGCGGTGTAGATATTTCCATGTTTATGCAGATGGCGCTGCAGATATATCCATGTTGATACAGACAGCGGTGTACATATTTCCTTATTTATACAGATGACAGTGTAGTTATTTCCACTTTTATACAGATGGCGGTGTAGATCTTTCCATGTTTATACAGATAGCGGTGGAGATATTTCCATGTTTATACAGATGACTATGTAGATATTTCCATATTTATACAGATAGCGGTGTCACTATTTCCATGTTTATACGGATAGCGGTGGAGATATTTCCATGTTTATACAGATAGCGGTGGAGATATTTCCATGTTTATAAAGATAGCGGTGGAGATATTTCCATGTTTATAGAGATAGCGGTGTAGATATTTCCATGTTTATACAGATAGCTGTGTGGCTATTTCCATGTTTATACAGATAGCGGTGTAGATATTTCCATGTTTATAGAGATGGCTGTGTAGATATTTACATATTTATACAGATGGCAGTGTAGTTATTTCCATGTTTATACACATAGTGGTGTAGATATTTCCAGTTTTATACAGCTGACTGTGTAGTTAATTCCATGTTTATGCAGATGGCGGTGAAGATATTTCCAAGTTTATAGAGACAGCCATGTAGATATTTCCATGTTTATACAGATAGCGTTGTAGACATTTCCATGTTTATAAATATAGCGGTGTAGATATTTCCATATTTATACACATAGCGGTGTCACTATTTCCATGTTTATACAGATAGCGGTGGAGATATTTCCATGTTTATACAGATAGCGGTGGAGATATTGCCATGTTCATAGAGATAGCCGTGTATATATTTCCATTTTTATACAGATAGCTGTGTGGCCATTTCCATGTTTATACAGATAGCGGTGTAGATATTTCCATGTTTATAGAGATGGCTCTGTAGATATTTACATATTTATACAGATGGCAGTGTAGATATTTCCATGTTTAGACAGATAATGGTGTAGATATTTCCATGTTTAGACAGATAATGTTGTAGATATTTCCATGTTTATACAGATTGCGGTGTAGGTATTTCCATGTTTATAGAGATAGCAGTGTAGATATTTCCATGTTTATACAGATGGCTGTGTAGATATTTCCATGTGTATACAGATGGCAGTGTAGATATTTCCATGTTTATACAGATGGAGGTGTAGATATTTCCAAGTTTATACAGGTGACAGTGTAGATATTTCCATGTTTTTACAGATGGCGGTGTAGATATTTCCATGTTTATAGAGATAGCGGTGTGGCTATTTCCATGTTTATACAGATAGCGGTGGAGATATTTCCATGTTTATAGAGATAGCGGTGTAGATATTTCCATGTTTATACAGATAGCTGTGTGGCTATATCCATGTTTATATAGATAGCGTTGGAGATATTTCCATGTTTATACAGATAGCGGTGGAGATATTTCCATGTTTGTACAGATAGCGGTGGAGATATTTCCATGTTTATACAGATAGCGGTGTACATATTTCCATATTTATACAGGTGACTGTGTAGTTATTTCCATTTTTATACAGATGGCGGTGAAGATATTTCCACGTTTATACAGATAGCGGTGGAGATATTTCCATGTTTATACAGATGACTGTGTAGATATTTTCATATTTTTACACATGTCGGTGTAGATATTTCCATGTTTATACAGATGGCGGTGTGGCTATTTCCATGTTTATACAGATAGCAGTGTAGATATTTCCATGTTTATAGAGATGTCTGTGTAGATATTTCCATCTTTATACAGATGGCAGTGTAGATATTTCCATGTTTGTACAGACAGTGGTGTAGATATATCCATGTTTATACAGATCACTTTGTAGGTATTTCCATGTTTATAGAGATGGCGGTGTAGATATTTCCATGTTTATACAGATAGCGATGTGGCTATTTCCATGTTTATACATATAACGGTGTAGATATTTCCATGTTTATAGAGATGGCTGTGAAGATATTTACATGTTTATACTGATGGAAGTGTAGATATTTCCATGGTTATACAGATAGTGGTGTAGATATTTCCAGGTTTATACAGATGAATGTGTAGTTATTTCCATGTTTATACAGATGGCGGTGTAGATATTTCCATGTTTATTGAGATAGCCATGTAGATATTTCCAAGTTTATACAGATAGCGGTGTAGACATTTCCATGTTTATAGAGATAGCGGTGTAGCTATTTCCATATTTATACAGATAGCGGTGACACTATTTCCATGTTTATACTGATAGCGGTGAAGATATTTCCATGTTTATACAGATAGCGGTGGAGATATTTCCATGTTTATACAGATAGCGGTGGAGATATTTCCATGTTTATAGAGATAGCGGAGTAGATATTTCCATGTTTATACAGATAGGGATGTGCCTATTTCCAAGTTTATACAGATAGCGGTGTAGATATTTCCATGTTTATAGAGATGGCTGTGTAGATATTTACGTATTTATACAGATGGCAGTGTAGATATTTCCATGTTTAGACAGATATTCGTGTAGATATTTCCATGTTTATACAGATTGCGGTGTAGGTATTTCCATGTTTATAGAGATAGCGGTGTAGATATTTCCATGTTTATACAGATGGCGGTGTAGATATTGCCATGTTTATGCAGATGGCGGTGCAGATATTTCCATGTTTATAGAGATAGCGGTGTACATATTTCCATATTTATACAGATGTCTGTGTAGTTGTTTCCATTTTTAAACAGATGGCGCTGTGGATATTTCCATGTTTATACAGATAGCGGTGGAGGTATTTCCATGTTTATACAGATGACTGTGTAGATATTTTCATATTTTTACACATGTCGGTGTAGATATTTCCATGTTTATACAGATGGCGGTGTAGATATTTCCATGTTTATACAGATAGCTGTGTAGCTATTTCCATGTTTATACAGATAGCGTTGGAGATATTTCCATGTTTATAAATATGGCGGTGTAGATATTTCCATGTTTATGCAGATGGCGGTGCAGATATTTCCATCTTTATACACATAGCGATGTACATATTTCCCTATTTATACAGATGACTGTGTAGTTATTTCTATTTTAATACAGATGGCGGTTTAGATATTTCCATGTTTATACAGATAGCGGTGGAGAAATTTCCATGTTTATAGAGATAGCGGTGGAGATATTTCCATGTTTATAGAGATAGCGGTGAAGATATTTCCATGTTTATACAGATAGCTGTGTGGCTATTTCCATGTTTATACAGATAGCGTTGGAGATATTTCCATGTTTACACAGATAGCGGTGGAGATATTTCCATGTTTATAGAGATAGCGGAGTAGATATTTTTCTTGTTTATACAGATAGTGGGGAAGATATTTCCATGTTTATACAGATAGCGTTGGAGATATTTCCATGTTTACACAGATAGCGGTGGAGATATTTCCATGTTTATACAGATAGCGGTGTGGCTATTTCCATGTTCATAGAGATGGCTGTGTAGATATTTCCATGTTTATTCCGATGGCAGTGTAGATATTTCCATGTTTGTAAATACAGTTGTGTAGATATTTCCAGGTTTATACAGATGACTGTGTAGGTATTTCCATGTTTATACAGATGGCGGTGTAGATATTTCCATGTTTATACAGATAGCTGTGTAGCTATTTCCATGTTTATACAGATAGCGTTGGAGATATTTCCATGTTTATAAATATGGCGGTGTAGATATTTCCATGTTTATGCAGATGGCGGTGCAGATATTTCCATCTTTATACACATAGCGGTGTACATATTTCCTTATTTATACAGATGACTGTGTAGTTATTTTTATTTTAATACAGATAGCGGTTTAGATATTTCCATGTTTATACAGATAGCGGTGGAGATATTTCCATGTTTATACAGATGACTGTGTAGATATTTTCATATTTTTAAACATGTCGGTGTAGATATTTCCATGTTTATAGAGATGGCTCTGTAGATATTTACATGTTTATACAGATGGCAGTGTAGATATTTTCATTTTTATACAGATAATGGTGTACATAATTCCAGGTTTATACAGATGACTGTGTAGGTATTTCCATGTTTATACAGATGGCGGTGTAGATGTTTCCATGTTTATAGAGATAGCCATGTAGTTATTTCCATATATATACAGATAGCGGTGTCACTATTTCCATGTTTATACAGATAGCAGTGTAGATAATTCCATGTTTATACAGATAGCGGTGTAGATATTTCCATGTTTATAGAGAAAGCGGTGGAGATATTTCCATGTTTATAGAGATAGCGGTGTAGATATTTCCATGTTTATACAGATAGCTCTGTGGCTATTTGCATGTTTATACAGATAGCAGTGTGGATATTTCCATGTTTATAGAGATGGCTCTGTAGATATTTACTTATTTATACAGATGCCAGTGTAGATATTTCCATGTTTAGACAGATAATGGTGTAGATATTTCCAGGTTTATACAGATGACTGTGTAGGTATTTCCATGTTTATACAGATGGCGGTGTAGATATTTCCATGTTTATACAGATAGCTGTGTAGCTATTTCCATGTTTATACAGATAGCGTTGGAGATATTTCCATGTTTATAAATATGGCGGTGTAGATATTTCCATGTTTATGCAGATGGCGGTGCAGATATTTCCATCTTTATACACATAGCGGTGTACATATTTCCCTATTTATACAGATGACTGTGTAGTTATTTCTATTTTAATACAGATGGCGGTTTAGATATTTCCATGTTTATACAGATAGCGGTGGAGAAATTTCCATGTTTATACAGATAGCGGTGGAGATATTTCCATGTTTATAGAGATAGCGGTGAAGATATTTCCATGTTTATACAGATAGCTGTGTGGCTATTTCCATGTTTATACAGATAGCGTTGGAGATATTTCCATGTTTACACAGATAGCGGTGGAGATATTTCCATGTTTATAGAGATAGCGGAGTAGATATTTTTCTTGTTTATACAGATAGTGGGGAAGATATTTCCATGTTTATACAGATAGCGTTGGAGATATTTCCATGTTTACACAGATAGCGGTGGAGATATTTCCATGTTTATACAGATAGCGGTGTGGCTATTTCCATGTTCATAGAGATTTCTGTGTAGATATTTCCATGTTTATTCCGATGGCAGTGTAGATATTTCCATGTTTGTAAATACAGTTGTGTAGATATTTCCAGGTTTATACAGATGACTGTGTAGGTATTTCCATGTTTATACAGATGGCGGTGTAGATATTTCCATGTTTATACAGATAGCTGTGTAGCTATTTCCATGTTTATAGAGATAGCGTTGGAGATATTTCCATGTTTATAAATATGGCGGTGTAGATATTTCCATGTTTATGCAGATGGCGGTGCAGATATTTCCATCCTTATACACATAGCGGTGTACATATTTCCTTATTTATACAGATGACTGTGTAGTTATTTCTATTTTAATACAGATAGCGGTTTAGATATTTCCATGTTTATACAGATAGCAGTGGAGATATTTCCATGTTTATACAGATGACTGTGTAGATATTTTCATATTTTTACACATGTCTGTGTAGATATTTCCATGTTTATACAGATGGCAGTGTAGATATTTCCATGTTTGTACAGACAGTGGTGTAGATATATCCATGTTTATACAGATCACTTTGTAGGTATTTCCATGTTTATAGAGATGGCGGTGTAGATATTTCCATGTTTATACAGATAGCGGTGTGGCTATTTCCATGTTTATACATATAACGGTGTAGATATTTCCATGTTTATAGAGATGGCTGTGAAGATATTTACATGTTTATACTGATGGAAGTGTAGATATTTCCATGTTTATACAGATAGTGGTGTAGATATTTCCAGGTTTATACAGATGAATGTGTAGTTATTTCCATGTTTATACAGATGGCGGTGTAGATATTTCCATGTTTATTGAGATAGCCATGTAGATATTTCCAAGTTTATACAGATAGCGGTGTAGACATTTCCATGTTTATAGAGATAGCGGTGTAGATATTTCCATATTTATACAGATAGCGGTGACACTATTTCCATGTTTATACTGACAGCGGTGAAGATATTTCCATGTTTATACAGATAGCGGTGGAGATATTTCCATGTTTATAGAGATAGCGGAGTAGATATTTCCATGTTTATACAGATAGGGATGTGCCTATTTCCAAGTTTATACAGATGGCAGTGTAGATATTTCCATGTTTGTACAGACAGTGGTGTAGATATATCCATGTTTATACAGATCACTTTGTAGGTATTTCCATGTTTATAGAGATGGCGGTGTAGATATTTCCATGTTTATACAGATAGCGGTGTGGCTATTTCCATGTTTATACATATAACGGTGTAGATATTTCCATGTTTATAGAGATGGCTGTGAAGATATTTACATGTTTATACTGATGGAAGTGTAGATATTTCCATGTTTATACAGATAGTGGTGTAGATATTTCCAGGTTTATACAGATGAATGTGTAGTTATTTCCATGTTTATACAGATGGCGGTGTAGATATTTCCATGTTTATTGAGATAGCCATGTAGATATTTCCAAGTTTATACAGATAGCGGTGTAGACATTTCCATGTTTATAGAGATAGCGGTGTAGATATTTCCATATTTATACAGATAGCGGTGACACTATTTCCATGTTTATACTGACAGCGGTGAAGATATTTCCATGTTTATACAGATAGCGGTGGAGATATTTCCATGTTTATAGAGATAGCGGAGTAGATATTTCCATGTTTATACAGATAGGGATGTGCCTATTTCCAAGTTTATACAGATAGCGGTGTAGATATTTCCATGTTTATAGAGATGGCTGTGTAGATATTTACGTATTTATACAGATGGCAGTGTAGATATTTCCATGTTTAGACAGATATTCGTGTAGATATTTCCATGTTTATACAGATTGCGGTGTAGGTATTTCCATGTTTATAGAGATAGCGGTGTAGATATTTCCATGTTTATACAGATGGCGGTGTAGATATTGCCATGTTTATGCAGATGGCGGTGCAGATATTTCCATGTTTATAGAGATAGCGGTGTACATATTTCCATATTTATACAGATGTCTGTGTAGTTGTTTCCATTTTTAAACAGATGGCGCTGTAGATAATTCCATGTTTATACAGATAGCGGTGGAGGTATTTCCATGTTTATACAGATGACTGTGTAGATATTTTCATATTTTTACACATGTCGGTGTAGATATTTCCATGTTTATACAGATAGCGTTGTGGCTATTTCCATGTTTATATAGATAGTAGTGTAGATATTTCCATGTTTATAGAGATGGCTGTGTAGATATTTCCATGATTATACAGCTGGCAGTTTAGATATTTCCATATTTGTACAGACTGTGGTGTAGATATTTCCATGTTTATTCAGATGACTGAGTTGGTATTTCCATGTTTATGCAGATGGCGGTGAAGATATTTCCATGTTTATAGAGACAGCCATGTAGATATTTCCATGTTTATACAGATAGCGGTGTAGACATTTCCATGTTTATAGAGATAGCGGTGTAGATATTTCCATGTTTATACAGATAGCGGTGGAGATATTTCCATGTTTATACAGATAGCGGTGGAGATATTTCCATGTTTATAGAGATAGCGGTGTAGATATTTCCACGTTTATACAGATAGCTGTGTGGCTATTTCCATGTTTTTACAGATAGCGGTGTACATATTTCTATGTTTATAGAGATGGCTGTGTGGATATTTACATATTTATACAGATGGCATTGTAGATATTTCCAGGTTTATACAGATGGAGGTGTAGATATTTCCATGTTTATACAGATGACTGTGTAGATATTTCCATGTTTTTACAGATGGCGGTGTAGATATTTCCATTTTTATACAGATAGCGGTGAGGCTATTTCCATGTTTATACATATAGCGATGTAGATATTTCCATGTTAATAGAGATGCCTGTGTAGATATTTTCATGTTTATACAGATGGCAGTGTAGATATTTTCATGTTTATACAGATAGTGGTGTAGATATTTCCAGGTTTATACAGATGACTGTGTAGTTATTTCCATGTTTATACAGATGGCGGTGAAGATATTTCCATGGTTATAGAGACCGCCATGTAGATATTTTCATGTTTATACAGATAGCGGTGTAGACATTTCCATGTTTATAGAGATAGTGGTGTAGATATTTCCATATTTATACAGATAGCGGTGTCACTATTTCCATGTTTTCACAAATAGCGGTGGAGATATTTCCATGTTTATACAGATAGCGGTGGAGATATTTCCATGTTTATAGAGATAGCGGTGTAGATATTTCCATGTTTATACAGATAGCTGTGTGGCTATTTCCATGTTTATACAGATAGCGTTGGTGATATTTCCATGTTTACACAGATAGCGGTGGACATATTTCCATGTTTATACAGATAGCGGAGGAGATATTTGTCTTGTTTATACAGATAGTGGGGAAGATATCTCCAAGTTTATACAGATAGCGTTGGAGATATTTCGATGTTTACACAGATAGCGGTGGAGATATTTCCATGTTTATACAGACAGCGGTGTGGCTATTTCCATGTTCATAGAGATGGCTGTGTAGATATTTCCATGTTTATACAGATGGCAGTGTAGATATTTCCATGTTTGTACATACACTGGTGTAGATATTTCCAGGTTTATACAGATGACTGTGTAGGTATTTCCATGTTTATACAGATGGCGGTGTAGATATTTCCATGTTTATACAGATAGCTGTGTAGCTATTTCCATGTTTATACAGATAGCGTTGGAGATATTTCCATGTTTATAAATATGGCGGTGTAGATATTTCCATGTTTATGCAGATGGCGGTGCAGATATTTCCATCTTTATACACATAGCGGTGTACATATTTCCCTATTTATACAGATGACTGTGTAGTTGTTTCTATTTTAATACAGATGGCGGTTTAGATATTTCCATGTTTATACAGATAGCGGTGGAGAAATTTAATGTTTATACAGATAGCGGTGGAGATATTTCCATGTTTATAGAGATAGCGGTGAAGATATTTCCATGTTTATACAGATAGCTGTGTGGCTATTTCCATGTTTATACAGATAGCGTTGGAGATATTTCCATGTTTACACAGATAGCGGTGGAGATATTTCCATGTTTATAGAGATAGCGGGGTAGATATTTTTCTTGTTTATACAGATAGTGGGGAAGATATTTCCATGTTTATACAGATAGCGTTGGAGATATTTCCATGTTTACACAGATAGCGGTGGAGATATTTCCATGTTTATACAGATAGCGGTGTGGCTATTTCCATGTTCATAGAGATGGCTGTGTAGGTATTTCCATGTTTATTCCGATGGCAGTGTAGATATTTCCATGTTTGTAAATACAGTTGTGTAGATATTTCCAGGTTTATACAGATGACTGTGTAGGTATTTCCATGTTTATACAGATGGCGGTGTAGATATTTCCATGTTTATACAGATAGCTGTGTAGCTATTTCCATGTTTATACAGATAGCGTTGGAGATATTTCCATGTTTATAAATATGGCGGTGTAGATATTTCCATGTTTATGCAGATGGCGGTGCAGATATTTCCATCTTTATACACATAGCGGTGTACATATTTCGTTATTTATACAGATGACTGTGTAGTTATTTCTATTTTAATACAGATAGCGGTTTAGATATTTCCATGTTCATACAGATAGCGGTGGAGATATTTCCATGTTTATACAGATGACTGTGTAGATATTTTCATATTTTTACACATGTCGGTGTAGATATTTCCATGTTTATAGAGATGGCTGTGTAGATATTTACATGTTTATACAGATGGCAGTGTAGATATTTTCATTTTTATACAGATAGTGGTGTACATAATTCCAGGTTTATACAGATGACTGTGTAGGTATTTCCATGTTTATACAGATGGCGGTGTAGATGTTTCCATGTTTATAGAGATAGCCATGTAGTTATTTCCATATATATACAGATAGCGGTGTCACTATTTCCATGTTTATACAGATAGCAGTGTAGATATTTCCATGTTTATACAGATAGCGGTGTAGATATTTCCATGTTTATAGAGAAAGCGGTGGAGATATTTCCATGTTTATAGAGATAGCGGTGTAGATATTTCCATGTTTATACAGATAGCTGTGTGGCTATTTGCATGTTTATACAGATAGCGGTGTGGATATTACCATGTTTATAGAGATGGCTCTGTAGATATTTACTTATTTATACAGATGCCAGTGTAGATATTTCCATGTTTAGACAGATAATGGTGTAGATATTTCCCGGTTTATACAGATGACTGTGTAGGTATTTCCATGTTTATACAGATGGCGGTGTAGATATTTCCATGTTTATACAGATAGCTTTGTAGCTATTTCCATGTTTATACAGATAGCGTTGGAGATATTTCCATGTTTATAAATATGGCGGTGTAGATATTTCCATGTTTATGCAGATGGCGGTGCAGATATTTCCATCTTTATACACATAGCGGTGTACATATTTCCCTATTTATACAGATGACTGTGTAGTTATTTCTATTTTAATACAGATGGCGGTTTAGATATTTCCATGTTTATACAGATAGCGGTGGAGAAATTTCCATGTTTATACAGATAGCGGTGGAGATATTTCCATGTTTATACATATAGCTGTGTGGCTATTTCCATGTTTATACAGATAGTGGGGAAGATATTTCCATGTTTATACAGATAGCGTTGGAGATATTTCCATGTTTACACAGATAGCGGTGGAGATATTTCCATGTTTATACAGATAGCGGTGTGGCTATTTCCATGTTCATAGAGATGGCTGTGTAGATATTTCCATGTTTATTCCGATGGCAGTGTAGATATTTCCATGTTTGTAAATACAGTTGTGTAGATATTTCCAGGTTTATACAGATGACTGTGTAGGTATTTCCATGTTTATACAGATGGCGGTGTAGATATTTCCATGTTTATACAGATAGCTGTGTAGCTATTTCCATGTTTATACAGATAGCGTTGGAGATATTTCCATGTTTATAAATATGGCGGTGTAGATACTTCCATGTTTATGCAGATGGCGGTGCAGATATTTCCATCTTTATACACATAGCGGTGTACATATTTCCTTATTTATACAGATGACTGTGTAGTTATTTCTATTTTAATACAGATAGCGGTTTAGATATTTCCATGTTTATACAGATAGCAGTGGAGATATTTCCATGTTTATACAGATGACTGTGTAGATATTTTCATATTTTTCCACATGTCGGTGTAGATATTTCCATGTTTATAGAGATGGATGTGTAGATATTTACATGTTTATACAGCTGGCAGTGTAGATATTTTCATTTTTATACAGATAGTGGTGTACATAATTCCAGGTTTATACAGATGACTGTGTAGGTATTTCCATGTTTATACAGATGGCGGTGTAGATATTTCCATGTTTATACAGATAGCTGTGTAGCTATTTCCATGTTTATACAGATAGCGTTGGAGATATTTCCATGTTTATAAATATGGCGGTGTAGATATTTCCATGTTTATGCAGATGGCGGTGCAGATATTTCCATCTTTATACACATAGCGGTGTACATATTTCCTTATTTATACAGATGACTGTGTAGTTATTTTTATTTTAATACAGATAGCGGTTTAGATATTTCCATGTTTATACAGATAGCGGTGGAGATATTTCCATGTTTATACAGATGACTGTGTAGATATTTTCATATTTTTAAACATGTCGGTGTAGATATTTCCATGTTTATAGAGATGGCTCTGTAGATATTTACATGTTTATACAGATGGCAGTGTAGATATTTTCATTTTTATACAGATAATGGTGTACATAATTCCAGGTTTATACAGATGACTGTGTAGGTATTTCCATGTTTATACAGATGGCGGTGTAGATGTTTCCATGTTTATAGAGATAGCCATGTAGTTATTTCCATATATATACAGATAGCGGTGTCACTATTTCCATGTTTATACAGATAGCAGTGTAGATAATTCCATGTTTATACAGATAGCGGTGTAGATATTTCCATGTTTATAGAGAAAGCGGTGGAGATATTTCCATGTTTATAGAGATAGCGGTGTAGATATTTCCATGTTTATACAGATAGCTCTGTGGCTATTTGCATGTTTATACAGATAGCAGTGTGGATATTTCCATGTTTATAGAGATGGCTCTGTAGATATTTACTTATTTATACAGATGCCAGTGTAGATATTTCCATGTTTAGACAGATAATGGTGTAGATATTTCCAGGTTTATACAGATGACTGTGTAGGTATTTCCATGTTTATACAGATGGCGGTGTAGATATTTCCATGTTTATACAGATAGCTGTGTAGCTATTTCCATGTTTATACAGATAGCGTTGGAGATATTTCCATGTTTATAAATATGGCGGTGTAGATATTTCCATGTTTATGCAGATGGCGGTGCAGATATTTCCATCTTTATACACATAGCGGTGTACATATTTCCCTATTTATACAGATGACTGTGTAGTTATTTCTATTTTAATACAGATGGCGGTTTAGATATTTCCATGTTTATACAGATAGCGGTGGAGAAATTTCCATGTTTATACAGATAGCGGTGGAGATATTTCCATGTTTATAGAGATAGCGGTGAAGATATTTCCATGTTTATACAGATAGCTGTGTGGCTATTTCCATGTTTATACAGATAGCGTTGGAGATATTTCCATGTTTACACAGATAGCGGTGGAGATATTTCCATGTTTATAGAGATAGCGGAGTAGATATTTTTCTTGTTTATACAGATAGTGGGGAAGATATTTCCATGTTTATACAGATAGCGTTGGAGATATTTCCATGTTTACACAGATAGCGGTGGAGATATTTCCATGTTTATACAGATAGCGGTGTGGCTATTTCCATGTTCATAGAGATTTCTGTGTAGATATTTCCATGTTTATTCCGATGGCAGTGTAGATATTTCCATGTTTGTAAATACAGTTGTGTAGATATTTCCAGGTTTATACAGATGACTGTGTAGGTATTTCCATGTTTATACAGATGGCGGTGTAGATATTTCCATGTTTATACAGATAGCTGTGTAGCTATTTCCATGTTTATAGAGATAGCGTTGGAGATATTTCCATGTTTATAAATATGGCGGTGTAGATATTTCCATGTTTATGCAGATGGCGGTGCAGATATTTCCATCTTTATACACATAGCGGTGTACATATTTCCTTATTTATACAGATGACTGTGTAGTTATTTCTATTTTAATACAGATAGCGGTTTAGATATTTCCATGTTTATACAGATAGCAGTGGAGATATTTCCATGTTTATACAGATGACTGTGTAGATATTTTCATATTTTTACACATGTCTGTGTAGATATTTCCATGTTTATACAGATGGCAGTGTAGATATTTCCATGTTTGTACAGACAGTGGTGTAGATATATCCATGTTTATACAGATCACTTTGTAGGTATTTCCATGTTTATAGAGATGGCGGTGTAGATATTTCCATGTTTATACAGATAGCGGTGTGGCTATTTCCATGTTTATACATATAACGGTGTAGATATTTCCATGTTTATAGAGATGGCTGTGAAGATATTTACATGTTTATACTGATGGAAGTGTAGATATTTCCATGTTTATACAGATAGTGGTGTAGATATTTCCAGGTTTATACAGATGAATGTGTAGTTATTTCCATGTTTATACAGATGGCGGTGTAGATATTTCCATGTTTATTGAGATAGCCATGTAGATATTTCCAAGTTTATACAGATAGCGGTGTAGACATTTCCATGTTTATAGAGATAGCGGTGTAGATATTTCCATATTTATACAGATAGCGGTGACACTATTTCCATGTTTATACTGACAGCGGTGAAGATATTTCCATGTTTATACAGATAGCGGTGGAGATATTTCCATGTTTATAGAGATAGCGGAGTAGATATTTCCATGTTTATACAGATAGGGATGTGCCTATTTCCAAGTTTATACAGATGGCAGTGTAGATATTTCCATGTTTGTACAGACAGTGGTGTAGATATATCCATGTTTATACAGATCACTTTGTAGGTATTTCCATGTTTATAGAGATGGCGGTGTAGATATTTCCATGTTTATACAGATAGCGGTGTGGCTATTTCCATGTTTATACATATAACGGTGTAGATATTTCCATGTTTATAGAGATGGCTGTGAAGATATTTACATGTTTATACTGATGGAAGTGTAGATATTTCCATGTTTATACAGATAGTGGTGTAGATATTTCCAGGTTTATACAGATGAATGTGTAGTTATTTCCATGTTTATACAGATGGCGGTGTAGATATTTCCATGTTTATTGAGATAGCCATGTAGATATTTCCAAGTTTATACAGATAGCGGTGTAGACATTTCCATGTTTATAGAGATAGCGGTGTAGATATTTCCATATTTATACAGATAGCGGTGACACTATTTCCATGTTTATACTGACAGCGGTGAAGATATTTCCATGTTTATACAGATAGCGGTGGAGATATTTCCATGTTTATAGAGATAGCGGAGTAGATATTTCCATGTTTATACAGATAGGGATGTGCCTATTTCCAAGTTTATACAGATAGCGGTGTAGATATTTCCATGTTTATAGAGATGGCTGTGTAGATATTTACGTATTTATACAGATGGCAGTGTAGATATTTCCATGTTTAGACAGATATTCGTGTAGATATTTCCATGTTTATACAGATTGCGGTGTAGGTATTTCCATGTTTATAGAGATAGCGGTGTAGATATTTCCATGTTTATACAGATGGCGGTGTAGATATTGCCATGTTTATGCAGATGGCGGTGCAGATATTTCCATGTTTATAGAGATAGCGGTGTACATATTTCCATATTTATACAGATGTCTGTGTAGTTGTTTCCATTTTTAAACAGATGGCGCTGTAGATAATTCCATGTTTATACAGATAGCGGTGGAGGTATTTCCATGTTTATACAGATGACTGTGTAGATATTTTCATATTTTTACACATGTCGGTGTAGATATTTCCATGTTTATACAGATAGCGTTGTGGCTATTTCCATGTTTATATAGATAGTAGTGTAGATATTTCCATGTTTATAGAGATGGCTGTGTAGATATTTCCATGATTATACAGCTGGCAGTTTAGATATTTCCATATTTGTACAGACTGTGGTGTAGATATTTCCATGTTTATTCAGATGACTGAGTTGGTATTTCCATGTTTATGCAGATGGCGGTGAAGATATTTCCATGTTTATAGAGACAGCCATGTAGATATTTCCATGTTTATACAGATAGCGGTGTAGACATTTCCATGTTTATAGAGATAGCGGTGTAGATATTTCCATGTTTATACAGATAGCGGTGGAGATATTTCCATGTTTATACAGATAGCGGTGGAGATATTTCCATGTTTATAGAGATAGCGGTGTAGATATTTCCACGTTTATACAGATAGCTGTGTGGCTATTTCCATGTTTTTACAGATAGCGGTGTACATATTTCTATGTTTATAGAGATGGCTGTGTGGATATTTACATATTTATACAGATGGCATTGTAGATATTTCCAGGTTTATACAGATGGAGGTGTAGATATTTCCATGTTTATACAGATGACTGTGTAGATATTTCCATGTTTTTACAGATGGCGGTGTAGATATTTCCATTTTTATACAGATAGCGGTGAGGCTATTTCCATGTTTATACATATAGCGATGTAGATATTTCCATGTTAATAGAGATGCCTGTGTAGATATTTTCATGTTTATACAGATGGCAGTGTAGATATTTTCATGTTTATACAGATAGTGGTGTAGATATTTCCAGGTTTATACAGATGACTGTGTAGTTATTTCCATGTTTATACAGATGGCGGTGAAGATATTTCCATGGTTATAGAGACCGCCATGTAGATATTTTCATGTTTATACAGATAGCGGTGTAGACATTTCCATGTTTATAGAGATAGTGGTGTAGATATTTCCATATTTATACAGATAGCGGTGTCACTATTTCCATGTTTTCACAAATAGCGGTGGAGATATTTCCATGTTTATACAGATAGCGGTGGAGATATTTCCATGTTTATAGAGATAGCGGTGTAGATATTTCCATGTTTATACAGATAGCTGTGTGGCTATTTCCATGTTTATACAGATAGCGTTGGTGATATTTCCATGTTTACACAGATAGCGGTGGACATATTTCCATGTTTATACAGATAGCGGAGGAGATATTTGTCTTGTTTATACAGATAGTGGGGAAGATATCTCCAAGTTTATACAGATAGCGTTGGAGATATTTCGATGTTTACACAGATAGCGGTGGAGATATTTCCATGTTTATACAGACAGCGGTGTGGCTATTTCCATGTTCATAGAGATGGCTGTGTAGATATTTCCATGTTTATACAGATGGCAGTGTAGATATTTCCATGTTTGTACATACACTGGTGTAGATATTTCCAGGTTTATACAGATGACTGTGTAGGTATTTCCATGTTTATACAGATGGCGGTGTAGATATTTCCATGTTTATACAGATAGCTGTGTTGCTATTTCCATGTTTATACAGATAGCGTTGGAGATATTTCCATGTTTATAAATATGGCGGTGTAGATATTTCCATGTTTATGCAGATGGCGGTGCAGATATTTCCATCTTTATACACATAGCGGTGTACATATTTCCCTATTTATACAGATGACTGTGTAGTTGTTTCTATTTTAATACAGATGGCGGTTTAGATATTTCCATGTTTATACAGATAGCGGTGGAGAAATTTAATGTTTATACAGATAGCGGTGGAGATATTTCCATGTTTATAGAGATAGCGGTGAAGATATTTCCATGTTTATACAGATAGCTGTGTGGCTATTTCCATGTTTATACAGATAGCGTTGGAGATATTTCCATGTTTACACAGATAGCGGTGGAGATATTTCCATGTTTATAGAGATAGCGGGGTAGATATTTTTCTTGTTTATACAGATAGTGGGGAAGATATTTCCATGTTTATACAGATAGCGTTGGAGATATTTCCATGTTTACACAGATAGCGGTGGAGATATTTCCATGTTTATACAGATAGCGGTGTGGCTATTTCCATGTTCATAGAGATGGCTGTGTAGGTATTTCCATGTTTATTCCGATGGCAGTGTAGATATTTCCATGTTTGTAAATACAGTTGTGTAGATATTTCCAGGTTTATACAGATGACTGTGTAGGTATTTCCATGTTTATACAGATGGCGGTGTAGATATTTCCATGTTTATACAGATAGCTGTGTAGCTATTTCCATGTTTATACAGATAGCGTTGGAGATATTTCCATGTTTATAAATATGGCGGTGTAGATATTTCCATGTTTATGCAGATGGCGGTGCAGATATTTCCATCTTTATACACATAGCGGTGTACATATTTCGTTATTTATACAGATGACTGTGTAGTTATTTCTATTTTAATACAGATAGCGGTTTAGATATTTCCATGTTCATACAGATAGCGGTGGAGATATTTCCATGTTTATACAGATGACTGTGTAGATATTTTCATATTTTTACACATGTCGGTGTAGATATTTCCATGTTTATAGAGATGGCTGTGTAGATATTTACATGTTTATACAGATGGCAGTGTAGATATTTTCATTTTTATACAGATAGTGGTGTACATAATTCCAGGTTTATACAGATGACTGTGTAGGTATTTCCATGTTTATACAGATGGCGGTGTAGATGTTTCCATGTTTATAGAGATAGCCATGTAGTTATTTCCATATATATACAGATAGCGGTGTCACTATTTCCATGTTTATACAGATAGCAGTGTAGATATTTCCATGTTTATACAGATAGCGGTGTAGATATTTCCATGTTTATAGAGAAAGCGGTGGAGATATTTCCATGTTTATAGAGATAGCGGTGTAGATATTTCCATGTTTATACAGATAGCAGTGTGGCTATTTGCATGTTTATACAGATAGCAGTGTGGATATTACCATGTTTATAGAGATGGCTCTGTAGATATTTACTTATTTATACAGATGCCAGTGTAGATATTTCCATGTTTAGACAGATAATGGTGTAGATATTTCCCGGTTTATACAGATGACTGTGTAGGTATTTCCATGTTTATACAGATGGCGGTGTAGATATTTCCATGTTTATACAGATAGCTTTGTAGCTATTTCCATGTTTATACAGATAGCGTTGGAGATATTTCCATGTTTATAAATATGGCGGTGTAGATATTTCCATGTTTATGCAGATGGCGGTGCAGATATTTCCATCTTTATACACATAGCGGTGTACATATTTCCCTATTTATACAGATGACTGTGTAGTTATTTCTATTTTAATACAGATGGCGGTTTAGATATTTCCATGTTTATACAGATAGCGGTGGAGAAATTTCCATGTTTATACAGATAGCGGTGGAGATATTTCCATGTTTATACATATAGCTGTGTGGCTATTTCCATGTTTATACAGATAGTGGGGAAGATATTTCCATGTTTATACAGATAGCGTTGGAGATATTTCCATGTTTACACAGATAGCGGTGGAGATATTTCCATGTTTATACAGATAGCGGTGTGGCTATTTCCATGTTCATAGAGATGGCTGTGTAGATATTTCCATGTTTATTCCGATGACAGTGTAGATATTTCCATGTTTGTAAATACAGTTGTGTAGATATTTCCAGGTTTATACAGATGACTGTGTAGGTATTTCCATGTTTATACAGATGGCGGTGTAGATATTTCCATGTTTATACAGATAGCTGTGTAGCTATTTCCATGTTTATACAGATAGCGTTGGAGATATTTCCATGTTTATAAATATGGCGGTGTAGATACTTCCATGTTTATGCAGATGGCGGTGCAGATATTTCCATCTTTATACACATAGCGGTGTACATATTTCCTTATTTATACAGATGACTGTGTAGTTATTTCTATTTTAATACAGATAGCGGTTTAGATATTTCCATGTTTATACAGATAGCAGTGGAGATATTTCCATGTTTATACAGATGACTGTGTAGATATTTTCATATTTTTCCACATGTCGGTGTAGATATTTCCATGTTTATAGAGATGGATGTGTAGATATTTACATGTTTATACAGCTGGCAGTGTAGATATTTTCATTTTTATACAGATAGTGGTGTACATAATTCCAGGTTTATACAGATGACTGTGTAGGTATTTCCATGTTTATACAGATGGCGGTGTAGATGTTTCCATGTTTATAGAGATAGCCATGTAGTTATTTCCATATATATACAGATAGCGGTGTCACTATTTCCATGTTTATACAGATAGCAGTGTAGATATTTCCATGTTTATACAGATAGCGGTGTAGATATTTCCATGTTTATAGAGAAAGCGGTGGAGATATTTCCATGTTTATAGAGATAACGGTGTAGATATTTCCATGTTTATACAGATAGCTGTGTGGCTATTTGCATGTTTATACAGATAGCGGTGTGGATATTTCCATCTTTATAGAGATGGCTCTGTAGATATTTACTTATTTATACAGATGCCAGTGTAGATATTTCCATGTTTAGACAGATAATGGTGTAGATATTTCCATGTTTATACAGATTGCGGTGTAGGTATTTCCATGTTTATAGAGATAGCGGTGTGGCTATTTCCATGTTTATACATATAACGGTGTAGATATTTCCATGTTTATAGAGATGGCTGTGAAGATATTTACATGTTTATACTGATGGAAGTGTAGATATTTCCATGTTTATACAGATAGTGGTGTAGATATTTCCAGGTTTATACAGATGAATGTGTAGTTATTTCCATGTTTATACAGATGGCGGTGTAGATATTTCCATGTTTATTGAGATAGCCATGTAGATATTTCCAAGTTTATACAGATAGCGGTGTAGACATTTCCATGTTTATAGAGATAGCGGTGTAGATATTTCCATATTTATACAGATAGCGGTGACACTATTTCCATGTTTATACTGACAGCGGTGAAGATATTTCCATGTTTATACAGATAGCGGTGGAGATATTTCCATGTTTATAGAGATAGCGGAGTAGATATTTCCATGTTTATACAGATAGGGATGTGCCTATTTCCAAGTTTATACAGATGGCAGTGTAGATATTTCCATGTTTGTACAGACAGTGGTGTAGATATATCCATGTTTATACAGATCACTTTGTAGGTATTTCCATGTTTATAGAGATGGCGGTGTAGATATTTCCATGTTTATACAGATAGCGGTGTGGCTATTTCCATGTTTATACATATAACGGTGTAGATATTTCCATGTTTATAGAGATGGCTGTGAAGATATTTACATGTTTATACTGATGGAAGTGTAGATATTTCCATGTTTATACAGATAGTGGTGTAGATATTTCCAGGTTTATACAGATGAATGTGTAGTTATTTCCATGTTTATACAGATGGCGGTGTAGATATTTCCATGTTTATTGAGATAGCCATGTAGATATTTCCAAGTTTATACAGATAGCGGTGTAGACATTTCCATGTTTATAGAGATAGCGGTGTAGATATTTCCATATTTATACAGATAGCGGTGACACTATTTCCATGTTTATACTGACAGCGGTGAAGATATTTCCATGTTTATACAGATAGCGGTGGAGATATTTCCATGTTTATAGAGATAGCGGAGTAGATATTTCCATGTTTATACAGATAGGGATGTGCCTATTTCCAAGTTTATACAGATAGCGGTGTAGATATTTCCATGTTTATAGAGATGGCTGTGTAGATATTTACGTATTTATACAGATGGCAGTGTAGATATTTCCATGTTTAGACAGATATTCGTGTAGATATTTCCATGTTTATACAGATTGCGGTGTAGGTATTTCCATGTTTATAGAGATAGCGGTGTAGATATTTCCATGTTTATACAGATGGCGGTGTAGATATTGCCATGTTTATGCAGATGGCGGTGCAGATATTTCCATGTTTATAGAGATAGCGGTGTACATATTTCCATATTTATACAGATGTCTGTGTAGTTGTTTCCATTTTTAAACAGATGGCGCTGTAGATAATTCCATGTTTATACAGATAGCGGTGGAGGTATTTCCATGTTTATACAGATGACTGTGTAGATATTTTCATATTTTTACACATGTCGGTGTAGATATTTCCATGTTTATACAGATAGCGTTGTGGCTATTTCCATGTTTATATAGATAGTAGTGTAGATATTTCCATGTTTATAGAGATGGCTGTGTAGATATTTCCATGATTATACAGCTGGCAGTTTAGATATTTCCATATTTGTACAGACTGTGGTGTAGATATTTCCATGTTTATTCAGATGACTGAGTTGGTATTTCCATGTTTATGCAGATGGCGGTGAAGATATTTCCATGTTTATAGAGACAGCCATGTAGATATTTCCATGTTTATACAGATAGCGGTGTAGACATTTCCATGTTTATAGAGATAGCGGTGTAGATATTTCCATGTTTATACAGATAGCGGTGGAGATATTTCCATGTTTATACAGATAGCGGTGGAGATATTTCCATGTTTATAGAGATAGCGGTGTAGATATTTCCACGTTTATACAGATAGCTGTGTGGCTATTTCCATGTTTTTACAGATAGCGGTGTACATATTTCTATGTTTATAGAGATGGCTGTGTGGATATTTACATATTTATACAGATGGCATTGTAGATATTTCCAGGTTTATACAGATGGAGGTGTAGATATTTCCATGTTTATACAGATGACTGTGTAGATATTTCCATGTTTTTACAGATGGCGGTGTAGATATTTCCATTTTTATACAGATAGCGGTGAGGCTATTTCCATGTTTATACATATAGCGATGTAGATATTTCCATGTTAATAGAGATGCCTGTGTAGATATTTTCATGTTTATACAGATGGCAGTGTAGATATTTTCATGTTTATACAGATAGTGGTGTAGATATTTCCAGGTTTATACAGATGACTGTGTAGTTATTTCCATGCTTATACAGATGGCGGTGAAGATATTTCCATGGTTATAGAGACCGCCATGTAGATATTTTCATGTTTATACAGATAGCGGTGTAGACATTTCCATGTTTATAGAGATAGTGGTGTAGATATTTCCATATTTATACAGATAGCGGTGTCACTATTTCCATGTTTTCACAAATAGCGGTGGAGATATTTCCATGTTTATACAGATAGCGGTGGAGATATTTCCATGTTTATAGAGATAGCGGTGTAGATATTTCCATGTTTATACAGATAGCTGTGTGGCTATTTCCATGTTTATACAGATAGCGTTGGTGATATTTCCATGTTTACACAGATAGCGGTGGACATATTTCCATGTTTATACAGATAGCGGAGGAGATATTTGTCTTGTTTATACAGATAGTGGGGAAGATATCTCCAAGTTTATACAGATAGCGTTGGAGATATTTCGATGTTTACACAGATAGCGGTGGAGATATTTCCATGTTTATACAGACAGCGGTGTGGCTATTTCCATGTTCATAGAGATGGCTGTGTAGATATTTCCATGTTTATACAGATGGCAGTGTAGATATTTCCATGTTTGTACATACACTGGTGTAGATATTTCCAGGTTTATACAGATGACTGTGTAGGTATTTCCATGTTTATACAGATGGCGGTGTAGATATTTCCATGTTTATACAGATAGCTGTGTTGCTATTTCCATGTTTATACAGATAGCGTTGGAGATATTTCCATGTTTATAAATATGGCGGTGTAGATATTTCCATGTTTATGCAGATGGCGGTGCAGATATTTCCATCTTTATACACATAGCGGTGTACATATTTCCCTATTTATACAGATGACTGTGTAGTTGTTTCTATTTTAATACAGATGGCGGTTTAGATATTTCCATGTTTATACAGATAGCGGTGGAGAAATTTAATGTTTATACAGATAGCGGTGGAGATATTTCCATGTTTATAGAGATAGCGGTGAAGATATTTCCATGTTTATACAGATAGCTGTGTGGCTATTTCCATGTTTATACAGATAGCGTTGGAGATATTTCCATGTTTACACAGATAGCGGTGGAGATATTTCCATGTTTATAGAGATAGCGGGGTAGATATTTTTCTTGTTTATACAGATAGTGGGGAAGATATTTCCATGTTTATACAGATAGCGTTGGAGATATTTCCATGTTTACACAGATAGCGGTGGAGATATTTCCATGTTTATACAGATAGCGGTGTGGCTATTTCCATGTTCATAGAGATGGCTGTGTAGGTATTTCCATGTTTATTCCGATGGCAGTGTAGATATTTCCATGTTTGTAAATACAGTTGTGTAGATATTTCCAGGTTTATACAGATGACTGTGTAGGTATTTCCATGTTTATACAGATGGCGGTGTAGATATTTCCATGTTTATACAGATAGCTGTGTAGCTATTTCCATGTTTATACAGATAGCGTTGGAGATATTTCCATGTTTATAAATATGGCGGTGTAGATATTTCCATGTTTATGCAGATGGCGGTGCAGATATTTCCATCTTTATACACATAGCGGTGTACATATTTCCTTATTTATACAGATGACTGTGTAGTTATTTCTATTTTAATACAGATAGCGGTTTAGATATTTCCATGTTCATACAGATAGCGGTGGAGATATTTCCATGTTTATACAGATGACTGTGTAGATATTTTCATATTTTTACACATGTCGGTGTAGATATTTCCATGTTTATAGAGATGGCTGTGTAGATATTTACATGTTTATACAGATGGCAGTGTAGATATTTTCATTTTTATACAGATAGTGGTGTACATAATTCCAGGTTTATACAGATGACTGTGTAGGTATTTCCATGTTTATACAGATGGCGGTGTAGATGTTTCCATGTTTATAGAGATAGCCATGTAGTTATTTCCATATATATACAGATAGCGGTGTCACTATTTCCATGTTTATACAGATAGCAGTGTAGATATTTCCATGTTTATACAGATAGCGGTGTAGATATTTCCATGTTTATAGAGAAAGCGGTGGAGATATTTCCATGTTTATAGAGATAGCGGTGTAGATATTTCCATGTTTATACAGATAGCAGTGTGGCTATTTGCATGTTTATACAGATAGCGGTGTGGATATTACCATGTTTATAGAGATGGCTCTGTAGATATTTACTTATTTATACAGATGCCAGTGTAGATATTTCCATGTTTAGACAGATAATGGTGTAGATATTTCCCGGTTTATACAGATGACTGTGTAGGTATTTCCATGTTTATACAGATGGCGGTGTAGATATTTCCATGTTTATACAGATAGCTTTGTAGCTATTTCCATGTTTATACAGATAGCGTTGGAGATATTTCCATGTTTATAAATATGGCGGTGTAGATATTTCCATGTTTATGCAGATGGCGGTGCAGATATTTCCATCTTTATACACATAGCGGTGTACATATTTCCCTATTTATACAGATGACTGTGTAGTTATTTCTATTTTAATACAGATGGCGGTTTAGATATTTCCATGTTTATACAGATAGCGGTGGAGAAATTTCCATGTTTATACAGATAGCGGTGGAGATATTTCCATGTTTATACATATAGCTGTGTGGCTATTTCCATGTTTATACAGATAGTGGGGAAGATATTTCCATGTTTATACAGATAGCGTTGGAGATATTTCCATGTTTACACAGATAGCGGTGGAGATATTTCCATGTTTATACAGATAGCGGTGTGGCTATTTCCATGTACATAGAGATGGCTGTGTAGATATTTCCATGTTTATTCCGATGACAGTGTAGATATTTCCATGTTTGTAAATACAGTTGTGTAGATATTTCCAGGTTTATACAGATGACTGTGTAGGTATTTCCATGTTTATACAGATGGCGGTGTAGATATTTCCATGTTTATACAGATAGCTGTGTAGCTATTTCCATGTTTATACAGATAGCGTTGGAGATATTTCCATGTTTATAAATATGGCGGTGTAGATACTTCCATGTTTATGCAGATGGCGGTGCAGATATTTCCATCTTTATACACATAGCGGTGTACATATTTCCTTATTTATACAGATGACTGTGTAGTTATTTCTATTTTAATACAGATAGCGGTTTAGATATTTCCATGTTTATACAGATAGCAGTGGAGATATTTCCATGTTTATACAGATGACTGTGTAGATATTTTCATATTTTTCCACATGTCGGTGTAGATATTTCCATGTTTATAGAGATGGATGTGTAGATATTTACATGTTTATACAGCTGGCAGTGTAGATATTTTCATTTTTATACAGATAGTGGTGTACATAATTCCAGGTTTATACAGATGACTGTGTAGGTATTTCCATGTTTATACAGATGGCGGTGTAGATGTTTCCATGTTTATAGAGATAGCCATGTAGTTATTTCCATATATATACAGATAGCGGTGTCACTATTTCCATGTTTATACAGATAGCAGTGTAGATATTTCCATGTTTATACAGATAGCGGTGTAGATATTTCCATGTTTATAGAGAAAGCGGTGGAGATATTTCCATGTTTATAGAGATAACGGTGTAGATATTTCCATGTTTATACAGATAGCTGTGTGGCTATTTGCATGTTTATACAGATAGCGGTGTGGATATTTCCATCTTTATAGAGATGGCTCTGTAGATATTTACTTATTTATACAGATGCCAGTGTAGATATTTCCATGTTTAGACAGATAATGGTGTAGATATTTCCATGTTTATACAGATTGCGGTGTAGGTATTTCCATGTTTATAGAGATAGCTGTGTAGATATTTCCATGTTTATACAGATGGCTGTGTAGTTATTTCCATGTGTATACAGATGGCAGTGTAGGTATTTCCATGTTTATACAGAAGGAGGTGTAGATATTTCCATGTTTATACAGATGACTGTGTAGATATTTCCATGTTTTTACAGATGGCGGTGTAGATATTTCCATGTTTATACAGATAGCGGTGTGGCTATTTCCATGTTTATACAGATATCGGTGTAGATATTTCCATGTTTATAGAGATGGCTGTGTAGATATTTACAAGTTTATACAGATGGCAGTGTAGATATTTTCATGTTTATACAGATAGTGCTGTAGATATTTCCAGGTTTATACAGATAGCGGTGGAGATATTTCCATGTTCATACAGATAGCGGTGGAGATATTTCCATGTTTACAGAGACAGCCATGTAGATATTTCCATGTTTATACAGATAGCGGTGTAGACATTTCCATGTTTATATAGTTAGCGGTGTCACTATTTCCATATATATACAGATAGCGGTGTCACTATTTCCATGTTTATACAGATAGCGGTGGAGATATTTCCATGTTTATACAGATAGCGGTGGAGGTATTATCATGTTTATAGAGATGGCGGTGTAGATATTTCCATGTTTTTACAGATGGCGGTGTAGATATTTCCATGTTTATAGAGATAGCGGTGTGGCTATTTCCATGTTTATACAGATAGCATTGGAGATATTTCCATGTTTACACAGATAACGGTGGAGATATTTCCATGTTTATACTGATAGCGGAGTAGATATTTCCATGTTTATACAGATAGCGGGGTAGATATTTCCATGTTTATACAGATGACTGTGTAGGTATTTACATGTTTATACAGATGGTGGTGTAGATATTTCCATGTTTATACAGATAGCGGGGTAGATATTTCCATGTTTATACAGATAGCGTTGGAGATATTTCCATGTTTACACAGATAGCGGTGGAGATATTTCCATGTTTATACAGAAAGCGTTGTGGCTATTTCCATGTTCATAGAGATGGCTGTGTAGATATTTCCATGTTTATACAGATGTCGGTGTAGATATTTCCATGTTTATGCAGATGGCGGTTCAGATATTTCCTTGTTTATACTGATAGCGGTGTACATATTTGCTTATTTATACAGATGACTGTGTAGTTATTTCCATTTTTATACAGATGGCGGTGTAGATATTTTCAGGTTTATACAGATAGCGGTGGACATATTTCCATGTTTATAGAGATGACTGTGTAGATATTTTCATATTTTTACACATGTCGGTGTAGATATTTCCATGTTTATACAGATAGCGGTGTGGCTATTTCCATGTTTATACAGATAGCAGTGTAGATATTTCCATGTTTATAGAGATGGCTGTGTAGATATTTCCATGTTTATACACATGGCAGTGTAGATATTTCCATGTTTGTACCGACAGTGGTGTAGATATTTAAATGTTTATACAGATGACTGTGTAGTTATTTCCATGTTTATACTGATGGCGGTGTAGACATTTCCATGTTTATACAGATAGCGGTGTGGCTATTTCCATGTTTATACAGGTAGCGTTGTAGATATTTCTATGTTTATAGAGATGGCTGTGTAGATATTTACAAGTTTATACAGATGGCAGTTTAGTTATTTCCATGTTTATACAGATATTTGTGTAGATATTTCGAGGTTTATACAGATGACTGTGTAGGTATTTCCATGTTTATACTGATGGCGGTGTTGATATTTCCATGTATATAGAGATAGCCATGTAGATATTTCCATGATTGTACAGATAGCGGTGTAGACATTTCCATGTTTATGGAGATAGCGGTGTAGATCTTTCCATATTTATACAGATAGCGGTGTCACTATTTCCATGTTTATACAGATAGCGTTGTAGATATTTCCATGTTTATACAAATAGCGGTGGAGATATTTCCATGTTTATACAGATAGCGGTGCAGATTTTTCCATGTGTATACAGATAGCTGTGTGGCAATTTACATATTTATACAGATGGCAGTGTAGATATTTCCATGTTTAGACAGATAATGGTGTAGATATTTCCATGTTTATACAGTTAGCGGTGTGGCTATTTCCATGTTTATACAGATAGCGGTGTAGATATTTCCATGTTTATAGAGATGGCTGTGTAGATATTTACATGTTTATACAGATGGCAGTGTAGATATTTTCATGTTTATACAGATAGTGTTGTAGATATTTCCAGGTATATACAGGTGACTGTGTACTTGTTTCCATCTTTATGCAGATGGCGGTGAAGATATTTCCACGGTTATAGAGACAGCCATGTAGATATTTCCATGTTTACACAGATAGCGGTGTAGACATTTCCATGTTTATAGAGATAGCGGTGTAGATATTTCCATCTTTACACAGATTGCAGTGTAGACATTTCCATGTTTATAGAGATAGCGGTGTAGATATTTCCATATTTATACAGATAGCGGTGTCACTATTTCCATGTTTTCACAAATAGCGGTGGAGATATTTCCATGTTTATACAGATAGCGGTGGAGATATTTCCATATTTATAGAGATAGCGGTGTAGATATTTCCATGTTTATACAGATAGCTGTGTGGCTATTTCCATGTTTATACAGATAGCGGTGGAGATATTTCCATGTTTATACAGATAGCGGTGGAGATATTTCCATGTTTATAGAGATAGCGGTGTAGATATTTCCATGTTTATACAGATAGCTGTGTGGCTATTTCCATGTTTACACAGATAGCGTTGGAGATATTTCCATGTTTACACAGATAGCGGTGGAGATATTTCCATGTTTATACAGATAGCGGAGTAGATATTTTTCTTGTTTATACAGATAGTGGGGAAGATATTTCCATGTTTATACAGATAGCGTTGGAGATATTTCCATGTTTACACAGATAGCGGTGGAGATATTTCCATGTTTATACAGATAGTGGTGTGGCTATTTCCATGTTCATAGAGATGGCTGTGTAGATATTTCCAGGTTTATACAGATGACTGTGTAGGTATTTCCATGTTTATACAGATGGCGGTGTAGATATTTCCATGTTTATACAGATAGCTGTGTAGGTATTTCCATGTTTATACAGATAGCGTTGGAGATATTTCCATGTTTATAAATATGGCGGTGCAGATATTTCCATCTTTATACACATAGCGGTGTACATATTTCCTTATTTATACAGATGACTGTGTAGTTATTTCTATTTTAAAACAGATGGCGGTTTAGATATTTCCATGTTTATACAGATAGCGGTGGAGATATTTCCATGTTCATACAGATAGCGGTGGAGATATTTCCATGTTTATAGAGATAGCGGTGTAGACATTTCCATGTTTATAAAGATAGCGGTGTAAATACTTCCATACTTATACAGATAGCGGTGTAAATATTTCTATGTTTATACAGATAGCGGTGTAGATACTTCCATGTTTATACAGATATCAGTGTAGATATTTCCTTGTTTATACAGATCGTCGTGTACATATTTCCATGTATATACAGATAGCGGTGTAGATATTTCCATGTTTGTACAGATAGCGGTGTAGATATTTCCATGTTTATACAGGTAGCGGTGTAGTTATTTCCATGTTTATACAGATCGTGGTGTAGATAATTCCATCTTTCCACAGATGGCAGTGTAGACCTTTCCATGTTTATACAGATGGCGGTGCAGTTATTTCCATATTTATACAGATAGCGGTGTAGGTATTTCCATGATTTTGCAGATGGCGGTGTAGATATTTCCATGTTTATAGAGATGGCGGTGTAGATATTTCTATGTTTATAGAGATAGCGGTGTAGATATTTCCATGTGTATAGAGATGGCGGTGTAGGTATTTCCATGTTTATAGAGATAGTGCTGTAGATACTTTCTGGTTTATAGAGATAGCGGTGTAGACATTTCCTAGTTTATAGAGATAGCATTGTAGATATATCCATATTTATACAGATAGCGGTGTAGATATTTCCAAGGTTATTCAGATAGCGGTGTAAATATTTCCAAGTTTATAGAGATCGCGGTGTAGATATTTCCATGTTTATTCAGATAGCGGTGAAGATATTTCCATGTTTATACAGATAGTGGTGTAGGGATATCCACGTTTATAGAGATAGCCGTGTACATATTTCCATGTTTACACAGATGGCTGTGTAGATATTTCCATGTGTATACAGATGGCAGCGTAGATATTTCCATGTTTATACAGATGGAGGTGTAGATATTTCCATGTTTATACAGATAGCAGTGGAGATATTTCCATGTTTATACCGATAGCGGTGTAGATGTTTCCATGTTTATACAGATAGAAGTGTAGATATTTCCATGTTTATACAGATGACTGTGTATATATTTCCATGTTTATACAGAAGGCGGTGTAGATACTTCCATGTTTATAGAGACAGCGGCGTAGATATTTCCATGTTTAAACATATAGCTGTGTAGATATTTCCATTTTAATAGTGATAGCGGTGTAGATATTTCCATATTTATACAGATAGCTTTGTAGATATTTCCATTCATATTCAGATGGCTGTGTAGATATTTCCATGTTTATACAGACAGCGGTGGGGCTATTTCCATGTTTATTGAAACAGCAATGTACATATTTCCATGCTTATGCAGATAGCGATGTACATATTCCCATGTTTATACAGATAGCGGCGTAGATATTTCCATGTTTATACATATAGCTGTGTAGATATTTCCATTTTAATATTGACAGCGTTGTAGATATTTCCATATTTATACAGATAGCCTTGTAGATATTTCCAAATTTATACAGATAGCGGTGTAGATATTTCCATGTTTATACAGATAGTGGTGTAGGTATTTCCATGTTTATAGGGATAGTGGTGTAGATATATCCATATTTATACAGATAGCGGTGAAGATATTTCCCAGTTTATACAGATATCGTTGTAGATATTTCCATGTGAATACAGATGTCAGTGTAGATATTTCCATGTTTACACAGATGGAGGTGAAGATATTTCCATGTTTATATAGATGAATGTGTAGATAATTCCATGTTTTTACAGATGGCGGTGTAGATATTTCCATGTTTGTACAGATCGCAGTGTGGCTATTTCCATGTTTATACAGATAGCAATGTGGATATTTCCATGTTTATAGAGATGGCTGTGTGGATATTTCCATGTTTATACAGATGACTGTGCAGGTATTTCCATGTTTATACAGATGGCGGTGTAGATATTTCCATGTTTATACAGATAGCTGTATAGATATTTCGATGTTTATAGAGATAGCATTGTAGATATTTCCATATTTATACAGATAGCCGTGTAGATATTTGCATGTTTTTTCAGATGGCGGTTTAAATATTTCCATGTTTATACAGATAGCGGTGTGGCTATTTCCATGATTATACCGATAGCGGTGTGGCTATTTGCATGTTTATACAGATAGCGATGTGGATATTTCCACGTTTATAGAGATGGCTGTGTAGATATTTCCATGTTTATACAGATGACTGTGTAGGTATTTCCATGTTTATACAGATGGCGGTGTAGATATTTCCATGTTTATACAGATGGCGGTGTAGATATTTCCATGTTTATACATATAGCTGTGTAGGTATTTCCATGTTTATAGAGATAGCATTGTAACTATTTCCATATTCATACAGATAGCCGTGTAGATATTTGCATGTTTTTTCAGATTGCGGTTTAAATATTTCCATGTTTATACAGATAGCAGTGTGGCTATTTCCATGTTTATACTGATAGCGGTGTGGCTATTTCCATGTTTATACAGAGACCGGTGTTGCTACTTCCATGTTTATACAGATGGCAATGTAGATATTTCCATGTTTATACCGATAGCGATGTAGATATTTCCATGTTTATAGAGATAGCGGTGTAGATATTTCCATTTTTATACAGATAGCAGTGTAGATATTTCCATGTTTATACAGATGGCGGTGTAGGAATTTCCATATTTGTAGAGATAGCAGTGTAGATATTTCCTTGTTTATTCAGATGGCTGTGAAGTTATTTCCATGTATACACAGATGGCAGTGTAGATATTTCCATGTTTATACAGATGGAGGTGTAGATATTTCCCTGTTTATACAGATGACTGTGTAGATATTTCCATGTTTTTACAGATGGCGGTGTAGACATAAACATGTTGATACTGATAGCAGTGTGGGTTTTTCCATGTTTATACAGATTGCGATGTAGACATTTCAAAGTTTATAGAAATGGCTGTGTAGATATTTCCATGTTTATACAGATGGCCGTGTAGATATTTCCATGTTTATACAGATAGTGGTGTAGATATTTCCATGTTTATACAGATGACTGTGTAGGTATTTCCGTGTTTATACAGATGGCGGTGTAGATATTTCCATGTTTATAAAGATAGCCATGTAGATATTTCCATGTTTATACAGATAGCGTTGTAGACATTTCCTAGTTTATAGAGATAGCATTGTAGATATATCCATATTTATACAGATTGCGGTGTAGATATTTCCAAGGTTATTCAGATAGCGGTGTAAATATTTCCAAGTTTATACAGATAGCGGTGTAGACATTTCCATGTTTATACAGATAGCGGTGAAGATATTTCCATGTTTATACAGATAGTGGTGTAGGGATTTCCATGTTTATAGAGATAGCCGTGTAGGTATTTCCATGTTTACACAGATGGCTGTGTAGATATTTCCATGTATATACAGATGGCAGCGTAGATATTTCCATGTTTATATAGATGGAGGTGTAGATATTTCCATGTTTATTCAGATAGCGGTAGAGATATTTCCATGTTTATACCGATAGCGGTGTAGATGTTTCCATGTTTATACAGATAGAAGTGTAGATATTTCCATGTTTATACAGATGACTGTGTGTATATTTCCATGTTTATACAGAAGGCGGTGTAGATATTTCCATGTTTATAGAGATAGCGGCGTAGATATTTCCATGTTTATACATATAGCTGTGTAGATATTTCCATTTTAATAGTGATAGTGGTGAAGATATTTCCATATTTATACAGATAGCCTTGTAGATATTTCCATTTATATTCAGATGGCTGTGTAGATATTTCCATGTTTATACAGAAAGCGGTGTGGCTATTTCCATGTTTATTGAGACAGCAATGTAGATATTTCCATGCTTAAACAGATAGCGATGTACATATTTCCATGTTTATACAGATAGCGGTGTACATATTTCCAGGTTTATACAGATACCGTTGGAGATATTTCCTTGTTTATACAGATAGCGGTGTAGATATTTCCATGTTTATACAGATGGAGGTTTAGATATTTCCATGTTTATACAGATGGCGGTGTAGATATTTCCATGTTTATACAGATAGCTGTGTAGATATTTCCATGTTTATAGAGATAGCATTGTAACTATTTCCATATTCATACAGATAGCCGTGTAGATATTCGCATGTTTTTTCAGATGGCGGTTTAAATATTTCCATGTTTATACAGATAGCGGTGTGGCTATTTCCATGTTTATACTGATAGCGGTGTGGCTATTTCCATGTTTATACAGAGACCGGTGTTGCTACTTCCATGTTTATACAGATGGCAATGTAGATATTTCCATGTTTATGCCGATAGCGATGTAGATATTTCCATGTTTATAGAGATAGCGGTGTAGATATTTCCATTTTAATACAGATTGCAGTGTAGATATTTCCTTGTTTATACAGGTGGCGGTGTAGGTATTTCCATGTTTATAGAGATAGCAGTGTAGATATTTCCATGTTTATTCAGATGGCTGTGAAGATATTTCCATGAATACACAGATGGCAGTGTAGATATTTCCATGTTTATACAGATGGAGGTGTAGATATTTCCCTGTTTATACAGATGACTGTGTAGATATTTCCATGTTTTTACAGATGGCGGTGTAGATATAACCATGTTGATACAGATAGCAGTGTGGCTTTTTCCATGTTTATACAGATTGCGATGTAGACATTTCCATGTTTATAGAGATGGCTGTGTAGATAACTCAATGTTTATACAGATGGCAGTGTAGATATTTCCATGTTTATACATATAGTGGTGTAGATATTTCCATGTTTATACAGATGACTGTGTAGGTATTTCCATGTTTATACAGATGGCGGTGTAGATATTTCCATGTTTATAAAGATAGCCATGTAGATATTTCCATGTTTATACAGATAGCGTTGTAGACATTTCCTAGTTTATAGAGATAGCATTGTAGATACATCCATATTTATACAGATAGCGGTGTAGATATTTCCAAGGTTATTCAGATAGCGGTGTAAATATTTCCAAGTTTATACAGATAGTGGTGTAGATATTTCCATGTTTATACAGATAGCAGTGAAGGTATTTCCATGTTTATAGAGATAGCGGCGTAGATATTTCCATGTTTATACATATAGCTGTGTAGATATTTCCATTTTAATAGTGATATCGGTGTAGATATTTCCATATTTATACAGATAGCCTTGTAGATATCTCCATTTATATTCAGATGGCTGTGTAGATATATCCATGTTTATACAGACAGCGGTGTGTCTATTTCCATGTTTATTGAGACAGCAATGTAGATATTTCCATGCTTATACAGATAGCGATGTACATATTTCCATGTTTATACAGATAGCGGTGTACATATTTCCAGGTTTATACAGATACCGTTGGAGATATTTCCTTCTTTATACAGATAGCGGTGTAGATATTTCTATGTTTATACAGATAGCGGTGAAGATATTTCCATGTTTATACAGATAGTGGTGTAGGGATTTCCATGTTTATAGAGAGAGCCGTGTAGATATTTCCATGTTTACACAGATGGCTGTGTAGATATTTCCATGTGTATACAGATGGCAGTGTAGATATTTCCATGTTTATACAGATGGAGGTGTAGATATTTCCATGTTTATACAGATAGCGGTGGAGGTATTTCCATGTTTATACAGATGACTGTGTAGGTATTTCCATGCTTATACAGATGGCGGTGTAGATATTTCCATGTTTATAAAGATAGCCATGTAGATATTTCCATGTTTATACAGATAGCGTTGTAGACATTTCCTAGTTTATAGAGATAGCATTGTAGATATATCCATATTTATACAGATAGCGGTGCAGATATTTCCAAGGTTATTCAGATAGCGGTGTAAATATTTCCAAGTTTATACAGATAGCGCTGTAGATATTTCCATGTTTATACAGACAGCGGTGAAGGTATTTCCATGTTTATACAGATAGTGGTGTAGGGATATCCATGTTTATAGAGATAGCCGTGTACCTATTTCCATGTTTACACAGATGGGTGTGTAGATATTTCCATGTGTATACAGATGGGAGCGTAGATATTTCCATGTTTTTACAGATGGAGGTGTAGATATTTCCATGTTTATACAGATAGCGGTGGACATATTTCCATGTTTATACCGATAGCGGTGTAGATGCTTCCATGTTTATACAGATAGAAGTGTAGATATTTCCATGTTTATACAGATGACTGTGTATATATTTCCATGTTTATACAGACGGCGGTGTAGATATTTCCATGTTTATAGGGATAGCGGCATAGATATTTCCATGTTCATACATATAGCTGTGTAGATATTTCCATTTTAATAGTGATTGCGGTGTAGATATTTCCATATTTATACAGAAAGCCTTGTAGATATTTCCATTTATATTCAGATGGCTGTGTAGATATTTCCATGTTTATACAGACAGCGGTGTGGCTATTTCCATGTTTATTGAGACAGCAATGTAGATATTTCCATGCTTATACAGATAGCGATGTACGTATTTCCATGTTTATACAGGTAGCGGTGTACATATTTCCAGGTTTATACAGATATCGTTGGAGATATTTCCTTGTTTATACAGATAGCGGTGTAGATATTTCCATGTTTATACAGAAAGCGGTGAAGATATTTCCATGTTTATACAGATAGTGGTTTAGGGATTTCCATGTTTATAGAGATAGCCGTGTAGATATTTCCATGTTTACACAGATGGCTGTGTAGATATTTCCATGTGTATACAGATGGCAGCGTAGTTATTTCCATGTTTATACAGATGGAGGTGTAGATATTTCCATGTTTATACCGATGGCGGTGTAGATATTTCCATGTTTATACAGATAGCTGTGTAGATATTTCCATGTTTATAGAGATAGCATTGTAAATATTTCCATATTCATACAGATAGCCGTGAAGATATTTGCTTTTTTTTTCAGATGGTGGTTTAAATATTTCCATGTTTATACAGATAGCGGTGTGGCTATTTCCATGTTTATACTGATAGCGGTGTGGCTATTTCCATGTTTATACAGAGACCGGTGTTGCTACTTCCATGTTTATACAGATGGCAATGTAGATATTTCCATGCTTATACAGATAGCGATGTACATATTTGCATGTTTATACAGATAGCGGTGTACATATTTCCAGGTTTATACAGATACCGTTGGAGATATTTCCTTGTTTATACAGATAGCGGTGTAGATATTTCCATGTTTATACAGATAGCGGTGAAGATATTTCCATGTTTATGCAGATAGTGGTGTAGGGATTTCCATGCTTATAGAGATAGCCGTGTAGATATTTCCATGTTTACACAGATGGCTGTGTATATATTTCCATGTGTATACAGATGGCAGCGTAGATATTTCCATGTTTATAGAGATGGAGGTGTAGATATTTCCATGTTTATACAGATAGCGGTGGAGATATTTCCATGTTTATACAGATGACTGTGTAGGTATTTCCATGTTTATACAGATGGCGGTGTAGATATTTCCATGTTTATAAAGATAGTCATGTAGATATTTCCATGTTTATACAGATAGCGTTGTAGACATTTCCTAGTTTATACAGATAGCATTGTAGATATATCCATATTTATACAGATAGCGGTGTAGATATTTCCAAGGTTACTCAGATAGCGGTGTAAATATTTCCAAGTTTATACAGATAGCGGTGTAGATATTTCCATGTTTACACCGATAGCGGTGTAGATGTTTCCATGTTTATACAGATAGAAGTGTAGATATTTCCATGTTTATACAGATGATTGTGTATATATTTCCATGTTTATACAGATGGCGGTGTAGATAGTTCCATGTTTATAGAGATAGCGGCGTAGATATTTCCATGTTTATACATATAGCTGTGTAGATATTTCCATTTTAATAGTGATAGCGTTGTAGATATTTCCATATTTATACAGATAGCCTTGTAGATATTTCCAAATTTATACAGATAGCGGAGTATATATTTCCATGTTTATACTGATAGTGGTGTAGGTATTTCCATGTTTATAGGGATAGCGGTGTAGATATATCCATATTTATACAGATAGCGGTGAAGATATTTCCCAGTTTATACAGATAGCGTTGTAGATATTTCCATGTGAATACAGATGTCAGTGTAGATATTTCTATGTTTATACAGATGGAGGTGAAGATATTTTCATGTTTATATAGATGAATGTGTAGATAATTCCATGTTTCTACAGATGGCGGTGTAGATATTTCCATGTTTGTACAGATCGCAGTGTGGCTATTTCCATGTTTATGCAGATAGCAATGTGGATATTTCCATGTTTATAGAGATGGCTGTGTAGATATTACCATGTTTATACAGATGACTGTGCAGGTATTTCCATGTTTATACAGATGGTGGTGTAGATATTTCCATGTTTATACAGATAGCTGTGTAGATATTTCGATGTTTATAGAGATTGCATTGTAGATATTTCCATATTCATACAGATAGCCGTGTAGATATTTGCATGTTTTTTCAGATGGCGGTTTAAATATTTCCATGTTTATACAGATAGCGGTGTGGCTGTTTCCATGTTTATACCGATAGCGGTGTGGCTATTTCCATGTTTATACAGATAGCGATGTGGATATTTCCACATTTATAGAGATGGCTGTGTAGATATTTCCATGTTTATACAGATGACTGTGTAGGTATTTCCATGTTTATACAGATGGCGGTGTAGTTATTTCCATGTTTATACAGATGGCGGTGTAGATATTTCCATGTTTATACACATAGCTGTGTAGGTATTTCCATGTTTATAGAGATAGCATTGAAGATATTTCCATATTCATACAGATAGCCGTGTAGATATTTGCATGTTTTTTCTGATGGCGGTTTAAATATTTCCATCTTTATACAGATAGCGGTGTGGCTATTTCCATGTTTATACTGATAGCGGTGTGGCTATTTCCATGTTTATACAGAGACCGGTGTTGCTACTTCCATGTTTATACAGATGGCAATGTAGATATTTCCATGTTTATACCGATAGCGATGTAGATATTTCCATGTTTATAGAGATAGCGGTGTAGATATTTCCATTTTTATACAGATAGCAGTGTAGATATTTCCATGTTTGTACAGATGGCGGTGTAGGTATTTCCATGTTTATAGAGATAGCAGTGTAGATATTTCCATGTTTATTCAGATGGCTGTGAAGTTATTTCCAAGTATATACAGATGGCAGTGTAGATATTTCCATGTTTATATAGATGGAGGTGTAGATATTTTCCTGTTTAAAGAGATGACTGTGTAGATATTTCCATGTTTTTACAGATGGCGGTGTAGATATAACCATGTTGATACAGATAGCAGTGTGGCTTTTTCCATTTTTATACAGATTGCGATGTAGACATTTCCATGTTTATAGAGATGGCTGTGTAGATAATTCCATGTTTATACAGATGGCAGTGTATATATTTCCAAGTTTATAAAGATAGTGGTGTAGATATTTCCATGTTTATACAGAAGACTGTGTAGGTATTTCCATGTTTATACAGATGGCGGTGTAGATATTTCCATGTTTATAAAGATAGCCATGTAGATATTTCCATGTTTATACAGATAGCGTTGTAGACATTACCTAGTTTATAGAGATAGCATTGTAGATATATCCATATTTATACAGATAGCGGTGTAGATATTTCCATGGTTATTCAGATAGCGGTGTAAATATTTCCAAGTTTATACAGATAGATGTGTAGATATTTCCATGTTTATAAAGATAGCAGTGAAGGTATTTCCATGTTTATACAGATAGTGGTGTAGGGATTTCCATGTTTATAGAGATAGCCGTGTAGATATTTCCATGTGTACACAGATGGCTGTGTAGATATTTCCATGTGTATACAGATGGCAACGTAGATATTTCCATGTTTATACAGATAGAGGTGTAGATATTTCCATGTTTATACAGATAGCGGTGGAGATATTTCCATGTTTATAGAGATGGCTGTGTAGATAATTCCATGTTTATACAGATGGCAGTGTATATATTTCCAAGTTTATAAAGATAGTGGTGTAGATATTTCCATATTTATACAGATAGCCTTGTAGATATTTCCATTTATATTCAGATGGCTGTGTATATATTTCCATGTTTATACAGACAGCGGTGTGGCTCTTTCCATGTTTATTGAGACAGCAATTTAGACATTTCCATGCTTATACAGATAGCGATGTACGTATTTCCATGTTTATACAGATAGCGGTGTACATATTTCCAGGTTTATACAGATACCGTTGGAGATATTTCCTTGTTTAAACAGATAGCGGTGTAGATATTTCCATGTTTATTCAGATAGCGGTGAAGATATTTCCATGTTTATACAGATAGTGGAGTAGGGATTTCCACGTTTATAGAGATAGCCTTTTAGATATTTCCATGTTTACACAGATGGCTGTGTAGATATTTCCATGTGTATACAGATGGCAGCGTAGATATTTCCATGTTTATACAGACGGATGTGTAGATATTTCCATGTTTATACAGATAGCGGTGGAGATATTTCCATGTTTATACCGATAGCGGTGTAGATGTTTCCATGTTTATACAGATAGAAGTGTAGATATTTCCATGTTTATACAGATGACTGTGTATATATTTCCATGTTTATACAGACGGCGGTGTAGATATTTCCATGTTTATAGAGATAGCGGCGTAGATATTTCCATGTTTATACATATAGCTGTGTAGATATTTCCATTTTAATAGTGATAGCGGTGTAGATATTTCCATATTTATACAGATAGCCTTGTAGATATTTCCAAATTTATACAGATAGCGGTGTAGATATTTCCATGTTTATACAGAAATCGCTGGAGATGTTTCCATGTTTATAGAGATGGCGGTGTAGATATTTCCAAGTTTATACAGATAGCGGTGTAGATAATTCCATGTTTAAACAGATAGCGTTGTAGATATTTCCATGTATATACAGATAGCGGTGTAGTTATTTCCATGTTTATAGAGATAGCTGTGTAGATATTTCCATGTTTACACAGAGAGCGGTGGAGATATTTCCATGTCTATACAGAAAGCGCTGGAGATATTTCCATGTTTATAGAGATGGCGGTGCAGATATTTCCAAGTTTATACAGATAGCGATGTAGATATGTCCATGTTTAAACAGATAGCGTTGTAGATATTTCCATGTTTATTCAGATAGCGGTGTAGGTATTTCCATGTTTGTAGAGATAGCGGTGGAGATATTTCCATTTTTATACAGATAGCGGTGTAGATGTTTCCATGTTTATACAGATGACTGTGTATATATTTCCAAGTTTATACAGACGGCGGTGTAGGTATTTCCATGTTTATAGAGATAGCGGCGTAGATATTTCCATGTTTATACATATAGCTGTGTAGATATTTCCATTTTTATAGTGATAGCGTTGTAGAAATTTCCATATTTATACAGATAGCCTTGTAGATATTTCCATTTATATTCAGATGGCTGTGTAAATATTTCCATGTTTATACAGATAGCGGTGTGGCTATTTCCATGTTTATGCAGACGGCAATGTAGATATTTCCAAGCTTCTACAGATAGCGATGTACATATTTCCATCTTTATGCAGATAGCGGTGTACATATTTCCATGTTTACAGATACTGTTGGAGATATTTCCTTGTTTATACAAATAGCAGTGGAGATATTTCCATGTTTATACAGATGGCAATGTAGATATTTCCAAGTTTATAGAGATGGCGGTGTAGATATTTCCATGTTTATACAGATAGCGGTGTAGGTATTTCCATGTTTATAGAAATAGCAGTGCCGATATTGCCATGTTTATACAGATGGCTTTGTAGGTATTACCATTAGTATACAGATGACAGTGTAGATATTTCCATGTTTATACAGATGGAGGTGTAGATATTTCCATGTGTATACTGATGACAGTGTAGATATTTCCATGTTTATACAGATGGAGGTGTAGATATTTCCATGTTTATACAGATGACTGTGTAGATATTTCCATGTTTTTACACATGACAGTGTAGATATTTCCGTGTTTATACAGATAGCGGTGGACTATTTCCATTTTTATACAGATAGCAATGTAGATATTTCCATGTTTATAGAGATGGCTGTGTAGATATTTCCACGTTTATACAGATGGCAGTGTAGATATTTCCATGTTTATACAGATAGTGGTGTAGATATTTCCATGTTTATACAGATGACTGTGTGGATATTTCCATGTTTTTACAGATGGCGGTTTAGAAATTTCCATGTTTATACAGATAGCGGTGTGGCTATTTCCAAGATTATACATATAGCTATGTAGAGATTTCCATGTTTATAGAGATGGCTGTGTAGGTATTTCCAAGTTTGTACAGAAGGCATTGAAAATATTCCCATGTTTATACAGATAGTGGAGTAGATATTTCCATGTTTGTACAGATGACTGTGTAGGTATTTCCATGTTTATACGAATGGCGGTGTAGATATTTCCATGTTTATAGAGATAGCCATGTAGATATTTCCAGGTTTATACAGAAAGGGTGCAGAGATTTCCATGTTTATAGAAATAGCGGTGTAGATATTTCCATATTTAAACAGATAGCGGTGTAGATATTTCCATGTTTACACAGTGAGCAGTGGAGATATTTCCATGTTTATACAGAAAGCGCTGCAGATGTTTCCATGTTTATAGAGATGGCGATGTAGATATTTCCAAGTTTATGCAGATAGCGGTGTAGATATTTCCATGTATAAACAGATAGCGTTGTAGATATTTCCATGTTTATTCAGATAGCGGTGTAGGTATTTCCATGTTTATAGAGATAGCGGTGTAGATATTTCCATGTTTACACAGAGAGCGGTGGAGATATTTCCATGTCTATACAGAAAGCGCTGGAGATATTTCCATGTTTATATAGATGGCGGTGCAGATATTTCCAAGTTTATACAGATAGCGATGTAGATATGTCCACGTTTAAACAGATAGCGTTGTAGATATTTCCATGTTTATTCAGATAGCGGTGTAGGTATTTCCATGTTTATAGAGATAGCGGTGGAGATATTTCCATTTTTATACAGATAGCGGTGTAGATGTTTCCATGTTTATACTGATGACTGTGTATATATTTCCAAGTTTATACAGACGGCGGTGTAGGTATTTCCATGTTTATAGAGATAGCGGCGTAGATATTTCCATGTTTATTCATATAGCTGTGTAGATATTTCCATTTTAATAGTGATAGCGGTGTAGATATTTCCATATTTATACAGATATCCTTGTAGATATTTCCATTTATATTCAGATGGCGGTGTAGATATTTCCATGTTTATACAGATAGCGGTGTGGCTATTTCCATGTTTATAAAGACAGCAATGTAGATATTTCCATGCTTCTACAGATAGCGATGTACATATTTCCATCTTTATACAGATAGCGGTGTACATATTTCCATGTTTATACAGATACTGTTGGAGATATTTCCTTGTTTATACAGATAGCAGTGGAGATATTTCAATGTTTATACAGATGGCAATGTAGATATTTCCAAGTTTATACAGATGGCGGTGTAGATATTTCCATGTTTATACAGATAGCGGTGTAGGTATTTCCATGTTTATAGAGATAGCTGTGCCGATATTGCCATGTTTATACAGATGGCTTTGTAGGTATTTCCATTTGTATACAGATGACAGTGTAGATATTTCCATGTTTATACAGATGGAGGTGTAGATATTTCCTTGTGTATACTGATGACAGTGTAGATATTTCCATGTTTATGCAGATGGAGGTGTAGATATTTCCATGTTTATACAGATGACTATGTAGATATTTCCATGTTTTTACACATGACAGTGTAGATATTTCCGTGTTTATACTGATAGCGGTGGGACTATTTCCATTTTTATACAGATAGCAATGTAGATATTTCCATGTTTATAGAGATGGCTGTGTAGATATTTCCACGTTTATACAGATGGCAGTGTAGATATTTCCATGTTTATACAGATAGTGGTGTAGATATTTCTATGTTTATACGGATAGTGATGAAGATATTTCCATGTTTATACAGATGACTTTGTAGGTATTTCCATGTTTATAGAGATGGCGGTGTAGGTATTTCCATGTTTATAGAGAAAGCCATGTAGATATTTCCAAGTTTATACAGATAGCGGTGTAGACATTTCCAAGTTTATAGAGATAGCAGTGTAGATATATCCATATTTATACAGATAGCCTTGTAGATATTTCCGAGTTTATACAAATAGCGGTGTAGATGTTTCCATGTTTATACAGATAGCGGTGCAGATATTTCCATGTTTATACAGATAGTGGTGTAGGTATTTCCATGTTTATAGGGATAGCGGTGTAGATATATCCATATTTATACAGATAGCCTTGTAGATATTTCCGAGTTTATACAAATAGCGGTGTAGATGTTTCCATGTTTATACAGATAGCGGTGCAGATATTTCCATGTTTATACAGATAGCGGTGTGGCTATTTCCATGTTTATACAGATAGCGATGTAGATATTTCCATGTTTATAGAGATGGCTGTGTGGATATTTCCATGTTTATTCAGATGACTGTGTAGGCATTTCCATGTTTATACAGATGGCGGTGTAGATATTTCCATGTTTATACAGATAGCTGTGTAGATATTTCCATGTTTATAGAGATAGCATTGTAGATATTTCCATATTCATACAGAGAGCCGTGTAGATATTTACATGTCTTTTCAGATGGCAGTTTAAATATTTCCATGTTTATACAGATAGCGGTGTGGCTATTTCCATGTTTATACTGATAGCGATGTGGCTATTTCCATGTTTATACAGATAGCAGTTTAGATATTTCCATGTTTTTACAGATGGAGGTGTAGATATTTTGATGTTTATATAGATGAATGTGTAGATATTTCCATGTTTTTACAGATGGCCGTGTAAATATTTCCATGTTTATACAGGAAGCGGTTTGGCTATTTCCATGTTTATACATATAGCAATGTAGATATTTCCATGTTTATAGATATGGCTGTGTAGATATTTCCATGTTTATACAGATGACTGTGTAGGTATTTCCATGTTTATACAGATGGCGGTGTAGATATTTCCATGTTTATAGAGATAGCTATATAGATATTTCCATATTCATATGGATAGCCGTGTGGATATTTACATGTTTTTTCAGATGGCGGTTTAAATATTTCCATCTTTATACAGATAGCGGTGTGGCTATTTCCATGTTTATACCGATACCGATGTGGCTATTTCCATGTTTATACAGATAGCAGTGTAGATATTTCCATGTTTATTGAGATAGCGGTGTAGATAGTTCCATGCTTTCACAGATCGCGGTGTAGATATTTCCAAATTTCTAAAGCTGGCCGCGTATATATTTTCATGTTTATACATATGGCGGGGTGGATATTTCCATGTTTACACAGCTCGCGGCGTAGATACTTTCATCTTTATGCAGCACGCAGTGTAGATATTTCCATGTTTATACAGATAGCGGTGTAGATATTTCCATGTTTATAGAGATAGCGGTGTAGATAGTTCCAAGCTTTCACAGATCGCGGTGTAGATATTTCCATGTTTATACAGGTGACTGTGTAGATATTTCCATGTTTTTACAGATGGCGGTGTAAATATTTCAATGTTTACAGAGATAGCGGTGTAGATATTCCCATGTTTATAGAGATAGCGGTGAAGATATTTCCGTGCTTATTCACATGGCTGCGTAGATATTTCCATGTTTATACAGATGGCGGTTTAGATATTTCCATGTTTACACTGATGGTGGTGTAGATATTTCCATGTTTATACAGATGACTCTGTAGGTATTTCCATGTTTATACGGATGGGGGTGTAGGGATTTCCATGTTTATAGCGAAAGCTGTGTATATATTTCCTTGTTTATACAGATAGCGGTATAGATATTTCCATGTTTATACAGATCGCGGTGTAGATATTTCCATGCTTATACAAATAGCGGCGTATATATTTCCATGTTTATACAGATCGCGGTGTAGTTATTTCCATGTATATACAGATGTTGGTGTAGATATTTCCATGTTTATACAGATACCGTTGGAGATACTTCCAGGTTTATACAGATAGCGGTGTACATATTTCCATGTTTATGCAGATCACAGTGTAGATATTTCCATCTTTCTTCAGATGGCAGTGTAGATATTTCCATGTTTATCCAGATGGCGGTGTAGATATTTCCATGTTTATATTGATGGCGGTGTAGTTATTTCCTTGTTTATGTAGATTTCGGTGTAGATATTTCCATGTTTGTAGAGATGACTCTGTATATATTTCCATGTTTATAGAGATAGCGGTGTAGATATTTCCATGTTTATACAGATAGAGGTGTAGATATTTCCATGTTTATACAGATAGCGGTGTAGATATTTCCATGTTTATACAGATAGCGGTGTTGTTATTTCCATGTTTATACAGATAGCGGTGTTGTTATTTCCATGTTTCTACAGCTCACGGTGTAGATATTTACATCTTTATACAGATGTCAGTGTAGATATTTGCAGGTTTATACAGACGGCGGTGTAGCTAGTTCCAGGTATATTGATATGCCAGTGTAGATATTTTCATGTTTATAGAGATGGTGGTGTAGGTATTTCCATGTTAATAGAGATAGTTGTGTATTTATTTCCATGTTTATTCAGATAGCGGTGTAGATATCTACATATTTATACAGATTGCAGTGTAGATATTTCCATGTTTAAACAGATAGCTGGGTAGATATTTCCATCTTTATATAGATCATTGAGTAGATATTTCCATGTTTACACAGATTGCGGTGTAGATATTTCCATCTTTCTACAGATGGCAGTGTAGATATTTCCATGTTTATACAGATGGCGGTGTAGATATTTCCTTGTTTATGTAGATTTCGGTGTATATATTTCCATGATTATAGAGATGGTGGTGTAGATATTTCCATGTTTATACAGATGACTGTGTAGATATTTCCATGTTTTTACAGATGGCGGTGTAATTATTTCCATGTTTTCAGAGATAGCGGTGTAGATATTTCCATGATTATAGAGATAGAGTTGTAGATACTTCCATGTTTATAGAGAGAGCGGTGTAGGTATTTCCATGTTTATTCAGATGGCAGTGTAGATATTTCCATGTTTATTCAGATGGCTGTGTAGATATTTCCATGTTTATACGGATGGCAGTGCAGATATTTCCATGTTTATACAGATGACTGTGTAGATATTTCCATGTTTATACAGATGGCGGGGTAGGTATTTCCATGTTTATACAGATGGCGGTGTAGATATTTCCATGTTTATACAGATAGCGGTGTAGATATTTCCACGTTTATACATATCATTGTGTAGATATTTCCATGTTCATACAGCTCGCGGTGTAGATGTTTCCATTTATATGCAGATGGCAGTGTAGATATTTCCATGTTTATACAGATAGCGGTGTAGATATTTCCATGTTTATACAGATGGCGGTTAAGATATTTCCACGTTTATACAGATGGCGGTGGTGATATTTCCATGTTTATGCAAATGGCTCTGTAGATATTTCCATGTTTATGCATATAGCGGTGTAGATATTTCCAAGTTGATAGAGATGGCGGCATTGACATTTCCATGTTTATAGGGATTGCGGTGTAGATATTTCCATGTTTATACAAATCATGGTGTAGGTATTTCCATGTTTATACTGATAGCGTTGGAGGTACGTCCAGGTTTATACAGATAACGGTGTAGATATCTCCATGTTTATACAGATAGCAGTGTAGATATTTCCATGTTTATACAGATAGCGTTGTTTGTGTTTCCATGTTTATACAGCTCGCGGTGTAGATATTTACATGTTTATACAGATGTCAGTGTAGGTATTTCCATGTTTATACAGATGGCGGTGTAGATATTTCCGTGTTTATAGAGATGCCAGAGTAGATGTTTTCATGTTTATAGAGATGGCAGTGTAGATATTTCCATGTTTATACAGATAGCGGTGTAGATATTTCCTTGTTTATACAGATAGCGGTGTTGGTATTTCAATGTTTATGCAGATAGCGGTGTAGATATTTCCATGTATATACAGCTAGCGGTGTAGATATTTCCTTGTTTATCCAGATGGCGGTGTAGATATTTCCGGGTTTATCCAGATGGCGTTGTAGATATGTCCTTGTTTATACACATGGCGGTGTAGAGAGTTCCATGTATAAGGAGATGGCATTGTAGATATATTCATTTTTATAGAGATGGCGGTGTAGATATTTCCATGTTTATAGAAATAGCGGTGTAGATATTTCCATGTTTATAGATATAGCGGTGTAGATATTTCCATGTTTATACAGATGACTGTGTAGATATTTCCATGTTTTTACAGATGGCGGTGTAATTATTTCAATGTTTACAGAGATAGCGGTGTAGATATTTCCATGTTTATAGAGATAGCGGTGTAGATATTTCCATGTTTATAGAGATAGCGGTGTAGATATTTTCATGTTTATTCAGATGGCGGTGTAGATATTTCCATGTTTATACAGATGATGGTGTAGATATTTCCATGTTTATACAGATGAATGTGCAGGTATTTCCATGTTTATACGGATGGGGGTGTAGGTAGATCCATGTTTATAGAGATAGCTGTGTAGTTATTTCCATGTTTATACAGATAACGGTATAGATATTTCCATGTTTATACAGATCGCGGTATAGATATTTACATGCTTATACAGATAGCGGCGTAAATATTTCCATGTTTATACACATCCCGGTGTAGATACTTCTATGTTTATACAGATCATGGTGTAGTTATTTCCATGTTTATGCAGATATCGTTGGAGATACTTCCAGGTTTATACAGATAGCGGTGTACATATTTCCATGTTTATGCAGATCACGGTGTAGATATTTCCATCTTTCTTCAGATGGCAGTGTAGATATTTCCATGTTTATCCAGATGGCGGTGTAGATATTTCCATGTTTATATTGATGGCGGTGTAGTTATTTCCTTGTTTATGTAGATTTCGGTGTAGATATTTCCATGTTTGTAGAGATGACTCTGTATATATTTCCATGTTTATAGAGATAGCGGTGTAGATATTTCCATTTTTACACAGATAGAGGTGTAGATATTTCCATGTTTATACAGATAGCGGTGTAGATATTTCCATGTTTATACAGATAGTGGTGTTGTTATTTCCATGTTTATACAGATAGCGGTGTTGTTATTTCCATGTTTCTACAGCTCACGGTGTAGATATTTACATCTTTATACAGATGTCAGTGTAGATATTTGCAGTTTTATACAGACGGCGGTGTAGCTAGTTCCAGGTATATTGAGATGCCTGTGTAGATATTTTCATGTTTATAGAGATGGTGGTGTAGGTATTTCCATGTTAATAGAGATAGTTGTGTAGGTATTTCCATGTTTATACAGATAGCGGTGTAGATATCTACATATTTATACAGATTGCAGTGTAGATATTTCCATGTTTATACAGATAGCTGGGTAGATATTTCCATCTTTATATAGATCATTGAGTAGATATTTCCATGTTTACACAGATTGCGGTGTAGATATTTCCATCTTTCTACAGATGGCAGTGTAGATATTTCCATGTTTATACAGATGACAGTGTAGATATTTCCATGTTTATAGAGATATCAGTGTTGATATTTCCATGTTTATTTAGATAGCGGTGTAGGTATTTTCACGTTTATGGAGATAGCAGTGTAGGTATTTCCATGTTTATAGAGATGGCTGTGTAGATACTTCCATGTGTATACAGATGGCGGTGTAGATATTTCCATGTATATACAGAAGACTGTGTAGATATTTCCATGTTTTTACAGATGGCAGTGTAGTTGTTTCCATGTTTATAAACATGACTGTGTAGATATATCCAAGTTTTTACAGATGGCAGTGTAGGTATTTCCATGTTAACAGAGATAGCGGTGTAGATATTTCCATGTATATAGAGATAGCCCTGAAGATATTTCCATATTTATACAGATAGCGGTGTAGATATTTCCATGTTTATACAAAGAGATGTGTAGATATTCACATCTTTATACAGACTGCGGTGTTGATATTTCCATGTTTATACAGAGAGCGGTGTATTTATTTCCATGTTTATAGAGATAGTGGTGTTGATATTTCCATGTTTATTCACATAGAGGTGTTGATATTTCCATGTTTATACAGATCATGTTGTAGATATTTCCATGTTTATACAGATAGCGTTGGAGATATTTCCAGGTATATACAGATAGAGGTGTAGATATTTCCATATTTATACAGATCACTGTGTAGATATTTCCATGTGTATACAGATGGCGGTGTAGGTATTTCCATGTTTATATAGATGGCGGTGTAGATATTTCCTTGTTTATGTAGATTTCGGTGTAGATATTTCCATGTTTATACAGATGGTGGTGTAGATATTTCCATGTTTATACAGATGACAGTGTAGATACTTCCATGTTTTTACAGATGGCTGTGTAATTATTTCCATGTTTTCAGAGATAGCGGTGTAGATATTTACATGTTTATAGAGATAGTGGTGTAGATATTTCCATGTTTATAGAGATAGCGGTGTAGATATTTCCATGTTTATTCAGATGGCAGTGTAGATATTTCCATGTTTATTCAGATGGCTGTGTAGATATTTCCATGTTTATACAGATGGCAGTGCCGATATTTCCATGTTTATACAGATGACTGTGTAGATATTTCCATGTTTATATAGATGGCGGTGTAGGTATTTCCATGTTTATACAGATGGCGGTGTAGATATTTCCATGTTTATACAGACAGAGGTGAAGATATTTCCATGTTTATACAGATCATTGCGTAGATATTTCCATGTTCATACAGCTCGCGGTGTAGTTATTTCCATCTTTTTACAGATGGCAGTGTAGATATTTCCAAGTTTCTACAGATGGCGGTGTAGATATTTCCACGTTTATACAGATGGCGGTTTAGATATTTCCATGTTTATACAGATGGCGGTGTAGATATTTCCATGTTTATGCAAATGGCTGTGTAGATATTTCCATGTTTATGCAGATGGCGGTGTAGATATTTCCAAGTTGATAGAGATGGTGGCGTAGACATTTCCATGTTTATAGGGATTGCGGTGTAGATATTTCCATGTTTATACAAATCATGGTGTAGGTATTTCCATGTTTATACAGATAGCGTTGGAGATACTTCCAGGTTTATACAGATAGCGGTGTAGATATTTCCATGTTTATACAGATCGCGGTGTAGTTATTTCCATGTATATACAGATCATGGTGTAGATATTTCCATGTTTATACAGATACCTTTGGAGATACTTCCAGGTTTATACAGATAGCGGTGTAGATATTTCCATGTTTATGCAGATCACGATGTAGATATTTCCATCTTTCTACAGATGGCAGTGTAGATATTTCCACGTTTATCCAGATGGCGGTGTAGATATTTCCTTGTTTATGTAGATTTCATTGTAGATATTTCCATGATTATAGAGATGGTGGTGTAGATATTTCCATGTTTATACAGATGACTGTGTAGATATTTCCATGTTTTTACAGATGGCGGTGTAATTACTTCCATGTTTACAGAGATAGCGGTGTAGATATTTCCATGATTATAGAGATAGAGTTGTAGATATTTCCATGTTTATAGAGATATCAGTGTTGATATTTCCATGTTTATTTAGATAGCGGTGTAGGTATTTTCACGTTTATGGAGATAGCAGTGTAGGTATTTCCATGTTTATAGAGATGGCTGTGTAGATACTTCCATGTGTATACAGATGGCGGTGTAGATATTTCCATGTATATACAGAAGACTGTGTAGATATTTCCATGTTTTTACAGATGGCAGTGTAGTTGTTTCCATGTTTATAAACATGACTGTGTAGATATATCCAAGTTCTTACAGATGGCAGTGTAGGTATTTCCATGTTAACAGAGATAGCGGTGTAGATATTTCCATGTATATAGAGATAGCCCTGAAGATATTTCCATATTTATACAGATAGCGGTGTAGATATTTCCATGTTTATACAAAGAGATGTGTAGATATTCACATCTTTATACAGACTGCGGTGTAGATATTTCCATGTTTATACAGAGAGCGGTGTATGTATTTCCATGTTTATAGAGATAGTGGTGTTGATATTTCCATGTTTATTCACATAGAGGTGTTGATATTTCCATGTTTATACAGATCATGTTGTAGATATTTCCATGTTTATACAGATAGCGTTGGAGATATTTCCAGGTATATACAGATAGAGGTGTAGATATTTCCATATTTATACAGATCACTGTGTAGATATTTCCATGTGTATACAGATGGCGGTGTAGGTATTTCCATGTTTATATAGATGGCGGTGTAGATATTTCCTTGTTTATGTAGATTTCGGTGTAGATATTTCCATGTTTATACAGATGGTGGTGTAGATAGTTCCATGTTTATACAGATGACAGTGTAGATACTTCCATGTTTTTACAGATGGCGGTGTAATTATTTCCATGTTTTCAGAGATAGCGGTGTAGATATTTACATGTTTATAGAGATAATGGTGTAGATATTTCCATGTTTATAGAGATAGCGGTGTAGATATTTCCATGTTTATTCAGATGGCAGTGTAGATATTTCCATGTTTATTCAGATGGCTGTGTAGATATTTCCATGTTTACACAGATGGCAGTGCCGATATTTCCATGTTTATACAGATGACTGTGTAGATATTTCCATGTTTATACAGATGGCGGTGTAGGTATTTCCATGTTTATACAGATGGCGGTGTAGATATTTCCATGTTTATACAGACAGAGGTGAAGATATTTCCATGTTTATACAGATCATTGTGTAGATATTTCCATGTTCATACAGCTCGCGGTGTAGTTATTTCCATCTTTTTACAGATGGCAGTGTAGATATTTCCAAGTTTCTACAGATGGCGGTGTAGATATTTCCACGTTTATACAGATGGCGGTTTAGATATTTCCATGTTTATACAGATGGCGGTGTAGATATTTCCATGTTTATGCAAATGGCTGTGTAGATATTTCCATGTTTATGCAGATGGCGGTGTAGATATTTCCAAGTTGATAGAGATGGTGGCGTAGACATTTCCATGTTTATAGGGATTGCGGTGTAGATATTTCCATGTTTATGCATATCACGATGTAGATATTTCCATCTTTCTACAGATGGCAGTGTAGATATTTCCATGTTTATCCAGATGGCGGTGTAGATATTTCCTTGTTTATGTAGATTTCGTTGTAGATATTTCCATGATTATAGAGATGGTGGTGTAGATATTTCCATGTTTATACAGATGACTGTGTAGATATTTCCATGTTTTTACAGATGGCGGTGTAATTACTTCCATGTTTACAGAGATAGCGGTGTAGATATTTCCATGATTATAGAGATAGAGTTGTAGATATTTCCATGTTTATAGAGAGAGCGGTGTAGGTATTTCCATGTTTATTCAGATGGCAGTGTAGATATTTCCATGTTTATTCAGATGGCTGTGTAGATATTTCCATGTTTATACAGATGGCAGTGCAGATATTTCCATGTTTATACAGATGACTGTGTAGATATTTCCATGTTTATACAGATGGCTGGGTTGGTATTTCCATGTTCATACAGATGGCGGTGTAGATATTTCCATGTTTATACAGATAGCGGTGTAGATATTTCCACGTTTATACATATCATTGTGTAGATATTTCCATGTTCATACAGCTCGCGGTGTAGATATTTCCATTTTTATGCAGATGGCAGTGTAGATATTTCCATGTTTGTACAGATAGCGGTGTAGATATTTCCATGTTTATACAGATGGCGGTTAAGATATTTCCATGTTTATACAGATGGCGGTGGTGATATTTCCATGTTTATGCAAATGGCTGTGTAGATATTTCCATGTTTATGCATATAGCGGTGTAGATATTTCCAAGTTGATAGAGATGGCGGCGATGACATTTCCATGTTTATAGGGATTGCGGTGTAGATATTTCCATGTTTATACAAATCATGGTGTAGGTATTTCCATGTTTATACAGATAGCGTTGGAGAGACTTCCAGGTTTATACAGATAACGGTGTAGATATTTCCATGTTTATTCAGATAGCGGTGTAGATATTTCCATGTTTATACAGATAGCGGTGTTGGTGTTTCCATGTTCATACAGCTCGCGGTGTAGATATTTACGTTTATACAGATGTCAGTGTAGGTAGTTCCATTTTTATGCAGATGGCGGTGTAGATATTTCCATGTTTATAGTGATGCCAGAGTAGATGTATTCAATTTTATACAGATAGCGGTGTAGAGATTTCCTTTTTTATACAGATAGCGGTGTTGGTATTTCAATGTTGATGCAGATAGCGGTGTAGATATTTCCATGTATATACAGCTAGCGGTGTAGATATTTCCTTGTTTATCCAGATGGCGGTGTAGATATTTCCGTGTTTATCCAGATGGCGTTGTAGATATGTCCTTGTTTATACACATGGCGGTGTAGAGAGTTCCATGTTTAAGGAGATGGCATTGTAGATATATTCATTTTTATAGAGATGGCGGTGTAGATATTTCCATGTTTATAGAGATAGCGGTGTAGATATTTCCATGTTTATAGATATAGCGGTGTAGATATTTCCATGTGTATACAGATGACTGTGTAGATATTTCCATGTTTTTACAGATGGCGGTGTAATTATTTCAATGTTTACAGAGATAGCGGTGTAGATATTTCCATGTTTATAGAGATAGCGGTGTAGATATTTCCATGTTTATAGAGATAGCGGTGTAGATATTTTCATGTTTATTCAGATGGCGGTGTAGATATTTCCATGTTTATACAGATGATGGTGTAGATATTTCCATGTTTATACAGATGAATGTGCAGGTATTTCCATGTTTATACAGATGGGGGTGTAGGTAGTTCCATGTTTATAGAGATAGCTGTGTAGATATTTCCATGTTTATACAGATAACGGTATAGATATTTCCATGTTTATACAGATCGCGGTATAGATATTTACATGCTTATACAGATAGCGGCGTAAATATTTCCATGTTTATACACATCGCGGTGTTGATATTTCCATGTTTATACAGATAGCGGTGTAGATATTTCCATGTTTATACAGATAGCGGTGTAGATATTTCCATAATCTTACAGATGGCGGTGTAGAGATTTCCATGTTTATACAGATGGCGGTGTAGATATTTCCATGTTTATACAGATGGCGGTGTAGATAGTTCCATGTTTATGGAGATGGCAGTGAAGACATTTTCATTTTTATAGAGATGGTGGTGTTGATATTTCCATGTTTATAGAGATGGTGGTGTAGATATTTCCATGTTTATAGAGATAGCGGTGTAGGTATATCCCTGTTTATAGAGAAAGCGGTGTAGATATTTCTATGTTTATACAGATGTCTGTGTAGATATTTCCTTGTGTATGCAGATGGCAGTGTAGATATTTCCATGTTTATAGATATGGTGGTGTAGATACTTCCATGTTTATACAGATGACTGTGTAGATATTTCCATGTTTTTACAGATGGCCGTGTAATATTTCCATGTTTACACAGATAGCAGTGTAGATATTTCCACCTTTATTGAGATAGCGATGTAGATATTTCCATGTTTATACAGACGGCGGGGTAGATATTTCCATGTTTATACAGATCATGTTGTAGATATTTCCATGTTTATACAGATAGCGTTGGAGATATTTCCAGGTATATACAGATAGAGGTGTAGATATTTCCATATTTATACAGATCACTGTGTAGATATTTCCATGTGTATACAGATGGCGGTGTAGGTATTTCCATGTTTATATAGATGGCGATGTAGATATTTCCTTGTTTATGTAGATTTCGGTGTTGATATTTCCAAGTTTACAGAGATGGTGGTGTAGATATTTCCATGTTTATACAGATGACTGTGTAGATACTTCCATGTTTTTACAGATGGCGGTGTAATTATTTCCATGTTTTCAGAGATAGCGGTGTAGATATTTACATGTTTATAGAGATAGTGGTGTAGATATTTCCATGTTTATAGAGATAGCAGTGTAGATATTTCCATGTTTATTCAGATGGCAGTGTAGATATTTCCATGTTTATTCAGATGGCTGTGTAGATATATCCATGTTTATACAGATGGCAGTGCAGATATTTCCATGTTCATACAGATGACTGTGTAGATATTTCCATGTTTATACAGATGGCGGTGTAGGTATTTCCATGTTTATACAGATGGCGGTGTAGATATTTCCATGTTTATACGGATAGAGTTGTAGATATTTCCATCTTTATCCAGATCATTGTGCAGATATTTCCATGTTCATAGAGCTCGCGGTGTAGTTATTTCCATCTTTTTACAGATGGCAGTGTAGATAATTCCAAGTTTCTACAGATGGCGGTGTAGATATTTCCAAGTTTATACAGATGGCGGTTTAGATATTTCCATGTTTATACAGATGGCGGTGTAGATATTTCCATGTTTATGCAAATGGCTGTGTAGATATTTCCAAGTGTATGCAGATGCCGGTGTAGATATTTCCAAGTTTATAGAGATGGTGGCATAGACATTTCCATGTTTATAGGGATTGTGGTGTAGATATTTCCATGTTTATACAAATCATGGTGTAGGTATTTCCATGTTTATACAGATAGCGTTGGAGATACTTCCAGGTTATAAATCCAGAGAATTAATAGATTCATCACCTCAAAACCTATCTTTTTTGTGGGGAGAACATTTGAAATTTATTGTCTTAGCAATTTTGAAATACTCAATACTTCATTGTTAACTACAGTCACCATGCTGTGCTGTAGATCTCAACAAAATGTATTCTTCCTGTCTCAACTAAAACATTGTACTCTTTGACAACATTTCCCCATTCCTCTCACCCCCTCCGAAACACCCATTCTTTCTGTTGAAGAGAATGGCTAAAAAGTCCCAGCAGGTTTCAACTGACAGCTTCTGTGGTTGTCCCATCACACTTCAATGTTATTAATAGAAAGGAGAGGGGCAATACATATTTCGGACAGGCGGAAAGTACCATTGTAACCACTTTCCTGACTTCACAGAAAAAGTCCTCTTGTTTTCATCTGTAAAATGGGAACTGCGTGAATACCATTCTTCTTTTCTTCAGCCTCCAAAGAAAAAACAGATGCAAATCCTTTTATCAATTGCAAAACAGTATACAATGTGTGTTATTACTCACAGTTGTCTTACTGTGACCAAACACTTTATAAGCCTGTGGCAAGTCAGCCTTACTCTCAGGAAGTGGACAATATTTGGGGAAGGAGAAGCAGCAGGATCTTTCAGGACAGTAGCCTTGGTGGGTCCAAAAATTCCTTGAGCGAAATGGGAGACAAAACTTTCTTCCTGCTTTGGGGTTTATCCTGTTAGTCTTTTCTCTCTTCACTCCTATTTTCTATGGAGAATTTCCTGGTTTTGGAGTTTGGGTGTGTTTTATGGAGAGGAGGCAGAACATCTTTAGCTCCAGCAGAATGAAAGGATACATGCAAAGGAACCTAGCACAGTATGTGGTACCCAGTTCCCCTTTAACTTGGCTTTATTCATTCACTCCTGGTAGGGCATTAATAAGGTATTTAGCCCCCTCCTATTGAAAACGATTAATTCAGGGAAGAGTTCAGGCAGTGTGGACAGATACAGTGTAGGCCAAGCCTGTTTCTTAGGCAGGAGCTGGGTAGGGAGGGTGAGAAGGGCGAGAAGAATAGGGAAATATGTGTCGTCTGTGTTGCTGCTGTTGCAACCACCACAACAAACAAACAAGTGAAAAAAAAAAATTGTCCATACCGGAAAGTGTGCTGTTTTGGAGGAGGCTGGGGAAAGTGTGGATGGCTCGAGTGGGTCCTGTTGGATTGAAGTCTGACAGTGGTGATTCCCTTCAACAAATGGTCGGGGTGGGAGGGTACACACACACACACACACACACACACACACACACACACACCCCACATACAGCGCCCAGCCTCCTATTTCAGCGCTGGCAGGAGATAACCATTCTTAGTTCGCCTTTCCAGGGTTATTTTTGGCTGAGGCCGTTCGCTGATGGCAAAAGGTTTCAGCCCCCTCCCAAATCCCTCCCCGTGCTTGTTCTAAAGAGAAACTGGTGCGAGTAGGCTGCACACTCCTAGGGAGACAGGGAGACGGGCCTGGCGCCGGAGAGGAACCTGGACTCTGCCCAAAGTCTCACCACCCGCCGGCTGTTTTCTGGCGGAGGGTGTGCCCCGGAGGGCGGCGATCGCGCGTGAAGGCTGGGGCCAGGCGCGGGTGCAGGCGTCACCGGGGTTGGGCTAGCAGGCCCTGGAATCAGGCTTTTGGGACACCCCGTAAGTGAGTCCAACTTGGGGAGAAACTGAGGGCACCTCGGCCGGTCTGGCAGCAGAGAAGGTGGGAGGGAGAAAACTTTACAGGAAGGCAGAAGCAATCTCCGCCGAGGGAGTCAGCGAGCGGCCGCGCGGAGAGGAGGGGCGGGCGGTCCCCAGGCGGGCGGGCGCAGGGCGCCGACCTGCCGGAGAGGGGGCCTGGACGTGAGGCGGAGTCCTGGCGCGCGACCAGGCTGGCGGAGGCCCCCGGCAGGCTGCAGATTCCCTCTGGCCCCGGGAGCCTCAGCAGGACCGGCCAGGAGGCACCACGGAGGGGGGCCCCATCCCGGTGCTGACAGTGCCCACTGTTCCCTACGAGGACCGGTGGCCGGCCGGCGGCGGGGGTCTGTGGCGACCTACCGGCTTCTTCGAGGGCCAGCGCAACTACCTGCCCAACTTCATCCAGAGCGTGCTGTCGTCCATTGACCTGCGCGACCGTCGGGGCTGCACCACGGTGATGGGCAGCGACGGCAGGTACTTTAGCAGGACAGACATCGAGATCGTGGTGCAGATGGCCACGGCCAATGGGGTGAGTGTCCGGATGCCCCTCGCTTCCCACCATGCCGCCGCCATGCCCTCTCCTAGCACTTGTCCCCATGCTGCCTCCGGGCCCAGCTGGGAGGCCCCTGTCCCGGCTTTGCTTCCTCACTCCCGCGTCCTCACCCTCCAGCGCCCCACTCCCGCCGTGCTCGCAGCCTCCCCGGCGCACCCTGGACACTGGGTTCTATTAGTACCCACCACCCCCAAAAGTCTTGAGGGGTGTCCGTCGTTCCTGGAGCCACTCCGGGCGCCCTGGACTCTTCTCCGACTCTGCACACATCCCGCACCTGCTCATTTTTCTTTCGGACATTCTCTTACCCGGCCCTGTAGATTCCAAGACAGCTCCCAGTTTTCCATATTGTTCCCAACGCGTTCACTGCCCACAGTCCCCACACAAACTTCTTTCCCATGCTCACAACATAGTCCCTCTGCCCCGTGCCCTTTTTGCAATAAGCTGCCAGTCCCCTAAGTCTTAGCTCTGCCTATTTAACAGTAGTGGTGTCTCAGAACACACACACACACACACACGATCCCTGACATATTTGGCAAGAGTAGGCCCTGAAGGTTTTTAATATTTTGGTTCTTTAACCCAGTGGAATTACTGAATGATTTATTTAATTAGGGTAGGGATGGAGTGGATCCATTTGTTTGATGCTAAACAGCCTGAGCTCGCACTTCCCAGGGGGCATATCTCTAAATGGTCTGAAACGAGATTTGCAGTGGTTTTCTTAATGCAATTCCCAACTTCTCTCCAAATGCCTTTTGACATTTGACAACATTTCATGTCTCTTCCCCTTTCGCTTTTCATCCTTGTTTTCTCTCCCTTCTCCCACGACCTCGGTAGTCTTCTGCAATCCAGATTCTCAGACTTCGGGTTTTTCTCCCTCTGCCCCTTTCCTCTCTGTCCTATAACTAAAAGCACCTTTTGGCATAGACCCGTATCCCAGTTACCTCTTTCCCAGGTCCAGCAGCATCTCAAGGACATCTACAAGAGGGATACCTAACTTCAGGGGTCTCTGAATGATATGTGGGAAACATCGTCTAAAAAAGTAATTTTATCCTTATTCATGCAACCAGACCCACACTCATAGAACTTTTCTTTAAGGGGAGTGTCTTGCAGATGTATAAATGAGTGTTAACATCTTTAAAGGCGAAACTGCACAATTCCCTGGCATTTGAATTCCCTCCTTCCTTCCCAACCCTCTCCTTTTCATTTTCTCATTTATTATTAAAAACATTTTTAAAGGATCTCCATGCTTCATATTTATCTACTATAATTCCTCCTTCTCGGTGTTGCAGGGATGGGGAAAGAGGATTTTTTAAAAAACACAATAAAAAGCAATTGGGAGAAACAGGGCCAGTGGTGTTGGGGTGGGTAGTGGAATTGTGATTTTTGACTCCCGTAGACAATGATGCTGGATATATGGGGTTTGATTTCTCTCTGGCTCCTCACTTGAGATTGATGAAGTTTGGCTAGAATCAGGGAGTTGAAGAGAGCTTGACAAATGGTCTTTCACTCTTCTCTGACAGGCTGTTCCTGTGGAGTGATGGAGAATAATGAGCCTTGGGAGAGCTATGGGAGCTCTCACACTCCTTCCCGAGCCAATTTTTTAGGGAGTGAGAGAAACATGGCCTGTCCAATACTTGTTGTGGGTCAGGATATTTTTGAAGCTACGGTTGTTGATTTGCATGGGAAAATTATTATGTCTTATTATTTCTTATCCCACTTTACCATAAGGGCTCCTCAGCTTCTTACTTCAATGGGTCTTCCATGACAAACACACTTAATTAACTCTAAGAGTGGAATTTATTTTAACAGATAATTAGCATAGGTCAATATATGCTTAAAATAGAGTCAAATTAAACCTACTAGCTGTTATAAAGGACAGATGACAAAATCCACATAGAAGCATCGACTCTTAAATAATCTGAAAGTACTACTTCTAAGAGGGGCGGGCATGGGTGAAGGGAATGGTGGACATGTTTCAGAATTTCAAACGCCAACTTTAACCAATCGTTTCCTCATTTTGTTCACCTTCATGGGGGCTTATGCTAAAGTGAAGTGAATAGCCATAAGGCTGGCTTCAGGAGAAAGGTGGTCTAAAAGAACTGGATAATTATAAGCAAAATTGGTCTCGAATGATTGAAAATTGATGAGAATGTGCTTGTCTCCTGATTTGGCATCCTGAGTTAGACTCAGGAATACTGAACATGGATCCCAAAGGCTTTGGTCTTTTTTGATATCCTATTGGATATTCATAAGCAGGCTAGAAAAATAGGAAACTAGAATTTATTCTCTTTGAACTGACAAATCTGACCAGTGGGCTGCATTCTCTATATCGGAAAAATCTTGGTTTGATTGAAAAAGTTAATTTTACAAAGCAATTTTCTTTTTTTAAATTAAATTTCATTTTTTTTGAGACAGGGTCTCACTTTGTTGCCCAGGCTGGAGTGCAATGGTACAGTCTTGGCTCACTGTAGCCTTGACCTCCCCAGATTCAGGTGATCTTCCCACCTCAGCCTCCTGAGTAGGTGGGGCTATAGGTGCACGCCACTACGCACAGCTGATTTTTGTGTTTTTACTACTCATAGGGTTTCTCTGTGTTGCCCAGTCTACTCTCAAACTCCTGATCTCAAGAGATCTGCCTGCCTTGGCCTCCTAAAGTGTCATGAACCACCATGCCCAGCCTACAAAGCAATGTTCTAGGAAAAACTACAGTTACTCTTTGATTATGTAATTGCTGGAGAAGAAAAGCATGGCATTTCTAAAATGATGAACTATATTACTTATATTTTAATGTCTCATAAAGTTTGAAATAGACATTTCAAACATAAACATGTATAAAAATTTTTATAAATTAAAATATAAAATCAAAAATATTTTACAATTATTTTATTATAAAATTATTATAGAATCAAAAAGATTATAAATTTAAACAACTTTTTAAAAAAATTATTTTGGGATTTCCCATGGAGTGATGGAGAATAATGAGCCTTGGGAGAGCTATGGCAGCTCTCATACTCCTTCCTGGGCCAACTTTTTAGGAAATGGGAGAAATATACCCAGTTCAATGTTTATTGTGAGTCAGGATATTTTTGAAGCTATAGTTGTTGATTTGCTTCAAACTTTAAAAAAAATTATTATAAAATTATGGGATGTAAAAAATTTATTATAAAACTTTGAAATTTTCAAACTTTCAGAAAAGCAGAGAGATGAGATTAATGACACTCACAGGCAAGCATAGAACATAGATTGTAAACATTTTGCTATATTTGTGTCATGACTATTTTTTGCTTGTGTTTGAAAGTATATTAAAGAAAATGATATTTTACCCCTAAATTCTTTAGTACAGATTTCTAAAAAATAAGAACATTTTCCTCTATAGTTACAAAATCATCTTTTCAAACAAAATAAAAAATGGCTTTTTTATATCATTTATTACCCAGTCCACATTCAGATTTCCTCAATTATTATGAAATGTCCTTTTATTTTTTGAGACAAAGTCTTGCTCTTTCACACAACCTGAAGTGCAGTGAAACAATCATAGCTCATTGCAGCCTCAAACTCCTGGGCTCAAGTGATCTTCCTGCCTCAGCTTCCTGAGTAGCTAGGACTATAGGTGCACACCACCATGCCCAGCTAATTTATTGTTTTTGTAGAGATGGAGGTCTTACTACGTTGCCCAGGCTGGTCTCAAACTCCTGGCCTCAAGTGATCCTTCCAGCTTGGTCTCCCTGAAATATCTTTTGTGGCTGGTTTGTTCAAATTAGTTTCTTCTAATCAAGGGACACACATTGCATTTGATTATTTAGCTCAAGAATTTTTTAACCTGGAAAATACCCATACTCTTTGTTTATGTATTTATTTAGGGAAATTGACTTGTTGAAAAACTAGTCAGTTGTCCTGTAGAATATTTCCCCTTCTGGAATTTTCTGGTTGCTTTTTATGGTGTCATTTAACTTTTCAGTCTGTTTTTTCCTGGTTAACTGGAAGTTAGTTCTAAAGGCTTTTAGGCCTGCTATAACAAAATACCAAAAACTGGATGACTTATAAAGAACAGAAATTTATTTCTCACAGTTCTAGAGGCTAGCAAGTTTAAGATCAAGGAGCATGTGGTTTTGATATCTGGTTAGGACCAACTTTCTGGTTCATAGATTGGCCTTCTTGCTGGGCCCTCACATAGTGGGAGAGACTAGCTAGCTCTCTGGGGCCTCTTTTATAAGGGCACTAATTCCAATCATGAAGCCTCTGTCCTTATGATCTAATGACCCCCTAAAGGCCCCACCTTTTAATACCAGCACCTTTGGGGTTAGGATGTCAACATATTAATTTGGGGAAGACATACACGTTCAGCCCATTGCAAAGTTTAGTTAGATTCAGGTTCAACTTCTTTTTTTAAAGACTATTACATAGGCAATAATGTGTATTCACATCCCATCATTAGTGATGGTGAGATGATCGCAAGGTTAGGGTGATCACTGCCTATCTCCTCTGCTATATTCCCCCTTGGGTCAAGCCAGTAGTCTGTGACGTGAACTTTGTACCATGTGTATATTCAGTTATATTCTGTATCAATAGTTACTTGATTGTTTTAGCATTTATTAATGATCCTTGCTTGAGTTGATTATTTCATTAGGGGTTTCAAAATGGTGAATTTCTAATTCTCTAATTCTATCTACATGTTTTAGCTGGCATTTTTCTATAAGCAGACCATTTTCTTCACAACTGGGTTATTTGGCTACCCTGAAACATAGTTCCTTCCGGGAAGGCAGAACATATGTTTATTTCTGTCTTTTAAAAATTACTGGTGTTTGGAGTGAAGATTAGGTGAGCTAACTACCTCCAGAGGTGGCAAATGAATTTTGTTTTGTCTCAATTTTGCTTTTTTGAATATCACTGTGGCTGCTTGGATTTTTATATTTAATTTGAATGGATTAGGGAATAAATGAGAAGATAGGTTTTATCTGTTTCTGTAGTTTTTATGTGGCTGTGTGAACTTACTTTTAAAAATTCCCAGAAATATTTTAATTCCCCTTTAAAGATATAAACTATGTCATACTATAAAGCAAAAGAAAAACCAATCATGTGAAGAGTAAATAGTATCGTTTAAAAGAATTGTGGTTAAGCTTAGTTTGTAACTAATTAGTTTTTTATTTTCTTTCTACTTTTATCTGCTTCAGAGCCTCTTCAGTGGTTTAGATCTTCTATGTGTCAAATTATTCTAATCTCTTAAAAAGTTTAAGAGCTAAAATACAACACAATGACTACAGGAATGCCCTTGTCCTTTTCTGGGTAGGTACACCTAAGGCAACTTCTTTTTCTCTTCTTTCTTCTCTTCTTCTTTCTTATTCTTAAATCATCTTCAGTATTGGACAGATGACAACACTATGCCTGCCTCAAGATGTTTCTGACTTTTTCTTTTTCTTTTTTTTTTTTTTTTGAGATGGAGTCTTGCTCTGTCACCCAGGCTAGAGTGCAGTGGCACAATCTTGGCTCACTACAACTTCTGTCTCCTGGGTTCCAGTGATTCTCCCAACTCAGCCTCCTGAGTAGCTGGGGTTACAGGCATGCACCACCACGCCTAGCTAATTTTTTGTATTTTTACCAGAGACGGGGTTTCACCATGTTGGCCAGGCTGGTCTTGAACTCCTGACCTCAAGGGATCTGCCTGCCTTGGCCTCCCAAAGTGCTGGGATTACACGTGTGAGCCACTGCACCCGGCCATTTCTGACTTTTTCTAAAGTCTTCTTTCTCTGGAGATGACATTATATAATAGCACTGTTCAATAGAAGTTTCTTTGATGATGGAACTGTTCTATAATCTGCATTGTCCCAGCCACTAGCCATATGTGACTACTGTAACACTTGAAATGTGGCTAGAGCAACTGAAGAACTGAATTTTGCATTTTACTGAATTTTAATTAATTAAAATAGAAATGCAAATAACCATAAGTGGTTAGTAGCTACCATACTGGACAGCAAAGATCTATAATTCAGCATTTAAAATCGATTTTGTTTTGTTTTCAAAAATGGAGTCAGACTGTTACAACCCAAAAGAACTGTAGGTTAAATTAAGGTAAATCCCCAAATGCTACATACACATTTGGGAAATCCAAACCAGATTTTTTCATGTGATAACCACACCCTCTTTTGACTTTAGCCTTGGAGGTAATGGAGTATGGCAGAAAAAACCCTGTATCAGCAGCTGGAAGACTCACCTTCTTTTCCTAGCTCTGCCATATATTGACCAAAAGAGTCAAAGTCCATTCAGATGGTTGAAGGGCCTTGGAATTTTGTTTTTGGTTTTCACATACAAGTTGGAGGGCAGATGCTTTAGCCTCTTGAAATACCCAGAAACCACTTGTTTCCTCATCTAAAAATCAGGTATGACAGGATCATTTAATTATCCTGGAAATCAGATGAAGCACTGCATATGAAAGCACTTTGTAACATCGATAGCACTGGGAAATGTAAAGACCTTTTACTGAAATATAAAGGTGTATGGTCAACTGAATATATCTCAGATAGTTAGGATTTGACTGTATATATTGAATATAACCTGTAGTGGGCCCCTTGGTAAACAGCTTACAGTTTTGTTGCAAGTTTTAGCCAAGAGAAAATTTATTTGTTGACTAGTCATGCCCTTTATTGGCCACATGATGAGCAGCCAAGATATTAACACACAGTGCACCTTGCAGAATTCAAGAATGTCTCAGTGTCTTGTGAACTAGGAAGCTGAAATGCAGTGGTATGCAGAAGGCTGGCTCAGTAGGAGCCTTGGGAGTGTCCTCCAGATAGATGTTTGTGCAGGTTGTGTTTGATTCCAGTTGGCCATGAAAAGCTGGTTGCTCTAAAGAATGAGAATATACTTGGTTTTGCATTTACTAGAACTATCTGGGGAACAAATCTTGGGGTGGAAGAAAGAAGGGAGGGAGGGAAAGCTGTGCTTCAATACCTAGGGCTTCTTTCCTGGAATGGATCTGAGAATCTGGGATTGGGTGGCTAATATCTCATCTCTAGAAGGGAGAAAGAACTGGGTGGTGATGGCTTTGTATTTTCTATTGGAGTTCACTAGAGAATAGGTGAATGGAATGGGCCGTTATGATCCAGACATTAGGGAGGACAGGTTTGTGATACATTAGAAAACTTGAATGAGCCCTTCTATGATTCTCTCTTCCCTCTTTCTGCTTCCCGTTCTTAATCACCATCCGCAGGTTGTGGAATTAGCAAATCTATTATGTGAGCAATAGCAAACTTACAGGAGCCCTTGGCTCCAACTATCTCCCTGTTTGTGTCAGTTCCTTCTGGATGCTTTTAGTCTGTGGTCTTCATTCACTCTTTTTATGGGGAAGTAAAAGGAGTGGGACAGATTATGAGAACAGCTGGGTCCTCCCAGTTGCTGGGGTGGTTATTTTAAGCTTTGTTTAATGTGTCCAGAGACCCAGATGGCATTTTTAACTAAGCTGCTTTATTAAATCTTGTGATAAAGCATAGTGATGTTTATTGAAAAGGCAGACACGCATCAGCAACATTATGCGTGAAACTTGCTCTAAGAATTTTCTATAAAACATCTGTTCTCTTTGAGCCTTTTGTGAACTCTGGAAGTTTGCTAGTTTCTATACAGACTTGAGGACAAGAAGTTGGAACCCACTTTTGGAGATGTCCAAGCATAGGTATTGGAATCATTAATCCTAACCCTCTCAGTTTTAAGGCCCCGGATACCCTTCTGTTAGACAACAGTAACATGAGCAAGCACTGTAATAACCTTTAAACAAGATTATTTGGAAATAATGGACAAGAAAAATTAGTATACATTGTTTGGGGATTTTAAAATTAAAGATAAAAAGCTAGGGCTTCAATGACCTGTGCCAGCCTATAGCCTTAATAGTCAATTTGCAAACACTCAAGATTTGGCCAATATGCCTCTACTACTTCTACTTAACACAGTCAAAGGGAAATTTTTAGAGTCTTTCATCTGATTTGACTCCCTTAGTTACGAATAAGAGGATATCTAGAATATATATGTGACTTGTTAAAATGAAAATCCACCTTCTCTGAGTCTTTAAATATCTTTCATATCTTACATTTTTTAGTCACATCAACTTTTGAAGTCATGTCCGTAGTTGTATGAAAAGAAAAATTTCAGGAACATTCAACCTCAAAAGTTCTTTTTCTTAGTCTGAAGTCGTAGAAGCATTTGACTTTTACTTTCTCTTTTTAAGTTTGTACTAGTAGGTATTTTGTATAAATATAATATTTACTTATTGCCTTTGTATTCTTTTTCTCTAGTAAACATCCTGGTTTTTAGCTATCAATATGTAGTTTTACATTTAGGGATTTCTAATGGAAAGAGAAAGGAATCTGAAATCAGAGGACGAGAGTATATTCTACTTGACCAAACACATACACAATACTGGAAGGAGAGTTTTACAACAAATATTTAATATCTATGACATGTAAAACGTTTTTTGAAATCAAGAAAATTCAAACAATTCAATACAAATATCATCAATAATAACACATGAACAGGTGGCCAACCTTATTAATAACCAGAGAAATATAAATTAAAACAATCCATCAACTTGTAAAAAAGATGAAATTACCCAGAGTTGGTGTAGGTGATGGAAAATTGTCATGTTTGTATACTGTTCATAGAAGTTAAATTGACATAATTTTTTGGTCAGGCAATTTGGAAGTATATATGTAAATTAATAGAGTAGTTTTCTAATAACCTGGGAATCTCTTAATCTAAGAATCTTTACTGTAGATTTTTCTATAACAAATGTACAAACATCTGTGTACAAGGGTACTCACTGCAGCATTTTGCTAAGTAAAAACTCAGAAAAAATCTATATGTTCAACAGAGAACAGGTACATAATTTATGACACAACTGCACAATATACACCCCTAAAATAAAGGATATAAATTTATATGTAGTATGAAAAAGATGTGAATGATAGCTTGTTGGTGAAAAACAGCAATGACTGGAATATTGTGTGTAACGTAATCCTGCTTTTCTGTATATAATGTAGGCATAGAAAATAGGATTGAAAGGACATACTCTAGTCAACAGTGTATATAGCTTGGGTGGAGGGGGTGTATAATGGGGAAGGAGAGTCCCTTTTCCTATCTATTCCATATACATCTCTGGATTTAAAAGATCATACATGCATATGCATTACCTTCAAAATTAAAATGATAAAGACAAAAGGAGAAGCTTTGGATTTGAATCATGATACTACTGTTTGCAACTTCTATGACCGTGGGGAAGTCGCCTAGCCTCCTGGGGTTTATTTCCTCATTTATAAAAATAGGGAAAGTAATAATACTTGTCTACAAATCTTCTAGGGTTGTTGGGAGGATTGAATGTGATAATGGGTTACAGCGTTATGAATTATTTATTCATATAACACAATTATTATAAAAATATTTTGCTCTGATTAAAATAAAAGAAGGACGAGATCGTGTGTGTTTTTCAGTCCCAGTAGCTTTACTAACCAGAAAGCGCCTGCTGATGTGGTGATCACAGTTGCTTTGGTGCAGCTTCCTGTTGACTTTTGGCAATTCTCCACGCTGCTAGCTAAGGCTGAGGTGGCGACTGTGGAAGGTGTGATCTCCACCCCCTCCCAGCACACATTTGTGTGCATACTCACACTCATGCACACACAAACACACACATGCACACTCTATCACAGTACATGAGGTGGCAGCAGCTGCTCCGGCATAGACTTTCACACAACATAAAGGGCTTTTTTGGTGTGGTCTGTGCATTATTTCCTGTGAAGCATGAGCTGAGTCAGTGCCATGCTTTTCCATCTGAAACCTTTCTGAGGCTCAGGCTGTGTTAAGAGCAAACCCTCTCCCCTCCATGCCCACCCCATGGCCCTCTACTGAAGCCAGATCATAATCTGCTCATTTCATGAGGATTTTCAAACCGAATGGACTGGGCCATGTGAGAGATCACTGAAAGGAACATACCAAGCAGAGGCTAAGAGACTCCACGCTAATCTGCTGAGTCATCTGAAAATGCACAGCTGTGGCAGCTCACGGTGCTTTAAAGTATTTTGGCAGGATGTTTGTTCAGGGGGCCTGTTCCTGCAGCCCTGCTGAATGTTTGGTTGGGAGGCATAATCATTTTTTGGACAGGATCTCCCAAATGTAAGGTGATAGATGCTAATGTGGAATATAATACAGAAGATCCAGCTTGGATGTCATAAATAACAATAAATTGTTTAATCTTGCTGAGTTGTAAATATATGATTGCCAGAGGTCTTTAGTTCACTGGAACATAGTATGGGGGCAGGGGCACTTAGCAAATAGGCAGTTATTATTTTCCAACCAGACAGAAACTGGTCTGATGAAATTTATCTAAAAAGGCATACACATGTATTTTAATTAATTGTGACAATTACTCAGAGAAAACACATGGCCCTAAAGAGGCTGAGGGTTTTTTTGTTCTAAATATAAATGTATATGTATATTCACCTATATTCTACCTATGTATAAGTAAGAGAATGAGTTTTTGTTTTGGGGATATATATTTATACGTATCTATACAGACAGATATACACATACTTAATTTCTGTGTACCTATTAAGGTGCGGTGACAGATGGAAAGTATTTTTAAGCATTTAGATAGCTTATTCTATAGCATATGTGTGCATATAGCCCACCCATAAAGCTTTGTCTCTTTTCTGGATATATTTAACAAGAGGCTAGAACAGAGTCCAAAATGTCAGAAATGTTTGAACATTCCATAGAAATGAAGGAGGTGTTTCCAAATGACCTATGTTTCTATGGCAATAAATAGAACTTGTGCTGCGTTGGATGGGTCAGGAGTAAGGAATATAAACAGTGTAATTATGGCTATTGCAGGCAGAAATCTACCTTGTAAGAACAGCTTTGTGCAGTGAGCTCGACAACATTGATCAGTTAGCAGTCCGGTTCAGTACAACATTGATAAGGTAGCAAGACGGTTCGGCAGTGCCAGTCGGAGACAAAGATGGGGACAATCAAAGAAGATGCAGGTCAGGACAAGGATGCAGACATGTACCTGTCACTACCATGGACTTCAGCAGCTTCTTAGTGAGCAGGTTTATGATCAAAGAAGAAAGACATCGTTGATATGTAAGCATGTTTCAATTACTTTGCTGTTTAGTTACTAGCAAACTACATCCAGTTTTTAGTTTTTAGGTTTTTTTTTCTTTTTTCTTTTTTGAAACAGGTTCTTGTTCTGTCACCCAGGTTGGAGTGCAGTCGTTATCCAAGCTCACTGCAGCCTTAAAATCCTGGGCTCCGTAGATCCTCCCACCTCAGCCTCCCAAGAAGCTGGGACTACAGGTGCACACGACCATGGCCAGCTAATATTTCTAATCTTTCTGTAGAAATGAGGCCTTGCTGTATTGCCCAGGCTGCTCTTGAGCTCCTGGCAGTGTAGATATTTCCATGTTTATACAGATGATGGTGTAGATATTTCCATGTTTATACAGATGAGTGTGTAGATATTTCCATGTTTTTAAAGATGGCGGTGTAGATATTTCCATGTTTATAGAGATGGCGGTGTAGATATTTCCATGTTTATACAGATAGCGGTGTAGATATTTCCACGTTTTTAAAGATAGCGGTGGAGAAATTTCCATTTTTATACAGCTAGCGGTGTAGATATTTCCATGTTAACACAGATGGCGGTGTAGATATTTCCATGTTTATTGAGATAGCGGTGTAGACATTTCCATGTTTATACAGATAGTGGTGTAGATATTTCCATGTTTATAGAGATAGCGGTGTAGATATTTCCATATATATACATATAGCGGTGTAGATATTTCCATGTTTATAGTGATAGCGGTGTAGGAATTTCCATGTTTATAGTGATAGCGGTGTAGATATTTCCATGTTTATATGGATAGCGGTGTAGATATTTCCGTGTTTATACGGATAGCAGTGTTGATATTTCATGTTTATACAGATAGCGGTGTAGGTATTTCCATGCTAATACAGATAGCGGTGTAGATATTTCCATGTTTATACAGATGGCTGTGTAGATATTTCCATGTTTATACAGATGGCAGTGTAGATATTTCCATCTTTATGCAGATGGTGGTGTTGATATTTCCGTGTGTACAGAGATAGCGGTGTAGATATTTCCATCTTTGCACAGATTGCGGTGTAGGTATTTCCATCTTTACACAGATAGTGGTGTAGATATTTCCGAGTTTACAAAGATAGCTGTGTAGATATTTCCATGTTTACACAGATGGCGTTGTAGATATTTCCATGTTTACACAGATAGCGTTGTAGATATTTCCATGTTTATAGTGATAGCGGTGAAGGAGTTTCCATGTTTATAGTGATAGCGGTGTAGATATTTCCATGTTTATATGGAAAGCGGTGTAGATATTTCCGTGTTTATACGGATAGCGGTGTTGATATATTCATGTTTATACAGATAGCGGTGTAGGTATTTCCATGCTAATACAGATAGCGGTGTAGATATTTCCATGTTTATAGTGATAGCGGTGAAGGAGTTTCCATGTTTATAGTGATAGCGGTGTAGATATTTCCATGTTTATGCAGATGGTGGTGTTGAGATTTCCGTGTGTACAGAGATAGCGGTGTAGATATTTCCATCTTTGCACAGATTGCGGTGTAGGTATTTCCATCTTTACACAGATAGTGGTGTAGATATTTCCGAGTTTACAAAGATAGCTGTGTAGATATTTCCATGTTTACACAGATGGCGTTGTAGATATTTCCATGTTTACACAGATAGCGTTGTAGATATTTCCATGTTTATACAGATAGCGGTGTAGGTATTTCCATGTTTATACAGATAGCGGTGTAGATATTTCCATGTTTATAGAGATAGCAATGTAGATGTTTCCATGTTTGTACAGATGGCGGTGATGATGTTTCCATCTCTACACAGATTGCCGTGTAGGTATTTCCATGTGTATACAGATGGCATTGTAGATATTTCCATGTTTATACAGATGGTGGTGTAGAAATTTCCATGTTTACACAGATGACTGTATAGGTATTTCCATGTTTATACAGATGGCGTTGTACATATTTGCATGTTTATAGAGATAGCGGTGCAGATATTTCCATATTTATACAGATAACGGTGTAGAAATTTCCATCTTTATACAGATATCGGTGTAAATATATCCATGTTTATACAGATCACGGTGTAGATATTTCCATGTTTCTAGAGATAGCGGTGTAGATATTTCCAGGTTTATACAGATAGCGGTGTAGATATTTCCATGTTTATACAGACCGCGGTGTAGATATTTCCATGTATATACACATGGCTGTGTAGATATTTCCATGTTTATACAGAGGGCGGTGTAGATATTTCCATGTTTATACAGATAACTTTGTAAGTATTTCCATGTTTATAAAGATGGCGGTGTAGATATTTCCATGTTTATACTGATCACGGTGTAGATATTTCCATGTTTATAGAGATGGCGGTGTAGATATTTCCATGTTCATAGAGATAGCGGTGTTGATTTTTCCATGTTTATAGAGATAGCTGTGTGGATATTTCCATGTTTACACAGATAGGGGTGTAGATATTTCCATGTTTATAGAGATGGCGGTGTAGATATTTCCATGTTTATACAGATCGCGGTGTAGATATTTCCATATTTATACAGATCATGGTGTAGAAATTTCCATGTTTATACAGATCGTGGTGCTGATATTCCCATGTTTATAGGGATAGCGGTGCAAATATTTCCACATTTATAGAGATAGCGGTGTAGTTATTAGCATGTTTATACAGATAGCGGTGTAGATATCTCCATGTATAAACAGATGTCTGTGTATATATTTCCATGTTTAAACAGATGGCGGTATAGATATTTCCTTGTTTATACAAATAGCGGTGTAGTTATTTCCATGTTTATACAGATATCGGTGTAGATATTTCCATGTGTATACAGATGGCTGTGTAGATATTTCCATGTTTATACAGATGGCTGTGTAGATATTTCCATGTTTATACAGATGACTTTGTGGGTATTTCCATGTTTATACAGATCGCGGTGTAGGTATTTCCTTGTTTATAGAGATAGCTGTGTAGATATTTCCATGTTTATACAGATAGCGGTGTAGATATTTCCATGTTTGTACAGATGGCGGTGTTGATGTTTCCATCTATACACAGATTGACGTGTAAGTATTTCCATGTGTATACAGATGGCATTGTAGATATTTCCGTTTTTATACAGATGGTGGTGTAGATATTTCCATGTTTATACATATGAGTGTACAGGTATATCCATGTTTTTCCAGATGGCATTGAAGATATTTCCATGTATACAGAGATAGCAGTGTAGATATTTCCATGTTTATACAGATGGCGGTGTAGATATTTCCATGTTTATAGAGATAGCGGTGTAGATATTTACATATTTATACAGATAACGGTGTAGATATTTCCATGTTTATACAGATAGCGGTGTAAATATTTCCATGTTTATACAGATCACGTTGTAGTTATTTCCATGTTTATAGAGATAGCGGTGTAGATATTTCCATGTTTATACAGATAGCGGTTTACATATTTTCATGTGTATACAGACCGCGGTGAAGATATTTCCATGTTTATACAGATAGCGGTGCAGATATTTCCATGTTTGTAAAGATGGCGGGGTTGATATTTCCATCTATACACAGATGACCGTGTAGATATTTCCATGTTTATACAGATGGCGGCGCAGATATTTCCATGGGTATGTAGATGGCGGTGGAGATATTTCCATGTTTATACAGATAGTGGTGTAGTTATTTCCATGTTTATATAGATAACGGTGTAGATATTTCCATGTATATACACATGGCTGTGTAGATATTTCCATGTTTATACAGATGGCGGTGTAGATATTTCCACGTTTATACAGATAACTTTGTAAGTTTTTCCAAGTTTATACAGATGGCGGTGTAGATATTTCAATGTTTATAGGGATAGCAGTGGAGATATTTCCATGTTTATACAGATAGCGGTGTAGATATTTCCATGTTTATACTGATCACGGTGTAGCTATTTCCATGTTTATACCGATAACTTTGTAAGTATTTCCATGTTTATACAGATGGCGGTGTAGATATTTCGATGTTTATAGAGATAACAGTGGAGATATTTCCATGTTTATAGAGATAGCGGTGTGGATGTTTCCATGTTTATACAGATAGGGGTGTAGATATTTCCATGTTTATAGAGATGGCGGTGTAGATATTTCCATGTTTATACAGATCACGTTGTAGATATTTCCATGTTTATACAGATCGCGGTGTAGATATTTCCATGTTTATACAGATGGCTGTGCCGATATTTCCATGTTTATAGAGAGTTCTCTGTAGATATTTCCATGTTTATATAAATGACAGTGCAGAAATTTCCAGGTTTATACAGATGACTGTGTAGATATTTCCATGTTAATACAGATGGCGGTGTAGATTTTTCCATGTTTATACAGATCGCATTGTAGATATTTCCATGTTTATACAGATCGCGGTGTAGTTATTACCATGTTTATACAGATAGCGGTGTAGATATTTCCATGTTTATACAGATGGCGGTGTAGATATTTCCATGTTTATAGAGATAGCGGTGCAGATATTTCCATGTTTATTGAGATAGCGGTGTAAATCTTTCCATATTTATACAGATAGTGGTTTAGATATTTCCATGTTTTTACAGATAGCGGTGTAGATAGTTCCATCTTTATTCAGAGAGTGCTGTACATATTTCAATGTTTATACAGATCACTGTGTGGATATTTCCATGTTTATACAGATAACGTTGTAGGTATTTCCATCTTTATACAAACGGTGCTGTAGATATTTCCATGTTCCTACACATGACTGTGTAGTTATTTCCATGTTTATACAGATGGCGGTGTAGATATTTCCATATTTATAGAGATAGCAGTGTAGATATTTCCAGGTTTATACAGATAGTGGTGTAAATATTTCCATGTTTATAGAGATCGTGGTGTAGATATTTCCATGTTTATACACATACCGGTGTAGATAATTCCATGTTTATACAGACTGCAGTTTAGGTATTTCTATGTTTATACAGATAGCGGTGTAGATATTTCCATGTTTGTACAGATGGCAGTGTTGATATTTCCATCTGTACACAGATTGCCATGTAGATATTTCCATCTTTATACAGATGGTGTTGTAGTTATTTCCATGGACATGCAGATGGCTGTGTGGATATTTCCATGTTAATAGAGATAGCGGTGTACGTATTTCCATGTTTATAGACATAGCGGTGTAGATATTTCCATGTTTATATAGATGGCGTTGTAGATATTTCCATGTTTATACCGATAGCGGTGTTGGTATTTCCACGTTTATACAGATAGCGATGTAGATATTTCCATGTTTATAGAGCTCGCGGTGCAGATATTTATATGTTTATTCAGATGGCATTGTAGATATTTCCTTATTCACACAGATGGCGGTGTAGATGTTTCCATGATTATACAGATGGCGGAGTAGTTAATTCCATGTTTATGGAGATGGCAGTGTAGATATTTTCATGTTTATAGAGATGGCGGTGTAGATATTTCCATGCTTATAGAGATAGCTGTGAAGATATTTACATGGTTATACAGATGGCTGTGTAGATATTTCCATGTGTATACAGATGGCATTGTAGATATTTCCATGTTTATACAGATGAATGTATAGGTATCTCCATGTTTTTACAGATGGCAGTGCACATATTCCCATGTTTATACAGATAGCGGTGTAGATATTTCCATGTATAAACAGATGTCTCTGTAGATATTTCCAAGTTTAAACGGATGGTGGTGTAGATATTTCCTTGTTTATACAAATAGTGGTGTATTTGTTTCCACGTTTATACAGATAGCGGTGTAGATATTTCCATTTATATACAGACGGCTCTGTAGATATTTCCAAGTTTATACAGATGGCTGTGTGGGTATTTCCATATTTAAACAGATGACTTTGTAGGTATTTCCATGTTTACACAGATTGCGGTGTAGATATTTCCATGTTTATAGAGATAGCTGTGTAGATATTACCATGTTTATACAGACAGCGGTGTAGATATTTCCATGTTATACAGATCGCGGTTTAGATATTTCCATGTTTATACAGATCGCGGTGTAGATATTTCCATGTTCCTACACATGACTGTGTTGGTATTTCCATGTTTATACAGATGGCTTTGTAGATATTTCCATGTTTATAGAGATAGCGGTGTAGATATTTCCATGTTTATACAGATAGCGGTGTAAATATTTCCATGTTAATACAGATCGTGGTGTAGAAATTTCCATCTTTATAAAGACCGCACTGTAGATGTTTCCATGTTTATACAGATGGCGGTGTAGATATTTCCATGTTTATAGAGATAGCGGTGTAGGTATTTCCATATTTATACAGATAACGGGGTAGATATTTCCATGTTTATACATATAGCAGTGTAAATATTTCCATGTTTATACAGATCACGGTGTAGATATTTCCATGTATATAAAGATAGCTGTGTAGATATTTCCATGTTTATACAGATAGCGGTTTAGATATTTCCATGTTTATACAGGCTGTGGTGTAGATATTTCCATGTTTATACAGATAGCGGTGTAGATCTTTCCATGTTTGTACAGATGGCGGTGTTGATATTTCAATCTATACACAGATGGACGTGTAGATATTTCCATGTTTATACAGACGGCGGCGCAGGTATTTCCATGGATATGTAGATGGCGGTGTAGATATTTCCATGTTTATACAGATAGCGGTGTTGTTATTTCCATTTTTATATAGATAGCGGTGTAGATATTTAAATGTATATACACATGTCTGTGTAGGTATTTCCATGTTTATACAGTTGGCGGTGTTGATATTTCCATGTTTATACCGATAACTTTGTATGTATTTCCATGTTTATACAGATGGCGGTGTAGATATTTCGATGTTTATAGAGATAGCAGTGGAGATATTTCCATGTTTATAGAGATAGCGGTGTAGATATTTCCACGTTTATACTGATCGCGGTGTAGATATTTTCATGTTTATAGAGATGGCGGTGTAGATATTTCCATGTTCATAAAGATAGCGGTGTTGATTTTTCCATGTTTATAGAGATAGGGGTGTGGATATTTCCATGTTTATACAGATAGGGGTGTAGATATTTCCATGTTTATAGAGATGGCGGTGTAGATATTTCCATGTTTATACAGATCACGGTGTAGATATTTCCATGTTTATACAGATCGTGGTGTAGATATTTCCATGTTTATACAGATCATTGTGTAGATATTTCCATATTTATACAGATCGCGGTGTTGATATTAGCATGTTTATAGGGATAGCGGTGCAAATATTTCCACATTTATGCAGAGAGCTGTGTAGTTATTAGCATGTTTATACACATAGCGGTGTAGATATTTCCATGTATAAACAGATGACTGTGTATATATTTCCATGTTTAAACAGATGGCGATGAAGATATTTCCTTGTTTATACAATTAGCGGTATAGTTATTTCCATATTTATACAGATCACGGTGTAGATATTTCCTTGTTTATACAAATAGCGGTTTAGTTATTCCCATGTTTAAACAGATAGCGGTGTAGGTATTTCCTTGTTTATACAAATAGCGGTGTAGATATTTACATGTTTATACAGATCATGGTGTAGATATTTCCTTGTTTATACAAATAGCGGTGTAGTTATTTCCATGTTTATACAGATAGCGGTGTAGATATTTCCATGTATATACAGATGGCTGTGAAGATATTTCCATGTTTATACAGATGGCTGTGTAGATATTTCCATGTTTATACAGATGACTTTGTAGGTATTTCCATGTTTATACAGATGGCGGTGTAGATATTTCCATGTTTATAGAGATAGCTGTGTAGATATTTCCATGTTTATAGAGATAGCGCTGTAGATATTTCCATGTTTATGCAGATCGCGGTGTAGGTATTTCCATGTTTATACAGATCGCGGTGTAGGAATTTCCATATTTATACAGATAGCGGTGTACATATTTTCATGTTTATACAGATAGCAGTGTAAATATTTTCATGTTTATACAGATCACGGTGTAGATATTTCCATGTTTATAGAGATAGCGGTGTAGATATTTCCATGTTTATACAGATAGCGGTTTAGATATTTCCATGTTTATTCAGGCTGCGGTGTAGTTATTTCCATGTTTATACACATAGCGGTGTAGATATTTCCATGTTTGTACAGATGGCGGTGTTGTTATTTCCATGTTTATACAGATGGCTGTGTAGATATTTCCATGTTTATAAAGATGACTTTGTAGGTATTTCCATGTTTATACACATGGCGGTGTAGGTATTTCCATGTTTATATAGATGGTGGTGTAGATATTACCATATTTATACAGATAGCGGTGTAGATATTTCCATGTTTATACAGATAGTGGTGAAGATATTTCCATGTTTATACAGATCGCGGTGTAGATATTTCCATGTTTATACAGATCGCAGTGTAGATATTTCCATGTTTATACAGATAGCGGTGTAGGTATTTCCATGTTTATACAGATAGCTGTGTAGATATTTCCATGTTTATACAGATGGCGGTGTACATATTTCCATGTTAATAGAGATGGCAGTGAGGATTATTCCATGTTTATACAGATAGCTGTGTAGATATTTCCATTTTTATAGAGATAGCGGTTTTAATATTTCATATTTATACAGATAGCGGTGTAGATATTTCCATGTTTATACAGATTGCGGTGTAGATATTTCCATGTTTATGCAGATAGCGGTGTAGATATTTCCAGGTTTATACAGATGGCGGTGCAGATATTTCCATCTTTCTGCAAATGGCAGTGTAGATATTTCCATGTTTATAGAGATGGCGGTGTATGTATTCCCATGCTTATATAGATGGCAATGTAGGTATTTTCTTGTTTATGTAGATGGCGTTGTAGATATCTCCATGTTTAAAGAGATGGCAGTGTATATATTTCCATGTTGATGGAGATAGCGGTGTAGATATTTCCATGTTTATAGAGATAGCGGTGTAGTTATTGCCATGTTTATAGAGATAGCGTTGTAGATATTTCCATATTTCTACAGATGACTGTGTAGATATTTCCATGTTCGTACAGATGGCAGTGTAGATATTTCCATGTTTATAGAGATAGCGGTGTAGATATTTTCATGTTTATACATATTGGGGTGGAGATATGTCCATGTTTATACAGATAGCAATGGAGATATTTCCACGTTAATACACATAGCGGTGTAGATATTTCCATGTTTATACAGATAGCGGTGTAGATATTTCCATGTTTATACAGGCTGCGGTGTAGATATTTCCATGTTTATACAGATAGCGGTGTAGATATTTCCATGTTTGTACAGATGGCGGTGTTGTTATTTCCATGTTTATACAGATGGCTGTGTAGATATTTCCATGTTTATAAAGATGACTTTGTAGGTATTTCCATGTTTATACAGATGACTGTGTAGATATTTCCATGTTAATACAGATGGCGGTGTAGATATTTCCATGTTTATTGAGATAGCGGTGTAGATATTTCCATGTGTATAGAGATAGCGGTGTACATGTTTCCATGTTTATACTGATGGCTGTGTAGATATTTCCATGTGTATACAGATGACAGTGTAGACATTTCCATGTTTATAGAGATGGTGGTGTAGATATTTCCATGTTTAAACACATGAATATGTAGATATTTCCATGTGTATAGAGATGGCGGTGTAGATATTTCCATTTTTACAGAGATAGCGGTGTAGATATTTCCATGTTTACAGAGATAGCGGTGTAGATATTTCCATGATTATCCAGATAGCGGTGCAGATATTTCCATGTTTATAGAGATAGCGGTGTAGATATTTCCATGTTTATACATATAGCGGTGTTATATTTATATGTTTATACAGATGACGGTGTAGATATTTCCATGTTTATACGCATGGCGGTGTAGATATTTCCATGTTTATACAGATAGCGGTGTACATATTTCCATGTTTATACAGATAGCGGTTTAGATATTTCCATGTTTATACAGATGACTGTGTAGATATTTCCATGTTTATACAGAAGACTGTGTAGTTATTTCCAAGTTTGTACTGATGGCGGTGTAGATATTTCCATGTTTATAGAGATAGCCAAGTAGATATTTCCATGTTTAGACAAATAGCAGTGTAGATATTTCCATGTTTATAGAGATAGCGGTGTAGACATTTCCATATTTATACAGATAGCGGTGAAGAGATTTCCATGTTTATACAGATAGTGGTGTCGATATTTCCATGTTTATACAGATAGCGGTGTAGATATTTCCATGTTGATACAGATCGTGGTGTCGATATTTCCATGTTTATACAGATACTGGTGTAGATATTTCCATGTTTATACAGGTAGCGTTGTAGATATTTCCATGTTTATACATACCGTGGTGTAGATATTTCCATCTTTTTACAGACGGAAGTGTAGATATCTCCATGTTTATACAGATGGCGGTGTAGATATTTCCATGTTTATACAGATAGCGGTGTAGATATTTCCATGTTTATACCCATAGCAGTGCAGATATTTCCATGTTTACAGAGATAGCGGTGTTATATTTATATGATTATACAGATGACGGTGAAGATATTTCCATGTTTATACACATGGCAGTGTGGATATTTCCATGTTTATACTGATAGCGGTGTAGGTATTTCCATGTTTACACAGATAGCGGTGTAGATATTTCCAACTTTGCACAGATTGCGGTGTAGAAATTTCCATCTTTACACAGGTAGCGGTGTAGATATTTCCATGTTTATAGAGATAGCGGTGTAGATATTTCCACATTTGTACAGAAAGCAGTGTACATATTTCCATGTTTATACAAATGGCGATGCAGATATTTCCAACTTTTCATAGACGGTGGTGTAGATATTTCCATGTTTATACAGATGTCGGTGTAGATATTTCCATGTTTATGCAGATGGCGGTGTAGATATTTCCATGGTTATGCAGATGGCGGTGTAGATATTTCCATGTATATAGAGATGGCAGTGTAGATATTTCTATATTTATAGAGATAGCGGTGTAGATAATTCCATGTTTATAGAGATGGCCGTGTAGGTACTTCCATGTTTATGGAGATATTGGTGTAGATATTTCCATGTTTATACAGTTAGCGGTGTAGATATTTCCATGTTTATACAGATAGCTGTGTTGGTATTTCCATGTTTATACAGATAGCGGTGTAGGTATTTCCATGTTTATACAGCTCAAGGTGTAGATATTTCCATTTTTATACAGATGGCAGTGTAGATATTTCCATGTTTTTCCAGATAGTGGTGCAGATATTTCCATGTTTATAAAGATAGCGGTGTTATATTTATATGTTTATAGAGATGACGGTGTAGATATTTCCATGTTTATACAGATAGCGGTGTACATATTTCCATGTTTATACAGATAGCAGTGTAGATATTTCCATGTTTATACAGATGACTGTGTAGATATTTCCATGTTTATACAGATGGCAGAGTAGTTATTTCCATGCTTATAAAGATGGTGGTGTAGATATTTCCATGTTTATACAGAAGTCTGTGTAGGTATTTCCAAGTTTATACAGATGGCGGTGTAGATATTTCCATGTTTATAGAGATAGCCAAGTAGATATTTCCATGTTTAGACAAATAGCAGTGTAGATATTTCCATGTTTATAGAGATAGCGGTGTAGACATTTCCATATTTATACAGATAGCGGTGAAGAGATTTCCATGTTTATACAGATAGTGGTGTCGATATTTCCATGTTTATACAGATAGCGGTGTAGATATTTCCATGTTGATACAGATCGTGGTGTGGATATTTCCATGTTTATACAGATACTGGTGTAGATATTTCCATGTTTATACAGGTAGCGTTGTAGATATTTCCATGTTTATACATACCGTGGTGTAGATATTTCCATCTTTTTACAGACGGCGGTGTAGATATCTCCATGTATATACAGATGGCGGTGTAGATATTTCCATGTTTATACAGATAGCGGTGTAGATATTTCCATGTTTATACCCATAGCGGTGCAGATATTTCCATGTTTACAGAGATAGCGGTGTTATATTTATATTATTATACAGATGACGGTGAAGATATTTCCATGTTTATACACATGGCAGTGTGGATATTTCCATGTTTATACTGATAGCGGTGTAGGTATTTCCATGTTTACACAGATAGCGGTGTAGATATTTCCAACTTTGCACAGATTGCGGTGTAGAAATTTCCATCTTTACACAGGTAGCGGTGTAGATATTTCCATGTTTATAGAGATAGCGGTGTAGATATTTCCACATTTGTACAGAAAGCAGTGTACATATTTCCATGTTTATACAAATGGCGATGCAGATATTTCCAACTTTTCATAGACGGTGGTGTAGATATTTCCATGTTTATACAGATGTCGGTGTAGATATTTCCATGTTTATGCAGATGGCGGTGTAGATATTTCCATGGTTATGCAGATGGCGGTGTAGATATTTCCATGTATATAGAGATGGCGGTGTAGATATTTCTATATTTATAGAGATAGCGGTGTAGATAATTCCATGTTTATAGAGATGGCCGTGTAGGTACTTCCATGTTTATGGAGATATTGGTGTAGATATTTCCATGTTTATACAGTTAGCGGTGTAGATATTTCCATGTTTATACAGATAGCTGTGTTGGTATTTCCATGTTTATACAGATAGCGGTGTAGGTATTTCCATGTTTATACAGCTCAAGGTGTAGATATTTCCATTTTTATACAGATGGCAGTGTAGATATTTCCATGTTTTTCCAGATAGTGGTGCAGATATTTCCATGTTTATAAAGATAGCGGTGTTATATTTATTTGTTTATAGAGATGACGGTGTAGATATTTCCATGTTTATACAGATAGCGGTGTACATATTTCCATGTTTATACAGATAGCAGTGTAGATATTTCCATGTTTATACAGATGACTGTGTAGATATTTCCATGTTTATACAGATGGCAGAGTAGTTATTTCCATGCTTATAAAGATGGTGGTGTAGATATTTCCATGTTTATACAGAAGACTATGTAGGTATTTCCAAGTTTATACAGATGGCGGTGTAGATATTTCCATGTTTATAGAGATAGCCAAGTAGATATTTCCATGTTTAGACAAATAGCAGTGTAGATATTTCCATGTTTATAGAGATAGCGGTGTAGACATTTCCATATTTATACAGATAGCGGTGAAGAGATTTCCATGTTTATACAGATATTGGTGTCGATATTTCCATGTTTATACAGATAGCGGTGTAGATATTTCCATGTTGATACAGATCGTTGTGTGGATATTTCCATGTTTATACAGATACTGGTGTAGATATTTCCATGTTTATACAGGTAGCGTTGTAGATATTTCCATGTTTATACATACCGTGGTGTAGATATTTCCATCTTTTTACAGACGGCGGTGTAGATATCTCCATGTTTATACAGATGGCGGTGTAGATATTTCCATGTTTATACAGATAGCGGTGTAGATATTTCCATGTTTATACCCATAGCGGTGCAGATATTTCCATGTTTACAGAGATAGCGGTGTTATATTTATATGATTATACAGAAGACGGTGAAGATATTTCCATGTTTATACACATGGCAGTGTGGATATTTCCATGTTTATACTGATAGCGGTGTAGGTATTTCCATGTTTACACAGATAGCGGTGTAGATATTTCCAACTTTGCACAGATTGCGGTGTAGAAATTTCCATCTTTACACAGGTAGTGATGTAGATATTTCCATGTTTATAGAGATAGCGGTGTAGATATTTCCACATTTGTACAGAAAGCAGTGTACATATTTCCATGTTTATACAAATGGCGATGCAGATATTTCCAACTTTTCATAGACGGTGGTGTAGATATTTCCATGTTTATACAGATGTCGGTGTAGATATTTCCATGTTTATGCAGATGGCGGTGTAGATATTTCCATGTATATAGAGATGGCGGTGTAGATATTTCTATATTTATAGAGATAGCGGTGTAGATAATTCCATGTTTATAGAGATGGCCGTGTAGGTACTTCCATGTTTATGGAGATATTGGTGTAGATATTTCCATGTTTATACAGTTAGCGGTGTAGATATTTCCATGTTTATACAGATAGCTGTGTTGGTATTTCCATGTTTATACAGATAGCGGTGTAGGTATTTCCATGTTTATACAGCTCAAGGTGTAGATATTTCCATTTTTATACAGATGGCAGTGTAGATATTTCCATGTTTTTCCAGATAGTGGTGCAGATATTTCCATGTTTATAAAGATAGCGGTGTTATATTTATATGTTTATAGAGATGACGGTGTAGATATTTCCAAGTTTATACACATGGCGGTGTAAATATTGCCATGTTTATACAGATAGCGGTGTAGATATTTCCATGTTTATACAGATAGCGGTGTAGATATTTCCATGTTTATACAGATTGCAGTGTAGATATTTCCATGTTTATTAAGATGGTTGTGCAGACATTTCCATGTTTATACAGATAGCGGTGTAGATATTTCCATGTTTATGGAGATAGCAGTGTAGAAATTTCCATGTTGATACAGATCGTGGTGTAGATATTTCCATGTTTATGCAGATGGCGGAGTAGATATTTCCATGTTTATGCAGATGGCGGTGTAGATATTTCCATGTTTATAGAGATGGCGGTGTAGATATTTCTATATTTATAGAGATAGTGGTGTAGATAATTCCATGTTTATAGAGATTGCCGTGTAGGTACTTCCATGTTTATGGAGATATTGGTGTAGATATTTCCATGTTTATACAGTTAGCGGTGTAGATATTTCCATGTTTATACAGATAGCTGTGTTGGTATTTCCATGTTTATACAGATAGCGGTGTAGGTATTTCCATGTTTATACAGCTCACGGTGTAGATATTTCCATTTTTATACAGATGGCAGTGTAGATATTTCCATGTTTATAGAGATAGCGGTGTAGATATTTCCTTGTTTACGAAGATGGTGGTGTAGATAATTACATCTTTATGGAGATGGAGGTGTAGATATTTTCATGTTTAAAGAGATAGCGGTATAGGTGTTTCCATGTGTATAGAGATAGCGGTGTAGATGTTTCCATGTTTATACTGATGGCTGTGTAAATATTTCCATGTGTATACAGATGGCAGTGTAGACATTTTCATGTTTATAGACATGGTGGTGTAGATACTTCCATGTTTACACAGATAGTAGTGTAGACATTTCCACGTTTATACAGATGACGGTGTAGATATTTCCATGTTTATACCCATGGTGTTGTAGATATTTCCATGTTTATACAGACAGCGGTGTAGATATTTCCATGTTTACACAGATATCGGTGTAGATATTTCCATCTTTGCACAGATTGCGGTGTAGAAATTTCCATCTTTACACACGTAGCGGTGTAGATACTTCCATGTTTATAGAGATGGCGTTGTATATATTGCCATGTTTATAGAGACAGCAGAGTAGATATTTCCATGTTTATAGAGATAGTGGTGTAGATATTTCCATGTTTATAGAGATAGTGGAGTAGATATTTCCATGTTTATACAGATAGCGATGTAGATATTTCCATGTTTATACAGATTGTGGTGTCGATATTTCCAGGTTGATACAGATATCGGTGTAGATATTTGCATGTTTATACAGCTTGCTGTGTAGATATTTACATCTTTATACAGTTGGCAGTGTAGATATTTCCATGTTTATACAGATGGCGGTGGAGGTATTTCCATGTTTATAGAGACAGTGTTGTGGATATTTCCATGTCAATAGAGATGGCTGTGAAGATATTTCCATGTATACAGATGGCAGTGTAGATATTTCCGTGTTTATACAGATGGCGGTGTAGATATTTCCATGTTTATAGAGATAGCGGTGCAGATATTTCCATGTTTATTGAGATAGCGGTGTAAATCTTTCCATATTTATACAGATAGTGGTTTAGATATTTCCATGTTTTTACAGATAGCGGTGTAGATAGTTCCATCTTTATTCAGAGAGTGCTGTACATATTTCAATGTTTATACAGATCACTGTGTGGATATTTCCATGTTTATACAGATAACGTTGTAGGTATTTCCATCTTTATACAAACGGTGCTGTAGATATTTCCATGTTCCTACACATGACTGTGTAGTTATTTCCATGTTTATACAGATGGCGGTGTAGATATTTCCATATTTATAGAGATAGCAGTGTAGATATTTCCAGGTTTATACAGATAGTGGTGTAAATATTTCCATGTTTATAGAGATCGTGGTGTAGATATTTCCATGTTTATACACATACCGGTGTAGATAATTCCATGTTTATACAGACTGCAGTTTAGGTATTTCTATGTTTATACAGATAGCGGTGTAGATATTTCCATGTTTGTACAGATGGCAGTGTTGATATTTCCATCTGTACACAGATTGCCATGTAGATATTTCCATCTTTATACAGATGGTGTTGTAGTTATTTCCATGGACATGCAGATGGCTGTGTGGATATTTCCATGTTAATAGAGATAGCGGTGTACGTATTTCCATGTTTATAGACATAGCGGTGTAGATATTTCCATGTTTATATAGATGGCGTTGTAGATATTTCCATGTTTATACCGATAGCGGTGTTGGTATTTCCACGTTTATACAGATAGCGATGTAGATATTTCCATGTTTATAGAGCTCGCGGTGCAGATATTTATATGTTTATTCAGATGGCATTGTAGATATTTCCTTATTCACACAGATGGCGGTGTAGATGTTTCCATGATTATACAGATGGCGGAGTAGTTAATTCCATGTTTATGGAGATGGCAGTGTAGATATTTTCATGTTTATAGAGATGGCGGTGTAGATATTTCCATGCTTATAGAGATAGCTGTGAAGATATTTACATGGTTATACAGATGGCTGTGTAGATATTTCCATGTGTATACAGATGGCATTGTAGATATTTCCATGTTTATACAGATGAATGTATAGGTATCTCCATGTTTTTACAGATGGCAGTGCACATATTCCCATGTTTATACAGATAGCGGTGTAGATATTTCCATGTATAAACAGATGTCTCTGTAGATATTTCCAAGTTTAAACGGATGGTGGTGTAGATATTTCCTTGTTTATACAAATAGTGGTGTATTTGTTTCCACGTTTATACAGATAGCGGTGTAGATATTTCCATTTATATACAGACGGCTCTGTAGATATTTCCAAGTTTATACAGATGGCTGTGTGGGTATTTCCATATTTAAACAGATGACTTTGTAGGTATTTCCATGTTTACACAGATTGCGGTGTAGATATTTCCATGTTTATAGAGATAGCTGTGTAGATATTACCATGTTTATACAGACAGCGGTGTAGATATTTCCATGTTATACAGATCGCGGTTTAGATATTTCCATGTTTATACAGATCGCGGTGTAGATATTTCCATGTTCCTACACATGACTGTGTTGGTATTTCCATGTTTATACAGATGGCTTTGTAGATATTTCCATGTTTATAGAGATAGCGGTGTAGATATTTCCATGTTTATACAGATAGCGGTGTAAATATTTCCATGTTAATACAGATCGTGGTGTAGAAATTTCCATCTTTATAAAGACCGCACTGTAGATGTTTCCATGTTTATACAGATGGCGGTGTAGATATTTCCATGTTTATAGAGATAGCGGTGTAGGTATTTCCATATTTATACAGATAACGGGGTAGATATTTCCATGTTTATACATATAGCAGTGTAAATATTTCCATGTTTATACAGATCACGGTGTAGATATTTCCATGTATATAAAGATAGCTGTGTAGATATTTCCATGTTTATACAGATAGCGGTTTAGATATTTCCATGTTTATACAGGCTGTGGTGTAGATATTTCCATGTTTATACAGATAGCGGTGTAGATCTTTCCATGTTTGTACAGATGGCGGTGTTGATATTTCAATCTATACACAGATGGACGTGTAGATATTTCCATGTTTATACAGACGGCGGCGCAGGTATTTCCATGGATATGTAGATGGCGGTGTAGATATTTCCATGTTTATACAGATAGCGGTGTTGTTATTTCCATTTTTATATAGATAGCGGTGTAGATATTTAAATGTATATACACATGTCTGTGTAGGTATTTCCATGTTTATACAGTTGGCGGTGTTGATATTTCCATGTTTATACCGATAACTTTGTATGTATTTCCATGTTTATACAGATGGCGGTGTAGATATTTCGATGTTTATAGAGATAGCAGTGGAGATATTTCCATGTTTATAGAGATAGCGGTGTAGATATTTCCACGTTTATACTGATCGCGGTGTAGATATTTTCATGTTTATAGAGATGGCGGTGTAGATATTTCCATGTTCATAAAGATAGCGGTGTTGATTTTTCCATGTTTATAGAGATAGGGGTGTGGATATTTCCATGTTTATACAGATAGGGGTGTAGATATTTCCATGTTTATAGAGATGGCGGTGTAGATATTTCCATGTTTATACAGATCACGGTGTAGATATTTCCATGTTTATACAGATCGTGGTGTAGATATTTCCATGTTTATACAGATCATTGTGTAGATATTTCCATATTTATACAGATCGCGGTGTTGATATTAGCATGTTTATAGGGATAGCGGTGCAAATATTTCCACATTTATGCAGAGAGCTGTGTAGTTATTAGCATGTTTATACAGATAGCGGTGTAGATATTTCCATGTATAAACAGATGACTGTGTATATATTTCCATGTTTAAACAGATGGCGATGAAGATATTTCCTTGTTTATACAATTAGCGGTATAGTTATTTCCATATTTATACAGATCACGGTGTAGATATTTCCTTGTTTATACAAATAGCGGTTTAGTTATTCCCATGTTTAAACAGATAGCGGTGTAGGTATTTCCTTGTTTATACAAATAGCGGTGTAGATATTTACATGTTTATACAGATCATGGTGTAGATATTTCCTTGTTTATACAAATAGCGGTGTAGTTATTTCCATGTTTATACAGATAGCGGTGTAGATATTTCCATGTATATACAGATGGCTGTGAAGATATTTCCATGTTTATACAGATGGCTGTGTAGATATTTCCATGTTTATACAGATGACTTTGTAGGTATTTCCATGTTTATACAGATGGCGGTGTAGATATTTCCATGTTTATAGAGATAGCTGTGTAGATATTTCCATGTTTATAGAGATAGCGCTGTAGATATTTCCATGTTTATGCAGATCGCGGTGTAGGTATTTCCATGTTTATACAGATCGCGGTGTAGGAATTTCCATATTTATACAGATAGCGGTGTACATATTTTCATGTTTATACAGATAGCAGTGTAAATATTTTCATGTTTATACAGATCACGGTGTAGATATTTCCATGTTTATAGAGATAGCGGTGTAGATATTTCCATGTTTATACAGATAGCGGTTTAGATATTTCCATGTTTATTCAGGCTGCGGTGTAGTTATTTCCATGTTTATACACATAGCGGTGTAGATATTTCCATGTTTGTACAGATGGCGGTGTTGTTATTTCCATGTTTATACAGATGGCTGTGTAGATATTTCCATGTTTATAAAGATGACTTTGTAGGTATTTCCATGTTTATACACATGGCGGTGTAGGTATTTCCATGTTTATATAGATGGTGGTGTAGATATTACCATATTTATACAGATAGCGGTGTAGATATTTCCATGTTTATACAGATAGTGGTGAAGATATTTCCATGTTTATACAGATCGCGGTGTAGATATTTCCATGTTTATACAGATCGCAGTGTAGATATTTCCATGTTTATACAGATAGCGGTGTAGGTATTTCCATGTTTATACAGATAGCTGTGTAGATATTTCCATGTTTATACAGATGGCGGTGTACATATTTCCATGTTAATAGAGATGGCAGTGAGGATTATTCCATGTTTATACAGATAGCTGTGTAGATATTTCCATTTTTATAGAGATAGCGGTTTTAATATTTCATATTTATACAGATAGCGGTGTAGATATTTCCATGTTTATACAGATTGCGGTGTAGATATTTCCATGTTTATGCAGATAGCGGTGTAGATATTTCCAGGTTTATACAGATGGCGGTGCAGATATTTCCATCTTTCTGCAAATGGCAGTGTAGATATTTCCATGTTTATAGAGATGGCGGTGTATGTATTCCCATGCTTATATAGATGGCAATGTAGGTATTTTCTTGTTTATGTAGATGGCGTTGTAGATATCTCCATGTTTAAAGAGATGGCAGTGTATATATTTCCATGTTGATGGAGATAGCGGTGTAGATATTTCCATGTTTATAGAGATAGCGGTGTAGTTATTGCCATGTTTATAGAGATAGCGTTGTAGATATTTCCATATTTCTACAGATGACTGTGTAGATATTTCCATGTTCGTACAGATGGCAGTGTAGATATTTCCATGTTTATAGAGATAGCGGTGTAGATATTTTCATGTTTATACATATTGGGGTGGAGATATGTCCATGTTTATACAGATAGCAATGGAGATATTTCCACGTTAATACACATAGCGGTGTAGATATTTCCATGTTTATACAGATAGCGGTGTAGATATTTCCATGTTTATACAGGCTGCGGTGTAGATATTTCCATGTTTATACAGATAGCGGTGTAGATATTTCCATGTTTGTACAGATGGCGGTGTTGTTATTTCCATGTTTATACAGATGGCTGTGTAGATATTTCCATGTTTATAAAGATGACTTTGTAGGTATTTCCATGTTTATACAGATGACTGTGTAGATATTTCCATGTTAATACAGATGGCGGTGTAGATATTTCCATGTTTATTGAGATAGCGGTGTAGATATTTCCATGTGTATAGAGATAGCGGTGTACATGTTTCCATGTTTATACTGATGGCTGTGTAGATATTTCCATGTGTATACAGATGACAGTGTAGACATTTCCATGTTTATAGAGATGGTGGTGTAGATATTTCCATGTTTAAACACATGAATATGTAGATATTTCCATGTGTATAGAGATGGCGGTGTAGATATTTCCATTTTTACAGAGATAGCGGTGTAGATATTTCCATGTTTACAGAGATAGCGGTGTAGATATTTCCATGATTATCCAGATAGCGGTGCAGATATTTCCATGTTTATAGAGATAGCGGTGTAGATATTTCCATGTTTATACATATAGCGGTGTTATATTTATATGTTTATACAGATGACGGTGTAGATATTTCCATGTTTATACGCATGGCGGTGTAGATATTTCCATGTTTATACAGATAGCGGTGTACATATTTCCATGTTTATACAGATAGCGGTTTAGATATTTCCATGTTTATACAGATGACTGTGTAGATATTTCCATGTTTATACAGAAGACTGTGTAGTTATTTCCAAGTTTGTACTGATGGCGGTGTAGATATTTCCATGTTTATAGAGATAGCCAAGTAGATATTTCCATGTTTAGACAAATAGCAGTGTAGATATTTCCATGTTTATAGAGATAGCGGTGTAGACATTTCCATATTTATACAGATAGCGGTGAAGAGATTTCCATGTTTATACAGATAGTGGTGTCGATATTTCCATGTTTATACAGATAGCGGTGTAGATATTTCCATGTTGATACAGATCGTGGTGTCGATATTTCCATGTTTATACAGATACTGGTGTAGATATTTCCATGTTTATACAGGTAGCGTTGTAGATATTTCCATGTTTATACATACCGTGGTGTAGATATTTCCATCTTTTTACAGACGGAAGTGTAGATATCTCCATGTTTATACAGATGGCGGTGTAGATATTTCCATGTTTATACAGATAGCGGTGTAGATATTTCCATGTTTATACCCATAGCAGTGCAGATATTTCCATGTTTACAGAGATAGCGGTGTTATATTTATATGATTATACAGATGACGGTGAAGATATTTCCATGTTTATACACATGGCAGTGTGGATATTTCCATGTTTATACTGATAGCGGTGTAGGTATTTCCATGTTTACACAGATAGCGGTGTAGATATTTCCAACTTTGCACAGATTGCGGTGTAGAAATTTCCATCTTTACACAGGTAGCGGTGTAGATATTTCCATGTTTATAGAGATAGCGGTGTAGATATTTCCACATTTGTACAGAAAGCAGTGTACATATTTCCATGTTTATACAAATGGCGATGCAGATATTTCCAACTTTTCATAGACGGTGGTGTAGATATTTCCATGTTTATACAGATGTCGGTGTAGATATTTCCATGTTTATGCAGATGGCGGTGTAGATATTTCCATGGTTATGCAGATGGCGGTGTAGATATTTCCATGTATATAGAGATGGCAGTGTAGATATTTCTATATTTATAGAGATAGCGGTGTAGATAATTCCATGTTTATAGAGATGGCCATGTAGGTACTTCCATGTTTATGGAGATATTGGTGTAGATATTTCCATGTTTATACAGTTAGCGGTGTAGATATTTCCATGTTTATACAGATAGCTGTGTTGGTATTTCCATGTTTATACAGATAGCGGTGTAGGTATTTCCATGTTTATACAGCTCAAGGTGTAGATATTTCCATTTTTATACAGATGGCAGTGTAGATATTTCCATGTTTTTCCAGATAGTGGTGCAGATATTTCCATGTTTATAAAGATAGCGGTGTTATATTTATATGTTTATAGAGATGACGGTGTAGATATTTCCATGTTTATACAGATAGCGGTGTACATATTTCCATGTTTATACAGATAGCAGTGTAGATATTTCCATGTTTATACAGATGACTGTGTAGATATTTCCATGTTTATACAGATGGCAGAGTAGTTATTTCCATGCTTATAAAGATGGTGGTGTAGATATTTCCATGTTTATACAGAAGTCTGTGTAGGTATTTCCAAGTTTATACAGATGGCGGTGTAGATATTTCCATGTTTATAGAGATAGCCAAGTAGATATTTCCATGTTTAGACAAATAGCAGTGTAGATATTTCCATGTTTATAGAGATAGCGGTGTAGACATTTCCATATTTATACAGATAGCGGTGAAGAGATTTCCATGTTTATACAGATAGTGGTGTCGATATTTCCATGTTTATACAGATAGCGGTGTAGATATTTCCATGTTGATACAGATCGTGGTGTGGATATTTCCATGTTTATACAGATACTGGTGTAGATATTTCCATGTTTATACAGGTAGCGTTGTAGATATTTCCATGTTTATACATACCGTGGTGTAGATATTTCCATCTTTTTACAGACGGCGGTGTAGATATCTCCATGTATATACAGATGGCGGTGTAGATATTTCCATGTTTATACAGATAGCGGTGTAGATATTTCCATGTTTATACCCATAGCGGTGCAGATATTTCCATGTTTACAGAGATAGCGGTGTTATATTTATATTATTATACAGATGACGGTGAAGATATTTCCATGTTTATACACATGGCAGTGTGGATATTTCCATGTTTATACTGATAGCGGTGTAGGTATTTCCATGTTTACACAGATAGCGGTGTAGATATTTCCAACTTTGCACAGATTGCGGTGTAGAAATTTCCATCTTTACACAGGTAGCGGTGTAGATATTTCCATGTTTATAGAGATAGCGGTGTAGATATTTCCACATTTGTACAGAAAGCAGTGTACATATTTCCATGTTTATACAAATGGCGATGCAGATATTTCCAACTTTTCATAGACGGTGGTGTAGATATTTCCATGTTTATACAGATGTCGGTGTAGATATTTCCATGTTTATGCAGATGGCGGTGTAGATATTTCCATGGTTATGCAGATGGCGGTGTAGATATTTCCATGTATATAGAGATGGCGGTGTAGATATTTCTATATTTATAGAGATAGCGGTGTAGATAATTCCATGTTTATAGAGATGGCCGTGTAGGTACTTCCATGTTTATGGAGATATTGGTGTAGATATTTCCATGTTTATACAGTTAGCGGTGTAGATATTTCCATGTTTATACAGATAGCTGTGTTGGTATTTCCATGTTTATACAGATAGCGGTGTAGGTATTTCCATGTTTATACAGCTCAAGGTGTAGATATTTCCATTTTTATACAGATGGCAGTGTAGATATTTCCATGTTTTTCCAGATAGTGGTGCAGATATTTCCATGTTTATAAAGATAGCGGTGTTATATTTATTTGTTTATAGAGATGACGGTGTAGATATTTCCATGTTTATACAGATAGCGGTGTACATATTTCCATGTTTATACAGATAGCAGTGTAGATATTTCCATGTTTATACAGATGACTGTGTAGATATTTCCATGTTTATACAGATGGCAGAGTAGTTATTTCCATGCTTATAAAGATGGTGGTGTAGATATTTCCATGTTTATACAGAAGACTATGTAGGTATTTCCAAGTTTATACAGATGGCGGTGTAGATATTTCCATGTTTATAGAGATAGCCAAGTAGATATTTCCATGTTTAGACAAATAGCAGTGTAGATATTTCCATGTTTATAGAGATAGCGGTGTAGACATTTCCATATTTATACAGATAGCGGTGAAGAGATTTCCATGTTTATACAGATATTGGTGTCGATATTTCCATGTTTATACAGATAGCGGTGTAGATATTTCCATGTTGATACAGATCGTTGTGTGGATATTTCCATGTTTATACAGATACTGGTGTAGATATTTCCATGTTTATACAGGTAGCGTTGTAGATATTTCCATGTTTATACATACCGTGGTGTAGATATTTCCATCTTTTTACAGACGGCGGTGTAGATATCTCCATGTTTATACAGATGGCGGTGTAGATATTTCCATGTTTATACAGATAGCGGTGTAGATATTTCCATGTTTATACCCATAGCGGTGCAGATATTTCCATGTTTACAGAGATAGCGGTGTTATATTTATATGATTATACAGAAGACGGTGAAGATATTTCCATGTTTATACACATGGCAGTGTGGATATTTCCATGTTTATACTGATAGCGGTGTAGGTATTTCCATGTTTACACAGATAGCGGTGTAGATATTTCCAACTTTGCACAGATTGCGGTGTAGAAATTTCCATCTTTACACAGGTAGTGATGTAGATATTTCCATGTTTATAGAGATAGCGGTGTAGATATTTCCACATTTGTACAGAAAGCAGTGTACATATTTCCATGTTTATACAAATGGCGATGCAGATATTTCCAACTTTTCATAGACGGTGGTGTAGATATTTCCATGTTTATACAGATGTCGGTGTAGATATTTCCATGTTTATGCAGATGGCGGTGTAGATATTTCCATGGTTATGCAGATGGCGGTGTAGATATTTCCATGTATATAGAGATGGCGGTGTAGATATTTCTATATTTATAGAGATAGCGGTGTAGATAATTCCATGTTTATAGAGATGGCCGTGTAGGTACTTCCATGTTTATGGAGATATTGGTGTAGATATTTCCATGTTTATACAGTTAGCGGTGTAGATATTTCCATGTTTATACAGATAGCTGTGTTGGTATTTCCATGTTTATACAGATAGCGGTGTAGGTATTTCCATGTTTATACAGCTCAAGGTGTAGATATTTCCATTTTTATACAGATGGCAGTGTAGATATTTCCATGTTTTTCCAGATAGTGGTGCAGATATTTCCATGTTTATAAAGATAGCGGTGTTATATTTATATGTTTATAGAGATGACGGTGTAGATATTTCCAAGTTTATACACATGGCGGTGTAAATATTGCCATGTTTATACAGATAGCGGTGTAGATATTTCCATGTTTATACAGATAGCGGTGTAGATATTTCCATGTTTATACAGATTGCAGTGTAGATATTTCCATGTTTATTAAGATGGTTGTGCAGACATTTCCATGTTTATACAGATAGCGGTGTAGATATTTCCATGTTTATGGAGATAGCAGTGTAGAAATTTCCATGTTGATACAGATCGTGGTGTAGATATTTCCATGTTTATGCAGATGGCGGAGTAGATATTTCCATGTTTATGCAGATGGCGGTGTAGATATTTCCATGTTTATAGAGATGGCGGTGTAGATATTTCTATATTTATAGAGATAGTGGTGTAGATAATTCCATGTTTATAGAGATTGCCGTGTAGGTACTTCCATGTTTATGGAGATATTGGTGTAGATATTTCCATGTTTATACAGTTAGCGGTGTAGATATTTCCATGTTTATACAGATAGCTGTGTTGGTATTTCCATGTTTATACAGATAGCGGTGTAGGTATTTCCATGTTTATACAGCTCACGGTGTAGATATTTCCATTTTTATACAGATGGCAGTGTAGATATTTCCATGTTTATAGAGATAGCGGTGTAGATATTTCCTTGTTTACGAAGATGGTGGTGTAGATAATTACATCTTTATGGAGATGGAGGTGTAGATATTTTCATGTTTAAAGAGATAGCGGTATAGGTGTTTCCATGTGTATAGAGATAGCGGTGTAGATGTTTCCATGTTTATACTGATGGCTGTGTAAATATTTCCATGTGTATACAGATGGCAGTGTAGACATTTTCATGTTTATAGACATGGTGGTGTAGATACTTCCATGTTTACACAGATAGTAGTGTAGACATTTCCACGTTTATACAGATGACGGTGTAGATATTTCCATGTTTATACCCATGGTGTTGTAGATATTTCCATGTTTATACAGACAGCGGTGTAGATATTTCCATGTTTACACAGATATCGGTGTAGATATTTCCATCTTTGCACAGATTGCGGTGTAGAAATTTCCATCTTTACACACGTAGCGGTGTAGATACTTCCATGTTTATAGAGAGGGCGGTGTATATATTGCCATGTTTATAGAGACAGCAGAGTAGATATTTCCATGTTTATAGAGATAGTGGTGTAGATATTTCCATGTTTATAGAGATAGTGGAGTAGATATTTCCATGTTTATACAGATAGCGATGTAGATATTTCCATGTTTATACAGATTGCGGTGTCGATATTTCCAGGTTGATACAGATATCGGTGTAGATATTTGCATGTTTATACAGCTTGCTGTGTAGATATTTACATCTTTATACAGTTGGCAGTGTAGATATTTCCATGTTTATACAGATGGCGGTGGAGGTATTTCCATGTTTATTGAGACAGTGTTGTGGATATTTCCATGTCAATAGAGATGGCTGTGAAGATATTTCCATGTATACAGATGGCAGTGTAGATATTTCCGTGTTTATACAGATGGTGGTGTAGATATTTCCATGTTTATACAGATGGCGGTGTAGATATTTCCATGTTTATAGAGATTGCCATGTAGATATTTCCATGTTTATACAGATCGTGGTGTAGATATTTCCATGTTTATACAGATACCGGAGTAGATATTTCCATGTTTATACAGGTAGCGGTGTAGATGTTTCCATGTTTATACAGATCACGGTGTGGGTATTTCCATCTTTATACAGATGGCAGTGTAGATATTTTCATCTTTATACAGATAGCGGTGTAGATATTTCCATGTTTACACTGATGGCGGTGTAGATAGTAACATGTTTATGGAGATGGCGGTGTAGATACTTTCATGTTTATAGAGATGGCGGTGTAGATATTTCATTGTTTATAGAGATGGCAGTGTAGATATTTCCATGTTTGTAGAGATAGCGGTGTAGCTATTTCCATATGTATAGAGATAGCGGTGTAAATGTTTCCATGTTAATACTGATGGCTGTGTAGATATTTCCATGTGTGTACAGATGGCAGTGTAGACATTTCCATGTTTATAGAGATGGTGGTGTAGATATTTCCATGTTTATACACATGAATATGTAGATATTTCCATGTTTATAGAGATGGCGGTGTAGATATTTCCATGTTTGCAGAGTTAGCGGTGTAGATATTTCCATGTTTACAGAGATAGCGGTGTAGATATTTCCACGTTTATCCAGATAGCGGTGCAGATATATCCATGTTTATAGAGATAGCGGTGTTATATTTATATGTTTATACAGATGACGGTGTAGATATTTCCATGTTTATACAGATGGCAGTGTGGATATTTCCATGTTTATAGAGAGGGTGGTGTAGATATTTCCATGTTTACACAGATGTCTGTGTAGATATTTCCATGTTTATACAGATGGCGGTGTAGATATTTCCATGTATATAGAGATAGTGGTGTAGATATTTCCATGTTTAAACAGATAGCGGTGCAGATATTTCCATGTTTATAGTGATAGCGGTGTAGATATTTCCTTGTTTATAGAGATAGCAGTGTTATATTTCCATGTTTATACAGATAGTGGTGTTATATTTCCATGTTTATACAGATGACGGTGTAGATATTTTCATGTTTCTACACATGGCGGTGTAGATATTTCCATGTTTATAGAGATGGCTGTGTAGATATTTCCATGTTTATACAGAAGATTGCGTAGGTATTTTCTAGTTTATACAGATGGCGGTGTAGGTATTTCCATGTTTAAAGAGATAGCCATGTAGATATTTTCATGTTTATACAGATAGCGGTGTACACATTTCCATGTTTATAGAGATAGCGGTGTAGACATTTCCATATTTATACAGATATCTGTGTAGATATTTCCATGTTTATACCGATAGCGGTGTAGATATTTCCGTGTTTATACAGATAGCGGTGAAGACATATCCATGTTGATACAGATCGTGGTGTAGGTATTTCCATGTTTATACTGCTACCAGTGTGGATATTTCCATGTTTATGCAGGTCGCGTTGTAGATATTTGCATGTTTATACAGATCGCGGAGTAGATATATCCATCTTTTTACAGATGGCGGTGAAGATATTTCCATTTTTATAGAGATGGCGTTGTAGATATTTCCATGTTTATGCAGATGGCAGTGTAGATATTTCCATTATTATAGAGATGGCGGTGTAGGTATTTCCATGTTTATGGAGATAGCGATGTAGATATTTCCATGTTTATATAGATAGCGGTGTAGATATTTCCAAGTTTATACAGATAGCGGTGTTGGTATTTCCTTGTTTATACAGTTAGCGGTGTAGATATTTCCATGTTTATACAGCTCGCGGTGTAGATATTTACATCTTTATACACATGGCAGTGTAGATATTTCCATATTTATGCAGATAGCGGTGTACATATTTCCAAGTTTAAACAGATGGCGGTGTAGATAGTTCCGTGTTTATGGAGATGGGGGAGTAGATATTTTCATGTTTACAGAGATGACGGTGTACATATTTCCATGTTTATAGAGACAGCCGTAAAGGTATTTCCATGTGTATAGAGATAGCGGTTTAGATGTTTCCATGTTTATACTGATGGCTGTGTAGATATTTCTAAGTGAATACAGATGGCAGTGTAGATATTTCCATGATTACACAATTAGCGTTGTAGATATTTCCATGTTTATACAGATAGCGGTGAAGATATTTCCATGTTTATACAGATAGCAATGTTGGTATTTCCATGTTTATGCAGATAGCGTTGTAGATATTTCCATGTATATACAGCTCGTGGTGTAGATATTTCCATCTTTATACAGATGTCAGTGTAGATATTTCCATGTTTATACAGATAGCTGTGTAGATATTTCCATGCTTACACAGATGGCGTTGCAGATATTTCCATGTTTATGGAGATGGCAGTATAGATATTTTCATGTTTATAGAGATGTCGGTGTAGATATTTCCATGTTTATAGAGATAGAAGTGTAGGTATTTCCATGTGTATATAGATAGCGTTGTAGAAGTTTCCATGTTTATAGTGATGGCTGTGTAGGTATTTCCATGTGTATACAGATGGCAGTGCAGATATTTTCATGTTTATAAAGATGGTGGAGTAGAAATATCCATGTTTATACAGATGTCTGTGTTGATACTTCCATGATTATACAGATGGCGGTTTAGATATTTCCATGTTTATAGAGATAGCGGTGTAGGTATTTCCATGTTTATACAGATAGCTGTGCAGATATTTCCATGTTTATAGAGATAGCAGTGTAGATATTTCCATGTTAATACAGACAACGATGATATATTTCCATGTTTATACAGATGGCGGTGTAGATATTTCCATGTTTATACAGATAGCGGTGCAGATATTTCCATGTTTATACAGATAGCTGTGTTGGTATTTCCATGTTTAAACAGATAGCGGTGAAGATATTTCCATGTTTATGCAGCTCACCGTGTAGATATTTCCATTTTCGTACAGATGGCAGTGTAGATATTTCCATGTTTATGCAGATAGCGGTGTAGATATTTCCATGTTTATACACATAGCGGTGCAGATATTTCCATGTTTACAGAGATAGCGCTGTAGATATTTCCATGTTTATAGAGATAGTAGTGTATATATTTTCATGTTTATACAGTTGACGGTGTAGATATTTCCATGTTTATACACATGGCAGTGTGGATATTTCCATGTTTATACTGATAGCGGTGTAGATATATCCATGTTTACACAGATAGCGGTGCAGGTATTTCCAACTTTGCACAGATTGCGGTGTAGAAATTTCCATCTTTACACAGTTAGCGGTGTAGATATTTCCATGTTTATAGAGATAGCGGTGTAGATATTTCCACATTTGTACAGATAGCGGTGTACATATTTCCATGTTTATACAGATGACGATGCATATATTTCCATCTTTTTATAGACGGCGGTGTAGATATTTCCATGTTTATACAGATGGCGGTGAAGATATTTCCATGTTTATGCAGATGGCGGTGTAGATATTTCCATGTTTATGCAGATGGCGGTGTAGGTATTTCCATGTTTATAGAGATGGCGGTGTAGATATTTCTATATTTATAGAGATAGCGGGCTAGATAATTCCATGTTTATAGAGATGGCCGTGTAGGTACTTCCATGTTTATGGAGATATTGGTGTCGATATTTCCAAGTTTATACAGTTAGCGGTGTAGATATTTCCATGTTTATACAGATAGCTGTGTTGGTATTTCCATGTTTATACAGATAGCGGTGTAGGTATTTCCATGTTTATACAGCTCACGGTGTAGATATTTCCATTTTTGTGCAGATGGCAGTGTAGATATTTCCATGTTTATACAGATAGCGGTGTAGATATTTCCATGTTTACAAAGATGGCGGTGTAGATAATTACATCTTTACGGAGATGGAGGTTTAGATATTTTCATGTTTAAAGAGATAGCGTTATAGGTGTTTCCATGTGTATAGAGATAGGGGTGTAGATGTTTCCATGTTTATACTGATGGCTGTGTAAATATTTCCATGTGTATACAGATTGCAGTGTAGACATTTTCATGTTTATAGACATGGTGGTGTAGATATTTCCATGTTTACACAGATAGTAGTGTAGACATTTCCATGTTTATACAGATGACAGTGTAGATATTTCCATGTTTATACCCACGGTGTTGTAGGTATTTCCATGTTTATACAGACAGCGGGGTAGATATTTCCATGTTTATACAGACAGCGGTGTAGATATTTCCATGTTTACACAGATATCGGTGTAGTTATTTCCATCATTGCACAGATTGCGGTGTAGAAATTTCCATCTTTACACACGTAGCGGTGTATATATTTCCATGTTTATAGAGATGGCGGTGTATATATTGCCATGTTTATGGAGACAGCAGGGTAGTTATTTACATGTTTATAGAGATAGTGGTGTAGGTATTTCCATGTTTACAGAGATAGTGGAGTAGATATTTCCATGTTTATACAGATAGCGGTGTAGATATTTCCATGTTTATACAGATTGCGGTGTCGATATTTCCAGGTTTATACAGATATTGGTGTAGATACTTGCATGTTTATTCAGCTCGCGGTGTAGATATTTACATCGTTATACAGATGACAGTGCAGATATTTCAATGTTTATACAGATGGCGGTGGAGATATTTCCATGTTTATGGAGATGGCAGTGTAGATATTTTCATGTTTATGGAGATGGCGGTGTAGATATTTCCATGTTTATAGAGACAGTGTTGTAGATATTTCCAAGTCTATAGAGATGGCTGTGTAGATATTTCCATGTATACAGATGGCAGTGTAGATATTTCCGTGTTTATACAGATGGTGGTTTAGGTATTTCCATGTTTATACAGAAGACTGTGCAGGTATTTCCAAGTTTATACAGATAGCGGTGTAGATGTTTCCATGTTTATACAGATCACGTTGTAGGTATTTCCATCTTTATACAGATGGCAGTGTAGGTATTTCCATGTTTATACAGATAGCGGTGTAGATATTTCCATGTTTACACTGATGGCGGTGTAGATAGTAACATGTTTATGGAGATGGCGGTGTAGATACTTTCATGTTTATAGAGATGGCAGTGTAGATATTTCCATGTTTATAGAGATAGCGGTGTAGCTATTTCCATGTGTATAGAGATAGTGGTGTATATGTTTCCATGTTAATACTGATGGCTGTGTAGATATTTCCATGTGTATACAGATGGCTGTGTAGACATTTCCATGTTTATAGAGATGGTGGTGTAGATATTTCCATGTTTATACACATGAATATGTAGATATTTCCATGTTTATAGAGATGGCGGTGTAGATATTTCCATGTTTACTGAGATAGCGGTGTAGATATTTCCATGTTTACAGAGATAGCGGTGTAGATATTTCCATGTTTATCCAGATAGCGGTGAAGATATTTCCATATTTATAGAGATAGCGGTGTTATATTTATATGTTTATACAGATGACTGTGTAGATATTTCCATGTTTATACACATGGCGGTGTAGATATTTCCATGTTTATACAGATAGCGGTGTAGATATTTCCATGTTTATACAGATAGCGGTGTAGATATTTCCATGTTTATTGAGATGGCTGTGTAGATATCTCCATGTTTATACACATGGCACTGTAGATATATCCATGTTTATAAAGATGGTTGTGTAGATATTTCCACGTTTATCCAGATAGCGGTGCAGATATATCCATGTTTATAGAGATAGCGGTGTTATATTTATATGTTTATACAGATGACGGTGTAGATATTTCCATGTTTATACAGATAGCGGTGTAGATCTTTCCATGTTTGTACAGATGGCGGTGTTGATATTTCAATCTATACACAGATGGACGTGTAGATATTTCCATGTTTATACAGACGGCGGCGCAGGTATTTCCATGGATATGTAGATGGCGGTGTAGATATTTCCATGTTTATACAGATAGCGGTGTTGTTATTTCCATTTTTATATAGATAGCGGTGTAGATATTTAAATGTATATACACATGTCTGTGTAGGTATTTCCATGTTTATACAGTTGGCGGTGTTGATATTTCCATGTTTATACCGATAACTTTGTATGTATTTCCATGTTTATACAGATGGCGGTGTAGATATTTCGATGTTTATAGAGATAGCAGTGGAGATATTTCCATGTTTATAGAGATAGCGGTGTAGATATTTCCACGTTTATACTGATCGCGGTGTAGATATTTTCATGTTTATAGAGATGGCGGTGTAGATATTTCCATGTTCATAAAGATAGCGGTGTTGATTTTTCCATGTTTATAGAGATAGGGGTGTGGATATTTCCATGTTTATACAGATAGGGGTGTAGATATTTCCATGTTTATAGAGATGGCGGTGTAGATATTTCCATGTTTATACAGATCACGGTGTAGATATTTCCATGTTTATACAGATCGTGGTGTAGATATTTCCATGTTTATACAGATCATTGTGTAGATATTTCCATATTATACAGATCGCGGTGTTGATATTAGCATGTTTATAGGGATAGCGGTGCAAATATTTCCACATTTATGCAGAGAGCTGTGTAGTTATTAGCATGTTTATACAGATAGCGGTGTAGATATTTCCATGTATAAACAGATGACTGTGTATATATTTCCATGTTTAAACAGATGGCGATGAAGATATTTCCTTGTTTATACAATTAGCGGTATAGTTATTTCCATATTTATACAGATCACGGTGTAGATATTTCCTTGTTTATACAAATAGCGGTTTAGTTATTCCCATGTTTAAACAGATAGCGGTGTAGGTATTTCCTTGTTTATACAAATAGCGGTGTAGATATTTACATGTTTATACAGATCATGGTGTAGATATTTCCTTGTTTATACAAATAGCGGTGTAGTTATTTCCATGTTTATACAGATAGCAGTGTAGATATTTCCATGTATATACAGATGGCTGTGAAGATATTTCCATGTTTATACAGATGGCTGTGTAGATATTTCCATGTTTATACAGATGACTTTGTAGGTATTTCCATGTTTATACAGATGGCGGTGTAGATATTTCCATGTTTATAGAGATAGCTGTGTAGATATTTCCATGTTTATAGAGATAGCGCTGTAGATATTTCCATGTTTATGCAGATCGCGGTGTAGGTATTTCCATGTTTATACAGATCGCGGTGTAGGAATTTCCATATTTATACAGATAGCGGTGTACATATTTTCAAGTTTATACAGATAGCAGTGTAAATATTTTCATGTTTATACAGATCACGGTGTAGATATTTCCATGTTTATAGAGATAGCGGTGTAGATATTTCCATGTTTATACAGATAGCGGTTTAGATATTTCCATGTTTATTCAGGCTGCGGTGTAGTTATTTCCATGTTTATACACATAGCGGTGTAGATATTTCCATGTTTGTACAGATGGCGGTGTTGTTATTTCCATGTTTATACAGATGGCTGTGTAGATATTTCCATGTTTATAAAGATGACTTTGTAGGTATTTCCATGTTTATACACATGGCGGTGTAGGTATTTCCATGTTTATATAGATGGTGGTGTAGATATTACCATATTTATACAGATAGCGGTGTAGATATTTCCATGTTTATACAGATAGTGGTGAAGATATTTCCATGTTTATACAGATCGCGGTGTAGATATTTCCATGTTTATACAGATCGCAGTGTAGATATTTCCATGTTTATACAGATAGCGGTGTAGGTATTTCCATGTTTATACAGATAGCTGTGTAGATATTTCCATGTTTATACAGATGGCGGTGTACATATTTCCATGTTAATAGAGATGGCAGTGAGGATTATTCCATGTTTATACAGATAGCTGTGTAGATATTTCCATTTTTATAGAGATAGCGGTTTTAATATTTCATATTTATACAGATAGCGGTGTAGATATTTCCATGTTTATACAGATTGCGGTGTAGATATTTCCATGTTTATGCAGATAGCGGTGTAGATATTTCCAGGTTTATACAGATGGCGGTGCAGATATTTCCATCTTTCTGCAAATGGCAGTGTAGATATTTCCATGTTTATAGAGATGGCGGTGTATGTATTTCCATGCTTATATAGATGGCAATGTAGGTATTTTCTTGTTTATGTAGATGGCGTTGTAGATATCTCCATGTTTAAAGAGATGGCGGTGTATATATTTCCATGTTGATGGAGATAGCGGTGTAGATATTTCCATGTTTATAGAGATAGCGGTGTAGTTATTGCCATGTTTATAGAGATAGCGTTGTAGATATTTCCATATTTCTACAGATGACTGTGTAGATATTTCCATGTTCGTACAGATGGCAGTGTAGATATTTCCATGTTTATAGAGATAGCGGTGTAGATATTTTCATGTTTATACATATTGGGGTGGAGATATGTCCATGTTTATACAGATAGCAATGGAGATATTTCCACGTTAATACACATAGCGGTGTAGATATTTCCATGTTTATACAGATAGCGGTGTAGATATTTCCATGTTTATACAGGCTGCGGTGTAGATATTTCCATGTTTATACAGATAGCGGTGTAGATATTTCCATGTTTGTACAGATGGCGGTGTTGTTATTTCCATGTTTATACAGATGGCTGTGTAGATATTTCCATGTTTATAAAGATGACTTTGTAGGTATTTCCATGTTTATACAGATGACTGTGTAGATATTTCCATGTTAATACAGATGGCGGTGTAGATATTTCCATGTTTATTGAGATAGCGGTGTAGATATTTCCATGTGTATAGAGATAGCGGTGTACATGTTTCCATGTTTATACTGATGGCTGTGTAGATATTTCCATGTGTATACAGATGACAGTGTAGACATTTCCATGTTTATAGAGATGGTGGTGTAGATATTTCCATGTTTAAACACATGAATATGTAGATATTTCCATGTGTATAGAGATGGCGGTGTAGATATTTCCATTTTTACAGAGATAGCGGTGTAGATATTTCCATGTTTACAGAGATAGCGGTGTAGATATTTCCATGATTATCCAGATAGCGGTGCAGATATTTCCATGTTTATAGAGATAGCGGTGTAGATATTTCCATGTTTATACATATAGCGGTGTTATATTTATATGTTTATACAGATGACGGTGTAGATATTTCCATGTTTATACGCATGGCGGTGTAGATATTTCCATGTTTATACAGATAGCGGTGTACATATTTCCATGTTTATACAGATAGCGGTTTAGATATTTCCATGTTTATACAGATGACTGTGTAGATATTTCCATGTTTATACAGAAGACTGTGTAGTTATTTCCAAGTTTGTACTGATGGCGGTGTAGATATTTCCATGTTTATAGAGATAGCCAAGTAGATATTTCCATGTTTAGACAAATAGCAGTGTAGATATTTCCATGTTTATAGAGATAGCGGTGTAGACATTTCCATATTTATACAGATAGCGGTGAAGAGATTTCCATGTTTATACAGATAGTGGTGTCGATATTTCCATGTTTATACAGATAGCGGTGTAGATATTTCCATGTTGATACAGATCGTGGTGTCGATATTTCCATGTTTATACAGATACTGGTGTAGATATTTCCATGTTTATACAGGTAGCGTTGTAGATATTTCCATGTTTATACATACCGTGGTGTAGATATTTCCATCTTTTTACAGACGGAAGTGTAGATATCTCCATGTTTATACAGATGGCGGTGTAGATATTTCCATGTTTATACAGATAGCGGTGTAGATATTTCCATGTTTATACCCATAGCAGTGCAGATATTTCCATGTTTACAGAGATAGCGGTGTTATATTTATATGATTATACAGATGACGGTGAAGATATTTCCATGTTTATACACATGGCAGTGTGGATATTTCCATGTTTATACTGATAGCGGTGTAGGTATTTCCATGTTTACACAGATAGCGGTGTAGATATTTCCAACTTTGCACAGATTGCGGTGTAGAAATTTCCATCTTTACACAGGTAGCGGTGTAGATATTTCCATGTTTATAGAGATAGCGGTGTAGATATTTCCACATTTGTACAGAAAGCAGTGTACATATTTCCATGTTTATACAAATGGCGATGCAGATATTTCCAACTTTTCATAGACGGTGGTGTAGATATTTCCATGTTTATACAGATGTCGGTGTAGATATTTCCATGTTTATGCAGATGGCGGTGTAGATATTTCCATGGTTATGCAGATGGCGGTGTAGATATTTCCATGTATATAGAGATGGCAGTGTAGATATTTCTATATTTATAGAGATAGCGGTGTAGATAATTCCATGTTTATAGAGATGGCCGTGTAGGTACTTCCATGTTTATGGAGATATTGGTGTAGATATTTCCATGTTTATACAGTTAGCGGTGTAGATATTTCCATGTTTATACAGATAGCTGTGTTGGTATTTCCATGTTTATACAGATAGCGGTGTAGGTATTTCCATGTTTATACAGCTCAAGGTGTAGATATTTCCATTTTTATACAGATGGCAGTGTAGATATTTCCATGTTTTTCCAGATAGTGGTGCAGATATTTCCATGTTTATAAAGATAGCGGTGTTATATTTATATGTTTATAGAGATGACGGTGTAGATATTTCCATGTTTATACAGATAGCGGTGTACATATTTCCATGTTTATACAGATAGCAGTGTAGATATTTCCATGTTTATACAGATGACTGTGTAGATATTTCCATGTTTATACAGATGGCAGAGTAGTTATTTCCATGCTTATAAAGATGGTGGTGTAGATATTTCCATGTTTATACAGAAGTCTGTGTAGGTATTTCCAAGTTTATACAGATGGCGGTGTAGATATTTCCATGTTTATAGAGATAGCCAAGTAGATATTTCCATGTTTAGACAAATAGCAGTGTAGATATTTCCATGTTTATAGAGATAGCGGTGTAGACATTTCCATATTTATACAGATAGCGGTGAAGAGATTTCCATGTTTATACAGATAGTGGTGTCGATATTTCCATGTTTATACAGATAGCGGTGTAGATATTTCCATGTTGATACAGATCGTGGTGTCGATATTTCCATGTTTATACAGATACTGGTGTAGATATTTCCATGTTTATACAGGTAGCGTTGTAGATATTTCCATGTTTATACATACCGTGGTGTAGATATTTCCATCTTTTTACAGACGGCGGTGTAGATATCTCCATGTATATACAGATGGCGGTGTAGATATTTCCATGTTTATACAGATAGCGGTGTAGATATTTCCATGTTTATACCCATAGCGGTGCAGATATTTCCATGTTTACAGAGATAGCGGTGTTATATTTATATTATTATACAGATGACGGTGAAGATATTTCCATGTTTATACACATGGCAGTGTGGATATTTCCATGTTTATACTGATAGCGGTGTAGGTATTTCCATGTTTACACAGATAGCGGTGTAGATATTTCCAACTTTGCACAGATTGCGGTGTAGAAATTTCCATCTTTACACAGGTAGCGGTGTAGATATTTCCATGTTTATAGAGATAGCGGTGTAGATATTTCCACATTTGTACAGAAAGCAGTGTACATATTTCCATGTTTATACAAATGGCGATGCAGATATTTCCAACTTTTCATAGACGGTGGTGTAGATATTTCCATGTTTATACAGATGTCGGTGTAGATATTTCCATGTTTATGCAGATGGCGGTGTAGATATTTCCATGGTTATGCAGATGGCGGTGTAGATATTTCCATGTATATAGAGATGGCGGTGTAGATATTTCTACATTTATAGAGATAGCGGTGTAGATAATTCCATGTTTATAGAGATGGCCGTGTAGGTACTTCCATGTTTATGGAGATATTGGTGTAGATATTTCCATGTTTATACAGTTAGCGGTGTAGATATTTCCATGTTTATACAGATAGCTGTGTTGGTATTTCCATGTTTATACAGATAGCGGTGTAGGTATTTCCATGTTTATACAGCTCAAGGTGTAGATATTTCCATTTTTATACAGATGGCAGTGTAGATATTTCCATGTTTTTCCAGATAGTGGTGCAGATATTTCCATGTTTATAAAGATAGCGGTGTTATATTTATTTGTTTATAGAGATGACGGTGTAGATATTTCCATGTTTATACAGATAGCGGTGTACATATTTCCATGTTTATACAGATAGCAGTGTAGATATTTCCATGTTTATACAGATGACTGTGTAGATATTTCCATGTTTATACAGATGGCAGAGTAGTTATTTCCATGCTTATAAAGATGGTGGTGTAGATATTTCCATGTTTATACAGAAGACTATGTAGGTATTTCCAAGTTTATACAGATGGCGGTGTAGATATTTCCATGTTTATAGAGATAGCCAAGTAGATATTTCCATGTTTAGACAAATAGCAGTGTAGATATTTCCATGTTTATAGAGATAGCGGTGTAGACATTTCCATATTTATACAGATAGCGGTGAAGAGATTTCCATGTTTATACAGATATTGGTGTCGATATTTCCATGTTTATACAGATAGCGGTGTAGATATTTCCATGTTGATACAGATCGTTGTGTGGATATTTCCATGTTTATACAGATACTGGTGTAGATATTTCCATGTTTATACAGGTAGCGTTGTAGATATTTCCATGTTTATACATACCGTGGTGTAGATATTTCCATCTTTTTACAGACGGCGGTGTAGATATCTCCATGTTTATACAGATGGCGGTGTAGATATTTCCATGTTTATACAGATAGCGGTGTAGATATTTCCATGTTTATACCCATAGCGGTGCAGATATTTCCATGTTTACAGAGATAGCGGTGTTATATTTATATGATTATACAGAAGACGGTGAAGATATTTCCATGTTTATACACATGGCAGTGTGGATATTTCCATGTTTATACTGATAGCGGTGTAGGTATTTCCATGTTTACACAGATAGCGGTGTAGATATTTCCAACTTTGCACAGATTGCGGTGTAGAAATTTCCATCTTTACACAGGTAGTGATGTAGATATTTCCATGTTTATAGAGATAGCGGTGTAGATATTTCCACATTTGTACAGAAAGCAGTGTACATATTTCCATGTTTATACAAATGGCGATGCAGATATTTCCAACTTTTCATAGACGGTGGTGTAGATATTTCCATGTTTATACAGATGTCGGTGTAGATATTTCCATGTTTATGCAGATGGCGGTGTAGATATTTCCATGGTTATGCAGATGGCGGTGTAGATATTTCCATGTATATAGAGATGGCGGTGTAGATATTTCTATATTTATAGAGATAGCGGTGTAGATAATTCCATGTTTATAGAGATGGCCGTGTAGGTACTTCCATGTTTATGGAGATATTGGTGTAGATATTTCCATGTTTATACAGTTAGCGGTGTAGATATTTCCATGTTTATACAGATAGCTGTGTTGGTATTTCCATGTTTATACAGATAGCGGTGTAGGTATTTCCATGTTTATACAGCTCAAGGTGTAGATATTTCCATTTTTATACAGATGGCAGTGTAGATATTTCCATGTTTTTCCAGATAGTGGTGCAGATATTTCCATGTTTATAAAGATAGCGGTGTTATATTTATATGTTTATAGAGATGACGGTGTAGATATTTCCAAGTTTATACACATGGCGGTGTAAATATTGCCATGTTTATACAGATAGCGGTGTAGATATTTCCATGTTTATACAGATAGCGGTGTAGATATTTCCATGTTTATACAGATTGCAGTGTAGATATTTCCATGTTTATTAAGATGGTTGTGCAGACATTTCCATGTTTATACAGATAGCGGTGTAGATATTTCCATGTTTATGGAGATAGCAGTGTAGAAATTTCCATGTTGATACAGATCGTGGTGTAGATATTTCCATGTTTATGCAGATGGCGGAGTAGATATTTCCATGTTTATGCAGATGGCGGTGTAGATATTTCCATGTTTATAGAGATGGCGGTGTAGATATTTCTATATTTATAGAGATAGTGGTGTAGATAATTCCATGTTTATAGAGATTGCCGTGTAGGTACTTCCATGTTTATGGAGATATTGGTGTAGATATTTCCATGTTTATACAGTTAGCGGTGTAGATATTTCCATGTTTATACAGATAGCTGTGTTGGTATTTCCATGTTTATACAGATAGCGGTGTAGGTATTTCCATGTTTATACAGCTCACGGTGTAGATATTTCCATTTTTATACAGATGGCAGTGTAGATATTTCCATGTTTATAGAGATAGCGGTGTAGATATTTCCTTGTTTACGAAGATGGTGGTGTAGATAATTACATCTTTATGGAGATGGAGGTGTAGATATTTTCATGTTTAAAGAGATAGCGGTATAGGTGTTTCCATGTGTATAGAGATAGCGGTGTAGATGTTTCCATGTTTATACTGATGGCTGTGTAAATATTTCCATGTGTATACAGATGGCAGTGTAGACATTTTCATGTTTATAGACATGGTGGTGTAGATACTTCCATGTTTACACAGATAGTAGTGTAGACATTTCCACGTTTATACAGATGACGGTGTAGATATTTCCATGTTTATACCCATGGTGTTGTAGATATTTCCATGTTTATACAGACAGCGGTGTAGATATTTCCATGTTTACACAGATATCGGTGTAGATATTTCCATCTTTGCACAGATTGCGGTGTAGAAATTTCCATCTTTACACACGTAGCGGTGTAGATACTTCCATGTTTATAGAGAGGGCGGTGTATATATTGCCATGTTTATAGAGACAGCAGAGTAGATATTTCCATGTTTATAGAGATAGTGGTGTAGATATTTCCATGTTTATAGAGATAGTGGAGTAGATATTTCCATGTTTATACAGATAGCGATGTAGATATTTCCATGTTTATACAGATTGCGGTGTCGATATTTCCAGGTTGATACAGATATCGGTGTAGATATTTGCATGTTTATACAGCTTGCTGTGTAGATATTTACATCTTTATACAGTTGGCAGTGTAGATATTTCCATGTTTATACAGATGGCGGTGGAGGTATTTCCATGTTTATTGAGACAGTGTTGTGGATATTTCCATGTCAATAGAGATGGCTGTGAAGATATTTCCATGTATACAGATGGCAGTGTAGATATTTCCGTGTTTATACAGATGGTGGTGTAGATATTTCCATGTTTATACAGATGGCGGTGTAGATATTTCCATGTTTATAGAGATTGCCATGTAGATATTTCCATGTTTATACAGATCGTGGTGTAGATATTTCCATGTTTATACAGATACCGGAGTAGATATTTCCATGTTTATACAGGTAGCGGTGTAGATGTTTCCATGTTTATACAGATCACGGTGTGGGTATTTCCATCTTTATACAGATGGCAGTGTAGATATTTTCATCTTTATACAGATAGCGGTGTAGATATTTCCATGTTTACACTGATGGCGGTGTAGATAGTAACATGTTTATGGAGATGGCGGTGTAGATACTTTCATGTTTATAGAGATGGCGGTGTAGATATTTCATTGTTTATAGAGATGGCAGTGTAGATATTTCCATGTTTGTAGAGATAGCGGTGTAGCTATTTCCATATGTATAGAGATAGCGGTGTAAATGTTTCCATGTTAATACTGATGGCTGTGTAGATATTTCCATGTGTGTACAGATGGCAGTGTAGACATTTCCATGTTTATAGAGATGGTGGTGTAGATATTTCCATGTTTATACACATGAATATGTAGATATTTCCATGTTTATAGAGATGGCGGTGTAGATATTTCCATGTTTGCAGAGTTAGCGGTGTAGATATTTCCATGTTTACAGAGATAGCGGTGTAGATATTTCCACGTTTATCCAGATAGCGGTGCAGATATATCCATGTTTATAGAGATAGCGGTGTTATATTTATATGTTTATACAGATGACGGTGTAGATATTTCCATGTTTATACAGATGGCAGTGTGGATATTTCCATGTTTATAGAGAGGGTGGTGTAGATATTTCCATGTTTACACAGATGTCTGTGTAGATATTTCCATGTTTATACAGATGGCGGTGTAGATATTTCCATGTATATAGAGATAGTGGTGTAGATATTTCCATGTTTAAACAGATAGCGGTGCAGATATTTCCATGTTTATAGTGATAGCGGTGTAGATATTTCCTTGTTTATAGAGATAGCAGTGTTATATTTCCATGTTTATACAGATAGTGGTGTTATATTTCCATGTTTATACAGATGACGGTGTAGATATTTTCATGTTTCTACACATGGCGGTGTAGATATTTCCATGTTTATAGAGATGGCTGTGTAGATATTTCCATGTTTATACAGAAGATTGCGTAGGTATTTTCTAGTTTATACAGATGGCGGTGTAGGTATTTCCATGTTTAAAGAGATAGCCATGTAGATATTTTCATGTTTATACAGATAGCGGTGTACACATTTCCATGTTTATAGAGATAGCGGTGTAGACATTTCCATATTTATACAGATATCTGTGTAGATATTTCCATGTTTATACCGATAGCGGTGTAGATATTTCCGTGTTTATACAGATAGCGGTGAAGACATATCCATGTTGATACAGATCGTGGTGTAGGTATTTCCATGTTTATACTGCTACCAGTGTGGATATTTCCATGTTTATGCAGGTCGCGTTGTAGATATTTGCATGTTTATACAGATCGCGGAGTAGATATATCCATCTTTTTACAGATGGCGGTGAAGATATTTCCATTTTTATAGAGATGGCGTTGTAGATATTTCCATGTTTATGCAGATGGCAGTGTAGATATTTCCATTATTATAGAGATGGCGGTGTAGGTATTTCCATGTTTATGGAGATAGCGATGTAGATATTTCCATGTTTATATAGATAGCGGTGTAGATATTTCCAAGTTTATACAGATAGCGGTGTTGGTATTTCCTTGTTTATACAGTTAGCGGTGTAGATATTTCCATGTTTATACAGCTCGCGGTGTAGATATTTACATCTTTATACACATGGCAGTGTAGATATTTCCATATTTATGCAGATAGCGGTGTACATATTTCCAAGTTTAAACAGATGGCGGTGTAGATAGTTCCGTGTTTATGGAGATGGGGGAGTAGATATTTTCATGTTTACAGAGATGACGGTGTACATATTTCCATGTTTATAGAGACAGCCGTAAAGGTATTTCCATGTGTATAGAGATAGCGGTTTAGATGTTTCCATGTTTATACTGATGGCTGTGTAGATATTTCTAAGTGAATACAGATGGCAGTGTAGATATTTCCATGATTACACAATTAGCGTTGTAGATATTTCCATGTTTATACAGATAGCGGTGAAGATATTTCCATGTTTATACAGATAGCAATGTTGGTATTTCCATGTTTATGCAGATAGCGTTGTAGATATTTCCATGTATATACAGCTCGTGGTGTAGATATTTCCATCTTTATACAGATGTCAGTGTAGATATTTCCATGTTTATACAGATAGCTGTGTAGATATTTCCATGCTTACACAGATGGCGTTGCAGATATTTCCATGTTTATGGAGATGGCAGTATAGATATTTTCATGTTTATAGAGATGTCGGTGTAGATATTTCCATGTTTATAGAGATAGAAGTGTAGGTATTTCCATGTGTATATAGATAGCGTTGTAGAAGTTTCCATGTTTATAGTGATGGCTGTGTAGGTATTTCCATGTGTATACAGATGGCAGTGCAGATATTTTCATGTTTATAAAGATGGTGGAGTAGAAATATCCATGTTTATACAGATGTCTGTGTTGATACTTCCATGATTATACAGATGGCGGTTTAGATATTTCCATGTTTATAGAGATAGCGGTGTAGGTATTTCCATGTTTATACAGATAGCTGTGCAGATATTTCCATGTTTATAGAGATAGCAGTGTAGATATTTCCATGTTAATACAGACAACGATGATATATTTCCATGTTTATACAGATGGCGGTGTAGATATTTCCATGTTTATACAGATAGCGGTGCAGATATTTCCATGTTTATACAGATAGCTGTGTTGGTATTTCCATGTTTAAACAGATAGCGGTGAAGATATTTCCATGTTTATGCAGCTCACCGTGTAGATATTTCCATTTTCGTACAGATGGCAGTGTAGATATTTCCATGTTTATGCAGATAGCGGTGTAGATATTTCCATGTTTATACACATAGCGGTGCAGATATTTCCATGTTTACAGAGATAGCGCTGTAGATATTTCCATGTTTATAGAGATAGTAGTGTATATATTTTCATGTTTATACAGTTGACGGTGTAGATATTTCCATGTTTATACACATGGCAGTGTGGATATTTCCATGTTTATACTGATAGCGGTGTAGATATATCCATGTTTACACAGATAGCGGTGCAGGTATTTCCAACTTTGCACAGATTGCGGTGTAGAAATTTCCATCTTTACACAGTTAGCGGTGTAGATATTTCCATGTTTATAGAGATAGCGGTGTAGATATTTCCACATTTGTACAGATAGCGGTGTACATATTTCCATGTTTATACAGATGACGATGCATATATTTCCATCTTTTTATAGACGGCGGTGTAGATATTTCCATGTTTATACAGATGGCGGTGAAGATATTTCCATGTTTATGCAGATGGCGGTGTAGATATTTCCATGTTTATGCAGATGGCGGTGTAGGTATTTCCATGTTTATAGAGATGGCGGTGTAGATATTTCTATATTTATAGAGATAGCGGGCTAGATAATTCCATGTTTATAGAGATGGCCGTGTAGGTACTTCCATGTTTATGGAGATATTGGTGTCGATATTTCCAAGTTTATACAGTTAGCGGTGTAGATATTTCCATGTTTATACAGATAGCTGTGTTGGTATTTCCATGTTTATACAGATAGCGGTGTAGGTATTTCCATGTTTATACAGCTCACGGTGTAGATATTTCCATTTTTGTGCAGATGGCAGTGTAGATATTTCCATGTTTATACAGATAGCGGTGTAGATATTTCCATGTTTACAAAGATGGCGGTGTAGATAATTACATCTTTACGGAGATGGAGGTTTAGATATTTTCATGTTTAAAGAGATAGCGTTATAGGTGTTTCCATGTGTATAGAGATAGGGGTGTAGATGTTTCCATGTTTATACTGATGGCTGTGTAAATATTTCCATGTGTATACAGATTGCAGTGTAGACATTTTCATGTTTATAGACATGGTGGTGTAGATATTTCCATGTTTACACAGATAGTAGTGTAGACATTTCCATGTTTATACAGATGACAGTGTAGATATTTCCATGTTTATACCCACGGTGTTGTAGGTATTTCCATGTTTATACAGACAGCGGGGTAGATATTTCCATGTTTATACAGACAGCGGTGTAGATATTTCCATGTTTACACAGATATCGGTGTAGTTATTTCCATCATTGCACAGATTGCGGTGTAGAAATTTCCATCTTTACACACGTAGCGGTGTATATATTTCCATGTTTATAGAGATGGCGGTGTATATATTGCCATGTTTATGGAGACAGCAGGGTAGTTATTTACATGTTTATAGAGATAGTGGTGTAGGTATTTCCATGTTTACAGAGATAGTGGAGTAGATATTTCCATGTTTATACAGATAGCGGTGTAGATATTTCCATGTTTATACAGATTGCGGTGTCGATATTTCCAGGTTTATACAGATATTGGTGTAGATACTTGCATGTTTATTCAGCTCGCGGTGTAGATATTTACATCGTTATACAGATGACAGTGCAGATATTTCAATGTTTATACAGATGGCGGTGGAGATATTTCCATGTTTATGGAGATGGCAGTGTAGATATTTTCATGTTTATGGAGATGGCGGTGTAGATATTTCCATGTTTATAGAGACAGTGTTGTAGATATTTCCAAGTCTATAGAGATGGCTGTGTAGATATTTCCATGTATACAGATGGCAGTGTAGATATTTCCGTGTTTATACAGATGGTGGTTTAGGTATTTCCATGTTTATACAGAAGACTGTGCAGGTATTTCCAAGTTTATACAGATAGCGGTGTAGATGTTTCCATGTTTATACAGATCACGTTGTAGGTATTTCCATCTTTATACAGATGGCAGTGTAGGTATTTCCATGTTTATACAGATAGCGGTGTAGATATTTCCATGTTTACACTGATGGCGGTGTAGATAGTAACATGTTTATGGAGATGGCGGTGTAGATACTTTCATGTTTATAGAGATGGCAGTGTAGATATTTCCATGTTTATAGAGATAGCGGTGTAGCTATTTCCATGTGTATAGAGATAGTGGTGTATATGTTTCCATGTTAATACTGATGGCTGTGTAGATATTTCCATGTGTATACAGATGGCTGTGTAGACATTTCCATGTTTATAGAGATGGTGGTGTAGATATTTCCATGTTTATACACATGAATATGTAGATATTTCCATGTTTATAGAGATGGCGGTGTAGATATTTCCATGTTTACTGAGATAGCGGTGTAGATATTTCCATGTTTACAGAGATAGCGGTGTAGATATTTCCATGTTTATCCAGATAGCGGTGAAGATATTTCCATATTTATAGAGATAGCGGTGTTATATTTATATGTTTATACAGATGACTGTGTAGATATTTCCATGTTTATACACATGGCGGTGTAGATATTTCCATGTTTATACAGATAGCGGTGTAGATATTTCCATGTTTATACAGATAGCGGTGTAGATATTTCCATGTTTATTGAGATGGCTGTGTAGATATCTCCATGTTTATACACATGGCACTGTAGATATATCCATGTTTATAAAGATGGTTGTGTAGATATTTCCACGTTTATCCAGATAGCGGTGCAGATATATCCATGTTTATAGAGATAGCGGTGTTATATTTATATGTTTATACAGATGACGGTGTAGATATTTCCATGTTTATACAGATGGCAGTGTGGATATTTCCATGTTTATAGAGAGGGTGGTGTAGATATTTCCATGTTTACACAGATGTCTGTGTAGATATTTCCATGTTTATACAGATGGCGGTGTAGATATTTCCATGTATATAGAGATAGTGGTGTAGATATTTCCATGTTTAAACAGATAGCGGTGCAGATATTTCCATGTTTATAGTGATAGCGGTGTAGATATTTCCTTGTTTATAGAGATAGCAGTGTTATATTTCCATGTTTATACAGATAGTGGTGTTATATTTCCATGTTTATACAGATGACGGTGTAGATATTTTCATGTTTCTACACATGGCGGTGTAGATATTTCCATGTTTATAGAGATGGCTGTGTAGATATTTCCATGTTTATACAGAAGATTGCGTAGGTATTTTCTAGTTTATACAGATGGCGGTGTAGGTATTTCCATGTTTAAAGAGATAGCCATGTAGATATTTTCATGTTTATACAGATAGCGGTGTACACATTTCCATGTTTATAGAGATAGCGGTGTAGACATTTCCATATTTATACAGATATCTGTGTAGATATTTCCATGTTTATACCGATAGCGGTGTAGATATTTCCGTGTTTATACAGATAGCGGTGAAGACATATCCATGTTGATACAGATCGTGGTGTAGGTATTTCCATGTTTATACTGCTACCAGTGTGGATATTTCCATGTTTATGCAGGTCGCGTTGTAGATATTTGCATGTTTATACAGATCGCGGAGTAGATATATCCATCTTTTTACAGATGGCGGTGAAGATATTTCCATTTTTATAGAGATGGCGTTGTAGATATTTCCATGTTTATGCAGATGGCAGTGTAGATATTTCCATTATTATAGAGATGGCGGTGTAGGTATTTCCATGTTTATGGAGATAGCGATGTAGATATTTCCATGTTTATATAGATAGCGGTGTAGATATTTCCAAGTTTATACAGATAGCGGTGTTGGTATTTCCTTGTTTATACAGTTAGCGGTGTAGATATTTCCATGTTTATACAGCTCGCGGTGTAGATATTTACATCTTTATACACATGGCAGTGTAGATATTTCCATATTTATGCAGATAGCGGTGTACATATTTCCAAGTTTAAACAGATGGCGGTGTAGATAGTTCCGTGTTTATGGAGATGGGGGAGTAGATATTTTCATGTTTACAGAGATGACGGTGTACATATTTCCATGTTTATAGAGACAGCCGTAAAGGTATTTCCATGTGTATAGAGATAGCGGTTTAGATGTTTCCATGTTTATACTGATGGCTGTGTAGATATTTCTAAGTGAATACAGATGGCAGTGTAGATATTTCCATGATTACACAATTAGCGTTGTAGATATTTCCATGTTTATACAGATAGCGGTGAAGATATTTCCATGTTTATACAGATAGCAATGTTGGTATTTCCATGTTTATGCAGATAGCGTTGTAGATATTTCCATGTATATACAGCTCGTGGTGTAGATATTTCCATCTTTATACAGATGTCAGTGTAGATATTTCCATGTTTATACAGATAGCTGTGTAGATATTTCCATGCTTACACAGATGGCGTTGCAGATATTTCCATGTTTATGGAGATGGCAGTATAGATATTTTCATGTTTATAGAGATGTCGGTGTAGATATTTCCATGTTTATAGAGATAGAAGTGTAGGTATTTCCATGTGTATATAGATAGCGTTGTAGAAGTTTCCATGTTTATAGTGATGGCTGTGTAGGTATTTCCATGTGTATACAGATGGCAGTGCAGATATTTTCATGTTTATAAAGATGGTGGAGTAGAAATATCCATGTTTATACAGATGTCTGTGTTGATACTTCCATGATTATACAGATGGCGGTTTAGATATTTCCATGTTTATAGAGATAGCGGTGTAGGTATTTCCATGTTTATACAGATAGCTGTGCAGATATTTCCATGTTTATAGAGATAGCAGTGTAGATATTTCCATGTTAATACAGACAACGATGATATATTTCCATGTTTATACAGATGGCGGTGTAGATATTTCCATGTTTATACAGATAGCGGTGCAGATATTTCCATGTTTATACAGATAGCTGTGTTGGTATTTCCATGTTTAAACAGATAGCGGTGAAGATATTTCCATGTTTATGCAGCTCACCGTGTAGATATTTCCATTTTCGTACAGATGGCAGTGTAGATATTTCCATGTTTATGCAGATAGCGGTGTAGATATTTCCATGTTTATACACATAGCGGTGCAGATATTTCCATGTTTACAGAGATAGCGCTGTAGATATTTCCATGTTTATAGAGATAGTAGTGTATATATTTTCATGTTTATACAGTTGACGGTGTAGATATTTCCATGTTTATACACATGGCAGTGTGGATATTTCCATGTTTATACTGATAGCGGTGTAGATATATCCATGTTTACACAGATAGCGGTGCAGGTATTTCCAACTTTGCACAGATTGCGGTGTAGAAATTTCCATCTTTACACAGTTAGCGGTGTAGATATTTCCATGTTTATAGAGATAGCGGTGTAGATATTTCCACATTTGTACAGATAGCGGTGTACATATTTCCATGTTTATACAGATGACGATGCATATATTTCCATCTTTTTATAGACGGCGGTGTAGATATTTCCATGTTTATACAGATGGCGGTGAAGATATTTCCATGTTTATGCAGATGGCGGTGTAGATATTTCCATGTTTATGCAGATGGCGGTGTAGGTATTTCCATGTTTATAGAGATGGCGGTGTAGATATTTCTATATTTATAGAGATAGCGGGCTAGATAATTCCATGTTTATAGAGATGGCCGTGTAGGTACTTCCATGTTTATGGAGATATTGGTGTCGATATTTCCAAGTTTATACAGTTAGCGGTGTAGATATTTCCATGTTTATACAGATAGCTGTGTTGGTATTTCCATGTTTATACAGATAGCGGTGTAGGTATTTCCATGTTTATACAGCTCACGGTGTAGATATTTCCATTTTTGTGCAGATGGCAGTGTAGATATTTCCATGTTTATACAGATAGCGGTGTAGATATTTCCATGTTTACAAAGATGGCGGTGTAGATAATTACATCTTTACGGAGATGGAGGTTTAGATATTTTCATGTTTAAAGAGATAGCGTTATAGGTGTTTCCATGTGTATAGAGATAGGGGTGTAGATGTTTCCATGTTTATACTGATGGCTGTGTAAATATTTCCATGTGTATACAGATTGCAGTGTAGACATTTTCATGTTTATAGACATGGTGGTGTAGATATTTCCATGTTTACACAGATAGTAGTGTAGACATTTCCATGTTTATACAGATGACAGTGTAGATATTTCCATGTTTATACCCACGGTGTTGTAGGTATTTCCATGTTTATACAGACAGCGGGGTAGATATTTCCATGTTTATACAGACAGCGGTGTAGATATTTCCATGTTTACACAGATATCGGTGTAGTTATTTCCATCATTGCACAGATTGCGGTGTAGAAATTTCCATCTTTACACACGTAGCGGTGTATATATTTCCATGTTTATAGAGATGGCGGTGTATATATTGCCATGTTTATGGAGACAGCAGGGTAGTTATTTACATGTTTATAGAGATAGTGGTGTAGGTATTTCCATGTTTACAGAGATAGTGGAGTAGATATTTCCATGTTTATACAGATAGCGGTGTAGATATTTCCATGTTTATACAGATTGCGGTGTCGATATTTCCAGGTTTATACAGATATTGGTGTAGATACTTGCATGTTTATTCAGCTCGCGGTGTAGATATTTACATCGTTATACAGATGACAGTGCAGATATTTCAATGTTTATACAGATGGCGGTGGAGATATTTCCATGTTTATGGAGATGGCAGTGTAGATATTTTCATGTTTATGGAGATGGCGGTGTAGATATTTCCATGTTTATAGAGACAGTGTTGTAGATATTTCCAAGTCTATAGAGATGGCTGTGTAGATATTTCCATGTATACAGATGGCAGTGTAGATATTTCCGTGTTTATACAGATGGTGGTTTAGGTATTTCCATGTTTATACAGAAGACTGTGCAGGTATTTCCAAGTTTATACAGATAGCGGTGTAGATGTTTCCATGTTTATACAGATCACGTTGTAGGTATTTCCATCTTTATACAGATGGCAGTGTAGGTATTTCCATGTTTATACAGATAGCGGTGTAGATATTTCCATGTTTACACTGATGGCGGTGTAGATAGTAACATGTTTATGGAGATGGCGGTGTAGATACTTTCATGTTTATAGAGATGGCAGTGTAGATATTTCCATGTTTATAGAGATAGCGGTGTAGCTATTTCCATGTGTATAGAGATAGTGGTGTATATGTTTCCATGTTAATACTGATGGCTGTGTAGATATTTCCATGTGTATACAGATGGCTGTGTAGACATTTCCATGTTTATAGAGATGGTGGTGTAGATATTTCCATGTTTATACACATGAATATGTAGATATTTCCATGTTTATAGAGATGGCGGTGTAGATATTTCCATGTTTACTGAGATAGCGGTGTAGATATTTCCATGTTTACAGAGATAGCGGTGTAGATATTTCCATGTTTATCCAGATAGCGGTGAAGATATTTCCATATTTATAGAGATAGCGGTGTTATATTTATATGTTTATACAGATGACTGTGTAGATATTTCCATGTTTATACACATGGCGGTGTAGATATTTCCATGTTTATACAGATAGCGGTGTAGATATTTCCATGTTTATACAGATAGCGGTGTAGATATTTCCATGTTTATTGAGATGGCTGTGTAGATATCTCCATGTTTATACACATGGCACTGTAGATATATCCATGTTTATAAAGATGGTTGTGTAGATATTTCCACGTTTATCCAGATAGCGGTGCAGATATATCCATGTTTATAGAGATAGCGGTGTTATATTTATATGTTTATACAGATGACGGTGTAGATATTTCCATGTTTATACAGATGGCAGTGTGGATATTTCCATGTTTATAGAGAGGGTGGTGTAGATATTTCCATGTTTACACAGATGTCTGTGTAGATATTTCCATGTTTATACAGATGGTGGTGTAGATATTTCCATGTATATAGAGATAGTGGTGTAGATATTTCCATGTTTAAACAGATAGCGGTGCAGATATTTCCATGTTTATAGTGATAGCGGTGTAGATATTTCCTTGTTTATAGAGATAGCAGTGTTATATTTCCATGTTTATACAGATAGTGGTGTTATATTTCCATGTTTATACAGATGACGGTGTAGATATTTTCATGTTTCTACACATGGCGGTGTAGATATTTCCATGTTTATAGAGATGGCTGTGTAGATATTTCCATGTTTATACAGAAGATTGCGTAGGTATTTTCTAGTTTATACAGATGGCGGTGTAGGTATTTCCATGTTTAAAGAGATAGCCATGTAGATATTTTCATGTTTATACAGATAGCGGTGTACACATTTCCATGTTTATAGAGATAGCGGTGTAGACATTTCCATATTTATACAGATATCTGTGTAGATATTTCCATGTTTATACCGATAGCGGTGTAGATATTTCCGTGTTTATACAGATAGCGGTGAAGACATATCCATGTTGATACAGATCGTGGTGTAGGTATTTCCATGTTTATACTGCTACCAGTGTGGATATTTCCATGTTTATGCAGGTCGCGTTGTAGATATTTGCATGTTTATACAGATCGCGGAGTAGATATATCCATCTTTTTACAGATGGCGGTGAAGATATTTCCATTTTTATAGAGATGGCGTTGTAGATATTTCCATGTTTATGCAGATGGCAGTGTAGATATTTCCATTATTATAGAGATGGCGGTGTAGGTATTTCCATGTTTATGGAGATAGCGATGTAGATATTTCCATGTTTATATAGATAGCGGTGTAGATATTTCCAAGTTTATACAGATAGCGGTGTTGGTATTTCCTTGTTTATACAGTTAGCGGTGTAGATATTTCCATGTTTATACAGCTCGCGGTGTAGATATTTACATCTTTATACACATGGCAGTGTAGATATTTCCATATTTATGCAGATAGCGGTGTACATATTTCCAAGTTTAAACAGATGGCGGTGTAGATAGTTCCGTGTTTATGGAGATGGGGGAGTAGATATTTTCATGTTTACAGAGATGACGGTGTACATATTTCCATGTTTATAGAGACAGCCGTAAAGGTATTTCCATGTGTATAGAGATAGCGGTTTAGATGTTTCCATGTTTATACTGATGGCTGTGTAGATATTTCTAAGTGAATACAGATGGCAGTGTAGATATTTCCATGATTACACAATTAGCGTTGTAGATATTTCCATGTTTATACAGATAGCGGTGAAGATATTTCCATGTTTATACAGATAGCAATGTTGGTATTTCCATGTTTATGCAGATAGCGTTGTAGATATTTCCATGTATATACAGCTCGTGGTGTAGATATTTCCATCTTTATACAGATGTCAGTGTAGATATTTCCATGTTTATACAGATAGCTGTGTAGATATTTCCATGCTTACACAGATGGCGTTGCAGATATTTCCATGTTTATGGAGATGGCAGTATAGATATTTTCATGTTTATAGAGATGTCGGTGTAGATATTTCCATGTTTATAGAGATAGAAGTGTAGGTATTTCCATGTGTATATAGATAGCGTTGTAGAAGTTTCCATGTTTATAGTGATGGCTGTGTAGGTATTTCCATGTGTATACAGATGGCAGTGCAGATATTTTCATGTTTATAAAGATGGTGGAGTAGAAATATCCATGTTTATACAGATGTCTGTGTTGATACTTCCATGATTATACAGATGGCGGTTTAGATATTTCCATGTTTATAGAGATAGCGGTGTAGGTATTTCCATGTTTATACAGATAGCTGTGCAGATATTTCCATGTTTATAGAGATAGCAGTGTAGATATTTCCATGTTAATACAGACAACGATGATATATTTCCATGTTTATACAGATGGCGGTGTAGATATTTCCATGTTTATACAGATAGCGGTGCAGATATTTCCATGTTTATACAGATAGCTGTGTTGGTATTTCCATGTTTAAACAGATAGCGGTGAAGATATTTCCATGTTTATGCAGCTCACCGTGTAGATATTTCCATTTTCGTACAGATGGCAGTGTAGATATTTCCATGTTTATGCAGATAGCGGTGTAGATATTTCCATGTTTATACACATAGCGGTGCAGATATTTCCATGTTTACAGAGATAGCGCTGTAGATATTTCCATGTTTATAGAGATAGTAGTGTATATATTTTCATGTTTATACAGTTGACGGTGTAGATATTTCCATGTTTATACACATGGCAGTGTGGATATTTCCATGTTTATACTGATAGCGGTGTAGATATATCCATGTTTACACAGATAGCGGTGCAGGTATTTCCAACTTTGCACAGATTGCGGTGTAGAAATTTCCATCTTTACACAGTTAGCGGTGTAGATATTTCCATGTTTATAGAGATAGCGGTGTAGATATTTCCACATTTGTACAGATAGCGGTGTACATATTTCCATGTTTATACAGATGACGATGCATATATTTCCATCTTTTTATAGACGGCGGTGTAGATATTTCCATGTTTATACAGATGGCGGTGAAGATATTTCCATGTTTATGCAGATGGCGGTGTAGATATTTCCATGTTTATGCAGATGGCGGTGTAGGTATTTCCATGTTTATAGAGATGGCGGTGTAGATATTTCTATATTTATAGAGATAGCGGGCTAGATAATTCCATGTTTATAGAGATGGCCGTGTAGGTACTTCCATGTTTATGGAGATATTGGTGTCGATATTTCCAAGTTTATACAGTTAGCGGTGTAGATATTTCCATGTTTATACAGATAGCTGTGTTGGTATTTCCATGTTTATACAGATAGCGGTGTAGGTATTTCCATGTTTATACAGCTCACGGTGTAGATATTTCCATTTTTGTGCAGATGGCAGTGTAGATATTTCCATGTTTATACAGATAGCGGTGTAGATATTTCCATGTTTACAAAGATGGCGGTGTAGATAATTACATCTTTACGGAGATGGAGGTTTAGATATTTTCATGTTTAAAGAGATAGCGTTATAGGTGTTTCCATGTGTATAGAGATAGGGGTGTAGATGTTTCCATGTTTATACTGATGGCTGTGTAAATATTTCCATGTGTATACAGATTGCAGTGTAGACATTTTCATGTTTATAGACATGGTGGTGTAGATATTTCCATGTTTACACAGATAGTAGTGTAGACATTTCCATGTTTATACAGATGACAGTGTAGATATTTCCATGTTTATACCCACGGTGTTGTAGGTATTTCCATGTTTATACAGACAGCGGGGTAGATATTTCCATGTTTATACAGACAGCGGTGTAGATATTTCCATGTTTACACAGATATCGGTGTAGTTATTTCCATCATTGCACAGATTGCGGTGTAGAAATTTCCATCTTTACACACGTAGCGGTGTATATATTTCCATGTTTATAGAGATGGCGGTGTATATATTGCCATGTTTATGGAGACAGCAGGGTAGTTATTTACATGTTTATAGAGATAGTGGTGTAGGTATTTCCATGTTTACAGAGATAGTGGAGTAGATATTTCCATGTTTATACAGATAGCGGTGTAGATATTTCCATGTTTATACAGATTGCGGTGTCGATATTTCCAGGTTTATACAGATATTGGTGTAGATACTTGCATGTTTATTCAGCTCGCGGTGTAGATATTTACATCGTTATACAGATGACAGTGCAGATATTTCAATGTTTATACAGATGGCGGTGGAGATATTTCCATGTTTATGGAGATGGCAGTGTAGATATTTTCATGTTTATGGAGATGGCGGTGTAGATATTTCCATGTTTATAGAGACAGTGTTGTAGATATTTCCAAGTCTATAGAGATGGCTGTGTAGATATTTCCATGTATACAGATGGCAGTGTAGATATTTCCGTGTTTATACAGATGGTGGTTTAGGTATTTCCATGTTTATACAGAAGACTGTGCAGGTATTTCCAAGTTTATACAGATAGCGGTGTAGATGTTTCCATGTTTATACAGATCACGTTGTAGGTATTTCCATCTTTATACAGATGGCAGTGTAGGTATTTCCATGTTTATACAGATAGCGGTGTAGATATTTCCATGTTTACACTGATGGCGGTGTAGATAGTAACATGTTTATGGAGATGGCGGTGTAGATACTTTCATGTTTATAGAGATGGCAGTGTAGATATTTCCATGTTTATAGAGATAGCGGTGTAGCTATTTCCATGTGTATAGAGATAGTGGTGTATATGTTTCCATGTTAATACTGATGGCTGTGTAGATATTTCCATGTGTATACAGATGGCTGTGTAGACATTTCCATGTTTATAGAGATGGTGGTGTAGATATTTCCATGTTTATACACATGAATATGTAGATATTTCCATGTTTATAGAGATGGCGGTGTAGATATTTCCATGTTTACTGAGATAGCGGTGTAGATATTTCCATGTTTACAGAGATAGCGGTGTAGATATTTCCATGTTTATCCAGATAGCGGTGAAGATATTTCCATATTTATAGAGATAGCGGTGTTATATTTATATGTTTATACAGATGACTGTGTAGATATTTCCATGTTTATACACATGGCGGTGTAGATATTTCCATGTTTATACAGATAGCGGTGTAGATATTTCCATGTTTATACAGATAGCGGTGTAGATATTTCCATGTTTATTGAGATGGCTGTGTAGATATCTCCATGTTTATACACATGGCACTGTAGATATATCCATGTTTATAAAGATGGTTGTGTAGATATTTCCACGTTTATCCAGATAGCGGTGCAGATATATCCATGTTTATAGAGATAGCGGTGTTATATTTATATGTTTATACAGATGACGGTGTAGATATTTCCATGTTTATACAGATGGCAGTGTGGATATTTCCATGTTTATAGAGAGGGTGGTGTAGATATTTCCATGTTTACACAGATGTCTGTGTAGATATTTCCATGTTTATACAGATGGCGGTGTAGATATTTCCATGTATATAGAGATAGTGGTGTAGATATTTCCATGTTTAAACAGATAGCGGTGCAGATATTTCCATGTTTATAGTGATAGCGGTGTAGATATTTCCTTGTTTATAGAGATAGCAGTGTTATATTTCCATGTTTATACAGATAGTGGTGTTATATTTCCATGTTTATACAGATGACGGTGTAGATATTTTCATGTTTCTACACATGGCGGTGTAGATATTTCCATGTTTATAGAGATGGCTGTGTAGATATTTCCATGTTTATACAGAAGATTGCGTAGGTATTTTCTAGTTTATACAGATGGCGGTGTAGGTATTTCCATGTTTAAAGAGATAGCCATGTAGATATTTTCATGTTTATACAGATAGCGGTGTACACATTTCCATGTTTATAGAGATAGCGGTGTAGACATTTCCATATTTATACAGATATCTGTGTAGATATTTCCATGTTTATACCGATAGCGGTGTAGATATTTCCGTGTTTATACAGATAGCGGTGAAGACATATCCATGTTGATACAGATCGTGGTGTAGGTATTTCCATGTTTATACTGCTACCAGTGTGGATATTTCCATGTTTATGCAGGTCGCGTTGTAGATATTTGCATGTTTATACAGATCGCGGAGTAGATATATCCATCTTTTTACAGATGGCGGTGAAGATATTTCCATTTTTATAGAGATGGCGTTGTAGATATTTCCATGTTTATGCAGATGGCAGTGTAGATATTTCCATTATTATAGAGATGGCGGTGTAGGTATTTCCATGTTTATGGAGATAGCGATGTAGATATTTCCATGTTTATATAGATAGCGGTGTAGATATTTCCAAGTTTATACAGATAGCGGTGTTGGTATTTCCTTGTTTATACAGTTAGCGGTGTAGATATTTCCATGTTTATACAGCTCGCGGTGTAGATATTTACATCTTTATACACATGGCAGTGTAGATATTTCCATATTTATGCAGATAGCGGTGTACATATTTCCAAGTTTAAACAGATGGCGGTGTAGATAGTTCCGTGTTTATGGAGATGGGGGAGTAGATATTTTCATGTTTACAGAGATGACGGTGTACATATTTCCATGTTTATAGAGACAGCCGTAAAGGTATTTCCATGTGTATAGAGATAGCGGTTTAGATGTTTCCATGTTTATACTGATGGCTGTGTAGATATTTCTAAGTGAATACAGATGGCAGTGTAGATATTTCCATGATTACACAATTAGCGTTGTAGATATTTCCATGTTTATACAGATAGCGGTGAAGATATTTCCATGTTTATACAGATAGCAATGTTGGTATTTCCATGTTTATGCAGATAGCGTTGTAGATATTTCCATGTATATACAGCTCGTGGTGTAGATATTTCCATCTTTATACAGATGTCAGTGTAGATATTTCCATGTTTATACAGATAGCTGTGTAGATATTTCCATGCTTACACAGATGGCGTTGCAGATATTTCCATGTTTATGGAGATGGCAGTATAGATATTTTCATGTTTATAGAGATGTCGGTGTAGATATTTCCATGTTTATAGAGATAGAAGTGTAGGTATTTCCATGTGTATATAGATAGCGTTGTAGAAGTTTCCATGTTTATAGTGATGGCTGTGTAGGTATTTCCATGTGTATACAGATGGCAGTGCAGATATTTTCATGTTTATAAAGATGGTGGAGTAGAAATATCCATGTTTATACAGATGTCTGTGTTGATACTTCCATGATTATACAGATGGCGGTTTAGATATTTCCATGTTTATAGAGATAGCGGTGTAGGTATTTCCATGTTTATACAGATAGCTGTGCAGATATTTCCATGTTTATAGAGATAGCAGTGTAGATATTTCCATGTTAATACAGACAACGATGATATATTTCCATGTTTATACAGATGGCGGTGTAGATATTTCCATGTTTATACAGATAGCGGTGCAGATATTTCCATGTTTATACAGATAGCTGTGTTGGTATTTCCATGTTTAAACAGATAGCGGTGAAGATATTTCCATGTTTATGCAGCTCACCGTGTAGATATTTCCATTTTCGTACAGATGGCAGTGTAGATATTTCCATGTTTATGCAGATAGCGGTGTAGATATTTCCATGTTTATACACATAGCGGTGCAGATATTTCCATGTTTACAGAGATAGCGCTGTAGATATTTCCATGTTTATAGAGATAGTAGTGTATATATTTTCATGTTTATACAGTTGACGGTGTAGATATTTCCATGTTTATACACATGGCAGTGTGGATATTTCCATGTTTATACTGATAGCGGTGTAGATATATCCATGTTTACACAGATAGCGGTGCAGGTATTTCCAACTTTGCACAGATTGCGGTGTAGAAATTTCCATCTTTACACAGTTAGCGGTGTAGATATTTCCATGTTTATAGAGATAGCGGTGTAGATATTTCCACATTTGTACAGATAGCGGTGTACATATTTCCATGTTTATACAGATGATGATGCATATATTTCCATCTTTTTATAGACGGCGGTGTAGATATTTCCATGTTTATACAGATGGCGGTGAAGATATTTCCATGTTTATGCAGATGGCGGTGTAGATATTTCCATGTTTATGCAGATGGCGGTGTAGGTATTTCCATGTTTATAGAGATGGCGGTGTAGATATTTCTATATTTATAGAGATAGCGGGCTAGATAATTCCATGTTTATAGAGATGGCCGTGTAGGTACTTCCATGTTTATGGAGATATTGGTGTCGATATTTCCAAGTTTATACAGTTAGCGGTGTAGATATTTCCATGTTTATACAGATAGCTGTGTTGGTATTTCCATGTTTATACAGATAGCGGTGTAGGTATTTCCATGTTTATACAGCTCACGGTGTAGATATTTCCATTTTTGTGCAGATGGCAGTGTAGATATTTCCATGTTTATACAGATAGCGGTGTAGATATTTCCATGTTTACAAAGATGGCGGTGTAGATAATTACATCTTTACGGAGATGGAGGTTTAGATATTTTCATGTTTAAAGAGATAGCGTTATAGGTGTTTCCATGTGTATAGAGATAGGGGTGTAGATGTTTCCATGTTTATACTGATGGCTGTGTAAATATTTCCATGTGTATACAGATTGCAGTGTAGACATTTTCATGTTTATAGACATGGTGGTGTAGATATTTCCATGTTTACACAGATAGTAGTGTAGACATTTCCATGTTTATACAGATGACAGTGTAGATATTTCCATGTTTATACCCACGGTGTTGTAGGTATTTCCATGTTTATACAGACAGCGGGGTAGATATTTCCATGTTTATACAGACAGCGGTGTAGATATTTCCATGTTTACACAGATATCGGTGTAGTTATTTCCATCATTGCACAGATTGCGGTGTAGAAATTTCCATCTTTACACACGTAGCGGTGTATATATTTCCATGTTTATAGAGATGGCGGTGTATATATTGCCATGTTTATGGAGACAGCAGGGTAGTTATTTACATGTTTATAGAGATAGTGGTGTAGGTATTTCCATGTTTACAGAGATAGTGGAGTAGATATTTCCATGTTTATACAGATAGCGGTGTAGATATTTCCATGTTTATACAGATTGCGGTGTCGATATTTCCAGGTTTATACAGATATTGGTGTAGATACTTGCATGTTTATTCAGCTCGCGGTGTAGATATTTACATCGTTATACAGATGACAGTGCAGATATTTCAATGTTTATACAGATGGCGGTGGAGATATTTCCATGTTTATGGAGATGGCAGTGTAGATATTTTCATGTTTATGGAGATGGCGGTGTAGATATTTCCATGTTTATAGAGACAGTGTTGTAGATATTTCCAAGTCTATAGAGATGGCTGTGTAGATATTTCCATGTATACAGATGGCAGTGTAGATATTTCCGTGTTTATACAGATGGTGGTTTAGGTATTTCCATGTTTATACAGAAGACTGTGCAGGTATTTCCAAGTTTATACAGATAGCGGTGTAGATGTTTCCATGTTTATACAGATCACGTTGTAGGTATTTCCATCTTTATACAGATGGCAGTGTAGGTATTTCCATGTTTATACAGATAGCGGTGTAGATATTTCCATGTTTACACTGATGGCGGTGTAGATAGTAACATGTTTATGGAGATGGCGGTGTAGATACTTTCATGTTTATAGAGATGGCAGTGTAGATATTTCCATGTTTATAGAGATAGCGGTGTAGCTATTTCCATGTGTATAGAGATAGTGGTGTATATGTTTCCATGTTAATACTGATGGCTGTGTAGATATTTCCATGTGTATACAGATGGCTGTGTAGACATTTCCATGTTTATAGAGATGGTGGTGTAGATATTTCCATGTTTATACACATGAATATGTAGATATTTCCATGTTTATAGAGATGGCGGTGTAGATATTTCCATGTTTACTGAGATAGCGGTGTAGATATTTCCATGTTTACAGAGATAGCGGTGTAGATATTTCCATGTTTATCCAGATAGCGGTGAAGATATTTCCATATTTATAGAGATAGCGGTGTTATATTTATATGTTTATACAGATGACTGTGTAGATATTTCCATGTTTATACACATGGCGGTGTAGATATTTCCATGTTTATACAGATAGCGGTGTAGATATTTCCATGTTTATACAGATAGCGGTGTAGATATTTCCATGTTTATTGAGATGGCTGTGTAGATATCTCCATGTTTATACACATGGCACTGTAGATATATCCATGTTTATAAAGATGGTTGTGTAGATATTTCCATGTTTATACAGATAGCGGTGTAGATATTTCCATGTTTATGGAGATAGCGGTGTAGATATTTCCATGTTGATACAGATTGTGGTGTAGATATTTCCATGTTTATAGAGATGCTGGTGTAGATATTTCCATGTTTATACAGGTAGCGGTGTAGATATTTCCATGTTTATACAGATCACGGTGTAGATATTTCCATCTTTATACAAATGGCAGTGTAGATATTTCCATGTTTATACAGATAGCGGTGTAGATATTTCCATGTTTACAAAGATGGCGGTGTAGATAATTACATCTTTATGGAGATGGAGGTGTAGATATTTTCATGTTTAAAGAGATAGCGGTATAGGGGTTTCCATGTGTATAGAGATAGGGGTGTAGATGTTTCCATGTTCATACTGATGGCTGTGTAGATATTTCCATCTGTATACAGATGGCAGTGTAGACATTTTCATGTTTATAGACATGGTGGTGTAGATACTTCCACGTTTACACAGATAGTAGTGTAGACATTTCCATGTTTATACAGATGACGGTGTAGATATTTCCACGTTTATACTCATGGCGGTGTAGATATTTCCATGTTTATACAGATAGCGGTGTAGATATTTCCATGTTTATACAGATAGCGGTGAATATATTTCCATGTTTACACGGATAACGGTGTAGATATTTCCATCTTTGCACAGATTGCAGTGTAGAAATTTCCATCTTTATATAGATATCGGTGTAGATATTTCCATGTTTACATAGATAGCTGTGAAGATATTTCCATGTTTACACAGATAGCGTTGTAGATATTTCCATGTTTATACACATAGCCTTGTAGATATTTCCATGTTTATGAAGATAGCAGTGTAGATATTTCCATGTTTATACAGATAGCCGTGTAGGTATTTCCATGTTTAAACAGATGGCGGTGGAGATATTTCCCTGTTTATACAGATGGCGGTGGAGATATTTCCATGTTTATTCAGATAGCGGTGGAGATATTTCCCTGTTTATAGAGATAGCAGTGTAGATATTTCCAAGTTTATACAGACAGCGGTGTACATATTTCCATGTTTGTACAGATAGCGGTGTAGATATTTCCATGTGTATACAAATGGCTGTGTAGATATTTCCATGTTTATACAGAAGGCTCTGTAGTTATTTCCATGTTTTTACAGATGGCGGTGTAGATATTTCCATGTTTATACAGATAGCGGTGTAGATATTTCCATGTTTATTGAGATGGCTGTGTAGATATCTCCATGTTTATACACATGGCACTGTAGATATATCCATGTTTATAAAGATGGTTGTGTAGATATTTCCATGTTTATACAGATAGCGGTGTAGATATTTCCATGTTTATGGAGATAGCGGTGTAGATATTTCCATGTTGATACAGATTGTGGTGTAGATATTTCCATGTTTATAGAGATGCTGGTGTAGATATTTCCATGTTTATACAGGTAGCGGTGTAGATATTTCCATGTTTATACAGATCACGGTGTAGATATTTCCATCTTTATACAAATGGCAGTGTAGATATTTCCATGTTTATACAGATAGCGGTGTAGATATTTCCATGTTTACAAAGATGGCGGTGTAGATAATTACATCTTTATGGAGATGGAGGTGTAGATATTTTCATGTTTAAAGAGATAGCGGTATAGGGGTTTCCATGTGTATAGAGATAGGGGTGTAGATGTTTCCATGTTCATACTGATGGCTGTGTAGATATTTCCATCTGTATACAGATGGCAGTGTAGACATTTTCATGTTTATAGACATGGTGGTGTAGATACTTCCACGTTTACACAGATAGTAGTGTAGACATTTCCATGTTTATACAGATGACGGTGTAGATATTTCCACGTTTATACTCATGGCGGTGTAGATATTTCCATGTTTATACAGATAGCGGTGTAGATATTTCCATGTTTATACAGATAGCGGTGAAGATATTTCCATGTTTACACGGATAACGGTGTAGATATTTCCATCTTTGCACAGATTGCAGTGTAGAAATTTCCATCTTTATATAGATATCGGTGTAGATATTTCCATGTTTACATAGATAGCTGTGAAGATATTTCCATGTTTACACAGATAGCGTTGTAGATATTTCCATGTTTATACACATAGCCTTGTAGATATTTCCATGTTTATGAAGATAGCAGTGTAGATATTTCCATGTTTATACAGATAGCCGTGTAGGTATTTCCATGTTTAAACAGATGGCGGTGGAGATATTTCCCTGTTTATACAGATGGCGGTGGAGATATTTCCATGTTTATTCAGATAGCGGTGGAGATATTTCCCTGTTTATAGAGATAGCAGTGTAGATATTTCCAAGTTTATACAGACAGCGGTGTACATATTTCCATGTTTGTACAGATAGCGGTGTAGATATTTCCATGTGTATACAAATGGCTGTGTAGATATTTCCATGTTTATACAGAAGGCTCTGTAGTTATTTCCATGTTTTTACAGATGGCGGTGTAGATAGTTCCATGTGTATACAGATAGCGGTGTGGCTATTTCCATGTTTATGCAGATAGCGATGTAGATATTTCCATGTTTGTAGAGATGACTCTTTAGATATTTCCAGGCTTATACAGATGGTGGTGTAGATATTTCCGTGTTTATACAGACGGTGGTGTAGATATTTCCAAGTTTATACAGAAGACTGTGCAGGTATTTCCAAGTTTATACTGATGGCGGTGCAGATATTTCCATGTTTATAGACATAGCCATGTAGATATTTCCATGCTTATACAGATAGCGGTGTAGACATTTCCATGTTTATAGAGATAGCGGTGTAGATATTTCCATGTTTAAACAGATACCGATGTAGATATTTCCATGTTTATACAGATGGCAGTGTAGATACTTCCATGTTTATACAGATAGCGGTGCTGATATTTCCATGTTTACACAGATGGTGGTGTAGATATTTTCATGTTTATGGAGATGGCGGTGTAGATATTTTCATGTTTATAGAGATGATGGTGTAGATATTTCCATGTTTATACAGACTGCGGTGCAGATATTTCCATGTTTATAGACATAGTGGTTTCGGTATTTCCATGTGTATAGAGATAGCGGTTTAGATGTTTCCATGTTTATACTGTTGGCTGTGTAGATATTTCCATGTTTATAGAGATAGTGTTGTAGATATTTCCATGGTTGTACAGATAGCGGTGTTATATTTCCATGTTTATACAGATGACGTTGTAGATATTTCAATGATCATTCACATGGCGGTGTAGATATTTCCATGTTTATACAGATTGCGGTGTAGATATTTCCATGTTTATACAGATAGCAGTGTAAATATTTCAATGTTTATAAAGATGGCTGTGTAGATATTTCCATGTTTATGCAGATGGCAGTGTAGATATTTCCATTATTTTAGAGATGGCTGTGTAGGTATTTCCATTTTATGGAGATAGCGATGTAGATATTTCCATGTTTATATAGATAGCGGTGTAGATATTTCCAAGTTTATACAGATAGCGGTGTTGGTATTTCCTTGTTTATACAGATAGCGGTGTTTATATTTCCATGTTTATTCAGCTCGCGGTGTAGATATTTACAACTTTATACAGATGGCAGTGTAGATATTTCCATATTTATGCAGATAGCACTGTAGATATTTCCAAGTTTAAACAGATTGCGGTGTAGATAGTTCCATGTTTATGGAGATGGGGGTGTAGATATTTTCATGTTTACAGATATGACAGTGTAGATATTTCCATGTTTATAGAGACAGTGGTATAGGTATTTCCATGTGTATAGAGACAGCAGTGTAGTTGTTTCCATGTTTATACTGATGGCTGTGTAGATATTTCTATGTGTATACAGATGGCAGTGTAGATATTTCCATGAGTACGCAATTAGCGTTGTAGATATTTCCATGTCTATAGAGATAGATGTGTAGGTATTTCCATGTGTATTGAGATAGCGTTGTAGAAGTTTCCATGTTTATACTGATGGCTGTGTAGATATTTCCTTGTGTATACAGATGACAGTGCAGATATTTTCATGTTTATAGAGATGGTGGAGTAGATATATCCATGTTTATACAGATGTCTGTGTTGATACTTCGATGTTTATACAGATGGCGGTTTAGATATTTCCATGTTTATAGAGATAGCGGTGTAGGTATTTCCATGTTTATACAGATAGCTGTGCAGATATTTCCATGTTTATAGAGATAGCAGTGTAGTTATTTCCAAGTTAATACAGACAGCGATGATATATTTCCATGTTTATACAGATGATGGTGTAGATATTTCCATGTTTATACACATGGGGGTGTAGGTATATCCATGTTTATACAGATAGCGGTGTAGATATGTCCATGTTTATACAGATAGCGGTGTAGATATGTCCATGTTTATACAGATGGCTGTGTAGATATTTCCAAGTTTATACAGATGGCAGTGTAGATATTTCCATGTTTATACAGATGTTGGTGTAGATATTTCCATTTTTATACAGAAGACTGTGTAGGTATTAACAATTTTATGCAGATGATGGTGTAGAAATTTCCATGTTTATAGAGATAGCCATGTAGATACTTCCATGTTTATACAGATAGAGGTGTAGACATGACCATGCTTCTGGAGATAGTGGTGTAGATATTTCCATGTTGATACAGATCGTGGTGTAGATATTTCCATGTTTATACAAATACCAGTGTAGATATTTCCATGTTTATACAAATCACGGTGTAGATATTTCCATCTATTTACAAATGGCAGGGTAGATATTTCCATGTTTATACATATGGCGTTGTAGATATTTCCATTTTTATGCAGATGGCGGTGTAGATATTTCCATGTTTATAGAGATGGCGGTGTAGTAATTTCTATATTTATAGAGATAGCGGTGTAGGTAATTCCATGTTTATAGAGATGGCGTTGTAGTTATTTCCATGTTTTTGGAGATACTCGTGTAGATATTTCCATGTTTATATATATACCGGTGTAGCTATTTCCAGGTTTATACAGATAGCGGTGTTGGTACTTCCATGATTATACAGATAGCGGTGTAGATATTTCCATATTTATACAGCTTGCGGTGTAGATATTTCCATCTTTTTACACATGGCAGTGTAGATATTTCCATGTTTATACTGATAGCGGTGTAGATATTTCCACGTTTACACAGATGGAGGTGTAGATAGTTCCATGTTTATGGAGATGGAGGTGTAGATATTTTCATGTTTATTGAGATGACTTTGTAGATATTTCCATGTTTATAGAAATATCGGTATAGGTATTTCCATGTGTATAGAGATAGCGGTGTAGATGTTTCCATGTTTATACTGATGGTTCTGTAGATATTTCCATGTGTACACAGATGGCAGTGTAGATATTTCCATGTTTATAGAGATGGTGTTGTAGATATTCCCATGTTTATACAGATGGCAGTGTAGATATTTCCATGTTATAGAGATGGTGGTGTAGATATTTCCATGTTTATACAGATGACTGTGTAGATATTTCCATGTTTACACAGACGGCGGTGTAGATATTACCATGTTTGTAGAGATAGCGGTGTAGATATTTCCATGTTTATACAGACAGCGGTGCAGATATTTCCATGTTTATAGTGATAGCGCTGTAGATATTTCCATGTTCATACAGATGGCGGTGTAGATATTTCCATGTTTATGCAGATGGCCTTGTAGATATTTCCATGTTTATATAGATGGTTGTGTAGATATTACTGAATTTATAGAGATTGCAGTGTAGATATTTCCATGTTTATAGAGATGGTGGTGTAGTTATTTCCATGTTTATGGAGATAGTGGTGTAGATATTTCCATGTTTACACAGATAGCCGTGTAGATATTTCCATCTTTGCACAGATTGCGGTGTACAAATTTCCATCTTTGCACAGATAGCGGTGTTGATATTTCCATGTTTATGCAGATAGCGGTGGAAATGTTTCCATTTTTATACAGATAGCTATATGGTATTTCCATGTTTATACAGATATTGGTGTAGATATTTGCATGTTTATACAGCTGACAGTGTAGATATTTCCATGTTTATAAAGATAGCGGTGTAGGTATTTCCATGTTTATAGAGATAGCGGTGTAGATATATCCAAGTTTATACGGATGGCTGAGTAGTTATGTCCTTGTGTGTAGATGGCAGAGTAGATATTTCCAAGTTTATACAGATGGTGGTGTAGATACTTCCATGTTTATAAAGATGACTTTGTAGATATTTCCATGTTTTTACAGATGGTGGTGTAGATATTTCCATGTTTATAGAGATAGCGGTGTAGATATTTCCAAGTTTATACAGATAGCGGTGTAGATATTTCCATGTCTATACCGATATTGGTGGAGATATTTTCATGTTTATACAGACGGAGGTATAGATATTTCCCTGTTTATACAGATAGCGGCGTAGGTTTTTCCATGTTTAGAGAGATAGCGGTGTAGATATTTCCATTTTTATATAGATGTCAGTGTAGATATTTCCTTGTTTATGTAGATGGCGGTGTAGCTATTTCCAGGTTTATAGAGATGGTGTTGTATATACTTCCATGTTTACAGAGATAGCTGTGTAGATATTTCCATGTTTATACAGATAGTGGTGTTTGTATTTCCATGTTTATAGAGATAGCGGAGTAGATATTTCCATGTTTATAAAGATAGCGGTCTAGTTATTTCCATGTTTATATAGATTGCGGTGTTGGTATTTCCATGTTTATACAGATAGCGGTGTCGATATTTCCATGTTTATACAGCTCGCGGTGTCGATATTTACATCTGTGTACAGATGGCGGTGTAGAAATCTCCATGTTTATACAGATGGCGGTATAGATATTTCCATGTTTACACAGATGGTGGTATAGACACTTCCATGTTTATGGAGATGGCGGTGTAGATATTTCCATGTGTATAGAGATAGCGGTGTTGGTGTTTCCATGTTTATACTGATGGCTGTGTAGATATTTCCATTTGTATAGAGACAGCGTTGTAGGTGTTTCCATGTTTATACAGATGGCTGTGTAGGTACTTCCATGTGTATACAGATGGCAGTGTAGATATTTCCATGTTTATAGAGATGGTGGTGTAGATATTTCCATGTTTATACAGATGACTGTGTAGATATTTCCATGTTTATACAGATGGCATTGTGGATATTTCCATGTTTATACAGATAGCAAAGTAGATATTTCCATGTTTATACAGATAGCGGTGCAGGTATTTCAATGTTTTACAGATAGCGGTGTAGATATTTCCATATTTATATAGATGATGGTGTAGATATTTCCATGTTTATACACATGGCGGTGTAGATATATCCATGTTTATACAGATAGCGGTGTAAATATTTCCATGTTTACACAGATAGTGGTGTAGATATTTCCATGTTTACACAGATAGCGGTGTAGAAATTTCCATCTTTGCACAGATTGCAGTGTAGAAATTTCCATCTTTACACAGGTAGCAGTGTAGATATTTCCAAGTTTATAGAGATTGCGGTGTAGATATTTCCACATTTATACAGATAGCGGTGTCGATATTTCCATATTTTTACAGATGGCTATGTAGATATTTCCATGTTTATACAGATGGCGGTGTAGATATTTCCATGTTTATACAGATAGTGGTATAAATATTTCAACGTTTATACAGATGGCGGTGTAGATATTTCCATGTTTACAGAGATAGCAGTGTAGATAATTGCATCTTTGCACAGATTGCACTGTAGATATTTCCATCTTTACACAGATAGCGGTGTAGATATTTCCATGTTTATACAGATAGCTGTGTAGATATTTCCATGTTTATACAGATGGCGGTGTAGATATTTCTTTGTTTATGTAGATGTCGGTGTAGATATTTCCATTTTTATGGAGATAGCGGTGTAGATATTTCCCTGTTTATACAGACAGCGGAGTAGATATTTCCATGTTTATACAGCTCGCGGTGTAGATATTTCCATCTTTATACAGATGACGGTGTAGATATTTCCATGTTTATACAGATAGCGGTGTAGAAAGTTCCATGTTTATACAGATAGGGTGTAGATATATCCATGTTTATACAGATAGCGGTGTAGATAATTCCATGTTTATACAGATAGCGGTGGACATATTTCCATGTTTATACAGGTATAGTTGTAGATATTTCCATGTTTATACTGTTAGCGGTGTAGATATTTCCATGATTATAGAGATAGCAGTGTAGTTATTTCCATGTTTATAGAGACAGCAGAGTAGATATTTCCATGTTTATACAGCTCGCAATGTAGATATTTTCATCTTTATACAGATGGCAGTGTAGGTATTTCCATGTTTTTACAGATGGCGGTGTAGATAGTTCCATGCTTATGGAGATGGCAGTGTTGATATTTACATGTTTATAGAGATGGCGGTGTAGATATTTCCATGTTTATAGAGATAGTGGTGTAGATATTTCCATGTTTATAGAGATAGCAGAGTAGGTAATTCCATGTTTATAGAGATAGCGGTGTAGTTATTTCCATGTTGATACAGATGGCTGTGAAGGTATTTCCATGTGTATACAGATGGCAGTGTAGGTATTTCCATGTGTACATAGATGGCAGTGTAGATACTTCCAAGTTTATACAGATGGTTGTGTAGATATTTCTATGTTTATACTGATTGTGGTGGAGATATTTCCGTGTTTATACAGATGTCGGTGTAGATAATTCCATGTTTATAGAGATAGCGGTGGAGATATCTCCATGTTAGTACAGATAGTGATGTAGATATTTCCATGTTCATCCTGATAGCGGTGGAGATATTTCCATGTTTATACAGATAGCGGTGGAGATATGTCGATGTTTATACAGATAGCGTTGGAGATATTTCCATGTTTATAGAGATGGCGGTGTAGATATTTCCATATTTATAGAGATAGCCGTGTAGATATTTCGATGTTTATTCAGATGGTGGTGTAGATATTTCCATGTTTATACAGATAGCGGTGTGGCTACTTCCATGTTTGTACAGATGGCAGTATAGATATTTCCAGGTTTATACAGATAGCGATGAAAACTTTTCCATGTTTATAGAGATTGCTGTGTAGATATTTCCATGTTTAAACAGATGTAGCTGTAGGTATTTCCATGTTTATACAGATAACGATGTAGATATTTCCATGTTTATACAGATGACTGTGTAGATATTTGCATGTTTGTACAGATGGCGGTGAAGGTATTTCCATCATTATACAGACAGCGGTGGAGATATTTCCACGTTTATACAGATGGCGATGTAGATATTTCCAAGTTTATACAGATAGCGGTGTAGATATTTCCATGTATATAGAGATAGCGGTGGAGATATTTCCTTGTTTATACACATAGCATGGCAGAGATTTCCATGTGTATACAGATGGCGGTGTAGATATTTCCATGTTTATAAAGATAGCGTTGTAGATATTTCCAAGTTTATACAGAGAGCGGTGTAAATATTTCCATCTTTATAAAGATAGCGGTGTAGATATTTCCATTTTTGTACAGATAGCGGTGTAGGCATTTCCATGTTTAGAGGGATAGCGGTGTAGACATTTCCATGTTTATAGAGATAGCGTTGTAGATATTTCCAAATTAACACAGGTAGCGGTGCAGATATTTCCAAGTTTATACAGATATCGGTGTAGATAATTCCATGTTTATAGAGATGGCGGTGTAGGTATTTCCAGGTTTATACAGATAGCGGTGTAGATATTTCCATTTTTATACACATCGTGGTGTTGGAATTTCCATGTTTATACAGATTGCGGTGTACACATTTAAATGTACATACATCTCGCGGTGTAGATATTTCCATCTTTATACAGATGGCAGTGTATATATTTCCAAGTTTATACAGATAGCGGTGTAGATTTTTCCATTTTTACACAGATTGTGGTGTAGATAATTCCATGTTTATGGAGATGGCAGTGTAGATATTTCCATGTTTATAGAGATAGCAGTGTAGATATTTCCATGTGTATAGAGATGGCAGTGTAGGTATTTCCATGTTTATAGAGAGAGTGGTGTAGATATTACCATCTTTATACAGACAGCGGTGAAGATATTTCCATGTTTATACAGATAGCGGTGTTGGTTATTCCATGTTTATACAGATAGCGGTGTAGATATTTCCATGTTCGTAGACATAGCGGTGTAGGTATTTCCACGTTTATACAGATAGCGGTGTAGATATTTCTACATTTATTCATATAGCGGTGCAGACCTTTCCATGTTCATAGAAATGGCGTTGTGGGTATTTACATGTTTAAAGAGATAGTGATGTAGATATTTCCATATTTATACAGATACCGGTGTAGAAATTTCCATGTTTATACAGATAGCGGTGTTGGTATTTCCATGTTTATACAGATAGTGGTGTAGATATTTCCATGTTTATACAGCTCGTGGTGTAGACATTTCCATCTTTATACAGATGACAGAGTAGATATTTACATGTTTACACAGATAGTGGTGTAGATATTTCCATGTTTATAAAGATAGCGGTGTAGATATTTCCATGTTTATACAGATAGCGGTTAAGTTATTACCATGTTTATTCAGATAGCAGTGTTTTTATTTCCATGTTGATAGGATTAATGGTGTCGGTAATTCCATGTTTATACAGATAGCGGTGCAGTTATTTTCATGTTTATACAGATAGCGGTGTAGATATTTCCATGTTTATACAGATGGCAGTGAAGATATTTCCATGTTTACAGATGGCAGTGTAGATATTTCCATGTTTATACAGATGGTGGTGTAGATAATTCCATCCATATACAGATGGCAGTGTAGATTTTTCCATGTTCATAGAGATAGCGCTGCAGCTATTTCCATGTTTATACAGATAGCGGTGTATTAATTTGCATGTTTATACATGTGGCGGTGTAGATAATTCCATATTTATACAGATGTCGGTGTAGATATTTCCATTTTTATAGAGAGTGTGGTGTAGATATTTCAGTGTTTATACAGATGGCGTTGTAGATATTTCCATGTTTATACAGATGGCGGTGTATTAATTTGCATGTTTATACAAATGGCGGTGTAGATAATTCCATCTTTATACAGATAGCAGTGTAGATATTTCCATGTTTGTACAGATGGCGGTGTAGATATTTCTATGTTTATACAGATGTCAGTGTAGATATTTCAATGTTTATACAGATAGACACGTAGATATTTCCACGTTCATACAGATGACGGTGTAGATATTTCCATGTTTATAGAGATGGCAGTGTAGTTATTTCTATGTTTATACAGATGTCAGTGTAGATATTTCAATGTTTATACAGATAGACACGTAGATATTTCCACGTTCATACAGATGACGGTGAAGATATTTCCATTTTTATAGAGATTGCAGTGTAGATATTTCCAAGTTTGTACAGATGACATTGAAGATATTTCCATGTTTATACAGATGGCGTTGTAGGTATTTACATGTTTATGGAGATGGCGGTGTAGATATTTCCTTGTTTATACAGATTGCGGTGTAGATATTTCCATCATTACACAGATAGCGGTGCAGATATTTCCATGTTTATACAGATGGCGGTGTAGGTATTTCCATGTTTATAGAAATAGCCGTGTAGTAATTTTCATGTTTATACAGATAGCGGTGTTCATATTTTCATGTTTATGGTGATAGCGGTGTAAATATTTTCATGTTTATATAGATAGTGGTGTAGTTAATTCCAAGATTATACAGATAGCGGTGTAGGTATTTGCATGTTGATACAGGTGGCTGTGCAGATATTTCCATGTTTATACAGATGGCAGTGTAGTTATTTCCATGTTTATAAAGATGGTGCTGTAGATATTTCCATGTTTATACAGATGACTGTGTAGACATTTCCATGTTTATACAGATGGCGTTGTAGCTACTTCCATATTTATACCGATGGCGGTGAAGATATTTCCATGTTTATACAGATAGTGATGCAGATATTTCCATGTTTATACAGATGATGGTGTAGATATTTATATTTTTATAGAGATTGCGATGTAGATATTTCCATGTTTATAGAGATAGCGGTGTAGATATTTCCATGTTTAAAGAGATGGCGCTGTAGTTATTTCCATCTTTATACAGATGGCGGTGAGCTTATTTCCATGTTTATGCAGATGGCCATGTAGATATTTCCATGTTTATAGAGATGGCGGTGTAGATATTTCCATGTTTATACAGATGGCGGTGTAGATATTTCTATGTTTATAGAGATATTGGTGTAGATATTTCCATGTTTATACAGATAGCGGTGTAGATATTTCCTTGATTACACAGATAGCGGTGTAGATATTTCCATGTTTATACAGATGGTGGTGTAGATATTTCCATGTTTATACAGATGGTGGTGTAGATATTTCCATGTTTATACAGATAGCGGTGTAGTTATTTCCATGTTTATGCAGATAGCGGTGTTGATATTTCCATGTTTATAGGGACAACGGTGTAGATTTTTCCATCTTTACACAGATAGCGGTGTAGGTATTTCCATATTTGTACAGATAGCGGTGTAGATATTTTCATGTTTATACAGACGGCTGTGTAGATATTTCCATCTTTATTCAAATGGCAGTGTAGATATTTCCATGTATATACAGAGTACAGTGTAGGTATTTCTATGTTTATACAGATGGCGGTGTAGATATTTCCATGTTTATACAGATGGCGGTGTAGATATTTCCATATTTATACAGGTAACGGTGTAGATATTTCCATGTTTATACGGATAACGGTGCACGTATTTCCATGTTAATACATATGGCAGTGTTCATATTTCCATATTTATACAGATGGTGATGTAGATATTTCCATGTTTATAGAGACGACTGTGTAGATATTTCCTTGTTTATACTGATGGCAGTGTTGATATTTCCATATTAATACAGATGGCGGTGTACATATTTCCATGTTTATAGAGATGGTGGTGTAGATATTTCCATTTTTATACAGATGGCGGTTTAGGTATTTCCATGTTTATACAGATAGCGGTGTAGATGTTCCCATGTTTACACAGATAGCGGTGTAGATATTGCCATGTTTATACAGATGGCGGTGTGGATATTTCCATGTTTATACAGATAGCGGTGTAGATGTTCCCATGTTTACACAGATAGCGGTGTAGATATTTCCATGTTTATACAGGTCATGGTGTAGATAATTCCATGTTTATATGGATAGTGTTGTACGTATTTTCATGTTTATATAGATGGCAGTGTAGATATTTCCATCTTTCTACAGATGGCATTGTAGATATTTCCATGTTTATACAGATCGCGGTGTAGATATTTCCATGTTTATACAGATCGCGGTGCAGATATTTCCATGTTTATACAGATAGCTGTGTTGATATTTCCAAGTTTATACTGATCGTGGTGTAGATATTTCCATGTTTATAGAGATGGTGGTGTAGATATTTCCATGTTCATAGAGATTGCGATGTTGATTTTTCCATGTTTATAGAGATAGTGGTGTGGATATTTCCATGTTTATACAGATGGGGTGTAGATATTTCCATGTTTATAGAGAAAGTGGTGTAGGTATTTCCATGTTTATACAGATCACGGTGTAGATATTTCCACGTTTATACAGATCGCGGTGTAGATATTTCCATGTTTATACAGATCGTGGTATAGATATTTCCATATTTATACAGATCGCGGTGTTGATATTACCATGTTTATAGGGATAGCGGTGCAAATATTTCCACATTTGTGCAGAGAGCGGTGTAGTTATTAGCATGTTTATACAGATAGCGGTGTAGATATTTCCAGGTATAAACAGGTGTCTGTGTATATATTTCCATGTTTAAACAGATGGCGGTGTAGATATTTCCTTGTTTATACAATTAGCAGTGTAGTTATTTCCATGGTTATACAGATCACGTTGTAGATATTTCCTTGTTTATACAAATAGCGGTGTAGTTATTTCCATGTTTATACAGATAGCGGTGTAGATATTTCCTTGTTTATACAAATAGCAGTGTCGATATTTATATGTTTATACAGATCACGGTGTAGATATTTCCTTGTTTATACAAATAGCGGTGTAGTTATTTCCATGTAGATACAGATGGCTGTGTAGATATTTCCATGTTTATACAAATGGCTGTGTAGATATTTCCATGTTTATACCGATGACTTTGTAGTTATTTCCATGTTTATACAGATGGCGGTGTAGATATTTCCATGTTTATAGAGATAGCAGTGTAGATATTTCCATGTTTGTACAGATGGCGGTGTTGATGTTTCCATCTATTCACAGATTGCTGTGTAGGTATTTCCATGTGTATACAGATGGCATTGTAAATATTTCCATGTTTATACAAATGGTGGTTTAGATATTTTCATGTTTACACAGATGACTGTATAGGTGTTTCCATGTCTATACAGACGGCGGTGTAGATATTTCCATGTTTATAGAGGTGGTGGTGTAGATATTTCCATATTTATACAGATAACGGTGTAGAAATTTCCATGTTTATACAGATATCGGTGTAAATATTTCCATGTTTATACAGATCACAGTATAGGTATTTCCATGTTTATAGAGATAGCGGTGTATATATTTCCATGTTTATACAGATAGCGGAGTAGATATTTCCATGTTTATACAGATCGTGGTGTTGGTATTACCACGTTTATAGGGATGGCGGTGCAAATATGTCCACATTTATACAGATAGCCGTGTAGTTATTAGCATGTTTATTCAGATAGTGGTGTAGATATTTCCATGTATAAACAGATGTCTGTGTATATATTTGCATGTTTAAACAGCTGGAGGTGTAGATATTTCCTTGTTTGTACAAATAGCGGTGTAGTTATTTGCATGTTTATACAGATAGCGGTGTAGATATTTCCATGTATATACATATTGCTGTGTAGATATTTCCATGTTTATACAGATGGCTGTGTAGGTATTTCCATGTATATACTGATGACTTTGTAGTTATTTCCATGTTTATACAGATGGCGGTGTGGGTATTTCCATGTTTATAAAGATAGCTGTGTAGATATTTCCATGTTTATAGAGATAGCAGTGTAGATATTTCCATGTTTATATAGATGGTGGTGTAGATATTTCCATGTTTATAGAGATAGCGGTGTAGATATTTCCATATTTATACAGATAACGGTGTAGATATTTCCATGTTTATACAGATAGCCGTGTAAGTATTTCCATGTTTATACAGATCACGGTGTAGATATTTCCATGTTTATAGAGATAGCGGTGTAGATATTTCCATGTTTATACAGATAGCGATGTAGATATTTCCATGTTTATACAGACCGTGGTGTAAATAATTCCATGTTTATACAGAAAGCGGTGTAGTTATTTCCATGTTTATATAGATAGCGTTGTAGATATTTCCATGTATATACACATGGCTGTGTATATATTTCCATGTTTATACAGATGGCGGTGTAGATATTTCCATGTTTATACAGATAACTTTGTAAGTATTTCCATGTTTATACAGATGGCAGTGTAGTTATTTCGATGTTTACAGAGATAGCAGTGGAGATATTTCCATATTTATACAGATAGCGGTGTAGATATTTCCATGTTTATACTGATCGCGGTGTAGATATTTCCATGTTTATAGTCATGGCGGTGTAGATATTTCCATGTTCATGGAGATAGCGGTGTTGATTTTTCCATGTTTATAGAGATAGCGGTGTTGATTTTCCATATTTATACAGATAGGGTTGTAGATATTTCCATGTTTATAGAGATGGCGGTGTAGATATTTCCATAATTATACAGATCACGGTGTAGATGTTTCCATGTTCATACAGATCATGGTGTAGATATTTCCATGTTTATACAGACCGTTGTGTTGATATTACAATGTTTATAGGGATAGCGGTGCAAATATTTCCAAACTTATACAGATAGCGGTGTAGTTATTAGCAAGTTTATACAGATAGCCGTGTAGATATTTCCGTGTATAAACAGATGTCTGTGTATATATTTCCATGTTTAAACAGATGGCGGTGTAGACGTTTCCTTGTTTATACAAATAGCGGTGTAGTTATTTCCATGTTTATACAGATCACGGTGTAGATATTTCCTTGTTAATACAAATAGCGGTGTAGATATTTCCATGGTTATACAGATAGCGGTGTAGATATTTCCTTGTTTATACAAATAGCGGTGTAGATATTTCCATGTTTATACAGCTCGCGGTGCAGATATTTATATCTTTATACTGATGGCATTGTTGATATTTCCTTATTCACACAGATGGCGGTGTAGATGCTTCCGTGTTTATACAGATGGCGAAGTAGTTAGTTCCATGTTTATGGAGATGGCAATGTAGATATTTTCATGTTTATAGAGATGGTGGTGTAGATATTTCCATGTTTATAGAGATAGCAGTGTAGATATTGACATGTTTATACAGATGGCTGTGTAGATATTTCCATGTGTATGCAGATGGCATTGTAGATATTTCCATGTTTATACAGATGACTGTATAGGTATTTCCATGTTTTTACAGATGGCAGTGCAGATATTACCATGTTTATAGAGATAGCGATTTAGATATTTCCATGTTTGTACAGATGGCGGTGTTGATATTTCCATCTATACACAGGTGCCCGTGTAGATATTTCCATGTTTATACAGATGGTTGCAAAGATATTTCCATGGACATGCAGATTGCGGTGTAGATATTTCCATGTTTATACAGATAGCGGTGTAGATATTTCCATGTTTACACAGATGGTGGTGTAGATATTTCCGTGTTTATACACATGGCGGAGTAGATACTTCCATCTTTATGGAGATGGCAGTGTAGATATTTTCATGTTTATAGAGATGGCGGTGTAGATATTTCCATATTTAGAGAGATAGTGGTGTACATATTTCCATCTTTCTACAGATGGCAGTGTAGATATTTCCATGTTTATACAGATAGCGGTGAAGTTATTTCCATGTATATACAGATGGCACTATAGATATTTCCATGTTTACACAGATGGCTGTGTAGATATTTCCATGTGTATACAGATGGTATCGTAGTTATTTCCATGTATATACAGATGGTTGTGTAGATATTTCCATGTTTATTCAGATGACTGTGTAGATATTTCCATGTTTTTACAGATGGCAGTGTAGATATTTCAATGTTTATAGAGATGGCGCTGTAGATATTTCCATGTTTAAACAGACAACGGTAGATATTTCCATGTTTATAAAGACAGCAGTGGAGATATTTCCATGTTTATACACATAGCGGTGTACATATTTCCATTTTATAGAAACAGCGGTGTAGGTATTTCCATGTTTATACAGATAGCGGAGCAGATATTACCATGTTTACACAGATGCCTATGCAGATATTTCCATATTTATACAGAGGGCTGTGTAGATATTTCTATGTTTATACAGATGGCAGTGCAGATATTTCCATGTTCCTACACATGACTGTGTAGGTATTTCCATCTTTATACAGATGGCTTTGTAGATATTTCCATGTTTATAGAGATAGCGTTGCAGATATTTCGATGTTTATACAGATAACGCTGTTTATATTTCCATGTTTATACAGATCGTGGCGTAGATATTTCCATGTTTATACAGATCGCGGTGTAGATATTTCCATGTTTATACAGATCACGGTGAAGATATTTCCATGTTTATACAGATAGCGGTGTAGATATTTCCATGTTTTTACAGATATCGGTGTAGATATTTCCATGTTTTTACAGATATCGGTGTAGATATTTCCATGTTTACAAAGATTGCGTTGTAGATATTTCCATCTTTCTACAGATGGCATTGTAGATATTTCCATGTTAATAAAGATGGCGGTGTAGATATTTCCATGTTTATTCAGATAGCGGTGTAGATATTTCCATGTTTATACAGATCGTGGTGAAGATATTTCCATGTTTATACAGATCGTGGTGTAGATATTTCCATGTTTATACAGATAGCGGTGTAGATATTTCCATGTTTATACAGATGGTGGTGTAGATATTTCCATGTTTATAGAGATAGCGGTGTAGGTATTTCCATGTTTATAGACATAGCGGTGTAGATCTTTTCATGTTTATATAGATGGCGTTGTAGATATTTCCATTTTTATACTGATAGCGGTGTTGTTATTTCCACGTTTATACAGATAGCGATCTAGATATTTCCATGTTTATACAGCTCGCGGTGCAGATATTTATATCTTAATACAGATGGCTTTGTAGATATTTCCATGTATATAGAGATAGCGGTGCAGTTATTTCCATGTTTATACAGATAACGCTGTATATATTTCCATGTTTATACAGATCGTGGTGTAGATATTTCCATGTTTATACAGATACCTGTGTAGATATTTACATGTTTATACAGACCGCAGTGTAGGTAATTCCATGTTTATTGAGATAGCAGTGTAGATATTTTCATGTTTGTACAGATGGCGGTGTTGATGTTTCCATATATACACAGATTGCCGTGTAGGTATTTCCATGTGTATACAGAAGGCATTGTAGATATTTCCATGTTTATACAGATGGTGGTGTAGATATTTCCATGTCTACACAGTTGACTGTTTAGGTATTTCCATGTGTATACAGATGGTGGTGTAGATATTTCCATATTTACAGAGATAGCGGTGTAGATATTTCCATATTTATACAGATAACTGTGTAGAAATTTCCATGTTTATACAGATAGCGGTGTAAATATTTCCATGTTTATACAGATCACGGTGTAGATATTTTCATGTTTATAGAGATAGCGGTGTAGATATTTCCATGTTTATACAGATAGCGGTGTAGATATTTCCATGTTTTTACAGATATCGGTGTAGATATTTCCATGTTTACACAGATTGCGGTGTAGATATTTCCATCTTTCTACAGATGGCATTGTAGATATTTCCATGTTTATACAGATGGCGGTGTAGATATTTCCATGTTTATATAGATGGTGGTGTAGATATTACCATGTTTATACATATAGCGGTGTACATATTTCCATGTTTATACAGATCGTGGTGAAGATATTTCCATGTTTATACAGATCGCGGTGTAGATATTTCCATGTTTATACAGATCGCGGTGTAGATATTTCCATGTTTATACAGATAGCGGTGTTGATATTTCCATGTTTATACTGATCGTGGTGTAGATATTTCCATGTATATACAGATGGCTGTGTAGATATTTCCATGTTTATACAGATGGCTGTGTAGATATTTCCATGTTTATACAGATGGCGTTGTAGATATTTCCATGTTTATACAGATAACATAGCAAGTATTACCATGTTTATACAGATAGCGGTGTACATATTTCCATGTTTATACAGATTGTGGTGAAGATATTTCCATGTTTATACAGTACGCGGTGTAGATATTTCCATGTTTATACAGATCGCGGTGCAGATATTTCCATGTTTATACAGATAGCGGTGTAGATATTTCCATGTTTATACTGATCGTGGTGTAGATATTTCCATGTTTATAGCGATGGTGGTGTAGATATTTCCATGTTCATAGAGATAGCGGTGTTGATTTTTCCATATTTATAGAGATAGTGGTGTGGATATTTCCATGTTTACATATAGGGGTGTAGATATTTCCATGTTTATAGAGAAAGCGTTGTAGATATTTCCATGTGTATACAGATCACGGTGTAGATATTTCCACGTTTATACAGATCGCGGTGTAGATATTTCCTTGTTTATACAGATCGTGGTGTAGATATTTCCATGTTTATACAGATCGCGGTGTTGATATTACCATGTTTATTGGGATAGCGGTGCAAATATTTCCATATTTGTGCAGAGAGCGGTGTAGTTATTAGCATGTTTATACAGATAGCGGTGTAGATATTTCCATGTTTATACAGATTGCAGTGGAGATACTTCCATGTTTAAACAGATGGCGGTGTAGATATTTCCTTGTTTATACAATTAGCGGTGTAGTCATTTCCATGGTTATACAGATCACGGTGTAGATATTTCCTTGTTTATACAAATAACGGTGTAGTTATTTCCATGTTTATACAGATAGCGGTGTAGATATTTCCTTCTTTATACAAATAGCGGTGTAGATATTTATATGTTTATACAGATCACGGTGTAGATATTTCCTTGTTTATTCAAATAGCGGTGTAGTTATTTCCATGTACATACAGATAGCGGTGTAGATATTTCCATGTATATACAGATGGCTGTGTAGATATTTCCATGTTTATACAGATGACTTTGTAGGTATTTCCATGTTTATACAGATGGCGGTGTAGATATTTCCATGTTTATAGAGATAGCAGTGTAGATACTTCCATGTTTGTACAGATGGCGGTGTTGATGTTTCCATCTATACACAGATTGCCGTGTAGGTATTTCCATGTGTATACAGATGGCATTGTAAATATTTCCATGTTTATACAGATGGTGGTTTAGATATTTCCATGTTTACACAGATGACTGTATAGGTATTTCCATGTCTATACAGACGGCGGTGTAGATATTTCCATGTTTATAGAGATAGCGGTGAAGATATTTCCATATTTATACAGATAACGGTGTAGAAATTTCCATGTTTATACAGATATCGGTGTAAATATTTCCATGTTTATGCAAATCACAGTATAGATATTTCCATGTTTATAGAGATAGCGGTGTATATATTTCCATGTTTATACAGATAGCGGTGTAGATATTTCCATGTTTATACAGATCGTGGTGTTGGTATTACCACGTTTATATGGATGGCGGTGCAAATATGTCCACATTTATACAGATAGCGGTGTAGTTATTAGCATGTTTATACAGATAGTGTTGTAGATATTTCCATATATAAACAGATGTCTGTGCATATATTTCCATGTTTAAACAGCTGGCGGTGTAGATACTTCCTTGTTTGTACAAATAGCGGTGTAGTTATTTCCATGTTTATACAGATAGCGGTGTAGATATTTCCATGTATATACAGATGGCTGTGTAGATATTTCCATGTTGATACAGATGGCTGTGTAGATATTTCCATGTTTATACTGATGACTTTGTAGTTATTTCCATGTTTATACAGATGGCGGTGTGGGTATTTCCATGTTTATAAAGATAGCTGTGTAGATATTTCCATGTTTATAGAGATAGCAGTGTAGATATTTCCATGTTTATATAGATGGTGGTGTAGATATTTCCATGTTTATAGAGATAGCGGTGTAGATATTTCCATATTTATACAGATAACGGTGTAGATATTTCCATGTTTATACAAATAGCCGTGTAAGTATTTCCATGTTTATACAGATCACGGTGTAGATATTTCCATGTTTATAGAGATAGCGGTGTAGATATTTCCATGTTTATACAGATAGCGATGTAGATATTTCCATGTTTATACAGACCGTGGTGTAAATATTTCCATGTTTATACAGAAAGCGGTGTAGTTATTTCCATGTTTATATAGATAGCGTTGTAGATATTTCCATGTATATACACATGGCTGTGTATATATTTCCATGTTTATACAGATGGAGGTGTAGATATTTCCATGTTTATACAGATAACTTTGTAAGTATTTCCATGTTTATGCAGATGGCAGTGTAGATATTTCGATGTTTACAGAGATAGCAGTGGAGATATTTCCATATTTATACAGATAGCGGTGTAGATATTTCCATGTTTATACTGATCGCAGTGTAGATATTTCCATGTTTATAGTGATGGCGGTGTAGATATTTCCATGTTCATGGAGATAGCGGTGTTGATTTTTCCATATTTGTAGAGATAGCGGTGTGGATTTTCCATATTTATACAGATAGGGGTGTAGATATTTCCATGTTTATAGAGATGGCGGTGTAGATATTTCCATAATTATACAGATCACGGTGTAGATGTTTCCATGTTCGTACAGATCATGGTGTAGATATTTCCATGTTTATACAGACCGCTGTGTTGATATTACAATGTTTATAGGGATAGCGGTGCAAATATTTCCAAACTTATACAGATAGCGGTGTAGTTATTAGCAAGTTTATACAGATAGCCGTGTAGATATTTCCGTGTATAAACAGATGTCTGTGTATATATTTCCATGTTTAAACAGATGGCGGTGTAGACGTTTACTTGTTTACACAAATAGCGGTGTAGTTATTTCCATGTTTATACAGATCACGGTGTAGATATTTCCTTGTTTATACAAATAGCGGTGTAGTTATTTCCATGGTTATACAGATAGCGGTGTAGATATTTCCTTGTTTATACAAATAGCGGTGTAGATATTTCCATGTTTATACAGATCACGGTGTAGATATTTCCTTGTTTATACAAATAGCGGTGTAGTTATTTCCGTGTTTATACAGATAGCGGTGTAGATATTTCCATGTATAAACAGATGGCTGTGTAGATATTTCCATGTTTATACAGATGGCTGTGTAGATGTCTCCATGTTTATACAGATGACTTTGTAGGTTTTTCCATGTTTATACAGATGGCGGTGTAGATATTTCCATGTTTATAGAGATAGCTGTGTAGATATTTCCATGTTTATACAGATAGCGGTGCAGATATTTCCATGTTTATACAGATCGCGGTGTAGATATTTCCATGTTTATACAGATCGCGGTGTAGATATTTCCATGTTTATACAGATAGCGGTGTAAATATTTCCATGTTTTTACAGATATCGGTGTAGATATATCCATGTTTACACAGATTGCAGTGTAGATATTTCCATCTTTCTACAGATGGCATTGTAGATATTTCCATGTTTTTACAGATGGTTGTGTAGATATTACCATGTTTATATAGGTAGTGGTGTAGATATTACCATGTTTATATAGATAGCGGTGTAGATATTTGCATGTTTATACAGATCGTGGTGAAGATATTTCCATGTTTTTACAGATCGCGGTGTAGATATTTCCATGTGTATACAGATCGCGGTGTAGATATTTCCCTGTTTATACATATAGCGGTGTAGATTTTTCCATGTTTATACAGATAGCCGTGTAGATATTTCCATGTTTATTGAGATAGCGGTGTAGGTATTTCCATGTTTATAGACATAGCGGTGTAGATATTTCCATGTTTATATAGATGGCGTTGTAGATATTTCCATGTTTATACCGATAGCGGTGTTGGTATTTCCACGTTTATACAGATAGCGATGTAGATATTTCCATGTTTATACAGCTCGTGGTGCAGATATTTATATCTTTATACAGATGGCATTGTAGATATGTCCTTATTCACACAGATGGCGGTGAAGATGTTTCCATGTTTATACAGATAACTTTGTAAGTATTTCCATGTTTATACAGATGACGGTGTAGATATTTCGATGTTTATAGAGATAGCAGTGGAGGTATTTCCATGTTTATACAGATAGCGGTGTAGATATTTCCATGTTTATACTGATCGTGGTGTAGATATTTCCATGTTGATAGAGATGGCGGTGTGGATATTTGCATGTTCATAGAGATAGCGTTGTTGATTTTTCCATGTTTATAGAGATAGCGGTGTGGATATATCCAAGTTTATACAGATAGGGGTGTAGATCCTTCCATGTTTTTACAGATATTGGTGTAGATATTTCCATGTTTACACAGATTCCGGTGTAGATATTTCCATCTTTCTACAGATGGCATTGTAGATATTTCCATGTTTATACAGATGGCGGGGTAGATATTTTCATGTTTATATAGATGGTGGTGTAGATATTACCATGTTTATACAGATAGCGGTGTAGATATTTCCATGTTTATACAGATCGTGGTGAAGATATTTCCATGTTTATACAGATAGCGGTGCAGATATTCCCATGTTTGTACAGATGGCGGTGTTGTTATTTCCATCTATACACAGATGACCGTGTAGATATTTCCATGTTTATACAGATGGCGGCACAGATATTTCTATGGATATGTAGATTGTGGTGTAGATATTTCCATGTATATACAGATTGCGCTGTACTTATTTCCATGTTTATATAGAGAGCGGTGTAAATATTTCCAGGTACGTACACATGGCTCTGTTGATATTTCCAAGTTTATACAGATGGCGGTGTAGATATTTCCATGTTTATACAGATAACATTGTAAGTATTTCCATGTTTATACAGATGGCGGTGTAGATATTTCTATGTTTATAGAGATAGCAGTGGAGATATTTCCATGTTTATACAGATAGCGGTGTAGTTATTTCCTTGTTTATATAGATAGCGGTGTAGATATTTTCATGTATATACACATGGCTGTGTAGATATTTCCATGTTTATACAGATGGCGGTGTAGATATTTCCATGTTTATACAGATAACTTTGTAAGTATTTCCATGTTTATACAGATGGCGGTGTAGATATTTCGATGTTTATAGAGATAGCAGTGGAGATATTTCCATGTTTATGCAGATAGCGGTGTAGATATTTCCGTGTTTATACTGATCGCGGTGTAGATATTTCCATGTTTATAGAGATGGCGGTGTAAATATTTCCATGTTCATAGAGATAGCGGAGTTGATTTTCCATGTTTATAGAGATAGATGTGTGGATATTTCCATGTTTATACAGATAGGGGTGTAGATATTTCCATGTTTATAGAGATGGCGGTGTAGATAATTCCATGTTTATACAGATCACGGTGTAGATATTTCCAAGTTTATACAGATCGCGGTGTAGATATTTCCATGTTTATACAGATCATGGTGTAGATATTTCCATGTTTACACCGATCGCGGTGTTGATATTACCATGTTTGTAGGGATAGCGGTGCAAATATTTCCACATTTATACAGATAGCGGTGTAGTTATTAGCATGTTTATACAGATAGTGGTGTAGATATTTCCATGTATAAACAGATGTCTGTGTATATATTTCCATGTTTAATCAGATGGCGGTGTAGATATTTCCTTGTTTATACAAATAGCGGTGTAGTTATTTCCATGTTTATTCAGATATCGGTGTAGATATTTGCATGTATATACAGATGGCTGTGTAGATATTTCCATGTTTATACAGATGGCTGTGTAGATATTTCCATGTTTATACAGATGACTTTGAAGGTATTTCCATGTTTATACAGATGGCGGTGTACGTTTTTCCATGTTTATAGAGATATCCGTGTAAATATTTTCATGTTTATACAGATAGCGTTGTAGATATTTCCATGTTTATACAGATCGTGGTGTAGATATTTCCATGTTTATACAGACAGCAGTGGAGATATTTCCATGTTTATACACATAGCGGTGTACATATTTCCATGTTTATGGAGACAGCAGTGTTGGTATTTACATGTTTATACAGATAGCGGTGCAGATATTTCCATGTTTATAGAGATGCCTATGCAGATATTTCCTTATTTATACAGAGGGCTGTTTAGATATTTCCATGTTTATACAGATGGCAGTGTAGATATTTCCATGTTGCTACCCATGACTGTGTAGGTATTTCCATGTTTACAGATGGCTTTGTAGATATTTCCATGTTTACAGAGATAGGGGTGTAGATATTTCCATGTTTATACAGATAGCGGTGTATATATTTCCATGCTTATACAGACCACTGTGTAGATATTTCCATATTTATACAGATAGCGGTGCAGATATTTCCATGTTTGTACAGATGCCGGTGTTGATATTTCCATCTATACCCAGATGACCGTGTAGATATTTCCATGTTTATGCAGATGGCGGCGCAGATATTTCCATGGATATGTAGATGGCGGTGTAGATATTTCCATGTTTATACAGATGGCGGCACAGATATTTCTTTGGATATGTAGTTGGTGGTGTAGATATTTCCATGTTTATACAGATAGCGGTGTAGTTATTTCCATGTTTACAGAGATAGCGGTGTAGATATTTCCATGTTTCTACAGATGACTGTGTAGATATTTCCATGTTTGTACAGATGGCAGTGTAGATATTTCCATGTTTATGGAGATAGCGGTGTAGATATTTTCATGTTTATACAGATTGCGGTGAAGATATTTCCATGTTTATACAGATGGCTGTGCCGATATTTCCATGTTTATACAGGGTTCTCTGTAGATATTTCCATGTTTATATAGATGACATTGTAGATATTTCCAGGTTTATACAGATGACTGTGTAGATATTTCCATGTTAATACAGATGGTGGTGTAGACATTTCCATGTTTATAGAGATAGCGGTTTAAATATTTCCATCTTTATACAGAGAGTGGTGTAGAAGTTTCCATATTTATACAGATGGCGGTGTAGATACAGCCAAGTTTCTGAGTATGGCAGTGTAGATATTTTCATGTTTACATAGATGGCGGTGTAGATATTTCCATGTTTACAGAGATTGCGGTGTAGATATTTCCATGTTTATAGTGCAAGTGGTGTAGGTATTTCCCTGTTTATAGAGATAGCATTGTAGACATTTCCATATTTAAACTGGTAGTGGTGTAGGTATTTCCATTTTTCTAAAGATGGCGGTGTAGATATTTCCTTGATTATACAGATAGCGGTGTATATATTTCCATGTATGTACAGATAGCGGTGTAGATATTTCCACATTTACACAGATAGCGGTGGAGGTATTTCCCTGTTTATACAGATAGTGATGTAGATATTTACATGTTTATAGAGATAGCGGTGTAGATATTTCCATGTTTATAGAGATAGTGGTGTAGATATTTCCTTGTTTATACAGTTGGCTGTGTAGATATTTCCATGCTTATACAGATGGCTGTGTAGATATTTCCATGTTTATACAGATGACTTTGTAGGTATTTCCATGTTTATACAGATGGCGGTGTAGATATTTCCATGTTTATAGAGATAGCTGTGTAGATATTTCCATGTTTACACACATAGCGGTATAGATATTTCCGTGTTTATATAGATCGCGTTGTAGATATTTCCATGTTTATACAGGTCGCGGTGTAGATATTTCCATGTTTATACAGATAGCGGTGTAGATATTTCCATGTTTATACAGATTGCGGTGTAGATATTTCCATGTTTATACAGATTGCGGTGTAGATATTTCCATGTTTATAGAGATGGCGGTGTAGATATTTCCATGTTTATAGAGATAGCGGTGTAGATATATCCATGTTCATAGAGATTGCAGTGAGGATATTTCCATGTTTATACAGATAGCAGTGTAGATATTTCCAGTTTTATAGAGATAGCAGTTTAGATATTTCATAATTATACCGATAGCGGTGTAGATATTTCCATGTTTATACAGATGGCGGTGTATATATTTCCACGTTTATACAGATAGCGGTGTAGATACCTCCACGTTAATACAGATGGCGGTGTAGATATTTCCATCTTTCTTCAAATGGCAGTGTAGTTATTTCCATGTTTATATAGATGGCAGTGTAGATATTTTCTTGTTTATGAAGATGGCGTTGTAGATACTACCATGTTTAAAGAGATGGCGGTGTGTATATTTCCATGTTGATGGGGATAGCGGTGTAGATATTTCCATGTTTATAGAGATAGCGGTGTAGTTATTTCCATGGTTATAGAGATAGCGGTGTAGATATTTCCATGTTTCTACAGATGACTGTGTAGATATTTCTATGTTTGTACAGATGGCAGTGTAGATATTTCCATGTTTATAGAGATAGCGGTGTAGATATCTTCATGTTTATACAGATTGCGGTGGAGATTTGTCCATGTTTATACAGATAGCAATGGAAATATTTCCACGTTATTACACATAGCGGTGTAGATATTTCCATGTTTATACAGATAGCGGTGAAGATATTTCCATGTTTATACAGATGGCTGTGCCGATATTTCCATGTTTATACAGAGTTCTCTGTAGATATTTACATGTTTATATAGATGACATTGTAGATATTTCCAGGTTTATACAGATGACTGTGTAGATATTTCCATGTTAATACAGATGGCGGTGTAGATATTTCCATGTTTATAGAGATAGCGGTATAGATATTTCCATGTATATAGAGATAGCGGTTTAAATATTTCCATCTTTATACAGAGAGTGGTGTAGATATTTCCATGTTTATTGAGATGGCGGTGTACATACAGCCATGTTTCTGAGTATGGCAGTGTAGACATTTTCATGTTTACATAGATGGCGGTGTAGATATTTCCATGTTTACAGAGATTGCGGTGTAGATAATTCCATGTTTATAGTGCAAGTGGTGTAGGTATTTACATGTTTATAGAGATAGCAGTGTAGACATTTCCATATTTATACAGGTAGCGGTGTAGGTATTTCCATGTTTATACAGATGGCAGTGTAGATATTTCCATGTTTCTAAAGATGGCGGTGTAGATATTTCCTTGTTTATACAGATAGCGGTGTATATATTTCCATGTATATACAGACAGCGGTGTAGATATTTCCATGTTTACACAGATAGTGGTGGAGATATTTCCCTGTTTATACAGATAGCGATGTAGATATTTCCATGTTTATACAGATAGCGGTGTAGATATTTCCATGTTTATAGAGATAGTGGTGTAGATATTTCCATGTTTATACACATGGCTGTGTAGATATTTCCATGTGTATACAGATGGCAGTGTAGATATTTCCTTGTTTATACATATAGCGGTGTTGATAATTCCATGTTAACAGTTATAGCGGTAAAGATATTTCCACCTTTGCACAGATTGCGGTGTAGACATTGCAAACTTTACACAGATAGCGGTGTAGATATTTTCAAGTTTACACAGATACCTGTGTCGATATTTCCATGTTTACAGAGATATCATTTTAGATATTTCCATGTTTATACAGATAGCGGTGTAGTTATTTACATGTTGATACAGATAGCGGTGTAGATATTTTCAGGGTTATACAGATAGTGGTGTAGATATTTCCACGTTTTACAGATAGCTGTGTAGATATTTCCCTGTTTACACAGATAGCGTTGTAAATATTTCCATGTTTACACAGATAGCGTTGTAGATATTTCCATGCATACACAGATTGCGGTGTAGATATTTCCAAGTTTACACAGATAGCTGTGTAGATATTTCCATGTTTACACAGAGAGCGTTGTAGATATTTCATTGTTTATAGAGATAGCGGTGTAGGTATTTCCATGTTTTTAAAGACACCGGTGTAGGTATTTCCATGTTTATAAAGATAGCGGTGGAGATATTTCCATGTTTATACAGATAGCGGTGTAAAAATTTCCATGCTTATTCAGATATCGGTGTAGTTATTTCCATATTTATACAGATAGTGTTGTAGATATTTCCATGTTTATACAGGTAGCGGTGTAGAAATTCCCATGTTTATACAGATCGCTTTGTATATATTTCCATCTTTCTACAGATGTCAGTGTAGATATTTCCAAGTTTATACAGATGTCTGTGTATATATTTCCATGTTTATGCAGATGGCGGTATAGATATTTCCATGTTTATAGTGACGGCGGTGTAGTTATTTCTATGTTTATAGAGATAGCGGTGTAAATATTTCGATGTTTGTAGAGATGGTGGTGTAAGTATTTTCATGTTTATAGAGATAGCGGTGTAGATATTTCCATGTTTATACAGATAGCGGTGTTGCTACTTCCATGTTTATACAGATAGCGGTGTAGATATTTCCATGTTAATACAGCTCACGGTGTAGATATTTCCATCTTTATACAGATGGGAGTGGAGATATTTCCATGTTTATACAGATAGCAGTGTAGGTATTTCCATGTCTATAGAGATAACGGTGTAGGTATTTCCATATTTATACAGATTGCGGTGTAGATACTTCCATCTTTATACAGATGGCGGTGTAGATATATCCATGTTTATACAGATAGAATGGAAGATATTTCTATGTTTATACAGATAGTGGTGTAGATATTTCCAAATTTATAAAGATGGTGGTGTAGATACATCCATATTTCTGAAGAAGGCGGTGTAGATATTTTCATGTTTATAGAGATGGCGGTGTAGATATTTCCATGTATATAGAGATTGCAGTGTAGATATTTCCATGTTTATAGAGAAAATGGTTTAGGTATTTCCATGTTTATTGAGATAGCGGTCTAGACATTTCCATATTCATACAGATAGCGGTGTAGGTATTTCCATGTTTATACAGATTGCGGTGTATATATTTCCATGTTTCTACAGATGGCGGTGTAGATATTTCCTTGTTTATAAAGACAGCGGTGTAGATATTTCCATGTTTGTAGAGAAATTGGTGTAGGTATTTCCATGTTTATAGAGATAGCGGTGTAGACATTTCCATATTTATACAGATAGGGGTGTAGGTATTTCCATGTTTTTGCAGATTGCGGAGCAGATATTTCCATGTTTCTACAGATGGCGGTGTAGATATTTCCTTGTTTATACAGACAGCGGTGTAGATATTTCCATGTTTATACAGGTAGCGGTGTAGATATTTCCATGTTTACAGAGACAGCGGTGTAATTATTTCCATCTTTGCACAGATTGCTGTGAAGATATTTCCATGTTTACGCAGATAGCTCTGTAGATATTTCCAAGTTTACACAGATAGTTGTGTAGATATTTCCATGTTTACACACATAGCGTTGTAGATATTTCCATGTTTATAGAGATTTCGGTGTAGATATCTCCATGTTTATTCAGAAAGCGGTGTAGATATTTTCATGTATATAGAGATAGCGGAGGAGATATTTCCATGTTTATAGAGACTGCAGTATAGATATTTCCATGTTTATACAGATAGCGGTGTAGATATTTCCATGTTTACAGAGATAGCAGTGTACATATTTCCATCTTTGCACAGATTGCTGTGTAGATATTTCCATTTTTACACAGACAGCTGTGTAGATATTTCCAAGTTTACACAGGTAGCTGTGTAGATGTTTCCATGTTTTTACAGATAGCGGTGTAGATATTTCCATGTTTATAGAGATAGCGGTGTAGGTATTTACATGTTTATACAGATAGCGGTGGAGATATTTCCTGTTTATACAGATAGCGATGTAGATATTTCCATGTTTATACAGATAGCGGTGTAGGTATTTCCATGTTTATACAGATAGCGGTGTAGATATTTCCATGTATATAGAGATAGCGGTGTAGATATTCCCATGTTTATACAGATGGCTGTGTAGATATTTCCATGTGTATACAGATGGCAGTGTAGATATTTCCATCTTTATACATATAGCGGTGTAGATATTTCCATGTTTACAGATACAGCGGTAAAGATATTTCCACCATTGCACAGATTGCTGTGCAGACATTGCAAACTTTACACAGATAGCGGTGTAGATATTTCCAAGTTTAAACAGATACCTGTGTCGATATTTCCATGTTTACAGAGATATCATTGAGGATATTTCCATGTTTCTACAGATGACTGTGTAGATATTTCCATGTTTGTACAGATGGCAGTGTAGATATTTCCATGTTTATGGAGATAGCGGTGTAGATATTTTCATGTTTATACAGATTGCGATGGAGATTTGTCCATGTTTATACAGATAGCATTGGAGATATTTCCACGTTAATACACATAGCGGTGTAGATATTTCCATGTTTATACAGATAGCGGTGAAGATACTTCCATGTTTATACAGATGGCTGTGCCGATATTTCCATGTTTATACAGGGTTCTCTGTAGATATTTCCATGTTTATATAGATGACAGTGTAGATATTTCCAGGTTTATACAGATGACTGTGTAGATATTTCCATGTTAATACAGATGGTGGTGTAGACATTTCCATGTTTATAGAGATAGCGGTTTAAATATTTCCATCTCTATACAGAGAGTGGTGTAGAAGTTTCCATATTTATACAGATGGCGGTGTAGATACAGCCATGTTTCTGAGTATGGCAGTGTAGATATTTTCATGTTTACATAGATGGCGGTGTAGATATTTCCATGTTTACAGAGATTGCGGTGTAGATATTTCCATGTTTATAGTGCAAGTGGTGTAGGTATTTCCCTGTTTATAGAGATAGCATTGTAGACATTTCCATATTTAAACAGGTAGCGGTGTAGGTATTTCCATTTTTCTAAAGATGGCGGTGTAGATATTTCCTTGTTTATACAGATAGCGGTGTATATATTTCCATGTATGTACAGATAGCGGTGTAGATATTTCCACATTTACACAGATAGCGGTGGAGGTATTTCCCTGTTTATACAGATAGTGATGTAGATATTTACATGTTTATAGAGATAGCGGTGTAGATATTTCCATGTTTATAGAGATAGTGGTGTAGATATTTCCTTGTTTATACAGTTGGCTGTGTAGATATTTCCATGCTTATACAGATGGCTGTGTAGATATTTCCATGTTTATACAGATGACTTTGTAGGTATTTCCATGTTTATACAGATGGCGGTGTAGATATTTCCATGTTTATAGAGATAGCTGTGTAGATATTTCCATGTTTACACACATAGCGGTATAGATATTTCCGTGTTTATATAGATCGCGTTGTAGATATTTCCATGTTTATACAGGTCGCGGTGTAGATATTTCCATGTTTATACAGATAGCGGTGTAGATATTTCCATGTTTATACAGATTGCGGTGTAGATATTTCCATGTTTATACAGATTGCGGTGTAGATATTTCCATGTTTATAGAGATGGCGGTGTAGATATTTCCATGTTTATAGAGATAGCGGTGTAGATATATCCATGTTCATAGAGATTGCAGTGAGGATATTTCCATGTTTATACAGATAGCAGTGTAGATATTTCCAGTTTTATAGAGATAGCAGTTTAGATATTTCATAATTATACAGATAGCGGTGTAGATATTTCCATGTTTATACAGATGGCGGTGTATATATTTCCACGTTTATACAGATAGCGGTGTAGATACTTCCACGTTAATACAGATGGCGGTGTAGATATTTCCATCTTTCTACAAATGGCAGTGTAGTTATTTCCATGTTTATATAGATGGCAGTGTAGATATTTTCTTGTTTATGTAGATGGCGTTGTAGATACTACCATGTTTAAAGAGATGGCGGTGTGTATATTTCCATGTTGATGGGGATAGCGGTGTAGATATTTCCATGTTTATAGAGATAGCGGTGTAGTTATTTCCATGATTATAGAGATAGCGGTGTAGATATTTCCATGTTTCTACAGATGACTGTGTAGATATTTCTATGTTTGTACAGATGGCAGTGTAGATATTTCCATGTTTATAGAGATAGCGGTGTAGATATTTTCATGTTTATACAGATTGCGGTGGAGATTTGTCCATGTTTATACAGATAGCAATGGAAATATTTCCACGTTATTACACATAGCGGTGTAGATATTTCCATGTTTATACAGATAGCGGTGAAGATATTTCCATGTTTATACAGATGGCTGTGCCGATATTTCCATGTTTATACAGAGTTCTCTGTAGATATTTACATGTTTATATAGATGACATTGTAGATATTTCCAGGTTTATACAGATGACTGTGTAGATATTTCCATGTTAATACAGATGGCGGTGTAGATATTTCCATGTTTATAGAGATAGCGGTATAGATATTTCCATGTATATAGAGATAGCGGTTTAAATATTTCCATCTTTATACAGAGAGTGGTGTAGATATTTCCATGTTTATTGAGATGGCGGTGTACATACAGCCATGTTTCTGAGTATGGCAGTGTAGATATTTTCATGTTTACATAGATGGCGGTGTAGATATTTCCATGTTTACAGAGATTGCGGTGTAGATAATTCCATGTTTATAGTGCAAGTGGTGTAGGTATTTACATGTTTATAGAGATAGCAGTGTAGACATTTCCATATTTATACAGGTAGCGGTGTAGGTATTTCCATGTTTATACAGATGGCGGTGTAGATATTTCCATGTTTCTAAAGATGGCGGTGTAGATATTTCCTTGTTTATACAGATAGCGGTGTATATATTTCCATGTATATACAGACAGCGGTGTAGATATTTCCATGTTTACACAGATAGTGGTGGAGATATTTCCCTGTTTATACAGATACCGATGTAGATATTTCCATGTTTATACAGATAGCGGTGTAGATATTTCCATGTTTATAGAGATAGTGGTGTAGATATTTCCATGTTTATACACATGGCTGTGTAGATATTTCCATGTGTATACAGATGGCAGTGTAGATATTTCCTTGTTTATACATATAGCGGTGTTGATAATTCCATGTTAACAGTTATAGCAGTTAAGATATTTCCACCTTTGCACAGATTGCGGTGTAGACATTGCAAACTTTACACAGATAGCGGTGTAGATATTTTCAAGTTTACACAGATACCTGTGTCGATATTTCCATGTTTACAGAGATATCATTTTAGATATTTCCATGTTTATACAGATAGCGGTGTAGTTACTTACATGCTGATACAGATAGCGGTGTAGATATTTTCAGGGTTATACAGATAGTGGTGTAGATATTTCCACGTTTTACAGATAGCTGTGTAGATATTTCCCTGTTTACACAGATAGCGTTGTAAATATTTCCATGTTTACATAGATAGCGTTGTAGATATTTCCATGCATACACAGATTGTGGTGTAGATATTTCCAAGTTTACACAGATAGCTGTGTAGATATTTCCATGTTTACACAGAGAGCGTTGTAGATATTTCATTGTTTATAGAGATAGCGGTGTAGGTATTTCCATGTTTTTAAAGACACCGGTGTAGGTATTTCCATGTTTATAAAGATAGCGGTGGAGATATTTCCATGTTTATACAGATAGCGGTGTAAAAATTTCCATGCTTATTCAGATATCGGTGTAGTTATTTCCATATTTATACAGATAGTGTTGTAGATATTTCCATGTTTATACAGGTAGCGGTGTAGAAATTCCCATGTTTATACAGATCGCTTTGTAGATATTTCCATCTTTCTACAGATGTCAGTGTAGATATTTCCAAGTTTATACAGATGTCTGTGTATATATTTCCATGTTTATGCAGATGGCGGTATAGATATTTCCATGTTTATAGTGACGGCGGTGTAGTTATTTCTATGTTTATAGAGATAGCGGTGTAAATATTTCGATGTTTGTAGAGATGGTGGTGTAAGTATTTTCATGTTTATAGAGATAGCGGTGTAGATATTTCCATGTTTATACAGATAGCGGTGTTGCTACTTCCATGTTTATACAGATAGCGGTGTAGGTATTTCCATGTTAATACAGCTCACGGTGTAGATATTTCCATCTTTATACAGATGGGAGTGGAGATATTTCCATGTTTATACAGATAGCAGTGTAGGTATTTCCATGTCTATAGAGATAGCGGTGTAGGTATTTCCATATTTATACAGATTGCGGTGTAGATACTTCCATCTTTATACAGATGGCGGTGTAGATATATCCATGTTTATACAGATAGAATGGAAGATATTTATATGTTTATACAGATAGTGGTGTAGATATTTCCAAATTTATAAAGATGGTGGTGTAGATACATCCATATTTCTGAAGAAGGCGGTGTAGATATTTTCATGTTTATAGAGATGGCGGTGTAGATATTTCCATGTATATAGAGATTGCAGTGTAGATATTTCCATGTTTATAGAGAAAATGGTTTAGGTATTTCCATGTTTATTGAGATAGCGGTGTAGACATTTCCATATTCATACAGATAGCGGTGTAGGTATTTCCAAGTTTATACAGATTGCGGTGTATATATTTCCATGTTTCTACAGATGGCGGTGTAGATATTTCCTTGTTTATAAAGACAGCGGTGTAGATATTTCCATGTTTGTAGAGAAATTGGTGTAGGTATTTCCATGTTTATAGAGATAGCGGTGTAGACATTTCCATATTTATACAGATAGGGGTGTAGGTATTTCCATGTATTTGCAGATTGCGGAGCAGATATTTCCATGTTTCTACAGATGGCGGTGTAGATATTTCCTTGTTTATACAGACAGCGGTGTAGATATTTCCATGTTTATACAGGTAGCGGTGTAGATATTTCCATGTTTACAGAGACAGCGGTGTAATTATTTCCATCTTTGCACAGATTGCTGTGAAGATATTTCCATGTTTACGCAGATAGCTCTGTAGATATTTCCAAGTTTACACAGATAGTTGTGTAGATATTTCCATGTTTACACACATAGCGTTGTAGATATTTCCATGTTTATAGAGATTTCGGTGTAGATATCTCCATGTTTATTCAGAAAGCGGTGTAGATATTTTCATGTATATAGAGATAGCGGAGGAGATATTTCCATGTTTATAGAGACTGCAGTATAGATATTTCCATGTTTATACAGATAGCGGTGTAGATATTTCCATGTTTACAGAGATAGCAGTGTACATATTTCCATCTTTGCACAGATTGCTGTGTAGATATTTCCATTTTTACACAGACAGCTGTGTAGATATTTCCAAGTTTACACAGGTAGCTGTGTAGATGTTTCCATGTTTTTACAGATAGCGGTGTAGATATTTCCATGTTTATAGAGATAGCGGTGTAGGTATTTACATGTTTATACAGATAGCGGTGGAGATATTTCCTGTTTATACAGATAGCGATGTAGATATTTCCATGTTTATACAGATAGCGGTGTAGGTATTTCCATGTTTATACAGATAGCGGTGTAGATATTTCCATGTATATAGAGATAGCGGTGTAGATATTCCCATGTTTATACAGATGGCTGTGTAGATATTTCCATGTGTATACAGATGGCAGTGTAGATATTTCCATCTTTATACATATAGCGGTGTAGATATTTCCATGTTTACAGACAGCGGTAAAGATATTTCCACCTTTGCACAGATTGCTGTGCAGACATTGCAAACTTTACACAGATAGCGGTGTAGATATTTCCAAGTTTAAACAGATGCCTGTGTCGATATTTCCATGTTTACAGAGATATCATTGAGGATATTTCCATGTTTATACAGATAGCGGTGTAGTTATTTACATGTTGATACAGATAGCGGTGTAGATATTTTCAGGATTATACAGATAGTGGTGAAGATATTTCCACGTTTTACAGATAGCTGTGTAGATATTTCCCTGTTTACACAGATAGCGTTGAAAATATTTCCATGTTTACACAGAGAGCGTTGTAGATATTTCCATGCTTACACAGATTGCGGTGTAGATATTTGCAAGTTTACACAGATAGCTGTGTAGATATTTCCATGTTTACACAGATAGCGTTGTAGATATTTCATTGTTTATAGAGATAGCCGTGTAGGTATTTCCATGTTTTTAAAGACACCGGTGTAGGTATTTCCGTGTTTATAAAGATAGCGGTGGAGATATTTCCATGTTTATACAGATAGCGGTGTAAAAATTTCCATGCTTATACTGATAGCGGTGTAGTTATTTCCATATTCATACAGATAGTGGTGTAGATATTTCCATGTTTATACAGGTAGCGGTGTAGAAATTCCCAAGTTTATACAGATCGCTTTGTAGATATTTCCATCTTTCTACAGATGTCAGTGTAGTTATTTCCAAGTTTATACAGATGTACAGATGTCTGTGTATATATTTCCATGTTTATGCAGATGGCGGTGTAGATATTTCCATGTTTATAGTGACGGCGGTGTAGTTATTTCTATGTTTATAGTGATAGCGCTGTAAATATTTCCATGTTTGTAGAGATGGTGGTGTAAGTATTTACATGTTTATAGAGATAGCGGTGTAGATATTTCCATGTTTATACAGATAGCGGTGTTGCTACTTCCATGTTTATACAGATAGCGGTGTAGATATTTCCATGTTCATACAGCTCGCGGTGTAGATATTTCCATCTATATACAGATTGGAGTAGAGATATTTCCATGTTTACAGAGACTGCAGTATAGATATTTCCATGTTTATACAGATAGCGGTGTAGATATTTCCATGTTTACAGAGATAGCAGTGTAGATATTTCCATCTTTGCACAGATTGCTGTGTAGATATTTCCATTTTTACACAGATAGCTGTGTAGATATTTTCAAGTTTACACAGATAGCTGTGTAGATATTTCCATGTTTACACAGATAGCGTTGTAGATATTTCCATGTTTATACAGATAGCGGTGTAGATATTTCCATGTTTATACAGATAGCGGTGTAGATATTTACATGTTTATACAGATAGCGGTGGAGATATTTCCTGTTTATACAGATAGCGATGTAGATATTTCCATGTTTATACAGATAGCGGTGTAGATATTTCCATGTTTATAGAGATAGCAGTGTAGATATTTCCATGTTTATACAGAGAGCGGTGTAGATATTTCCATGTTTATACAGACGGCGGTGTAGATATTTCCATATTTATACAGATGGCAGTGTTGATATTTCCATGTTTATACAAATATCGGTGTAGATATTTCCATGTTTACAGAGATAGCGGTGTAGGAATTTCCATCTTTGCACAGATTGCCGTGTAGGTATTGCCAAATTTACACAGATAGCGGTGTAGATATTTCCAAGTTTTCACAGATAGCTGTGTAGATATTTCCATGTTTACAGAGATAGCATTTTAGATATTTCCGTGTTTATACAGAGAGCGGTGTAGTTAATTCCATGTTGATACAGATAGCGGTGTAGATATTTCCATGTTTATACAGGTAGCGGTGTAGAAATTCCCATGTTTTTACAGATCGCTTTGTAGACATTTCCATTTTTCTACAGATGTCAGTGTAGTTATTTCCAAGTTGATACAGATGGCAGTGTAGATATTTCCATGTTTATACAGATGTCTGTGTAGATATTTCCATGTTTATTCAGATGGCGGTGTAGATATTTCCATGTTTATAGAGATGGGGGTGTAGTTATTTCTATGTTTATAGAGATAGCGGTGTAAATATCTCCATGTTTATAGAGATGGTGGTGTAAGTATTTTCATGTTTATAGAGATAGCGGTGTAGATATTTCCATGTTTATACAGATGGCGGTGTAGATATTTCCATATTTATAGAGACAGCAGTGTAGATATTTCCAGGTTTATACAGATAGCGGTGTAAATATTTCCATGTTTATACAGATCGTGGTGTAGATATTTCCATGTTTATACAGATGCCGGTGTAGATATTTCCATGTTTATACAGATAACTATGTAAGTATTTCCATGTTTATACAGATAGCGTTGTAGATATTTCCATGTTTATACTGATCGTGGTGTAGATATTTCCATGATTATAGAGATGGCGGTGTAGATATTTCCATGTTCATAGCGATAGCGGTGTTGATTTTTCCATGTTTATAGAGATAGCGGTTTAGATATTTCCATGTTTATACAGATCACGGTGTAGATATATCCTCGTTTATACAAATAGCGGTGTAGTTATTTCCATGTTTATACAGATAGCGATGTAGATATTTCCATGTATATAGAGATGGCTGTGTAGATATTTCCATGTTTATACAGATGGCTGTGTAGATATTTCCATGTTTATAGAGATAGCTCTGTAGATATTTCCATGTTTATACAGATAGCGGTGTAGATATTTCCATGTTTATACAGATAGCAGTGTAGATATTTCCATGTTTATACAGATCGCGGTGTAGATATTTCCATGATTACACAGATAACGGTGTAGATATTTCAATGTTTTTACAGATATCGTTGTAGATATTTCCATGTTTACACAGATTGCGCTGTAGATATTTCCATCTTTCTACAGATGGCATTGTAGATATTTCCATGGTTATACAGATGGCGGTGTAGATATTTCCATGTTTATATAGATGGTGGTGTAGATATTACCATGTTTATACAGATAGCGGTGTAGATATTTCCGTGTTTATACAGATCGTGGTGTAGATATTTCCGTGTTTATACAGATAGCGGAGTAGTTATTTCCATGTTTATACAGATAGCGGTGTACATATTTCCATGTTTATAGAGCTAGCGGTGTAGGTATTTCCATGTTTATAGACATAGCGGTGTAGATATTTCCATGTTTATATAGATGGCGTTGTAGATATTTCCATGTTTATACCGATAGCGGTGTTGGTATTTCCACGTTTATACAAACAGCGATGTAGATATTTCCATGTTTATAAAGCTCGCGGTGCTGATATTTATATCTTTATACAGATGGCATTGTAGATATTTCCTTATTCACACTGATGAAGGTGTAGATGTTTCCATGTTTATACAGATGGCGGAGTAGTTAGTTCCATGTTTATGGAGATGGCAGTGTAGATATTTTCATGTTTATAGAGATTGCGGTGTAGATATTTCCATGTATAAAGAGATAGCAGTGTAGATATTTACATGTTTATACAGATGGCTGTGTAGATATTTACATGCGTATACAGATGGCATTGTAGATATTTCCATGTTTATACACATGATTGTATAGGTATTTCCATGTTTTTACAGATGGCAGTGCAGATATTTCCATGTTTATAGAGATAGCGGTGTAGATATTTCCGTGTTTGTACAGATGTCGGTGTTGATATTTCCATCTATACACAGATGGCCGTGTAGATATTCCCATGTTTATACAGATGTCGGCGTATATATTTCCATGTTTACACAGATGGTGGTGTAGATATTTCCGTGTTTATACACATGGCGGAGTAGATACTTCCATCTTTATGGAGATGGCAGTGTAGTTATTTTCATGTTTATAGAGATGGCGGTGTAGATATTTCCATATTTATAGAGATAGCGGTGTAGATACTTCCATCTTTCTACAGATGGCGGTGTAGGTAATTCCATGTTTATACAGATGGCCGTGTAGATATTTCCATGTGTATACAGATGGTATTGTAGGTATTTCCATGCTTATACAGATGGTGGTGTAGATATTTCCACGTTTATTCAGATGACTGTTTAGATATTTCCATGTTTTTACAGATGGCAGTGTAGATTTGTCAATGTTTATAGAGATGGCTCTGTAGATATTTCCATGTTTATACAGATAACGGTGGAGATATTTCCATGTTTATACAGAGAGCAGTGGAGATATTTCCATGTTTATACACATAGCGCTGTACATATTTCCATGTTTATAGAGACAGCGGGGTAGGTATTTCCATGTTTATACACATAGCGGTTCAGTTATTACCAGGTTTACACAGATGCCTATGCAGATATTTCCATATTTATACAGAGGGCTGTGTAGATATTTCTGTTTATACAGATGGCAGTGTAGATATTTAAATGTTCCTACATATGACTGTGTAGGTATTTCCATGTTTATAGAGATGGCGGTGTAGATATTTCCATGTTTATACATATAGCGGTGTAGATATTTTCATGTGTATAGAGATAGCTGTGTAGATATTTCCATATTTATACAGAGAGCGGTGCAGATATTTCCATGTTTATACAGATAGGGGTGTAGATATTTTCATGTTTATACACATGGCTGTGTAGATATTTCCATGTTTATACAGATGGCTGTGTAGATATTTCCATGTTTATACAGATGGCAGTGTAGATATTTCCATGTTTATACAGATGACTGTGTAGATATTTCCAAGCTTATATAGATGACGTTGTAGGTGTTTCCATGTTTATAGAGATAACGGTGTAGATATTTCCATGTTTACACAGATAAGGGTGTAGATATTTCCATTTTTATAGAGATAGCGGTGTAGATGTTTCCATCTTTATTCAGATAGCGGTGTAGATATTTCCATGTTTATACAGATCATGGTGTAGATATTTCCATGTTTATACAGATAGCCTTGTACATATTTCCATGTTTATACAGATGACTTTGTAGAGATTTCCATGTTTTTACAGATGCCGGTACAGATATTCCCATGTTTATAGAGATAGAGGTGTAGATATTTCCGTGTATATACTGATGGCTGTGTAGATCTTTACATGTGTATATAGATGGCATTGTAGATATTTTTAAGTTTGTATAGATGGTGGTGTAGATATTTCCATGTTTATACAGATGACTGTGTGGATATTTCCGTGTTTTTACACATGGCGGATTAGATATTTCCATGTTTATACAGATAGAGGTGTACTTCCATGTTTATACAAATAGCGGTGTACATATTTCCATGTGTATAGAGATAGCAGTGTAGATATTTCCATATTTATACAGAGAGTGGTGTAAATATTTCCATGTTTATACAGATATGGGTGTACGTATTTCCATGTTTATACAGATGACTTTGTAGATATTTCCATGTTTATACTGATAGCGGTATAGATATTTCCATGGTTATACAGATAGCGGTGTTGGTATTTCCAAGCTTATACAGATAGTGATGTAGATATTTCCAAGTTTATACAGATGACTGTGTAGGTATTTCCACGTTTATACAGATGGCGGTGTAGATATTTCCATGTTTATAGAGATAGCCATGTAGATATTTCCATGTTTATACCGAAAGGGTGTAGACATTTCCATGTTTACAGAGATAGCGGTGTAGATATTTCCATGTTTATACAGATAGCGGTGAAGATATTTCCATGTTTACACAGAGAGCAGTGGAGATATTTCCATGATTATACAGATAGCAGTGGAGATATTTCCATGTTTATAGAGATGGCGGTGTAGTTATTTCCATGTTTGTACAGATGGTTTTGTAGGTATTTCCATGTGTATACAGATGACAGTGTAGATATTTCCATGTTTATACAGATGTAAGTGTAGATATTCCCATCGTTATACAGATGACTGTGTAGATATTTCCACGTTTTTACAGATGGTAGTGTAGATATTTCCGTGTTTATATAGATAGCGTTGTGGCTATTTCCATGTTTATACAGATAGCGATGTAGATATTTCCATTTTTATAGAGTTGGCTTTGTACATATTTCCATGTTGATACAGATGGCAGTGTAGATATTTCTTGTTTATACAGATAGTGGTGTAGATATTTCCATGTTTACACAGATAGTGATGTAGATATTTCCATGTTTATACAGATGACTGTGTAGGTATTTCCATGTTTAAACAAATGGCGGTGTAGATATTTCCATGTTTATAGAGATAGCCATGTAGATATTTCCATGTTACAGATAGCGGTGTAGACATTTCCAAGTTTATAGAGATAGCGGTCTAGATATATCCATATTTTTACAGATTGCCTTGTAGATATTTCCAAGTTTATACAAATAGAGGTGTAGATATTTCCATGTTTATACAGATCGCGGTGTAGATATTTCCAAGTTTATGCAGACAGAAATGTGATTATTTCCATGTTAATTCAGATGACTGTGTATATATTTCCCTGTTTATACAGATGGCGGTGCAGATATTTCCATGTTTATAGAGATAGTGGTGTAGATATTTCCATGTTTACACGTATGGCTTTATAGATATTTCCATGTGTATACAGATGGCAGTGTAGATATTTCAATGTTTATACAGATGGTGGTGTAGATATTTCCATGTTTATACAGATGACTGTGTAGATATTTCCATGTTTTTACATATGGCGGTGTAGATATTTCCATGCTTATACAGATAGTGCTGTAGATATTTCCATGTTTATACAGATGGCTGTGTAGGTATTTCCATGTGTATACAGATGGCCGTGCAGATATTTCCATGTTTATACAGATGGAGGTGTTGATATTTCCATGTTTATACAGATGACTGTGTAGATATTTCCATGTTTTTACAGATAGCGGTGGAGATATTTCCATGTTTATACAGATAGCATTGTAGATATTTCCATTTTTATACAGAAAGCGGTGTGGCTACTTCCATATTTACACAGATAGCGATGTAGAAATTTCCATGTTTATAGAGATGGCTGTGTAGATATTTCCTTGTTTATACAGACGGCAGTGTAGATATTTCCATGCTCATACAGATAGTGGAGTAGGTTTTCCATGTTTATACAGATGACTGTGTAGGTATTTCCATGTTTATACAGATGGCGGTGTAGATATTTCTATGTTAATAGAGATAGCCAAGTAGGTATTTTCATGTTTATACAGATACTAGGGTAGATATTTCCATGTTTATAGACATAGCGGTGTAGATATTTCCCTATTTTTTCATATAGCGATGGAGATATTTCCACGTTTATGCAGAGAGCGGTGTAAATATTTCCATGTTTATACAGATGACTGTGTAGATATTTCCATGTTTTTACAGATAGCGGTGGAGATATTTCCATGTTTATACAGATAGCAGTGTAGATATTTCCATGTTTATACAGATGTAGGTGAAGATATTTCCATGTTTATACAGATGACTGTGTGGATATTTCCCTGTTTTTACAGATGGCTGTGTAGATATTTCCGTGTTTATGCAGATAGCAGTGTGGCTATTTCCATGTTGATACAGATAGCGATGTGGATATTTTCATGTTTATAGAGGTGGATGTGTAGGTATTTCCATGTTTATACAGATGGCAGTGTAGTTATTACCATGTTTATACAGATAGTGGTTTAGATATTTCCACGTTTATACAGATGACTGTGTAGGTATTTCCATGTTTATACAGATGGCGCTGTAGAAATTTCCATGTTTATAGAGACAGCCATGTACGTATTTCTATGTTTATAGAGATAGCGGTGTAGACATTTCCATGTTTGTAGAGATGGCGGTGTAGATATTTCCAAGTTTATAAAGAGAGCGGTGGAGAAATTTCCATGTTTATACAGATAGCGGTGGAGATATTTCCATATTTATAGAGATGGCGGTGTAGATATTTCCAAGTTTATAGAGATAGAGGTGTAGATATTTGCGTGTTTATACAGATAGCGGTGTAGCTACTTCCATGTTTATTCAGATAGCGGTGTAGGTACTTCCATGTTCATAGAGATAGCGGTGTAGATATTTCCATGTTTATACAGATGGCTGTGTAGATATTTCCATGTGTATACAGATGGCAGTGTAGATATTTCCATGTTTATACAGATGGAGGTGTAGATATTTCCATGTTTATACAGACGACTGTGTAGATATTGCCATGTTTTTCCACATTGTGGCATAGATATTTCCATGTTTATACAGATAATGGTGTGGCTATTTCCATGTTTATACAGGTAGCGATGTAGATACTTCCATGTTTCTAGAGATGACTGTGTAGATATCTCCGTGATTATACAGATGCCAGTGTTGATATTTCCATGTTTATGCAGATAGTGGTGTAGATATTTCCATGTTTATACAGATGACTGTGTAGGTATTTCCATGTTTATACAGATGGCGTTGTAGATATATCCATGTTTACAGAGATAGCCATGTAGATATTTCCATGTTTACAGAGATGGCTGTGTAGATATTTCCAGTTTTATACAGATGGAAGTGTAGATATTACCACGTATATACAGATAGAACTGTAGATATTTCCATGTTTATACAAATGGCTGTGTAGGTATTCCCATGTTTATAAAGATAGCGCTGTAGATATTTCCATGTTTATACAGATAGCTGTGTAGTTATTTCCATGTTTATACAGACAGCAGTGTAGATATTTCCATGTTTACAGAGATAGCGGTGTAGATATTTCCATGTTTATACAGATAGCGGAGTAGATATTTCCATGTTTATACAGGTGACTGTGCAGATATTTCCATGTTTTTACAGATGGCGGTGTAGATATTTCCATGTTCATAGAGATGGCGGTGTAGATATTTCCATGTTTATACATATAGCGGTGTGGATATTTTCATGTGTATAGAGATAGCAGTGTAGATATTTCCATATTTATACAGAGAGCGGTGCAGATATTTCCATGTTTATACAGATAGGGGTGTAGATATTTCCATGTTTATACACATTGCTCTGTAGATATTTCCATGTTTATACAGATGGCTGTGTAGATTTTCCATGTTTATACAGATGGCAGTGAAGATATTTCCATGTTTATACAGATGACTGTGTAGATATTTCCAAGCTTATACAGATGACGTTGTAGGTGTTTGCATGTTTATAGAGATAACGGTGTAGATATTTCCATGTTTATACAGATAAGGGTGTAGATATTTCCATCTTTATAGAGATAGCGGTGTAGATGTTTCCATCTTTATTCAGCTAGCGGTGTAGATATTTCCATGTTTATACAGATCATGGTGTAGATATTTCCATGTTTATACAGATCATGGTGTAGATATTTCCATGTTTATACAGCTAGCCTTGTAGATATTTCCATATTTATACAGATGACTTTGTAGAGATTTCCATGTTTTTACAGATGACGGTACAGATATTCCTATGTTTATAGAGATAGAGGTGTAGATATTTCCGTGTATATACTGATGGCTGTGTAGATCTTTACATGTGTATATAGATGGCATTGTAGATATTTTTAAGTTTGTATAGATGGTGGTGTAGATATTTCCATGTTTATACAGATGACTGTGTGGATATTTCCGTGTTTTTACACATGGCGGAGTAGATATTTCCATGTTTATACAGATAGCGGTGTACTTCCATGTTTATACAAATAGCGGTGTAGATATTTCCATGTGTATAGAGATATCAGTGTAGATATTTCCATATTTATACAGAGAGTGGTGTAAATATTTCCATGTTTATACAGATATGGGTGTACGTATTTCCATGTTTATACAGATGACTTTGTAGATATTTCCATGTTTATACTGATAGTGGTGTAGATATTTCCATGGTTATACAGATAGCGGTGTTGGTATTTCCATGCTTATACAGATAGTGATGTAGGTATTTCCATGTTTATACAGTTGACTGTGTAGGTATTTCCATGTTTATACAGATGGCGGTGTAGATATTTCCATGTTTATAGAGATAGCCATGTAGATATTTACATGTTTATACCGAAAGGGTGTAGACATTTCCATGTTTATAGAGATAGCGGTGTAGATATTTCCATGTTTATACAGATAGCGGTGAAGATATTTCCATGTTTACACAGAGAGCAGTGGAGATATTTCCATGTTTATACAGATAGCGGTGGAGATATTTCCATGTTTATAGAGATGGCGGTGTAGATATTTCCATGTTTGTACAGATGGTTTTGTAGGTATTTCCATGTGTATACAGATGACAGTGTAGATATTTCCATGTATATACAGATGGAAGTGTAGATATTCCAATCTTTATACAGATGACTGTGTAAATATTTCCATGTTTTTACAGATGGTAGTGTAGATATTTCCGTGTTTATATAGATAGCGTTGTGGCTATTTCCATGTTTATACAGATAGTGATGTAGATATTTCCATGTTTATAGAGATGGCTGTGTACATATTTCCATGTGTATGCAGATGGCAGTGTAGATATTTCCATGTTTATACAGATAGTGGTGTAGATATTTCCATGTTTATACAGTTGACTGTGTAGTTATTTCCATGTTTATACAGCTGGCAGTGTACGTATTTCCGTGTTTATACAGATATCGGTGTAGATATTTCCATGGTTTTACAGATAGCAGTGGAGATATTTCCACGTTTATAGAGTTAGTGGTGTAGATATTTCCGTGTTTATACAGATGACTGTGTAAGTATTTCCGTGTTTATACAGATGGGGGAGTAGATATTTCAATGTATACAGAGATAGGAATGTAGATATTTCCATGTTTACAGAGATAGCGGTGTAGACATTTCCATGTTTATAGAGATAGCGGTGTAGATATTTCCATATTTATACAGATAGCAGTAAAGTTATTTCCATGTTTACACAGATAGCGGTGTAGATATTTCCATGTTTATATAGATAGCGGTGTAGATATATACATGTTTATACAGATGGTGATGTAGATATTTCCATGTTCATAGAGATAGAGGTGTCGATATTTCCATGTTTATACACGTAGCGATATAGTTATTTCCATGTTTACAGAGATAGAGGTGTAGATATTTCTATATTGGCACGGATTGCGGTGTCGATATTTCCATCTTCACCCTGATAGCGGTATACATATTTCCATGTTTACACAGACAGCTGTGTATATACTTCCATGTTTCCACAGATAGTGCTGTAGATATTTCCATGTTTATACAAATTGCGGTGTAGATATTTCCGTGTTTATAAAGATAGCGGTGTAGTTATTTCCATGTTTATAGAGATAACAGTTTAGAGAATTCCATGTTTGTAGGTATTTCCGTGTGTATACAGATGACAGTGTAGTTATTTCGATGTTTATATAGATGGAGGTGTAGATATTTCCCTTTTTATACAGATGATTGTGTAGATATTTCCATGTTTTTACAGATGGCGGTGTAGATACATCCATGTTTATACAGATAGCAGTGCGTCTATTTCCATGTTTATACAGATAGAGATGTAGATATTTCCATGTTTTTAGAGATGGCTGTGTAGATATTTCCATGTTTATACAGAGGGCAGTGTAGATATTTCCATGTTTATACAGATATTGGTGTAGGTATTTCCGTGTTTATACAGATGACTGTGTAGGTATTTCCGTGTTTATACAGATGGCGGTGTAGATATTTCCATGTTTATAGAGATAGCCATGTAGATATTTCCATGTTGATAAAGATAGCGGTGTGGACATATCCAAGTCTATAGAGATAGCGTTGTAGGTATATCCATATTTATACAGTTAGTGGTGTAGATATTTCCAAGTTTATACAGATAGTCGTGTAGATATTTCCAAGTTTATAGAGATAGAAGTGTAGATATTTCCATGTTTATACAGATAGCGGTGTAGATATTTCCATGTTTATACAGATAGCAGTGTAGGTATTTCCATGTTTATGGAGATAGCGATGTAGATATTTCTATGTTTATACAGATGACTGTGTAGATATTTCCATGTTTTTACAGGTGGCGGTGTAGATATTTCCATGTTTATACAGATAGCGGTGTGGCTATTTCCAAGTTTATACAGACAGCAATGTAGATATTTCCATATTTACAGAGATGCCTGTGTAGATATTTCCATGTTTATACAGATGGAAGTGTAGATATTTCTATGTTTATACAGATAACGCTGTAGATATTTCCATGTTTATGCAGATGGCTGTGTAGGTATTCCCATGTTTATAAAGATAGCGCTGTAGATATTTCCATGTTTATACAGATAGCTGTGTAGGTATTTCCATGTTTATACAGATAGCAGTGTATATATTTACATGTTTACAGATATAGCGGTGTAGATATTTCCATGTTTATACAGATAGCGGTGGAGATATTTCCATGTTTATACAGATAACGGTGGAGATATTTCCTTGTTTATACAGATGGCGGTGTAGATATTATGAAGTTCATACAGATGGCGGTATAGATATTTCCAAGATTATACAGATAGCGGTGTAGATGTTTCCATTTTTATACAAATGGCGGTGTAGATAGTACCATGATCATGGAGATGGCAGTGTAGATATTTCCATGTTTATAGAGATAGCAGTGTAGATATTTCCATGTTTATAGAGATAGCAGCATTGTTGTTTCCATGTTTTTAGAGTTAGCGGTGTAGATATTTCCAAGTTTATACAGACGGCTGTGTAGATATTTCCATGTGTGTACAGATGGCAGTGTGCATAATTCCATGTTTATACAGATGGTGGTGAAATAATTCCATGTTTTTTCAGATGACTGTGTGGATATTTCCATGTTTTTACAGATGGCGGTGTATATATTTCCATTTTTCTACAGATGGTGGTGTAGATATTTCCCTGTTTATACAGATAGCGATGTAGATATTTCCATGTTTATGGAGATGGCTGTGTAGATATTTCCCTGTTTATACAGAGGGCAGTGTAGATATGTCCATATTTATACAGATGGCGGTGTAGGAATTTCAAGTTTATACAGATAGCGGTGTAGATATTTCCAAGTTTATGCAGATATTGGTGAAGATATTTCCATGTTTATAAAGATAGCGGTGTAGATATTTCCATGTTTATACAGATAGCGGTGTAGGTATTTCCATATTTATAGAGATAGCACTGTAGATATTTCCATGTTTACACAGATGGCTGTGTAGTTATTTCCATGTGTATACTGATGGCAGTGTAGATGTTTCCATGTTTATACAGATGGAGGTGTAGATATTTTCACGTTTATACAGATGGCGGTGTAGATATTTCCATGTTTATTCAGATAGCGCTGTGGCAATTTCCATGTTTATAAAATAGTGATGTAGAGATTTCCATGATTGTAGAGATGGCTGTGTAGATATTTCCATGTTTACACAGATGACAGTATACATATTACCATGTTTATACACAGAGCGGTGGAGATACTTCCATGTTTATACAGATGACTGTGTGGGTATTTCCATGTTTATACAGATGGCGGTGTAGATATTTCCATGTTTATAGAGATAGACATGTAGATATTTCCATGTTTATACAGATAGCGGTGTAGATATTTTCATGTTTATTCAGATAGCGTTGTATGTATTTCCATGTTCATAGAAGTAGTGGTGTAGATATTTCCATGTTTATACGGATGGCTGTGTAGATATTTCCATATGTATACAGATGGCAGTGTAGATATTTTCATGTGTATACAGATGGAATTGTAGACATTTCCATGTTTATATCGATGACTGTGTAGATATTTCCATGTTTTTACACATGGCGGCGTAGATATTTCCATGTTTATACATATAGCGGTGTGGGTATTTCCATGTTTCTACAGATAGCGATGTAGATATTTCCATGTTTATAAAGATGACTGTGTAGGTATTTCCGTATTTATATAGATGGCAGTGCAGATATTTCCATGTTTATACATATCGTGTGGTAGATATTTCCATGTTTATACAGATGACTGTGTAGGTATTTCCATGTTTATACAGATGGCGGTGTAGATATTTCCATGTTTATACAGATAGCGGTGGAGATATTTCCATCTTTATACAGATAGCGGTGGAGATATTTCCATGTTTATAGAGATAGTAGTGTATATATTTCCATGTTTATACAGATAGCTGTGTGGCTATTTCCATGTTTATACAGATAGCGGTGTACATATTTCCATGTTTATAGAGATGGCTGTGTAGATATTTACATATTTACCCAGATGGCAGTGAAGATATTTCCAATTTTAGAAAGATAATGGTGTAAGTATTTCCTTGTTTATACAGATTGCGGTGTAGGTATTTCCATTTTTATAGAGATAGCGGTGTAGATATTTCCATGTTTAGACAGATGACAGTGTAGATATTTCCATGTTTTTACAGATGGCGGTGTATATATTTCCATGTTTATACAGATAGCGGTGTGGCTATTTCCATGTTTATACAGAGAGTGGTGTAGATATTTCCATGTTTACAGAGATAGCTGTGTAGATATTTACATGTTTATACAGATGGTAGTGAAGATATTTTCATGTTTATACAGATAGTGTTGTAGATATTTCCAGGTTTATACAGATGACTGTGTAGTTATTTCCATGTTTATACAGATGGCGGTGAAGATATTTCCATGTTTATAGAGACAGCCATGTAGATATTTCCATGTTTATACAGATAGCGATGTAGACATTTACATGTTTATAGAGATAGCGCTGTAGATATTTCCATATTTATACAGATAGCGGTGTCACTATTTCCATGTTTATACAGATAGAGGTGGAGATATTTCCATGTTTATACAGATAGCAGTGTAGATATTTCCATGTTTATACAGATAGCTGTGTGGCTATTTCCATGTTTATACAGATAGCGTTGGAGATACTTCCATGTTTATACAGATAGCTGTGTAGATATTTCCATGTGTATACAGATATCAGTGTAGATATTTCCATGTTTATACAGATGGAGGTGTAGATATTTCCATGTTTATACAGATAGCGGTGTAGATATTTACATGTTTATTCAGATAGCGGTGGAGATATTTCCTGTTTATACAGATAGCGATGTAGATATTTCCATGTTTATACAGATAGCGGTGTAGATATTTCCATGTTTATAGAGATAGCAGTGTAGATATTTCCATGTTTATACAGATAGCGGTGTAGATATTTCCATGTTTATACAGACGGCGGTGTAGATATTTCCATATTTATACAGATGGCAGTGTTGATATTTCCATGTTTATACAAATATCGGTGTAGATATTTCCATGTTTACAGAGATAGCGGTGTAGGAATTTCCATCTTTGCACAGATTGCAGTGTAGGTATTGCCAAATTTACACAGATAGCGGTGTAGATATTTCCAAGTTTTCACAGATAGCTGTGTAGATATTTCCATGTTTACAGAGATAGCATGTTAGATATTTCCGTGTTTATACAGATAGCGGTGTAGTTAATTCCATGTTGATACAGATAGCGGTGTAGATATTTCCATGTTTATACAGGTAGCGGTGTAGAAATTCCCATGTTTTTACAGATCGCTTTGTAGACATTTCCATTTTTCTACAGATGTCAGTGTAGTTATTTCCAAGTTGATACAGATGGCAGTGTAGATATTTCCATGTTTATACAGATGTCTGTGTAGATATTTCCATGTTTATTCAGATGGCGGTGTAGATATTTCCATGTTTATAGAGATGGGGGTGTAGTTATTTCTATGTTTATAGAGATAGCGGTGTAAATATCTCCATGTTTATAGAGATGGTGGTGTAAGTATTTTCATGTTTATAGAGATAGCGGTGTAGATATTTCCATGTTTATACAGATGGCGGTGTAGATATTTCCATATTTATAGAGACAGCAGTGTAGATATTTCCAGGTTTATACAGATAGCGGTGTAAATATTTCCATGTTTATACAGATCGTGGTGTAGATATTTCCATGTTTATACAGATGCCGGTGTAGATATTTCCATGTTTATACAGATAACTATGTAAGTATTTCCATGTTTATACAGATAGCGTTGTAGATATTTCCATGTTTATACTGATCGTGGTGTAGATATTTCCATGATTATAGAGATGGCGGTGTAGATATTTCCATGTTCATAGCGATAGCGGTGTTGATTTTTCCATGTTTATAGAGATAGCGGTTTAGATATTTCCATGTTTATACAGATCACGGTGTAGATATATCCTCGTTTATACAAATAGCGGTGTAGTTATTTCCATGTTTATACAGATAGCGATGTAGATATTTCCATGTATATAGAGATGGCTGTGTAGATATTTCCATGTTTATACAGATGGCTGTGTAGATATTTCCATGTTTATAGAGATAGCTCTGTAGATATTTCCATGTTTATACAGATAGCGGTGTAGATATTTCCATGTTTATACAGATAGCAGTGTAGATATTTCCATGTTTATACAGATCACGGTGTAGATATTTCCATGATTACACAGATAACGGTGTAGATATTTCAATGTTTTTACAGATATCGTTGTAGATATTTCCATGTTTACACAGATTGCGCTGTAGATATTTCCATCTTTCTACAGATGGCATTGTAGATATTTCCATGGTTATACAGATGGCGGTGTAGATATTTCCATGTTTATATAGATGGTGGTGTAGATATTACCATGTTTATACAGATAGCGGTGTAGATATTTCCGTGTTTATACAGATCGTGGTGTAGATATTTCCGTGTTTATACAGATAGCGGAGTAGTTATTTCCATGTTTATACAGATAGCGGTGTAGATATTTCCATGTTTATAGAGCTAGCGGTGTAGGTATTTCCATGTTTATAGACATAGCGGTGTAGATATTTCCATGTTTATATAGATGGCGTTGTAGATATTTCCATGTTTATACCGATAGCGGTGTTGGTATTTCCACGTTTATACAAACAGCGATGTAGATATTTCCATGTTTATAAAGCTCGCGGTGCTGATATTTATATCTTTATACAGATGGCATTGTAGATATTTCCTTATTCACACTGATGAAGGTGTAGATGTTTCCATGTTTATACAGATGGCGGAGTAGTTAGTTCCATGTTTATGGAGATGGCAGTGTAGATATTTTCATGTTTATAGAGATTGCGGTGTAGATATTTCCATGTATAAAGAGATAGCAGTGTAGATATTTACATGTTTATACAGATGGCTGTGTAGATATTTACATGCGTATACAGATGGCATTGTAGATATTTCCATGTTTATACACATGATTGTATAGGTATTTCCATGTTTTTACAGATGGCAGTGCAGATATTTCCATGTTTATAGAGATAGCGGTGTAGATATTTCCGTGTTTGTACAGATGTCGGTGTTGATATTTCCATCTATACACAGATGGCCGTGTAGATATTCCCATGTTTATACAGATGTCGGCGTACATATTTCCATGTTTACACAGATGGTGGTGTAGATATTTCCGTGTTTATACACATGGCGGAGTAGATACTTCCATCTTTATGGAGATGGCAGTGTAGTTATTTTCATGTTTATAGAGATGGCGGTGTAGATATTTCCATATTTATAGAGATAGCGGTGTAGATACTTCCATCTTTCTACAGATGGCGGTGTAGGTAATTCCATGTTTATACAGATGGCCGTGTAGATATTTCCATGTGTATACAGATGGTATTGTAGGTATTTCCATGTTTATACAGATGGTGGTGTAGATATTTCCACGTTTATTCAGATGACTGTTTAGATATTTCCATGTTTTTACAGATGGCAGTGTAGATTTGTCAATGTTTATAGAGATGGCTCTGTAGATATTTCCATGTTTATACAGATAACGGTGGAGATATTTCCATGTTTATACAGAGAGCAGTGGAGATATTTCCATGTTTATACACATAGCGCTGTACATATTTCCATGTTTATAGAGACAGCGGGGTAGGTATTTCCATGTTTATACACATAGCGGTTCAGTTATTACCAGGTTTACACAGATGCCTATGCAGATATTTCCATATTTATACAGAGGGCTGTGTAGATATTTCTGTTTATACAGATGGCAGTGTAGATATTTAAATGTTCCTACATATGACTGTGTAGGTATTTCCATGTTTATAGAGATGGCGGTGTAGATATTTCCATGTTTATACATATAGCGGTGTAGATATTTTCATGTGTATAGAGATAGCTGTGTAGATATTTCCATATTTATACAGAGAGCGGTGCAGATATTTCCATGTTTATACAGATAGGGGTGTAGATATTTTCATGTTTATACACATGGCTGTGTAGATATTTCCATGTTTATACAGATGGCTGTGTAGATATTTCCATGTTTATACAGATGGCAGTGTAGATATTTCCATGTTTATACAGATGACTGTGTAGATATTTCCAAGCTTATACAGATGACGTTGTAGGTTTTTCCATGTTTATAGAGATAACGGTGTAGATATTTCCATGTTTACACAGATAAGGGTGTAGATATTTCCATTTTTATAGAGATAGCGGTGTAGATGTTTCCATCTTTATTCAGATAGCGGTGTAGATATTTCCATGTTTATACAGATCATGGTGTAGATATTTCCATGTTTATACAGATAGCCTTGTACATATTTCCATGTTTATACAGATGACTTTGTAGAGATTTCCATGTTTTTACAGATGCCGGTACAGATATTCCCATGTTTATAGAGATAGAGGTGTAGATATTTCCGTGTATATACTGATGGCTGTGTAGATCTTTACATGTGTATATAGATGGCATTGTAGATATTTTTAAGTTTGTATAGATGGTGGTGTAGATATTTCCATGTTTATACAGATGACTGTGTGGATATTTCCGTGTTTTTACACATGGCGGATTAGATATTTCCATGTTTATACAGATAGAGGTGTACTTCCATGTTTATACAAATAGCGGTGTACATATTTCCATGTGTATAGAGATAGCAGTGTAGATATTTCCATATTTATACAGAGAGTGGTGTAAATATTTCCATGTTTATACAGATATGGGTGTACGTATTTCCATGTTTATACAGATGACTTTGTAGATATTTCCATGTTTATACTGATAGCGGTATAGATATTTCCATGGTTATACAGATAGCGGTGTTGGTATTTCCAAGCTTATACAGATAGTGATGTAGATATTTCCAAGTTTATACAGATGACTGTGTAGGTATTTCCACGTTTATACAGATGGCGGTGTAGATATTTCCATGTTTATAGAGATAGCCATGTAGATATTTCAATGTTTATACCGAAAGGGTGTAGACATTTCCATGTTTACAGAGATAGCGGTGTAGATATTTCCATGTTTATACAGATAGCGGTGAAGATATTTCCATGTTTACACAGAGAGCAGTGGAGATATTTCCATGATTATACAGATAGCAGTGGAGATATTTCCATGTTTATAGAGATGGCGGTGTAGTTATTTCCATGTTTGTACAGATGGTTTTGTAGGTATTTCCATGTGTATACAGATGACAGTGTAGATATTTCCATGTTTATACAGATGTAAGTGTAGATATTCCCATCGTTATACAGATGACTGTGTAGATATTTCCACGTTTTTACAGATGGTAGTGTAGATATTTCCGTGTTTATATAGATAGCGTTGTGGCTATTTCCATGTTTATACAGATAGCGATGTAGATATTTCCATTTTTATAGAGTTGGCTTTGTACATATTTCCATGTTGATACAGATGGCAGTGTAGATATTTCTTGTTTATACAGATAGTGGTGTAGATATTTCCATGTTTACACAGATAGTGATGTAGATATTTCCATGTTTATACAGATGACTGTGTAGGTATTTCCATGTTTAAACAAATGGCGGTGTAGATATTTCCATGTTTATAGAGATAGCCATGTAGATATTTCCATGTTACAGATAGCGGTGTAGACATTTCCAAGTTTATAGAGATAGCGGTCTAGATATATCCATATTTTTACAGATTGCCTTGTAGATATTTCCAAGTTTATACAAATAGAGGTGTAGATATTTCCATGTTTATACAGATCGCGGTGTAGATATTTCCAAGTTTATGCAGACAGAAATGTGATTATTTCCATGTTAATTCAGATGACTGTGTATATATTTCCCTGTTTATACAGATGGCGGTGCAGATATTTCCATGTTTATAGAGATAGTGGTGTAGATATTTCCATGTTTACACGTATGGCTTTATAGATATTTCCATGTGTATACAGATGGCAGTGTAGATATTTCAATGTTTATACAGATGGTGGTGTAGATATTTCCATGTTTATACAGATGACTGTGTAGATATTTCCATGTTTTTACATATGGCGGTGTAGATATTTCCATGCTTATACAGATAGTGCTGTAGATATTTCCATGTTTATACAGATGGCTGTGTAGGTATTTCCATGTGTATACAGATGGCCGTGCAGATATTTCCATGTTTATACAGATGGAGGTGTTGATATTTCCATGTTTATACAGATGACTGTGTAGATATTTCCATGTTTTTACAGATAGCGGTGGAGATATTTCCATGTTTATACAGATAGCATTGTAGATATTTCCATTTTTATACAGAAAGCGGTGTGGCTACTTCCATATTTACACAGATAGCGATGTAGAAATTTCCATGTTTATAGAGATGGCTGTGTAGATATTTCCTTGTTTATACAGACGGCAGTGTAGATATTTCCATGCTCATACAGATAGTGGAGTAGGTTTTCCATGTTTATACAGATGACTGTGTAGGTATTTCCATGTTTATACAGATGGCGGTGTAGATATTTCTATGTTAATAGAGATAGCCAAGTAGGTATTTTCATGTTTATACAGATACTAGGGTAGATATTTCCATGTTTATAGACATAGCGGTGTAGATATTTCCCTATTTTTTCATATAGCGATGGAGATATTTCCACGTTTATGCAGAGAGCGGTGTAAATATTTCCATGTTTATACAGATGACTGTGTAGATATTTCCATGTTTTTACAGATAGCGGTGGAGATATTTCCATGTTTATACAGATAGCAGTGTAGATATTTCCATGTTTATACAGATGTAGGTGAAGATATTTCCATGTTTATACAGATGACTGTGTGGATATTTCCCTGTTTTTACAGATGGCTGTGTAGATATTTCCGTGTTTATGCAGATAGCAGTGTGGCTATTTCCATGTTGATACAGATAGCGATGTGGATATTTTCATGTTTATAGAGGTGGATGTGTAGGTATTTCCATGTTTATACAGATGGCAGTGTAGTTATTACCATGTTTATACAGATAGTGGTTTAGATATTTCCACGTTTATACAGATGACTGTGTAGGTATTTCCATGTTTATACAGATGGCGCTGTAGAAATTTCCATGTTTATAGAGACAGCCATGTACGTATTTCTATGTTTATAGAGATAGCGGTGTAGACATTTCCATGTTTGTAGAGATGGCGGTGTAGATATTTCCAAGTTTATAAAGAGAGCGGTGGAGAAATTTCCATGTTTATACAGATAGCGGTGGAGATATTTCCATATTTATAGAGATGGCGGTGTAGATATTTCCAAGTTTATAGAGATAGAGGTGTAGATATTTGCGTGTTTATACAGATAGCGGCGTAGCTACTTCCATGTTTATTCAGATAGCGGTGTAGGTACTTCCATGTTCATAGAGATAGCGGTGTAGATATTTCCATGTTTATACAGATGGCTGTGTAGATATTTCCATGTGTATACAGATGGCAGTGTAGATATTTCCATGTTTATACAGATGGAGGTGTAGATATTTCCATGTTTATACAGACGACTGTGTAGATATTGCCATGTTTTTCCACATTGTGGCATAGATATTTCCATGTTTATACAGATAATGGTGTGGCTATTTCCATGTTTATACAGGTAGCGATGTAGATACTTCCATGTTTCTAGAGATGACTGTGTAGATATCTCCGTGATTATACAGATGCCAGTGTTGATATTTCCATGTTTATGCAGATAGTGGTGTAGATATTTCCATGTTTATACAGATGACTGTGTAGGTATTTCCATGTTTATACAGATGGCGTTGTAGATATATCCATGTTTACAGAGATAGCCATGTAGATATTTCCATGTTTACAGAGATGGCTGTGTAGATATTTCCAGTTTTATACAGATGGAAGTGTAGATATTACCACGTATATACAGATAGAACTGTAGATATTTCCATGTTTATACAAATGGCTGTGTAGGTATTCCCATGTTTATAAAGATAGCGCTGTAGATATTTCCATGTTTATACAGATAGCTGTGTAGTTATTTCCATGTTTATACAGACAGCAGTGTAGATATTTCCATGTTTACAGAGATAGCGGTGTAGATATTTCCATGTTTATACAGATAGCGGAGTAGATATTTCCATGTTTATACAGGTGACTGTGCAGATATTTCCATGTTTTTACAGATGGCGGTGTAGATATTTCCATGTTCATAGAGATGGCGGTGTAGATATTTCCATGTTTATACATATAGCGGTGTGGATATTTTCATGTGTATAGAGATAGCAGTGTAGATATTTCCATGTTTATACAGAGAGCGGTGCAGATATTTCCATGTTTATACAGATAGGGGTGTAGATATTTCCATGTTTATACACATTGCTCTGTAGATATTTCCATGTTTATACAGATGGCTGTGTAGATTTTCCATGTTTATACAGATGGCAGTGAAGATATTTCCATGTTTATACAGATGACTGTGTAGATATTTCCAAGCTTATACAGATGACGTTGTAGGTGTTTGCATGTTTATAGAGATAACGGTGTAGATATTTCCATGTTTATACAGATAAGGGTGTAGATATTTCCATCTTTATAGAGATAGCGGTGTAGATGTTTCCATCTTTATTCAGCTAGCGGTGTAGATATTTCCATGTTTATACAGATCATGGTGTAGATATTTCCATGTTTATACAGATCATGGTGTAGATATTTCCATGTTTATACAGCTAGCCTTGTAGATATTTCCATATTTATACAGATGACTTTGTAGAGATTTCCATGTTTTTACAGATGACGGTACAGATATTCCTATGTTTATAGAGATAGAGGTGTAGATATTTCCGTGTATATACTGATGGCTGTGTAGATCTTTACATGTGTATATAGATGGCATTGTAGATATTTTTAAGTTTGTATAGATGGTGGTGTAGATATTTCCATGTTTATACAGATGACTGTGTGGATATTTCCGTGTTTTTACACATGGCGGAGTAGATATTTCCATGTTTATACAGATAGCGGTGTACTTCCATGTTTATACAAATAGCGGTGTAGATATTTCCATGTGTATAGAGATATCAGTGTAGATATTTCCATATTTATACAGAGAGTGGTGTAAATATTTCCATGTTTATACAGATATGGGTGTACGTATTTCCATGTTTATACAGATGACTTTGTAGATATTTCCATGTTTATACTGATAGTGGTGTAGATATTTCCATGGTTATACAGATAGCGGTGTTGGTATTTCCATGCTTATACAGATAGTGATGTAGGTATTTCCATGTTTATACAGTTGACTGTGTAGGTATTTCCATGTTTATACAGATGGCGGTGTAGATATTTCCATGTTTATAGAGATAGCCATGTAGATATTTACATGTTTATACCGAAAGGGTGTAGACATTTCCATGTTTATAGAGATAGCGGTGTAGATATTTCCATGTTTATACAGATAGCGGTGAAGATATTTCCATGTTTACACAGAGAGCAGTGTAGATATTTCCATGTTTATACAGATAGCGGTGGAGATATTTCCATGTTTATAGAGATGGCGGTGTAGATATTTCCATGTTTGTACAGATGGTTTTGTAGGTATTTCCATGTGTATACAGATGACAGTGTAGATATTTCCATGTATATACAGATGGAAGTGTAGATATTCCAATCTTTATACAGATGACTGTGTAAATATTTCCATGTTTTTACAGATGGTAGTGTAGATATTTCCGTGTTTATATAGATAGCGTTGTGGCTATTTCCATGTTTATACAGATAGTGATGTAGATATTTCCATGTTTATAGAGATGGCTGTGTACATATTTCCATGTGTATGCAGATGGCAGTGTAGATATTTCCATGTTTATACAGATAGTGGTGTAGATATTTCCATGTTTATACAGTTGACTGTGTAGTTATTTCCATGTTTATACAGCTGGCAGTGTACGTATTTCCGTGTTTATACAGATATCGGTGTAGATATTTCCATGGTTTTACAGATAGCAGTGGAGATATTTCCACGTTTATAGAGTTAGTGGTGTAGATATTTCCGTGTTTATACAGATGACTGTGTAAGTATTTCCGTGTTTATACAGATGGGGGAGTAGATATTTCAATGTATACAGAGATAGGAATGTAGATATTTCCATGTTTACAGAGATAGCGGTGTAGACATTTCCATGTTTATAGAGATAGCGGTGTAGATATTTCCATATTTATACAGATAGCAGTAAAGTTATTTCCATGTTTACACAGATAGCGGTGTAGATATTTCCATGTTTATATAGATAGCGGTGTAGATATATACATGTTTATACAGATGGTGATGTAGATATTTCCATGTTCATAGAGATAGAGGTGTCGATATTTCCATGTTTATACACGTAGCGATATAGTTATTTCCATGTTTACAGAGATAGAGGTGTAGATATTTCTATATTGGCACGGATTGCGGTGTCGATATTTCCATCTTCACCCTGATAGCGGTATACATATTTCCATGTTTACACAGACAGCTGTGTAGATACTTCCATGTTTCCACAGATAGTGCTGTAGATATTTCCATGTTTATACAAATTGCGGTGTAGATATTTCCGTGTTTATAAAGATAGCGGTGTAGTTATTTCCATGTTTATAGAGATAACAGTTTAGAGAATTCCATGTTTGTAGGTATTTCCGTGTGTATACAGATGACAGTGTAGTTATTTCGATGTTTATATAGATGGAGGTGTAGATATTTCCCTTTTTATACAGATGATTGTGTAGATATTTCCATGTTTTTACAGATGGCGGTGTAGATACATCCATGTTTATACAGATAGCAGTGCGTCTATTTCCATGTTTATACAGATAGAGATGTAGATATTTCCATGTTTTTAGAGATGGCTGTGTAGATATTTCCATGTTTATACAGAGGGCAGTGTAGATATTTCCATGTTTATACAGATATTGGTGTAGGTATTTCCGTGTTTATACAGATGACTGTGTAGGTATTTCCGTGTTTATACAGATGGCGGTGTAGATATTTCCATGTTTATAGAGATAGCCATGTAGATATTTCCATGTTGATAAAGATAGCGGTGTGGACATATCCAAGTCTATAGAGATAGCGTTGTAGGTATATCCATATTTATACAGTTAGCGGTGTAGATATTTCCAAGTTTATACAGATAGTCGTGTAGATATTTCCAAGTTTATAGAGATAGAAGTGTAGATATTTCCATGTTTATACAGATAGCGGTGTAGATATTTCCATGTTTATACAGATAGCAGTGTAGGTATTTCCATGTTTATGGAGATAGCGATGTAGATATTTCTATGTTTATACAGATGACTGTGTAGATATTTCCATGTTTTTACAGGTGGCGGTGTAGATATTTCCATGTTTATACAGATAGCGGTGTGGCTATTTCCAAGTTTATACAGACAGCAATGTAGATATTTCCATATTTACAGAGATGCCTGTGTAGATATTTCCATGTTTATACAGATGGAAGTGTAGATATTTCTATGTTTATACAGATAACGCTGTAGATATTTCCATGTTTATGCAGATGGCTGTGTAGGTATTCCCATGTTTATAAAGATAGCGCTGTAGATATTTCCATGTTTATACAGATAGCTGTGTAGGTATTTCCATGTTTATACAGATAGCAGTGTATATATTTACATGTTTACAGATATAGCGGTGTAGATATTTCCATGTTTATACAGATAGCGGTGGAGATATTTCCATGTTTATACAGATAACGGTGGAGATATTTCCTTGTTTATACAGATGGTGGTGTAGATATTATGAAGTTCATACAGATGGCGGTATAGATATTTCCAAGATTATACAGATAGCGGTGTAGATGTTTCCATTTTTATACAAATGGCGGTGTAGATAGTACCATGATCATGGAGATGGCAGTGTAGATATTTCCATGTTTATAGAGAAAGCAGTGTAGATATTTCCATGTTTATAGAGATAGCAGCATTGTTGTTTCCATGTTTTTAGAGTTAGCGGTGTAGATATTTCCAAGTTTATACAGACGGCTGTGTAGATATTTCCATGTGTGTACAGATGGCAGTGTGCATAATTCCATGTTTATACAGATGGTGGTGAAATAATTCCATGTTTTTTCAGATGACTGTGTGGATATTTCCATGTTTTTACAGATGGCGGTGTATATATTTCCATTTTTCTACAGATGGTGGTGTAGATATTTCCCTGTTTATACAGATAGCGATGTAGATATTTCCATGTTTATGGAGATGGCTGTGTAGATATTTCCCTGTTTATACAGAGGGCAGTGTAGATATGTCCATATTTATACAGATGGCGGTGTAGGAATTTCAAGTTTATACAGATAGCGGTGTAGATATTTCCAAGTTTATGCAGATATTGGTGAAGATATTTCCATGTTTATAAAGATAGCGGTGTAGATATTTCCATGTTTATACAGATAGCGGTGTAGGTATTTCCATATTTATAGAGATAGCACTGTAGATATTTCCATGTTTACACAGATGGCTGTGTAGTTATTTCCATGTGTATACTGATGGCAGTGTAGATGTTTCCATGTTTATACAGATGGAGGTGTAGATATTTTCACGTTTATACAGATGGCGGTGTAGATATTTCCATGTTTATTCAGATAGCGCTGTGGCAATTTCCATGTTTATAAAATAGTGATGTAGAGATTTCCATGATTGTAGAGATGGCTGTGTAGATATTTCCATGTTTACACAGATGACAGTATACATATTACCATGTTTATACACAGAGCGGTGGAGATATTTCCATGTTTATACAGATGACTGTGTGGGTATTTCCATGTTTATACAGATGGCGGTGTAGATATTTCCATGTTTATAGAGATAGACATGTAGATATTTCCATGTTTATACAGATAGCGGTGTAGATATTTTCATGTTTATTCAGATAGCGTTGTATGTATTTCCATGTTCATAGAAGTAGTGGTGTAGATATTTCCATGTTTATACGGATGGCTGTGTAGATATTTCCATATGTATACAGATGGCAGTGTAGATATTTTCATGTGTATACAGATGGAATTGTAGACATTTCCATGTTTATATCGATGACTGTGTAGATATTTCCATGTTTTTACACATGGCGGCGTAGATATTTCCATGTTTATACATATAGCGGTGTGGGTATTTCCATGTTTCTACAGATAGCGATGTAGATATTTCCATGTTTATAAAGATGACTGTGTAGGTATTTCCGTATTTACACAGATGGCAGTGCAGATATTCCCATGTTTATACATATCGTGTGGTAGATATTTCCATGTTTATACAGATGACTGTGTAGGTATTTCCATGTTTATACAGATGGCGGTGTAGATATTTCCATGTTTATACAGATAGCGGTGGAGATATTTCCATCTTTATACAGATAGCGGTGGAGATATTTCCATGTTTATAGAGATAGTAGTGTATATATTTCCATGTTTATACAGATAGCTGTGTGGCTATTTCCATGTTTATACAGATAGCGGTGTACATATTTCCATGTTTATAGAGATGGCTGTGTAGATATTTACATATTTACCCAGATGGCAGTGAAGATATTTCCAATTTTAGAAAGATAATGGTGTAAGTATTTCCTTGTTTATACAGATTGCGGTGTAGGTATTTCCATTTTTATAGAGATAGCGGTGTAGATATTTCCATGTTTAGACAGATGACAGTGTAGATATTTCCATGTTTTTACAGATGGCGGTGTATATATTTCCATGTTTATACAGATAGCGGTGTGGCTATTTCCATGTTTATACAGAGAGTGGTGTAGATATTTCCATGTTTACAGAGATAGCTGTGTAGATATTTACATGTTTATACAGATGGTAGTGAAGATATTTTCATGTTTATACAGATAGTGTTGTAGATATTTCCAGGTTTATACAGATGACTGTGTAGTTATTTCCATGTTTATACAGATGGCGGTGAAGATATTTCCATGTTTATAGAGACAGCCGTGTAGATATTTCCATGTTTATACAGATAGCGATGTAGACATTTCCATGTTTATAGAGATAGCGCTGTAGATATTTCCATATTTATACAGATAGCGGTGTCACTATTTCCATGTTTATACAGATAGAGGTGGAGATATTTCCATGTTTATACAGATAGCAGTGTAGATATTTCCATGTTTATACAGATAGCTGTGTGGCTATTTCCATGTTTATACAGATAGCGTTGGAGATACTTCCATGTTTATACAGATAGCTGTGTAGATATTTCCATGTGTATACAGATATCAGTGTAGATATTTCCATGTTTATACAGATGGAGGTGTAGATATTTCCATGTTTATACAGATGACTGTGTAGATATTTCCATGTTTTTACAGATGTCGGTGTATATATTTCCATCTTTATACAGATAGCGGTGCGGTTATTTCCATGTTTAACAGATAGCGGTGTTGATATTTCCATGTTTATAGAGATGGCTGTGTAGATGTTTACATGTTTATACAGATGGCAGTGTAGATATATTCATGTTTATACAGATAGTGGTGTAGATATTTCCAGGTTTATACAGATGACTGTGTAGATATTTCCATGTTTATACAGATGGCGGTGAAGGTATTTCCATGTTTCTACAGATGACTGTGTAGGTATTTCCATGTTTTTACAGATGGCGTTGTAGATATTTCCATGATTATACAGATAGCGGTGTGGCTATTTCCATGTTTATACAGATAGCCGTGTAGATATTTCCATGTTTATAGAGATGGCTGTGTAGATATTTACATGTTTATACAGATGGCAGTGTAGATATTTTCATGTTTATACAGATAGTGGTGTAGATATTTCCAGGTTTATTCAGAAGACTGTGTAGTTATTTCCATGTTTATACAGATGGCGGTGAAGATATTTCCATTTTTATAGAGACAGCCATGTAGATATTTCCATGTTTATACAGATAGCGGTGTAGACATTTCCATGTTTATAGAGATAGCGCTGTAGATATTTCCATATTTATACAGATAGCGGTGTCACTATTTCCATGTTTATACAGATAACGGTGGAGGTATTTCCATGTTTATAGAGATAGTAGTGCATATATTTCCATGTTTATACAGATAGCTGTGTGGCTATATCCATGTTTATACAGATAGCGGTGTAGATATTTCCATGTTTATAGAGATGGCTGTGTAGATATTTACATGTTTATACAGATGGCAGTGTAGATATTTTCATGTTTATACAGATAGTGGTGTAGATATTTCCAGGTTTATACAGATGACTGTGTAGTTAATTCCATGTTTATACAGATGGCGGTGACGATATTTTCATGTTTATAGAGACAGCCATGTAGATATTTCCATGTTTATACAGATAGCGGTGTAGATATTTCCATGTTTTTAGAGATAGCGATGTAGTTATTTCCATATTTATAAAGATAGCGGTGTCATTATTTCCATGTTTATACAGATAGCAGTGGAGATATTTCCATGTTTATAGAGATAGCGGTGTAGATATTTCCATGTTTATAGAGATAGTAGTGTATATATTTCTATGTTTATACAGATAGCTCTGTGGGTATTTCCATGTTTATACAGATAGCGGTGTAGATATTTCCATGTTTATAGAGATGTCTGTGTAGATATTTACATATTTACGCAGATGGCAGTGTAGATATTTCCATGTTTAGACAGATAATGGTGTAGGTATTTCCATGTTTATACAGATTGCGGTGTAGACATTTCCATGTTTATAGAGATAGCGGTGTAGATATTTCCATGTTTATACAGATGGCTGTGTAGATATTTCCATGTGTATACAGATGGCACTGTACATATTTCCATGTTTATACAGATGGAGGTGTAGATACTTCCATGTTTAGACAGATGATGGTGTAGATATTTCCATGTTTTTACAGATGGCGGTGTAGATATTTCCAAGTTTAAAAAGATAGAGGTGTGGCTATTTCCATGTTTATACTGATAGCGGTGTAGATATTTCCATGTTTAGAGAGATGGCTGTGTAGATATTTACATGTTTATACAGATGGAGTTGAAGATATTTCCATGTTTATGGAGACAGCCATGTAGATATTTCCAAGTTTATACAGATAGCGGTGTAGACATTTCCATGTTTATAGAGATAGCGGTGTAGATAGTTCCATATTTATACAGATAGCTTTGGAGATATTTCCATGTTTATAGAGATAGCGGTGTAGATATTTTCATGTTCATACAGATAGCTGTGTGGCTATTTCCATGTTTATACAGATAGCGTTGGAGATATGTCCATGTATATACAGATGGCGGTGTAGATATTTCCATGTTTATGCAAATGGCGGTGCAGATATTTCCATTTTGATACAGATAGCGGTGTACATATTTCCTTATTTATACAGATGACTGTGTAGTTAATTCCATTTTTATACAGATGGCGGTGAAGATATTTCCATGTTTATACAGATAGCGGTGGAGATATTTCCATGTTTCTACAGATGACTGTGTAGATATTTTCATATTTTTACACATGTCGATGAAGATATTTCCATGTTTATACAGATAGCGGTGTGGCTATTTCCATGTTTATACAGATAGCAGTGTAGATATTTCCATGTTTATAGAGATGGCTGTGTAGATATTTCCATGTTTATACAGATGGCAGTGTAGATATTTCCATGTTTGTTCAGACAGTGGTGTAGATATTTCCATGTTTATACAGATGACTGTGTAGGTCTTTCCATGTTTATACAGATGGCGGTGTAGATATTTCCATGTTTATACAGATAGCGGTGTGGCTATTTCAATGTTTATACAGATAGCGGTGTAGATATTTCCATGTTTATAGAGATGGCTGTGCAGATATTAACATGATTATACAGATAGCAGTGTAGATATTTCCATGTTTATACAGATAGTAGTGTATATATTTCCAGGTTTATACCGATTACTGTGTAGGTATTTCCATGTTTATACAGATGGCGGTGTAGATATTTCCATGTTTATAGAGATAGCCATGTTGATATTTCCATGTTTATACAGATAGCGGAGTAGACATTTCCATGTTTATAGAGATAGCGGTGTAGATATTTCCATTTTTATACAGATAGCGTTGTCACTATTTCCATGGTTATACAGATAGCGGTGTCACTATTTCCATGTTTATACAGATAGCGGTGGAGATATTTCCATGTTTATACAGATAGCGGTGGAGATATTTCCATGTTTATAGAGATAGCGGTGGAGATATTTCCATGTTTATACAGATAGCTATGTGGCCATTTCCATGTTTATACAGATAGCGTTGGAGATATTTCCATGTTTATACAGATAGCAGTGGGGATATTTCCATGTTTATACAGATAGCGGTGTAGATATTTCCATGTTTATAGAGATGGCTGTGAAGATATTTACATATTTATACAGATGCCAGTGTAGATATTTCCATGTTTAGCAGATAATGGTGTAGATTTTTCCATGTTTATACAGAATGTGGTGTAGGTATTTCCATGTTTATAGAGATAGCGGTGTAGATATTTCGATGTTTATACAGACGGCTGTGTAGATGTTTTCATGTTTATTCAGATGGCAGTGTAGATATTTTTATGTTTATACTGATAGTGGTGTAGATATTTCCAGGTTTATACAGATGACTGTGTAGTTATTTCCATGTTTATACAGATGGCGGTGAAGATATTTCCATGGTTATAGAGACAGCCATGTATATATTTACATGTTTATACAGATAGCGGTGTAGACATTTCCATGTTTATAGAGATAGCGGTGTAGATATTTCCATATTTATACAGATAGCGGTGTCACTATTTCCATGTTTTTACAGATAGCGGTGGAGATATTTTCATGTTTATAAATATCGCGGTGGAGATATTTCCATGTTTGTACAGACAGTGGTGTAGATATTTCCATGTTTATACAGATGACTGTGTAGGTATTTCCATGTGTATACAGATGGCGGTGTAGACATTTCCATGTTTATACAGATAGCGGTGTGGCTATTTCCGTGTTTATACAGATAGCGGTGCAGATATTTCCATCTTTATAGAGATGGCTGTGTAGATATTTACATGTTTATACAGATGGCAGTGTAGTTATTTCCATGTTTATGCAGATATTGGTGTAGATATTTCCAGGTTTATACAGATGACTGTGTAGTTATTTCCATGTTTATACAGATGGCGGTGAAGATATTTCCATGTTTATAGAGACAGCCATGTAGATATTTCCATGTTTATACAGATAGCGGTGTAGACATTTCCATGTTTATAGAGATAGCGGTGTAGATATTTCCATATTTATACAGATAGCGGTGTCACTATTTCAATGTTTACAGATAGCGGTGGAGATATTTCCATGTTTATACAGATAGCGGTGGAGATATTTCCATGTTTATAGAGATAGCGGTGTAGATATTTCCATGTTTATACAGATAGCTGTGTGGCTATTTCCATGTTTATACAGATAGCGTTGGAGATATTTCCATGTTTATACAGATAGCGGTGGAGATATTTCCATGTTTATACAGATAGCGGTGGAGATATTTCCATGTTTATAGAGATAGTAGTGTATATATTTTCATGTGTATACAGATAGCTGAGTGGCTATTTCCATGTTTATACAGATAGCGGTGTCGATATTTCCATGTTTATAGAGATGGATGTGTAGATATATACATATTTACACAGATGGCAGTGTAGATATTTCCATGTTTAGACAGATAATGGTGTAGGTATTTCCATGGTTATACAGATTGCGGTGTAGATATTTCCATGTTTATAGAGATAGCGGTGTAGATATTTCCATGTTAATAAAGATGGCTGTGTAGATATTTCCATGTGTATACAGATGGCAGTGAAGATATTTCCATGTTTATACAGATGGAGGTGTAGATATTTCCATGTTTATACAGATGACTGTGTAGATATTTCCATGTTTTTACAGATGGCGGTGTATATATTTCCGTGTTTATATAGATAGCGGTGTGCCTATTTCCATGTTTATACAGAAAGCGGTGTAGATATTTCCATGTTTATAGAGATGGCTGTGTAGATATTTACATGTTTATGCAGATGGAGGTGTAGATATTTCCATGTTTATACAGATGGAGGTGTAGTTATTTCCATGTTTATACAGATGACTGTGTAGATATTTCCATGTTTTTACAGATGGCGCTGTAGATATTTCCATGTTTATACAGATAGCGGTGTGGTATTTCTAGGTTTATACAGATGACTCTGTAGGTATTTCCATGTTTATACAGATGGCAGTGAAGATATTTCCATGTTTATAGAGACAGTCATGTAGATATTTCCATGTTTATACAGATAGCGGTGTAGACATTTCCATGTTTATAGAGATAGCGGTGTAGCTATTTCCATATTTATACAGATAGCGGTGTCACCATTTCCATGTTTATACAGATAGCAGTGGAGATATTTCCATGTTTATACAGATAGGGGTGGAGATATTTCCATGTTCATAGAGATAGCGGTGTAGAAATTTCCATGTTTATACAGATAGCTTTGTGGCTATTTCCATGTTTTTACAGATAGCTTTAGAGATATTTCCATGTTTATACTGATGCCGGTGTAGATATTTCCATGTTTATGTAGATGTCGGTGCTGATATTTCCATGTTTATACAGATGGCGCTGTACATATTTCCATATTTATACAGATGACTGTGTAGCTATTTCCATTTTTATACAGATGGTGGTGAAGGTATTTCCATGTTTATACAGATAGCGGTGGAGATATTTCCATGTTTATATAGATAGCGGTGGTGATATTTCCATGTTTATAGAAATAGCGGTGTAGATATTTCCATGTTTATACAGTTAGCTTTGTGGATATTTCCATGTGTTTACACATAGCGGTGTAGATTTTTCCATGTTTATAGAGATGGCTGTGTAGATATTTACATATTTATACAGATGGTAGTGTAGATATTTCCATGTTTAGACAGATAATTGTGTAAATATTTCCATGTTTATACTGATTGCGGTGTAGGTATTTCCATGTTTACAGAGATAGCGGTGTAGATATTTCCATGTTTATACAGATAGCTGTGAGGCTGTTTCCATGTTTATACTGATAGCGTTGGAGATATTTCCATGTTTATACAGATGACGGTTTAGATATTTCCATGTTTATGCAGATGGCGGTGCAGATATTTCCATGTTTATACAGATAGCAGTGTACATATTTCAATATGTATACAGATGACTGTGTAGTTATTTCCATTTTTACACATATGGCGGTGTAGATATTTCTATGTTTATACAGATAGCGGTGGAGATATTTCCATGTTTATACAGATGACTGTGTAGATATTTTCATATTTTTACACATGTCGGTGTAGATATTTCCATGTTTATACAGATAGCGCTGTGGCTATTTCCATATTTATACAGATAGTAGTGTAGATATTTCCATGTTTATAGAGATGGCTGTGTAGGTATTTCCATGTTTATACAGATGGCCGTGTAGATATTTCCATGTTTGCACAGACAGTGGTGTAGATATTTCCATGTTTATACAGATGATTGTGAAGGTATTTCCATGTTTATACAGATGGCGGTGTAGACATTTCCATGTTTCTACAGATGATTGTGAAGGTATTTCCATGTTTATACAGATGGCGGTGTAGACATTTCCATGTTTATACAGATAGCGTTGTGGCTATTTCCATGTTTATACAGATAGCGGTGGAGATATTTCCATGTTTATACAGATAGCGGTGGAGTTCTTTCCATGTTTACAGAGATAGCGGTGTAGATATTTCCAGGTTTATATAGATAGCGGTGTGGCTATTTCCAAGTTTATACAGATAGCGGTGTAGATATTTCCATGTTTATAGAGATGGCTCTGTAGATATTTACATATTTATACAGATGGCAGTGTAGATATTTCCATGTTTAGACAGATAATGGTGTAGATGTTTCCATGTTTATACAGATTGTGGTGTAGGAATTTCCATGTTTATAGAGATAGCGGTGTAGATATTTCCATGTTTATACAGATGGCTGTGTGGTTATTTCCAGGTGCATTCAGATGGCAGTGTAGATATTTCCATGTTTATACAGATGGAGGTGTAAATATTTCCATGTTTATACAGATGACTGTGAAGATATTGTCATATTTTTACACATGTCGGTGTAGATATTTCCAGGTTTATACTGATAGCGGTGTGGTTATTTCCATGTTTATACATATAGCAGTGTAGATATTTCCATGTTTATACAGATGGCCGTGTAGATATTTCCATGTTTGTACAGACAGTGGTGTAGATATTTCCATGTTTATACAGATGACTGTGTAGGTATTTCCATGTTTATATAGATGGCGGTGTAGACATTTCCATGTGTATACAGATAGCGGTGTGGCTATTTCCATGTTTATACAGATAGCGGTGCAGATATTTCCATGTTTATAGAGATGGCTGTGCAGATATTTACATGTTTATACAGATGGCAGTGTAGTTATTTCCATGCTTATGCAGATAGTGGTGTAGATATTTCCAGGTTTATACAGTTGACTGTGTAGTTATTTCCATGTTTCTACCGATGGCGGTGAAGATATTTCCATGTTTATAGAGACAGCCATGTAGATATTTCCATGTTTATACAGACAGCGGTGTAGACATTTCAATGTTTATAGAGATAGCGGTGTAGATATTTCCATATTCATACAGATAGCGGTGTCACTATTTCCATGTTTATACAGATAGCGGTGGAGATATTTCCATGTTTATACAGATAGCGGTGGAGATATTTCCATGTTTATAGAGATAGCGGTGTAGATATTTCCATGTTTGTACAGACAGTGGTGTAGATATTTCCATGTTTATACAGATGACTGTGTAGTTATTTCCATGTTTATACAGATGGCGGTGTACACATTTCCATGTTTATACAGATAGCGGTGGGGCTATTTCCATGTTTATAGAGATAGCGTTGTAGATATTTCCATTTTTATAGAGATGGCTGTGTAGATATTTCCATGTTTATACAGATGGCAGTGTAGATATTTCCATGTTTATACAGATAGTGGTGTAGATATTTCCAGGTTTATACAGATGACTGTGTAGGTATTTCCATGTTTATACAGATGGCGGTGTAGATATTTCCATGTTTATAGAGATAGCCATGTAGATATTTCCATGTTTATACAGATAGCGGTGTAGACATTTCCATGTTTATAGAGATAGCGGTGTAGATATTTCCATATTTATACAGATAGCGGTGTCACTATTTCCATGTTTATACAGATAGCGGTGTAGATATTTCCATGTTTATACAGATAGCGGTGGAGATATTTCCATGTTTATACAGATAGCGGTGGAGATATTTCCATGTTTATAGAGATAGCGGTTTAGATACTTCCATGTTTATATAGATAGCGGTGTGGCTATTTCCAAGTTTATACAGATAGCGGTGTAGATATTTCCATGTTTATAGAGATGGCTGTGTAGATATTTATATATATATACAGATGGCAGTGTAGATATTTCCATGATTAGACAGATAATGGTGTAGATATTTCCATGTTTATACAGATTGTGGTGTAGGTATTTCCATGTTTATAGAGATAGCGGTGTAGATATTTCCATGTTTATACAGATGGCGGTGAAGATTTTTCCATGTTTTTAGAGACAGCCATGTAGATATTTCCATGTTTATACAGATGGAGGTGTAAATACTTCCATGTTTATAGAGATAGCGGTGTAGATACTTCCATGTTTATACAGATAGCTGTGTGGCTATTTCCATGTTTATACAGATAGCGTTGGAGATATTTCCATGTTTATACAGATGGCGGTGTAGATATTTCCATGTTTACGCAGATGGCGGTGCAGATATTTCCATGTTTATACAGTTAGCGGTGTACATATTTCCATATTTACACAGATGACTGTGTAGTTACTTCCATTTTTATACACATGGCGGAGTAGATATTTCCATGTTTTTACAGATAGCGGTGGAGATATTTCCATGGTTATGCAGATGACTCTGTAGATATTTTCATATTTTTACACATGTCGGTGTAGATATTTCCATGTTTATACAGATAGCGGTGTGGCTATTTCCATGTTTATACAGATATCAGTGTAGATATTTCCATGTTTATGGAGATGGCTCTGTAGATATTTCCATGTTTATACAGATATCAGTGTAGATATTTCCATGTTTGTACAGACAGTGGTGTAGATATTTCCATGTTTATACAGATGACTGTGTAGTTATTTCCATGTTTATACAGATGGCGGTGTACACATTTCCATGTTTATACAGATAGCGGTGCGGCTATTTCCATGTTTATACAGATAGCGTTGTAGATATTTCCATTTTTATAGAGATGGCTGTGAGGATATTTACATGTTTATACAGATGGCAGTGTAGATATTTCCATGTTTATACAGATAGTGGTGTAGATATTTCCAGGTTTATACAGATGATGGTGTAGGTATTTCCATGTTTATACAGATGGCGGTGTAGATATTTCCATGTTTATAGAGATAGCCATGTAGATATTTCCATGTTTGTACAGATAGCGGTGTAGACATTTCCATGTTTATAGAGATAGCGGTGTAGATATTTCCATATTTATACAGATAGCGGTGTCACTATTTCCATGTTTATACAGATAGCGGTGTAGATATTTCCATGTTTATACAGATAGCGGTGGAGATATTTCCATGTTTATACAGATCGCGGTGGAGATATTTCCATGTTTATAGAGATAGCGGTGTAGATATTTCCATGTTTATATAGATAGCGGTGTGGCTATTTCCAAGTTTATACAGATAGCGGTTTAGATATTTCCATGTTTATAGAGATGGCTGTGTAGATATTTACATATTTATACAGATGGCAGTGTAGATATTTCCATGTTTAGACAGATAATGGTGTAGACATTTCCATGTTTATACAGATTGTGGTGTAGGTTTTTCCATGTTTATAGAGATAGCGGTGTAGATATTTCCATGTTTATACAGATGGCTGTGTGGATATTTGCAAGTGTATACAGATGGCAGTGTAGATATTTCCATGTTTATACAGATGGAGGTGTAATATTTCCATGTTTATACAGATGACTGTGTAGATATTTCCATGTTTTTACAGATGGCGGTGTAGATATTTCCATGTTTATACAGATAGCGGTGTGGCTATTTCCATGTTTATACAGATAGCGTTGTAGATATTTCCATGTTTATAGAGATGGCTGTGTAGATATTTACATGTTTATACAGATGGCAGTGTAGGTATTTTCATGTTTATACAGATAGTGGTGTAGATATTTCCAGGTTTATACAGATGACTGTGTAGTTATTTCCATGTTTATACAGATGGCGGTGTAGATATTTCCATGTTTATACAGATAGCGGTGTGGCTATTTCCATGTTTATACAGATAGCGGTGGAGATATTTCCATGTTTATAGAGATAGCGGTGTAGATATTTCCATGTTTATACAGATAGATGTGTGGCAATTTCCATGTTTATACAGAAAGCGTTGGAGTTATTTCCATGTTTATACAGATAGCGGTGGAGATATTTCCATGTTTATACAGATACCGTTGGAGGTATTTCCATGTTTATAGAGATAGCAGTGCATATATTTCCATGTTTTCCAGATATCTGTGTGGCTATTTCCATGTTTATACAGATAGCGTTGTAGATATTTCCATGTTAATACAGATGGCTGTGTAGATATTTACATATTTATACAGATGGCAGTGTAGATATTTCCATGTTTAGACAGATAATGGCGTAGATATTTCCATGTTTATACAGATTGCGGTGTAGGTATATCCATGTTTATAGAGATAGCGGTGTAGATATTTCCATGTTTATACAGATGGCAGTGTAGATATTTCCATGTTTATACAGATGGCGGTGAACACATTTCCATGTTTATACAGATAGCGGTGCGGCTATTTCCATGTTTATGCAGATAGCGTAGTAGATATTTCCAGTTTTATAGAGATGGCTGTGTAGATATTTACATGTTTATACAGACGGCAGTGTAGATATTTCCATGTTTATACATATAGTGGTGTAGATATTTCCAGGTTTATACAGATGACTGTGTAGGTATTTCCATGTTTATACAGATGGCGGTGTAGATATTTCCATGTTTATAGAGATAGCCATGTAGATATTTCCATGTTTATACAGATAGCGGTGTAGACATTTCCATGTTTATAGATACAGCGGTGTAGATATTTCCATATTTATGCAGATAGCGGTGTCACTATTTCCGTGTTTATACAGATAGCGGTGTAGATATTTCCATGTTTATACAGATAGCGGTGGAGATATTTCCATGTTTATACAGATAGCGGTGGAGATCTTTCCATGTTTACAGAGATAGCGGTGTAGATATTTCCATGTTTATATAGATAGCGGTGTGTCTATTTCCAAGTTTATACAGATAGCGGTGCAGATATTTCCATGTTTATAGAGATGGCTGTGTAGATATTTACATATTTATACAGATGGCAGTGTAGATATTTCCATGTTTAGACAGATAATGGTGTAGATATTTCCATGTTTATACAGATTGTGGTGTAGGAATTTCCATGTTTATAAAGATATCGGTGTAGATATTTCCATGTTTATACAGATGGCTGTGTGGATATTTCCATGTGCATTCAGATGGCAGTGTAGATATTTCCATGTTTACACAGATGGAGGTGTAAATATTTCCATGTTTATACAGATGACTGTGTAGGTGTTTCCATGTTTTTACAGATGGCGGTGTAGAGATTTCCATGTTTATACAGATAGCGGTGTGGCTATTTCCATGTATATACAGATAGCGGTGTAGATATTTCCATGTTTATACAGATGGAGGTGTAGATATTTCCATGTTTATACCGATTGCGGTGTAGGAATTTCAATGTTTATAGAGATAGCGGTGTAGATATTTCCATGTTTATACAGATGGCAGTGTAGATATTTCCATGTGTATACAGATGGCAGTGTAGATATTTGCATGTTTTTTCAGATGGCGGTGTAGATATTTCCATGTTTATACAGTTAGCGGTGTGGCTATTTCCATGTTTATACAGATAGCGGTGGAGATATTTCCATGTTTATAGAGATGGCTGTGTAGATATTTACATGTTTATACAGATGGCAGTGTAGATATTTTCATGTTTATACAGATAGTGGTGTAGGTATTTCCAGGTTTATACAGATGACTGTGTAGTTATTTCCATGTTTATACAGATTGTGGTGTAGATATTTCCATGTTTATACAGATAGCGGTGTGGCTATTTCCATGTTTATACAGATAGCGGTGGAGATATTTCCATGTTTATAGAGATAGCGGTGTAGATATTTCCATGTTTATACAGATAGCTGTGTGGCTATTTCCATGTTTATACAGATAGCGTTGGAGATATTTCCATGTTTATACAGATAGCGGTGGAGATATTTCCATGTTTATACAGATAGCGTTGGAGATATTTCCATGTTTATAGAGATAGCAGTGCATATATTTCCATGTTTTCCAGATATCTGTGTGGCTATTTCCATGTTTATACAGATAGCGTTGTAGATATTTCCATGTTTATACCGATGGCTGTGTAGATATTTACATATTTATACAGATGGCAGTGTAGATATTTCCATGTTTAGACAGATAATGGCGTAGATATTTCCATGTTTATACAGATTGCGGTGTAGGTATTTCCATGTTTATAGAGATAGCAGTGTAGATATTTCCATGTTTATACAGATGGCAGTGTAGATATTTCCATGTTTATACAGATGGAGGTGTAGATATTTCCATGTTTATACAGATGACTGTGTAGATATTTCCATGTTTTTACAGATGGCGGTGTAGATATTTCCATGTTTATACAGATAGCGGTGTGTCTATTTCCATGTTTATACAGATAGCGGTGTAGATATTTCCATGTTTATAGAGATGGCTGTGTAGATGTTTACATGTTTATACACATGGCAGTGTAGATATTTTCATGTTTATACAGATAGTGGTGTAGATATTTCCAGGATTATACAGATGACTGTGTAGTTATTTCCATGTTTTTACAGATGGCGGAGAAGATATTTCCATGTTTATAGAGACAGCCATGTAGATATTTCCATGTTTATACAGATAGCGGTGTAGACATTTCCATGTTTACAGAGATAGCGGTATAGATACTTCCATATTTATACAGATAGCGGTGTCACTTTTTCCATGTTTATACAGATAGCGGTGGAGATATTTCCATGTTTAAACAGATAGCGGTGAAGATATTTCCATGTTTATAGAGATAGCAGTGTAGATATTTCCAAGTTTATACAGATAGCTGTGTGGCTATTTCCATGTTTATACAGACAGCTTTGGAGATATTTCCATGTTTATACAGATGGCGGTGTAGATATTTCCATGTTTATGCAGATGGCGGTGCAGATATTTCCATGTTTATACAGATAGCGGTGTACATATTTCCATATTTAGACAGATGACTGTGTAGTTATTTCCATTTTCATACAGATGGCGGTGAAGATATTTCCATGTTTATACAGATAGCGGTGGAGATATTTCCATGTTTATACAGATGACTGTGTAGACATTTTCATATTTTTACACATGTCGGTGTAGATATTTCCATGCTTATACAGATAGCGGTGTGGCTATTTCATTGTTTATACATATAGCACTGCAGATATTTCCATGTTTATAGAGATGGCTGTGTAGATATTTCCATGTTTATACAGATGGCAGTGTACATATTTCCATGTTTGTACAGACAGTGGTGTAGGTATTTCCATGTTTATACAGATGACTGTGTAGTTATATCCATGTTTATAGAGATGGCGGTGTAGATATTTCCATGTTTATACAGATGGCTGTGTAGATATTTACATATTTATACAGATGGCAGTGTAGATATATCCATGTTTAGACAGATAATGGCGTAGATATTTCCATGTATATACAGATTGCGGTGTAGGTATTTCCATGTTTATAGAGATAGCGGTGTAGATATTTCCATGTTTATACAGATGGCGGTGTAGATATTTCCATGTGGATACATATGGCAGTGTTGATATTTCCATGTTTATACAGTTGGAGGTGTAGATATTTCCATGTTTATACAGATTGCGGTGTAGGAATTTCCATGTTTATAGAGATAGCGGTGTAGATATTTCCATGTTTATACAGATGGCAGTGTAGATATTTCCATGTGTATACAGATGGCAGTGTAGATATTTGCATGTTTATTCAGATGGCGGTGTAGATATTTCCATGTTTATACAGATAGCGTGGTGGCTAATTCCATGTTTATACAGATAGCGGTGTAGATATTTCCATGTTTATAGAGATGGCTGTGTAGATATTTACATGTTTATACAGATGGCAGTGTAGATATTTTCATGTTTATACAGATAGTGGTGTAGATATTTCCAGGTTTATACAGATGACTGTGTAGTTATTTCCACGTTTAAACAGATGGCGGTGTAGATATTTCCATGTTTATAAAGATAGCGGTGTGGTATTTCCATGTTTATACAGATAGCGGTGGAGATATTTCCGTGTTTATAGAGATAGCGGTGTAGATATTTCCATGTTTATACAGGTAGCTGTGTGGCTATTTCCATGTTTATACAGAAAGCGTTGGAGATATTTCCATGTTTATACAGAGAGCGGTGGAGATATTTCCATGTTTATACAGATAGCGTTGGAGATATTTCCATGTTTATGGAGATAGCAGTGCATATATTTCCATGTTTTCCAGATATCTGTGTGGCTATTTCCAGGTTTATACAGATAGCGTTGTAAATATTTCCATGTTTATACAGATGGCTGTGTAGATATTTACATATTTATACAGATGGCAGTGTAGATATTTCCATGTTTAGACAGATAATGGCGTAGATATTTCCATGTTTATACAGATTGCGGTGTAGGTATTTCCATGTTAATAGAGATAGCGGTGTAGATATTTCCATGTTTATACAGATGGCAGTGTAGATATTTCCATGTGTATACAGATGGCAGTGTAGATATTTTCATGTTTATACAGATAGTGGTGTAGATATTTCCAGGTTTATACTGATGACTGTGTAGTTATTTCCATGTTTATACAGATGGCGGTGTAGATATTTCCATGTTTATACAGATAGCGGTGTGGCTATTTCCATGTTTATACAGACAGCTTTGGAGATATTTCCATGTTTATAGAGATGGCGGTGTAGATATTTCCATGTTTATACAGATGGCGGTGTAGATATTTCCATGTTTATGCAGATGGCGGTGCAGATATTTCCATGTTTATACAGATAGCGGTGTACATATTTCCATATTTAGACAGATGACTGTGTAGTTATTTCCATTTTCATACAGATGGCGGTGAAGATATTTCCATGTTTATACAGATAGCGGTGGAGATATTTCCATGTTTACACAGATGACTGTGTAGACATTTTCATATTTTTACACATGTCGGTGTAGATATTTCCATGCTTATACAGATAGCGGTGTGGCTATCTCCATGTTTATACATATAGCACTGTAGATATTTCCATGTTTATAGAGATGGCTGTGTAGATATTTCCATGTTTATACAGATGGCAGTGTAGATATTTCCATGTTTGTACAGACAGTGGTGTAGGTATTTCCATGTTTATACAGATGACTGTGTAGGTATTTCCATGTTTATAGAGATGGCGGTGTAGTTATTTCTATGTTTATAGAGATGGCTGTGTAGATATTTACATGTTTATACAGATGGCAGTGTAGATATTTTCATGTTTATACAGATAGTGGTGTAGATATTTCCAAGTTTATACTGATGACTGTGTAGTTATTTCCATGTTTATACAGATGGCGGTGTAGATATTTCCATGTTTATACAGATAGCGTTGTGGCTATTTCCATGTTTATACAGATAGCGGTGGAGATATTTCCATGTTTATAGAGATAGCGGTGTAGATATTTCCATGTGTATACAGATAGCTGTGTGGCTATTTCCATGTTTATACAGATAGCGGAGGAGATATTTCCATGTTTATACAGATGGCGGTGTAGATATTTCCATGTTTATGCAGATGGCGGTGCAGATATTTCCATGTTTATACAGATAGCGGTGTACAAATTTCCATATATATACAGATGACTGTGTAGTTATTTTCATTTTTATACAGATGGTGGTGAAGATATTTCCATGTTTATACAGATAGCGGTGGAGATATTTCCGTGTTTATACAGATGACTGGGTAGATATTTTCATATTTTTACACATGTCGGCGTAGATATTTCCATGTTTATACAGATAGCGGTGTGGCTATTTCCATGTTTATACATATAGCAGTGTAGATATTTCCATATTTATAGAGATGGCTGTGTAGATATTTCCATGTTTATACAGATGGCAGTGTAGATATTTCCATGTTTGTACAGACAGTGGTGTAGGTATTTCCATGTTTATACAGATGACTGTGTAGGTATTTCCATGTTTATAGAGATAGCGGTGTAGATATTTCCATGTGTATACAGATAGCGGTGTGGCTATTTCCATGTTTATACAGATAGCGGTGGAGATATTTCCATGTTCATACAGATAGCGGTGGAGATATTTCCATGTTTATACAGATAGCGGTGGAGATATTTCCATGTTTATAGAGATAGCAGTGCATATATTTCCATGTTTTCCAGATATCTGTGTGGCTATTTCCATGTTTATACAGATAGCGGTGTAGATATTTCCATGTTTATACAGATGGCTGTGTAGATATTTACATATTTATACAGATGGCAGTGTAGATATTTCCATGTTTAGACAGATAATGGCGTAGATATTTCCATGTTTATACAGATTGCGGTGTAGGTATTTCCATGTTTATAGAGATAGCGGTGTAGATATTTCCATGTTTATACAGATGGCGGTGTAGATATTTCCATGTGGATACAGATGGCAGTGTTGATATTTCCATGTTTATACAGTTGGAGGTGTAGATATTTCCATGTTTATACAGATTACGGTGTAGGAATTTCCATGTTTATAGAGATAGCGGTGTAGTTATTTCCATGTTTATACAGATGGCAGTGTAGATATTTCCATGTGTATACAGATGGCAGTGTAGATATTTGCATGTTTATTCAGATGGCGGTGTAGATATTTCCATGTTTATACAGATAGTGGTGTGGCTAATTCCATGTTTATACAGATAGCGGTGTAGATATTTCCATGTTTATAGAGATGGCTGTGTAGATATTTACATGTTTATACAGATGGCAGTGTAGATATTTTCATGTTTATACAGATAGTGGTGTAGATATTTCCAGGTTTATACAGATGACTGTGTAGTTATTTCCACGTTTAAACAGATGGCGGTGTAGATATTTCCATGTTTATAAAGATAGCGGTGTGGTATTTCCATGTTTATACAGATAGCGGTGGAGATATTTCCGTGTTTATAGAGATAGCGGTGTAGATATTTCCATGTTTATACAGGTAGCTGTGTGGCTATTTCCATGTTTATACAGAAAGCGTTGGAGATATTTCCATGTTTATACAGAGAGCGGTGGACATATTTCCATGTTTATACAGATAGTGTTGGAGATATTTCCATGTTTATAGAGATAGCAGTGCATATATTTCCATGTTTTCCAGATATCTGTGTGGCTATTTCCATGTTTATACAGATAGCGTTGTAAATATTTCCATGTTTATACAGATGGCTGTGTAGATATTTACATATTTATACAGATGGCAGTGTAGATATTTCCATGTTTAGACAGATAATGGCGTAGATATTTCCATGTTTATACAGATTGCGGTGTAGGTATTTCCATGTTTATAGAGATAGCGGTGTAGATATTTCCATGTTTATACAGATGGCAGTGTAGATATTTCCATGTGTATACAGATGGCAGTGTAGATATTTTCATGTTTATACAGATAGTGGTGTAGATATTTCCAGGTTTATACTGATGACTGTGTAGTTATTTCCATGTTTATACAGATGGCGGTGTAGATATTTCCATGTTTATACAGATAGCGGTGTGGCTATTTCCATGTTTATACAGATAGTGGTGGAGATATTTCCATGTTTATAGAGATAGCGTTGGAGATATTTCCATGTGTATACAGATAGCTGTGTGGCTATTTCCATGTTTATACAGATAGCGGTGGAGATATTTCCATCTTTATACAGATGGCGGTGTAGATATATCCATGTTTATGCAGATGGCGGTGCAGATATTTCCATGTTTATACAGATAGCAGTGTACATATTTCCATATTTATACAGATGACTGTGTAGTTATTTCCATTTTTATACAGATGGTGGTGAAGATATTTCCATGTTTATACAGATAGCGGTGGAGATATTTCTATGTTTATACAGATGACTGGGTAGATATTTTCATATTTTTACACATGTCGGTGTAGATATTTCCATGTTTATACAGATAGCGGTGTGGCTATTTCCATGTTTATATATATAGCAGTGTAGATATTTCCATGTTTATAGAGATGGCTGTGTAGATATTTCCATGTTTATACAGATGGCAGTGTATATATTTCCATGTTTGTACAGACAGTGGTGTAGGTATTTCCATGTTTATACAGATGACTGTGTAGGAATTTCCATGTTTATAGAGATAGCAGTGTAGATATTTCCATGTGTATACAGATAGCGGTGTGGCTATTTCCATGTTTATACAGATAGCGGTGGAGATATTTCCATGTTTATACAGATAGCGGTGGAGATATTTCCATGTTTATAGAGATAGCAGTGCATATATTTCCATGTTTTCCAGATATCTGTGTGGCTATTTCCATGTTTATACAGATAGCGGTGTAGATATTTCCATGTTTATACAGATGGCTGTGTAGATATTTACATATTTATACTGATGGCAGTGTAGATATTTCCATGTTTAGACAGATAATGGCGTAGATATTTCCATGTTTATACAGATTGTGGTGTAGGTATTTCCATGTTTATAGAGATAGCGGTGTAGATATTTCCATGTTTATACAGATGGCGGTGTAGATATTTCCATGTGTATACAGATGGCAGTGTTGATATTTCCATGTTTATACAGATGGAGGTGTAGATATTTCCATGTTTATACAGATTGCGGTGTAGGAATTTCCATCTTTATGGAGATAGCGGTGTAGATATTTCCATGTTTATACAGATGGAGGTGTAGATATTTCCATGTTTATACAGATGACTGTGTAGATATTTCCATGTTTTTACAGATGGCGGTGTAGATATTTCCATGTTTATATAGATAGCGGTGTGTCTATTTCCATGTTAATACAGATAGCGGTGTAGGTATTTCCATGTTTATAGAGATGGCTGTGTAGATATTTACATGTTTATACAGATGGCAGTGTAGATATTTTCATGTTTATACAGATAGTGGTGTAGATATTTCCAGGTTTATACAGATGACTGTGTAGTTATTTCCATGTTTATACAGATGGAGGTGTAGATATTTCCATGTTTATACAGATAGCGGTGTGGCTATTTCCAGGTTTATACAGATAGCGGTGGAGATATTTCCATGTTTATAGAGATAGCGGTGTAGATATTTCCATGTTTATACAGATAGCTGTGTGGCTATTTCCATGTTTATACAGAAAGCGTTGGAGATATTTCCATGTTTATACAGATAGCGGTGGAGATATTTCCATGTTTATACAGATAGCGGAGATATTTCGATGTTTATAGAGATAGCGGTGGAGATATTTCCATGTTTATACAGATAGCGGTGTAGATATTTCCAAGTTTATAGAGATGGCTGTGTAGATATTTACATGTTTATACAGATGGCAGTGTAGATATTTTCATGTTTATACAGATAGTGGTGTAGATATTTCCAGGATTATACAGATGACTGTGTAGTTATTTCCATGTTTTTACAGATGGCGGTGAAGATATTTCCATGTTTATAGAGACAGCCATGTAGATATTTCCATGTTTATACAGATAGCGGTGTAGACATTTCCATGTTTATAGAGATAGCGGTGTAGATACTTCGATATTTATACAGATAGCGGTGTCACTATTTCCATGTTTATACAGATAGCGGTGGAGATATTTCCATGTTTATACAGATGACTGCGTAGATATTTTCATATTTTTACACATGTCGGTGTAGATATTTCCATGTTTATTCAGATAGCGGTGTGGCTATTTCCATGTTTATACATATAGCAGTGTATATATTTCCATGTTTATAGAGACGGCTGTGTAGATATTTCCATGTTTACACAAATGGCAGTGTAGATATTTCCATGTGTGTACAGACAGTGGTGTAGATATTTCCATGTTTATACAGATGACTGTGAAGGTATTTCCATGTTTATAGAGATAGCGGTGTAGATATTTCCATGTGTATACAGATAGCTGTGTGGCTTTTTCCATGTTTATACAGATAGCGGTGGAGATATTTCCATGTTTATACAGATAGCGGTGGAGATATTTCCATGTTTATACAGATGACTGTGTAGGTATTTCCATGTTTATAGAGATGGCGTTGTAGATATTTCTACGTTTATAGAGATGGCTTTGTAGATATTTACATGTTTATACAGATAGTGGTGTAGATATTTCCAGGTTTATACTGATGACTGTGTAGTTATTTCCTTGTTTATACAGATGGCGGTGTAGATATTTCCATGTTTATACAGATAGCGGTGTGGCTATTTCCATGTTTATACAGATAGCAGTGGAGATGTTTCCATGTTTATAGAGATAGCGGTGTAGATATTTCCATGTGTATACAGATAGCTGAGTGGCTATTTCCAGGTTTATACAGATAGCGGTGGAGATATTTCCATATTTATACAGATAGCGGTGGAGATATTTCCATGTTTATACAGATAGCGGTGGAGATATTTCCATGTTTATAGAGATAGCAGTGCATATATTTCCATGTTTTGCAGATATCTGTGTGGATATTTCCATGTTTATAGAGATAGCAGTGCATATATTTCCATGTTTTGCAGATATCTGTGTGGCTATTTCCATGTTTATACAGATAGCGGTGTAGATATTTCAATGTTTATAGAGATGGCTGTGTAGATATTTACATATTTACAGATGACTGTGTGGATATTTCCATGTTTTTACAGATGGCGGTGTAGATATTTCCATGTTTATACAGATAGCGGTGTGGCTATTTCCATGTTTATACAGATAGCGGTGTAGATATTTCCAAGTTTATAGAGATGGCTTTGTAGATATTTACATGTTTATACAGATGGCAGTGTAGATATTTCCATGTTTGTACAGACAGTGGTGTAGGTATTTCCATGTTTATACAGATGACTGTGTAGTTATTTCCATGTTTATACAGATGGTGGTGTAGATATTTCCGTGTTTATACAGATAGCTGTGTGGCTATTTCCATGTTTATACAGATAGCGGTGGAGATATTTCCATGTTTAGAGATAGCGGTGTAGATATTTCCATGTATATACATATAGCTTTGTGGCTATTTCCATGTTTATACAGATAGCGTTGGAGATATTTCCATGTTTATACAGATTGCGGTGTAGGAATTTCCATGTTTATGGAGATAGCGGTGTAGATATTTCCATGTTTATACAGATGGCAGTGTAGATATTTCCATGTGTATACAGATGGCAGTGTAGATATTTGCATGTTTATTCAGATGGCGGTGTAGATATTTCCATGTTTATACAGATAGTGGTGTGGCTAATTCCATGTTTATAAAAATAGCGGTGTAGATATTTCCATGTTTGTAGAGATGGATGTGTAGATATTTACATGTTTATACAGATGGCAGTGTAGATATTTTCATGTTTATACAGATAGTGGTGTAGATATTTCCAGGTTTATACAGATGACTGTGTAGTTATTTCCATGTTTAAACAGATGGTGGTGTAGATATGTCCATGTTTATACAGATAGCGGTGTGGTATTTCCATGTTTATACAGATAGCGGTGGAGATATTTCCGTGTTTATAGAGATAGCGGTGTAGATATTTCCATGTTTATACAGGTAGCTGTGTGGCTATTTCCATGTTTATACAGAAAGCGTTGGAGATATTTCCATGTTTATACAGAGAGCGGTGGAGATATTTCCATGTTTATACAGATAGCGTTGGAGATATTTCCATATTTATAGAGATAGCAGTGCATATATTTCCATGTTTTCCAGATATCTGTGTGGCTATTTCCACGTTTATACAGATAGCGTTGTAAATATTTCCATGTTTATACAGATGGCTGTGTAGATATTTACAAATTTATACAGATGGCAGTGTAGATATTTCCATGTTTAGACAGATAATGGCGTAGATATTTCCATGTTTATACAGATTGCGGTGTAGGTATTTCCATGTTTATAGAGATAGCGGTGTAGATATTTCCATGTTTATACAGATGGCAGTGTAGATATTTCCATGTGTATACAGATGGCAGTGTAGATATTTCCATGTTTATACAGATGGAGGTGTAGATATTTCCATGTTTATACAGATGACTGTGTAGATATTTCCATGTTTTTACAGATGGCGGTGTAGATATTTCCATGTTTATATAGATAGCGGTGTGTCTATTTCCATGTTTATACAGATAGCGGTGTAGATATTTCCATGTTAATAGAGATGGCTGTGTAGATATTTACATGTTTATACAGATGGCAGTGTAGATATTTTCAGGTTTATACAGATAGTGGTGTAGATATTTCCAGGTTTATACAGATGACTGTGTATTTATTTCCATGTTTATACAGATGGCGGTGTAGGTATTTCCATGTTTATACAGATAGCGGTGTGGCTATTTCCAGGTTTATACAGATAGCGGTGGAGATATTTCCATGTTTATAGAGATAGCGGTTTAGATATTTCCATGTTTATACAGATAGCTGTGTGGCTATTTCCATGTTTATACAGAAAGCGTTGGAGATATTTCCATGTTTATACAGATAGCGGTGGAGATATTTCCATGTTTATACAGATAGCTTTGGAGATATTTCGATGTTTATAGAGATAGCAGTGCATATATCTCCATGTTTTCCATATATCTGTGTGGCTATTTCCATGTTTATACAGAGAGCGTTATAGATATTTCCATGTTTATACAGATGGCTGAGTAGTTATTTACATATTTATACAGATGGCAGTGTAGATATTTCCATGTTTAGACAGATAATGGCATAGATATTTCCATTTTTATACAGATTGCCGTGTAGCTATTTCCATGTTTATAGAGATAGCGGTGTAGATATTTCCATGTTTATACAGTTGGCAGTGTGGATATTTCCATGTGTATACAGATGGCAGTGTAGATATTTCCATGTTTATACATATGGAGGTGTAGATATTTCCATGTTTATACAGATGACTGTGTAGATATTTCCATGTTTTTACAGAAGGCGGTGTAGATATTTCCATGTTTAAACAGATAGCGGTGTGTCTCTTTCCATGTTTATACAGATAGCGGTGTAGTTATTTCCAAGTTTATAGAGATGGCTGTGTAGATATTTACATGTTTATACAGATGGCAGTGTAGATATTTTCATGTTTATACAGATAGTGGTGTAGATATTTCCAGGATTATACAGATGACTGTGTAGTTATTTCCATGTTTTTACAGATGGCGGTGAAGATATTTCCAAGTTTATAGAGACAGCCATGTAGATATTTCCATGTTTATACAGATAGCGGTGTAGACATTTCCATGTTTATAGAGATAGCGGTGTAGATACTTCGATATTTATACAGATAGCGGTGTCATTATTTCCATGTTTATACAGATAGCGGTGGAGATATTTCCATGTTTATACAGATGACTGTGTAGATATTTTCATATTTTTACACATGTCGGTGTAGATATTTCCATGTTTATTCAGATAGCGGTGTGGCTATTTCCGTGTTTATACATATAGCAGTGTATATATTTCCATGTTTATAGAGATGGCGGTGTAGATATTTCTATGTTTATAGAGATGGCAGTGTAGATATTTACATGTTTATACAGATAGTGGTGTAGATATTTCCAGGTTTATACTGATGACTGTGTAGTTATTTCCATGTTTATACAGATGGCGATGTAGATATTTCCATGTTTATACAGATAGCGGTGTGGCTATTTCCATGTTTATACAGATAGCGGTGGAGATGTTTCCATGTTTATAGAGATAGCGGTGTAGATATTTCCATGTGTATACAGATAGGTTTGTGGCTATTTCCAGGTTTATACAGATAGCGGTGGAGATATTTCCATGTTTATACAGATAGCGGTGGAGATATTTCCATGTTTATACAGATAGCGGTGGAGATATTTCCATGTTTATAGAGATAGCAGTGCATATATTTCCATGTTTTGCAGATATCTGTGTGGCTATTTCCATGTTTATACAGATAGCGGTGTAGATATTTCAATGTTTATAGAGATGGCTGTGTAGATATTTACATATTTATACAGATGGCAGTGTAGATATTTCCATGTTTAGACAGATAATGGCGCAGATATTTCCAAGTTTATACAGATTGCGGTGTAGTTATTTCCATGTTTATAGAGATAGCGGTGTAGATATTGCCATGTTTATACAGATGGCAGTGTAGACATTTCCATGTGTATACAGATGGCAGTGTAGTTATTTCCATGTTTATACAGATGGAGGTGTAGATATTTACATGTTTATACAGATGACTGTGTAGATATTTCCATGTTTTTACAGATGGCGGTGTAGATATTTCCATGTTTATACAGATAGCGGTGTGGCTATTTCCATGTTTATACAGATAGCGGTGAAGTTATTTCCATGTTTATAGAGATGGCTGTGTAGATATTTACATGTTTATACAGATGGCAGTGTAGATATTTCCATGTTTGTACAGACAGTGGTGTAGGTATTTCCATGTTTATACAGATGACTGTGTAGGTATTTCCATGTTTATAGAGATGGCGGTGTAGATATTTCTATGTTTATAGAGATGGCTGTGTAGATATTTACATATTTATAGAGAAGGCAGTGTAGATATTTCCATGTTTAGACAGATAATGGCGTATATATTTCCATGTTTATACAGATAGCGGTGTGGCTATTTCCATGTTTATACCGATAGCGGTGTAGATATTTCCATGTTTATAGAGATGGCTGTGTAGATATTTACATATTTATACAGATGGCAGTGTAGATATTTTCATGTTTATACAGATAGTGGTGTAGATATTTCCAGGTTGATACAGATGACTGTGTAGTTATTTCCATGTGTATACAGATGGCGGTGTAGATATTTCCGTGTTTAGAGATAGCGGTGTAGATATTTCCATGTTTATACAGATAGCTTTGTGGCTATTTCCATGTTTATACAGAAAGCGTTGGAGATATTTCCATGTTTATACAGATAGCGGTGGAGATATTTCCATGTTTATACAGATAGCGTTGGAGATATTTCGATGTTTATAGAGATAGCAGTGCATATATTTCCATGTTTTCCATATATCTGTGTGGCTATTTCCATGTTTATACAGATAGCGTTGTAGATATTTCCATGTTTATACATATGGCTGTGTAGTTATTTACATATTTATACCGATGGCAGTGTAGATATTTCCATGTTTAGACAGATAATGGCGTAGATATTTCCATTTTTATACAGATTGCCGTGTAGGTATTTCCATGTTTATAGAGATAGCGGTGTAGATATTTCCATGTTTATACAGTTGGCAGTGTAGGTATTTCCATGTGTATACAGATGGCAGTGTAGATATTTCCATGTTTATACATATGGAGGTGTAGATATTTCCATGTTTATACAGATGACTGTGTAGATATTTCCATGTTTTTACAGATGGCGGTGTAGATATTTCCATGTTTAAACAGATAGCGGTGTGTCTCTTTCCATGTTTATACAGATAGCGGTGTAGATATTTCCAAGTTTATAGAGATGGCTGTGTAGATATTTACATGTTTATACAGATGGCAGTGTAGATATTTTCATGTTTATACAGATAGTGGTGTAGATATTTCCAGGATTATACAGATGACTGTGTAGATATTTCCATGTTTTTACAGATGGCGGTGAAGATATTTCCAAGTTTATAGAGACAGCCATGTAGATATTTCCATGTTTATACAGATAGCGGTGTAGACATTTCCATGTTTATAGAGATAGCGGTGTAGATACTTCGATATTTATACAGATAGTGGTGTCACTATTTCCATGTTTATACAGATAGCAGTGGAGATATTTCCATGTTTATACAGATGACTGTGTAGATATTTTCATATTTTTACACATGTCGGTGTAGATATTTCCATGTTTATTCAGATAGCGGTGTGGCTATTTCCATGTTTATACATATAGCAGTGTATATATTTCCATGTTTATAGAGACGGCTGTGTAGATATTTCCATGTTTATACAAATGGCAGTGTAGATATTTCCATGTTTGTACAGACAGTGGTGTAGGTATTTCCATGTTTATACAGATGACTGTGAAGGTATTTCCATGTTTATAGAGATAGCGGTGTAGATATTTCCATGTGTATACAGATAGCTGTGTGGCTTTTTCCATGTTTATACAGATAGCGGTGGAGATATTTCCATGTTTATACAGATAGCGGTGGAGATATTTCCATGTTTATACAGATTACTGTGTAGGTATTTCCATGTTTATAGAGATGGCGGTGTAGATATTTCTATGTTTATAGAGATGGCAGTGTAGATATTTACATGTTTATACAGATAGTGGTGTAGGTATTTCCAGGTTTATACTGATGACTGTGTAGTTATTTCCATGTTTATACAGATGGCGGTGTAGATATTTCCATGTTTATACAGATAGCGGTGTGGCTATTTCCATGTTTATACAGATAGCGGTGGAGATGTTTCCATGTTTATAGAGATAGCGGTGTAGATATTTCCATGTGTATACAGATAGGTGTGTGGCTATTTCCAGGTTTATACAGATAGCGGTGGAGATATTTCCATGTTTATACAGATAGCGGTGGAGATATTTCCATGTTTATACAGATAGCGGTGGAGATATTTCCATGTTTATAGAGATAGCAGTGCATATATTTCCATGTTTTGCAGATATCTGTGTGGCTATTTCCATGTTTATACAGATAGCGGTGTAGATATTTCAATGTTTATAGAGATGGCTGTGTAGATATTTACATATTTATACAGATGGCAGTGTAGATATTTCCATGTTTAGACAGATAATGGCGCAGATATTTCCAAGTTTATACAGATTGCGGTGTAGGTATTTCCATGTTTATAGAGATAGCGGTGTAGATATTGCCATGTTTATAGAGATGGCAGTGTAGACATTTCCATGTGTATACAGATGGCAGTGTAGTTATTTCCATGTTTATACAGATGGAGGTGAAGATATTTATATGTTTATACAGATGACTGTGTAGATATTTCCATGTTTTTACAGATGGCAGTGTAGACATTTCCATGTGTATACAGATGGCAGTGTAGTTATTTCCATGTTTACACAGATGGAGGTGTAGGTATTTCCATGTTTATACAGATGACTGTGTAGATATTTTCATATTTTTACACATGTCAGTGTAGATATTTCCATGTTTATACAGATAGCGGTGTGGCTATTTCCATGTTTATACATATTGCACTGTAGATATTTCCATGTTTATAGAGATGGCTGTGTAGATATTTCCATGTTTATACAGATGGCAGTGTAGATATTTCCATGTTAGTACAGACAGTGGTTTAGGTATTTCCATGTTAATACAGATTACTCTGTAGGCATTTCCGTGTTTATAGAGATGGCGGTGTAGATATTTCTATGTTTATAGAGATGGCTGTGTAGATATTTACATGTTTATACAGATGGCAGTGTAGATATTTTCATGTTTATACAGATAGTGGTGTAGATATTTCCAGGTTTATACTGATGACTGTGTAGTTATTTCCATGTTTATACAGATGGCGGTGTAGATATTTCCATGTTTATACAGATAGCGGTGCGGCTATTTCCATGTTTATACAGATAGCGGTGGAGATATTTCCATGTTTATAGAGATAGAGGTGTAGATATTTCCATGTGTATACAGATAGCTGTGTGGCTATTTCCATGTTTATACAGATAGCGGTGGAGATATTTCCATGTTTATACAGATAGTGGAGGAGATATTTCCATGTTTATAGAGGTAGCGGTGTAGATATTTCCAAGTTTATACAGATAGCTGTGTGGCTATTTCCATGTTTATACAGATAGCTTTGGAGATATTTCCATGTTTATACAGATGGCGGTGTAGATATTTCCATGTTTATGCAGATGGCGGTGCAGATATTTCCATGTTTATACAGATAGCGGTGTACATATTTCCATATTTAGACAGATGACTGTGTAGTTATTTCCATTTTTATACAGATGGCGGTGAAGATATTTCCATGTTTATACAGATAGCGGTGGAGATATTTCCATGTTTATACAGATGACTGTGTAGATATTTTCATATTTTTACACATGTCGGTGTAGATATTTCCATGTTTATACAGATAGCGGTGTGGCTATTTCCATGTTTATACATATAGCACTGTAGATATTTCCATGTTTATAGAGATGGCTGTGTAGATATTTCCATGTTTATAAAGATGGCGGTGTAGATATTTCCATGTTGGTACAGACAGTGGTGTAGGTATCTCCATGTTTTTACAGATGACTGTGTAGGTATTTCCATGTTTACACAGATGGCGGTGTAGATATTTCTATGTTTATAGAGATGGCTGTGTAGATATTTACATATTTATACAGATGGCATTGTAGGTATTTCCATGTTTAGACAGATAATGGCGTATATATTTCCATGTTTATACAGATAGCGGTGTGGCTATTTCCATGTTTATACAGATAGCGGTGTAGATATTTCCATGTTTATAGAGATGGCTGTGTAGATATTTACATGTTTATACAGATGGCAGTGTAGATATTTTCATGTTTATACAGATAGTGGTGTAGATATTTCCAGGTTTATACAGATGACTGTGTAGTTATTTCCATGTTTATACAGATGGCGGTGTAGATATTTCCGTGTTTATACAGATAGCGGTGTGGCTATTTCCATGTTTATACAGATAGCGGTGTAGATATTTCCATGTTTATAGAGATGGCTGTGTTGATACTTACATGTTTATACAGATGGCAGTGTAGATATTTTCAGGTTTATACAGATAGTGGTGTAGATATTTCCAGGTTTGTACAGATAACTGTGTAGTTATTTCCATGTTTATACAGATGGCGGTTTAGATATTTCCATGTTTACATAGCTAGCGGTGTGCCTATTTCCATGTTTATAGAGATTGCGGTGTAGATATTTCCATGTTTATACAGATAGCTGTGTGGCTATTTCCATGTTTATACAGAGAGCGTAGGAGATATTTCCATGTTTATACAGATTGCGGTGTACTTATTTCCATGTTTATAGAGATAGCGGTGTAGATATTTCCTTGTTTATACATATGGCAGTGTAGATATTTCCATGTGTATACAGATGGCAGTGTAGATATTTCCATGTTTACACAGGTGGAGGTGTAGATATTTCCATGTTTATACAGATTACTGTGTAGATATTTCCATGTTTTTACAGATGGCGGTGTAGATATTTCCATGTTTATACAGATGGCGGTGTGTCTATTTCCATGTTTATACAGATAGCGGTGTAGATATTTCCATGTTTATAGAGATGGCTGTGTAGATATTTACATGTTTATACAGATGGCAGTGTAGATATTTTCAGGTTTATACAGATAGTGGTGTAGATATTTCCAGGTTTATACAGATGACTGTGTATTTATTTCCATGTTTATACAGATGGCGGTGTAGGTATTTCCATGTTTATACAGATAGCGGTGTGGCTATTTCCAGGTTTATACAGATAGCGGTGGAGATATTTCCATGTTTATAGAGATAGCGGTTTAGATATTTCCATGTTTATACAGATAGCTGTGTGGCTATTTCCATGTTTATACAGAAAGCGTTGGAGATATTTCCATGTTTATACAGATAGCGGTGGAGATATTTCCATGTTTATACAGATAGCTTTGGAGATATTTCGATGTTTATAGAGATAGCAGTGCATATATCTCCATGTTTTCCATATATCTGTGTGGCTATTTCCATGTTTATACAGAGAGCGTTATAGATATTTCCATGTTTATACAGATGGCTGAGTAGTTATTTACATATTTATACAGATGGCAGTGTAGATATTTCCATGTTTAGACAGATAATGGCATAGATATTTCCATTTTTATACAGATTGCCGTGTAGCTATTTCCATGTTTATAGAGATAGCGGTGTAGATATTTCCATGTTTATACAGTTGGCAGTGTGGATATTTCCATGTGTATACAGATGGCAGTGTAGATATTTCCATGTTTATACATATGGAGGTGTAGATATTTCCATGTTTATACCGATGACTGTGTAGATATTTCCATGTTTTTACAGAAGGCGGTGTAGATATTTCCATGTTTAAACAGATAGCGGTGTGTCTCTTTCCATGTTTATACAGATAGCGGTGTAGATATTTCCAAGTTTATAGAGATGGCTGTGTAGATATTTACATGTTTATACAGATGGCAGTGTAGATATTTTCATGTTTATACAGATAGTGGTGTAGATATTTCCAGGATTATACAGATGACTGTGTAGTTATTTCCATGTTTTTACAGATGGCGGTGAAGATATTTCCAAGTTTATAGAGACAGCCATGTAGATATTTCCATGTTTATACAGATAGCGGTGTAGACATTTCCATGTTTATAGAGATAGCGGTGTAGATACTTCGATATTTATACAGATAGCGGTGTCATTATTTCCATGTTTATACAGATAGCGGTGGAGATATTTCCATGTTTATACAGATGACTGTGTAGATATTTTCATATTTTTACACATGTCGGTGTAGATATTTCCATGTTTATTCAGATAGCGGTGTGGCTATTTCCGTGTTTATACATATAGCAGTGTATATATTTCCATGTTTATAGAGATGGCGGTGTAGATATTTCTATGTTTATAGAGATGGCAGTGTAGATATTTACATGTTTATACAGATAGTGGTGTAGATATTTCCAGGTTTATACTGATGACTGTGTAGTTATTTCCATGTTTATACAGATGGCGATGTAGATATTTCCATGTTTATACAGATAGCGGTGTGGCTATTTCCATGTTTATACAGATAGCGGTGGAGATGTTTCCATGTTTATAGAGATAGCGGTGTAGATATTTCCATGTGTATACAGATAGGTTTGTGGCTATTTCCAGGTTTATACAGATAGCGGTGGAGATATTTCCATGTTTATACAGATAGCGGTGGAGATATTTCCATGTTTATACAGATAGCGGTGGAGATATTTCCATGTTTATAGAGATAGCAGTGCATATATTTCCATGTTTTGCAGATATCTGTGTGGCTATTTCCATGTTTATACAGATAGCGGTGTAGATATTTCAATGTTTATAGAGATGGCTGTGTAGATATTTACATATTTATACAGATGGCAGTGTAGATATTTCCATGTTTAGACAGATAATGGCGCAGATATTTCCAAGTTTATACAGATTGCGGTGTAGTTATTTCCATGTTTATAGAGATAGCGGTGTAGATATTGCCATGTTTATACAGATGGCAGTGTAGACATTTCCATGTGTATACAGATGGCAGTGTAGTTATTTCCATGTTTATACAGATGGAGGTGTAGATATTTACATGTTTATACAGATGACTGTGTAGATATTTCCATGTTTTTACAGATGGCGGTGTAGATATTTCCATGTTTATACAGATAGCGGTGTGGCTATTTCCATGTTTATACAGATAGCGGTGAAGATATTTCCATGTTTATAGAGATGGCTGTGTAGATATTTACATGTTTATACAGATGGCAGTGTAGATATTTCCATGTTTGTACAGACAGTGGTGTAGGTATTTCCATGTTTATACAGATGACTGTGTAGGTATTTCCATGTTTATAGAGATGGCGGTGTAGATATTTCTATGTTTATAGAGATGGCTGTGTAGATATTTACATATTTATAGAGAAGGCAGTGTAGATATTTCCATGTTTAGACAGATAATGGCGTATATATTTCCATGTTTATACAGATAGCGGTGTGGCTATTTCCATGTTTATACCGATAGCGGTGTAGATATTTCCATGTTTATAGAGATGGCTGTGTAGATATTTACATATTTATACAGATGGCAGTGTAGATATTTTCATGTTTATACAGATAGTGGTGTAGATATTTCCAGGTTGATACAGATGACTGTGTAGTTATTTCCATGTGTATACAGATGGCGGTGTAGATATTTCCGTGTTTAGAGATAGCGGTGTAGATATTTCCATGTTTATACAGATAGCTTTGTGGCTATTTCCATGTTTATACAGAAAGCGTTGGAGATATTTCCATGTTTATACAGATAGCGGTGGAGATATTTCCATGTTTATACAGATAGCGTTGGAGATATTTCGATGTTTATAGAGATAGCAGTGCATATATTTCCATGTTTTCCATATATCTGTGTGGCTATTTCCATGTTTATACAGATAGCGTTGTAGATATTTCCATGTTTATACATATGGCTGTGTAGTTATTTACATATTTATACAGATGGCAGTGTAGATATTTCCATGTTTAGACAGATAATGGCGTAGATATTTCCATTTTTATACAGATTGCCGTGTAGGTATTTCCATGTTTATAGAGATAGCGGTGTAGATATTTCCATGTTTATACAGTTGGCAGTGTAGGTATTTCCATGTGTATACAGATGGCAGTGTAGATATTTCCATGTTTATACATATGGAGGTGTAGATATTTCCATGTTTATACAGATGACTGTGTAGATATTTCCATGTTTTTACAGATGGCGGTGTAGATATTTCCATGTTTAAACAGATAGCGGTGTGTCTCTTTCCATGTTTATACAGATAGCGGTGTAGATATTTCCAAGTTTATAGAGATGGCTGTGTAGATATTTACATGTTTATACAGATGGCAGTGTAGATATTTTCATGTTTATACAGATAGTGGTGTAGATATTTCCAGGATTATACAGATGACTGTGTAGATATTTCCATGTTTTTACAGATGGCGGTGAAGATATTTCCAAGTTTATAGAGACAGCCATGTAGATATTTCCATGTTTATACAGATAGCGGTGTAGACATTTCCATGTTTATAGAGATAGCGGTGTAGATACTTCGATATTTATACAGATAGTGGTGTCACTATTTCCATGTTTATACAGATAGCAGTGGAGATATTTCCATGTTTATACAGATGACTGTGTAGATATTTTCATATTTTTACACATGTCGGTGTAGATATTTCCATGTTTATTCAGATAGCGGTGTGGCTATTTCCATGTTTATACATATAGCAGTGTATATATTTCCATGTTTATAGAGACGGCTGTGTAGATATTTCCATGTTTATACAAATGGCAGTGTAGATATTTCCATGTTTGTACAGACAGTGGTGTAGGTATTTCCATGTTTATACAGATGACTGTGAAGGTATTTCCATGTTTATAGAGATAGCGGTGTAGATATTTCCATGTGTATACAGATAGCTGTGTGGCTTTTTCCATGTTTATACAGATAGCGGTGGAGATATTTCCATGTTTATACAGATAGCGGTGGAGATATTTCCATGTTTATACAGATTACTGTGTAGGTATTTCCATGTTTATAGAGATGGCGGTGTAGATATTTCTATGTTTATAGAGATGGCAGTGTAGATATTTACATGTTTATACAGATAGTGGTGTAGGTATTTCCAGGTTTATACTGATGACTGTGTAGTTATTTCCATGTTTATACAGATGGCGGTGTAGATATTTCCATGTTTATACAGATAGCGGTGTGGCTATTTCCATGTTTATACAGATAGCGGTGGAGATGTTTCCATGTTTATAGAGATAGCGGTGTAGATATTTCCATGTGTATACAGATAGGTGTGTGGCTATTTCCAGGTTTATACAGATAGCGGTGGAGATATTTCCATGTTTATACAGATAGCGGTGGAGATATTTCCATGTTTATACAGATAGCGGTGGAGATATTTCCATGTTTATAGAGATAGCAGTGCATATATTTCCATGTTTTGCAGATATCTGTGTGGCTATTTCCATGTTTATACAGATAGCGGTGTAGATATTTCAATGTTTATAGAGATGGCTGTGTAGATATTTACATATTTATACAGATGGCAGTGTAGATATTTCCATGTTTAGACAGATAATGGCGCAGATATTTCCAAGTTTATACAGATTGCGGTGTAGGTATTTCCATGTTTATAGAGATAGCGGTGTAGATATTGCCATGTTTATAGAGATGGCAGTGTAGACATTTCCATGTGTATACAGATGGCAGTGTAGTTATTTCCATGTTTATACAGATGGAGGTGAAGATATTTATATGTTTATACAGATGACTGTGTAGATATTTCCATGTTTTTACAGATGGCAGTGTAGACATTTCCATGTGTATACAGATGGCAGTGTAGTTATTTCCATGTTTACACAGATGGAGGTGTAGGTATTTCCATGTTTATACAGATGACTGTGTAGATATTTTCATATTTTTACACATGTCAGTGTAGATATTTCCATGTTTATACAGATAGCGGTGTGGCTATTTCCATGTTTATACATATTGCACTGTAGATATTTCCATGTTTATAGAGATGGCTGTGTAGATATTTCCATGTTTATACAGATGGCAGTGTAGATATTTCCATGTTAGTACAGACAGTGGTTTAGGTATTTCCATGTTAATACAGATTACTCTGTAGGCATTTCCGTGTTTATAGAGATGGCGGTGTAGATATTTCTATGTTTATAGAGATGGCTGTGTAGATATTTACATGTTTATACAGATGGCAGTGTAGATATTTTCATGTTTATACAGATAGTGGTGTAGATATTTCCAGGTTTATACTGATGACTGTGTAGTTATTTCCATGTTTATACAGATGGCGGTGTAGATATTTCCATGTTTATACAGATAGCGGTGCGGCTATTTCCATGTTTATACAGATAGCGGTGGAGATATTTCCATGTTTATAGAGATAGAGGTGTAGATATTTCCATGTGTATACAGATAGCTGTGTGGCTATTTCCATGTTTATACAGATAGCGGTGGAGATATTTCCATGTTTATACAGATAGTGGAGGAGATATTTCCATGTTTATAGAGGTAGCGGTGTAGATATTTCCAAGTTTATACAGATAGCTGTGTGGCTATTTCCATGTTTATATAGATAGCTTTGGAGTTATTTCCATGTTTATACAGATGGCGGTGTAGATATTTCCATGTTTATGCAGATGGCGGTGCAGATATTTCCATGTTTATACAGATAGCGGTGTACATATTTCCATATTTAGACAGATGACTGTGTAGTTATTTCCATTTTTATACAGATGGCGGTGAAGATATTTCCATGTTTATACAGATAGCGGTGGAGATATTTCCATGTTTATACAGATGACTGTGTAGATATTTTCATATTTTTACACATGTCGGTGTAGATATTTCCATGTTTATACAGATAGCGGTGTGGCTATTTCCATGTTTATACAGATAGCGGTGGAGATGTTTCCATGTTTATAGAGATAGCGGTGTAGATATTTCCATGTGTATACAGATAGGTTTGTGGCTATTTCCAGGTTTATACAGATAGCGGTGGAGATATTTCCATGTTTATACAGATAGCGGTGGAGATATTTCCATGTTTATACAGATAGCGGTGGAGATATTTCCATGTTTATAGAGATAGCAGTGCATATATTTCCATGTTTTGCAGATATCTGTGTGGCTATTTCCATGTTTATACAGATAGCGGTGTAGATATTTCAATGTTTATAGAGATGGCTGTGTAGATATTTACATATTTATACAGATGGCAGTGTAGATATTTCCATGTTTAGACAGATAATGGCGCAGATATTTCCAAGTTTATACAGATTGCGGTGTAGTTATTTCCATGTTTATAGAGATAGCGGTGTAGATATTGCCATGTTTATACAGATGGCAGTGTAGACATTTCCATGTGTATACAGATGGCAGTGTAGTTATTTCCATGTTTATACAGATGGAGGTGTAGATATTTACATGTTTATACAGATGACTGTGTAGATATTTCCATGTTTTTACAGATGGCGGTGTAGATATTTCCATGTTTATACAGATAGCGGTGTGGCTATTTCCATGTTTATACAGATAGCGGTGAAGATATTTCCATGTTTATAGAGATGGCTGTGTAGATATTTACATGTTTATACAGATGGCAGTGTAGATATTTCCATGTTTGTACAGACAGTGGTGTAGGTATTTCCATGTTTATACAGATGACTGTGTAGGTATTTCCATGTTTATAGAGATGGCGGTGTAGATATTTCTATGTTTATAGAGATGGCTGTGTAGATATTTACATATTTATAGAGAAGGCAGTGTAGATATTTCCATGTTTAGACAGATAATGGCGTATATATTTCCATGTTTATACAGATAGCGGTGTGGCTATTTCCATGTTTATACCGATAGCGGTGTAGATATTTCCATGTTTATAGAGATGGCTGTGTAGATATTTACATATTTATACAGATGGCAGTGTAGATATTTTCATGTTTATACAGATAGTGGTGTAGATATTTCCAGGTTGATACAGATGACTGTGTAGTTATTTCCATGTGTATACAGATGGCGGTGTAGATATTTCCGTGTTTAGAGATAGCGGTGTAGATATTTCCATGTTTATACAGATAGCTTTGTGGCTATTTCCATGTTTATACAGAAAGCGTTGGAGATATTTCCATGTTTATACAGATAGCGGTGGAGATATTTCCATGTTTATACAGATAGCGTTGGAGATATTTCGATGTTTATAGAGATAGCAGTGCATATATTTCCATGTTTTCCATATATCTGTGTGGCTATTTCCATGTTTATACAGATAGCGTTGTAGATATTTCCATGTTTATACATATGGCTGTGTAGTTATTTACATATTTATACAGATGGCAGTGTAGATATTTCCATGTTTAGACAGATAATGGCGTAGATATTTCCATTTTTATACAGATTGCCGTGTAGGTATTTCCATGTTTATAGAGATAGCGGTGTAGATATTTCCATGTTTATACAGTTGGCAGTGTAGGTATTTCCATGTGTATACAGATGGCAGTGTAGATATTTCCATGTTTATACATATGGAGGTGTAGATATTTCCATGTTTATACAGATGACTGTGTAGATATTTCCATGTTTTTACAGATGGCGGTGTAGATATTTCCATGTTTAAACAGATAGCGGTGTGTCTCTTTCCATGTTTATACAGATAGCGGTGTAGATATTTCCAAGTTTATAGAGATGGCTGTGTAGATATTTACATGTTTATACAGATGGCAGTGTAGATATTTTCATGTTTATACAGATAGTGGTGTAGATATTTCCAGGATTATACAGATGACTGTGTAGATATTTCCATGTTTTTACAGATGGCGGTGAAGATATTTCCAAGTTTATAGAGACAGCCATGTAGATATTTCCATGTTTATACAGATAGCGGTGTAGACATTTCCATGTTTATAGAGATAGCGGTGTAGATACTTCGATATTTATACAGATAGTGGTGTCACTATTTCCATGTTTATACAGATAGCAGTGGAGATATTTCCATGTTTATACAGATGACTGTGTAGATATTTTCATATTTTTACACATGTCGGTGTAGATATTTCCATGTTTATTCAGATAGCGGTGTGGCTATTTCCATGTTTATACATATAGCAGTGTATATATTTCCATGTTTATAGAGACGGCTGTGTAGATATTTCCATGTTTATACAAATGGCAGTGTAGATATTTCCATGTTTGTACAGACAGTGGTGTAGGTATTTCCATGTTTATACAGATGACTGTGAAGGTATTTCCATGTTTATAGAGATAGCGGTGTAGATATTTCCATGTGTATACAGATAGCTGTGTGGCTTTTTCCATGTTTATACAGATAGCGGTGGAGATATTTCCATGTTTATACAGATAGCGGTGGAGATATTTCCATGTTTATACAGATTACTGTGTAGGTATTTCCATGTTTATAGAGATGGCGGTGTAGATATTTCTATGTTTATAGAGATGGCAGTGTAGATATTTACATGTTTATACAGATAGTGGTGTAGGTATTTCCAGGTTTATACTGATGACTGTGTAGTTATTTCCATGTTTATACAGATGGCGGTGTAGATATTTCCATGTTTATACAGATAGCGGTGTGGCTATTTCCATGTTTATACAGATAGCGGTGGAGATGTTTCCATGTTTATAGAGATAGCGGTGTAGATATTTCCATGTGTATACAGATAGGTGTGTGGCTATTTCCAGGTTTATACAGATAGCGGTGGAGATATTTCCATGTTTATACAGATAGCGGTGGAGATATTTCCATGTTTATACAGATAGCGGTGGAGATATTTCCATGTTTATAGAGATAGCAGTGCATATATTTCCATGTTTTGCAGATATCTGTGTGGCTATTTCCATGTTTATACAGATAGCGGTGTAGATATTTCAATGTTTATAGAGATGGCTGTGTAGATATTTACATATTTATACAGATGGCAGTGTAGATATTTCCATGTTTAGACAGATAATGGCGCAGATATTTCCAAGTTTATACAGATTGCGGTGTAGGTATTTCCATGTTTATAGAGATAGCGGTGTAGATATTGCCATGTTTATAGAGATGGCAGTGTAGACATTTCCATGTGTATACAGATGGCAGTGTAGTTATTTCCATGTTTATACAGATGGAGGTGAAGATATTTATATGTTTATACAGATGACTGTGTAGATATTTCCATGTTTTTACAGATGGCAGTGTAGACATTTCCATGTGTATACAGATGGCAGTGTAGTTATTTCCATGTTTACACAGATGGAGGTGTAGGTATTTCCATGTTTATACAGATGACTGTGTAGATATTTTCATATTTTTACACATGTCAGTGTAGATATTTCCATGTTTATACAGATAGCGGTGTGGCTATTTCCATGTTTATACATATTGCACTGTAGATATTTCCATGTTTATAGAGATGGCTGTGTAGATATTTCCATGTTTATACAGATGGCAGTGTAGATATTTCCATGTTAGTACAGACAGTGGTTTAGGTATTTCCATGTTAATACAGATTACTCTGTAGGCATTTCCGTGTTTATAGAGATGGCGGTGTAGATATTTCTATGTTTATAGAGATGGCTGTGTAGATATTTACATGTTTATACAGATGGCAGTGTAGATATTTTCATGTTTATACAGATAGTGGTGTAGATATTTCCAGGTTTATACTGATGACTGTGTAGTTATTTCCATGTTTATACAGATGGCGGTGTAGATATTTCCATGTTTATACAGATAGCGGTGCGGCTATTTCCATGTTTATACAGATAGCGGTGGAGATATTTCCATGTTTATAGAGATAGAGGTGTAGATATTTCCATGTGTATACAGATAGCTGTGTGGCTATTTCCATGTTTATACAGATAGCGGTGGAGATATTTCCATGTTTATACAGATAGTGGAGGAGATATTTCCATGTTTATAGAGGTAGCGGTGTAGATATTTCCAAGTTTATACAGATAGCTGTGTGGCTATTTCCATGTTTATACAGATAGCTTTGGAGATATTTCCATGTTTATACAGATGGCGGTGTAGATATTTCCATGTTTATGCAGATGGCGGTGCAGATATTTCCATGTTTATACAGATAGCGGTGTACATATTTCCATATTTAGACAGATGACTGTGTAGTTATTTCCATTTTTATACAGATGGCGGTGAAGATATTTCCATGTTTATACAGATAGCGGTGGAGATATTTCCATGTTTATACAGATGACTGTGTAGATATTTTCATATTTTTACACATGTCGGTGTAGATATTTCCATGTTTATACAGATAGCGGTGTGGCTATTTCCATGTTTATACATATAGCACTGTAGATATTTCCATGTTTATAGAGATGGCTGTGTAGATATTTCCATGTTTATAAAGATGGCGGTGTAGATATTTCCATGTTGGTACAGACAGTGGTGTAGGTATCTCCATGTTTTTACAGATGACTGTGTAGGTATTTCCATGTTTACACAGATGGCGGTGTAGATATTTCTATGTTTATAGAGATGGCTGTGTAGATATTTACATATTTATACAGATGGCATTGTAGGTATTTCCATGTTTAGACAGATAATGGCGTATATATTTCCATGTTTATACAGATAGCGGTGTGGCTATTTCCATGTTTATACAGATAGCGGTGTAGATATTTCCATGTTTATAGAGATGGCTGTGTAGATATTTACATGTTTATACAGATGGCAGTGTAGATATTTTCATGTTTATACAGATAGTGGTGTAGATATTTCCAGGTTTATACAGATGACTGTGTAGTTATTTCCATGTTTATACAGATGGCGGTGTAGATATTTCCGTGTTTATACAGATAGCGGTGTGGCTATTTCCATGTTTATACAGATAGCGGTGTAGATATTTCCATGTTTATAGAGATGGCTGTGTTGATACTTACATGTTTATACAGATGGCAGTGTAGATATTTTCAGGTTTATACAGATAGTGGTGTAGATATTTCCAGGTTTGTACAGATAACTGTGTAGTTATTTCCATGTTTATACAGATGGCGGTTTAGATATTTCCATGTTTACATAGCTAGCGGTGTGCCTATTTCCATGTTTATAGAGATTGCGGTGTAGATATTTCCATGTTTATACAGATAGCTGTGTGGCTATTTCCATGTTTATACAGAGAGCGTAGGAGATATTTCCATGTTTATACAGATTGCGGTGTACTTATTTCCATGTTTATAGAGATAGCGGTGTAGATATTTCCTTGTTTATACATATGACAGTGTAGATATTTCCATGTGTATACAGATGGCAGTGTAGATATTTCCATGTTTACACAGGTGGAGGTGTAGATATTTCCATGTTTATACAGATTACTGTGTAGATATTTCCATGTTTTTACAGATGGCGGTGTAGATATTTCCATGTTTATACAGATGGCGGTGTGTCTATTTCCATGTTTATACAGATAGCGGTGTAGATATTTCCATGTTTATAGAGATGGCTGTGTAGATATTTACATGTTTATACAGATGGCAGTGTAGATATTTTCATGTTTATACAGATAGTGGTGTACATATTTCCAGGATTATACAGATGACTGTGTAATTATTTCCATGTTTTTACAGATGGCGGTGAAGATATTTCCATGTTTATAGAGACAGCCAGGTAGATATTTCCATGTTTATACAGATAGCGGTGTAGACATTTCCATGTTTATAGAGATAGCGGTGTAGATACTTCCATATTTATACAGATAGCGGTGTCACTATTTCCATGTTTATACAGATAGCGGTGGAGATATTTCCATGTTTATACAGATAGCGGTGGAGATATTTCCATGTTTATAGAGATAGCGGTGTAGATATTTCCAAGTTTATACAGATAGCTGTGTGGCTATTTCCATGTTTATACAGATAGCTTTGGAGATATTTCCATGTTTATACAGATGGCGGTGTAGATATTTCCATGTTTATGCAGATGGTGGTGCAGATATTTTCATGTTTATACAGATATCGTTGTATATATTTCCATATTTATACAGATGACTGTGTAGTTATTTCCACTTTTATACAGATGGCGGTGAAGATATTTCCATGTTTATACAGATAGCGGTGGAGATATTGCCATGTTTATACAGATGACTGTGTAGACATTTTCATATTTTTACACATGTCGGTGTAGATATTTCCATGTTTATACAGATAGCGGTGTGGCTATTTCCATGTTTATACATATAGCACTGTAGATATTTCCATGTTTATAGAGATGTCTGTGTGGATATTTCCATGTTTATACAGATGGCAATGTAGATATTTCCATGTTTGTACAGACAGTGCTGTAGGTATTTCCATGTTTATACAGATGACTGTTTAGGTATTTCCATGTTTATAGAGATGGCGGTGTAGATATTTCTATGTTTATAGAGATGGCTGTGTAGATATTTACATGTTTATACAGATGGCAGTGTAGATATTTTCATGTCTATACAGAGAGTGTTGTAGATATTTCCAGGTTTATACTGATGACTGTGTAGTTATTTCCATGTTTATACAGATGGCGGTGTAGATAGTTCCATGTTTATGCAGATGGCGGTGCAGATATTTCCATGTTTATACTGAGAGCGGTGTACATAATTCCATATTTATACAGATGACTGTGTAGTTATTTCCATTTTTTTACAGATGGCGGTGAAGATATTTCCATGTTTATACAGACAGCGGTGGAGATATTTCCATGTTTATACAGATGACTGTGTAGATATTTTCATATTTTTACACATGTCGGTGTAGATATTTCCATGTTTATACAGATAGCGGTGTGGCTATTTCCATGTTTATACATATAGCAGCGTAGATATTTCCATGTTTATAGAGATGGCTGTGTAGATATTTCCATGTTTATACAGATAGCGGTGTGGCTATTTCCATGTTTAAACAGATAGCGGTGAAGATATTTCCATGTTTATAGAGATGGATGTGTAGATATTTACATGTTTATACTGATGGCAGTGTAGATATTTCCATGTTTATACAGATAGTGGTGTAGCTATTTCCAGGTTTATACAGATAAATGTGTAGGTATTTCCATGTTTATACAGATGGCGGGTTAGATATTTCCATGTTTATTGAGAAAGCGATGTAGATATTTCTATGTTTATTCAGATAGCGGTGTAGTCATTTCCATGTTTATAGAGATAGCGGTGTAGATATTTCCATATGTATACAGATAGCGGTGTCACTATTTCCATGTTTATACTGATAGCGGTGGAGATATTTCCATGTTTATACAGATAGCGGTGGAGATATTTCCATGTTTATACAGATAGCGATGGAGATATTTCCATGTTTATAGAGATAGCGGTGTAGATATTTCCATGTTTATACAGATAGCTGTGTGGCTATTTCCATGTTTATACAGATAGCGGTGTAGATATTTCCATGTTTATAGAGATGGCTGTGTAGATATTTACATATTTATACAGATGGCAGTGTAGATATTTCCATGTTTAGACAGATAATGGTGTAGATATTTCCATGTTTATACAGATTGAGGTATAGTTATTTCCATGTTTATAGAGATAGCGGTGTAGATATTTCCATGTTTATACAGATAGCTGTGTGGCTATTTCCATGTTTATACAGACAGCGTTGGAGATATTTCCAAGTTTATACAGATGGCGGTGTAGATACTTCCATGTTTATGCAGAAGGCGGTGCAGATATTTCCATGTTTATACAGATAGCGGTGTACATATTTCCATATTTATACAGATGACTGTGTAGTTATTTCCATTTTTATACAGATGGCGGTGTTGATATTTCCATGTTTATGCAGATAGCGGTGGAGGTATTTCCATGTTTATACAGATGACTGTGTAGATATTTTCATATTTTTACACATGTCGGTGTAGATATTTCCATGTTTATACAGATAGCGGTGTGGCTATTTCCATGTTTATACAGAGAGCAGTGTAGTTATTTCCATGTTTATAGAGATGGCTGTGTAGATATTTCCACGTTTATACAGATGCCAGTGTAGATATTTCCATGTTTGTACAGACAGTGGTGTAGATATTTCCATGTTTATACAGATGACTGTGTAGGTATTTCCATGTTTATACAGATGGCGGTGAAGGTATTTCCATGTTTATAGAGATAGCGGTGGAGATATTTCCATGTTTATAGAGATAGCGGTGTAGATATTCCATGTTTATACAGATAGCTGTGTGGCTATTTCCATGTTTATACAGATAGCGTTGGAGATATTTCCATGTTTATACAGATAGCGGTGGAGATATTTCCATGTTTATACAGATAGCGGTGGAGATATTTCCATGTTTATAGAGATAGCAGTGTATATATTTCCATTTTTATACAGATAGCTGTGTGGCTATTTCCATGTTTATACAGATAGCGGTGTAGATATTTCCATGTTTATAGAGATGGCTGTGTAGCTATTTACATATTTATACAGATGGCGGTGTAGATATTTCCATGTTTAGACAGATAATGGTGTAGATATTTCCATGTTTATACAGATTGCGGTGTAGGTATTTCCATGTTTATAGAGATAGCGGTGTAGATATTTCCATGTTTATACAGATGGCTGTGTAGATATTTCCATGTGCATACAGATGGCAGTGTAGATATTTCCATGTTTATAAAGATGGAGGTGTAGACATTTCCATATTTATACAGATGATTGTGTAGATATTTCCATGTTTTTACAGATAGTGGTGTGGCTATTTCCATGTTTATACTGATAGCAGTGTAGATATTTCCATGTTTATAGAGATGGCTGTGTAGATATTTACATGTTTATACACATGGCAGTGTAGATATTTTCATGTTTATACAGATAGTGGTGTAAATATTTCCAGGTTTATACAGATGACTGTGTAGTTATTTCCATGTTTATACAGATGGCGGTGAAGATATTTCCAAGTTCATAGAGACAGCCATGTAGATATTTCCATGTTTATACTGATGGAAGTGTAGATATTTCCATGTTTAAACAGATGACTGTGTAGATATTTCCATGTTTTTACAGATGGCGGTGTAGATATTTCCATGTTTATACAGATAGCGGTTTGGCTATTTCCATGATTATACAGATAGCGGTGGAGATATTTCCATGTTTATAGAGATAGTGGTGTAGATATTTCCATGTTTATACAGATAGCTGTGTGGCTTTTTCCATGTTTATGCAGATAGCGTTGGAGATATTTCCATGTTTATACAGATAACGGTGGAGATATTTCCATGTTTATACAGATAGCGGTGGAGATATTTCCAAGTTTATAGAGATAGCAGTGTATATATTTCCATGTTTATACAGATACCTGTGTGGCTATTTCCATGTTTATACAGATAGCGGTGTAGTTATTTCTATGTTTATAGAGATGGCTGTGTAGATATTTGCATATTTATACAGATGGCAGTGTAGATATTTCCATGTTTAGACAGATAATGGTGTAGATATTTCCATGTGTATACAGATTGCGGTGTAGGTATTTCCATGTTTATTGAGATAGCGGTGTAGATATTTCCATGTTTTTACAGATGGCTGTTTATATATTTCCGTGTGCATACAGATGGCAGTGTAGATATTTCCATGTTTATACAGATGGAGGTGTAGATATTTCCATGTGTATACCGATGACTGTGTAGATATTTCCATGTTTTTACAGATGGCGGTGTATGTATTTCCATGTTTATACAGATAGCGGTGTGGCTATTCCCATGTTTATACAGATAGTGGTGTAGATATTTCCAGGTTTATACAGATGACTGTGTAGTTATTTCCATGTTTATACAGATGGCGGTGTAGATATTTCCATGTTTATACAGATAGCGGTGTGGCTATTTCCATGTTTATACAGATAGCGGTGGAGATATTTCCATGTTTATAGAGATTGCGGTGTAGATATTTCCATGTTTATACAGATAGCTGTCTGGCTATTTCCATGTTTATACAGATAGCGTTGGAGACATTTCCATGTTTATACAGATAGCGGTGGAGTTATTTCCATTTTATACAGATAGCGTTGGAGATATTTCCATGTTTATAGAGATAGCAGTGCATATATTTCCATGTTTTCCAGATATCTGTGTGGCTATTTCCATGTTTATACAGATAGCGTTGTAGATATTTCCATGTTTATACTGATGGCTGTGTAGATATTTACATATTTATACAGATGGCAGTGTAGATATTTCCATGTTTAGACAGATAATGGCGTAGATATTTCCATGTTTATACAGATTGCGGTGTAGGTATTTCCATGTTTATAGTGATAGCGGTGTAGATATTTCCATGTGTATACAGATGGCAGTGTAGATATTTCCATGTGTATACAGATGGCAGTGTAGATATTTCCATGTTTATACAGATGGAGGTGTAGATATTTCCATGTTTATACAGATGACTGTGTAGATATTTCCATGTTTTTACAGATGGCATTGTAGATATTTCCATGTTTATACAGATAGCGGTGTGTCTATTTCCATGTTTATACAGATAGCGGTGTAGATATTTCCATGTTTATAGAGATGGCTGTGTAGATATTTACATGTTTATACAGATGGCAGTGTAGATATTTTCATGTTTATACAGATAGTGGTGTAGATATTTCCAGGATTATACAGATGACTGTGTAGTTATTTCCATGTTTTACAGATGGCGGTGAAGATATTTCCATGTTTATAGAGACAGCCATGTAGATATGTCCATGTTTATACAGATAGCGGTGTAGACATTTCCATGTTTATAGACATAGCGGTGTAGATACTTCCATATTTATACAGATAGCGGTGTCACTATTTCCATGTTTATACAGATAGCGGTGGAGATATTTCCATGTTTATACAGATAGCGGTGGAGATATTTCCATGTTTATAGAGATAGCAGTGTAGAAATTTTTCTTGTTTATACAGATAGCTGTGTGGCTATTTCCATGTTTATACAGATAGCTTTGGAGATATTTCCATGTTTGTACAGATGGCGGTGTAGATATTTCCATGTTTATGCAGATGGCGGTGCAGATATTTCCATGTTTATACAGATAGCAGTGTACATATTTCCATATTTAGACAGATGACTGTGTAGTTATTTCCATTTTTATACAGATGGTGGTGAAGATATTTCCATGTTTATACAGATAGCGGTGGAGATATTTCCATGTTTATACAGATGACTGTGTAGATATTTTCATATTTTTACACATGTCGGTGTAGATATTTCCATGTTTATACAGATGGCGGTGAAGATATTTCCATGTTTATAGAGACAGCCATGTGGATATTTCCATGTTTATACAGATAGCGGTGTAGACATTTCCAGGTTTATAGAGATAGCGGTGTAGATATTTCCATGTTTATACAGATATCTGTGTGGCTATTTCCATGTTTATACAGATAGCGTTGGAGATATTTCCATGTTTTTACATATAGCGGTGGAGATATTTCAATGTTTTTACAGATAGCGGTGGAGATATTTCCTTGTTTATACAGATAGCGGTGGAGATATTTCCATGTTTATAGAGATAGCGGTGTAGATATTTCCATGTTTATACAGATAGCTGTGTGGCTATTTCCATGTATATACAGATAGCGTTGGAGATATTTCCATGTTTATACAGATAGCGGTGGAGATATTTCCATGTTTATACAGATAGCGTTGGAGATATTTCCATGTTTATAGAGATAGCAGTGTATATATTTCCATTTTTATACAGATAGCTGTGTGGATATTTCCATGTTTATACAAATAGCGGTGTAGATATTTCCATATTTATAAAGATGGCTGTGTAACTATTTACAAATTTATACAGATGGCGGTGTAGATATTTCCTTGTTTAGACAGATAATGGTGTAGATATTTCCATGTTTATACAGATTGCGGTGTAGGTATTTCCATGTTTATAGAGATAGTGGTGTAGATATTTCCATGTTTATACAGATGGCTGTGTAGATATATCCATGTGCATACAGATGGCAGTGTAGATATTTCCATGTTTATAAAGATGGAGGTGTAGATATTTCCATATTTATACAGATGATTGTGTAGATATTTCCATGTTTTTACAGATAGTGTTGTGGCTATTTCCATGTTTATACTGATAGCAGTGTAGATATTTCCATGTTTATAGAGATGGCTGTGTAGATATTTACATATTTATACACATGGCAGTGTAGATATTTTCATGTTTATACAGATAGTGGTGTAAATATTTCCAGGTTTATACAGATGACTGTGTAGTTATTTCCATGTTTATAGAGATAGCGGTGTAGATATTTCCATGTTTATACAGATGGCTGTGTAGATATTTCCATGTGTACAGATGGCAGTGTAGATATTTCCATGTTTATAAAGATGGAGGTGTAGATATTTCCATGTTTATACAGATGATTGTGTAGATATTTCCATGTTTTTACATATGGCGGTGTAGATATTTCCATGTTTATACAGATAGTGGTGTGGCTATTTCCATGTTTATACTGATAGCACTGTAGATATTTCCATGTTTATAGAGATGGCTGTGTAGATATTTACATGTTTATACACATGGCAGTGTAGATATTTTCATGTTTATACAGATAGTGGTGTGGCTATTTCCATGTTTATACTGATAGCAGTGTAGATATTTCCATATTTATAGAGATGGCTGTGTAGATATTTACATGTTTATACACATGGCAGTGTAGATATTTTCATGTTTATACAGATAGTGGTGCAAATATTTGCAGGTTTACGCAGATGACTGTGTAGTTATTTCCATGTTTATACAGACGGCGGTGAAGATATTTCCAAGTTTATAGAGACAGCCATGTAGATATTTCCATGTTTATACAGATGGAGGTGTAGATATTTCCATGTTTAAACAGATGACTGTGTAGATATTTCCATGTTTTTACAGATGGCGGTGTAGATATTTCCATGTTTATACAGATAGCGGTTTGGCTATTTCCATGTTTATACAGATAGCGGTGGAGATATTTCCATGTTTATAGAGATAGTGGTGTAGATATTTCCATATGTATACAGATAGCTGTGTGGCTTTTAACATGTTTATACAGATAGCGTTGGAGATATTTCCATGTTTATAAAGATAATGGTGGAGATATTTCCATGTTTATACAGATAGCGGTGGAGATATTTCCATGTTTATAGAGATAGCAGTGTATATATTTCCATGTTTATACAGATATCTGTGTGGCTATTTCCATGTTTATACAGATAGCGGTGTAGATATTTCCATGTTTATAGAGATGGCTGTGTAGTTATTTACATATTTATACAGATGGCAGTGTAGATATTTCCATGTTTAGACAGATAATGGTGTAGATATTTCCATGTGTATACAGACTGCGGTGTAGGTATTTCCATGTTTATAGAGATAGCGGTGTAGATATTTCCTTGTTTATACAGATGGCTGTGTAGATATTTCCATGTGCATACAGATGGCAGTGTAGATATTTCCATGTTTATACAGATGGAGGTGTAGAAATTTCCATGTTTATACAGATGACTGTGTAGATATTTCCATATTTTTACAGATGGCGGTGTAGGTATTTCCATGTTTATACAGATAGCGGTGTGGCTATTCCTATGTTTATACAGATAGCGGTGTAGATATTTCCATGTTTATAGAGATGGCTGTGTAGATATTTCCAGGTTTATACAGATGACTGTGTAGTTATTTCCATGTTTATACAGATGGCGGTGAAGGTATTTCCATGTTTATAGAGACAGCCATGTAGATATTTCCATGTTTATACAGATAGCGGTGTAGACACTTCCATGTTTATAGAGATAGCGGTGTAGATACTTCCATATTTATATAGATAGTGGTGTGATTATTTCCATGTTTATACAGATAGCGGTGGAGATATTTCCATGTTTATACAGGTAGCGGTGGAGATATTTCCATGTTAATAGAGATAGCGGTGTAGATATTTCCATGTTTATACAGATAGCTGTGTGGCTATTTCCAAGTTTTTACAGATAGCTTTGGAGATATTTCCATGTTTATACAGATGGCGGTGTAGATATTTCCATGTTTATGCAGATGGCGGTGCAGATATTTCCATGTTTATACAGATAGCGGTGTACATATTTCCATATTTATACAGATGACTGTGTAGTTATTTCCATTTTTATACAGATGGCGGTGAAGATATTTCCATGTTTATACAGATAGCGGTGAAGATATTTCCATGTTTATACAGATGACTGTGTAGATATTTTCATATTTTTACACATGTCAGTGTAGATATTTTCATGTTTATACAGATAGCGGTGTGGCTATTTCCATGTTTATACATATAGCAGTGTAGATATTTCCATGTCTATAGAGATGGCTGTGTAGATATTTCCATGTTTATACAGATGGCAGTTTAGATATTTCCATGTTTGTACAGACAGTGGTGTAGATATTTCCATGTTTATACAGATTACTGTGTAGGTATTTCCATGTTTAGAGAGATGGCGGTGTAGATATTTCCATGTTTATACAGATAGCGGTGTGGCTATTTCCATGTTTATACAGATAGCGGTGTAGATATTTCCATGTTTATAGAGATGGCTGTGTAGATATTTACATGTTTATACTGATGGCAGTGTAGATATTTCCATGTTTATACAGATAGTGGTGTAGGTTTTTCCAGGTTTATACAGATGAATGTGTAGGTATTTCCATGTTTATACAGATGGCGGGGTAGATATTTCCATGTTTATTGAGATAGCGATGTAGATATTTCCATATTTATACAGATAGCGGTGTAGACATTTCAATGTTTTTAGAGATAGCGGTGTAGATATTTCCATATGTATACAGATAGCGGTGTCACTATTTCCATGTTTATACAGATAGCGGTGGAGATATTTCCATGTTTATGCAGATAGCGATGGAGATATTTCCATGTTTATAGAGATAGCGGTGTTGATATTTCCATGTTTATACAGATAGCTCTGTGGCTATTTCCATGTTTATACAGATAGCGGTGTAGTTATTTCCATGTTTATAGAGATGGCTGTGTAGATATTTACATGTTTATGCAGATGGCAGTGTAGATATTTTCATGTTTATACAGATAGTGCTGTAGATATTTCCAGGATTATACAGATGACTGTGTAGTTTTTTCCATGTTTTTACAGATGGCGATGAAGATATTTCCATGTTTATAGAGACAGCCATGTAGATATTTCCATGTTTATACAGATAGCAGTGAAGAAATTTCCATGTTTATACAGATGACTGTGAAGATATTTTCATATTTTTACACATGTCGGTGTAGATATTTCCATGTTTATACAGATAGCGGTGTGGCTATTTCCATGTTTATACAGATAGCAGTGTAGTTATTTCCATGTTTATAGAGATGGCTGTGTAGATATTTCCATGTTTATACAGATGGCATTGTAGATATTTCCATGTTTGTACAGACAGTGGTGTAGATATTTCCATGTTTATACAGATGACTGTGTAGGTATTTCCATGTTTATACAGATGGCGGTGTAGACATTTCCATGTTTATGCAGATGGCGGTGCAGATATTTCCATGATTATACAGATAGCGGTGTACATATTTCCATATTTATACAGATGACTGTGTAGTTATTTCCATTTTTATACAGATGGCGGGGAAGATATTTCCTTGTTTATACAGATAGCGGTGGAGATATTTCCATGTTTATACAGATAGCGGTGTGGCTATTTCCATGTTTATACAGATAGCAGTGTAGGTATTTCCATGTTTATAGAGATGGCTGTGTAGATATTTCCATGTTTATACAGACGGCAGTGTAGATATTTCCATGTTTGTACAGACAGTGGTGTAGATATTTCCATGTTTATACAGATGACTGTGTAGGTATTTCCATGTTTATACAGATGGCGGTGTAGATATTTCCATGTTTATACAGATAGCGGTGAGGCTATTTCCATGTTTATACCGATAGCGGTGTAGATATTTCCATGTTTATAGAGATGGCTGTGTAGATATTTACATGTTTATACAAATGGCAGAGTAGTTATTTCCATGTTTATACAGATACTGGTGTAGATATTTCCAGGTTTATACAGATGACTGTGTAGTTATTTCCATGTTTATACAGATGGCGGTGAAGATATTTCCATGTTTATAGAGACAGCCATGTAGATATTTCCATGTTTACACCGATAGCGGTGTAGACATTTCCATCTTTATAGAGATAGCGGTGTGGATATTTCCATATTTATACAGATTGCGGTGTCACTATTTCCATGTTTATACAGATAACGGCGGAGATATTTCCATATTTATACAGATAGCGGTGGAGATGTTTCCATGTTTATAGAGATAGCAGTGTAGATATTTCCATGTTTATACAGATAGCTGTGTGGCTATTTCCATGTTTATACAGATAGCGTTGGAGATATTTCCATGTTTATACAGATAGAGGTGCAGATATTTCCATGTTTATACAGATAGCAGTGGAGATATTTCCATGTATATAGTGATAGCAGTGTATATATTTCCATGTTTATACAGATAGCTGTGTGGCTATTTCCATGTTTATACAGATAGTGGTGTAGATATTTCCATGTTTATAGAGATGGCTGTGTAGATATTTACATATTTATATAGATGGCAGTGTAAATATTTCCATATTAAGACCGATAATGCTGTAGATATTTCCATGTTTATACAGATTGCGGTGTAGGTATTTCCATGTTTGTAGACATAGCGGTGTAGATATTTCCATGTTTATACAGATGGCTGTGTAGATATTTCCATGTGTATACAGATGGCAGTATAGATATTTCCATGTTTATAAAGATGAAGGTGTAGATATTTCTATGTTTATACAGATGACTGTGTAGATATTTCCATGTTTTTACAGATGGCGGTGTAGATATTTCCATGTTTATACATATAGCGGTGTGGCTATTTCCATGTTTATACAGATAGCGGTGTAGATATTTCCATGTTTATAGAGATGGCTGTGTAGATATTTCCATGTTTATACAGATGGCAGTGTAGATATTTCCATGTTTGTACAGACAGTGGTGTAGATATTTCCATGTTTATACAGATGACAGTTTAGGTATTTCCATGTTTATACTGATGGCGGTGTAGATATTTCCATGTTTATACAGATAGCGGTGTGGTTATTTCCATGTTTATACAGATATAGGCGTAGATATTTCCATGTTTATAGAGATGGATATGTAGATATTTACATGTTTATACAGATGGCAGTGTAGATATTTCCATGTTTATACAGATAGTGGTGTAGATATTTCCAAGTTTATACAGATGACTGTGTAGGTATTTCCATGTTTATACAGATGGCGGTGTAGATATTTCCATGTTTATAGAGATAGCCATGTAGATATTTCCATGTTTATACAGATAGCGGTGTCACTATTTCCATGTTTATACAGATAGCGGTGTAGATATTTCCATGTTTATACAGATAGCGGTGCAGATATTTCCATGTTTATAGAGATAGCGGTGTAGATATTTCCATGTTTATACAGATAGCTGTGTGGCTATTTCCATGTTTATAAAGATAGCGGTGTACATATTTCCATGTTTATAGAGATGGCTGTGTAGATATTTACATATTTATACAGATGGCAGTGTAGATATTTCCATGTTTATACAGATGGAGGCGTAGATATTTCCATGTTTATACAGATGACTGCGTAGATATTTCCATGTTCATACAGATAGCAGTGTAGATATTTCCATGTTTATAGAGATGGCTGTGTCGATATTTACATGTTTATACAGATGGCAGTGTAGATATTTTCATGTTTATACAGATAGTGGTGTAGATATTTCCAGGTTTATACCGATGACTGTGTAGTTATTTCCATGTTTATACAGATAGCAGTGTATATATTTCCATGTTTATAGAGATGGCTCTGTAGATATTTCCATGTTTATACAGATAGCAGTGAAGATATTTCCATGTTTGTACAGACAGTGGTGTAGATATTTCCATGTTTATACAGATGACTGTTTAGGTATTTCCATGTTTATACAGATAGCGGTGTGGCTATTTCCATGTTTATTCAGATATCGGCGTAGATATTTCCATGTTTATAGAGATGGATGTGTAGATATATACATGTTTATACAGATGGCAGTGTAGATATTTCCATGTTTATACAGATAGTGGTGTAGATATTTCCAGGTTTATACAGATGACTGTGAAGGTATTTCCATGTTTATACAAATGGCGTTGTGGATATTTCCATGTTTATACAGATAGCGGTGTGGCTATTTCCATGTTTATACAGATAGCGGTGGAGATATTTCCATGTTTATAGAGATGGCTGTGTAAATATTTACATGTTTATACAGATGGCAGTGTAGATATTTCCATGTTTATGCAGATGGCGGTGGAGATATTTTCATGTTTATACAGATAGTTGTGTACAAATTTCCATATTTATACAGATGACTGTGTAGTTATTTCCATTTTTATACAGATGGCGGTGTAGATATTTCCATGTTTATACAGATAGCGGTGGAGGTGTTTCCATGTTTATACAGATGTCTGTGTATATATTTTCATATTTTTACACAGGTCGGTGTAGATATTTCCATGTTTATACAGATAGCGGTGTGGCTATTTCCATGTTTATACAGATAGCAGTGTAGATATTTCCATGTTTATAGAGATGGCTGTGTAGTTATTTCCATGTTTATACAGATGGTAGTGTAGATATTTCCATGTTTGTACAGACAGTGGTGTAGATATTTCCTTGTTTATACAGATGACTGTGTAGATATTTCCATGTTTATACAGATGGCGGTGTAGACATTTCCATGTTTATACAGATTGCGGTGTGGATATTTCCATGTTTATACAGATAGCGGTGCAGGTGTTTCCATGTTAATAGAGATGGCTGTGTAGATATTTACATGTTTATACAGATGGCAGTGTAATTATTTCCATGTTTATATAGATACTGGTGTACATATTTCCTGGTTTATACAGATGACTGTGTAGTTATTTCCATGTTTATACAGATGGCGGTGAAGATATTTCCATGTTTATAGAGACAGCCATGTAGACATTTCCATGTTTACACCGATAGCGGTGTAGACATTTCCATGTTTATAGAGATAGCGGTGTAGTTTATTTCCATATTTATACAGATAGCGGTGTCACTATTTCCATGTTTATACAGATAACGGTGGAGATATTTCCATGTTTATACAGATAGCTGTGGAGATGTTTCCATGTTTATGGAGATAGCAGTGTAGATATTTCCATGTTTATACAGATAGCGGTGGAGATATTTCCATGTTTATACAGATAGCGGTGGAGATATTTCCATGTTTATAGTGATAGCAGTGTATATATTTCCATGTTTATACAGATAGCTGTGTGGCTATTTCCATGTTTATACAGATAACGGTGTAGATATTTCCATGTTTATAGAGATGGCTGTGTAGATATTTACATATTTATATTGATGGCAGTGCAGATATTTCCATGTTTAGACAGGTAATGGTGTAGATATTTCCATGTTTATACAGATTGCGGAGAAGGTATTTCCATGTTTGTATAGATAGCGCTGTAGATATTTCCATGTTTATGCAGATGGCAGTATAGATATTTCCATGTATATAAAGATGAAGGTGTAGATATTTCTATGTTTGTACAGATGACTGTGTAGATATTTCCATGTTTTTACAGATGGCGGTGTAGATATTCCCATGTTTATACAGATAGCAGTGTGGCTATTTCCATGTTTATACAGATAGCAGTGTAGATATTTCCATGTTTATAGAGATGGCTGTGTAGATATTTACATGTTTATACATTTGGCAGTGTAGATATTTTCATGTTTATACATATAGTGATGTAGGTATTTCCAGGTTTATGCAGATGACTGTGTAGTTATTTCCATGTTTATACAGATGGCGGTGAAGATATTTCCATGTTTATAGAGACAGCCATGTAGATATTTCCATGTTTATACAGATTGCGGTGTAGACATTTCCATGTTTATAGAGATAGCGGTGTAGATATTTCCTTATGTATACAGATAGCGGTGTCAATATTTCCATGTTTATGCAGATAGCGGTGGAGATATTTCCATGTTTATTCAGATAGCGGTGGAGATATTTCCATGTTTATAGAGATAGCGGTGTAGATATTTCCATGTTTATACAGATAGCTGTGTGGGTTTTTCCATGTTTATACAGATAGCGTTGGAGATATTTCCATGTTTATACATATGGCGTTGTAGATATTTCCATGTTTATGCAGATGGCGGTGCAGATATTTCCATGTTTATACAGATAGCGGTGTACATATTTCCATATTTATACAGATGACTGTGTAGTTATTTCCATTTTTATACAGATGGCGGTGTAGGTATTTCCATGTTTATACAGATAGCGGTGTGGCTATTTCCATGTTTATACAGACAGCAGTGTAGATATTTCCATGTTTATAGTGATGGCTGTGTAGATATTTCCATGTTTATAGAGATGGCAGTGTAGATATTTCCATGTTTGTACAGACAGTGGTGTAGATATTTCCATGTTTATACAGATGACTGTTTAGGTATTTCCATGTGTATACTGATGGCGGTGTAGATATTTCTATGTTTATACAGATAGCGGTGTGGCTATTTCCATGTTTATACAGATATAGGCGTAGATATTTCCATGTTTATAGAGATGGATGTGTAGATATTTACATGTTTATACAGATGGCAGTGTAGATATTTCCATGTTTATACAGATAGTGGTGTAGATATTTCCAAGTTTATACAGATGACTGTGTAGTTATTTCCATGTTTATACAGATAGTGGTGTAGATATTTCCAAGTTTATACAGATGACTGTGTAGATATTTCCATGTTTATAGAGATAGCCATGTAGATATTTCCATGTTTTTACACATAGCGGTGTAGACATTTCCATGTTTATAGAGATAGCGGTGTAGATATTTCCATATTTATACATATAGCAGTGTCACTATTTCCATGTTTATACAGATAGCGGTGTAGATATTTCCATGTTTATACAGATAGCGGTGGAGATATATCCATGTTTATACAGATAGCGTTGCAGATATTTCCATGTTTATAGAGACAGCCATGTAGATATTTCCATGTTTACACCGATAGCGGTGTAGACATTTCCATGTTTATAGAGATAGCGGTGTAGATATTTCCATATTTATACAGATAGCGGTGTCACTATTTCCATGTTTATACAGATAACGGTGGAGATATTTCCATGTTTATACAGATAGCGGTGGAGATGTTTCCCTGTTTATAGAGATACCAGTGTAGGTATTTCCATGTTTATACAGATAGCGGTGGAGATGTTTCCATGTTTATACAGATAGCGTTGGAGACATTTCCATGTTTATACAGATAGCGGTGGAGATATTTCCGTGTTTATACAGATAGCTGTGGAGATATTTCCATGTTTATAGTGATAGCAGTGTATATATTTCCATGTTTATACAGATAGCTGTGTGGCTATTTCCATGTTTATACAGATATCGGTGTAGATATTTCCATGTTTATAGAGATGGCTGTGTAGATATTTACATATTTATATAGATGGCAGTGTAGATATTTCCATGTTTAGACAGATAATGGTGTAGATATTTCCATGTTTATACAGATTGCGGTGTAGGTATTTCCATGTTTGTAGAGATAGCGGTGTAGATATTTCCATGTTTGTACAGATGGCTGTGTGGGTATTTCCCTGTGTATACAGATGGCAGTATAGATATTTCCATGTTTATAAAGATGAAGGTGTAGATATTTCTAAGTTTATACAGATGACTGTGTAGATATATCCATGTTTTTAGAGATGGCGGTGTAGATATTTCCATGTTTATACAGATAGCGGTGTGGCTATTTCCATGTTTATACAGATAGCGGTGTAGATATTTCCATGTTTACAGAGATGGCTGTGTAGATATTTACATGTTTACAGATGGCAGTGTAGATATTTTCATGTTTATACATATAGTGATGTAGATATTTCCAGGTTTATGCAGATGACTGTGTGGTTATTTCCACGTTTATTCAGATGGCGGTGAAGATATTTCCATGTTTATAGAGACAGCCATGTAGATATTTCCATGTTTATACAGATAGTGTTGTAGACATTTCCATGTTTATAGAGATAGCGGTGTAGATATTTCCTTATGTATACAGATAGCAGTGTCACTATTTCAATGTTTATGCAGATAGCAGTGGAGATATTTCCATGTTTATACAGATAGCGGTGGAGATATTTCCATGTTTATAGAGATAGCGGTGTAGATATTTCCATGTTTATACAGATAGCTGTGTGGCTATTTCGATGCTTATACAGATAGCGTTGGAGATATTTCCACGTTTATACATATGGCGGTGTAGATATTTCCATGTTTATGCAGATGACGGTGCAGATATTTCCATGTTTATACAGATAGCGGTGTACCTATTTCCATATTTATACAGATGAGTGTGTAGTTATTTCCATTTTTATACAGATGGCGGTGTAGATATTTCCATGTTTATAGAGATAGCGGTGTGGTTATTTTCATGTTTATACAGACAGCAGTGTAGATATTTCCATGTTTATAGTGATGGCTGTGTAGATATTTCCATGTTTATACAGATGGCAGTGTAGATATTTCCATGTTTCTACAGACAGTGGTGTAGATATTTCCATGTTTATACAGATGACTGTTTAGGTATTTCCATGTTTATACTGATGGCGGTGTAGATATTTCCATGTTTATACAGATAGCGGTGTGGCTATTTCCATGTTTATACAGATATAGGTGTAGATATTTCCATGTTTATAGAGATGGATGTGTAGATATTTACATGTTAATACAGATTGCAGTGTAGATATTTCCATGTTTATACAGATAGTGGTGTAGATATTTCCAAGTTTATACAGATGACTGTGTAGGTATTTCCATGTTTATACAGATAGCAGTGTAGATATTTCCATGTTTATAGAGATGGCTCTGTAGATATTTCCATGTTTATACAGATAGCAGTGTAGATATTTTCATGTTTGTACAGACAGTGGTGTAGATATTTCCATGTTTATACAGAAGAATGTTTAGGTATTTCCATGTTTATACAGATGGCGGTGAATATATTTCTATGTTTATACAGATAGCGGTGTGGCTATTTCCATGTTTATACAGATATCGGCGTAGATATTTCCATGTTTATAGAGATGGATGTGTAGATATATACATGTTTATACAGATGGCAGTGTAGATATTTCCATGTTTATACAGATAGTGGTGTAGATATTTCCAGGTTTATACAGATGACTTTGAAGGTATTTCCATGTTTATACAAATGGCGGTGTAGATATTTCCATGTTTATAGAGATAGCCATGTAGATATTTCCATTTTTATTCAGATAGCGGTGTCATTATTTCCATGTTTATACAGATAGCGGTGTAGATATTTCCATGTTTATACAGATAGCGGTGGAGATATATCCATGTTTATACAGATAGCGGTGCAGATATTTCCATGTTTATAGAGATAGCGGTGTAGACAATTCCATGTTTATACAGATAGCTGTGTGGCTATTTCCATGTTTATACAGATAGCGGTGTACATATTTCCATGTTTATAGAGATGGCTGTGTAGATATTTACATATTTATACAGATGGCAGTGTAGATATGTCCATGTTTATACAGATGGAGGTGTAGATATTTCCATGTTTATACAGATGACAGTGAAGATATTTCCATGTATTTACAGATGGCGGTGTATATATTTCCATGTTTATACAGATAGCGGTGTGGCTATTTCCATGTTTATACAGATAGCGGTGTATATATTTCCATGTTTATAGAGATGGCTGTGTAGATATTTACATATTTATACAGATGGCAGTGTAGATATTTCCATGTTTAGACAGATAATGGTGTAAATATTTCAATGTTTATATAGATTGCGTTGAAGTTATTTCCATGTTTATAGAGATAGCGTTGTAGATATTTCCATGTTTATACAGATAGCGGTGTCACTATTTCCATGTTTATACAGATAGCGGTGTAGATATTTCCATGTTTATACAGATAGCGGTGGAGATATATCCATGTTTATACAGATAGCGGTGCAGATATTTCCATGTTTATAGAGATGGCGGTGTAGACAATTCCATGTTTATACAGATAGCTGTGTGGCTATTTCCATGTTTATACAGATAGCGGTGTACATATTTCCATGTTTATAGAGATGGCTGTGTAGATATTTACATATTTATACAGATGGCAGTGTACATATGTCCATGTTTATACAGATGGAGGTGTAGATATTTCCATGTTTATACAGATGACTGTGTAGATATTTCCATGTATTTACAGATGGCGGTGTAGATATTTCCATGTTTATACAGATAGCGGTGTGGATATTTCCATGTGTATACAGATGGCAGTGTAGATATTTCCATGTTTATACAGATAGCGGTGTGGCTATTTCCATATTTATACAGATAGCGGTGTACATATTTCCATGTTTATAGAGATGGCTGTGTAGATATTTACATATTTATACAGATGGCAGTGTAGATATTTCCATGTTTATACAGATGGAGGTGTAGATATTTCCATGTTTATACAGATGAATGTGTAGATATTTCCATGTTTTTACAGATGGCGGTGTAGATATTTCCATGTTTATACAGATAGCGTTGTGGCTATTTCCACTTTTATAGAGATAGCGGTGTAGATATTTCCATGTTTATAGAGATGGCTGTGTAGATATTTACATATTTATACAGATGGCAGTGTAGCTATTTCCATGTTTAGACAGATAATGGTGTAAATATTTCAATGTTTATATAGATTGCGGTGTAGGTATTTCCATGTTTATAGAGATAGTGGTGTAGATATTTCCAGGTTTATACAGATGGCTGTGTGGATATTTCCATGTTTATACAGATGGCAGTGTAGATATTTCCATGTTTATACAGATAGCGGTGTGGCTATTTCCATGTTTATACAGATAGCGGTGGAGATATTTCCATGTTTATGGAGATGGCTGTGTAGATATTTACATGTTTATACAGATGGCAGTGTAGATATTTCCATGTTTATGCAGATGGCGGTGCAGATATTCCCATGTTTATACAGACAGTTGTGTACAAATTTCCATATTTATACAGATGACTGTGTAGTTATTTCCATTTTTATACAGATGGCGGTGTAGATATTTCCATGTTTATACAGACAGCGGTGGAGGTATTTCCATGTTTATACAGATGTCTGTGTAGATATTTTCATATTTTTACACAGGTCGGTGTACATATTTCAATGTTTATACAGATAGCGGTGTGGCTATTTCCATGTTTATACAGATAGCAGTGTAGATATTTCCATGTTTATAGAGATGGCTGTGTAGTTATTTCCATGTTTATACAGATGGCAGTGTAGATATTTCCATGTTTGTACAGACAGTGGTGTAGATATTTCTATGTCTATACTGATGACTGTGTAGATATTTCAATGTTTATACAGATGGCGGTGTAGACATTTCCATGTTTATACAGATAGCGGTGTGGATATTTCCATGTTTATACAGATAGCGGTGCAGATATTTCCATGTTAATAGAGATGGCTGTGTAGATATTTACATGTTTATACAGATGGCATTGTAGTTATTTCCATGTTTATACAGGTACTGGTGTAAATATTTCCAGGTTTATACAGAAGACTGTGTAGTTACTTCCATGTTTATACAGATGGCGGTGAACATATTTCCATGTTTATAGAGACAGCCATGTAGATATTTCCATGTTTACACCGATAGCGGTGTAAACATTTCCGTGTTTATAGAGATGGCGGTGTAGATATTTCCATATTTATACAGATAGCGGTGTCACTATTTCCATGTTTATACAGATAACGGTGGAGATATTTCCATGTTTATACAGATAGCGGTGGAGATGTTTCCATGTTTATAGAGATAGCAGTGTAGATATTTCCATGTTTATACAGATAGCTGTGTGGCTATTTCCATGTTTATACAGATAGCGTTGGAGATATTTCCATGTTTATACAGATAGCGGTGGAGATATTTCCATGTTTATACAGATAGCGGTGGAGATATTTCCATGTTTATAGTGATAGCAGTGTATATATTTCCATGTTTATACAGATAGCTGTGTGGCTATTTCCATGTTTATACAGATAGCGGTGTAGATATTTCCATGTTTATAGAGATGGCTGTGTAGATATTTTCATATTTATATAGATGGCAGTGTAGATATTTCCATGTTTAGACAGATAATGGTGTAGATATTTCCATGTTTATACAGATTGCGGTGTAGGTATTTCCATGTTTGTAGAGATAGCGGTGTAGATATTTCCATGTTTATACAGATGGCTGTGTAGATATTTCCATGTGTATACAGATGGCAGTATAGATATTTCCATGTCTATAAAGATGAATGTGTAGATATTTCTATGTTTATACAGATGACTGTGTAGATATTTCCATGTTTTTACAGATGGCGGTGTAGATATTTCCATGTTTATACCGATAGCAGTGTGGCTATTTCCATGTTTATACAGATAGCGGTGTAGATATTTCCATGTTTATAGAGATGGCTGTGTAGATATTTACATGTTTATACAGATAGCGATGTAGACATTTCCATGTTTATAGAGATAGCGGTGTGGCTATTTCCATGTTTATACAGATAGCGGTGGAGATATTTCCATGTTTATAGAGATGGCTGTGTAAATATTTACATGTTTATACAGATGGCAGTGTAGATATTTCCATGTTTATGCAGATGGCGGTGCAGATATTTTCATGTTTATACAGATAGTTGTGTACAAATTTCCATATTTACACAGATGACTGTGTAGTTATTTCCATTTTTATACAGATGGCGGTATAGATATTTCCATGTTTATACAGATAGCGGTGGAGGTATTTCCATGTTTATACAGATGTCTGTGTATATATTTTCATATTTTTACACAGGTCGGTGTAGATATTTCCATGTTTATACAGATAGCGGTGTGGCTATTTCCATGTTTATACAGATAGCAGTGTAGATATTTCCATGTTTATAGAGATGGCTGTGTAGTTATTTCCATGTTTATACAGATGGTAGTGTAGATATTTCCATGTTTGTACAGACAGTGGTGTAGATATTTCCTTGTTTATACAGATGACTGTGTAGATATTTCCATGTTTATACAGATGGCGGTGTAGACATTTCCATGTTTATACAGATTGCGGTGTGGATATTTCCATGTTTATACAGATAGCGGTGCAGGTGTTTCCATGTTAATAGAGATGGCTGTGTAGATATTTACATGTTTATACAGATGGCAGTGTAATTATTTCCATGTTTATATAGATACTGGTGTACATATTTCCAGGTTTATACAGATGACTGTGTAGTTATTTCCATGTTTATACAGATGGCGGTGAAGATATTTCCATGTTTATAGAGACAGCCATGTAGACATTTCCATGTTTACACCGATAGCGGTGTAGACATTTCCATGTTTATAGAGATAGCGGTGTAGTTTATTTCCATATTTATACAGATAGCGGTGTCACTATTTCCATGTTTATACAGATAACGGTGGAGATATTTCCATGTTTATACAGATAGCTGTGGAGATGTTTCCATGTTTATGGAGATAGCAGTGTAGATATTTCCATGTTTATACAGATAGCGGTGGAGATATTTCCATGTTTATACAGATAGCGGTGGAGATATTTCCATGTTTATAGTGATAGCAGTGTATATATTTCCATGTTTATACAGATAGCTGTGTGGCTATTTCCATGTTTATACAGATAACGGTGTAGATATTTCCATGTTTATAGAGATGGCTGTGTAGATATTTACATATTTATATTGATGGCAGTGCAGATATTTCCATGTTTAGACAGGTAATGGTGTAGATATTTCCATGTTTATACAGATTGCGGAGAAGGTATTTCCATGTTTGTATAGATAGCGCTGTAGATATTTCCATGTTTATGCAGATGGCAGTATAGATATTTCCATGTATATAAAGATGAAGGTGTAGATATTTCTATGTTTGTACAGATGACTGTGTAGATATTTCCATGTTTTTACAGATGGCGGTGTAGATATTCCCATGTTTATACAGATAGCAGTGTGGCTATTTCCATGTTTATACAGATAGCAGTGTAGATATTTCCATGTTTATAGAGATGGCTGTGTAGATATTTACATGTTTATACATTTGGCAGTGTAGATATTTTCATGTTTATACATATAGTGATGTAGGTATTTCCAGGTTTATGCAGATGACTGTGTAGTTATTTCCATGTTTATACAGATGGCGGTGAAGATATTTCCATGTTTATAGAGACAGCCATGTAGATATTTCCATGTTTATACAGATTGCGGTGTAGACATTTCCATGTTTATAGAGATAGCGGTGTAGATATTTCCTTATGTATACAGATAGCGGTGTCAATATTTCCATGTTTATGCAGATAGCGGTGGAGATATTTCCATGTTTATTCAGATAGCGGTGGAGATATTTCCATGTTTATAGAGATAGCGGTGTAGATATTTCCATGTTTATACAGATAGCTGTGTGGGTTTTTCCATGTTTATACAGATAGCGTTGGAGATATTTCCATGTTTATACATATGGCGTTGTAGATATTTCCATGTTTATGCAGATGGCGGTGCAGATATTTCCATGTTTATACAGATAGCGGTGTACATATTTCCATATTTATACAGATGACTGTGTAGTTATTTCCATTTTTATACAGATGGCGGTGTAGGTATTTCCATGTTTATACAGATAGCGGTGTGGCTATTTCCATGTTTATACAGACAGCAGTGTAGATATTTCCATGTTTATAGTGATGGCTGTGTAGATATTTCCATGTTTATACAGATGGCAGTGTAGATATTTCCATGTTTGTACAGACAGTGGTGTAGATATTTCCATGTTTATACAGAAGACTGTTTAGGTATTTCCATGTGTATACTGATGGCGGTGTAGATATTTCTATGTTTATACAGATAGCGGTGTGGATATTTCCATGTTTATACAGATAGCGGTGTGGCTATTTCCATGTTTATACAGATATAGGCGTAGATATTTCCATGTTTATAAAGATGGATGTGTAGATATTTACATGTTTATACAGATGGCAGTGTAGATATTTCCATGTTTATACAGATAGTGGTGTAGATATTTCCAAGTTTATACAGATGACTGTGTAGATATTTCCATGTTTATACAGATAGTGGTGTAGATATTTCCAAGTTTATACAGATGACTGTGTAGATATTTCCATGTTTATAGAGATAGCCATGTAGATATTTCCATGTTTTTACACATAGCGGTGTAGACATTTCCATGTTTATAGAGATAGCGGTGTAGATATTTCCATATTTATACATATAGCAGTGTCACTATTTCCATGTTTATACAGATAGCGGTGTAGATATTTCCATGTTTATACAGATAGCGGTGGAGATATATCCATGTTTATACAGATAGCGTTGCAGATATTTCCATGTTTATAGAGACAGCCATGTAGATATTTCCATGTTTACACCGATAGCGGTGTAGACATTTCCATGTTTATAGAGATAGCGGTGTAGATATTTCCATATTTATACAGATAGCGGTGTCACTATTTCCATGTTTATACAGATAACGGTGGAGATATTTCCATGTTTATACAGATAGCGGTGGAGATGTTTCCCTGTTTATAGAGATACCAGTGTAGGTATTTCCATGTTTATACAGATAGCGGTGGAGATGTTTCCATGTTTATACAGATAGCGTTGGAGACATTTCCATGTTTATACAGATAGCGGTGGAGATATTTCCGTGTTTATACAGATAGCTGTGGAGATATTTCCATGTTTATAGTGATAGCAGTGTATATATTTCCATGTTTATACAGATAGCTGTGTGGCTATTTCCATGTTTATACAGATATCGGTGTAGATATTTCCATGTTTATAGAGATGGCTGTGTAGATATTTACATATTTATATAGATGGCAGTGTAGATATTTCCATGTTTAGACAGATAATGGTGTAGATATTTCCATGTTTATACAGATTGCGGTGTAGGTATTTCCATGTTTGTAGAGATAGCGGTGTAGATATTTCCATGTTTGTACAGATGGCTGTGTGGGTATTTCCATGTGTATACAGATGGCAGTATAGATATTTCCATGTTTATAAAGATGAAGGTGTAGATATTTCTAAGTTTATACAGATGACTGTGTAGATATTTCCATGTTTTTAGAGATGGCGGTGTAGATATTTCCATGTTTATACAGATAGCGGTGTGGCTATTTCCATGTTTATACAGATAGCGGTGTAGATATTTCCATGTTTACAGAGATGGCTGTGTAGATATTTACATGTTTACAGATGGCAGTGTAGATATTTTCATGTTTATACATATAGTGATGTAGATATTTCCACGTTTATGCAGATGACTGTGTGGTTATTTCCACGTTTATTCAGATGGCGGTGAAGATATTTCCATGTTTATAGAGACAGCCATGTAGATATTTCCATGTTTATACAGATAGTGTTGTAGACATTTCCATGTTTATAGAGATAGCGGTGTAGATATTTCCTTATGTATACAGATAGCGGTGTCACTATTTCAATGTTTATGCAGATAGCAGTGGAGATATTTCCATGTTTATACAGATAGCGGTGGAGATATTTTCATGTTTATAGAGATAGCGGTGTAGATATTTCCATGTTTATACAGATAGCTGTGTGGCTATTTCGATGCTTATACAGATAGCGTTGGAGATATTTCCACGTTTATACATATGGCGGTGTAGATATTTCCATGTTTATGCAGATGACGGTGCAGATATTTCCATGTTTATACAGATAGCGGTGTACCTATTTCCATATTTATACAGATGAGTGTGTAGTTATTTCCATTTTTATACAGATGGCGGTGTAGATATTTCCATGTTTATACAGATAGCGGTGTGGTTATTTTCATGTTTATACAGACAGCAGTGTAGATATTTCCATGTTTATACAGATGACTGTGTAGTTATTTCCATGTTTATACAGATGGCGGTGTACACATTTCCATGTTTATACAGATAGCGGTGCGGCTATTTCCATGTTTATAGAGATAGCGTTGTAGATATTTCCATTTTTATAGAGATGGCTGTGTAGATATTTACATGTTTATACAGATGGCAGTGTAGATATTTCCATGTTTATACAGATAGTGGTGTAGATATTTCCAGGTTTATACAGATGACTGTGTAGGTATTTCCATGTTTATACAGATGGCGGTGTAGATATTTCCATGTTTATAGAGATAGCCATGTAGATATTTCCATGTTTATACAGATAGCGGTGTAGACATTTCCATGTTTATAGAGATAGCGGTGTAGATATTTCCATATTTATGCAGATAGCGGTGTCACTATTTCCATGTTTATACAGATAGCGGTGTAGATATTTCCATGTTTATAGAGATGGCTGTGTAGATATTTATATATATATACAGATGGCAGTGTAGATATTTCCATGTTTAGACAGATAATGGTGTAGATATTTCCATGTTTATACAGATTGTGGTGTAGGTATTTCCATGTTTATAGAGATAGCGGTGTAGATATTTCCATGTTTATACAGATGGCGGTGAAGATATTTCCATGTTTTTAGAGACAGCCATGTAGATATTTCCATGTTTATACAGATGGAGGTGTAAATATTTCCATGTTTATAGAGATAGCGGTGTAGATACTTCCATGTTTATACAGATAGCTGTGTGGCTATTTCCATGTTTATACAGATAGCGTTGGAGATATTTCCATGTTTATACAGATGGCGGTGTAGATATTTCCATGTTTATGCAGATGGCGGTGCAGATATTTCCATGTTTATACAGATAGTGGTGTACATATTTCCATATTTACACAGATGACTGTGTAGTTATTTCCATTTTTATACACATGGCGGAGTAGATATTTCCATGTTTATACAGATAGCGGTGGAGATATTTCCATGGTTATACAGATGACTCTGTAGATATTTTCATATTTTTACACATGTCGGTGTAGATATTTCCATGTTTATACAGATAGCGGTGTGGCTATTTCCATGTTTATACAGATATCAGTGTAGATATTTCCATGTTTATGGAGATGGCTCTGTAGATATTTCCATGTTTATACAGATATCAGTGTAGATATTTCCATGTTTGTACAGACAGTGGTGTAGATATTTCCATGTTTATACAGATGACTGTGTAGTTATTTCCATGTTTATACAGATGGCGGTGTACACATTTCCATGTTTATACAGATAGCTGTGCGGCTATTTCCATGTTTATAGAGATAGCGTTGTAGATATTTCCATTTTTATAGAGATGGCTGTGTAGATATTTACATGTTTATACAGATGGCAGTGTAGATATTTCCATGTTTATACAGATAGTGGTGTAGTTATTTCCAGGTTTATACAGATGACTGTGTAGGTATTTCCATGTTTATACAGATGGCGGTGTAGATATTTCCATGTTTATAGAGATAGCCATGTAGATATTTCCATGTTTATACAGATAGCGGTGTAGACATTTCCATGTTTATAGAGATAGCGGTGTAGATATTTCCATATTTATACAGATAGCGGTGTCACTATTTCCATGTTTATACAGATAGCGGTGGAGATATTTCCATGTTTATACAGATGACAGTGTAGATATTTTCATATTTTTACACATGTCGGTGTATATATTTCCATGTTTATACAGATAGCGGTGTGGCTATTTCCATGTTTATACATATAGCAGTGAAGATATTTCCATGTTTTAGAGATGGCTGTGTAGATATTTCCATGTTTATACAGATGGCAGTGTAGATATTTCCATGTTTCTACAGAAAGTGGTGTAGGTATTTCCATGTTTATACAGATGACTATGTGGGTATTTCCATGTTTATAGAGATAGCGGTGTAGATATTTCCATGTGTATACAGATAGCTGTGTGGCTATTTCCATGTTTATGCAGATAGCGGTGGAGATGTTTCCATGTTTATATAGATAGCGGTGGAGAATTTTCCATGTTTATACAGATAGTGGTGGAGATATTTCCATGTTTATAGAGATAGCAGTGCATATATTTCCTTGTTTTCCAGATAGCTGTGTGGCTATTTCCTTGTTTATACAGATAGCGGTGTAGATATTTCCATGTTTATACAGATGGCTGTGTAGATATTTACATATTTATACAGATGGCAGTGTAGATATTTCCATGTTTAGACAGATAATGGCGTAGATATTTCCATGTTTATACAGATTGCGGTGTAGGTATTTCCGTGTTTATAGAGATAGCGGTGTAGATATTTCCATGTTTATACAGATGGCGGTGAAGATATTTCCATGTTTTTAGAGACAGCCATGTAGATATTTCCATGTTTATACAGATGGAGGTGTAAATATTTCCATGTTTATAGAGATAGCGGTGTAGATACTTCCATGTTTATACAGATAGCTGTGTGGCTATTTCCATGTTTATACAGATAGCGTTGGAGATATTTCCATGTTTATACAGATGGCGGTGTAGATATTTCCATGTTTATGCAGATGGCGGTGCAGATATTTCCATGTTTATACAGATAGTGGTGTACATATTTCCATATTTACACAGATGACTGTGTAGTTATTTCCATTTTTATACACATGGCGGAGTAGATATTTCCATGTTTATACAGATAGCAGTGGAGATATTTCCATGGTTATACAGATGACTCTGTAGATATTTTCATATTTTTACACATGTCGGTGTAGATATTTCCATGTTTATACAGATAGCGGTGTGGCTATTTCCATGTTTATACAGATATCAGTGTAGATATTTCCATATTTATGGAGATGGCTCTGTAGATATTTCCATGTTTATACAGATATCAGTGTAGATATTTCCATGTTTGTACAGACAGTGGTGTAGATATTTCCATGTTTATACAGATGACTGTGTAGTTATTTCCATGTTTATACAGATGGCGGTGTACACATTTCCATGTTTATACAGATAGCGGTGCGGCTATTTCCATGTTTATAGAGATAGCGTTGTAGATATTTCCATTTTTATAGAGATGGCTGTGTAGATATTTACATGTTTATACAGATGGCAGTGTAGGTATTTACATGTTTATACAGATGGCAGTGTAGATATTTCCATGTTTATACAGATAGTGGTGTAGATATTTCCAGGTTTATACAGATGACTGTGTAGGTATTTCCATGTTTATACAGATGGCGGTGTAGATATTTCCATGTTTATAGAGATAGCCATGTAGATATTTCCATGTTTATACAGATAGCGGTGTAGACATTTCCATGTTTATAGAGATAGCGGTGTAGATATTTCCATATTTATGCAGATAGCGGTGTCATTATTTCCATGTTTATACAGATAGCGGTGTAGATATTTCCATGTTTATAGAGATGGCTGTGTAGATATTTATATATATATACAGATGGCAGTGTAGATATTTCCATGTTTAGACAGATAATGGTGTAGATATTTCCATGTTTATACAGATTGTGGTGTAGGTATTTCCATGTTTATAGAGATAGCGGTGTAGATATTTCCATGTTTATACAGATGGCGGTGAAGATATTTCCATGTTTTTAGAGACAGCCATGTAGATATTTCCATGTTTATACAGATGGAGGTGTAAATATTTCCATGTTTATAGAGATAGCGGTGTAGATACTTCCATGTTTATACAGATAGCTGTGTGGCTATTTCCATGTTTATACAGATAGCGTTGGAGATATTTCCATGTTTATACAGATGGCGGTGAAGATATTTCCATGTTTATGCAGATGGCGGTGCAGATATTTCCATGTTTATACAGATAGTGGTGTACATATTTCCATATTTACACAGATGACTGTGTAGTTATTTCCATTTTTATACACATGGCGGAGTAGATATTTCCATGTTTATACAGATAGCGGTGGAGATATTTCCATGGTTATACAGATGACTCTGTAGATATTTTCATATTTTTACACATGTCGGTGTAGATATTTCCATGTTTATACAGATAGCGGTGTGGCTATTTCCATGTTTATACAGATATCAGTGTAGATATTTCCATGTTTATGGAGATGGCTCTGTAGATATTTCCATGTTTATACAGATATCAGTGTAGATATTTCCATGTTTGTACAGACAGTGGTGTAGATATTTCCATGTTTATACAGATGACTGTGTAGTTATTTCCATGTTTATACAGATGGCGGTGTACACATTTCCATGTTTATACAGATAGCTGTGCGGCTATTTTCATGTTTATAGAGATAGCGTTGTAGATATTTCCATTTTTATAGAGATGGCTGTGTAGATATTTACATGTTTATACAGATGGCAGTGTAGATATTTCCATGTTTATACAGATAGTGGTGTAGATATTTCCAGGTTTATACAGATGACTGTGTAGGTATTTCCATGTTTATACAGATGGCGGTGTAGATATTTCCATGTTTATACAGATAGCGGTGTGGCTATTTCCATGTTTATATATATAGCAGTGTAGATATTTCCATGTTTATAGAGATGGCTGTGTAGATATTTCCATGTTTATACAGATGGCAGTGTATATATTTCCATGTTTGTACAGACAGTGGTGTAGGTATTTCCATGTTTATACAGATGACTGTGTAGGAATTTCCATGTTTATAGAGATAGCAGTGTAGATATTTCCATGTGTATACAGATAGCGGTGTGGCTATTTCCATGTTTATACAGATAGCGGTGGAGATATTTCCATGTTTATACAGATAGCGGTGGAGATATTTCCATGTTTATAGAGATAGCAGTGCATATATTTCCATGTTTTCCAGATATCTGTGTGGCTATTTCCATGTTTATACAGATAGCGGTGTAGATATTTCCATGTTTATACAGATGGCTGTGTAGATATTTACATATTTATACTGATGGCAGTGTAGATATTTCCATGTTTAGACAGATAATGGCGTAGATATTTCCATGTTTATACAGATTGTGGTGTAGGTATTTCCATGTTTATAGAGATAGCGGTGTAGATATTTCCATGTTTATACAGATGGCGGTGTAGATATTTCCATGTGTATACAGATGGCAGTGTTGATATTTCCATGTTTATACAGATGGAGGTGTAGATATTTCCATGTTTATACAGATTGCGGTGTAGGAATTTCCATCTTTATGGAGATAGCGGTGTAGATATTTCCATGTTTATACAGATGGAGGTGTAGATATTTCCATGTTTATACAGATGACTGTGTAGATATTTCCATGTTTTTACAGATGGCGGTGTAGATATTTCCATGTTTATATAGATAGCGGTGTGTCTATTTCCATGTTAATACAGATAGCGGTGTAGGTATTTCCATGTTTATAGAGATGGCTGTGTAGATATTTACATGTTTATACAGATGGCAGTGTAGATATTTTCATGTTTATACAGATAGTGGTGTAGATATTTCCAGGTTTATACAGATGACTGTGTAGTTATTTCCATGTTTATACAGATGGAGGTGTAGATATTTCCATGTTTATACAGATAGCGGTGTGGCTATTTCCAGGTTTATACAGATAGCGGTGGAGATATTTCCATGTTTATAGAGATAGCGGTGTAGATATTTCCATGTTTATACAAATAGCTGTGTGGCTATTTCCATGTTTATACAGAAAGCGTTGGAGATATTTCCATGTTTATACAGATAGCGGTGATGATATTTCCATGTTTATACAGATAGCGGAGATATTTCGATGTTTATAGAGATAGCGGTGGAGATATTTCCATGTTTATACAGATAGCGGTGTAGATATTTCCAAGTTTATAGAGATGGCTGTGTAGATATTTACATGTTTATACAGATGGCAGTGTAGATATTTTCACGTTTATACAGATAGTGGTGTAGATATTTCCAGGATTATACAGATGACTGTGTAGTTATTTCCATGTTTTTACAGATGGCGGTGAAGATATTTCCATGTTTATAGAGACAGCCATGTAGATATTTCCATGTTTATACAGATAGCGGTGTAGACATTTCCATGTTTATAGAGATAGCGGTGTAGATACTTCGATATTTATACAGATAGCGGTGTCACTATTTCCATGTTTATACAGATAGCGGTGGAGATATTTCCATGTTTATACAGATGACTGCGTAGATATTTTCATATTTTTACACATGTCGGTGTAGATATTTCCATGTTTATTCAGATAGCGGTGTGGCTATTTCCATGTTTATACATATAGCAGTGTATATATTTCCATGTTTATAGAGACGGCTGTGTAGATATTTCCATGTTTACACAAATGGCAGTGTAGATATTTCCATGTGTGTACAGACAGTGGTGTAGGTATTTCCATGTTTATACAGATGACTGTGAAGGTATTTCCATGTTTATAGAGATAGCGGTGTAGATATTTCCATGTGTATACAGATAGCTGTGTGGCTTTTTCCATGTTTATACAGATAGCGGTGGAGATATTTCCATGTTTATACAGATAGCGGTGGAGATATTTCCATGTTTATACAGATGACTGTGTAGGTATTTCCATGTTTATAGAGATGGCGTTGTAGATATTTCTACGTTTATAGAGATGGCTTTGTAGATATTTACATGTTTATACAGATAGTGGTGTAGATATTTCCAGGTTTATACTGATGACTGTGTAGTTATTTCCTTGTTTATACAGATGGCGGTGTAGATATTTCCATGTTTATACAGATAGCGGTGTGGCTATTTCCATGTTTATACAGATAGCAGTGGAGATGTTTCCATGTTTATAGAGATAGCGGTGTAGATATTTCCATGTGTATACAGATAGCTGAGTGGCTATTTCCAGGTTTATACAGATAGCGGTGGAGATATTTCCATATTTATACAGATAGCGGTGGAGATATTTCCATGTTTATACAGATAGCGGTGGAGATATTTCCATGTTTATAGAGATAGCAGTGCATATATTTCCATGTTTTGCAGATATCTGTGTGGATATTTCCATGTTTATAGAGATAGCAGTGCATATATTTCCATGTTTTGCAGATATCTGTGTGGCTATTTCCATGTTTATACAGATAGCGGTGTAGATATTTCAATGTTTATAGAGATGGCTGTGTAGATATTTACATATTTACAGATGACTGTGTGGATATTTCCATGTTTTTACAGATGGCGGTGTAGATATTTCCATGTTTATACAGATAGCGGTGTGGCTATTTCCATGTTTATACAGATAGCGGTGTAGATATTTCCAAGTTTATAGAGATGGATTTGTAGATATTTACATGTTTATACAGATGGCAGTGTAGATATTTCCATGTTTGTACAGACAGTGGTGTAGGTATTTCCATGTTTATACAGATGACTGTGTAGTTATTTCCATGTTTATACAGATGGTGGTGTAGATATTTCCGTGTTTATACAGATAGCTGTGTGGCTATTTCCATGTTTATACAGATAGCGGTGGAGATATTTCCATGTTTAGAGATAGCGGTGTAGATATTTCCATGTATATACATATAGCTTTGTGGCTATTTCCATGTTTATACAGATAGCGTTGGAGATATTTCCATGTTTATACAGATTGCGGTGTAGGAATTTCCATGTTTATGGAGATAGCGGTGTAGATATTTCCATGTTTATACAGATGGCAGTGTAGATATTTCCATGTGTATACAGATGGCAGTGTAGATATTTGCATGTTTATTCAGATGGCGGTGTAGATATTTCCATGTTTATACAGATAGTGGTGTGGGTAATTCCATGTTTATAAAAATAGCGGTGTAGATATTTCCATGTTTGTAGAGATGGATGTGTAGATATTTACATGTTTATACAGATGGCAGTGTAGATATTTTCATGTTTATACAGATAGTGGTGTAGATATTTCCAGGTTTATACAGATGACTGTGTAGTTATTTCCATGTTTAAACAGATGGTGGTGTAGATATGTCCATGTTTATACAGATAGCGGTGTGGTATTTCCATGTTTATACAGATAGCGGTGGAGATATTTCCGTGTTTATAGAGATAGCGGTGTAGATATTTCCATGTTTATACAGGTAGCTGTGTGGCTATTTCCATGTTTATACAGAAAGCGTTGGAGATATTTCCATGTTTATACAGAGAGCGGTGGAGATATTTCCATGTTTATACAGATAGCGTTGGAGATATTTCCATATTTATAGAGATAGCAGTGCATATATTTCCATGTTTTCCAGATATCTGTGTGGCTATTTCCACGTTTATACAGATAGCGTTGTAAATATTTCCATGTTTATACAGATGGCTGTGTAGATATTTACAAATTTATACAGATGGCAGTGTAGATATTTCCATGTTTAGACAGATAATGGCGTAGATATTTCCATGTTTATACAGATTGCGGTGTAGGTATTTCCATGTTTATAGAGATAGCGGTGTAGATATTTCCATGTTTATACAGATGGCAGTGTAGATATTTCCATGTGTATACAGATGGCAGTGTAGATATTTCCATGTGTATACAGATGGAGGTGTAGATATTTCCATGTTTATACAGATGACTGTGTAGATATTTCCATGTTTTTACAGATGGCGGTGTAGATATTTCCATGTTTATATAGATAGCGGTGTGTCTATTTCCATGTTTATACAGATAGCGGTGTAGATATTTCCATGTTAATAGAGATGGCTCTGTAGATATTTACATGTTTATACAGATGGCAGTGTAGATATTTTCAGGTTTATACAGATAGTGGTGTAGATATTTCCAGGTTTATACAGATGACTGTGTATTTATTTCCATGTTTATACAGATGGCGGTGTAGGTATTTCCATGTTTATACAGATAGCGGTGTGGCTATTTCCAGGTTTATACAGATAGCGGTGGAGATATTTCCATGTTTATAGAGATAGCGGTTTAGATATTTCCATGTTTATACAGATAGCTGTGTGGCTATTTCCATGTTTATACAGAAAGCGTTGGAGATATTTCCATGTTTATACAGATAGCGGTGGAGATATTTCCATGTTTATACAGATAGCTTTGGAGATATTTCGATGTTTATAGAGATAGCAGTGCATATATCTCCATGTTTTCCATATATCTGTGTGGCTATTTCCATGTTTATACAGAGAGCGTTATAGATATTTCCATGTTTATACAGATGGCTGAGTAGTTATTTACATATTTATACAGATGGCAGTGTAGATATTTCCATGTTTAGACAGATAATGGCGTAGATATTTCCATTTTTATACAGATTGCCGTGTAGCTATTTCCATGTTTATAGAGATAGCGGTGTAGATATTTCCATGTTTATACAGTTGGCAGTGTGGATATTTCCATGTGTATACAGATGGCAGTGTAGATATTTCCATGTTTATACATATGGAGGTGTAGATATTTCCATGTTTATACAGATGACTGTGTAGATATTTCCATGTTTTTACAGAAGGCGGTGTAGATATTTCCATGTTTAAACAGATAGCGGTGTGTCTCTTTCCATGTTTATACAGATAGCGGTGTAGATATTTCCAAGTTTATAGAGATGGCTGTGTAGATATTTACATGTTTATACAGATGGCAGTGTAGATATTTTCATGTTTATACAGATAGTGGTGTAGATATTTCCAGGATTATACAGATGACTGTGTAGTTATTTCCATGTTTTTACAGATGGCGGTGAAGATATTTCCAAGTTTATAGAGACAGCCATGTAGATATTTCCATGTTTATACAGATAGCGGTGTAGACATTTCCATGTTTATAGAGATAGCGGTGTAGATACTTCGATATTTATACAGATAGCGGTGTCATTATTTCCATGTTTATACAGATAGCGGTGGAGATATTTCCATGTTTATACAGATGACTGTGTAGATATTTTCATATTTTTACACATGTCGGTGTAGATATTTCCATGTTTATTCAGATAGCGGTGTGGCTATTTCCGTGTTTATACATATAGCAGTGTATATATTTCCATGTTTATAGAGATGGCGGTGTAGATATTTCTATGTTTATAGAGATGGCAGTGTAGATATTTACATGTTTATACAGATAGTGGTGTAGATATTTCCAGGTTTATACTGATGACTGTGTAGTTATTTCCATGTTTATACAGATGGCGATGTAGATATTTCCATGTTTATACAGATAGCGGTGTGGCTATTTCCATGTTTATACAGATAGCGGTGGAGATGTTTCCATGTTTATAGAGATAGCGGTGTAGATATTTCCATGTGTATACAGATAGGTTTGTGGCTATTTCCAGGTTTATACAGATAGCGGTGGAGATATTTCCATGTTTATACAGATAGCGGTGGAGATATTTCCATGTTTATACAGATAGCGGTGGAGATATTTCCATGTTTATAGAGATAGCAGTGCATATATTTCCATGTTGTGCAGATATCTGTGTGGCTATTTCCATGTTTATACAGATAGCGGTGTAGATATTTCAATGTTTATAGAGATGGCTGTGTAGATATTTACATATTTATACAGATGGCAGTGTAGATATTTCCATGTATAGACAGATAATGGCGCAGATATTTCCAAGTTTATACAGATTGCGGTGTAGGTATTTCCATGTTTATAGAGATAGCGGTGTAGATATTGCCATGTTTATACAGATGGCAGTGTAGACATTTCCATGTGTATACAGATGGCAGTGTAGTTATTTCCATGTTTATACAGATGGAGGTGTAGATATTTACATGTTTATACAGATGACTGTGTAGATATTTCCATGTTTTTACAGATGGCGGTGTAGATATTTCCATGTTTATACAGATAGCGGTGTGGCTATTTCCATGTTTATACAGATAGCGGTGAAGATATTTCCATGTTTATAGAGATGGCTGTGTAGATATTTACATGTTTATACAGATGGCAGTGTAGATATTTCCATGTTTGTACAGACAGTGGTGTAGGTATTTCCATGTTTATACAGATGACTGTGTAGGTATTTCCATGTTTATAGAGATGGCGGTGTAGATATTTCTATGTTTATAGAGATGGCTGTGTAGATATTTACATATTTATAGAGAAGGCAGTGTAGATATTTCCATGTTTAGACAGATAATGGCGTATATATTTCCATGTTTATACAGATAGCGGTGTGGCTATTTCCATGTTTATACCGATAGCGGTGTAGATATTTCCATGTTTATAGAGATGGCTGTGTAGATATTTACATATTTATACAGATGGCAGTGTAGATATTTTCATGTTTATACAGATAGTGGTGTAGATATTTCCAGGTTGATACAGATGACTGTGTAGTTATTTCCATGTGTATACAGATGGCGGTGTAGATATTTCCGTGTTTAGAGATAGCGGTGTAGATATTTCCATGTTTATACAGATAGCTTTGTGGCTATTTCCATGTTTATACAGAAAGCGTTGGAGATATTTCCATGTTTATACAGATAGCGGTGGAGATATTTCCATGTTTATACAGATAGCGTTGGAGATATTTCGATGTTTATAGAGATAGCAGTGCATATATTTCCATGTTTTCCATATATCTGTGTGGCTATTTCCATGTTTATACAGATAGCGTTGTAGATATTTCCATGTTTATACATATGGCTGTGTAGTTATTTACATATTTATACAGATGGCAGTGTAGATATTTCCATGTTTAGACAGATAATGGCGTAGATATTTCCATTTTTATACAGATTGCCGTGTAGGTATTTCCATGTTTATAGAGATAGCGGTGTAGATATTTCCATGTTTATACAGTTGGCAGTGTAGGTATTTCCATGTGTATACAGATGGCAGTGTAGATATTTCCATGTTTATACATATGGAGGTGTAGATATTTCCATGTTTATACAGATGACTGTGTAGATATTTCCATGTTTTTACAGATGGCGGTGTAGATATTTCCATGTTTAAACAGATAGCGGTGTGTCTCTTTCCATGTTTATACAGATAGCGGTGTAGATATTTCCAAGTTTATAGAGATGGCTGTGTAGATATTTACATGTTTATACAGATGGCAGTGTAGATATTTTCATGTTTATACAGATAGTGGTGTAGATATTTCCAGGATTATACAGATGACTGTGTAGATATTTCCATGTTTTTACAGATGGCGGTGAAGATATTTCCAAGTTTATAGAGACAGCCATGTAGATATTTCCATGTTTATACAGATAGCGGTGTAGACATTTCCATGTTTATAGAGATAGCGGTGTAGATACTTCGATATTTATACAGATAGTGGTGTCACTATTTCCATGTTTATACAGATAGCAGTGGAGATATTTCCATGTTTATACAGATGACTGTGTAGATATTTTCATATTTTTACACATGTCGGTGTAGATATTTCCATGTTTATTCAGATAGCGGTGTGGCTATTTCCATGTTTATACATATAGCAGTGTATATATTTCCATGTTTATAGAGACGGCTGTGTAGATATTTCCATGTTTATACAAATGGCAGTGTAGATATTTCCATGTTTGTACAGACAGTGGTGTAGGTATTTCCATGTTTATACAGATGACTGTGAAGGTATTTCCATGTTTATAGAGATAGCGGTGTAGATATTTCCATGTGTATACAGATAGCTGTGTGGCTTTTTCCATGTTTATACAGATAGCGGTGGAGATATTTCCATGTTTATACAGATAGCGGTGGAGATATTTCCATGTTTATACAGATTACTGTGTAGGTATTTCCATGTTTATAGAGATGGCGGTGTAGATATTTCTATGTTTATAGAGATGGCAGTGTAGATATTTACATGTTTATACAGATAGTGGTGTAGGTATTTCCAGGTTTATACTGATGACTGTGTAGTTATTTCCATGTTTATACAGATGGCGGTGTAGATATTTCCATGTTTATACAGATAGCGGTGTGGCTATTTCCATGTTTATACAGATAGCGGTGGAGATGTTTCCATGTTTATAGAGATAGCGGTGTAGATATTTCCATGTGTATACAGATAGGTGTGTGGCTATTTCCAGGTTTATACAGATAGCGGTGGAGATATTTCCATGTTTATACAGATAGCGGTGGAGATATTTCCATGTTTATACAGATAGCGGTGGAGATATTTCCATGTTTATAGAGATAGCAGTGCATATATTTCCATGTTTTGCAGATATCTGTGTGGCTATTTCCATGTTTATACAGATAGCGGTGTAGATATTTCAATGTTTATAGAGATGGCTGTGTAGATATTTACATATTTATACAGATGGCAGTGTAGATATTTCCATGTTTAGACAGATAATGGCGCAGATATTTCCAAGTTTATACAGATTGCGGTGTAGGTATTTCCATGTTTATAGAGATAGCGGTGTAGATATTGCCATGTTTATAGAGATGGCAGTGTAGACATTTCCATGTGTATACAGATGGCAGTGTATTTATTTCCATGTTTATACAGATGGAGGTGAAGATATTTATATGTTTATACAGATGACTGTGTAGATATTTCCATGTTTTTACAGATGGCAGTGTAGACATTTCCATGTGTATACAGATGGCAGTGTAGTTATTTCCATGTTTACACAGATGGAGGTGTAGGTATTTCCATGTTTATACAGATGACTGTGTAGATATTTTCATATTTTTACACATGTCAGTGTAGATATTTCCATGTTTATACAGATAGCGGTGTGGCTATTTCCATGTTTATACATATTGCACTGTAGATATTTCCATGTTTATAGAGATGGCTGTGTAGATATTTCCATGTTTATACAGATGGCAGTGTAGATATTTCCATGTTAGTACAGACAGTGGTTTAGGTATTTCCATGTTAATACAGATTACTCTGTAGGCATTTCCGTGTTTATAGAGATGGCGGTGTAGATATTTCTATGTTTATAGAGATGGCTGTGTAGATATTTACATGTTTATACAGATGGCAGTGTAGATATTTTCATGTTTATACAGATAGTGGTGTAGATATTTCCAGGTTTATACTGATGACTGTGTAGTTATTTCCATGTTTATACAGATGGCGGTGTAGATATTTCCATGTTTATACAGATAGCGGTGCGGCTATTTCCATGTTTATACAGATAGCGGTGGAGATATTTCCATGTTTATAGAGATAGAGGTGTAGATATTTCCATGTGTATACAGATAGCTGTGTGGCTATTTCCATGTTTATACAGATAGCGGTGGAGATATTTCCATGTTTATACAGATAGTGGAGGAGATATTTCCATGTTTATAGAGGTAGCGGTGTAGATATTTCCAAGTTTATACAGATAGCTGTGTGGCTATTTCCATGTTTATACAGATAGCTTTGGAGATATTTCCATGTTTATACAGATGGCGGTGTAGATATTTCCATGTTTATGCAGATGGCGGTGCAGATATTTCCATGTTTATACAGATAGCGGTGTACATATTTCCATATTTAGACAGATGACTGTGTAGTTATTTCCATTTTTATACAGATGGCGGTGAAGATATTTCCATGTTTATACAGATAGCGGTGGAGATATTTCCATGTTTATACAGATGACTGTGTAGATATTTTCATATTTTTACACATGTCGGTGTAGATATTTCCATGTTTATACAGATAGCGGTGTGGCTATTTCCATGTTTATACATATAGCACTGTAGATATTTCCATGTTTATAGAGATGGCTGTGTAGATATTTCCATGTTTATAAAGATGGCGGTGTAGATATTTCCATGTTGGTACAGACAGTGGTGTAGGTATCTCCATGTTTTTACAGATGACTGTGTAGGTATTTCCATGTTTACACAGATGGCGGTGTAGATATTTCTATGTTTATAGAGATGGCTGTGTAGATATTTACATATTTATACAGATGGCATTGTAGGTATTTCCATGTTTAGACAGATAATGGCGTATATATTTCCATGTTTATACAGATAGCGGTGTGGCTATTTCCATGTTTATACAGATAGCGGTGTAGATATTTCCATGTTTATAGAGATGGCTGTGTAGATATTTACATGTTTATACAGATGGCAGTGTAGATATTTTCATGTTTATACAGATAGTGGTGTAGATATTTCCAGGTTTATACAGATGACTGTGTAGTTATTTCCATGTTTATACAGATGGCGGTGTAGATATTTCCGTGTTTATACAGATAGCGGTGTGGCTATTTCCATGTTTATACAGATAGCGGTGTAGATATTTCCATGTTTATAGAGATGGCTGTGTTGATACTTACATGTTTATACAGATGGCAGTGTAGATATTTTCAGGTTTATACAGATAGTGGTGTAGATATTTCCAGGTTTGTACAGATAACTGTGTAGTTATTTCCATGTTTATACAGATGGCGGTTTAGATATTTCCATGTTTACATAGCTAGCGGTGTGCCTATTTCCATGTTTATAGAGATTGCGGTGTAGATATTTCCATGTTTATACAGATAGCTGTGTGGCTATTTCCATGTTTATACAGAGAGCGTAGGAGATATTTCCATGTTTATACAGATTGCGGTGTACTTATTTCCATGTTTATAGAGATAGCGGTGTAGATATTTCCTTGTTTATACATATGGCAGTGTAGATATTTCCATGTGTATACAGATGGCAGTGTAGATATTTCCATGTTTACACAGGTGGAGGTGTAGATATTTCCATGTTTATACAGATTACTGTGTAGATATTTCCATGTTTTTACAGATGGCGGTGTAGATATTTCCATGTTTATACAGATGGCGGTGTGTCTATTTCCATGTTTATACAGATAGCGGTGTAGATATTTCCATGTTTATAGAGATGGCTGTGTAGATATTTACATGTTTATACAGATGGCAGTGTAGATATTTTCATGTTTATACAGATAGTGGTGTACATATTTCCAGGATTATACAGATGACTGTGTAATTATTTCCATGTTTTTACAGATGGCGGTGAAGATATTTCCATGTTTATAGAGACAGCCAGGTAGATATTTCCATGTTTATACAGATAGCGGTGTAGACATTTCCATGTTTATAGAGATAGCGGTGTAGATACTTCCATATTTATACAGATAGCGGTGTCACTATTTCCATGTTTATACAGATAGCGGTGGAGATATTTCCATGTTTATACAGATAGCGGTGGAGATATTTCCATGTTTATAGAGATAGCGGTGTAGATATTTCCAAGTTTATACAGATAGCTGTGTGGCTATTTCCATGTTTATACAGATAGCTTTGGAGATATTTCCATGTTTATACAGATGGCGGTGTAGATATTTCCATGTTTATGCAGATGGTGGTGCAGATATTTTCATGTTTATACAGATATCGTTGTATATATTTCCATATTTATACAGATGACTGTGTAGTTATTTCCATTTTTATACAGATGGCGGTGAAGATATTTCCATGTTTATACAGATAGCGGTGGAGATATTGCCATGTTTATACAGATGACTGTGTAGACATTTTCATATTTTTACACATGTCGGTGTAGATATTTCCATGTTTATACAGATAGCGGTGTGGCTATTTCCATGTTTATACATATAGCACTGTAGATATTTCCATGTTTATAGAGATGTCTGTGTGGATATTTCCATGTTTATACAGATGGCAATGTAGATATTTCCATGTTTGTACAGACAGTGCTGTAGGTATTTCCATGTTTATACAGATGACTGCTTAGGTATTTCCATGTTTATAGAGATGGCGGTGTAGATATTTCTATGTTTATAGAGATGGCTGTGTAGATATTTACATGTTTATACAGATGGCAGTGTAGATATTTTCATGTCTATACAGAGAGTGTTGTAGATATTTCCAGGTTTATACTGATGACTGTGTAGTTATTTCCATGTTTATACAGATGGCGGTGTAGATAGTTCCATGTTTATGCAGATGGCGGTGCAGATATTTCCATGTTTATACTGAGAGCGGTGTACATAATTCCATATTTATACAGATGACTGTGTAGTTATTTCCATTTTTTTACAGATGGCGGTGAAGATATTTCCATGTTTATACAGACAGCGGTGGAGATATTTCCATGTTTATACAGATGACTGTGTAGATATTTTCATATTTTTACACATGTCGGTGTAGATATTTCCATGTTTATACAGATAGCGGTGTGGCTATTTCCATGTTTATACATATAGCAGCGTAGATATTTCCATGTTTATAGAGATGGCTGTGTAGATATTTCCATGTTTATACAGATAGCGGTGTGGCTATTTCCATGTTTATACAGATAGCGGTGAAGATATTTCCATGTTTATAGAGATGGATGTGTAGATATTTACATGTTTATACTGATGGCAGTGTAGATATTTCCATGTTTATACAGATAGTGGTGTAGCTATTTCCAGGTTTATACAGATAAATGTGTAGGTATTTCCATGTTTATACAGATGGCGGGTTAGATATTTCCATGTTTATTGAGAAAGCGATGTAGATATTTCTATGTTTATTCAGATAGCGGTGTAGTCATTTCCATGTTTATAGAGATAGCGGTGTAGATATTTCCATATGTATACAGATAGCGGTGTCACTATTTCCATGTTTATACTGATAGCGGTGGAGATATTTCCATGTTTATACAGATAGCGGTGGAGATATTTCCATGTTTATACAGATAGCGATGGAGATATTTCCATGTTTATAGAGATAGCGGTGTAGATATTTCCATGTTTATACAGATAGCTGTGTGGCTATTTCCATGTTTATACAGATAGCGGTGTAGATATTTCCATGTTTATAGAGATGGCTGTGTAGATATTTACATATTTATACAGATGGCAGTGTAGATATTTCCATGTTTAGACAGATAATGGTGTAGATATTTCCATGTTTATACAGATTGAGGTATAGTTATTTCCATGTTTATAGAGATAGCGGTGTAGATATTTCCATGTTTATACAGATAGCTGTGTGGCTATTTCCATGTTTATACAGACAGCGTTGGAGATATTTCCAAGTTTATACAGATGGCGGTGTAGATACTTCCATGTTTATGCAGAAGGCGGTGCAGATATTTCCATGTTTATACAGATAGCGGTGTACATATTTCCATATTTATACAGATGACTGTGTAGTTATTTCCATTTTTATACAGATGGCGGTGTTGATATTTCCATGTTTATGCAGATAGCGGTGGAGGTATTTCCATGTTTATACAGATGACTGTGTAGATATTTTCATATTTTTACACATGTCGGTGTAGATATTTCCATGTTTATACAGATAGCGGTGTGGCTATTTCCATGTTTATACAGAGAGCAGTGTAGTTATTTCCATGTTTATAGAGATGGCTGTGTAGATATTTCCACGTTTATACAGATGCCAGTGTAGATATTTCCATGTTTGTACAGACAGTGGTGTAGATATTTCCATGTTTATACAGATGACTGTGTAGGTATTTCCATGTTTATACAGATGGCGGTGAAGGTATTTCCATGTTTATAGAGATAGCGGTGGAGATATTTCCATGTTTATAGAGATAGCGGTGTAGATATTCCATGTTTATACAGATAGCTGTGTGGCTATTTCCATGTTTATACAGATAGCGTTGGAGATATTTCCATGTTTATACAGATAGCGGTGGAGATATTTCCATGTTTATACAGATAGCGGTGGAGATATTTCCATGTTTATAGAGATAGCAGTGTATATATTTCCATTTTTATACAGATAGCTGTGTGGCTATTTCCATGTTTATACAGATAGCGGTGTAGATATTTCCATGTTTATAGAGATGGCTGTGTAGCTATTTACATATTTATACAGATGGCGGTGTAGATATTTCCATGTTTAGACAGATAATGGTGTAGATATTTCCATGTTTATACAGATTGCGGTGTAGGTATTTCCATGTTTATAGAGATAGCGGTGTAGATATTTCCATGTTTATACAGATGGCTGTGTAGATATTTCCATGTGCATACAGATGGCAGTGTAGATATTTCCATGTTTATAAAGATGGAGGTGTAGACATTTCCATATTTATACAGATGATTGTGTAGATATTTCCATGTTTTTACAGATAGTGGTGTGGCTATTTCCATGTTTATACTGATAGCAGTGTAGATATTTCCATGTTTATAGAGATGGCTGTGTAGATATTTACATGTTTATACACATGGCAGTGTAGATATTTTCATGTTTATACAGATAGTGGTGTAAATATTTCCAGGTTTATACAGATGACTGTGTAGTTATTTCCATGTTTATACAGATGGCGGTGAAGATATTTCCAAGTTCATAGAGACAGCCATGTAGATATTTCCATGTTTATACTGATGGAAGTGTAGATATTTCCATGTTTAAACAGATGACTGTGTAGATATTTCCATGTTTTTACAGATGGCGGTGTAGATATTTCCATGTTTATACAGATAGCGGTTTGGCTATTTCCATGATTATACAGATAGCGGTGGAGATATTTCCATGTTTATAGAGATAGTGGTGTAGATATTTCCATGTTTATACAGATAGCTGTGTGGCTTTTTCCATGTTTATGCAGATAGTGTTGGAGATATTTCCATGTTTATACAGATAACGGTGGAGATATTTCCATGTTTATACAGATAGCGGTGGAGATATTTCCAAGTTTATAGAGATAGCAGTGTATATATTTCCATGTTTATACAGATACCTGTGTGGCTATTTCCATGTTTATACAGATAGCGGTGTAGTTATTTCTATGTTTATAGAGATGGCTGTGTAGATATTTGCATATTTATACAGATGGCAGTGTAGATATTTCCATGTTTAGACAGATAATGGTGTAGATATTTCCATGTGTATACAGATTGCGGTGTAGGTATTTCCATGTTTATTGAGATAGCGGTGTAGATATTTCCATGTTTTTACAGATGGCTGTTTATATATTTCCGTGTGCATACAGATGGCAGTGTAGATATTTCCATGTTTATACAGATGGAGGTGTAGATATTTCCATGTGTATACCGATGACTGTGTAGATATTTCCATGTTTTTACAGATGGCGGTGTATGTATTTCCATGTTTATACAGATAGCGGTGTGGCTATTCCCATGTTTATACAGATAGTGGTGTAGATATTTCCAGGTTTATACAGATGACTGTGTAGTTATTTCCATGTTTATACAGATGGCGGTGTAGATATTTCCATGTTTATACAGATAGCGGTGTGGCTATTTCCATGTTTATACAGATAGCGGTGGAGATATTTCCATGTTTATAGAGATTGCGGTGTAGATATTTCCATGTTTATACAGATAGCTGTCTGGCTATTTCCATGTTTATACAGATAGCGTTGGAGACATTTCCATGTTTATACAGATAGCGGTGGAGTTATTTCCATTTTATACAGATAGCGTTGGAGATATTTCCATGTTTATAGAGATAGCAGTGCATATATTTCCATGTTTTCCAGATATCTGTGTGGCTATTTCCATGTTTATACAGATAGCGTTGTAGATATTTCCATGTTTATACTGATGGCTGTGTAGATATTTACATATTTATACAGATGGCAGTGTAGATATTTCCATGTTTAGACAGATAATGGCGTAGATATTTCCATGTTTATACAGATTGCGGTGTAGGTATTTCCATGTTTATAGAGATAGCAGTGTAGATATTTCCATGTGTATACAGATGGCAGTGTAGATATTTCCATGTGTATACAGATGGCAGTGTAGATATTTCCATGTTTATACAGATGGAGGTGTAGATATTTCCATGTTTATACAGATGACTGTGTAGATATTTCCATGTTTTTACAGATGGCATTGTAGATATTTCCATGTTTATACAGATAGCGGTGTGTCTATTTCCATGTTTATACAGATAGCGGTGTAGATATTTCCATGTTTATAGAGATGGCTGTGTAGATATTTACATGTTTATACAGATGGCAGTGTAGATATTTTCATGTTTATACAGATAGTGGTGTAGATATTTCCAGGATTATACAGATGACTGTGTAGTTATTTCCATGTTTTACAGATGGCGGTGAAGATATTTCCATGTTTATAGAGACAGCCATGTAGATATGTCCATGTTTATACAGATAGCGGTGTAGACATTTCCATGTTTATAGACATAGCGGTGTAGATACTTCCATATTTATACAGATAGCGGTGTCACTATTTCCATGTTTATACAGATAGCGGTGGAGATATTTCCATGTTTATACAGATAGCGGTGGAGATATTTCCATGTTTATAGAGATAGCAGTGTAGAAATTTTTCTTGTTTATACAGATAGCTGTGTGGCTATTTCCATGTTTATACAGATAGCTTTGGAGATATTTCCATGTTTGTACAGATGGCGGTGTAGATATTTCCATGTTTATGCAGATGGCGGTGCAGATATTTCCATGTTTATACAGATAGCAGTGTACATATTTCCATATTTAGACAGATGACTGTGTAGTTATTTCCATTTTTATACAGATGGTGGTGAAGATATTTCCATGTTTATACAGATAGCGGTGGAGATATTTCCATGTTTATACAGATGACTGTGTAGATATTTTCATATTTTTACACATGTCGGTGTAGATATTTCCATGTTTATACAGATGGCGGTGAAGATATTTCCATGTTTATAGAGACAGCCATGTGGATATTTCCATGTTTATACAGATAGCGGTGTAGACATTTCCAGGTTTATAGAGATAGCGGTGTAGATATTTCCATGTTTATACAGATATCTGTGTGGCTATTTCCATGTTTATACAGATAGCGTTGGAGATATTTCCATGTTTTTACATATAGCGGTGGAGATATTTCAATGTTTTTACAGATAGCGGTGGAGATATTTCCTTGTTTATACAGATAGCGGTGGAGATATTTCCATGTTTATAGAGATAGCGGTGTAGATATTTCCATGTTTATACAGATAGCTGTGTGGCTATTTCCATGTATATACAGATAGCGTTGGAGATATTTCCATGTTTATACAGATAGCGGTGGAGATATTTCCATGTTTATACAGATAGCGTTGGAGATATTTCCATGTTTATAGAGATAGCAGTGTATATATTTCCATTTTTATACAGATAGCTGTGTGGATATTTCCATGTTTATACAAATAGCGGTGTAGATATTTCCATATTTATAGAGATGGCTGTGTAACTATTTACAAATTTATACAGATGGCGGTGTAGATATTTCCTTGTTTAGACAGATAATGGTGTAGATATTTCCATGTTTATACAGATTGCGGTGTAGGTATTTCCATGTTTATAGAGATAGTGGTGTAGATATTTCCATGTTTATACAGATGGCTGTGTAGATATATCCATGTGCATACAGATGGCAGTGTAGATATTTCCATGTTTATAAAGATGGAGGTGTAGATATTTCCATATTTATACAGATGATTGTGTAGATATTTCCATGTTTTTACAGATAGTGTTGTGGCTATTTCCATGTTTATACTGATAGCAGTGTAGATATTTCCATGTTTATAGAGATGGCTGTGTAGATATTTACATATTTATACACATGGCAGTGTAGATATTTTCATGTTTATACAGATAGTGGTGTAAATATTTCCAGGTTTATACAGATGACTGTGTAGTTATTTCCATGTTTATAGAGATAGCGGTGTAGATATTTCCATGTTTATACAGATGGCTGTGTAGATATTTCCATGTGTACAGATGGCAGTGTAGATATTTCCATGTTTATAAAGATGGAGGTGTAGATATTTCCATGTTTATACAGATGATTGTGTAGATATTTCCATGTTTTTACATATGGCGGTGTAGATATTTCCATGTTTATACAGATAGTGGTGTGGCTATTTCCATGTTTATACTGATAGCACTGTAGATATTTCCATGTTTATAGAGATGGCTGTGTAGATATTTACATGTTTATACACATGGCAGTGTAGATATTTTCATGTTTATACAGATAGTGGTGTGGCTATTTCCATGTTTATACTGATAGCAGTGTAGATATTTCCATATTTATAGAGATGGCTGTGTAGATATTTACATGTTTATACACATGGCAGTGTAGATATTTTCATGTTTATACAGATAGTGGTGCAAATATTTGCAGGTTTACGCAGATGACTGTGTAGTTATTTCCATGTTTATACAGACGGCGGTGAAGATATTTCCAAGTTTATAGAGACAGCCATGTAGATATTTCCATGTTTATACAGATGGAGGTGTAGATATTTCCATGTTTAAACAGATGACTGTGTAGATATTTCCATGTTTTTACAGATGGCGGTGTAGATATTTCCATGTTTATACAGATAGCGGTATGGCTATTTCCATGTTTATACAGATAGCGGTGGAGATATTTCCATGTTTATAGAGATAGTGGTGTAGATATTTCCATATGTATACAGATAGCTGTGTGGCTTTTAACATGTTTATACAGATAGCGTTGGAGATATTTCCATGTTTATAAAGATAATGGTGGAGATATTTCCATGTTTATACAGATAGCGGTGGAGATATTTCCATGTTTATAGAGATAGCAGTGTATATATTTCCATGTTTATACAGATATCTGTGTGGCTATTTCCATGTTTATACAGATAGCGGTGTAGATATTTCCATGTTTATAGAGATGGCTGTGTAGTTATTTACATATTTATACAGATGGCAGTGTAGATATTTCCATGTTTAGACAGATAATGGTGTAGATATTTCCATGTGTATACAGACTGCGGTGTAGGTATTTCCATGTTTATAGAGATAGCGGTGTAGATATTTCCTTGTTTATACAGATGGCTGTGTAGATATTTCCATGTGCATACAGATGGCAGTGTAGATATTTCCATGTTTATACAGATGGAGGTGTAGAAATTTCCATGTTTATACAGATGACTGTGTAGATATTTCCATATTTTTACAGATGGCGGTGTAGGTATTTCCATGTTTATACAGATAGCGGTGTGGCTATTCCTATGTTTATACAGATAGCGGTGTAGATATTTCCATGTTTATAGAGATGGCTGTGTAGATATTTCCAGGTTTATACAGATGACTGTGTAGTTATTTCCATGTTTATACAGAAGGCGGTGAAGGTATTTCCATGTTTATAGAGACAGCCATGTAGATATTTCCATGTTTATACAGATAGCGGTGTAGACACTTCCATGTTTATAGAGATAGCGGTGTAGATACTTCCATATTTATATAGATAGTGGTGTGATTATTTCCATGTTTATACAGATAGCGGTGGAGATATTTCCATGTTTATACAGGTAGCGGTGGAGATATTTCCATGTTAATAGAGATAGCGGTGTAGATATTTCCATGTTTATACAGATAGCTGTGTGGCTATTTCCAAGTTTTTACAGATAGCTTTGGAGATATTTCCATGTTTATACAGATGGCGGTGTAGATATTTCCATGTTTATGCAGATGGCGGTGCAGATATTTCCATGTTTATACAGATAGCGGTGTACATATTTCCATATTTATACAGATGACTGTGTAGTTATTTCCATTTTTATACAGATGGCGGTGAAGATATTTCCATGTTTATACAGATAGCGGTGAACATATTTCCATGTTTATACAGATGACTGTGTAGATATTTTCATATTTTTACACATGTCAGTGTAGATATTTTCATGTTTATACAGATAGCGGTGTGGCTATTTCCATGTTTATACATATAGCAGTGTAGATATTTCCATGTCTATAGAGATGGCTGTGTAGATATTTCCATGTTTATACAGATGGCAGTTTAGATATTTCCATGTTTGTACAGACAGTGGTGTAGATATTTCCATGTTTATACAGATTACTGTGTAGGTATTTCCATGTTTAGAGAGATGGCGGTGTAGATATTTCCATGTTTATACAGATAGCGGTGTGGCTATTTCCATGTTTATACAGATAGCGGTGTAGATATTTCCATGTTTATAGAGATGGCTGTGTAGATATTTACATGTTTATACTGATGGCAGTGTAGATATTTCCATGTTTATACAGATAGTGGTGTAGGTTTTTCCAGGTTTATACAGATGAATGTGTAGGTATTTCCATGTTTATACAGATGGCGGGGTAGATATTTCCATGTTTATTGAGATAGCGATGTAGATATTTCCATATTTATACAGATAGCGGTGTAGACATTTCAATGTTTTTAGAGATAGCGGTGTAGATATTTCCATATGTATACAGATAGCGGTGTCACTATTTCCATGTTTATACTGATAGCGGTGGAGATATTTCCATGTTTATACAGATAGCGGTGGAGATATTTCCATGTTTATGCAGATAGCGATGGAGATATTTCCATGTTTATAGAGATAGCGGTGTTGATATTTCCATGTTTATACAGATAGCTCTGTGGCTATTTCCATGTTTATACAGATAGCGGTGTAGTTATTTCCATGTTTATAGAGATGGCTGTGTAGATATTTACATGTTTATGCAGATGGCAGTGTAGATATTTTCATGTTTATACAGATAGTGCTGTAGATATTTCCAGGATTATACAGATGACTGTGTAGTTTTTTCCATGTTTTTACAGATGGCGATGAAGATATTTCCATGTTTATAGAGACAGCCATGTACATATTTCCATGTTTATACAGATAGCAGTGAAGAAATTTCCATGTTTATACAGATGACTGTGAAGATATTTTCATATTTTTACACATGTCGGTGTAGATATTTCCATGTTTATACAGATAGCGGTGTGGCTATTTCCATGTTTATACAGATAGCAGTGTAGTTATTTCCATGTTTATAGAGATGGCTGTGTAGATATTTCCATGTTTATACAGATGGCATTGTAGATATTTCCATGTTTGTACAGACAGTGGTGTAGATATTTCCATGTTTATACAGATGACTGTGTAGGTATTTCCATGTTTATACAGATGGCGGTGTAGACATTTCCATGTTTATGCAGATGGCGGTGCAGATATTTCCATGATTATACAGATAGCGGTGTACATATTTCCATATTTATACAGATGACTGTGTAGTTATTTCCATTTTTATACAGATGGCGGGGAAGATATTTCCTTGTTTATACAGATAGCGGTGGAGATATTTCCATGTTTATACAGATAGCGGTGTGGCTATTTCCATGTTTATACAGATAGCAGTGTAGGTATTTCCATGTTTATAGAGATGGCTGTGTAGATATTTCCATGTTTATACAGACGGCAGTGTAGATATTTCCATGTTTGTACAGACAGTGGTGTAGATATTTCCATGTTTATACAGATGACTGTGTAGGTATTTCCATGTTTATACAGATGGCGGTGTAGATATTTCCATGTTTATACAGATAGCGGTGAGGCTATTTCCATGTTTATACCGATAGCGGTGTAGATATTTCCATGTTTATAGAGATGGCTGTGTAGATATTTACATGTTTATACAAATGGCAGAGTAGTTATTTCCATGTTTATACAGATACTGGTGTAGATATTTCCAGGTTTATACAGATGACTGTGTAGTTATTTCCATGTTTATACAGATGGCGGTGAAGATATTTCCATGTTTATAGAGACAGCCATGTAGATATTTCCATGTTTACACCGATAGCGGTGTAGACATTTCCATCTTTATAGAGATAGCGGTGTGGATATTTCCATATTTATACAGATTGCGGTGTCACTATTTCCATGTTTATACAGATAACGGCGGAGATATTTCCATATTTATACAGATAGCGGTGGAGATGTTTCCATGTTTATAGAGATAGCAGTGTAGATATTTCCATGTTTATACAGATAGCTGTGTGGCTATTTCCATGTTTATACAGATAGCGTTGGAGATATTTCCATGTTTATACAGATAGAGGTGCAGATATTTCCATGTTTATACAGATAGCAGTGGAGATATTTCCATGTATATAGTGATAGCAGTGTATATATTTCCATGTTTATACAGATAGCTGTGTGGCTATTTCCATGTTTATACAGATAGTGGTGTAGATATTTCCATGTTTATAGAGATGGCTGTGTAGATATTTACAAATTTATATAGATGGCAGTGTAAATATTTCCATATTAAGACCGATAATGCTGTAGATATTTCCATGTTTATACAGATTGCGGTGTAGGTATTTCCATGTTTGTAGAGATAGCGGTGTAGATATTTCCATGTTTATACAGATGGCTGTGTAGATATTTCCATGTGTATACAGATGGCAGTATAGATATTTCCATGTTTATAAAGATGAAGGTGTAGATATTTCTATGTTTATACAGATGACTGTGTAGATATTTCCATGTTTTTACAGATGGCGGTGTAGATATTTCCATGTTTATACATATAGCGGTGTGGCTATTTCCATGTTTATACAGATAGCGGTGTAGATATTTCCATGTTTATAGAGATGGCTGTGTAGATATTTCCATGTTTATACAGATGGCAGTGTAGATATTTCCATGTTTGTACAGACAGTGGTGTAGATATTTCCATGTTTATACAGATGACAGTTTAGGTATTTCCATGTTTATACTGATGGCGGTGTAGATATTTCCATGTTTATACAGATAGCGGTGTGGTTATTTCCATGTTTATACAGATATAGGCGTAGATATTTCCATGTTTATAGAGATGGATATGTAGATATTTACATGTTTATACAGATGGCAGTGTAGATATTTCCATGTTTATACAGATAGTGGTGTAGATATTTCCAAGTTTATACAGATGACTGTGTAGGTATTTCCATGTTTATACAGATGGCGGTGTAGATATTTCCATGTTTATAGAGATAGCCATGTAGATATTTCCATGTTTATACAGATAGCGGTGTCACTATTTCCATGTTTATACAGATAGCGGTGTAGATATTTCCATGTTTATACAGATAGCGGTGAAGATATTTCCATGTTTATAGAGATAGCGGTGTAGATATTTCCATGTTTATACAGATAGCTGTGTGGCTATTTCCATGTTTATAAAGATAGCGGTGTACATATTTCCATGTTTATAGAGATGGCTGTGTAGATATTTACATATTTATACAGATGGCAGTGTAGATATTTCCATGTTTATACAGATGGAGGCGTAGATATTTCCATGTTTATACAGATGACTGCGTAGATATTTCCATGTTCATACAGATAGCAGTGTAGATATTTCCATGTTTATAGAGATGGCTGTGTCGATATTTACATGTTTATACAGATGGCAGTGTAGATATTTTCATGTTTATACAGATAGTGGTGTAGATATTTCCAGGTTTATACCGATGACTGTGTAGTTATTTCCATGTTTATACAGATAGCAGTGTATATATTTCCATGTTTATAGAGATGGCTCTGTAGATATTTCCATGTTTATACAGATAGCAGTGAAGATATTTCCATGTTTGTACAGACAGTGGTGTAGATATTTCCATGTTTATACAGATGACTGTTTAGGTATTTCCATGTTTATACAGATAGCGGTGTGGCTATTTCCATGTTTATTCAGATATCGGCGTAGATATTTCCATGTTTATAGAGATGGATGTGTAGATATATACATGTTTATACAGATGGCAGTGTAGATATTTCCATGTTTATACAGATAGTGGTGTAGATATTTCCAGGTTTATACAGATGACTGTGAAGGTATTTCCATGTTTATACAAATGGCGTTGTGGATATTTCCATGTTTATACAGATAGCGGTGTGGCTATTTCCATGTTTATACAGATAGCGGTGGAGATATTTCCATGTTTATAGAGATGGCTGTGTAAATATTTACATGTTTATACAGATGGCAGTGTAGATATTTCCATGTTTATGCAGATGGCGGTGCAGATATTTTCATGTTTATACAGATAGTTGTGTACAAATTTCCATATTTATACAGATGACTGTGTAGTTATTTCCATTTTTATACAGATGGCGGTGTAGATATTTCCATGTTTATACAGATAGCGGTGGAGGTGTTTCCATGTTTATACAGATGTCTGTGTATATATTTTCATATTTTTACACAGGTCGGTGTAGATATTTCCATGTTTATACAGATAGCGGTGTGGCTATTTCCATGTTTATACAGATAGCAGTGTAGATATTTCCATGTTTATAGAGATGGCTGTGTAGTTATTTCCATGTTTATACAGATGGTAGTGTAGATATTTCCATGTTTGTACAGACAGTGGTGTAGATATTTCCTTGTTTATACAGATGACTGTGTAGATATTTCCATGTTTATACAGATGGCGGTGTAGACATTTCCATGTTTATACAGATTGCGGTGTGGATATTTCCATGTTTATACAGATAGCGGTGCAGGTGTTTCCATGTTAATAGAGATGGCTGTGTAGATATTTACATGTTTATACAGATGGCAGTGTAATTATTTCCATGTTTATATAGATACTGGTGTACATATTTCCAGGTTTATACAGATGACTGTGTAGTTATTTCCATGTTTATACAGATGGCGGTGAAGATATTTCCATGTTTATAGAGACAGCCATGTAGACATTTCCATGTTTACACCGATAGCGGTGTAGACATTTCCATGTTTATAGAGATAGCGGTGTAGTTTATTTCCATATTTATACAGATAGCGGTGTCACTATTTCCATGTTTATACAGATAACGGTGGAGATATTTCCATGTTTATACAGATAGCTGTGGAGATGTTTCCATGTTTATGGAGATAGCAGTGTAGATATTTCCATGTTTATACAGATAGCGGTGGAGATATTTCCATGTTTATACAGATAGCGGTGGAGATATTTCCATGTTTATAGTGATAGCAGTGTATATATTTCCATGTTTATACAGATAGCTGTGTGGCTATTTCCATGTTTATACAGATAACGGTGTAGATATTTCCATGTTTATAGAGATGGCTGTGTAGATATTTACATATTTATATTGATGGCAGTGCAGATATTTCCATGTTTAGACAGGTAATGGTGTAGATATTTCCATGTTTATACAGATTGCGGAGAAGTTATTTCCATGTTTGTATAGATAGCGCTGTAGATATTTCCATGTTTATGCAGATGGCAGTATAGATATTTCCATGTATATAAAGATGAAGGTGTAGATATTTCTATGTTTGTACAGATGACTGTGTAGATATTTCCATGTTTTTACAGATGGCGGTGTAGATATTCCCATGTTTATACAGATAGCAGTGTGGCTATTTCCATGTTTATACAGATAGCAGTGTAGATATTTCCATGTTTATAGAGATGGCTGTGTAGATATTTACATGTTTATACATTTGGCAGTGTAGATATTTTCATGTTTATACATATAGTGATGTAGGTATTTCCAGGTTTATGCAGATGACTGTGTAGTTATTTCCATGTTTATACAGATGGCGGTGAAGATATTTCCATGTTTATAGAGACAGCCATGTAGATATTTCCATGTTTATACAGATTGCGGTGTAGACATTTCCATGTTTATAGAGATAGCGGTGTAGATATTTCCTTATGTATACAGATAGCGGTGTCAATATTTCCATGTTTATGCAGATAGCGGTGCAGATATTTCCATGTTTATTCAGATAGCGGTGGAGATATTTCCATGTTTATAGAGATAGCGGTGTAGATATTTCCATGTTTATACAGATAGCTGTGTGGGTTTTTCCATGTTTATACAGATAGCGTTGGAGATATTTCCATGTTTATACATATGGCGTTGTAGATATTTCCATGTTTATGCAGATGGCGGTGCAGATATTTCCATGTTTATACATATAGCGGTGTACATATTTCCATATTTATACAGATGACTGTGTAGTTATTTCCATTTTTATACAGATGGCGGTGTAGGTATTTCCATGTTTATACAGATAGCGGTGTGGCTATTTCCATGTTTATACAGACAGCAGTGTAGATATTTCCATGTTTATAGTGATGGCTGTGTAGATATTTCCATGTTTATACAGATGGCAGTGTAGATATTTCCATGTTTGTACAGACAGTGGTGTAGATATTTCCATGTTTATACAGAAGACTGTTTAGGTATTTCCATGTGTATACTGATGGCGGTGTAGATATTTCTATGTTTATACAGATAGCGGTGTGGCTATTTCCATGTTTATACAGATATAGGCGTAGATATTTCCATGTTTATAGAGATGGATGTGTAGATATTTACATGTTTATACAGATGGCAGTGTAGATATTTCCATGTTTATACAGATAGTGGTGTAGATATTTCCAAGTTTATACAGATGACTGTGTAGTTATTTCCATGTTTATACAGATAGTGGTGTAGATATTTCCAAGTTTATACAGATGACTGTGTAGATATTTCCATGTTTATAGAGATAGCCATGTAGATATTTCCATGTTTTTACACATAGCGGTGTAGACATTTCCATGTTTATAGAGATAGCGGTGTAGATATTTCCATATTTATACATATAGCAGTGTCACTATTTCCATGTTTATACAGATAGCGGTGTAGATATTTCCATGTTTATACAGATAGCGGTGGAGATATATCCATGTTTATACAGATAGCGTTGCAGATATTTCCATGTTTATAGAGACAGCCATGTAGATATTTCCATGTTTACACCGATAGCGGTGTAGACATTTCCATGTTTATAGAGATAGCGGTGTAGATATTTCCATATTTATACAGATAGCGGTGTCACTATTTCCATGTTTATACAGATAACGGTGGAGATATTTCCATGTTTATACAGATAGCGGTGGAGATGTTTCCCTGTTTATAGAGATACCAGTGTAGGTATTTCCATGTTTATACAGATAGCGGTGGAGATGTTTCCATGTTTATACAGATAGCGTTGGAGACATTTCCATGTTTATACAGATAGCGGTGGAGATATTTCCGTGTTTATACAGATAGCTGTGGAGATATTTCCATGTTTATAGTGATAGCAGTGTATATATTTCCATGTTTATACAGATAGCTGTGTGGCTATTTCCATGTTTATACAGATATCGGTGTAGATATTTCCATGTTTATAGAGATGGCTGTGTAGATATTTACATATTTATATAGATGGCAGTGTAGATATTTCCATGTTTAGACAGATAATGGTGTAGATATTTCCATGTTTATACAGATTGCGGTGTAGGTATTTCCATGTTTGTAGAGATAGCGGTGTAGATATTTCCATGTTTGTACAGATGGCTGTGTGGGTATTTCCATGTGTATACAGATGGCAGTATAGATATTTCCATGTTTATAAAGATGAAGGTGTAGATATTTCTAAGTTTATACAGATGACTGTGTAGATATATCCATGTTTTTAGAGATGGCGGTGTAGATATTTCCATGTTTACACAGATAGCGGTGTGGCTATTTCCATGTTTATACAGATAGCGGTGTAGATATTTCCATGTTTACAGAGATGGCTGTGTAGATATTTACATGTTTACAGATGGCAGTGTAGATATTTTCATGTTTATACATATAGTGATGTAGATATTTCCACGTTTATGCAGATGACTGTGTGGTTATTTCCACGTTTATTCAGATGGCGGTGAAGATATTTCCATGTTTATAGAGACAGCCATGTAGATATTTCCATGTTTATACAGATAGTGTTGTAGACATTTCCATGTTTATAGAGATAGCGGTGTAGATATTTCCTTATGTATACAGATAGCGGTGTCACTATTTCAATGTTTATGCAGATAGCAGTGGAGATATTTCCATGTTTATACAGATAGCGGTGGAGATATTTTCATGTTTATAGAGATAGCGGTGTAGATATTTCCATGTTTATACAGATAGCTGTGTGGCTATTTCGATGCTTATACAGATAGCGTTGGAGATATTTCCACGTTTATACATATGGCGGTGTAGATATTTCCATGTTTATGCAGATGACGGTGCAGATATTTCCATGTTTATACAGATAGCGGTGTACCTATTTCCATATTTATACAGATGAGTGTGTAGTTATTTCCATTTTTATACAGATGGCGGTGTAGATATTTCCATGTTTATACAGATAGCGGTGTGGTTATTTTCATGTTTATACAGACAGCAGTGTAGATATTTCCATGTTTATAGTGATGGCTGTGTAGATATTTCCATGTTTATACAGATGGCAGTGTAGATATTTCCATGTTTCTACAGACAGTGGTGTAGATATTTCCATGTTTATACAGATGACTGTTTAGGTATTTCCATGTTTATACTGATGGCGGTGTAGATATTTCCATGTTTATACAGATAGCGGTGTGGCTATTTCCATGTTTATACAGATATAGGTGTAGATATTTCCATGTTTATAGAGATGGATGTGTAGATATTTACATGTTAATACAGATTGCAGTGTAGATATTTCCATGTTTATACAGATAGTGGTGTAGATATTTCCAAGTTTATACAGATGACTGTGTAGGTATTTCCATGTTTATACAGATAGCAGTGTAGATATTTCCATGTTTATAGAGATGGCTCTGTAGATATTTCCATGTTTATACAGATAGCAGTGTAGATATTTTCATGTTTGTACAGACAGTGGTGTAGATATTTCCATGTTTATACAGAAGAATGTTTAGGTATTTCCATGTTTATACAGATGGCGGTGAAGATATTTCTATGTTTATACAGATAGCGGTGTGGCTATTTCCATGTTTATACAGATATCGGCGTAGATATTTCCATGTTTATAGAGATGGATGTGTAGATATATACATGTTTATACAGATGGCAGTGTAGATATTTCCATGTTTATACAGATAGTGGTGTAGATATTTCCAGGTTTATACAGATGACTTTGAAGGTATTTCCATGTTTATACAAATGGCGGTGTAGATATTTCCATGTTTATAGAGATAGCCATGTAGATATTTCCATTTTTATTCAGATAGCGGTGTCATTATTTCCATGTTTATACAGATAGCGGTGTAGATATTTCCATGTTTATACAGATAGCGGTGGAGATATATCCATGTTTATACAGATAGCGGTGCAGATATTTCCATGTTTATAGAGATAGCGGTGTAGACAATTCCATGTTTATACAGATAGCTGTGTGGCTATTTCCATGTTTATACAGATAGCGGTGTACATATTTCCATGTTTATAGAGATGGCTGTGTAGATATTTACATATTTATACAGATGGCAGTGTAGATATGTCCATGTTTATACAGATGGAGGTGTAGATATTTCCATGTTTATACAGATGACAGTGAAGATATTTCCATGTATTTACAGATGGCGGTGTATATATTTCCATGTTTATACAGATAGCGTTGTAGATATTTCCATGTTTATACAGATAGCGGTGTATATATTTCCATGTTTATAGAGATGGCTGTGTAGATATTTACATATTTATACAGATGGCAGTGTAGATATTTCCATGTTTAGACAGATAATGGTGTAAATATTTCAATGTTTATATAGATTGCGTTGAAGTTATTTCCATGTTTATAGAGATAGCGGTGTAGATATTTCCATGTTTATACAGATAGCGGTGTCACTATTTCCATGTTTATACAGATAGCGGTTTAGATATTTCCATGTTTATACAGATAGCGGTGGAGATATATCCATGTTTATACAGATAGCGGTGCAGATATTTCCATGTTTATAGAGATGGCGGTGTAGACAATTCCATGTTTATACAGATAGCTTTGTGGCTATTTCCATGTTTATACAGATAGCGGTGTACATATTTCCATGTTTATAGAGATGGCTGTGTAGATATTTACATATTTATACAGATGGCAGTGTACATATGTCCATGTTTATACAGATGGAGGTGGAGATATTTCCATGTTTATACAGATGACTGTGTAGATATTTCCATGTATTTACAGATGGCGGTGTAGATATTTCCATGTATATACAGATAGCGGTGTGGATATTTCCATGTGTATACAGATGGCAGTGTAGATATTTCCATGTTTATACAGATAGCGGTGTGGCTATTTCCATATTTATACAGATAGCGGTGTACATATTTCCATGTTTATAGAGATGGCTGTGTAGATATTTACATATTTATACAGATGGCAGTGTAGATATTTCCATGTTTATACAGATGGAGGTGTAGATATTTCCATGTTTATACAGATGAATGTGTAGATATTTCCATGTTTTTACAGATGGCGGTGTAGATATTTCCATGTTTATACAGATAGCGTTGTGGCTATTTCCACTTTTATAGAGATAGCGGTGTAGATATTTCCATGTTTATAGAGATGGCTGTGTAGATATTTACATATTTATACAGATGGCAGTGTAGCTATTTCCATGTTTAGACAGATAATGGTGTAAATATTTCAATGTTTATATAGATTGCGGTGTAGGTATTTCCATGTTTATAGAGATAGTGGTGTAGATATTTCCAGGTTTATACAGATGGCTGTGTGGATATTTCCATGTTTATACAGATGGCAGTGTAGATATTTCCATGTTTATACAGATAGCGGTGTGGCTATTTCCATGTTTATACAGATAGCGGTGGAGATATTTCCATGTTTATGGAGATGGCTGTGTAGATATTTACATGTTTATACAGATGGCAGTGTAGATATTTCCATGTTTATGCAGATGGCGGTGAAGATATTCCCATGTTTATACAGACAGTTGTGTACAAATTTCCATATTTATACAGATGACTGTGTAGTTATTTCCATTTTTATACAGATGGCGGTGTAGATATTTCCATGTTTATACAGACAGCGGTGGAGGTATTTCCATGTTTATACACATGTCTGTGTAGATATTTTCATATTTTTACACAGGTCGGTGTACATATTTCAATGTTTATACAGATAGCGGTGTGGCTATTTCCATGTTTATACAGATAGCAGTGTAGATATTTCCATGTTTATAGAGATGGCTGTGTAGTTATTTCCATGTTTATACAGATGGCAGTGTAGATATTTCCATGTTTGTACAGACAGTGGTGTAGATATTTCTATGTCTATACTGATGACTGTGTAGATATTTCAATGTTTATACAGATGGCGGTGTAGACATTTCCATGTTTATACAGATAGCGGTGTGGATATTTCCATGTTTATACAGATAGCGGTGCAGATATTTCCATGTTAATAGAGATGGCTGTGTAGATATTTACATGTTTATACAGATGGCATTGTAGTTATTTCCATGTTTATACAGGTACTGGTGTAAATATTTCCAGGTTTATACAGAAGACTGTGTAGTTACTTCCATGTTTATACAGATGGCGGTGAAGATATTTCCATGTTTATAGAGACAGCCATGTAGATATTTCCATGTTTACACCGATAGCGGTGTAAACATTTCCGTGTTTATAGAGATAGCGGTGTAGATATTTCCATATTTATACAGATAGCGGTGTCACTATTTCCATGTTTATACAGATAACGGTGGAGATATTTCCATGTTTATACAGATAGCGGTGGAGATGTTTCCATGTTTATAGAGATAGCAGTGTAGATATTTCCATGTTTATACAGATAGCTGTGTGGCTATTTCCATGTTTATACAGATAGCGTTGGAGATATTTCCATGTTTATACAGATAGCGGTGGAGATATTTCCATGTTTATACAGATAGCGGTGGAGATATTTCCATGTTTATAGTGATAGCAGTGTATATATTTCCATGTTTATACAGATAGCTGTGTGGCTATTTCCATGTTTATACAGATAGCGGTGTAGATATTTCCATGTTTATAGAGATGGCTGTGTAGATATTTTCATATTTATATAGATGGCAGTGTAGATATTTCCATGTTTAGACAGATAATGGTGTAGATATTTCCATGTTTATACAGATTGCGGTGTAGGTATTTCCATGTTTGTAGAGATAGCGGTGTAGATATTTCCATGTTTATACAGATGGCTGTGTAGATATTTCCATGTGTATACAGATGGCAGTATAGATATTTCCATGTCTATAAAGATGAATGTGTAGATATTTCTATGTTTATACAGATGACTGTGTAGATATTTCCATGTTTTTACAGATGGCGGTGTAGATATTTCCATGTTTATACCGATAGCAGTGTGGCTATTTCCATGTTTATACAGATAGCGGTGTAGATATTTCCATGTTTATAGAGATGGCTGTGTAGATATTTACATGTTTATACAGATAGCGGTGTAGACATTTCCATGTTTATAGAGATAGCGGTGTAGATATTTCGTTATGTATACAGATAGCGGTGTCACTATTTCCATGTTTATGCAGATAGTAGTGGAGATATTTCCATGTTTATACAGATAGCGGTGGAGATATTTCCATGTTTATAGAGATAGCGGTGTAGATATTTCCATGTTTATACAGATAGCGGTGTGGCTATTTCCATGTTTATACAGACAGCAGTGTAGATATTTCCATGTTTATAGTGATGGCTGTGTAGATATTTCCATGTTTATACAGATGGCAGTGTAGATATTTCCATGTTTGTACAGACAGTGGTGTAGATATTTCCATGTTTATACAGATGTCTGTTTAGGTATTTCCATGCTTATACTGATGGCGGTGTAGATATTTCCATGTTTATACAAATAGCGGTGTGGCTATTTCCATGTTTATACAGATATCGGCGTAGATATTTCCATGTTTATAGAGATGGATGTGTAGATATTTACATGTTTATACCGATGGCAGTGTTGATATTTCCATGTTTATACAGATAGTGGTGTAGATATTTCCAAGTTTATACAGATGACTGTGTAGGTATTTCCATGTTTATGCAGATGGCGGTGTAGATATTTCCATGTTTATAGAGATAGCCATGTAGATATTTCCATGTTTATACAGATAGCGGTGTAGACATTTCCATGTTTATAGAGATATCGGTGTAGATATTTCCATATTTGTACAGATAGCGGTGTCACTATTTCCATGTTTATAGAGATTGCGGTGTAGATATTTCCATGTTTATACAGATAGCGGTGGAGATATATCCATGTTTATACAGATAGCGGTGCAGATATTTCCATGTTTATAGAGATAGCGGTGTAGACATTTCCATGTTTATACAGATAGCTGTGTGGCTATTTCCATGTTTATACAGATAGCGGTGTACATATTTCCATATTTATGGAGATGGCTGTGTAGATATTTACATATTTATACAGATGGCAGTGTAGATATTTCCATGTTTATACAGATGGAGGTGTAGATATTTCCATGTTTATACAGATGAATGTGTAGATATTTCCATGTTTTTACAGATGGCGGTGTAGATATTTCCATGTTTATACAGATAGCGGTGTGGCTATTTCCACTTTTATAGAGATAGCGGTGTAGATATTTCCATGTTTATAGAGATGGCTGTGTAGATATTTACATATTTATACAGATGGCAGTGTAGCTATTTCCATGTTTAGACAGATAATGGTGTAAATATTTCAATGTTTATATAGATTGCGGTGTAGGTATTTCCATGTTTATAGAGATAGTGGTGTAGATATTTCCAGGTTTATACAGATGGCTGTGTGGATATTTCCATGTTTATACAGATGGCAGTGTAGATATTTCCATGTTTATACAGATAGCGGTGTGGCTATTTCCATGTTTATACAGATAGCGGTGGAGATATTTCCATGTTTATAGAGATGGCTGTGTAGATATTTACATGTTTATACAGATGGCAGTGTAGATATTTCCATGTTTATGCAGATGGCGGTGAAGATATTTCCATGTTTATACAGATAGTTGTGTACAAATTTCCATATTTATACAGATGACTGTGTAGTTATTTCCATTTTTATACAGATGGCGGTGTAGCTATTTCCATGTTTATACAGATAGCGGTGGAGGTATTTCCATGTTTATACAGATGTCTGTGTAGATATTTTCATATTTTTACACAGGTCGGTGTACATATTTCAATGTTTATACAGATAGCGGTGTGGCTATTTCCATGTTTATACAGATAGCAGTGTAGATATTTCCATGTTTATAGAGATGGCTGTGTAGTTATTTCCATGTTTATACAGATGGCAGTGTAGATATTTCCATGTTTGTACAGACAGTGGTGTAGATATTTCCATGTTTATACAGATGACTGTGTAGATATTTCCATGTTTCTACAGATGTCGGTGTAGACATTTCCATGTTTATACACATAGCGGTGTGGATATTTCCATGTTTATGCCGATAGCGATGCAGATATTTCCATGTTAATAGAGATGGCTGTGTAGATATTTACATGTTTATACAGATGGCAGTGTAGTTATTTCCATGTTTATACAGATACTGGTGTAGATATTTCCAGGTTTATACAGAAAACTGTGTAGTTATTTCCATGTTTATACAGATGTCGGAGAAGATATTTCCATGTTTATAGAGACAGCCATGTAGATATTTCCATGTTTACACCGATAGCGGTGTAGACCTTTCCATGTTTATAGAGATAGCGGTGTAGATATTTCCATATTAATACAGATAGCGGTGTCACTATTTCCATGTTTATACAGATAACGGTGGAGATATTTCCATGTTTATACAGATAGCGGTGGAGATGTTTCCATGTTTATAGAGATAGCAGTGTATATATTTCCATGTTTATACAGATAGCTGTGTGGCTATTTCCATGTTTATACAGATAGCGTTGGAGATATTTCCATGTTTATAGAGATGGCTGTGTAGATATTTACATGTTTATATAGATGGCAGTGTAGATATTTCCATGTTTAGACAGATAATGGTGTAGATATTTCCATGTTTATACAGATTGTGGTGTAGGTATTTCCATGTTTGTAGAGATAGCGGTGTAGATATTTCCATGTTTATACAGATGGCTGTGTAGATATTTCCATGTGTATACAGATGGCAGTATAGATATTTCCATGTTTAAAAAGATGAAGGTGTAGATATTTCTATGTTTATACAGATGACTGTGTAGCTATTTCCATGTTTTTACAGGTGGCGGTGTAGATATTTCCATGTTTATACAGATAGCAGTGTGGCTATTTCCATGTTTATACAGATAGCGGTGTAGATATTTCCATGTTTATAGAGATGGCTGTGTAGATATTTACATGTTTATACAGATGGCAGTGTAGATATTTTCATGTTTATACATATAGTGATGTAGATATTTCCAGGTTTATGCAGATGACTGTGTAGTTATTTCCATGTTTATACAGATGGCGGTGAAGATATTTCCATGTTTATAGAGACAGCCATGTAGATATTTCCATGTTTATACAGAAAGCGGTGTAGACATTTCCATGTTTATAGAGATAGCGGTGTAGATATTTCCTTATGTATACAGATAGCGGTGTCACCATTTCCATGTTTATGCAGATAGCGGTGGAGATATTTCCATGTTTATACAGATAGCGGTGGAGATATTTCCATGTTTATAGAGATAGCGGTGTAGATATTTCCATGTTTATACAGATAGCTGTGTGGCTATTTCCATGTTTATAGAGATAGCGTTGGAGATATTTCCATTTTTATACATATGGCGGTGTAGATATTTCCATGTTTATGCAGATGGCGGTGCAGATATTTCCATGTTTATACAGATAGCGGTGTACATATTTCCATATTTAAACAGATGACTGTGTAGTTATTTCCATTTTTATACAGATGGCGGTGTAGATATTTCCATGTTTATACAGATAGCGGTGTGGCTATTTCCATGTTTATACAGACAGCAGTGTAGATATTTCCATGTTTATAGTGATGGCTGTGTAGATATTTCCATGTTTATACAGATGGCAGTGTAGATATTTCCATGTTTGTACAGACAGTGGTGTAGATATTTCCATGTTATACAGATGACTGTTTAGGTATTTCCATGTTTATACTGATGGCGGTGTAGATATTTCCATGTTTATACAGATAGCGGTGTGGCTGTTTCCATGTTTATACAGATATCGGCGTAGATATTTCCATGTTTATAGAGATGGATGTGTAGATATTTACATGTTTATACAGATGGCAGTGTACATATTTCCATGTTTATACAGATAGTGGTGTAGATATTTCCAAGTTTATACAGATGACTGTGTAGATATTTCCATGTTTATACAGATAGCGGTATAGACATTTCCATGTTTATAGGGATAGCGGTGTAGATATTTCCATATTTATACAGATAGCGGTGTCACTATTTCCATGTTTATACATATAGCGGTGTAGATATTTCCATGTTTATACAGGTAGCAGTGGAGGTATATCCATGTTTATACAGATAGCGGTGCAGATATTTCCATGTTTATAGAGATTGCGGTGTAGACATTTCCATGTTTATACAGATAGCTGTGTGGCTATTTCCATGTTTATACAGATAGCGGTGTACATATTTCCATGTTTATAGAGATGGCTGTGTACATATTTACATATTTATACAGATGGCAGTGTAGATATTTCCATGTTTATACAGATGGAGGTGTAGATATTTCCATGTTTATACAGATGACTGTGTAGGTATTTCCATGTTTTTACAGATGGCGGTGTAGATATTTCCATGTTTATACAGATAGCGGTGTGGCTATTTCCATGTTCATACAGATAGCGGTGTAGATATTTCCATGTTTATAGAGATGGCTTTGTCGATATTTCCATGTTTATACAGATGGTAGTGTAGATACTTTCATGTTTATACAGATAGTGGTGTAGATATTTCCAGGTTTATAGAGATGACTGTGTAATTATTTCCATGTTTATACAGATGGCGGTGAAGATATTTCCATGTTTATACAGATGGCTGTGTAGATATTTCCATGTTTATACAGATAGCTGTGTAGACATTTCCATGTTTATAGAGATAGCGGTGTAGATATTTCCATATTTATAGAGATAGCGGTGTCACTATTTCCATGTTTATACAGATAGCGGTGGAGATATTTCCATGTTTATACAGATAGTGGTGTAGATATTTCCAGGTTTATACAGATGACTGTGTAGGTATTTCCATGTTTATACAGATGGCGGTGTAGTTATTTCCATGTTTATTGAGGTAGCCATGTAGATATTTCCATCTTTATACAGATAGCGGTGTAGACATTTCCATGTTTATAGAGATAGTAGTGTAGATATTTCCATATTTATACAGATAGCGGTGTCACTATTTCCATGTTTATACTGACAGCGGTGGAGATATTTCCATGTTTTTACAGATAGTGGTGGAGATATTTCCATGTTTATAGAGATAGCGGTGTAGATATTTCCATGTTTATACAGATAGCTGTGTGGATATTTCCATGTTTATAGAGATAGCGGTGTAGATATTTCCATGTTTATAGAGATGGCTGTGTAGATATTTACATATTTATACAGATGGCAGTGTAGATATTTCCATGTATAGACAGATAATGTTGTAGATATTTCCATGTTTATACAGATTGCGGTGTAGGTATTTCCATGTTTATAGAGATAGCGGTGTAGATATTTCCATGTTTATACAGATGGCAGTGTAGATATTTTCATGTTTATACAGATAGTGGTGTAGATATTTCCAGGTTTATACACATGACTGTGTAGTTATTTCCATGTTTATGCAGATGGCGGTGTAGATATTTCCATGTTTATACAGATAGCGGTGGAGACATTTCCATGTTTATACAGATAGCGGTGGAGATATTTCCATGTTTATAGTGATAGCAGTGTATATATTTCCATGTTTACAGATAGCTGTGTGGCTATTTCCATGATTATACAGATAGCGGTGTAGATATTTCCATGTTTATAGAGATGGCTGTGTAGATATTTTCATATTTATATAGATGGCTGTGTAGATATTTCCATGTTTAGACAGATAGTGGTGTAGATATTTCCATGTTTATACAGATTGCGGTGTAGGTATTTCCATGTTTGTAGAGATAGCGGTGTAGATATTTCCATGTTTATACAGATGGCTGTGTAGATATTTCCATGTGTATACAGATGGCAGTATAGATATTTCCATGTTTATAAAGATGAAGGTGTAGATATTTCTATGTTTATACAGATGACTGTGTAGATATTTCCATGTTTTTACACATGGCGGTGTAGATATTTCCATGTTTATACAGATAGCGGTGTGGCTATTTCCAAGTTTATACAGATAGCGGTGTAGATATTTCCATGTTTATAGAGATGGCTGTGTAGATATTTACATGTATATACAGATGGCAGTGTAGAGATTTTCATGTTTATACATATAGTGATGTAGATATATCCAGGTTTATGCAGATGACTGTGTAGTTATTTCCATGTTTATACAGATGGCGGTGAAGATATTTCCATGTTTATAGAGACAGCCATGTAGATATTTCCGTGTTTATACAGATAGCGGTGTAGACATTTCCACGTTTATAGAGATAGCGGTGTAGTTATTTCCTTATGTGTACAGATAGCGGTGTCACTATTTCCATGTTTATGCAGATAGCGGTGGAGATATTTCCATGTTTATACAGATAGCGGTGGAGATATTTCCATGTTAATAGAGATAGTGGTGTAGATACTTCCATGTTTATACAGATAGCTGTGTGGCTATTTCCATGTTTATATAGATAGCGTTGGAGATATTTCCATGTTTATACATATGGCGGTGTAGATATTTCCATGTTTATGCAGATGGCGGTGCAGATATTTCCATGTTTATACAGATAGCGGTGTACATATTTCCATATTTATACAGATGACTGTGTAGTTATTTCCATTTTTATACAGATGGCGTTGTAGATATTTCCATGTTTATACAGATAGCGCTGTGGCTATTTCCATGTTTATACAGACAGCAGTGTAGATATTTCCATGTTTATAGTGATGGCTGTGTAGATATTTCCATGTTTATACAGATGGCAGTGTAGATATTTCCATGTTTGTACAGACAGTGGTGTAGATATTTCCATGTTTATACAGATGACTGTTTAGGTATTTCCATATTTATACTGATGGCGGTGTAGATATTTCCATGTCTATACAGATAGCGGTGTGGCTATTTCCATGTTTATACAGATATCGGTGTAGATATTTCCATGTTTATAGAGATGGATGTGTAGATATTTACATGTTTATACAGATGGCAGTGTAGATATTTCCATGTTTATACAGATAGTGGTGTAGATATTTCCAAGTTTATACAGATGACTGTGTAGGTATTTCCATGTTCATACAGATGGCGGTGTAGATATTTCCATGTTTATAGAGATAGCCATGTAGATATTTCCATGTTTATACAGATAGCGTTGTAGACATTTCCATGTTTATAGAGATAGCGGTGTAGATATTTCCATATTTATACAGATAGCGGTGTCACTATTTCCATGTTTATACAGATAGCAGTGTAGATATTTCCATGTTTATACAGATAGCGGTGGAGATATATCCATGTTTATACAGATAGCGGTGCAGATATTTCCATGTTTATAGAGGTAGCGGTGTAGATATTTCCATGTTTATACAGATAGCTGTGTGGCTATTTCCATGTTTATAAAGATAGCGGTGTACATATTTCCATGTTTATAGAGATGGCTGTGTAGATATTTACATATTTATTCAGATGGCAGTGTAGATATTTCCATGTTTATACAGATGGAGGTGTAGATATTTCCATGTTTATACAGATGACTGTGTAGATATTTCCATGTTCATACAGATAGCGGTGTAGATATTTCCATGTTTATAGAGATGGCTGTGTCGATATTTACATGTTTATACAGATGGCAGTGTAGATATTTTCATGTTTATACAGATAGTGGTGTAGATATTTCCAGGTTTATACAGATGACTTTGTTGTTATTTCCATGTTTATACAGATAGCAGTGTAGATATTTCCATGTTTATAGAGATGGCTCTGTAGATATTTCCATTTTTATACAGATAGCAGTGTAGATATTTCCATGTTTGTACAGACAGTGGTGTAGATATTTCCATGTTTATACAGATGAGTGTTTAGGTATTTCCATGTTTATACAGATGGCGGTGTAGATATTTCTATGTTTATACAGATAGCGGTGTGGCTATTTCCATGTTTATACAGATATCGGCGTAGATATTTCCATGTTTATACAGATGGATGTGTAGATATATACATGTTTATACAGATGGCAGTGTAGATATTTCCATGTTTATACAGATAGTGGTGTAGATATTTCCAGGTTTATACAGATGACTGTGAAGTTATTTCCATGTTTATACAAATGGCGGTGAAGATATTTCCATGTTTATAGAGATAGCCATGTAGATATTTCCATGTTTACATAGATAGCGGTGTAGACATTACCATGTTTATAGAGATATCGGTGTAGATATTTCCATATTTATACAGATAGCGGTGTCACTATTTCCATGTTTATACAGATAGCGGTGTAGATATTTCCATGTTTATACAGATAGCGGTGGAGATATATCCATGTTTATACAGATAGCGGTGCAGATATTTCCATGTTTATAGAGATAGCGGTGTAGACATTTCCATGTTTATACACATAGCTGTGTGGCTATTTCCAAGTTTATACAGATAGCGGTGTACATATTTCCATGTTTATAGAGATGGCTGTGTAGATATTTACATATTTACACATATGGCAGTGTAGATATTTCCATGTTTATACAGATGGAGGTGTAGATATTTCCATGTTTATACAGATGACTGTGTAGATATTTCCATGTTTTTACAGATGGCAGTGTAGATATTTCCATGTTTATACAGATAGCGGTGTGGCTATTTCCATGTTTATACAGATAGCGGTGTAGATATTTCCATGTTTATAGAGATGGCTGTGTAGATATTTACATATTTATACAGATTGCAGTGTAGATATTTCCATGTTTAGACAGATAATGGTGTATATATTTCAATGTTTATATAGATTGCGGTGTAGGTATTTCCATGTTTATAGAGATAGCGGTGTAGATATTTCCATGTTTATACAGATGGCTGTGTGGACATTTCCATGTGTATACAGACGGCAGTGTAGATATTTCCATGTTTATACAGATAGCGGTGTGGCTATTTCCATGTTTATACAGATAGTGGTGGAGATATTTCCATGTTTATAGAGATGGCTGTGTAGATATTTACATGTTTATACAGATAGCGGTGTGGATATTTCCATGTTTATACAGATAGCGGTGCAGATATTTCCATGTTAATAGAGATGGCTGTGTAGATATTTACATGTTTATACAGACGGCAGTGTAGTTATTTCCATATTTATACAGACAGTGGTGTAGATATTTCCAGGTTTATACAGATGACTGTGTAGTTATTTCCATGTTTATACAGATGGCGGTGAAGATATTTCCATGTTTATAGAGACAGCCATGTAGATATTTCCATGTTTACACCGGTAGCGGTGTAGACATTTCCATGTTTATACAGATAGCGGTGTAGATATTTCCATATTTATACAGATAGCGGTGTCACTATTTCCATGTTTATACAGATAATGTTGGAGATATTTCCATGTTTATACAGATAGCGGTGGAGATGTTTCCATGTTTATAGAGATAGCGGTGTAGATATTTCCATGTTTATACAGATAGCTGTGTGGCTATTTCCATGTTTATACAGATAGCGGTGGAGATATTTCCATGTTTATACAGATAGCGGTTCAGATATTTCCATGTTTATAGTGATAGCAGTGTATATATTTCCATGTTTATACAGATAGCTGTGTGGCTATTTCCATGTTTATACAGATAGTGGTGTAGATATTTCCATGTTTATAGAGATGGCTGTGTAGATATTTACATATTTATATAGATGGCAGTGTAGATATTTCCATGTTTAGACAGATAATGGTGTAGATATTTCCATGTTTAGACAGATAATGGTGTAGATATTTCCATGTTTATACAGATGGCTGTGTAGATATTTCCATGTGTATACAGATGGCAGTATAGATATTTCCATGTTTATAAAGATGGAGGTGTAGATATTTCCATGTTTATACAGATGACTGTGTAGATATTTCCATGTTTTTACAGATGGCGGTGTAGATATTTCCATGTGTATACATATAGCGGTGTGGCTATTTCCATGTTTATACAGATAGCGGTGTAGATATTTCCATGTTTATAGAGATGGCTGTGTAGATATTTACATGTTTATACAGATGGCAGTGTAGATATTTTCATGTGTATACAGATAGTGGTGTACATATTTCCAGGTTTATGCAGATGACTGTGTAGTTATTTCCATGTTTATACAGATGGCGGTGAAGATATTTCCATGTTTATAGAGACAGCCATGTAGATATTTCCATGTTTATACAGATAGCGGTGTAGACATTTCCATGTTTATAGAGATAGCGGTGTAGATATTTCCTTATGTATACAGATAGCGGTGTCACTATTTCCATGTTTATACAGATAGCGGTGGAGATATTTCCATGTTTATACAGATATCGGTGGAGATATTCCCATGTTTATAGAAATAGCGGTGTAGATATTTCCATGTTTATACAGATAGATGTGTGGCTATTTCCATGTTTATACAGATAGCGTTGGAGATATTTCCATGTTTATACAGATGGCGTTGTAGATATTTCCATGTTTATGCAGAAGGCGTTGAAGATATTTCCATGTTTATACAGATAGCGGTGTACATATTTCCATATTTATACAGATGACTGTCTGGTTATTTCCATTTTTATACAGATGGCGGTGTAGATATTTCCATGTTTATACAGATAGCGGTGGAGATATTTCCATGTTTATACAGATGACTGTGTAGATATTTTCATATTTTTACACATGTCGGTGTAGATATATCCGTGTTTATACAGATAGTGGTGTGGCTATTTCCATGTTTATACAGATAGCAGTGTAGATATTTACATGTTTATAGAGATGGCTGTGTAGATATTTCCATGTTTATACAGATGGCAGTGTAGATATTTCCATGTTTGTACAGACAGTGGTGTAGATATTTCCATGTTTATACCGATGACTGTGTAGGTATTTCCATGTTTATACAGATGGTGGTGTAGATATTTCCATGTTTATAGAGATAGCCATGTAGATATTTCCATGTTTATACAGATAGCGGTGTAGACATTTCCATGTTTATAGAGATAGCGGTGTAGATATTTCCATATTTATACAGATAGCGGTGTCACTATTTCCATGTTTATGCAGATAGCGGTGTAGATATTTCCATGTTTATACAGATAGCGGTGGAGATATATCCATGTTTATACAGATAGCGGTGCAGATATTTCCATGTTTATAGAGATATCAGTGTAGATATTTCCATGTTTATACAGATAGCTGTGTGGCTATTTCCATGTTTATACAGATAGCCGTGTACATATTTCCATGTTTATAGAGATGGCTGTGTAGGTATTTACATATTTATACAGATGGCAGTGTAGACATTTCCATGTTTATGCAGATGGAGGTGTAGATATTTCCATGTTTATACAAATGACTGTGTAGGTATTTCCATGTTTTTACAGATGGCGGTGTAGTTATTTCCATGTTTATACAGATAGCGGTGTGGCTATTTCCATGTTTATACAGATAGCGGTGGAGATATTTCCATATTTATAAAGATAGCGGTGGTGATATTTCCATGTTTATAGAGATAGCAGTGTATATATTTCCATGTATATACAGACAGCTGTGTGGCTATTTCCATGTTTATACAGATAGCGGTGTAGATATTTCCATGTTTATAGAGATGGCTCTGTTGATATTTACATATTTATACAGATGGAAGTGTAGATATTTCCATGTTTATAGAGATGGCTCTGTTGATATTTACATATTTATACAGATGGCAGTGTAGATATTTCCATGTTTAGACAGATAATGGTGTAGATATTTCCATGTTTATACAGAATGCGGTGTAGGTATTTCCATGTGCATACAGATGGCAGAATAGATATTTCCATGTTTATACAGGTTGAGGTGTAGATATTTCCATGTTTATGCAGATGACTGTGTAGATATTTCCATGTTTTTACAGAGGGCGGTGTAGATATTTCCATGATTATACAGATAGCAGAATGGCTCTTTCCATGTTTATACAGATAGCGGTGGAGATATTTCCATGTTTATAGAGATAGCGGTGTAGATATTTCCATGTTTATACAGATAGCTGTGTGGCTATTTCCATGTTTATACAGATAGCGTTGGAGATATTTCCTTGTTTATACAGATAGCGGTGGATATATTTCCATGTTTCTACAGATAGCGGTGGAGATATTTCCATGTTTATAGAGATAGCAGTGTATATATTTCCATGTTTATACAGATATCTGTGTGGCTATTTCCATGTTTATACAGATAGCGGTGTAGATATTTCCATGTTTATAGAGATGGCTGTGTAGATATTTACATATTTTTAAAGATGGCAGTGTAGATATTTCCATGTTTAGACAGATAATGGTGTACATATTTCCAAGTTTATACAGATTGCGGTGTAGGTATTTCCATGTTTATACAGATAGCGGTGTAGATATTTCCATGTTTATACAGATGGCTGTGTAGATATTTCCACGTGTATACAGATGGCAGTGTAGATATTTCCATGTTTATACAGATGGAGGTGTAGATATTTCCATGTTTATACAGATGACTGTGTAGATATTTCCATGTTTATACAGATAGCGGTGTGGCTATTTCCATGTTTATACAGATAGCTGTGGAGATATTTCCATGTTTATAGAGATGGCTGCATATATATTTACATCTTTATACAGATGGCAGTGTAGATATTTTCATGTTTATATTGATAGTGGTGTAGATATTTCCAGGTTTATACAGATGACTGTGTAGTTATTTCCATGTTTATTCAGATGGCGGTGAAGATATTTCCATGTTTATAGAGACAGCCATGTAGATATTTCCATGTTTATACAGATAGCGGTGTAGAAATTTCCATGTTTATAGAGATTGCGGTGTAGATATTTTCATATTAATACAGATAGCGGTGTCACTATTTCCATGTTTATACAGATAGAGGTGGAGATATTTCCATGTTTATACAGATAGCGGTGGAGATATTTCCATGTTTATAGAGATAGCGATGTAGATATTTCCATGTTTATTCAGATAGCTGTGTGGCTATTTCAATGTTCATACAGATAGCTTTGGAGATATTTCCATGGTTATACAGATGGCGGTGTAGATATTTCCATGTTTATGCAGATGGCGGTGCAGATATTTCCATGTTTATACAGATAGCGGTGTACATATTTCCATATTTATACAGATGACTGTGTAGTTATTTCCATTTTATACAGATGGCGATGTAGTTATTTCCATGTTTATACAGATAGCGGTGGAGATATTTCCATGTTTATACAGATGACTGTGTAGATATTTCCACGTTTATACAGATAGTGGTGGAGATATTTCCATGTTTATAGAGATAGCGGTGTAGATATTTCCATGTTTATACAGATAGCGGTTTAGATATTTCCATGTTTATACACATGGCTGTGTATATATTTACAAACTTATACAGATGGCAGTGTAGATATTTCCATGTTTAGACAGATAATGGTGTAGATATTTCCATGTTTATACAGATTGCGGTGTAGGTATTTCCATGTTTATACTGATAGCGGTGTAGATATTTCCATGTTTATACAGATGGCTGTGTAGATATTTCCACGTGTATACAGATGGCAGTGTAGATATTTCCATGTTTATACAGATGGAGGTGTAGATATATCCATGTTTATACAGATGACTGTGTAGATATTTCCATGTTTTTACAGATGGCGGTGTAGATATTTCCATGTTTATACAGATAGCGGTGTGGCTATTTCCATGTTTATACAGATAGCTGTGGAGGTATTTCCATGTTTATAGAGATGGCTGTGTAGATATTTACATGTTTTTACAGATGGCGGTGTAGATATTTTCATGTTTATATAGATAGTGGTGTAGATATTTCCAGGTTTATACAGATGAATGTGTAGTTATTTCCATGATTATTCAGATGGCGGTGAAGATATTTCCATGTTTATAGAGACAGCCATGTAGATATTTCCATGTTTATACAGATAGCGTTGCAGACATTTCCATGTTTATAGAGATAGCGGTGTAGATATTTCCATATTTAAACAGATAGCGGTGTCACTATTTCCATGTTTATACAGATAGAGGTGGAGATAATTCCATGTTTATACAGATAGCGGTGGAGATATTTCCATGTTTATAGAGATAGCGATTTAGATATTTCCATGTTTATACAGATAGCTTTGTGGCTATTTTCATGTTTATACAGATAGCTTTGGAGATATTTCCATGTTTATACAGATGGCGGTGTAGATATTTCCATGTTTATGCAGATGGCGGTGCAGATATTTCCATGTTTATACAGATAGCGGTGTACATATTTCCATATTTATACAGAGGACTGTGTAGATATTTCCATTTTTATACAGATGGCGGTGTAGATATTTCCATGTTTATACAGATAGCGGTGGAGATATTTCCATGTTTATACAGATGACTGTGTAGATATTTCCATGTTTATACAGATAGCGGTGGAGATATTTCCATGTTTACAGAGATAGCAGTGTATATATTTCCATGTTTATACAGATATCTGTGTGGCTATTTCCATGTTTATACAGATAGCGGTGTAGATATTTCCATGTTTATAGAGATGGCTCTGTAGATATTTACATATTTATACAGATGGCAGTGCAGATATTTCCATGTTTAGACAGATAATGGTGTAGATATTTCCATCTTTATACAGATTCCGGTGTAAGTATTTCCATGTTTATACAGATAGCGGTGTAGATATTTCCATGTTTATACAGATGGCTGTGAAGATATTTCCACGTGTATACAGATGTCAGTGTAGATATTTCCATGTTAATACAGATGGAGGTGTAGATATTTCCATGTTTATACAGATGACTGTGTAGATATTTCCATGTTTTTACAGATGGCGGTTTAGATATTTCCATCTTTATACAGATCGCGCTGTGGTTTTTTCCATGTTTATACAGATAGCTGTGGAGATATTTCCATGTTTATAGAGATGGCTGTGTAGATATTTACATGTTTATACAGATGGCAGTGTAGATATTTTCATGTTTATATAGATAGTGGTGTAGATATTTCCAGGTTTATACAGATGACTGTGTAGTTATTTCCATGTTTATACAGATGGCGGTGAAGATATTTCCTTGTTTATAGAGAGCCATGTAGATATTTCCATGTTTATACAGATAGCGGTGTAGAAATTTCCATGTTTATAGAGATAGCGGTGTAGATATTTCCATATTTATACAGATAGCGGTGTCACTATTTCCATGTTTATACAGATAGAGGTGGAGATATTTCCATGTTTATACAGATAGCGGTGGAGATATTTCCATGTTTATAGAGATAGCGATGTAGATATTTCCATGTTTATACAGATTGATGTGTGGCTATTTCCATGTTTATACAGATAGCTTTGGAGATATTTCCATGTTTATACAGATGGCGGTGTAGATATTTCCATGTTTATGCAGATGGCGGTGCAAATATTTCCATGTTTATACAGATAGCGGTGTACATATTTCCATATTTATACAGATGACTGTGTAGTTATTTCCATTTTTATACAGATAGCGGTGTGGCTATTTCCATGTTTATACAGACAGCAGTGTAGATATTTCCATGTTTATAGTGATGGCTGTGTAGATATTTCCATGTTTATACAGATGGCGGTGTAGTTATTTCCATGTTTATACACATAGCGGTGGAGATATTTCCATGTTTATACAGATGACTGTGTAGATATTTCCATGTTTATACAGATAGCGGTGTAGATATTTCCATATTCATACAGATAGCGGTGTCACTATTTCCATGTTTATACAGATAGCGGTGGAGATATTTCCATGTTTATACAGATAGCGGTGGAGATATTTCCATGTTTATAGAGATAGCGGTGTAGATATTTCCATGTTTATACAGATAGCGGTGTGTCTATTTCCATGTTTATACAGATAGCGGTGTAGATATTTCCATGTTTATAGAGATGGCTGTGTATATATTTACATATTTATACAGATGGCAGTGTAGTTATTTCCATGTTTAGACAGATAATGGTGTAGATATTTCCATGTTTATACAGATTGCGGTGTAGGTATTTCCATGTTTATAGAGATGGCGGTGTAGACATTTCCATGTTTCTTCAGATGGCTGTGTGGATATTTCCATGTGTATACAGATGGCAGTGTAGATATTTCTGTGTTTATACAGATGGAGGTGTAGATATTTCCATGTTTATACAGATTGCGGTGTAGGTATTTCCATGTGTATACAGATGGCAGTATAGATATTTCCATGTTTACACAGATGGAGGTGTAGATATTTCCATCTTTATACAGATGTCTGTGTAGATATTTCCATGTTTTTACAGATGGCGGTGTAGATATTTCCATGTTTATACAGATAGCGGTGTGGCTATTTCCATGTTTATACAGATAGCAGTGGAGATATTTCTATGTTTACAGAGATAGCGATGTAGATATTTCCATGTTTACTCAGATAGCTGTGTGGCTATTTCCATGTTTATACAGATAGCGTTGGAGATATTTCCATGTTTATACAGATAGCGGTGGAGATATTTCCATGTTTATACAGATAGCGGTGGAGATAATTCCATGTTTATAGAGATAGCAGTGTGTATATTTCCATGTTTATACAGATATCTGTGTGGCTATTTCCATGTTTATACAGATAGCGGTGTAGATATTTCAAGGTTTATACAGATGAGTGTGTAGATATTTACATATTTATACAGATGGCAGTGTAGATATTTCCATGTTTAGACAGATAATGGTGTAGATATTTCCATCTTTATACAGATTGCGGTGTAGGTATTTCCATGTTTATACAGATAGCGGTGTAGATATTTCCATGTTTATACAGATGGCTGTGTAGATATTTCCATGTTTATACAGATGGAGGTGTAGATATTTCCTTGTTTATACAGATGACTGTGTAGATATTTCCATGTTTTAAAGATGGCGGTGTAGATATTTCCATGTTTATACAGATAACGGTGTGGCTATTTCCATGTTTATACAGATAGCGGTGGAGATATTTCCATGTTTATAGAGATGGCTGTGTAGATATTTACATGTTTATACAGATGGCAGTTTAGTTATTTCCATATTTATACAGATAGTGGTGTAGATATTTCCAGGTTTATACAGATGACTGTGTTGTTATTTCCATGTTTATACAGATGGTGGTGAAGATATTTCCATGTTCATAGAGACAGCCATGTAGATATTTCCATGTTTATACCGATAGTGGTGTAGACATTCCATGTTTATAGAGATAGCGGTGTAGATAATTCCTTATTTATACAGATAGAGGTGTCACTATTTCAATGTTTATACAGATAGCGATGTAGATATTTCCATGTTTATAGAGCTGGCTGTGTAGATATTTACATGTTTATACTGATGGCAGTGTAGATATTTCCATGTTTATACATATAGTGGTGTAGATATTTCCAAGTTTATACAGATGACTGTGTAGGTATTTCCATGTTTATACAGATGGCGGTGTAGATATTTCCATGTTTATTGAGATAGCCATGTAGATATTTCCGTGTTTATACAGATAGCGGTGTAGACATTTCCATTTTTATAGAGATAGCGGTGTAGATATTTCCATATTTATACAGATAGCGGTGTCACTATTTCCATGTTTATACTGATAGCGGTGGAGATATTTCCATTTTAATACAGATAGTGGTGGAGATATTTCCATGTTTATACAGATAGCGGTGTAGATATTTCCATGTTTATACAGATAGCTGTGTGGCTATTTCCATGTTTATACAGATAGCGGTGTAGATATTTCCATGTTTATAGAGATGGCTGTGTAGATATTTACATATTTATACAGATGGCAGTGTAGATATTTCCATGTTTAGACAGACAATGTTGTAGATATTTCCATGTTTATACAGATTGCGGTGTAGGTATTTCCATGTTTCTAGAGATAGTGGTGTACATATTTCCATGTTTATACAGATGGCAGTGTAGATATTTTCATGTTTATACAGATAGTGGTGTAGATATTTCCAGGTTTATACAAATGACTGTGTAGTTATTTCCATGTTTATACAGATGGCGGTGAAGATATTTCCATGTTTATAGAGACAGCCATGTAGATATTTCCATGTTTATACAGATAGCGGTGTAGACATTTCCATGTTTATACAGATAGCGGTGGAGGTATTTCCATGTTTATAGAGATAGCGGTGTAGATATTTCCATGTTTATACAGATAGCTGTGTGGCGATTTCCATGTTCATACAGATAGCGCTGGAGATATTTCCATGTTTATACAGATAGCGGGGGAGATATTTCCATGTTTATACAGATAGCGGTGGTGATATTTCCATGTTTATAGATATAGCAGTGTATATATTTCCAGGTATATACTGATAGCTGTGTGGCTATTTCCATGTTTATACAGATAGCGGTGTAGATATTTTCATGTTTATAGAGATTGTTGTGTAGATATTTACATATTTATACAGATGGCAGTGTAGATATTTCCATGATTAGACAGATAATGGTGAAGATATTTCAATGTTTATACAGATGACTGTGTAGATATTTCCATGTTTTTACAGATGGCGGTGTAGATATTTCCACGTTTATACAGATAGCGGTGTGGCTATTTCCATGTTTATACAGACAGCGGTGGAGATATTTCCATGTTTATAGAGATAGCGGTGTAGATATTTCCATGTTTATACAGATAGCTGTGTGGCTATTTCCATATTTATGCAGATAGCGGTGGAGATATTTCCATGTTTATACAGATGACTGTGTAGATATTTTCATATTTTTACACATGTCGGTGTAGATATTTCCGTGTTTATACAGATAGCAGTGTAGATATTTCCATGTTTATAGAGATGGCTGTGTAGATATTTCCATGTTTATACAGATGGCAGTGTAGATATTTCCATGTTTGTACAGACAGTGGTGTAGATATTTCCATGTTTATACAGATGACTGTGTAGTTATTTCCATGTTTATACAGATGGCGGTGTAGATATTTCCATGTTTATACAGATAGCGGTGTGGCTATTTCCATGTTTATACAGATAGCGGCGTAGATATTTCCATGTTTATAGAGATGGATGTGTAGATATTTACATGTTTATACAGATGGCGGTGGAGATATTTCCATGTTTATACAGATAGCGGTGGAGATATTTCCATGTTTATAGTGATAGCAGTGTATATATTTCCATGTTTATGCAAATAGCTGTGTGGCTATTTCCCTGTTTAAACAGATAGCGGTGTAGATATTTCCATGATTATACAGATGGCTGTGTAGATATTTCCATGTGTATACAGATGGCAGTATAGATATTTCCATGTTTACAAAGATGGAGGTGTAAATATTTCCATGTTTATACAGATGACTGTGTAGATATTTCCATGTTTTTACAGATGGCGGTGTAGATATTTCCATGTTTATACAGATAGCGGTGGAGATATTTCCATGTTTATACAGATGACTGTGTAGATGTTTCCATATTTTTACACATGTCGGTGTAGATATTTCCGTGTTTATACAGATAGCGGTGTGGCTATTTCCATGTTTATACAGATAGCAGTGTAGATATTTCCATGTTTATAGAGATGGCTGTGTAGATATTTCCATGTTTATACAGATGGCAGTGTAGATATTTCCATGTTTGTACATACAGAGGTGTAGATATTTCCATGTTTATACAGATGACTGTGTAGATATTTCCATGTTGATACAGATGGCGGTGTAGATATTTCCATGTTTATACAGATAGCGGTGTGGCTATTTCCATGTTTATACAGATAGCGGCGTAGATATTTCCATGTTTATAGAGATGGATGTGTAGATATTTACATGTTTATACAGATGGCAGTGTAGATATTTCCATGTTTATACAGATAGTGGTGTAGATATTTCCAGGTTTATACCGATGACTGTGTAGGTATTTCCATGTTTATACAGATGGTGGTGTAGATATTTCCATGTTTATAGAGATAGCCATGTAGATATTTCCATGTTTATTCAGATAGCGGTGTAGACATTTCCATGATTATAGAGAGAGCGGTGTAGATATTTCCATATTTATACAGATAGCGGTGTCACTATTTCCATGTTTATACAGATAGCGGTGTAGATATTTCCATGTTTATACAGATAGCGGTGGAGATATATCCATGTTTATACAGATAGCCGTGCAGATATTTCCATGTTTATAGAGATAGCGGTGTAGATATTTCCATGTTTATACAGATAGCTGTGTGGCTATTTCCATGTTTATACAGATAGCGGTGTACATATTTCCATGTTTATAGAGATGGCTGTGTAGGTATTTACATATTTATACAGATGGCAGTGTAGATATTTCCAAGTTTATACAGATGGAGGTGTAGATATTTCCATGTTTATACAGATGACTGTGTAGGTATTTCCATGCTTTACAGATGGCGGTGTAGATATTTCCATGTTTATACAGATAGCGGTGTGGCTATTTCCATGTTTATACAGATAGCGGTGTAGATATTTCCATGTTTATAGAGATGGCTGTGTAGATATATACATACTTATACAGATGGCAGTGTAGATATTTCCATGTTTAGACAGATAATGGTGTAAATATTTCCAAGTTTATATTGATTGCGGTGTAGGTATTTCCATGTTTATAGTGATATCGGTGTAGATATTTCCATGTTTATACAGATGGCTGTGTGGATATTTCCTTGTGTATACAGATGGCAGTGTAGATATTTCCATGTTTATACAGATGGAGGTGTAGATATTTCCATGTTTATACAGATGACTGTGTAGATATTTCCATGTTTTACAGATGGCGGTGTAGATATTTCCATGTTAATACAGATAGCGGTGTGGCTATTTCTATGTTCATACAGATAGCGGTGTAGATATTTCCATGTTTATAGAGACGGCTGTGTATTTATTTACATGTTTATACAGATGGCAATGTAGATATTTTCATGTTTATACAGATAGTGGTGTAGATATTTCCAGGTTTATACAGATGACTGTGTAGATATTTCCCTGTTTATACAGATGGCGGTGAGGATATTTCCATGTTTATAGAGATGGCTGTGTAGATATTTCCATGTTTATAAAGATAGCGGTGTAGACATTTCCAAGTTTATAGAGATAGCGGTGTAGATATTTCCATGTTTATACAGATAGCGGTGTCACTATTTCCATGTTTATACAGATAGCGGTGGAGATATTTCCATGTTTATACAGATTGCGGTGTAGGTATTTCCATGTTTATAGAGATAGCGGTGTAGACATTTCCATGTTTATACCGATAGCTGTGTGGCGATTTCCATGTTCATACAGATAGCGTTGGCGATATTTCCATGTTTATACAGATAGCGGTGGAGATATTTCCATGTTTATACAGATAGCGGTAGAGATATTTCCATGTTTATAGAGATAGCACTGTATATATTAACATGTTTATACAGATAGCTGTGTGGCTATTTCCATGTTTATACAGATAGCGGTGAAGATATTTCAATGTTTATAGAGATGGCTGTGTAGATATTTACATATTTATACAGATGGCAGTGTAGATATTTCCATGTTTAGACAGATAATGGTGTAGATACTTCCATGTTTATACAGATTGCGATGTAGGTATTTCCATGTTTATAGAGATAGCGGTGTAGATATTTCCATGTTTATACAGATGGCTGTATAGATATTTCCATGTGTATACAGATGGCAGTGTAGATATTTCCATGTTTATACAAATGGACGTGTAGTTATTTCCATGTTTATACACATGACCTTGTAGATATTTCCATGTTTTTACAGATGGTGGTGTAGATATTTCCATGTTTATACAGATAGTGGTGTGGCTATTTCCATGTTTATACAGATAGCTGTGGAGATATTTCCATGTTTATAGAGATGGCTGTGTAGATATTTACATGTTTATACAGATGGCAGTGTAGATATTTTCATGTTTATATAGATAGTGGTGTAGATAATTCCAGGTTTATACAGATGACTCTGTAGTTGTTTCCATGTTTATACAGATGGCTGTGAAGATATTTCCATGTTTATAGAGACAGCCATGTAGATATTTCCATGTTTATACAGATAGCGGTGTAGAAATTTCCATGTTTATAGAGATAGCGGTGTAGATATTTCCATATTTGTACAGATAGCAGTGTCACTATTTCCAAGCTTATACAGATAGCGGTGGAGATTTTTCCATGTTTATAAAGATAGCGGAGGAGATATTTCCATGTTTATAGAGATAGCGGTGTAGGTATTTCCATATTTATACAGATAGCGGTGTCACTATTTCCATGTTTATACAGATAGAGGTGGAGATATTTCCATGTTTATACAGATATCGGTGTAGATATTTCCATGTTTATGCAGATGGCGGTGGAGATATTTCCATGTTTATACAGATAGCGGTGTACATATTTCAATATTTATACAGATGACTGTGTAGTTATTTCCATTTTTATACAGATGGCGGTATAGTTATTTCCATGTTTATACACATAGCGGTGGAGATATTTCCATGTTTATACAGATGACTGTGTAGATATTTCCATGTTTATACAGATAGCGGTGGAGATATTTCCATGTTTATAGAGATAGCGGTGTAGATATTTCCAAGTTTATACAGATAGCGGTGTGGCTATTTCCATGTTTATACAGATAGCGGTGTAGATATTTCCATGTTTATAGTGATGGCGGTGTAGATATTTACATAATTATACAGATGGAAGTGTAGATATTTCCATGTTTAGAGAGATAATGGTGTAGATATTTCCATGTTTATACAGATTGCGGTGTAGGTATTTCCATGTTTATGGAGATAGAGGTGTAGATATTTCAAAGTTTATAGAGATGGCTGTGTGTATATTTCCATGTGTATACAAATGGCAGTGTAGATATTTCCATGTTTATACAGATGGAGGTGTAGATATTTCCATGTTTGTACAGATGACTGTGTAGATATTTCCATGTTTTTACAGATGGCGGTGTAGATAGTTCCATGTTTATACAGATAGCGGTGTGGCTATTTCCATGTTCATACAGATAGCGGTGTAGATATTTCCATGTTTATAGAGATGGCTGTGTAGATATTTACATGTTTATACAGATGGCAGTGTAGGTATTTTCATGTTTATACAGATACTGGTGTAGATATTTCCAGGTTTATACAGATGATTGTGTAGTTATTTCCATGTTTATACAGATGGCGGTGAAGGTATTTACATGTGTATACAGATGGCAGTATAGATATTTCCATGTTTATACAGATGGAGGTGTAGATATTTTTAGGCAGATGACTGTGTAGATATTTCCATGTTTTTACAGATGGCGGTTTAAATATTTCCATGATTATACAGATAGCGGTGTGGCGATTTCCATGTTTATACAGATAGCGGTGGAGATATTTCCATGTTTATAGAGATAGCAGTGTTGATATTTCCATGTTTATACAGATAGCTGTGTGGCTATTTCCATGTTTATTCAGATCGCGTTGGACATATTTCCATGTTTATATAGATAGCTGTGGAGATATTTCCATGTTTATACAGATAGCGGTGGAGATATTTCCATGTTTATAGAGATAGCAGTGTATATACTTCCATGTTTATACAGATATCTGTGTGGCTATTTCCATGTTTATACAGATAGCGGTGTAGATATTTCCATGTTTATAGAGATGGCTGTGTAGATATTTACATATTTTTACAGATGGCATTGTAGATATTTCCATGTTTAGATAGATAATGGTGTAGATATTTCCATGTTTATACAGATTGCGGTGTAGGTATTTCCATGTTTATACAGATAGCGGTGTAGATATTTCCATGTTTATACAGATGTCTGTGTAGATATTTTCACGTGTATACAGATGGCATTGTAGATATTTCCATGTTTATGCAGATGGAGGTGTAGATATTTCCATGTTTATACAGATGACTGTGTAGATATTTCCATGTTTTTACAGATGGCGGTGTAGACATTTCCATGTTTATACAGATAGCGGTGTGGCTATTTCCATGTTTATACAGATAGCTGTGGAGATATTTCCATGTTTATAGAGATGGCTGTGTAGATATTTACATGTTTATACAGATGGCAGTGTAGATATTTTCATGTTTATATAGATAGTGGTGTAGATATTTCCAGGTTTATACAGATGACTGTGTAGTTATTTCCATGTTTATACAGATGGCTGTGAAGATATTTCCATGTTTATAGAGACAGCCATGTAGATATTTCCATGTTTATACAGATAGCGGTGTAGAAATTTCCATGTTTATAGAGATAGCGGTGTAGATATTTCCATATTTATACAGATAGCGGTGTCACTATTTCCATATTTATACAGATAGCGGTGGCGATATTTCCATGTTTATACAGATAGCGGTGGAGATATTTCCATGTTTATAGAGATAGTGGTGTAGGTATTTCCATGTTAATAAAGATAGCTGTGTGGCTATTTCCATGTTTATACAGATAGCGTTGGAGATATTTCCATGTTTATAGAGATGGCGGTGTAGATATTTCCATGTTTATGCAGATGGCGGTGCAGATATTTCCATGTTTATACAGATAGCGGTGTACATATTTCCATATTTATACAGATGACTGTATAGTTATTTCCATTTTTATACAGATGGCGGTGTAGGTATTTCCATGTTTATACAGATAGCGGTGCAGATATTTCCATGTTTATACAGATGACTGTGTAGATATTTCCATGTTTATACAGATAGCGGTGGAGATATTTCCATGTTTATAGAGATAGCGGTGTAGATATTTCCAAGTTTATACAGATAGCGGTGTGGCTATTTCCATGTTTATACAGATAGCGGTGTAGATATTTCCATGTTTATAGAGATGGCTGTGTAAATATTTACATATTTATACAGATGTCAGTGTAGATATTTCCATGTTTAGACAGATAATGGTGTAGATATTTCCATGTTTATACAGATTGCGGTGTAGGTATTTCCATGTGTATACAGATGGCAGTATAGATATTTCCATGTTTATACAGATGGAGGTGTAGATATTTCCATGTTTATGCAGATGACTGTGTAGATATTTCCATGTTTTTACAGATGGCGGTGTAGATATTTCCGTGATTATACAGAAAGCGGTGTGGCTATTTCCATGTTTATACAGATAGCAGTTGAGATATTTCCATGTTTGTAGAGATAGCGGTGTAGATATTTCCATTTTTATACAGATAGCTGTGTGGCTATTTCCATGTTTATACAGATAGCGTTGGAGATATTTCCATGTTTATACAGATAGCGGTGGAGATATTTCCATTTTTATACAGATAGCGGTGGAGATATTTCCATGTTTATAGAGATAGCAGTGTATATATTTCCATGTTTATACAGATATCTGTGTGGCTATTTCCATGTTTATACAGATAGCGGTGTAGATATTTCCATGTTTATAGAGATGGCTGTGTAGATATTTACATATTTTTACAGATGGCAGTGTAGATATTTCCATGTTTAGACAGAGAATGGTGTAGATATTTCCATGTTTATACAGGTTGCGGTGTAGGTATTTCCATGTATATACAGATGGCTGTGTAGATATTTCCACGTGTATACAGATGGCAGTGTAGATATTTCCATGTTTATACAAATGGACGTGTAGTTATTTCCATGTTTATACACATGACCTTGTAGATATTTCCATGTTTTTACAGATGGTGGTGTAGATATTTCCATGTTTATACAGATAGTGGTGTGGCTATTTCCATGTTTATACAGATAGCTGTGGAGATATTTCCATGTTTATAGAGATGGCTGTGTAGATATTTACATGTTTATACAGATGGCAGTGTAGATATTTTCATGTTTATATAGATAGTGGTGTAGATATTTCCAGGTTTATACAGATGACTCTGTAGTTATTTCCATGTTTATACAGATGGCTGTGAAGATATTTCCATGTTTATAGAGACAGCCATGTAGATATTTCCATGTTTATACAGATAGCGGTGTAGAAATTATCATGTTTATAGAGATAGCGGTGTAGATATTTCCATATTTGTACAGATAGCAGTGTCACTATTTCCAAGCTTATACAGATAGCGGTGGAGATTTTTCCATGTTTATAAAGATAGCGGAGGAGATATTTCCATGTTTATAGAGATAGCGGTGTAGGTATTTCCATATTTATACAGATAGCGGTGTCACTATTTCCATGTTTATACAGATAGAGGTGGAGATATTTCCATGTTTATACAGATATCGGTGTAGATATTTCCATGTTTATGCAGATGGCGGTGGAGATATTTCCATGTTTATACAGATAGCGGTGTACATATTTCCATATTTATACAGATGACTGTGCAGTTATTTCCATTTTTATACAGATGGCGGTATAGTTATTTCCATGTTTATACACATAGCGGTGGAGATATTTCCATGTTTATACAGATGACTGTGTAGATATTTCCATGTTTATACAGATAGCGGTGGAGATATTTCCATGTTTATAGAGATAGCGGTGTAGATATTTCCAAGTTTATACAGATAGCGGTGTGGCTATTTCCATGTTTATACAGATAGCGGTGTAGATATTTCCATGTTTATAGTGATGGCGGTGTAGATATTTACATAATTATACAGATGGAAGTGTAGATATTTCCATGTTTAGAGAGATAATGGTGTAGATATTTCCATGTTTATACAGATTGCGGTGTAGGTATTTCCATGTTTATGGAGATAGAGGTGTAGATATTTCAAAGTTTATAGAGATGGCTGTGTGTATATTTCCATGTGTATACAAATGGCAGTGTAGATATTTCCATGTTTATACAGATGGAGGTGTAGATATTTCCATGTTTGTACAGATGACTGTGTAGATATTTCCATGTTTTTACAGATGGCAGTGTAGATAGTTCCATGTTTATACAGATAGCGGTGTGGCTATTTCCACGTTCATACAGATAGCGGTGTAGATATTTCCATGTTTATAGAGATGGCTGTGTAGATATTTACATGTTTATACAGATGGCAGTGTAGGTATTTTCATGTTTATACAGATACTGGTGTAGATATTTCCAGGTTTATACAGATGATTGTGTAGTTATTTCCATGTTTATACAGATGGCGGTGAAGGTATTTACATGTGTATACAGATGGCAGTATAGATATTTCCATGTTTATACAGATGGAGGTGTAGATATTTTTAGGCAGATGACTGTGTAGATATTTCCATGTTTTTACAGATGGCGGTTTAGATATTTCCATGATTATACAGATAGCGGTGTGGCGATTTCCATGTTTATACAGATAGCGGTGGAGATATTTCCATGTTTATAGAGATAGCAGTGTAGATATTTCCATGTTTATACAGATAGCTGTGTGGCTATTTCCATGTTTATTCAGATCGCGTTGGACATATTTCCATGTTTATATAGATAGCTGTGGAGATATTTCCATGTTTATACAGATAGCGGTGGAGATATTTCCATGTTTATAGAGATAGCAGTGTATATACTTCCATGTTTATACAGATATCTGTGTGGCTATTTCCATGTTTATACAGATAGCGGTGTAGATATTTCCATGTTTATAGAGATGGCTGTGTAGATATTTACATATTTTTACAGATGGCATTGTAGATATTTCCATGTTTAGACAGATAATGGTGTAGATATTTCCATGTTTATACAGATTGCGGTGTAGGTATTTCCATGTTTATACAGATAGCGGTGTAGATATTTCCATGTTTATACAGATGTCTGTGTAGATATTTTCACGTGTATACAGATGGCATTGTAGATATTTCCATGTTTATGCAGATGGAGGTGTAGATATTTCCATGTTTATACAGATGACTGTGTAGATATTTCCATGTTTTTACAGATGGCGGTGTAGATATTTCCATGTTTATACAGATAGCGGTGTGGCTATTTCCATGTTTATACAGATAGCTGTGGAGATATTTCCATGTTTATAGAGATGGCTGTGTAGATATTTACATGTTTATACAGATGGCAGTGTAGATATTTTCATGTTTATATAGATAGTGGTGTAGATATTTCCAGGTTTATACAGATGACTGTGTAGTTATTTCCATGTTTATACAGATGGCTGTGAAGATATTTCCATGTTTATAGAGACAGCCATGTAGATATTTCCATGTTTATACAGATAGCGGTGTAGAAATTTCCATGTTTATAGAGATAGCGGTGTAGATATTTCCATATTTATACAGATAGCGGTGTCACTATTTCCATATTTATACAGATAGCGGTGGCGATATTTCCATGTTTATACAGATAGCGGTGGAGATATTTCCATGTTTATAGAGATAGTGGTGTAGGTATTTCCATGTTAATAAAGATAGCTGTGTGGCTATTTCCATGTTTATACAGATAGCGTTGGAGATATTTCCATGTTTATAGAGATGGCGGTGTAGATATTTCCATGTTTATGCAGATGGCGGTGCAGATATTTCCATGTTTATACAGATAGCGGTGTACATATTTCCATATTTATACAGATGACTGTATAGTTATTTCCATTTTTATACAGATGGCGGTGTAGGTATTTCCATGTTTATACAGATAGCGGTGCAGATATTTCCATGTTTATACAGATGACTGTGTAGATATTTCCATGTTTATACAGATAGCGGTGGAGATATTTCCATGTTTATAGAGATAGCGGTGTAGATATTTCCAAGTTTATACAGATAGCGGTGTGGCTATTTCCATGTTTATACAGATAGCGGTGTAGATATTTCCATGTTTATAGAGATGGCTGTGTAGATATTTACATATTTATACAGATGTCAGTGTAGATATTTCCATGTTTAGACAGATAACGGTGTAGATATTTCCATGTTTATACAGATTGCGGTGTAGGTATTTCCATGTGTATACAGATGGCAGTATAGATATTTCCATGTTTATACAGATGAAGGTGTAGATATTTCCATGTTTATGCAGATGACTGTGTAGATATTTCCATGTTTTTACAGATGGCGGTGTAGATATTTCCGTGATTATACAGAAAGCGGTGTGGCTATTTCCATGTTTATACAGATAGCAGTGGAGATATTTCCATGTTTGTAGAGATAGCGGTGTAGATATTTCCATTTTTATACAGATAGCTGTGTGGCTATTTCCATGTTTATACAGATAGCGTTGGAGATATTTCCATGTTTATACAGATAGCGGTGGAGATATTTCCATTTTTATACAGATAGCGGTGGAGATATTTCCATGTTTATAGAGATAGCAGTGTATATATTTCCATGTTTATACAGATATCTGTGTGGCTATTTCCATGTTTATACAGATAGCGGTGTAGATATTTCCATGTTTATAGAGATGACTGTGTAGATATTTACATATTTTTACAGATGGCAGTGTAGATATTTCCATATTTAGACAGATAATGGTGTAGATATTTCCATGTTTATACAGGTTGCGGTGTAGGTATTTCCATGTATATACAGATAGCGGTGTAGATATTTCCATGTTTATACAGATGGCTGTGTAGATATTTCCACGTGTATACAGATGGCAGTGTAGATATTTCCATGTTTATACAAATGGACGTGTAGTTATTTCCATGTTTATACACATGACCTTGTAGATATTTCCATGTTTTTACAGATGGTGGTGTAGATATTTCCATGTTTATACAGATAGTGGTGTGGCTATTTCCATGTTTATACAGATAGCTGTGGAGATATTTCCATGTTTATAGAGATGGCTGTGTAGATATTTACATGTTTATACAGATGGCAGTGTAGATATTTTCATGATTATATAGATAGTGGTGTAGATATTTCCAGGTTTATACAGATGACTGTGTAGTTATTTCCATGTTTATACAGATGGCTGTGAAGATATTTCCATGTTTATAGAGACAGCCATGTAGATATTTCCATGTTTATACAGATAGCGGTGTAGAAATTTCCATGTTTATAGAGATAGCGGTGTAGATATTTCCATATTTGTACAGATAGCAGTGTCACTATTTCCAAGCTTATACAGATAGCGGTGGAGATTTTTCCATGTTTATAAAGATAGCGGAGGAGATATTTCCATGTTTATAGAGATAGCGGTGTAGGTATTTCCATATTTATACAGATAGCGGTGTCACTATTTCCATGTTTATACAGATAGAGGTGGAGATATTTCCATGTTTATACAGATATCGGTGTAGATATTTCCATGTTTATGCAGATGGCGGTGGAGATATTTCCATGTTTATACAGATAGCGGTGTACATATTTCCATATTTATACAGATGACTGTGTAGTTATTTCCATTTTTATACAGAAGGCGGTGTAGTTATTTCCATGTTTATACACATAGCGGTGGAGATATTTCCATGTTTATACAGATGACTGTGTAGATATTTCCATGTTTATACAGATAGCGGTGGAGATATTTCCATGTGTATAGAGATAGCGGTGTAGATATTTCCATGTTTATACAGATAGCGCTGTAGATATTTCCATGTTTATAGAGATGGCTGTGTATATATTTACATATTTATACAGATGGCAGTGTAGATATTTCCATGTTTAGACAGATAATGGTGTAGACATTTCCATGTTTATACAGACTGCGGTGTAGGTATTTCCATGTTTATGGAGATAGCGGTGTAGATATTTCCATGTTTATACAGATGGCTGTGTGGATATTTCCATGTGTATACAGATGGCAGTGTAGATATTTCCATGTTTATACAGATGGAGTTGAAGATATTTCCATGTGTATACAGATGGCGGTGTAGATATTTCCATGTTTATACAGATAGCGGTGTGGCTATTTCCATGCTCATACAGATAGCGGTGTAGATATTTCCATGTTTATAGAGATGGCTGTGTAGATATTTACATGTTTATACCGATGGCAGTGTAGATATTTTCATGTTTATACAGACAGTAGTGTAGATATTTCCAGGTTTATACAGATGACTGTGTAGTTATTTCCATGTTTATACAGATGGCGCTGAAGATATTTCCATGTTTATAGAGACAGCCATGTAGATGTTTCCATGTTTATACAGATAGCGGTGTAGTCATTTCCATGTTTATAGAGATAGCGTTGTAGATCTTTCCATATTTATACAGATAGCGTTGTCACTATTTCCATGTTTATACAGATAGCGGTGGAGACATCTCCATGTTTATACAGATAGCGGTGTAGATATTTCCATGTTTATAGAGATGGCTGTGTAGATATTTACATATTTTTACAGATGGCAGTGTAGATATTTCCATGTTTAGACAGATAATGGTGTAGATATTTCCATGTTTATACAGGTTGCGGTGTAGGTATTTCCATGTATATACAGATGGCTGTGTAGATATTTCCACGTGTATACAGATGGCAGTGTAGATATTTCCATGTTTATACAAATGGACGTGTAGTTATTTCCATGTTTATACACATGACCTTGTAGATATTTCCATGTTTTTACAGATGGTGGTGTAGATATTTCCATGTTTATACAGATAGTGGTGTGGCTATTTCCATGTTTATACAGATAGCTGTGGAGATATTTCCATGTTTATAGAGATGGCTGTGTAGATATTTACATGTTTATACAGATGGCAGTGTAGATATTTTCATGTTTATATAGATAGTGGTGTAGATATTTCCAGGTTTATACAGATGACTCTGTAGTTATTTCCATGTTTATACAGATGGCTGTGAAGATATTTCCATGTTTATAGAGACAGCCATGTAGATATTTCCATGTTTATACAGATAGCGGTGTAGAAATTTCCATGTTTATAGAGATAGCGGTGTAGATATTTCCATATTTGTACAGATAGCAGTGTCACTATTTCCAAGCTTATACAGATAGCGGTGGAGATTTTTCCATGTTTATAAAGATAGCGGAGGAGATATTTCCATGTTTATAGAGATAGCGGTGTAGGTATTTCCATATTTATACAGATAGCGGTGTCACTATTTCCATGTTTATACAGATAGAGGTGGAGATATTTCCATGTTTATACAGATATCGGTGTAGATATTTCCATGTTTATGCAGATGGCGGTGGAGATATTTCCATGTTTATACAGATAGTGGTGTACATATTTCCATATTTATACAGATGACTGTGTAGTTATTTCCATTTTTATACAGATGGCGGTATAGTTATTTCCATGTTTATACACATAGCGGTGGAGATATTTCCATGTTTATACAGATGACTGTGTAGATATTTCCATGTTTATACAGATAGCGGTGGAGATATTTCCATGTTTATAGAGATAGCTGTGTAGATATTTCCAAGTTTATACAGATAGCGGTGTGGCTATTTCCATGTTTATACAGATAGCGGTGTAGATATTTCCATGTTTATAGTGATGGCGGTGTAGATATTTACATAATTATACAGATGGAAGTGTAGATATTTCCATGTTTAGAGAGATAATGGTGTAGATATTTCCATGTTTATACAGATTGCGGTGTAGGTATTTCCATGTTTATGGAGATAGAGGTGTAGATATTTCAAAGTTTATAGAGATGGCTGTGTGTATATTTCCATGTGTATACAAATGGCAGTGTAGATATTTCCATGTTTATACAGATGGAGGTGTAGATATTTCCATGTTTGTACAGATGACTGTGTAGATATTTCCATGTTTTTACAGATGGCGGTGTAGATAGTTCCATGTTTATACAGATAGCGGTGTGGCTATTTCCACGTTCATACAGATAGCGGTGTAGATATTTCCATGTTTATAGAGATGGCTGTGTAGATATTTACATGTTTATACAGATGGCAGTGTAGGTATTTTCATGTTTATACAGATACTGGTGTAGATATTTCCAGGTTTATACAGATGATTGTGTAGTTATTTCCATGTTTATACAGATGGCGGTGAAGGTATTTACATGTGTATACAGATGGCAGTATAGATATTTCCATGTTTATACAGATGGAGGTGTAGATATTTTTAGGCAGATGACTGTGTAGATATTTCCATGTTTTTACAGATGGCGGTTTAGATATTTCCATGATTATACAGATAGCGGTGTGGCGATTTCCATGTTTATACAGATAGCGGTGGAGATATTTCCATGTTTATAGAGATAGCAGTGTAGATATTTCCATGTTTATACAGATAGCTGTGTGGCTATTTCCATGTTTATTCAGATCGCGTTGGACATATTTCCATGTTTATATAGATAGCTGTGGAGATATTTCCATGTTTATACAGATAGCGGTGGAGATATTTCCATGTTTATAGAGATAGCAGTGTATATACTTCCATGTTTATACAGATATCTGTGTGGCTATTTCCATGTTTATACAGATAGCGGTGTAGATATTTCCATGTTTATAGAGATGGCTGTGTAGATATTTACATATTTTTACAGATGGCATTGTAGATATTTCCATGTTTAGACAGATAATGGTGTAGATATTTCCATGTTTATACAGATTGCGGTGTAGGTATTTCCATGTTTATACAGATAGCGGTGTAGATATTTCCATGTTTATACAGATGTCTGTGTAGATATTTTCACGTGTATACAGATGGCAGTGTAGATATTTCCATGTTTATGCAGATGGAGGTGTAGATATTTCCATGTTTATACAGATGACTGTGTAGATATTTCCATGTTTTTACAGATGGCGGTGTAGATATTTCCATGTTTATACAGATAGCGGTGTGGCTATTTCCATGTTTATACAGATAGCTGTGGAGATATTTCCATGTTTATAGAGATGGCTGTGTAGATATTTACATGTTTATACAGATGGCAGTGTAGATATTTTCATGTTTATATAGATAGTGGTGTAGATATTTCCAGGTTTATACAGATGACTGTGTAGTTATTTCCATGTTTATACAGATGGCTGTGAAGATATTTCCATGTTTATAGAGACAGCCATGTAGATATTTCCATGTTTATACAGATAGCGGTGTAGAAATTTCCATGTTTATAGAGATAGCGGTGTAGATATTTCCATATTTATACAGATAGCGGTGTCACTATTTCCATATTTATACAGATAGCGGTGGCGATATTTCCATGTTTATACAGATAGCGGTGGAGATATTTCCATGTTTATAGAGATAGTGGTGTAGGTATTTCCATGTTAATAAAGATAGCTGTGTGGCTATTTCCATGTTTATACAGATAGCGTTGGAGATATTTCCATGTTTATAGAGATGGCGGTGTAGATATTTCCATGTTTATGCAGATGGCGGTGCAGATATTTCCATGTTTATACAGATAGCGGTGTACATATTTCCATATTTATACAGATGACTGTATAGTTATTTCCATTTTTATACAGATGGCGGTGTAGGTATTTCCATGTTTATACAGATAGCGGTGCAGATATTTCCATGTTTATACAGATGACTGTGTAGATATTTCCATGTTTATACAGATAGCGGTGGAGATATTTCCATGTTTATACAGATAGCGGTGTAGATATTTCCAAGTTTATACAGATAGCGGTGTGGCTATTTCCATGTTTATACAGATAGCGGTGTAGATATTTCCATGTTTATAGAGATGGCTGTGTAAATATTTACATATTTATACAGAGGTCAGTGTAGATATTTCCATGTTTATACAGATTGCGGTGTAGGTATTTCCATGTGTATACAGATGGCAGTATAGATATTTCCATGTTTATAGAGATGGAGGTGTAGATATTTCCATGTTTATGCAGATGACTGTGTAGATATTTCCATGTTTTTACAGATGGCGGTGTAGATATTTCCGTGATTATACAGAAAGCGGTGTGGCTATTTCCATGTTTATACAGATAGCAGTGGAGATATTTCCATGTTTGTAGAGATAGCGGTGTAGATATTTCCATTTTTATACAGATAGCTGTGTGGCTATTTCCATGTTTATACAGATAGCGTTGGAGATATTTCCATGTTTATACAGATAGCGGTGGAGATATTTCCATTTTTATACAGATAGCGGTGGAGATATTTCCATGTTTATAGAGATAGCAGTGTATATATTTCCATGTTTATACAGATATCTGTGTGGCTATTTCCATGTTTATACAGATAGCGGTGTAGATATTTCCATGTTTATAGAGATGGCTGTGTAGATATTTACATATTTTTACAGATGGCAGTGTAGATATTTCCATGTTTAGACAGATAATGGTGTAGATATTTCCATGTTTATACAGGTTGCGGTGTAGGTATTTCCATGTATATACAGATAGCGGTGTAGATATTTCCATGTTTATACAGATGGCTGTGTAGATATTTCCACGTGTATACAGATGGCAGTGTAGATATTTCCATGTTTATACAAATGGACGTGTAGATATTTCCATGTTTATACACATGACCTTGTAGATATTTCCATGTTTTTACAGATGGTGGTGTAGATATTTCCATGTTTATACAGATAGTGGTGTGGCTATTTCCATGTTTATACAGATAGCTGTGGAGATATTTCCATGTTTATAGAGATGGCTGTGTAGATATTTACATGTTTATACAGATGGCAGTGTAGATATTTTCATGTTTATATAGATAGTGGTGTAGATATTTCCAGGTTTATACAGATGACTGTGTAGTTATTTCCATGTTTATACAGATGGCTGTGAAGATATTTCCATGTTTATAGAGACAGCCATGTAGATATTTCCATGTTTATACAGATAGCGGTGTAGAAATTTCCATGTTTATAGAGATAGCGGTGTAGATATTTCCATATTTGTACAGATAGCAGTGTCACTATTTCCAAGCTTATACAGATAGCGGTGGAGATTTTTCCATGTTTATAAAGATAGCGGAGGAGATATTTCCATGTTTATAGAGATAGCGGTGTAGGTATTTCCATATTTATACAGATAGCGGTGTCACTATTTCCATGTTTATACAGATAGAGGTGGAGATATTTCCATGTTTATACAGATATCGGTGTAGATATTTCCATGTTTATGCAGATGGCGGTGGAGATATTTCCATGTTTATACAGATAGCGGTGTACATATTTCCATATTTATACAGATGACTGTGTATTTATTTCCATTTTTATACAGATGGCGGTGTAGTTATTTCCATGTTTATACACATAGCGGTGGAGATATTTCCATGTTTATACAGATGACTGTGTAGATATTTCCATGTTTATACAGATAGCGGTGGAGATATTTCCATGTGTATAGAGATAGCGGTGTAGATATTTCCATGTTTATACAGATAGCGCTGTAGATATTTCCATGTTTATAGAGATGGCTGTGTATATATTTACATATTTATACAGATGGCAGTGTAGATATTTCCATGTTTAGACAGATAATGGTGTAGACATTTCCATGTTTATACAGATTGCGGTGTAGGTATTTCCATGTTTATGGAGATAGCGGTGTAGATATTTCCATGTTTATACAGATGGCTGTGTGGATATTTCCATGTGTATACAGATGGCAGTGTAGATATTTCCATGTTTATACAGATGGAGTTGTAGATATTTCCATGTGTATACAGATGGCGGTGTAGATATTTCCATGTTTATACAGATAGCGGTGTGGCTATTTCCATGCTCATACAGATAGCGGTGTAGATATTTCCATGTTTATAGAGATGGCTGTGTAGATATTTACATGTTTATACCGATGGCAGTGTAGATATTTTCATGTTTATACAGACAGTGGTGTAGATATTTCCAGGTTTATACAGATGACTGTGTAGTTATTTCCATGTTTATACAGATGGCGGTGAAGATATTTCCATGTTTATAGAGACAGCCATGTAGATGTTTCCATGTTTATACAGATAGCGGTGTAGTCATTTCCATGTTTATAGAGATAGCGTTGTAGATCTTTCCATATTTATACAGATAGCGTTGTCACTATTTCCATGTTTATACAGATAGCGGTGGAGATATCTCCATGTTTATACAGATAGCGGTGGAGATATTTCCATGTTTATGGAGATAGCGGTGTAGGTATTTCCATGTTTATAAAGATAGCTGTGTGGCTATTTCCATGTTTATACAGATAGCGTTGGAGATATTTCCATGTTTATAGAGATGGCGGTGTAGATATTTCCATGTTTATGCAGATGGCGGTGCAGATATTTCCATGTTTATACAGATAGCGGTGTACATATTTCCATATTTATACAGATGACTGTGTAGTTATTTCCATTTTTATACAGATGGCGGTGTAGATATTTCCATTTTTATACAGAGAGCGGTGGAGATATTTCCATGTTTATACAGACGACTGTGTAGATATTTCCATGTTTATACAGATAGCGGTGGAGATATTTCCATGTTTATAGAGATAGCGGTGTAGATATTTCCAAGTTTATACAGATAGCGGTGTGGCTATTTCCATGTTTATACAGATAGCGGTGTAGATATTTCCATGTTTATAGTGATGGCGGTGTAGATATTTACATAATTATACAGATGGAAGTGTAGATATTTCCATGTTTAGAGAGATAATGGTGTAGATATTTCCATGTTTATACCGATTGCGGTGTAGGTATTTCCATGTTTATGGAGATAGCGGTGTAGATATTTCCAAGTTTATAGAGATGGCTGTGTGTATATTTCCATGTGTATACAAATGGCAGTGTAGATATTTCCATGTTTATACAGATGGAGGTGTAGATATTTCCATGTTTGTACAGATGACTGTGTAGATATTTCCATGTTTTTACAGATGGCGGTGTAGATATTTCCATGTTTATACAGATAGCGGTGTGGCTATTTCCATGTTCATACAGATAGCGGTGTAGATATTTCCATGTTTATAGAGATGGCTGTGTAGATATTTACATGTTTATACAGATGGCAGTGTAGGTATTTTCATGTTTATACAGATACTGGTGTAGATATTTCCAGGTTTATACAGATGATTGTGTAGTTATTTCCATGTTTATACAGATGGCGGTGAAGGTATTTACATGTGTATACAGATGGCAGTATAGATATTTCCATGTTTATACAGATGGAGGTGTAGATATTTCCATGTTTAGGCAGATGACTGTGTAGATATTTCCATGTTTTTACAGATGGCGGTTTAGATATTTCCATCATTATACAGATAGCGGTGTGGCGATTTCCATGTTTATACAGATAGCGGTGGAGATATTTCCATGTTTATAGAGATAGCGGTGTAGATATTTCCATGTTTATACAGATAGCTGTGTGGCTATTTCCATGTTTATTCAGATCGCGTTGGACATATTTCCATGTTTATATAGATAGCTGTGGAGATATTTCCATGTTTATACAGATAGCGGTGGAGATATTTCCATGTTTATAGAGATAGCAGTGTATATACTTCCATGTTTATACAAATATCTGTGTGGCTATTTCCATGTTTATACAGATAGCGGTGTAGATATTTCCATGTTTATAGAGATGGCTGTGTAGATATTTACATATTTTTACAGATGGCATTGTAGATATTTCCATGTTTAGACAGATAATGGTGTAGATATTTCCATGTTTATACAGATTGCGGTGTAGGTATTTCCATGTTTATACAGATAGCGGTGTAGATATTTCCATGTTTATACAGATGTCTGTGTGGATATTTTCACGTGTATACAGATGGCAGTGTAGATATTTCCATGTTTATGCAGATGGAGGTGTAGATATTTCCATGTTTATACAGATGACTGTGTAGATATTTCCATGTTTTTACAGATGACGGTGTAGATATTTCCATGTTTATACAGATAGCGGTGTGGCTATTTCCATGTTTATACAGATAGCTGTGGAGATATTTCCATGTTTATAGAGATGGCTGTGTAGATATTTACATGTTTATACAGATGGCAGTGTAGATATTTTCATGTTTATATAGATAGTGGTGTAGATATTTCCAGGTTTATACAGATGACTGTGTAGTTATTTCCATGTTTATACAGATGGCTGTGAAGATATTTCCATGTTTATAGAGACAGCCATGTAGATATTTCCATGTTTATACAGATAGCGGTGTAGAAATTTCCATGTTTATAGAGATAGCGGTGTAGATATTTCCATATTTATACAGATAGCGGTGTCACTATTTCCATATTTATACAGATAGCGGTGGCGATATTTCCATGTTTATACAGATAGCGGTGGAGATATTTCCATGTTTATAGAGATAGTGGTGTAGGTATTTCCATGTTAATAAAGATAGCTGTGTGGCTATTTCCATGTTTATACAGATAGCGTTGGAGATATTTCCATGTTTATAGAGATGGCGGTGTAGATATTTCCATGTTTATGCAGATGGCGGTGCAGATATTTCCATGTTTATACAGATAGCGGTGTACATATTTCCATATTTATACAAATGACTGTGTAGTTATTTCCATTTTTATACAGATGGCGGTGTAGGTATTTCCATGTTTATACAGATAGCGGTGCAGATATTTCCATGTTTATACAGATGACTGTGTAGATATTTCCATGTTTATACAGATAGCGGTGGAGATATTTCCATGTTTAGAGAGATAGCGGTGTAGATATTTCCAAGTTTATACAGATAGCGGTGTGGCTATTTCCATGTTTATACAGATAGCGGTGTAGATATTTCCATGTTTATAGAGATGGCTGTGTAGATATTTACATATTTATACAGATGTCAGTGTAGATATTTCCATGTTTAGACAGATAATGGTGTAGATATTTCCATGTTTATACAGATTGCGGTGTAGGTATTTCCATGTGTATACAGATGGCAGTATAGATATTTCCATGTTTATAGAGATGGAGGTGTAGATATTTCCATGTTTATGCAGATGACTGTGTAGATATTTCCATGTTTTTACAGATGGCGGTGTAGATATTTCCGTGATTATACAGAAAGCGGTGTGGCTATTTCCATGTTTATACAGATAGCAGTGGAGATATTTCCATGTTTGTAGAGATAGCGGTGTAGATATTTCCATTTTTATACAGATAGCTGTGTGGCTATTTCCATGTTTATACAGATAGCGTTGGAGATATTTCCATGTTTATACAGATAGCGGTGGAGATATTTCCATTTTTATACAGATAGCGGTGGAGATATTTCCATGTTTATAGAGATAGCAGTGTATATATTTCCATGTTTATACAGATATCTGTGTGGCTATTTCCATGTTTATACAGATAGCGGTGTAGATATTTCCATGTTTATAGAGATGGCTGTGTAGATATTTACATATTTTTACAGATGGCAGTGTAGATATTTCCATGTTTAGACAGATAATGGTGTAGATATTTCCATGTTTATACAGGTTGCGGTGTAGGTATTTCCATGTATATACAGATAGCGGTGTAGATATTTCCATGTTTATACAGATGGCTGTGTAGATATTTCCACGTGTATACAGATGGCAGTGTAGATATTTCCATGTTTATACAAATGGACGTGTAGATATTTCCATGTTTATACACATGACCTTGTAGATATTTCCATGTTTTTACAGATGGTGGTGTAGATATTTCCATGTTTATACAGATAGTGGTGTGGCTATTTCCATGTTTATACAGATAGCTGTGGAGATATTTCCATGTTTATAGAGATGGCTGTGTAGATATTTACATGTTTATACAGATGGCAGTGTAGATATTTTCATGTTTATATAGATAGTGGTGTAGATATTTCCAGGTTTATACAGATGACTGTGTAGTTATTTCCATGTTTATACAGATGGCTGTGAAGATATTTCCATGTTTATAGAGACAGCCATGTAGATATTTCCATGTTTATACAGATAGCGGTGTAGAAATTTCCATGTTTATAGAGATAGCGGTGTAGATATTTCCATATTTGTACAGATAGCAGTGTCACTATTTCCAAGCTTATACAGATAGCGGTGGAGATTTTTCCATGTTTATAAAGATAGCGGAGGAGATATTTCCATGTTTATAGAGATAGCGGTGTAGGTATTTCCATATTTATACAGATAGCGGTGTCACTATTTCCATGTTTATACAGATAGAGGTGGAGATATTTCCATGTTTATACAGATATCGGTGTAGATATTTCCATGTTTATGCAGATGGCGGTGGAGATATTTCCATGTTTATACAGATAGCGGTGTACATATTTCCATATTTATACAGATGACTGTGTAGTTATTTCCATTTTTATACAGATGGCGGTGTAGTTATTTCCATGTTTATACACATAGCGGTGGAGATATTTCCATGTTTATACAGATGACTGTGTAGATATTTCCATGTTTATACAGATAGCGGTGGAGATATTTCCATGTGTATAGAGATAGCGGTGTAGATATTTCCATGTTTATACAGATAGCGCTGTAGATATTTCCATGTTTATAGAGATGGCTGTGTATATATTTACATATTTATACAGATGGCAGTGTAGATATTTCCATGTTTAGACAGATAATGGTGTAGACATTTCCATGTTTATACAGATTGCGGTGTAGGTATTTCCATGTTTATGGAGATAGCGGTGTAGATATTTCCATGTTTATACAGATGGCTGTGTGGATATTTCCATGTGTATACAGATGGCAGTGTAGATATTTCCATGTTTATACAGATGGAGTTGTAGATATTTCCATGTGTATACAGATGGCGGTGTAGATATTTCCATGTTTATACAGATAGCGGTGTGGCTATTTCCATGCTCATACAGATAGCGGTGTAGATATTTCCATGTTTATAGAGATGGCTGTGTAGATATTTACATGTTTATACCGATGGCAGTGTAGATATTTTCATGTTTATACAGACAGTGGTGTAGATATTTCCAGGTTTATACAGATGACTGTGTAGTTATTTCCATGTTTATACAGATGGCGGTGAAGATATTTCCATGTTTATAGAGACAGCCATGTAGATGTTTCCATGTTTATACAGATAGCGGTGTAGTCATTTCCATGTTTATAGAGATAGCGTTGTAGATCTTTCCATATTTATACAGATAGCGTTGTCACTATTTCCATGTTTATACAGATAGCGGTGGAGATATCTCCATGTTTATACAGATAGCGGTGGAGATATTTCCATGTTTATGGAGATAGCGGTGTAGGTATTTCCATGTTTATAAAGATAGCTGTGTGGCTATTTCCATGTTTATACAGATAGCGGTGTACATATTTCCATATTTATACAAATGACTGTGTAGTTATTTCCATTTTTATACAGATGGCGGTGTAGGTATTTCCATGTTTATACAGATAGCGGTGCAGATATTTCCATGTTTATACAGATGACTGTGTAGATATTTCCATGTTTATACAGATAGCGGTGGAGATATTTCCATGTTTAGAGAGATAGCGGTGTAGATATTTCCAAGTTTATACAGATAGCGGTGTGGCTATTTCCATGTTTATACAGATAGCGGTGTAGATATTTCCATGTTTATAGAGATGGCTGTGTAGATATTTACATATTTATACAGATGTCAGTGTAGATATTTCCATGTTTAGACAGATAATGGTGTAGATATTTCCATGTTTATACAGATTGCGGTGTAGGTATTTCCATGTGTATACAGATGGCAGTATAGATATTTCCATGTTTATAGAGATGGAGGTGTAGATATTTCCATGTTTATGCAGATGACTGTGTAGATATTTCCATGTTTTTACAGATGGCGGTGTAGATATTTCCGTGATTATACAGAAAGCGGTGTGGCTATTTCCATGTTTATACAGATAGCAGTGGAGATATTTCCATGTTTGTAGAGATAGCGGTGTAGATATTTCCATTTTTATACAGATAGCTGTGTGGCTATTTCCATGTTTATACAGATAGCGTTGGAGATATTTCCATGTTTATACAGATAGCGGTGGAGATATTTCCATTTTTATACAGATAGCGGTGGAGATATTTCCATGTTTATAGAGATAGCAGTGTATATATTTCCATGTTTATACAGATATCTGTGTGGCTATTTCCATGTTTATACAGATAGCGGTGTAGATATTTCCATGTTTATAGAGATGGCTGTGTAGATATTTACATATTTTTACAGATGGCAGTGTAGATATTTCCATGTTTAGACAGATAATGGTGTAGATATTTCCATGTTTATACAGGTTGCGGTGTAGGTATTTCCATGTATATACAGATAGCGGTGTAGATATTTCCATGTTTATACAGATGGCTGTGTAGATATTTCCACGTGTATACAGATGGCAGTGTAGATATTTCCATGTTTATACAAATGGACGTGTAGATATTTCCATGTTTATACACATGACCTTGTAGATATTTCCATGTTTTTACAGATGGTGGTGTAGATATTTCCATGTTTATACAGATAGTGGTGTGGCTATTTCCATGTTTATACAGATAGCTGTGGAGATATTTCCATGTTTATAGAGATGGCTGTGTAGATATTTACATGTTTATACAGATGGCAGTGTAGATATTTTCATGTTTATATAGATAGTGGTGTAGATATTTCCAGGTTTATACAGATGACTGTGTAGTTATTTCCATGTTTATACAGATGGCTGTGAAGATATTTCCATGTTTATAGAGACAGCCATGTAGATATTTCCATGTTTATACAGATAGCGGTGTAGAAATTTCCATGTTTATAGAGATAGCGGTGTAGATATTTCCATATTTGTACAGATAGCAGTGTCACTATTTCCAAGCTTATACAGATAGCGGTGGAGATTTTTCCATGTTTATAAAGATAGCGGAGGAGATATTTCCATGTTTATAGAGATAGCGGTGTAGGTATTTCCATATTTATACAGATAGCGGTGTCACTATTTCCATGTTTATACAGATAGAGGTGGAGATATTTCCATGTTTATACAGATATCGGTGTAGATATTTCCATGTTTATGCAGATGGCGGTGGAGATATTTCCATGTTTATACAGATAGCGGTGTACATATTTCCATATTTATACAGATGACTGTGTAGTTATTTCCATTTTTATACAGATGGCGGTGTAGTTATTTCCATGTTTATACACATAGCGGTGGAGATATTTCCATGTTTATACAGATGACTGTGTAGATATTTCCATGTTTATACAGATAGCGGTGGAGATATTTCCATGTGTATAGAGATAGCGGTGTAGATATTTCCATGTTTATACAGATAGCGCTGTAGATATTTCCATGTTTATAGAGATGGCTGTGTATATATTTACATATTTATACAGATGGCAGTGTAGATATTTCCATGTTTAGACAGATAATGGTGTAGACATTTCCATGTTTATACAGATTGCGGTGTAGGTATTTCCATGTTTATGGAGATAGCGGTGTAGATATTTCCATGTTTATACAGATGGCTGTGTGGATATTTCCATGTGTATACAGATGGCAGTGTAGATATTTCCATGTTTATACAGATGGAGTTGTAGATATTTCCATGTGTATACAGATGGCGGTGTAGATATTTCCATGTTTATACAGATAGCGGTGTGGCTATTTCCATGCTCATACAGATAGCGGTGTAGATATTTCCATGTTTATAGAGATGGCTGTGTAGATATTTACATGTTTATACCGATGGCAGTGTAGATATTTTCATGTTTATACAGACAGTGGTGTAGATATTTCCAGGTTTATACAGATGACTGTGTAGTTATTTCCATGTTTATACAGATGGCGGTGAAGATATTTCCATGTTTATAGAGACAGCCATGTAGATGTTTCCATGTTTATACAGATAGCGGTGTAGTCATTTCCATGTTTATAGAGATAGCGTTGTAGATCTTTCCATATTTATACAGATAGCGTTGTCACTATTTCCATGTTTATACAGATAGCGGTGGAGATATCTCCATGTTTATACAGATAGCGGTGGAGATATTTCCATGTTTATGGAGATAGCGGTGTAGGTATTTCCATGTTTATAAAGATAGCTGTGTGGCTATTTCCATGTTTATACAGATAGCGTTGGAGATATTTCCATGTTTATAGAGATGGCGGTGTAGATATTTCCATGTTTATGCAGATGGCGGTGCAGATATTTCCATGTTTATACAGATAGCGGTGTACATATTTCCATATTTATACAGATGACTGTGTAGTTATTTCCATTTTTATACAGATGGCGGTGTAGATATTTCCATTTTTATACAGATAGCGGTGGAGATATTTCCATGTTTATACAGATGACTGTGTAGATATTTCCATGTTTATACAGATAGCGGTGGAGATATTTCCATGTTTATAGAGATAGCGGTGTAGATATTTCCAAGTTTATACAGATAGCGGTGTGGCTATTTCCATGTTTATACAGATAGCGGTGTAGATATTTCCATGTTTATAGTGATGGCGGTGTAGATATTTACATAATTATACAGATGGAAGTGTAGATAGTTCCATGTTTAGAGAGATAATGGTGTAGATATTTCCATGTTTATACCGATTGCGGTGTAGGTATTTCCATGTTTATGGAGATAGCGGTGTAGATATTTCCAAGTTTATAGAGATGGCTGTGTGTATATTTCCATGTGTATACAAATGGCAGTGTAGATATTTCCATGTTTATACAGATGGAGGTGTAGATATTTCCATGTTTGTACAGATGACTGTGTAGATATTTCCATGTTTTTACAGATGGCGGTGTAGATATTTCCATGTTTATACAGATAGCGGTGTGGCTATTTCCATGTTTTACAGATAGCGGTGTAGATATTTCCATGTTTATAGAGATGGCTGTGTAGATATTTACATGTTTATACAGATGGCAGTGTAGGTATTTTCATGTTTATACAGATACTGGTGTAGATATTTTCAGGTTTATACAGATGATTGTGTAGTTATTTCCATGTTTATACAGATGGCGGTGAAGGTATTTACATGTGTATACAGACGGCAGTATAGATATTTCCATGTTTATACAGATGGAGGTGTAGATATTTCCATGTTTAGGCAGATGACTGTGTAGATATTTCCATGTTTTTACAGATGGCGGTTTAGATATTTCCATCATTATACAGATAGCGGTGTGGCGATTTCCATGTTTATACAGATAGCGGTGGAGATATTTCCATGTTTATAGAGATAGCGGTGTAGATATTTCCATGTTTATACAGATAGCTGTGTGGCTATTTCCATGTTTATTCAGATCGCGTTGGACATATTTCCATGTTTATATAGATAGCTGTGGAGATATTTCCATGTTTATACAGATAGCGGTGGAGATATTTCCATGTTTATAGAGATAGCAGTGTATATACTTCCATGTTTATACAGATATCTGTGTGGCTATTTCCATGTTTATACAGATAGCGGTGTAGATATTTCCATGTTTATAGAGATGGCTGTGTAGATATTTACATATTTTTACAGATGGCATTGTAGATATTTCCATGTTTAGACAGATAATGGTATAGATATTTCCATGTTTATACAGATTGCGGTGTAGGTATTTCCATGTTTATACAGATAGCGGTGTAGATATTTCCATGTTTATACAGATGTCTGTGTAGATATTTTCACGTGTATACAGATGGCAGTGTAGATATTTCCATGTTTATGCAGATGGAGGTGTAGATATTTCCATGTTTATACAGATGACTGTGTAGATATTTCCATGTTTTTACAGATGGCGGTGTAGATATTTCCATGTTTATACAGATAGCGGTGTGGCTATTTCCATGTTTATACAGATAGCTGTGGAGATATTTCCATGTTTATAGAGACGGCTGTGTAGATATTTACATGTTTATACAGATGGCAGTGTAGATATTTTCATGTTTATATAGATAGTGGTGTAGATATTTCCAGGTTTATACAGATGACTGTGTAGTTTTTTCCATGTTTATACAGATGGCTGTGAAGATATTTCCATGTTTATAGAGACAGCCATGTAGATATTTCCATGTTTATACAGATAGCGGTGTAGAAATTTCCATGTTTATAGAGATAGCGGTGTAGATATTTCCATATTTATACAGATAGCGGTGTCACTATTTCCATATTTATACAGATAGCGGTGGCGATATTTCCATGTTTATACAGATAGCGGTGGAGATATTTCCATGTTTATAGAGATAGTGGTGTAGGTATTTCCATGTTAATAAAGATAGCTGTGTGGCTATTTCCATGTTTATACAGATAGCGTTGGAGATATTTCCATGTTTATAGAGATCGCGGTGTAGATATTTCCATGTTTATGCAGATGGCGGTGCAGATATTTCCATGTTTATACAGATAGCGGTGTACATATTTCCATATTTATACAGATGACTGTGTAGTTATTTCCATTTATATACAGATGGCGGTGTAGGTATTTCCATGTTTATACAGATAGCGGTGCAGATATTTCCATGTTTATACAGATGACTGTGAAGATATTTCCATGTTTATACAGATAGCGGTGGAGATATTTCCATGTTTATAGAGATAGCGGTGTAGATATTTCCAAGTTTATACAGATAGCGGTGTGGCTATTTCCATGTTTATACAGATAGCGGTGTAGATATTTCCATGTTTATAGAGATGGCTGTGTAGATATTTACATATTTATACAGATGGCAGTGTAGATATTTCCATGTTTAGACTGATAATGGTGTAGATATTAACATGTTTATACAGATTGCGGTGTAGGTATTTCCATGTGTATACAGATGGCAGTATAGATATTTCCATGTTTATACAGATGGAGGTGTAGATATTTCCATGTTTATGCAGATGACTGTGTAGATATTTCCATGTTTTTACAGATGGCGGTGTAGATATTTCCGTGATTATACAGAAAGCGGTGTGGCTATTTCCATGTTTATACAGATAGCAGTGGAGATATTTCCATGTTTGTAGAGATAGCGGTGTAGATATTTCCATTTTTATACAGATAGCTGTGTGGCTATTTCCATGTTTATACAGATAGCGTTGGAGATATTTCCATGTTTATACAGATAGCGGTGGAGATATTTCCATTTTTATACAGATAGCGGTGGAGATATTTCCATGTTTATAGAGATAGCAGTGTATATATTTCCATGTTTATACAGATATCTGTGTGGCTATTTCCATGTTTATACAGATAGCGGTGTAGATATTTCCATGTTTATAGAGATGGCTGTGTAGATATTTACATATTTTTACAGATGGCAGTGTAGATATTTCCATGTTTAGACAGATAATGGTGTAGATATTTCCATGTTTATACAGGTTGCGGTGTAGGTATTTCCATGTATATACAGATAGCGGTGTAGATATTTCCATGTTTATACAGATGGCTGTGTAGATATTTCCACGTGTATACAGATGGCAGTGTAGATATTTCCATGTTTATACAAATGGACGTGTAGATATTTCCATGTTTATACACATGACCTTGTATATATTTCCATGTTTTTACAGATGGTGGTGTAGATATTTCCATGTTTATACAGATAGTGGTGTGGCTATTTCCATGTTTATACAGATAGCTGTGGAGATGTTTCCATGTTTATAGAGATGGCTGTGTAGATATTTACATGTTTATACAGATGGCAGTGTAGATATTTTCATGTTTATATAGATAGTGGTGTAGATATTTCCAGGTTTATACAGATGACTGTGTAGTTATTTCCATGTTTATACAGATGGCTGTGAAGATATTTCCATGTTTATAGAGACAGCCATGTAGATATTTCCATGTTTATACAGATAGCGGTGTAGAAATTTCCATGTTTATAGAGATAGCGGTGTAGATATTTCCATATTTGTACAGATAGCGGTGTCACTATTTCCATGCTTATACAGATAGCGGTGGAGATTTTTCCATGTTTATAAAGATAGCGGAGGAGATATTTCCATGTTTATAGAGATAGCGGTGTAGGTATTTCCATATTTATACAGATAGCGGTGTCACTATTTCCATGTTTATACAGATAGAGGTGGAGATATTTCCATGTTTATACAGATATCGGTGTAGATATTTCCATATTTATACAGATGACTGTGTAGTTATTTCCATTTTTATACAGATGGCGGTGTAGTTATTTCCATGTTTATACACATAGCGGTGGAGATATTTCCATGTTTATACAGATGACTGTGTAGATATTTCCATGTTTATACAGATAGCGGTGGAGATATTTCCATGTGTATAGAGATAGCGGTGTAGATATTTCCATGTTTATACAGATAGCGCTGTAGATATTTCCATGTTTATAGAGATGGCTGTGTATATATTTACATATTTATACAGATGGCAGTGTAGATATTTCCATGTTTAGACAGATAATGGTGTAGACATTTCCATGTTTATACAGATTGCGGTGTAGGTATTTCCATGTTTATAGAGATAGCGGTGTAGATATTTCCATGTTTATACCGATGGCTGTGTGGATATTTCCATGTGTATACAGATGGGAGTGTAGATATTTCCATGTTTATACAGATGGAGTTGTAGATATTTCCATGTGTATACAGATGGCGGTGTAGATATTTCCATGTTTATACAGATAGCGGTGTGGCTATTTCCATGCTCATACAGATAGCGGTGTAGATATTTCCATGTTTATAGAGATGGCTGTGTAGATATTTACATGTTTATACCGATGGCAGTGTAGATATTTTCATGTTTATACAGACAGTGGTGTAGATATTTCCAGGTTTATACAGATGACTGTGTAGTTATTTCCATGTTTATACAGATGGCGGTGAAGATATTTCCATGTTTATAGAGACAGCCATGTAGATGTTTCCATGTTTATACAGATAGCGGTGTAGACATTTCCATGTTTATAGAGATAGTGGTGTACATATTTCCATATTCATACAGATAGCGGTGTCACTATTTCCATGTTTATACAGATAGCAGTGGAGATATTTCCATGTTTATACAGATAGCGGTGGAGATATTTCCATGTTTATAGAGATAGCGGTGTAGATATTTCCATGTTTATACAGACAGCGTTGTGGCTATTTCCATGTTTATACAGATAGCGGTGTAGATATTTCCATGTTTATAGAGATGGCTGTGTAGATATTTACATATTTATACAGATGGCAGTGTAGTTATTTCCATGTTTAGACAGATAATGGTGTAGATATTTCCATGTTATACAGATTGCGTTGTAGGTATTTCCATGTTAATAGAGATAGCGGTTTAGACATTTCCATGTTTCTTCAGATGGCTGTGTGGATATTTCCATGTGTATACAGATGGCAGTGTAGATATTTCTATGTTTATACATATGGAGGTGTAGATATTTCCATGTTTATACAGATTGAGGTGTAGGTATTTCCATGTGTATACAGATGGCAGTATAGACATTTCCATGTTTATACAGATGGAGGTGTAGATATTTCCATGTTTATACAGATGTCTGTGTAGATATTTACATACTTATACAGATGGCAGTGTAGATATTTCCATGTTTAGACAGATAATGGTGTAAATATTTACATGTTTATATTGATTGCGGTGTAGGTATTTCCATGTTCATGAAGATAGCGGTGTAGATATTTCCATGTTTATACAGATAGCTGTGTGGCTATTTCCATGTTTATACAGATAGCGTTGGAGATATTTCCATGTTTATACAGATAGCGGTGGAGATATTTCCATGTTTATACAGATAGCGTTGGAGATATTTCCATGTTTATAGAGATAGCAGTGTGTATATTTCCATGTTTATACAGATATCTGTGTGGCTATTTCCATGTTTATACAGATAGCGATGTAGATATTTCCATGTTTATAGAGATGGCTGTGTAGATATTTACATATTTATACAGATGGCAGTGTAGATATTTCCATGTTTAGACAGATAATGGTGTAGATATTTCCATGTTTATACAGATTGCGGTGTAGGTATTTCCATGTTTATACAGATAGCGGTGTAGATATTTCCATGTTTACAGATGGCTGTGTAGATATTTCCACGTGTATACAGATGGCAGTGTAGATATTTCCATGTTTATACAGATGGAGGTGTAGATATTTCCTTGTTTATACAGATGACTGTGTAGATATTTCCATGTTTTTAAGATGGCGGTGTAGATATTTCCATGTTTATACAGATAGCGGTGTGGCTATTTCCACGTTTATACAGATAGCGGTGGAGATATTTCCATGTTTATAGAGATGGCTGTGTAGATATTTCCATGTTTATACAGATAGCGGTGTAGATATTTCCATGTTTATAGATATGGCTGTGTATATATTTACATATTTATACAGATGGCAGTGTAGATATTTCCATGTTTAGACAGATAATGGTGTAGATATTTCCATGTTTATACAGATTGCGGTGTAGGTATTTCCATGTTTATAGAGATAGCGGTGTAGATATTTCCATGTTTATACAGATGGCTGTGTGGATATTTCCATGTGTATACAGATGGCAGTGTAGATATTTCCATGTTTATACAGATGGAGGTGTAGATATTTCCATGTGTATACAGATGACTGTGTAGATATTTCCATGTTTTTACAGATGGCGGTGTAGATATTTCCATGTTTATACAGATAGCGGTGTGGCTATTTCCATGTTCATACAGATAGCGGTGTAGATATTTCCATGTTTATAGAGATGGCTGTGTAGATATTTACATGTTTATACCGATGGCAGTGTAGACATTTTCATGTTTATACAGATAATGGTGTAGATATTTCCAGGTTTATACAGATGACTGTGTAGTTATTTCCATGTTTATACAGATGGCGGTGAAGATATTTCCATGTTTATAGAGACAGCCATGTAGATGTTTCCATGTTTATACAGATAGCGGTGTAGACATTTCCATGTTTATAGAGATAGCGGTGTAGATATTTCCATATTCATACAGATAGCGGTGTCACTATTTCCATGTTTATACAGATAGCGGTGGAGATATTTCCATGTTTATACAGATAGCGGTGAAGATATTTCCATGTTTATAGAGATAGCGGTGTAGATATTTCCATGTTTATTCAGATAGCGTTGTGGCTATTTCCATGTTTATACAGATAGCAGTGTAGATATTTCCATGTTTATAGAGATGGCTGTGTAGATATTTACATATTTATACAGATGGCAGTGTAGTTATTTCCATGTTTAGACAGATAATGGTGTAGATATTTCCATGTTTATACAGATTGCGGTGTAGGTATTTGCATGTTTATAGAGATAGCGGTGTAAACATTTCCATGTTTCTTCAGATGGCTGTGTGGATATTTCCATGTGTATACAGAAGGCAGTGTAGATATTTCTATGTTTATACAGATGGAGGTGTAGATATTTCCATGTTTATACTGATTGCGGTGTAGGTATTTCCATGTGTATACAGATGGCAGTATAGATATTTCCATGTTTATACAGATGGAGGTGTAGATATTTCCATGTTTATACAGATGTCTGTGTAGATATTTCCATGTTTTTACAGATGGCGGTGTAGATATTTCCATGTTTATACATACAGCGGTGTGGCTATTTCCATGTTTATACAGATATCGGTGGAGATATTTCCATGTTTATAGAGATAGCGGTGTAGATATTTCCGTGTTTATACAGATAGCGGTGTGGCTATTTCCATGTTTATACAGATAGCAGTGTAGATATTTCCATGTTTATAGAGATGGCTGTGTAGTTATTTCCATGTTTATACAGATGGCAGTGTAGATATTTCCATGTTTGTGCAGACAGTGGTGTAGATATTTCCATGTTTATACAGATGACTGTGTAGGAAGTTCCATGTTTATACAGATGGCGGTGTAGATATTTCCATGTTTATACAGATAGCGGTGTGGCTATTTCCATGTTTATACACATAGCGGCGTAGATATTTCCATGTTTATAGAGATGGATGTGTAGATATTTACATGTTTATACAGATGGCAGTGTAGATATTTCCATGTTTATACAGATAGTGGTGTAGATATTTCCAGGTTTATACCGATGATTGTGTAGGTATTTCCATGTTTATACAGATGGTGGTGTAGATATTTCCATGTTTATAGAGATAGCCATGTAGATATTTCCATGTTTATACAGATAGCGGTGTAGACATTTCCATGATTATAGAGATAGCGGTGTAGATATTTCCATATTTATACAGATAGCGGTGTCACTATTTCCATGTTTATACAGATAGCGGTGTAGATATTTCCATGTTTATACAGATAGCGGTGGAGATATATCCATGTTTATACAGATAGCGGTGCAGATATTTCCATGTTTATAGAGATAGCGGTGTAGATATTTCCATGTTTATACAGATAGCTTTGTGGCTATTTCCATGTTTATACAGATAGCGGTGTACATATTTCCATGTTTATAGAGATGGCTGTGTAGGTATTTACATATTTATACAGATGGCAGTGTAGATATTTCCATGTTTATACAGATGGAGGTGTACATATTTCCATGTTTATACAGATGACTGTGTAGGTATTTCCATGTTTTTACAGGTGGCGGTGCAGATATTTCCATGTTTATACAGATAGCGGTGTGGCTATTTCCATGTTTATACAGATAGCGGTGTAGATATTTCCATGTTTATAGAGATGGCTGTGTAGATATTTACATACTTATACAGATGGCAGTGTAGATATTTCCATGTTTAGACAGATAATGGTGTAAATATTTACATGTTTATATTGATTGCGGTGTAGGTATTTCCATGTTCATGAAGATAGCGGTGTAGATATTTCCATGTTTATACAGATGGCTGTGTGGATATTTCCATGTGTATACAGATGGCAGTGTTGATATTTCCATGTTTATACAGATGGATATGTAGATATTTCCGTGTTTATACAGATGACTGTGTAGATATTTACATGTTTTACAGATGGCGGTGTAGATATTTCCATGTTAATACAGATCGCGGTGTGGCTATTTCCATGTTCATACAGATAGCGGTGTAGTTATTTCCATGTTTATAGAGATTGCAGTGTAATTATTTCCATGTTTATAGAGATAGCAGTGTAAATATTTCCATGTTTATGCAAATATCAGTGTAGGTATTTCCACGTTTATACAGAGAGCGTTTTTGTTATTTCCATGTTTATACAGGTAGTGGTGTAGATATTTCCATGTTTATACAGCTCGGGGTGTAGATATTTTCATCCTTATTCAGATGGCAGTGTAGATATTTCCAAGTTTATACAGATAGCGGTGTAGATATTTCCATGTTTATAAAGATGGCGGTGTAGATATTTCTATGTTTATGGAGATGGCAGTGAAGATATTTTCATGTTTATAGTGATGGCGCTGTAGATATTTCCATGTTTATAGAGATAGCAGTGTGGATATTTCCATGTTCATACAGATGGCTGTGTAGATGTTTCCATGTTTATACAGATACCAGTGTAGATATTTCAATGTTTATGCAGATAGCAGTGGAGTTATTTCCATGTTTATACAGATAGCGATGTAATTATTTACATGTTTATACAGATAGCGGTGTAGATATTTCCATGTTTATACAGAGAGCGCTGTTGATATTTCCTTGTTTATAGAGATGGCGGTGTAGATATTGCCATGTTTATAGAGATGGCGGTGTAGATATTCCCATGTTTATACAGATAGCGTTGTAGGTTTTTCCATGTTTATACAGATAACGGTGTAGATATTTCCATGTTCATGCAGAAGTCGGTGTAGTTATTTCGATGTGTATAGAGATCGCGTTGTAGATGTTTCCATGTTTATAGAGATGGTAGTGTAGAAATTTCCATGTGTATAGAGTTAGTGGTGTAGATATTCCCATGTTTATACAGATGGCTGTGAAGATATTTCCATGTGTATATAGATGGTCACGTAAATATTTCCATATTTCTAGAGATAGCGGTGTAGATGTTTCCTTGTTTATACAGACGGCAGTGTAGATATTTCCATGTTTACAATGATAGCGTTGTAGATGTTTCCTTGTTTATACAGATGGCAGTGTAGATATTTCCATGTTTACAATGATAGCAGTGTAGATATTTCCATATTTATACAGATGGCGGTGTACATATTTCAATGTTTATATAGATGGCATTGTAGATATTACCATGTTTATACAGAAGGCAGTGTAGATATTTCCATGTTTATACAGATAGCTTTGTAGATATTTCCATTTTTATACAGATGACGGTGTAGATATTTCCCTGTTTATAGAGATAGCGGTGTAGATATTTCCGTCTTTGCACAGATTGCGGTGTAGATATTTCCATGTTTATTCAGGTAGCGGTGTAGATATTTCCATGTTTACACAGTTAGCTCTGTAGATATTTCCATGTTTACACCGATAGCATTGTAGATATTTCCATGTTTATATAGATAGCGGTTTACATATTTCAATGTTTATTCAGATAGCGGTGTAGACATTTCCATGTTTATAGAGATAGCGTTGTAGATATTTCCATATTTATAGAGATAGCGGTGTAGATATTTCCATGTTTACACGCATAGCGGTGTAGATATTTCCATGTTTATACAGATCGTGGTGTAGGTACTTCCATGGTTATACAGATAGCGGTGTACATAATTCCATGTTTATACAGGTAGCGGTCTGGAAATTTCCATATTTATACAGATCACTGTGTAGATATTTCCATCTTTCTACAGATGGCAGTGTAGAGATTTCCATGTTTATAGAGATGGTGCTGTAGATATTTCCATGTTTATACAAATTGCAGTGTAGATATTTCCATGTTCATGCAGATGGCGGTGTAGACATTTCCAGGTTTATAGACATGGCGGTGTAGATATTTCTATGTTTATAGCGATAGCGGTGTAGATATTTCCATGTGTATAGAGATGGCGGTGATGTTATTTCCATGTTTATAGAGATAGTGGTGTAGACATTTCCATGTTTATACAGATATCGGTGTATATATTTCCATGTTTATACAGATAGCGTTGTTGGTATTTCCATGTTTATACAGACAGCGGTGTAGATATTTCCTTGTTTGTACAGCTAGCGGCGTAGATATTTCCAACTTTATAGAGATGGCAGTGTAGATATTTCCATATTTATACAGATAGCGGTGTAGATATTTCCATGTTTATACAGATAGCAGTGTAGATATTTCCATGTTTATAGAGATAACGGTGTAGGTATTTCCATATTCATAAAGATAGCGGTGTAGATATTTCCATATTTATACAGATGGCGGTGTAGATATTTCCATGTTTATACAGATGGCGGTGTGGATATTTCCATGTTTATAAAGATAGCGGTGTAGATATTTCCACGTTTATACAGATAGCGGTGTAGATATTTCCACGTTTTCAGAGATAGCGGTGTAGATATTTCTATCTTTGCACAGATTGCGGTGTACATATTTCCATCTTTATACAGATGGCGGTGTAGATATTTCCATGTTTATAGATATAGTGGTGTAGATATTTCCATGTTTGTACAGATGGCAGTGTAGATAGTTCCATGTTTATGGAGATGGTGTAGATATTTTCATGTTCATAGAGATGGCGGTGTAGATATTTCCATGTTTACAGAGGTAGCGGTGTTGATGTAACCATGTTTATTCTGATAGATGTGTAGATATTTCCATGTGTATACAGATCGCAGTGTAGATATTTCCATGTATGTAGAGATGGCGGTGTAGATATTTCCATGTTTATACAGATAGCGGTATAGAAATTTCCGTGTTTATACAGATAGCGGTATAGATATTTCCATGTTCACACATATGGCGGTGTAGATACTTCTATGTTTATACAGATGGCTGTGTAGGTATTTCCAAGTGTATACAGATGACAGTGAAGATATTTCCATGTTCATAGAGATGGTTGTGTAGATATTTCCATGCTTATATAGATGACTGTGTAGATATTTGCATGTTTTTACAGATGGGGGTGTAAATATTTCCATGTTTATACAGATAGCGGTGTAGCTTTTCTATGTTTATAGAGATAGCGGTGTATATATTTCCATATTTATACAGATAGCGGTGTAGATATTTCCATGTTTATACAGATGGCGGTGTAGATATTTCCATATTTATAGAGATGGCGGTGTAGATACTTCCATGTTTACACAGATGGCCGTGAAGAGATTTCCATGTATAAACTGATAGCGGTGAAGACATTTCCATGTTTACGCAGATACAAGTGTAGATATTTCCATTTTTGCACAGATTGCGGTGTAGATATTTCCATCTTTACACAGATAGCGGTGTAGATATTTCCATGTTTACAAAGAGAGCTCTGTAGATTTTTCCAAGTTTACACAGATAGCGTAGAAGATATTTCCATGTGGACAGAGATAGGGGTTTAGATATTGCCATGTATATACAGATAGCGGGGTAGGCATTTCCATGTTTATAGGGATAGCGGTGTAGATATTTCAATGTTTATACAGATAGGGGTGTAGATATTTCCATGTTTATGCAGATAGCATTGTAGAAATATCCTTGTTTATACAGAGACTGGTGTAGATATTTCTATGTTTATGCAAATCCTGGTGTAGATGTTTCCATTTTTATACAGATAGCGGTGTAGATATTTCCATGTTTATAAAGGTAGCGGTTTAGAAATTTTCATGTTTATACAGATCGCGGTGCAGATATTTCCATCCTTCTACAGATGGCAGTGTAGATATTTCCATGTTTACAGATGGCAGTATAGATATTTCCACGTTTATACAGATGGCGGTGTAGACATTTCCATGTTTATGCAGATGGCGATGTAGATATTTCCATGTTTAGAGAGATGGCTGTGTAAGTATTTCCATGTTTATAGAGATAGCGGTGTAGATATTTCCACGTTTATTCAGATAGCGTTGTTGGTATTTCCATGTATATACAGAGAGCGGTTTAGATATTTCTATATTTATACAGCTCGCGGTGTAGATATTTCCAACTTTATACAGATGACAGTGTAGATATTTCCATGTTTATACAGATATCAGTGTAGATATTTCCATGTTTATACAGATACTCGTGAAGATATATCCACGTTTACAGAGATAGCGGTGTAGATATTTGAATCTTTGAACAGATTGCGGTGTACATATTTCCATCTTTATACAGATGGCGCTGTAGATATTTACATGTTTATACAGATAGCGATGTAGATATTTCCATGTTTATACAGATGGCGGTGTAGAGAGTTTCATGTTTATGGAGATGGTGTAGATATTTCCATGTTCATAGAGATGGCGATGTAAATATTTCCATGTTTATAGAGATAGTGGTGTTGATATAAGCATCTTTATACAGATGGATTTGTAGATATTTCCACGTGTTTACAGATGGCAGTGTAGATATTTCCATGTTTATAGAGATGGTGTTGTAGATATTTAAAGGTTTATACAGATGACTGTTTATATATTTCCATGTTTATACAGATGGCGGTGTAGATATTTCCATGTTTATACAGATAGCGGGGTAGATATTTCCATGTTTTCAGAGATAGCGGTGTAGATATTTCCATGTTTATATAGATAGCGGTGTTGATATTTCCATGTTTATAGGGATAGCGGTGTAGATATTTCCATGTTTATACAGATAGCGCTGTAGTTATTTCCATATTTATGCTGATAGCGTTGTAGATATTTCCATGTTTATACAGATGGCTGTGTAGATATTTCCATGTTTATACAGAAGATGGTGAAGGTATTTCCATGCTAATACACATGGTGGTGTAGATATTTCCAAGTTTGTACAGATGACTCTGAAGGTATTTCCGTGTTTATACAGATGGCAGTGTAGATATTTCCATGTGTATAGAGATAGCGGTGTAGATATTTGCATGTTTATACAAATAGCGGTGTAGGTATTTCCATGTTTATACAGATAGCGGTGTTGGTATTTCCAAGCTAGTACAGATAGCGGTGTAGATATTTACATGTATATACAGTTCGTGGTGTAGATATTTCCATGTTTTTAAAGATGGCGGTGTAGATATTTCCATGTTTATGGAAATGGCGGTGTAGGTATTTTCATGTTTATACAGATGGCATTATAGATATTTCCAAGTTTATAGAGATAGCAGTGTAGATATTTCCATGTTTATACAGACAGCTGAGAAGATATTTCTATGTGTATGCAGATGGCAGTGTAGATATTTCCATGTGTATAGAGATGGTGTTGTAGATATTTCCATGTTTATAGAGATGGTGGTGTAGATATTTCCATGTTTATACAGTTGAATGTGTAGATATTTCCATATTTATAGACATTGCGGTGTAGATATTTCCATGTTTATAGAGATAGGGCTGTAGATATTTCCATGTTTATAAAGATAGAGGTGTAGATATTTCCATGTTTGTAGAGATGGCGGTGTATATATTTCCATATTAATACAGATAGCGCTGTAGATATTTCCATGTTTATAAAGATGGAGGTGTAGATATTTCCATGTTTATTGAGATGGCGGTGTAGCTATTTCTATGTTTATACGATAGCGGTGTAGGTATTTCCATGTTTATACAGATAGCGGTATAGATATTTCCATCTTTGCACAGATGGCGGTGTAGATACTTCCATCTCTACGCAGATAGCGGTGTAGATATTTCCATGTTTACACATATATCTCTGTAGATATTTCCATGTTTTCACAGATTGCGTTGTAGATATTTCCTTCTTTATACAGATAGCGGTGTAGGTATTTCCACGTTTATACAGATAGCAGTGTAGATATTTCCATTTTTACACAGATGGTGGTGTAGATAGTTTCATGTTTATGGAGATGGCGGTGTAGATATTTTCATGTTTATAGAGAGGGCGATGTAGATATTTCCATATTTATGGAGATAGCGGTGTAGATATTTCCATGTTTATACAGATGGTGATGTAGATATTTCCATGTTTATGGGGATAGCGGTATAGATAGTTCCATGTTTGTTCACATAGCGGTGTAGATATTTCCATGTATATAGAGATAGCGGTGTAGATATTTCCATATTTATACAGATAGCGGTGTAGATAATTCCATGTTTATACACATGACGCTGTAGGTATTTCCGTGATTATAGAGATGGCGGTGAGGATATTTCCATGTTTATACAGATAGCGGTGTAGATATTTCCATGTTTATACTGATAGCTGTGTAGATATTTCCATGTTTACACAGATAGAGGTGTAGATATTTCCACCTTTGCACAGATTACGGTGTAGATATTTCCATCTTTACACAGATAGCTGTGTAGATATTTCCATGTTTACATAGATAGCTCTGTAGATATTTCCATGTTTACACAGATTGTGTTGTAGGTATTTCCATCTTTATACAAATAGCGGTGTAGATATTTCCATGTTTATACAGATAGCGGAGTAGATATTTCTATTTTTACACAGATGGTGGTGTAGATAGTTCCATGTTTATGGAGATGGCGGTGTAGATATTTCCATATTTATAGAGATAGCGGTGTAGATATTTCTATGTTTATACCGCTAGAGGTGTAGGTATTTCCATGTGTATAGAGATAGTGGTGCAAATGTTTCCATATTTATACTGATGGCTTTGTAGGTATTTCCATGTGTATAGAGAAAGCGTTGCAGATGTTTCCATATTTATACTGATGGCTGTGTAGATATTTCCATGTGCATACAGATGGCAGGGTAGATAATTCCATGTTTCTAGAGTTGGTGGTGCAGATATTTCCATGTTTAATCAGATGGCCGTGTAGATATTTCCATATTTATAGAGATAGCGGTGTAGATATTTTCATGTTTATACAGATAGCGGAGCAGTTATTTCCATGTTTATGGAGATAGCGATGTAGATATTCCCATCTTTGCACAGATTGCTGTGTAGATATTTCCATCCTTAAATAGATAGCGGTGTAGATATTTCCATATTTACACAGATAGCTGTGTAGATATTTCCATGTTTACACAGATATCATTGTAGATATTTCCGTCTTCATACAGATAGCGGCGAAGGTATTTCCATGTTTATACAGATATTGTTGAACATATTTCCATGTTTATAGAGATAGCGGTGTAGATATTTCTATATTTATAGAGAAAGCGGTGTAGATATTTCCATGTATATACAGATGGCGGCGTATTTATTTCCATGTTTATACAGATGGCAGTGTAGATATTTCCATGTATATACACATAGAAGTGTAGATATTTCCATGCTTATACAAATAGCGGTGTATATATTACCATGTTTACACATATAGTGGTGTAGATATTTCCATCTTTGCACACATTGCATTGTAGATATTTCCATCTTTGCTCAGATAGCGGTGTAGATATTTACATCGTTGCACGGATTGCGGTGTAGATATTTCCATATTTACACAGACAATGGTGTTGATATTTCCATGTTTACACAGATAGCGGTGTAGATATTTCCATGTTTACAATGAGAGCGTTGAAGATATTTCCGTGTATATTCAGATAGCATTGAAGATATTTCCATGTTTATACCGAGAGTGGTGCACATTTTCCCTGTTTATACAGATAGCGGTGGAGATATTTCCATGTTTATACAGATAGCGATGTAGGTTTTTCCATGTTTATACAGATAGCGGTGGAGGTATTTCCATGTTTATACAGATACCGATGTAGATATTTCCATGTTAATACAGAAAGCTTTGTAGATATTTCCATGTGTATACAGATGGCAGTATATTTATTTCCATGTTTATACAGATGGTGGTGCAGATATTTCCATGTTTATACAGATATCGGTGTAGATATTTCCATGTTTATTCAGATGGCGGTGTAGATATTTCCACGTTTATACAGATGGCGGTGTAGATATTTCCATGTTTGTGCAGATGGCGTTGTAGATATTTCCACTTTTACACAGATGGCGGTGTAGATATTTCCATGTTTATGCAGATGGCAGTGTAGATATTTCAATGTTTAGGCAGACGGCATTGTAGATACTTCCAAGTTTATGGAGAAGGCCGTGTGGATATTCCCATGTTTTTAAAGATAGCGGTGTAGGTATTTCCATCTTTTTAGTGATAGCGGTGTAGATATTTCCGTGTTTATACAAATAGCGGAGTGGATATTTCCGCGTTTATACGGAGGGTGGTGTTGATTATTCCATGTTTCTAGGGATAGCAGTGTAGATATTTCCATGTTTATACAGATAGCGGTGTAGGTATTTCCATGTTTATACCGACAGTGTTGTAGACATTTCTATGTTTATAGAGATGGCTGTGTAGGTATTTGCATGTTTACAGTGATAGCGGTGTAGATATCTCCATCATAGAACAGATTGCGGTGTAGGTATTTCCATGTTTATACAGATAGCAGTGTAGATATTTCCATATTTAAAGAGATAGCGGTGTAGATATGTCCAAGTTTACACAGATGGCGTGGTAGGTATTTCCATGTTTATACAGATGACGGTGTAGATATTTCCACTTTTATAAAGATAGCGGTGCAGATATCTTCATGTTTATGCAGATAGCAGCATAAATATTTCCATCTTTATACAGATAGCCGTGTAGATATTTCCATGTTTATGCAGATGGCGGTGTAGATATTTCCATGTTTATGCAGATGGCGGTGTAGATATTTCCTAGTTTGTAGAGATGGTGGTGTAGATATTTCCATGTTTATAGAAATGGCGGTGTAGATATTTCCATGTTTATACAGATAGCGGTGTGGCTATTTCCATGTTTATACAGATAGCGGTGGAGATATTTCCATGTTTATAGAGATAGCGGTGTAGATATTTCCATGTTTATACAGATAGCTGTGTGGCTATTTCCATGTTTATACAGATAGCGTTGGAGATATTTCCATGTTTATACAGATAGCGGTGGAGATATTTCCATGTTTATACAGATAGCGTTGGAGATATTTCCATGTTTATAGAGATAGCAGTGTGTATATTTCCATGTTTATACAGATATCTGTGTGGCTATTTCCATGTTTATACAGATAGCGATGTAGATATTTCCATGTTTATAGAGATGGCTGTGTAGATATTTACATATTTATACCGATGGCAGCGTAGATATTTCCATGTTTAGACAGATAATGGTGTAGATATTTCCATGTTTATACAGATTGCGGTGTAGGTATTTCCATGTTTATACAGATAGCGGTGTAGATATTTCCATGTTTACAGATGGCTGTGTAGATATTTCCACGTGTATACAGATGGCAGTGTAGATATTTCCATGTTTATACAGATGGAGGTGTAGATATTTCCTTGTTTATACAGATGACTGTGTAGATATTTCCATGCTTTTAAGATGGCGGTGTAGATATTTCCATGTTTATACAGATAGCGGTGTGGCTATTTCCACGTTTATACAGATAGCGGTGGAGATATTTCCATGTTTATAGAGATGGCTGTGTAGATATTTCCATGTTTATACAGATAGCGGTGTAGATATTTCCATGTTTATAGAGATGGCTGTGTATATATTTACATATTTATACAGATGGCAGTGTAGATATTTCCATGTTTAGACAGATAATGGTGTAGATATTTCCATGTTTATACAGATTGCGGTGTAGCTATTTCCATGTTTATAGAGATAGCGGTGTAGATATTTCCATGTTTATACAGATGGCTGTGTGGATATTTCCATGTGTATACAGATGGCAGTGTAGATATTTCCATGTTTATACAGATGGAGGTGTAGATATTTCCATGTGTATACAGATGACTGTGTAGATATTTCCATGTTTTTACAGATGGCGGTGTAGATATTTCCATGTTTATACAGATAGCGGTGTGGCTATTTCCATGTTCATACAGATAGCGGTGTAGATATTTCCATGTTTATAGAGATGGCTGTGTAGATATTTACATGTTTATACCGATGGCAGTGTAGACATTTTCATGTTTATACAGATAATGGTGTAGATATTTCCAGGTTTATACAGATGACTGTGTAGTTATTTCCATGTTTATACAGATGGCGGTGAAGATATTTCCATGTTTATAGAGACAGCCATGTAGATGTTTCCATGTTTATACAGATAGCGGTGTAGACATTTCCATGTTTATAGAGATAGCGGTGTAGATATTTCCATATTCATACAGATAGCGGTGTCACTATTTCCATGTTTATACAGATAGCGGTGGAGATATTTCCATGTTTATACAGATAGCGGTGAAGATATTTCCATGTTTATAGAGATAGCGGTGTAGATATTTCCATGTTTATTCAGATAGCGTTGTGGCTATTTCCATGTTTATACAGATAGCAGTGTAGATATTTCCATGTTTATAGAGATGGCTGTGTAGATATTTACATATTTATACAGATGGCAGTGTAGTTATTTCCATGTTTAGACAGATAATGGTGTAGATATTTCCATGTTTATACAGATTGCGGTGTAGGTATTTGCATGTTTATAGAGATAGCGGTGTAGACATTTCCATGTTTCTTCAGATGGCTGTGTGGATATTTCCATGTGTATACAGAAGGCAGTGTAGATATTTCTATGTTTATACAGATGGAGGTGTAGATATTTCCATGTTTATACTGATTGCGGTGTAGGTATTTCCATGTGTATACAGATGGCAGTATAGATATTTCCATGTTTATACAGATGGAGGTGTAGATATTTCCATGTTTATACAGATGTCTGTGTAGATATTTCCATGTTTTTACAGATGGCGGTGTAGATATTTCCATGTTTATACATACAGCGGTGTGGCTATTTCCATGTTTATACAGATATCGGTGGAGATATTTCCATGTTTATAGAGATAGCGGTGTAGATATTTCCGTGTTTATACAGATAGCGGTGTGGCTATTTCCATGTTTATACAGATAGCAGTGTAGATATTTCCATGTTTATAGAGATGGCTGTGTAGTTATTTCCATGTTTATACAGATGGCAGTGTAGATATTTCCATGTTTGTGCAGACAGTGGTGTAGATATTTCCATGTTTATACAGATGACTGTGTAGGAAGTTCCATGTTTATACAGATGGCGGTGTAGATATTTCCATGTTTATACAGATAGCGGTGTGGCTATTTCCATGTTTATACACATAGCGGCGTAGATATTTCCATGTTTATAGAGATGGATGTGTAGATATTTACATGTTTATACAGATGGCAGTGTAGATATTTCCATGTTTATACAGATAGTGGTGTAGATATTTCCAGGTTTATACCGATGATTGTGTAGGTATTTCCATGTTTATACAGATGGTGGTGTAGATATTTCCATGTTTATAGAGATAGCCATGTAGATATTTCCATGTTTATACAGATAGCGGTGTAGACATTTCCATGATTATAGAGATAGCGGTGTAGATATTTCCATATTTATACAGATAGCGGTGTCACTATTTCCATGTTTATACAGATAGCGGTGTAGATATTTCCATGTTTATACAGATAGCGGTGGAGATATATCCATGTTTATACAGATAGCGGTGCAGATATTTCCATGTTTATAGAGATAGCGGTGTAGATATTTCCATGTTTATACAGATAGCTTTGTGGCTATTTCCATGTTTATACAGATAGCGGTGTACATATTTCCATGTTTATAGAGATGGCTGTGTAGGTATTTACATATTTATACAGATGGCAGTGTAGATATTTCCATGTTTATACAGATGGAGGTGTACATATTTCCATGTTTATACAGATGACTGTGTAGGTATTTCCATGTTTTTACAGGTGGCGGTGCAGATATTTCCATGTTTATACAGATAGCGGTGTGGCTATTTCCATGTTTATACAGATAGCGGTGTAGATATTTCCATGTTTATAGAGATGGCTGTGTAGATATTTACATACTTATACAGATGGCAGTGTAGATATTTCCATGTTTAGACAGATAATGGTGTAAATATTTACATGTTTATATTGATTGCGGTGTAGGTATTTCCATGTTCATGAAGATAGCGGTGTAGATATTTCCATGTTTATACAGATGGCTGTGTGGATATTTCCATGTGTATACAGATGGCAGTGTTGATATTTCCATGTTTATACAGATGGATATGTAGATATTTCCGTGTTTATACAGATGACTGTGTAGATATTTACATGTTTTACAGATGGCGGTGTAGATATTTCCATGTTAATACAGATCGCGGTGTGGCTATTTCCATGTTCATACAGATAGCGGTGTAGTTATTTCCATGTTTATAGAGATTGCAGTGTAATTATTTCCATGTTTATAGAGATAGCAGTGTAAATATTTCCATGTTTATGCAAATATCAGTGTAGGTATTTCCACGTTTATACAGAGAGCGTTTTTGTTATTTCCATGTTTATACAGGTAGTGGTGTAGATATTTCCATGTTTATACAGCTCGGGGTGTAGATATTTTCATCCTTATTCAGATGGCAGTGTAGATATTTCCAAGTTTATACAGATAGCGGTGTAGATATTTCCATGTTTATAAAGATGGCGGTGTAGATATTTCTATGTTTATGGAGATGGCAGTGAAGATATTTTCATGTTTATAGTGATGGCGCTGTAGATATTTCCATGTTTATAGAGATAGCAGTGTGGATATTTCCATGTTTATACAGATGGCTGTGTAGATGTTTCCATGTTTATACAGATACCAGTGTAGATATTTCAATGTTTATGCAGATAGCAGTGGAGTTATTTCCATGTTTATACAGATAGCGATGTAGTTATTTACATGTTTATACAGATAGCGGTGTAGATATTTCCATGTTTATACAGAGAGCGCTGTTGATATTTCCTTGTTTATAGAGATGGCGGTGTAGATATTGCCATGTTTATAGAGATGGCGGTGTAGATATTCCCATGTTTATACAGATAGCGTTGTAGGTTTTTCCATGTTTATACAGATAACGGTGTAGATATTTCCATGTTCATGCAGAAGTCGGTGTAGGTATTTCGATGTGTATAGAGATCGCGTTGTAGATGTTTCCATGTTTATAGAGATGGTAGTGTAGAAATTTCCATGTGTATAGAGTTAGTGGTGTAGATATTCCCATGTTTATACAGATGGCTGTGAAGATATTTCCATGTGTATATAGATGGTCACGTAAATATTTCCATATTTCTAGAGATAGCGGTGTAGATGTTTCCTTGTTTATACAGACGGCAGTGTAGATATTTCCATGTTTACAATGATAGCGTTGTAGATGTTTCCTTGTTTATACAGATGGCAGTGTAGATATTTCCATGTTTACAATGATAGCAGTGTAGATATTTCCATATTTATACAGATGGCGGTGTACATATTTCAATGTTTATATAGATGGCATTGTAGATATTACCATGTTTATACAGAAGGCAGTGTAGATATTTCCATGTTTATACAGATAGCTTTGTAGATATTTCCATTTTTATACAGATGACGGTGTAGATATTTCCCTGTTTATAGAGATAGCGGTGTAGATATTTCCGTCTTTGCACAGATTGCGGTGTAGATATTTCCATGTTTATTCAGGTAGCGGTGTAGATATTTCCATGTTTACACAGTTAGCTCTGTAGATATTTCCATGTTTACACCGATAGCATTGTAGATATTTCCATGTTTATATAGATAGCGGTTTACATATTTCAATGTTTATTCAGATAGCGGTGTAGACATTTCCATGTTTATAGAGATAGCGTTGTAGATATTTCCATATTTATAGAGATAGCGGTGTAGATATTTCCATGTTTACACGCATAGCGGTGTAGATATTTCCATGTTTATACAGATCGTGGTGTAGGTACTTCCATGGTTATACAGATAGCGGTGTACATAATTCCATGTTTATACAGGTAGCGGTCTGGAAATTTCCATATTTATACAGATCACTGTGTAGATATTTCCATCTTTCTACAGATGGCAGTGTAGAGATTTCCATGTTTATAGAGATGGTGCTGTAGATATTTCCATGTTTATACAAATTGCAGTGTAGATATTTCCATGTTCATGCAGATGGCGGTGTAGACATTTCCAGGTTTATAGACATGGCGGTGTAGATATTTCTATGTTTATAGCGATAGCGGTGTAGATATTTCCATGTGTATAGAGATGGCGGTGATGTTATTTCCATGTTTATAGAGATAGTGGTGTAGACATTTCCATGTTTATACAGATATCGGTGTATATATTTCCATGTTTATACAGATAGCGTTGTTGGTATTTCCATGTTTATACAGACAGCGGTGTAGATATTTCCTTGTTTGTACAGCTAGCGGCGTAGATATTTCCAACTTTATAGAGATGGCAGTGTAGATATTTCCATATTTATACAGATAGCGGTGTAGATATTTCCATGTTTATACAGATAGCAGTGTAGATATTTCCATGTTTATAGAGATAACGGTGTAGGTATTTCCATATTCATAAAGATAGCGGTGTAGATATTTCCATATTTATACAGATGGCGGTGTAGATATTTCCATGTTTATACAGATGGCGGTGTGGATATTTCCATGTTTATAAAGATAGCGGTGTAGATATTTCCACGTTTATACAGATAGCGGTGTAGATATTTCCACGTTTTCAGAGATAGCGGTGTAGATATTTCTATCTTTGCACAGATTGCGGTGTACATATTTCCATCTTTATACAGATGGCGGTGTAGATATTTCCATGTTTATAGATATAGTGGTGTAGATATTTCCATGTTTGTACAGATGGCAGTGTAGATAGTTCCATGTTTATGGAGATGGTGTAGATATTTTCATGTTCATAGAGATGGTGGTGTAGATATTTCCATGTTTATAGAAATGGCGGTGTAGATATTTCCATGTTTATACAGATGGCCGTGTAGGTATTTCCATGTTTATACAGATAGCGGTGTAGAAACTTCCATGTTTATACAGATAGCGGTGTAGATACTTCCATGTTTATACAGATAGCGGTGTTGGTATTTCCATGTTTATACAGATAGCGATGTAGATATTTCCATGTTTATTCAGATAGCAGTGTAGATACTTCCACGTTTATACAGATAGCGGGGTAGATATTTCCAAGTTTATAAAGATAGCGGTGTAGATATTTCCATGTTTGTACAGATAGCGGTGTAGATATTTCCATGTTTATGCAGATAGCGGCGTATATATTTCCATGTTTATAGATATGGCTGTGTAGTTATTTCCATGTGTATAGAGATAGCGATGTAGATATTTCCATGTTTATACAGTTAGCGGTGTAGATATTTTCATGTTTATACAGACGGCGGTGTTGGTATTTCCATGTGTATACAGATAGCGGTGTAGATATTTCCATCTTTATACAGCTCGCGGTATAGATATTTCCATCTTTTTACAGATGGCAGTGTGGATATTTCCATGTTTATACAGATAGCGGTGGAGATATTTCCAGGTTTATACAGATAGCGGTGTAGGTATTTCCACGTTTATACAGGTAGCAGTGTAGAAATTTCCATGTTTATACAGATAGAGGTGTAGATATTTCCATGTTTATGCAGATAGTGGTGTAGATATTTCCATGTTTATAGAGATGGCAGTGTAGGTTTTTCCATGTGTATAGAGATAGCAATGTAGATATTTCCATGTTTATTCAGATAGCGGTGTAGATACTTCCATGTTTATACAGATAGCGGTGTTGGTATTTCCATGTTTATAGAGATGGCGGTGAAGTTATTTCCATGTGTATAGAGATAGCGATGTAGATATTTCCATGTTTATACAGATAGCAGTGTAGATATTTCCATATTTAAAGAGATAGCGGTGTAGATATGTCCATGTTTATACAGATGGCCGTGTAGATATTTCCATGTTTATACAGATAGCGTTGTAGATATTTCCATGTTTATGCAGATAGCGGTGTAGATATATCAGTGTTTATAGAGATGGCGGTGTAGGTATTTCCATGTGTATAGAGATAGCGATTTAGATATTTCCATGTTTATACAGATAGCTCTGTAGATATTTTCATGTTTATACAGACGGTGGTGTTGGTATTTCCATGTTTATACAGATAGCTGTGTAGATATTTCATTCTTTATACAGCTCGCGGTATAGATATTTCCATCCTTTTACAGATGGCAGTGTGGATATTTCCATGTTTATACAGATAGCGGTGTAGATACTTCCATGTTTATACAGATAGCGGTGTTGGTATTTTCATGTTTATACAGATAGCGATGTAGATATTTCCATGTTTATACAGATAGCGGTGTAGATATTTCCATGTTATACATATAGCGGTGTAAATATTTCCACATTTATACAGATAGCGGTGTAGATATTTCCATCTTTTTACAGATAGCGGTGTAGATATTTCCATGTTTACACAGATAGTGGAGTAGGTATTTCCATGTTTACACAGATAGCGACGTAGATATTTCCATGTTTATACAGATAGCGGCGTAGATATTTCCATGTTTATAGAGATGGCGGTGTAGGTATTTCCATGTGTATAGAGATAGCGATGTAGATATTTCCATGTTTATACAGATAGCGGTGTAGATATTTTCATGTTTATACAGACGGTTGTGTTGTTTTTTCCATGTATATACAGATAGCGGTGTAGATATTTCCATCTTTATACAGTTCGCGGTATAGATATTTCCATCTTTTTACAGATGGCAGTGTGGATATTTCCATGTTTATACAGATAGCGGTATAGATATTTCCATGTTTATACAGATGGCGGTGTAGTTCATTCCATGTTTATGGATATGGCGGTGTAGATATTTTCATGTTTATAGAGATGGCGGTGTAGATATTTCCGTGTTTATAGAGATAGCTGTGTTGATATTTCCATGTTTATAGAGATAGCTGCGTAGGTAATTCCATGTTTATAGAGATAGGGATGCAGATATTTCCATGTTTATACAGATGGCTGTGTAGATATTTCCATGTGTATGCACATGACATTGTTGATATTTGCATGTTTATAGAGATAGTGATGTAGATATTTCCATGTTTATGCAGATGACTGTGTAGATATATGCAGGTATATACAGATGGCGGTGTAGATATTTCCATGATTATAGAGATAACGGTGTAGATATTTCCATGTTTTTACAAATAGAGGTGTAGATATTTCCATGTTTATAGAGATAGCAGTGTAGATATTGCCATATTTATACAGATAGCGGTTTAGATGTATCCATGTTTATACAGATCACGGTGTAAATATTTCCATGTTTATACAGATGGCATTGTTGATTTTTCCATGTTTATACAGATAGCGGTGGAGATATTTCCACGTTTATACAGATAGCGGGGTAGATATTTCCAAGTTTATACAGATAGCGGTGTAGATATTTCCATGTTTATACAGATAGCGGTGTAGATATTTCCATGTTTATGAAGATAGCGGTGTGGATATTTCCATGTTTATACAGATGACTGTGTAGATATATGCATGTATATACAGATGTCGGTGTAGATATTTCCATGTTTATAGAGATAACGTTGTAGATATTTCCATGTTTTTACAGATAGAGGTGTAGATATTTCCATGTTTATAGAGATAGCAGTGTAGATATTTCCACATTTATACAGATAGCGGTTTTGATGTTTCCATGTTTATACAGATCACGGTGTAGATATTTCCATGTTTATACAGATGGCAGTGTAGATATTTCCGTGTTTACACAGATAGCGGTGCAGATATTTCCATGTTTATAGAGATAGCGGTGTAGATATTTTCACGTGTATACAGATGGCAGTGTAGATATTTCCATGTTTAGACAGATAATGGTGTAGATATTTCCATGTTTATACAGATTGCGGTGTAGGTATTTCCATGTTTATACAGATAGCGGTGTAGATATTTCCATGTTTATACAGATGTCTGTGTAGATATTTTCACGTGTATACAGATGGCAGTGTAGATATTTCCATGTTTATGCAGATGGAGGTGTAGATATTTCCATGTTTATACAGATGACTGTGTAGATATTTCCATGTTTTTACAGATGACGGTGTAGATATTTCCATGTTTATACAGATAGCGGTGTGGCTATTTCCATGTTTATACAGATAGCTGTGGAGATATTTCCATGTTTATAGAGATGGCTGTGTAGATATTTACATGTTTATACAGATGGCAGTGTAGATATTTTCATGTTTATATAGATAGTGGTGTAGATATTTCCAGGTTTATACAGATGACTGTGTAGTTATTTCCATGTTTATACAGATGGCTGTGAAGATATTTCCATGTTTATAGAGACAGCCATGTAGATATTTCCATGTTTATACAGATAGCGGTGTAGAAATTTCCATGTTTATAGAGATAGCGGTGTAGATATTTCCATATTTATACAGATAGCGGTGTCACTATTTCCATATTTATACAGATAGCGGTGGCGATATTTCCATGTTTATACAGATAGCGGTGGAGATATTTCCATGTTTATAGAGATAGTGGTGTAGGTATTTCCATGTTAATAAAGATAGCTGTGTGGCTATTTCCATGTTTATACAGATAGCGTTGGAGATATTTCCATGTTTATAGAGATGGCGGTGTAGATATTTCCATGTTTATGCAGATGGCGGTGCAGATATTTCCATGTTTATACAGATAGCGGTGTACATATTTCCATATTTATACAAATGACTGTGTAGTTATTTCCATTTTTATACAGATGGCGGTGTAGGTATTTCCATGTTTATACAGATAGCGGTGCAGATATTTCCATGTTTATACAGATGACTGTGTAGATATTTCCATGTTTATACAGATAGCGGTGGAGATATTTCCATGTTTAGAGAGATAGCGGTGTAGATATTTCCAAGTTTATACAGATAGCGGTGTGGCTATTTCCATGTTTATACAGATAGCGGTGTAGATATTTCCATGTTTATAGAGATGGCTGTGTAGATATTTACATATTTATACAGATGTCAGTGTAGATATTTCCATGTTTAGACAGATAATGGTGTAGATATTTCCATGTTTATACAGATTGCGGTGTAGGTATTTCCATGTGTATACAGATGGCAGTATAGATATTTCCATGTTTATAGAGATGGAGGTGTAGATATTTCCATGTTTATGCAGATGACTGTGTAGATATTTCCATGTTTTTACAGATGGCGGTGTAGATATTTCCGTGATTATACAGAAAGCGGTGTGGCTATTTCCATGTTTATACAGATAGCAGTGGAGATATTTCCATGTTTGTAGAGATAGCGGTGTAGATATTTCCATTTTTATACAGATAGCTGTGTGGCTATTTCCATGTTTATACAGATAGCGTTGGAGATATTTCCATGTTTATACAGATAGCGGTGGAGATATTTCCATTTTTATACAGATAGCGGTGGAGATATTTCCATGTTTATAGAGATAGCAGTGTATATATTTCCATGTTTATACAGATATCTGTGTGGCTATTTCCATGTTTATACAGATAGCGGTGTAGATATTTCCATGTTTATAGAGATGGCTGTGTAGATATTTACATATTTTTACAGATGGCAGTGTAGATATTTCCATGTTTAGACAGATAATGGTGTAGATATTTCCATGTTTATACAGGTTGCGGTGTAGGTATTTCCATGTATATACAGATAGCGGTGTAGATATTTCCATGTTTATACAGATGGCTGTGTAGATATTTCCACGTGTATACAGATGGCAGTGTAGATATTTCCATGTTTATACAAATGGACGTGTAGATATTTCCATGTTTATACACATGACCTTGTAGATATTTCCATGTTTTTACAGATGGTGGTGTAGATATTTCCATGTTTATACAGATAGTGGTGTGGCTATTTCCATGTTTATACAGATAGCTGTGGAGATATTTCCATGTTTATAGAGATGGCTGTGTAGATATTTACATGTTTATACAGATGGCAGTGTAGATATTTTCATGTTTATATAGATAGTGGTGTAGATATTTCCAGGTTTATACAGATGACTGTGTAGTTATTTCCATGTTTATACAGATGGCTGTGAAGATATTTCCATGTTTATAGAGACAGCCATGTAGATATTTCCATGTTTATACAGATAGCGGTGTAGAAATTTCCATGTTTATAGAGATAGCGGTGTAGATATTTCCATATTTGTACAGATAGCAGTGTCACTATTTCCAAGCTTATACAGATAGCGGTGGAGATTTTTCCATGTTTATAAAGATAGCGGAGGAGATATTTCCATGTTTATAGAGATAGCGGTGTAGGTATTTCCATATTTATACAGATAGCGGTGTCACTATTTCCATGTTTATACAGATAGAGGTGGAGATATTTCCATGTTTATACAGATATCGGTGTAGATATTTCCATGTTTATGCAGATGGCGGTGGAGATATTTCCATGTTTATACAGATAGCGGTGTACATATTTCCATATTTATACAGATGACTGTGTAGTTATTTCCATTTTTATACAGATGGCGGTGTAGTTATTTCCATGTTTATACACATAGCGGTGGAGATATTTCCATGTTTATACAGATGACTGTGTAGATATTTCCATGTTTATACAGATAGCGGTGGAGATATTTCCATGTGTATAGAGATAGCGGTGTAGATATTTCCATGTTTATACAGATAGCGCTGTAGATATTTCCATGTTTATAGAGATGGCTGTGTATATATTTACATATTTATACAGATGGCAGTGTAGATATTTCCATGTTTAGACAGATAATGGTGTAGACATTTCCATGTTTATACAGATTGCGGTGTAGGTATTTCCATGTTTATGGAGATAGCGGTGTAGATATTTCCATGTTTATACAGATGGCTGTGTGGATATTTCCATGTGTATACAGATGGCAGTGTAGATATTTCCATGTTTATACAGATGGAGTTGTAGATATTTCCATGTGTATACAGATGGCGGTGTAGATATTTCCATGTTTATACAGATAGCGGTGTGGCTATTTCCATGCTCATACAGATAGCGGTGTAGATATTTCCATGTTTATAGAGATGGCTGTGTAGATATTTACATGTTTATACCGATGGCAGTGTAGATATTTTCATGTTTATACAGACAGTGGTGTAGATATTTCCAGGTTTATACAGATGACTGTGTAGTTATTTCCATGTTTATACAGATGGCGGTGAAGATATTTCCATGTTTATAGAGACAGCCATGTAGATGTTTCCATGTTTATACAGATAGCGGTGTAGTCATTTCCATGTTTATAGAGATAGCGTTGTAGATCTTTCCATATTTATACAGATAGCGTTGTCACTATTTCCATGTTTATACAGATAGCGGTGGAGATATCTCCATGTTTATACAGATAGCGGTGGAGATATTTCCATGTTTATGGAGATAGCGGTGTAGGTATTTCCATGTTTATAAAGATAGCTGTGTGGCTATTTCCATGTTTATACAGATAGCGTTGGAGATATTTCCATGTTTATAGAGATGGCGGTGTAGATATTTCCATGTTTATGCAGATGGCGGTGCAGATATTTCCATGTTTATACAGATAGCGGTGTACATATTTCCATATTTATACAGATGACTGTGTAGTTATTTCCATTTTTATACAGATGGCGGTGTAGATATTTCCATTTTTATACAGATAGCGGTGGAGATATTTCCATGTTTATACAGATGACTGTGTAGATATTTCCATGTTTATACAGATAGCGGTGGAGATATTTCCATGTTTATAGAGATAGCGGTGTAGATATTTCCAAGTTTATACAGATAGCGGTGTGGCTATTTCCATGTTTATACAGATAGCGGTGTAGATATTTCCATGTTTATAGTGATGGCGGTGTAGATATTTACATAATTATACAGATGGAAGTGTAGATAGTTCCATGTTTAGAGAGATAATGGTGTAGATATTTCCATGTTTATACCGATTGCGGTGTAGGTATTTCCATGTTTATGGAGATAGCGGTGTAGATATTTCCAAGTTTATAGAGATGGCTGTGTGTATATTTCCATGTGTATACAAATGGCAGTGTAGATATTTCCATGTTTATACAGATGGAGGTGTAGATATTTCCATGTTTGTACAGATGACTGTGTAGATATTTCCATGTTTTTACAGATGGCGGTGTAGATATTTCCATGTTTATACAGATAGCGGTGTGGCTATTTCCATGTTTTACAGATAGCGGTGTAGATATTTCCATGTTTATAGAGATGGCTGTGTAGATATTTACATGTTTATACAGATGGCAGTGTAGGTATTTTCATGTTTATACAGATACTGGTGTAGATATTTTCAGGTTTATACAGATGATTGTGTAGTTATTTCCATGTTTATACAGATGGCGGTGAAGGTATTTACATGTGTATACAGACGGCAGTATAGATATTTCCATGTTTATACAGATGGAGGTGTAGATATTTCCATGTTTAGGCAGATGACTGTGTAGATATTTCCATGTTTTTACAGATGGCGGTTTAGATATTTCCATCATTATACAGATAGCGGTGTGGCGATTTCCATGTTTATACAGATAGCGGTGGAGATATTTCCATGTTTATAGAGATAGCGGTGTAGATATTTCCATGTTTATACAGATAGCTGTGTGGCTATTTCCATGTTTATTCAGATCGCGTTGGACATATTTCCATGTTTATATAGATAGCTGTGGAGATATTTCCATGTTTATACAGATAGCGGTGGAGATATTTCCATGTTTATAGAGATAGCAGTGTATATACTTCCATGTTTATACAGATATCTGTGTGGCTATTTCCATGTTTATACAGATAGCGGTGTAGATATTTCCATGTTTATAGAGATGGCTGTGTAGATATTTACATATTTTTACAGATGGCATTGTAGATATTTCCATGTTTAGACAGATAATGGTATAGATATTTCCATGTTTATACAGATTGCGGTGTAGGTATTTCCATGTTTATACAGATAGCGGTGTAGATATTTCCATGTTTATACAGATGTCTGTGTAGATATTTTCACGTGTATACAGATGGCAGTGTAGATATTTCCATGTTTATGCAGATGGAGGTGTAGATATTTCCATGTTTATACAGATGACTGTGTAGATATTTCCATGTTTTTACAGATGGCGGTGTAGATATTTCCATGTTTATACAGATAGCGGTGTGGCTATTTCCATGTTTATACAGATAGCTGTGGAGATATTTCCATGTTTATAGAGATGGCTGTGTAGATATTTACATGTTTATACAGATGGCAGTGTAGATATTTTCATGTTTATATAGATAGTGGTGTAGATATTTCCAGGTTTATACAGATGACTGTGTAGTTATTTCCATGTTGATACAGATGGCTGTGAAGATATTTCCATGTTTATAGAGACAGCCATGTAGATATTTCCATGTTTATACAGATAGCGGTGTAGAAATTTCCATGTTTATAGAGATAGCGGTGTAGATATTTCCATATTTATACAGATAGCGGTGTCACTATTTCCATATTTATACAGATAGCGGTGGCGATATTTCCATGTTTATACAGATAGCGGTGGAGATATTTCCATGTTTATAGAGATAGTGGTGTAGGTATTTCCATGTTAATAAAGATAGCTGTGTGGCTATTTCCATGTTTATACAGATAGCGTTGGAGATATTTCCATGTTTATAGAGATGGCGGTGTAGATATTTCCATGTTTATGCAGATGGCGGTGCAGATATTTCCATGTTTATACAGATAGCGGTGTACATATTTCCATATTTATACAGATGACTGTGTAGTTATTTCCATTTATATACAGATGGCGGTGTAGGTATTTCCATGTTTATACAGATAGCGGTGCAGATATTTCCATGTTTATACAGATGACTGTGAAGATATTTCCATGTTTATACAGATAGCGGTGGAGATATTTCCATGTTTATAGAGATAGCGGTGTAGATATTTCCAAGTTTATACAGATAGCGGTGTGGCTATTTCCATGTTTATACAGATAGCGGTGTAGATATTTCCATGTTTATAGAGATGGCTGTGTAGATATTTACATATTTATACAGATGGCAGTGTAGATATTTCCATGTTTAGACTGATAATGGTGTAGATATTAACATGTTTATACAGATTGCGGTGTAGGTATTTCCATGTGTATACAGATGGCAGTATAGATATTTCCATGTTTATACAGATGGAGGTGTAGATATTTCCATGTTTATGCAGATGACTGTGTAGATATTTCCATGTTTTTACAGATGGCGGTGTAGATATTTCCGTGATTATACAGAAAGCGGTGTGGCTATTTCCATGTTTATACAGATAGCAGTGGAGATATTTCCATGTTTGTAGAGATAGCGGTGTAGATATTTCCATTTTTATACAGATAGCTGTGTGGCTATTTCCATGTTTATACAGATAGCGTTGGAGATATTTCCATGTTTATACAGATAGCGGTGGAGATATTTCCATTTTTATACAGATAGCGGTGGAGATATTTCCATGTTTATAGAGATAGCAGTGTATATATTTCCATGTTTATACAGATATCTGTGTGGCTATTTCCATGTTTATACAGATAGCGGTGTAGATATTTCCATGTTTATAGAGATGGCTGTGTAGATATTTACATATTTTTACAGATGGCAGTGTAGATATTTCCATGTTTAGACAGATAATGGTGTAGATATTTCCATGTTTATACAGGTTGCGGTGTAGGTATTTCCATGTATATACAGATAGCGGTGTAGATATTTCCATGTTTATACAGATGGCTGTGTAGATATTTCCACGTGTATACAGATGGCAGTGTAGATATTTCCATGTTTATACAAATGGACGTGTAGATATTTCCATGTTTATACACATGACCTTGTATATATTTCCATGTTTTTACAGATGGTGGTGTAGATATTTCCATGTTTATACAGATAGTGGTGTGGCTATTTCCATGTTTATACAGATAGCTGTGGAGATGTTTCCATGTTTATAGAGATGGCTGTGTAGATATTTACATGTTTATACAGATGGCAGTGTAGATATTTTCATGTTTATATAGATAGTGGTGTAGATATTTCCAGGTTTATACAGATGACTGTGTAGTTATTTCCATGTTTATACAGATGGCTGTGAAGATATTTCCATGTTTATAGAGACAGCCATGTAGATATTTCCATGTTTATACAGATAGCGGTGTAGAAATTTCCATGTTTATAGAGATAGCGGTGTAGATATTTCCATATTTGTACAGATAGCGGTGTCACTATTTCCATGCTTATACAGATAGCGGTGGAGATTTTTCCATGTTTATAAAGATAGCGGAGGAGATATTTCCATGTTTATAGAGATAGCGGTGTAGGTATTTCCATATTTATACAGATAGCGGTGTCACTATTTCCATGTTTATACAGATAGAGGTGGAGATATTTCCATGTTTATACAGATATCGGTGTAGATATTTCCATATTTATACAGATGACTGTGTAGTTATTTCCATTTTTATACAGATGGCGGTGTAGTTATTTCCATGTTTATACACATAGCGGTGGAGATATTTCCATGTTTATACAGATGACTGTGTAGATATTTCCATGTTTATACAGATAGCGGTGGAGATATTTCCATGTGTATAGAGATAGCGGTGTAGATATTTCCATGTTTATACAGATAGCGCTGTAGATATTTCCATGTTTATAGAGATGGCTGTGTATATATTTACATATTTATACAGATGGCAGTGTAGATATTTCCATGTTTAGACAGATAATGGTGTAGACATTTCCATGTTTATACAGATTGCGGTGTAGGTATTTCCATGTTTATAGAGATAGCGGTGTAGATATTTCCATGTTTATACCGATGGCTGTGTGGATATTTCCATGTGTATACAGATGGGAGTGTAGATATTTCCATGTTTATACAGATGGAGTTGTAGATATTTCCATGTGTATACAGATGGCGGTGTAGATATTTCCATGTTTATACAGATAGCGGTGTGGCTATTTCCATGCTCATACAGATAGCGGTGTAGATATTTCCATGTTTATAGAGATGGCTGTGTAGATATTTACATGTTTATACCGATGGCAGTGTAGATATTTTCATGTTTATACAGACAGTGGTGTAGATATTTCCAGGTTTATACAGATGACTGTGTAGTTATTTCCATGTTTATACAGATGGCGGTGAAGATATTTCCATGTTTATAGAGACAGCCATGTAGATGTTTCCATGTTTATACAGATAGCGGTGTAGACATTTCCATGTTTATAGAGATAGTGGTGTACATATTTCCATATTCATACAGATAGCGGTGTCACTATTTCCATGTTTATACAGATAGCAGTGGAGATATTTCCATGTTTATACAGATAGCGGTGGAGATATTTCCATGTTTATAGAGATAGCGGTGTAGATATTTCCATGTTTATACAGACAGCGTTGTGGCTATTTCCATGTTTATACAGATAGCGGTGTAGATATTTCCATGTTTATAGAGATGGCTGTGTAGATATTTACATATTTATACAGATGGCAGTGTAGTTATTTCCATGTTTAGACAGATAATGGTGTAGATATTTCCATGTTATACAGATTGCGTTGTAGGTATTTCCATGTTAATAGAGATAGCGGTTTAGACATTTCCATGTTTCTTCAGATGGCTGTGTGGATATTTCCATGTGTATACAGATGGCAGTGTAGATATTTCTATGTTTATACATATGGAGGTGTAGATATTTCCATGTTTATACAGATTGAGGTGTAGGTATTTCCATGTGTATACAGATGGCAGTATAGACATTTCCATGTTTATACAGATGGAGGTGTAGATATTTCCATGTTTATACAGATGTCTGTGTAGATATTTCCATGTTTTTACAGATGGCGGTGTAGATATTTCCATGTTTATACAGATAGCGGTGTGGCTATTTCCATGTTTATACAGATAGCGGTGGAGATATTTCCATGTTTATAGAGATAGCGGTGTAGATATTTCCATGTTTATACAGATAGCTGTGTGGCTATTTCCATGTTTATACAGATAGCGTTGGAGATATTTCCATGTTTATACAGATAGCGGTGGAGATATTTCCATGTTTATACAGATAGCGTTGGAGATATTTCCATGTTTATAGAGATAGCAGTGTGTATATTTCCATGTTTATACAGATATCTGTGTGGCTATTTCCATGTTTATACAGATAGCGATGTAGATATTTCCATGTTTATAGAGATGGCTGTGTAGATATTTACATATTTATACAGATGGCAGTGTAGATATTTCCATGTTTAGACAGATAATGGTGTAGATATTTCCATGTTTATACAGATTGCGGTGTAGGTATTTCCATGTTTATACAGATAGCGGTGTAGATATTTCCATGTTTACAGATGGCTGTGTAGATATTTCCACGTGTATACAGATGGCAGTGTAGATATTTCCATGTTTATACAGATGGAGGTGTAGATATTTCCTTGTTTATACAGATGACTGTGTAGATATTTCCATGTTTTTAAGATGGCGGTGTAGATATTTCCATGTTTATACAGATAGCGGTGTGGCTATTTCCACGTTTATACAGATAGCGGTGGAGATATTTCCATGTTTATAGAGATGGCTGTGTAGATATTTCCATGTTTATACAGATAGCGGTGTAGATATTTCCATGTTTATAGAGATGGCTGTGTATATATTTACATATTTATACAGATGGCAGTGTAGATATTTCCATGTTTAGACAGATAATGGTGTAGATATTTCCATGTTTATACAGATTGCGGTGTAGGTATTTCCATGTTTATAGAGATAGCGGTGTAGATATTTCCATGTTTATACAGATGGCTGTGTGGATATTTCCATGTGTATACAGATGGCAGTGTAGATATTTCCATGTTTATACAGATGGAGGTGTAGATATTTCCATGTGTATACAGATGACTGTGTAGATATTTCCATGTTTTTACAGATGGCGGTGTAGATATTTCCATGTTTATACAGATAGCGGTGTGGCTACTTCCATGTTCATACAGATAGCGGTGTAGATATTTCCATGTTTATAGAGATGGCTGTGTAGATATTTACATGTTTATACCGATGGCAGTGTAGACATTTTCATGTTTATACAGATAATGGTGTAGATATTTCCAGGTTTATACAGATGACTGTGTAGTTATTTCCATGTTTATACAGATGGCGGTGAAGATATTTCCATGTTTATAGAGACAGCCATGTAGATGTTTCCATGTTTATACAGATAGCGGTGTAGACATTTCCATGTTTATAGAGATAGCGGTGTAGATATTTCCATATTCATACAGATAGCGGTGTCACTATTTCCATGTTTATACAGATAGCGGTGGAGATATTTCCATGTTTATACAGATAGCGGTGAAGATATTTCCATGTTTATAGAGATAGCGGTGTAGATATTTCCATGTTTATTCAGATAGCGTTGTGGCTATTTCCATGTTTATACAGATAGCAGTGTAGATATTTCCATGTTTATAGAGATGGCTGTGTAGATATTTACATATTTATACAGATGGCAGTGTAGTTATTTCCATGTTTAGACAGATAATGGTGTAGATATTTCCATGTTTATACAGATTGCGGTGTAGGTATTTGCATGTTTATAGAGATAGCGGTGTAGACATTTCCATGTTTCTTCAGATGGCTGTGTGGATATTTCCATGTGTATACAGAAGGCAGTGTAGATATTTCTATGTTTATACAGATGGAGGTGTAGATATTTCCATGTTTATACTGATTGCGGTGTAGGTATTTCCATGTGTATACAGATGGCAGTATAGATATTTCCATGTTTATACAGATGGAGGTGTAGATATTTCCATGTTTATACAGATGTCTGTGTAGATATTTCCATGTTTTTACAGATGGCGGTGTAGATATTTCCATGTTTATACATACAGCGGTGTGGCTATTTCCATGTTTATACAGATATCGGTGGAGATATTTCCATGTTTATAGAGATAGCGGTGTAGATATTTCCGTGTTTATACAGATAGCGGTGTGGCTATTTCCATGTTTATACAGATAGCAGTGTAGATATTTCCATGTTTATAGAGATGGCTGTGTAGTTATTTCCATGTTTATACAGATGGCAGTGTAGATATTTCCATGTTTGTGCAGACAGTGGTGTAGATATTTCCATGTTTATACAGATGACTGTGTAGGAAGTTCCATGTTTATACAGATGGCGGTGTAGATATTTCCATGTTTATACAGATAGCGGTGTGGCTATTTCCATGTTTATACACATAGCGGCGTAGATATTTCCATGTTTATAGAGATGGATGTGTAGATATTTACATGTTTATACAGATGGCAGTGTAGATATTTCCATGTTTATACAGATAGTGGTGTAGATATTTCCAGGTTTATACCGATGATTGTGTAGGTATTTCCATGTTTATACAGATGGTGGTGTAGATATTTCCATGTTTATAGAGATAGCCATGTAGATATTTCCATGTTTATACAGATAGCGGTGTAGACATTTCCATGATTATAGAGATAGCGGTGTAGATATTTCCATATTTATACAGATAGCGGTGTCACTATTTCCATGTTTATACAGATAGCGGTGTAGATATTTCCATGTTTATACAGATAGCGGTGGAGATATATCCATGTTTATACAGATAGCGGTGCAGATATTTCCATGTTTATAGAGATAGCGGTGTAGATATTTCCATGTTTATACAGATAGCTTTGTGGCTATTTCCATGTTTATACAGATAGCGGTGTACATATTTCCATGTTTATAGAGATGGCTGTGTAGGTATTTACATATTTATACAGATGGCAGTGTAGATATTTCCATGTTTATACAGATGGAGGTGTACATATTTCCATGTTTATACAGATGACTGTGTAGGTATTTCCATGTTTTTACAGGTGGCGGTGCAGATATTTCCATGTTTATACAGATAGCGGTGTGGCTATTTCCATGTTTATACAGATAGCGGTGTAGATATTTCCATGTTTATAGAGATGGCTGTGTAGATATTTACATACTTATACAGATGGCAGTGTAGATATTTCCATGTTTAGACAGATAATGGTGTAAATATTTACATGTTTATATTGATTGCGGTGTAGGTATTTCCATGTTCATGAAGATAGCGGTGTAGATATTTCCATGTTTATACAGATGGCTGTGTGGATATTTCCATGTGTATACAGATGGCAGTGTTGATATTTCCATGTTTATACAGATGGATATGTAGATATTTCCGTGTTTATACAGATGACTGTGTAGATATTTACATGTTTTACAGATGGCGGTGTAGATATTTCCATGTTAATACAGATCGCGGTGTGGCTATTTCCATGTTCATACAGATAGCGGTGTAGTTATTTCCATGTTTATAGAGATTGCAGTGTAATTATTTCCATGTTTATAGAGATAGCAGTGTAAATATTTCCATGTTTATGCAAATATCAGTGTAGGTATTTCCACGTTTATACAGAGAGCGTTTTTGTTATTTCCATGTTTATACAGGTAGTGGTGTAGATATTTCCATGTTTATACAGCTCGGGGTGTAGATATTTTCATCCTTATTCAGATGGCAGTGTAGATATTTCCAAGTTTATACAGATAGCGGTGTAGATATTTCCATGTTTATAAAGATGGCGGTGTAGATATTTCTATGTTTATGGAGATGGCAGTGAAGATATTTTCATGTTTATAGTGATGGCGCTGTAGATATTTCCATGTTTATAGAGATAGCAGTGTGGATATTTCCATGTTTATACAGATGGCTGTGTAGATGTTTCCATGTTTATACAGATACCAGTGTAGATATTTCAATGTTTATGCAGATAGCAGTGGAGTTATTTCCATGTTTATACAGATAGCGATGTAGTTATTTACATGTTTATACAGATAGCGGTGTAGATATTTCCATGTTTATACAGAGAGCGCTGTTGATATTTCCTTGTTTATAGAGATGGCGGTGTAGATATTGCCATGTTTATAGAGATGGCGGTGTAGATATTCCCATGTTTATACAGATAGCGTTGTAGGTTTTTCCATGTTTATACAGATAACGGTGTAGATATTTCCATGTTCATGCAGAAGTCGGTGTAGGTATTTCGATGTGTATAGAGATCGCGTTGTAGATGTTTCCATGTTTATAGAGATGGTAGTGTAGAAATTTCCATGTGTATAGAGTTAGTGGTGTAGATATTCCCATGTTTATACAGATGGCTGTGAAGATATTTCCATGTGTATATAGATGGTCACGTAAATATTTCCATATTTCTAGAGATAGCGGTGTAGATGTTTCCTTGTTTATACAGACGGCAGTGTAGATATTTCCATGTTTACAATGATAGCGTTGTAGATGTTTCCTTGTTTATACAGATGGCAGTGTAGATATTTCCATGTTTACAATGATAGCAGTGTAGATATTTCCATATTTATACAGATGGCGGTGTACATATTTCAATGTTTATATAGATGGCATTGTAGATATTACCATGTTTATACAGAAGGCAGTGTAGATATTTCCATGTTTATACAGATAGCTTTGTAGATATTTCCATTTTTATACAGATGACGGTGTAGATATTTCCCTGTTTATAGAGATAGCGGTGTAGATATTTCCGTCTTTGCACAGATTGCGGTGTAGATATTTCCATGTTTATTCAGGTAGCGGTGTAGATATTTCCATGTTTACACAGTTAGCTCTGTAGATATTTCCATGTTTACACCGATAGCATTGTAGATATTTCCATGTTTATATAGATAGCGGTTTACATATTTCAATGTTTATTCAGATAGCGGTGTAGACATTTCCATGTTTATAGAGATAGCGTTGTAGATATTTCCATATTTATAGAGATAGCGGTGTAGATATTTCCATGTTTACACGCATAGCGGTGTAGATATTTCCATGTTTATACAGATCGTGGTGTAGGTACTTCCATGGTTATACAGATAGCGGTGTACATAATTCCATGTTTATACAGGTAGCGGTCTGGAAATTTCCATATTTATACAGATCACTGTGTAGATATTTCCATCTTTCTACAGATGGCAGTGTAGAGATTTCCATGTTTATAGAGATGGTGCTGTAGATATTTCCATGTTTATACAAATTGCAGTGTAGATATTTCCATGTTCATGCAGATGGCGGTGTAGACATTTCCAGGTTTATAGACATGGCGGTGTAGATATTTCTATGTTTATAGCGATAGCGGTGTAGATATTTCCATGTGTATAGAGATGGCGGTGATGTTATTTCCATGTTTATAGAGATAGTGGTGTAGACATTTCCATGTTTATACAGATATCGGTGTATATATTTCCATGTTTATACAGATAGCGTTGTTGGTATTTCCATGTTTATACAGACAGCGGTGTAGATATTTCCTTGTTTGTACAGCTAGCGGCGTAGATATTTCCAACTTTATAGAGATGGCAGTGTAGATATTTCCATATTTATACAGATAGCGGTGTAGATATTTCCATGTTTATACAGATAGCAGTGTAGATATTTCCATGTTTATAGAGATAACGGTGTAGGTATTTCCATATTCATAAAGATAGCGGTGTAGATATTTCCATATTTATACAGATGGCGGTGTAGATATTTCCATGTTTATACAGATGGCGGTGTGGATATTTCCATGTTTATAAAGATAGCGGTGTAGATATTTCCACGTTTATACAGATAGCGGTGTAGATATTTCCACGTTTTCAGAGATAGCGGTGTAGATATTTCTATCTTTGCACAGATTGCGGTGTACATATTTCCATCTTTATACAGATGGCGGTGTAGATATTTCCATGTTTATAGATATAGTGGTGTAGATATTTCCATGTTTGTACAGATGGCAGTGTAGATAGTTCCATGTTTATGGAGATGGTGTAGATATTTTCATGTTCATAGAGATGGCGGTGTAGATATTTCCATGTTTATAGAAATGGCGGTGTAGATATTTCCATGTTTATACAGATGGCCGTGTAGGTATTTCCATGTTTATATAGATAGCGGTGTAGAAACTTCCATGTTTATACAGATGGCGGTGTAGATACTTCCATGTTTATACAGATAGCGGTGTTGGTATTTCCATGTTTATACAGATAGCGATGTAGATATTTCCATGTTTATTCAGATAGCAGTGTAGATACTTCCACGTTTATACAGATAGCGGGGTAGATATTTCCAAGTTTATAAAGATAGCGGTGTAGATATTTCCATGTTTGTACAGATAGCGGTGTAGATATTTCCATGTTTATGCAGATAGCGGCGTATATATTTCCATGTTTATAGATATGGCTGTGTAGTTATTTCCATGTGTATAGAGATAGCGATGTAGATATTTCCATGTTTATACAGTTAGCGGTGTAGATATTTTCATGTTTATACAGACGGCGGTGTTGGTATTTCCATGTGTATACAGATAGCGGTGTAGATATTTCCATCTTTATACAGCTCGCGGTATAGATATTTCCATCTTTTTACAGATGGCAGTGTGGATATTTCCATGTTTATACAGATAGCGGTGGAGATATTTCCAGGTTTATACAGATAGCGGTGTAGGTATTTCCACGTTTATACAGGTAGCAGTGTAGAAATTTCCATGTTTATACAGATAGAGGTGTAGATATTTCCATGTTTATGCAGATAGTGGTGTAGATATTTCCATGTTTATAGAGATGGCAGTGTAGGTTTTTCCATGTGTATAGAGATAGCAATGTAGATATTTCCATGTTTATTCAGATAGCGGTGTAGATACTTCCATGTTTATACAGATAGCGGTGTTGGTATTTCCATGTTTATAGAGATGGCGGTGAAGTTATTTCCATGTGTATAGAGATAGCGATGTAGATATTTCCATGTTTATACAGATAGCAGTGTAGATATTTCCATATTTAAAGAGATAGCGGTGTAGATATGTCCATGTTTATACAGATGGCCGTGTAGATATTTCCATGTTTATACAGATAGCGTTGTAGATATTTCCATGTTTATGCAGATAGCGGTGTAGATATATCAGTGTTTATAGAGATGGCGGTGTAGGTATTTCCATGTGTATAGAGATAGCGATTTAGATATTTCCATGTTTATACAGATAGCTCTGTAGATATTTTCATGTTTATACAGACGGTGGTGTTGGTATTTCCATGTTTATACAGATAGCTGTGTAGATATTTCATTCTTTATACAGCTCGCGGTATAGATATTTCCATCCTTTTACAGATGGCAGTGTGGATATTTCCATGTTTATACAGATAGCGGTGTAGATACTTCCATGTTTATACAGATAGCGGTGTTGGTATTTTCATGTTTATACAGATAGCGATGTAGATATTTCCATGTTTATACAGATAGCGGTGTAGATATTTCCATGTTATACATATAGCGGTGTAAATATTTCCACATTTATACAGATAGCGGTGTAGATATTTCCATCTTTTTACAGATAGCGGTGTAGATATTTCCATGTTTACACAGATAGCGGAGTAGGTATTTCCATGTTTACACAGATAGCGACGTAGATATTTCCATGTTTATACAGATAGCGGCGTAGATATTTCCATGTTTATAGAGATGGCGGTGTAGGTATTTCCATGTGTATAGAGATAGCGATGTAGATATTTCCATGTTTATACAGATAGCGGTGTAGATATTTTCATGTTTATACAGACGGTTGTGTTGTTTTTTCCATGTATATACAGATAGCGGTGTAGATATTTCCATCTTTATACAGTTCGCGGTATAGATATTTCCATCTTTTTACAGATGGCAGTGTGGATATTTCCATGTTTATACAGATAGCGGTATAGATATTTCCATGTTTATACAGATGGCGGTGTAGTTCATTCCATGTTTATGGATATGGCGGTGTAGATATTTTCATGTTTATAGAGATGGCGGTGTAGATATTTCCGTGTTTATAGAGATAGCTGTGTTGATATTTCCATGTTTATAGAGATAGCTGCGTAGGTAATTCCATGTTTATAGAGATAGGGATGCAGATATTTCCATGTTTATACAGATGGCTGTGTAGATATTTCCATGTGTATGCACATGACATTGTTGATATTTGCATGTTTATAGAGATAGTGATGTAGATATTTCCATGTTTATGCAGATGACTGTGTAGATATATGCAGGTATATACAGATGGCGGTGTAGATATTTCCATGATTATAGAGATAACGGTGTAGATATTTCCATGTTTTTACAAATAGAGGTGTAGATATTTCCATGTTTATAGAGATAGCAGTGTAGATATTGCCATATTTATACAGATAGCGGTTTAGATGTATCCATGTTTATACAGATCACGGTGTAAATATTTCCATGTTTATACAGATGGCATTGTTGATTTTTCCATGTTTATACAGATAGCGGTGGAGATATTTCCACGTTTATACAGATAGCGGGGTAGATATTTCCAAGTTTATACAGATAGCGGTGTAGATATTTCCATGTTTATACAGATAGCGGTGTAGATATTTCCATGTTTATGAAGATAGCGGTGTGGATATTTCCATGTTTATACAGATGACTGTGTAGATATATGCATGTATATACAGATGTCGGTGTAGATATTTCCATGTTTATAGAGATAACGTTGTAGATATTTCCATGTTTTTACAGATAGAGGTGTAGATATTTCCATGTTTATAGAGATAGCAGTGTAGATATTTCCACATTTATACAGATAGCGGTTTTGATGTTTCCATGTTTATACAGATCACGGTGTAGATATTTCCATGTTTATACAGATGGCAGTGTAGATATTTCCGTGTTTACACAGATAGCGGTGCAGATATTTCCATGTTTATAGAGATAGCGGTGTAGATATTTCCATGTTTACAGAGATAGCGGTGTAGATGTTTCCATCTTTGCACAGATTGCGGTGTACATATTTCCATCTTTACACAGATAGCTGTATAGATATTTCCAAGTTTACACACATAGCTGTGTGGATACTTCCATGTTTACAGATTTAGCGTTGTAGACATTTCCATGTTTACACAGATAGCGGTGTAGATATTTCCACGTTTATAAAGATAGCAGTGTAGATATTTCCACATTTAAACAGATAGCGTTGGAGATATTTCCACGTTTATACAGATATCGATGTAGATATTTCCACGTTTATACAGATAGCGTTGTAGATATTTCCTCGTTTATACAGATAGCGGTGTAGATATTTCCACATTAATACGGATAGCGTTGGAGATATTTCCACGTTTATACAGATATCGATGTAGATATTTCCACGTTTATACAGATAGCGTTGTAGATCTTTCCATATTTACACAGATAGCGGTGTAGGTATTTCCATGTTTACACAGATAGCGATGTAGATGTATCCTTGTTTATACAGATGGCTGTGTAGATATTTCCATGTGTATACACATGGCAGTGTAGGTATTTCCATGTTTATAGAGATGGTGGTGTAGACATTTGCATGTTTATAGAGATAGCGGAGTAGATATTTCCATGTTTATACAGATGGCTGTGTAGATATTTCCAGGTGTGTACAGATGGCGGTGTAGATATTTCCATGTTTATTGATATGGTGGTGTAGATATTTCCATGTTTATACAGATGACTGTGTAGGTATTTGAATGTTTATACAGATGGAGGTGTAGATATTTCCATGTTTCTAGAGATAGCGTTGTAGATATTTCCATGTTTCTACAGATATCGGCGTAGATATTTCCATATTTATACAGATAGCGGTGTAGATATTTCCATATTTAAAGAGATAGCGGTGTAGATATGTCCATGTTTATACAGATGGCGGTGTAGATATTTCCATGTTTATACAGATGACGGTGTAGATATTTCCACGTTTATACAGATAGCGGTGTAGATATTTCCACGTTTATACAGATAGCGGTGTAGATATTTACAGTTTTATACAGACAGCGGTGTAGATATTTCCACTTTTATACAGATAGCAGTGTAGATATTTTCATGTTTATACAGATAGCGGCCTAAATATTTCCATCTTTATACAGATAGCTGTGTAGATATTTCCATGTTTGTACAGATAGTGGTGTACATATTTCCATGTTTACTCAGATAGTGTTGCGGATATTTCCATGTTTATACAGATAGCCGTGTAGATATTTCCATGTTTATGCAGTAGGCGGTGTAGATATTTCCGTGTTTATGCAGATGGCGGTGTAGATATTTCCTAGTTTGTAGAGATGGCGGTGTAGATGTTTCCATGTTAATAGAGATAGCGGTGAAGATATTTCCATGTTTATAGAGATAGCGGTGTCGGTATTTCCATGTTAATAGAGATAGCGGTGTAGATATTTCCATGTTTATACAGATAGCAGTGTAGATATTTCCATGTTTATACGGATAGCGGTGTTGTTATTTCCATGTTTCTAGGGATAGCGGTGTGGATATTACCATGTTTATACAGATAGCGGTGTTGGTATTTCCATGTTGATGCAGATAGCGGTGTAGATATTTCAATGTTTATAGAGATGGCTGTGTAGATATTTCCATGTTAAAAGAGATGGCAGTGTAGATATTTCCATGTTTATACAGATGGCGGTGTAGATATTTCCATATTTACAATTGGTGGTGTAGTTATTTGCAAATTTACTCAGATAGCTGTGTAGATATTTCCATGTTTACACAGATATCGTTGTAGATATTTCCATGTTTATACTGATAGCGGTGTAGGTATTTCAATGTTTATAGAGATAGTGGTGTAGATATTTCCATGTTTATACATATTGTGGTGTAGATATTTCCATGTTTACACATATAACGGTGTAGATATTTCCAAGTTTACAGAGATATCTGTGTAGATATTTCCATGTTTACACATATAGCATTGTATATATTTCCATGTTTATTCAGATAGCGGTGTAGATATTTCCTTGTTTATACAGATAGCGGTGGAGGTATTTTCATGTTTATAGAGATAGCTTCGTAGGTATTTCCATGTTCATAGAGATTGCGTTGTAGGTAATTCCTTGTTTATAGTGATAGCGGTGCAGATATTTCCATTTTTATACAGATAGCGGTGTAGTTATTTCCATTTTTATGCATATAGCGGTGTAGATATTTCCATGTTTACAGAGATGGCTGTGTAGATATTTCCATGTTTATACAGATGGCAGTGTAGATATTTCTTTGTTTATACAGATGGTGGTGCTGATATTTCCATGTTTATACAGATGACTTTATAGGTATTTCCATTTTTATACAGATGTCGGTGTAGATATTTTCATGTTTATAGAGACAGCGGTATGGGTATTTCCACGTTTATACAGATAGCAGTGTAGACATTTAAATGTTTACGGAGATACTGGTGTAAATATTTCTAAATTCAAACTGATAGCGGTGTAGATATTTCCATGATTATACAGATAGCGGTTTAGATATTTCCATGATAACAGAGATAGCGGTGTAGATATTTCCATGTGTATACAGATGGCAGTGTAGATATTTCCATTTTGCACAGATTCCGGTGTAGATACTTTCATCTATACACAGATAGCGGAGTAGATATTTCCCAGTTTACACAGACAGCTGTGTAGATATTTCTATGTTTACATAGATTGCATTGTAGGTATTTCCCTGTTTACACAGATAGCGGTATAGATATTTCCAGGTTTATACAGATAGCGGTTTATTTATATCAGTGTTTATACAGATAGCCGTGGAGATATTTCCATGTTTATAGAGATAGCTTTGAAGATATTTCCATGTTTACAGATAGCGGTGTAGATGTTTCCATGTTAATAGAGATAGCAGTGTAGATATTTCCATGTATATACAGATGACTCTGTAGATATTTTCATGTTTATACAGATGGTGGTGTAGATATTTCCATGTTTACACAGAGAGCATTGTAGATATTTCCAAATTTATACAGATAGCGGTGTAGGTATTTCCATGTTTATATAGATAGCCGTGTAGATATTTGTATGATTATACAGATAGCGGTGTTGGTATTTCCATGTTTATACAGATAGCGGTGTAGATATTTCCATGTTTATACAGCTCGCGGTGTAGATATTTACATCTTTATACTGATGGCAGTGTGGATATTTCAATGTTTATACAGACATCGGTGTAGATAGTTCCATGTTTATGGAGATGGCAGTGCAGATATTTTCATGTTTATAGAGATGGCGGTTTAGATATTTCCATGTTTATAGAGATGACGTTGTAGATGTTTCTATGTTTATGCAGATAGCGGTGTAGATATTTGAATGTTTATACAGATAACGGTCTAGATATTTCCATGTTTATACAGATCGCGGTGAAGGTATTTCCATGTTTATACAGATGGCGGTGTAGATATTTCCATGTTTATACAGATAGCAGTGTAGATATATCCAAGTTTATACAGATAGTGGTGTAGGTATTTCCATGTTTATAATGATAGCGGACTTTATATTTCCATGTTTACACAGATAGCGTTGTAGAAATTTTCACGTTTATAGAGATAGTGGTTTACATATATCCAAGTTTATACAGATAGCGGTGTAGATATTTCCATGTTTACGGAGATAGCGGTGTAGATATTTCCATGTTTATACAGATAGTGGTGTAGATATTTCCATGTTTATACGGATTGTGGTGTAGATATTTCCATTTTTATACAAGTAGCGGTGTAGTTATTTCCGTGTTTAAACAGATCACGGTGTAGATATTTCCATCTTTTTACAGATGGCGGTGTAGATATTTCTATGTTTATACAGATGGCGGTGTAGATATTTCCATGTTTATGCAGATGGTGTTGTAGATATTTCCATGTTCATAGAGATGGCGGTGTAGATATATCTATGTATGTAGTGATAGTAGTGTAGATAATCCCATGTTTATAGAGATGGTGTTGTAGGTATTTGCATGTTTACGGGTATAGTGGTGCAGATATTTCCATGTTTATACAGATAGCGGTGTAGATATATCCATGTTTATAAAGAAAGCGGTGTTGGTATTTCCTCGTTAAAACAGATAGCGGTGTAGATATTTCCATGTGTATTCAGCTGGTGATGTACATATTTCCATCGTTATACAGATAGCAGTGTAGATACTTCCATGTTTATGCAGATAGCGGTGTCGTTATTTCCATGTTTACACAAATGGCGGTGTAGATAGTTCCATGTTCATGGAGATGGTGGTGTAGATATTTTCTTGTTTATAGAGATGGCGGTGTAGATATTTCCATGTTTATAGATATTGCGGTGTAGTTATTTCCATGTTTATACAGATCGTGGTGTAGATATTTCCATGTTTATACAGATGGCGGTGTAGATATTTCCATTTTTATACAAGTAGCGGTGTAGATATTTCCATGTTTATGCAGATCGCGGTGTAGATATTGCCATCTTTTTACAGATGGCGGTGTAGATATTTATATGTTTATACAGGTGGCGTTGTAGATATTTCCATGTTTATGCAGATGGCGTTGTAGATATTTCCATGTTTATAGAGATGGCGGTGTAGATATTTCTATGTATGTAGAGATAGCAGTGTAGATAATCTCATGTTTATACAGATGGAGTTGTAGTTATTTCCATGATTATGGGGTATAGTGGTGTAGTTATTTCCATGTTTATACAGATAGCGGCGTAGCTATATCCATGTTTATACAGCTCGCGGTGTAGATATTTACATCTTTATACAGATGGCAGTGTAGATATTTCCATGTTCATAAAGATGGCGGTGTAGATATTTCCATGTTTATAGAGATGGCGGTGTACATATTTCCATCTTTACAGAGACAACGGTGTAGATATTTCCATGTTAATAGAGATAGCGGTGTAGGTATTTCCATGTTCATAGAGATAGCGGTGTAGATATTTCCATGTTTATACTGATGGAGGTGTAGTTATTTCCATGTTCATAGAGATAGCGGCGTAGATATTTCCAAGTTTGTACTGATGGCTGTGTAGATATTTCCATGTGTATACAGATGGCAGTGTAGTTATTTCCATGTTTATATAGATCGGGGTGTAGATATTTCCATGTTTATACAGATGACTGTGTAGATATTTCCATATTTTACAGATGGTGGTGTAGTTATTTCCATGTTTATAGGGATAAAATTGTAGAAATTTCCATGTTTATGCAGATGGCGGTGTATTTATTTCCATGTTTATGGAGATATGTGTGTAGATATTTCCATATTTATACAGCCGGTGGTGTAGATGTTTCCATGCTTATACATATAGTGGTATAGATATTTCCATTTTTATAGAGATACCGGTGAAGATATTTCCATGTTTATACAGATCGTGGTGTATATATTTCCATGTTTATACAGATAGCGGTGTAAATGTTTAAATGTTTATACAGATGGCAGTGTAGTTATTTCCATGTTTATACAGATGGCGGTGTTGATTCTTCCATGTTTATACAGATGGCAGTGTTGAAATTTAAGTGTTTATATATATGGCAGTGTAGATATTTCCATGTTTATACAGATGGCGGAGTAGGTATTTCCCTGTTTATAGAGACTTTGGTGTAGATATTTCCATGTTTATACAGATGGCTGTGTACATATTTCCGTGTTTGTATAGATGGTGGTGCAGATATTTCCATGTTTATACAGAAAGCGGTGTTGATATTTCCAAGTTTATACAGATGGGGGTGTAGATAGTCCCAAGTTTATACAGATGGTGCTGTTGATACTTCCATGTTTATACAGATGGCGGTGTTGATATTTCCATGTTTATACAGATGGCGGTGCAGATATATCCATGTTTATACAGATGGCGGTGTAGATATTTCCATCTTTATACAGATGGCGGTGTAGATATTTCCATGTTTATACAGATAGCGGTGAAGATATTTCCATGTTTATACAGATAGCGGTGTAGTTATTTCCAAGTTCATAAAGATAGCGGTGTAGATATTTTCATGTTTATAGAGATATCAGTGGAGATATTTCAATGTTTATACAGATAGCGGTGAAGATATTTCCATGTTCATGAAGATAGCGGTGTAGAGATTTCCATGTTTATACAGCTGGCGGTGTAGATATTTCCATGTTCATAAAGATAGTATTGTTGATATTTCCATGTTTATACAGATAGCGGTGGAGATATTTCAATGTTTATACAGATAGGGATGTGTATATTTCCATGTATATACAAATAGCGATGTAGACATTTCCAATTTTATACAGATAGCGGTGTAGATATTTCCACGTTTATACAGATAGTGGTGTGGATATTTCCATGTTTATAGAGATAGCGCTGTAGATATTTCCATGTTTATACAGATAGCGGTGAAGATATTACCATGTTTTCACAGATGGCGGTGTGGATATTTCCATCTTGGCACATATTGCGGTGTAGATATTTCGATTTTTACACAGATAGCGGTGTAGATATTTCCATGTTTACACAGATAGTGTTGTAGATATTTCCATGTTTACACAGATAGCATTGTTGATATTTGCATGTTTACACAGATAGCGGTGTAGATATTCCCATATTTATACAGATAGCGGTGTAGAAGTTTCCATGTTTACACAGATAGCGTTGTAGATATTTCCATGTTTATACAGATAGCGGTGTAGATATTTCCATGTTTATACAGATCGTGGTGTAGATACTTCCATGTTTATACAGATAGCGCTGTAGCTGTTTCCATGTTTATACAGATAGCGGTGTAGATATTCCCATATTTATACAGATAGCGGTGTAGAAGTTTCCATGTTTACACAGATAGCGTTGTAGATATTTCCATGTTTATACAGATAGCGGTGTAGATATTTCCATGTTTATACAGATCGTGGTGTAGATACTTCCATGTTTATAGAGATAGCGCTGTAGCTGTTTCCATGTTTATACAGGTAGCGGTGTAGAAATTTCCATGTTTATACAGATCGTAGTGTAGATATTTCCATCTTTCTACAAATGTCAGTGTAGATATTTCTATGTTTATACAGATGGCGGTTTTGATAATTCCATCTTTATACATATGGTGGTGTAAGTATTTCCATGTCTATACAGATAGCAGTGTAGATATTTCCATGTTTATACAGATAGCGGTGGAGATATTTCCATGTTTATACAGATAGCGGTGTAGGTATTTCCATGTTTATAATGATAACGGTGTAGATATTTCCAGGTTCATAGAGATGGCTTTGTAGATATTTCCATGTGTAAATAGATGGCAGTGTAGGAATTTCCATGTTTATAAAAATGGAGGTGAAGATACTTCCATGTCTATACAGATGACTGTGTAGATATTTCCATGGTTTTGCAGATGGCGGTGTAGATATTTCCATGTTTATACAGATAGCTTTGTGGCTATTTCCATGTTGATACAGAGAGAGAAGAGGATATTTCCATGTTTATAGAGATGTCCTGGTAGATATTTCCATGTTTATACAGATGGCAGTGTAGGTATTTCCATGTTTATAGACATATCTGTGTAGATATTGCCATTTTGATATCGATGGCGGTGTATATATTTCCATGTGTATACAGATTGCAGTGTAGTTATTTCCATGTTTATAGAGATGGCTGTTTAGATATTTCCATGTTTATACAGATTGCCGTGTAGATGTTTCCATGTTTATACAGATGACTGTGTAGCTATTTCCATGTTTATACAGATGACGGTGTAGTTATTTCCGTGTTTATACAGATAGCCATGTAGATATTTCCATGTTTATACTGATAGCTGTGAAGACATTTCCATGTTTATAGAGATAGCGGTGTAGATATTTCCATATTTATACAGATAGCAGTGTAGATATTTCCATGTTTATACAGATAGCGGTGTAGATATTTCCATATTTATACAGATAGCGGTGTAGTTATTTCCATGTTTACACAGATGACTGTGTATATATTTCCATGTTTATACAGATGACTGTGTATATATTTCAATGTTTGTACAGATGGCAGTGTAGATATATCCATATTTATATAGATATCGGTGTACATATTTCCATGTTTATACAGATAGCGGTGTGGCTGTTTCCATGTTTATACAGATAGTGATGTAGATATTTCCATGTTTACAGAGATGGCTTTGTCGATATTTCCATGTTTATAGAGATAGCAGTGTAGATATTTCCATATTTATACAGACAGCCATGTAGATATTTCCATGTTTACGCAGATGGCGGTGTAGATATTTCCATGTTTATACAGATTACTCTGTAAGTATTTCCATGGATATACAGATGGCGGAGTAGATATTTCTATGTTTATAGAGATAGCCATGTAGATATTTCCATGTTTATACAGATAGCCGTGTAGACATTTCCATGTTTATAGACATAGCGTTGTAGATATTTCCATATTTATATAGATAGCGGGGTAGATATCTCCATTTTTATACAGGTAGGGGTGTAGATATTTCCATGTTTAAGCAGATGGCGCTGTAGATACTTCCATGTTTATAGAGATGGCGGTGCAGATAGTTCCATGTTTATAGAGATAGCGGTGTAGATATTTCCATCTTTGCATAGATGGCAATGTATATATTTCCATCTTTACACAGATAGCGGTGTAGATATTTCTACATTTATACAGATAGCGGTGTAGATATTTACATGTTTATACAGATAGCGGTGTAGATATTTCCATGTTTGCAAAGATAGCGGTCTAGGTATTTCCATTTTTATGTAGCTAGCGGGGTACATATTTCCATGTTTACACAGATAGCGGTGTAGGTATTTCTATGTTTACACAGATAGGGTTGTAGATATTTCCATGTTTATACACATAGCAGTGGGGATATTTCCATGTTTATACACATAGCGGTGTGGATATTTCCATATTCATAGAGATAGCGGTGTAGTTATTTCCATGTTTATAAAGATACCAGCGTTGATATTTCCATGTTTATACAGATAGCAGTGGACATATTTACATGTTTATAAACATAGCGGTGTAAATATTTCCATGTTTATAGAGATAGCGTTGTAGATATTTCCATGTTTATACAGATTGCGGTGTAGATATTTCCATGTTTATACAGATGGCTGTGCAGATATTTCCACGTTTATACAGAGGGCTGTGTAGATATTTCCATGTTTATAGAGATAGCAGTGTAGATATTTCCATGTTTATACAGATAGCGGTGTAATTATTTCCATGTTTGCAGAGATAGCGGTGTAGATATTTCCATATATATACAGATAGCGGTGTAGATAGTTCCATGGTTATACAGATAGCGCTGTAGATATTTCCATGGTTATACAGATAGCGGTGTAGATAGTTCCATGGTTATACAGATAGCGGTGTAGATATTCCCATGTTTATACAGATCGCGGTGTAGATATGTCCATGTTTATACAGATGGCAGTGTAGTTATTTCCATGTTTATACAGATAGCGGTGTGGCTATTTGCATGTTTTTACAGATAGCGGTGTAGGCATTTCCATGTTTATAGAGATGGCTTTGAAGATATTTCCATTTTTGTACAGATGACAGTGTAGATATTTCCATGTTTATACAGATGACGGTGTAGATATTTCCATGTTTCTACAGACAACTGTGTAAGTATTTCCAAGTTTATACTGATGGTGGTGTAAATATTTCCTTGTTTATACAGATGCCTGTGTAGATAATTCCATGTTTTTACAGATGGCGGTGTAGGTATTTCCATGTTTATAGAGATAGCAGAATAGATATTTCCATGTTTATACAGATAGTGATGTAGATATTTCCATGTATATACAGATCGCGGTGTAGATATTTCCATGTTTATACTGATAGCGGTGTAGATATTTTCATGTTTATACAGATAGCGGTGTTGGTATTTCCATGTTTATACAGATAGCGTTGTAGATATTTCCATGTTTATACAGATCGCGGTGTAGATATTTTCATGTTTATACAGATAGCGGTGTAGATATTTCCATGTTTATACAGATAGCATTGTAGATATTTCCATGTTTATACAGTTCGCCGTGTAGATATTTCCATTTTTATACAGATGGCGGTGTAGATATTTCCATGTTTATACAGATGGAGGTGTAGATATTTCCATGTTTATACAGATCATGGTGTAGATATTTCCATCTTTCTTCAGATGGCAGTGTAGATATTTCCATGTTATACAGATAGCGGTGTTGTTATTTCCTTGTTTATAGGGTAGCGGTGTAGATATTTCCATGTTTAAACAGATAGCCTTGTAGTTATTTCCATGTTTATATCGATAGCGGTGTAGATATTTCCATATTTATAGAGACAGCGGTGTAGATATTTCCATGTTTATACAGATAGTGTTGTAGATATTTCCATGTTTATACAGATAGTGGGGTAGATATTTCCATGTTTATACAGATAGCGGTGTAGATATTACCATATTTAAAGAGATAGCGGTGTAGATATTTCCATGTTTATAGAGATAGCTGTGTAGGTATTCCCATGTTTACAGATAGTGGTGTAGATATTTCCATGTTTATACAGATCGTTGTGTAGATATTCCCATGTTTATACAGATAGCGGTGTAGAAATTTCCATGTTTACACAAGTAACGGTGTATATATTTCCATGTTTATACGGATCGCGGTGTAGATATTTCCATGCTTTTACAGATGGTGGTGTGGATATTTCTATGTTTATACAGATGGCGGTGTAGATATTTCCATGTTTATACAGATGGCGGTGTAGATATTTCCATGTTTATACAGTTAGTGGTGCATATATTTCCAAGTTTATTCAGAAAGCTGTGTAGATATTTCCATGTTTATAATGATGACTGTGTAGATATTTCCATGTTTATATGGATGTCGGTGTACATATTTCCATGTTTATAGAGATAGCAGTGTAGATATTTCCATGTTTTTTACAGATAGCGGTGCAGATACTTCCATGTTTCTACACGTAGCAGTGTAGATATTTCCATGTTTATGCAGATGACTGTGTAGATATTTCCACGTGTATACAGATGGCGGTTTAGATATTTCCATGTTTATAGAGATAACGGTGTAGATATTTCCATGTTTATAGAGATTGCGGTGTAGATATTTCCATGTTTATACAGATAGAGGTGCAGATATTTCCATGTTCATACAGATCGCAGTGTAGATTTTCCAAGTTTATACAGACAGCGGTGTAGATATTTCCATGTTTATACAGATAGCGGTGCAGATATTTGCATGTTCATACAGATAACTGTCTAGATATTTCCATGTTTATACAGATAGCGGTGTAGATATCTCCATGTTTATACAGATCGCGGTGGAGATATTTCCATGTTTATAGAGATGGCGGTGTAGATATTCCCATGTTTATGCAGATGTCATTGTAGTTATTTCCATGTTTATAGAGATGGCTTTGTAGATATTTCTATGTTTATAGAGATAGTAGTGTAGATAGTCCCATGTTTATAGAGATGGCGTGGTAGGTATTTCCATGTTTATGTGTATAGTGGTGTAGATATTTCCATGTTTATACAGATAGCGATGGAGTTATTTCCATGTTTACACAAGTGACGGTGTAGATAGATTCATGTTCATGGAGATGGTGGTGTAGATATTTCCATGTTTATAATGATGACTGTGTAGATATTTCCATGTTTATATGGATGTCGGTGTACATCTTTCCATGTTTATAGAGATAGCAGTGTAGTTATTTCCATGTTTTTTACAGATAGCGGTGCAGATACTTCCATGTTTCTACTCATAGCAGTGTAGATATTTCCATGTTTATGCAGATGACTGTGTAGATATTTCCACGTGTATACAGATGGCGGTTTAGATATTTCCATGTTTATAGAGATAACGGTGTAGATATTTCCATGTTTATAGAGATAGCGGTGTAGATATTTCCATGTTTATACAGATAGAGGTGCAGATATTTCCATGTTCATACAGATCGCAGTGTAGATTTTCCAAGTTTATACAGACAGCGGTGTAGATATTTCCATGTTTATACAGATAGTGGTGCAGATATTTGCATGTTCATACAGATAACGGTCTAGATATTTCCATGTTTATACAGTTAGCGTTGTAGATATTTCCATGTTTGTTCAGACAGCGGTGCAGATATTTCCATGTTTATACACATAGCGGTGCAGATATTTCCATGTTTACATAGATAGCGGTGGAGATGTTTCTATGTTTATACAGATAGCGATGTAGATATATCCATGTCTATACAGATAGCGGTGTAGATATTTGCATGTTTATACAGATAGCGGTGTAGATATTTCCATGTTTATACAGATAGCGGAGTAGATATTTCCACGTTTATACAGATAGCGGTGGAGGTATTTCTATGTTTATACAGATGACGGTGTAGATATTAACATGTTTATACAGATAGCGGTGTAGATAATTCCAAGTTTATTCAGATATTGGTGTAGGTATTTACATGTTTATACAGATCGCGGTGGAGATATTTCCATGTTCATACAGATGGCGCTGTTGACATTTCCATGTTTACACAGATAGCGGTGTAGATATTTCCAAGTTTATACAGATAGTGATGTAGGTATTTCCATGTTTATACAGATAGCGGTGTAGATATTTCGATGTTTATACAGATAGCGGTGTAGGAATTTCCATATTCATAGACATAGCGGTGTAGATATTTCCATGTTTATGCTGATGGCTGTGTAGATATTTCCATGTGTATACAGATGGCAGTGTAGATATTTCCATGTTTATACTCACGGAAGTGTAGATATTTCCATGTTTATATAGATGACTGTGTAGATATTTCCATGTTTTTACAGACGGCATTGTAGATATTTCCATGTCTATACAAATGGCGGTGTGGATATTTCCATGATTATACAGATGAAGGTGTTGATATTTCCAGGTTTATACAGATGGCGGTGTTGATATTTCCATGTTTATGGAGATGGCAGTGTAGATATTTCCGTGTTTATAGAGATTGCGGTGTAGATATTTCCATATTTACACAGAAATTGGTGTAGATATTTCCATGTTTATACAGATGACTGTGTAGATATTTCCACGTTTATACAGCTCACGGTGTAGGTATTTCCATGTTTATACAGATGGCGATGTAAATATTTTCATGTTTATGGAGATGACAGTGTAGATATTTTCATGTTTACAGAGATGGCGGTGTAGATATTTCCATGTTTATAGGGATTGTGGTGTAGATATTTCCATGTTTATAGAGATAGCGGTGTAGGTATTTCCATGTTTATAGAGATAGCATTGTAGATGTTTCCATGTTTATACTGATGGCTCTGTAGATTTTTCCATGTGTATACAGATGGCAGTGTAGATATTTCCATGTTTATAGACATGGTGGTGAATATATTTCCATGTTTATACAGATGACTGTGCAGATATTTCCATGTATATACAGATGGTGGTGTAGATATTTCCATGTTTATAGAGATAGCGTTGTAGCTATTTCCATGTTTATTCAAATAGCGGTGCAGATATTTCCATGTTTATACACATAGCGTTGTAGATATCTCCATGTTTATATAGATAGCGGTGGAGATGTTTCCATGTTTATACAGATAGCGGAGAAGTTATTTCCAACTATATGCAGATAGCGGTGGAGATATTTCTATGTTTATACAGATTGCGTTGTAGATGTTTAAATGTTTATACAGATAGCGGTGTAAATATTTCCAAGTTTATACAGATAGTGGTGTAGGTATTTCCATGTTTATACAGACAGCGGTGGAGATGTTTCCATGTTTATGCAGGTAGCGATGTAGATATTTCCATGTTTAAACAGATAGCGGTGTAGATATTTGCATGTTTTTACAGATAGCGGTGTAGATATTTCCATGTTTATACAGATAGCGGAGTTGATATTTCCATGTTTATACCTATAGCGGTGGGGATATTTCCATGTTTATACAGAAGGCGGTGTAAGTATTTCCATGTTTATACAGATAGCGGTGAAGATATTTCCAAGTTTGTGCAGATATTGTTGTAGGTATGTCCATGTTTATGCAGAATGCGGTGTAGATATTTCGGTGATTATACTGTTAGCGGTGTAGGTATTTCCATGTTTATAGAAATCTTGGTGTAGATATTTCCATGTTTATTCTGATGACTTTGTAGATATTTCCATGTGTATACAGATGGCAGTGTAGTTATTTCCATCTTTATACTCACTGAGGTGTAGATAATTCCATGTTTATATAGATGGCGGTGTAGGTATTTCCATGTTTATAGAGATAGTGGTGTAGATTTTTCCATGTTTATACAGATAGCGGTTTAGATATTTCCATGCTTATGGAGATACTTGTGTTGGTATTTCCATGTTTATGCACATAGCGGTGAAGATATTTCCATGTTTATACAGCTTGTGGTGTAGATATTTCCATCTTTGTACAGATGGCAGTGTAGGTATTTCCATGTTTATGCAGATAGCTGTGTAGATATTTCCATGTTTATAGAGATAGCGGTGTAGATATTTCCATATTTACACAGATAGCCGTGTAGATATTTCCATGTTTCTTCAGATGGCGGTGTACCTATTTCCATGTTTACACAGATAGCAGTGTGGCTATTTCCATGTTTATACAGATGGCAGTGTAGATATTTCCATGTTTACACAGATAGCGATGTACATATTTCCATGTTAATAGGGATAGCGGTGTAGATCTTTCCATGTTTATACAGATAGTGGTGTAGGTATTTCCATGTTTATACAGATAGCGGTGGAGATATTTCCATGTTTATACAGATGGCACTGTAGATATTTCCAAGTTTATACAGATGGCAGTGTGTATATTTCCATGTATATACAGATAGCGGTGAAGATATTTCCATGTTTATACAGATATCGGTGTAGGTATTTCAATGATTATAGAGATAGTGGTGTAGATATTTCCTTGTTTATACAGATGACTGTGTAGAGATTTCCAGGTGTATACTGATGGCAGTGTTGATATTTCCATGTTTATACAGACAGCGGTGTAGATATTTCCATGTTTATAGAGATAGCAGTGTAGATATTTCCATGTTCATACAGATAGCGGTGTAGATATTTCCATGTTTATACAGATAGCGGTGTAGTTATTTCCAAGTTCATAAAGATAGCGGTGTAGATATTTCCATGTTTCTAGAGATATCAGTGGAGATATTTCAAAGTTTATACAGATAGCGGTGAAGATAATTCCATGTTCATAAAGATAGCGGTGTAGGGATTTCCATGTTTATACAGCTGGCGGTGTAGATATTTCCATGTTCATAAAGATGGTATTGTTGATATTTCCATGTTTATGGAGATAGCGGTGGAGATATTTCAATGTTTATACAGATAGGGATGTGTATATTTCCATGTATATACAAGTAGCGATGTAGACATTTCCAATTTTATACAGAGAGCGGTGTAGATATTTCCACGTTTTTACAGATAGTGGTGTAGATATTTCCATGTTTATAGAGATAGCGGTGTAGATATTTCCATCTTTATACAGATAGCGGTGTAGTTATTACCATGTTTTCACAGATGGCGTTGTGGATATTTCCATCTTGGCACATATTGCGGTGTAGATATTTCGATGTTTACACAGACAGCGGTGTATATATTTCCATGTTTACACAGATATTGTTGTAGATATTTCCATGTTTACACAGATAGCATTGTAGATATTTGCATGTTTATACAGATAGCGGTGTAGTTATTTCCATATTTATACAGATAGCGGTGTAGAAGTTTCCATGTTTATACAGATAGCGGTGTAGATATTTCCATGTTTATACAGATAGCAGTGTAGATATTTCCATGTTTATACAGATCGTGGTGTAGATACTTCCATGTTTATACAGATAGCGGTGTAGCTGTTTCCATGTTTATACAGGTAGCGGTGTAGAAATTTCCATGTTTATGCAGATCGCGGTGTAGATATTTCCATCTTTCTACAAATGTCAGTGTAGATATTTCTATGTTTATTCTGATGGCGGTGTTGATATTTCCATGTTTATACAGATGGCGGTGCAGATATTTCCATGTTTATGCAGATGGCGGTGTAGATATTTCCATGTTTATAGAGATGGCGGTGTAGATATTTCTATGTTTATAGAGATAGCGGTGTAGATAATTCCATCTTTATACATATGGTGGTGTAAGTATTTCCATGTCTATACAGATAGCAGTGTAGATATTTCCATGTTTATACAGATAGCGGTGGAGATATTTCCATGTTTATACAGATAGCGGTGAAGGTATTTTCATGTTTATAATGATAACGTTGTAGATATTTCCAAGTTTATACAGATGGCTCTGTAGATATTTCCATGTGTATATAGATGGCAGTGTAGGAATTTCCATGTTTATACAAATGGAGGTGAAGATACTTCCATGTTTATACAGATGACTGTGGAGATATTTCCATGGTTTTGCAGATGGCGGTGTAGATATTTCCATGTTTATACAGATAGCTTTGTGGCTATTTCCATGTTGATACAGAGAGAGAAGAAGATATTTCCATGTTTACAGAGATGTCCTGGTAGATATTTCCATGTTTATACAGATGGCAGTGTAGGTATTTCCATGTTCATAGAGATAGCTGTGTAGATATTTCCATTTTGATATCGATGGCGGTGTAGATATTTCCATGAGTATACAGATGGCAGTGTAGTTATTTCCATGTTTATAGAGATGGCTGTTTAGATAATTCCATGTTTATATGGATTGCCGTGTAGATATTTCCATGTGTATATAGATGGCAGTGTAGGAATTTCCATGTTTATACAAATGGAGGTGAAGATACTTCCATGTTTATACAGATGACTTTGTTGATATTTCCAAGGTTTTTCAGATGGCGGTGTAGATATTTCCATGTTTATACAGATAGCTTTGTGGCTATTTCCATGTTGATACAGAGAGAGAAGAAGATATTTCACAGATGGCGGTGTGGACATTCCATCTTGGCACAGATTGTGGTGTAGATATTTCCATCTTTACAAAGATAGCGGTGTAGATATTTCCATGTTTACACAGATAGCATTGTAGATATTTCCATGTTTACACAGATAGCGTTGTAGATATTTGCATGTTTATACAGATAGTGGTGTAGGTATTTCCATATTTATACAGATAGCGGTGTAGATCTTTCCATGTTTATACAGATAGCGGTGGAGATATTTCCATGTTTATAGAGATAGCGGTGGAGATATTTCAATGTTTATAAAGATAGCGATGTACATATTTCCATGTTTATACAGATAGCGACGTAGATATTTCCAAGTATATACAGAGAGCGGTGTAGATATTTCCATGTTCATACAGATAGCGGTGTAGATATTTCCATGTTTTTACAGATAGCGATGTAGATATTACCATGTTTACACAGATGGCAGTGTAGATATTTCCATCTTGGCACAGATTGCGGTGGAGATATTTCCATCTTTACACAGATAGCGGTGTAGATATTTCCATGTTTACACAGATAGCAGTGTAGATATTTCCATGTTGACACAGATTGCGTTGTAGATATTTGCATGTTTATACAGATATCGGTGTAGATATTTCCATGTTTATACATATGACTGTGTAAATATTTCCAAGTATACACAGATAGCGGTGTAGATATTTCCCTGTTGATACAGATTTCGGTGTAGATATTTCCATGTTTATACAGATAGGGTGGTAAATATTTCCATGTTTATACAGATTGTGGTGTAGTTATTTCCATGTTTATGGAGATAGCGGTGTAGATATTTCCATGTTTATACAGTTGGCTTTGTAGTTATTTCCATGTTTATACAGATGAAGGTGTAGATATTTCCCTATTTATACTGATGACTGTGTAGATATTTTCATGTATTTGCAGATGGCGTTGTAGATATTTCCATGTTTATACAGATAGCGGTGTGGCTATTTCCATGTTCATTCAGATAGCAGTGTAGATATTTCCATGTTTATAGAGATGGCTTTGTAGATATTTCCATGTTTATACAGATGGCGTTGTAGATATTTCCATGTTTATACAGATCGCCGTGTGGCTATTTCCACGTTCATACAGATAGCATTGTAGATATTTCCATGTTTATAGAGATGGCTTTGTAGATATTTCCATGTTTATACATATGGCAGTGTAGATATTTCCATGTTTATAACGATGGCGGTGTAGATATTTCCATGTTTATACAGCTGACGCTGTAGATATTTTCATCTGTATACAGATGGCAGTGTAGATATTTCCATGTTTATACAGATAGTTGTGTAGATATTTCCATTTTTAACCAGATGGCGGTGTAGATAGTTCCATGTTTATGGAGATGGCGGTGTAGATATTTCCATGTTTATAGAGATGGCGGTGTAGATATTTCCACGTTTATACAGATAGCGGTGTAGATCTTTCCATGTACAGAAAGATAGCGGTGTAAATATTTCCATGTCTACAGAGATAGCAGTGGAGATATTTCAGTGTTTATACAGATACCGATGTATATATTTCCATGTTTATACAGATAGCGATGTATATATTTCCAATTTTATACAGATGGCGGTGTAGATATTTCCATGTTTATACAGATAGCGGTTTAGATATTTCCATGTTTATAGAGATATCATTGTAGATATTTCCATGTTTATAGAGGTAGCGGTGAAGGCATTTCCATGTTTATAGAGAAAGCGGTGTGGATATTTCCATGTTTATGCAGATGGCGGTGCAGATATTTCCATGTTTATACAGATAGCGGTGTAGATATTTCCATGTTTATGCAGATGACGGTGTAGATATTTTCATCTGTATACAGATGGCAGTGTAGATATTTCCATGTTTATACAGATAGTGGTGTAGATAATTTCCATTTTTAACGAGATGGTGGTGTAGATAGTTCCATGTTTATGGAGATGGCGGTGTAGATTTTTTCATGTTTATAGAGATGGTGGTGTAGATATTTCCACGTTTATACAGATAGCGGTGTAGATATTTCCAAGTTTATACAGATAGCCTTGTAGATATTTCCATGTTCAGAAAGATAGTGGTGTAGATATTTCCATGTTTACAGATATAGCGGTGGAGATATTTCAATGTTTATACAGATAGCGATGTACATATTTCCATGTTTATACAGATAGAGGTGTATATATTTCCAAGTTTATACATATAGCGGTGTAGATATTTCCATGTTTATACAGGTAGTGGTGTAGATATTTCCATGTTTATAGAGATATCGTTGTAGATATTTCCATGTTTATAGAGGTAGCGGTGAAGGCATTTCCATGTTTATAGTAAAAGCGGTGTGGATATTTCCATGTTTATGCAGATGGCGTTGCAGAAATTTCCATGTTTATACAGATAGCGGTGTAGATATTTCCATGTTTATACAGATGTCTGTGTAGTTATTTCCATGTTTATACAGATGGCGGTGTAGATATTTCGATGTTTATAGAGATAGCCATGTAGATATTTCCATGTTTATACAGATAGCGGTGTAGACATTTCCATGTTTATAGAGATGGCGTTGTAGATATTTCCATATTTATACAGATAGCGGTGTAGATATTTCCGTGTTTATACAGATAGCGGTATAGATATCTCCATGTTCATACAGATAGCGGTGTAGATATTTCCATGTTTATTCAGATCGTGCTGTAGATATTTCCATGTTTATACAGATAGCGGTGTAGATATTTCCACATTTATACAGATAGCGGTGTAGATAATTCCATGTTTACAGAGATAGCGGTGTAGATATTTCCAAATTTTCACAGATTGCAGCGTATATTTCCATCTTTACACAGATTGCGGGTTACATATTTCCAAGTTTACACAGATAGCTGTGCACATATTTCCATGTTTTCACAGATAGTATTGTAGATATTTCCATGTTTATACAGATAACGGTGTAGATATTTCCATGTTTATAAAGATAGCGGTGTAGATATTTCCATGTTTATAGAGATAGCGGTGGAGGAATTTCCATGTATATACTGATAGTGATGTAGATATTTCCATGTTTATACAGATAGTGGAGTAGATATTTCCCTGTTTATACAGATTTTGGTGTAGATATTTCCATGTTTATACAGATAGGGTGGTAGATATTTCAAAGTTTCTACAGATTGTGTTGTAGGTATTTCCATGTTTATAGAGATAGCGGTGTAGATATTTCCATGTTTATACAGATGGCTTTGTAGATATTTCCATTTTTATACAGATGAAGGTGTAGATATTTCCATATTTATACTGATGACTATGTAGATATTTCCATGTTTATACAGATGGCGTTGTAGATAATTCCATGTTTATACAGATAGCGGTGTGGCTATTTCCACGTTCATACAGATAGCAATGTACATATTTCCATGTTTATAGAGATGGCTTTGTAGATATTTCCATGTTTATACATATGGCAGTGAAGATATTTCCATGTTTATACAGATGGCGGTGTAGATATATCCATGTTTATGCAGATGGCGTTGCCGATATTTCCATGTTTATACAGATAGCGGTGTAGGTATTTCCAGGTTTGTACAGATAGCGGGGGAGATATTTCAATGTTTTTACAGATGGCAGTGTAGATATTTCCAAGTTTATACAGATAGCGGTGTAGATATTTCCATGTTTATACAGACTGCGGTGTAGATATTTCCATGTTTATACATATGACTGTGTAGATATTTCAACGTTTTTGCAGATGGCGGTTTAAATATTTCCATATTTATAGAGATAGCCGAGTAGATATTTCCATGTTCATGCAGATGGCGGTGAAGATATTTCCATGTTTATAGAGATGGCAGTGTAGATATTTCTATGTTTATAGAGATATCGGTGTAGATAATTCCATGTTTATAGAGAAGGCAGTGTAGGTATTTCCATGTTTATAGAGATAGTGGTGTAGGTATTTCCATGTTTACACAGATAGCGTTGTAGATATTTCCATGTTTATACAGATGGCGGTGTAGATATTTCCATGTTTATGCAGATGGCGGTGCCGACATTTCCATGTTTATACAGATAGCGGTGTAGGTATTTCCATGATTGTACAGATAGCGGGGGAGATATTTCCATGTTTATACAGATAGCGGTGGAGATATTTCAAGGTTTATACAGATGGCAGTGTAGATATTTCCTAGTTTATACAGATAGCGGTGTAGATATTTCCATGTTTATACAGACTGCGGTGTAGATATTTCCATGTTTATACAGATGACTGTGTAGATATTTCAACGTTTTTGTAGATGGCGGTTTAAGTATTTCCATATTTATAGAGATAGCCGTGTAGATATTTCCATGTTCATGCAGATGGCGGTGAAGATATTTCCATGTTTATAGAGATGGCAGTGTAGATATTTCTATGTTTATAGAGATATCGGTGTAGATAATTCCATGTTTATAGAGATGGCAGTGTAGGTATTTCCATGTTTACAGAGATAGTGGTGTAGGTATTTCCATGTTTATACAGATAGCGGTGTAAATATTTCCATGTTTATACAGATAGCGGTGTTGGTATTAACATGTTTATACAGATAGTGGTGTAGATATTTCCATGTTTATACAGCTGACGGTGTAGATATTTTCATCTGTATAAAGATGGCAGTGTAGATATTTCCATGTTTATACAGATAGTGGTGTAGATATTTCCATTTTTAACCAGATGGCGGTGTAGATAGTTCCATGTTTATGGAGATGGCGGTGAAGATATTTTCATGTTTATAGAGATGGCGGTGTAGATATTTCCACGTTTATACAGATAGCGGTGTAGATATTTCCATGTTTATACAGATAGCGGTGTAGATATTCCCATGTTCAGAAAGATAGCGTAGTAGATATTTCCATGTTTAGAAAGATAGCGGTGGAGATATTTCAATATTTATACAGATAGCGATGTACATATTTCCATGTTTATGCAGATAGCGATGTATATATTTCCAAGTTTATACAGATAGCGGTGTAGATATTTCCATGTTTATACAGGTAGTGGTGTAGATATTTCCATGTTTATAGAGATATCGTTGTAGATATTTCCATGTTTATAGAGGTAGCGGTGAAGGCATTTCCATGTTTATAGAGAAAGCGTTGTGGATATTTCCATGTTTATGCAGATGGAGGGGCAGATATTTCCATGTTTATACAGATAGCGGCGTAGATATTTCCATGTTTATACAGATGACTGTGTAGTTATTTCCATGTTTATACAGATGGCGTTGTAGTTATTTCCATGTTTATAGAGATAGCCATATAGATATTTCCATGTTTATACAGATAGCGGTGTAGTCATTTCCATGTTTATAGAGATGGCGTTGTAGATATTTCCACATTCATACAGATAGCGGTGTAGATATTTCCGTGTTTATACAGATAGCGGTATAGATATTTCCATGTTCATACAGATAGCGGTGTAGATATTTCCATATTTATACAGATCGTGCTGTAGATATTTCCATGTTTAAACAGATAGCGGTGTAGATATTTCCACATTTATACAGATAGCGGTGTAGATAATTCCATGTTTACAGAGATAGCGGTGTAGATATTTCCAAATTTTCACAGATTGCGGCGTACATATTTCCATCTTTACACAGATAGCGGGTTACAAATTTCCATGTTTACACAGATAGCTGTGTAGATATTTCCATGTATTCACAGATTGTGTTGTAGATATTTCCATGTTTATACAGATCACGGTGTAGATATTTCCATGTTTATAAAGATAGCGGTGTAGATATTTCCATGTTTATACAGATAGCGGTGGAGGTATTTCCATGTATATACTGATAGCGATGTAGACATTTCCATGTTTATACAGATAGTGGTGTAGATATATCCCTGTTTGTACAGATTTCGGTGTAGATATTTCCATGTTTATACAGATAGGGTGGTAGATATTTCCATGTTTATACAGATTGTGGTGTAGGTATTTCCATGTTTATAGAGATTGCGGTGTAGATACTTCCATGTTTATACAGATGGCTTTGTAGATATTTCCATGTTTATACAGACGAAGGTGTAGATATTTCCATATTTATACTGATGACTGTGTAGATATTTTCATGTATTTGCAGAAGGCTTTGTAGATATTTCCATGTTTATACAGATAGCGGTATGGCTATTTCCACATTCATTCAGATAGCAGTGTAGATATTTCCATGTTTATAGAGATGGCTTTGTAGATATTTCCATGTTCATACAGATGGCGTTGTAGATATTTCCATGTTTATACAGATAGCGGTGTGGCTATTTCCACGTTCATACAGATAGCAGTGTAGATATTTCCATGTTTATAGAGATGGCTTTGTAGATATTTCCATTTTTATACATATTGCAGTGTATATATTTCCATGTTTATACAGATGGCGGTGTAGATATTTCCATGTTTATGCAGATGGCGGTGCCGATATTTCCATGTTTATACAGATAGCGGTGTAGCACTTTCCATGTTTGTACAGATAGCGGGGGAGATATGTCCATGTTTATACAGATAGCGGTGGAGATATTTCAATGTTTATACAGATGGCAGTGTAGATATTTCCAAGTTTATACAGATAGCGGTGTAGATATTTCCATGTTTATGCAGACTGCGGTGTAGATATTTCCATGTTTATTCATATGACTGTGTAGATATTTCAACGTTTTTGCAGATGGCGGTTTAAATATTTCCATATTTATAGAGATAGCCGTGTAGATATTTCCATGTTCATGCAGATGGCGGTGAAGTTATTTCCATGTTTATAGAGATGGCAATGTAGATATTTCTATGTTTATAGAGATAGTGGTGTAGATATTTCCATGTTTATACGGATAGCGGTGTAGGTATTTCCATGTTTATACAGATAGCGGTGTTGGTATTTCCATGTTTATACAGATAGTGGTGTAGATATTTCCATGTTTATACAGCTGACGGTGTAGATATTTTCATCTGTATACAGATGGCAGTGTAGATATTTCCATGTTTATACAGAAAGTGGTGTAGATATTTCCATTTTTAACCAGATGGTGGTGTAGATAGTTCCATGTTTATGGAGATGGCGGTACAGATATTTTCACGTTATAGAGATGGCGGTATAGATATTTCTACGTTTATACAGATAGCGGTGTAGATATTTCCATGTTTATACAGATAGCGGTGTAGATATTTCCATGTTCAGACAGATAGCGGTGTAGATATTTCCATGTTTATAGAGATATCGTTGTAGATATTACCATGTTTATAGAGGTAGCGGTGAATGCATTTCCATGTTTATAGAGAAAGCGGTGTGGATATTTAAATGTTTATGTTGATGGCGGTGCAGATATTTCCATGTTTCTACAGATTGCGGTGTAGATAATTCCATGTTTATACAGATTACTGTGTACTTATTTCCGTGTTTATACAGATGGCGGGGTAGATATTTCCATGTTTATAGAGATAGCCATGTAGATATTTTCATGTTTATACAGATAGCGGTGTAGACATTTCCATGTTTATAGAGATGGCGTTGAAGATATTTCCATATTTATACAGATAGCAGTGTAGATATTTCCGTGTTTATACAGATAGCGGTGTAGATATTTCCATGTTCATACAGATAGTGGTGTAGATATTTCCATGTTTATACAGATCGTGCTGTAGCTATTTCCATGTTTATACAGATAGCGGTGTAGATATTTCCACATTTATACAGATAGCGGAGTAGATAATTCCAGGTTTTCAGAGATAGCGGTGTAGATATTTCCAAATTTTCACAGATTGCGGTGTACATATTTACATCTTTACACAGATAGCGGGTTAGAAATTTCCATGTTTACACAGATAGCTGTGTAGATATTTCCATGTTTTCACAGATAGTGTTGTAGATATTTACATGTTTATGCTGATCACGGTGTAGATATTTCCATGTTTATAGAGATAGCAGTGGAGGTATTTCCACGTATATACTGATAGCGATGTAGATATTTCCATGTTTATACAGATAATGGTGAAGATATTTCCCTGTTTATACAGATTTCGGTGTAGATATTTCCATGTTTATACAGATAGGGTGGTAGATATTTCCATGTTTATACAGATTGTGGTGTAGGTATTTGCATGTTTATAGAGATAGCGGTGTAGGCATTTCCATGTTTATACAGATGGCTTTGTAGCTATTTCCATGTTTATACAGACGAAGGTGTAGATATTTCCATATTTATACTGATGACTGTGTAGATATTTTCATGTATTTGCAGATGGCGTTGTAGATATTTCCATGTTTATACAGACAGCGGTGTGGCTATTTCCACGTTCATTCAGATAGCAATGTAGATATTTCCATGTTTATAGAGATGGCTTTTTAGATATTTCCATGTTTATACAGATGGCTTGTAGATATTTTCATGTTTATACAGATAGCGGTGTGGCTATTTCCACGTTCATACAGATAGCAGTGTATATATTTCCATGTTTATAGAGATGACTTTGTAGATATTTCCATGTTTATACATATGGCAGTGTAGATATTTCCATGTTTATACAGATGGCGGTGTAGATATTTCCATGTTTATGCAGATGGCGGTGCCGACATTTCCATGTTTATACAGATAGCGGTGTAGGTATTTCCATGTTTGTACAGATAGCGGTGGAGATATTTCCATGTTTATACAGATAGCGGTGGAGATATTTCAATGTTTATACAGATGGCAGTGTAGATATTCCCATGTTTATACAGATAGTGGTGTAGATATTTCCATGTTTATGGAGATATCGTTGTAAATATTTCCATGTTTATAGAGGTAGTGGTGAAGGCATTTCCATGTTTATAGAGAAAGCGGTGTGGATATTTCCATGTTTATGCAGATGGCGGTGCAGGTATTTCCATGTTTACACAGATAGCGGTGTGGATACTTCCATGTTTATACAGATGACTGTGTAGTTATTTCCATGTTCATACAGATGGCGGTGTAGACATTTCCATGTTTATAGAGATGGCGTTGTAGATATTTCCATATTTATACAGATAGCGGTGTAGATATTTCCGTGTTTATACAGATAGCGGTATAGATATTTCCATGTTCATACAGATAGCGGTGTAGATATTTCCATGTTTATACAGATCGTGCTGTAGATATTTCCATGTTTATACAGATAGCGGTGTAGATATTTCCACATTTATACAGATAGCGGTGTAGATAATTCCATATTTACAGAGATATCCGTGTAGGTGTTTCCAAATTTTCACAGTTTGCGGCGTACGTATTTCCATCTTTACACAGATAGCGGGTTACAAATTTCCATGTTTACACAGATAGCTGTGTAGATATTTCCATGGTTTCACAGATAGTGTTGTAGAGATTTCCATGTTTATACAGATAACAGTGTAGATATTTCCATGTTTTCACAGATAGTGTTTTAGGTATTTACATGTTTATACAGATAACAGTGTAGATATTTCCATGTTTATAAAGATAGCGGTGTAGATATTTCCATGTTTATAGAGATAGCGGTGGAGTTATTTCCATGTATATACTGATATCGATGTAGATATTTCCATGTTTATACAGATGGCGGTGTAGATATTTCCATGTTTATGCAGATGGCGCTGCCGATATTTCCATGTTTATACAGATAGCGGTGTAGGTATTTCCATGTTTGTACAAATAGCGGTGGAGATATTTCCATGTTTATACAGATAGCGGTGGAGATATTTCAATGTTTATACAGACTGCTGTGTAGATATTTCCATGTTTATGCAGATGACTGTGTAGATATTTCAACGTTTATACAGATGGCGGTTTAAATATTTTCATATTTATAGAGATGGCCGTGTAGTTATTTCCATGTTCATGCAGATGGCGGTGAAGATATTTCCATGTTTACAGAGATTGCTGTGTAGATATTTCCATGTTTATAGAGATAACGGTGTAGGTAATTCCATGTTTATAGAGATGGCGGTGTAGGTATTTCCATGTTTATAGAGATAGCGGTGGTGGTATTTCCATGTATATACTGATAGCGATGTACATATTTCCATGTTTTCAGAGATAGTGTTGTAGATATTTCCATGTTTATACAGATAACAGTGTAGATATTTCCATGTTTTCACAGATAGTGTTTTAGATATTTCCATGTTTATACAGATAACAGTGTAGATATTTCCATGTTTATAGAGATAGCAGTGGAGGTATTTCCACGTATATACTGATAGCGATGTAGATATTTCCATGTTTATACAGATAATGGTGAAGATATTTCCCTGTTTATACAGATTTCGGTGTAGATATTTCCATGTTTATACAGATAGGGTGGTAGATATTTCCATGTTTATACAGATTGTGGTGTAGGTATTTGCATGTTTATAGAGATAGCGGTGTAGGCATTTCCATGTTTATACAGATGGCTTTGTAGCTATTTCCATGTTTATACAGACGAAGGTGTAGATATTTCCATATTTATACTGATGACTGTGTAGATATTTTCATGTATTTGCAGATGGCGTTGTAGATATTTCCATGTTTATACAGACAGCGGTGTGGCTATTTCCACGTTCATTCAGATAGCAATGTAGATATTTCCATGTTTATAGAGATGGCTTTTTAGATATTTCCATGTTTATACAGATGGCTTGTAGATATTTTCATGTTTATACAGATAGCGGTGTGGCTATTTCCACGTTCATACAGATAGCAGTGTATATATTTCCATGTTTATAGAGATGACTTTGTAGATATTTCCATGTTTATACATATGGCAGTGTAGATATTTCCATGTTTATACAGATGGCGGTGTAGATATTTCCATGTTTATGCAGATGGCGGTGCCGACATTTCCATGTTTATACAGATAGCGGTGTAGGTATTTCCATGTTTGTACAGATAGCGGTGGAGATATTTCCATGTTTATACAGATAGCGGTGGAGATATTTCAATGTTTATACAGATGGCAGTGTAGATATTTCCATGTTTATACAGATAGTGGTGTAGATATTTCCATGTTTATGGAGATATCGTTGTAAATATTTCCATGTTTATAGAGGTAGTGGTGAAGGCATTTCCATGTTTATAGAGAAAGCGGTGTGGATATTTCCATGTTTATGCAGATGGCGGTGCAGGTATTTCCATGTTTATACAGATAGCGGTGTAGATACTTCCATGTTTATACAGATGACTGTGTAGTTATTTCCATGTTCATACAGATGGCGGTGTAGACATTTCCATGTTTATAGAGATGGCGTTGTAGATATTTCCATATTTATACAGATAGCGGTGTAGATATTTCCGTGTTTATACAGATAGCGGTATAGATATTTCCATGTTCATAGAGATAGCGGTGTAGATATTTCCATGTTTATACAGATCGTGCTGTAGATATTTCCATGTTTATACAGATAGCAGTGTAGATATTTCCACATTTATACAGATAGCGGTGTAGATAATTCCATATTTACAGAGATAGCCGTGTAGGTGTTTCCAAATTTTCACAGTTTGCGGCGTACGTATTTCCATCTTTACACAGATAGCGGGTTACAAATTTCCATGTTTACACAGATAGCTGTGTAGATATTTCCATGGTTTCACAGATAGTGTTGTAGAGATTTCCATGTTTATACAGATAACAGTGTAGATATTTCCATGTTTTCACAGATAGTGTTTTAGGTATTTACATGTTTATACAGATAACAGTGTAGATATTTCCATGTTTATAAAGATAGCGGTGTAGATATTTCCATGTTTATAGAGATAGCGGTGGAGTTATTTCGATGTATATACTGATATCGATGTAGATATTTCCATGTTTATACAGATGGCGGTGTAGATATTTCCATGTTTATGCAGATGGCGCTGCCGATATTTCCATGTTTATACAGATAGCGGTGTAGGTATTTCCATGTTTGTACAAATAGCGGTGGAGATATTTCCATGTTTATACAGATAGCGGTGGAGATATTTCAATGTTTATACAGACTGCTGTGTAGATATTTCCATGTTTATGCAGATGACTGTGTAGATATTTCAACGTTTATACAGATGGCGGTTTAAATATTTTCATATTTATAGAGATGGCCGTGTAGTTATTTCCATGTTCATGCAGATGGCGGTGAAGATATTTCCATGTTTACAGAGATGGCTGTGTAGATATTTCCATGTTTATAGAGATAACGGTGTAGGTAATTCCATGTTTATAGAGATGGCGGTGTAGGTATTTCCATGTTTATAGAGATAGCGGTGGTGGTATTTCCATGTATATACTGATAGCGATGTACATATTTCCATGTTTTCAGAGATAGTGTTGTAGATATTTCCATTTTTATACAGATAACAGTGTAGATATTTCCATGTTTTCACAGATAGTGTTTTAGATATTTCCATGTTTATACAGATAACAGTGTAGATATTTCCATGTTTATAAAGATAACGGTGTAGACATTTCCATGTTTATAGAGATAGCGGTGTAGTTATTTCCATGTATATACTGATATCGATGTAGATATTTCCATGTTTATACAGATAGTGGTGTAGATATTTCCCTGTTTATACAGATTTCGGTGTATATATTTCCACGTTTATACAGATAGGGTGGTAGATATTTCCATGTTTATACAGATTGTGGTGTAGGTAATTCCATGTTTATAGAGATAGCGGTGTAGATGTTTCCATGTTTATACAGATGGCTTTGTAGATATTTCCATGTTTATACCGACGAAGTTGTAGATATTTCCATATTTATACTGATGACTGTGTAGATATTTTCATGTATTTGCAGATGGCGTTGTAGATATTTCCATGTTTATACAGATAGCGGTGTGGCTATTTTCACGTTCATTCAGATAGCAATGTAGATATTTCTATGTTTATAGAGATGGCTTTGTAGATATTTCCATGTTTATACAGATGGCGTTGTAGATATTTCCATGTTTATACAGATAGCGGTGTGGCTATTTCCACGTTCATACAGATAGCAGTGTAGATATTAACATGTTTATAGAGATGACTTTGTAGATATTTCCATGTTTATACATATGGCAGTGTAGATATTTGCATGTTTATAGAGATGGCGGTGTAGATATTTCCATGTTTATGCAGATGGCGGTGCCGTTATTTCCATGATTATACAGATAGTGGTGTAGGTATTTCCATGTTTGTACAGATAGCGGTGGAGATATTTCAATATTTATACAGATAGTGATGTACATATTTCCATGTTTATACAGATAGCGTTGTATATATTTCCAGGTTTATACAGATAGCGGTGTAGATATTTCCATGTTTATACAGGTGGTGGTGTAGATAATTCCATGTTTATAGAGATATCGTTGTAGATATTTCCATGTTTATAGAGGTAGCGGTGAAGGCATTTCCATGTTTATAGAGAAAGCGGTGTGGATATTTCTATGTTCATGCAGATGGCGATGCAGATATTTCCATGTTTATACAGATAGCGGTGTAGATATTTCCAAGTTTATACAGATGACTGTGTAGTTATTTCCACGTTTATACAGATGGCGGTGTAGATATTTCCATGTTTATAGAGATAGCCATGTAGATATTTCCATGTTTATACAGATAGCGGTGTAGGTATTTCAATGTTTGTACAGATAGCGGTGGAGATATTTCAATATTTATACAGATAGTGATGTACATATTTCCATGTTAAAACAGATAGCGATGTATATATTTCCAAGTTTATACAGATAGCGGTGTAGATATTTCCATGTTTATACAGGTAGTGGTGTAGATATTTCCATGTTTATAGAGATATCGTTGTAGATATTTCCATGTTTATAGAGGTAGCGGTGAAGGCAATTCCATGTTTATAGAGAAAGCGGTGTAGATATTTCCATGTTTATGCAGATGGCGATGCAGATATTTCCATGTTTATACAGATAGCGGTGTAGATATTTCCATGTTTATACAGATGACTTTGTAGTTATTTCCATGTTTATACTGATGGCGGTGTAGATATTTCCATGTTTATAGAGATAGCCATGTAGATATTTCCAAGTTTAGACAGATAGCGGTGTAGACATTTCCATGTTTGTAGAGATGGCGTTGCAGATATTTCCATATTTATACAGATAGCGGTGAAGTTATTTCCGTGTTTATACAGATAGCGGTATAGATATTTCCATGTTCATACAGATAGCGGTTTAGATATTTCCATGCTTATACAGATCGTGCTGTAGATATTTCCATGTTTATACAGATATCGGTGTAGATATTTCCACATTTGTACAGATAGCGGTGTAGATAATTCCAGGTTTACACAGATAGCAGTGTAGATATTTCCAAATTTTCACAGATTGCGGCGTACATATTTCCATCTTTACACAGATAGCGGGTTACAAATTTCCATGTTTACACAGATATTTGTGTAGATATTTCCATGTTTTCACAGATAGTGTTGTAGATATTTCCATGTTTATACAGATAACGGTGTAGATATTTCCATGTTTATAAAGATAGCGGTGTCGATATTTCCATGTTTATACAGATAGCAGTGGAGGTATTTCCATGTATATACTGAGAGCGATGTAGATATTTCCATGTTTATACAGATAGTGGTGTAGATATTTCCCTGTTTATACAGATTTCGTTGTAGATATTTCCATGTTTATACAGATAGGGTGGTAGATATATCCATGTTTATACAGATTGTGGTGTAGGTATTTCCATGTTTATAGAGATAGCGGTGTAGATATTTCCATGTTTATAGAGATGAAGGTGTAGATATTTCCATATTTACACTGATGACTGTGTAGATATTTTCATGTATTTGCAGATGGCTTTGCAGATATTTCCATGTTTATACAGAGGAAGGTGTAGATATTTCCATATTTATACTGATGACTCTGTAGATATTTTCATGTATTTGCAGATGGCGTTGTAGATATTTCCATGTTTATACAGATAGCGGTGTGGCTATTTCCACGTTCATTCAGATAGCACTGTAGATATTTCCATGTTTATAGAGATGGCTTTGTAGATATTTCCATGTTTATACATATGGTAGTGTAGATATTTCCATGTTTATACAGAAGGCGGTGTAGATATTTCCATGTTTATGCAGATGGCGGTGCCGATATTTCCATGTTTATACAGATAGCGGTGTAGGTATTTCCATGTTTGTACAGATAGCGGTGGAGATATTTCCATGTTTATAAAGATAGCATTGTAGATATTTCCACATTTATACAGATAGCGGTGTAGATAATTCCATGTTTACAGAGATAGCGGTGTAGATATTTCCAAATTTTCACAGATTGCGGCGTACATATTTCCATCTTTACACAGATAGCGGGTTACAAATTTCCATGTTTACACAGATAGCTGTGTAGATATTTCCATGTTTTCACAGATAGTGTTGTATATATTTCCATGCTTATACAGATCGTGCTGTAGATATTTCCATGTTTATAAAGATAGCTGTGTAGATATTTCCACATTTATACAGATAGCGGTGTAGATAATTCCATGTTTACAGAGATAGCGGTGTAGATATTTCCAAATTTTCACAGATTGCGGCGTACATATTTCCATCTTTACACAGATAGCGGGTTACAAATTTCCATGTTTACACAGATAGCTGTGTAGATATTTCCATGTTTTCACAGACAGTGTTGTAGATATTTCCATGTTTATACAGATAACGGTGTAGATATTTCCAGGTTTATACAGATGACTTTGTAGGTATTTCCATGTTTATACAGATTGCGGTGTAGGTATTTCCATGTTTATAGAGATAGCGGTGTAGATATTTCCATGTTTATACAGATGGCTGTGTAGATATTTCCATGTGTATACAGATGGCAGTGTAGGTATTTCCATATTTATACAGATGGAGGTGTACATATTTCCATGTTTATACATATGACTGTGTAGATATTTCCATGTTTTTACAGATGGCGGTGTCACTATTTCCATGATTATACAGATAGCAGTGGAGATATTTCCATGTTTATACAGATAGCGGTGGAGATATTTCCATGTTTAAAGAGATAGCGGTGTAGATATTTCCATGTTTATACAGATAGCTGTGTGGCTATTTCCATGTTTGTACAGATAGCGTTGGAGATATTTCCATGTTTATACAGATAGCGGTGGAGATATTTCCATGTTTATGCAGATAGCGGTGGAGATATTTCCATGTTTATACAGATAGCGGTGTAGATATTTCCATGTTTATACAGATAGCTGTGTGGCTATTTCCATGTTTATACAGATAGCGGTGTAGATATTTCCATGTTTATAGAGATGGCTGTGTAGATATTTACATATTTACACAGATGGCAGTGTAGATATTTCCAATTTTAGACAGATAATGGTGTAAGTATTTCCATGTTTATGCAGATTGCGGTGTAGGTATTTCCATGTTTATAGAGACAGCCATGTAGATATTTCCATGTTTATACAGATAGCGGTGTAGACATTTCCATGTTTATAGAGATAGCGCTGTAGATATTTCCATATTTATACAGATTGCGGTGTCACTATTTCCATGTTTATACAGATAGAGGTGGAGATATTTCCATGTTTATACAGATAGCGGTGGAGATATTTCCATGTTTATAGAGATAGCTGTGAGGCTATTTCCATGTTTATACAGATAGCGTTGGAGATATTTCCATGTTTATACAGATAGCTGTGTAGATATTTCCATGTGTATACAGATGGCAGTGTAGATATTTCCATGTTTATACAGATGGAGGTGTAGGTATTTCCATGTTTATACAGATGACTGTGTAGATATTTCCATGTTTTTACAGATGGCAATGTAGATATTTCCATGTTTATACAGATAGCGGTGTGGCTATTTCCACGTTTATACAGATAGCGGTGTAGATATTTCCATGTTTAGAGATGGCTGTGTAGATATATTCAAGTTTATACAGATGGCAGTGTAGATATTTTCATGTTTATACAGATTGTGGTGTAGATATTTCCAGGTTTATACAGATGACTGTGTAGTTATTTCCATGTTTATATAGATGGCGGTGAAGATATTTCCATGTTTATAGAGACAGCCATGTAGATATTTCCATGTTTATACAGATGGCGGTGTAGACATTTCCATGTTTATAGAGATAGCGTTGTAGATATTTCCATATTTATACAGATAGCGGTGTAGATATTTCCATGTTTATACAGATAGCGGTATAGATATTTCCATGTTCATACAGATAGCGGTGTAGATATTTCGATGCTTATACAGATCGTGCTGTAGATATTTCCATGTTTAAACAGATAGCGGTGTAGATATTTCCACATTTATACAGATAGCGGTGTAGATATTTCCATGTTTACAGAGATAACGGTGTAGATATTTCCATGTTTATACAGATAGCGGTGGAGATATTTCCATGATTATGAAGATAGCGTTGGAGATATTTTCATGTTTATAGAGATGGTATTGTAGATATTTCCGTATTTATACAGATAGCCGTGTAGATATTTTGATGTTTATTCAAATGGTGGTGTAGATATTTCCGTGTTTATACAGATAGCGGTGTGGCTACTTCCATGTTTATACAGATGGCAGTATAGTTATTTCCAGGATTATACAAATATCGCTGTAGATATTTCCATGTTTATAGAGATAGCGGTGTAGATATTTCCGTGTTTATACAGATGGCTGTGTGGACATATCCATATGTATACAAATGGCATTGTAGATATTTCCATGTTTACACAGATGTAGGTGTAGGTATTTCCATGTTTATACAGAAGACTGTGTAGATATTTCGATGTTTTTATAGATGGCGTTGCAGATATTTCCATGTTTATACAGATGGCTGTGTGGATATTTCCATGTGTATACATATGGCAGTGTAGATATTTCCATGTTTACACAGATGGAGGTGTAGGTATTTCCATGTTTATACAGATGACTGTGTAGATATTTCCATGTTTTTACAGATGGCGGTGTAGATATTTCCATGTTTATACAGATAGCGGTGTGGCTATTTCCATGTTTATACAGACGGAGGCGTAGATATTTCCATGTTTATTCAGATGGCTGTGTAGGTATTTCCATGTTTTTACAGATAGCGGTGTAGATATTTACATGTTTATACAGGTAGCGGTGTGTCTATTTCAATGTTTATACAGAAAGCGATGTAGATATTTCCATGTTTATACAGATAGCGGTGTAGATATTTCCATGTTTATACAGATACCAGTGGAGATATTTCCATGTTTATACAGATGGCGGTGTAGATATTTCCAAGTTTATGCAGATAGCGATGTAGGTATTTCCTTGTTTATACAGACTGCGGTGCAGTTATTTCCATGTTTATACAGATAGCGGTGGAGTTATTTCCATGTTTATAGAGATAGCAGTGTAGATATTTCCATATTTATACAGATAGCAGTGTAGATAATTCCATGTTTATTCAAATGGCGGTGTAGATATTTCCAGGTTTACACATAGCGCTGTGGCTGGTTCCATGTTTACAGTGGGTAGGGTAGATATTTTCATGTTTATACAGATAGTGGTGTAGATATTTCCATGTTTATGAAGATAGCGGTGTAGATATTTCCATGTTTATAGAGATAGCGGTGGAGATATTTCTATGTTTATAGAGATAGCCGTCGAGATATTTCCATGTTTATACATATAACGATTTATATATTTCCATGTTTCTGCAGATAGCGATGTAGATATTTCCATGTTTATACAGATAGCGGCGTAGATATTTCCATGTTTATACAGATAGTGGTGTAGATAATTCCATGTTCATAGGGATAGCGGTGGAGATATTTCCATGTTTGTACATATAGCGATGTAGATATTTCCATGTTCACACAGATAGCGGTGGAGATATTTCCATGTTTATACAGATAGCGGTTGAGATATTTCCATGTTTATACAGATAGCGTAGGAGATATTTCCATGTTAATAGAGATGGCGGTGTAGATATTTCCATATTTATACAGATAGCCGTGTAGATATTTCGATGTTTATTCAGATGGCGGTGTAGATATTTCCATGTTTATACGGATAACGGTGTGGATACTTCCATGTTTATACAGATAACGGTGGAGATATTTCCATGTTTATACAGAAAGCGATGTACATATTTCCATTTTTATACAGATAGCGGTGTAGATATTTCCGTGTTTATACAGATACCAGTGGAGATATTTCCATGTTTATACAGATAGTGGTGGAGATATTTCCATGTTTATACAGATGGCGGTGTAGATATTTCCAAGTATATGCAGATAGCGATGTAGGTATTTCCATGTTTGTACAGACTGCGGTGCAGTTATTTCCCTGTTTATACAGATAGCGGTGGAGTTATTTCCATGTTTATAGAGATAGCAGTGTAGATAGTTCCATATTTATACAGATAGCAGTGTAGATAATTCCATGTTTATTCAGATGGCAGTGTAGATATTTCCAGGTTTACACATAGCGGTGTGGCTGGTTCCATGTTTACAGTGGGCAGTGTAGATATTTTCATGTTTATACAGATAGTGGTGTAGATATTTCCATGTTTATAAAGATAGCGGTGTACATAATTCCATGTTTATAGAGATAGCGGTGGAGATATTTCCATGTTTATAGAGATAGCCGTCGAGATATTTCCATGTTTATACATATAACGATTTAGACATTTCCATGTTTCTACGGATAGCGGCGTAGATATTTCCATGTTAATACAGATAGCGTTGTAGATATTTCCATGTTTATACAGATAGCGTTGTATATATTTCCATGTTTATACAAATAGCGATGGAGATATTTCCATGTTTATACAGATTGCATTGGAGATAGTTCCATATTTATAGAGAGGGCAGTGTAGATATTTCCAAGTTTATACAGATGGCGGTGTAGATATTTCCATGTTTATACAGATCGTGGTGTAGATATTTCCATGTTTAATCAGATGGCGGTGTAGGTATTTCCATGTTTATTCAGATAGCGGTGTACGTATTTCCATGTTTATAGAGATAGCGGTGTAGATATTTCCATGTTTATACAGATTGCTTTTTAGATATTTCCATGTGTATACAGATGGCAGTGTTGCTATTTCTTTGTTTATAGAGATGGCGGTGTAGTTATTTCCATATTTATACAGATAGCCGTGTAGATATTTCGATGTTTATTCAGAAGGTGATGTAGATATTTCCATGTTTATACAGATAGTGGTGTGGCTACTTCCATGTTTATACAGATGGCAGTATAGGTATTTCCAGGTTTATACAGATAGCGATGTAGATATTTCCATGTTTATAGAGATAGCGGTGCAGATATTTCCATGTTTATACAGATGGCTGTGTGGATATTTCCATGTGTATACAGAGGGCAGTGTAAATATTTCCATGTTTACACAGATGGAGATATAGCTTTTTCCTTGTTTATAGAGATGACAGCGTAGATATTTCCATGTTTTTACAGATGGCGGTGTAGATATTTCCATGTTTATATAGATATCGGTTTGGCTATTTCCATGTTTATACAGATAATGATGTAGAAATTTCCATGTTTATAGAGATGTCTGTGAAGATATTTCCATGTTTATGCAGTTGGCAGTGTAGATATTTCCATGTTTATACAGGTAATGGTGTAGTTATTTCCATGTTTATGCAGATGACAGTGTAGGTATTTCCATGTTTGTTGAGATGGCGGTGTAGGTATTTCCATGTTTATAAAGATATCCATGTAGATATTTCCATGTTTATGCAGATATCAGTGTTGACATTTCTATGTCTATAGAGATAGCTTTGTAGGTATTTCGATATTTATACAGATGGCGGTGTAGATATTTCCATGTTTATAGAGATAACCATGTAGGTATTTCCATCTTTATACAGATAGCGGTGTAGACATTTCCATGTTTATAGAGTTATCGGTGTAGGTATTTCCATATTTATACAGATAGCCGTGTAGATATTTCCATGTTTATTCAGATGGCGGTGTAGATATTTCCATGTTTATACAGATTGCGCTGTGGCTATTTCCATGTTTATACAGACGGCAGTGTAGATATTTCCATGTTAATAAAAATAGAGTTGAAGATATTTCCATGTTTACAGATTGCGGTGTATATATTTCCATATTTATACAGATAGCGTTGGAGATATTTCCATGTTTATAGAGATGGCGGTGTAGATATTTCCAAGTTTATACAGATAGTGGTGTAGATATTTCCATGTTTATACAGATAGCGGTGTCGATATTTCCATGTTTATACAGATAGCGGTGGAGATATTTCCATGTTTATACAGATAGTGGTGGAGATATTTCCATGTTTATACAGATAGCGTTGGAGATATTTCCATGTTTACAGAGATGGCGGTGTAGATATTTCCATGTTTATACAGAAAGCGGTGTCGATATTTCCATGTTTATACAGATAGTGGTGGAGATATTTCCATGTTTATACAGATAGTGGTGGAGATATTTCCATGTTTATACAGATAGCGTTGGAGATATTTCCATGTTTATAGAGATGGCGGTGTAGATATTGCCAAGTTAATAGAGATAGTGGTGTAGATATTTCCCTGTCTATAGAGATGGCGGTGTAGATATTTCCATGTTTATACAGATAGCGGTGTGGATATTTCCATGTTTATACAGATAGTGGTGTAGATTTCCGTGTTTATACAGATAGCGGTGTTGATATATGCATGTTTACACAGATAGCGGTGTAGATATTTCCATCTTTGGACAGGTTGCGGTGTAGATATTTCCATTTTTACACAGATAACGGTGTAGATATTTCCATGTTTACACAGATTGCTGTGTAGTTATTTCCATGTTTACACATATAGCGTTGTAGATATTTCCATATATATACAGATAGTGGTGTAGATATTTCCATGTTTAAACAGATAGTTGTGTAGATGTTTCCATGTTTGTACAGATAGCGGTGGAGATATTTCCATGTTTAGAGGGATAGCCGTGTAGATATTTCCATGTTTATACAGATAGCGGTGTAGATATTTCCATGTTTATAGAGAAAGCTGGGTAGATATTTCCATATTTATAGAGATCGCTGTGTAAATATTTCCATGTTTATACAGATAGCGGTTTAGATATTTCCATGTTTATGCATAAAGCGGTGTAGATATTTCCATGTTTATACTGATCTTGGTGTAGATATTTCCAAGTTTATACAGTTCGCGGCGTAGACATTTCCATCTTTCTCCAGATGGCAGTGTAGATATTTCTGTATTTTTACAGATTGCGGTGTAGATATTTCCATGTTTATAGAGATTGCAGTGTAGATATTTCTATGTTTATAGAGATAGCCGTGAAGATAATTCCATGTTAATGCAGATGGCAGTGTAGATATTTCCATGTTTATGCACTTGGTGGTTTAGATGTTTCCATGTTTATAGAGATTGCGGAGTAGATATTTCTATGTTTATAGAGATAGCGGTGTAGATAATTCCATGTTTATAGTGATGGCGGTGCATATATTTTCATGTTAATAGAGATCGTGGTGTAGATATTTCCTTGTTTATACAGATAGCGATGTAGATATTTCCATGTTTATACAGATAGCGGTGTTGCTATTTCCATGTTTATAGAGATAGCGGTGTAGATATTTCCATATTTATACAGCTCGCGTTGTAGATACTTCCATCTTTATTCAGATGGCAGTGTAGATATTTCCATGTTTATAGAGATAGCATTGTAGATATTTCCATGTTTACACAGATGGTGGTGTAGATAGTTCCATGTTAATGGAGATGGTGGTGTAGATATTTTCATGTTTATAGAGATTGCGTTGTAGATATTTCCATGTTTATAGGGATCGCGGTGTAGATATTTCCATGTTTTTTTAGATAGCGGTGTAGGTATTTCCATGTGTATAGACATAGCGGTGTAGATACTTCCATGTTTATACAGAAGGCTGTGTAGGTATTTCCATGTGTATACAGATGGCATTGTAGATATTTCCATGTTTATAGAGATGGTGGTGTAGATATTTCCATGTTAAAACAGATAGCGGTGTATATATTTCCATGTTTATACAGAGAGCGGTGGAGATATTTCCATATTTTTACATATAGCGGTGGAGATATATCCATGTTTATATAGATGGCGGTGTAGATATTTTCATGTTTATACAGATAGCGGTGTACATATTTCCAAGTTTGTACACATAGCCGTGTAGATATTTCCATGTTTATACAGATAGCGCTGTAGATATTTCCATGTTTATACTCATAGTGGTGTTCATATTTCCACGTTTACAGAGATTGCGGTGTAGATATTTCCATGTTTATTCTAATGGCTCTGTAGATATTTCCATGTTTATACAGATGGCATTGTAGATATTTCCATGTTTATACTGATGGAGGTGTAGATATTTCCTTCTTCATACAGATGTCTGTGTATATATTTCCATGTTTTTACAGATGGCGGTGTAGATATTTCCATGTTTATACAGATAGCGGTGTTGGTATTTCCGTGGTTATAGAGATAGCGGTGAAGATATTTCCATATTTATACAGCTCGCGGTGTAGATATGCTCATCTTTATACAGATGGCATTGTAGATATTTGGAAGTTTATAGAGATAGCGGTGTACATATTTCCATGTTTACACCGATAGTGTTGTAAATATTTCCATGTTTATAGAGATAGCGGTGTAAATATTTCTATGTTTATACAGATAGCGGTTTAAATGTTTACACATTTACACAGATAGTAGTGTGGATATTTCTACATTTATACAGAAAGTGGTATAGATATTTCCACGTTTAAAGAGATAGCGGTGTAGATATTTCCACGTTTATACAGATAGCGGTGTAGATATTTCCACATTTATAGAGATAGCGGTGTAGATATTTCCACGTTTATACTAATAGCGGTGTAGATATTTCCACATATATAGAGATATCGGTGTAGATATTTCCAAATTTATAGAGATATCGGTGTAGATATTTCCATGTTTACAGAGACACCGTTGTAGATATTTCCACGTTTATACAGATCGCATTGTAGATATTTCCATGTTTACAGAGACAGTGGTGTAGCTATTTCCACATTTATAGAGATAGCCTTGCAGATATTTCCAAGTTTATGGAGACAGCGGTGTAGATATTTGCATGTTTATAGAGACAGTGGTGTAGATATTTCCATGTTTTTAGAGACAGCGGTGTAGATATTTCCGTGTTTATAAAGATAGCAGTGTAGATATTTTAATGTTTATACAGACAGCAATGTAGATATTTCTATGTCTATAGAGATAGCGGTGTAGATATTTTCAGGTTAATACAGACAACAGTGTAGTTATTTCCATGTTTATAGAGATAGCATTGTAGATATTTCAATGTTGATAGAGATTGCGATCTAAAGATTTCCATGTTTATACAGATATCGTTGTAAATACTTCCACGATTATACAGATAGCGGTGTTAATATTTTCATGTTTATAGACATAGCTGTGTAGATATTTTCATGTTTATTGAGATAGCAGTGTAAATATTTCCATGTTTATACAGATAGCCGTGTAAATGTTTACACGTTTATAGAGATAGCGTTGTAGGTATTCCCACATTTATACAGATAGCGGTGTAGATGTTTCCACATTTATAGAGATAGCGTTTTAGATGTTTCCACGTTTATACAGATAGCGGTGAAGATATTTCCACGTTTATACAGCTTGAGGTGTAGATATTTCCAAGTTTATACACATAGCGGTGTACATATTTCCACGTTTATACACATACTGGTGTAGATATTTTCATGTTTATACAGATAGCGGTGTAGATATTTCCACGTTTGTAGACATAGCGATGTAGAAATTTCCACATCTATTCAGATAGCGGTGTAGATATTTCCAAGTTAATACAGATAACCGTGTAGATATTTCCAGGTTTATAGAGACAGTGGTGTAGATATTTCCATGTTTATATAAATATCGGTGTAGATATTTCCATGTTTATAGAGACAACGATGTAGATATTCCCATGTTTATACAGATAGCGATGTAGGTATTTCCATGTTTATACAGTCAGTGGTGTAGATATTTCCATGTTTAAACAGATATCGGTGTATATATTTCCATGTTTATACAGACAGCGGTGTAGATATTTCCATGTTTTACAGATAGTGATGTAGATATTTCCTTGTTTATTGAGATAGCGTTGTAGATATTTCCATGTTTATAGAGATAGCTTTGTAAATATTTCCATGTTTATACAGATAGCGGTGTAAGTATTTCCATGTTTATAGAGATAGCGGTTTAGATATTTCCATGTTCATGGAGATAGCGGTGTAGATATTTCCATGTTTATATAGATAGCCGTGTAAATTTTTACAGGTTTATTGAGATAGCGGTGTAGGTATTTCCATAAGTATAGAGATAGCTGTGTAGATATTTCCATGTTTATACAGATGGCTATGTAGATATTTCCATGTTTATACAGATAGCATTGTAGATATTTCCATGTTTATAGAGACAGCGGTGTAGATATTTCCATGTTTATACAGATGGCGCTGTACATATTTCCATGTTTATACAGACAGCGGTGTAGATATTTCTATGTTTATAGAGATAGCGGTGTTGATATTTTCATGTTTATACAGACAGCGCTGTAGGTATTTCCATGTTTATAGAGATAGCGGTGTAGATATTTCCATGTTTATAGAGATAGCGGTGTAAATATTTCCATGTTTATACAGATAGCGGTGTAAGTATTTCCATGTTTATACAGATAGCGTTGTAAATATTTTCATGTTTATAGAGATAGCGGTGTAGATATTTCCATGTTTGTAGAGATAGCTGTGTAGATATTTCCATGTTTATAGAGATAGCTGTGTAAATGCACGTTTATAGAGATAGCGGTGTAGATATTCAGACATTTATAGAGATAGCGGTGTAAATATTTCCATGTTTATAGAGATAGCGGTGTAGATATTTCCATGTTTATAGAGACGGCAGTGTAAATATTTCCATATTTATACAGATAGCATTGTAATTGTTTACACATTTACAGAAATAGCAGTGTAGATATTTCCATGTTTATACAGAAAACGGTTTAGATATTTCCACGTTTTCTGAGATTTTATGAAAAGTAATTTTATCAAGACGAAACTAGTAATTGGGGTACCTACCTTATGGCATTTTTTACATTTAGAGTGTTTAAAATACCCCTCCCCTAACCAAAACCCTGACAAATAGAGCCAGGGAAGGCCATGCAAAAAAGGATTCTTGGGCTTGTATGCCTGATAACAAAAACTTATCACAGAAGACTGCAAAAAACCCAATCTTGCACAAAGCCCATTGCAACTTTGCACACAACAATGCTTCTGAAGGATATTTGCCCAACAACTGCCTGTCCAACCTTTGCCTGGCATCACCTTTGTTATTGATCTTTGTAGCCAAGGATAATCATTTCCAAATGATCATTTATTCTTCCTCATTTTTTCTTTTGTCTTCCTTTACCTCCGTGAATATTCATATAGTTTACTCTGGCTTGCCTGTTTCTATTGCAAAGCTCTGTTTCCAAACAAATATCTTTTTCTTGTGGAGAGCCTCTCTCTGTTTGTTATTTAGGTTCATAAGAGAAATGTGAACATTTGAGAGCTCAGGTAAAAGGCCTTAGTCTACAGTGAAACTTTTTTGCACCCTTAGATGCTTACTTCCACTACAACTTGCAGGTGGGCCTTGAAAAGTTCTTGGAATAAGTTTGAGCTTTGGTCTTCTCCGATTCATTTAGCATAGATTCTCAAAATGTGGTCCCTGGACCCACAGCATCAGCATCACCTGGAGATTGTTAGAAATGCAAATCATCGGGCCTCATTCCAGACCCTCAGCTGGAAACTCTAGGGGCATGGCCAGACCCTCTGTAGCTGAACAAGCCATCCAGGTGGTTTTGATGCAGCTAAAGTTCTGGAACAACTAATGTAGCCCCATTTGGAAAACTTGGCTCTACAGGCCTCCCTAGCTGGTAAGCTGCTAGCATTTTTTGTTTGCTTGTTTGTTTGTTTTGATACAGGGTCTAGCTCTGTTGACCAGACCGTGACCTCCTGGGTTCAAGCGAGGACTCAGCCTCCTGAGTAGCCGGGACTACAGGTATGTGCCACCACCATGCCCAACTAATTTTTGTATTTTTTTTTGTAGGGATGGGGTTTTAGCCCAGGCTAGTCTCAAACTCCTGGACTCAAGCAATCTGCCCACTTTGGCCTCACGAACTGCTGGGATTATAGGCATGAGCCACCACTCCTGGCCCAAAGTTCATATTTTAACTACTAACCTAAATTATTTTAAAAACAAAAGTCTCCTTGGAGTCAAACCAGGTCAGTGTGACATGATCATGTGCCTGTTTTGTGCAGGGTGAAGTGAGATTATTATCTAGGAAATAGCTGAAATGTCCTGAGGGTGACAAAGAGGAGCTGTGTTTTCAGCCAAATATCAGAACCAGGGCCACTGCCTGCCGCCGAACCCCGGCGGGCACCCCTACTTTGTGTTTATCTGTGGTGGCTACACTTGCCCACCTGGTGGGAACCCCGAGAATGACTCCAGACTTTTCCAGGGACTGCATGCCAGGCTATTTTTACAATTTATGTGTAGACTTTGTTCGGGTGGAAAAGTTATTTTATGAAGACAAAACAAGCAATTGGGGTACCTACCTTATGGCATTTTTTACATTGAGAGTGTTAAAAATACCCCTCCCCTAACCAAAACCCTGACAAATAGAGCCATGGAAGACCATGCAAAAAAGGATTCTTGGGCTTGTATGCCTGATAACAAAAACTTATCACAGAAGTCTGCAAAAAACACAACCTTGCACAAAGCCCATTGCAACTTTGCACACAACAATGCTTCTGAAGGATATTTGCCCAACAACTGCCTGTCCAACCTGGGCCTGGCATCACCTTTGTTATTGATCTTTGTAGCCAAGGATAATCATCTCCAAATGATCATATAATCTTCCTCATTTTTTCTTTTGTCTTCCTTTACCTCCGTGAATATGCATATAGTTTACTCTGGCTTGCCTATTTCTATTGCAAGGCTCTGTTTCCAAACGAATATCTTTTTCTTGTGGAGAGCCTCTCTCTGTTTGTTATTTAGGTTGATAAGAGAAATGTGAACATTTGAGAGCTCAGGTAAAAGGCCTTAGTCTACAGTGAAACTTTTTTGCACCCTTAGATGCTTACTTCCACTACAACTTGCAGGTGGGCCTTGAAAAGTTCTTGGAATAAGTTTGAGCTTTGGTCTTCTCCGATTCATTTAGCATAGATTCTCAAAATGTGGTCCCTGGACCCACAGCATCAGCATCACCTGGAGATTGTTAGAAATGCAAATCATCGGGCCTCATTCCAGACCCTCAGCTGGAAACTCTAGGGGCATGGCCAGACCCTCTGTAGCTGAACAAGCCATCCAGGTGGTTTTGATGCAGCTAAAGTTCTGGAAAAACTAATGCAGCCCCATTTGGAAAACTTGGCTCTACAGGCCTCCCTAGCTGGTAAGCTGCTAGCATTCTTGTTTGCTTGTTTGTTTGTTTTGATACAGGGTCTTGCTCTGTTGACCAGACCGTGACCTCCTGGGTTCAAGCGAGGACTCAGCCTCCTGAGTAGCCGGGACTACAGGTATGTGCCACCACCATGCCCAACTACTTTCTGTATTTTTTTTTTGTAGGGATGTGGTTTTAGCCCAGGCTAGTCTCAAACCCCTGGACTCAAGCAATCTGCTCACTTTGGCCTCACAAACTGCTGGGATTATAGGCATGAGCCACTGTGCCCGGCCCTGCCAGCTTTGTATAAGCTGAGGAGTTTTTAAAAATACCTAGACTCAGGGCAAACCCCAGACACTTAAGTCAGATTCTCTGGGAGGTGAAGCCCAGGCACTGGTATTTTTAAAGTCTCTACAGATGGTTCTAATGTGCTGCTAAGTTAGAGAACCGCTGATCTAGACCAGGCCTTTTCAAACTTAATGTGCACGTGAATTACCTGGACCTTGTTAAAATGCAGATTCAGTCTGCATAGGCCTGGGGTGGAGCCTGAGCTTCTGCATTTTTAACAAGTCTCTAGAGGATGCTGCTGCATCTGGGCTGCTAACTACACTTGGAGATAGGAGGTTCTGGAGAGCAGAGGAAAGAGCATGAACCATAACCTAGGGGCTGGTAGTCCTGACTTCCGAGCCAAGGTTTGCCTTTATGTGGCTGGCAACTTGCTTGGACTCCTGCCTCAATTCTTTCAGCCCAAGGTTTGTCCTGCCTCAGAAGGATGTCAAGAAAATTGAGTGAGTAATGCAGAATTGTTTCTTAAAGTGTGTGCAGATGCTCCATGAATTTAGAGAGTATGTGGATGCACATTAGTAAATTTTAATAGTTGTGAACATGTTGTTATGAGTACTTAGAACAAGTAATAATGGCTTTTGATGTATAGTAGTAAGAAAGCTTCCTTTTAAAAGGCATGTATTTAAGTTTCAAAAGTGGGGCTATTTAAAAATATATGAAATAAATAATAGTAGAGGTAATTGACAGAGCAAAATTAGGAAGTCAGGATGAGAATGACTCAAGTTTGGGAAATGCTGAGAAAGCAGATGCCCAAGGGCTATGAAAACTTAAAAAATAGGCAGCACTTGATTTTGATTGGCTGAATGAGATGATGTGTTTGATCATTTATGGGGTTGGCATTTGACAACATGCACTGGGTGGCTGGGATCACTGTTTATTAAAAAATATTTGAGTCTCTACTTTGCACTAGATACTCTTTTAGTCTCTTGGAAAAGGGATTGGGGGGCAGGCAGGATAAAAACGAATCATTTATGCCCACAAGAAAATTGCAGGAAGATAAAAGTCATGAAATAAACTCTATGCTTCTAATTTAATTTTTTTATAGATTATGAGAAAAAAGTTTTGCTCACTATCAGCTAGGAAAGCTGTCTTAGCACAACTATTCATTCTTGCACAAATCAAAATCAAGATGAGCCAGATTTAATTTAATATTTTTTCACAGATTATGAGAAAAAAGTTCTAATTTAATTTTTTTATAGATGATGAGAAAAAAGTTTCTCTCTCTATCAGCTAGGAAAGCTGTCTTAGCACAACCATTCATTCTTGCAGAAATCAAAATCAAGATGAGCCAGAAGGCTCCATTCTGACAGCTTCTAATGGAGAAGCTACATTTACTGGACATGGAGAAAGTTGCTGGGCTCTAAGGACTGTGCTCATTTCTTGAACTAGATAAATGGTCTTGGTGTAGCATAATACCAAAACTTCTTGTCGCAGCCCTTAAGGACAGAACTCAATCAGCCTGAAAAGGAAGTCAGTGACTCCGACTCAACACAGGAATGTTCTGTGATTCCTAAAGAAGGATGTAGGAGTGTGGCACAATTCAACCACAGTCTGTGGCCCTGTGCCTCTGCCTTGACATGAGTGGGATTTCCCAGCTGGTCATTTTCTTCTTCTCTAAGACATTGGGAACAAATTACTTGACCTCCTCTGGGCTTCAGTACTCCCACTCATCAAATTAGAGGACTGGGTAGTCGCTAGGCTCTCTTTAGGCATCATATTTTAGTTTCTGTGATTTTAAATTTGAGAAGGGTTGTCTAAGGGAGAATACATAGGGGAGGGGGAAAGGCTTATTAAAAGTGTAGTTAGACACTGAATGTTTAAGAATTGCATTTTGTAATAATACCTTTACCTAATCAGGACTGACAATCTTACCTGATGACAGCACCTGGAGGAATGGCTGCATTCAAAAATAAAAATGAAATAAAACAAGACCTTATTTGAACTTAGCAATAATGCTGATTCCTCTTTTTGATTTGAGGAGGTTATAGCTGTTGTAAATGCTTGAATTGGGTCTTCCCAGGCAAAACGGAGTCAAGAGTCCATGTCGGATGAATTTTAACAATGTAGACAATAGAAAGGGTTGCTTAAACTGCCTCTCTTTTACCAAAACACATTTACAAATAAAAGAACAACACTTCCATTTTTTAAAAACATTTTTGAGGTGAAGTCTTCCTTTGTCACTCAGAGTGGATTGCAGTGGTGCGATCTTGGCTCACTGCAAACTTTGCCTCCCGGGTTCAAGTGATTCTCCTGCCTCATCCTCCCGAGTAGCTGGGACTACAGGCGCCCACCACCATTCCTAGCTAATTTTTGTATTTTTAGTAGAGACAGGGTTTCACCATGTTGGCCAGGCTGGTCTCGAACTCCTGACCCCAGGTGATCCGCCGACCTCGGCCTCTGAAAGTGCTGGGATTACAGGCGTGAGCCAACATGCATGGCCAAAAAATTTCCATTTTTAATTGCAGGGTCTGGGGAATTAAAATGCATCCGTAATATCTTGCATCTCTCCGCTCGGGATTGCATGAATGCAGAGGGATGGGGAGGACTTCTTGAGGCAAGCATCCCCCTCTTGTCGCCTGCCATCTGGACAGAGAGGGCTGTGATTTATCTCACTTTAATCAGGAAGGACCCGATGGGTGGATGGAGAGGTCTGACGGCTTTGTTGCTCCATGTGGGAAAGAAACGGACAGAGTGAATTTGTGTATGATCCCTAAGGAGAAAGCGTCTTTGTGCTCTATTTCTTTTTGACCTGGAGCCCCTGAAAGCAAGCTAGTTACAAGTTGAAATAGGCCGTTTCTAAAGTGTGATTTTGTTTTAGTATGAGCCTTGATTACAAAGGGGAAAAAAACCCGCTTAATTTACATACACCACATGTAGTGCAGGATCCCCTGGGCTGTCTTTTCAGGTATCAGGAAACTTTGATGAAAGTCGCTTGTCTCATCTAGGAGTCATTTCATATTGTTTAGCAGAGCCTGGTATTAACATTTCCTTCCAACTGTTTACTGGAATCTGTGTGTTCCCTTCAAGTGATGCATACTAGGTGCACAGGCTTCCTGCCACTGTCATCCTAATCTTTCCGTGCAGACAGGAGCAGAGGGGAGAGCGCTGAGCCAGGCCCCAGCTTGCTTTTCTTTCCTGACACAGTCCAGCTCCGCTGCACTTCTCAGCTCTTGCTCTAGGTGGTGGTGTTTGACCATTTTCTTCATGTGACCCTCCACTCGGTAATATAAATTCATTCAGAGGATGACCTGATATCAAAAAAAAAATTCCTTTTGATTAGTAGAATCAACTTGTTTCTTCACACGATACTCTTCCCACTGAGACACATGGAGACAATTCTGACTCCAGGTTTGCAACCTTGAGATTTCTCTCAGATGCAATAAAAAAAACAAAAAAGCATTTTGAGTGGCACAGTGATGCCTAGTGCATGATCATGTTTGTCTGCTCAAACATTAAAGGGAAACTTGTGGGTTTGAGGATGCCCAGCAGCACGACAGCTGTGAATGTAAATGAGCCGTATAGAGAGAGAGGGGGCGGGAGGGGACTACAAACTTCAGAATATGAGCTGATCGTTTATAAGTTAAAAAAAAAAAAAAAACAAGTCAAAAGGGAGCCCAGGATGGTGCAAGAAAGAGGAGAAAGGAAGATTTTCCTTGCAGCTAATCAGGAGAGTTCATAAGGGCTGATTACATGAGTGGAAGCCTTAAGTTCTTTTTTAAAAAAAATGTGAAAATTTGCATGTATGTATGTATGTATGTATGTATGTATGTATGTATGTATGTATAGCTTCGTGTATTACCATTATTATTGCAATCAGCAAATGGATTTACTTCCTTTATCTCATGGGCTCCTTCCCACTCACTTCTGGCAGCACATTTTCCTTTCTCCTTCATCCCAGAACACCAAAGAACAGATGCGCTTCCTAACCCTGGCTCCAGGGGACTTTATACAATGTAAACAGTGCACCTCTAACGTGGTTCACCGCTTAGAGAACGTGTGTCCCATTTTAAAACTGTGACTCCTTTATATTTTGCAGTGCTTATTTTAATAAGAGACATTGGAATTGTGACTTATTTTTCATGGAGGAGTGAGCTTAATGGTTGAAAGTAATCGATAAACTTGTTTTTCCTCTGATGCCATCAGCCAAGATCCTATGGCAATAGTAAGAGGATGACACTGGGTTGGCACCCCCTCCATAACATATTTGGACCATGTTTTTCCCCCAGAATGCACATGCAATAGCTTTGGTTTGGTAAGAGAGAGATGGTGTACTTGGTTTCCTTCTGTCACACTTTTGGTGAAATGAATTAGACTTTTAAATCAGGAAATTCAGCGAGATGAGTTAGATTTTTACACAAGAGCAGTGGAGGAATTCCAGCTGGTTGGGGGAATGATACGGAAATATCTTGCTAAATCAGGGTCTGGTGGAATGCTGCTCCCCTGGCAGGCTCCTCTTCACAGGGAGCAATCAGTGGGTTGCTTATAGAACAGAGCGAGCAGGAGGCATAGCATGGTCTTGCTCATGGGAAGACCCGGTGTTCAGATGTTTGTCATTAGGAACTGGGTGTGGGCTTTTTCAAGTTAAACTGAAGCAGCAGTTCTATTAGGAAGAGCCTCCCAGATCAGCATCTTCTGTTTCTGGATACTCTCCCTTTGAAAAGCCAGATTTCAGCAAAAAGCTTTGCTAATGGTGAAATTGCACAACTGAAACCCTATGGGAGCAATGGGAAAGATGGAGAAAGAGGTGGTTATATCATGTACTTCAACAGTTTATTTAGAGGCTGTTGACGTTAGAATAACAAGCCAAGACAAACAAAAATACTCATTTTGGATGAAAATATTGTCTTTTCATGTTATTATAGATAGCTGAGTCCTAAGACTTATGCAGAAACACATTTTCCTAATGAGTGGCTGATTTTTCTGGTTGTGCAAGTAATATCCAAATTATTGTACAAATGTTTGGCTCAGGAGCAAACATTGTATTGCATATTGAGCTAATCACTTGCCCTTTCTAAGGTAAGCACTTACCTCTGCTTTCCCTTCATCTTGTCATTTCTGTTTGTGGGTACAGGTTTCCTGCTGGTTCTTTCTGTTTGGCTCTGATGTAACATGAATGAAGTTCTTAACATCCTTTCAGACATAAACACAACTTAGCTCATTGTTTCTGAGTTCATATAGAGGTTTTATTGCCCCTGAGACTTTCGTGTCAGACAGCTGGATGTTGCTGTGTTCAAGGCTCTATATGTTGATTTTGTATCCTACAACTTTACTGATTTCACCTATCAGTTCAGTTCTAACAGTTTTCAAATTTTATTTATTTGTTTTTGTTTTTTAAATATTGTATGTTTCATTTTAGAGTCAGGAGGGTAGATGTACAGGTTTCTTAAACAGGTATATTGCATGGTGCTGAGGTTTGGGCTTCTAATGATCCCACCACCCAAGCAGTGAGCATAGTAATCGATAGGTAGTTTTTCAACCCTTGCTCCCACCATCCTTCCCTCCCACCTTTGGAGTCCCCCAGTGTCTATTGTTCCCTTCTTTGTGTTGAGTTCTAACCTTTTTTTAGTGAAGTTTGTAGGGTTTTCTATATATAACAAGATCATGCCGTCAGTAGAGACAGTTTCACTTCTTCCTTTCCTATTCGGATGCCTTTTATTTCTTTCCTTTGCCTAATTACCCTGAGAAGTGGTGTCTGTGGGCATCCTTGTCTTGTTCCTGATGGTAGAGGAAAAGTTTCAACTTTTCACCATTGATTATGGTGTTAGCTATGGGTTTGTCATATATGGCCTTTATTTTGTTGGGATACAGTCCCTCAATACGTGATCTGTTGGGTGTTTTCTTTTTCACCATGAAAGGGTTTCAAATTTTGTCAAAAGCTATTTCTATATCTATTGTGATGGCCATATAGTTTCTATCCTTTATTTTTCTAATATGGTATATTATATGTATTGATTTGCTTATGTTGAACCATGACATGATCATGGTGAATGATTCTTTCAATGTGCTATTGAATTTGGTTTGCTAGGATTTTGTTGAGGATTTTTGCATCTATGTAGATCAAGGATATTGGCCTGTCATTTTCCTTTCTTGTAGTGTTCTTGTCTGGCTTTGGAATCAGGGTAATGCTGGCCCTGTAAGATGAGTTTGGAAGTATTCCCTCCGCTGCAGCTTTTTGGAAGAGTTTGAGAAGGACTGGTATTCGTTCTTCTTAAAATATTTGGTAGAATTAATCTGGGAAGCCATCTGGTTTTGGGTTTTTCATTGATAGGAGACATTTTCTTACGGATTCAACCTCCTTGCTTGCTATTAGTCTGTTCAGATTTTTAAATTTCTTCATGAGTCAATCTTGGTAGGTTTTATGTGTCTGGGAATTTATCCATTTTTCTAGATGATCCAATTAGTTAGTGTGTAATTATACCTAGCAGTTTCTTAGGATCCTTTGTATTTCTGTGATATTGGCTATGATGTTTCATCTTTCATTTCTGATTTTATGCTCTATTGAAAACATGAGGCATAGCAGGTAGGGGGCACTGGTCAGGACTTGGGGTATAAACTGACAGATGTTAAGGTGGGTGATTCTGGTTAACTCAGAAACTCCGAAGTCCCGTGTGGAAGAATTAACTGCCTGTACTCACCTAGTAATGTATATCCTTGGTCAAAAAAGATCCAGCTGAGAATGTTGGATGAAGGGACCAAATCAATATTCATCATTATATTGAAAACAAGTCAGATTGGCTGTGGTCTTTTGACAGCAGGTCAGTGGCTAAGTCTATTTGAACAAAGTTAGGGCAGGTTCAAGGGAGAATCCTGAGATCGGTATTCTTTGTTCCATACAAACTTGCCTTTCAGTTTCTTCTCCCCATGCCTCCAGGATGTCCCTGCACAGCCCGTAGGGCCCCCTCCTTCAGTACCTTGCCTTACGAAGGGGAGAAAATGAGTTTTCCAATGTTAGCATATATTTAGCCTTCCAAAATTTTCTATTTCTATTTTAGGGGAGCTCTAGGAAAACAGCAGATTACTCTAAATCCCCAGGTAAAAATCTGAAATGGTGGAATTTCCTATGACCAGGAGACATATTTTGGGGCAAGTGGGCTTTTCGCAATCACTTGGACTTGAAGGCATATGCTTCTTCTATGCCTAAAATAGTCCTTCAATGTAGTAGTTTAATTCCTCTTCCTCTTTTTCAAATTTCAAGACAATACATGTAGTTACTGAACAATTTGGATCCAGGTTTCACTATTTAACTGCCAGTGTGACCTTGGGCGAGTCACTTAATCTTTTCAAGGCTCAATTTCATCATGTAAAGTAGAAGTACAAACAATTCCTGACTTAGAATATTTTGACTTACGATTTTTCAACTTTAAGATAGTTTGAAAGCAATACACATTCAGCAGAAGCTGTGCTTTGAGTACTCATACAACCGTTCTGTTTTCCACTTTCAGTACAGTATTCATTATATTACATGAGATATTCAAAGCCCACTTTAATATAAAATGGGCTTTCTGTTAGATGATTTTGCCTAACTGTAGGTTAATGTGAGTGTTTAAGGTAGGCCGAGCTAAGCTATGATGTTTAGTAGGTTAAGTGTATTAAATGCATTTTCAGCTTACAATATTTTCATAAGTTTATTGGAATATAACCCCATTGCAAATTGAGGGGTATTTGTAATAATGATATCTCTTCAAGGAGACTTTGTGAGCCTCTCATAGGAAAATGCATACACTGATGCATATAAATATATAATCTTTCTTTTCCATACATATGATATTCTTTCAGGATATTCAAAAATCTGGAAAGAGTTGCCTCCAGGGAGATAAATGGTAGTGGGTTGGGAAACTTTTAACTATATACGCTTTTATACTTTTTGCATTTTGAATCAGATGAATGTATAATCTACATAAAATATTAAGATTAAAACATCACCGAATAACTTATCAGGAGTTTGGTGAACATAAGGGAAGGCCACCTATGGTGGCTGTATTTTATTCAGTGTTGGTCACTGTTGGGCACTTCATAGAGCTTATTTCATTTCATCCTCACAAGCGCCGTAGGAGGAAGGGGCCCCAGAGGGATTCATGGTTAAAATAGCAGAGTAGGAGCAGTAGATATTTCCATGTTTATACAGATAGCGGTGTACATACTTCCATGTTTATACAAATAGCGGTGTTGTTATTTCCATGTTTATACAGATAGCGGTGTAGATATTTCCATGTTTATACAGCTCGCGGTATAGATATTTCCATCTTTTTACAGATGGCAGTGAAGACATATCCATGTTTATACAGATAGCGGTGCAGATATTTCCATGTTTATACAGATGGCAGTGTAATTAGTTCCATGTTTATGGAGATGGCGCTGTAGATATTTTCATGTTTATAGAGATGGCGGTGTAGATATTTCCGTATTTATAGAGATTGCGGTGTTGATATTTCCATGTTTTTAGAGATAGCTGTGTAGGTATTTCCATGTTTACAGAGATAGCGGTGTAGATGTTTCCATGTTTATACAGATGGCTTTGTACATATTTCCATGTGTATACAGATGGCAATGTAGATATTTCCATGTTTATAGAGAGGGTGGTGTAGATATTTCCATGTTTATACAGATGACTGTGTAGATATTTGCAGGTTTATACAGATGGCGGTGTAGATATTTCCATGTATATAGAGATAACGGTGTATATATTTCCATGTTTTTACAGATAGCGGTGTAGATATTTCCATGTTTATAGAGACAGCGGTGTAGATATTTCCATGTTTATAGAGGTAGTGGTTTAGATATTTCCATGTTTATTCAGATCCCGGTGTAGATATTTCCATGTTTATACAGATAGCGGTTTTTGTATTTCCATGTTCATACAGATAGCTGTGTAGATATTTCCATGTTTATACAGATAGCGGTGTAGGTATTTCCATGTTTATGCAGATTGCGGTGTACATATTACCAAGTTTATAGAGACGGCGGTGTAGGTATTTGCATGTTTATGGAAATAGTGATGTAGATATTTCCATGTTCATACAGACAGCGGTGTAGATATTCCATGTTTATACAGATAGCCGTGTTGGTATTTCCATGCTTATGCAGACAGTGGTGTAGATATTTCCATGTTTAAAGAGACGGTGTTGTAGATATTTCCATGTTTATACAGATGACTGTGTAGATATTTGCATGTTTATACAGATGGCGGTGTAGATATTTCCATGTTTTTAGAGATAGCAGTGTAGATATTTCCATGTTTATACAGATACCGGTGTGGATATTTCCATGTTTATAGAGATAGCGGTGTAGACATTTCCATGTTTATACAGATAGCGCTGTAGATGTTTCCATGTTTATGCAGATAGTGGTGTAGATATTTCCATGTTTATAGAGATGGCGGTGTAGGTATTTCCTTGTGTGTAGAGATAGCAATGTAGATATTTCCATGTTTATACAGATAGCGGTGTAGATACTTCCATGTTTATACAGATAGTGGTGTAGGTATTTCCATGTTTCTACAGATAGCGGTGCAGGTTTTTCCATGTTTATACAGCTCGCGGTATAGATATTTCCATCTTTTTACAGATGGCCTTGTAGATATATCCATGTTTATACAGATAGCGGTGTAGATATTTCCATGTTTATACAGATGGCGGTGTAGTTAGTTAAATGTTTATGGAGATGGCGGTGTAGATATTTTCATGTTTATAGAGATGGTGGTGTAGATATTTCCATATTTATACAGATAGCGGTTTAGATATTTCCATGATTATACAGATCCCGGTGTAGATATTTCCAGGTTTATACAGATGGCGGTGTAGATATTTCCATGTTTATACACATATCGGTGTAGATATTTCCATGTTTACAGAAATAGCATTGTAGATATTTCCATCTTTGCACAGATTGTCGTGTAGATATTTCCATCTTTACACAGATAGCGCTGTAGATATTTTCATGTTTATACAGATGGCTGTGTAGATATTTCCATGTGTATACAGATGGTAGTGTAGATATTTCTATGTTTATAGAGATTGTGGTGTATTCATTTCCATGTTTATAGAGATAGTGGTGTAGGTATTTCCATGTTTATACAGATGGCTGTGTAGGTATTTCCATGTGTATACTGATGGCAGTGTAGATATTTCCATGTTTATAGAGATGGTGGTGTAGACATTTCCATGTTTATAGAGATTGAGGTGTAGATATTTCCATGTTTATACAGATGGCTGTGTAGGTATTTCCATGTGTATACAGATGGCGGTGTAGATATTTCCATGTTTATATAGATGGTGTTGTAGATATTTCCATGTTTATACAGATGACTGTGTAGATATTTGCATGTTTATACAGATGGCGGTGTAGATATTTCCATGTTTATAGAGATAGCAGTGTCGATATTTCCATGTTTATACAGATAGCGGTGTGGATATTTACATGTTTATAGAGATAGCGGTGTAGATATTTCCATGTTTACACAGATAGTGGTGTAGATATTTCCATCTTTGCACAGATTGTGGTTTAGATATTTCCATCTTTACCAGATAGCGCTGTAGATATGTCCAAGTTTACAAAGATATCTGAGTAGATATTTCCACATTTACACATGTAGCGTTGTATATATTTCCATGTTTATACAGATAGCGGTGGAGATATTTCCAGGTTTATACAGATAGCGGTGTAGGTATTTCCACGTTTATACCAATAGCGGTGTAGATATTTCCATGTTTATACAGATAGAGGTGTAGATATTTCCAAGTTTATGCAGATAGTGGTGTAGATATTTCCATGTTTATAGAGATGGCGGTATAGGTATTTCCATGTGTATAGAGATAGCAATGTAGGTATTTCCATGTTTATACAGATAGCGGTGTACATACTTCCATGTTTATACAAATAGCGGTGTTGTTATTTCCATGTTTATACAGATAGTGGTGTAGATATTTCCATGTTTATACAGCTCGCGGTATAGATATTTCCATCTTTTTACAGATGGCAGTGTAGATATATCCATGTTTATACAGATAGCGGTGCAGATATTTCCATGTTTATATAGATGGCAGTGTAGTTAGTTCCATGTTTATGGAGATGGCGCTGTAAATATTTTCATGTTTATAGAGATGGCGGTGTAGATATTTCCGTATTTATAGAGATTGCGGTGTTGATATTTCCATGTTTTTAGAGATAGCTGTGTAGGTATTTCCATGTATATAGAGATAGCGGTGTAGATGTTTCCATGTTTATACAGATGGCTTTGTACATATTTCCATGTGTATACAGATGGCAGTGTAGATATTTCCATGTTTATAGAGAGGGTGGTGTAGACATTTCCATGTTTATACAGATGACTGTTTAGATATTTGCAGGTTTATACAGATGGCGGTGTAGTTATTTCCATGTATATAGAGATAACGGTGTATATATTTCCATGTTTTTACAGATAGCGGTGTAGATATTTCCATGTTTATAGAGATAGCGGTGTAGATATTTCCATGTTCATACAGGTAGTGGTTTAGATATTTCCATGTTTATTCAGATCCCGGTGTAGATATTTCCATGTTTATACAGATAGCAGTGTAGGTATTTCCATGTTTATGAAGATAGCGGTGTAGATATTACCAAGTTTATAGAGACGGTGGTGTAGGTATTTCCATGTTTATGGAAATAGTGGTGTAGATATTTCCATGTTCATACAGACAGCGGAGTAGATATTTCCATGTTTATACAGATAGCGGTGTTGGTATCTCCATGTTTATACAGACAGCGGTGTAGATATTTCCATGTTTAAAGAGACGGTGTTGTAGATATTTCCATGTTTATACAGATGACTGTGTAGATATTTTCATGTTTATACAGATGGCGGTGTAGATATTTCCATGTTTATAGAGATAGCAGTTTAGATATTTCCATGTTTATACAGATACCGGTGTGGATATTTCCATGTTTATAGAGATAGCGGGGTAGACATTTCCATGTTTATACAGATAGCAGTGTAGATATTTCCATGTTTATGCAGATAGTGGTGTAGATATTTCCATGTTTATAGAGATGGCGGTGTAGGTATTTCCTTGTTTATAGAGATAGCAATGTAGATATTTCCATGTATATACAGATATCGGTGTAGATACTTCCATGTTTATACAGATAGTGGTGTTGTTATTTCCATGTTTATACAGATAGCGTTGTAGATATTTCCATGTTTATACAGCTCGCAGTATACATATTTCCTTCTTTTTACAGATGGCAGTGAAGGTATATCCATGTTTATACAGATAGCGGTGTAGATATTTCCATGTTTACACAGATGGCGGTGTAGTTAGTTCCTTGTGTATGGAGATGGCGGTGTAGATATTTTCATGTTTATAGAGATGGCCGTGTAGATATTTCCATATTTATACAGATAGCAGTTTAGATATTTCCATGTTTACACAGATCCCGGTGTAGATATTTCCACATTTATACAGATGGCGGTGTAGATATTTCCATGTTTATACAGATATCGGTGTAGATAATTCCAGGTTTACAGAGATAGCTTTGTAGATATTTCCATCTTTGCACAGATTGTCGTGTAGATATTTCCATCTTTACACTGATAGCACTGTAGATATTTTCATGTTTAAACAGATGGCTGTGTAGATATTTCCATGTGTATACAGATGGTAGTGTAGATATTTCCATATTTATAGAGATGGTGGTGTATTCATTTCCATGTTTATAGACATAGTGGTGTAGGTATTTCCATGTTTATACAGATGGCTGTGTAGCTATTTCCACGTGTATACTGATGGCAGTGTAGATATTTCCATGTTTATAGAGATGGTGGTGTAGACATTTCCATGTTTATAGAGATAGAGGTGTAGATATTTCCATGTTTATACAGATGGCTTTGTAGATATTTCCATGTGTATACAGATGGCGGTGTAGATATTTCCATGTTTATAGAGATGTTGTTGTAGATATTTCTATGTTTATACAGATGACTGTGTAGATATTTGCATGTTTATACAGATGGCGGTGTAGATATTTCCATGTTTATAGAGATAGCAGTGTAGATATTTCCATGTTTATACAGATTGCGGTGTGGATATTTACATGTTTATAGAGACAGCGGTGTAGATATTTCCACGTTTACACAGATAGTGGTGTAGATATTTCCATCTTTGCACAGATTGTGGTGTAGATATTTCCATCTTTACCAGATAGTGCTGTAGATATGTCCAAGTTTACAAAGATATCTGAGTAGATATTTCCACATTTACACAGGTAGCGTTGTGTATATTTCCATGTTTATACAGATAGCGGTGGAGATATTTCCAGGTTTATACAGATAGCGGTGTAGGTATTTCCACGTTAATACCGATAGCGGTGTAGATATTTCCATGTATATACAGATAGAGGTGTAGATATTTCCATGTTTATGCAGATAGTGGTGTAGATATTTCCATGTTTATAGAGAAGGCGGTATAGGTATTTCCATGTGTATAGAGATAGCAATGTAGATATTTCCATATTTATACAGATAGCTGTGAACATAATTCCATGTTTATACAAATAGCGGTGTTGGTATTTCCATGTTTATACAGATAGCGGTGTAGATATTTCCATGTTTATACAGCTCGCGGAATAGATATTTCCATCTTTTTACAGATGGCAGTGTAGATATATCCATGTTTATACAGATAGCGGTGCAGATATTTCCATGTTTATACAGTTGGCAGTGTAGTTAGTTCCTCGTTTATGGAGATGGTGGTGTAGATATTTTCATGTTTATAGGGATGGCGGTGTAGATATTTCCGTATTTATAGAAATGGCGGTGTTGATATTTCCATGTTTTTATAGATACCTGTATAGGTATTTCCATGTTTATAGAGATAGCGGTGTAGATGTTTCCATGTTTATTCAGATGACTTTGTACATATTTCCATGTGTATACAGATGGCAGTGTAGATATTTCCATGTTTATAGAGAGGGTGGTGTAGATATTTCCATGTTTATACAGATGACTGTGTAGATATTTGCAGGTGTATACAGATGGCGGTATAGATATTTCCATGTATATAGAGATAACGGTGTATATATTTCCATGTTTTTACACATAGCGGTGTAGATGTTTCCATGTTTATACAGGTAGTGGTTTAGATATTTCCATGTTTATTCAGATCCCGGTGTAGATATTTCCATGTTTATACAGATCGCGGTTTTTGTATTTCCATGTTCATACAGATAGCTGTGTAGATATTTCCATGTTTATACAGATAGCGGTGTAGGTATTTCCATGTTTATGCAGATAGCGGTGTATATATTACCAAGTTTATAGAGAGGGTGCTGTAGATATTTCGATGTTTATACAGATGACTGTGTAGATATTTGCATGTTTATACAGATGGCTGTGTAGATATTTCCATGTTTATAGAGATAGCAGTGTAGATATTTCCATGTTTATACAGATACCGGTGTGGATATTTCCATGTTTATAGAGACAGCGGTGTAGACATTTCCATGTTTATACAGATAGCGCTGTAGATATTTCCATGTTTATGCAAATAGTGGTGTAGATATTTCCATGTTTATGGAGATGGCAATGTAGGTATTTCCTTGTGTATAGAGATAGCAATGTAGATATTTCCATGTTTATACAGATAGCGGTGTAGATACTTCCATGTTTATACAGATAGTGGTGTTGGTATTTCCATGTTTCTACAGATAGCGGTGTAGATATTTCCATGTTTATACAGCTCGCGGTATAGATATTTCCATCTTTTTAGAGATGGAATTGTAGATATATCCATGTTTATACAGATTGCGGTGTAGATATTTCCATGTTTATACAGATGGCGGTGTAGTTAGTTAAACGTTTATGGAGATGGCGGTGTAGATATTTTCATGTTTATAGAGATGGCGGTGTAGATATTTCCATATTTATACAGATAGCGGTTTAGATATTTCCATTTATATACAGATCCCGGTGTAGATATCTCCAGGTTTATAGAGATGGCGGTGTAGATGTTTCTTGTTTATGCAGATAGTGGTGTAGATATTTCCATGTTTATAAAGATATCGGTGTAGATATTCCATGTTTACAGAGATAGCTTTGTAGATATTTCCATCTTTGCACAGATTGTGGTGTAGATATTTCCATCTTTACACAGATAGCGCTGTAGATATTTTCATGTTTATACAGATGGCTGTGTAGATATTTCCATGTGTATACAGATGGTAGTGTAGATATTTCCATGTTTATAGAGATGGTGGTGTATTCATTTCTATGTTTATAGAGATAGTGGTGTAGGTATTTCCATGTTTATACAGATGGCTGTGTAGATATTTCCATGTGTATACTGATGGCAGTGTAGATATTTCCATATTTATAGAGATTGTGGTGTAGACATTACCATGTTTATAGAGATAGAGGTGTAGATATTTCCATGTTTATACAGACGGCTGTGTAGATATTTCCATGTGTATACAGATGGCGGTGTAGATATTTCCTTCTTTATAGAGATGGTGTTGTAGATATTTCCATGTTTATACAGATGACTGTGTAGATATTTGCATGTTTATACAGATGGCGGTGTAGATATTTCCATGTTTATAGAGATAGCAGTGTAGATATTTCCATGTTTATACAGATACCGGTGTGGATATTTCCATGTTTATAGAGACAGCGGTGTAGACATTTCCATGTTTATACAGATAGCGCTGTAGATATTTCCATGTTTATGCAGATAGTGGTGTAGATATTTCCATGTTTATAGAGATGGCGATGTAGGTATTTCCTTGTGTATAGAGATAGCAATGTAGATATTTCCATGTTTATACAGATAGCGGTGTAGATACTTCCATGTTTATACAGATAATGGTGTTGGTATTTCCATGTTTCTACAGATAGCGTTGTAGATATTTCCATGTTTATACAGCTCGCGGTATGGATATTTCCAACTTTTTAGAGATGGCATTTTAGATATATCCATGTTTATACACATTGCGGTGTAGATATTTCCATGTTTGTACAGATGGCGGTGTAGTTAGTTAAATGTTTATGGAGATGGCGGTGTAGTTATTTTCATGTTTATAGAGATGGCGGTGTAGATATTTCCATATTTATACAGATAGCGGTTTAGATATTTCCATGTTTATACAGATCCCGGTGAAGATATTTCCAGGTTTATAGAGATGGCGGTGTAGATATTTCTTGTTTATGCAGATAGCGGTGTAGATATTTCCATGTTTATAAAGATATCGGTGTGGATATTTCCATGTTTACAGAGATAGCTTTGTAGATATTTCCATCTTTGCACAGATTGTGGTGTAGATATTTCCATCTTTACACAGATTGCGCTGTACATATTTTCATGTTTATACAGATGGCCGTGTAGATATTTCCATGTGTATACAGATGGTAGTGTAGATAATTCCATGTTTATAGAGATGGTGGTGTATTCATTTCTATGTTTATAGAGATAGTGGTGTAGTTATTTCCATGTTTATACAGATGGCTGTGTAGATATTTCCATGTGTATACTGATGGCAGTGTATATATTTCCATGTTTATAGAGATGGTGGTGTAGACATTTCCATGTTTATAGAGATAGAGGTGTAGATATTTCCATGTTTCTACAGATGGCTGTGTAGATATTTCCATGGGTATACAGATGGCGGTGTAGATATTTCCATGTTTATAGAGATGGTGTTGTAGATATTTCCATGTTTATACAGATGACTGTGCAGATATTTGCATGTTTATACAGATGGCGGTGTAGATATTTCCATGTTTATAGAGATAGCAGTGTAGATATTTCCATGTTTATACAGATAGCGGTGTGGATATTTACATGTATATAGAGATAGCGGTGTAGATATTTCCATGTTTACACAGATAGTGGTGTAGATATTTCCATCTTTGCACAGATTGTGGTGTAGATATTTCCATCTTTACCAGATAGCGCTGTAGATATGTCCAAGTTTACAAAGATATCTGAGTAGATATTGCCACATTTACACAGGTAGCGTTGTATATATATCCATGTTTATACAGATAGCGGTGGAGATATTTCCAGGTTTATACAGATAGCGGTGTAGGTATTTCCACGTTTATACCGATAGCGGTGTAGATATTTCCATGTTTATACAGATAGAGGTGTAGATATTTCCATGTTTATGCAGATAGTGGTGTAGATATTTCCATGTTTATTGAGATGGCGGTATAGGTATTACCATGTGTATAGAGATAGCAATGTAGATATTTCCATGTTTATACAGATAGCGGTGTACATACTTCCATGTTTATACAAATAGCGTTGTTGTTATTTCCATGTTTATACAGATAGCGGTGTAGATATTTCCATCTTTATACAGCTCGCGTTATAGATATTTCCAGCTTTTTACAGATGGCAGTGTAGATATGTCCATGTTTATACAGATAGCGGAGCGGATATTTCCATGTTTATACAGATGGCAGTGTAGTTCGTTCCATGTTTATGGAGATGGCGGTGTAGATATTTTCATGTTTATAGAGATGGCGGTGTAGATATTTCCGTATTTATAGGGATTGCGGTGTTGATATTTCTATGTTTTTAGAGATAGCTGTGTAGGTATTTCCATGTTTATAGAGATAGCGGTGTAGATGTCTCTATGTTTATACAGATGGCTTTGTACATATTTCCATGTGTATACAGATGGCAGTGTAGATATTTCCATGTTTATAGAGAGGGTGGTGTAGATATTTCCATGTTTATAAAGATGACTGTGTAGATATTTGCAGGTTTATACAGATGGTGGTGCATATATTTCCATGTATATAGAGATAACGGTGTATATAATTCCATGTTTTTACAGATAGCGGTGTAGATATTTCCATGTTTATAGAGATAGCGGTGTAGATATTTCCATGTTTATACAGGTTGTGGTTTAGATATTTCCATGTTTATTCAAATCCCGGTGTAGATATTTCCATGTTCATACAGGTAGTGGTTTAGATATATCCATGTTTATTCAGATCCCGGTGTAGATATTTCCATGTTTATACAGATAGCGGTTTTGGTATTTCCATGTTCATACAGATAGCTGTGTAGATATTTCCATGTTTATACAGATAGCGGTGTAGGTATTTCCATGTTTATGCAGGTAGCGGTGTAGATATTACCAAGTTTATAGAGACGGTGGTGTCGTTATTTCCATGTTTATGGAAATAGTGGTGTAGATATTTCCATGTTCATACAGACAGCGGTGTAGATATTTCCATGTTTATACAGATAGCGGTGTTGGTATTTCCATGTTTATACAGACAGCGGTGTAGATATTTCCATGTTTAAAGAGATGGTGTTGTAGGTATTTCCAAGTTTATACAGATGACTGTGTAGATATTTGCATGTTTATACAGATGGCGGTGTAGATATTTCCATGTTTATAGAGATAGCGGTGTAGATATTGCCATGTTTACACAGATAGTGGTGTAGATATTTCCATCTTTGCACAGATTGTGGTGTAGATATTTCCATCTTTACCAGATAGTGCTGTAGATATGTCCAAGTTTACAAAGATATCTGAGTAGATATTTCCACATTTACACAGGTAGCATTGTATATATTTCCATGTTTATACAGATAGCTGTGGAGATATTTCCAGGTTTATACAGATAGCGGTGTAGGTATTTCCACGTTTATACCGATAGCGGTGCAGATATTTCCATGTTTATACAGATAGATGTGTAGATATTTCCATGTTTATAGAGATAGCGGTGTAGACATTTCCATGTTTATACAGATAGCAGTGTAGGTATTTCCAGGTTTATACAGATCAAGTTGTAGATATTCCCATGTTTATACAGATAGCATTGTAGATATTTCCATGTTTATAGAGATAGTGGTGAAGATATTTCCACATTTATACAGATAACCATGTAGATATTTCCATCTTTCTACAGATGGCAGTGTAGGTATTTCCAAGTTTATAGAGATGATGGTGTGGATATTCCCATGTTTATATAGATGGCGGTATAGATATATCCTTGGTTATGTAGATGGCGGTGCAGATACTTCCATGTTTATACAGATTACGGTGTAGATATTTCCATGTTTATACAGATATCAGTGTAGATATTTCCACATTTATAGAGATAGCGGTGGAGATATTTCCACATTTATACACATATCGATGTAGATATTTCCTCTTTTATACAGATAGTATGGTAGATATTTACACGTTAATACAGATAGCGGTGTAGATATTTCCATTTTTATGCATATAGCGGTGTAGATATTTCCATGTTTATGCAGATGGCGGTGTAAAAATTTCCTAGTTTACAGAGATGGCGGTGTACATATTTCCATGTTTGTAGAGATAGCGGTGTTGATATTTCCATGTTTATAGAGAGAGCGGTGTAGGTATTTCCATGTTTATAGAGATGGCTGTGTAGTTATTTCCATGTTTATACACATTGCTGTTTAGATATTTCCACATTTACAGTTGGTGGTGTAGATATTTACATGTTTACAGAGATAGCAGTGTAGATATTTCAATCTTTTCACAGATTGCAGTGTAGATATTTCCATCTTTTCATAGATAGCGGTGTAGATATTTCCAAGTTTACAAAGATAGCTGTGTAGATATTTCCATGTTTACACAGATAGCATTCAAGATATTTCCATTTTTACACAGATAGCGTTGTAGATATTTCCATGTTTGTACAGCTAGCGGTGTAGATATTTCCAAGTTTACACATATAGCTGTGTAGATATTTCCATGTTTATACAGATAGCGGTGTAGATATTTCCATGTTTATACAGAGAGTTGTGTAGATATTTCCATGTTTATACAGATAGCGGTGTAGATATTTCCACATTTATAGAGATAGCCGTGGAGATATTTCCACATTTATGCACATATCGATGTAGATATCTCCTCGTTTATACAGATAGCATTGTAGATATTCACTCGTTCATATAGATAGTGGTGTAGATATTTCCATGTTTATACAGACGGCAGTGTAGGTATTTCCATGTATATGCAGATAGCGGAGTAGTTATTTCCATGTTTATGCAGATGGCGTTGTAGATATTTCCATGTTTATACAGATGACTGTGTAGTTATTTCCATGTTTATACAGATGGCAATGTAGTGATTTCCATCTTTATACAGATGGCGATGTAGATATTTCCATGTTTATACAGATGGCGGTATAGAGAGTTCCATATTTATGGAGATGGTGTAGATATTTTCATGTTCATAGAGATGGCGGTGTAGATATTTCCATATTTATAGAGATAGTGGTGTTGATATAACCATGTTTATACAGATGGATGTGTAGATATTTCCATATGTATACAGATGGCAGTGTAGATATTTCCAGGTTTATAGAGATGCTGGTGTAGATATTTAATGGTTTGTACAGATGACTGTGTATATATTTCCATGTTTATACAGATGGCGGTGTATATATTTCCATGTTTATAAAGATAGCTTGGTAGATATTTCCATGTTTTCAGAGATAGTGGTGTAGATACTTTCATGTTTATATAGATAGCGGTGTTGATATTTCCATGTTTATAGGGACAGCGGTGTAGATATTTCCATGTTTATACAGATAGCGGTGTAATTATTTCCATATTTATACTGATAGCGGAGTAGATATTTCCATGTTTATACAGATGGCTGTGTAGATATTTCCATGTTTATAAAGATAGCGGTGTAGAGATTTCCATCTTTATTCAGATGGCGATGTAGATATTTCCATGTTTATACAGATGACTGTGGAGCTATTTACATGTTTATACAGATGGCGATGTAGATATTTCCATGTTTCTCCAGATGACTGTGTAGCTATTTCCATGTTTATACAGATAGCGCTGTAGATATTTCCATGTTGATAGAGATAAAGGTGAAGATATTTCCATGTTTATACAGATAGCGGTGTAGATATTTCCATTTATATACACATAGCGTTGCTGTTATTTCCGTGTTTATACATATAGCGTTATAGATATTTCCATGTTTATACGGCTTTCGGTGTAGATATTTCCATGTTTATACAGATGTCGGTGTAGATATTTCCATGTTTATACAAATGGCGGTGTAGGTATTTCCATGTTTATACAGATAGCGGTGTAGATATTTCTATGTTTATAGAGATAGCAGTGGAGATACTTCCATGTTTATACACATAGCGGTGTAGATATTTCCATGTTTATAGAGATAGCGGTGTAGATGTTTCCATGTTTACATAGATAGTGATGTAGATATTTCCATGTTTATACAGATGGCTGTGCAGATATTTCCATGTTTATACAGAGAGCTGTGTGGATAATTCCATGTTTATAATAATGGCAGTATAGATATTTCCATGTTTATGAAGATGAATGTGTAGATATTTCCATGTTTATACACATGGCTGTGTAGATATTTCCATGTTTATAAAGATGGCGGTGTAGAGATTTCCATCTTTATACAGATGGTGATGTAGATATTTCCATGTTTATACAGATGACTGTGTAGCTATTTACATGTTTATAAAGATGGCGATGTAGATATTTCCATGTTTCTGCAATGACTGTGCAGCTATTTCCATGTTTATACAGATAGCGGTGTAGATATTTCCATGTATATACAGATCTTGGTGTAGATATTTCCATGTTTATACAGGTGGCGGTGTAGATATTTCCATGTCTTTACAGATCGCGGTGTAGATACTTCCATCTTTCTACATATGGCAGTGTAGATATTTCTATGTTTATAGAGATAGTGGTTCGGATATTTCCATGTTTATAGAGATAGCGGTGTAGACATTTCCATGTTTATAGAGATAGGAGCACAGATATTTCCATGGTCACTCAGATTGCGGTGTAGATATTTCCGTGTTTATAGAGATAGAGGTGTAGATATTTCCGTATTTATACTGATAGCAGTGTAGATATTTCCATGTTTATTCAGATAACGTTGTAGTTGTTTCCATGTTTATACAGATAGCGGTATAGGTATTTAAAGGTTTATACAGATCAAGTTGTAGATATTTCCATGTTTATACAGATAGCGGTGAAGATATTTCCACATTTATACAGATAACCATGTAGATATTTCCTTCTTTCTACAGATGGCAGTGTACATATTTCCACGTTTACAGAGATGACGGTGTGGATATTCCCATGTTTATATAGATGGCGGTATAGATATTTCCTGCTTTATGTAGATGGCGGTTCAGATATTTCCATGTTTATACAGATAGCGGTGTAGGTATTTCCATGTTTATAGAGATAGCGGTGTAGATATTTCCATGTTCATACAGAGAGTGTTGTAGATATTTCCATGTTTATACAGATAGCGGTGTTGGTATTTCCATGTTTTTACAGATAGCGGTAAAGATATTTCCATGTTTATACAGCTCTCGGTGTAGACATTTACATCTTTATAGAGATGGCGGTGTACATATTTCCATGTTTATACAGATAGCGGTGTAGATATTTCCATGTTTATACATAGAGCGGTGTAGATATTTCTATGTTTATAGAGATATCGCTGTAGATATTTTCATGTTTATACAGACAGCAGTGTAGATATTTCCATGTTTATAGAGATATCGGTGTTGATATATCCATGTTTATAGAGATAGCGGTGTAGGTATTACCATGTTTATAGAGATAGTAGTGTAGGTATTTCCATGTTTTTACAAATGGCTGCGTAGATAATTCCATGTGTATACAGATGGCAGTGTAGATATTTCCATGTTTATACAGACGACTGAGTAGATATTTTCAGGTTTTTAGAGATGGCGGTATAGGTATTTCCATGTTTACACAGATAGCGGTGAAGATATTTCCATGTGTATATAGATGGCAGTGTAGATACTTCATTGTTTATGTTGATGGTGTTTTAGATTCCTCCATGTTTATTGACATGGTGATTTATATATTTCTATGTTTATAGCGGTGTACATATTTCCATGTTGATAGAAATAGCAGTGAAGATATTTCCATGTTTATACAGATAGCGGTGTAGATATTTCCATTTATATACACATAGCGTTGTTGGTATTTCCGTGTTTATACAGATAGCGGTATAGAAATTTCCATGTTTATACAGCTCACGGTGTAGATATTTCCATGTTTATACAGACGGCTGTGCAGATATTTCCATGATTATACAGAGAGCTGTGTGGATATTTCCATGTTTATACTAATGGCAGTATAGATATTTCCATGTTTATGAAGATGAATGTGTAGATATTTCCATGTTTATACAGATGGCGGTGTAGATATTTCCATGTTTATACAGATAGCTGTGTAGATATTTCCATGTTTATAGCGATAGCGGTGTAGATATTTCCATGTTTAAAGAGATAGTGTTGTATATATTTCTATGTTTATACAGATAGCGGTGTAGATATTTCCATTTTTATACAGATAGCAGGGTAGTTATTTCCATTTTTATACACATCGCGGTGTAGATATTTCCATGTTTATACAGATATCAGTGTAGATATTTCCTGGTTTATACAGATGGCTGTGTAGATATTTCCATGTTAACACAGATGGCGGTGGAGATATTTCCATGTTTATACAGACGGCGGTGTAGATATTTCCATGTTTATACAGATCGCGGTGTAGATATTTCCATGTTTCTACAGAATCGGTGTTGATATTGCCATGTTTATACAGATGGCAGTGTAGATATTTTCATCTTTATTCAGATGGCGGTGTAGATATTTCCACGTTTATACATATGGCGGTGTAGATATTTCCATGTTTATGCAGATGGCGCTGTAGATATTCCCATGTTTATACAGATAGCGGTGTAGGTATTTCCATCTTTATAGTGATAGCGGTGTAGATATTTCCGTGTTTATGCAAATAGCGGTGTGGATATTTCCATGTTAATACGGATATTGGTATTGATTTTTCCATCTTTATAGGGATAGCGGTGTAGATATTTCCATGTTTATACAGATAGCGGTGTAGGTATTTCCATGTTTATACAGACAGTGTTGTAGACATTTCTATGTTTATAGAGATGTCTGTGTAGATATTTCCATGTTTACAGAGATAGCGGTGTAGATATTTCCATCATTGAAGAGATTGCGGTGTAGGTATTTCCATCTTTACAAAGATAGCATTGTAGATATTTCCAAGTTAACAAAGATAGCTGTGTAGATATTTCCATGATTACACAGATAGCGTTGTAGATATTTCCACGTTTACACAGATTGCGCTGTAGATATTTCCATGTTTACGCACATAGCGGTGTAGATATTTCCAAGTTTACACAGATATCTTTGTAGATATTTCCATGTTTACACAGATAGCATTATAGATATTTCCATGTTTATACAGATGGCGGTGTAGATATTTCCATGTTTACAGAGACAGCGGTGTAGGTATTTCAATCTTTGCACAGATTGCAGTGTAGATATTTTCATCTTTACACAGATAGCGGTGTAGATAATTCCAAGTTTACAGAAATAGCTGTGTAGAGATTTCCCTGTTTACAGAGATATCGTTGTAGTTATTTCCATATTTATGGAGATAGCGGTGTGGATATTTCCATATTTATACAGATTGCTGTGTAGATATTTCCATGTGTATACAGATGGCAGTGTAGATATTTCCATGTTTATAGAGATGGTGGTGTAGATATTTCCATGTTTATACAGATGATTGTGTAGATATTTGCATATTTATACAGACGGCGGTGAAGATATTTCCATGTTTGCAGAGATAACGGTGTAGATATTTCCTTGTTTTTACAGATTGCGGTGTAGGTATTTCCAAGTTTATAGACATAGCGGTATAGATATTTCCATATTTATACAAATAGCGGTTTAGATATTTCCATGTTTATACAGATCCGGGTGTAGATATTTCCATGTTTATACAGATGGTGATGTAGATATTTCCAAGTTTATAGAGATAACGGTGTAGATATTTCCATGTTTATACAGATAGCGGTCTAGCTATTTCCATGTTTACAGAGATAACGGGGTAGATATTTCCATCTTTGCACAGATTGCGGTGTAGATATTTCCATATTTACACAGATAGCAGTGTAGATATTTCCAAGTTTACACAGATAGCCGTTTAGGTATTTCCATGTTTGCATAAATAGCGTTGCAGATATTTCCATGTTTATACAGATAGCGGTGTAGATATTTCCATGTTTACAGAGATGGTTCTGTAGATATTTCCTTGTTTATACAGATGAGTGTGTAGATATTTGCATGTTTATACAGATAGCGGTGTAGTTATTTCCATGTTTATAGAGATAGTCGTGTATATATTTCCATGTTTACACCGATATCGGTGTAGATATTTTCATGTTTATAGAGATAGAGGTGTAGATATTTCCATGTTTATACAGATAGCGGAGTAGATATTTCCATGTTTACACAGATAACTCTGTAGATATTTCCATGCTTTCACAGAAGGCGGTGTAGATATTAATACGTTTATAGAGATTGCACTGTAGATATTTTCACGTTCATACAGATAACGGTGTAGATATTTCCACGTTTGTACAGATAGCGCTGTAGCTATTTCCACAATTATAAAGATAGCGGTGAAGATATTTCCATCTTTATACAGATAGCGGTGTAGATATTTCCATGTTTACACAGATAGCGGTTTAGGTATTTCCATGTTTACATAAAGAGCGTTGCAGATATTTCCATGTTTATACAGATAGCGGTGTAGATATTTCCATGTTTATAGAGAGGGCTGCGTAGATATTTCCATGTTTATAGAGAGTGCTGCGTAGATATTTCCATGTTTATGCAGATGGCATTGTAGATATTTCCATGTTTACAGATGGTGGTGTAGATATTTCCATGTTTTCAGAGATAGTGGTGTAGATATTTCAATCTTTGCACAGATTGCGGTGTATATATTTCCATCTTTACACAGATAGCGGTGTAGATATTTCCAAGTTACACAGATAGCTGTGTAGATATTTCAATGTTTACACATATAGCGTTGTAGATATTTCCATGTTTACACAGATAGCGCTGTAGATATTTCCAAGTTTATACAGATAGCGGTGTAGGTATTTCCAAGTTTACACAGATACCTGTGTAGTTACTTCCATGTTTATACTGATAGCGGTGTAGGTATTTCCATGTTTATGCAGATAGCGGTGTAGATATTTCCATGTTTATACTGATGACTGTGTAGTTCTTTCCATGTTTATATAGAAGTCGGTGTAGATCTTTTCATGTTTATAGAGATAGCGGTATAGATATATCGAAGTTTGTAGAATGGCGGTGTAGATATTTCCATGTTTATAGAGATAGCAGTGTAGATATTTCCATGTTCACAGAGATCGCGGTGTAGGTATTTCCATGTTTATAGTGACAGCGGTGTAGATATTTCCATGTATATACAGATAGCGATGTAGATATTTCCATGTTTATAGGGATAGCGGTGTTGATATTTCCATGTTTATAGGGATAGCGGTGTAGATATTTCCATGTTTTTGTAGATAGCGGTGTAGATATTTCCATGTTTATAGTGATAGCGGTGTAGATACTTCCACGTTTATAAAAATAGCGGTGTAGATATTTCCATGTTTATACAGATAGCGGTGTAGGTATTTCTATGTTTATACAGATAGCGGTGTAGATATTTCCATGTTTATACAGATAGCGGTGTACGTATTACCAAGTTTATACAGATAGCGGTGTAGATGTTTCCACGTTTATACAGATAGCGGGGTAGATGTTTCCATATTTATAGAGATAGCATTGTAGATATTTCCATGTTTATACAGATGGCTGTGTAGATATTTCCATGTTAATACAGATAGCGCTGTAGATATTTCCATGTTTATACAGATAGCTTTGTAGATATTTCACGTTTATACTGATAGTGGTGGAGATATTTCCACGTTTATACAAATATCGATGTAGATATTTCCACGATTATACGGATAGCGTTGTAGATATTTCCACGTTTATACAGAGAGCGGTGTAGATATTTCCACGTTTATATATATAGCGGTGTAGATATTTCCACGTCTATACAGATAGCGGTGTAGATATTTCCACGTTTATGCAGGTAGCAGTGTAGATATTTCCATCTTTATACAGATATTAGTGTAGATATTTCCATGTTTACACAGATAGCAGTGTAGAGATTTCCATGTTTACACAGATAGCGTTGCAGATATTTCCATGTATATACAGATAGCTGTGTAGATATTTCCATGTTTATGGAGATGGCGGTGTAGATTTTTCCATGTTTATGCAGATGGCGGTGTAGGTATTTCTATGTTTATACAGATGTCGGTGTAGATATTCTCATGTTTATAGAGATAGCGGTGTAGAGATTTCCATGTTTATACAGATAGCGGTGTGGATATTTCCATGTTCATACAGATAGCGGTCTAGGTATTTCCATATTTACACAGATAGCGGTGTAGATATTTCCATCTTTGCACTGATTGTGGTGTAGATATTTCCGTCTTTACACAAATATCATTGTAGATATTTCCAAGTTTACAAAGATATTTGTGTAGATACTTCCACTTTTACACAGGTAGCATTGTATATATTTCCATGTTTATACAGATAGTGGTGCAGATATTTCCATGTTTATACAGATAGTGGTGTAGATATTTCCATGTTTATACAGATAGCAGTGGAGATATTTCCATGTTTATACAGGTAGCGGTGTAGATATTTCCATGTTTATAAAGATGGCTGTGTAGATATTTTCTTGTTTATGTAGATGGCGGTGTAGATATTTCCATGTTTATAGAAATGGCGGTTTATGTACTTTCTTGTTTATGGAGATAGTGGTGAAGATATTTCCATGTTTATAGAGATAGCGGTGTAGGTATTTCCATGTTTATAGAGATAGCGGTGTAAATATTTCCATGTTTATACTAATAGCGGTATAGATATTTCCATGTTTATACAAATAGTGATGTAGATATTTCCATGTTTATAGAGATGACAGTGAAGGTATTTAAATGTTTAAAAAGATGGTGGTGTAGATATTTCCATGTTAATAGACATAGCCATGTAGATATTTCCATGTTACAGATAGCGGTGTAGTCATTTCCAAGTTTATAGATATAGCGGTCTAGATATATCCATATTTTTACAGATTGCCTTGTAGATATTTCCAAGCTTATAAAAATAGCGGTGTAGATATTTCCTTGTTTATAGAGATAGCTGAGTAGATATTTCCATATTTATACAGATAGCGGTGTTGATATTTCCATGTTTATACAGAACGCGGTGTAGATATTTCCATGTTTATGCAGACAGAAGTGTAGCTATTTCCATGTTAATTCAGATGACTGTGTATATATTTCCCTGTTTATACAGATGGCGGTGCAGATATTTCCATGTTTATAGAGATAGCGGTGTAGGTATTTCCATGTTAATACAGATAGCTGTGTAGACATTTCCATATTTATAGAGATAGCGTTGTAGATATTTCCATATTTATACAGATAGCCGTGTAGATATTTCCATGTTTATTCAGATGGCAGTGTAGGTATTTCCATGTTTATAGAGGTAGCGGTGTACATATTTCCATGTTTACACGGATGCCTGTGGAGGTATTTCCATGTGTATACAGATGGCAGTGTAGATATTTCAATGTTTGTACAGATGGAGGTGTAGATATTTCCATGTTTATACAGATGACTGTGTAGGTATTTCCATGTTTTTTAGATGGCGGTGTAGATATTTCCATGTTTATGCAGATAGTGGTGTAGATATTTCCATGTTTATACAGATGGCTGTGTAGGTATTTCCATGTGTATACAGATGCCAGGGCAGATATTTCCATGTTTATACAGATGGAGGTGTTGTTATTTCCATGTGTATACAGATAGCAGTGTAGATATTTCCATTTTTATATAGAAAGCCGTGTGGCTATTTCCATGTTTATACAGATAGCGATCTAGATATTTCCATGTTTATAGAGATGGCTGTGTAGATATTTCCTTGTTTATACAGATGGCAGTGTAGATATTTACATGTTCATACAGATAGTGGAGTAGGTTTTCCATGTTTATAGAGATGACTGTGTAGGTATTTCCATGTTTATACAGATGTCGGTGTAGATATTTCCATGTTTATAGAGATAGCCAAGTAGCTATTTTCATGTTTATACAGATACCAGGGTAGATATTTCCATGTTTATAGATACAGCGGTGCAGATATTTCCCTATATTTTCAGATAGCGGTGGAGATATTTCCTTGTTTATGCAAATAGCGGTGTAAATATTTCCATATTTATACAGTTAGCGGTGCAGATATTTCCATGTTTATACAGATGACTGTGTATATATTTCCATGTTTATACAGATTGTGGTGTAGGTATTTCCGTGTTTATAGAGATAGCGGTGTAGATATTTCCATGTTTATACAGATAGCGGTGTAAATATTTCCATGTTTACACAGATAGCGGTGGAGATATTTCCATGTTTATACAGATAGCAGTGGAGGTATTTCCATGTTTATACAGATTGTGGTGTAGGTATTTCCATGTTTATAGAGATAGCGGTGTAGATATTTCCCTGTTTATAAAGATAATGGTGTAGATATTTCCATGTTTACAGAGATTGAGTTGTAGATATTTCCATATTTGCACAGATTGCGGTGTACATATTTCCATCTTCACACAGATACCGGTGTACATATTTCCATGTTTACACAGACAGCTGTGTAGATATTTCCATGTTTGCAAAGATAGTGTTGTAGATATTTCCAGGTTTATACAGATTTCGTTGTAGATATTTCCATGTGTATAAAGATAGCCGTGTAGATTTTTCCATGTTTATTCAGATAGCGGTGGCGATATTTCCATGTTTATACAGATAGCGCTGTAGATATTTCCATGTTTATACAGATAGCGGTGTAGATATTTCCATGTTTATACAGATAGCGTTGTAGATATTTCCATGTTTACACAGATAGCGGTGGAGATATTTCCATGTTTATACAGATAGCAGTGGAGGTATTTCCATGTTTATACAGATGGCAATGTAGATATTTCCAAGTTTTTGCAGATATCGGAATAGATATTTCCATGTTTATGCTGATAGCGGTGCGGCTATTTCCATGTTTATAGAGATGGCAGTGTAGATATTTCCATGTGTATACAGATGGAGGTGTAGATATTTCCATGTTTATACAGATGACTGTGTAGATATTTCCATGTTTATACAGATAGCGGTGTGGCAATTTCCATGTTTATAGAGACAACGGTGTAGATATTTCCATGGTTATACAAATAGCTGTGTAGATATTTCCATGTGTATACAGATGGCTGTGTAGGTATTTCCATGTTTATACCGATGGAGTTGTAGACATTTCCATGTTTATAAGGATGAGTGTGTAGATAATTCCATGTTTTAACAGAAGGCAGTGTAGATATTTCCATGTTTATACAGATAGATGTGTGCCTATTTCCATGTTTATACAGACAGCTATGTAGATATTTCCATGTTTATAGAGATGGCTGTGTAGATATTTCCATGTTTATACAGATGGCAGAGTGGATATTTCCATGTTTATACAGATGACTGTGTAGGTACTTCCATGTTTATGCAGATGGCAGTGTGGATATTTCCATGTTTATACAGATGACTGTGTAGGTATTTCTATGTTTATACAGATGGCGGTGTCGATATTTCCATGTTTATAGAGATAGCCATGTAGATATTTCCATGTTTATACAGATGACTGTGTAGGTATTTCTATGTTTATACAGATGGCTGTGAAGACATTTCCCTGTTTATAGACATAGCGGTGTAGATATTTCCATATTTATATAGATAGCAGTGTAGATATTTCCATGTTTATACAGATAGCGGTGTAGATATTTCCATGTTTATACAGATAGCGGTGTAGATATTTCCATGTTTATGCAGATAGCGGTGTAGATATTTCCATGTTTATACAGATAGCGTTGTACGTATTTCCATGTTATAGACATAGCAGTGTAGATATTTCCATGTTTATAGAGACAGCTGTGTAGATATTTCCATGTAAATACAGATGGCAGTGTAGATATTTCCATGTTTATACAAACGAATGTGTAGATATTTCTATGTTTACACAGATGACTGTGTAGATATTTCCATGTTTTTACAGATGGTGGTGTAAATATTTCCATGATTATACAGATACCTGTGTGGCTATTTCCATGTTTATACAGATATCAATGTAGATATTTCCATGTTTATGGAGATGACTGTGTAGATATTTCCATGTTTATAAAGATGGCGGTGTAGATATTTCCATGTGTATAGAGATAGCCATGTAGATATTTCCATGTTTATACAGATAGCGGTGTATACATTTCCATGTTTATAGAGATAGCGGTGTAGATATTTCCATATTTATACAGATAGCGGTGTAGAAATTTCCATGTTTATACAGATAGCGGTGTAGATATTTCCATGTTTATACAGATATAAGTGTAGTTATTTCCATGTTTATAGAGATGACTGTGTACATATTTCCATGTTTATACAGATGGCAGTGTAGATATTTCCATGTTAACACAGATAATTTTGTAGATATTTCCATGTTTATACAGATGGCGGTGTAGATATTTCCATGTTTATAGAGATAGCGGTGGAGATATTTCCATGTTTATGCAGATAGCGGTGGAGCTATTTCCATGTTTATTCAGATAGCGGAGTAGATATTTCCATGTTTATACAGATAGCGGGGTAGATATTTCCATGTTTTTACAGATCGTGGTTTAGTTATTTCCATGTTTATACAGACAGTGGTGAAGATATTTCCATGTTTATACAGATAGCGGTGTAGATATTTCCAAGTTTACAGGGATATCGGTGTATATATTTCCATATTTGCACAGACTGCGGTGTAGATATTCCCATCTTTACACAGATAGCGGTGTACATATTTCCATGTTTACACAGATTGCTGTGTAGATATTTCCGAGTTTACACAGATAGCGTTGTAGATATTTCCATGTTTATACAGATAGCGGTGAAGATATTTCCACGTTTATAAAGATAGCCTGGTAGATATTTCCATGTTTATACAGATAGCTGTGTAGATATTTCCATGTTTACACAGATAGTGTTGTAGATATTTCCATGTTTACAGAGATAACGGTATAGATATTTCCATGTTTATAATGATAGCCGTGTAGATATTTCCATGTTTATAGAGATAGCTGTGGAGATATTTCCATGTATATACTGAGAGCGATGAAGATATTTCCATGTTTATACAGATAGTGGTGTAGATATTTCCCTGTTTATACAGATTTCGGTGTAGATTTTTCCATGTTTATACAGATATGGTTGTAGATATTTCCATGTTTATACAGATGGCTGTGTAGGGATTTCCATGTTTTTGCAGATGGCATTGTAGATATTTCCATGTTTATACATATAACGATGTGGCTATTTCCACGTTCATAAAGATAGCAGTGTAGATATTTCCATGTTTATAGAGATGGCTTTGTAGATGTTTCCATGTTTATACAGATGACCATGTTGATATTTCCATGTTTATACAGATGGCGTTGTAGATATTTCCATGTTTATGCACATGGCGGTGCAGATATTTCCATGTTTATACAGATAGCGGTGTACATATTTCCATATTTATACAGATGACTGTGTAGTTATTTCCATTTTTATACAGATGGCGGTGTAGATATTTCCATGTTTACACATTGCCAAGGAGATATTTCCATGTTTATACAGATGACTGTGTAAATATTTTCATATTTTTACACAGGTCGGTGTAGATATTTCCATGTTTATACAGATAGCGGTGTGGCTATTTCCATGTTTATAGAGATGGCTGTGTAGATATTTCCATGTGTGTACAGATGGAAGTGTGGATATTTCCATGTTTATACAGAAGGAGGTGTAGATATTTCCATGTTTATACAGATGACTGTGTAGTTATTTCCATGTTTTTACAGATGGCGGTGTAGATATTTCCATGTTTATACAGATAGCGGTGTGGCTATTTCCATGTTTATACAGATAGTGGTGTAGTTATTTCCATGTTTATAGAGATGGCTGTGTAGATATTTACATGTTTATACAGATGGCAGTGTAGATATTTTCATGTTTATACAGATAGTGGTGTAGATATTTCCAGGTTTATACAGATGACTGTGTAGTTATTTCCATTATTATACAGATGTCGGTGAAGACATTTCCATGTTTAGTGAGATATCCATGTAGATATTTCCATGTTTATACAGATGGCGGTGTAGACATTTCCATGTTTATAGAGATAGCGGTGTAGGTATTTCCATATTTATACAGATAGTGGTGTCACTATTTCCATCTTTATACAGATAGCGGTGGAGATATTTCCAGGTTTATACAGATAGCGGTGGAGATATTTCCATGTTTATACAGATAGCTATGTGTCTATTTCCATGTTTATACAGATAGCGTTGGAGATATTTCCATGTTTATACAGATGGCGGTGTAGATAATTCCATGTTTATGCAGATGGCGTTTCAGATGTTTCCATGTTTATACTGATAGCGGTGTACATATTTGCTTATTTATACAGATGACTCTGTAGTTATTTCCATTTTTATACAGATGGCGGTGTAGATATTTCCATGTTTATGCAGATAGAGGTGGACATATTTCCATGTTTATACAGATGACTGTGTAGATATTTTCATATTTTTACACATGTCAGTGTAGATATTTCCATGTTTATACAGATAGCGGTGTGGCTATTTCCATGTTTATACAGATAGCAGTGTAGGTATTTCCATGTTTATAGAGATGGCTGTGTAGATATTTCCATGTTTATACAGATGGCAGTGTAGATATTTCCATGTTTGTACCGACAGTGGTGTAGATATTTCCATGTTTATGCAGATGACTGTGTAGTTATTTCCATACTTATACAGATGGCGGTGTAGACATTTCCATGTTTATACAGATAGCGGTGTGGCTATTTCCATGTTTATACAGATAGCGTTGTAGATATTTCCATTTTTATAGAGATGGCTGTGTAGATATTTACATGTTTATACAGATGGCAGTGTAGTTATTTCCATGTTTATACAGATAGTTGTGTAGATATTTCCAGGTTTATACAGATGACTGTGTAGGTATTACCATGCTTATACTGATGGTGGTGTAGATATTTCCATGTATATAGAGACAGCCATGTAGATATTTCCATGATTATACACATAGCAGTGTAGACATTTCCATGTTTATGGAGATAGCGGTGTAGATCTTTCCATATTTATACAGATAGCGGTGTCACTATTTCCATGTTTAAAGAGATAGCAGTGTAGATATTTCCATGTTTATACAGATAGCGGTGGAGATATTTCCATGTTTATACAGATCGCTGTGGAGATTTTTCCATGTTTATAGAGATAGCGGTGTAGATATTACCATGTTTATACAGATAGCGGTGTGGCTATTTCCATGTTTATAGAGATAGCGGTGTAGATATTTCCATGTTTATACAGATTGTTGTGTGGATATTTACATATTTATACAGATGGCTGTGTAGATATTTCCATGTTTAGACAGATAATGGTGTAGATATTTCCATGTTTATACAGATAGCGGTGTGGCTATTTCCATGTCTATACAGATAGCGGTGTAGATATTTCCATGTTTATAGAGATGGCTGTGTAGATATTTACTTGTTTATACAGATGGCAGTGTAGATATTTTTATGTTTATACAGATAGTGGTGTAGATATTTCCAGGTTTATACAGATGACTGTGTAGTTGTTTCCATCTTTATACAGATGGTGGTGAAGATATTTAAACGGTTATAGAGACAGCCATGTAGATATTTCCATGTTTACACAGATAGCGGTGTAGACATTTCCATGTTTATAGAGATAGCGGTGTAGATATTTCCATCTTTATACAGATAGCGGTGTCACTATTTCCATGTTTATATAGATAGCTGTGTGGCTATTTCCATGTTTATACAGATAGCGGTGTAGATATTTCCATGTTTATAGAGATGGCTGTGTAGATATTTACATATTTATACAGATGGCAGTGTAGATATTTCCATGTTTAGACAGATAATTGTGTAGATATTTCCATGTTTATACAGATTGCGGTGTAGGTATTTCCATGTTTATAGAGATAGCGGTGTAGATATTTCCATGTTTATACAGATAGCTGTGTGGCTATTTCCATGTTTCTACAGATAGCGTTGGAGATATTTCCATGTTTATACAGATAGCGGTGGAGATATTTCCATGTTTATACAGATAGCGGTGGAGATATTTCCATGTTTATGGAGATAGCAGTGTATATATTTCCATGTCTATACAGATATCTGTGTGGCTATTTCCATGTTTACAGATAACGGTGTAGATATTTGCATGTTTATAGAGATGGTTGTGTAGATATTTTCATATTTATACAGATGGCAGTGTAGATATTTCCATGTTTAGACAGATAATGGTGTAGATATTTCCATGTTTATACAGATGTCTGTGTAGTTGTTTCCATTTTTATACAGATGGCGGTGTAGATATTTCCACGTTTATACAGATAGCGGTGGAGGTATTTCCATGTTTATACAGATGACTGTGTAGATATTTTCATATTTTTACACATGTCGGTGTAGACATTTCCATGTTTATAAAGATAGCGGTATGGATATTTCCATGTTTATACAGATAGCGGTGCAGATATTTCCATGTTTATAGAGATAGCTGTGTATATATTTACATGTTTATACAGATGGCAGTGTAGTTATTTCCATGTTTATACAGATAGTGGTGTAGATATTTCCAGGTTTATACAGATGACTGTGTAGATATTTCCATGTTTATACAGACGGCGGTGAAGATATTTCCATGTTTATAGAGACAGCCGTGTAGATATTTCCATGTGTATACAGATAGCAGTATAGACATTTCCATGTTTATAGAGATAGCAGTGTAGATATTTCCATATTTCTACAGATAGCGGTGTCACTATTTCCATGTTTATACAGATAGCGGTGGAGATATTTCCATGTTTATACAGATAGCGGTGGAGATATTTCCATGTTTATAGAGATAGCGGTGTAGATATTTCCATGTTTATACAGATAGCTGTGTGGCTATTTCCATGTTTATACAGATAGCGTTGTAGATATTTCCATGTTTATACAGATGGCAGTGTAGATATTTCCATGTTTATGCAGATGGCGGCGCAGATACTTCCATGTTGATACAGATGACTGTGTAGATATTTTCATATTTTTACACATGTCGGTGTAGATATTTCCATGTTTATACATATAGCGGTGTGGCTATTTCCATGTTTATACAGATAGCAGTGTAGCTATTTCCATGTTTATAGAGATGGCTGTGTAGATATTTCCATGTTTATACAGATGGCAGTGTAGGTATTTCCATGTTTGTACAGACAGTGGTGTAGATATTTCCATATTTATACCCATGACTGTAGTTATTTCCATTTTTATACAGATAGCGGTGTAGATATTTCCATGTTTATACAGAGAGCGGTGGTGTCATTTCCATGTTTATACAGATAGCGGTGTAGATATTTCCATGTTTACAGAGATAGCGGTGTAGATATTTCCATGTTTATACAGATAGCGGTGTGGCTATTTCCATGTTTATACAGATAGCGGTGTAGATATTTCCATGTTTATAGAGATGGCTGTGTAGACATTTACATATTTATACAGATGGCAGTGTAGATATTTCCATGTTTAGACAGATAATGGTGTAGATATTTCCATGTTTATACAGATTGCGGTGTAGGAATTTCCATGTTTATAGAGATCGCGGTTTAGATATTTCCATGTTTATAGAGAGAGCTGTGTGGCAATTTCCATGTTTATACGGATAGCGTTTGAGATATTTCCATGTTAATACAGATGGCGGTGTGGATATTTCCATGTTTATGCAGATGGCAGTGCAGATATTTCCATGTTTATACAGATAGCGGTGTACATATTTCCATATTTATACAGATGACTGTGTAGTTATTTCCATTTTTATACAGATGGCGGTGTAGATATTTCCATGTTTATACAGATAGCCGTGGAACTATTTCCATGTTTATACAGATGACTGTGTAGACATTTTCATATTTTTTCACATGTCGGTGTAGATATTTCCATGTTTATACAGATAGCGGTGTGGCTATTTCCACGTTTGTAAAGATAGCAGTGTAGATATTTCTGTGTTTACAGAGATGGCTGTGTAGATATTTCCATGTTTATACAGATAGCGGTGGAGATATTTCCATGTTTATACAGATAGCGGTGGAGATATTTCCATGTTTATAGAGATAGCGGTGTAGATATTTCCATGTTTATACAGATAGCTGTGTGGCTATTTCCATGTTTATACAGATAGCGGTGGAGATATTTCCATGTTTATAGAGATGGCTGTGTAGATATTTACATATTTAAACAGATGGCAGTGTAGATATTTCCATGTTTATACAGATAGTGGTGTAGATATTTCCAGGTTTATACAGATGACTGTGTAGTTATTTCCATGTTTATACAGATGGCGGTGAAGATATTTCCATGTTTATAGAGACAGCCGTGTAGATATTTCCATGTTTATACAGATAGCAGTGTGGCTATTTCCATGTTTATACAGATAGCAGTGTAGATATTTCCATGTTTATAGAGATGGCTGTGTAGATATTTCCATGTTTATACAGATGGCAGTGTAGATATTTCCATGTTTGTACAGACAGTGGTGTAGATATTTCCACGTTTATACAGATGACAGTGTAGGTAATTCCATGTTTATACAGATGGCGGTGTAGACATTTCCATGTTTATAAAGATAGCGGTGTGGCTATTTCCTTGTTTATACAGATAGCTGTGCAGATATTTCCATGTTTATAGAGATGGCGGTGTAGATATTTCCATATTTATACAGATAGCGATGGAGATATTTCCATGTTTATACAGATGACTGTGTAGATATTTTGATATTTTTACACATGTCGGTGTAGATATTTCCATGTATGTACAGATAGCGGTGGAGATATTTCCATGTTTATAGAGATAGCGGTGTTGATATTTCCAAGTTTATACAGATAGCTGTGTGGCTATTTCCATCATTATACAGATAGCGTTGGAGATATTTCCATGTTTATACAGATGGCGGTGTAGATATTTTCATGATTATGCAGATGGCGGTGCAGACATTTCCATGTTGATACAGACAGCGGTGTACATATTTCCTTATTTATACAGATGACTCTGTAGTTATTTCCATTTTTATACAAATAGCGGTGTAGATATTTCCATGTTTATACAGATAGCGGTGTGGGTATTTGCATGTTTATAAAGATAGCAGTGTAGGTATTTCCAAGTTTATAGAGATGGCTGTGTAGATATTTCCATGTTTATACAGATGGCAGTGTAGATATTTCCACGTTTGTACAGACAGTGGTGTAGATATTTCCATGTTTATACAGATGACTGTGTAGGTATTTCCATGCTTATACAGATGGCGGTGTAGATATTTCCATGTTTATACCGATAGCGGTGTGGCTGTTTCCATGTTTATACAGATAGCGGTGTAGATATTTCCATGTTTATAGAGATGGCTGTGTAGATATTTACATAGTTATACAGATGGCAGTGTAGATATTTCCATGTTTAGACAGATAATGGTGTAGATATTTCCATGTTTATACAGATTGCGTTGTAGATTTTTCCATGTTTATAGAGATAGCGGTGTAGATATTTCCATGTTTATACAGATAGCTGTGTGGCTATTTCCATGTTTATACAGATAGCGTTGGAGATATTTCCATGTTTATATAGATGGCGGTGTAGATATTTCCATGTTTATGCCGAAGGCGGTGCAGATATTTCCATGTTTATACAGAAAACGGTGTACATATTTCCATATTTATACAGATGACTGTGTAGTTATTTCCATTTTTATATATATGGCGGTGTAGATATTTCCATGTTGATACAGAGAGCGGTGGAGGTAGTTCCAAGTTTATACAGACGACTGTGTAGATATTTTCATATTTTTACACATGTCGGTGTAGATATTTCCATGTTTATACAGATAGCAGTGTGGCTATTTCCATGTTTATACAGATAGCAGTGTAGATATTTCCATGTTTATAGTGATGGCTGTGTAGATATTTCCATGTTTATACAGATGGCAGTGTAGATATTTCCATGTTTGTACAGACAGTGGTGTAGATATTTCCACGTTTATACAGATGACTGTGTAGGTAATTCCATGTTTATACAGATGGCGGTGTAGACATTTCCATGTTTACAAAGATAGCGGTGTGGCTATTTCCATGTTTATACAGATAGCGGTGCAGATATTTCCATGTTTATAGAGATGGCTGTGTAGATATTTACATGTTTATACAGATGGCAGTGTAGTTATTTCCATGTTTATACACTTAGTGGTGTAGATATTTCCGGGTTTATACAGATGACTGTGTAGTTATTTCCATGTTTATACAGATGGCGATGAAGATATTTCCATGATTATAGAGACAGCCGTGTAGATATTTCCATGTTTATACAGATAGCCGTGTAGACATTTCCATGTTTATAGAGATAGCGGTGTAGATTTTTCCATATTTATACAGATAGCGGTGTCACTATTTCCATGTTTATACAGATAGCGGTGGAGATATTTCCAGGTTTATACAAATAGCAGTGGAGATATTTCCATGTTTATAGAGATAGCGGTGTAGATATTACCATGTTAATACAGATAGCTGTGTGGCTATTTCCATGTTTATACAGATAGCGTTGGAGATATTTCCATGTTTATTCAGATGGCGGTGTAGATATTTCCATGTTTATGCAGATGGCGCTGCAGATATTTCCATGTTGATACAGATAGCGGTGTACATATTTCCTTATTTATACAGATGACAGTTTAGTTATTTCCACTTTTATACAGATGGCGGTGTAGATCTTTCCATGTTTATACTGATAGCGGTGGAGATATTTCCATGTTTATACAGATGACTATGTAGGTATTTGCATATTTACACAGATAGCGCTGTCACTATTTTCATGTTTATACTGAAAGCGGTGGAGATATTTCCATGTTTATACAGATAGCGGTGGAGATATTTCCATGTTTATAAAGATAGCGGTGGAGATATTTCCATGTTTATAGAGATAGCGGTGTAGATATTTCCATGTTTATACAGATAGCTGTGTGGCTATTTCCATGTAGATATAGATAGCCGTGTAGATATTTCCATGTTTATAGAGATAGCCATGTAGATATTTCCATGTTTATACAGATAGCCGTGTAGACATTTCCATGTTTATAGAGATAGCGGTGTAGATATTTCCATATTTATACAGATAGCGGTGTCACTATTTCCATGTTTATACAGAGAGACGTGGAGATATTTCCATGTTTATACAGATAGCGGTGGAGATATTTCCATGTTTATAAAGATAGCGGTGTAGACATTTCCATGTTTATAGAGATGCCTGTGTAGATATTTTCATGTTTATACAGATGGCATTGTAGATATTTTCATGTTTATACAGATAGTTTTGTAGATATTTCCAGGTTTATACAGATGACTGTGTAGTTACTTCCATGTTTATACAGATGGCGGTGAAGCTATTTCCATGTTTATAGAGACAGCCATGTAGATATTTCCAGCTTTATACAGATAGCGGTGTGGACATTGCCATGTTTATAGAGATAGCGGTGTAGATATTTCCATATTTATACAGATAGCGGTGTCACTATTTCCATGTTTATACAGATAGCGGTGGAGATATTTCCATGTTTATACAGATAGCGGTGGAGATATATCCATGTTTATACAGATTGCGGTAGAGTTATTTCCATGTTTATACAGATAGCGGTGTAGATATTTCCATGTTTATACAGATAGCTGTGTGGCTATTTCCATGTTTATACAGATAGCGGTGTAGATATTTACATGTTTATAGAGGTGGCTGTGTAGATATTTACATATTTATACAGATGGCAGTGTAGATATTTCCATGTTTAGACAGATATTGGTGTAGATATTTCCATGTTTATACAGATTGCGGTGTAGGTATTTCCATATTTATAGAGATAGCGGTGTAGATATTTCCATGTTTATACAGATGTCTGTGTAGATATTTCCATGTGTATACAGATGGCAGTGTAGATATTTCCATGTTTATAAAGATGGAGGTGTAAATATTTTCATGTTTATACAGATGACTGTATAGATATTTCCATGTTTTTACAGATGGCGGTGAAGATATTTCCATGTTTATACAGATAGTGGTGTGGCTATTTCCATGTTTATACAGATAGCGGTGTAGGTATTTCCATGTTTATAGAGATCACTGTGTAGATATTTACATGTTTATACAGATGGCAGTGTAGATATTTTCATGTTTATACAGATAGTGGTGTAGATATTTCCAGGTTTATACAGATGACTGTGTAGTTATTTCCATGTTTATACAGATGGCGGTGACGATATTTCCATGTTTATAGAGACAGTCATGTAGATATTTCCATGTTCATACAGATAGCGGTGTAGACATTTCCATGTTTATAGAGATAGCGGTGTATATATTTCCATATTTATACAGATAGCGGTGTCACTATTTCCAAGTTTATGCAGATAGCGGTGGAGATATTTCCATGTTTATACAGATAGCGTTGGAGATATTTCCATGTTTATAAAGATTGCGGTGTAGATATTTCCATGTTTATACAGATAGCGGTGTACATTTTTCCTTATTTATACAGATGACCGTGCAGTTATTTCCATTTTTATACAGATGGCGGTTTAGATATTGCCATGTTTATACAGATAGCGGTGGAGATATTTCCATGTTTATAGAGACGGCTGTGTAGATATTTACATATTTACACAGATGGCAGTGTATATATTTCCATGTTTAGACAGATAATGGTTTAGATATTTCCATGTTTATACAGATTGCGGTGTAGGTATTTCCATGTTTATAGAGATAGCGGTGTAGATATTTCCATGTTTATACAGATGGCCGCGTAGATATTTCCATGTGTATACAGATGGCAGTGTAGATATTTCCAAGTTTATACAGATGGAGGTGTAGATTTTTCGATGTTTATACAGATGACTGTGTAGATATTTCCATGTTTTTACAGATGGCTGTGTAGATATTTCCATGTTTATACAGATAGCGGTGTGGATATTTCCATGTTTATACAGACAGCGGTGTAGATATTTCCATGTTTATAGAGATGGCTGTGTTGATATTTTCATGTTTATACTGATGGCAGTGTAGATATTTTCATGTTTATACAGATAGTGGTGTAGATATTTCCAGGTTTATACAGATGACTGTGTAGTTATTTCCATGTTAATACAGATGGCGGTGAAGATATTTCCATGTTTATAGACACAGCCATGTAGATATTACCATGTTTATACAGATAGCAGTGTAGACATTTCCATGTTTATTGAGATAGCGTTGTAGATATTTCCATATTTATACAGATAGCGGTGTAGCTATTTCCATGTTTATACAGATAGAGGTGGAGATATTTCCGTGTTTATACAGATAGCGGTGGAGATATTTCCATGTTTATAAAGATAGCGGTGTAGACATTTCCATGTTTATACAGATAGCTGTGTGGCTATTTCCATGTTTATACAGATAGCTTTGGAGATATTTCGATGTTTTTACACATGGCGGTGTAGATATGTCCATGTTTATGCTGATGGCGGTGCAGATATTTCCATGTTTATACAGATAGCGGTGTACATATTTCCATGTTTATACAGATGACTGTGTAGTTATTTCCATTTTTATACAGATGGCGGTGTAGATATTTCCATGTTTATACAGATAGCGGTGGAGATATTTCCATGTTTATACAGATGACTGTGTAGATATTTTCATATTTTTACACATGTCGGTGTAGATATTTCCATGTTTATACAGATAGCGGTGTGGCTATTTCCATGTTTATACAGATAGCAGTGTAGATAATTCCATGTTTATAGAGATGGCTGTGTAGATATTTCCATGTTTACACAGATGGCAGTGCAGATATTTCCATGTTTGTACAGACAGTGTTGTAGATATTTCCATTTTTATACAGATGACTGTGTAGTTATTTCCATTTTTATTCAGATAGCGGTGTAGATATTTCCATGTTTTTACAGATAGCGGTGGAGATATTTCCATGTTTATGCAGATAGCGGTGTAGATATTTCCATGTTTATACAGATAGCGGTGTAGACATTTCCATGTTTATAGAGATAGCGGTGTAGATATTTCCATATTTATACAGATAGCGGTGTCACTATTTCCATGTTTATACTGATAGCGGTGGAGATATTTCCATGTTTAGACAGATAATGGTGTAGATATTTCCATGTTTATACAGATTGCGGTGTAGGTATTTCCATGTGTATAGAGATAGCGGTGTAGATATTTCCATGTTTTTACAGATGGCGGTGTAGATATTTCCATGTTTATGCAGATGGCGGTGCAGATATTTCCATGTTTATTGAGATAGCGGTGTACATATTTCCATATTTATACAGATGACTGTGTAGTTATTTCCATTTTTATACAAATGGCGGTGTAGATATTTCCATCTTTATACAGATAGCGGTGGAGGTATTTCCATGTTTATACAGATGACTGTGTAGATATTTTCATATTTTTACACATGTCTGTGTAGATATTTCCATGTTTATACAGATAGCGGTGTGGCTATTTCCATGTTTATACAGATAGTAGTGTAGATATTTCCATGTTTATAGAGATGGCTGTGTAGATATTTCCATGTTTATACAGCTGGCAGTTTAGATATTTCCATATTTGTACAGACATTGGTGTAGATATTTCCATGTTTATACAGATGACTCTGTAGGTATTTCCATGTTTATACAGATGGCGGTGTAGACATTTCCATGTTTATACAGATAGCGGTGTGGCTATTTCCATGTTTATACAGATAGCGGTGCAGATATTTCCATGTATATAGAGATGGCTATATAGATATTTACATGTTTATACATATGGCAGTGTAGTTATTTCCATGTTTATACAGACAGTGGTGTAGATATTTCCTGGTTTATACAGATGACTCTGTAGTTATTTCCATGTTTATGCAGATGGCGGTGAAGATATTTCCTTTTTACAGAGACAGCCATGTAGATATTTCCATGTTTATACAGATAGCGGTGTCGACATTTCCTTGTTTATAGATATAGCGGTGTAGATATTTCCATATTTATACAGATAGCGGTGTCACTATTTCCATGTTTATACAGATAGCGGTGTAGATATTCCTTGTTTATACAGATAGCGGTGGAGATATTTCCATGTTTATAGAGATAGCGGTGTAGATATTTCCATGTTTATACAGATAGCTCTGTGGCTATTTCCATGTTTATACAGATATCGTTGGAGATATTTCCATGTTTATACAGATAGCGGTGTAGATATTTCCATGTTTATAAAGATGGAGGTGTAGATATTTCCATGTTTATACAGATGACTGTTTAGATATTTCCATGTTTTTACAGATGGCGGTAAAGGTATTTCCATGTTTATACAGATAGTGGTGTTGCTATTTCCATGTTTATACAGATAGTGGTGTAGATATTTCCATGTTTATAGAGATCGCTGTGTAGATATTTACATGTTTATACAGATGGCAGTGTAGATATTTTCATGTTTATACAGATAGTGGTGTAGATATTTCCAGGTTTTCACAGATGTCTGTGTAGTTATTTCCATGTTTATACAGATGGCGGTGAAGATATTTCCATGTTTATAGAGACAGTCATGTAGATGTTTCCATGTTTATTCAGATAGTGGTTTAGACATTTCCATGTTTATAGAGATACCGGTGTAGATATTTCCATCTTTATACAGATTGCAGTGTAGACATTTCCATGTTTATAGAGATAGCGGTGTAGATATTTCAATATTTATACAGATAGCGGTGTCACTATTTCCATGTTTTCACAAATAGTGGTGTAGATATTTCCATGTTTATACAGATAGCGGTGGAGATATTTCCATGTTTATAGAGATAGCGGTGTAGATATTTCCATGTTTATACAGATAGCTGTGTGGCTATTTCCATGTTTATACAGATAGCGGTGGAGATATTTCCATGTTTATACAGATAGCGGTGGAGATATTTCCATGTTTATAGAGATAGCGGTGTAGATATTTCCATGTTTATACAGATAGCTGTGTGGCTATTTCCATGTTTACACAGATAGCGTTGGAGATATTTCCATGTTTATAGAGATAGCGGTGGAGATATTTCCATGTTTATACAGATAGCGGAGTAGATATTTTCCTTGTTTATACAGATAGTGGGGAAGATATTTTCATGTTTATACAGATAGCGTTGGAGATATTTCCATGTTTACACAGATAGCGGTGGAGATATTTCCATGTTTATACATATAGCGGTGTGGCTATTTCCATGTTCATAGAGATGGCTGTGTAGATATTTCCATGTTTATACAGATGGCAGTGTAGGTATTTCCATGTTTGTACATACAGTGGTGTAGATATTTCCAGGTTTATACAGATGACTGTGTAGGTATTTCCATGTTTATACAGATGGCGGTGTAGATATTTCCATGTTTATACAGATAGCTGTGTAGCTATTTCCATGTTTATACAGATAGCGTTGGAGATATTTCCATGTTTATAAATATGGCGGTGCAGATATTTCCATGTTTATGCAGATGGCGGTGCAGATATTTACATCTTTATACACATAGCGGTGTACATATTTCCTTATTTATACAGATGACTGTGTAGTTATTTCTATTTTAATACAGATGGCGGTTTAGATATTTCCATGTTTATACAGAGAACGGTGGAGATATTTCCATGTTCATACAGATAGCGGTGGAGATATTTCCATGTTTATAGAGATAGCGGTGTAGATGTTTCCATGTTTATACAGATAGGTGTGTGGCTATTTCCATGTTTATACAGATAGCGTTAGAGATATTTCCATGTTTACACAGATAGCGGTGGAGATATTTCCATGTTTATACAGATAGCGGAGTAGATATTTTTCTTGTTTATACAGATAGTGGGGAAAATATTTCCATGTTTATACAGATAGCGTTGGAGATATTTCCATGTTTACACAGATAGCGGTGGAGATATTTCCATGTTTATACAGATAGCGGTGTGGCTATTTCCATGTTCATAGAGATGGCTGTGTAGATATTTCCATGTTTATACAGATGGAAGTGTAGATATTTCCATGTTTGTATATACAGTGGTGTAGATATTTCCAGGTTTATACAGATGACTGTGTAGGTATTTCCATGTTTATACAGATGGCAGTCTAGATATTTCCATGTTTATACAGATAGCTGCGTAGCTATTTCCATGTTTATACAGATAGCGTTGGAGATATTTCCATGTTTATAAATATGGCGGTGTACATATTTCCATGTTTATGCAGATGGCGGTGCAGATATTTCCATCTTTATACACATAGCGGTGTACATATTTCCTTATTTATACAGATGACTGTGTAGTTATTTCTATTTTAATACAGATGGCGGTTTAGTTATTTCCATGTTTATACAGATAACGGTGGAGATATTTCCATGTTTATACAGATGACTGTGTAGATATTTTCATATTTTTACACATGTCGGTGTAGATATTTCCATGTTTATAGAGATGGCTGTGTAGATATTTACATGTTTATAAAGATGGCAGTGTAGATATTTTCATTTTTATACAGATAGTGGTGTAGATAATTCCAGGTTTATACAGATGACTGTGTAGGTATTTCCATGTTTATACAGATGGCGGTGTTGATGTTTCCATGTTTATAGAGATAGCCATGTATTTATTTCCATATTTATACAGATAGCGGTGTCACTATTTCCATGTTTATACAGATAGCGGCGTAGATATTTCCATGTTTATACTGGTAGCCGTGTAGATATTTCCATGTTTATAGAGAAAGCGGTGGAGATATTTCCATGTTTATAGAGATAGCGGTGTAGATATTTCCATGTTTATACAGATAGCTGTGTGGCTATTTGCATGTTTACACAGATAGCGGTGTGGATATTTCCATGTTTATAGAGATGGCTCTGTAGATATTTACTTATTTATACAGATGGCAGTGTAGATATTTCCATTTTTAGACAGATAATGCTGTAGATATTTCCATGCTTATACAGATTGCGGTGTAGGTATTTCCATGTTTATACAGATGGCTGTGTAGTTATTTCCATGTTTATACAGATGGCAGTGTAGGTATTTCCATGTTTATACAGAAGGAGGTGTAGATATTTCCATGTTTATACAGATGACTGTGTAGATATTTCCATGTTTTTACAGATGGCGGTGTAGATATTTCCATGTTTATACAGATAGCGGTGTGGCTATTTACATGTTTATACAGATATCGGTGTAGATATTTCCATGTTTATAGAGATGGCTGTGTAGATATTTACAAGTTTATACAGATGGCAGTGTAGATATTTTCATGTTTATACAGATAGTGGTGTAGATATTTCCAGGTTTATACAGATAGCAGTGGAGATATTTCCATGTTCATACAGATAGCGGTGGAGATATTTCCATGTTTATAGAGACAGCCATGTAGATATTTCCATGTTTATACAGATAGCGGTGTAGACATTTCCATGTTTATACAGATAGCGGTGTCACTATTTCCATATATATACAGATAGCGGTGTCACTATTTCCATGTTTATACAGATAGCGGTGGAGATATTTCCATGTTTATACACATAGCGGTGGAGGTATTATCATGTTTATAGAGATGGCGGTGTAGATATTTCCATGTTTATACAGATAGCTGTGTGGCTATTTCCATGTTTATACAGATAGCATTGGAGATATTTCCATGTTTACACAGATAGCGGTGGAGATATTTCCATGTTTATACTGATAGCGGAGTAGATATTTCCATGTTTATACAGATAGCGGGGTAGATATTTCCATGTTTATACAGATCGTGGTTTAGATATTTCCATGTTTATACAGATGACTGTGTAGGTATTTACGTGTTTATACCGATGGTGGTGTAGATATTTCCATGTTTAATGTGATAGCCATGTAGATATTTCCATGTTTATACAGATAGCGGTGTAGACATTTCCAGGTTTATTGAGATAGCGGTGAAAATATTTCCATATTTGTACAGAAAGCGGTGTAGCTATTTCCATGTTTACACAGATAGCGGAGTATATACTTCCATGTTTATGCAGATAGCGGGGTAGATATTTCCAGGTTTATACAGATGACTGTGTAGTTAATTCCATATTTATTCAGATGGCTGTGAAGATATTTCCATGTTTATAGAGACAGCCATGTAGATATTTCCATGTATATACAGATAGCGGTGTAGACATTTCCATGTTTATAGAGATAGCGGTGTAGATATTTCCATATTTATACAGATAGCAGTGTCACTCTTTCCAAGTTTATACAGATAGCGGTGGAGGTATTTCCATGTTCATACAGATAGCGGTGGAGATATTTCCATGTTTATAGAGATAGCGGTGTAAATATTTCCATGTATATACAGATAGTGGTGTAGATATTTCCAGGTTTATTCAGATAGCGGTGGAGATATTTCCATGTTTATGCACATAGCAGTGGAGATATTTCCATGTTTATAGAGATAGCGGTGTAGATATTTCCATGTTTATACAGATAGCTGTGTGGCTATTTCCATGTTTATACAGATAGCGTTGGAGATATTTCCATGTTTATACAGATAGCGGTGGAGATATTTCCATGTTTATACAGATAGCGGTGGAGATATTTCCTTGTTTATAGAGATAGCGGTGGAGAAATTTCCATGTTTATACAGATAGCTGTGTGGCTATTTCCATGTTTATACAGATAGCGTTGGGGGTATTTCCATGTTTACACAGATAACGGTGGAGATATTTCCATGTTTATACAGATAGTGGAGTAGATATTTCCATGTTTATACAGATAGCGGGGTAGATATTTCCTTGTTTATACAGATAGCGTTGGAGATATTTCCATGTTTACACAGATAGCGGTGGAGATATTTCCATGTTTATACAGATAGCGTTGTGGCTATTTCCATGTTCATAGAGATGGCTGTGTGGATATTTCCATGTTTATACAGATGTCGGTGTAGATATTTCCATGTTTATGCAGATGGCGGTTCAGATATTTCCTTGTTTATACTGATAGCGGTGTACATATTTGCTTATTTATACAGATGACTGTGTAGTTATTTCCATTTTTATAAAGATGGCGGTGTAGATATTTCCATGTTTATACAGATAGCGGTGGACATATTTCCATGTTTATACAGATGACTGTGTAGATATTTTCATATTTTTACACATGTCGGTGTAGATATTTCCATGTTTATACAGATAGCGGTGTGGCTATTTCCATGTTTATACAGATAGCAGTGTAGATATTTCCATGTTTATAGAGATGGCTGTGTAGATATTTCCATGTTTATACAGATGGCAGTGTAGATATTTCCATGTTTGTACCGACAGTGGTGTAGATATTTCCATGTTTATACAGATGACTGTGTAGTTATTTCCATGTTTATACAGATGGCGGTGTAGACATTTCCATGTTTATACAGATAGCGGTGTGGCTATTTCCATGTTTATACAGATATCATTGTAGATATTTCCATTTTTATAGAGATGGCTGTGTAGATATTTACACGTTTATACAGATAGCGTTGTAGCTATTTCCATTTTTATAGAGATGGCTGTGTAGATATTTACACGTTTATACAGATGGCAGTGTAGTTATTTCCATGTTTATACAGATAGTTGTGTAGATATTTCGAGGTTTATACAGATGACTGTGTAGGTATTTCCATGTTTATACTGATGGCGGTGTAGATGTTTCCATGTATATAGAGATAGCCATGTAGATATTTCCATGATTATACAGATAGCGGTGTAGACATTTCCATGTTTATGGAGATAGCGGTGTAGATCTTTCCATATTTATACAGATAGCGGTGTCACTATTTCCATGTTTATACAGATAGCGTTGTAGATATTTCCATGTTTATACAGATAGCGGTGGAGATATTTCCATGTTTATACAGATAGCGGTGGAGATTTTTCCATGTTTATACAGATAGCTGTGTGGCTATTTACATATTTATACAGATGGCAGTGTAGATATTTCCATGTTTAGACAGATAATGGTGTAGATATTTCCATGTTTATACAGTTAGCGGTGTGCCTATTTCCATGTTTATACAGATAGCGGTGTAGATATTTCCATGTTTATACAGGTAGCGGTGTAGTTATTTCCATGTTTATACAGATCGTGTTGTAGATAATTCCATCTTTCCACAGATGGCAGTGTAGACATTTCCATGTTTATACAGATGACTGTGTAGTTGTTTCCATCTTTATGCTGATGGCGGTGAAGATATTTCCACGGTTATAGAGACAGCCATGTAGATATTTCCATGTTTACACAGATAGCGGTGTAGACATTTCCATGTTTATCGAGAAAGCGGTGTAGATATTTCCATCTTTATACAGTTTGCAGTGTAGGTATTTCCATGTTTATAGAGATAGCGGTATAGATATTTCCATGTTTATACAGATGACTGTGTAGCTATTTCCATGTTTTTACAGATGGCGGTGTAGGTATTTCCATGTTTATACAGATAGCGGTGTGGATATTTCCATGTTTATACAGATATCGGTGTAGATATTTCCATGTTTATAGAGATGGCTGTGTAGATATTTACAAGTTTATACAGATGGCAGTGTAGGTATTTTCATGTTTATTGAGACAGCGGTGTAGATATTTCCATGTTTATACAGATAGCGGTGTAGACATTTCCATGTTTATAGAGATAGTGGTGTAGATATTTCCATGTGTATAGAGATGGCGGTGAAGTTATTTCCATGTTTATTCAGATAGTGGTTTAGATGTTACCATGTTTATACAGATAGCGGTGGAGATATGTCCATGTTTATACAGATGGCGGTGTAGATATTTCCATGTTTATACAGAGGGCGGTGTTGATATTTCCAAATTTATACAGATAGCGGTGTATATATTTCCTTTTTTATACAGATAGCGGTGTAGATATGTCGATGTTTATACAGATAGCGGTGTAGGTATTTCCATGTTTGTAGAGATAGCGGTGCAGATATTTCCATGTTTCTACAGATGGCTGCATAGATATTTCGATGTGTATACAGATGGCAGTGTAGATATTTCCATGTTTATACAGATGGAGGTGTAGATATTTCTCTGTTCATACTGATGAATTTGTAGGTATTTCCATGTTTATACAGATGGCGGTTTAGATATTTCCATGTTTATAGAGACAGCGGTGTAAATATTTCCATGTTTATAGAGATAGCGGTGTAGACATTTCCATGTTTATAGAGATAGCGGTGTAAATACTTCCATACTTATACAGATAGTGGTGTAGATATTTCTATGTTTATACAGATAGCGGTGTAGATACCTCCATGTTTATACAGATATCAGTGTAGATATCTCCTTGTTTATACAGGTAGCGGTGTAGTTATTTCCATGTTTATACAGATCGTGGTGTAGATAATTCCATCTTTCCACAGATGGCAGTGTAGACATTTCCATGTTTATACAGATGGCGGTGCAGTTATTTCCATGTTTATACAGATAGCGGTGTAGGTATTTCCATGATTTTGCAGATGGCGGTGTAGATATTTCCATGTTTATAGAGATGTCGGTGTAGATATTTCTATGTTTATAGAGATAGCGGTGTAGATATTTCCATGTGTATAGAGATGGCGGTGTAGGTATTTCCATGTTTATAGAGATAGTGCTGTAGATACTTTCTGTTTTATAGATATAGCGGTGTAGAGATTTCCATGTTTATAGAGATTGCGTTGTTTTTATTTCCATGTTTATACAGATAGTGGTGGAGATGTTTCCATGTTTATACAGATAGCGGTGAGATATGTCCATGTTTATACAGATGGCGGTGTAGATATTGCCATGTTTATACAGAGGGCGGTGTAGATATTTCCAAATTTATACAGATAGCGGTGTATATATTTCGTTTTTTATACAGATATCAGTGTTGGTAGTTCCATGTTTATACAGACAGCGGTGAAGATAGTTTGGTGTTCATATAGCTCGCGGTATACATATTTCCATCTTTATACAGATGGCAATGTAGATACTTCCAAGTTTGTACAGATAGCGGTGTATATATTTGCATGTTTATACAGATGGCGGTGTAGATACTTCCATGTTTATGGAGATGGCGGTGTAGATATTTTCATGTTCATAGAGATGGCGGTGTAGATATTTCCATGTTTATAGAGAGGGTGGTGTAGATATATCCATCTTTGTACAGATAGCGCTGCGGTTATTTCCATGTTTATAGAGAAAACGGGGTAGATATTTCCATGTTTATACAGATGGCTGGGTAGGTATTTCCATGTGTATGCAGATGGTGCTGCAGATATTTCCATGTTTATACAGATGGTGGAGTAAATATTTCCATGTTTATAGGGATAGCGGTGTAGATATTTGCATGTTTATGCAGATACCGAGGTAGATATTTCCGTGTTTATATAGATAGATGTGTTGATATTTCCATATATATACAGGCAGCAGTGTAGATATTTCCATGTTTATACAGATGGCGGTGCAGATATTTCCATGTTTATACAGATGGCGGTTTAGATATTTCCATGTTTATAAAGGTAGCGGTGTAGATATTTCCAGGTTTACACAGATAGCGGTGTACATAATTCCATGTTTACCGAGATAGCGGTGTAGATATTTCCATCTTTGCAAAGATTACGTTGTAGATATTTCCAACTTTACAAAGATAGCGGTGTAGATATTTCCAAAGTTACACAGATAGCTGTGTAGATATTGCCATGTTTACACAGATAGCGTTGTAGAGATTTCCATGTTTATACACATAGCAGTGTAGATATTTGCATCTTTACACAGATAGCTGTGTAAATATTTCCATGTTTATACAGATATTGGAGGAGACATTTCCATATTTATAGAGATAGTGATGTAGTTATTTCCATGTTTATACAGATAGCGGTGTTGTTATTTCCATGTTTATAGAGATAGAGGTGAAGATATTTCCATGTATATACAGATGGCTCTGTAGATATTTCCATGTGTACACAGATGGCAGTGTAGATATTGCCATGTTTATACAGATGGTGGTGTATATATTTCCATGTTTAAAGAAATTGTGGTGTAGATATTTCTATGTTTATAGAGATAGCGGTGTACATATTTCCACGTTTATAGAGATAGCGGTGTAGATATTTCCATGTTAATACAGATGCCTGTGCAGATATTTCCATGTCTATACAGAAGTCAGTGTAGATATTTCCATGATTATAGAGATGGTGGTGTAGATATTTCATGTTTATACTGATGACAGTGTAGATATTTCCATGTTTATACAGACGGCGGTGTAGATATTTCCATGTTTATATAGATTGCCATGTAGATATTTCCATGTTTATACAAATAGCGGTATAGATATTTCAATGTTTTTAGAGATAGCGGTGTAGATGTTTCCATATTTATACAGATAGCGGTGTAGATATTTCCATGTTTACAGAGATGGCGGTGTAGATATTTCCATGTGTATACAGATAGCAGTGTAGATATTTCCATGTTTATAATGATAGCGGTGAAGACATTTCCATGTTTACACAGATAGCGGTGTAGATATTTCCATCTTTGCCCAGATTGCGGTGTAGCTATTTCCATCTTTACAGAGATAGCAGGGTGGATATTTCCATGTTTACACAGATAGCTGTGTACATATTTCCATGTTTACACAGATAGTAGAGTAGATATTTCCATGTTTATAGAGATAGCGGTTAAGATATTTCCATGTTAATATAGACAGCGGTGCAGGCATTTCCATGTTTATAGAGATCGCGGTATAGATATTTCCATATTAATACAGATAGCATTGTAGATATTTCCATGTTTATAAAGATAGAGATGTAGCTATTTCCATGTTTATACACATCATGGTGTATATATTTCCATGTTTATACAGATAGCAGTGTAGATATGTTCATGTTTATACAGTTAGCGGTGTAGAAATTTCCATGTTTATACAGATCGCGGTGTAGATATTTCCATCTTTCTGCAGATGGCAGTGTAGATATTTCCATGCTTATACAGATGTCAGTGTGGATATTTCCATGTTTATACAAATGGCGGTGTTGTTATTTCCAGGTTTATGCAGATGGCGATGAAGATATTTCCATTTTTATAGAGATGGCGGTGTAGATAGTTCCAAGTTTATACAGATAGCTGTGTAGATATTTCCATGTTTATAGATATGGCGGTGTAGGTACTTACATGTTTATAGAGATAGTGGTGTAGATATATCCATGTTTATACAGTTGGGGGTGTAGATATTTCCATGTTTATACAGATAGCGGTGTAGTTATTTCCATGTTTATAGAGATAGCGGTGAAGATATTTCCAAGTATATACAGATGGCTGTGTAGATACTTCCATGTGTATACAGACCGGAGTGTAGATATTTGCAGGATTATAGAGATGGTGGTGTATATATTTCCATGTTAATACAGATGACCGTGTAGATATTTGCATGTTTATACACATGGCGATGTAGATATTTCCATGTATATAGAGATAGAAGTGTAGATATTATTATGTTTATACAGATAGCGATGTAGATATTTCCATGTTCATAGAGATAATGGTGTAGATATTTCCATATTTATACAGATAGCGGTGTAGATATTTCCATGTTTTTACAGATGGCGGTGTAGATATTTCCATCTTTATAGGGATGGTGGTGTAGATATTTCCATGTTTATACAGGTAGCGTTGTACATATTTCCATATTTACAGAGATAGTGGTGTAGATATTTACATCTTTGCACTGATTGTGGTGTAGATATTTCTATCTTTATTCAGATAGCTGTGTACATATTTCCAAGTTTACACAGATAGCTGTGTAGATATTTCCAAGTTTACACAGACAGCGTTGTAGGTATTTCCATGTTTATACAGATAGCGGTGCAGATATTTTCATGTTTATAGACATCATGGTGTAGATAATTCCATCTTTCCACAGATGGCAGTGTAGATATTTCCATGTTTACACAGATGGAGTTGTAGATATTTCCATATTTATACAGATGACTGTGTAGAAATTTCCATGTTTTTACAGATGGCAGTGTAGATATTTCCATGTTTATTCACATAGCGGTGTGCATAATTCCATGTTTATTCAGATAGTGGTGTAGATATTTCCATGTTTATAGAAATGACTGCGTAGGTATTTCCATGTTTATACAGATGGCAGTGTCGATATTTCCATGTTTATACAGATAGCGGTGTAGATATTTCCATTTTTATACAGATGGCAGTGTAGATATTTCCATATTTATACAGATAGCTGTGTAGATATTTCCATTTTTATACAGATGGCGGTGTAGATATTTCCATGTTTATAGAAATTGCGGTGTAGATATTTCCATGTTTATAGAGATAGCTGTGAACGTATTTCCATGTTTATAGAGATAGCGGTGTAGTTATTTCCATGTTAATGCAGATGGGTGTGTAGATATTTCCATGTCTATACAGTTGGCAGTGTAGATATTTCCATGTTTATAGAGATGGTGGTTTAGATATTTCCATGTTTATACAGATGACAGTGTAGATATTTCCATGTTTATACAGATGGCGGTGTTCATATTTCCATGTTTATAGAGATAGCCATGTAGATATTTCAATGTTTATAGAGATGGTGGTGTAGATATTTCCATGTTTATAGAGATAGCCATGTAGATATTTCCATGTTTATACAGATAGCGGTGTCGACATTTCCAAGTTTATAGAGATAGCAGTGTAGAAATATCCATATTTATACAGATAGCCTTGTAGATATTTCCAAGTTGATACAGATAGCGGTGTAGATATTTCCATGTTTGTACAGATAGTGGTGTAGGTATTTCCATGTTTATGGGGATAGCGGTGTAGATATATCCACATTTATACAGATAGCGGTGAAGATATTTCCCAGTTTATAAAGAGAGCGTTGTAGATATTTCCACGTGAATACAGATGGCAGTGTAGATATTTCCATGTTTATACAGATAGAGGTGTAGATATTTCCATGTTTATATAGATGCATATGTAGATATTTCCATGTTTTTACAGATGGTGGTATAGTTATTTCCATGATTATACAGATAGCGGTGTGGCTATTTCCATGTTTATACAGATAGCGATGTGGATATTTCCATGTTTATAGAGATGGCTGTGTAGATATTTCCATGTTTATACAGATGGCAATGTAGATATTTCCAAGTTTATACAGATGTCGGTGTAGATATTTCCATGTTTATACAGATAGCGGTGTAGGTATTTCCATGTTTATAGAGATAGCGGTGCAGATATTTCCATGTTTATACAGATGGCTTTGTAGGTATTTCCATGTGTATACAGATGACATTGTAGATATTTCCATGTTTATACAGAAGGAGGTGTACATATTTCCATGTTTATACAGATGACTGTGTAGATATTTCCATGTTTTTACACATGGCAGTGTAGATATTTCCGTGTTTATACAGATAGCGGTGGGACTATTTCCTTTTTTATACAGATAGCAATGTAGATATTTCCATGTTTATAGAGATGGCTGTGTAGCTATTTCCATGTTTATACAGATGGCAGTGTAGATATTTCCATGTTTATACAGATAGTGGTGTAGATATTTCCATGTTTATACAGATGTTGATGTAGATATTTCCATGTTTATACAGATGACTGTGTAGTTATTTCCATGTTTATAGAGATGGTGGTGTAGATATTTCCATGTTTATAGAGATAGCCATGTAGATATTTCCATGTTTATACAGATAGCGGTGTAGACATTTCCAAGTTTATAGAGATAGCAGTGTAGATATATCCATATTTATACAGATATACTTGTAGATATTTCCAAATTTATACAGATAGCGGTGTAGATATTTCCATGTTTATACAGATAGTGGTGTAGGTATTTCCATGTTTATAGGGATAGCGGTGTAGATATATCCATATTTATACAGATAGCGGTGAAGATATTTCCCAGTTTATACAGATAGCGTTGTAGATAATTTCATGTGAATACAGATGTCAGTGTAGATATTTCCATGTTTATACAGATGGAGGTGAAGATATTTCCATGTTTATATAGATGAATGTGTAGATATTTCCATGGTTTTACAGATGGCTGTATAGATATTTCCATGTTTATACAGATGACTGTGCAGGTATTTCCATGTTTATACAGATGGCGGTGTAGATACTTCCATGTTTATACAGATAGCTGTGTATATATTTCCATGTTTATAGAGATCGAATTGTAGATATTTCCATATTCATACAGATAGCCGTGTAGATATTTGCATGTATTTTCAGATGGCGGTTTAAATATTTCCATGTTTATACAGATAGCGGTGTGGCTATTTCCATGTTTATACCGATAGCGGTGTGGCTATTTCCATCTTTATACTGATAGCGATGTGGATATTTCCACGTTTATAGAGATGACTGTGTAGATATTTCCATGTTTATACAGATGACTGTGTAGGTATTTCCATGTTTATACAGATGGCGGTGTAGATATTTCCATGTTTATACAGATGGCGTTGTAGATATTTCCATGTTTATACAGATAGCTGTGTAGATATTTCCATGTTTTTAGAGATAGCATTGTAGATATTTCCATATTCATACAGATAGCCGTGTAGATATTTGCGTGTTTTTTCAGATGGCGGTTTAAATATTTCCATGTTTATACAGATAGCGGTGTGGCTGTTTCCATGTTTATACCGATAGCGGTGTGGCTATTTCCATGTTTATACAGATAGCGATGTGGATATTTCCACATTTATAGAGATGGCTGTGTAGATATTTCCATGTTTATACAGATGACTGTGTAGGTATTTCCATGTTTATACAGATGGCGGTGTAGATATTTCCATGTTTATACAGATGGCGGTGTAGATATTTCCATGTTTATACAGATAGCTGTGTAGATATTTCCATGTTTATAGAGATAGCATTGTAGATATTTCCATATTCATACAGATAGCCGTGTAGATATTTGCATGTTTTTTCTGATGGCAGTTTAAATATTTCCATCTTTATACAGATAGCGGTGTGGCTATTTCCATGTTTATACTGATAGCGGTGTGGCTATTTCCATGTTTATACAGAGACCGGTGTTGCTACTTCCATGTTTATACAGATGGCAATGTAGATATTTCCATGTTTATACCGATAGCGATGTAGATATTTCCATGTTTATAGAGATAGCGGTGTAGATATTTCCATTTTTATAGAGATAGCAGTGTAGATATTTCCATGTTTGTACAGATTGCGGTGTAGGTATTTTCATGTTTATAGAGATAGCAGTGTAGATATTTCCATGTTTATTCAGATGGCTGTGAAGATATTTCCATGTATATACAGATGGCAGTGTAGATATTTCCATGTTTATACAGATGGAGGTGTAGATATTTCCCTGTTTATAGAGATGACTGTGTAGATATTTCCATGTTTTTACAGATGGCGGTGTAGATATAACCATGTTGATACAGATAGCAGTGTGGCTTTTTCCAATTTTATACAGATTGCGATGTAGACATTTCCATGTTTATAGAGATGGCTGTGTAGATAATTCCATGTTTATACAGATGGCAGTGTATATATTTCCAAGTTTATAAAGATAGTGGTGTAGATATTTCTATGTTTATACAGATGACTGTGTAGGTATTTCCATGTTTATACAGATGGCGGTGTAGATATTTCCATGTTTATAAAGATAGCCATGTAGATATTTCCATGTTTATACAGATAGCGTTGTAGACATTACCTAGTTTATAGAGATAGCATTGTAGATATATCCATATTTATACAGATAGCGGTGTAGATATTTCCAACGTTATTCAGATAGCGGTGTAAATATTTCCAAGTTTATACAGATAGTGGTGTAGATATTTCCATGTTTATACAGATAGCAGTGAAGGTATTTCCATGTTTATACAGATAGTGGTGTAGGGATTTCCATGTTTATAGAGATACCCGTGTAGATATTTCCATGTTTACACAGATGGCTGTGTAGATATTTCCATGTGTATACAGATGGCAGCGTAGATATTTCCATGTTTATACAGATAGAGGTGTAGATATTTCCATGTTTATACAGATAGCGGTGGAGATATTTCCATGTTTATACCGATAGCGGTGTAGATGTTTCCATGTTTATACAGATAGAAGTGTAGATATTTCCATGTTTATACAGATGACTGTGTATATATTTCCATGTTTACACAGAAGGCGGTGTAGATATTTCCATGTTTATAGAGATAGCGGCGTAGATATTTCCATGTTTATACATATATCTGTGTAGATATTTCCATTTTTATAGTGATAGCGGTGTAGATATTTCCATATTTATACAGATAGCCTTGTAGATATTTCCATTTATATTCAGATGGCTGTGTATATATTTCCATGTTTATACAGACAGCGGTGTGGCTATTTCCATGTTTATTGAGACAGCAATGAAGATATTTCCATGCTTATACAGATAGCGATGTACGTATTTCCATGTTTATACAGATAGCGGTGTATATATTTCCAGGTTTATACAGATACCGTTGGAGATATTTCCTTGTTTATACAAATAGCGGTGTAGATATTTCCATGTTTATTCAGATAGCGGTGAAGTTATTTCCATGTTTATACAGATAGTGGAGTAGGGATTTCCATGTTTATAGAGAGAGCCGTGTACATATTTCCATGTTTACACAGATGGCTGTGTGGATATTTCCATGTGTATACAGATGGCAGCGTAGATATTTCCATGTTTATACAGACGGAGGTGTAGATATTTCCATGTTTATACAGATAGCGGTGGAGATATTTCCATGTTTATACCGATAGCGGTGTAGATGTTTCCATGTTTATACAGATAGAAGTGTAGATATTTCCATGTTTATACTGATGACTGTGTATATATTTCCATGTTTATACAGACGGCGGTGTAGATATTTCCATGTTTATAGAGATAGCGGCGTAGATATTTCCCTGTTTATACATATAGCTGTGTAGATATTTCCATTTTAATAGTGATAGCGGTGTAGATATTTCCATATTTATACAGATAACCTTACAGATATTTCCAAATTTATACAGATAGCGGTGTAGATATTTCCATGTTTATACAGAAAGCGCTGGAGATGTTTCCATGTTTATAGAGATGGCGGTGTAGATATTTCCAAGTTTGTACAGATAGCGGTGTAGATAATTCCATGTTTAAACAGATAGCGTTGTAGATATTTCCATGTATATACAGATAGCGGTGTAGTTATTTCCATGTTTATAGAGATAGCTGTGTAGATATTTCCATGTTTACACAGAGAGCGGTGGAGATATTTCCATGTCTATACAGAAAGCGCTGGAGATGTTTCCATGTTTATAGAGATGGCGGTGCAGATATTTCCAAGTTTATACAGATAGCGATGTAGTTATGTCCATGTTTAAGCAGATAGCGTTGTAGATATTTCCACGTTTATTCAGATAGCGGTGTAGGTATTTCCATGTTTATAGAGATAGCGGTGGAGATATTTCCATTTTTATACAGATAGCGGTGTAGATGTTTCCATGTTTATACAGATGACTGTGTATATATTTCCAAGTTTATACAGACGGCGGTGTAGGTATTTCCATGTTTATAGAGATAGCGGCGTAGATATTCCCATGTTTATACATATAGCTGTGTAGCTATTTCCATTTTAATAGTGATAGCGGGGTAGATATTTCCATATTTATACAGATAGCCTTGTAGATATTTCCATTTATATTCAGATGGCTGTGTAAATATTTCCATGTTTATACAGATAGCGGTGTGGCTATTTCCATGTTTATACAGTCGGCAATGTAGATATTTCCATGCTTCTACAGATAGCGATGTACATATTTCCATCTTTATACAGATAGCGGTGTACATATTTCCATGTTTATACAGATACTGTTGGAGATATTTCCTTGTTTATACAAATAGCAGTGGAGATATTTCCATGTTTATACAGATGGCAATGTAGATATTTCCAAGTTTATACAGATGGCGGTGTAGATATTTCCATGTTTATACAGATAGCGGTGTAGGTATTTCCATGTTTATAGAGATAGCGGTGCCAATATTGCCATGTTTATACAGATGGCTTTGTAGGTATTTCCATTTGTATAGAGATGACAGTGTAGATATTTCCATGTTTATACAGATGGAGGTGTAGATATTTCCATGTTTATACAGATGACTGTGTAGATATTTCCATGTTTTTACACATGACAGTGTAGATATTTCCGTGTTTATACAGATAGCGGTGGGACTATTTCCATTTTTATACAGATAGCAATGTAGATGTTTCCATGTTTATAGAGATGGCTGTGTAGATATTTCCACGTTTATACAGATGGCATTGTAGATATTTCCATGTTTATACAGATAGTGGTGTAGATATTTCCATGTTTATACAGATGACTGTGTAGGTATTTCCATGTTTATAGAGATGGCGGTGTAGCTATTTCCATGTTTATAGAGATAGCCATGTAGATATTTCCATGTTTATACAGATAGGGGTGTAGACATTTCCAAGTTTATAGAGATAGCAGTGTAGATATATCCATATTTATACAGATAGCCTTGTAGATATTTCCGAGGTTATACAAATAGCGGTGTAGATGTTTCCATGTTTATACAGATAGCGGTGTAGATATTTCCATGTTTATACGGATAGTGGTGTAGGTATTTCCATGTTTATAGGGATAGCGGTGTAGATATATCCATGTTTACACAGATAGCTGTGTAAATATTTCCATGTGTATACAGATGGCAGTGTAGATATTTCCATGTTTATGCAGATGGAGGTGTAGATATTTCCATGTTTATACAGATGACTGTGTGGATATTTCCATGTTTTTACAGATGGCGGTTTAGAAATTTCCATGTTTATACAGATAGCGGTGTGGCTATTTCCAAGATTATACATATAGCTATGTAGAGATTTCCATGTTTATAGAGATGGCTGTGTAGGTATTTCCAAGTTTGTGCAGAAGGCATTGAAAATATTACCATGTTTATACAGATAGTGGAGTAGATATTTCCATGTTTATACAGATGACTGTGTAGGTATTTCCATGTTAACACGAATGGCGGTGTAGATATTTCCATGTTTATAGAGATAGCCATGTAGATATTTCCAGGTTTATACAGAAAGGGTGCAGACATTTCCATGTTTATAGAAATAGCGGTGTAGATATTTCCATATTTAAACAGATAGCGGTGAAGATATTTCCATGTTTACACAGTGAGCAGTGGAGATATTTCCATGTTTATACAGAAAGCGCTGCAGATGTTTCCATGTTTATAGAGATGGCGGTGTAGATATTTCCAAGTTTATACAGATTGCGGTGTAGATATTTCCATGTATAAACAGATAGCGTTGTAGATATTTCCATGTTTATTCAGATAGCGGTGTAGGTATTTCCATGTTTATAGAGATAGCGGTGTAGATATTTCCATGTTTACACAGAGAGCGGTGGATATATTTCCATGTCTATACATAAAGCGCTGGAGATATTTCCATGTTTATATAGATGGCGGTGCAGATATTTCCAAGTTTATACAGATAGCGATGTAGATATGTCCATGTTTAAACAGATAGCATTGTAGATATTTCCATGTTTATTCAGATAGCGGTGTAGGTATTTCCATGTTTATAGAGATAGCGTTGGAGATATTTCCATTTTTATACAGATAGCGGTGTAGATGTTTCCATGTTTATACAGATGACTGTGTATATATTTCCAAGTTTATACAGACGGCGGTGTAGGTATTTCCATGTTTATAGAGATAGCGGCGTAGATATTTCCATGTTTATTCATATAGCTGTGTAGATATTTCCATTTTAATAGTGATAGCGGTGTAGATATTTCCATATTTATACAGATAGCCTTGTAGATATTTCCATTTATATTCAGATGGCGGTGTAGATATGTCCATGTTTATACAGATAGCGGTGTGGCTATTTCCATGTTTATACAGACAGCAATGTAGATATTTCCATGCTTCTACAGATAGCGATGTACATATTTCCATCTTTATTCAGATAGCGGTGAACATATTTCCATGTTTATACAGATACTGTTGGAGATATTTCCTTGTTTATACAGATAGCAGTGGAGATATTTCCATGTTTATACAGATGGCAATGTAGATATTCCCAAGTTTATACAGATGGCGGTGTAGATATTTCCATGTTTATACAGATAGCGGTGTAGGTATTTCCATGTTTATAGAGATAGCTGTGCCGATATTGCCATGTTTATACAGATGGCTTTGTAGGTATTTCCATTTGTATACAGATGACAGTGTAGATATTTCCATGTTTATACAGATGGAGGTGTAGATATTTCCATGTGTATACTGTTGACAGTGTAGATATTTCCATGTTTATACAGATGGAGGTGTAGATATTTCCATGTTTATACAGATGACTGTGTAGATATTTCCATGTTTTTACACATGACAGTGTAGATATTTCCGTGTTTATACAGATAGCAGTGGGACTATTTCCATTTTTATACAGTTAGCAATGTAGATATTTCCATGTTTATAGAGATGGCTGTGTAGATATTTCCACGTTTATACAGATGGCAGTGTAGATATTTCCATGTTTATACAGATAGTGGTGTAGATATTTCTATGTTTATACAGATAGTGATGAAGATATTTCCATATTTATACAGATGACTTTGTAGGTATTTCCATGTTTATAGAGATGGCGGTGTAGGTATTTCCATGTTTATAGAGATAGCCATGTAGATATTTCCAAGTTTATACAGATAGCGGTGTAGACATTTCCAAGTTTATAGAGATAGCAGTGTAGATATATCCATATTTATACAGATAGCCTTGTAGATATTTCCGAGTTTATACAAATAGCGGTGTAGATGTTTCCATGTTTATACAGATAGCGGTGCAGATATTTCCATGTTTATACAGATAGTGGTGTAGGTATTTCCATGTTTATAGGGATAGCGGTGTAGATATATCCATATTTATACAGATAGCTGTGAAGATATTTCCTAGTTTATACAGATAGCGTTGTATATATTTCCATGTGAATACAGGTGTCAGTGTTGATATTTCCATGTTTATACACATGGAGGTGTAGATATTTCCATGTTCATATAGATGAATGTGTAGATATTTCCATGTTTTTACAGATGGCGGTGTAGATATTTCCATGTTTATACAGATAGCGGTGTGGCTATTTCCATGTTTATACAGATAGCAATGTAGATATATCCATGTTTATAGAGATGTCTGTGTAGATATTTCCATGTTTATTCAGATGACTGTGTAGTTATTTCCATGTTTATACAGATGGCGGTGTAGATATTTCCATGTTTATACAGATAGCTGTGTAGATATTTCCATGATTATAGAGATAGCATTGTAGATATTTCCATATTCATACAGATAGCCGTGTAGATATTTACATGTCTTTTCAGATGGCACTTTAAATATTTCCATGTTTATACAGATAGCGGTGTGGCTATTTCCATGTTTATACCGATAGCCATGTGGCTATTTCCATGTTTATACAGATAGCAGTTTAGATATTTCCATGTTTATACAGATGGAGGTGTAGATATTTTGATGTTTATATAGATGAATGTGTAGATATTTCCATGTTTTTACAGATGGCCGTGTAAATATTTCCATGTTTATACAGGTAGCGGTTTGGCTATTTCCATGTTTATACATATAGCAATGTAGATATTTCCATGTTTATAGATATGGCTGTGTAGATATTTCCATGTTTATACAGATGACTGTGTAGGTATTTCCATGTTTATACAGATGGTGGTGTAGATATTTCCATGTTTATAAACATAGCCATATAGATATTTCCATATTCATATAGATAGCCGTGTGGATATTTACATGTTTTTTCAGATGGTGGTTTAAATATTTCCATGTTTATACAGATAGCGGTGTGGCTATTTCCATGTTTATACCGATAGCGATGTGGCTATTTCCATGTTTATACAGATAGCAGTGTAGATATTTCCATGTTTATACACATGGCGGTGTAGATATTTCCATGTTCATAGAGATATCCATGTAGATATTTCCATGTTTATACAGATAGTGGTGTAGGGATATCCATGTTTATAGAGATAGCCGTGTACATATTTCCATGATTACACAGATGGCTGTGTAGATATTTCCATGTGTATACAGATGGCAGCGTAGATATTTCCATGTTTATACATATAAATGTGTAGATATTTCCATTTTAATAGTGATAGCGGTGTAGATATTTCCATATTTATACAGATAGCCTTGTAGATATTTCCATTTATATTCAGATGGCTGTGTAGATATTTCCATGTTTATACAGACAGCGGTGTGGCTATTTCCATGTTTATTGAGACAGCAATGTAGATATTTCCATGCTTATACAGATAGCGATGTACATATTTCCAAGTTTATACAGATAGCGGTGTACATATTTCCAGGTTTATACAGATACCGTTGGAGATATTTCCTTGTTTATACAGATAGCGGTGTAGATATTTCCATGTTTATACAGATAGCGGTGAAGATATTTCCATGTTTATACAGATAGTGGTGTAGGGATTTCCATGTTTATAGAGATAGCCGTGTAGATATTTCCATGTTTACACAGATGGCTGTGTAGATATTTCCTTGTGTATACAGATGGCAGCGTAGTTATTTCCATGTTTATACAGATGGAGGTGTAGATATTTCCATGTTTATACAGATAGCGGTGGAGTTATTTCCATGTTTACACCGATAGCGGTGTAGATGTTTCCATGTTTATACAGATAGAAGTGTAGATATTTCCATGTTTATACAGATGATTGTGTATATATTTCCATGTTTATACAGACGGCGGTGTAGATATTTCCATGTTTATAGAGATAGCGGCGTAGATATTTCCATGTTTATACATATAGCTGTGTAGATATTTCCATTTTAATAGTGATAGCGTTGTAGATATTTCCATATTTATACATATAGCCTTGTAGATATTTCCAAATGTATACAGATAGCGGTGTAGATATTTCCATGTTTATACAGATAGTGGTGTAGGTATTTCCTTGTTTATAGGGATAGCGGTGTAGATATATCCATATTTATACAGAGAGCGGTGAAGATATTTCCCAGTTTATACAGATAGCGTTGTAGATATTTCCATGTGAATACAGATGTCAGTGTAGATATTTCCATGTTTATACAGATGGAGGTGAAGATATTATCATGTTTATATAGATGAATGTGTAGATAATTCCATGTTTCTACAGATGGCGGTGTAGATATTTCCATGTTTGTACAGATCGCATTGTGGCTATTTCCATGTTTATACAGATAGCAATGTGGATATTTCCATGTTTATAGAGATGGCTGTGTAGATATTACCATGTTTATACAGATGACTGTGCAGGTATTTCCATGTTTATACAGATGGCGGTGTAGATATTTCCATGTTTATACAGATAGCTGTGTAGATATTTCGATGTTTATAGAGATTGCATTGTAGATATTTCCATATTCATACAGATAGCCGTGTAGATATTTGCATGTTTTTTCAGAAGGCGGTTTAAATATTTCCATGTTTATACAGATAGCGGTGTGGCTGTTTCCATGTTTATACCGATAGCGGTGTGGCTATTTCCATGTTTATACAGATAGCGATGTGGATATTTCCACATTTATAGAGATGGCTGTGTAGATATTTCCATGTTTATACAGATGACTGTGTAGGTATTTCCATGTTTATACAGATGGCGGTGTAGATATTTCCATGTTTATACAGATGGCGGTGTAGATATTTCCATGTTTATACAGATAGCTGTGTAGATATTTCCATGTTTATAGAGATAGCATTGTAGATAATTCCATATTCATACAGATAGCCGTGTAGATATTTGCATGTTTTTTCTGATGGCAGTTTAAATATTTCCATCTTTATACAGATAGCGGTGTGGCTATTTCCATGTTTATACTGATAGCGGTGTGGCTATTTCCATGTTTATACAGAGACCGGTGTTGCTACTTCCATGTTTATACAGATGGCAATGTAGATATTTCCATGTTTATACCGATAGTGATGTAGATATTTCCATGTTTATAGAGATAGCGGTGTAGATATTTCCATTTTTATAGAGATAGCAGTGTAGATATTTCCATGTTTGTACAGATGGCGGTGTAGGTATTTCCATGTTTATAGAGATAGCAGTGTAGATATTTCCATGTTTATTCAGATGGCTGTGAAGATATTTCCATGTATATACAGATGGCAGTGTAGATATTTCCATGTTTATACAGATGGAGGTGTAGATATTTCCCTGTTTATAGAAATGACTGTGTAGATATTTCCATGTTTTTACAGATGGCGGTGTAGATATAACCATGTTGATACAGAAAGCAGTGTGGCTTTTTCCATTTTTATACAGATTGCGATGTAGACATTTCCATGTTTATAGAGATGGCTGTGTAGATAATTCCATGTTTATACAGATGGCAGTGTATATATTTCCAAGTTTATAAAGATAGTGGTGTAGATATTTCCATGTTTATACAGATGACTGTGTAGGTATTTCCATGATTATACAGATGGCGGTGTAGATATTTCCATGTTTATAAAGATAGCCATGTAGATATTTCCATGTTTATACAGATAGCGTTGTAGACATTACCTATGTTATAGAGATAGCATTGTAGATATATCCATATTTATACAAATGGCAGTGTAGATATTTCCAAGGTTATTCAGATAGCGGTGTAAATATTTCCAAGTTTATACAGATAGTGGTGTAGATATTGCCATGTTTATACAGATAGCAGTGAAGGTATTTCCATGTTTATACAGATAGTGGTGTAGGGATTTCCATGTTTATAGAGATACCCGTGTGGATATTTCCATGTTTACACAGATGGCTGTGTAGATATTTCCATGTGTATACAGATGGCTGCATAGATATTTCCATGTTTATACAGATAGAGGTGTAGATATTTCCATGTTTATACAGATAGCGGCGGAGATATTTCCACGTTTATACCGATAGCGGTGTAGATGTTTCCATGTTTATACAGATAGAAGTGTAGATATTTCCATGTTTATACAGATGACTGTGTATATATTTCCATGTTTATACAGAAGGCGGTGTAGATATTTCCATGTTTATAGAGATAGCGGCGTAGATATTTCCATGTTTATACATATATCTGTGTAGATATTTCCATTTTTATAGTGATAGCGGTGTAGATATTTCCATATTTATACAGATAGCCTTGTAGATATTTCCATTTATATTCAGATGGCTGTGTATATATTTCCATGTTTATACAGACAGCGGTGTGGCTATTTCCATGTTTATTGAGACAGCAATGTAGATATTTCCATGCTTATACCGATAGCGATGTACGTATTTCCATGTTTATAGAGATAGCGGTGTACATATTTCCAGGTTTATACAGATACCGTTGGAGATATTTCCTTGTTTATACAGATAGCGGTGTAGATATTTCCATGTTTATTCAGATAGCGGTGAAGTTATTTCCATGTTTATACAGATAGTGGAGTAGGGATTTCCATGTTTATAGAGATAGCCGTGTAGATATTTCCATGTTTACACAGATGGCTGTGTAGATATTTCCATGTGTATACAGATGGCAGCGTAGATATTTCCATGTTTATACAGACGGAGGTGTAGATATTTCCATGTTTATACAGATAGCGGTGGAGATATTTCCATGTTTATACCGATAGCAGTGTAGATGTTTCCATGTTTATACAGATAGAAGTGTAGATATTTCCATGTTTATACAGATGACTGTGTATATATTTCCATGTTTATACAGACGGCGGTGTAGATATTTCCATGTTTATAGAGATAGCGGCGTAGATATTTCCCTGTTTATACATATAGCTGTGAAGATATTTCCATTTTAATAGTGATAGCGGTGTAGATATTTCCATACTTATACAGATAGCCTTACAGATATTTCCAAATTTATACAGATAGCGGTGTAGATATTTCCAAGTTTATACAGAAAGCGCTGGAGATGTTTCCATGTTTATAGAGATGGCGGTGTAGATATTTCCAAGTTTGTACAGATAGCGGTGTAGATAATTCCATGTTTAAACAGATAGCATTGTAGATATTTCCATGTATATACAGATAGCGGTGTAGTTATTTCCATGTTTACACAGAGAGCGGTGGAGATATTTCCATGTCTATACAGAAAGCGCTGGAGATGTTTCCATGTTTATAGAGATGGCGGTGCAGATATTTCCAAGTTTATACAGATAGCGATGTAGTTATGTCCATGTTTAAGCAGATAGCGTTGTAGATATTTCCACGTTTATTCAGATAGCGGTGTAGGTATTTCCATGTTTATAGAGATAGCGGTGGAGATATTTCCATTTTTATACAGATAGCGGTGTAGATGTTTCCATGTTTATACAGATGACTGTGTATATATTTCCAAGTTTATACAGACGGCGGTGTAGGTATTTCCATGTTTATAGAGATAGCGGCGTAGATATTTCCATGTTTATACATATAGCTGTGTAGATACTTCCATTTTAATAGTGATAGCGGTGTAGATATTTCCATATTTATACAGATAGCCTTGTAGATATTTCCATTTATATTCAGACGGCTGTGTAAATATTTCCATGTTTATACAGATAGCGGTGTGGCTATTTCCATGTTTATACAGACGGCAATGTAGATATTTCCATGCTTCTACAGATAGCGATGTACATATTTCCATCTTTATACAGATAGCGGTGTACATATTTCCATGTTTATACAGATACTGTTGGAGATATTTCCTTGTTTATACAAATAGCAGTGGAGACATTTCCATGTTTATACAGATGGCAATGTAGATATTTCCAAGTTTATACAGATGGCGGTGTAGATATTTCCATGTATATACAGATAGCGGTGTAGGTATTTCCATGTTTATAGAGATAGCGGTGCCGATATTGCCATGTTTATACAGATGGCTTTGTAGGTATTTCCATTTGTATACAGATGACAGTGTAGATATTTCCATGTTTATACAGATGGAGGTGTAGATATTTCCATGTGTATACTGATGACAGTGTAGATATTTCCATGTTTATACAGATGGAGGTGTAGATATTTCCATGTTTATACAGATGACTGTGTAGATATTTCCATGTTTTTACACATGACAGTGTAGATATTTCCGTGTTTATACAGATAGCGGTGGGACTATTTCCATTTTTATACAGATAGCAATGTAGATATTTCCATGTTTATAGAGATGGCTGTGTAGATATTTCCACGTTTATACAGATGGCAGTGTAGATATTTCCATGTTTATACAGATAGTGGTGTAGATATTTCCATGTTTATACAGATGTCTGTGTAGGTATTTCCATGTTTATAGAGATGGCGGTGTAGCTATTTCCATGTTTATAGAGATAGCCATGTAGATATTTCCATGTTTATACAGATAGCGGTGTAGACATTTCCAAGTTTATAGAGATAGCAGTGTAGATATATCCATATTTATACAGATAGCCTTGTAGATATTTCCATACTTATACAAATAGCGGTGTCACTATTTCCATGTTTATACAGATAGCGGTGTAGATATTTCCATGTTTATACAGATAGTGGTGTAGGTATTTCCATGTTTATAGGGATAGCGGTGTAGATATATCCATGTTTACACAGATAGCTGTGTAAATATTTCCATGTGTATACAGATGGCAGTGTAGATATTTCCATGTTTATGCAGATGGAGGTGTAGATATTTCCATGTTTATACAGATGACTGTGTGGATATTTCCATGTTTTTACAGATGGCGGTTTAGAAATTTCCATGTTTATACAGATAGCAGTGTGGCTATTTCCAAGATTATACATATAGCTATGTAGAGATTTCCATGTTTATAGAGATGGCTGTGTAGGTATTTCCAAGTTTGTACAGAAGGCATTGAAAATATTACCATGTTTATACAGATAGTGGAGTAGATATTTCCATGTTTATACAGATGACTGTGTAGGTATTTCCATGTTTATACGAATGGCGGTGTAGATATTTCCATGTTTATAGAGATAGCCATGTAGATATTTCCAGGTTTATACAGAAAGGGTGCAGACATTTCCATGTTTATAGAAATAGCGGTGTAGATATTTCCATATTTAAACAGATAGCGGTGAAGATACTTCCATGTTTACACAGTGAGCAGTGGAGATATTTCCATGTTTATACAGAAAGCGCTGCAGATGTTTCCATGTTTATAGAGATGGCGGTGTAGATATTTCCAAGTTTATACAGATAGCGGTGTAGATATTTCCATGTATAAACAGATAGCGTTGTAGATATTTCCATGTTTATTCAGATAGCGGTGTAGGTATTTCCATGTTTATAGAGATAGCGGTGTAGATATTTCCATGTTTACACAGAGAGCGGTGGAGATATTTCCATGTCTATACATAAAGCGCTGGAGATATTTCCATGTTTATATAGATGGCGGTGCAGATATTTCCAAGTTTATACAGATAGCGATGTAGATATGTCCATGTTTAAACAGATAGCATTGTAGATATTTCCATGTTTATTCAGATAGCGGTGTAGGTATTTCCATGTTTATAGAGATAGCGTTGGAGATATTTCCATTTTTATACAGATAGCGGTATAGATGTTTCCATGTTTATACAGATGACTGTGTATATATTTCCAAGTTTATACAGACGGCGGTGTAGGTATTTCCATGTTTATAGAGATAGCGGCGTAGATATTTCCATGTTTATTCATATAGCTGTGTAGATATTTCCATTTTAATAGTGATAGCGGTGTAGATATTTCCATATTTATACAGATAGCCTTGTAGATATTTCCATTTATATTCAGATGGCGGTGTAGATATTTCCATGTTTATACAGATAGCGGTGTGGCTATTTCCATGTTTATACAGACAGCAATGTAGATATTTCCATGCTTCTACAGATAGCGATGTACATATTTCCATCTTTATTCAGATAGCGGTGAACATATTTCCATGTTTATACAGATACTGTTGGAGATATTTCCTTGTTTATACAGATAGCAGTGGTGATATTTCCATGTTTATACAGATGGCAATGTAGATATTTCCAAGTTTATACAGATGGCGGTGTAGATATTTCCATGTTTATACAGATAGCGGTGTAGGTATTTCCATGTTTATAGAGATAGCTGTGCCGATATTGCCATGTTTATACAGATGGCTTTGTAGGTATTTCCATTTGTATACAGATGACAGTGTAGATATTTCCATGTTTATACAGATGGAGGTGTAGATATTTCCATGTGTATACTGTTGACAGTGTAGATATTTCCATGTTTATACAGATGGAGGTGTAGATATTTCCATGTTTATACAGATGACTGTGTAGATATTTCCATGATTTTACACATGACAGTGTAGATATTTCCGTGTTTATACAGATAGAAGTGGCACTATTTCCATTTTTATACAGTTAGCAATGTAGATATTTCCATGTTTATAGAGATGGCTGTGTAGATATTTCCACGTTTATACAGATGGCAGTGTAGATATTTCCATGTTTATACAGATAGTGGTGTAGATATTTCTATGTTTATACAGATAGTGATGAAGATATTTCCATGTTTATACAGATGACTTTGTAGGTATTTCTATGTTTATAGAGATGGCGGTGTAGGTATTTCCATGTTTATAGAGATAGCCATGTAGATATTTCCAAGTTTGTACAGATAGCGGTGTAGACATTTCCAAGTTTATAGAGATAGCAGTGTAGTTATATCCATATTTATACAGATAGCCTTGTAGATATTTCCGAGTTTATACAAATAGCGGTGTAGATATTTCCATGTTTATACAGATAGCTGTGTGGCTATTTCCATGTAGATACAGATAGCCGTGTAGATATTTCCATGTTTATAGAGATAGCCATGTAGATATTTCCATGTTTATACAGATAGCCGTGTAGACATTTCCATGTTTATAGAGATAGCGGTGTAGATATTTCCATATTTATACAGATAGCGGTGTCACTATTTCCATGTTTATACAGATAGACGTGGAGATATTTCCATGTTTATACAGATAGCGGTGGAGATATTTCCATGTTTATAAAGATAGCGGTGTAGACATTTCCATGTTTATAGAGATGCCTGTGTAGATATTTTCATGTTTATACAGATGGCATTGTAGATATTTTCATGTTTATACAGATAGTTTTGTAGATATCTCCAGGTTTATACAGATGACTGTGTAGTTACTTCCATGTTTATACAGATGGCGGTGAAGCTATTTCCATGTTTATAGAGACAGCCATGTAGATATTTCCAGCTTTATACAGATAGCGGTGTGGACATTTCCATGTTTATAGAGATAGCGGTGTAGATATTTCCATATTTATACAGATAGCGGTGTCACTATTTCCATGTTTATACAGATAGCGGTGGAGATATTTCCATGTTTATACAGATAGCGGTGGAGATATATCCATGTTTATACAGATTGCGGTAGAGTTATTTCCATGTTTATACAGATAGCGGTGTAGATATTTCCATGTTTATACAGATAGCTGTGTGGCTATTTCCATGTTTATACAGATAGCGGTGTAGATATTTACATGTTTATAGAGGTGGCTGTGTAGATATTTACATATTTATACAGATGGCAGTGTAGATATTTCCATGTTTAGACAGATATTGGTGTAGATATTTCCATGTTTATACAGATTGCGGTGTAGGTATTTCCATATTTATAGAGATAGCGGTGTAGATATTTCCATGTTTATACAGATGTCTGTGTAGATATTTCCATGTGTATACAGATGGCAGTGTAGATATTTCCATGTTTATAAAGATGGAGGTGTAAATATTTTCATGATTATACAGATGACTGTATAGATATTTCCATGTTTTTACAGATGGCGGTGAAGATATTTCCATGTTTATACAGATAGTGGTGTGGCTATTTCCATGTTTATACAGATAGCGGTGTAGGTATTTCCATGTTTATAGAGATCACTGTGTAGATATTTACATGTTTATACAGATGGCAGTGTAGATATTTTCATGTTTATACAGATAGTGGTGTAGATATTTCCAAGTTTATACAGATGACTGTGTAGTTATTTCCATGTTTATACAGATGGCGGTGACGATATTTCCATGTTTATAGAGACAGTCATTTAGATATTTCCATGTTCATACAGATAGCGGTGTAGACATTTCCATGTTTATAGAGATAGCGGTGTATATATTTCCATATTTATACAGATAGCGGTGTCACTATTTCCAAGTTTATGCAGATAGCGGTGGAGATATTTCCATGTTTATACAGATGGCCGCGTAGATATTTCCATGTGTATACAGATGGCAGTGTAGATATTTCCAAGTTTATACAGATGGAGGTGTAGATTTTTCGATGTTTATACAGATGACTGTGTAGATATTTCCATGTTTTTACAGATGGCTGTGTAGATATTTCCATGTTTATACAGATAGCGGTGTGGATATTTCCATGTTTATACAGACAGAGGTGTAGATATTTCCATGTTTATAGATATGGCTGTGTTGATATTTTCATGTTTATACTGATGGCAGTGTAGATATTTTCATGTTTATACAGATAGTGGTGTAGATATTTCCAGGTTTATACAGATGACTGTGTAGTTATTTCCATGTTAATACAGATGGCGGTGAAGATATTTCCATGTTTATAGACACAGCCATGTAGATATTACCATGTTTATACAGATAGCAGTGTAGACATTTCCATGTTTATTGAGATAGCGGTGTAGATATTTCCATATTTATACAGATAGCGGTGTAACTATTTCCATGTTTATACAGATAGAGGTGGAGATATTTCCGTGTTTATACAGATAGCGGTGGAGATATTTCCATGTTTATAAAGATAGCGGTGTAGACATTTCCATGTTTATACAGATAGCTGTGTGGCTATTTCCATGTTTATACAGATAGCTTTGGAGATATTTCCATGTTTTTACACATGGCGGTGTAGATATGTCCATGTTTATGCTGATGGCGGTGCAGATATTTCCATGTTTATACAGATAGCGGTGTACATATTTCCATGTTTATACAGATGACTGTGTAGTTATTTCCATTTTTATACAGATGGCGGTGTAGATATTTCCATGTTTATACAGATAGCGGTGGAGATATTTCCATGTTTATACAGATGACTGTGTAGATATTTTCATATTTTTACACATGTCGGTGTAGATATTTCCATGTTTATACAGATAGCGGTGTGGCTATTTCCATGTTTATACAGATAGCAGTGTAGATAATTCCATGTTTATAGAGATGGCTGTGTAGATATTTCCATGTTTATACAGATGGCAGTGCAGATATTTCCATGTTTGTACAGACAGTGTTGTAGATATTTCCATTTTTATACAGATGACTGTGTAGTTATTTCCATTTTTATTCAGATAGCGGTGTAGATATTTCCATGTTTTTACAGATAGCGGTGGAGATATTTCCATGTTTATGCAGATAGCGGTGTAGATATTTCCATGTTTATACAGATAGCGGTGTAGACATTTCCATGTTTATAGAGATAGCGGTGTAGATATTTCCATATTTATACAGATAGCGGTGTCACTATTTCCATGTTTATACTGATAGCGGTGGAGATATTTCCATGTTTAGACAGATAATGGTGTAGATATTTCCATGTTTATACAGATTGCGGTGTAGGTATTTCCATGTGTATAGAGATAGCGGTGTAGATATTTCCATGTTTTTACAGATGGCGGTGTAGATATTTCCATGTTTATGCAGATGGCGGTGCAGATATTTCCATGTTTATTGAGATAGCGGTGTACATATTTCCATATTTATACAGATGACTGTGTAGTTATTTCCATTTTTATACAAATGGCGTTGTAGATATTTCCATGTTTATACAGATAGCGGTGGAGGTATTTCCATGTTTATACAGATGACTGTGTAGATATTTTCATATTTTTACACATGTCTGTGTAGATATTTCCATGCTTATACAGATAGCGGTGTGGCTATTTCCATGTTTATACAGATAGTAGTGTAGATATTTCCATGTTTATAGAGATGGCTGTGTAGATATTTCCATGTTTATACAGCTGGCAGGTTAGATATTTCCATATTTGTACAGACATTGGTGTAGATATTTCCATGTTTATACAGATGACTCTGTAGGTATTTCCATGTTTATACAGATGGCGGTGTAGACATTTCCATGTTTATACAGATAGCGGTGTGGCTATTTCCATGTTTATACAGATAGCGGTGCAGATATTTCCATGTATATAGAGATGGCTGTATAGATATTTACATGTTTATACATATGGCAGTGTAGTTATTTCCATGTTTATACAGACAGTGGTGTAGATATTTCCTGGTTTATACAGATGACTCTGTAGTTATTTCCATGTTTATGCAGATGGCGGTGAAGATATTTCCTTTTTACAGAGACAGCCATGTAGATATTTCCATGTTTATACAGATAGCGGTGTAGACATTTCCTTGTTTATAGATATAGCGGTGTAGATATTTCCATATTTATACAGATAGCGGTGTCACTATTTCCATGTTTATACAGATAGCGGTGGAGATATTCCTTGTTTATACAGATAGCGGTGGAGATATTTCCATGTTTATAGAGATAGCGGTGTAGATATTTCCATGTTTATACAGATAGCTCTGTGGCTATTTCCATGTTTATACAGATATCGTTGGAGATATTTCCATGTTTATACAGATAGCGGTGGAGATATTTCCATGTTTATACAGATAGCGGTGGAGATATTTCCTTGTTTATAGAGATAGCCGTGTATATATTTCCATTTTTATACAGATAGCTGTGTGGCTATTTCCATGTTTATACAGATAGCGGTGTAGATATTTCCATGTTTATAAAGATGGAGGTGTAGATATTTCCATGTTTATACAGATGACTGTTTAGTTATTTCCATGTTTTTACAGATGGCGGTAAAGGTATTTCCATGTTTATACAGATAGTGGTGTTGCTATTTCCATGTTTATACAGATAGTGGTGTAGATATTTCCATGTTTATAGAGATCGCTGTGTAGATATTTACATGTTTATACAGATGGCAGTGTAGATATTTTCATGTTTATACAGATAGTGGTGTAGATATTTCCAGGTTTTCACAGATGTCTGTGTAGTTATTTCCATGTTTATACAGATGGCGGTGAAGATATTTCCATGTTTATAGAGACAGTCATGTAGATGTTTCCATGTTTATTCAGATAGTGGTTTAGACATTTCCATGTTTATAGAGATACCGGTGTAGATATTTCCATCTTTATACAGATTTCAGTGTAGACATTTCCATGTTTATAGAGATAGCGGTGTAGATATTTCCATATTTATACAGATAGCGGTGTCACTATTTCCATGTTTTCACAAATAGTGGTGTAGATATTTCCATGTTTATACAGATAGCGGTGGAGATATTTCCATGTTTATAGAGATAGCGGTGTAGATATTTCCATGTTTATACAGATAGCTGTGTGGCTATTTCCATGTTTATACAGATAGCGGTGGAGATATTTCCATGTTTATACAGATAGCGGTGGAGATATTTCCATGTTTATAGAGATAGCGGTGTAGATATTTCCATGTTTATACAGATAGCTGTGTGGCTATTTCCATGTTTACACAGATAGCGTTGGAGATATTTCCATGTTTATAGAGATAGCGGTGGAGATATTTCCATGTTTATACAGATAGCGGAGTAGATATTTTCCTTGTTTATACAGATAGTGGGGAAGATATTTCCATGTTTATACAGATAGCGTTGGAGATATTTCCATGTTTACACAGATAGCGGTGGAGATATTTCCATGTTTATACAGATAGCGGTGTGGCTATTTCCATGTTCATAGAGATGGCTGTGTAGATATTTCCATGTTTATACAGATGGCAGTGTAGGTATTTCCATGTTTGTACATACAGTGGTGTAGATATTTCCAGGTTTATACAGATGACTGTGTAGGTATTTCCATGTTTATACAGATGGCGGTGTAGATATTTCCATGTTTATACAGATAGCTGTGTAGCTATTTCCATGTTTATACAGATAGCGTTGGAGATATTTCCATGTTTATAAATATGGCGGTGCAGATATTTCCATGTTTATGCAGATGGCGGTGCAGATATTTACATCTTTATACACATAGCGGTGTACATATTTCCTTATTTATACAGATGACTGTGTAGTTATTTCTATTTTAATACAGATGGCGGTTTAGATATTTCCATGTTTATACAGAGAGCGGTGGAGATAATTCCATGTTCATACAGATAGCGGTGGAGATATTTCCATGTTTATAGAGATAGCGGTGTAGATGTTTCCATGTTTATACAGATAGGTGTGTGGCTATTTCCATGTTTATACAGATAGCGTTAGAGATATTTCCATGTTTACACAGATAGCGGTGGAGATATTTCCATGTTTATACAGATAGCGGAGTAGATATTTTTCTTGTTTATACAGATAGTGGGGAAGATATTTCCATGTTTATACAGATAGCGTTGGAGATATTTCCATGTTTACACAGATAGCGGTGGAGATATTTCCATGTTTATACAGATAGCGGTGTGGCTATTTCCATGTTCATAGAGATGGCTGTGTAGATATTTCCATGTTTATACAGATGGAAGTGTAGATATTTCCATGTTTGTATATACAGTGGTGTAGATATTTCCAGGTTTATACAGATGACTGTGTAGGTATTTCCATGTTTATACAGATGGCAGTCTAGATATTTCCATGTTTATACAGATAGCTGCGTAGCTATTTCCATGTTTATACAGATAGCGTTGGAGATATTTCCATGTTTATAAATATGGCGGTGTAGATATTTCCATGTTTATGCAGATGGCGGTGCAGACATTTCCATCTTTATACACATAGCGGTGTACATATTTCCTTATTTATACAGATGACTGTGTAGTTATTTCTATTTTAATACAGATGGCGGTTTAGTTATTTCCATGTTTATACAGATAACGGTGGAGATATTTCCATGTTTATACAGATGACTGTGTAGATATTTTCATATTTTTACACATGTCGGTGTAGATATTTCCATGTTTATAGAGATGGCTGTGTAGATATTTACATGTTTATACAGATGGCAGTGTAGATATTTTCATTTTTATACAGATAGTGGTGTAGATAATTCCAGGTTTATACAGATGACTGTGTAGGTATTTCCATGTTTATACAGATGGCGGTGTTGATGTTTCCATGTTTATAGAGATAGCCATGTAGTTATTTCCATATTTATACAGATAGCGGTGTCACTATTTCCATGTTTATACAGATAGCGGCGTAGATATTTCCATGTTTATACTGATAGCCGTGTAGATATTTCCATGTTTATAGAGAAAGCGGTGGAGATATTTCCATGTTTATAGAGATAGCGGTGTAGATATTTCCATGTTTATACAGATAGCTGTGTGGCTATTTGCATGTTTACACAGATAGCGGTGTGGATATTTCCATGTTTATAGAGATGGCTCTGTAGATATTTACTTATTTATACAGATGGCAGTGTAGATATTTCCATTTTTAGACAGATAATGCTGTAGATATTTCCATGCTTATACAGATTGCGGTGTAGGTATTTCCATGTTTATACAGATGGCTGTGTAGTTATTTCCATGTTTATACAGATGGCAGTGTAGGTATTTCCATGTTTATACAGAAGGAGGTGTAGATATTTCCATGTTTATACAGATGACTGTGTAGATATTTCCATGTTTTTACAGATGGCGGTGTAGATATTTCCATGTTTATACAGATAGCGGTGTGGCTATTTACATGTTTATACAGATATCGGTGTAGATATTTCCATGTTTATAGAGATGGCTGTGTAGATATTTACAAGTTTATACAGATGGCAGTGTAGATATTTTCATGTTTATACAGATAGTGGTGTAGATATTTCCAGGTTTATACAGATAGCAGTGGAGATATTTCCATGTTCATACAGATAGCGGTGGAGATATTTCCATGTTTATAGAGACAGCCATGTAGATATTTCCATGTTTATACAGATAGCGGTGTAGACATTTCCATGTTTATACAGATAGCGGTGTCACTATTTCCATATATATACAGATAGCGGTGTCACTATTTCCATGTTTATACAGATAGCGGTGGAGATATTTCCATGTTTATACACATAGCGGTGGAGGTATTATCATGTTTATAGAGATGGCGGTGTAGATATTTCCATGTTTATACAGATAGCTGTGTGGCTATTTCCATGTTTATACAGATAGCATTGGAGATATTTCCATGTTTACACAGATAGCGGTGGAGATATTTCCATGTTTATACTGATAGCGGAGTAGATATTTCCATGTTTATACAGATAGCGGGGTAGATATTTCCATGTTTATACAGATCGTGGTTTAGATATTTCCATGTTTATACAGATGACTGTGTAGGTATTTACGTGTTTATACAGATGGTGGTGTAGATATTTCCATGTTTAATGTGATAGCCATGTAGATATTTCCATGTTTATACAGATAGCGGTGTAGACATTTCCAGGTTTATAGAGATAGCGGTGAAAATATTTCCATATTTGTACAGAAAGCGGTGTAGCTATTTCCATGTTTACACAGATAGCGGAGTATATACTTCCATGTTTATGCAGATAGCGGGGTAGATATTTCCAGGTTTATACAGATGACTGTGTAGTTAATTCCATATTTATTCAGATGGCTCTGAAGATATTTCCATGTTTATAGAGACAGCCATGTAGATATTTCCATGTATATACAGATAGCGGTGTAGACATTTCCATGTTTATAGAGATAGCGGTGTAGATATTTCCATATTTATACAGATAGCAGTGTCACTCTTTCCAAGTTTATACAGATAGCGGTGGAGGTATTTCCATGTTCATACAGATAGCGGTGGAGATATTTCCATGTTTATAGAGATAGCGGTGTAAATATTTCCATGTATATACAGATAGTGGTGTAGATATTTCCAGGTTTATTCAGATAGCGGTGGAGATATTTCCATGTTTATGCACATAGCAGTGGAGATATTTCCATGTTTATAGAGATAGCGGTGTAGATATTTCCATGTTTATACAGATAGCTGTGTGGCTATTTCCATGTTTATACAGATAGCGTTGGAGATATTTCCATGTTTATACAGATAGCGGTGGAGATATTTCCATGTTTATACAGATAGCGGTGGAGATATTTCCATGTTTATAGAGATAGCGGTGGAGAAATTTCCATGTTTATACAGATAGCTGTGTGGCTATTTCCATGTTTATACAGATAGCGTTGGGGGTATTTCCATGTTTACACAGATAACGGTGCAGATATTTCCATGTTTATACAGATAGTGGAGTAGATATTTCCATGTTTATACAGATAGCGGGGTAGATATTTCCTTGTTTATACATATAGCGTTGGAGATATTTCCATGTTTACACAGATAGCGGTGGAGATATTTCCATGTTTATACAGATAGCGTTGTGGCTATTTCCATGTTCATAGAGATGGCTGTGTGGATATTTCCATGTTTATACAGATGTCGGTGTAGATATTTCCATGTTTATGCAGATGGCGGTTCAGATATTTCCTTGTTTATACTGATAGCGGTGTACATATTTGCTTATTTATACAGATGACTGTGTAGTTATTTCCATTTTTATACAGATGGCGGTGTAGATATTTCCATGTTTATACAGATAGCGGTGGACATATTTCCATGTTTATACAGATGACTGTGTAGATATTTTCATATTTTTACACATGTCGGTGTAGATATTTCCATGTTTATACAGATAGCGGTGTGGCTATTTCCATGTTTATACAGATAGCAGTGTAGATATTTCCATGTTTATAGAGATGGCTGTGTAGATATTTCCATGTTTATACAGATGGCAGTGTAGATATTTCCATGTTTGTACCGACAGTGGTGTAGATATTTCCATGTTTATACAGATGACTGTGTAGTTATTTCCATGTTTATACAGATGGCGGTGTAGACATTTCCATGTTTATACAGATAGCGGTGTGGCTATTTCCATGTTTATACAGATATCGTTGTAGATATTTCCATTTTTATAGAGATGGCTGTGTAGATATTTACACGTTTATACAGATAGCGTTGTAGCTATTTCCATTTTTATAGAGATGGCTGTGTAGATATTTACACGTTTATACAGATGGCAGTGTAGTTATTTCCATGTTTATACAGATAGTTGTGTAGATATTTCGAGGTTTATACAGATGACTGTGTAGGTATTTCCATGTTTATACTGATGGCGGTGTAGATGTTTCCATGTATATAGAGATAGCCATGTAGATATTTCCATGTTTATACAGATAGCGGTGGAGATATTTCCATGTTTATACAGATAGCGGTGGAGATTTTTCCATGTTTATACAGATAGCTGTGTGGCTATTTACATATTTATACAGATGGCAGTGTAGATATTTCCATGTTTAGACAGATAATGGTGTAGATATTTCCATGTTTATACAGTTAGCGGTGTGCCTATTTCCATGTTTATACAGATAGCGGTGTAGATATTTCCATGTTTATACAGGTAGCGGTGTAGTTATTTCCATGTTTATACAGATCGTGTTGTAGATAATTCCATCTTTCCACAGATGGCAGTGTAGACATTTCCATGTTTATACAGATGACTGTGTAGTTGTTTCCATCTTTATGCAGATGGCGGTGAAGATATTTCCACGGTTATAGAGACAGCCATGTAGATATTTCCATGTTTACACAGATAGCGGTGTAGACATTTCCATGTTTATCGAGATAGCGGTGTAGATATTTCCATCTTTATACAGTTTGCAGTGTAGGTATTTCCATGTTTATAGAGATAGCGGTATAGATATTTCCATGTTTATGCAGATGACTGTGTAGCTATTTCCATGTTTTTACAGATGGCGGTGTAGGTATTTCCATGTTTATACAGATAGCGGTGTGGATATTTCCATGTTTATACAGATATCGGTGTAGATATTTCCATGTTTATAGAGATGGCTGTGTAGATATTTACAAGTTTATACAGATGGCAGTGTAGATATTTTCATGTTTATTGAGACAGCGGTGTAGATATTTCCATGTTTATACAGATAGCGGTGTAGACATTTCCATGTTTATAGAGATAGTGGTGTAGATATTTCCATGTGTATAGAGATGGCGGTGAAGTTATTTCCATGTTTATTCAGATAGTGGTTTAGATGTTACCATGTTTATACAGATAGCGGTGGAGATATGTCCATGTTTATACAGATGGCGGTGTAGATATTTCCATGTTTATACAGAGGGCGGTGTTGATATTTCCAAATTTATACAGATAGCGGTGTATATATTTCCTTTTTTATACAGATAGCGGTGTAGATATGTCGATGTTTATACAGATAGCGGTGTAGGTATTTCCATGTTTGTAGAGATAGCGGTGCAGATATTTCCATGTTTCTACAGATGGCTGCGTAGATATTTCGATGTGTATACAGATGGCAGTGTAGATATTTCCATGTTTATACAGATGGAGGTGTAGATATTTCTCTGTTCATACTGATGAATTTGTAGGTATTTCCATGTTTATACAGATGGCGGTTTAGTTATTTCCATGTTTATAGAGACAGCGGTGTAAATATTTCCATGTTTATAGAGATAGCGGTGTAGACATTTCCATGTTTATAGAGATAGCGGTGTAAATACTTCCATACTTATACAGATAGTGGTGTAGATATTTCTATGTTTATACAGATAGCGGTGTAGATACTTCCATGTTTATACAGATATCAGTGTAGATATCTCCTTGTTTATACAGGTAGCGGTGTAGTTATTTCCATGTTTATACAGATCGTGGTGTAGATAATTCCATCTTTCCACAGATGGCAGTGTAGACATTTCCATGTTTATACAGATGGCGGTGCAGTTATTTCCATGTTTATACAGATAGCGGTGTAGGTATTTCCATGATTTTGCAGATGGCGGTGTAGATATTTCCATGTTTATAGAGATGTCGGTGTAGATATTTCTATGTTTATAGAGATAGCGGTGTAGATATTTCCATGTGTATAGAGATGGCGGTGTAGGTATTTCCATGTTTATAGAGATAGTGCTGTAGATACTTTCTGTTTTATAGATATAGCGGTGTAGAGATTTCCATGTTTATAGAGATTGCGTTGTTTTTATTTCCATGTTTATACAGATAGTGGTGGAGATGTTTCCATGTTTATACAGATAGCGGTGAGATATGTCCATGTTTATACAGATGGCGGTGTAGATATTGCCATGTTTATACAGAGGGCGGTGTAGATATTTCCAAATTTATACAGATAGCGGTGTATATATTTCGTTTTTTATACAGATATCAGTGTTGGTAGTTCCATGTTTATACAGACAGCGGTGAAGATAGTTTGGTGTTCATATAGCTCGCGGTATACATATTTCCATCTTTATACAGATGGCAATGTAGATACTTCCAAGTTTGTACAGATAGCGGTGTATATATTTGCATGTTTATACAGATGGCGGTGTAGATACTTCCATGTTTATGGAGATGGCGGTGTAGATATTTTCATGTTCATAGAGATGGCGGTGTAGATATTTCCATGTTTATAGAGAGGGTGGTGTAGATATATCCATCTTTGTACAGATAGCGCTGCGGTTATTTCCATGTTTATAGAGAAAACGGGGTAGATATTTCCATGTTTATACAGATGGCTGGGTAGGTATTTCCATGTGTATGCAGATGGTGCTGCAGATATTTCCATGTTTATACAGATGGTGGAGTAAATATTTCCATGTTTATAGGGATAGCGGTGTAGATATTTGCATGTTTATGCAGATACCGAGGTAGATATTTCCGTGTTTATATAGATAGATGTGTTGATATTTCCATATATATACAGGCAGCAGTGTAGATATTTCCATGTTTATACAGATGGCGGTGCAGATATTTCCATGTTTATACAGATGGCGGTTTAGATATTTCCATGTTTATAAAGGTAGCGGTGTAGATATTTCCAGGTTTACACAGATAGCGGTGTACATAATTCCATGTTTACCGAGATAGCGGTGTAGATATTTCCATCTTTGCAAAGATTACGTTGTAGATATTTCCAACTTTACAAAGATAGCGGTGTAGATATTTCCAAAGTTACACAGATAGCTGTGTAGATATTGCCATGTTTACACAGATAGCGTTGTAGAGATTTCCATGTTTATACACATAGCAGTGTAGATATTTGCATCTTTACACAGATAGCTGTGTAAATATTTCCATGTTTATACAGATATTGGAGGAGACATTTCCATATTTATAGAGATAGTGATGTAGTTATTTCCATGTTTATACAGATAGCGGTGTTGTTATTTCCATGTTTATAGAGATAGAGGTGAAGATATTTCCATGTATATACAGATGGCTCTGTAGATATTTCCATGTGTACACAGATGGCAGTGTAGATATTGCCATGTTTATACAGATGGTGGTGTATATATTTCCATGTTTAAAGAAATTGTGGTGTAGATATTTCTATGTTTATAGAGATAGCGGTGTACATATTTCCACGTTTATAGAGATAGCGGTGTAGATATTTCCATGTTAATACAGATGCCTGTGCAGATATTTCCATGTCTATACAGAAGTCAGTGTAGATATTTCCATGATTATAGAGATGGTGGTGTAGATATTTCATGTTTATACTGATGACAGTGTAGATATTTCCATGTTTATACAGACGGCGGTGTAGATATTTCCATGTTTATATAGATTGCCATGTAGATATTTCCATGTTTATACAAATAGCGGTATAGATATTTCAATGTTTTTAGAGATAGCGGTGTAGATGTTTCCATATTTATACAGATAGCGGTGTAGATATTTCCATGTTTACAGAGATGGCGGTGTAGATATTTCCATGTGTATACAGATAGCAGTGTAGATATTTCCATGTTTATAATGATAGCGGTGAAGACATTTCCATGTTTACACAGATAGCGGTGTAGATATTTCCATCTTTGCCCAGATTGCGGTGTAGCTATTTCCATCTTTACAGAGATAGCAGGGTGGATATTTCCATGTTTACACAGATAGCTGTGTACATATTTCCATGTTTACACAGATAGTAGAGTAGATATTTCCATGTTTATAGAGATAGCGGTTAAGATATTTCCATGTTAATATAGACAGCGGTGCAGGCATTTCCATGTTTATAGAGATCGCGGTATAGATATTTCCATATTAATACAGATAGCATTGTAGATATTTCCATGTTTATAAAGATAGAGATGTAGCTATTTCCATGTTTATACACATCATGGTGTATATATTTCCATGTTTATACAGATAGCAGTGTAGATATGTTCATGTTTATACAGTTAGCGGTGTAGAAATTTCCATGTTTATACAGATCGCGGTGTAGATATTTCCATCTTTCTGCAGATGGCAGTGTAGATATTTCCATGCTTATACAGATGTCAGTGTGGATATTTCCATGTTTATACAAATGGCGGTGTTGTTATTTCCAGGTTTATGCAGATGGCGATGAAGATATTTCCATTTTTATAGAGATGGCGGTGTAGATAGTTCCAAGTTTATACAGATAGCTGTGTAGATATTTCCATGTTTATAGATATGGCGGTGTAGGTACTTACATGTTTATAGAGATAGTGGTGTAGATATATCCATGTTTATACAGTTGGGGGTGTAGATATTTCCATGTTTATACAGATAGCGGTGTAGTTATTTCCATGTTTATAGAGATAGCGGTGAAGATATTTCCAAGTATATACAGATGGCTGTGTAGATACTTCCATGTGTATACAGACCGGAGTGTAGATATTTGCAGGATTATAGAGATGGTGGTGTATATATTTCCATGTTAATACAGATGACCGTGTAGATATTTGCATGTTTATACACATGGCGATGTAGATATTTCCATGTATATAGAGATAGAAGTGTAGATATTATTATGTTTATACAGATAGCGATGTAGATATTTCCATGTTCATAGAGATAATGGTGTAGATATTTCCATATTTATACAGATAGCGGTGTAGATATTTCCATGTTTTTACAGATGGCGGTGTAGATATTTCCATCTTTATAGGGATGGTGGTGTAGATATTTCCATGTTTATACAGGTAGCGTTGTACATATTTCCATATTTACAGAGATAGTGGTGTAGATATTTACATCTTTGCACTGATTGTGGTGTAGATATTTCTATCTTTATTCAGATAGCTGTGTACATATTTCCAAGTTTACACAGATAGCTGTGTAGATATTTCCAAGTTTACACAGACAGCGTTGTAGGTATTTCCATGTTTATACAGATAGCGGTGCAGATATTTTCATGTTTATAGACATCGTGGTGTAGATAATTCCATCTTTCCACAGATGGCAGTGTAGATATTTCCATGTTTACACAGATGGAGTTGTAGATATTTCCATATTTATACAGATGACTGTGTAGAAATTTCCATGTTTTTACAGATGGCAGTGTAGATATTTCCATGTTTATTCACATAGCGGTGTGCATAATTCCATGTTTATTCAGATAGTGGTGTAGATATTTCCATGTTTATAGAAATGACTGCGTAGGTATTTCCATGTTTATACAGATGGCAGTGTCGATATTTCCATGTTTATACAGATAGCGGTGTAGATATTTCCATTTTTATACAGATGGCAGTGTAGATATTTCCATATTTATACAGATAGCTGTGTAGATATTTCCATTTTTATACAGATGGCGGTGTAGATATTTCCATGTTTATAGAAATTGCGGTGTAGATATTTCCATGTTTATAGAGATAGCTGTGAACGTATTTCCATGTTTATAGAGATAGCGGTGTAGTTATTTCCATGTTAATGCAGATGGGTGTGTAGATATTTCCATGTCTATACAGTTGGCAGTGTAGATATTTCCATGTTTATAGAGATGGTGGTTTAGATATTTCCATGTTTATACAGATGACAGTGTAGATATTTCCATGTTTATACAGATGGCGGTGTTCATATTTCCATGTTTATAGAGATAGCCATGTAGATATTTCAATGTTTATAGAGATGGTGGTGTAGATATTTCCATGTTTATAGAGATAGCCATGTAGATATTTCCATGTTTATACAGATAGCGGTGTCGACATTTCCAAGTTTATAGAGATAGCAGTGTAGAAATATCCATATTTATACAGATAGCCTTGTAGATATTTCCAAGTTGATACAGATAGCGGTGTAGATATTTCCATGTTTGTACAGATAGTGGTGTAGGTATTTCCATGTTTATGGGGATAGCGGTGTAGATATATCCACATTTATACAGATAGCGGTGAAGATATTTCCCAGTTTATAAAGAGAGCGTTGTAGATATTTCCACGTGAATACAGATGGCAGTGTAGATATTTCCATGTTTATACAGATAGAGGTGTAGATATTTCCATGTTTATATAGATGCATATGTAGATATTTCCATGTTTTTACAGATGGTGGTATAGTTATTTCCATGATTATACAGATAGCGGTGTGGCTATTTCCATGTTTATACAGATAGCGATGTGGATATTTCCATGTTTATAGAGATGGCTGTGTAGATATTTCCATGTTTATACAGATGGCAATGTAGATATTTCCAAGTTTATACAGATGTCGGTGTAGATATTTCCATGTTTATACAGATAGCGGTGTAGGTATTTCCATGTTTATAGAGATAGCGGTGCAGATATTTCCATGTTTATACAGATGGCTTTGTAGGTATTTCCATGTGTATACAGATGACATTGTAGATATTTCCATGTTTATACAGAAGGAGGTGTACATATTTCCATGTTTATACAGATGACTGTGTAGATATTTCCATGTTTTTACACATGGCAGTGTAGATATTTCCGTGTTTATACAGATAGCGGTGGGACTATTTCCTTTTTTATACAGATAGCAATGTAGATATTTCCATGTTTATAGAGATGGCTGTGTAGCTATTTCCATGTTTATACAGATGGCAGTGTAGATATTTCCATGTTTATACAGATAGTGGTGTAGATATTTCCATGTTTATACAGATGTTGATGTAGATATTTCCATGTTTATACAGATGACTGTGTAGTTATTTCCATGTTTATAGAGATGGTGGTGTAGATATTTCCATGTTTATAGAGATAGCCATGTAGATATTTCCATGTTTATACAGATAGCGGTGTAGACATTTCCAAGTTTATAGAGATAGCAGTGTAGATATATCCATATTTATACAGATATACTTGTAGATATTTCCAAATTTATACAGATAGCGGTGTAGATATTTCCATGTTTATACAGATAGTGGTGTAGGTATTTCCATGTTTATAGGGATAGCGGTGTAGATATATCCATATTTATACAGATAGCGGTGAAGATATTTCCCAGTTTATACAGATAGCGTTGTAGATAATTTCATGTGAATACAGATGTCAGTGTAGATATTTCCATGTTTATACAGATGGAGGTGAAGATATTTCCATGTTTATATAGATGAATGTGTAGATATTTCCATGGTTTTACAGATGGCTGTATAGATATTTCCATGTTTATACAGATGACTGTGCAGGTATTTCCATGTTTATACAGATGGCGGTGTAGATACTTCCATGTTTATACAGATAGCTGTGTATATATTTCCATGTTTATAGAGATCGAATTGTAGATATTTCCATATTCATACAGATAGCCGTGTAGATATTTGCATGTATTTTCAGATGGCGGTTTAAATATTTCCATGTTTATACAGATAGCGGTGTGGCTATTTCCATGTTTATACCGATAGCGGTGTGGCTATTTCCATCTTTATACTGATAGCGATGTGGATATTTCCACGTTTATAGAGATGACTGTGTAGATATTTCCATGTTTATACAGATGACTGTGTAGGTATTTCCATGTTTATACAGATGGCGGTGTAGATATTTCCATGTTTATACAGATGGCGTTGTAGATATTTCCATGTTTATACAGATAGCTGTGTAGATATTTCCATGTTTTTAGAGATAGCATTGTAGATATTTCCATATTCATACAGATAGCCGTGTAGATATTTGCATGTTTTTTCAGATGGCGGTTTAAATATTTCCATGTTTATACAGATAGCGGTGTGGCTGTTTCCATGTTTATACCGATAGCGGTGTGGCTATTTCCATGTTTATACAGATAGCGATGTGGATATTTCCACATTTATAGAGATGGCTGTGTAGATATTTCCATGTTTATACAGATGACTGTGTAGGTATTTCCATGTTTATACAGATGGCGGTGTAGATATTTCCATGTTTATACAGATGGCGGTGTAGATATTTCCATGTTTATACAGATAGCTGTGTAGATATTTCCATGTTTATAGAGATAGCATTGTAGATATTTCCATATTCATACAGATAGCCGTGTAGATATTTGCATGTTTTTTCTGATGGCAGTTTAAATATTTCCATCTTTATACAGATAGCGGTGTGGCTATTTCCATGTTTATACTGATAGCGGTGTGGCTATTTCCATGTTTATACAGAGACCGGTGTTGCTACTTCCATGTTTATACAGATGGCAATGTAGATATTTCCATGTTTATACCGATAGCGATGTAGATATTTCCATGTTTATAGAGATAGCGGTGTAGATATTTCCATTTTTATAGAGATAGCAGTGTAGATATTTCCATGTTTGTACAGATTGCGGTGTAGGTATTTCCATGTTTATAGAGATAGCAGTGTAGATATTTCCATGTTTATTCAGATGGCTGTGAAGATATTTCCATGTATATACAGATGGCAGTGTAGATATTTCCATGTTTATACAGATGGAGGTGTAGATATTTCCCTGTTTATAGAGATGACTGTGTAGATATTTCCATGTTTTTACAGATGGCGGTGTAGATATAACCATGTTGATACAGATAGCAGTGTGGCTTTTTCCATTTTTATACAGATTGCGATGTAGACATTTCCATGTTTATAGAGATGGCTGTGTAGATAATTCCATGTTTATACAGATGGCAGTGTATATATTTCCAAGTTTATAAAGATAGTGGTGTAGATATTTCTATGTTTATACAGATGACTGTGTAGGTATTTCCATGTTTATACAGATGGCGGTGTAGATATTTCCATGTTTATAAAGATAGCCATGTAGATATTTCCATGTTTATACAGATAGCGTTGTAGACATTACCTAGTTTATAGAGATAGCATTGTAGATATATCCATATTTATACAGATAGCGGTGTAGATATTTCCAAGGTTATTCAGATAGCGGTGTAAATATTTCCAAGTTTATACAGATAGTGGTGTAGATATTTCCATGTTTATACAGATAGCAGTGAAGGTATTTCCATGTTTATACAGATAGTGGTGTAGGGATTTCCATGTTTATGGAGATACCCGTGTAGATATTTCCATGTTTACACAGATGGCTGTGTAGATATTTCCATGTGTATACAGATGGAAGCGTAGATATTTCCATGTTTATACAGATAGAGGTGTAGATATTTCCATGTTTATACAGATAGCGGTGGAGATATTTCCATGTTTATACCGATAGCGGTGTAGATGTTTCCATGTTTATACAGATAGAAGTGTAGATATTTCCATGTTTATACAGATGACTGTGTATATATTTCCATGTTTACACAGAAGGCGGTGTAGATATTTCCATGTTTATAGAGATAGCGGCGTAGATATTTCCATGTTTATACATATATCTGTGTAGATATTTCCATTTTTATAGTGATAGCGGTGTAGATATTTCCATATTTATACAGATAGCCTTGTAGATATTTCCATTTATATTCAGATGGCTGTGTATATATTTCCATGTTTATACAGACAGCGGTGTGGCTATTTCCATGTTTATTGAGACAGCAATGAAGATATTTCCATGCTTATACAGATAGCGATGTACGTATTTCCATGTTTATACAGATAGCGGTGTATATATTTCCAGGTTTATACAGATACCGTTGGAGATATTTCCTTGTTTATACAAATAGCGGTGTAGATATTTCCATGTTTATTCAGATAGCGGTGAAGTTATTTCCATGTTTATACAGATAGTGGAGTAGGGATTTCCATGTTTATAGAGATAGCCGTGTAGATATTTCCATGTTTACACAGATGGCTGTGTGGATATTTCCATGTGTATACAGATGGCAGCGTAGATATTTCCATGTTTATACAGACGGAGGTGTAGATATTTCCATGTTTATACAGATAGCGGTGGAGATATTTCCATGTTTATACCGATAGCGGTGTAGATGTTTCCATGTTTATACAGATAGAAGTGTAGATATTTCCATGTTTATACTGATGACTGTGTATATATTTCCATGTTTATACAGACGGCGTTGTAGATATTTCCATGTTTATAGAGATAGCGGCGTAGATATTTCCCTGTTTATACATATAGCTGTGTAGATATTTCCATTTTAATAGTGATAGCGGTGTAGATATTTCCATATTTATACAGATAACTTTACAGATATTTCCAAATTTATACAGATAGCGGTGTAGATATTTCCATGTTTATACAGAAAGCGCTGGAGATGTTTCCATGTTTATAGAGATGGCGGTGTAGATATTTCCAAGTTTGTACAGATAGCGGTGTAGATAATTCCATGTTTAAACAGATAGCGTTGTAGATATTTCCATGTATATACAGATAGCGGTGTAGTTATTTCCATGTTTATAGAGATAGCTGTGTAGATATTTCCATGTTTACACAGAGAGCGGTGGAGATATTTCCATGTCTATACAGAAAGCGCTGGAGATGTTTCCATGTTTATAGAGATGGCGGTGCAGATATTTCCAAGTTTATACAGATAGCGATGTAGTTATGTCCATGTTTAAGCAGATAGCGTTGTAGATATTTCCACGTTTATTCAGATAGCGGTGTAGGTATTTCCATGTTTATAGAGATAGTGGTGGAGATATTTCCATTTTTATACAGATAGCGGTGTAGATGTTTCCATGTTTATACAGATGACTGTGTATATATTTCCAAGTTTATACAGACGGCGGTGTAGGTATTTCCATGTTTATAGAGATAGCGGCGTAGATATTCCCATGTTTATACATATAGCTGTGTAGATATTTCCATTTTAATAGTGATAGCGGTGTAGATATTTCCATATTTATACAGATAGCCTTGTAGATATTTCCATTTATATTCAGATGGCTGTGTAAATATTTCCATGTTTATACAGATAGCGGTGTGGCTATTTCCATGTTTATACAGTCGGCAATGTAGATATTTCCATGCTTCTACAGATAGCGATGTACATATTTCCATCTTTATACAGATAGCGGTGTACATATTTCCATGTTTATACAGATACTGTTGGAGATATTTCCTTGTTTATACAAATAGCAGTGGAGATATTTCCATGTTTATACAGATGGCAATGTAGATATTTCCAAGTTTATACAGATGGCGGTGTAGATATTTCCATGTTTATACAGATAGCGGTGTAGGTATTTCCATGTTTATAGAGATAGCGGTGCCAATATTGCCATGTTTATACAGATGGCTTTGTAGGTATTTCCATTTGTATAGAGATGACAGTGTAGATATTTCCATGTTTATACAGATGGAGGTGTAGATATTTCCATGTTTATACAGATGACTGTGTAGATATTTCCATGTTTTTACACATGACAGTGTAGATATTTCCGTGTTTATACAGATAGCGGTGGGACTATTTCCATTTTTATACAGATAGCAATGTAGATGTTTCCATGTTTATAGAGATGGCTGTGTAGATATTTCCACGTTTATACAGATGGCATTGTAGATATTTCCATGTTTATACAGATAGTGGTGTAGATATTTCCATGTTTATACAGATGACTGTGTAGGTATTTCCATGTTTATAGAGATGGCGGTGTAGCTATTTCCATGTTTATAGAGATAGCCATGTAGATATTTCCATGTTTATACAGATAGCGGTGTAGACATTTCCAAGTTTATAGAGATAGCAGTGTAGATATATCCATATTTATACAGATAGCCTTGTAGATATTTCCGAGGTTATACAAATAGCGGTGTAGATGTTTCCATGTTTATACAGATAGCGGTGTAGATATTTCCATGTTTATACGGATAGTGGTGTAGGTATTTCCATGTTTATAGGGATAGCGGTGTAGATATATCCATGTTTACACAGATAGCTGTGTAAATATTTCCATGTGTATACAGATGGCAGTGTAGATATTTCCATGTTTATGCAGATGGAGGTGTAGATATTTCCATGTTTATACAGATGACTGTGTGGATATTTCCATGTTTTTACAGATGGCGGTTTAGAAATTTCCATGTTTATACAGATAGCGGTGTGGCTATTTCCAAGATTATACATATAGCTATGTAGAGATTTCCATGTTTATGGAGATGGCTGTGTAGGTATTTCCAAGTTTGTGCAGAAGGCATTGAAAATATTACCATGTTTATACAGATAGTGGAGTAGATATTTCCATGTTTATACAGATGACTGTGTAGGTATTTCCATGTTTATACAAATGGCGGTGTAGATATTTCCATGTTTATAGAGATAGCCATGTAGATATTTCCAGGTTTATACAGAAAGGGTGCAGACATTTCCATGTTTATAGAAATAGCGGTGTAGATATTTCCATATTTAAACAGATAGCGGTGAAGATATTTCCTTGTTTACACAGTGAGCAGTGGAGATATTTCCATGTTTATACAGAAAGCGCTGCAGATGTTTCCATGTTTATAGAGATGGCGGTGTAGATATTTCCATGTTTACACAGAGAGCGGTGGAGATATTTCCATGTCTATACATAAAGCGCTGGAGATATTTCCATGTTTATATAGATGGCGGTGCAGATATTTCCAAGTTTATACAGATAGCGATGTAGATATGTCCATGTTTAAACAGATAGCATTGTAGATATTTCCATGTTTATTCAGATAGCGGTGTAGGTATTTCCATGTTTATAGAGATAGCGTTGGAGATATTTCCATTTTTATACAGATAGCGGTGTAGATGTTTCCATGTTTATACAGATGACTGTGTATATATTTCCAAGTTTATACAGACGGCGGTGTAGGTATTTCCATGTTTATAGAGATAGCGGCGTAGATATTTCCATGTTTATTCATATAGCTGTGTAGATATTTCCATTTTAATAGTGACAGCGGTGTAGATATTTCCATATTTATACAGATAGCCTTGTAGATATTTCCATTTATATTCAGATGGCGGTGTAGATATTTCCATGTTTATACAGATAGCGGTGTGGCTATTTCCATGTTTATACAGACAGCAATGTAGATATTTCCATGCTTCTACAGATAGCGATGTACATATTTCCATCTTTATTCAGATAGCGGTGAACATATTTCCATGTTTATACAGAAACTCTTGGAGATATTTCCTTGTTTATACAGATAGCAGTGGAGATATTTCCATGTTTATACAGATGGCAATGTAGATATTCCCAAGTTTATACAGATGGCGGTGTAGATATTTCCATGTTTATACAGATAGCGGTGTAGGTATTTCCATGTTTATAGAGATAGCTGTGCCGATATTGCCATGTTTATACAGATGGCTTTGTAGGTATTTCCATTTGTATACAGATGACAGTGTAGATATTTCCATGTTTATACAGATGGAGGTGTAGATATTTCCATGTGTATACTGTTGACAGTGTAGATATTTCCATGTTTATACAGATGGAGGTGTAGATATTTCCATGTTTATACAGATGACTGTGTAGATATTTCCATGTTTTTACACATGACAGTGTAGATATTTCCGTGTTTATACAGATAGCAGTGGGACTATTTCCATTTTTATACAGTTAGCAATGTAGATATTTCCATGTTTATAGAGATGGCTGTGTAGATATTTCCACATTTATACAGATGGCAGTGTAGATATTTCCATGTTTATACAGATAGTGGTGTAGATATTTCTATGTTTATACAGATAGTGATGAAGATATTTCCATGTTTATACAGATGACTTTGTAGGTATTTCCATGTTTATAGAGATGGCGGTGTAGGTATTTCCATGTTTATAGAGATAGCCATGTAGATATTTCCAAGTTTATACAGATAGCGGTGTAGACATTTCCAAGTTTATAGAGATAGCAGTGTAGATATATCCATATTTATACAGATAGCCTTGTAGATATTTCCGAGTTTATACAAATAGCGGTGTAGATGTTTCCATGTTTATACAGATAGCGGTGCAGATATTTCCATGTTTATACAGATAGTGGTGTAGGTATTTCCATGTTTATAGGGATAGCGGTGTAGATATATCCATATTTATACAGATAGCTGTGAAGATATTTCCTAGTTTATACAGATAGCGTTGTATATATTTCCATGTGAATACAGGTGTCAGTGTAGATATTTCCATGTTTATACACATGGAGGTGTAGATATTTCCATGTTCATATAGATGAATGTGTAGATATTTCCATGTTTTTACAGATGGCGGTGTAGATATTTCCATGTTTATACAGAAAGCGGTGTGGCTATTTCCATGTTTATACAGATAGCAATGTAGATATATCCATGTTTATAGAGATGGCTGTGTAGATCTTTCCATGTTTATTCAGATGACTGTGTAGTTATTTCCATGTTTATACAGATGGCGGTGTAGATATTTCCATGTTTATACAGATAGCTGTGTAGATATTTCCATGTTTGTAGAGATAGCATTGTAGATATTTCCATATTCATACAGATAGCCGTGTAGGTATTTACATGTCTTTTCAGATGGCACTTTAAATATTTCCATGTTTATACAGATAGCGGTGTGGCTATTTCCATGTTTATACCGATAGCCATTTGGCTATTTCCATGTTTATACAGATAGCAGTTTAGATATTTCCATGTTTATACAGATGGAGGTGTAGATATTTTGATGTTTATATAGATGAATGTGTAGATATTTCCATGTTTTTACAGATGGCCGTGTAAATATTTCCATGTTTATACAGGTAGCGGTTTGGCTATTTCCATGTTTATACATATAGCAATGTAGATATTTCCATGTTTATAGATATGGCTGTGTAGATATTTCCATGTTTATACAGATGACTGTATAGGTATTTCCATGTTTATACAGATGGTGGTGTAGATATTTCCATGTTTATAAAGATAGCCATATAGATATTTCCATATTCATATAGATAGCCGTGTGGATATTTACATGTTTTTTCAGATGGCGGTTTAAATATTTCCATGTTTATACAGATAGCGGTGTGGCTATTTCCATGTTTATACCGATAGCGATGTGGCTATTTCCATGTTTATACAGATAGCAGTGTAGATATTTCCATGTTTATACACATGGCGGTGTAGATATTTCCATGTTCATAGAGATATCCATGTAGATATTTCCATGTTTATACAGATAGTGGTGTAGGGATATCCATGTTTATAGAGATAGCCGTGTACATATTTCCATGATTACACAGATGGCTGTGTAGATATTTCCATGTGTATACAGATGGCAGCGTAGATATTTCCATGTTTATACATATAAATGTGTAGATATTTCCATTTTAATAGTGATAGCGGTGTAGATATTTCCATATTTATACAGATAGCCTTGTAGATATTTCCATTTATATTCAGATGGCTGTGTAGATATTTCCATGTTTATACAGACAGCGGTGTGGCTATTTCCATGTTTATTGAGACAGCAATGTAGATATTTCCATGCTTATACAGATAGCGATGTACATATTTCCATGTTTATACAGATAGCGGTGTACATATTTCCAGGTTTATACAGATACCGTTGGAGATATTTCCTTGTTTATACAGATAGCGGTGTAGATATTTCCATGTTTATACAGATAGCGGTGAAGATATTTCCATGTTTATACAGATAGTGGTGTAGGGATTTCCATGTTTATAGAGATAGCCGTGTAGATATTTCCATGTTTACACAGATGGCTGTGTAGATATTTCCTTGTGTATACAGATGGCAGCGTAGTTATTTCCATGTTTATACAGATGGAGGTGTAGATATTTCCATGTTTATACAGATAGCGGTGGAGTTATTTCCATGTTTACACCGATAGCGGTGTAGATGTTTCCATGTTTATACAGATAGAAGTGTAGATATTTCCATGTTTATACAGATGATTGTGTATATATTTCCATGTTTATACAGACGGCGGTGTAGATATTTCCATGTTTATAGAGATAGCGGCGTAGATATTTCCATGTTTATACATATAGCTGTGTAGATATTTCCATTTTAATAGTGATAGCGTTGTAGATATTTCCATATTTATACAGATAGCCTTGTAGATATTTCCAAATGTATACAGATAGCGGTGTAGATATTTCCATGTTTATACAGATAGTGGTGTAGGTATTTCCTTGTTTATAGGGATAGCGGTGTAGATATATCCATATTTATACAGAGAGCGGTGAAGATATTTCCCAGTTTATACAGATAGCGTTGTAGATATTTCCATGTGAATACAGATGTCAGTGTAGATATTTCCATGTTTATACAGATGGAGGTGAAGATATTATCATGTTTATATAGATGAATGTGTAGATAATTCCATGTTTCTACAGATGGCGGTGTAGATATTTCCATGTTTGTACAGATCGCAGTGTGGCTATTTCCATGTTTATACAGATAGCAATGTGGATATTTCCATGTTTATAGAGATGGCTGTGTAGATATTACCATGTTTATACAGATGACTGTGCAGGTATTTCCATGTTTATACAGATGGCGGTGTAGATATTTCCATGTTTATACAGATAGCTGTGTAGATATTTCGATGTTTATAGAGATTGCATTGTAGATATTTCCATATTCATACAGATAGCCGTGTAGATGTTTGCATGTTTTTTCAGAAGGCGGTTTAAATATTTCCATGTTTATACAGATAGCGGTGTGGCTGTTTCCATGTTTATACCGATAGCGGTGTGGCTATTTCCATGTTTATACAGATAGCGATGTGGATATTTCCACATTTATAGAGATGGCTGTGTAGATATTTCCATGTTTATACAGATGACTGTGTAGGTATTTCCATGTTTATACAGATGGCGGTGTAGATATTTCCATGTTTATACAGATGGCGGTGTAGATATTTCCATGTTTATACAGATAGCTGTGTAGATATTTCCATGTTTATAGAGATAGCATTGTAGATAATTCCATATTCATACAGATAGCCGTGTAGATATTTGCATGTTTTTTCTGATGGCAGTTTAAATATTTCCATCTTTATACAGATAGCGGTGTGGCTATTTCCATGTTTATACTGATAGCGGTGTGGCTATTTCCATGTTTATACAGAGACCGGTGTTGCTACTTCCATGTTTATACAGATGGCAATGTAGATATTTCCATGTTTATACCGATAGCGATGTAGATATTTCCATGTTTATAGAGATAGCGGTGTAGATATTTCCATTTTTATAGAGATAGCAGTGTAGATATTTCCATGTTTGTACAGATGGCGGTGTAGGTATTTCCATGTTTATAGAGATAGCAGTGTAGATATTTCCATGTTTATTCAGATGACTGTGAAGATATTTCCATGTATATACAGATGGCAGTGTAGATATTTCCATGTTTATACAGATGGAGGTGTAGATATTTCCCTGTTTATAGAGATGACTGTGTAGATATTTCCATGTTTTTACAGATGGCGGTGTAGATATAACCATGTTGATACAGAAAGCAGTGTGGCTTTTTCCATTTTTATACAGATTGCGATGTAGACATTTCCATGTTTATAGAGATGGCTGTGTAGATAATTCCATGTTTATACAGATGGCAGTGTATATATTTCCAAGTTTATAAAGATAGTGGTGTAGATATTTCCATGTTTATACAGACGACTGTGTAGGTATTTCCATGATTATACAGATGGCGGTGTAGATATTTCCATGTTTATAAAGATAGCCATGTAGATATTTCCATGTTTATACAGATAGCGTTGTAGACATTACCTATGTTATAGAGATAGCATTGTAGATATATCCATATTTATACAAATGGCAGTGTAGATATTTCCAAGGTTATTCAGATAGCGGTGTAAATATTTCCAAGTTTATACAGATAGTGGTGTAGATATTTCCATGTTTATACAGATAGCAGTGAAGGTATTTCCATGTTTATACAGATAGTGGTGTAGGGATTTCCATGTTTATAGAGATACCCGTGTGGATATTTCCATGTTTACACAGATGGCTGTGTAGATATTTCCATGTGTATACAGATGGCTGCATAGATATTTCCATGTTTATACAGATAGAGGTGTAGATATTTCCATGTTTATACAGATAGCGGCGGAGATATTTCCACGTTTATACCGATAGCGGTGTAGATGTTTCCATGTTTATACAGATAGAAGTGTAGATATTTCCATGTTTATACAGATGACTGTGTATATATTTCCATGTTTATACAGAAGGCGGTGTAGATATTTCCATGTTTATAGAGATAGCGGCGTAGATATTTCCATGTTTATACATATATCTGTGTAGATATTTCCATTTTTATAGTGATAGCGGTGTAGATATTTCCATATTTATACAGATAGCCTTGTAGATATTTCCATTTATATTCAGATGGCTGTGTATATATTTCCATGTTTATACAGACAGCGGTGTGGCTATTTCCATGTTTATTGAGACAGCAATGTAGATATTTCCATGCTTATACAGATAGCGACGTACGTATTTCCATGTTTATAGAGATAGCGGTGTACATATTTCCAGGTTTATACAGATACCGTTGGAGATATTTCCTTGTTTATACAGATAGCGGTGTAGATATTTCCATGTTTATTCAGATAGCGGTGAAGTTATTTCCATGTTTATACAGATAGTGGAGTAGGGATTTCCATGTTTATAGAGATAGCCGTGTAGATATTTCCATGTTTACACAGATGGCTGTGTAGATATTTCCATGTGTATACAGATGGCAGCGTAGATATTTCCATGTTTATACAGACGGAGGTGTAGATATTTCCATGTTTATACAGATAGCGGTGGAGATATTTCCATGTTTATACCGATAGCGGTGTAGATGTTTCCATGTTTATACAGATAGAAGTGTAGATATTTCCATGTTTATACAGATGACTGTGTATATATTTCCATGTTTATACAGACGGCGGTGTAGATATTTCCATGTTTATAGAGATAGCGGCGTAGATATTTCCCTGTTTATACATATAGCTGTGAAGATATTTCCATTTTAATAGTGATAGCGGTGTAGATATTTCCATACTTATACAGATAGCCTTACAGATATTTCCGAATTTATACAGATAGCGGTGTAGATATTTCCAAGTTTATACAGAAAGCGCTGGAGATGTTTCCATGTTTATAGAGATGGCGGTGTAGATATTTCCAAGTTTGTACAGATAGCGGTGTAGATAATTCCATGTTTAAACAGATAGCATTGTAGATATTTCCATGTATATACAGATAGCGGTGTAGTTATTTCCATGTTTATAGAGATAGCTGTGTAGATATTTCCATGTTTACACAGAGAGCGGTGGAGATATTTCCATGTCTATACAGAAAGCGCTGGAGATGTTTCCATGTTTATAGAGATGGCGGTGCAGATATTTCCAAGTTTATACAGATAGCGATGTAGTTATGTCCATGTTTAAGCAGATAGCGTTGTAGATATTTCCACGTTTATTCAGATAGCGGTGTAGGTATTTCCATGTTTATAGAGATAGCGGTGGAGATATTTCCATTTTTATACAGATAGCGGTGTAGATGTTTCCATGTTTATACAGATGACTGTGTATATATTTCCAAGTTTATACAGACGGCGGTGTAGGTATTTCCATGTTTATAGAGATAGCGGCGTAGATATTTCCATGTTTATACATATAGCTGTGTAGATACTTCCATTTTAATAGTGATAGCGGTGTAGATATTTCCATATTTATACAGATAGCCTTGTAGATATTTCCATTTATATTCAGATGGCTGTGTAAATATTTCCATGTTTATACAGATAGCGGTGTGGCTATTTCCATGTTTATACAGACGGCAATGTAGATATTTCCATGCTTCTACAGATAGCGATGTACATATTTCCATCTTTATACAGATAGCGGTGTACATATTTCCATGTTTATACAGATACTGTTGGAGATATTTCCTTGTTTATACAAATAGCAGTGGAGACATTTCCATGTTTATACAGATGGCAATGTAGATATTTCCAAGTTTATACAGATGGCGGTGTAGATATTTCCATGTTTATACAGATAGCGGTGTAGGTATTTCCATGTTTATAGAGATAGCGGTGCCGATATTGCCATGTTTATACAGATGGCTTTGTAGGTATTTCCATTTGTATGCAGATGACAGTGTAGATATTTCCATGTTTATACAGATGGAGGTGTAGATATTTCCATGTGTATACTGATGACAGTGTAGATATTTCCATGTTTATACAGATGGAGGTGTAGATATTTCCATGTTTATACAGATGACTGTGTAGATATTTCCATGTTTTTACACATGACAGTGTAGATATTTCCGTGTTTATACAGATAGCGGTGGGACTATTTCCATTTTTATACAGATAGCAATGTAGATATTTCCATGTTTATAGAGATGGCTGTGTAGATATTTCCACGTTTATACAGATGGCAGTGTAGATATTTCCATGTTTATACAGATAGTGGTGTAGATATTTCCATGTTTATACAGATGACTGTGTAGGTATTTCCATGTTTATAGAGATGGCGGTGTAGCTATTTCCATGTTTATAGAGATAGCCATGTAGATATTTCCATGTTTATACAGATAGCGGTGTAGACATTTCCAAGTTTATAGAGATAGCAGTGTAGATATATCCATATTTATACAGATAGCCTTGTAGATATTTCCATACTTATACAAATAGCGGTGTCACTATTTCCATGTTTATACAGATAGCGGTGTAGATATTTCCATGTTTATACAGATAGTGGTGTAGGTATTTCCATGTTTATAGGGATAGCGGTGTAGATATATCCATGTTTACACAGATAGCTGTGTAAATATTTCCATGTGTATACAGATGGCAGTGTAGATATTTCCATGTTTATGCAGATGGAGGTGTAGATATTTCCATGTTTATACAGATGACTGTGTGGATATTTCCATGTTTTTACAGATGGCGGTTTAGAAATTTCCATGTTTATACAGATAGCAGTGTGGCTATTTCCAAGATTATACATATAGCTATGTAGAGATTTCCATGTTTATAGAGATGGCTGTGTAGGTATTTCCAAGTTTGTACAGAAGGCATTGAAAATATTACCATGTTTATACAGATAGTGGAGTAGATATTTCCATGTTTATACAGATGACTGTGTAGGTATTTCCATGTTTATATGAATGGCGGTGTAGATATTTCCATGTTTATAGAGATAGCCATGTAGATATTTCCAGGTTTATACAGAAAGGGTGCAGACATTTCCATGTTTATAGAAATAGCGGTGTAGATATTTCCATATTTAAACAGATAGCGGTGAAGATACTTCCATGTTTACACAGTGAGCAGTGGAGATATTTCCATGTTTATACAGAAAGCGCTGCAGATGTTTCCATGTTTATAGAGATGGCGGTGTAGATATTTCCAAGTTTATACAGATTGCGGTGTAGATATTTCCATGTATAAACAGATAGCGTTGTAGATATTTCCATGTTTATTCAGATAGCGGTGTAGGTATTTCCATGTTTATAGAGATAGCGGTGTAGATATTTCCATGTTTACACAGAGAGCGGTGGAGATATTTCCATGTCTATACATAAAGCGCTGGAGATATTTCCATGTTTATATAGATGGCGGTGCAGATATTTCCAAGTTTATACAGATAGCGATGTAGATATGTCCATGTTTAAACAGATAGCATTGTAGATATTTCCATGTTTATTCAGATAGCGGTGTAGGTATTTCCATGTTTATAGAGATAGCGTTGGAGATATTTCCATTTTTATACAGATAGCGGTATAGATGTTTCCATGTTTATACAGATGACTGTGTATATATTTCCAAGTTTATACAGACGGCGGTGTAGGTATTTCCATGTTTATAGAGATAGCGGCGTAGATATTTCCATGTTTATTCATATAGCTGTGTAGATATTTCCATTTTAATAGTGATAGCGGTGTAGATATTTCCATATTTATACAGATAGCCTTGTAGATATTTCCATTTATATTCAGATGGCGGTGTAGATATTTCCATGTTTATACAGATAGCGGTGTGGCTATTTCCATGTTTATACAGACAGCAATGTAGATATTTCCATGCTTCTACAGATAGCGATGTACATATTTCCATCTTTATTCAGATAGCGGTGAACATATTTCCATGTTTATACAGATACTGTTGGAGATATTTCCTTGTTTATACAGATAGCAGTGGAGATATTTCCATGTTTATACAGATGGCAATGTAGATATTTCCAAGTTTATACAGATGGCGGTGTAGATATTTCCATGTTTATACAGATAGCGGTGTAGGTATTTCCATGTTTATAGAGATAGCTGTGCCGATATTGCCATGTTTATACAGATGGCTTTGTAGGTATTTCCATTTGTATACAGATGACAGTGTAGATATTTCCATGTTTATACAGATGGAGGTGTAGATATTTCCATGTGTATACTGTTGACAGTGTAGATATTTCCATGTTTATACAGATGGAGGTGTAGATATTTCCATGTTTATACAGATGACTGTGTAGATATTTCCATGTTTTTACACATGACAGTGTAGATATTTCCGTGTTTATACAGATAGAAGTGGCACTATTTCCATTTTTATACAGTTAGCAATGTAGATATTTCCATGTTTATAGAGATGGCTGTGTAGATATTTCCACGTTTATACAGATGGCAGTGTAGATATTTCCATGTTTATACAGATAGTGGTGTAGATATTTCTATGTTTATACAGATAGTGATGAAGATATTTCCATGTTTATACAGATGACTTTGTAGGTATTTCCATGTTTATAGAGATGGCGGTGTAGGTATTTCCATGTTTATAGAGATAGCCATGTAGATATTTCCAAGTTTGTACAGATAGCGGTGTAGACATTTCCAAGTTTATAGAGATAGCAGTGTAGATATATCCATATTTATACAGATAGCCTTGTAGATATTTCCGAGTTTATACAAATAGCGGTGTAGATGTTTCCATGTTTATACAGATAGCGGTGCAGATATTTCCATGTTTATACAGATAGTGGTGTAGGTATTTCCATGTTTATAGGGATAGCGGTGTAGATATATCCATATTTATACAGATAGCTGTGAAGATATTTCCTAGTTTATACAGATAGCGTTGTATATATTTCCATGTGAATACAGGTGTCAGTGTATATATTTCCATGTTGATACACATGGAGGTGTAGATATTTCCATGTTTATATAGATGAATGTGTAGATATTTCCATGTTTTTACAGATGGCGGTGTAGATATTTCCATGTTTATACAGATAGCGGTGTGGCTATTTCCATGTTTATACAGATAGCGATGTAGATATTTCCATGTTTATAGAGATGGCTTTGTAGATATTTCCATGTTTATTCAGATGACTGTGTAGGTATTTCCATGTTTATAGAGATAGCATTGTAGATATTTCCATATTCATACAGATAGCCGTGTAGATATTTACATGTCTTTTCAGATGGCAGTTTAAATATTTCCATGTTTATACAGATAGCGGTGTGGCTATTTCCATGTTTATACCGATAGCGATGTGGCTATTTCCATGTTTATACAGATAGCAGTTTAGATATTTCTATGTTTATACAGATGGAGGTGTAGATATTTTGATGTTTATATAGATGAATGTGTAGATATTTCCATGTTTTTACAGATGGCCGTGTAAATATTTCCATGTTTATACAGGTAGCGGTTTGACTATTTCCATGTTTATACATATAGCAATGTAGATATTTCCATGTTTATAGATATGGCTGTGTAGATATTTCCGTGTTTATACAGATGACTGTGTAGGTATTTCCATGTTTATACAGATGGTGGTGTAGATATTTCCATGTTTATAAAGATAGCCATATAGATATTTCCATATTCATATAGATAGCCGTGTGGATATTTACATGTTTTTTCAGATGGCGGTTTAAATATTTCCATGTTTATACAGATAGCGGTGTGGCTATTTCCATGTTTATACCAATAGCGATGTGGCTATTTCCATGTTTATACAGATAGCAGTGTAGATATTTCCATGTTTATACACATGGCGGTGTAGATATTTCCATGTTCATAGAGATATCCATGTAGATATTTCCATGTTTATACAGATAGCATTGTAGACATTTCCTAGTTTATAGAGATAGCACTGTAGATATATCCATGTTTATACAGATAGCGGTGTAGATATTTCCAAGGTTATTCAGATAGCGGTGTAAATATTTCCAAGTTTATACAGATAGCGGTGTAGATATTTACATGTTTATACAGATAGCAGTGAAGATATTTCCATGTTTATACAGTTAGTGATGCAGATATTTCCATGTTTATATAGATGACTGTGTAGGTATTTCCATGTTTATAGAGATGGCGGTGTAGATATTTCCATGTTTATAGAGATATCCATGTAGATATTTCCATGTTTATATAGATAGCGGTGTAGACATTTCCAAGTTTATAGAGATAGCGGTGAATATATATCCACATTTATACAGATAGCCTTGTAGATCTTAACAAGTTTATACAAATAGCGGTGTAGATATTTCCATGATTATACAGAGAGCGGTGTAGATATTTCCATGTTTATACAGATAGTGGTGTAGGTATTTACATGTTTATAGGGATAGCGGTGTAGATATATCCATATTTATGCCGATAGCGGTGTAGATATTTCCCAGTTTATACAGATAGCGTTGTAGATATTTCCATGTGAATACAGATGGCAGTGTAGATATTTCCATGTTTATAGAGATGAAGGTGTAGATATTTCCATGTTTATAAAGATGAATGTGTAGATATTTCCATGTTTTTACAAATGGCGGTGTATATATTTCCATGTTTATACGGATAGCGGTGTGGCTATTTCCATGTTTATAGAGATAGCGATGTAGATATTTCCATGTTTATAGAGATGGCTGTGTAGATATTTCCATGTTTATACAGATGACTGTGTAGGTATTTCCATGTTTATACAGATGGCAGTGTAGATATTTCCATGTTTATACAGATAGCTGTGTAGGTATTTCTATGTTTATAGAGATAGCATTGTAGATATTTACATACTCATATAGATAGCCGTGTAGATATTTGGATGTTTTTTCAGATTGCGGTTTAAATATTTCCATGTTTATACAGATAGCGGTGTGGGTATTTCCATGTTTATACCGAAAGCGATGTGGCTATTTCCATGTTTATGCAGATAGCAGTGTAGATATTTCCATGTTTATACACATGGTGGTGTAGATATTTGCATGTTTATAGAGATATACATGTAGATATTTCCATGTTTATACAGATAGCAGTGGGACTATTTCCATTTTTATACAGTTAGCAATGTAGATATTTCCATGTTTATAGAGATGGCTGTGTAGATATTTCCACATTTATACAGATGGCAGTGTAGATATTTCCATGTTTATACAGATAGTGGTGTAGATATTTCTATGTTTATACAGATAGTGATGAAGATATTTCCATGTTTATACAGATGACTTTGTAGGTATTTCCATGTTTATAGAGATGGCGGTGTAGGTATTTCCATGTTTATAGAGATAGCCATGTAGATATTTCCAAGTTTATACAGATAGCGGTGTAGACATTTCCAAGTTTATAGAGATAGCAGTGTAGATATATCCATATTTATACAGATAGCCTTGTAGATATTTCCGAGTTTATACAAATAGCGGTGTAGATGTTTCCATGTTTATACAGATAGCGGTGCAGATATTTCCATGTTTATACAGATAGTGGTGTAGGTATTTCCATGTTTATAGGGATAGCGGTGTAGATATATCCATATTTATACAGATAGCTGTGAAGATATTTCCTAGTTTATACAGATAGCGTTGTATATATTTCCATGTGAATACAGGTGTCAGTGTAGATATTTCCATGTTTATACACATGGAGGTGTAGATATTTCCATGTTCATATAGATGAATGTGTAGATATTTCCATGTTTTTACAGATGGCGGTGTAGATATTTCCATGTTTATACAGAAAGCGGTGTGGCTATTTCCATGTTTATACAGATAGCAATGTAGATATATCCATGTTTATAGAGATGGCTGTGTAGATCTTTCCATGTTTATTCAGATGACTGTGTAGTTATTTCCATGTTTATACAGATGGCGGTGTAGATATTTCCATGTTTATACAGATAGCTGTGTAGATATTTCCATGTTTGTAGAGATAGCATTGTAGATATTTCCATATTCATACAGATAGCCGTGTAGGTATTTACATGTCTTTTCAGATGGCACTTTAAATATTTCCATGTTTATACAGATAGCGGTGTGGCTATTTCCATGTTTATACCGATAGCCATTTGGCTATTTCCATGTTTATACAGATAGCAGTTTAGATATTTCCATGTTTATACAGATGGAGGTGTAGATATTTTGATGTTTATATAGATGAATGTGTAGATATTTCCATGTTTTTACAGATGGCCGTGTAAATATTTCCATGTTTATACAGGTAGCGGTTTGGCTATTTCCATGTTTATACATATAGCAATGTAGATATTTCCATGTTTATAGATATGGCTGTGTAGATATTTCCATGTTTATACAGATGACTGTATAGGTATTTCCATGTTTATACAGATGGTGGTGTAGATATTTCCATGTTTATAAAGATAGCCATATAGATATTTCCATATTCATATAGATAGCCGTGTGGATATTTACATGTTTTTTCAGATGGCGGTTTAAATATTTCCATGTTTATACAGATAGCGGTGTGGCTATTTCCATGTTTATACCGATAGCGATGTGGCTATTTCCATGTTTATACAGATAGCAGTGTAGATATTTCCATGTTTATACACATGGCGGTGTAGATATTTCCATGTTCATAGAGATATCCATGTAGATATTTCCATGTTTATACAGATAGTGGTGTAGGGATATCCATGTTTATAGAGATAGCCGTGTACATATTTCCATGATTACACAGATGGCTGTGTAGATATTTCCATGTGTATACAGATGGCAGCGTAGATATTTCCATGTTTATACATATAAATGTGTAGATATTTCCATTTTAATAGTGATAGCGGTGTAGATATTTCCATATTTATACAGATAGCCTTGTAGATATTTCCATTTATATTCAGATGGCTGTGTAGATATTTCCATGTTTATACAGACAGCGGTGTGGCTATTTCCATGTTTATTGAGACAGCAATGTAGATATTTCCATGCTTATACAGATAGCGATGTACATATTTCCATGTTTATACAGATAGCGGTGTACATATTTCCAGGTTTATACAGATACCGTTGGAGATATTTCCTTGTTTATACAGATAGCGGTGTAGATATTTCCATGTTTATACAGATAGCGGTGAAGATATTTCCATGTTTATACAGATAGTGGTGTAGGGATTTCCATGTTTATAGAGATAGCCGTGTAGATATTTCCATGTTTACACAGATGGCTGTGTAGATATTTCCTTGTGTATACAGATGGCAGCGTAGTTATTTCCATGTTTATACAGATGGAGGTGTAGATATTTCCATGTTTATACAGATAGCGGTGGAGTTATTTCCATGTTTACACCGATAGCGGTGTAGATGTTTCCATGTTTATACAGATAGAAGTGTAGATATTTCCATGTTTATACAGATGATTGTGTATATATTTCCATGTTTATACAGACGGCGGTGTAGATATTTCCATGTTTATAGAGATAGCGGCGTAGATATTTCCATGTTTATACATATAGCTGTGTAGATATTTCCATTTTAATAGTGATAGCGTTGTAGATATTTCCATATTTATACAGATAGCCTTGTAGATATTTCCAAATGTATACAGATAGCGGTGTAGATATTTCCATGTTTATACAGATAGTGGTGTAGGTATTTCCTTGTTTATAGGGATAGCGGTGTAGATATATCCATATTTATACAGAGAGCGGTGAAGATATTTCCCAGTTTATACAGATAGCGTTGTAGATATTTCCATGTGAATACAGATGTCAGTGTAGATATTTCCATGTTTATACAGATGGAGGTGAAGATATTATCATGTTTATATAGATGAATGTGTAGATAATTCCATGTTTCTACAGATGGCGGTGTAGATATTTCCATGTTTGTACAGATCGCAGTGTGGCTATTTCCATGTTTATACAGATAGCAATGTGGATATTTCCATGTTTATAGAGATGGCTGTGTAGATATTACCATGTTTATACAGATGACTGTGCAGGTATTTCCATGTTTATACAGATGGCGGTGTAGATATTTCCATGTTTATACAGATAGCTGTGTAGATATTTCGATGTTTATAGAGATTGCATTGTAGATATTTCCATATTCATACAGATAGCCGTGTAGATATTTGCATGTTTTTTCAGAAGGCGGTTTAAATATTTCCATGTTTATACAGATAGCGGTGTGGCTGTTTCCATGTTTATACCGATAGCGGTGTGGCTATTTCCATGTTTATACAGATAGCGATGTGGATATTTCCACATTTATAGAGATGGCTGTGTAGATATTTCCATGTTTATACAGATGACTGTGTAGGTATTTCCATGTTTATACAGATGGCGGTGTAGATATTTCCATGTTTATACAGATGGCGGTGTAGATATTTCCATGTTTATACAGATAGCTGTGTAGATATTTCCATGTTTATAGAGATAGCATTGTAGATAATTCCATATTCATACAGATAGCCGTGTAGATATTTGCATGTTTTTTCTGATGGCAGTTTAAATATTTCCATCTTTATACAGATAGCGGTGTGGCTATTTCCATGTTTATACTGATAGCGGTGTGGCTATTTCCATGTTTATACAGAGACCGGTGTTGCTACTTCCATGTTTATACAGATGGCAATGTAGATATTTCCATGTTTATACCGATAGCGATGTAGATATTTCCATGTTTATAGAGATAGCGGTGTAGATATTTCCATTTTTATAGAGATAGCAGTGTAGATATTTCCATGTTTGTACAGATGGCGGTGTAGGTATTTCCATGTTTATAGAGATAGCAGTGTAGATATTTCCATGTTTATTCAGATGACTGTGAAGATATTTCCATGTATATACAGATGGCAGTGTAGATATTTCCATGTTTATACAGATGGAGGTGTAGATATTTCCCTGTTTATAGAGATGACTGTGTAGATATTTCCATGTTTTTACAGATGGCGGTGTAGATATAACCATGTTGATACAGAAAGCAGTGTGGCTTTTTCCATTTTTATACAGATTGCGATGTAGACATTTCCATGTTTATAGAGATGGCTGTGTAGATAATTCCATGTTTATACAGATGGCAGTGTATATATTTCCAAGTTTATAAAGATAGTGGTGTAGATATTTCCATGTTTATACAGACGACTGTGTAGGTATTTCCATGATTATACAGATGGCGGTGTAGATATTTCCATGTTTATAAAGATAGCCATGTAGATATTTCCATGTTTATACAGATAGCGTTGTAGACATTACCTATGTTATAGAGATAGCATTGTAGATATATCCATATTTATACAAATGGCAGTGTAGATATTTCCAAGGTTATTCAGATAGCGGTGTAAATATTTCCAAGTTTATACAGATAGTGGTGTAGATATTTCCATGTTTATACAGATAGCAGTGAAGGTATTTCCATGTTTATACAGATAGTGGTGTAGGGATTTCCATGTTTATAGAGATACCCGTGTGGATATTTCCATGTTTACACAGATGGCTGTGTAGATATTTCCATGTGTATACAGATGGCTGCATAGATATTTCCATGTTTATACAGATAGAGGTGTAGATATTTCCATGTTTATACAGATAGCGGCGGAGATATTTCCACGTTTATACCGATAGCGGTGTAGATGTTTCCATGTTTATACAGATAGAAGTGTAGATATTTCCATGTTTATACAGATGACTGTGTATATATTTCCATGTTTATACAGAAGGCGGTGTAGATATTTCCATGTTTATAGAGATAGCGGCGTAGATATTTCCATGTTTATACATATATCTGTGTAGATATTTCCATTTTTATAGTGATAGCGGTGTAGATATTTCCATATTTATACAGATAGCCTTGTAGATATTTCCATTTATATTCAGATGGCTGTGTATATATTTCCATGTTTATACAGACAGCGGTGTGGCTATTTCCATGTTTATTGAGACAGCAATGTAGATATTTCCATGCTTATACAGATAGCGACGTACGTATTTCCATGTTTATAGAGATAGCGGTGTACATATTTCCAGGTTTATACAGATACCGTTGGAGATATTTCCTTGTTTATACAGATAGCGGTGTAGATATTTCCATGTTTATTCAGATAGCGGTGAAGTTATTTCCATGTTTATACAGATAGTGGAGTAGGGATTTCCATGTTTATAGAGATAGCCGTGTAGATATTTCCATGTTTACACAGATGGCTGTGTAGATATTTCCATGTGTATACAGATGGCAGCGTAGATATTTCCATGTTTATACAGACGGAGGTGTAGATATTTCCATGTTTATACAGATAGCGGTGGAGATATTTCCATGTTTATACCGATAGCGGTGTAGATGTTTCCATGTTTATACAGATAGAAGTGTAGATATTTCCATGTTTATACAGATGACTGTGTATATATTTCCATGTTTATACAGACGGCGGTGTAGATATTTCCATGTTTATAGAGATAGCGGCGTAGATATTTCCCTGTTTATACATATAGCTGTGAAGATATTTCCATTTTAATAGTGATAGCGGTGTAGATATTTCCATACTTATACAGATAGCCTTACAGATATTTCCGAATTTATACAGATAGCGGTGTAGATATTTCCAAGTTTATACAGAAAGCGCTGGAGATGTTTCCATGTTTATAGAGATGGCGGTGTAGATATTTCCAAGTTTGTACAGATAGCGGTGTAGATAATTCCATGTTTAAACAGATAGCATTGTAGATATTTCCATGTATATACAGATAGCGGTGTAGTTATTTCCATGTTTATAGAGATAGCTGTGTAGATATTTCCATGTTTACACAGAGAGCGGTGGAGATATTTCCATGTCTATACAGAAAGCGCTGGAGATGTTTCCATGTTTATAGAGATGGCGGTGCAGATATTTCCAAGTTTATACAGATAGCGATGTAGTTATGTCCATGTTTAAGCAGATAGCGTTGTAGATATTTCCACGTTTATTCAGATAGCGGTGTAGGTATTTCCATGTTTATAGAGATAGCGGTGGAGATATTTCCATTTTTATACAGATAGCGGTGTAGATGTTTCCATGTTTATACAGATGACTGTGTATATATTTCCAAGTTTATACAGACGGCGGTGTAGGTATTTCCATGTTTATAGAGATAGCGGCGTAGATATTTCCATGTTTATACATATAGCTGTGTAGATACTTCCATTTTAATAGTGATAGCGGTGTAGATATTTCCATATTTATACAGATAGCCTTGTAGATATTTCCATTTATATTCAGATGGCTGTGTAAATATTTCCATGTTTATACAGATAGCGGTGTGGCTATTTCCATGTTTATACAGACGGCAATGTAGATATTTCCATGCTTCTACAGATAGCGATGTACATATTTCCATCTTTATACAGATAGCGGTGTACATATTTCCATGTTTATACAGATACTGTTGGAGATATTTCCTTGTTTATACAAATAGCAGTGGAGACATTTCCATGTTTATACAGATGGCAATGTAGATATTTCCAAGTTTATACAGATGGCGGTGTAGATATTTCCATGTTTATACAGATAGCGGTGTAGGTATTTCCATGTTTATAGAGATAGCGGTGCCGATATTGCCATGTTTATACAGATGGCTTTGTAGGTATTTCCATTTGTATGCAGATGACAGTGTAGATATTTCCATGTTTATACAGATGGAGGTGTAGATATTTCCATGTGTATACTGATGACAGTGTAGATATTTCCATGTTTATACAGATGGAGGTGTAGATATTTCCATGTTTATACAGATGACTGTGTAGATATTTCCATGTTTTTACACATGACAGTGTAGATATTTCCGTGTTTATACAGATAGCGGTGGGACTATTTCCATTTTTATACAGATAGCAATGTAGATATTTCCATGTTTATAGAGATGGCTGTGTAGATATTTCCACGTTTATACAGATGGCAGTGTAGATATTTCCATGTTTATACAGATAGTGGTGTAGATATTTCCATGTTTATACAGATGACTGTGTAGGTATTTCCATGTTTATAGAGATGGCGGTGTAGCTATTTCCATGTTTATAGAGATAGCCATGTAGATATTTCCATGTTTATACAGATAGCGGTGTAGACATTTCCAAGTTTATAGAGATAGCAGTGTAGATATATCCATATTTATACAGATAGCCTTGTAGATATTTCCATACTTATACAAATAGCGGTGTCACTATTTCCATGTTTATACAGATAGCGGTGTAGATATTTCCATGTTTATACAGATAGTGGTGTAGGTATTTCCATGTTTATAGGGATAGCGGTGTAGATATATCCATGTTTACACAGATAGCTGTGTAAATATTTCCATGTGTATACAGATGGCAGTGTAGATATTTCCATGTTTATGCAGATGGAGGTGTAGATATTTCCATGTTTATACAGATGACTGTGTGGATATTTCCATGTTTTTACAGATGGCGGTTTAGAAATTTCCATGTTTATACAGATAGCAGTGTGGCTATTTCCAAGATTATACATATAGCTATGTAGAGATTTCCATGTTTATAGAGATGGCTGTGTAGGTATTTCCAAGTTTGTACAGAAGGCATTGAAAATATTACCATGTTTATACAGATAGTGGAGTAGATATTTCCATGTTTATACAGATGACTGTGTAGGTATTTCCATGTTTATATGAATGGCGGTGTAGATATTTCCATGTTTATAGAGATAGCCATGTAGATATTTCCAGGTTTATACAGAAAGGGTGCAGACATTTCCATGTTTATAGAAATAGCGGTGTAGATATTTCCATATTTAAACAGATAGCGGTGAAGATACTTCCATGTTTACACAGTGAGCAGTGGAGATATTTCCATGTTTATACAGAAAGCGCTGCAGATGTTTCCATGTTTATAGAGATGGCGGTGTAGATATTTCCAAGTTTATACAGATTGCGGTGTAGATATTTCCATGTATAAACAGATAGCGTTGTAGATATTTCCATGTTTATTCAGATAGCGGTGTAGGTATTTCCATGTTTATAGAGATAGCGGTGTAGATATTTCCATGTTTACACAGAGAGCGGTGGAGATATTTCCATGTCTATACATAAAGCGCTGGAGATATTTCCATGTTTATATAGATGGCGGTGCAGATATTTCCAAGTTTATACAGATAGCGATGTAGATATGTCCATGTTTAAACAGATAGCATTGTAGATATTTCCATGTTTATTCAGATAGCGGTGTAGGTATTTCCATGTTTATAGAGATAGCGTTGGAGATATTTCCATTTTTATACAGATAGCGGTATAGATGTTTCCATGTTTATACAGATGACTGTGTATATATTTCCAAGTTTATACAGACGGCGGTGTAGGTATTTCCATGTTTATAGAGATAGCGGCGTAGATATTTCCATGTTTATTCATATAGCTGTGTAGATATTTCCATTTTAATAGTGATAGCGGTGTAGATATTTCCATATTTATACAGATAGCCTTGTAGATATTTCCATTTATATTCAGATGGCGGTGTAGATATTTCCATGTTTATACAGATAGCGGTGTGGCTATTTCCATGTTTATACAGACAGCAATGTAGATATTTCCATGCTTCTACAGATAGCGATGTACATATTTCCATCTTTATTCAGATAGCGGTGAACATATTTCCATGTTTATACAGATACTGTTGGAGATATTTCCTTGTTTATACAGATAGCAGTGGAGATATTTCCATGTTTATACAGATGGCAATGTAGATATTTCCAAGTTTATACAGATGGCGGTGTAGATATTTCCATGTTTATACAGATAGCGGTGTAGGTATTTCCATGTTTATAGAGATAGCTGTGCCGATATTGCCATGTTTATACAGATGGCTTTGTAGGTATTTCCATTTGTATACAGATGACAGTGTAGATATTTCCATGTTTATACAGATGGAGGTGTAGATATTTCCATGTGTATACTGTTGACAGTGTAGATATTTCCATGTTTATACAGATGGAGGTGTAGATATTTCCATGTTTATACAGATGACTGTGTAGATATTTCCATGTTTTTACACATGACAGTGTAGATATTTCCGTGTTTATACAGATAGAAGTGGCACTATTTCCATTTTTATACAGTTAGCAATGTAGATATTTCCATGTTTATAGAGATGGCTGTGTAGATATTTCCACGTTTATACAGATGGCAGTGTAGATATTTCCATGTTTATACAGATAGTGGTGTAGATATTTCTATGTTTATACAGATAGTGATGAAGATATTTCCATGTTTATACAGATGACTTTGTAGGTATTTCCATGTTTATAGAGATGGCGGTGTAGGTATTTCCATGTTTATAGAGATAGCCATGTAGATATTTCCAAGTTTGTACAGATAGCGGTGTAGACATTTCCAAGTTTATAGAGATAGCAGTGTAGATATATCCATATTTATACAGATAGCCTTGTAGATATTTCCGAGTTTATACAAATAGCGGTGTAGATGTTTCCATGTTTATACAGATAGCGGTGCAGATATTTCCATGTTTATACAGATAGTGGTGTAGGTATTTCCATGTTTATAGGGATAGCGGTGTAGATATATCCATATTTATACAGATAGCTGTGAAGATATTTCCTAGTTTATACAGATAGCGTTGTATATATTTCCATGTGAATACAGGTGTCAGTGTATATATTTCCATGTTGATACACATGGAGGTGTAGATATTTCCATGTTTATATAGATGAATGTGTAGATATTTCCATGTTTTTACAGATGGCGGTGTAGATATTTCCATGTTTATACAGATAGCGGTGTGGCTATTTCCATGTTTATACAGATAGCGATGTAGATATTTCCATGTTTATAGAGATGGCTTTGTAGATATTTCCATGTTTATTCAGATGACTGTGTAGGTATTTCCATGTTTATAGAGATAGCATTGTAGATATTTCCATATTCATACAGATAGCCGTGTAGATATTTACATGTCTTTTCAGATGGCAGTTTAAATATTTCCATGTTTATACAGATAGCGGTGTGGCTATTTCCATGTTTATACCGATAGCGATGTGGCTATTTCCATGTTTATACAGATAGCAGTTTAGATATTTCTATGTTTATACAGATGGAGGTGTAGATATTTTGATGTTTATATAGATGAATGTGTAGATATTTCCATGTTTTTACAGATGGCCGTGTAAATATTTCCATGTTTATACAGGTAGCGGTTTGACTATTTCCATGTTTATACATATAGCAATGTAGATATTTCCATGTTTATAGATATGGCTGTGTAGATATTTCCGTGTTTATACAGATGACTGTGTAGGTATTTCCATGTTTATACAGATGGTGGTGTAGATATTTCCATGTTTATAAAGATAGCCATATAGATATTTCCATATTCATATAGATAGCCGTGTGGATATTTACATGTTTTTTCAGATGGCGGTTTAAATATTTCCATGTTTATACAGATAGCGGTGTGGCTATTTCCATGTTTATACCAATAGCGATGTGGCTATTTCCATGTTTATACAGATAGCAGTGTAGATATTTCCATGTTTATACACATGGCGGTGTAGATATTTCCATGTTCATAGAGATATCCATGTAGATATTTCCATGTTTATACAGATAGCATTGTAGACATTTCCTAGTTTATAGAGATAGCACTGTAGATATATCCATGTTTATACAGATAGCGGTGTAGATATTTCCAAGGTTATTCAGATAGCGGTGTAAATATTTCCAAGTTTATACAGATAGCGGTGTAGATATTTACATGTTTATACAGATAGCAGTGAAGATATTTCCATGTTTATACAGTTAGTGATGCAGATATTTCCATGTTTATATAGATGACTGTGTAGGTATTTCCATGTTTATAGAGATGGCGGTGTAGATATTTCCATGTTTATAGAGATATCCATGTAGATATTTCCATGTTTATATAGATAGCGGTGTAGACATTTCCAAGTTTATAGAGATAGCGGTGAATATATATCCACATTTATACAGATAGCCTTGTAGATCTTAACAAGTTTATACAAATAGCGGTGTAGATATTTCCATGATTATACAGAGAGCGGTGTAGATATTTCCATGTTTATACAGATAGTGGTGTAGGTATTTACATGTTTATAGGGATAGCGGTGTAGATATATCCATATTTATGCCGATAGCGGTGTAGATATTTCCCAGTTTATACAGATAGCGTTGTAGATATTTCCATGTGAATACAGATGGCAGTGTAGATATTTCCATGTTTATAGAGATGAAGGTGTAGATATTTCCATGTTTATAAAGATGAATGTGTAGATATTTCCATGTTTTTACAAATGGCGGTGTATATATTTCCATGTTTATACGGATAGCGGTGTGGCTATTTCCATGTTTATAGAGATAGCGATGTAGATATTTCCATGTTTATAGAGATGGCTGTGTAGATATTTCCATGTTTATACAGATGACTGTGTAGGTATTTCCATGTTTATACAGATGGCAGTGTAGATATTTCCATGTTTATACAGATAGCTGTGTAGGTATTTCTATGTTTATAGAGATAGCATTGTAGATATTTACATACTCATATAGATAGCCGTGTAGATATTTGGATGTTTTTTCAGATTGCGGTTTAAATATTTCCATGTTTATACAGATAGCGGTGTGGGTATTTCCATGTTTATACCGAAAGCGATGTGGCTATTTCCATGTTTATGCAGATAGCAGTGTAGATATTTCCATGTTTATACACATGGTGGTGTAGATATTTGCATGTTTATAGAGATATACATGTAGATATTTCCATGTTTATACAGATAGCGTTGTAGACATTTCCTAGTTTATAGAGATAGCATTGTAGATATATCCATATTTATACAGATAGCGGTGTAGTTATTTGCAAGGTGATTCAGATAGCGGTGTAAATATTTCCAAGTTTATACAGATAGCGGTTTAGATATTTCCATGTTTATACAGACAGCAGTGAAGATATTTCCATGCTTATACAGATAGTGGTGTAGGGATTTCCATGTTTATAGAGATAGCCGTGTAGATATTTCCATGTTTACACAGATGGCTGTGTAAATATTTCCATGTGTATACAGATGGCACTGTAGATATTTCCATGTTTATGCAGATGGAGGTGTAGATATTTCCATGTTTATACAGATGACTGTGTGGATATTTCCATGTTTTTACACATGGTGGTTTAGAAATTTCCATGTTTATACAGATAGCGGTGTGGCTATTTCCAAGATTATACATATAGCTATGTAGAGATTTCCATGTTTACAGAGATGGCTGTGTAGGTATTTCCAAGTTTGTACAGAAGGCATTGAAAATATTACCATGTTTATACAGATCATGTTGTAGATATTTCCATGTTTATACAGATAGCGGTGTAGATATTTTCATGTTTATACAGATCGTGCTGTAGATATTTCCATCTTTCTACAGATGGCTGTGTAGATATTTACATGTTTATACAGATGGCGGTGTAGATATTTCCATGTTTATATAGATGGCGGTGTAGATATTTCCTTCTTTAAGTAGACGGCGGTGTAGATATTTCCATGTTTATAGAGATGGCGGTGTATATATTTCCAAGTTTATAGAGATAGCAGTTTAGATATTTCCATGTTTATACAGATAGCGGTGTAGATACTTCCACATTTATACAGATAGCGGTGTTGGTATTTCCATGTTTATACAGATAGCGGTGTATGTATTTCCATGTTTATACAGCTCGTGGTGTAGATATTTCCATGTATATACAGGTGGCTTTGTAGGTATTTCCATGTGTATAGAGATCGCAGTGTAGATATTTCCATATTTATACAGATGACTTTGTAGATATTTCCATGTTTTTACAGATGGCGGTGAAGGTATTTCTATGTTTATGCAGATGGCGGTGTAGAAATTTTCATGTTTACATAGTTGGTGGTGTAGATATTTCCATGTTTATACAGATAGCGGTGTTGATATTTCCATGTTTATAGGGATAGCAGTGTAGCTATTTCCATGTTTATAGGGATATCGGTGTAGATATTTCCATGTTTATACAGATAGCGGTGTAGATATTTTCATGTCTACACAGATGACGATTTAGATATTTCCATGTTTATGGAGATGGCGGTGAGGTTGTTTTCATGTTTATACAGATGGCGTTGTAGATATATCCATGTTTATAGAGATAGCGGTGTAGATATTTCCATGTTAATAGAGATATCAGTGTAGGTATTTCGATGTTTATAAAGATAGTTGTGTAGATATTTCCATGTTTATACAGATGGCTGTGTAGGTATTTCCATGTTCATAGAGATGGCAGTGTACATATTTCCGTGTTTATACACATGACTTTGTAGATATTTCAATGTTTTTATAGATGGCGGTGTAGTTATTTCCATGTTTTTACAGATGACTCTGTAGATATCTCCATGTGTATACAGATGGCAGTGTAGGTATTTCCGTGTTTATACAGATGGCGGTGTAGATATTTCCATGTTTATGTAGATGGCGGTGTAGATATTTAAAAGTTTATAGAGATGGCAGTGTAGATATTTCCATGTTTATAGAGATAGCGGTGTAGATATTTCCATGTTTATACAGATAACGGTGTAGATATTTCCATGCTTATACAGATACCGATGTAGACATTTCCATGTTTATAGAGATAGTGGTGTAGATATTTCCATGTTTATACAGATAGCTGTGTAGATATTTCCGTGTATATACAGATAGTGGAGGAGATGTTTCCATGTTTATACAGATCGTGGAGTAGATATTTCCATGTTTACACAGATGGCACTGCAGATATTTCCATGTTTATAGACATGACTGTTTTGATATTTCCATGTTTATACAGATGGCGAGGTAAATATTTCCATGTTTATACAGATGGCGGTGAAGATATTTCCATGTTTACACGCATAGCGGTGTAGATATTTCCATGTTTATACAGATCATTGTGTAGATATTTCCATGATGATACAGCTCGCGGTGTAGATATTTCCATCTTCATAGAGCTGGCAGTCTGGATATTTCCATGTTTTTACAGATGGCAGTGTAGATATTTACATGTTTATGCACATGGCGGTGTAGATATTTCCATGTTTACGTAGATGGCGGGGTAGATATTTCCAAGTTTATAGAGATGGCGGTGTAGACATTTCCATGTTTATAGGGATTGCTGTGTACATATTTCCACGTTTATTGTGCTAGCGGTGTAGGTATTTCCATGTTTTTATGGATAGCGGTGTAGATATTTCCATGTTTATACAGATAGCGTTGTAGATGTTTCCATGTTTATAGAGATAGCAGTGTAGATAGTTCCATGCTTTTACAGATAGCGTTGTAGATATTTCCATCTTTCTACAGCTGGCAGTGTAGATATTTCCATGTTTATACAGATGGCGGAGTGGATATTTCCATGTTTACACAGCTCGTGATGTAGATACATTCATCTTCATGCAGAACGCAGTGTAGATATTTCCATGTTTATGCAGATGGCGGTGAAGGTATTTCCATGTTTATAGAGATAGCGGTCTACATATTTTCATGCTTATACAGATGGCTGTGAAGGTATTTCCATGTGAATACAGATGGCAGTGTAAATATTTCCATGTTTATGCAGATGACTGTGTAGATATTTCCATGTTTTTACAGATGGTGGTGTAGACATTTCCATGTTTATACAGAAAGCGTTGTAGATATTTCCATGGTTATACAGATAGCGTTGTAAATATTTACATGTTTATACAGATAGAGGTGTATATTTTTCCACATTTGTACAGATAGTGGTGCAGATATTTCCATGTTTATACAGATAGCGGTATAGGTATTTCCTTGCTTATGCAGATAGCGGTGTTTGTATTTCCATGTTTATGCAGATATCGGTGTAGATATTTCCATGTATATACAGCTAGCGGTGTAGATATTTCCATGTTTATCCAGATGGTGGTGTACATATGTCTTTGTTTGTACAGATGGCGGTGTAGATAGTTCCATGTTTATGGAGATGGCAGTGTAGATATTTTCATTTTTATAGAGATGGCGGTGTAGGTATTTCCAAGTTTATATAGATAGCGGTGTAGATATTTCCATGTTTATAGATATAGCAGTGTAGATATTTCCATGTTTATATAGATGACTGTGTAGATATTTCCATGTTTTTACAGATGGCAGTGTAGATAATTCCATGTTTATAGAGGTAGCGATGTAGGTATTTCCATGGCTACACAGATAGCTTTGTAGATATTTCCATGTATATAGAGATAGCGGTGTACATATTTCCATATTTATACAGATAGCGGTGTAGATATTTCCATGTTTATACAGATAGCGGTGTAGATATTTACATGTTTATACAGATTGCGGTGTAGATATTTCCATCTGTATACAGATGGCGGTGTAGATATTTCCATGTTTATACAGATAGCGGTGTAGATATTTCCATGTTTATACACATTATAGTGTAGATATTTCTATGTTCATACAGATTCCGGTGTAGATATTTCCTTCTTTAGACAGATGGTAGTGTAGATATTTCCATCTTTATACAGATGGCGGTGTAGACATTTCCATGTTTATACAGATGGCGATGTAGATATTTCCATGTTTATGGAGAAGGCAGTGTAGATATTTTCATTTTTATAAAGATGGCGTTGTAGATATTTCCATGTTTATATATATTGCGATGTAGATATTTCCATGTTTATAGAGATAGCTGTTTAGATATTTCCATGTATTTAGAGATAGCGTTGTAGATATTTCTATGTTTACACAGATGTTTGTGTAGATATTTCCATGTGTATGGAGATGGTAGTGTAGATATTTCCATATTTATAGAGATGGTGGGGTAGATATTTCCACGTTTATACAGATGACTGTGTAAATATTTCCATGTTTTATAGATGGCGGTGTAATTATTTCCATGTTTACAGAGATAGCGTTGTAGATATTTCCATGTTTACAGAGATAGCGGTGTAGATATTTCCATGTTTATTCAGATGGCAGTGTAGATATTTCCATGTTTACAGAGATAGCGGTGTAGATATTTCCATGTTTATTCAGATGGCAGTGTAGATATTTCCATGTTTATACAGATGACTGTGTATATATTTCCAAGTTTATACAGACGGCGGTGTAGGTATTTCCATGTTTATAGAGATAGCGGCGTAGATATTTCCATGTTTATACATATAGCTGTGTAGATACTTCCATTTTAATAGTGATAGCGGTGTAGATATTTCCATATTTATACAGATAGCCTTGTAGATATTTCCATTTATATTCAGATGGCTGTGTAAATATTTCCATGTTTATACAGATAGCGGTGTGGCTATTTCCATGTTTATACAGACGGCAATGTAGATATTTCCATGCTTCTACAGATAGCGATGTACATATTTCCATCTTTATACAGATAGCGGTGTACATATTTCCATGTTTATACAGATACTGTTGGAGATATTTCCTTGTTTATACAAATAGCAGTGGAGACATTTCCATGTTTATACAGATGGCAATGTAGATATTTCCAAGTTTATACAGATGGCGGTGTAGATATTTCCATGTTTATACAGATAGCGGTGTAGGTATTTCCATGTTTATAGAGATAGCGGTGCCGATATTGCCATGTTTATACAGATGGCTTTGTAGGTATTTCCATTTGTATGCAGATGACAGTGTAGATATTTCCATGTTTATACAGATGGAGGTGTAGATATTTCCATGTGTATACTGATGACAGTGTAGATATTTCCATGTTTATACAGATGGAGGTGTAGATATTTCCATGTTTATACAGATGACTGTGTAGATATTTCCATGTTTTTACACATGACAGTGTAGATATTTCCGTGTTTATACAGATAGCGGTGGGACTATTTCCATTTTTATACAGATAGCAATGTAGATATTTCCATGTTTATAGAGATGGCTGTGTAGATATTTCCACGTTTATACAGATGGCAGTGTAGATATTTCCATGTTTATACAGATAGTGGTGTAGATATTTCCATGTTTATACAGATGACTGTGTAGGTATTTCCATGTTTATAGAGATGGCGGTGTAGCTATTTCCATGTTTATAGAGATAGCCATGTAGATATTTCCATGTTTATACAGATAGCGGTGTAGACATTTCCAAGTTTATAGAGATAGCAGTGTAGATATATCCATATTTATACAGATAGCCTTGTAGATATTTCCATACTTATACAAATAGCGGTGTCACTATTTCCATGTTTATACAGATAGCGGTGTAGATATTTCCATGTTTATACAGATAGTGGTGTAGGTATTTCCATGTTTATAGGGATAGCGGTGTAGATATATCCATGTTTACACAGATAGCTGTGTAAATATTTCCATGTGTATACAGATGGCAGTGTAGATATTTCCATGTTTATGCAGATGGAGGTGTAGATATGTCCATGTTTATACAGATGACTGTGTGGATATTTCCATGTTTTTACAGATGGCGGTTTAGAAATTTCCATGTTTATACAGATAGCAGTGTGGCTATTTCCAAGATTATACATATAGCTATGTAGAGATTTCCATGTTTATAGAGATGGCTGTGTAGGTATTTCCAAGTTTGTACAGAAGGCATTGAAAATATTACCATGTTTATACAGATAGTGGAGTAGATATTTCCATGTTTATACAGATGACTGTGTAGGTATTTCCATGTTTATACGAATGGCGGTGTAGATATTTCCATGTTTATAGAGATAGCCATGTAGATATTTCCAGGTTTATACAGAAAGGGTGCAGACATTTCCATGTTTATAGAAATAGCGGTGTAGATATTTCCATATTTAAACAGATAGCGGTGAAGATACTTCCATGTTTACACAGTGAGCAGTGGAGATATTTCCATGTTTATACAGAAAGCGCTGCAGATGTTTCCATGTTTATAGAGATGGCGGTGTAGATATTTCCAAGTTTATACAGATAGCGGTGTAGATATTTCCATGTATAAACAGATAGCGTTGTAGATATTTCCATGTTTATTCAGATAGCGGTGTAGGTATTTCCATGTTTATAGAGATAGCGGTGTAGATATTTCCATGTTTACACAGAGAGCGGTGGAGATATTTCCATGTCTATTAATAAAGCGCTGGAGATATTTCCATGTTTATATAGATGGCGGTGCAGATATTTCCAAGTTTATACAGATAGCGATGTAGATATGTCCATGTTTAAACAGATAGCATTGTAGATATTTCCATGTTTATTCAGATAGCGGTGTAGGTATTTCCATGTTTATAGAGATAGCGTTGGAGATATTTCCATTTTTATACAGATAGCGGTATAGATGTTTCCATGTTTATACAGATGACTGTGTATATATTTCCAAGTTTATACAGACGGCGGTGTAGGTATTTCCATGTTTATAGAGATAGCGGCGTAGATATTTCCATGTTTATTCATATAGCTGTGTAGATATTTCCATTTTAATAGTGATAGCGGTGTAGATATTTCCATATTTATACAGATAGCCTTGTAGATATTTCCATTTATATTCAGATGGCGGTGTAGATATTTCCATGTTTATACAGATAGCGGTGTGGCTATTTCCATGTTTATACAGACAGCAATGTAGATATTTCCATGCTTCTACAGATAGCGATGTACATATTTCCATCTTTATTCAGATAGCGGTGAACATATTTCCATGTTTATACAGATACTGTTGGAGATATTTCCTTGTTTATACAGATAGCAGTGGAGATATTTCCATGTTTATACAGATGGCAATGTAGATATTTCCAAGTTTATACAGATGGCGGTGTAGATATTTCCATGTTTATACAGATAGCGGTGTAGGTATTTCCATGTTTATAGAGATAGCTGTGCCGATATTGCCATGTTTATACAGATGGCTTTGTAGGTATTTCCATTTGTATACAGATGACAGTGTAGATATTTCCATGTTTATACAGATGGAGGTGTAGATATTTCCATGTGTATACTGTTGACAGTGTAGATATTTCCATGTTTATACAGATGGAGGTGTAGATATTTCCATGTTTATACAGATGACTGTGTAGATATTTCCATGTTTTTACACATGACAGTGTAGATATTTCCGTGTTTATACAGATAGAAGTGGCACTATTTCCATTTTTATACAGTTAGCAATGTAGATATTTCCATGTTTATAGAGATGGCTGTGTAGATATTTCCACGTTTATACAGATGGCAGTGTAGATATTTCCATGTTTATACAGATAGTGGTGTAGATATTTCTATGTTTATACAGATAGTGATGAAGATATTTCCATGTTTATACAGATGACTTTGTAGGTATTTCCATGTTTATAGAGATGGCGGTGTAGGTATTTCCATGTTTATAGAGATAGCCATGTAGATATTTCCAAGTTTGTACAGATAGCGGTGTAGACATTTCCAAGTTTATAGAGATAGCAGTGTAGATATATCCATATTTATACAGATAGCCTTGTAGATATTTCCGAGTTTATACAAATAGCGGTGTAGATGTTTCCATGTTTATACAGATAGCGGTGCAGATATTTCCATGTTTATACAGATAGTGGTGTAGGTATTTCCATGTTTATAGGGATAGCGGTGTAGATATATCCATATTTATACAGATAGCTGTGAAGATATTTCCTAGTTTATACAGATAGCGTTGTATATATTTCCATGTGAATACAGGTGTCAGTGTATATATTTCCATGTTGATACACATGGAGGTGTAGATATTTCCATGTTTATATAGATGAATGTGTAGATATTTCCATGTTTTTACAGATGGCGGTGTAGATATTTCCATGTTTATACAGATAGCGGTGTGGCTATTTCCATGTTTATACAGATAGCGATGTAGATATTTCCATGTTTATAGAGATGGCTTTGTAGATATTTCCATGTTTATTCAGATGACTGTGTAGGTATTTCCATGTTTATAGAGATAGCATTGTAGATATTTCCATATTCATACAGATAGCCGTGTAGATATTTACATGTCTTTTCAGATGGCAGTTTAAATATTTCCATGTTTATACAGATAGCGGTGTGGCTATTTCCATGTTTATACCGATAGCGATGTGGCTATTTCCATGTTTATACAGATAGCAGTTTAGATATTTCTATGTTTATACAGATGGAGGTGTAGATATTTTGATGTTTATATAGATGAATGTGTAGATATTTCCATGTTTTTACAGATGGCCGTGTAAATATTTCCATGTTTATACAGGTAGCGGTTTGACTATTTCCATGTTTATACATATAGCAATGTAGATATTTCCATGTTTATAGATATGGCTGTGTAGATATTTCCATGTTTATACAGATGACTGTGTAGGTATTTCCATGTTTATACAGATGGTGGTGTAGATATTTCCATGTTTATAAAGATAGCCATATAGATATTTCCATATTCATATAGATAGCCGTGTGGATATTTACATGTTTTTTCAGATGGCGGTTTAAATATTTCCATGTTTATACAGATAGCGGTGTGGCTATTTCCATGTTTATACCAATAGCGATGTGGCTATTTCCATGTTTATACAGATAGCAGTGTAGATATTTCCATGTTTATACACATGGCGGTGTAGATATTTCCATGTTCATAGAGATATCCATGTAGATATTTCCATGTTTATACAGATAGCATTGTAGACATTTCCTAGTTTATAGAGATAGCACTGTAGATATATCCATGTTTATACAGATAGCGGTGTAGATATTTCCAAGGTTATTCAGATAGCGGTGTAAATATTTCCAAGTTTATACAGATAGCGGTGTAGATATTTACATGTTTATACAGATAGCAGTGAAGATATTTCCATGTTTATACAGTTAGTGATGCAGATATTTCCATGTTTATATAGATGACTGTGTAGGTATTTCCATGTTTATAGAGATGGCGGTGTAGATATTTCCATGTTTATAGAGATATCCATGTAGATATTTCCATGTTTATATAGATAGCGGTGTAGACATTTCCAAGTTTATAGAGATAGCGGTGAATATATATCCACATTTATACAGATAGCCTTGTAGATCTTAACAAGTTTATACAAATAGCGGTGTAGATATTTCCATGATTATACAGAGAGCGGTGTAGATATTTCCATGTTTATACAGATAGTGGTGTAGGTATTTACATGTTTATAGGGATAGCGGTGTAGATATATCCATATTTATGCCGATAGCGGTGTAGATATTTCCCAGTTTATACAGATAGCGTTGTAGATATTTCCATGTGAATACAGATGGCAGTGTAGATATTTCCATGTTTATAGAGATGAAGGTGTAGATATTTCCATGTTTATAAAGATGAATGTGTAGATATTTCCATGTTTTTACAAATGGCGGTGTATATATTTCCATGTTTATACGGATAGCGGTGTGGCTATTTCCATGTTTATAGAGATAGCGATGTAGATATTTCCATGTTTATAGAGATGGCTGTGTAGATATTTCCAGGTTTATACAGATGACTGTGTAGGTATTTCCATGTTTATACAGATGGCAGTGTAGATATTTCCATGTTTATACAGATAGCTGTGTAGGTATTTCTATGTTTATAGAGATAGCATTGTAGATATTTACATACTCATATAGATAGCCGTGTAGATATTTGGATGTTTTTTCAGATTGCGGTTTAAATATTTCCATGTTTATACAGATAGCGGTGTGGGTATTTCCATGTTTATACCGAAAGCGATGTGGCTATTTCCATGTTTATACAGATAGCAGTGTAGATATTTCCATGTTTATACACATGGTGGTGTAGATATTTGCATGTTTATAGAGATATACATGTAGATATTTCCATGTTTATACAGATAGCGTTGTAGACATTTCCTAGTTTATAGAGATAGCATTGTAGATATATCCATATTTATACAGATAGCGGTGTAGTTATTTGCAAGGTGATTCAGATAGCGGTGTAAATATTTCCAAGTTTATACAGATAGCGGTTTAGATATTTCCATGTTTATACAGACAGCAGTGAAGATATTTCCATGCTTATACAGATAGTGGTGTAGGGATTTCCATGTTTATAGAGATAGCCGTGTAGATATTTCCATGTTTACACAGATGGCTGTGTAAATATTTCCATGTGTATACAGATGGCACTGTAGATATTTCCATGTTTATGCAGATGGAGGTGTAGATATTTCCATGTTTATACAGATGACTGTGTGGATATTTCCATGTTTTTACACATGGTGGTTTAGAAATTTCCATGTTTATACAGATAGCGGTGTGGCTATTTCCAAGATTATACATATAGCTATGTAGAGATTTCCATGTTTACAGAGATGGCTGTGTAGGTATTTCCAAGTTTGTACAGAAGGCATTGAAAATATTACCATGTTTATACAGATCATGTTGTAGATATTTCCATGTTTATACAGATAGCGGTGTAGATATTTTCATGTTTATACAGATCGTGCTGTAGATATTTCCATCTTTCTACAGATGGCTGTGTAGATATTTACATGTTTATACAGATGGCGGTGTAGATATTTCCATGTTTATATAGATGGCGGTGTAGATATTTCCTTCTTTAAGTAGACGGCGGTGTAGATATTTCCATGTTTATAGAGATGGCGGTGTATATATTTCCAAGTTTATAGAGATAGCAGTTTAGATATTTCCATGTTTATACAGATAGCGGTGTAGATACTTCCACATTTATACAGATAGCGGTGTTGGTATTTCCATGTTTATACAGATAGCGGTGTATGTATTTCCATGTTTATACAGCTCGTGGTGTAGATATTTCCATGTATATACAGGTGGCTTTGTAGGTATTTCCATGTGTATAGAGATCGCAGTGTAGATATTTCCATATTTATACAGATGACTTTGTAGATATTTCCATGTTTTTACAGATGGCGGTGAAGGTATTTCTATGTTTATGCAGATGGCGGTGTAGAAATTTTCATGTTTACATAGTTGGTGGTGTAGATATTTCCATGTTTATACAGATAGCGGTGTTGATATTTCCATGTTTATAGGGATAGCAGTGTAGCTATTTCCATGTTTATAGGGATATCGGTGTAGATATTTCCATGTTTATACAGATAGCGGTGTAGATATTTTCATGTCTACACAGATGACGATTTAGATATTTCCATGTTTATGGAGATGGCGGTGAGGTTGTTTTCATGTTTATACAGATGGCGTTGTAGATATATCCATGTTTATAGAGATAGCGGTGTAGATATTTCCATGTTAATAGAGATATCAGTGTAGGTATTTCGATGTTTATAAAGATAGTTGTGTAGATATTTCCATGTTTATACAGATGGCTGTGTAGGTATTTCCATGTTCATAGAGATGGCAGTGTACATATTTCCGTGTTTATACACATGACTTTGTAGATATTTCAATGTTTTTATAGATGGCGGTGTAGTTATTTCCATGTTTTTACAGATGACTCTGTAGATATCTCCATGTGTATACAGATGGCAGTGTAGGTATTTCCGTGTTTATACAGATGGCGGTGTAGATATTTCCATGTTTATGTAGATGGCGGTGTAGATATTTAAAAGTTTATAGAGATGGCTGTGTAGATATTTCCATGTTTATAGAGATAGCGGTGTAGATATTTCCATGTTTATACAGATAACGGTGTAGATATTTCCATGCTTATACAGATACCGATGTAGACATTTCCATGTTTATAGAGATAGTGGTGTAGATATTTCCATGTTTATACAGATAGCTGTGTAGATATTTCCGTGTATATACAGATAGTGGAGGAGATGTTTCCATGTTTATACAGATCGTGGAGTAGATATTTCCATGTTTACACAGATGGCACTGCAGATATTTCCATGTTTATAGACATGACTGTTTTGATATTTCCATGTTTATACAGATGGCGAGGTAAATATTTCCATGTTTATACAGATGGCGGTGAAGATATTTCCATGTTTACACGCATAGCGGTGTAGATATTTCCATGTTTATACAGATCATTGTGTAGATATTTCCATGATGATACAGCTCGCGGTGTAGATATTTCCATCTTCATAGAGCTGGCAGTCTGGATATTTCCATGTTTTTACAGATGGCAGTGTAGATATTTACATGTTTATGCACATGGCGGTGTAGATATTTCCATGTTTACGTAGATGGCGGGGTAGATATTTCCAAGTTTATAGAGATGGCGGTGTAGACATTTCCATGTTTATAGGGATTGCTGTGTACATATTTCCACGTTTATTGTGCTAGCGGTGTAGGTATTTCCATGTTTTTATGGATAGCGGTGTAGATATTTCCATGTTTATACAGATAGCGTTGTAGATGTTTCCATGTTTATAGAGATAGCAGTGTAGATAGTTCCATGCTTTTACAGATAGCGTTGTAGATATTTCCATCTTTCTACAGCTGGCAGTGTAGATATTTCCATGTTTATACAGATGGCGGAGTGGATATTTCCATGTTTACACAGCTCGTGATGTAGATACATTCATCTTCATGCAGAACGCAGTGTAGATATTTCCATGTTTATGCAGATGGCGGTGAAGGTATTTCCATGTTTATAGAGATAGCGGTCTACATATTTTCATGCTTATACAGATGGCTGTGAAGGTATTTCCATGTGAATACAGATGGCAGTGTAAATATTTCCATGTTTATGCAGATGACTGTGTAGATATTTCCATGTTTTTACAGATGGTGGTGTAGACATTTCCATGTTTATACAGAAAGCGTTGTAGATATTTCCATGGTTATACAGATAGCGTTGTAAATATTTACATGTTTATACAGATAGAGGTGTATATTTTTCCACATTTGTACAGATAGTGGTGCAGATATTTCCATGTTTATACAGATAGCGGTATAGGTATTTCCTTGCTTATGCAGATAGCGGTGTTTGTATTTCCATGTTTATGCAGATATCGGTGTAGATATTTCCATGTATATACAGCTAGCGGTGTAGATATTTCCATGTTTATCCAGATGGTGGTGTACATATGTCTTTGTTTGTACAGATGGCGGTGTAGATAGTTCCATGTTTATGGAGATGGCAGTGTAGATATTTTCATTTTTATAGAGATGGCGGTGTAGGTATTTCCAAGTTTATATAGATAGCGGTGTAGATATTTCCATGTTTATAGATATAGCAGTGTAGATATTTCCATGTTTATATAGATGACTGTGTAGATATTTCCATGTTTTTACAGATGGCAGTGTAGATAATTCCATGTTTATAGAGGTAGCGATGTAGGTATTTCCATGGCTACACAGATAGCTTTGTAGATATTTCCATGTATATAGAGATAGCGGTGTACATATTTCCATATTTATACAGATAGCGGTGTAGATATTTCCATGTTTATACAGATAGCGGTGTAGATATTTACATGTTTATACAGATTGCGGTGTAGATATTTCCATCTGTATACAGATGGCGGTGTAGATATTTCCATGTTTATACAGATAGCGGTGTAGATATTTCCATGTTTATACACATTATAGTGTAGATATTTCTATGTTCATACAGATTCCGGTGTAGATATTTCCTTCTTTAGACAGATGGTAGTGTAGATATTTCCATCTTTATACAGATGGCGGTGTAGACATTTCCATGTTTATACAGATGGCGATGTAGATATTTCCATGTTTATGGAGAAGGCAGTGTAGATATTTTCATTTTTATAAAGATGGCGGTGTAGATATTTCCATGTTTATATATATGGCGATGTAGATATTTCCATGTTTATAGAGATAGCTGTTTAGATATTTCCATGTATTTAGAGATAGCGTTGTAGATATTTCTATGTTTACACAGATGTTTGTGTAGATATTTCCATGTGTATGGAGATGGTAGTGTAGATATTTCCATATTTATAGAGATGGTGGGGTAGATATTTCCACGTTTATACAGATGACTGTGTAAATATTTCCATGTTTTATAGATGGCGGTGTAATTATTTCCATGTTTACAGAGATAGCGTTGTAGATATTTCCATGTTTACAGAGATAGCGGTGTAGATATTTCCATGTTTATTCAGATGGCAGTGTAGATATTTCCATGTTTACAGAGATAGCGGTGTAGATATTTCCATGTTTATTCAGATGGCAGTGTAGATATTTCCATGTTTATACAGATGGCTGTGTAGATATTTCCAAGTTTATACAGATGGCAGTGCAGATATTTCCATGTTTATACAGATGACTGTGTTGTTATTTCCATGTTTATACAGATTGTGAGGTAAATATTTCCATGTTTTTACAGATGGCAGTGAAGATATTTCCATGTTTATACACATAGTGATGTAGATATTTCCATGTTTATACAGATCATTGTGTAGATATTTCCATGTTCATACAGTTCGCATTGTAGATATTTCCATCTTTTTAGAGATGGCAGTCTAGATATTGCCATGTTTATACAGATGGCAGTGTAGATATTTCCATGTTTATGCACATGGCGGTGTAGATATTTCCAAGTATATAGAGATGGCGGTGTAGACATTTCCATGTTTATAGGGATTGCGGTGTTCATATTTCCACGTTTATTGAGCTAGCGATGTAGGTATTTACATGTTTATATGGATAGCGGTGTAGATATTTCCATGTTTATACAGATAGCAGTGTAGATATTTCCATGTTTATTGAGATAGCGGTGTAGATAGTTCCATGCTTTCACAGATCGCGGTGTAGATATTTCCAAATTTCTAAAGCTGGCAGTGTATATATTTTCATGTTTATACATATGGCGGGGTGGATATTTCCATGTTTACACAGCTCGCGGCGTAGATACTTTCATCTTTATGCAGAACGCAGTGTAGATATTTCCATGTTTATACAGATAGCGGTGTAGTTATTTCCATGTTTATAGAGATAGCGGTGTAGATAGTTCCAAGCTTTCACAGATCGCGGTGAAGATCTTTCCATGTTTATACAGGTGACTGTGTAGATATTTCCATGTTTTTACAGATGGCGGTGTAAATATTTCAATGTTTACAGAGATAGCGGTGTAGATATTCCCATGTTTATAGAGATAGCGGTGAAGATATTTCCGTGCTTATTCACATGGCTGCGTAGATATTTCCATGTTTATACAGATGGCGGTTTAGATATTTCCATGTTTACACAGATGATGGTGTAGATATTTCCATGTTTATACAGATGACTCTGTCGGTATTTCCATGTTTATACGGATGGGGGTGTAGGGATTTCCATGTTTATAGAGAAAGCTGTGTATATATTTCCTTGTTTATACAGATAGCGGTATAGATATTTCCATGTTTATACAGATTGCGGTGTAGATATTTCCATGCTTATACAAATAGAGGCGTATATATTTCCATGTTTATACAGATCGCGGTGTAGTTATTTCCATGTATATACAGATCATGGTGTAGATATTTCCATGTTTATACAGATACCGTTGGAGATATTTCCAGGTTTATACAGATAGCGTTGTAGATATTTCCATGTTTATGCAGATCACGATGTAGATATTTCCATCTTTCTACAGATGGCAGTGTAGATATTTCCATGTTTATCCAGATGGCGGTGTAGATATTTCCTTGTGTATGTAGATTTCAGTGTAGATATTTCCATGATTATAGAGATGGTGGTGTAGATATTTCCATGTTTATACAGATGACTGTGTAGATATTTCCATGTTTTTACAGATGGCGGTGTAATTATTTCCATGTTTTCAGAGATAGCGGTGAAGATATTTCCATGATTACAGAGATAGAGTTGTAGATACTTCCATGTTTATAGAGATAGCGTTGTAGGTATTTCCATGTTTCTTCAGATGGCAGTGTAGATATTTCCATGTTTATTCAGATGGCTGTGTAGATATTTCCATGTTTATACAGATGGCAGTGCAGATATTTCCATGTTTATACAGATGACTGTGTAGATATTTCCATGTTTATACAGATGGCGGGGTAGGTATTTCCATGTTTATACAGATGGCGGTGTAGATATTTCCATGTTTATACAGATAGCGGTGTAGATATTTCCACGTTTATACATATCATTGTGTAGATATTTCCATGTTCATACAGCTCGCGGTGTAGATATTTCCATTTTTATGCAGATGGCAGTGTAGATATTTCCATGTTTATACAGATAGCGGTGTAGATATTTCCATGTTTATACAGATGGCGGTTAAGATATTTCCATGTTTATACAGATGGCGGTGGTGATATTTCCATGTTTATGCAAATGGCTCTGTAGATATTTCCATGTTTATGCATATAGCGGTGTAGATATCTCCAAGTTGATAGAGATGGCGGCATTGACATTTCCATGTTTATAGGGATTGCGGTGTAGATATTTCCATGTTTATACAAATCATGGTGTAGGTATTTCCATGTTTATACAGATAGCGTTGGAGGTACGTCCAGGTTTATACAGATAACGGTGTAGATATTTCCATGTTTATACAGATAGCAGTGTAGATATTTCCATGTTTATACAGATAGCGTTGTTGGTGTTTCCATGTTTATACAGCTCGCGGTGTAGATATTTACATGTTTATACAGATGTCAGTGTAGGTATTTCCATGTTTATACAGATGGCGGTGTAGATATTTCCATGTTTATAGAGATGCCAGAGTAGATGTTTTCATGTTTATAGAGATGGCAGTGTAGATATTTCCATGTTTATACAGATAGCGGTGTAGATATTTCCTTGTTTATACAGATAGCGGTGTTGGTATTTCATTGTTTATGCAGATAGCGGTGTAGATATTTCCATGTATATACAGCTAGAGGTGTAGATATTTCCTTGTTTATCCAGATGGCGGTGTAGATATTTCCGTGTTTATCCAGATGGCGTTGTAGATATGTCCTTTTTCATACACATGGCGGTGTAGAGAGTTCCATGTATAAGGAGATGGCATTGTAGATATATTCATTTTTATAGAGATGGCGGTGTAGATATTTCCATGTTTATAGAGATAGCGGTGTAGATATTTCCATGTTTATAGATATAGCGTTGTAGATATTTCCATGTTTATACAGATGACTGTGTAGATATTTCCATGTTTTTACATATGGCGGTGTAATTATTTCAATGTTTACAGAGATAGCGGTGTAGATATTTCCATGTTTATAGAGATAGCGGTGTAGATATTTCCATGTTTATAGAGATAGCGATGTAGATATTTTCATGCTTATTCAGATGGCGGTGTAGATATTTCCATGTTTATACAGATGATGGTGTAGATATTTCCATGTTTATACACATGAATGTGCAGGTATTTCCATGTTTATACGGACGGGGGTGTAGGTAGATCCATGTTTATAGAGATAGCTGTGTAGATATTTCCATGTTTATACAGATAATGGTATAGATATTTCCATGTTTATACAGATCGCGGTATAGATATTTACATGCTTATACAGATAGCGGCGTAAATATTTCCATGTTTATACACATCCCGGTGTAGATATTTCTATGTTTATACAGATCATGGTGTAGTTATTTCCATGTTTATGCAGATAGCGTTGGAGATAATTCCAGGTTTATACAGATAGCGGTGTACATATTTCCATGTTTATGCAGATCACGGTGTAGATATTTCCATCTTTCTTCAGATGGCAGGGTAGATATTTCCATGTTTATACAGATGACTGTGTAGATATTTCCATGTTTTTACAGATGGCGGTGTAATTATTTCCATGTTTTCAGAGATAGCGGTGAAGATATTTCCATGATTACAGAGATAGAGTTGTAGATACTTCCATGTTTATGGAGATAGCGTTGTAGGTATTTCCATGTTTATTCAGATGGCAGTGTAGATATTTCCATGTTTATTCAGATGGCTGTGTAGATATTTCCATGTTTATACAGATGGCAGTGCAGATATTTCCATGTTTATACAGATGACTGTGTAGATATTTCCATGTTTATACAGATGGCGGGGTAGGTATTTCCATGTTTATACAGATGGCGGTGTAGATATTTCCATGTTTATACAGATAGCGGTGTAGATATTTCCACGTTTATACATATCATTGTGTAGATATTTCCATGTTCATACAGCTCGCGGTGTAGATATTTCCATTTTTATGCAGATGGCAGTGTAGATATTTCCATGTTTATACAGATAGCGGTGTAGATATTTCCATGTTTATACAGATGGCGGTTAAGATATTTCCATGTTTATACAGATGGCGGTGGTGATATTTCCATGTTTATGCAAATGGCTCTGTAGATATTTCCATGTTTATGCATATAGCGGTGTAGATATTTCCAAGTTGATAGAGATGGCGGCATTGACATTTCCATGTTTATAGGGATTGCGGTGTAGATATTTCCATGTTTATACAAATCATGGTGTAGGTATTTCCATGTTTATACAGATAGCGTTGGAGGTACGTCCAGGTTTATACCGATAACGGTGTAGATATTTCCATGTTTATACAGATAGCAGTGTAGATATTTCCATGTTTATACAGATAGCGTTGTTGGTGTTTCCATGTTTATACAGCTCGCGGTGTAGATATTTACATGTTTATACAGATGTCAGTGTAGGTATTTCCATGTTTATACAGATGGCGGTGTAGATATTTCCATGTTTATAGAGATGCCAGAGTAGATGTTTTCATGTTTATAGAGATGGCAGTGTAGATATTTCCATGTTTACAGATAGCGGTGTAGATATTTCCTTGTTTATACAGATAGCGGTGTTGGTATTTCAATGTTTATGCAGATAGCGGTGTAGATATTTCCATGTATATACAGCTAGCGGTGTAGATATTTCCTTGTTTATCCAGATGGCGGTGTAGATATTTCCGTGTTTATCCAGATGGCGTTGTAGATATGTCCTTTTTTATACACATGGCGGTGTAGAGACTTCCATGTATAAGGAGATGGCATTGTAGATATATTCATTTTTATAGAGATGGCGGTGTAGATATTTCCATGTTTATAGAGATAGCGGTGTAGATATTTCCATGTTTATAGATATAGCGTTGTAGATATTTCCATGTTTATACAGATGACTGTGTAGATATTTCCATGTTTTTACATATGGCGGTGTAATTATTTCAATGTTTACAGAGATAGCGGTGTAGATATTTCCATGTTTATAGAGATAGCGGTGTAGATATTTCCATGTTTATAGAGATAGCTATGTAGATATTTTCATGTTTATTCAGATGGCGGTGTAGATATTTCCATGTTTATACAGATGGCAGTGCCGATATTTCCATGTTTATACAGATGACTGTGTAGATATTTCCATGTTTATACAGATGGCGGTGTAGGTATTTCCATGTTTATACAGATGGCGGTGCAGATATTTCTATGGATATGTAGATGGCGGTGTAGATATTTCCATGTTTATACAGATAGCGGTGTTGTTATTTCCATGTTTATACAGATAGCGGTGTTGTTATTTCCATGTTTATACAGCTCACGGTGTAGATATTTACATCTTTATACAGATGTCAGTGTAGATATTTCCAGGTTTATACAGATGGCGGTGTAGCTAGTTCCAGGTATATTGAGATGCCAGTGTAGATATTTTCATGTTTATAGAGATGGAGGTGTAGGTATTTCCATGTTTATAGAGATAGTTTTGTAGGTATTTCCATGTTTATCCAGATAGCGGTGTAGATATCTACATATTTATACAGATTGCAGTGTAGATATTTCCATGTTTATACAGATAGCTGTGTAGATATTTCCATCTTTATATAGATAATTGAGTAGATATTTCCATGTTTACACATATTGCGGTGTAGATATTTCCATCTTTCTACAGATGGCAGTGTAGATATTTCCATGTTTATACAGATGACAGTGTAGATATTTCCATGTTTATAGAGATATCAGTGTTGATATTTCCATGTTTATTCAGATAGCGGTGTAGGTATTTTCACGTTTATAGAGATAGCAGTGTAGGTATTTCCATGTTTATAGAGATGGCTGTGTAGATACTTCCATGTGTATACAGATGGCAGTGTAGATATTTCCATGTTTATACAGAAGACTGTGTAGATATTTCCATGTTTTTACAGATGGCAGTGTAGTTGTTTCCATGTTTATAAACATGACTTTGTAGATATTTCCAAGTTTTTACAGATGGCAGTGTAGGTATTTCCATGTTAACAGAGATAGCGGTGTAGATATTTCCATGTATATAGAGATAGCCCTGTAGATATTTCCATATTTATACAGATAGCGGTGTAGATATTTCCATGTTTATACAAAGAGAGGTGTAGATATTTACATCTTTATACAGACTGCAGTGTAGATATTTCCATGTTTATACAGAGAGCGGTGTATGTATTTCCATGTTTATAGAGATAGTGGTGTTGACATTTCCATGTTTATTCAGAAAGAGGTGTTGATATTTCCATGTTTATACAGATAGCGGTGTAGATATTTCCATGTTTATACAGATAGCGGTGTAGATATTTCCATAATCTTACAGATGGCGGTGTAGACATTTCCATGTTTATACAGATGGCGGTGTAGATATTTCCATGTTTATACAGATGGCGGTGTAGATAGTTCCATGTTTATGGAGATGGCAGTGAAGACATTTTCATTTTTATAGAGATGGCTGTGTTGATATTTCCATGTTTATAGAGATGGTGGTGTAGATATTTCCATGTTTATAGAGATAGCGATGTAGATATTTTCATGCTTATTCAGATGGCGGTGTAGATATTTCCATGTTTATACAGATGATGGTGTAGATATTTCCATGTTTATACACATGAATGTGCAGGTATTTCCATGTTTATACGGACGGGGGTGTAGGTAGATCCATGTTTATAGAGATAGCTGTGTAGATATTTCCATGTTTATACAGATAATGGTATAGATATTTCCATGTTTATACAGATCGCGGTATAGATATTTACATGCTTATACAGATAGCGGCGTAAATATTTCCATGTTTATACACATCCCGGTGTAGATATTTCTATGTTTATACAGATCATGGTGTAGTTATTTCCATGTTTATGCAGATAGCGTTGGAGATAATTCCAGGTTTATACAGATAGCGGTGTACATATTTCCATGTTTATGCAGATCACGGTGTAGATATTTCCATCTTTCTTCAGATGGCAGGGTAGATATTTCCATGTTTATACAGATGACTGTGTAGATATTTCCATGTTTTTACAGATGGCGGTGTAATTATTTCCATGTTTTCAGAGATAGCGGTGAAGATATTTCCATGATTACAGAGATAGAGTTGTAGATACTTCCATGTTTATGGAGATAGCGTTGTAGGTATTTCCATGTTTATTCAGATGGCAGTGTAGATATTTCCATGTTTATTCAGATGGCTGTGTAGATATTTCCATGTTTATACAGATGGCAGTGCAGATATTTCCATGTTTATACAGATGACTGTGTAGATATTTCCATGTTTATACAGATGGCGGGGTAGGTATTTCCATGTTTATACAGATGGCGGTGTAGATATTTCCATGTTTATACAGATAGCGGTGTAGATATTTCCACGTTTATACATATCATTGTGTAGATATTTCCATGTTCATACAGCTCGCGGTGTAGATATTTCCATTTTTATGCAGATGGCAGTGTAGATATTTCCATGTTTATACAGATAGCGGTGTAGATATTTCCATGTTTATACAGATGGCGGTTAAGATATTTCCATGTTTATACAGATGGCGGTGGTGATATTTCCATGTTTATGCAAATGGCTCTGTAGATATTTCCATGTTTATGCATATAGCGGTGTAGATATTTCCAAGTTGATAGAGATGGCGGCATTGACATTTCCATGTTTATAGGGATTGCGGTGTAGATATTTCCATGTTTATACAAATCATGGTGTAGGTATTTCCATGTTTATACAGATAGCGTTGGAGGTACGTCCAGGTTTATACCGATAACGGTGTAGATATTTCCATGTTTATACAGATAGCAGTGTAGATATTTCCATGTTTATACAGATAGCGTTGTTGGTGTTTCCATGTTTATACAGCTCGCGGTGTAGATATTTACATGTTTATACAGATGTCAGTGTAGGTATTTCCATGTTTATACAGATGGCGGTGTAGATATTTCCATGTTTATAGAGATGCCAGAGTAGATGTTTTCATGTTTATAGAGATGGCAGTGTAGATATTTCCATGTTTACAGATAGCGGTGTAGATATTTCCTTCTTTATACAGATAGCGGTGTTGGTATTTCAATGTTTATGCAGATAGCGGTGTAGATATTTCCATGTATATACAGCTAGCGGTGTAGATATTTCCTTGTTTATCCAGATGGCGGTGTAGATATTTCCGTGTTTATCCAGATGGCGTTGTAGATATGTCCTTTTTTATACACATGGCGGTGTAGAGACTTCCATGTATAAGGAGATGGCATTGTAGATATATTCATTTTTATAGAGATGGCGGTGTAGATATTTCCATGTTTATAGAGATAGCGGTGTAGATATTTCCATGTTTATAGATATAGCGTTGTAGATATTTCCATGTTTATACAGATGACTGTGTAGATATTTCCATGTTTTTACATATGGCGGTGTAATTATTTCAATGTTTACAGAGATAGCGGTGTAGATATTTCCATGTTTATAGAGATAGCGGTGTAGATATTTCCATGTTTATAGAGATAGCTATGTAGATATTTTCATGTTTATTCAGATGGCGGTGTAGATATTTCCATGTTTATACAGATGGCAGTGCCGATATTTCCATGTTTATACAGATGACTGTGTAGATATTTCCATGTTTATACAGATGGCGGTGTAGGTATTTCCATGTTTATACAGATGGCGGTGCAGATATTTCTATGGATATGTAGATGGCGGTGTAGATATTTCCATGTTTATACAGATAGCGGTGTTGTTATTTCCATGTTTATACAGATAGCGGTGTTGTTATTTCCATGTTTATACAGCTCACGGTGTAGATATTTACATCTTTATACAGATGTCAGTGTAGATATTTCCAGGTTTATACAGATGGCGGTGTAGCTAGTTCCAGGTATATTGAGATGCCAGTGTAGATATTTTCATGTTTATAGAGATGGAGGTGTAGGTATTTCCATGTTTATAGAGATAGTTTTGTAGGTATTTCCATGTTTATCCAGATAGCGGTGTAGATATCTACATATTTATACAGATTGCAGTGTAGATATTTCCATGTTTATACAGATAGCTGTGTAGATATTTCCATCTTTATATAGATAATTGAGTAGATATTTCCATGTTTACACATATTGCGGTGTAGATATTTCCATCTTTCTACAGATGGCAGTGTAGATATTTCCATGTTTATACAGATGACAGTGTAGATATTTCCATGTTTATAGAGATATCAGTGTTGATATTTCCATGTTTATTCAGATAGCGGTGTAGGTATTTTCACGTTTATAGAGATAGCAGTGTAGGTATTTCCATGTTTATAGAGATGGCTGTGTAGATACTTCCATGTGTATACAGATGGCAGTGTAGATATTTCCATGTTTATACAGAAGACTGTGTAGATATTTCCATGTTTTTACAGATGGCAGTGTAGTTGTTTCCATGTTTATAAACATGACTTTGTAGATATTTCCAAGTTTTTACAGATGGCAGTGTAGGTATTTCCATGTTAACAGAGATAGCGGTGTAGATATTTCCATGTATATAGAGATAGCCCTGTAGATATTTCCATATTTATACAGATAGCGGTGTAGATATTTCCATGTTTATACAAAGAGAGGTGTAGATATTTACATCTTTATACAGACTGCAGTGTAGATATTTCCATGTTTATACAGAGAGCGGTGTATGTATTTCCATGTTTATAGAGATAGTGGTGTTGACATTTCCATGTTTATTCAGAAAGAGGTGTTGATATTTCCATGTTTATACAGATAGCGGTGTAGATATTTCCATGTTTATACAGATAGCGGTGTAGATATTTCCATAATCTTACAGATGGCGGTGTAGACATTTCCATGTTTATACAGATGGCGGTGTAGATATTTCCATGTTTATACAGATGGCGGTGTAGATAGTTCCATGTTTATGGAGATGGCAGTGAAGACATTTTCATTTTTATAGAGATGGCTGTGTTGATATTTCCATGTTTATAGAGATGGTGGTGTAGATATTTCCATGTTTATAGAGATAGCGGTGTAGGTATATCCCTGTTTATAGAGAAAGCGGTGTAGATATTTCTATGTTTATACAGATGTCTGTGTTGATATTTCCTTGCGTATGCAGATGGCAGTGTAGATATTTCCATGTTTATAGATATGGTGGTGTAGATACTTTCTTGTTTATACAGATGACTGTGTAGATATTTCCATGTTTTTACAGATGGCCGTGTAATATTTCCATGTTTACACAGATAGCAGTGTAGATATTTCCACCTTTATTGAGATAGCGATGTAGATATTTCCATGTTTATACAGACGGCGGGGTAGATATTTCCATGTTTATACAGATCATGTTGTAGATATTTCCATGTGTATACAGATAGCGTTGGAGATATTTCCAGGTATATACAGATGGAGGTGTAGATATTTCCATATTTATACAGATCACTGTGTAGATATTTCCATGTGTATACAGATGGCGGTGTAGGTATTTCCATGTTTATATAGATGGCGGTGTAGATATTTCCTTGTTTATGTAGATTTCGGTGTAGATATTTCCATGTTTATAGAGATGGTTGTGTAGATATTTCCATGTTTATACAGATGACTGTGTAGATACTTCCATGTTTTTACAGATGGCGGTGTAATTATTTCCATGTTTTCAGAGATAGCGGTGTAGGTATTTACATGTTTATAGAGATAGTGGTGTAGATATTTCCAAGTTTATACAGATAGCGGTGTAGATATTTCCATGTTTATTCAGATGGCAGTGTAGATATTTACATGTTTATTCAGATGGCTGTGTAGATATTTCCATGTTTATACAGATGGCAGTGCCGATATTTCCATGTTTATACAGATGACTGTGTAGATATTTCCATGTTTATACAGATGGCGGTGTAGGTATTTCCATGTTTATACAGATGGCGGTGTAGATATTTCCATGTTTAGACAGACAGAGGTGAAGATATTTCCATGTTTATACAGATCATTGTGTAGATATTTCCATGTTCATACAGCTCGCGGTGTAGTTATTTCCATCTTTTTTACAGATGGCAGTGTAGATATTTCCAAGTTTCTACAGATGGCGGTGTAGATATTTCCAAGTTTATACAGATGGCGGTTTAGATATTTCCATGTTTATACAGATGGCGGTGTAGATATTTCCATGTTTATGCAAATGGCTGTGTAGATATTTCCATGTTGATGCAGATGGCGGTGTAGATATTTCCAAGTTGATAGAGATGGTGGCGTAGACATTTCCATGTTTATAGGGATTGCGGTGTGGATATTTCCATGTTTATACAAATCATTGTGTAGGTATTTCCATGTTTATACAGATAGCGTTGGAGATACTTCCAGGTTTATACAGATAGCGGTGTAGATATTTCCATGTTTATACAGATTGCGGTGTAGTTATTTCTATGTATATACAGATCATGGTGTAGAAATTTCCATGTTTATACAGATACCGTTGGAGATACTTCCAGGTTTATACAGATAGCGGTATAGATATTTCCATGTTTATGCAGATCACGATGTAGATATTTCCATCTTTCTACAGATGGCGGTGTAGATATTTCCATGTTTATGCAAATGGCTCTGTAGATATTTCCAAGTTTATGCAGATGGCGGTGTAGATATTTCCAAGTTTATAGAGATGGTGGCATAGACATTTCCATGTTTATAGTGATTGCGGTGTAGATATTTCCATGTTTATACAAATCATGGTGTAGGTATTTCCATGTTTATACATATAGCGTTGGAGATACTTCCAGGTTTATACAGATAGCTGTGTAGATATTTCCATCTTTATACAGATGGCCATTTAGATATTTCCATGTTTAGACAGATGGCGGTGTAGATATTTCCATGTTTATACAGATGTCAGTGTAGATATTTCCATGTTTATACAGATGGCGGTGTAGATAGTTCCATGTTTAAAGAGATGCCAGTGTAGATATATTCATGTTTATAGAGATGGCGGTGTGGATATTTCCATGTTTATAGACATAGTGGTGTAGATATTTCCATGCTTATAGGGATAGCGGTGTAGATATTTCCATGTTTATAGAGATAGTCGTGTAGGTATTTCCATGCTTATAGAGATAGCGGTGTAGATATTTCCATCTTTATACAGACAGCTGTGTAGAGATTTCCATACTTATACAGATAGCGGTGAAGATATTTCCATGATTATACAGTTAGCGGTATAGATATTTACATGTTTATACAGATTGCGGTGTAGATATTTCCATGTTTATGCAGATAGCGGTGTAGGTATTTTATGTTTATACAGAACGCGGTGTAGATATTTCCATCTTTTTACACATGGCAGTGTATACATTTCCATGTTTATAGAGATGGCGTGTAGATAGTTCCATGTTTATGGAGATTGCAGTGTAGATATTTTCATGTTTACAGAGAGGGCGGTGTAGGTATTTCCATGTTCATAGAGATGGCGGTGTAGATATTTCCATGTTTATGGAGATGGCAGTGTAGATATTTTCATGTTTACAGAGAGGGCGGTGTAGATATTTCCATGTTTATAGAGATTGTGGTGTAGATATTTCCATGTTTATACAGATGGATGTGTAGATATTTCCATGTGTTTACAGATGGCAGTGTAGATATTTCCATGTTTACAGAGATAGCGGTGTAGATATTTCCATGTTTACTCAGATGGCTGTGTAGATATTTCCATGTTTATACAGATGTCAGTGTAGATATTTCCATGTTTATATAGATGACTATGTATATATTTCCATTTTTATACAGATGGCGGGGTAGTTGTTTCCATGTTTATATAGATGGCGGTGTAGATATTTCCAAGTTTATACAGACAGCGGGGTAGATATTTCCATGTTTATACAGAGCATTCTGTAGATATTTCCATGTTCATACAGCTCGCGGTGTTGATATTTCCATCTTTATACAGATGGCCATTTAGATATTTCCATGTTTAGACAGATGGCGGTGTAGATATTTCCATGTTTATACCGATGGCGGTGTAGATATTTCCATGTTTATACAGATGGCGGTGTAGGTATTTCCATGTTTATGCAAAAGGCGGTGTAGATATTTCCAAGTTTATGCAGATGGCGGTGTAGATATTTCCAAGTTGATAGAAATGGCGGTGTAGACATTTCCATGTTTATAGGGATTGCAGTGTAGATATTTCCACGTTTATTGAGCTAGCGGTGAAGGTTATTCCATGTTTATAGGGATAGCGGTGTAGATATTTCCATGTGTATAAAGAAAGCGGTGTAGATATTTCCATGTTTATACAGAAGGCGGTGCAGATATTTCCATGTTTATGCAGCTCACGGTGGAGATAATTACATCTTTATACAGATGTCAGTGTAGATATTTCCATGTTTATACAGATGGCGGTATAGACAGTTCCATGTTTATTGAGATGCCAGTGTAGATATTTTCATGTTTATAGAGATGGCGTTGTACATATTTCCATGTTTATAGAGATTGTGATGTAGACATTTCCATGTTTATAGAGATAGTGGTGGAGATATTTCTATATTTATACAGATAGCGGTGTAGATATTTCAATGTTTATACAGATAGTGGTGTACATATTTACATGTTTATTCAGATTACGGTGTAGATATTTTCATGTTTAAGCAGACAGCAGTGTAGATATTTCCATGTTAATACAGATCATTGTGTAGATATTTCCATGTGTATACAGATGGCAGTGTAGATATTTCCATGTTTATACAGATGACTGTGTAGATATTTCCATGTTTCTACACTTGGCAGTGTAGATATTTCCATGTTTATAGAGATAGCGGTGTAGATATTTCCATGGCTATACAGAGAGCGGTGTAGATATTCCCATGTATATGGAGATAGCGGTGTACATATTTCCATATTTATACAGATAGCAGTGTAGATATTTCCATGTTTATACAGATAGCGGTGTAGATATTTGCATGTTTATACAGATCGCGGTGTAGATATTTCCATGTTTATATAGATCACGGTGTAGATATTTCCATGTTTATACAGATAGAGGTGTAGATATTTCCATGTTTATACAGATAGCGGTGTTGATACTTCCATGTTTATAGAGATAGTGGTGTAGATATTTCCATGTTTATTCAGATGGCTGTGTAGATATTTCCATGTTTATACAGAAGGCAGTGTAGATATTTCCATGTTTATACAGATGGCGGTGTAGATATTTCCATGTTTATACACATGGCGGTGTAGATATTTCCATGTTTATACTGATGACTGTGTAGAAATTTCCATGTTTATTCAGATGGCGGAGTAGATATTTCCATGTTTATACAGATGGCGGTGTAGATGTTTCCATGTTTACACAGATGGCGGTGAAGATATTTCCATTTTATAGAGATAGCGGTGTAAATATTTCCATTTTTATACAGATAGCGGTTTAGACATTTCCATGTTTATACAGATGGTGGTGTAGATATTTCCATGTTTATACAGATGGCGGTGAAGGTATTTCCATGTTTATACAGATGACTGTTTAGTTATTTCCATGTTTATACAGGGTAGCAGTGTAGATATCTCCATGTTTATACAGATCGTGATGTAGATATTTCCATCTTTCTACAGATGGCTGTGTAGATATTTCCATGTTTATACAGATGGCGGTGTAGATATTTCCATGTTTATACAGATGGCAGTGTAGATATTTCCATATTTATATAGATGGCGGTGTAGATATTTCCATATTTGTATAGATGGCGGTGTAGATATTTGCTTGTTTATGTAGATGGCAGTGTAGATATTTCCATGTTTATACAGATGGCGTGCGGATATTTCCATGTTTATACAGCTCGCGGCTTAGATACTTACATCTTTATGCAGAAGGCAGTGTATATATTTCCATGTTTGTACAGATAGCTTTTTAGATATTTTCATGTTTATAGGGATAGCGGTGTAAATATTTCCATATTTATACAGATTGTAGTGTAGATATTTCCATGTTTATACAGTTAGCGGTGCAGATATTTCCATGTTTATAAAGATCATTGTGTAGATATTTCCATGTTTATACAGATCTCGGTGTAGATATTTCCATCTTTCTACAGATGGCGGTGTAGACATTTCCATGTTCATACAGATGGCGGTGTGGATATTTCCATGTTTATACAGATGGCGGTGTAGATATTTCCATGTTTATACAGCTCGCGGCGTAGATGCTTACATCGTTATGCAGATGGCAGTGCAGATATTTCCACGTTTATACAGATGGCGGTGTAGATAGTCCCATGTATATGGAGATGTCAGTTCAGGTATTTTCATGTATATAGAGAAGGCAGTGTAGATATTTTGGGGTTTATAGAGAGAGCGGTGTAGATATTTCCATGTTTATACAGATGGTTGTGTAGTTATTTCCACGTTTATACAGATGGCGGTGTATATATTTCCATGTTTATCTAGATGGCGGTGTACCTAGTTCCATGTTTATGGAGATGTCAGTGCAGGTATTTTCATGTTTATAGAGAAGGCAGGGTAGATATTTTGGGGTTTATAGAGAGAGCAGTGTAGATATTTCCATGTTTATACAGATGATTGTGTAGTTATTTCCACGTTTATACAGATGGCGGTGTAGATATTTCCATGTTTATTCAGATTACTGTGTAGAAATTTCCATGTTTGTTCAGATGGTGGTGTAGATATTTCCATGTTTATACGGAAGGTGGTGTAGATATTTCCATCTTTCTACAGATGGCAGTTTAGATATTTCCATGTTTACAGGGATAGCGGTAGAGATATTTCCATATTTGCTCTGATTGCAGAGTAGATATTTCCATGTTTACACAGATGGCGGTGTAGATATTTCCATGTTTATGGAGATGGCGGTGTAGATATTTTCATGTTTATAGAGATGGCGGTGTAGATATTTCCATGTTTATAGAGATTGCGGTGTAGATAATTCCATGTATATAGGGATTGCGGATTAGTTATTTCCATGTTTACAGATTGCTGTGTAGGTATTTCCATGTTTTTAGAGATAGCGGTGTAGATATTTCCATGTTCACACTGATAGCTGTGTAGATATTTCCATGTTTACACAGATAGCGTTGTAGTTATATCCATGTTTATACAGATAGCGGTGTACATATTTCCATGTTTATACAGATATCGGTGTAGATGTTTCCATGCTTATACAGATAGCAGTGGAGATATATCCATGTTTATACAGATAGCGGTGTAGATATTTCCATGTTTACAGAGATGGCTGTGAAATATTTCCTTGTTTATAAAGATGGCCGTGTAGATATTTGCATGTTTATTCAGATAGTGGTGTAAATATTTCCATGTTTATACAGATGACTATGTCGGTATTTCCATGTTTATACTGATGGCGGTGTAGATATTTCGATGTTTATAGAGATAGCCATGTAGCTATTTTCATGTTTATACGGATAGCGTTGTAGACATTTCCATGTTTATAGTGATAACAGTGTCGATATATCCATATTTATACAGATAGCGGTGTAGATATTTACATGTATTTACAGACAGCGGTGTAGATATTTCCATGTTTATAGAGTTAGCGGTGTACATATTTCCATGTTTACAGAGATAGCGGTGTAGATTTTTCCATGTATATACAGATAGTGATGTAGATATTTCCATCTTTACACAGATAGCGGTGTACATATTTCCTTGTTTACACAGATAGCTGTGTAGATATTTCCATGTTTACACAGATAGTTTTATAGATATTTCTATGTTTATACAGATAGCGGTGTAGTTATTTCCATGTTTATAAAGATAGCGGTGTAGATATTTCCAAGTTTAAAGAGATAGCGGTGGAGATATTTCCATGTTTATAGAGATAGCGATGTAGATATTTCCATGTTTATACAGATAGTTGTGTAGATATTTCCATGTATATACAGATAGCGGTGTAGATTTTTTCATGTTTAAACAGATATCGGTGTAGATATTTCCATGTTTATACAGATAGTGATGTAGATATTTCCATGTTTATACAGATGGCGGTGTAGATATTTCCAAGTTTATACAGATAGCGGTGTAGGTATTTCCATGTTTATACACATAGTGGTGTAGATATTTCTATGTTTCTACAGATACTGGTGAAGGTATTTCCAAGTTTACAGATAGCGGTTTGGCTATTTCCATGTTTATACTGATAGCAATGTAGATATTTCCATGTTTATAGAGATGGCTGTTTGGATATTTCCATGTTTATACAGATTGTGTTGTAGATATTTCCATGTTTATTCAGATAATTCTGTAGGTATTTCCATGTTTATGCAGATGGCGGTGTAGATATTTTCAGGTTTATACAGATAGCTGTGTAGGTATTTCCATGTTTATACAGATAGCGGTTTGCCTATTTCCATGTTTATACAGATAGTGATGTAGATATTTGCATGTTTATACAGATGGCGGTGTAGATATTTCCATGTTTATACAGATAGCGGTGTATAGATTTCCATGCTTATACAGATAGCGGTGTTGATATTTCCATGTTTATACAGATAGCGGTGTAGATATTTAAATGTTTATGCAGATCGTGGTGTAGATATTTCCATGTTTATACAGATGGCAGTGTAGATATTTCCATGTTTATAGAGATAGTGTTGTACATATTTCCATGTTTACAGAGGCTGCGGTGTAGATATTTCCATGTTTGTACAGATAGTGGTGTAGATATTTCCATCTTTACACAGATAGCATTGTACATATTTCCATGTTTACACAGATATCTGTGTAGATATTTCCATGTTTAAACAGATAGTGTTATAGATAATTCCATATTTATACAGATAGCGCTGTAGATATTTCCATGTATATACAGTTAGCGGTGAAGTTATTTCCATGTTTATAAAGATAGCGATGTAGATATTTCCAAGTTTATAGAGATATCGCTGGAGATATTTCCATGTTGATAGAGATAGCGATGTAGATATTTCCATGTTTATACAGAGAGCATTGTAGAGGTTTCCATGTTTATAGATACAGCGGTGCAGATATTTTCATGTTTATAGAGATAATGGTGTAGCTATTTCCATGTTTATACAGATAGCGGTGTATATATTTCCATGTTTATACAGATCGTGTTGTAGATATTTCCATGTTTATACAGATAGCGGTGTAGTTATTTCCTTGTTTGTACAGAGAGCGGTGTTGGTATTTCCAGGTTTATACTGATAGCGGTGTAGATATTTCCATGTTTATAGAGCTCACGGTGTAGATATTTCCATGATTATACAGATGGCGGTGTAGATATTTCCATGTTTATCCAGATGGCGGTGTAGATACTTCCATGATTCTACAGATGGCGGTGTAGATAGTTCCATGTTTATGGAGATGGCAGTGTTGTTATTTTCATTTTTACAGGGATGGCGGTGTAGATATTTCCATGTTTATAGAGATAGCGGTGTAGATATTTCCATATTTATACAGATAGCGGTGTAGATATTTCCATGTTTATACAGATGGTGGTGTAGATATTTCCATGTTTATACAGATGACTGTGTAGATATTTCCATCTTTTTACAGATGGCGGTGTAATTATTTCCATGTTCACAGGGATAGCGGTGTAGATATTTCCATGTTTATAGAGATAGCGTTGTAGATATTTCCATGTTTATATAGATAGCGGTGTAGTTATTTCCATGTTTATTCAGATGCCTGTGTAGTTTTTTCCATGTTTATACAGATGTCTGTGTAGATATTTCCATGTTTATACAGATGGCAGAGTAGATATTTCCATGTTTATACGGATGACTGTGTGGATATTTCCATATTTATACAGATAGCGGTGAAGATATCTCCTTGTTTCCACAGACAGCGGTGTAGATATTTCCATTTTTATACAGATCGCGATGTAGATATTTCTGTGTTTATACAGATCATTGTGTAGATATTTCCATGTTTATACAGATTGCAGTTTAGATATATCCATCTTTCTACAGATGGCATTGTAGATATTTCCATGTTTATACAGATGGCGGTGTAGATATTTCCACGTTTATATAGATGGCGGTGTTGATATTTCCTTGTTTATGAAGATGGCGGTGTAGATATTTCCATGTGTATAGAGATTGCGGTGTATATATTCCCATGTTTATAGAGATAGCGGTGCAGATATTTCCATGTTTATACAGATAGCGGTGTAGGTGTTTCCATTTTTATAGAGATAGCGGTTGAGATATTTCCATGTTTATACAGATAGCGGTGTAGATTTTTCCAAGTTCATGCACATCACGGTGTAGATATTTCCATGTTTATACAGATAGCGGTATAGATATTTCCATGTTTATACAGGTAGCGGTGTAGATATTTCCATGTTTATACAGATAGTGGTGTAAATATTTCCATGTTTATACAGATAGCGGTGTAGATATTTTCATGTTTATAGAGATAGCGGTGGGGATATTTCCATGTTTATACAGAAAGCAGTGTAGATATTTCCATGTTCATGTAGATAGCAGTGTAGATATTTCCATGTTTAAACCGATATCGGTGTAGATATTTCCATGTTTATACAGATATCGTTGGAGATATTTCATTGTTTATACAGATAGCTCTGTAGATATTTCCTTGTTTATACAGATAACGGTGAAGGTATTTCCATGTTTACACAGACAGTGGTGTGGCCATTTCCATGTTTATACAGATAGCAGTGTAGATATTTCCATGTTTATAGAGATGGCTGTGTAGATATTTCCATGTTTATACAGATGTCTGCGTAGATATTTCCATGTTTATACAGATGACTGTGTAGATATTTCCATGTTTATACAGATATCTGTGTAGATATTTCCATGTTTATAGAGATAGCCATGAAGATATTTCCATGTTTACACAGATAGGGGTGTAGACATTTCCATGTTTATAGAGATAGTGGTGGAGATATTTCCATGTTTATACAGATGGCGATGTAGATAGTTCCATGTTTATGGAGATGGAAGTGTAGATATTTTCATTTTTTTAGAGACGGCGGTGTAGATATTTTCATGTTTATAGAGATAGCGGTGTAGTTATTTCCATGTTTATAGAGATAGCAGTGTAGATATTTCCATGTTTATGCAGATGACTGTGTAGGTATTTCCATGTTTATACGGATGGCGGTGTAGATATTTCCAAGTTTATACAGATAGCGGTGTAGATATTTCCATGTTTATACTGATCATTGTGCAGATATTTCCATGTTTATACAGATCGCGGTGTAGATATTTCCATCCCTCTACAGATGGCAGTGTAGATTTTTCCATGTTTATACAGATGGCGGTGTGGATATTTCCATGTTTATATAGATGGCGGTGTAGATATTTCCTTGTTTATGTAGATGGCGGTGTAGATATTTCCATGTTTATAGAGATGGCGGTGTATATATTTCCACGTTTATCGACATAGCATTGTAGATATTTCCATATTTATACAGATAGCGGTGTCGGTATTTCCATGTTTATGGAGATATCTGCGTACATATTTCCATATTTATACAGATAGCGGTGTAGATATTTCCGTGTTTATACAGATAGCGGTGTAGTTATTTCCATGATTATACAGATAGCGGTATAGATATTTCCATGTTTACATAGATACCGGTGTAGATATTTCCACCTTTACACAGATAGCATTGTAGATATATCCATATATATACAGATAGCGGTGTAGATATTTCTGTGTTTATAGAGACAGCGGTGTAGTTATTTCCATGTTTATACAGATAGCGGTGTTGATATTTCCATGTTTATAGGGATAGTGGTGTAGGTAATTCTATGTATATACAGTTAGCGGTGTAGTTATTTCCAAGTTTATACAGATAGCGGTGCAGATATTTCCATGTTTATACAGATGGCTGTGTAGATATTGACATATTTATACAGATGGCAGTATAGATATTTAAATGTTTATCGACATGGCGGTGTAGATATTTCCTTGCTTTTACAGTTGACGGCGTAGATATTTCCATGTTTATACAGATAGCGGTGTAGATATTTCCATGTTTATTCAGATGGCAGTGTAGATACTTCCATGTTTATACATATGCCGCTGTAGTTATTTCCATGTTTATACAGATAGCGTTGTAGATATTTCCATGTTTATACAGATAGCAGTGTAGATATTTCCATGTTTATACAGATGGTGGTGTAGATAATTCCATCTTTATACAGATGGCAGTGTAGATATTTCCATCTTTATACATATGGCAGTGTAGATATTTCCATGTTCATACAGATGGCGGTGTAGTTATTTCCATGTTTATACAGATGGCTGTGGAGGAATTTCCATGTTTATAGAAATGGCGGTGTAGATATTTCCATGTATATACAGATGGCGGTGTAGATATTTCCATCTTTATAGAGATGGCGATGGAGATATTTCCATATTTATAGAGATGGCGGTGTAGATATTTCCACGTTTATGGAGATGGCAGTGTAGTTATTTCTATGTACATACAGATACCGGGGCAGATATTTCCATGTTTATAGGGATAGTGGTGTATATGTTTCCACGTTTATTGACATAGTGGTGTGGGTATTTCCATGTTTATACAGATAGCGGTGTAGTTATTTCCATGTTTATAGAGATAGCGGTGTTGATATTTCTATGTTTATAGGGATAGTGGTGTAGGAAATTCCATGTTTATACAGATGGCATTGTAGATATTTCCATGTTTATACAGATTGCAGTGTAGATATTTAAATGTTTATACAGATGGTGTTGTAGATATTTCCATTCATGTACAGATGGCAGTGCAGATATTTCCATGTTTATACAGATGGCGGTGTAGATATTTCCATGTTTATAGAGATAGCGGTACAGATATTTCCATGTTTATACAGATAGCGGTGTAGAAATTTGCATGTTTATACAAATGGCGGTGTAGGTAATTCCATCTTTATAAAGATATCAGTGTAGATATTTCCATGTTTGTACAGATGGTGGTGTAGATATTTCCTTATTGATACAGATGACGGTGTTTATAGAGATGACAGTGTAGGTATTTCCATGTTGATACAGATAGCGGTGTAGATATTTCTATGTTTACACAGATAGCGGTGTAGATATTTCCATGTTTATACAGATGGCGGTGTAGATATTTCCATGTTTGTGCAGATGGCGTTTTAGATATTTCCATGTTTATAGAGATAGCGGTGTAGATGTTTCCATGTTTATACATATACCGGTGTAGATATTTCCATGTTTACACAGATAGCGTTGTAGATATTTCCATGTTCATACAGATAGCGGTATAGATATTTCCATGTTTACATAGATACCGGTGTAGATATATCCAGCTTTGCACAAATACCGGTGTAGATATTTCCATATTTATACAGATAGCGGTGTAGATATTTCCGTGTTTATACAGATAGCGGTGTAGTTATTTCCATGATTATACAGATAGCGGTATAGATATTTCCATGTTTACATAGATACCGGTGTAGATATTTCCACCTTTACACAGATAGCAGTGTAGATATATCCATATATATACAGATAGCGGTGTAGATATTTCTGTGTTTATACAGACTGCGGTGTAGTTATTTCCATGTTTATACAGATAGCGGTGTTGATATTTCCATGTTTATAGGGATAGTGGTGTAGGTAATTTTTATGTATAAACAGATAGCGGTGTAGTTATTTCCAAGTTTATACAGATAGCGGTGCAGATATTTCCATGTTTATACAGATGGCTGTGTAGATATTGACATATTTATACAGATGGCGGTATAGATATTTCCATGTTTATCGACATGGCGGTGTAGATATTTCCTTGCTTTTACAGTTGACAGCGTAGATATTTCCATGTTTATACAGATAGCGTTGTAGATATTTCCATGTTTATTCAGATGGCGGTGTAGATACTTCCATGTTTATACATATGCCGGTGTAGTTATTTCCATGTTTATACAGATAGCGTTGTAGATATTTCCATGTTTATACAGATAGCGTTGTAGTTATTTCCATGTTTATAGAGATAGCGGTGTTGATATTTCTATGATTATAGGGATAGTGGTGTAGGAAATTCCATGTTTATACACATGGCATTGTAGATATTTCCATGTTTGTACAGATAGCAGTGTAGATATTTCCATGTTTATACAGATGGTGGTGTAGATAATTCCATCTTTATACAGATGGCAGTGTAGATATTTCCATGTTCATACAGATGGCGGTGTAGATATTTCCATGTTTATACAGATGGCTGTGGAGGTATTTCCATGTTTATAGAAATGGCGGTGTAGATATTTCCATGTATATACAGATGGCGGTGTAGATATTTCCATCTTTATAGAGATGGCGATGTAGATATTTCCATATTTATAGAGATGGCGGTGTAGATATTTCCACGTTTATGGAGATGGCAGTGTAGTTATTTCTATGTTCATACAGATACCGGGGCAGATATTTCCATGTTTATAGGGATAGTGGTGTATATGTTTCCATGTTTATTGACATAGTGGTGTGGGTATTTCCATGTTTATACAGATATCGGTGTAGATAATTCCATGTTTATACAGATAGCAGTGTAGTTATTTCCATGTTTATAGAGATGACGGTGTAGATATTTCCATTTTTATGGAGATTGCAGTGTAGAAATTTCCATTTTTATACAGATAGCGATGTAGATATTTCCATGTTTATACAGATGGCGCTGTAGTTATTTCCGTCTTTATACCCATGGTGGTGAACATATTTCCATGTTTATACAGATGGCGGTGTGGATATTTCCAACTTTATACAGATGGCGGTGTGTATATTTCCATGTTTATATAGATGGCGGTGTAGATATTTCCATGTTTATACAGATGGCGGTGTAGATATTTCCATGTTTATACAGATAGCGGTGTAGATATTTGCATGTTTATACAGGTGGCGTTGTAGTTATTTCCATGATTATACATATAGCGGTGATGATATTTCCATGTTTGTAGGGATAGCGGTGTAGATATTTTCATGTTTATACAGATAGCGGTGTAGCTATTTCCATGTTCATACAGATAGCGGTGTGGATAGTTTCATGTTTATACAGATAGCGGTGTTGATATTTCCATGTTTATAGGGATAGCGGTGTAAATATTTCCTAATTTGTACACATAGCGTTGTAGGTATTTCCATGTTTATGCAGATAGCGGTGTAGATATTTCCAAGTTTATACAGATGGCTGTGTAGATGTATCAATGCTTATACACATGGCAGTGTAGATATTTCCTTGTTTATACAGATGGTGGTGTAGCTATTTCCATGTTTATACAGATGACTGTGTGGATATTTCCAGGTTTCTACAGTTGGCGGTGTAGATATTTCCATGTTAATAGAGATGGTGTTGTACACATTTCCATGTTTATACAGATGGTGGTGTAGGTATTTCCATGTTTGTACAGATGTCGGTGAAGATATTTCCTTGTTAATATATATGACGCTGTAGATATTTCCATCTTTATAGAGAAAGCGGTGTAGATATTTCCCTCTTTCTACATATAGCGGTGTAGAGATTTCCATGTTCAAACAGATAGCATTGTAGATAAGTCCATGTTTACCCAGATAGTGGTGTAGATATTTCCATGTTTACATAGTTAGCGGTGTAGATATTTCCAGCTTTACACGGATAGCGTTGTAGATATTTCCAAGTTCATATAGATAGCGGTGTAGATATTTCCATGTTTATACAGATAGCGGTGTAGATATTTCCATGTTTATACAGGTCATGGTGTAGATATTTCCATGTTTATATGGATAGTGTTGTATGTATTTTCATGTTTATATAGATGGCAGTGTTGATATTTCCATATTTATACAGATGGTGGTGTAGATATTTCCAGGTTTATACAGACGACTGTGTAGATATTTCCATGTTTATACTGATGGCAGTGTTGGTATTTCCATGTTAATACAGATGGCGGTGTAGATATTTCCATGTTTATAGAGATGGTGGTGTAGATATTTCCATGTTTATACAGATAGCGGTGTAGATATTTCCATGTTTACACAGATAGCGGTGTAGATATTTCCATGTTTATACAGATGGCGGTGTAGATATTTCCATGTTTATAGAGATGGCGGTGTAGATATTTCCATGTTTGTGCAGATGGCGTTTTAGATATTTCCATGTTTATAGAGACAGCGGTGTAGATATTTCCATGCTTATACATATACCGGTGTAGATATTTCCATGTTTACACAGATAGCGTTGTAGATATTTCCATGTTCATACAGATAGCGGTATAGATATTTCCATGTTTACATAGATACCGGTGTAGATATATCCAGCTTTGCACAAATACCGGTGTAGATATTTCCATATTTATACAGATAGCGGTGTAGATATTTCCGTGTTTATACAGATAGCGGTGTAGTTATTTCCATGATTATACAGATAGCGGTATAGATATTTCCATGTTTACATAGATACCGGTGTAGATATTTCCACCTTTACACAGATAGCATTGTAGATATATCCATATATATACAGATAGCGGTGTAGATATTTCTGTGTTTATAGAGACAGCGGTGTAGTTATTTCCATGTTTATACAGATAGCGGTGTTGATATTTCCATGTTTATAGGGATAGTGGTGTAGGTAATTCTATGTATATACAGTTAGCGGTGTAGTTATTTCCAAGTTTATACAGATAGCGGTGCAGATATTTCCATGTTTATACAGATGGCTGTGTAGATATTGACATATTTATACAGATGGCAGTATAGATATTTAAATGTTTATCGACATGGCGGTGTAGATATTTCCTTGCTTTTACAGTTGACGGCGTAGATATTTCCATGTTTATACAGATAGCGGTGTAGATATTTCCATGTTTATTCAGATGGCAGTGTAGATACTTCCATGTTTATACATATGCCGCTGTAGTTATTTCCATGTTTATACAGATAGCGTTGTAGATATTTCCATGTTTATACAGATAGCAGTGTAGATATTTCCATGTTTATACAGATGGTGGTGTAGATAATTCCATCTTTATACAGATGGCAGTGTAGATATTTCCATCTTTATACATATGGCAGTGTAGGTATTTCCATGTTCATACAGATGGCGGTGTAGTTATTTCCATGTTTATACAGATGGCTGTGGAGGTATTTCCATGTTTATAGAAATGGCGGTGTAGATATTTCCATGTATATACAGATGGCGGTGTAGATATTTCCATCTTTATAGAGATGGCGATGGAGATATTTCCATATTTATAGAGATGGCGGTGTAGATATTTCCACGTTTATGGAGATGGCAGTGTAGTTATTTCTATGTACATACAGATACCGGGGCAGATATTTCCATGTTTATAGGGATAGTGGTGTATATGTTTCCACGTTTATTGACATAGTGGTGTGGGTATTTCCATGTTTATACAGATAGCGGTGTAGTTATTTCCATGTTTATAGAGGTAGCGGTGTTGATATTTCTATGTTTATAGGGATAGTGGTGTAGGAAATTCCATGTTTATACAGATGGCATTGTAGATATTTCCATGTTTATACAGATTGCAGTGTAGATATTTAAATGTTTATACAGATGGTGTTGTAGATATTTCCATTCATGTACAGATGGCAGTGCAGATATTTCCATGTTTATACAGATGGCGGTGTAGATATTTCCATGTTTATAGAGATAGCGGTACAGATATTTCCATGTTTATACAGATAGCGGTGTAGAAATTTGCATGTTTATACAAATGGCGGTGTAGGTAATTCCATCTTTATAAAGATATCAGTGTAGATATTTCCATGTTTGTACAGATGGTGGTGTAGATATTTCCTTATTGATACAGATGACGGTGTTTATAGAGATGACAGTGTAGGTATTTCCATGTTGATACAGATAGCGGTGTAGATATTTCTATGTTTACACAGATAGCGGTGTAGATATTTCCATGTTTATACAGATGGCGGTGTAGACATTTCCATGTTTATAGAGATGGCGGTGTAGATATTTCCATGTTTGTGCAGATGGCGTTTTAGATATTTCCATGTTTATAGAGATAGCGGTGTAGATGTTTCCATGTTTATACATATACCGGTGTAGATATTTCCATGTTTACACAGATAGCGTTGTAGATATTTCCATGTTCATACAGATAGCGGTATAGATATTTCCATGTTTACATAGATACCGGTGTAGATATATCCAGCTTTGCACAAATACCGGTGTAGATATTTCCATATTTATACAGATAGCGGTGTAGATATTTCCGTGTTTATACAGATAGCGGTGTAGTTATTTCCATGATTATACAGATAGCGGTATAGATATTTCCATGTTTACATAGATACCGGTGTAGATATTTCCACCTTTACACAGATAGCAGTGTAGATATATCCATATATATACAGATAGCGGTGTAGATATTTCTGTGTTTATACAGACTGCGGTGTAGTTATTTCCATGTTTATACAGATAGCGGTGTTGATATTTCCATGTTTATAGGGATAGTGGTGTAGGTAATTTTTATGTATAAACAGATAGCGGTGTAGTTATTTCCAAGTTTATACAGATAGCGGTGCAGATATTTCCATGTTTATACAGATGGCTGTGTAGATATTGACATATTTATACAGATGGCGGTATAGATATTTCCATGTTTATCGACATGGCAGTGTAGATATTTCCTTGCTTTTACAGTTGACAGCGTAGATATTTCCATGTTTATACAGATAGCGTTGTAGATATTTCCATGTTTATTCAGATGGCGGTGTAGATACTTCCATGTTTATACATATGCCGGTGTAGTTATTTCCATGTTTATACAGATAGCGTTGTAGATATTTCCATGTTTATACAGATAGCGTTGTAGTTATTTCCATGTTTATAGAGATAGCGGTGTTGATATTTCTATGATTATAGGGATAGTGGTGTAGGAAATTCCATGTTTATACAGATGGCATTGTAGATATTTCCATGTTTATACAGATGGTGGTGTAGATAATTCCATCTTTATACAGATGGCAGTGTAGATATTTCCATGTTCATACAGATGGCGGTGTAGATATTTCCATGTTTATACAGATGGCTGTGGAGGTATTTCCATGTTTATAGAGACAGCGGTGTAGATATTTCCATGTTTATACATATACCGGTGTAGGTATTTCCGTGTTTATACAGATAGCGGTGTAGTTATTTCCATGATTATACAGATAGCGGTATAGATATTTCCATGTTTACATAGATACCGGTGTAGATATTTCCACCTTTACACAGATAGCAGTGTAGATATATCCATATATATACAGATAGCGGTGTAGATATTTCTGTGTTTATACAGACAGCGGTGTAGTTATTTCCATGTTTATACAGATAGCGGTGTTGATATTTCCATGTTTATAGGGATAGTGGTGTAGGTAATTCTATGTATATACAGTTAGCGGTGTAGTTATTTCCAAGTTTATACAGATAGCGGTGCAGATATTTCCATGTTTATACAGATGGCTGTGTAGATATTGACATATTTATACAGATGGCAGTATAGATATTTAAATGTTTATCGACATGGCGGTGTAGATATTTCCTTGCTTTTACAGTTGACGGCGTAGATATTTCCATGTTTATACAGATAGCGGTGTAGATATTTCCATGTTTATTCAGATGGCAGTGTAGATACTTCCATGTTTATACATATGCCGCTGTAGTTATTTCCATGTTTATACAGATAGCGTTGTAGATATTTCCATGTTTATACAGATAGCAGTGTAGATATTTCCATGTTTATACAGATGGTGGTGTAGATAATTCCATCTTTATACAGATGGCAGTGTAGATATTTCCATCTTTATACATATGGCAGTGTAGATATTTCCATGTTCATACAGATGGCAGTGTAGTTATTTCCATGTATATACAGATGGCTGTGGAGGTATTTCCATGTTTATAGAAATGGCGGTGTAGATATTTCCATGTATATACAGATGGCGGTGTAGATATTTCCATCTTTATAGAGATGGCGATGTAGATATTTCCATATTTATAGAGATGGCGGTGTAGATATTTCCACGTTTATGGAGATGGCAGTGTAGTTATTTCTATGTTCATGCAGATACCGGGGCAGATATTTCCATGTTTATAGGGATAGTGGTGTATATGTTTCCATGTTTATTGACATAGTGGTGTGGGTATTTCCATGTTTATACAGATATCGGTGTAGATAATTCCATGTTTATACAGATATCAGTGTAGTTATTTCCATGTTTATAGAGATGACGGTGTAGATATTTCCATTTTTATGGAGATTGCAGTGTAGAAATTTCCATTTTTATACAGATAGCGATGTAGATATTTCCATGTTTATACAGATGGCGCTGTAGTTATTTCCGTCTTTATACCCATGGTGGTGAACGTATTTCCATGTTTATACAGATGGCGGTGTAGATATTTCCAACTTTATACAGATGGCGGTGTGTATATTTCCATGTTTATATAGATGGCGGTGTAGATATTTCCATGTTTATACAGATGGCGGTGTAGATATTTCCATGTTTATACAGATAGCGGTGTAGATATTTGCATGTTTATACAGGTGGCGTTGTAGTTATTTCCATGATTATACATATAGCGGTGATGATATTTCCATGTTTGTAGGGATAGCGGTGTAGATATTTTCATGTTTATACAGATAGCGGTGTAGCTATTTCCATGTTCATACAGATAGCGGTGTGGATAGTTTCATGTTTATAGGGATAGCGGTGTAAATATTTCCAAGTTTGTACACATAGCGTTGTAGGTATTTCCATGTTTATGCAGATAGCGGTGTAGATATTTCCAAGTTTATACAGATGGCTGTGTAGATGTATCAATGCTTATACACATGGCAGTGTAGATATTTCCTTGTTTATACAGATGGTGGTGTAGCTATTTCCATGTTTATACAGATGACTGTGTGGATATTTCCAGGTTTCTACAGTTGGCGGTGTAGATATTTCCATGTTAATAGAGATGGTGTTGTACACATTTCCATGTTTATACAGATGGTGGTGTAGGTATTTCCATGTTTGTACAGATGTCGGTGAAGATATTTCCTTGTTAATATATATGACGCTGTAGATATTTCCATGTTTATAGAGAAAGCGGTGTAGATATTTCCCTCTTTATACATATAGCGGTGTAGAGATTTCCATGTTCAAACAGATAGCATTGTAGATAAGTCCATGTTTACCCAGATTGTGGTGTAGATATTTCCATGTTTACATAGTTAGCGGTGCAGATATTTCCAGCTTTACACGGATAGCGTTGTAGATATTTCCAAGTTCATATAGATAGCGGTGGAGATATTTCCATGTTTATACAGATAGCGGTGTAGATATTTCCATGTTTATACAGGTCATGGTGTAGATATTTCCATGTTTATATGGATAGTGTTGTATGTATTTTCATGTTTATATAGATGGCAATGTAGATATTTCCATATTTATACAGATGGTGGTGTAGATATTTCCAGGTTTATACAGACGACTGTGTAGATATTTCCATGTTTATACTGATGGCAGTGTTGGTATTTCCATGTTAATACAGATGGCGGTGTAGATATTTCCATGTTTATAGAGATGGTGGTGTAGATATTTCCATGTTTATACAGATAGCGGTGTAGATATTTCCATGTTTACACAGATAGCGTTGTAGATATTTCCATGTTCATACAGATAGCGGTATAGATATTTCCATGTTTACATAGATACCGGTGTAGATATATCCAGCTTTGCACAAATACCGGTGTAGATATTTCCATATTTATACAGATAGCGGTGTAGATATTTCCGTGTTTATACAGATAGCGGTGTAGTTATTTCCATGATTATACAGATAGCGGTATAGATATTTCCATGTTTACATAGATACCGGTGTAGATATTTCCACCTTTACACAGATAGCAGTGTAGATATATCCATATATATACAGATAGCGGTGTAGATATTTCTGTGTTTATACAGACTGCGGTGTAGTTATTTCCATGTTTATACAGATAGCGGTGTTGATATTTCCATGTTTATAGGGATAGTGGTGTAGGTAATTTTTATGTATAAACAGATAGCGGTGTAGTTATTTCCAAGTTTATACAGATAGCGGTGCAGATATTTCCATGTTTATACAGATGGCTGTGTAGATATTGACATATTTATACAGATGGCGGTATAGATATTTCCATGTTTATCGACATGGCAGTGTAGATATTTCCTTGCTTTTACAGTTGACAGCGTAGATATTTCCATGTTTATACAGATAGCGTTGTAGATATTTCCATGTTTATTCAGATGGCGGTGTAGATACTTCCATGTTTATACATATGCCGGTGTAGTTATTTCCATGTTTATACAGATAGCGTTGTAGATATTTCCATGTTTATACAGATAGCGTTGTAGTTATTTCCATGTTTATAGAGATAGCGGTGTTGATATTTCTATGATTATAGGGATAGTGGTGTAGGAAATTCCATGTTTATACAGATGGCATTGTAGATATTTCCATGTTTATACAGATGGTGGTGTAGATAATTCCATCTTTATACAGATGGCAGTGTAGATATTTCCATGTTCATACAGATGGCGGTGTAGATATTTCCATGTTTATACAGATGGCTGTGGAGGTATTTCCATGTTTATAGAGACAGCGGTGTAGATATTTCCATGTTTATACATATACCGGTGTAGGTATTTCCGTGTTTATACAGATAGCGGTGTAGTTATTTCCATGATTATACAGATAGCGGTATAGATATTTCCATGTTTACATAGATACCGGTGTAGATATTTCCACCTTTACACAGATAGCATTGTAGATATATCCATATATATACAGATAGCGGTGTAGATATTTCTGTGTTTATAGAGACAGCGGTGTAGTTATTTCCATGTTTATACAGATAGCGGTGTTGATATTTCCATGTTTATAGGGATAGTGGTGTAGGTAATTCTATGTATATACAGTTAGCGGTGTAGTTATTTCCAAGTTTATACAGATAGCGGTGCAGATATTTCCATGTTTATACAGATGGCTGTGTAGATATTGACATATTTATACAGATGGCAGTATAGATATTTAAATGTTTATCGACATGGCGGTGTAGATATTTCCTTGCTTTTACAGTTGACGGCGTAGATATTTCCATGTTTATACAGATAGCGGTGTAGATATTTCCATGTTTATTCAGATGGCAGTGTAGATACTTCCATGTTTATACATATGCCGCTGTAGTTATTTCCATGTTTATACAGATAGCGTTGTAGATATTTCCATGTTTATACAGATAGCAGTGTAGATATTTCCATGTTTATACAGATGGTGGTGTAGATAATTCCATCTTTATACAGATGGCAGTGTAGATATTTCCATCTTTATACATATGGCAGTGTAGGTATTTCCATGTTCATACAGATGGCGGTGTAGTTATTTCCATGTTTATACAGATGGCTGTGGAGGTATTTCCATGTTTATAGAAATGGCGGTGTAGATATTTCCATGTATATACAGATGGCGGTGTAGATATTTCCATCTTTATAGAGATGGCGATGGAGATATTTCCATATTTATAGAGATGGCGGTGTAGATATTTCCACGTTTATGGAGATGGCAGTGTAGTTATTTCTATGTACATACAGATACCGGGGCAGATATTTCCATGTTTATAGGGATAGTGGTGTATATGTTTCCACGTTTATTGACATAGTGGTGTGGGTATTTCCATGTTTATACAGATAGCGGTGTAGTTATTTCCATGTTTATAGAGGTAGCGGTGTTGATATTTCTATGTTTATAGGGATAGTGGTGTAGGAAATTCCATGTTTATACAGATGGCATTGTAGATATTTCCATGTTTATACAGATTGCAGTGTAGATATTTAAATGTTTATACAGATGGTGTTGTAGATATTTCCATTCATGTACAGATGGCAGTGCAGATATTTCCATGTTTATACAGATGGCGGTGTAGATATTTCCATGTTTATAGAGATAGCGGTACAGATATTTCCATGTTTATACAGATAGCGGTGTAGAAATTTGCATGTTTATACAAATGGCGGTGTAGGTAATTCCATCTTTATAAAGATATCAGTGTAGATATTTCCATGTTTGTACAGATGGTGGTGTAGATATTTCCTTATTGATACAGATGACGGTGTTTATAGAGATGACAGTGTAGGTATTTCCATGTTGATACAGATAGCGGTGTAGATATTTCTATGTTTACACAGATAGCGGTGTAGATATTTCCATGTTTATACAGATGGCGGTGTAGACATTTCCATGTTTATAGAGATGGCGGTGTAGATATTTCCATGTTTGTGCAGATGGCGTTTTAGATATTTCCATGTTTATAGAGATAGCGGTGTAGATGTTTCCATGTTTATACATATACCGGTGTAGATATTTCCATGTTTACACAGATAGCGTTGTAGATATTTCCATGTTCATACAGATAGCGGTATAGATATTTCCATGTTTACATAGATACCGGTGTAGATATATCCAGCTTTGCACAAATACCGGTGTAGATATTTCCATATTTATACAGATAGCGGTGTAGATATTTCCGTGTTTATACAGATAGCGGTGTAGTTATTTCCATGATTATACAGATAGCGGTATAGATATTTCCATGTTTACATAGATACCGGTGTAGATATTTCCACCTTTACACAGATAGCAGTGTAGATATATCCATATATATACAGATAGCGGTGTAGATATTTCTGTGTTTATACAGACTGCGGTGTAGTTATTTCCATGTTTATACAGATAGCGGTGTTGATATTTCCATGTTTATAGGGATAGTGGTGTAGGTAATTTTTATGTATAAACAGATAGCGGTGTAGTTATTTCCAAGTTTATACAGATAGCGGTGCAGATATTTCCATGTTTATACAGATGGCTGTGTAGATATTGACATATTTATACAGATGGCGGTATAGATATTTCCATGTTTATCGACATGGCAGTGTAGATATTTCCTTGCTTTTACAGTTGACAGCGTAGATATTTCCATGTTTATACAGATAGCGTTGTAGATATTTCCATGTTTATTCAGATGGCGGTGTAGATACTTCCATGTTTATACATATGCCGGTGTAGTTATTTCCATGTTTATACAGATAGCGTTGTAGATATTTCCATGTTTATACAGATAGCGTTGTAGTTATTTCCATGTTTATAGAGATAGCGGTGTTGATATTTCTATGATTATAGGGATAGTGGTGTAGGAAATTCCATGTTTATACAGATGGCATTGTAGATATTTCCATGTTTATACAGATGGTGGTGTAGATAATTCCATCTTTATACAGATGGCAGTGTAGATATTTCCATGTTCATACAGATGGCGGTGTAGATATTTCCATGTTTATACAGATGGCTGTGGAGGTATTTCCATGTTTATAGAGACAGCGGTGTAGATATTTCCATGTTTATACATATACCGGTGTAGGTATTTCCGTGTTTATACAGATAGCGGTGTAGTTATTTCCATGATTATACAGATAGCGGTATAGATATTTCCATGTTTACATAGATACCGGTGTAGATATTTCCACCTTTACACAGATAGCAGTGTAGATATATCCATATATATACAGATAGCGGTGTAGATATTTCTGTGTTTATACAGACAGCGGTGTAGTTATTTCCATGTTTATACAGATAGCGGTGTTGATATTTCCATGTTTATAGGGATAGTGGTGTAGGTAATTCTATGTATATACAGTTAGCGGTGTAGTTATTTCCAAGTTTATACAGATAGCGGTGCAGATATTTCCATGTTTATACAGATGGCTGTGTAGATATTGACATATTTATACAGATGGCAGTATAGATATTTAAATGTTTATCGACATGGCGGTGTAGATATTTCCTTGCTTTTACAGTTGACGGCGTAGATATTTCCATGTTTATACAGATAGCGGTGTAGATATTTCCATGTTTATTCAGATGGCAGTGTAGATACTTCCATGTTTATACATATGCCGCTGTAGTTATTTCCATGTTTATACAGATAGCGTTGTAGATATTTCCATGTTTATACAGATAGCAGTGTAGATATTTCCATGTTTATACAGATGGTGGTGTAGATAATTCCATCTTTATACAGATGGCAGTGTAGATATTTCCATCTTTATACATATGGCAGTGTAGATATTTCCATGTTCATACAGATGGCAGTGTAGTTATTTCCATGTATATACAGATGGCTGTGGAGGTATTTCCATGTTTATAGAAATGGCGGTGTAGATATTTCCATGTATATACAGATGGCGGTGTAGATATTTCCATCTTTATAGAGATGGCGATGTAGATATTTCCATATTTATAGAGATGGCGGTGTAGATATTTCCACGTTTATGGAGATGGCAGTGTAGTTATTTCTATGTTCATGCAGATACCGGGGCAGATATTTCCATGTTTATAGGGATAGTGGTGTATATGTTTCCATGTTTATTGACATAGTGGTGTGGGTATTTCCATGTTTATACAGATATCGGTGTAGATAATTCCATGTTTATACAGATATCAGTGTAGTTATTTCCATGTTTATAGAGATGACGGTGTAGATATTTCCATTTTTATGGAGATTGCAGTGTAGAAATTTCCATTTTTATACAGATAGCGATGTAGATATTTCCATGTTTATACAGATGGCGCTGTAGTTATTTCCGTCTTTATACCCATGGTGGTGAACGTATTTCCATGTTTATACAGATGGCGGTGTAGATATTTCCAACTTTATACAGATGGCGGTGTGTATATTTCCATGTTTATATAGATGGCGGTGTAGATATTTCCATGTTTATACAGATGGCGGTGTAGATATTTCCATGTTTATACAGATAGCGGTGTAGATATTTGCATGTTTATACAGGTGGCGTTGTAGTTATTTCCATGATTATACATATAGCGGTGATGATATTTCCATGTTTGTAGGGATAGCGGTGTAGATATTTTCATGTTTATACAGATAGCGGTGTAGCTATTTCCATGTTCATACAGATAGCGGTGTGGATAGTTTCATGTTTATAGGGATAGCGGTGTAAATATTTCCAAGTTTGTACACATAGCGTTGTAGGTATTTCCATGTTTATGCAGATAGCGGTGTAGATATTTCCAAGTTTATACAGATGGCTGTGTAGATGTATCAATGCTTATACACATGGCAGTGTAGATATTTCCTTGTTTATACAGATGGTGGTGTAGCTATTTCCATGTTTATACAGATGACTGTGTGGATATTTCCAGGTTTCTACAGTTGGCGGTGTAGATATTTCCATGTTAATAGAGATGGTGTTGTACACATTTCCATGTTTATACAGATGGTGGTGTAGGTATTTCCATGTTTGTACAGATGTCGGTGAAGATATTTCCTTGTTAATATATATGACGCTGTAGATATTTCCATGTTTATAGAGAAAGCGGTGTAGATATTTCCCTCTTTATACATATAGCGGTGTAGAGATTTCCATGTTCAAACAGATAGCATTGTAGATAAGTCCATGTTTACCCAGATTGTGGTGTAGATATTTCCATGTTTACATAGTTAGCGGTGCAGATATTTCCAGCTTTACACGGATAGCGTTGTAGATATTTCCAAGTTCATATAGATAGCGGTGGAGATATTTCCATGTTTATACAGATAGCGGTGTAGATATTTCCATGTTTATACAGGTCATGGTGTAGATATTTCCATGTTTATATGGATAGTGTTGTATGTATTTTCATGTTTATATAGATGGCAATGTAGATATTTCCATATTTATACAGATGGTGGTGTAGATATTTCCAGGTTTATACAGACGACTGTGTAGATATTTCCATGTTTATACTGATGGCAGTGTTGGTATTTCCATGTTAATACAGATGGCGGTGTAGATATTTCCATGTTTATAGAGATGGTGGTGTAGATATTTCCATGTTTATACAGATAGCGGTGTAGATATTTCCATGTTTACACAGATAGCGTTGTAGATATTTCCATGTTCATACAGATAGCGGTATAGATATTTCCATGTTTACATAGATACCGGTGTAGATATATCCAGCTTTGCACAAATACCGGTGTAGATATTTCCATATTTATACAGATAGCGGTGTAGATATTTCCGTGTTTATACAGATAGCGGTGTAGTTATTTCCATGATTATACAGATAGCGGTATAGATATTTCCATGTTTACATAGATACCGGTGTAGATATTTCCACCTTTACACAGATAGCAGTGTAGATATATCCATATATATACAGATAGCGGTGTAGATATTTCTGTGTTTATACAGACTGCGGTGTAGTTATTTCCATGTTTATACAGATAGCGGTGTTGATATTTCCATGTTTATAGGGATAGTGGTGTAGGTAATTTTTATGTATAAACAGATAGCGGTGTAGTTATTTCCAAGTTTATACAGATAGCGGTGCAGATATTTCCATGTTTATACAGATGGCTGTGTAGATATTGACATATTTATACAGATGGCGGTATAGATATTTCCATGTTTATCGACATGGCAGTGTAGATATTTCCTTGCTTTTACAGTTGACAGCGTAGATATTTCCATGTTTATACAGATAGCGTTGTAGATATTTCCATGTTTATTCAGATGGCGGTGTAGATACTTCCATGTTTATACATATGCCGGTGTAGTTATTTCCATGTTTATACAGATAGCGTTGTAGATATTTCCATGTTTATACAGATAGCGTTGTAGTTATTTCCATGTTTATAGAGATAGCGGTGTTGATATTTCTATGATTATAGGGATAGTGGTGTAGGAAATTCCATGTTTATACAGATGGCATTGTAGATATTTCCATGTTTATACAGATGGTGGTGTAGATAATTCCATCTTTATACAGATGGCAGTGTAGATATTTCCATGTTCATACAGATGGCGGTGTAGATATTTCCATGTTTATACAGATGGCTGTGGAGGTATTTCCATGTTTATAGAGACAGCGGTGTAGATATTTCCATGTTTATACATATACCGGTGTAGGTATTTCCGTGTTTATACAGATAGCGGTGTAGTTATTTCCATGATTATACAGATAGCGGTATAGATATTTCCATGTTTACATAGATACCGGTGTAGATATTTCCACCTTTACACAGATAGCAGTGTAGATATATCCATATATATACAGATAGCGGTGTAGATATTTCTGTGTTTATACAGACAGCGGTGTAGTTATTTCCATGTTTATACAGATAGCGGTGTTGATATTTCCATGTTTATAGGGATAGTGGTGTAGGTAATTCTATGTATATACAGTTAGCGGTGTAGTTATTTCCAAGTTTATACAGATAGCGGTGCAGATATTTCCATGTTTATACAGATGGCTGTGTAGATATTGACATATTTATACAGATGGCAGTATAGATATTTAAATGTTTATCGACATGGCGGTGTAGATATTTCCTTGCTTTTACAGTTGACGGCGTAGATATTTCCATGTTTATACAGATAGCGGTGTAGATATTTCCATGTTTATTCAGATGGCAGTGTAGATACTTCCATGTTTATACATATGCCGCTGTAGTTATTTCCATGTTTATACAGATAGCGTTGTAGATATTTCCATGTTTATACAGATAGCAGTGTAGATATTTCCATGTTTATACAGATGGTGGTGTAGATAATTCCATCTTTATACAGATGGCAGTGTAGATATTTCCATCTTTATACATATGGCAGTGTAGATATTTCCATGTTCATACAGATGGCGGTGTAGTTATTTCCATGTATATACAGATGGCTGTGGAGGTATTTCCATGTTTATAGAAATGGCGGTGTAGATATTTCCATGTATATACAGATGGCGGTGTAGATATTTCCATCTTTATAGAGATGGCGATGTAGATATTTCCATATTTATAGAGATGGCGGTGTAGATATTTCCACGTTTATGGAGATGGCAGTGTAGTTATTTCTATGTTCATGCAGATACCGGGGCAGATATTTCCATGTTTATAGGGATAGTGGTGTATATGTTTCCATGTTTATTGACATAGTGGTGTGGGTATTTCCATGTTTATACAGATATCGGTGTAGATAATTCCATGTTTATACAGATATCAGTGTAGTTATTTCCATGTTTATAGAGATGACGGTGTAGATATTTCCATTTTTATGGAGATTGCAGTGTAGAAATTTCCATTTTTATACAGATAGCGATGTAGATATTTCCATGTTTATACAGATGGCGCTGTAGTTATTTCCGTCTTTATACCCATGGTGGTGAACGTATTTCCATGTTTATACAGATGGCGGTGTAGATATTTCCAACTTTATACAGATGGCGGTGTGTATATTTCCATGTTTATATAGATGGCGGTGTAGATATTTCCATGTTTATACAGATGGCGGTGTAGATATTTCCATGTTTATACAGATAGCGGTGTAGATATTTGCATGTTTATACAGGTGGCGTTGTAGTTATTTCCATGATTATACATATAGCGGTGATGATATTTCCATGTTTGTAGGGATAGCGGTGTAGATATTTTCATGTTTATACAGATAGCGGTGTAGCTATTTCCATGTTCATACAGATAGCGGTGTGGATAGTTTCATGTTTATAGGGATAGCGGTGTAAATATTTCCAAGTTTGTACACATAGCGTTGTAGGTATTTCCATGTTTATGCAGATAGCGGTGTAGATATTTCCAAGTTTATACAGATGGCTGTGTAGATGTATCAATGCTTATACACATGGCAGTGTAGATATTTCCTTGTTTATACAGATGGTGGTGTAGCTATTTCCATGTTTATACAGATGACTGTGTGGATATTTCCAGGTTTCTACAGTTGGCGGTGTAGATATTTCCATGTTAATAGAGATGGTGTTGTACACATTTCCATGTTTATACAGATGGTGGTGTAGGTATTTCCATGTTTGTACAGATGTCGGTGAAGATATTTCCTTGTTAATATATATGACGCTGTAGATATTTCCATGTTTATAGAGAAAGCGGTGTAGATATTTCCCTCTTTATACATATAGCGGTGTAGAGATTTCCATGTTCAAACAGATAGCATTGTAGATAAGTCCATGTTTACCCAGATTGTGGTGTAGATATTTCCATGTTTACATAGTTAGCGGTGCAGATATTTCCAGCTTTACACGGATAGCGTTGTAGATATTTCCAAGTTCATATAGATAGCGGTGGAGATATTTCCATGTTTATACAGATAGCGGTGTAGATATTTCCATGTTTATACAGGTCATGGTGTAGATATTTCCATGTTTATATGGATAGTGTTGTATGTATTTTCATGTTTATATAGATGGCAATGTAGATATTTCCATATTTATACAGATGGTGGTGTAGATATTTCCAGGTTTATACAGACGACTGTGTAGATATTTCCATGTTTATACTGATGGCAGTGTTGGTATTTCCATGTTAATACAGATGGCGGTGTAGATATTTCCATGTTTATAGAGATGGTGGTGTAGATATTTCCATGTTTATACAGATAGCGGTGTAGATATTTCCATGTTTACACAGATAGCGGTGTAGATATTTCCATGTTTATACAGATGGCGGTGTAGATATTTCCATGTTTATAGAGATGGCGGTGTAGATATTTCCATGTTTGTGCAGATGGCGTTTTAGATATTTCCATGTTTATAGAGACAGCGGTGTAGATATTTCCATGTTTATACATATACCGGTGTAGATATTTCCATGTTTACACAGATAGCGTTGTAGATATCTCCATGTTCATACAGATAGCGGTATAGATATTTCCATGTTTACATAGATACCGGTGTAGATATATCCAGCTTTGCACAAATACCGGTGTAGATATTTCCATATTTATACAGATAGCGGTGTAGATATTTCCGTGTTTATACAGATAGCGGTGTAGTTATTTCCATGATTATACAGATAGCGGTATAGATATTTCCATGTTTACATAGATACCGGTGTAGATATTTCCACCTTTACACAGATAGCAGTGTAGATATATCCATATATATACAGATAGCGGTGTAGATATTTCTGTATTTATAGAGACAGCGGTGTAGTTATTTCCATGTTTATACAGATAGCGGTGTTGATATTTCCATGTTTATAGGGATAGTGGTGTAGGTAATTCTATGTATATACAGTTAGCGGTGTAGTTATTTCCAAGTTTATACAGATAGCGTTGCAGATATTTCCATGTTTATACAGATGGCTGTGTAGATATTGACATATTTATACAGATGGCAGTATAGATATTTAAATGTTTATCGACATGGCGGTGTAGATATTTCCTTGCTTTTACAGTTGACGGCGTAGATATTTCCATGTTTATACAGATAGCGGTGTAGATATTTCCATGTTTATTCAGATGGCAGTGTAGATACTTCCATGTTTATACATATGCCGCTGTAGTTATTTCCATGTTTATACTGATAGCGTTGTAGATATTTCCATGTTTATAGAGATGTCTGTGTAGATATTTCCATGTTTATACAGATGGCTGTGTAGTTATTGCCATGTTTATACAGATAGTAGTGTAGATATTTCCATGTTTATACAGATGAGTGTGTAGCTCTTTCCATGTTTATACAGATGGTGGTGTAGATATTTCCATGTTTATAGAGATAGCCCTGTAGTTATTTCCATGTTTATACAGATAGCGGTGTAGACATTTCCCAGTTTATAGAGATAGTTGTGTAGATATTTCCATATTTATACAGAAAGTGGTGTAGATATTTCCATGTTTATAAAGATAGCAGTGTAGATATTTCCATGTTTGCACTGATTGGGGTGTAGATATATCCATCTTTACAGAGATAGCGGTGTACATATTTCCAACTTTACACAGATAGATGTTTAGATATTTCCACGTTTACACAGACAGTTTTGTAGACATTTCCATATTTATACAGATAGCGGTGTAGATATTGCCATGTTTATAAAGATAGCGGTGTAGATATTTCCATGTTTATTCAGATAACGGTGTAGATATTTCCAAGTTTATAAAGATAGCGGTGGAGATATTTCCATGTTCAGGAGATAGCAGTGAGGATATTTCCATGTTTACAAAGATAGCAGTGTAGATATTTCCATTTTTATAGAGATAGCGGTTTTGATATTTCATATTTATACAGACAGCGGTGTAGATATTTCCATGTTTATACAGATTGCGGTGTTGATATTTCCATGTTTATACAGATAGCGGTGTAGATATTTCCATCTTTCTACAAATGGCAGTGTAGATATTTCCATGTTTACACAGATCACGGTGAAGATATTTCCTTGTTTATACAAATAGCAGTGTAGTTATTTCCATGTTTCTACAGATAGCAGTGTAGATATTTCCATGTTTATAGAAATTGCTGTGTAGATATTTCCAAGTTTATACAGATTGCAGTGAAGATATTTCCATGTTTATACACATAGTGGTGTCATATTTCCATGTTTATACAGATGACTGTTTAGATATTTCCATTTTTATGCAGATGGCGGTGTAGATATTTCCATGTTTATAGAGATAACGGTGTAGATATTTCCAAGTATATAGAGATAGTGGTGTAGATATTTCCATGTTTGTACAGATAGCTGTGTAGATATTTCCATGTTTTTGCAGATTGCGGTGTAGGTATTTCCATGTTAACAGAGATAGCGGTGTAGTTATTTCCAGGTTTAAACAGATGGCTGTGTAGATATTTCCATGTGTATACAGGTGGCAGTGTAGATATTTCCATGTTTATACAGATTGAAGTGTGGATATTTCCATGTTTACACAGATTACTCTGTAGGTATTTTCATATTTTTACAGATGGCGGTGTAGATATTTCCATGTGTATACAGATGTAAGTGTAGATATTTCCATGTTTATAAAGATGGAGGTGTAGATATTTCCATGTTTATACAGATAGCATTTTAGATATTTCCACGATTATACAGATAGCGGTGTAGATATTTCCACATTTATACAGATAGCGTTGCATATATTTCCATGTTTATGCAGATAGCGGTGTAGATATTTCCATGTTTATACCGATAGCGTTGGGGATATTTCCATGTTTATGCAGATAGCGGTGGAGATATTTCCATGTTTATACAGATGGCGGTGTAGATATTTCCAGGTTTATGCAGATAGTGGTGTAGATATTTCCATGTTTAAACAGACAGCGGAGTAGATATTTCCATGTTTATACAGATAGCGGTGTAGATATTTCCATGTTTACACAGATAGTGTTGTAGATATTTCCATGTGTATGCAGATGGCAGTGTAGATAGTTGCAAGTTTATACAGATGTAGGTGTAGATATTTCCATGTTTATACAGATGACTGTGTAGATATTTCCATGTTTTTACAGATGGTGGTGTAGAGATTTCCATGTTTATACAGATAGTACTGTAGATATTACCCTGTTTACACAGATAGCGGTGTAGATATTTCCATGTTTACAGAGATAGCGGTGTAGATATTTCCATATTTGCACAGATTGTGGTGTAGATATTTCCATCTTTACACAGATAGCGGTGTACATATTTCCGTGTTTACACTGATAGCTGTGTAGATATTTCCATCTTTACACAGAGAGTGTTGTAGATATTTCCATGTTTCTACAGATAGCGGTTGAGATATTTCCATGTTTAAAGAAATGATGGTGTAGGAATTTCCATGTTTATAGAGATAGTGGTGTAGATATTTCCATGTATATACAGAGAGCGGTGTAGATATTTCCATGATCATACAGATGGCGGTGTAGATATTTCCATTTTAATACAGACGGCGGTGTAGATATTTCCTTGTTTATACAGATAGCGGTGTAGGTATTTCCTTGTTTATACAGATAGCGGTGTAGATATTTCAATCTTTATACAGATAGCGGTGTTGGTATTTTCATGTTTACACAGATAGCGGTGTAGATATTTCCAAGTTTACACAGTTAGCGTAGCAGATATTTTCTTGTTTATAAAGATAGCGGTGTAGATATTTCCATGTTTATGCAGATGGCGGTGTAGATATTTCCATGTTTATAGAGAGCGGTGTAGATATTTCCATGTTTATACAGATGGCTGTGTAGATATTTCCATGTGTATACAGATGGCAGTGCAGATATTTCCATGTTTATAAAGACGGTGGTGTAGACATTTTCATGTTTATACAGATGAGTGTGTAGATATCAGCGTGTTTATACAGATGGCGGTGTAGATATTTCCATGTTTATGCAGATTGCGGAGTAGATATTTCCAAGTACATTGAACGGCGGTGTAGATATTTCCATGTTTATAGAGATAGCGGTGTAGATATTTCCATGTTCATAGAGATTGCGGTTTATGTATTTCCATGTTTATAGTGATAACGGTGTAGATATTTCCATGTTAATACAGATAGCGATGTAGATATTTCCATACTTATACAGATAGCGGTGTAAATATTTGCATGTTTAAAGCGATAGTGGCGTAGATATTTCAATATTTATACAGATGACTGTGTAGGTATTTCCATCTGTATGCAGATGGCAGTGTAGATATTTCCATGTTTATAAAGATGGTGGTGTAGATATTTCCATTTTTATACAGATGACTGTGTAGATATTTGCATGATTTTACAGATGGCGGTGTAGATATTTCCATGTTTATAGATATAGCGGTGTAGATATTTGCATATTTATACAGATAGCGGTGTAGATATTTCCATGTTCATACAGATGGCGGTGTAGGTATTTCCATGTTTATACAGATGGCGGTGTAGATAGTTCCGTGTTTATGCAGGTGGCAGTGAAGGTATTTCCATGTTTATAGGGATAGCGGTGTAGATATTTCCATGTTTTCAGAGATACCGGTGTAGATATCCCCATCTTTGCTCAGATTGCGGTGTAGATATTGCCATCTTTACACAGATAGCGGTGTAGATATTTCCAAGTTTACACACATAGCGGTGTAGATATTTCCATGTTTACACAGATAGCATTGTAGGTATTTCCATGTTTCTAAAGGTAGCGGTGTAGATATTTCCTTGTTGATACAGATAACGGTGTAGATATTTCCATATTTATACAGATAGCGTTGAAGTTATTTCCACGTTTATACAGATAGCGGAGTAGATATTTCCACGTTTATACAGATAGCGGTGTAGATATTTCCATGTTATACAGATAGCGGTGTAGATATTTCCATCTTTATACAGATAGCAGTGTAGATATTTCCATGTTTATACAGATGGCGGTGTAGATAATTCCATGTTAAAACAGATGGCGGAGTAGATATTTCCTTGTTTATAAAGATAGCGGTGTAGATATTTCCATGTTTATACAGATAGCGGTGTAGATATTTCCATGTTTATAGAGATAGCGGTGTATATATTTCCATGTTTATAGAGATAGTGGAGTAGATATTTCCATATTTATAGAGATAGCGGTGTAGATATTTCCATGTTTATACAGATAACATTGTTGTTATTGCCATGTTTATACAGATGGCGGTGTAGATAATTCCATGTTAATACAGATAGCGATGTAGATATTTCCTTGTTTATACAGATAGCGGTGTTGATATTTCCATGTTTATACAGATAGCGGTGTAGATATTTCCATATTTATAAAGATAGCGGTATCGATATTTCCATGTTTGTACAGATAGCAGTGTAGATATTGCCATGTGTATACAGATGGCGGTGTGGATATTTCCATGTTTATACAGATAGCGGTGTAGGTATCTCCATGTTTACAGAGATTGCGGTGTAGATATTTCCATCTTTGCACAGTTTGCGGTGCAGATATTTCCAACTTTACACAGATAGCACTGTAGTTATTTCCTAATTTACACAGATAGCCGTGTAGATATTTCCATGTTTACACAGATAGCCTTGTAGATATTTCCATGTTTATACAGATGGCGGTGTAGATATTTTCATGTTTATAGAGATGGCTGTGTAGATATTTCCATGTTTATAGAGATTGTGGTGTAGATATTTCCATGTTTATAGAGATAGCGGTGTAGGTATTTCCATGTTTATAAAAATAACGGTGTAGATATTTCCATGTTTTTACATACAGCGGTGTAGTTATGTCCATGTTTAAAGAAATGGCGGTGTACGTATTTCCATGTTTATAGAGATAGTGGTGTAGATATTTCCATGTATATACAGATAGCGATGTAGATATTTCCATGTTTATACAGACAGCGGCGTTGGTATTTCCATGTTTATACAGATAGCAGTGTAGATATTTCCATGTTTATACAGCTTACGGAGTAGATATTTCCAACTTTACTCAGATGGCAGTGTAGATAATTCCATGTTTATACAGAGAGTGGTTTAGATAATTCTGTGATTATACAGATGGCGGTGCAGATAGTTCCATGTTTCTGGAGATGACGGTGTAGATATTTTCATGTTTATAGAGATGACGGTGTAGATATTTCCATGTTTATGGAGATTGCGGTTAAGATATTTCCATGTTTATAGACATAGAAGTGTAGGTGATTCCATGTTTATAGAGATAGCGGTGTAGATATTTCCAAGTTTATACAGATGGCTGTGTAGATATTTCCATGTATATGCAGATCGCAGTGTGAATATTTCCATGTTTATAGAGATGTTGGTGTAGATATTTCCATGTTTATACAAATGACTGTGTAGATATTTGCATGTTTATACAGATTGCGGTGTATATATTTCCATGTTTATGCAGATGGCGGTGTAGCTATTTCCAAGTTTATTGTACGGTGGTGTAGATATTTCCATGTTTATAGAAATAACGGTGTAGATATTTCCATGTTCATGGAGATAGCGGTGTAGGTATTTCCATGTTTATAGTGATAACGGTGTAGATATTTCCATGTTTATACAGATAGTGGGGTACATATTTTCATGTTTATACAGATGACCATGTAGGTATTTCCATGTTTACACAGATGGCGGTGTAGATATTTCCATGTGTGTAGAGATACCCATGTAGATATTTCCATGTTTATAGAGATAGCGGTGTAGTTATTTCCATGTTTATACAGATGGCTGTGTAGGCATTTCTATGTATATACAGATGGCAGTGTAGATATTTCCATGTTTATACAGATGGAGGTGTAAATATTTCCATGATTATATAGATGACACTGTAGATATTTTCATGTTTTCACAAATGGCGGTGTAGGTATTTCCATGTTTATACAGATAGCGGTCTGATTATTTCCATGTTTATACAGATAGCAGTGTACATATTTCCATGTTTATAGAAATGGCTGTGTAGATATTTCCATGTTTATACAGATGGCAGTGTATATATTTCCATGTTTGTTCAGATATTGATGTTGATATTTCCATGTTTATACAGATGACTGTGTAGATATTTCCATGTTTTTACAGATGGCGGTGTAGATATTTCCATGTTTATACAGATAGCAGTGTAGATATTACCATGTTAACACATATAGCGGTTTAGATATTTCCATCATTGCACAGATTGTGGTGTAGATATTTCCATCTTTAGACAAGTAGAGGTGTAGGTATTTCCATCTTTGCACAGATTGCGGTGTACATATTTCCATCTTTACACAGATAGCGGTGCAGATATTTCCATCTTTCCACAGATAGCGGTGAAGGTATTTCCATGTTTACACAGATAGTGGTGTAGATATTTCCATATTTATAAAGATAGCGGTATAGTTATTTCCATGTTTGTACAGATAGCAGTGTAGATATTGCCATGTGTATACAGATGGCGGTGTAGATATTTCCATATTTATACAGATAGCGGTGTAGATATCTCCATGTTTACAGAGATTGCGGTGTAGATATTTCCATCTTTGCACAGTTTGTGGTGCAGATATTTCCAACTTTTCACAGATAGCACTGTAGATATTTCCAAATTTACACAGATAGCCGTGTAGATATTTCCATGTTTACACAGATAGCCTTGTAGATATTTCCATGTTTATACAGATGGCGGTGTAGATATTTTCATGTTTATAGAGATGGCTGTGTAGATATTTCCATGTTTATAGAGATTGTGGTGTAGATATTTCCATGTTTATAGAGATAGCGGTGTAGGTATTTCCATGTTTATAAAAATAACGGTGTAGATATTTCCATGTTTTTACATACAGCGGTGTAGTTATGTCCATGTTTAAAGAAATGGCGGTGTACGTATTTCCATGTTTATAGAGATAGTGGTGTAGATATTTCCATGTATATACAGATAGCGATGTAGATATTTCCATGTTTATACAGACAGCGGCGTTGGTATTTCCATGTTTATACAGATAGCAGTGTAGATATTTCCATGTTTATACAGCTTACGGAGTAGATATTTCCAACTTTACTCAGATGGCAGTGTAGATAATTCCATGTTTATACAGAGAGTGGTTTAGATAATTCTGTGATTATACAGATGGCGGTGCAGATAGTTCCATGTTTCTGGAGATGACGGTGTAGATATTTTCATGTTTATAGAGATGACGGTGTAGATATTTCCATGTTTATGGAGATTGCGGTTAAGATATTTCCATGTTTATAGACATAGAAGTGTAGGTGATTCCATGTTTATAGAGATAGCGGTGTAGATATTTCCAAGTTTATACAGATGGCTGTGTAGATATTTCCATGTATATGCAGATCGCAGTGTGAATATTTCCATGTTTATAGAGATGTTGGTGTAGATATTTCCATGTTTATACAAATGACTGTGTAGATATTTGCATGTTTATACAGATTGCGGTGTATATATTTCCATGTTTATGCAGATGGCGGTGTAGCTATTTCCAAGTTTATTGTACGGTGGTGTAGATATTTCCATGTTTATAGAAATAACGGTGTAGATATTTCCATGTTCATGGAGATAGCGGTGTAGGTATTTCCATGTTTATAGTGATAACGGTGTAGATATTTCCATGTTTATACAGATAGTGGGGTACATATTTTCATGTTTATACAGATGACCATGTAGGTATTTCCATGTTTACACAGATGGCGGTGTAGATATTTCCATGTGTGTAGAGATACCCATGTAGATATTTCCATGTTTATAGAGATAGCGGTGTAGTTATTTCCATGTTTATACAGATGGCTGTGTAGGCATTTCTATGTATATACAGATGGCAGTGTAGATATTTCCATGTTTATACAGATGGAGGTGTAAATATTTCCATGATTATATAGATGACACTGTAGATATTTTCATGTTTTCACAAATGGCGGTGTAGGTATTTCCATGTTTATACAGATAGCGGTCTGATTATTTCCATGTTTATACAGATAGCAGTGTACATATTTCCATGTTTATAGAAATGGCTGTGTAGATATTTCCATGTTTATACAGATGGCAGTGTATATATTTCCATGTTTGTTCAGATATTGATGTTGATATTTCCATGTTTATACAGATGACTGTGTAGATATTTCCATGTTTTTACAGATGGCGGTGTAGATATTTCCATGTTTATACAGATAGCAGTGTAGATATTACCATGTTAACACATATAGCGGTTTAGATATTTCCATCATTGCACAGATTGTGGTGTAGATATTTCCATCTTTAGACAAGTAGAGGTGTAGGTATTTCCATCTTTGCACAGATTGCGGTGTACATATTTCCATCTTTACACAGATAGCGGTGCAGATATTTCCATCTTTCCACAGATAGCGGTGAAGGTATTTCCATGTTTACACAGATAGTGGTGTAGATATTTCCATATTTATAAAGATAGCGGTATAGTTATTTCCATGTTTGTACAGATAGCAGTGTAGATATTGCCATGTGTATACAGATGGCGGTGTAGATATTTCCATATTTATACAGATAGCGGTGTAGATATCTCCATGTTTACAGAGATTGCGGTGTAGATATTTCCATCTTTGCACAGTTTGTGGTGCAGATATTTCCAACTTTTCACAGATAGCACTGTAGATATTTCCAAATTTACACAGATAGCTGTGTAGATATTTCCATGTTTACACAGATAACCTTGTAGATATTTCCATGTTTATACAGATGGCGGTGTAGATATTTTCATGTTTATAGAGATGGCTGTGTAGATATTTCCATGTTTATAGAGATTGTGGTGTAAATATTTCCATGTTTTTAGAGATAGCGGTGTAGGTATTTCCATGTTTATAGAAATAACGGTGTAGATATTTCCATGCTTATACATACAGCGGTGTAGATATGTCCATGTTTAAAGAAATGGCGGTGTACGTATTTCCATGTTTATAGAGATAGTGGTGTAGATATTTCCATGTATATACAGATAGCGATGTAGATATTTCCATGTTTATACGGATAGCGGTGTTGGTATTTCCATGTTTATACAGATTGCAGTGTAGATATTTCCATGTTTATACAACTTACGGTGTAGATATTTCCAGCTTTATTCAGATGGCAGTGTAGATAATTCCATGTTTCTACAGAGAGTGGTTTAGTTAATTCTGTGTTTATACAGATGGCGGTGCAGATAGTTCCATGTTTATGGAGATGACGGTGTAGATATTTTCACGTTTATAGAGATGACGGTGTAGATATTTCCATGTTTATGGAGATTGCGGTTAAGATATTTCCATGTTTATAGACATAGAAGTGTAGGTGATTCCATGTTTATAGAGATAGCGGTGTAGATATTTCCATGTTTATACAGATGGCTGTGTAGATATTTCCATGTGTATGCAGATCGCAGTGTGAATATTTCCATGTTTAAAGAGATAGCGGTGTAGATATTTCCATGTTTATACAGATGGCTTTGTAGATATTTCCGTGTTTATACAGATCGTGGTGAAAATATTTCCAAGTTTATACAGATCGCGGTGTAGATGTTTCCATGTTTATACAGATCGCGGTGTAGATATTTCCGTGTTTATACAGATAGCGGTGTAGTTATTTCCATGTTTATACAGATAGCGGTGTAGATATTTCCATGTTTATAGAGATAGCGGTGTAGTTATTTCCATGTTTATACACATAGCGGTGTAGATATTTCCATGTTTATATAGATGGCGTTGTAGATATTTCCATGTTTATACCGATAGCGGTGTTGCTATTTCCACGTTTATACAAATAGCATTGTAGATATTTCCATGTTTATAAAGCTCGCGGTTCAGATATTTATATCTTTATACAGATGGCATTGTAGATATTTCCTTATTCACACTGATGAATGTGTAGATGTTTCCATGTTTATACAGATGGCGGAGTAGTTAGTTCCATGTTTATGGAGATGGCAGTGTAGATATTTTCATGTTTTTAGAGATTGCGGTGTAGATATTTCCATGTATATAGAGATAGCAGTGTAGATATTTTCATGTTTATACAGATGGCTGTGTAGATATTTACATGCGTATACAGATGGCATTGTAGATGTTTCCATGTTTATACACATGATTGTTTAGTTATTTCCAAGTTTTTACAGATGGCAGTGCAGATATTTCCATGTTTATAGAGATAGCGGTGTAGATATTTCCGTGTTTGTACAGATGTCGGTGTTGATATTTCCATTTATACACAGATGGCCGTGTAGATATTCCCATGTTTATAGAGATGGCGGCGTATATATTTCCATGTTTACACAGATGGTGGTGTAGATATTTCCGTGTTTATACACATGGCGGAGTAGATACTTCCATCTTTATGGAGATGGCAGTGTAGATATTTTCATATTTATAGAGATGGCGGTGTAGATATTTCCATGTTTATAGAGACAGCAGTGTAGATATTTACATGTTTATACAGATGGCTTTGTAGATATTTCCATGTGTATACAGATGGCATTGTAGCAATTTCCATGTTTATACAGATGACTGTATAGGTATTTCCATGTTTATAGAGATAGAGGTGTAGATATTTCCATGGATATGCAGATGGCGGTGGAGATATTTCCATGTTTATACAGATAGCGGTGTAGATATTTCCATGTTTACACAGATGGTGGTGTAGATATTTCCGTGTTTATACACATGGCGGAGTAGATACTTCCATCTTTATGGAGATGGCAGTGTAGATATTTCCATGTTTATTCAGATGACTGTGTAGATATTTCCATGTTTTTACAGATGGCAGTGTGGATATTTCAATGTTTATAGAGATGGCGCTGTAGATATTTCCATGTTTATACAGATAACGGTGGAGATATTTCCATGTTTATACAGAGAGCAGTGGAGATATATCCAAGTTTATACACATAGCGGTGTACATACTTCCATGTTTATAGAGACAGCGGTGTAGGTATTTCCATGTTTATACAGATACCTGTACATATATTTCCATGTTTATACAGATGCCTATGCAGATATCTCCATATTTATTCAGAGGGCTGTGTAGATATTTCTATGTTTATACAGATGGCAGTGTAGATATTTCCATGTTCCTACACATGACTGTGTAGGTATTTCCATGTTTATACAGATGGCTTTGTAGATATTTCCATGTCTATAGAGATAGCGGTGCAGATATTTCCATGTTTATACAGATAGCGGTGTATATATTTCCATGTTTATACAGATCGTGCTGTAGATATTTCCATGTTTATACAGATACCGGTGTAGATATTTCCATGTTTATACAGACCGCAGTGTATATATTTCCATGTTTATAGAGATAGCAGTGTAGATATTTCCAAGTTTGTACAGATGGGGGTGTTGATGTTTCCATCTATACACAGTTTTCCGTGTAGGTATTTCCATGTGTATACAGATGGCATTGTAGATATTTCCATCTTTATACAGTTGGTGGTGTAGATATTTCCATGTTTACACAGATGACTGTATAGGTATTTCCATGTTTATACAGATGGCGGTGTAGATTTATCCATGTTTATAGAGATAGCAGAGTAGATATTTCCATATTTATACAGATAACGGTGTAGAAATATCCGTGTTTATACAGATAGCTGTGTAAATATTTCCATGTTTATACAAGTCACGGTGTAGATATTTCCTTGTTTATACAAACAGCGGTGTAGTTATTTCCATGTTTATACAGATAGCGGCATAGATATTTCCATGTATATACAGATGGCTGTGTAGATATTTCCATGTTTATACAGATGGCTTTGTAGATATTTCCATGTTTATACAGATGACTTTGTAGGTATTTCCATGTTTATACAGATGGCGGTGTAGATAATTCCATCTTTATAGAGATAGCTGTGTAGATATTTCAATGTTTATAAAGATCGCGGTGTAGATATTTCCATGTTTATACAGATAGCGGTGTAGATATTTCCATGTTTATAGAGATAGCTGTGTAGATATTTCCATGTTTATACAGATCGCGGTGTAGATATTTCCATGTTTATACGGATAGCGGTGTAGATATTTCCATGTTTATACAGATAGCGGTGTAGAAATTTCCATGTTTATAGAGATAGCGGTGTAGTTATTTCCATGTTTATAGACATAGCGGTGTAGATATTTCCATGTTTATATAGATGGCGTTGTAGATATTTCTATGTTTATACCGATAGCGGTGTTGGTATTTCCACGTTTATACAGATAGCGATGTAGATATTTCCATGTTTATACAGCTCGCGGTGCAGATATTTATATCTTTATACAGATGGCATTGTAGATATTTCCTTATTCACACAGATGGCGGTGTAGATGTTTCCATGTTTATATAGATGGCGGAGTGGTTAGTTCCATGTTTGTGGAGATGGCAGTGTAGATATTTTCATGTTTATAGAGATGGCGGTGTAGATATTTCCATGTTTATAGAGATAGCAATGTAGATATTTACATGTTTATACAGATGGCTGTGTAGACATTTCCATGTGTATACAGATGGCATTGTAGATATTTCCATGTTTATACAGATGACTCTATACGCATTTCCATGTTTATAGAGATAGAGGTGTAGATATTTCCATGGATATGCAGATGGCGGTGGATATATTTCCATGTTTATACAGATAGCGGTGTAGATATTTCCATGTTTACACAGATGGTGGTGTAGATATTTCCGTGTTTATACACATGGCGGAGTAGATACTTCCATCTTTATGGAGATGGCAGTGTAGATATTTTCATGTTTATAGAGATGGCGGTGTAGATATTTCCATATTTATAGAGATAGCGGTGTAGATATTTCCATCTTTCTACAGATGGCAGTGTAGATAATTCCATGTTTATACAGATGGCAGTGTAGATATTTCCTTGTGTATACAGATGGTATTGTAATTATTTCCATGTTTTTACAGATGGTGGCGTAGATATTTCCATGTTTATTCAGATGACTGTGTAGATATCTCCATGTTTTTACAGATCGCATTGTAGATTTTTCAATGTTTATAGGCATGGCGCTGTAGATATTTCCATGTTTATACAGATAACGGTGGAGATATTTCCATGTTTATACAGAGAGCAGTGGAGATATTTCCATGTTTATACACATAGCGGTGTACATATTTCCATGTTTATAGAGACAGCGGTGTAGGTATTTCCATGTTTATACAGACAGAGGTGCAGATATTTCCATGTTTACACAGATGCCTATGCAGATATTTCCATATTTATACAGAGGGCTGTGTAGATATTTCTATGTTTATACAGATGGCAGTGTAGATATTTAAATGTTCCTACACATGACTGTGTAGGTATTTCCATGTTTATACAGATGTCTTTGTAGATATTTCCATGTTTATAGAGAGAGCAGTGCAGACATTTCCATGTTTATACAGATAGCGGTGTATATATTCCCATGATTATACAGATCATGGTGTAGATATTTCCATGTTGATACAGATACCGGCATAGATATTTCCATGTTTATACAGACCGCAGTGTAGATATTCCCATGTTTATAGAGATAGCAGTGTAGATATTTCCATGTTTGTTCACATGGCGGTGTTGATGTTTCCATCTATACACAGATTGCCGTGTAGGTATTTCCATGTCTATACAGATGGCATTGTAGATATTTCCATGTTTATACAGATGGTGATGTAGATATTTCCATGTTTACACAGATGACTTTATAGGTATTTCCATGTTTATACAGATGGCGGTGTGGATATTTCCATGTTTATAGAGATAGCGGTGTAGATATTTCCATATTTATACAGATAACGGTGTAGAAATTTCCATGTTTATACAGATAGCGGTGTAAATATTTCCATATTTATACAATTCACGGTGTAGATATTTCCTTGTTCATACAAATAGCGGTGTAGTTATTTCCATGTTTATACAGATAGTGGTGTAGATATTTCCATGTCTATACAGATGGCTGTGTAGATATTTCCATGTTTATACAGATGGCTTTGTAGATATTTCCATGTTTATAGAAATGACATTGTAGGTATTTCCATGTTTATACAGATGGCGGTGTAGATATTTCCATGTTTATAGAGATAGCTTTGTAGATATTTACATGTTTATACAGATCGCGGTGTAGATATTTCCATGTTTATACAGATAGCGGTGTAGAGATTTCCATGTTTATACAGATAGCGGTGTAGTTATTTCCATGTTTATAGAGATAACTGTGTAGTTATTTCCATGTTTATAGACATAGCGGTGTAGATATATCCATGTTTATATAGATGGCATTGTAGATATTTCTATGTTTATACCGATAGCGGTGTTGGTATTTCCACATTTATACAGATAGCGATGTAGATATTTCCATGTTCATACAGCTCGCGGTGCAGATATTTATATCTTTATACAGATGGCATTGTAGATATTTCCTTATTCACACAGATGGCGGTGTAGATGTTTCCATGTTTATACAGATGGCGGAGTAGTTAGTTCCATGTTTATGGAGGTGGCAGTGTATACATTTTCATGTTGATAGAGATGGCGGTGTAGATATTTCCATGTTTATAGAGATAGCAGTGTAGATATTTACATGTCTATACAGATGGCTGTGTAGATATTTCCATGTGTATACAGATGGCATTGTAGATATTTCCATGTTTATACAGATGACTGTATAGGTATTTCCATGGTTTTATAGATGGCAGTGCAGATATTTCCATGTTTATAGAGATAGCGGTGTAGATATTTCCATGTTTGTACAGATGGCGGTGTTCATATTTCCATCTATACACAGATGGCCGTGTAGATATTTCCATGTTTATACAGATGGCGGCGTAGATATTTCCATGGATATGCAGATGGCGGTGGAGATATTTCCATGTTTATACAGATAGCGGTGTAGATATTTCCATGTTTAAACAGATGGTGGTGTAGATATTTCCGTGTTTATACACATGGCGGAGTAGATACCTATATCTTTATGGAGATGGCAGTGTAGATATTTTCATGTTTATAGAGATAGCGGTGTAGATACTTCCATCTTTCTACAGATGGCCGTGTAGATAATTCCATGTTTATACAGATGGCCGTGTAGATATTTCCATGTGCATACAGATGGTATTGTAGGTATTTCCATGTTTATACAGATGGTGGTGTAGATATTTCCACGTTTATTCAGATGACTCTGTAGATATTTCCATGTATTTACAGATGGAAGTGTAGATTTGTCAATGTTTATAGAGATGGCGCTGTAGATATTTCCATGTTTACAGATAACGGTGGAGATATTTCCATGTTTATACAGAGAGCAGTGGAGATAATTCCATGTTTATACACATAGCGGTGTAGATAATTCCATGTTTATAGAGACAGCGGTGTAGGTATTTCCATATTTATACAGATAGCGGTGCAGATATTACCAGGTTTACACAGATGCCTATGCAGATATTTCCATATTTATACAGAGGGCTGTGTAGATATTTATATGTTTATACAGATCGCAGTGTAGTTATATAAATGTTCCTACACATGACTGTGTAGGTATTTCCAGGTTTATACAGATGGCGGTGTAGATATTTCATGTTTATAGAGATAGGGGTGTAGATATTTCCATATTTATACAGATAACGGTGTAGAAATTTCCATGTTTATACAGATAGCGGTGTAAATATTTCCATGTTTATACAAGTCACGGTGTAGATATATCCTTGTTCATACAAATAGCGGTGTAGTTATTTCCATGTTTATACAGAGAGTGGTGTAGATATTTCCATGTATATACAGATGGCTGTGTAGATATTTCCATGTTTATACAGATGGCTTTGTAGATACTTCCATGTTTATACAGATGACATTGTAGATATTTCCTTCTTTATACAGATCGCGGTGTAGATATTTCCATGTTTATAGAGATAGCTTTGTAGATATTTCCATGTTTATACAGATAGCGGTGCAGATATTTCCATGTTTGTACAGATGGCGGTGTTGATATTTCCATCTATACACAGATGACCATGAAGGTATTTCCATGTTTATACAGATGGCGACGCAGATATTTCCATGGATATGTAGATGGCGGTGTAGATATTTCCATGTTTATATAGATAGCGGTGTAGTTATTTCCATGTTTAAATGGATAGCGGTGTAGATATTTCCAAGTATATACACATGGCTCTGTAGATATTTTCATGTTTATACAGATGGCGGTGTAGATATTTCCATGTTTACACAGATAACTTTGTAAGTATTTCCATGTTTATATATATGGCAGTGTAGATATTTCGAAGTTTATACATATAGCAGTGGAGATATTTCCATGTTTATACAGAGAGCGGTGTAGATATTTCCATGTTTATACTGATCGTGGTGTAGATATTTCCATGTTTATAGAGATGGCGGTGTAGATATTTCCATGTTCATAGAGATAGCGGTGTTGATTTTTCCATGTTTATAGAGATAGCGGTGTGGATATTTCCATGTTTATACAGATAGGGGTGTAGATATTTCCATGTTTTTACAGATATCGGTGTAGATATTTCCATGCTTACACAGATTGCGGTGAAAATATTTCCATCTTTCTACAGATGGCACTGTAGATATTTTCATGTTTATACAGATGGCGGTGTAGATATTTCCATGTTTATATAGATGGTGGTTTAGATATTTCCATGTTTATAAAGATAGCGGTGCAGATATTTCCATGTTTATAAAGATCACGGTGTAGATATTTCCATGTTTATACAGATCGTGGAGTAGATATTTCCATGTTTATACAGATAGCGGTGTAGATATTTCCATGTTTATACAGATAGCGATGTAGATATTTTCATGTTTATTGAGATAGCGTTGTAGGTATTTCCATGTTTATAGACATAGCGGTGTAGGTATTTCCATGTTTTTATAGATGGCGTTGTTGATATTTCCATGTTTATACCGATAGCGGTGTTGCTATTTCCACGTTTATACAGATAGCGATGTAGATATTTCCATGTTTATACAGCACGCGGTCCAGATATTTTTATCTTTATACAGATGGCTTTGTAGGTATTTCCTTATTCACACAGATGGCGGTGTAGAAGTTTCCATGTTTATACAGATGGCGGAGTAGTTAGTTCCATGTTTATGGAGATGGCAGTGTAGATATTTTCATGTTTATAGAGATGGCGGTGTAGATATTTCCATATTTATAGAGATATCAGTGTAGATATTTACATGTTTATACAGATGGCTGTGTAGATATTTCGATGTGTATACAGATGGCATTGTAGATATTTCCATGTTTATACAGATGACTGTATAGTTATTTCCATGTTTTACAGATGGCAGTGAAGATATTTCCATGTTTATAGAGATAGCGGTGTAGGTATTTCCATGTTTCTACAGATGGTGGTGCTGATATTTCCATCTATACACAGATGGCCGTGTAGATATTTCCATGTTTATACAGATGGCGGCGTAGATATTTCCATGGACATGCAGATGGCGGTGTAGATATTTCCATGTTTAAACAGATAGTGGTGTAGATATTTCCACGTTTACTCAGATGGTGGTGTAGATATTTCCGTGTTTATACACATGGCGGAGTAGATACTTCCATCTTTATGGAGATGGCAGTGTAGATATTTTCATGTTTATAGAGATGGCGGTGTAGGTATTTCCATATTTATAGAGATAGCGGTGTAGATATTTCCATCTTTTTACAGATGGCAGTGTAGATATTTCCATGTATATACAGATGGCGGTGAAGATATTTCCATAGTTATACAGATGTCTGTGTAGATATTTCCATGTGTATACAGACGTTATTGTAGATATATCCATGTTTATACAGATGTTGTTGTAGATATTTCCATGTTTATTCAGATGACTGTGTAGATATTTCCATGTTTTCACAGATAGCAGTGTAGGTATTTCAATGTTTATAGAGATGGCGCTGTAGATATTTCCATGTTTATACAAATAACGGTGGAGATATTTCCATGTTTATACAGAGAGCAGTGGAGATATTTCCATGTTTATACACATAGCAGTGTACATATTTCCATGTTTGTAGAGACAGCGGTGTAGGTATTTCCATGTTTATACAGACAGCGGTGCAGATATTTCCATGTTTATACAGATGCCTATGCAGGTATTTCCATATTTATAAAGATGGCAGTTTAGATATTTCCATGTTTATACAGATGGCAGTGTAGGTATTTAAATGTTCCTACACATGACTGTGTAGGTATTTCCATGTTTATACAGATGTCTTTGTAGATATTTCCATGTTTATAGAGATAGCACTGTAGATATTTCCATGTTTGTACAGATGGCGGTGTTGAAGTTTCCATCTTTACACAGATTGCCTTGCAGGTATTTCCATGTGTATACAGATGGAATTGTAGATATTTCCAGGTTTATACAGATGGTGGTGTAGATATTTCCATGTTTACACAGGTGACTGTATAGGTATTTCCTTGTTTATGCAGATGGAGGGGTAGATATTTCCATGTTTATAGAGATAGCGGTGTAGATATTTCCATATTTATACAGATAATGTTGTAGAAATTTCCATGTTTATACATATAGTGGTGTAAATATTTCCATGTTTATACAAGTCACGGTGTAGATATTTCCTTGTTTATACAAATAGCGGCGTAGTTATTTCCATGTTTGTACAGGTAGTGGTGTAGATATTTCCATGTATATACAGATGGCTGTGTACATATTTCCATGTTTATACAGATGGCTTTGTAGATATTTCCATGTTTATATAGATGACATTGTAGGTATTTCCAAGTTTATACAGATGGCGGTGTAGATATTTCCAAGTTTATAGAGATAGCTGTGTAGATATTTCCATGTTTATACAGATCACGGTGTAGATACTTCCATGTTTACACAGATTGTGGTGTAGATATATCGGTGTTTATGCACATGGCGGAGTAGATACTTCCATCTTTATGGAGATGGCAGTGTAGATATTTTCATGTTTATAGAGATAGAGGTGTAGATATTTCCATATTTATAGAGATAGCAGTGTAGATATTTCCATCTTTCTACAGATGTCTGTGTAGATATTTCCATGTGTATACAGATGGTATTGTAGGTATATCCATGTTTATACAGATGGTGTTGTAGATATTTCCATGTTTATTCAGATGACTGTGTAGATATTTCCATGTTTTGACAGATGACAGTGTAGATATTTCAATGTTTATAGAGATGGCGCTATAGATACTTCCATGTTTATACAGATAACGGTGGAGATATTTCCATGTTTATACAGAGAGCAGTGGAGATATTTCCATGTTTATACACATAGCGGTGTACATATTTCCATGTTTATAGAGACAGCGGTGTAGGTATTTCCATGTTTATACAGATAGCGGTGCAGATATTTCCATGTTTATACAGATGCCTATGCAGATATTTCCATGTTTATACAGATGGCAGAGTAGATATTTCCATGTTTATACAGATGACAGTGTAGATATTTAAATGTTCCTACACATGACTGTGTAGGTATTTCCATGTTTATACAGATGTCTTTGAAGATATTTCCATGTTTGTAGAGATAGTGGTGCAGATATTTCCATGTTTATACAGATAGCGGTGTATATATTTCCATGTTTATACAGACCGTGGTGTAGATATTTCCATGTTTATACAGATACCGGTGTAGATATTTCCATGTTTATACAGACCGCACTGTAGATATTTCCAAGTTTATAGAGATAGCACTGTAGATATTTCCATGTTTGTACAGATGGCGGTGTTGATGTTTCCATCTATACACAGATTGCCGTGTAGGTATTTCCATGTGTATACAGATGGCATTGTAGATATTTCCAAGGTTATACAGATGGTGGTGTAGATATTTCCATGTTTACACAGATGACTTTATAGGTATTTCCATGTTTATACAGATGGCGGTGTAGATATTTCCATATTTATACAGATAAATGTGTAGAAATTTCCATGTTTATACAGATAGCATTGTAAATATTTCCATGTTTATACAGATCACGGTGTAGATATTTCCATGTTTATAGAGATAGTGGTGTAGATATTTCCATGTTTATACAGATAGCGGAGTAGATATTTCCATGTTTATACAGACCGCGGTGTAGATATTTCCATGTTTATACAGATAGCGGTGCGGATATTTCCATGTTTGTACAGATGGCGGTGCTGATATTTCCATCTATACACAGATGACCGTGTAGATATTTCCATGTTTATACAGATGGCGGCGCAGTTATTTCTATGGATATGTAGATGATGGTGTAGATATTTCCATGTATATACAGATAGCGCTGTACTTATTTCCATGTTTATATAGACAGCGGTGTAGATATTTCCATGTATGTACACATGGCTGTGTAGATATTTCCAGGTTTATACAGATGGCGGTGTAGATATTTCCATGTTTATACAGATAACTTTGTAAGTATTTCCATGTTTACAGATGGCGGTGTAGATATTTCGATGTTTATAGAGATAGCAGTGGAGATATTTCCATGTTTATACAGATGGCGGTGTAGATATTTCCATGTTTATACCGATAGAATTGAAGATATTTCCATGTTTATACAGATAGCAGTGTAGATATTTCCACTTATATAGAGATAGCGGCTTAGATATTTCATATTTATACAGATAGCGGTGTAGATATTTCCATGTTTATACAGTTACCTGTGTAGATATTTCCATGTTTATACAGACCGCCGTGTATACATTTCCATGTTTATAGGGATAGCAGTGTAGATATTTCCAAGTTTGTACAGATGGCAGTGTTGAAGTTTCCATCTATACACAGATTGCCTTGTAGGTATTTCCATGTGTATACAGATGGCATTGTAGATATTTCCATGTTTATACAGATGGCGGTGTAGGTATTTCCATGTTTACACAGGTGACTGTATAGGTATTTCCATGTTTATACAGATGGCGGTGTAGATATTTCCATGTTTATAGAGATAGCGGTGTAGATATTTCCATATTTATACAGATAATGGTGTACAATTTTCCATGTTTATACATATAGCGGTGGAAATATTTCCATGTTTATACAAGTCACGGAGTATATATTTCCTTGTTTATACAAATAGGGGTGTAGTTATTTCCATGTTTATACAGGTAGTGGTGTAGATATTTCCATGTATATACAGATGGCGGTGTAGATATTTCCAAGTTTATAGAGATAGCTGTGTAGATATTTCCGTGTTTATACAGATCGAGTGGTAGATACTTCCATTTTTACACAGATTGTGGTGTAGATATTTCCGTGTTTATACACATGGCGGAGAAGATACTTCCATCTTTATGGAGATGGCAGTGTAGATATTTTCATGTTTATATAGATGGCGGTGTAGATATTTCCATATCTATAGAGATAGCGGTGTAGATATTTCCATCTTTCTACAGATGGCAGTGTAGATATTTCCATGTTTATACAGATGGCGGTGTAGATATTTCCATATTTATACAGATGTCTGTGTAGATATTTCCATGTGTATACAGATGGTATTGTAGGTATATCCATGTTTATACAGATGGTGTTGTAGATATTTCCATTTTATTCAGATGACTGTGTAGATATTTCCATGTTTTGACAGATGACAGTGTAGATATTTCAATGTTTATAGAGATGGCGCTATAGATATTTCCATGTTTATACAGATAACGGTGGAGATATTTCCATGTTTATACAGAGAGCAGTGGAGATTTTTCCATGTTTATACACATAGCGGTGTATATATTTCCATGTTTATAGAGACAGCGGTGTAGGTATTTCCATGTTTATACAGATAGCGGTGCAGATATTTCCATGTTTATACAGATGCCTATGCAGATATTTCCATATTTATACAGATGGCAGTGTAGATATTTCCATGTTTATACAGATGTCAGTGTAGATATTTAAATGTTCCTACACATGACTGTGTAGGTATTTCCATGTTTATACAGATAACTTTGTAAGTATTTCCATGTTTATACTGATCGTGGTGTAGATATTTCCATGTTTATAGAGATGGCGGTGTAGATATTTCCATGTTCATAGAGATAGCGGTGTTGATATTTCCATGTTTATAGAGATAGCGGTGTGGATATTTCCATGTCTATACAGATAGGGGTGTAGATATTTCCATGTTTTTACAGATATCGGTGTAGATATTTCCATGCTTACACAGATTGCGGTGAAAATATTTCCATCTTTCTACAGATGGCATTGTAGATATTTTGATGTTTATACAGATGGCGGTGTAGATATTTCCCTGTTTATATAGACGGTGGTTTAGATGTTTCTATGTTTATACAGATCGCGGTGAAGATATTTCCATGTTTATAAAGATCGCGGTGTAGATATTTCCATGTTTATACAGATCGTGGTCTAGATATTTCCATTTTTATACAGATAGAGGTGTAGATATTTCCATGTTTATACAGATAGCGGTGTAGATATTTTCATGTTTATTGAGATAGTGGTGTAGGTATTTCCAGGTTTATAGACATAGCGGTGTAGGTATTTCCATGTTTTTATAAATGGCGTTGTTGATATTTCCATGTTTATACCAATAGCGGTGTTGCTATTTCCACGTTTATACAAATAGCGATGTAGATATTTCCATTTTTATACAGCTCGCGGTGCAGATATTTATAACTTTATACAGATGGCATTGTAGATATTTCCTTATTCACACAGATGGCGGTGTAGATGTTTCCATGTTTATACAGATGGCGGAGTAGTTAGTTCCATGTTTATGGAGATGGCAGTGTAGATATTTTCATGTTTATAGAGATGGTGGTGTAGATATTTCCATGTATATAGAGATAGCAGTGTAGATATTTACATGTTTATACAGATGGCTGAGTAGATATTTCCATGTGTATACAGATGGCATTGTAGATATTTCCATGTTTATACAGATGACTGTAAAGTTATTTTCTTGTTTTACAGATGGCAGTGAAGATATTTCCATGTTTATAGAGATTGCGGTGTAGATATTTCCATGTTTCTACAGATGGTGGTGCTGATATTTCCATGTATACACAGATGGCCGTGTAGATATTTCCATGTTTATACAGATGGCGGCGCAGATATTTCCATGGACATGCAGATGGCGGTGTAGGTATTTCCATGTTTAAACAGATAGCGGTGTAGATATTTCCATGTTTACACAGATGGTGGTGTAGATATTTCCGTGTTTATACACATGGCGGAGTAGATACTTCCATCTTTATGGAGATGGCAGTGTAGATATTTTCATGTTTATAGAGATGGCGGTGTATGTATTTCTATATTTATAGAGATAGCGGTGTAGATATTTCCATCTTTTTACAGATGGCAGTGTAGATATTTCCATGTATATACAGATGGCGGTGAAGATATTTCCATATTTATACAGATGTCTGTGTAGATATTTCCATGTGTATACAGATGGTATAGTAGGTATATCCATGTTTATACAGATGTTGTAGTAGATATTTCCATGTTTATTCAGATGACTGTGTAGATATTTCCATGTTTTGACAGATGGCAGGGTAGATATTTCAATGTTTATAGAGATGGCACTGTAGATATTTCCATGTTTATTCAAATAACGGTGGAGACATTTCCATGTTTATACAGAGAGCAGTGGAGATATTTCCATGTTCATACACATAGCAGTGTACATATTTCCATGTTTATAGAGACAGCGGTGTAGGTATTTCCATGTTTATACAGATAGCGGTGCAGATATTTGCATGTTTATACAGATGCCTATGCAGATATTTCCATATTTATACAGATGGCAGTGTAGATATTTCCATGTTTATACAGATGGCAGTGTAGGTATTTAAATGTTCCTACACATGACTGTGTAGGTATTTCCATGTTTATACAGATGTCTTTGTAGATATTTCCATGTTTATAGTGATAGTGGTGCAGATATTTCCATGTGTATACAGATGCCTATGCAGATATCTCCATATTTATACAGAGGGGTGTGTACATATTTCTATGTGTATACAGATGGCAGTGTAGATATTTCCATGTTCCTACACATGACTGTGTAGTTATTTCCATGTTTATACAGATGGCTTTGTAGATATTTCCATGTCTATAGAGATAGCGGTGCAGATATTACCATGTTTATAGAAATAGCGGTGTATATATTTCCATGTTTATACAGATCGTGGTGTAGATATTTCCATGTTTATACAGATACCGGTGTAGATATTTCCATGTATATACAGACCGCCGTGTATTCATTTCCATGTTTATAGAGATAGCAGTGTAGATATTTCCAAGTTTGTACTGATGGCGGTGTTGAAGTTTCCATCTATACACAGATTGCCTTGTAGGTATTTCCATGTGTATACAGATGGCATTGTAGATATTTCCATGTATATACAGATGGTGGTGTAGATATTTCCATGTTTACACAGGTGACTGTATAGGTATTTCCATGTGTATACAGATGGCGGTGTAGATATTTCCATGTTTATAGAGATAGCGGTGTAGATATTTCCATATTTATACAGATAATGGTGTAGAAATTTCCATGTTTATACATATAGTGGTGTAAATATTTCCATGTTTATACAAGTCACGGTGTAGATATTTCCTTGTTTATACAAATGGCGGTGTAGTTATTTCCATGTTTACAGGTAGTGGTGTAGATATGTCCATGTATATACAGATGGCTGTGTACATATTTCCATGTTTATACAGATGGCTTTGTAGATATTTCCATGTTTATATAGATGACATTGTAGGTATTTCCATGTTTATACAGATGGCGGTGTAGATATTTCCATGTTTATAGAGATAGCTGTGTAGATATTTCCATGTTTATACAGATCACGGTGTAGATACTTCCATGTTTACACAGATTGTGGTGTAGATATTTCCGTGTTTATACACATTGCGGAGTAGATACTTCCATCTTTATGGAGATGGCAGTGTAGATATTTTCATGTTTATATAGATGGCGGTGTAGATATTTCCATATTTATAGAGATAGCGGTGTAGATATTTCCATCTTTCTACAGATGGCAGTGTAGATATTTCCATGTTTATACAGATGGCGGTGTAGATATTTCCATATTTTTACAGATGTCTGTGTAGATATTTCCATGTGTATACAGATGGTATTGTAGGTATATCCATGTTTATACAGATGGTGTTGTAGATATTTCCATGTTTATTCAGATGATTGTGTAGATATTTCCATGTTTTGACAGATGACAGTGTAGATATTTCAATGTTTATAGAGATGGCGCTATAGATATTTCCATGTTTATACAGATAACGGTGGAGATATTTCCATGTTTATACAGAGAGCAGTGGAGATTTTTCCATGTTTATACACATAGCGGTGTATATATTTCCATGTTTATAGAGACAGCGGTGTAGGTATTTCCATGTTTATACAGATAGCGGTGCAGATATTTCCATGTTTATACAGATGCCTATGCAGATATTTCCATATTTATACAGATGGCAGTGTAGATATTTCCATGTTTATACAGATGTCAGTGTAGATATTTAAATGTTCCTACACATGACTGTGTAGGTATTTCCATGTTTATACAGATGTCTTTGAAGATATTTCCATGTTTGTAGAGATAGTGGTGCTGATATTTCCATGTTTACACAGATAACGGTGTATATATTTCCATGTTTATACAGATCGTGGTGTAGATATTTCCATGTTTATACAGATACCGGTGTAGATATTTCCATGTTTATACAGACCGCAGTGTAGATATTTCCATGTTTATAGAGATAGCACTGTAGATATTTCCATGTTTGTACAGAAGGCGGTGTTGATGTTTCCATCTATGCACAGATTGCCGTGTAGGTATTTCCATGTGTATACAGATGGCATTGTAGATATTTCCATGTTTATACAGATGGTGGTGTAGATATTTCCATGTTTACACAGGTGACTGTATAGGTATTTCCATGTGTATACAGATGGCGGTGTAGATATTTCCATGTTTATAGAGATAGCGGTGTAGATATTTCCATATTTATACAGATAATGGTGTAGAAATTTCCATGTTTATACATATAGCGGTGTAAATATTTCCATGTTTATACAAGTCACGGTTTAGATATTTCCTTGTTTATACAAATAGCGGTGTAGTTATTTCCATGTTTATACAGGTAGTGGTGTAGATATTTCCATGTATATACAGACGGCTGTGTACATATTTCCATGTTTATACAGATGGCTTTGTAGATATTTCCATGTTTATATAGATGACATTGTAGGTATTTCTATGTTTATACAGATGGCGGTGTAGATATTTCCATGTTTGTGGAAATAGCTGTGTGGATATTTCCATGTTTATACAGATCATGGTGTAGATACTTCCATGTTTACACAGATTGTTGTGTAGATATTTCCGTGTTTATACACATGGCGGAGTAGATACTTCCATCTTTATCGAGATGGCAGTGTAGCTATTTTCATGTTTATAGAGATGGCGGTGTACATATTTCCATATTTATAGAGATAGCGGTGTAGATATTTCCATCTTTCTACAGATGGCAGTGTAGATATTTCCATGTTTATACAGATGGCGGTGTAGATATTTCCATATTTATACAGATGTCTGTGTAGATATTTCCACGTGTATACAGATGGTATTGTAGGTATATCCATGTTTATACAGATGGTGTTGTAGATGTTTCCATGTTTATTGAGATGACTGTGTAGATATTTCCTTGTTTTGACAGATGACAGTGTAGATATTTCAATGTTTATAGAGATGGCGCTATAGATATTTCCATGTTTATACAGATAACGGTGGAGATATTTCCATGTTTATACAGAGAGCAGTGGAGATATTTCCATGTTTATACACATAGCGGTGTACATATTTCCATGTTTATAGAGACAGCGGTGTAGGTATTTCCATGTTTATACATATAGCGGTGCAGATATTTCCATGTTTATACAGATGCCTATGCAGATATTTCCATATTTATACAGATGGCAGTGTAGATATTTCCATGTTTATACAGATGTCAGTGTAGATACTTAAATGTTCCTACACATGACTGTGTAGGTATTTCCATGTTTCTACAGATGTCTTTGAAGATATTTCCATGTTTATAGAGATAGTGGTGCTGATATTTCCATGTGTACACAGATAACTGTGTATATATTTCCATGTTTATACAGATCGTGGTGTAGATATTTCCATGTTTATACAGATACCGGTGTAGATATTTCCATGTTTATACAGACCGCAGTGTAGATATTTCCATGTTTATAGAGATAGCACTGTAGATATTTCCATGTTTGTACAGAAGGCGGTGTTGATGTTTCCATCTATGCACAGATTGCCGTGTAGGTATTTCCATGTGTATACAGATGGCATTGTAGATATTTCCATGTTTATACACATGTTGGTGTAGATATTTCCACGTTTACACAGATGACTGCATAGGTATTTCCATGTTTATACAGATGGCGGTGTAGATATTTCCATCTTTATAGAGATAGTGGTGAAGATATTTCCATATTTATACAGATAACGGTGTAGAAATTTCCGTGTTTATACAGATAGCGGTGTAAATATTTCCATGTTTATACAGATCACAATGTAGATATTGCCAAGTTTATAGAGATAGCGGTGTAGATATTTCCATGTTTATACAGACCGCGGTGTAGATATTTCCATGTTTATACAGATAGCGGTGCAGATATTTCCATGTTTGTACAGATGGTGTTGTTGATATTTCCATCTATACACAGATGACCGTGTCGATATTTCCATGTTTATACAGATGGCGGCGCAGATATTTCCATGGATATGTAGATGGCGGTGTAGATATTTCCATGTTTATACAGATAGCGGTGTAGTAATTTCCATGTTTATATAGATAGCGGTGTAGATATTTCCATGTATATACACATGGTTGTGTAGATGTTTCCATATTTATACAGATGGCGGTGTAGATATTTCCATGTTTATACAGACTGCGGTGTAGATATTTCCATGTTTATACAGATGCCTATGCAGATATCTCCATATTTTTACAGAGGGCTGTGTAGATATTTCTATGTGTATACAGATGGCAGTGTAGATATTTACATGTTCCTACACATGACTGTGTAGGTATTTCCATGTTTATACAGATGGTTTTGTAGATATTTCCATGTCTATAGAGATAGCGGTGCAGATATTTCCATGTTTATAGAGATAGCGGTGTATATATTTCCATGTTTATACAGATCGTGGTGTTGATATGTCCATGTTTATACTGATACCGGTGTAGATATTTCCATGTTTATACAGACCGCCGTGTATACATTTCCATGTTTATAGAGATAGCAGTGTAGTTATTTCCAAGTTTGTACAGATGGCAGTATTGAAGTTTCCATCTATACACAGATTGCCTTGTAGGTATTTCCATGTGTATACAGATGGCATTGTAGGTATTTCCATGTTTATACAGATGTTGGTGTAGATATTTCCATGTTTACACAGGTGCTTGTATAGGTATTTCCATGTTTATACAGATGGCGGTGTAGGTATTTCCATGTTTATAGAGATAGCGGTGTAGATATTTCCATATTTATACAGGTAATGGTGTAGAATTTTCCATGTTTTTACATATAGCGGTGTAAATATTTCCATGTTTATACAAGTCACGGTGTATATATATCCTTGTTTATACAAATAGGGGTGTAGTTATTTCCATGTTTATACAGGTAGTGCTGTAGATATTTCCATGTATATACAGATGGCTGTGTACATATTTCCATGTTTATACAGATGGCTTTGTAGATATTTCCATGTTTATATAGATGACATTGTAGCTATTTCCATGTTTATACAGATGGCGGTGTAGATATTTCCAAGTTTATAGATATAGCTGTGTAGATATTTCCATGTTTATACAGATCGCGGTGTAGATACTTCCATGTTTACACAGATTGTGGTGTAGATATTTCCGTGTTTATACACATGGCGGAGTAGATACTTCCATCTTCATGGAGATGGCAGTGTAGATATTTTCATGTTTATAGAGATGGCGGTGTAGATATTTCCATATTTATAGAGATAGCGGTGTACATATTTCCATGTTTATACAGATCGTGGTGTAGATATTTCCATGTTTATACAGATACCGGTGTAGATATTTCCATGTTTATACAGACCGCAGTGTAGATATTTCCATGTTTATAGAGATAGCACTGTAGATATTTCCATGTTTGTACAGAAGGCGGTGTTGGTGTTTCCATCTATGCACAGATTGCCGTGTAGGTATTTCCATGTGTATACAGATGGCATTGTAGATATTTCCATGTTTATACAGATGGTGGTGTAGATATTTCCATGTTTACACAGATGACTGTATAGGTATTTCCATGTTCATACAGATGGCGGTGTAGATATTTCCATCTTTATAGAGATAGCGGTGAAGATATTTCCATATTTATACAGATAACGGTGTAGAAATTTCCATGTTTATACAGATAGCGGTGTAAATATTTCCATGTTTATAGAGATAGCTGTGTAGTTATTTCCATGTTTATAGACATAGCGGTGTAGATATTTCCATGTTTACATAGATGGCGTTGTAGATATTTCTATGTTTATACCGATAGCGGTGTTGGTATTTCCACGTTTATACAGATAGCGATGTAGATATTTCCATGTTTTTACAGCTCGCGGTGCAGATATTTATTTCTTTATACAGATGGCATTGAATATATTTCCTTATTCACACAGATGGCGGTGTAGATGTTTCCATGTTTATACAGATGGCGGAGTAGTTAGTTCCATGTTTATGGAGATGGCAGTGTAGATATTTTCATGTTTATAGAGATGGCGGTGTAGATATTTCCATGTTTATAGAGATAGCAGTGTAGATATTTACATGTGTATACAGATGGCTGTGTAGATATTTCCATGTGTATACAGATGGCATTGTAGATATTTCCATGTTTATACAGATGACTGTATAGGTATTTCCATGGTTTTACAGATGGCAGTGCAGATAATTCCATGTTTACAGAGATAGCGGTGTAGATATTTCCATGTTTGTACAGATGGCGGTGTTGATATTTCCAGCTATACATAGATGGCCGTGTAGATATTTCCATGTTTATACAGATGGCGGCATAGTTATTTTGATGGATATGCAGATGGCGGTGGAGATATTTCCATGTTTATACAGATAGCGGTGTAGATATTTCCATGTTCCTACACATGACTGTGTTGGTATTTCCATGTTTATACAGATGGCTTTGTAGATATTTCCATGTTTATAGAGATAGCGGTGTTGATATTTCCATGTTTATACAGATAGCGGTGTAAATATTTCCATGTTTATACAGATCGTGGTGTAGAAATTTCCATGTTTATACAGACCGCAGTGTAGATATTTCCATGTTTATACAGATGGCGGTGTTGATATTTCCATGTTTATAGAGATAGCAGTGTAGGTATTTCCATATTTTTACAGATAACGGTGTACATATATCCATGTTTATACAGATAGCAGTGTAAATATTTCCATGTTTATGAAGATCACGGTGTAGATATTTCCATGTATATAGAGATAGCGGTGTAGATATTTCCATGTTTATACAGATAGCGGTTTAGGTATTTCCATGTTTATACAGACCGCGGTGTGGATATTTCCATGTTTATACAGATAGCGGTGTAGATATTTCCATGTGTGTACAGATGGCGGTGTTGATATTTCCATCTATACACAGATGACCATGTAGATATTTCCATGTATATGCAGACGGCGGCGCAGATATTTCCATGGATATGTAGATGGCGGTGTAGATATTTCCATGTTTATACAAATAGCGGTGTAGTTATTTCCATGTTTATATAAATAGCGGAGTAGATATTTCCATGTATTTACACATGGCTGTGTAGGTATTTCCATGTTTATACAGATGGCGGTGTTGATATTTCCATGTTTATACCGATAACTTTGTAAGTATTTCCATGTTTATACAGATGGTGGTGTAGATATTTCGATGTTTATAGAGATAGCAGTGGAGATATTTCCATGTTTATAGAAATAGCGGTGTAGATGTTTCCATGTTTATACTGATCGTTGTGTAGATATTTTCATGTTTATAGAGATGGCGGTGTAGATATTTCCATGTTCATAGAGATAGCGGTGTTGGTTTTTCCATGTTTATAGAGATAAGGGTGTGGATATTTCCAAGTTTATACAGATAGGGGTGTAGATATTTCCATGTTTATAGAGATGGCGGTGTAGATATTTCCATGTTTATACAGATCACGTTGTAGATATTTCCATGTTTATACAGATCATGTTGTAGATATTTCCATGTTTATACAGATCGCGGTGTTGATATTACCATGTTTATAGGGATAGCGGTGCAAATATTTCCACATTTATGCAGAGAGCGGTGTAGTTATTAGCATGTTTATACAGATAGCGGTGTAGTTATTTCCATGTATAAACACATGTCTGTGTATATATTTCCATGTTTAAACAGATGGCGGTGTAGATATTTCCTTGTATATACAAATAGCTTTGTAGTTATTTCCATGTTTATACAGATAGCGGTGTAGATATTTCCTTGTTTATACAAATATCGGAGTAAATATTTCCATGTTTATACAGATCACGGTGTAGATATTTCCATGTTTATACAGATAGCGGTGTAGATATTTCCATGTTTTTACAGATATTGGTGTAGATATTTCCATGTTTACACAGATTGCGGTGTAGATACTTCCATGGGTATACAGATGGCGGTGTAGATATTTCCATGTTTATACATATGGCGGTGTAGATATTTCCATGTTTATATAGATGGTGGTGTAGATATTACCATGTTTATACAGATAGCGGTGAAGATATTTCCATGTTTATACAGATCGTGGTGAAGATACTTCCATGTTTATACAGATCGCGGTGTAGATATTTCCATGTTTATACAGATAGCGGTGTAGATATTTCCATGTTTATACAGATAGCGGTGTAGGTATGTCCGTGTTTATAGACATAGCGGTGTAGATATTTCCATGTTTATATAGATGGCGTTGTAGATATTTCCATGTTTATACCGATAGCGGTGTTGGTATTTCCACGTTTATACAGATAGCGATGTAGATATTTCCATGTTTATACAGCTCGCGGTGCAGATATTTATATCTTTATACCGATGGCATTGCAGATATTTCCTTATTCACACAGATAGCGGTGTAGATGTTTCCATGTTTATATAGACGGCGGAGTAGTTAGTTTCATGTTTATGGAGATGGCAGTGTAGATATTTTCATGTTTATAGAGATGGCGGTGTAGATATTTCCACGTTTATAGAGATAGCAGTGTAGATATTTACATGTTTATACAGATGGCTGTGTAGTTATTTCCATGTGTATACAGATGGCATTGTAGACATTTCCATGTTTATACAGATGACTGTATAGATATTTCCTTGTTTTTACAGATGGCAGTGCAGATATTTCCACGTTTATAGAGATAGCGGTGTAGATATTTCCATGTTTGTACAGATGGCGGTGTTGATATTTCCATCTATAAAAGATGACCGTGTGGAAATTTCCATGTTTATACAGATGACGGCGCATATATTTCCATGGATATGTAGATGGAGGTGTAGATATTTCCGTGTTTATACAGATAGCGGTGTAGTTTTTTCCATGTTTATATAGATAGCGGTGTGGATATTTCCATGTATGTACACATGGCTGTGTAGATATTTCCATGTTTATACAGATGGCGGTGTAGATATTTCCATGTTTATACAGATGGTGGTGTGGATATTTCCGTGTTTATACACATGGCGGAGTAGATAGTTCCATCTTTATGGAGATGGCAGTGTAGATATTTCCATGTTTATAGAGATGGCTGTGTAGATATTTCCATATTTATAGAGATAGCGGTGTACATATTTCCATCTTTCTACAGATGGCAGTGTAGATAATTCCATGTTTATACAGATGGCCGTGTAGATATTTCCATATTTATTCAGATGTCTGTGTAGATATTTCCATGTGTATACAGATGGTATTGTAGGTATTTCCATGTTTATACAGATGGTGGTGTAGATATTTCCATGTTTATTCAGATGACAGTGTAGATATTTCCATGTTTTTACAGATGGCAGTGTAGATTTTTCAATGTTTATAGAGATGGCGCTGCAGATATTTCCATGTTTATACAGAGAGCAGTGGAGATATTTGCATGTTTATACACATAGCGGTGTACATATTTCCATGTTTATAGAGACAGCGGTGTAGGTATTTCCATGTTTATACAGATAGCGGTGCAGATATTTCCAGGTTTACACAGATGCCTATGCAGATATTTCCATATTGATACAGAGGACTGTGTAGATATTTCTATGTTTATACAGATGGCAGTGTAGATATTTAAATGTTCCTACACATGACTGTGTAGGTATTTCCATGTTTATACAGATGTCTTTGTAGATATTTCCATGTTTATAGATATAGCGGTGTAGATATTTCCAAGTTTGTACAGATAGTGGTGCAGATATTTCCATGTTTGTACAGATTGCGTTGTTGATATTTCCATCTATACACAGATGACCGTGTAGATATTTCCATGTTTATACAGATGGCGGCGCAGATATTTCCATGGATATGTAGATGGCGGTGTAGATATTTCCATGTTTATACAGATAGCGGTGTAGTTATTTCCATGTTTATATAGACAGCGGTGTCGATATTTCCATGTATATACACCTGGCTGTGTAGATATTTCCATGTTTATACAGATGGCGGTGTAGATATTTCCATGTTTATACAAATAACTTTGTAAGTATATCCATGTTCACACAGATGGTGGTGTAGATATTTCGATGTTTATAGCGATAGCAGTGGAGATATTTCCATGTTTATACAGATAGCGGTGTAGGTATTTCCGTGTTTATATATATAGCGTTGTAGATATTTCCATGTTCATAGAGATAGCTGTGTTGATTTTTCCATGTTTATAGAGATAGCGGTGTGGATATTTCCATGTTTATACAGATAGGGTTGTAGATATTTCAATGTTTTTACAGATATCGGTGTAGATATTTCCATGTTTACATAGATTGCGGTGTAGATATTTCCATCTTTCTACAAATGGCATTGTAGATATTTCCATGTTTATACAGATGGCGGTGTAGATATTTCCATGTTTATATAGATGGTGGTGTAGATATTACCATGTTTATACAGATAGTGGTGTAGATATTTCCATGTTTATACTGATAGCGGTGTAGATATTTCCATGTTTATAGAGATAGCGGTGTAGGTATTTCCATGTTTACATACATAGTGGTGTAGATATTTCCATGTTTATGTAGATGGCGTTGTAGATATTTCCATGTTTATAGCGATAGCGGTGTTGGTATTTCCAATTTTATACAGATAGCGATGTAGATATTTCCATGTTTATACAGCTCGCGGTGCAGATATTTATAACTTTATACAGATGGCATTGTAGATATTTCTTATTCACACAGATGGCGGTGTAGATGTTTCCATGTTTATACAGATGGCGGAGAAGTTAGTTCCACGTTTATGGAGATGGCAGTGAAGATATTTTCATGTTTATAGAGATGGCGGTGTAGATATTTCCATGTTTATAGAGATAGCAGTGTAGATATTTACATGTTTATACAGATGGCTGTGTAGTTATTTCCATGTGTATACAGATGGCATTTTCGATATTTCCATGTTTAAACAGATGGCGGCGTAGGTGTTTCCATGGACATGCCGATGGCCGTGTAGATATTTCAATGTTTATACAGATAGCCGTTTAGATATTTCCATGTTTACACAGATGGTGGTGTAGATATTTCCGTGGTTATACACATGGCGGGGTAGATACTTCCATTTTTATGGAGATGGCAGTGTAGTTATTTTCATGTATATAGAGATGGCAGTGTGGATATTTCCACATTTATAAAGATAGCGGTGTAGATATTTCCATCTTTCTACAGATGGCAGTGTAGATATTTCCATGTTTATACAGATGGCGGTGTAGATATTTCCATATTTATACAGATGTCTGTGTAGATATTTCCATGTTTTTACAGATGGCATTGTTGATATTTCAATGTTTATAGAGATGGCGCTGTAGATATTTCCATGTTTATACAGATAACGGTGGAGATATTTCCATATTTACACAGAGAGCAGTGGAGATATTTCCATGTTTATACACATAGCGTTGTACATATTTCCATGTTTATAGAGACAGAGATGTAGGTATTTCCATGTTTATACAGATAGCGGTGCATATATTTCCATGTTTATACAGATGCCTATGCAGATATTTCCATATTTATACAGAGGGCTGTGTAGATATTTCTACGTTTATACAGATGGCATTGTCGATATTTCCATGTTTAAACAGATGGCGGCGTAGATATTTCCATGGACATGCAGATGGCTTTGTAGATATTTCCATGTTTATACAGATAGCGGTGTAGTTATTTCCATGTTTTCAGAGATGGGGGTGTAGATATTTCCGTGTTTATACACATGGCGGAGTAGATATATCCATCTTTATGGAGATGGCAGTGTAGATATTTTCATGTTTATAGAGATGGCGGTGTAGATATTTCCATATTTATAGAGATAGCGGTGTACATATTTCCATCTTTCTACAGATGGCAGTGTAGATATTTCCATGTTTATACAGATGGCGGTGTAGATATTTCCATATTTATACAGATGTCTTGTAGTTATTTCCATGTGTATACAGATGATATTGTAGGTATATCCATGTTTATACAGATGGTGTTGTAGATATTTCCATGTTTCTTCAGATGACTGTGTAGATATTTCTATGATTTTACAGATTGCAGTATGGATATTTCAATGTTCATAGAGATGGCGCTGTAGATATTTCTATGTTTATACAGATAACGGTGGAGATATTTCCATGTTTATACAGACAGCAGTGGAGATATTTCCATGTTTATACACATAGCGGTGCACATATTGACATGTTTATAGAGACAGCAGTGTAGGTATTTCCATGTTTATACATATAGCGGTGCAGATATTTCCATGTTTATACAGATGCGCATGCAGTTATCTCCATATTTATACAGAGGGCTCTGTAGATATTTCTATGTTTATACAGAAGGCAGTGTAGATATTTCCATGTTCCTACACATGACTGTGTAGGTATTTCCATGTTTATACAGATGGCTTTGTAGATATTTCCATCTCTATAGAGATAGCGGTGCAGATATTTCCATGTTTATACAGATGGTGGTGTAGATATTTCCATGTTTATACAGATCGTGGTGTAGATATTTCCATGTTTATACAGATACCGGTGTAGATATTTCCATGTTTATACAGACCGCAGTGTAGATATTTCCATGTTTATAGAGATAGCAGTGTAGATATTTCCAAGTTTGTAAAGATGGCGGTGTTGATGTTTCCATCTATACACAGATTGCCGTGTAGGTATTTCCATGTGTATACAGATGGCATTGTAGATATTTCCTTGTTTATACAGATGGTGGTGTAGATATATCCATGTTTACACAGATGTCTATATAGGTATTTCCATGTTTATACAGATGGCGGTGTACATATTTCCATGTTTATAGAGATTGCGGTGTAGATATTTCCATATTTATACAGATAACGGTGTAGAAATTTCCATGATTATACAGATAGCGGTGTAAATATTTCCATGTTTATACAGATCACGGTGTAGATATTCCCTTGTTTATACAATTAGCGGTGTAGTTATTTCCATGTTTATACAGATAGTGGTGTAGATATTTCCATGTATATACAGATGGCTGTTTAGATATTTCCATGTTTATACAGATGGCTGTGTAGATATTTCCATGTTTATACAGATGACTTTGTAGGTATTTCCATGTTTATACAGATGGTCGTGTAGATATTTTAATGTTTATAGAGATAGCTATGTAGATATTTCCATGTTTATGCAGATAGCGGTGTAGATAATTCAATGTTTATACACATCGCGGTGTAGATATTTCCATGTTTATACAGATCGTGGTGTAGATATTTCCATGTTTATACAGATAGCGGTGTAGATATTTCCATGTTTATACAGATCGTGGTGTAGATATTTCCATGTTTATGCAGATAGCGGTGTAGATATTTCAATGTTTATACAGATCGCGGTGTAGATATTTCCATGTTTATACAGATCGTGGTGTAGATATTTCCATGTTTATACAGATAGCGGTGTAGATATTTCCATGTTTTTACAGATAGCGGTGTAGATATTTCCATGTTTATACAGCTAGCGGTGTAGATATTTCCATGTTTTTACAGATATCGGTGTAGATATTTCCATGTTTACACCGATTGCGGTGTAGATATTTCCATCTTTCTACAGATGGCATTGTAGATATTTCCATGTTTATACAGATGACGGTGCAGATATTTCCATGTTTATATAGATGGTGGTGTAGATATTACCATGTTTATACAGATGGCGGTGTAGATATTTCCATGTTTATACAGATCGTGGTGAAGATATTTCCATGTTTATGCAGATCGCGGTGTAGATATTTCCATGTTTATACAGATCGCGATGTAGATATTTCCATGTTTATACAGATAGCGGTGTAGATATTTCCATGTTTATACAGATTGCGGTGTAGATATTTCCATGTTTATAGAGATAACTGTGTTGGTATTTCCATGTTTATAGACATAGCGGTGTAGATATTACCATGTTTATATAGATGGAGTTGTAGATATTTCCATGTCTATACCGATAGCGCTGTTGGTATTTCCACGTTTATACAGATAGCGATGCAGATATTTCCATGTTTACACAGATGGTGGTGTAGATATTTCCATGTTTATACAGATACCGGTGTAGATATTTCCATGTTTATACAGGCCGCAGTGTAGATATCTCCATGTTTACAGAGATGGCAGTGTAGATATTTCCAAGTTTGTACAGATGGCGGTGTTGATGTTTCCATCTATACACAGATTGTCGTGTAGGTATTTCCATGTGTATACAGATGGCATTGTAGGTATTTCCATGTTTATACAGATGGTGGTGTAGATATTTCCATGTTTACACAGATGTCTATATAGGTATTTCCATGTTTATACAGATGGCGGTGTAGATATTTCCATGTTTATAGAGATAGCGGTGTAGATATTTCCATATTTATACAGATAACAGTGTAGAAATTTCCATGATTATACAGATAGCGGTGTAAATATTTCCATGTTTATACAGATCACGGTGTAGATATTTCCTTGTTTATACAATTAGCGGTGTAGTTATTTCCATGTTTATACAGAGAGTGGTATAGATATTTCCATGTATATACAGATGGCTCTGTAGATATTTCCATGTTTATAGAGATGGCTGTGTAGATATTTCCATGTTTATACAGATGACTTTGTAGGTATTTCCATGTTTAAACCGATGGCCGTGTAGATATTTTAATGTTTATAGAGATAGCTGTGTAGATATTTCCATGTTTATGCAGATAGCGGTGTAGATATTTCCATGTTTATACAGATCGTGGTGTAGATATTTCCATGTTTATACAGATCGCGGTGTAGATATTTCCATGTTTATACAGATAGCGGTGTAGATGTTTCCATGTTTTTACAGATATCGATGTTGATATTTCCATGTTTACACCGATTGCGGTGTAGATATTTCCATCTTTCTACAGATGGCATTGTAGATATTTACATGTTTATACAGATGGCAGTGTAGATATTTCCATGTTTATATAGATGGTGGTGTAGATATTACCATGTTTATACAGATGGCGGTGTAGATATTTCCATGTTTATACAGATCGCGGTGTAGATATTTCCATGTTTATACAGATCGCGATGTAGATATTTCCATGTTTATACAGATAGCGGTGTAGATATTTCCATGTTTATACAGATAGCAGTGTAGATATTTCCATGTTTATAAATATAGCGGTGTAGGTATTTCCATGTTTATATAGATGGCGTTGTAGTTATTTCCATGTTTATACCGATAGCGGTGTTGGTATTTCCACGTTTATACAGGTAGCGATGTAGATATTTCCATGTTTATACAGCTCGTGGTGCAGATATTTATATCTTTATACAGATGGCATTTTATATATTTCCTTATTGACACAGATGGCGGTGTAGATGTTTCCATGTTTATACAGATGGCGGAGTAGTTAGTTCCATGTTTATGGAGATGGCAGTGTAGATATTTTCGTGGTTATAGAGATGGCCGTGTAGATATTTCCATGTTTATAGAGATAGCAGTGTAGATATTTACATGCCTATACAGATGGCTGTGTAGATATTTCCATGTGTATACAGATGGCATTGTAGATATTTCCATGTTTATACAGATGGCGGTGTAGATATTTCCATATTTATACAGATGTCTGTGTAGATATTTCCATGTGTATACAGATGGTATTGTATGTATTTCCATGTTTATACAGATGGTGGTGTAGATATTTCCTTGTTTATTCAGATGACTGTGTAGATATTTCCATATTTTTACAGATGGCAGTGTAGATATTTCAATGTTTATAGAGAAGGCGCTGTAGATATTTCCATGTTTATACAGATCGCGGTGTAGATGTTTCCATGTTTATACAGATAGCGATGTAGATATTTCCATGTTTTTACAGATATTGGTGTAGATATTTCCATGTTTACACAGATTGCGGTGTAGATATTTCCATCTTTCTACAGATGGCATTGTATATATTTCCATGTTTATACAGATGGCGGTGTAGATATTTCCATGTTTATATAGATGGTGGTGTAGATATTACCATGTTTATACAGATAGCGGTGTAGATATTTCTGTGTCTATACAGATCGTGGTGAAGATATGTCCATGTTTATACAGATCGGGGTGTAGATATTTCCATGTTTATACAGATCGCGGTGTAGATATTTCCATGTTTATACAGATAGCGGTGTAGATATTTCCATGTTTATACAGATAACGGTGTAGAAATTTCCATGATTATACAGATAGCGGTGTAAATATGTCCATGTTTATACAGATCACGGTGTAGATATTTCCTTGTATACACAATTAGCGGTGTAGGTATTTCCATGTTTATACAGATAGTGGTGTAGATATTTTCATGTATATACAGATGGCTGTGTAGATATTTCTATGTTTATACAGATGGCTGTGTAGATATTTCCATGTTTATACAGATGACTTTGTAGGTATTTCCATGTTTATACCGATGGCCGTGTAGATATTTTAATGTTTATAGAGATAGCTGTTTAGATGTTTCCATGTTTATGCAGATACCGGTGCAGATATTTCCATGTTTATACAGATCGCGCTGTAGATATTTCCATGTTTATACAGATCGCGGTGTAGATATTTCCATGTTTATACAGATAGCGGTGTAGATATTTCCATGTTTTTACAGATATCGGTGTAGATATTTCCATGTTTACACCGATTGCGGTGTAGAGATTTCCATCTTTCTAGAGATGGCATTGTAGATATTTCCATGTTTATACAGATGGCTGTGTAGATATTTCCATGTTTATATAGATGGTGGTGTAGATATTACCATGTTTATACAGATGGCGGTTTAGATATTTCCATGTTTATACAGATCGTGGTGAAGATATTTCCATGTTTATATAGATCGCGGTGTAGATATTTCCACGTTTATACAGATCGCGATGTAGATATTTCCATGTTTATACAGATAGCGGTGCAGATATTTCCATGTTTATACAGATAGCGGTGTAGATATTTCCATGTTTATAAATTTAGCGGTGTAGGTATTTCCATGTTTATAGACATAGCGGTGTAGATATTTCCATGTTTATATAGATGGCGTTGTAGATATTTCCATGTTTATACCGATTGCGGTGTTGGTATTTCCACGTTTATACAGATAGCGATGTGGATATTTCCATGTTTATACACCTCGCACTGCAGATATTTATATCTTTATACAGATGGCATTGTAGATATTTCCTTATACACACAGATGGCGGTGTAGATGTTTCCATGTTTATACAGATGGCGGAGTACTTAGTTCCATGTTTATGGAGATGGCAGTGTAGATATTTTCATGTTTATAGAGATGGCGGTGTAGGTATTTCCATGTTTATGGAGATAGCTGTGTAGATATTTACATGTTTATACAGATGGCTGTGTAGATATTTCCATGTGTATACAGATGGCATTGTAGATATTTCCATGTTTATACAGATGACTTTATAGGTATTTCCATGTTTTTACAGATGGCAGTGCAGATATTTCCATGTTTATAGAGATAGCGGTGTAGAAATTTCCATGTTTGTACAGATGGCGGTGTTGATATTTCCATCTATACACAGATGGCCGTGTAGATATTTCCATGTTTATACAGATGGCGGCGTAGATATTTCCATGGACATGCAGATGGTGGTGTAGATATTTCCATGTTTATACAGATAGCGGTGTAGATATTTCCATGTTTACACAGATGGTGGTGTAGATATTTCCGTGTTTATACACATGGCGGAGTAGATAATTCCATCTTTATGGAGATGGCAGTGTAGATATTTTCATGTTTATAGAGATGGCGGTTTAGATATTTCCATATTTATTGAGATAGCGGTGTAGATATTTCCAGCTTTCTACAGATGGCAGTGTAGATATTTCCATGTTTATACAGATGGCCGTGTAGATATTTCCATATTTATACAGATATCTGTGTAGATATTTCCATGTGTATACAGATGGTATTGTAGATACTTCCATGTTCATACATATGGTGGTGTAGATATTTCCATGTTTATTCAGAAGACTGTGTTGTTATTTCCATGTTTTTACAGATGGCAGTGTAGATATTTCAATGTATATAGAGATGTCGCTGTAGATATTTCCATGTTTAAACAGATACCGGTGTAGATATTTCCATGTTTATACAGACCGCAATGTAGATATTTCCATGTTTAAAGAGATAGCAGTGTAGATATTTCCATGTTTGTACAGATGGCGGTGTTGATGTTTCCATCTATACACAGATTGCCGTGTATGTATTTCCATGTGTATACAGATGGCATAGTAGATATTTCCATGTTTATACAGATGGCGTTGTAGATATTACCATGTTTATAGAGATAGCGGTGTAGATATTTCCATATTTATACAGATAACGGTGTAGAAATTTCCATCTTTATACAGATAGCGGTGTAAATATTTCCATGTTTATACAGACCACGGTGTAGATATTTCCATCGTTATACAGATAGTGGTGCAGATATTTCCATGTTTGTACAGATGGTGGTGTTGATATTTCCATCTATACACAGATGACCGTGTAGATATTTCCATGTTTATACAGATGGCGCCGCAGATATTTCCATGGATATGTAGATGGCGGTGTAGATATTTCCATGTTTATAGAAATAGCGGTGTAGTTTTTTCCATGTTTATATAGATAGCGGTGTAGATATTTCCAAGTATAAACACATGGCTGTGTAGATATTTCCATATTCATACAGATGGCGGCGTAGATATTTCCATGTTTATACTGATCGTGGTGTATATATTTCCATGTTTATAGAGATGGCGGTGCAGATATTTCCATGTTCATAGAGATAGCGGTGTTGATATTTCCATGTTTATAGAGATAGCGGTGTGGATATTTCCATGTTTATACAGATAGGCGTGTAGATATTTCCATGTTTATAGAGATGGCGGTGTACATATTTCCATGTTTATACAGATCACGGTGTAGATATTTGCTTGTTTATAAAAATAGTGGCGTATTTATTTCCATGTTTATACACATAGCGGTGTAGATATCCAACTATCTATACAGATAGCGGTATAGATTTCCAACTTTCTACAGATGGCATTGTAGATATTTCCATGTTTATATAGATGGCGCTGTAGATATTTCCATGTTTATATAGATGGTGGTTTAGATATTACCATGTTTATTCAGATAGCAGTGTAGATACTTCCATGTATATACAGATCGTGGTGAAGGTGTTTCCATGTTTATACAGATCGCGGTGTAGATATTTCCATGTTTGTACAGATCGCGGTGTAGATATTTCCATGTTTATACAGATAGCGATGTAGATATGTCCATGTTTATACAGATAGCGGTGTAGTTATTTCCATGTTTATAGAGATAGCGGTGTAAGTATTTCCATGTTTATAGACATAGCGGTGTAGATAATTCCAAGTTTATATAGATGGTGTTGTAGATATTTCCATGTTTATACCGATAGCGGTGTTGCTATTTCCACGTTTATACAGATAGCGATGTAGATATTTCCTTGTTTATGCAGCTCGCGGTGCAGATTTTTATATCTTTATAAAGATGGCATTGTAGATATTTCCTTGTTCACCCAGATGGCGGTGTAGATATTTCCATGTTTGTACAGATGGCGGTGTTGATATTTCCATCTGTACACAGATGACCTTGTAGCTATTTCCATGTGTAAACAGATGGTATTGTAGGTATTTCCATGTTTATACAGATTGTGGTGTAGATATTTCCATGTTTATACAGTTGTCGGTGTAGATATTTCCATGTTTTTACTGATGGCAGTGTAGATATTTCAATGTTTATAGAGATGGCGCTGTAGATATTTCCATGTTTATGCAGATAACGGTGGAGATATTTCCATGTTTATACAGAGAGCAGTGGAGATATTTCCATGTTTATACACATAGCGGTGTACATATTTCCATGTTTATAGAGACAGCGGTGTAGGTATTTCCATGTTTATACAGATAGCGGTGCAGATATTTCCATGTTTACACAGATGCCTATGAAGATATTTCCATATTTATACAGAGGGCTTTGTAGATATTTCTATGTTTATAAAGATGGCAGTGTAGATATTTAAATGTTCCTACACATGACTGTGTAGGTATTTCCATGTTTATACAGATGTCTTCGTAGATATTTCCATATTTATAGAGATAGCGTTGGAGTTATTTCCATGTTTATACAGGTAGCGGTGTATATAATTCCATGTTTATACAGATCACGGTGTAGATATTTCCATGTTTATACAGATACCGGTGTAGATATTTCCATGTTTATACAGACCGCAGTATAGATATTTCCATGTTTATAGAGATAGCAGTGTAGATATTTCCATGTTTGTACAGATGGCGGTGTTGATGTTTCCATCTATACACAGATTGCCGTGTAGGTATTTCCATGTGTATACAGATGGCATTGAAGATATTTCCATGTTTATACAGACGGTGGTGTAGATATTTCCATGTTTACACACTGACTGTATAGGTATTTCCATGTTTATAGAGATAGCGGTGTGGATATTTCCATATTTATACAGATAACGGTGTAGAAATTTCCAAGTTTATACAGATAGCGGTGTAAATATTTCCATGTTTATACAGATCACGGTGTATATATTTCCGTGTTTATAGAGATAGCGGTGTAGATATTTCCATGTTTATACAAATAGCGGTGTAGATATTTCCATGTTTATACAGACCGCGGTGTAGATATTTCCATGTTTATACAAATAGCGGTGCAGATATTTCCATGTTTGTACAGATGGCGGTGTTGATATTTCCATCTATACACAGATGACCGTGTAGATATTTCCATGTTTATACAGATGGCGGCGCAGATATTTCCATGGATATGTAGATGGCGGTGTAGATATTTCCATGTTTATACAGATAGCGGTGTAGTTATTTCCATGTTTACATAGATAGCGGTGTAGTTATTTCCATGTATATACACATGGCTGTGTAGATATTTCCATGTTTATACAGATGGCGGTGTAGTTATTTCCATGTTTATACAGATAACTTTGTAAGTATTTCCATGTTTATACAGATGGCGGTGTAGGTATTTCGATGTATGTAGAGATAGAAGTGGAGATATTTCCATGTTTATACAGATAGCGGTGTAGATATTTCCATGTTCATACTGATCGTGGTGTAGATATTTCCATGTTTATAGAGATGGCGGTGTAGATATTTCCATGATCATAGAGATAGCGGTGTTGATTTTTCCATGTTTATAGTGATAGCGGTGTGGATATTTCCATGTTTATACAGATATGGGTGTAGATATTTCCATGTTTATAGAGATGGCGGTGTAGATATTTCCATGTTTATACAGATCACGGTGTAGATATTTCCTTGTTTATACAAATAGCGGTGTAGTTATTTCCATGTTTATACAGATATCGTTGTAGATATTTCCATGTATATACAGATGGCTGTGTAGATATCTCCACGTTTATACAGATGGCTGTGTAGACATTTCCATGTTTATACAGATGTCTTTGTAGGTATTTCCATGTTTATACAGATGGCGGTGTAGATATTTCCATGTTTATTGAGATAGCTGTGTAGATATTTCCATGTTTATACAGATAGCGGTGTACATACTTCCATGTTTTTACAGATAGCGGTGTAGATATTTCCATGTTTACACAGATTGCGGGGTAGATATTTCCATCTTTCTACAGATGGCATTGGAGATATTTCCATGTTTATATTGATGGCGGTGTTGATATTTCCATGTTTATATAGATGGTGGTGTAGATATTACCATGTTAATACAGATAGCGGTGTAGATATTTCCATGTATATACAGATCGTGGTGAAGGTATTTCCATGTTTATACAGATCGCGGTGTAGATATTTCCATGTTTATACAGATATCGGTGTAGATATTTCCATGTTTACAAAGATAGCGGTGTAGGTATTTCCATCTTTGCACAGATTGCGGTGTAGGTATTGCCAAATATTCACAGATAGCGGTGTAGATATTTCCTAGTTTACACAGATAGCTGTGTAGATATTTCTATGTTTACAGAGACAGCATTGTAGAGATTTCCGTGTTTATACAGATTGCGGTGTAGTTATTTCCATGTTGATACAGATAGCGGTGTAGATATTTCCATGTTTATACAGGTAGCGGTGTAGGAATTCCCATGTTTATACAGATCGCTTTGTAGACACTTCCATTTTTCTACAGATGTCAGTGTAGATATTTCCAAGTTTATACAGATTGCAGTGTAGATATTTCCATGTTTATACAGATGTCTGTGTAGATATTTCCATATTTATTCAGATGGCAGTGTAGATATTTCCATGTTTATAGAGATGGCGGTGTAGTTATTTCTATGTTTATAGAGATAGCGTCGTAAATATCTCCATGTTTATAGAGATGGTGGTGTAAGTATTTTCATGTTTTTAGAGATAGCGGTGTAGACATTTCCATGTTTATACAAATAACGGTGTTGTTATTTCCATGTTTATACAGATAGCGCTGTAGCTATTTCCATGTTTATACAGCTCGTGGTGTAGATATTTCCATCTTTATAGAGATGGCAGTGTAGATATTTCCATGTTTATACAGCTAGCGGTGTAGATATTTCCATGTCTATAGAGATAGCGTTGTAGGTAATTCCATATTTATACAGATTGCGGTGTAGATATTTCCATCTTTATACAGATGGCGGTGTAGATATTTCCATGTTTATACAGATGGCAGTGTAGATATTTCCATGTTTACACAGATAGTGGTGTAGATATTTCCATGTTTATACAGATGGCGGTGTAGATATATCCATGTTTCTGAAGATGGTGGTGTAGATATTTTCATGTTTATAGAGATGGCGGTGTAGATATTTCCATGTTTATACAGATGTCGTTGTAGATATTTCCATGTTTATGCAGATAGCGGTGTAGATATTTCCATGTTTATAGAGATGGCGGTCTATTTATTTCTAAGTTTATAGAGATAGCGGTGTAAATATTTCCATGTTTATAGAGATGGTGGTGTAAGTATTTTCATGTTTATAGAGATAGCGGTGTAGATATTTCCATGTTTATACAGATAGCGGTGTTGTTATTTCCATGTTTATACAGATGGCGGTGTAGATATTTCCATGTTTATAGAGCTCGCGGTGTAGATATTTCCATCTTTATACACATGGCAGTGTAGATATTTCCATGTTTATACAGATAGCGTTGTAGATATTTACATGTCTGTAGAGATAGCGGTGTAGATATTTCCAAATTTATACAGATTGCGGTGTAGATATTTCCATCTTTATACAGATGGCGGTGTAGATATTTCCAAGTTTATACAGATGGCAGTGAAGTTATTTCCATGTATACACGGATAGTGGTGTAGATATTTCCATGTTTATACAGATGGCGGTGTAGATATTTCCATGTTTATAGAGATAGCGGTGTAGATATTTCCATGTTTATACAGAGAGCGGTGTAGCTATTTCCATGTTTGTAGACATAGCGGTGTAGATATTTCCATGTCTATATAGACGGTGTTGTAGATATTTCCATGATTATACCGATAGCGGTGATGGTATTGACACGTTTATACAGATAGAGATGTAGATATTTCCATGTTTATGCAGCTCGTGGTGCAGATATTTATATCTTTATAAAGATGGCATTGTAGATACTTCCTTGTTCACACAGATGGCGGTGTAGATGTTCCCATGTTTATACAGATGGTGGAGTAGTTAGTTCCATGTTTATGGAGATGGCAGTGTAGATATTTTCATGTTTATAGAGACGGAGGTGTAGATATTTCCATGTTTATAGAGATAGCAGTGTAGATATTTACATGTTTATACAGATGGCTGTGTAGATATTTCCATGTGTATACAGATGGCATTGTAGATATTTCCATGTTTATACAGATGACTGTATAGGTATTTCCATGTTTTTACAGATGGCAGTGCAGATGTTTCCATGTTTATACAGATAGCGGTGTAGATATTTCCATGTTTGTACAGATGGCGGTGTTGATATTTCCATCTATACACAGATGGCCGTGTAGATATTTCCATGACTATACAGATGGCGGCGTAGATATTTCCATGGACATGCAGATGGCTGTGTAGATATTTCCATGTGTATGAAGATGGCAGTGTAGATATTTCCATGTTTATAGAGATGGTGGTGTAGATATTTCTATGCTTATACAGATGACTGTGTAGCTATTTCCCTGTTTCTACACATGGCGGTGTAGATATTTCCAAGTTTATAGAGAGAGCGGTGAAGAAATTTCCTTGTTTATACAGATAGCGATGTAGCTATTTCCATGTTTATACAGATGGCGGTGTAGATATTTCCATGTTCATAGAGATGGCGGTGTAGATATTTCCAAGTTTATACAGATAGCGGTGTAGGTATTTCCATGTATATACTGATAGCGGTGAAGATAATTCCATGCTTATTCAGATAGCGGTGTAGATATTTCCATCTTTGCACAGATTGCGGTGTAGATATTTCCATCTTTACACAGATAGCGGTGTAGATATTTCCATGTTTACACAGATAGCTCTGTAGGTCTTTCCATGTTTACACAGAGAGTGTTGTAGATGTTTCCATGTTTATAGAGATAGCGGTTTAGATATTTCCATGTATCTACAGATAGCGGTGTAGACATTTCCATGTTTACAGGGATAGTGGTTTACATATTTCCACGTTTATACAGATAGCGGAGTAGATATTTCCATGTTAACAAAGGTAGCGGTGTAGAAATTTCCAAGTTTATACAGATCACGGTGTAGATATTTCCATCTTTCTAGAGATGGCAGTGTAGATATTTCCAAGTTTATACAGATGGTGGTGTAGATAGTTCCATGTTTATACAGACAGCGTTGTAGATATTTCCATGTTAATCCCATGGCGGTGTACATATTTCCATGTTTATAGAGATGGCGGTGTAGATATTTCTATGTTTATAGAGATAGCGGTGTTGGCATTTCCATGTTTATAGAGATGGAGTTGTAAGTATTTCCATGTTTATAGAGATAGCAGTGAAGATATTTCCATGTTTATACATATAGCGGTGTAGATATTTCCATGTTTATTCAGACAGCAGTGTTGGTATTTCCATGTTTATACAGAGAGCGGTGTATATATTTCCGTGTTTATACAGATCGCAGTGTAGATATTTCCATCTTTATACAGATGGCAGTGTAGATATTTCCATGTTTACACAGATAGCAGTGCAGATATGTCCTTGTTTATAGAGATGGCGGGGTAGATAGTTCCGTGTTTATGGAGAGGACGGTGTAGTTGTTTCCATGTTTATAGAGATGGTGGAGTAGATATTTCCATGTTTTTACAGATGACAGTGAAGCTATTTCCATGTTTATACAGATGGCAGTGTAGATATTTCCATGTTATACAGATAGCGGTGTAGATATTTATATGTTTTTACTGATAGCGCTGTAGATATTTCCATGTTTATACAGATAGCGGTGCAGGTATATCCATTTTATACAGAGATGTGTAGACTTTTCCATGTTTATAGAGATAGCGGTGTAGATATTTCCATGTTTATACAGATATCGGTGGAGATATTTCCATGTTTATACAGATAGCGATGTAGATATTTTTATGTTTATACAGATAGCTGTGTAGATATTTCCGTGTGTATACAGATGGCAGTGTAGATATTTCCAAGTTTATAGAGATAGTGGAGTAGACATTTATTTGCTTATACAGATGACTGTGTGGATATTTCCATGTTTATACAGATGGCGGTGTAGATATTTCCATGTTTATAGAGATAGCGGTGTAGATATTTCCATGTTTATACAGACAGCGGTGTAGCTATTTCCATGTTTATAGACATAGGGTGTAGATATTTTCATATTTATACAGATAGCGGTGTAGATATTTCCATGTTTATAGAGACGGCCGTGTAGATATTTCCATGTTTATAGAGACGGCGGTGTAGTTATATCCATGTTTATACAGATGACTGTGGAGATATTTCCATGTTTTTACAGATGGTGGTGTAGATATTTCCGTGTGTATACAGATGGCGGTGTGTCTATTTCCAGGTTTATACAGATAGCGGTGTATTTATTTCCATGTTTATTGAGATGGCTGTGTAGATATTTCCACGTTTAAAGAGACAGTTATTTAGATATTTCCATGTTTATAAAGACAGTGGTGTAGATATTTCCATGTTTACACAGACAGTGGTGTAGATATTTCCATGTTTACACAGATAGCGTTGTATATATTTGCATGTTGGTACAGATAGCAGTGTAGATATTTCCATGTTTATACAGATAGCGGTGTAGATGTTTCCATGTTTATACAGATAGCGGTGTAGATATTTCCATGTTTATACAGATAGCGGTGTACACGATTCTATGTTTATACAGATATAGGTGGAGATATTTCCATGTTTATACAGATTGCGGTGTAGATATTTCCGTGTTTATAGAGATAGCGGTGTAGTTATTTCCATATTTAAACAGATGGCGGTGTAGATATTTCCATGTTTATTCATATGTCGGTGTAGATATTTCCATGTTTATTCAGATGGCGGTGTAGATATTTCCATGTTTATACAGATAGAGGTGTAGATATTTCCATGTTTATACAGATAGCGGTGTAGATGTTACCATGTTTACAGAGATATCGGTGTAGATATTTCCATCTTTGCAGAGATTGCGGTGTAGATATTTCCATTTTTACACAGAGAGCGGTGTTGATATTTCAGTCGTTGCACAGATTGTGCTGTAGATAATTCCATATTTACACTTAGAGTGGTGAAGATATTTCCATGTTTACACAGACAGCGGTTTAGATATTTCCATGTTTACACAGATAGCGTTGTAATATATGCATGTTTATACAGGTAGCGGTGTAAGTGTTTCCATGTTTATACAGATAGCGGTGGAGATATTTCCATGTTTATACAGATAGCGATGGAGATATTTCCATGTTTATACAGGTTGAGGTGTAGATATTTCCAAGTTCATACATATAGCGGTGTAGATATTTAAATGTTTTTACAGATAGCGGTGTAGTTATTTCCATGTTTATACAGATAGCGGTATAGGTATTTCCATGTTTGTAGAGATAGCGGTCTAGACATTTCCATCTTTATAGAGATAGTGGTGTAGATATTTCTATGTTTATAGAGAGAGCGGCGTAGATATTTCCAAGTTTATACAGATGGCGGTGTAGATAGTTTCATGTTTATGGAGATGGCGGTGTAGATATTTCCATGTTTATAGAGATTGCGGTGTAGGTATTTTCATGTTTACAGAGATAGCGGTGTAGGTATTTTCATGTTAATAGAGATAGTGACGTAGGTACTTCCATGTTTATACAGATGGCTGTGTAGATATTTCCATGTGTTCGCATATGGCAGTGTAGATATTTCCATGTTTATGGAGATGGTGGTGTAGATATTTCTATGCTTATACAGATGACTGTGTAGCTATTTCCAGGTTTATACAGATGGCAGTGTAGATATTTCCAAGTTTATAGAGATAGCGGTGTAGATATTTCCATGTTTATACAGATAGCGGTGTAGCAATTTCCATGATTACAGACATAGCGGTGTAGATATTTCCATATTTATACAGATAGCGGTGTAGATAATTCCATGTTTATACAGATGGCGTTGTAAATATTTCCATATTCATAGAGATGGCGGTGTAGATATTTCCAAGTTTATACAGATAGCGGTGTAGATATTTCCAGGTATATACTGATAGTGGTGTATATATTTCCATGTTTACTCAGATAGCGGTGTAGATATTTCCATCTTTGCACAGATTGCGGTGTAGATATTTGCATCTTTACACAGATAGCGGTGTAGATATTTCCATGTTTATACAGATAGCTCTGTAGGTATTTCCATGTTTACACAGATTGTGATGAAGATGTTTCCAAGGTTATAGAGATAGAGGTTTAGATATTTCCATGTTTCTACAGATAGCGGTCTAGACATTTCCATGTTTACAGGGATAGCAGTTTACATATTTCCATGTTTATACAGATAGCGGTGTAGATTTTTCCATGTTTATACAGCTCGCGGTGTAGATATTTCCATCTTTATACAGATGGCTGCGTAGATATTCCCATATTTATTCAGATAGCCTTGTAGATATTTCCATGATTATACAGATAACGGTGTAGGTATTTCCATGTTTATACAGATAGCGGTGAATATAATTCCATGTTTATAGAGATAGCATTGTAGATATTTCCATCTTTGCAGAGATTGCGGTGTAGATATTTCCATTTTTACAGAGACAGCGTTGTAGATATTGCCATGTTTACAGAGATAGCTGTTTAGGTATTTCCATGTTTACACAGATAGCATTGTAGATATTTCCAGGTTTATGCAGATAGCGGTGGAGATATTTCCATGTTTATACAGATGGAGGTATAGACATTTCCATGTTTATACAGATGACTGAGTAGAAATTTTCATGTTTTTGCAGATGGCGGTGTAGATATTTCAATGTTTATACAGATAGCTGTGAGGCTATTTCCACGTTTATACAGATAGCAGTGTAGATATGTCGATGTTTATAGAGATGGTTCTGTAGATATTTCCATGTTTATACAGATGGCAGTGTAGATATTTCCATGTTTATGCAGATAGTGGTGTAGATATTTTCATGTTTATACAGATCGCTGTGTAGGTGTTTCCATGTTTACACAGATGGTGTTGTAGGTATTTCCATGTTTATAGAGATAGCCATATAGATATTTCCATGTCTATACAGATAGAAGTGTAGACATTTCCATGTTTATGGAGATATCGGTGTAGATATTTCCAAATTTATACAGACAGCAGTGTAGATATTTGCATTATTACAGAGATCGTGGTGTAGATATTTCCATATTTATACAGATAACTGTGTAGATATTTCCATTTTTATAGAGATAACTGTGTAGATGTTTCCATGTTTACAGAGATAGCGGTGTAGATATTTCCATTTTTGTACAGATTGCGATGTAGATATTTCCATCTTTATACAGATAGCGGTGTACACATTTCCATGTTTACACAGATAGCGGTGTAGATATTTCCTTGTTTACACAGATAGTGTTGTAGATATTTCCATGTTTATACAGATAGCAGTGTAGATATTTCTATGTTTATAAAGATAGCGGTGTAGATGTTTCCATCTTTATACAGATAGCGGTGTAGATATGTCCATGTTTATACATATGGTGCTGTAGGTATTTCCATATTTATAGAGATAGCGGTGTAGATATTTCCGTGTTCATAGAGACGGCAGTGTACATATTTCCTTGTGTATACAGATGGCATTGTAGATATTTCCATGATTATACAGATGGAGGTGTAGGTATTTCCATGTTTATACAGATGATAGTGTAGATATTTCCATGTTTTTACAGATGGCAGTGTAGATATTTCCATGTTTATACAGATGGTAGGGTTGATATTTCCATCTTTGTGCACATAATGGTGTAGATATTTCCATGTTTATACAGATAGCGGTGTAAAATATTTCCATGTTATTCAGATGGCGGTGTAGATACTTCCATTTTTATACTGGTAGCGGTGTATTTTGCATGTTTATACAGATAGCGGTGTAGATATGTCCATGTTTTTACAGATGGCAGTGTAGATATTTCCATGTTTACGTAGATAGCGGTGTTGCTATTTCCATGTTTATAGAGATCGTGGTGTAGATATTTCCATATTTATACAGATAACTGTGTAGATATTACCATGTTTATAGAGATAGCGGTGTTGATATTTCCATATTTGCACAGATAGCGGTGTAGATATTTCCATCTTTACACAGATAGCGGTGTACATATTTCCCTGCTTCCACAGATAGCGGTGTAGATATTTCCATGTTAACACAGATAATTTGTATATATTTCCATGTTTATTCAGATTGCGGTATAGATATTTCCATGCTTATAAAGATTGCGGGGCAGATATTTCCATGTTTACACAGATAGCAGTGGAGATATTTCCATGTTTATACAGATTGCGATGCAGATATTTCCAGGTTTATACAGATAGCGGTGTACATATTTCCATGTTTATACAGATAGTGGGGTAGATATTTCCATGTTTATACAGAGAGCGGTATACATATTTCCATGAGTATGCAGATAGCGGTGGAGATATTTCCATGTTTATACAGATAGCGGTGGAGATATTTCCATGTTTATACAGATGGCGGTGTAGATATTTCCAAGTTTATACAAATCGTGGTGTTTATATTCCCATGTTTATTCAGATAGCGGTGTAGATATTTCCATGTTTATACCGATAGCGGTATAGGTATTTCCATGTTTATAGAGATAGCGGTGTAGATAATTCCATGTTTATACAGATGGCGGTGCAGATATTTCCATGTGTATACGGATGGCAGTGTAGATATTTCCATGTGTATACGGATGGTGGTGTAGATATTTCCATGTTTATACAGATGACTGTGAAGATATTTCCATGTTTTTACAGACGGTGGTGTAGATATTTCCATGTTTATACAGAAAGTGTTGTAGCTATTTCCATGTTTATACAGATGGCTCTGTAGGTATTTCCATTTTTATACTGATGGTGGTGTATATATTTCCATTTTTGTAGAGATAGCCATGTAGATATTTCTATGTTTACACAGATAGCGGTGTAGACATTTCCATGTTTATAGAGATAGCAGTGTATATATTAACATATTTATACACATAGCGGTGTATATATTTCCATGTTTATACAGGTAGCGGTGGAGATATTTACATGTTTATACAGATAGCGGTGTAGATATTTCCATGTTTACACAGATGGTGGTATAGATATTTCCATGTTTACACAGATAGCGTTGTAGATATTTCCATGTTTATACAGATAACGGTGTACATATTTCCATGTTTATACAGATAATGGCTTAGATTTTTCCATGTTTATACAGATACCAGTGGAGTTATTTCAATGTTTATACTGATAGCGTTGTACATATTTCCATGTTTATAGAGATAGCGGTGTAGATAATTCCATATTTATACAGATAACGGTGTAGAGATTTCCATGTTTATTAAGATGACGGTGTAGATATTTCCATGTTTATACAAATGGCGGTGTAGATATATCCATGTTTATACTGATAGCGTTGTAGATATTTCCATGTTTATACAGATAGCGGTGTAGATATTTCCATGTTTATACAGATAGCGGTGTAGATATTTCCATGTTTATACAGATCACGATGTCGATATTTCCATGTTTATACAGATAGCGGTGTAGATATTTCCATGTTTATAGAGATGGCTTTGTAGATATTTCCATGTTCATACAGATGGCAGTGTAAATATTTCCATGTTTAGAAATATAGTGGTGTAGATATTTCCATGTTTATACAGATGACTGTGTAGTTATTTCCATGTTTATACAGATGGCGGTTTAGATATTTCCATGTTTATAAAGATAGAGGTGTAGACATTTCCATGTTCATAGAGATAGCGGTGTAGATATTTCCATATTTATACAGATAGCTGTGTAGATATTTCCATGTTTATACAGAGAGAGGTGTAGATATTTCCATGTTTATGCAGTTGTCGGTGTAGATATTTCCATCTTACTGCAGATGGCAGTGTAGATATATCAATGTTAATAGAGATGGCAGTGTTGATAATTCCATGTTTATACAGAAGGAGGTGATGTTATTTCCATGCTTATGCTGATGGCGGTGTAGATATTTAAATGTTCTTAGAGATGGCGGTGTAGATATTTCAAGGTTTGTAGAGATAGCGTTGTAGATAATTCCATGTTTATAGAGATGGCGGTGTAGGTATTTCCATGTTTATAGAGATGGCGGTGTAGATATTTCCATGTTTATAGAGATAGTGGTGTAGATATTTCCATGTTTATACAGATAGAGCTGTAGATATTTCCATGTTTATACAGATAGTAGTGTTGGTATTTCCATGTTTATACAGATAGCAGTGTACAAATTTCCATGTTTCCACAGATGGCAGTGAAGATTGTTCCATGTTTATGGAAATGGCTGTGTAGATATTTTCACTTTTATAGAGATGGCGGTGTAGATATTTCCATGTTTATACAGATTGTGGTGTAGATATTTCCATGTTTATAGAGATCGCGGTGTAGATGTTTCCATGTTTACAGATACCGGTGGAGATATTTCCATGTTTATACAGATCGTGGTGTAGATATTTCCATGTTTATGGAGATAGCGGTGTATATATTTCCATATTTATACAGATAGCGGTGTAGATATTTCCATGTTTACACAGATAGCTCTGTAGATATTTCCATGTTTACACAGATAGTGTTTTAGATATTTCCATGATTACACAGATAGCGTTGTAGATATTTCCATGTATATACAGATGGCTGTGTATATATTTCCATGTTTACACAGATGGCTGTGTAGATATTTCCAAGTTTATACAGATGACTTTGTAGTTATTTCCATGTTTATACAGATGTCGGTGTAGATATTTCCATGTTTATAGAGATAGCGGTGTACATATTTGTGTGTTTATTCAGATGGCGGTGTAGATATTTCCATGTTTATACAGAGAGCGGTGTAGACATTTCCATGTTTATGGAGATAGCGGTGTAGATATTTCCATATTTATACAGATAACGGAGGAGATATTTCCATGTTTATACAGATAGTGGTGTAGATATTTCTATGTTTATACAGATAGCGGTGTAGATATATCCATGTTTATGGAGATTGTGGTGTAGATATTTCCATGTTTATACAGATAGCAGTGTCGATATTTCCATGCTTATACAGAGAGTGGTGTAGATATTACCATGTTTACAGAGATAGAGGTGAAGCTATTTCCATATTTGCACAGATTGCGGTGTAGGTATTTCCATCTTCACACAGATTGCGGTGTACATATTTCCATGTTTACACAGACAGCGGTGTAGATATTTCCATGTTTACACAAAAAGTGTTGTAGGTATTTCCATGTTTATAGAGATTTCGTTGTAGATATTTCCATGTTTATACAGATAGCGGTGTAGATATTTCCATGTTTATACAGATAGCGGTATAGATATTTCCATGTTTATACCGAGATTGGAGGAGATATTTCCATTTGTATGCAGGTAGCGGTGGAGATATTTCCTTGTTTATAGAGATAGCGGTGTACTTATGTCCATGTTTATACAGGTAGCGGTGTAGATATTTCCCTGTTGATAGAGATATCGGTGTGGATATTTCCATATTTATACAGATAGCGGTTTAGATATTTGTATGTTTATTCTGATGGTGGTGTAGATATTTTCATGTTTATACAGACAGCGGTGTGGCTATTACCATGTTTATACAGATGGCAGTGTAGGTATATCCATGTTTATACAGATAGTGGAGTACATATTTCCATGTTTATAAAGATAGCGGTGAAGATATTTCCAAGTTTATAGAAATAGCGGTGGAGATATTTCCATGTTCATAGAGATAGCGATGGAGATATTTCCATGTTCATAGAGATAGCGATGGAGATATTTCCATGTTTGTACAGATAACGATGTAGATATTTCCATGTCTAGGCAGACAGAGGTGTAGATATTTCCGTGTTTAGGCAGAAAGCGGTGTAGACAATTCCATGTTTATAGAGATAGCAATGTAGATATTTCCATGTTTATACAGATAGCGGTGTAGACATTTCCATGTTTATAGGGATAGCGGTGTGGATATTTCCATATTTATACAGATAGCGGTGTAGATATTTCCATGTTTATACGGATAGCGGTGTAGATGTTTCCATGTTTATACAGATAGCGATGTATTTACTTCCATGTTTATACAGATGACTGTATTTCCATGTTTATACAGATAGCAGTGAAGATATTTCATTGTTTATAGAGATAGCAGTGTAGATATTTCCATGTTTATACAGATGGCGGTGTAGATTCATCCATGTGTGTTCACATGGCGGTGTAGTTATTTCCATGTTTATACAGATGGCGGTGTAGATATTTCCATGTTTATACAGATAGCAGTGAAGATATTTCCTTGTTTATACAGATAATGGCGTAGATATTTCCATGTTTATACAGATGGCGGTGTATATTCATCCATGTTTCTGAAGATGGCGGTGTAGTTATTTTCATGATTATACAGATGGCTGTGTAGATATTTCCATGTATATAGAGATTGCAGTGTAGATATTTCCATGTTTATAGAGAAAGCGGTGTACGTATTTACATGTTTATAGAGATAGCGGTGTAGATATTTCCATATTTATACAGATAGCGGTGTAGGTATTTCCTTGTTTATACAGATTGCGGTGAAGATATTTCCATGTTTCTATAGATGGCGGTGTAGATATTTCCTTGTTTATACAGACAGCGGTGTAGATATTTCCATGTTTATACAGATAGCCGTGTAGATATTTCCAGGTTTACAGAGATAGCTGTGTAGTTCTTTCCATCTTTGCACAGATTGCCGTGTAGATATTTCCATGTTTATACAGATAGCCGTGTAGATATTTCCAGGTTTACAGAGATAGCTGTGTAGTTCTTTCCATCTTTGCACAGATTGCCGTGTAGATATTTCCATGTTTACGCAAATAGCTTTGTAGATATTTCCAAGTTTACACAGATAGCTGTGTAGATATTTCCATGTTTACAGAGATAGCGTTGTAGATATTTCCATGTTTATACAGATAGCGGTGTAGATATTTCCATGTTTATACAGATAGCGTTGTAGATATTTCCATGTTTATACAGATAGCGGTGGAGATATTTACCTATTTATACAGACAGCGATGTAGATATTTCCATGTTTACACAGATATCTCTGTAGATATTTCCATGTTTACACAGATAGTGTTTTAGATATTTCCATGATTACACAGATAGCGTTGTAGATATTTCCATGTATATACAGATGGCTGTGTACATATTTCCATGTTTACACAGATGGCTGTGTAGATATTTCCAAGTTTATACAGATGACTTTGTAGTTATTTCCATGTTTATACAGATGTCGGTGTAGATATTTCCATGTTTATAGAGATAGCGGTGTACATATTTGTGTGTTTATTCAGATGGCGTTGTAGATATTTCCATGTTTATACAGAGAGCGGTGTATACATTTCCATGTTTATGGAGATAGCGGTGTAGATATTTCCATATTTATACAGATAACGGAGGAGATATTTCCATGTTTATACAGATAGTGGTGTAGATATTTCTATGTTTATACAGATAGCGGTGTAGATATATCCATGTTTATGGAGATTGTGGTGTAGATATTTCCATGTTTATACAGATAGCAGTGTCGATATTTCCATGCTTATACAGAGAGTGGTGTAGATATTACCATGTTTACAGAGATAGAGGTGAAGCTATTTCCATATTTGCACAGATTGCGGTGTAGGTATTTCCATCTTCACACAGATTGCGGTGTACATATTTCCATGTTTACACAGACAGCGGTGTAGATATTTCCATGTTTACACAAAAAGTGTTGTAGGTATTTCCATGTTTATAGAGATTTCGTTGTAGATATTTCCATGTTTATACAGATAGCGGTGTAGATATTTCCATGTTTATACAGATAGCGGTATAGATATTTCCATGTTTATACCGAGAGTGGAGGAGATATTTCCATTTGTATGCAGGTAGCGGTGGAGATATTTCCTTGTTTATAGAGATAGCGGTGTACTTATGTCCATGTTTATACAGGTAGTGGTGTAGATATTTCCCTGTTGATAGAGATATCGGTGTGGATATTTCCATATTTATACAGATAGCGGTTTAGATATTTGTATGTTTATTCTGATGGTGGTGTAGATATTTTCATGTTTATACAGATAGCGGTGTGGCTATTACCATGTTTATACAGATGGCAGTGTAGATATATCCATGTTTATACAGATAGTGGAGTACATATTTCCATGTTTATAAAGATAGCGGTGAAGATATTTCCAAGTTTATAGAAATAGCGGTGGAGATATTTCCATGTTCATAGAGATAGCGATGGAGATATTTCCATGTTCATAGAGATAGCGATGGAGATATTTCCATGTTTGTACAGATAACGATGTAGATATTTCCATGTCTAGGCAGACAGAGGTGTAGATATTTCCGTGTTTAGGCAGAAAGCGGTGTAGACAATTCCATGTTTATAGAGATAGCAATGTAGATATTTCCATGTTTATACAGATAGCGGTGTAGACATTTCCATGTTTATAGGGATAGCGGTGTGGATATTTCCATATTTATACAGATAGCGGTGTAGATATTTCCATGTTTATACGGATAGCGGTGTAGATGTTTCCATGTTTATACAGATAGCGATGTATTTACTTCCATGTTTATACAGATGACTGTATTTCCATGTTTATACAGATAGCAGTGAAGATATTTCATTGTTTATAGAGATAGCAGTGTAGATATTTCCATGTTTATACAGATGGCGGTGTAGATTCATCCATGTGTGTTCACATGGCGGTGTAGTTATTTCCATGTTTATACAGATGGCGGTGTAGATATTTCCATGTTTATACAGATAGCAGTGAAGATATTTCCTTGTTTATACAGATAATGGAGTAGATATTTCCATGTTTATACAGATGGCGGTGTATATTCATCCATGTTTCTGAAGATGGCGGTGTAGTTATTTTCATGATTATACAGATGGCTGTGTAGATATTTCCATGTATATAGAGATTGCAGTGTAGATATTTCCATGTTTATAGAGAAAGCGGTGTACGTATTTCCATGTTTATAGAGATAGCGGTGTAGATATTTCCATATTTATACAGATAGCGGTGTAGGTATTTCCTTGTTTATACAGATTGCGGTGAAGATATTTCCATGTTTCTATAGATGGCGGTGTAGATATTTCCTTGTTTATACAGACAGCGGTGTAGATATTTCCATGTTTATACAGATAGCCGTGTAGATATTTCCAGGTTTACAGAGATAGCTGTGTAGTTCTTTCCATCTTTGCACAGATTGCCGTGTAGATATTTCCATGTTTATACAGATAGCCGTGTAGATATTTCCAGGTTTACAGAGATAGCTGTGTAGTTCTTTCCATCTTTGCACAGATTGCCGTGTAGATATTTCCATGTTTACGCAAATAGCTTTGTAGATATTTCCAAGTTTACACAGATAGCTGTGTAGATATTTCCATGTTTACAGAGATAGCGTTGTAGATATTTCCATGTTTATACAGATAGCGGTGTAGATATTTCCATGTTTATACAGATAGCGTTGTAGATATTTCCATGTTTATACAGATAGCGGTGGAGATATTTACCTATTTATACAGACAGCGATGTAGATATTTCCATGTTTATACACATAGCGGTGTAGATATTTCCATGTTCATAGATATAGCATTGTAGATATTTCCATGTTTATACAGATGGTGGTGTAGATATTTCCATGTTTACACAGATGACTGTATAGTTATTTCCATGTTTATACAGATGGCGGTGTAGTTATCTCCATGTTTACAGAGATAGCAGTGTAGATATTTGCATATTTATACAGATAACGGTGTAGAAATTTCCATGTTTATACAGATAGTGGTGTAAATATTTCCATGTTTATACAGATCACGCTGTAGATATTTCCTTGTTTATACAAATAGCTGTGTAGTTATTTCCATGTTTTTACAGATAGCGGGGTAGATATTTCCATGTATATACAGATGGCTGTGTAGATATTTCCATGTTTATACAGATGGCTTTGTAGATATTTCCATGTTTATACAGATTACTTTGTAGGTATTTCCATGTTTTTACAGATGGCAGTTTAGATATTTCAATGTTTATAGAGGTGGCGCTGTAGATATTTCCATGTTTATGCAGATCGCGGTGTAGATGTCTCCATGTTTACACAGATTGCAGTGTAGATATTTCCATGTTTTTACAGATGGCATTGTAGATATTTGCATGTTTATACAGATGGCAGTGTAGATATTTCCATGTTTATATAGATGGTGGTGTAGATATTACCATGTTTATACAGATAGTGGTGTAGATATTTCCATGTTTATACAGATCCTGGTGAAGATATTTGCATGTTTATACAGATCGCGTTGTAGATATTTCCACGTTTCTACAGATAGCGGTGTAGATATTTCCATGTTTATACAGATAGCGGTGTAGATACTTCCATATTTATAGAGATAGCGGTGTAGGTATTTCCATGTTTATAGACATAGCGGTGTAGATATTTCCATGTTTATATAGATGGTGTTGTAGATATTTCCATGTTTATACCGATAGCGGTGTTGGTATTTCCACGTTTATACAGATAGCGATGTAGATATTTCCATGTTTATACAGCTCGCGGTGCAGATATTTATATCTTCATACAGATGGCATTGTAGATATTTCCTTATTCACACTGATGACGGTGTAGATGTTTCCATGTTTATACAGACGGCGGAGTAGTTAGTTCCATGTTTATGGAGATGGCAGTGTAGATACTTTAATGTTTATAGAGATGGCGGTGTAGATATTTCCATGTCTATAGAGATAGCAGTGTAGATATTTACATGTTTATACAGATGGCTGTGTAGACATTTCCATGTGTATACAGATGGCATTGTAGATATTTCCATGTTTATACAGATGACTGTGTAGTTATTTCCATGTTTTTACAGATGGCAGTGCAGATAATTCCATGTTTATAGAGATAGCGGTGTAGATATTTCCATGTTTATACAGATGATGGTGTAGATATTTCCATGTTTATTCAGATGACTGTGTAGGTATTTCCATGTTTTTACAGATGGCAGTGTAGATATTTCAATGTTGGTAGAGATGGCGCTGTAGATATTTCCATGTTTATACAGATAACGGTGGAGATGTTTCCATGTTTATACAGACAGCAGTGGAGATATTTCCATGTTTATACACATAGCGGTGTACATATTTCCATGTTTATAGAGACACCGGTGTAGGTATTTCCATGTTTATACAGATAGCGGTGCAGATATTTCCATGTTTATGCAGATGCCTATGCAGATATCTCCATATTTATACAGAGGGCTGTGTAGATATTTCAATGTTTATACAGATGGCAGTGTAGATACTTCCATGTTCCTACACATGACTGTGTAGATATTTCCATGTTTATACAGATGGCTTTGTAGATATTTCCATGTCTGTAGAGATAGCGGTGCAGATATTTCCATGTTTATACAGATAACGGTGTAGATATTTCCTTGTTTATACAAATAGCGGTGAACTTATTTCCATGTTTATACAGATGGCAGTGTTGATATTTCCATGTATATACAGATGGCTGTGTAGATAGTTCCATGTTTATATAGATGGCTTTGTAGATATTTCCATGTTTATACTGATGGCGGTGTAGATATTTCCATGTTTATAGAGATAGCTGTGTAGATATTTCCATGTTTATACAGATCGCGGTGAAGATATTTCCATGTTTATACAGATTGGGGTGTAGATATTCCCATGTTTATGAGGATAGCGTTGTAGATATTTCCATGTTTATACCGATAGCGGTGTTGGTATTTCCACGTTTATACAGATAGCGATGTAGATATTTCCATGTTTATACAGCTCGTGGAGCAGATATTTATATCTTTATACTGATGGCATTGTAGATATTTCCTTATTCACACAGATGGCGGTGTAGATGTTTCCATGTTTATACAGATGGCGAAGTAGATAGTTCCATGTTTATGGAGATGGCAGTGTAGATATTTTCATGTTTATAGATATGGCGGTGTAGATATTTCCATGTTTATAGAGATAGCAGTGTAGATATTTACATGTTTATACAGATGGATGTGTAGATATTTCAATGTGTATACAGATGGCATTGTAGATATTTCCATGTTTATACAGATGACTGTATAGGTATTTCCATGTTTTTACAGATTGCAGTGCAGATATTTCCATGTTTATAGAGATAGCGGTGTAGATGTTTCCATGTTTTTACAGATATCGGTGTAGATATTTCCATGTATACACAGATTGCGTTGTAGATATTTCCATCTTTCTACAGATGGCATTGTAGATATTTCCATGTTTATACAGATGGCAGTGTAGATATTTCCGTGTTTATATAGATGGCAGTGTAGATATTACCATGTTTATACAGATAGCGGTGTAGATATTTCCATGTTTATACTGATCGTGGTGAAGATATTTCCATGTTTATACAGATCGCGGTGTAGATATTTCCAGGTTTATACAGATCGCGGTGTAGATACCTCCACGTTTATACAGATAGCGGTGTAGATATTTCCATGTTTATACAGATAGCGGTGTAGATATTTCCATGTTTTTAGAGATAGCTGTGTAGTTATTTCCATGTTTATAGACATAGCGGTGTAGATATTTCCATGTTTATATAGATGGCGTTGTAAATATTTCCATGTTTATACCGACAGCGGTGTTGGTATTTCCACGTTTATGCAGATAGCGATGTAGATATTTCCATGTTTATACAGCTCGCGGTGCACATATTTATATCTTTATACAGATGGCATTGTAGATATTTCCTTATTCACACAGATGGCGGTGTAGATATTTCCATGGACATGCAGATGGCAGTGTAGATATTTAAATGTTTATGCAGATGGCTGTGTAGATATTTCCATGTGTATACAGATGGCATTGTAGATATTTCCATGTTTATACAGATGACTGTATAGATATTTCCGTGTATATACACATGGCAGAGTAGTTAATTCCATGTTTATGGAGATGGCAGTGTAGATATTTTCATGTTTATAGAGATGGCGGTGTAGATATTTCCATATTTATAGAGATAGTGGTGTAGATATTTCCATCTTTCTACAGATCGCCGTGTAGATATTTCCATGTCTAAACAGATGGCTGTGTAGATATTTCCATATTTATACAGATGTCTGTGTAGATATTTCCATGTGTATACAGATGGTATTGTAGGTATTTCCATGTTTATACAGATGGTGGTGTAGATATTTCCATGTTTATTCAGATGACTGTGTAGGTATTTCCATGTTTTTACAGATGGCAGAGTAGATATTTCAATGTTTATAGAGATGGCGCTGTAGATATTTCCATGTTTATACAGATAGCGGTGTAGATATATCCATGTATTTACAGATATCGGTGTAGATATTTCCGTGTTTACACAGATTGCGGTATAGATATTTCCATCTTTCTACAGACGGCATTGTAGATATTTCCATGTTTATGCAGATGGCGGTGTAGATATTTCCATGTTTATATAGATGGTGGTGTGGATATTACCATGTTTATACATATAGCGGTGTAAATATTTCCATGTTTATACAGATCGTGGTGAAGATATTTCCATGTTTATACAGATGGCAGTGTAGATATTTCCATGTTTATACAGATCGCGGTGTAGATATTTCCATGTTTATACAGATAGAGGTGTAGATATTTCCATGTTTATACAGATAGCGGTGTATATATTTCCATGTTTATAGAGATAGTGGTGTAGGTATTTCCATGTTTATAGACTTAGCGGTGTAGACATTTCCATGTTTATAGAGATAGCAGTGTAGATATTTACATGTTTATACAGATGGCTGTGTAGATATTTCCAAGTGTATACAGATGGCATTGTAGATATTTCCATGTTTATACAGATGACTGTATAGGTATTTCCATGTTTTTACAGATTGCATTGCAGATATTTCCATGTTTATAGAGATAGCGGTGTAGATATTTCCATGTTTGTACACATGGCGGTGTAGATATTTCCATCTATACACAGATGTCCGTGTAGATATTTCCATGTTTATACAGAGGGCGGCATAGATATTTCCATATTTATACAGATGTCTGTGTAGATATTTCCATGTTTATACAGATGGTATTGTAGGTGTTTCCATGTTTATACAGATGGTGGTGTAGATATTTCCATGTTTATTCAGATGACTGTGTAGATATTTCCATGTTTTTACAGATGGCAGTGTAGATATTTCAATGTTTACAGAGATCGCGCTGTAGATATTTCCATGTTTATACAGATAACGGTGAAGATATTTCCATGTTTATACAGACAGCAGTGGAGATATTTCCAAGTTTATACACATAGCCGTATACATATTTCCAGGTTTACAGAGAGAGCGGTTTCGGTATTTCCATGTTTATGCAGATGGCGGTGCAGATATTTCCATGTTTATACAGATGCCTATGCAGATATCTCCATATTTATACAGAGGGTTGCGTAGATATTTCTATGTTTATACAGATGGCAGTGTAGATATTTCCATGTTCCTACACATGACTGTGTAGGTATTTCCATATTTATACAGATGGCTTTGTAGATATTTCCATGTCTATAGTGATAGCGGTGCAGATATTTCCATGTTTATACAGATAGCGGTGAATATATTTCTATGTTTATACAAATCGTGGTGTAGATATTTCCATGTTTATACAGATACTGGTGTAGATATTTCCATGTTTATACAGACCGCAGTGTAGATATTTCCAAGTTTATAGAGATAGCAGTGTAGATATTTCCAAGTTTGTACAGATGGCGGTGTTGATGTTTCCGTCTATACACAGATTGCCGTGTAGGTATTTCCACGTGTATACAGATGGCATTGTAGATATTTCCATGTTTATACAGATGGTGGTGTAGATATTTCCATGTTTACACAGATGACTGTATAGGTATTTCCATGTTTATACAGATCGCGGTGTAGTTATCTCCATGTTTACAGAGATAGCGGTGTAGATATTTCCATATTTATACAGATAACGGTGTAGAAATTTCCATGTTTATACAGATAGTGGTGTAAATATTTCCATGTTTATACAGATCACGGTGTAGATATTTCCTTGTTTATACAAATAGCGGTGTAGTTATTTCCATGTTTTTACAGATAGCGGTGTAGATATTTCCATGTATATACAGATGGCTGTGTAGATATTTCCATGTTTATACAGATGCCTTTTTAGATATTTCCATGTTTATACACATGACTTTGTAGATATTTCCATGTTTTTACTGATGGCAGTTTAGATATTTCAATGTTTATAGAGGTGGTGCTGTAGATATTTCCATGTTTATGCAGATCGCGTTGTAGATGTTTCCATGTTTACGCAGATTGCAGTGTAGATATTTCCATGGTTTTACAGATGGCATTGTAGATATTTCCATGTTTATACAGATGGCAGTGTAGATATTTCCATTTTTATATAGATGGTGGTGTAGATATTACCATGTTTATACAGATAGTGGTGTAGATATTTCCATGTTTATACAGATCGTGGTGAAGATATTTCCATGTTTATACAGATCGCGGTGTAGATATTCCCATGTTTATACAGATAGCGGTGTAGATATTTCCATGTTTATACAGATAGCGGTGTAGATATTTCCATGTTTATTGAGATAGCGGTGTAGGTATTTCCATGTTTATAGACATAGCGGTGTAGATATTTCCATGTTTATATAGATGGTGTTGTAGATATTTCCATGTTTATACCGATAGCGGTGTTGGTTTTTCCACGTTTATACAGATAGCGATGTAGATATTTCCATGTTTATACAGATAACGGTGGAGATATTTCCATGTTTATACAGACAGCAGTGGAGATATTTCCAGGTTTATACACATAGCCGTGTACATATTTCCATGTTTACAGAGACAGCGGTGTCTGTATTTCCATGTTTATGCAGATAGCGGTGCAGATATTTCCATGTTTATACAGATGCCTATGCAGATATCTCCATATTTATACAGTGGGCTGTGTAGATATTTCTATGTTTATACAGATGGCAGTGTAGATATTTCCATGTTCCTACACATGACTGTGTAGGTATTTCCATGTTTATACAGATGTCTTTGTAGATATTTCCATGTCTATAGAGATAGCGGTGCAGATATTTCCGTTTATACAGAGAGCGGTGTATATATTTCCATGTTTATACAGATCGTGGTGTAGATATTTCCATGTTTATACAGATACCGGTGTAGATATTTCCATGTTTATACAGACCGCAGTGTAGATATTTCCATGTTTATAGAGATAGAAGTGTAGATATTTCCAAGTTTGTACAGATGGCGGTGTGGATGTTTCCATCTATACACAGATTTCCGTGTCGGTATTTCTATGTGTATGCAGATGGCGGTGTTGATGTTTCCATCTATACACAGATTTCCGTGTCGGTATTTCTATGTGTATACAGATGGCATTGTAGATATTTCCATGTTTATACAGATGGTGGTGTAGATATTTCCATGTTTACACAGATGACTGTATAGGTATTTCCATGTTTATACAGATGGCGGTGTAGATATTTCCAGGTTTATAGAGATAGCGGTGTAGATATTTCCATATTTATACAGATAACGGTGTAGAAATTTCCATGTTTATACAGATAACGGTGTAAATATTTCCATGTTTATACAGATCACGGTGTAGATATTTCCTTGTTTATAGAAATAGCGGTGTAGTTATTTCCATGTTTATACAGAGAGCGGTGCAGATATTTCCATGTATATACAGATGGCTGTGTAGATATTTCCACGTTTATACAGATGGCTTTGTAGATATTTCCCTGTTTATACACATGGCTGTGTAGATATTTCCATGTTTATACAGATCGCGGTGTAGATATTTCCATGTTTATACAGATAGATGTGTAGATATATCCATGTGACTACAGATGGCGGTATAGATAGTTCCATGTTTACACAGATTGCGGTGTAGATATTTCCATCATTCTACAGATGGCGTTGTAGATATTTCCATGTTTATACAGATGGCGGTGTAGATATTTCCATGTTTATATAGTTGGTGGTGTAGATATTACCATGTTTATACAGGTAGCGGTGTAGATATTACCATGTTTATACAGATTGTGGTGAAGATATTTCCATGTTTAAAGAGATCGCGGTGTAGATTTTTCCATGTTTATACAGATCGCGGTGTAGATATTTCCATGTTTATACAGATAGCGGTGTAGATATTTCCATGTTTATACAGATAGCGGTGTAGATATTTCCATATTTATACAGATAACGGTTTAGAAATTTCCAGGTTTATACAGATAGCGGTGTAAATATTTCCATGTTTATACAGATCACGGTGTCGATATTTACATGTTTATAGAGATAGCGGTGTAGATATTTCCATGTTTATACAGATAGCGGTGTAGATATTTCCATGTTTATGCAGACCGCGGTGTAGATATTTCCATGGTTATACAGATAGCGGTGCAGATATTTCCATGTTTGTACAGATGGCGGTGTTGATATTTCCATCTATACACAGATGACCGTGTAGATATTTCCATGTTTATACAGACGGCGGCGCAGATATTTCCATGGATATGTAGATGATGGTGTAGATATTTCCATGATTATACAGATAGCGGTGTAGTTATTTCCATGTTTACATAGATAGCGTTGCAGATATTTCCATGTATATACACATGGCTGTGTAGATATTTCCCTGTTTATACAGATGTCGGTGTAGTTATTTCCATGTTTATACAGATAACTTTGTAAGTATTTCCATGTTTATACAGATGGCGGTGTAGGTATTTCGATGTTTATAGAGATAGCATTGGAGATATTTCCATGTTTATACAGATAGCGGTGTAGATATTTCCATGTTTATACTGATCGTGGTGTAGATATTTCCATGTTTATAGAGATGGCGGTGTGGATATTTCCATGTTTATACAGATAGGGGTGTAGATATTTCCATGTTTATAGAGATGGCGGTGTAGATATTTCCATCTTTATACAGATCACGGTGTAGATATTTGCTTGTTTATACAAATATCGGTGTAGTTAATTCCATGTTTATAATGATAGCGGTGTAGATATTTCCATGTATATACAGATGGCTGTGTAGATATTTCCAAGTTTATACCGATGGCTGTGTAGATATTTCCATGTTTATACAGACGACTTTGTTGGTATTTCCAAGTTTATACAGATGGCGGTGTAGATATTTCCATGTTTATAGAGATAGCTGTGTAGATATTTCCATGTTTATACAGATAGCGGTGTAGATATTTCCATGTTTATACAGATAGCGGTGTAGATATTTCCATGTTTATACAGATCGCGGTGTAGATATTTCCATGTTTATAGAGATAGCTGTGTAGATATTTCCATGTTTATACAGATAGCGGTGTAGATATTTCCATGTTTATACAGATCACGGTGTAGATATTTCCATGTTTATACAGATCGCAGTGTAGACATTTCCATGTTTATACAGATAGCGGTGTAGATATTTCCATGTGTTTACAGATAGCGGTGTAGATATTTCCATGTGTTTACAGATAGCGGTGTAGATATTTCCATGTTTACACAGATTGCGGTGTAGATATTTCCATCTTTCTACAGATGGCATTGTAGATATTTCCATGTTTATACAGATGGCGGTGTACGTATTTCCATGTTTATATAGATGGTGGTGTAGCTATCACCATGTTTATACAGGTTGCGGTGTAGATATTTCCATGTTTATACAGATTGTGGTGAAGGTATTTCCATGTTTATACAGATCACGGTGTAGATATTTCCATCTTTATACAGATCGCAGTGTAGATATTTCCATGTTTATACAGATAGCGGTGTAGATATTTCCATGTTTATACAGATAGCGGTGTAGATATTTCCATATTTATACAGATAACGGTGTAGAAATTTCCATGTTTATACAGATAGCGGTGTAAATATTTCCATGTTTATACAGATCACGGTTTAGATATTTCCATGTTTATAGCGATACCGTTGTAGATATTTCCATGTTTATACAGATAGCGGTGTAGATATTTCCATGTTTATACAGACCGCGGTGTAGATATTTCCATGATTATACAGATAGCGGCGCAGATATTTCCATGTTTGTACAGATGGCGGTGTTGATATTTCCATCTATACACAGATGACCGTGTAGATATTTCCATGTTTATACAGCTGGCGGAGCAGATATTTCCATGGATATGTAGATGGTGGTGTAGATATTTCCATGTTTATACAGATAGCGGTGTAGTAATTTCCATGTTTGTATAGATAGCGGTGTAGATATTTCCATGTATATACACATGGCTGTGTAGATATTTCCATGTTTATACAGATGGCGGTGTAGATATTTCCATGTTTATACAGATAACTTTGTAAGTATTTCCATGTTTATAAAGATGGCGGTGTAGATATTTCGATGTTTATAGAGATAGCAGTGGAGATATTTCCATGTTTATACAGATAGCGTTGTAGATATTTCCATGTTTATACTGATCGTGGTGTAGATATTTCCATGTTTATACAGACGGCGGTGTAGATATTCCCATGTTCATAGAGATAGCGGTGTTGATTTTTCCATGTTTACAGAGATAGCGGTGTGGATATTTCCATGTTTATACAGATAGGGGTGTAGATATTTCCATGTTTATGGAGATGGCGGCGTAGATATTTCCGTGTTTATACTGATCACGGTGTAGATATTTGCTTGTTTATACAAATAGCGGTGTAGTTATTTCCATGTTTACACAGATAGCGGTGTAGATATTTCCATGTATATACAGATGGCTGTGTAGATATTTCCATGTTTCTACCGATGGCTGTGTTGGTATTTCCATGTTTATACAGATGACTTTGGAAGTATTTCCATGTTTATACACATGGCGGTGTAGATATTTCCATGTTTATAGAGATAGCTGTGTAGATATTTCCATGTTTATACAGATAGCGGAGTAGATATTTCCATGTTTATACAGATCGTGGTGTAGATATTTCCATGTTTATACAGATCTCGGTGTAGATATTTCCATGTTTATAGAGATAGCAGTGCAGATATTTCCATGTTTATAAAGATAGCAGTGTAAATATTCCCATGTTTATAGAGATAGCGGTGTAGATATTTCCATGTTTATACAGATAGCGGTGTAGATATTTCCATGTTTATACAGATCACGGTGTAGATATTTCCAAGTTTATAGAGATAGCGGTGTAGATATTTCCATGTTTATACAGATAGCGGTGTGGATATTTCCATGTTTATTCAGACCACGGTGTAGATATTTCCCTGTTTATACAGATAGCGGTGCAGATATTTCCATGTTTGTACAGATGGCGGTGTTGGTATTTCCATCTGTACACAGATGACCGTGTAGATATTTCCATGTTTATACAGATGGCGGCGCATATATTTCCATGGATATGTAGATGGCGGTGTAGATATTTCCATGTTTATACAGATAGCGGTGTAGTTATTTCCAGGTTTACATGGATAGCGGTGTAGATATTTCCATCTATATACACATGACTGTGTAGATATTTCCATGTTTATACAGATGGCGGTGTAGATATTTCCATGTTTATACAGAGAACTTTGTAAGTATTTCCATGTTTCTACAGATGGCGGTGTAGATATTTCGATGCTTATATAGATAGCAGTGGGGATATTTCCATGTTTATACAGATAAGGGTGTAGATATTTCCATGTTTATAGAGATGGCGGTGTAGATATTTCAATGTTTATACAGATCACGGTGTAGATATTTCCTTGTTTATACAAATAGCGGTGTAGTTATTTCCATGTTTATACAGATAGCGGTTTAGATGTTTCCATGTATATACTGATGGCTGTGTAGATATTTCCATGTTTATACAGATGGCTGTGTAGATATTTCCATGTTTATACAGATGACTTTGTAGGTATTTCCATGTTTATACAGATGGCAGTTTAGATATTTCCATGTTTATACAGAAAGCTGTGTAGATATTTCCATGTTTATACAGATAGCGGTGTAGATATTTCCATGTTTATACAGATCACGGTGTAGATATTTCCATGTATATTCAGATCGTGGTGTAGATATTTCCATGTTTATACAGATAGAGGTGTAGGTATTTCCATGTTTTTACAGATAGCGGTGCAGATATTTCCATGTTTACACAGATTGCGGTATAAATATTTCCATCTTTCTACAGATGGCATTGTTGATATTTCCATGTTTATACAGATGGCGGTGTAGATATTTCCAAGTTTGTATACATGGTGGTGTAGATATTACCATGTTTGTACAGGTAGCGGTGTAGATATTTCCATGTTTATACAGATTGTGGTGAAGATATTTCCATGTTTATACAGATCGTGGTGTAGATATCTCCATGTTTGTACAGATCGTGGTGTAGGTATTTCCATGTTTATACAGATGGCGATGAAGATATTTCCATGTTTATAGAGATAGCGGTGTAGTTATTTCCATGTTTATAGAGATAGCGGTGTAGGTATTTTCATGTTTATAGACATAGCTGTGTAGATATTTCCATGTTTATATAGATGGCGATGTAGATATTTCCATGTTTATACCGATAGCGATGTTGGTATTTCCACGTTTATACAGATAGCTATGAAGATTTTCCATGTTTATTCAGCTCGCGGTGCAGATATTTATATCTTTATACAGATGGCATTGTAGATATTTCCTTATTCACACAGATGGCGGTGTAGATGTTTCCATGTTTATACAGATGGCGGAGTAGTTAGTTCCATGTTTATGGAGATGGCAGTGTAGATATTTTCAAGTTTATAGAGATGGCAGTGTAGATATTTCCATGTTTATAGAGATAGCAGTGTAGATATTTACATGTTTATACAGATGGCTGTGTAGATATTTCCATGTTTATAGAGATAGCAGTGTAGATATTTACATGTTTATACAGATGGCTGTATAGATATTTCCATATGTATACAGATGGCATTGTAGATATTTCCATGTTTATACAGATGACTGTATACTTATTTCCATGTTTTTACAGATGGCAGTGCAGATATTTCCATGTTTATAGAGATAGCGATGTAGATATTTCCATGTCTACACAGATGGCGGTGTTGATATTTCCATCTATACACAGATGGCCGTGTAGTTATTTCCATGTTTATACAGATGGCGGTGTAGATATTTCCATGGACATGCAGATGGCGGTGTAGATATTTCCATGTTTATACAGATAGCGGTGTAGTTATTTCCATGTTTACTCAGATGGTGGTGTAGATATTGTCGTGTTTATACACATGACGGGGTAGAAAATTCCATCTTTATGGAGATGGCAGTGTAGTTATTTTCATGTTTATAGAGATGGCGGTGTAGATATTTCCATATTTATAGAGATAGCAGTGTACATATTTCCATCTTTCTACAGATGGCAGTGTAGATATTTCCATGTTTATACAGATGGTCATGTAGATATTTCCATATTTATACAGATGTCTGTCTAGATATTTCCATGTGTATACAGATGGTATTGTAGGTATTTCCATGTTTATACTGATGGTGGTGTAGATATTTCCATGTTTATTCAGATGACTGTGTAGATATTTCCATGTTTTTAGAGATGGCAGTGTAGATATTTCAATGTTTATAGAGATGGCGCTGTAGATATTTCCATGTTTAAACAGATAAAGGTGGAGATATTTCCATGTTTATACAGACAGCAGTGGAGATAATTCCATGTTTATACACATAGCGGTGTACATATTTCCATGTTTATAGAGACAGTGGTGTAGGTGTTTCCATGTTTATACACATAGCGGTGCAGATATTTCCATGTTTACACAGATGCCTATGCAGATATTTCCATATTTATACAAAGGTCTGTGTAGATATTTCTATGTTTATACAGATCGCAGTGTAGATGTTTCCATGTTCCAACACATGACTGTGTAGATATTTCCATGTTTATACAGATATCGATGTAGATATTTCCATATTTATACAGATAACGGTGTAGAAATTTCCATGTTTGTACAGATAGCGGTGTAAATATTTCCATGTTTATACAGATCACGGTTTAGATATTTCCATGTTTATAGCGATACCGTTGTAGATATTTCCATGTTTATACAGATAGCGGTGTAGATATTTCCATGTTTATACAGACCGCGGTGTAGATATTTCCATGATTATACAGATAGCGGCGCAGATATTTCCATGTTTGTACAGATGGCGGTGTTGATATTTCCATCTATACACAGATGACCATGTAGATATTTCCATGTTTATACAGCTGGCGGAGCAGATATTTCCATGGATATGTAGATGGTGGTGTAGATATTTCCATGTTTATACAGATAGCGGTGTAGTAATTTCCATGTTAGTATAGATAGCGGTGTAGATATTTCCATGTATATACACATGGCTGTGTAGATATTTCCATGTTTATACAGATGGCGGTGTAGATATTTCCATGTTTATACAGATATCTTTGTAAGTATTTCCATGTTTATAAAGATGGCGGTGTAGATATTTCGATGTTTATAGAGATAGCAGTGGAGATATTTCCATGTTTATACAGATAGCGGTGTAGATATTTCCATGTTTATACTGATCGTGGTGTAGATATTTCCATGTTTATACAGACGGCGGTGTAGATATTCCCAAGTTCATAGAGATAGCGGTGTTGATTTTTCCATGTTTACAGAGATAGCGGTGTGGATATTTCCATGTTTATACAGATAGGGGTGTAGATATTTCCATGTTTATGGAGATAGCGGTGTAGTTATTTCCATGTTTATAGAGATAGCGGTGTAGGTATTTTCATGTTTATAGACATAGCGGTGTAGATATTTCCATGTTTATATAGATGGCGATGTAGATATTTCCATGTTTATACCGATAGCGATGTTGGTATTTCCACGTTTATACAGATAGCTATGAAGATTTTCCATGTTTATTCAGCTCGCGGTGCAGATATTTATATCTTTATACAGATGGCATTGTAGATATTTCCTTATTCACACAGATGGCGGTGTAGATGTTTCCATGTTTATACAGATGGCGGAGTAGTTAGTTCCATGTTTATGGAGATGGCAGTGTAGATATTTTCAAGTTTATAGAGATGGCAGTGTAGATATTTCCATGTTTATAGAGATAGCAGTGTAGATATTTACATGTTTATACAGATGGCTGTGTAGATATTTCCATTTTTATAGAGATAGCAGTGTAGATATTTACATGTTTATACAGATGGCTGTGTAGATATTTCCATATGTATACAGATGGCATTGTAGATATTTCCATGTTTATACAGATGACTGTATACGTATTTCCATGTTTTTACAGATGGCAGTGCAGATATTTCCATGTTTATAGAGATAGCGATGTAGATATTTCCATGTTTGCACAGATGGCGGTGTTGATATTTCCATCTATACACAGATGGCCGTGTAGATATTTCCATGTTTATACAGATGGCTGCGTAGATATTTCCATGGACATGCAGATGGCGGTGTAGATATTTCCATGTTTATACAGATAGCGGTGTAGTTATTTCCATGTTTACTCAGATGGTGGTGTAGATATTGTCGTGTTTATACACATGACGGGGTAGAAAATTCCATCTTTATGGAGATGGCAGTGTAGTTATTTTCATGTTTATAGAGATGGCGGTGTAGATATTTCCATATTTATAGAGATAGCAGTGTACATATTTCCATCTTTCTACAGATGGCAATGTAGATATTTCCATGTTTATACAGATGGTCATGTAGATATTTCCATATTTATACAGATGTCTGTCTAGATATTTCCATGTGTATACAGATGGTATTGTAGGTATTTCCATGTTTATACTGATGGTGGTGTAGATATTTCCATGTTTATTCAGATGACTGTGTAGATATTTCCATGTTTTTAGAGATGGCAGTGTAGATATTTCAATGTTTATAGAGATGGCGCTGTAGATATTTCCATGTTTAAACAGATAAAGGTGGAGATATTTCCATGTTTATACAGACAGCAGTGGAGATAATTCCATGTTTATACACATAGCGGTGTACATATTTCCATGTTTATAGAGACAGTGGTGCAGGTGTTTCCATGTTTATACACATAGCGGTGCAGATATTTCCATGTTTACACAGATGCCTATGCAGATATTTCCATATTTATACAAAGGTCTGTGTAGATATTTCTATGTTTATACAGATGGCAGTGTAGATGTTTCCATGTTCCAACACATGACTGTGTAGGTATTTCCGTGTTTATACAGATGACTTTGTAGATATTTCCATGTCCATAGAGATAGCGGTGCAGATATTTCCATGTTTATACAGACAGCGGTGTATATATTTCCATGTTTATACAGATCGTGGTGAAGATATTTCCATGTTCATACAGATACCGGTCAAGATATTTCCATGTTTATACAGACCGCAGTGTAGATATTTCCATGTTTTTAGAGATAGCAGTGTAGATATTTCCATGTTTGTACAGATGGCGGTGTTGATGTTTCCATCTATACACAGATTGCCGTGTAGGTATTTCCATGTGTATACAGATGGCATTGTAGAAATTTCCATGTTTATACAGATAGCGGTGTAAATATTTCCATGCTTATACAGATAACGGTGTAGATATTTCCATGTTTATAGAGATAGCGGTGTAGATATTTCCATGTTTATACAGACCGCGGTGTAGATATTTCCATGTTTGTACAGATGGCCGTGTTGATATTTCCATCTGTACACAGATGACTGTGTAGATAATTCCATGTTTATACAGATGGCGGCGCAGATATTTCTATGGATATGTAGATGGCGGTGTAGATATTTGCATGTATATAGAGATAGCGGTGTAGTTATTTCCATGTTTATATAGAGAGCGGTGTAGATATTCCCATGTATGTACACATGGCTTTGTAGATATTTCCATTTTTATACAGATGGTGGTGTAGATATTTCCATGTTTATACAGATAACTTTGTAAGTATTTCCATGTTTATACAGATGGCAGTGTAGATATTTCGATGTTTATAGAGACAGCAGTGGAGATATTTCCATGTTTATACAAATAGCCGTGTAGATATTTCCATGTTTATATATATAGCGGTGTAGATATTTCCATGTATATACACATGGCTGTTTAGATATTTCCATGTTTCTACAGATGGCGGTGTAGATATTTCCATGTTTATACAGATAACTTTGTAAGTATTTCCATGTTTATACAGATGGCGGTGTAGATATTTCGATGTTTACAGAGATAGCAGTGGTGATATTTCCATGTTTATACAGATAGCGGTGTAGATATTTCCATGTTTATACTGATCGTGGTGTAGATATTTCCATGTTTATAGAGATGGCGGTGTAGATATTTCCATGTTCATAGAGATAGCGGTGTTGATTTTTCCATGTTTATAGAGATAGCGGTGTTGATATTTCCATGTTTATACAGATATGGGTGTAGATATTTCCATGTTTATAGACATGGTGGTGTAGATATTTCCATATTTATACAGATCACGGTGTAGATATTTCCTTGTTTATACTAATAGCGGGGTAGTTATTTCCATGTTTATACAGATGGCGGTGTAGATATTTCCATATTTATACAGATGCCTGTGTAGATATTTCCATGTTTATACAGATGACTTTGTAGGTATTTGTATGTTTATACAGATGGCGGTGTAGTTATTTCCATGTTTATAGTGATAGCTGCGTAGATATTTCCATCTTTATACAGATAGTGGTTTAGATATTTCCATGTTTATACAGATCGCGGTGTAGATATTTCCATGTTTATACCGATAGCGGTGTAGATATTCCCATGTTTTTATAGATAGAGGTGTAGATATTTCCATGTTTACACAGATTGCGGTGTAGATATTTCCATCTTTCTACAGATGGCATTGTATATATTTCCAAGTTTATACAGATGGCGGTGTAGATATTTCCATGTTTATATAGATGGTGGTGTAGATATTACCATGTTTATACATGTGGCGGTGTAGATATTTCCATGTTTATACAGATTGTGGTGAAGATATTTCCATGTTTATACAGATCGCGGGGTAGATATTTCCATGTTTTTACAGATCGCGGTGTAGATATTTCCATGTTTATAGAGATAGCGGTGTAGATATTTCCATGTTTATACAGATAGCGGTGTAGATATTTCCATGGTTATATAGATGGGGTTGTACATATTTCCATGTTTATACTGATAGCGGTGTTGGTATTTCCACGTTTATACAGATAGCGATGTGGATATTTCCATGTTTACACAGCTCGCGGTGCAGATATTTATATCTTTATACAGATGGCATTGTAGATATTTCCTTATTCACACAGATGGCGGTGTAGATGTTTCCATGTTTATACAGATTGCAGAGTAGTTAGTTCCATGTTTATGGAGATGGCAGTGTAGATATTTTCATGTTTATAGAGATGGCGGTGTAGATATTTCCATGTTTATAGAGATAGCAGTGTAGATATTTACATGTTTATACAGATGGCTGTGTAGATATTTCCATGTGTATACAGATGGCATTGTAGATATTTCCATGTTTATACAGATGACTGTATACGTATTTCCATGTTTTTACAGATGGCAGTGCAGATATTTCCATGTTTATAGAGATAGCGGTGTAGATATTTCCATGTTTGCACAGATGGCGGTGTTGAGATTTCCTTGTATACACAGATGGCCAAGTAGATATTTCCATGTTTATACAGATGGAGGCGTAGATATTTCCATGTTTACACAGATAGTGGTGTACATATTTCCGTGTTAATACACATGGCAGAGTAGATACTTCCATCTTTATGGAGATGGCAGTGTAGATATTTTCATGTTTATAGAGATGGCGGTGTAGATATTTCCATATTTATAGAGATAGCGGTGTACATATATCTATCTTTCTACAGATGACAGTGTAAATATTTCCATGTTTATACAGATGGCCGTGTAGATATTTCCCTATTTATACAGATGTCTGTCTAGATATTTCCATGTGTATACAGATGGTATTGTAGGTATTTCCATGTTTATACAGATGGTGGTGTAGAGATTTCCATGTTTATTCAGATGACTGTGTAGATATTTCCATGTTTTTACAGATGGCAGTGCAGATATTTCAATCTTTACAGAGATGGTGCTGTAGATATTTCCGTGTTTATACAGATAACGGTGGAGATATTTCCCTGTTTATACAGAGAGCTGTGGAGATATTTCCACGTTTATACACATAGCGGTGTACATATTTCCAAGTTTATAGAGACAGCGGTGTAGGTATTTCCATGTTTATACAGTTAGCGGTGCAGATATTTCCATGTTTACACAGTAGCCTATGCAGATATTTCCATATTTATACTGAGGGCTGTGTAGGTATTTCTATGTTTATACAGATGGCAGTGTAGATATTTAAATGTTCCTACACATGACTGTGTAGGTATTTCCATGTTTATACAGACGTCTTTGTAGATATTTCCATGTTTATAGAGATAGCGGTGCAGATATTTCCATGTTTATACTGATAGCGGTGTAGATATTTCCATGTTTATAGAGATAGCGGTGTATGTATTTCCATGTTTATACAGATAGCGGTGTAGATATTTCCATGTTTATACAGATCACGGTGCAGATATTTCCATGTTTATAGAGATGGCGGTGTAGATATTTCCATGTATATAGAGATAGCAGTGTAGATATTTACATGTTTATACAGATTGCTGTGTAGGTATTTCCATCTTCATACAGATGGCTTTGTAGATATTTCCATGTTTATACAGATGGCGGTGTAGATATTTCCATGTTTATACAGATGGCGGTGTAGATATTTCGATGTTTATAGAGATAGCAGTGGAGATATTTCCATGTTTATACAGATAGCGGTGTAGGTATTTCCATGTTTATCTAGATAGCGGTGTAGATATTTCCATGTATATACACATGGCTGTGTAGGTATTTCCATGTTTATACAGATGGCGGTGTAGATATTTCCATGTTTATACAGATAACTTTGTAAGTATTTCCAAGTTTATACAGATGGCGGTGTAGATATTTCGATGTTTATAGAGATAGCAGTGGAGATATTTTCATGCTTATACAGATAGCGGTGTAGGTATTTCCATGTTTACATTGATCGCGGTGTAGATATTTCCATGTTTATAGAGATAGCTGTGTAGATATTTCCATGTTTATACAGATCGCGGTGTAGATATTTCCATGTTTATAAAGATCGCGGTGTAGCTATTTCCATGTTCATACAGATAGCAGTGTAGATATTTCCATGCTTTTCCAGATATCGGTGTAGATATTTCCATGTTTACACAGATTGCGGTGTAGATATTTCCATCTTTCTACAGATGGCATTGTAGATATTTCCATGTTTATACAGATGGAGGTGTAGCTATTTCCATGTTTATATAGATGGTGGTGTAGATATTACCATGTTTATACAGATAGCGGTGTAGATATTTCCATGTTTATACAGATCGTGGTGAAGATATTTCCATGTTTATACAGATCGCAGTGTAGATATTTCCATGTTTATACAGATAGCGATGTAGATATTTCCATGTTTGTACAGACAGCGGTGTACATATTTCCATGTTTATAGAGATAGCGGTGTAGGTATTTCCATGTTTATAGACATAGCGGTGTAGATATTTCCATGTTTATATAGATGGCGTTGTAGATATTTCCATGTTTATACTGATAGCGGTGTTGGTATTTCCACGTTTATACACATAACGATGTAGATATTTCCATGTTTATACAGCTCGCGGTGCAGATATTTATATCTTTATACAGATGGCATTGTAGATATTTCCTTATTCACACAGGTGGCGGTGTAGATGTTTCCATGTTTATACAGATGACGGGGTAGTTAGTTCCATGTTTATGGAGATGGCAGTGTAGATATTTTCAAGTTTATGGAGATGGCAGTGTAGATATTTTCATGTTTATAGAGATGGCGGTGTAGATATTTCCATGTTTATAGAGATAGCAGTGTAGATAATTACATGTGTATACAGATGGCTGTGTTGATATTTCCATGTGTATACCGATGGCATTGTAGATATTTCCAAGTTTATACAGATGACTGCATAGGTATTTCCAAGTTTTTACAGATGGCAGTGCAGATATTTCCATGTTTATAGAGATAGCGGTGTAGATATTTCCATGTTTGTACAGATGGCGGTGCTGATATTTCCATCTATACACAGATGGCCGTGTAGATATTTCCATGTTTATACAGATGGCGGCGTAGATATTTCCATGGACATGCAGATGGCGGTGTAGATATTTCCGTGTTTATACAGATAGCGGTGTAGATATTTCCATGTTTACACAGATGGTGGTGTAGGTATTTCCGTGTTTATACACATGGTGGAGTAGATACTTCCATTGTTGTGGAGATGGCAGTGTAGATATTTTCATGTTTATTGAGATGGCGGTGTAGATATTTCCATATTTATAGAGATAGTGGTGTAGATATTTCCATCTTTCTACAGATGGCAGTGTAGATATTTCCATGTTTATACAGACGTCTGTGTAGATATTTCCATGTGTATACAGATGGTATTGTAGTTATTTCCATGTTTATACAGATGGTGGTGTAGATATTTCCATGTTTATTCAGATGACTGTGTAGATATTTCCATGTTTTTACAGATGGCAGTGTGGATATTTCAATGTTTATAGAGATGGCGCTGTAGATATTTCCATGTTTATACAGATAACGGTGGAGATATTTCCATGTTTATACAGAGAGCAGTGGAGATATTTCCATGTTTATACACATAGCGGCGTACATATTTCCATGTTTATAGAGACAGCGGTGTAGGTATTTCCATGTTTATACAGATAGCGGTAGAGATATTTCCATGTTTATACAGATGCCTATGCAGATATCTCCATATTTATACAGAGGGCTGTGTAGATATTTCTATGTTTATACAGATGGCAGTGTAGATATTTAAATGTTCCTACACATGTCAGTGTAGGTATTTCCATGTTTACACGGATGTCTTTGTAGATATTTCCATGTCTATAGAGATAGCGGTGCAGATATTTCCATGTTTATACAGATAGCGGTGTATATATTTCCATATTTATACAGATCGTTGTGTAGATATTTCCATGTTTATATAGATACCGGTGTAGATATTTCCATGTTTATACAGACCGCAGTGTAGGTATTTCCATGTTTATAGAGATAGCAGTGTAGATATTTCCATGTTTGTACAGATGGCGGTGTTGATGTTTCCATCTATACACAGATTGCCGTGTAGGTATTTCCATGTGTATACAGATGGCATTGTAGATATTTCCATGTTTATACAGATGGTGGTGTAGATATTTCCATGTTTATACAGATGACTGTATAGGTATTTCCATGTTTATACAGATGGCGGTGTAGATATTTCCGTATTTATACGGATAACGGTGTAGAAATTTCCATGTTTATACAGATAGCGGTGTAAAAATTTCCATGTTTATACAGATCACGGTGTAGATATTTCCATGTTTATAGAGATAGCGGTGTAGAAATTTCCATGTTTATACAGATAGCGGAGTAGATATTTCCATGTTTATACAGACCGCGGTGTAGATATTTCCATGTTTATACAGATAGCGGTGCAGATATTTCCATGTTTGTACAGATGGCGGTGTTGATATTCCCATCTATACACAGATGACCGTGTAGATATTTCCATGTTTATACAGATGCCGGTGCAGATATTTCTATGGATATGTACATGGTGGTGTAGATATTTCCATGTATATACAGATAGCGCTGTACTTATTTCCATGTTTATATAGAGAGTGGTGTAGACATTTCCATGTATGTACACATGGCAGTGTAGATATTTCAATGTTTATACAGATGGCGTTGTGGATATTTCCATGTTTATACAGATAACTTTGTAAGTATTTCCATGTTTATTCAGATGGCGGTGTAGATATTTCGATGTTTATAGAGATAGCAGTGGAGATATTTCCATGTTTATACAGATTGCGGTGTAGGTATTTCCATGTTTATATAGATAGCGGTGTAGATATTTCCATGTATATACACATGGCTGTGTAGGTATTTCCATGTTTATACAGATGGCGGTGTAGATATTTCCATGTTTATACAGATAACTTTGTAAGTATTTCCATGTTTATACAGATGGCGGTGTAGATATTTCGATGTTTATAGAGATAGCATTGGAGATATTTCCATGCTTATACAGATAGCGGTGTAGGTATTTCCATGTTTACACTGATCGCGGTGTAGATATTTCCATGTTTATAGAGATAGCTGTGTAGATATTTCCATGTTTATACAGATCGCGGTGTAGATATTTCCATGTTTATAAAGATCGCGGTGTAGCTATTTCCATGTTCATACAGATAGCAGTGTAGATATTTCCATGTTTTTCCAGATATCGGTGTAGATATTTCCATGTTTACACAGATTGCGGTGTAGATATTTCCATCTTTCTACATATGGCATTGAAGATATTTCCATGTTTATACAGATGGCGGTGTAGCTATTTCCATGTTTATATAGACGGTGGTGTAGATATTACCATGTATATACAGATAGCGGTGTAGATATTTCCATGTTTATACAGATCGTGGTGAAGATATTTCCATGTTTATACAGATCGCAGTGTAGATATTTCCATGTTTATACAGATAGCGATGTAGATATTTCCATGTTTGTACAGACAGCGGTGTACATATTTCCATGTTTATAGAGATAGCGGTGTAGGTATTTCCATGTTTATAGACATAGCGGTGTAGATATTTCCATGTTTATATAGATGGCGTTGTAGATATTTCCATGTTTATGCTGATAGCGGTGTTGGTATTTCCACGTTTATACACATAACGATGTAGATATTTCCATGTTTATACAGCTCGCGGTGCAGATATTTATATCTTTATACAGATGGCATTGTAGATATTTCCTTATTCACACAGGTGGCGGTGTAGATGTTTCCATGTTTATACAGATGGCGGAGTAGTTAGTTCCATGTTTATGGAGATGGCAGTGTAGATATTTTCATGTTTATAGAGATGGCGGTGTAGATATTTCCATGTATATAGAGATAGCAGTGTAGATATTTACATGTTTATACAGATGGCTGTGTAGGTATTTCCATCTTCATACAGATGGCTTTGTAGATATTTCCATGTTTATACAGATGGCGGTGTAGATATTTCCATGTTTATACAGATGGCAGTGTAGATATTTCGATGTTTATAGAGATAGCAGTGGAGATATTTCCATGTTTATACAGATAGCGGTGTAGGTATTTCCATGTTTATATAGATAGCGGTGTAGATATTTCCATGTATATACACATGGCTGTGTAGGTATTTCCATGTTTATACAGATGGCGGTGTAGATATTTCCATGTTTATACAGATAACTTTGTAAGTATTTCCAAGTTTATACAGATGGCGGTGTAGATATTTCGATGTTTATAGAGATAGCAGTGGAGATATTTTCATGCTTATACAGATAGCGGTGTAGGTATTTCCATGTTTACACTGATCGCGGTGTAGATATTTCCATGTTTATAGAGATAGCTGTGTAGATATTTCCATGTTTATACAGATCGCGGTGTAGATATTTCCATGTTTATAAAGATCGCGGTGTAGCTATTTCCATGTTCATACAGATAGCAGTGTAGATATTTCCATGCTTTTCCAGATATCGGTGTAGATATTTCCATGTTTACACAGATTGCGGTGTAGATATTTCCATCTTTCTACAGATGGCATTGTAGATATTTCCATGTTTATACAGATGGAGGTGTAGCTATTTCCATGTTTATATAGATGGTGGTGTAGATATTACCATGTTTATACAGATAGCGGTGTAGATATTTCCATGTTTATACAGATCGTGGTGAAGATATTTCCATGTTTATACAGATCGCAGTGTAGATATTTCCATGTTTATACAGATAGCGATGTAGATATTTCCATGTTTGTACAGACAGCGGTGTACATATTTCCATGTTTATAGAGATAGCGGTGTAGGTATTTCCATGTTTATAGACATAGCGGTGTAGATATTTCCATGTTTATATAGATGGCGTTGTAGATATTTCCATGTTTATACTGATAGCGGTGTTGGTATTTCCACGTTTATACACATAACGATGTAGATATTTCCATGTTTATACAGCTCGCGGTGCAGATATTTATATCTTTATACAGATGGCATTGTAGATATTTCCTTATTCACGCAGGTGGCGGTGTAGATGTTTCCATGTTTATACAGATGACGGGGTAGTTAGTTCCATGTTTATGGAGATGGCAGTGTAGATATTTTCATGTTTATGGAGATGGCAGTGTAGATATTTTCATGTTTATAGAGATGGTGGTGTAGATATTTCCATGTTTATAGAGATAGCAGTGTAGATAATTACATGTGTATACAGATGGCTGTGTTGATATTTCCATGTGTATACCGATGGCATTGTAGATATTTCCAAGTTTATACAGATGACTGCATAGGTATTTCCAAGTTTTTACAGATGGCAGTGCAGATATTTCCATGTTTATAGAGATAGCGGTGTAGATATTTCCATGTTTGTACAGATGGCGGTGCTGATATTTCCATCTATACACAGATGGCCGTGTAGATATTTCCATGTTTATACAGATGGCGGCGTAGATATTTCCATGGACATGCAGATGGCGGTGTAGATATTTCCGTGTTTATACAGATAGCGGTGTAGATATTTCCATGTTTACACAGATGGTGGTGTAGATATTTCCGTGTTTATACACATGGTGGAGTAGATACTTCCATTGTTGTGGAGATGGCAGTGTAGATATTTTCATGTTTATTGAGATGGCGGTGTAGATATTTCCATATTTATAGAGATAGTGGTGTAGATATTTCCATCTTTCTACAGATGGCAGTGTAGATATTTCCATGTTTATACAGACGTCTGTGTAGATATTTCCATGTGTATACAGATGGTATTGTAGTTATTTCCATGTTTATACAGATGGTGGTGTAGATATTTCCATGTTTATTCAGATGACTGTGTAGATATTTCCATGTTTTTACAGATGGCAGTGTGGATATTTCAATGTTTATAGAGATGGCGCTGCAGATATTTCCATGTTTATACAGATAACGGTGGAGATATTTCCATGTTTATACTGAGAGCAGTGGAGATATTTCCATGTTTATACACATAGCGGCGTACATATTTCCATGTTTATAGAGACAGCGGTGTAGGTATTTCCATGTTTATACAGATAGCGGTAGAGATATTTCCATGTTTATACAGATGCCTATGCAGATATCTCCATATTTATACAGAGGGCTGTGTAGATATTTCTATGTTTATACAGATGGCAGTGTAGATATTTAAATGTTCCTACACATGTCAGTGTAGGTATTTCCATGTTTACACAGATGTCTTTGTAGATATTTCCATGTCTATAGAGATAGCGGTGCAGATATTTCCATGTTTATACAGATAGCGGTGTATATATTTCCATGTTTATACAGATCGTTGTGTAGATATTTCCATGTTTATATAGATACCGGTGTAGATATTTCCATGTTTATACAGACCGCAGTGTAGGTATTTCCATGTTTATAGAGATAGCAGTGTAGATATTTCCATGTTTGTACAGATGGCGGTGTTGATGTTTCCATCTATACACAGATTGCCGTGTAGTTATTTCCATGTGTATACAGATGGCATTGTAGATATTTCCATGTTTATACACATGGTGGTGTAGATATTTCCATGTTTATACAGATGACTGTATAGGTATTTCCATGTTTATACAGATGGCGGTGTAGATATTTCCGTATTTATACGGATAACGGTGTAGAAATTTCCATGTTTATACAGATAGCGGTGTAAAAATTTCCATGTTTATACAGATCACGTTGTAGATATTTCCATGTTTATAGAGATAGCGGTGTAGAAATTTCCATGTTTATACAGATAGCGGAGTAGATATTTCCATGTTTATACAGACCGCGGTGTAGATATTTCCATGTTTATACAGATAGCGGTGCAGATATTTCCATGTTTGTACAGATGGCGGTGTTGATATTCCCATCTATACACAGATGACCGTGTAGATATTTCCATGTTTATACAGATGCCGGTGCAGATATTTCTATGGATATGTACATGGTGGTGTAGATATTTCCATGTATATACAGATAGCGCTGTACTTATTTCCATGTTTATATAGAGAGTGGTGTAGACATTTCCATGTATGTACACATGGCAGTGTAGATATTTCAATGTTTATACAGATGGCGTTGTGGATATTTCCATGTTTATACAGATAACTTTGTAAGTATTTCCATGTTTATTCAGATGGCGGTGTAGATATTTCGATGTTTATAGAGATAGCAGTGGAGATATTTCCATGTTTATACAGATTGCGGTGTAGGTATTTCCATGTTTATATAGATAGCGGTGTAGATATTTCCATGTATATACACATGGCTGTGTATGTATTTCCATGTTTATACAGATGGCGGTGTAGATATTTCCATGTTTATACAGATAACTTTGTAAGTATTTCCATGTTTATACAGATGGCGGTGTAGATATTTCGTTGTTTATAGAGATAGCATTGGAGATATTTCCATGCTTATACAGATAGCGGTGTAGGTATTTCCATGTTTACACTGATCGCGGTGTAGATATTTCCATGTTTATAGAGATAGCTGTGTAGATATTTCCATGTTTATACAGATCGCGGTGTAGATATTTCCATGTTTATAAAGATCGCGGTGTAGCTATTTCCATGTTCATACAGATAGCAGTGTAGATATTTCCATGTTTTTCCAGATATCGGTGTAGATATTTCCATGTTTACACAGATTGCGGTGTAGATATTTCCATCTTTCTACATATGGCATTGTAGATATTTCCATGTTTATACAGATGGCGGTGTAGCTATTTCCATGTTTATATAGACAGTGGTGTAGATATTACCATGTATATACAGATAGCGGTGTAGATATTTCCATGTTTATACAGATCGTGGTGAAGATATTTCCATGTTTATACAGATCGCAGTGTAGATATTTCCATGTTTATACAGATAGCGATGTAGATATTTCCATGTTTGTACAGACAGCGGTGTACATATTTCCATGTTTATAGAGATAGCGGTGTAGGTATTTCCATGTTTATAGACATAGCGGTGTAGATATTTCCATGTTTATATAGATGGCGTTGTAGATATTTCCATGTTTATGCTGATAGCGGTGTTGGTATTTCCACGTTTATACACATAACGATGTAGATATTTCCATGTTTATACAGCTCGCGGTGCAGATATTTATATCTTTATACAGATGGCATTGTAGATATTTCCTTATTCACACAGGTGGCGGTGTAGATGTTTCCATGTTTATACAGATGGCGGAGTAGTTAGTTCCATGTTTATGGAGATGGCAGTGTAGATATTTTCATGTTTATAGAGATGGCGGTGTAGATATTTCCATGTATATAGAGATAGCAGTGTAGATATTTACATGTTTATACAGATGGCTGTGTAGGTATTTCCATCTTCATACAGATGGCTTTGTAGATATTTCCATGTTTATACAGATGGCGGTGTAGATATTTCCATGTTTATACAGATGGCAGTGTAGATATTTCGATGTTTATAGAGATAGCAGTGGAGATATTTCCATGTTTATACAGATAGCGGTGTAGGTATTTCCATGTTTATATAGATAGCGGTGTAGATATTTCCATGTATATACACATGGCTGTGTAGGTATTTCCATGTTTATACAGATGGCGGTGTAGATATTTCCATGTTTATACAGATAACTTTGTAAGTATTTCCAAGTTTATACAGATGGCGGTGTAGATATTTCGATGTTTATAGAGATAGCAGTGGAGATATTTTCATGCTTATACAGATAGCGGTGTAGGTATTTCCATGTTTACACTGATCACGGTGTAGATATTTCCATGTTTATAGAGATAGCTGTGTAGATATTTCCAAGTTTATACAGATCGCGGTGTAGATATTTCCATGTTTATAAAGATCGCGGTGTAGCTATTTCCATGTTCATACAGATAGCAGTGTAGATATTTCCATGCTTTTCCAGATATCGGTGTAGATATTTCCATGTTTACACAGATTGCGGTGTAGATATTTCCATCTTTCTACAGATGGCATTGTAGATATTTCCATGTTTATACAGATGGAGGTGTAGCTATTTCCATGTTTATATAGATGGTGGTGTAGATATTACCATGTTTATACAGATAGCGGTGTAGATATTTCCATGTTTATACAGATCGTGGTGAAGATATTTCCATGTTTATACAGATCGCAGTGTAGATATTTCCATGTTTATACAGATAGCGATGTAGATATTTCCATGTTTGTACAGACAGCGGTGTACATATTTCCATGTTTATAGAGATAGCGGTGTAGGTATTTCCATGTTTATAGACATAGCGGTGTAGATATTTCCATGTTTATATAGATGGCGTTGTAGATATTTCCATGTTTATACTGATAGCGGTGTTGGTATTTCCACGTTTATACACATAACGATGTAGATATTTCCATGTTTATACAGCTCGCGGTGCAGATATTTATATCTTTATACAGATGGCATTGTAGATATTTCCTTATTCACGCAGGTGGCGGTGTAGATGTTTCCATGTTTATACAGATGACGGGGTAGTTAGTTCCATGTTTATGGAGATGGCAGTGTAGATATTTTCATGTTTATGGAGATGGCAGTGTAGATATTTTCATGTTTATAGAGATGGCGGTGTAGATATTTCCATGTTTATAGAGATAGCAGTGTAGATAATTACATGTGTATACAGATGGCTGTGTTGATATTTCCATGTGTATACCGATGGCATTGTAGATATTTCCAAGTTTATACAGATGACTGCATAGGTATTTCCAAGTTTTTACAGATGGCAGTGCAGATATTTCCATGTTTATAGAGATAGCGGTGTAGATATTTCCATGTTTGTACAGATGGCGGTGCTATTTCCATCTATACACAGATGGCCGTGTAGATATTTCCATGTTTATACAGATGGCGGCGTAGATATTTCCATGGACATGCAGATGGCGGTGTAGATATTTCCGTGTTTATACAGATAGCGGTGTAGATATTTCCATGTTTACACAGATGGTGGTGTAGATATTTCCGTGTTTATACACATGGTGGAGTAGATACTTCCATTGTTGTGGAGATGGCAGTGTAGATATTTTCATGTTTATTGAGATGGCGGTGTAGATATTTCCATATTTATAGAGATAGTGGTGTAGATATTTCCATCTTTCTACAGATGGCAGTGTAGATATTTCCATGTTTATACAGACGTCTGTGTAGATATTTCCATGTGTATACAGATGGTATTGTAGTTATTTCCATGTTTATAAAGATGGTGGTGTAGATATTTCCATGTTTATTCAGATGACTGTGTAGATATTTCCATGTTTTTACAGATGGCAGTGTGGATATTTCAATGTTTATAGAGATGGCGCTGTAGATATTTCCATGTTTATACAGATAACGGTGGAGATATTTCCATGTTTATACTGAGAGCAGTGGAGATATTTCCATGTTTATACACATAGCGGCGTACATATTTCCATGTTTATAGAGACAGCGGTGTAGGTATTTCCATGTTTATACAGATAGCGGTAGAGATATTTCCATGTTTATACAGATGCCTATGCAGATATCTCCATATTTATACAGAGGGCTGTGTAGATATTTCTATGTTTATACAGATGGCAGTGTAGATATTTAAATGTTCCTACACATGTCAGTGTAGGTATTTCCATGTTTACACAGATGTCTTTGTAGATATTTCCATGTCTATAGAGATAGCGGTGCAGATATTTCCATGTTTATACAGATAGCGGTGTATATATTTCCATGTTTATACAGATCGTTGTGTAGATATTTCCATGTTTATATAGATACCGGTGTAGATATTTCCATGTTTATACAGACCGCAGTGTAGGTATTTCCATGTTTATAGAGATAGCAGTGTAGATATTTCCATGTTTGTACAGATGGCGGTGTTGATGTTTCCATCTATACACAGATTGCCGTGTAGGTATTTCCATGTGTATACAGATGGCATTGTAGATATTTCCATGTTTATACAGATGGTGGTGTAGATATTTCCATGTTTATACAGATGACTGTATAGGTATTTCCATGTTTATACAGATGGCGGTGTAGATATTTCCGTATTTATACGGATAACGGTGTAGAAATTTCCATGTTTATACAGATAGCGGTGTAAAAATTTCCATGTTTATACAGATCACGGTGTAGATATTTCCATGTTTATAGAGATAGCGGTGTAGAAATTTCCATGTTTATACAGATAGCGGAGTAGATATTTCCATGTTTATACAGACCGCGGTGTAGATATTTCCATGTTTATACAGATAGCGGTGCAGATATTTCCATGTTTGTACAGATGGCGGTGTTGATATTCCCATCTATACACAGATGACCGTGTAGATATTTCCATGTTTATACAGATGCCGGTGCAGATATTTCTATGGATATGTACATGGTGGTGTAGATATTTCCATGTATATACAGATAGCGCTGTACTTATTTCCATGTTTATATAGAGAGTGGTGTAGACATTTCCATGTATGTACACATGGCAGTGTAGATATTTCAATGTTTATACAGATGGCGTTGTGGATATTTCCATGTTTATACAGATAACTTTGTAAGTATTTCCATGTTTATTCAGATGGCGGTGTAGATATTTCGATGTTTATAGAGATAGCTGTGGAGATATTTCCATGTTTATACAGATTGCGGTGTAGGTATTTCCATGTTTATATAGATAGCGGTGTAGATATTTCCATGTATATACACATGGCTGTGTAGGTATTTCCATGTTTATACAGATGGCGGTGTAGATATTTCCATGTTTATACAGATAACTTTGTAAGTATTTCCATGTTTATACAGATGGCGGTGTAGATATTTCGATGTTTATAGAGATAGCAGCGGAGATATTTCCATGCTTATACAGATAGCGGTGTAGGTATTTCCATGTTTACACTGATCGCGGTGTAGATATTTCCATGTTTATAGAGATAGCTGGGTAGATATTTCCATGTTAATACAGATCGCGGTGTAGATATTTCCATGTTTATAAAGATCGCGGTGTAGCTATTTCCATGTTCATACAGATAGCAGTGTAGATATTTCCATGTTTTTCCAGATATCGGTGTAGATATTTCCATGTTTACCCAGATTGCGGTGTAGATATTTCCATCTTTCTACAGATGGCATTGTAGATATTTCCATGTTTATACAGATGGCGGTGTAGCTATTTCCATGTTTATATAGACGGTGGTGTAGATATTACCATGTATATACAGATAGCGGTGTAGATATTTCCATGTTTATACAGATCGTGGTGAAGATATTTCCATGTTTATACAGATCGCAGTGTAGATATTTCCATATTTATACAGATAGCGATGTAGATATTTCCATGTTTGTACAGACAGCGGTGTACATATTTCCATGTTTATAGAGATAGCGGTGTAGGTATTTCCATGTTTATAGACATAGCGGTGTAGATATTTCCATGTTTATATAGATGGCGTTGTAGATATTTCCATGTTTATGCTGATAGCGGTGTTGGTATTTCCACGTTTATACACATAACGATGTAGATATTTCCATGTTTATACAGCTCGCGGTGCAGATATTTATATCTTTATACAGATGGTATTGTAGATATTTCCTTATTCACACAGGTGGCGGTGTAGATGTTTCCATGTTTATACAGATGGCGGAGTAGTTAGTTCCATGTTTATGGAGATGGCAGTGTAGATATTTTCATGTTTATAGAGATGGCGGTGTAGATATTTCCATGTATATAGAGATAGCAGTGTAGATATTTACATGTTTATACAGATGGCTGTGTAGGTATTTCCATCTTCATACAGATGGCTTTGTAGATATTTCCATGTTTATACAGATGGCGGTGTAGATATTTCCATGTTTATACAGATGGCGGTGTAGATATTTCGATGTTTATAGAGATAGCAGTGGAGATATTTCCATGTTTATAAAGATAGCGGTGTAGGTATTTCCATGTTTATATAGATAGCGGTGTAGATATTTCCATGTATATACACATGGCTGTGTAGGTATTTCCATGTTTATACAGATGGCGGTGTAGATATTTCCATGTTTATACAGATAACTTTGTAAGTATTTCCAAGTTTATACAGATGGCGGTGTAGATATTTCGATGTTTATAGAGATAGCAGTGGAGATATTTTCATGCTTATACAGATAGCGGTGTAGGTATTTCCATGTTTACACTGATCGCGGTGTAGATATTTCCATGTTTATAGAGATAGCTGTGTAGATATTTCCATGTTTATACAGATCGCGGTGTAGATATTTCCATGTTTATAAAGATCGCGGTGTAGCTATTTCCATGTTCATACAGATAGCAGTGTAGATATTTCCATGCTTTTCCAGATATCGGTGTAGATATTTCCATGTTTACACAGATTGCGGTGTAGATATTTCCATCTTTCTACAGATGGCATTGTAGATATTTCCATGTTTATACAGATGGAGGTGTAGCTATTTCCATGTTTATATAGATGGTGGTGTAGATATTACCATGTTTATACAGATAGCGGTGTAGATATTTCCATGTTTATACAGATCGTGGTGAAGATATTTCCATGTTTATACAGATCGCAGTGTAGATATTTCCATGTTTATACAGATAGCGATGTAGATATTTCCATGTTTGTACAGACAGCGGTGTACATATTTCCATGTTTATAGAGATAGCGGTGTAGGTATTTCCATGTTTATAGACATAGCGGTGTAGATATTTCCATGTTTATATAGATGGCGTTGTAGATATTTCCATGTTTATACTGATAGCGGTGTTGGTATTTCCACGTTTATACACATAACGATGTAGATATTTCCATGTTTATACAGCTCGCGGTGCAGATATTTATATCTTTACACAGATGGCATTGTAGATATTTCCTTATTCACGCAGGTGGCGGTGTAGATGTTTCCATGTTTATACAGATGACGGGGTAGTTAGTTCCATGTTTATGGAGATGGCAGTGTAGATATTTTCATGTTTATGGAGATGGCAGTGTAGATATTTTCATGTTTATAGAGATGGCGGTGTAGATATTTCCATGTTTATAGAGATAGCAGTGTAGATAATTACATGTGTATACAGATGGCTGTGTTGATATTTCCATGTGTATACCGATGGCATTGTAGATATTTCCAAGTTTATACAGATGACTGCATAGGTATTTCCAAGTTTTTACAGATGGCAGTGCAGATATTTCCATGTTTATAGAGATAGCGGTGTAGATATTTCCATGTTTGTACAGATGGCGGTGCTGATATTTCCATCTATACACAGATGGCCGTGTAGATATTTCCATGTTTATACAGATGGCGGCGTAGATATTTCCATGGACATGCAGATGGCGGTGTAGATATTTCCGTGTTTATACAGATAGCGGTGTAGATATTTCCATGTTTACACAGATGGTGGTGTAGATATTTCCGTGTTTATACACATGGTGGAGTAGATACTTCCATTGTTGTGGAGATGGCAGTGTAGATATTTTCATGTTTATTGAGATGGCGGTGTAGATATTTCCATATTTATAGAGATAGTGGTGTAGATATTTCCATCTTTCTACAGATGGCAGTGTAGATATTTCCATGTTTATACAGACGTCTGTGTAGATATTTCCATGTGTATACAGATGGTATTGTAGTTATTTCCATGTTTATACAGATGGTGGTGTAGATATTTCCATGTTTATTCAGATGACTGTGTAGATATTTCCATGTTTTTACAGATGGCAGTGTGGATATTTCAATGTTTATAGAGATGGCGCTGTAGATATTTCCATGTTTATACAGATAACGGTGGAGATATTTCCAAGTTTATACTGAGAGCAGTGGAGATATTTCCATGTTTATACACATAGCGGCGTACATATTTCCATGTTTATAGAGACAGCGGTGTAGGTATTTCCATGTTTATACAGATAGCGGTAGAGATATTTCCATGTTTATACAGATGCCTATGCAGATATCTCCATATTTATACAGAGGGCTGTGTAGATATTTCTATGTTTATACAGATGGCAGTGTAGATATTTAAATGTTCCTACACATGTCAGTGTAGGTATTTCCATGTTTACACAGATGTCTTTGTAGATATTTCCATGTCTATAGAGATAGCGGTGCAGATATTTCCATGTTTATACAGATAGCGGTGTATATATTTCCATGTTTATACAGATCGTTGTGTAGATATTTCCATGTTTATATAGATACCGGTGTAGATATTTCCATGTTTATACAGACCGCAGTGTAGGTATTTCCATGTTTATACAGATAGCAGTGTAGATATTTCCATGTTTGTACAGATGGCGGTGTTGATGTTTCCATCTATACACAGATTGCCGTGTAGGTATTTCCATGTGTATACAGATGGCATTGTAGATATTTCCATGTTTATACAGATGGTGGTGTAGATATTTCCATGTTTATACAGATGACTGTATAGGTATTTCCATGTTTATACAGATGGCGGTGTAGATATTTCCGTATTTATACGGATAACGGTGTAGAAATTTCCATGTTTATACAGATAGCGGTGTAAAAATTTCCATGTTTATACAGATCACGGTGTAGATATTTCCATGTTTATAGAGATAGCGGTGTAGAAATTTCCATGTTTATACAGATAGCGGAGTAGATATTTCCATGTTTATACAGACCGCGGTGTAGATATTTCCATGTTTATACAGATAGCGGTGCAGATATTTCCATGTTTGTACAGATGGCGGTGTTGATATTCCCATCTATACACAGATGACCGTGTAGATATTTCCATGTTTATACAGATGCCGGTGCAGATATTTCTATGGATATGTACATGGTGGTGTAGATATTTCCATGTATATACAGATAGCGCTGTACTTATTTCCATGTTTATATAGAGAGTGGTGTAGACATTTCCATGTATGTACACATGGCAGTGTAGATATTTCAATGTTTATACAGATGGCGTTGTGGATATTTCCATGTTTATACAGATAACTTTGTAAGTATTTCCATGTTTATTCAGATGGCGGTGTAGATATTTCGATGTTTATAGAGATAGCAGTGGAGATATTTCCATGTTTATACAGATTGCGGTGTAGGTATTTCCATGTTTATATAGATAGCGGTGTAGATATTTCCATGTATATACACATGGCTGTGTAGGTATTTCCATGTTTATACAGATGGCGGTGTAGATATTTCCATGTTTATACAGATAACTTTGTAAGTATTTCCATGTTTATACAGATGGCGGTGTAGATATTTCGATGTTTATAGAGATAGCAGCGGAGATATTTCCATGCTTATACAGATAGCGGTGTAGGTATTTCCATGTTTACACTGATCGCGGTGTAGATATTTCCATGTTTATAGAGATAGCTGGGTAGATATTTCCATGTTAATACAGATCGCGGTGTAGATATTTCCATGTTTATAAAGATCGCGGTGTAGCTATTTCCATGTTCATACAGATAGCAGTGTAGATATTTCCATGTTTTTCCAGATATCGGTGTAGATATTTCCATGTTTACCCAGATTGCGGTGTAGATATTTCCATCTTTCTACAGATGGCATTGTAGATATTTCCATGTTTATACAGATGGCGGTGTAGCTATTTCCATGTTTATATAGACGGTGGTGTAGATATTACCATGTATATACAGATAGCGGTGTAGATATTTCCATGTTTATACAGATCGTGGTGAAGATATTTCCATGTTTATACAGATCGCAGTGTAGATATTTCCATATTTATACAGATAGCGATGTAGATATTTCCATGTTTGTACAGACAGCGGTGTACATATTTCCATGTTTATAGAGATAGCGGTGTAGGTATTTCCATGTTTATAGACATAGCGGTGTAGATATTTCCATGTTTATATAGATGGCGTTGTAGATATTTCCATGTTTATGCTGATAGCGGTGTTGGTATTTCCACGTTTATACACATAACGATGTAGATATTTCCATGTTTATACAGCTCGCGGTGCAGATATTTATATCTTTATACAGATGGTATTGTAGATATTTCCTTATTCACACAGGTGGCGGTGTAGATGTTTCCATGTTTATACAGATGGCGGAGTAGTTAGTTCCATGTTTATGGAGATGGCAGTGTAGATATTTTCATGTTTATAGAGATGGCGGTGTAGATATTTCCATGTATATAGAGATAGCAGTGTAGATATTTACATGTTTATACAGATGGCTGTGTAGGTATTTCCATCTTCATACAGATGGCTTTGTAGATATTTCCATGTTTATACAGATGGCGGTGTAGATATTTCCATGTTTATACAGATGGCGGTGTAGATATTTCGATGTTTATAGAGATAGCAGTGGAGATATTTCCATGTTTATACAGATAGCGGTGTAGGTATTTCCATGTTTATATAGATAGCGGTGTAGATATTTCCATGTATATACACATGGCTGTGTAGGTATTTCCATGTTTATACAGATGGCGGTGTAGATATTTCCATGTTTATACAGATAACTTTGTAAGTATTTCCATGTTTATACAGATGGCGGTGTAGATATTTCGATGTTTATAGAGATAGCAGTGGAGATATTTCCATGCTTATACAGATAGCGGTGTAGGTATTTCCATGTTTACACTGATCGCGGTGTAGATATTTCCATGTTTATAGAGATAGCTGTGTAGATATTTCCATATTTATACAGATCGCGGTGTAGATATTTCCATGTTTATAAAGATCGCGGTGTAGCTATTTCCGTGTTCATACAGATAGCAGTGTAGATATTTCCATGTTTTTCCAGATATCGGTGTAGATATTTCCATGTTTACACAGATTGCGGTGTAGATATTTCCATCTTTCTACAGATGGCATTGTAGATATTTCCATGTTTATACAGATGGCGGTGTAGCTATTTCCATGTTTATATAGACGGTGGTGTAGATATTACCATGTATATACATATAGCGGTGTAGATATTTCCATGTTTATACAGATCGTGGTGAAGTTATTTCCATGTTTATACAGATCGCAGTGTAGATATATCCATGTTTATACAGATAGCGATGTAGATATTTCCATGTTTGTACAGACAGCGGTGTACATATTTCCATGTTTATAGAGATAGCGGTGTAGGTATTTCCATGTTTATAGACATAGCGGTGTAGATATTTCCATGTTTATATAGATGGCGTTGTAGATATTTCCATGTTTATGCTGATAGCAGTGTTGGTATTTCCACGTTTATACACATAACGATGTAGATATTTCCATGTTTATACAGCTCGCGGTGCAGATATTTATATCTTTATACAGATGGCATTGTAGATATTTCCTTATTCACACAGGTGGCGGTGTAGATGTTTCCATGTTAATACAGATGACGGGGTAGTTAGTTCCATGTTTATGGAGATGGCAGTGTAGATATTTTCATGTTTATGGAGATGGCAGTGTAGATATTTTCATGTTTATAGATATGGCGGTGTAGATATTTCCATGTTTATAGAGATAGCAGTGTAGATAATTACATGTGTATACAGATGGCTGTGTTGATATTTCCATGTGTATACCGATGGCATTGTAGATATTTCCAAGTTTATACAGATGACTGCATAGGTATTTCCATGTTTTTACAGATGGCAGTGCAGATATTTCCATGTTTATAGAGATAGCGGTGTAGATATTTCCATGTTTGTACAGATGGCGGTGCTGATATTTCCATCTATACACAGATGGCCGTGTAGATATTTCCATGTTTATACAGATGGCGGCGTAGTTATTTCCATGGACATGCAGATGGCGGTGTAGATATTTCCGTGTTTATACAGATAGCGGTGTAGATATTTCCATGTTTACACAGATAGTGGTGTAGATATTTCCGTGTTTATACACAGGGTGGAGTAGATACTTCCATTTTTGTGGAGATGGCAGTGTAGATATTTTCAAGTTTATAGAGATGGCGGTGTAGATATTTCCATATTTATAGAGATAGTGGTGTAGATATTTCCATCTTTCTACAGATGGCAGTGTAGATATTTCCATGTTTATACAGACGTCTGTGTAGATATTTCCATGTGTATACAGATGGTATTGTAGGTATTTCCATGTTTATACAGATGGTGGTGTAGATATTTCCATGTTTATTCAGATGACTGTGTAGATATTTCCATGTTTTTACAGATGGCAGTGTGGATATTTCAATGTTTATAGAGATGGCGCTTTAGATATTTCCATGTTTATACAGATAACGGTGGAGATATTTCCATGTTTATACAGAGAGCAGTGGAGATATTTCCATGTTTATACACATAGCGGCGTACATATTTCCAAGTTTATAGAGACAGCGGTGTAGGTATTTCCATGTTTATACAGATAGCGGTAGAGATATTTCCATGTTTATACAGATGCCTATGCAGATATCTCCATATTTATACAGAGGGCTGTGTAGATATTTCTATGTTTATACAGATGGCAGTGTAGATATTTAAATGTTCCTACACATGTCAGTGTAGGTATTTCCATGTTTATACAGATTTCTTTGTAGATATTTCCATGTCTATAGAGATAGCGGTGCAGATATTTCCATGTTTATACAGATAGCGGTGTATATATTTCCATGTTTATACAGATCGTTGTGTAGTTATTTCCATGTTTATATAGATACTGGTGTAGATATTTCCATGTTTATACAGACCGCAGTGTAGATATTTCCATGTTTATAGAGATAGCAGTGTAGATATTTCCATGTTTGTACAGATGGCGGTGTTGATGTTTCCATCTATACACAGATTGCCGTGTAGGTATTTCCATGTGTATACAGATGGCATTGTAGATATTTCCATGTTTATACAGATGGTGGTGTAGATATTTCCATGTTTATACAGATGACTGTATAGGTATTTCCATGTTTATACAGATGGCGGTGTAGATATTTCCATATTTATACAGATAACGGTGTAGAAATTTCCATGTTTTTACAGATAGCGGTGTAAAAATTTCCATGTTTATACAGATCACGGTGTAGATATTTCCATGTTTATAGAGATAGCGGTGTAGAAATTTCCATGTTTATACAGATAGCGGAGTAGATATTTCCATGTTTATACAGACCGCGGTGTAGATATTTCCATGTTTATACAGATAGCGGTGCAGATATTTCCATGTTTGTACAGATGGCGGTGTTGATATTCCCATCTATACACAGATGACCGTGTAGATATTTCCATGTTTATACAGATGCCGGTGCAGATATTTCTATGGATATGTACATGGTGGTGTAGATATTTCCATGTATATACAGATAGCGCTGTACTTATTTCCATGTTTTTATAGAGAGTGGTGTAGACATTTCCAGGTATGTACACATGGCAGTGTAGGTATTTCAATGTTTATACAGATGGCGTTGTAGATATTTCCATGTTTATACAGATAACTTTGTAAGTATTTCCATGTTTATACAGATGGCGGTGTAGATATTTCGATGTTTATAGAGATAGCAGTGGAGATATTTCCATGTTTATACAGATAGCGGTGTAGGTATTTCCATGTTTATATAGATAGCGGTGTAGATATTTCCATGTATATACACATGGCTGTGTAGGTATTTCCATGTTTATACAGATGGCGGTGTAGATATTTCCATGTTTATACAGATAACTTTGTAAGTATTTCCATGTTTATACAGATGGCGGTGTAGATATTTCGATGTTTATAGAGATAGCAGTGGAGATATTTCCATGCTTATACAGATAGCGGTGTAGGTATTTCCATGTTTACACTGATCGCGGTGTAGATATTTCCATGTTTATAGAGATAGCTGTGTAGATATTTCCATGTTTATACAGATCGCAGTGTAGATATTTCCATGTTTATAAAGATCGCCGTGTAGCTATTTCCATGTTCATACAGATAGCAGTGTAGATATGTCCATGTTTTTCCAGATATCGGTGTAGATATTTCCATGTTTACACAGATTGCGGTGTAGATATTTCCATCTTTCTACAGATGGCATTGTAAATATTTCCATGTTTATACAGATGGCGGTGTAGCTATTTCCATGTTTATATAGACGGTGGTGTAGATATTACCATGTATATACATATAGCGGTGTAGATATTTCCATGTTTATACAGATCGTGGTGAAGTTATTTCCATGTTTATACAGATCCAGTGTAGATATATCCATGTTTATACAGATAGCGATGTAGATATTTCCATGTTTGTACAGACAGCGGTGTACATATTTCCATGTTTATAGAGATAGCGGTGTAGGTATTTCCATGTTTATAGACATAGCGGTGTAGATATTTCCATGTTTATATAGATGGCGTTGTAGATATTTCCATGTTTATGCTGATAGCGGTGTTGGTATTTCCACGTTTATACACATAACGATGTAGATATTTCCATGTTTATACAGCTCGCGGTGCAGATATTTATATCTTTATACAGATGGCATTGTAGATATTTCCTTATTCACACAGGTGGCGGTGTAGATGTTTCCATGTTAATACAGATGACGGGGTAGTTAGTTCCATGTTTATGGAGATGGCAGTGTAGATATTTTCATGTTTATGGAGATGGCAGTGTAGATATTTTCATGTTTATAGATATGGCGGTGTAGATATTTCCATGTTTATAGAGATGGCAGTGTAGATAATTACATGTGTATACAGATGGCTGTGTTGATATTTCCATGTGTATACCGATGGCATTGTAGATATTTCCAAGTTTATACAGATGACTGCATAGGTATTTCCATGTTTTTACAGATGGCAGTGCAGATATTTCCATGTTTATAGAGATAGCGGTGTAGATATTTCCATGTTTGTACAGATGGCGGTGCTGATATTTCCATCTATACACAGATGGCCGTGTAGATATTTCCATGTTTATACAGATGGCGGCGTAGTTATTTCCATGGACATGCAGATGGCGGTGTAGATATTTCCGTGTTTATACAGATAGCGGTGTAGATATTTCCATGTTTACACAGATAGTGGTGTAGATATTTCCGTGTTTATACACAGGGTGGAGTAGATACTTCCATTTTTGTGGAGATGGCAGTGTAGATATTTTCAAGTTTATAGAGATGGCGGTGTAGATATTTCCATATTTATAGAGATAGTGGTGTAGATATTTCCATCTTTCTACAGATGGCAGTGTAGATATTTCCATGTTTATACAGACGTCTGTGTAGATATTTCCATGTGTATACAGATGGTATTGTAGGTATTTCCATGTTTATACAGATGGTGGTGTAGATATTTCCATGTTTATTCAGATGACTGTGTAGATATTTCCATGTTTTTACAGATGGCAGTGTGGATATTTCAATGTTTATAGAGATGGCGCTTTAGATATTTCCATGTTTATACAGATAACGGTGGAGATATTTCCATGTTTATACAGAGAGCAGTGGAGATATTTCCATGTTTATACACATAGCGGCGTACATATTTCCAAGTTTATAGAGACAGCGGTGTAGGTATTTCCATGTTTATACAGATAGCGGTAGAGATATTTCCATGTTTATACAGATGCCTATGCAGATATCTCCATATTTATACAGAGGGCTGTGTAGATATTTCTATGTTTATACAGATGGCAGTGTAGATATTTAAATGTTCCTACACATGTCAGTGTAGGTATTTCCATGTTTATACAGATGTCTTTGTAGATATTTCCATGTCTATAGAGATAGCGGTGCAGATATTTCCATGTTTATACAGATAGCGGTGTATATATTTCCATGTTTATACAGATCGTTGTGTAGTTATTTCCATGTTTATATAGATACTGGTGTAGATATTTCCATGTTTATACAGACCGCAGTGTAGATATTTCCATGTTTATAGAGATAGCAGTGTAGATATTTCCATGTTTGTACAGATGGCGGTGTTGATGTTTCCATCTATACACAGATTGCCGTGTAGGTATTTCCATGTGTATACAGATGGCATTGTAGATATTTCCATGTTTATACAGATGGTGGTGTAGATATTTCCATGTTTATACAGATGACTGTATAGGTATTTCCATGTTTATACAGATGGCGGTGTAGATATTTCCATATTTATACAGATAACGGTGTAGAAATTTCCATGTTTTTACAGATAGCGGTGTAAAAATTTCCATGTTTATACAGATCACGGTGTAGATATTTCCATGTTTATATAGATAGCGGTGTAGAAATTTCCATGTTTATACAGATAGCGGAGTAGATATTTCCATGTTTATACAGACCGCGGTGTAGATATTTCCATGTTTATACAGATAGCGGTGCAGATATTTCCATGTTTGTACAGATGGCGGTGTTGATATTCCCATCTATACACAGATGACCGTGTAGATATTTCCATGTTTATACAGATGCCGGTGCAGATATTTCCATGGATATGTACATGGTGGTGTAGATATTTCCATGTATATACAGATAGCGCTGTACTTATTTCCATGTTTATATAGAGAGTGGTGTAGACATTTCCAGGTATGTACACATGGCAGTGTAGGTATTTCAATGTTTATACAGATGGCGTTGTAGATATTTCCATGTTTATACAGATAACTTTGTAAGTATTTCCATGTTTATACAGATGGCGGTGTAGATATTTCGATGTTTATAGAGATAGCAGTGGAGATATTTCCATGTTTATACAGATAGCGGTGTAGGTATTTCCATGTTTATATAGATAGCGGTGTAGATATTTCCATGTATATACACATGGCTGTGTAGGTATTTCCATGTTTATACAGATGGCGGTGTAGATATTTCCATGTTTATACAGATAACTTTGTAAGTATTTCCATGTTTATACAGATGGCGGTGTAGATATTTTGATGTTTATAGAGATAGCAGTGGAGATATTTCCATGCTTATACAGATAGCGGTGTAGGTATTTCCATGTTTACACTGATCGCGGTGTAGATATTTCCATGTTTATAGAGATAGCTGTGTAGATATTTCCATGTTTATACAGATCGCGGTGTAGATATTTCCATGTTTATAAAATCGCGGTGTAGCTATTTCCATGTTCATACAGATAGCAGTGTAGATATGTCCATGTTTTTCCAGATATCGGTGTAGATATTTCCATGTTTACACAGATTGCGGTGTAGATATTTCCATCTTTCTACAGATGGCATTGTAGATATTTCCATGTTTATACAGATGGCAGTGTAGCTATTTCCATGTTTATATAGATGGTGGTGTAGATATTACCATGTTTATACAGATAGCGGTGTAGATATTTCCATGTTTATACAGATCGAGGTGAAGATATTTCCATGTTTATACAGATCGCAGTGTAGATATTTCCATGTTTATACAGATAGCGATGTAGATATTTCCATGTTTATACAGACAGCGGTGTACATATTTCCATGTTTATAGAGATAGCGGTGTAGGTATTTCCATGTTTATAGACATAGCGGTGTAGATATTTCCATGTTTATATAGATGGCGTTGTAGATATTTCCATGTTTATACTGATAGCGGTGTTGGTATTTCCACGTTTATACACATAACGATGTAGATATTTCCATGTTTATACAGCTCGCGGTGCAGATATTTATATCTTTATACAGATGGCATTGTAGATATTTCCTTATTCACACAGGTGGCGGTGTAGATGTTTCCATGTTTATTCAGATGACGGGGTAGTTAGTTCCATGTTTATGGAGATGGCAGTGTAGATATTTTCATGTTTATGGAGATGGCATTGTAGATATTTTCAGGTTTTTAGAGACGGCGGTGTAGATATTTCCATGTTTATAGAGATAGCAGTGTAGATATTTACATGTGTATACAGATGGCTGTGTAGATATTTCCATGTGTATACAGATGACATTGTAGATATTTCCATGTTTATACAGATGACTGTATAGGTATTTCCATGTTTTTACAGATGGCAGTGCAGATGTTTACATGTTTATAGAGATAGCGGTGTAGATATTTCCATGTTTGTACAGATGGCGGTGTTGATATTTCCATCTATACACAGATGGCCGTGTAGATATTTCCATGATTATACAGATGGCGGCGTAGATATTTCCATGGACATGCAGATGGTGGTGTAGATATTTCCATGTTTATACAGATAGCTGTGTAGATATTTCCATGTTTACACAGATGGTGGTGTAGATATTTCCGTGTTTATACACAAGGCGGAGAAGATACTTCCATCTTTATGGAGATGGCAGTATAGATATTTTCATGTTTATAGAGATGGCGGTGTAGATATTTCCATATTTATAGAGATAGCGGTGTAGATATTTCCATCTTTCTACAGATGGCAGTGTAGATATTTCCATGTTTATACCGATGGCCGTGTAGATATTTCCATATTTATACAGATGTCTGTGTAGATATTTCCATGTGTATACAGATGGTATTGTAGGTACTTCCATGTTTATACATATGGTGGTGTAGATATTTCCATGTTTATTCAGATGACTGTGTAGATATTTCCATGTTTTTACAGATGGCGGTGTAGATATTTCAATGTTTATAGAGATGGCGCTGTAGATATTTCCATGTTTAAACAGATACCGGTGTAGATATTTCCATGTTTATACAGACCGCAGTATAGATATTTTCATGTTTATAGAGATAGCAGTGTAGATATTTCCATGTTTGTACAGATGGCGATGTTGATGTTTCCATCTTTACACAGATTGCCGTGTAGGTATTTCCATGTGTATACAGATGGCATTGTAGATATTTACATGTTTATACAGATGGTGGTGTAGATATTTCCATGTTTACACAGATGACTGTATAGGTATTTCCATGTTTATACGGATGGCGGTGTAGATATTTCCAAGTTTATAGAGATAGCGATGTAGATATTTCCATATTTATACAGATAACGGTGTAAAAGTTTCCAGGTTTATACAGATAGCTGTGTAAATATTTTCATGTTTACACAGATCACGGTGTAGATATTTCCATGTTTATAGAGATAGCGGTGTAGATATTTCCAAGTTTATGCAGATAGCAGTGTAGATATTTCCAAGCTTACAGAGACCGCGATGTAGATATTTCCATGTTTATACAGATAGCGGTGCAGATATTTCCATGTTTGTACAGATGGCGGTGTTGATATTTCCATCTATATAGAGATGACAGTGTAGATATTTCCATGTTTATACAGATCGCGGTGTAGATATTTCCATGTTTATACAGATAGCGGTGTAGGTATTTCCATGTTTTTACAGATATCGGTGTAGTTATTTCCATGTATACACAGATTGCGGTGTAGATATTTCCATCTTTCTACAGATGGCATTGTAGATATTTCCATGTTTATATAGATGGCGGTGTAGATATTTCCATGTTTATATAGATGGTGGTGTAGATATTACCATGTTTATACAGATAGCGGTGTAGATATTTCCATGTATATACAGATCGTGGTGTAGATATTTCCATGTTTATACAGATCGCGGTGTATATATTTCCATGTTTGTGCAGATCGCGGTGTAGATATTTCCATGTTTATACAGATAGCGATGTAGATATTTCCATGTTTATACAGATAGCGGTGTAGATATTTCCATGTTTATACAGATAGTGGTGTAGATATTTCCATGTTTATAGAGATAGCGGTATAGGTATTTCCATGTTTGTAGACATAGCGGTGTAGATATTTCCATGTCTATATAGACGGTGTAGTAGATATTTCCATGTTTATACCGATAGCGGTGTTGGTATTGCCACGTTTATACAGATAGCTATGTAGATATTTCCATGTTTATGCAGCTTGCGGTGCAGATATTTATATCTTTATAAAGATGGCATTGTAGATACTTCCTTGTTCACACAGATGGCGGATGTAGTTGTTCCCATGTTTATACAGATGGCGGAGTAGTTAGTTCCATGTTTATGGAGATGGCAGTGTAGATATTTTCATTTTTATAGAGACGGCGGTGTAGATATTTCCATGTTTATAGAGATAGCAGTGTAGATATTTATATGTTTATACAGATGGCTGTGTAGATATTTCCATGTGCATACACATGGCATTGTAGATATTTCCATGCATATACAGATGACTGTATAGGTATTTCCATGTTTTTACAGATGGCAGTGCAGATGTTTCCATGTCTATAGAGATAGCGGTGTAGATATTTCCATGTTTGTACAGATGGCGGTGTTGATATTTCCATCCATACACAGATAGCCGTGTAGATATTTCCTTGATTATACAGATGGCGGCGTAGATATTTCCATGGATATGCAGATGGCGGTGTAGATATTTCCATGTTTATACAGATAGCGGTGTAGATATTTCCATGTTTACACAGATGGTGGTGTAGATATTTCCGTGTTTATACACATGGCGGAGTAGATACTTCCATCTCTATGGAGATGGCAGTATAGATATTTTCATGTTTATAGAGATGGTGGTGTAGTTATTTCCATATTTATAGAAATAGCGGTGTGGATATTTCCATCTTTCAACAGATGGCAGTGTAGATATTTCCATGTTTAGACAGATGGCCGTGTAGATATTTCCATATTTATACAGATGTCTGTGTAGATATTTCCATGTGTATACAGATGGTATTGTAGGTACTTCCATGTTTATACATATGGTGGTGTAGATATTTCCATGTTTATTTAGATGACTGTGTAGATATTTCCATGTTTTTACAGATGGCGGTGTAGATATTTCAATGTTTATAGAGATGGCGCTGTAGATATTTCCATGTTTAAACAGATACCGGTGTAGATATTTCCATGTTTATACAGACCGCAGTGTAGATATTTTCATGTTTATAGAGATAGCAGTGTAGATATTTCCATGTTTTTACAGATGGCGATGTTGATATTTCCATCTATACACAGATTGCCGTGTAGGTATTTCCATGTGTATACAGATGGCATTGTAGATATTTACATATTTATACAGATGGTGGTGTAGATATTTCCATGTTTACACAGATGACTGTATAGGTATTTCCATGTTTATACGGATGGCGGTGTAGATATTTCCAAGTTTATAGAGATAGCGGTGTAGATATTTCCATATTTATACAGATTACGGTGTAGAAGTTTCCATGTTTATACAGATAGCAGTGTAAATATTTTCATGTTTACACAGATCATGGTGTAGATATTTCCATGTTTATAGAGATATCGGTGTAGATATTTCCAAGTTTATACAGATAGCAGTGTAGATATTTCCAAGCTTATGGAGACCGCGATGTAGATATTTCCATGTTTATACAGATAGTGGTGCAGATATTTCCATGTTTGTACAGATAGCGGTGTTGATATTTCCATCTATATACAGATGACAGTGTAGATATTTCCATGTTTATACAGATGGCGGCACAGATATTTCCATGGATATGTAGATGGTGGTGTAGATATTTCCATGTTTATACAGATAGCGGTGTAGTTATTTCCATGTTTATATAGATAGCTATGTAAATATTTCCATGTATGTACTCATGGCTGTGTAGATATTTCCATGTTTATACAGATGGCGGTGTAGATATTTCCATCTTTATACAGATAACTTTGTAAGTATTTCCATGTTTATACAGATGGCGGTGTAGATATGTCGATGTTTATAGAGATAGCAGTGGAGATATTTCCATGATTATACAGATAGCGGTGTAGATATTTCCATGTTTATACTGATCGTGGTGTAGATATTTCCATTTTTATAGAGATGGCGGTGTAGATATTTCCATGTTCATAGAGAAAGCGGTGTTGATTTTTCCATGTTTATAGAGATAGCGGTGTGGATATTTCCATGTTTATACAGATAAGGGTGTAGATATTTCCATGTTTATAGAGATGGCAGTGTAGATATTTCCAAGTTTATACAGATCACGGTGTAGGTATTTCCTTGTTTATACAAATAGCGGTGTAGTTATTTACATGTTTATACATATAGCGGTGTAGATATTTCCACGTATATACAGATGGCTGTGTAGATATTTCCATGTTTATACAGATGGCGGCGTAGATATTTCCATGGACATGCAGATGGCGGTGTAGAAATTTCCATGTTTATACAGATAGCGGTATAGATATTTCCATGTTTATTCAGATGACTGTGTAGATATTTCCATGTTTTTACAGATGGCGGTGTAGATATTTCAATGTTTATAGAGATGGCGCTGTAGATATTTCCATGTTTAAACAGATACCGGTGTAGATATTTCCATGTTTATACAGACCGCAGTATAGATATTTTCATGTTTATAGAGATAGCAGTGTAGATATTTCCATGTTTGTACAGATGGCGATGTTGATGTTTCCATCTTTACACAGATTGCCGTGTAGGTATTTCCATGTGTATACAGATGGCATTGTAGATATTTACATGTTTATACAGATGGTGGTGTAGATATTTCCATGTTTACACAGATGACTGTATAGGTATTTCCATGTTTATACGGATGGCGGTGTAGATATTTCCAAGTTTATAGAGATAGCGATGTAGATATTTCCATATTTATACAGATAACGGTGTAAAAGTTTCCAGGTTTATACAGATAGCTGTGTAAATATTTTCATGTTTACACAGATCACGGTGTAGATATTTCCATGTTTATAGAGATAGCGGTGTAGATATTTCCAAGTTTATGCAGATAGCAGTGTAGATATTTCCAAGCTTACAGAGACCGCGATGTAGATATTTCCATGTTTATACAGATAGCGGTGCAGATATTTCCATGTTTGTACAGATGGCGGTGTTGATATTTCCATCTATATAGAGATGACAGTGTAGATATTTCCATGTTTATACAGATCGCGGTGTAGATATTTCCATGTTTATACAGATAGCGGTGTAGGTATTTCCATGTTTTTACAGATATCGGTGTAGTTATTTCCATGTATACACAGATTGCGGTGTAGATATTTCCATCTTTCTAGAGATGGCATTGTAGATATTTCCATGTTTATACAGATGGCAGTGTAGCTATTTCCATGTTTATATAGATGGTGGTGTAGATATTACCATGTTTATACAGATAGCGGTGTAGATATTTCCATGTTTATACAGATCGTGGTGAAGATATTTCCATGTTTATACAGATCGCAGTGTAGATATTTCCATGTTTATACAGATAGCGATGTAGATATTTCCATGTTTATACAGACAGCGGTGTACATATTTCCATGTTTATAGAGATAGCGGTGTAGGTATTTCCATGTTTATAGACATAGCGGTGTAGATATTTCCATGTTTATATAGATGGCGTTGTAGATATTTCCATGTTTATGCTGATAGCGGTGTTGGTATTTCCACGTTTATACACATAACGATGTAGATATTTCCATGTTTATACAGCTCGCGGTGCAGATATTTATATCTTTATACAGATGGCATTGTAGATATTTCCTTATTCACACAGGTGGCGGTGTAGATGTTTCCATGTTTATACAGATGACGGGGTAGTTAGTTCCATGTTTATGGAGATGGCAGTGTAGATATTTTCATTTTTATGGAGATGGCATTGTAGATATTTTCAGGTTTATAGAGACGGCGGTGTAGATATTTCCATGTTTATAGAGATAGCAGTGTAGATATTTACATGTGTATACAGATGGCTGTGTAGATATTTCCATGTGTATACAGATGACATTGTAGATATTTCCATGTTTATACAGATGACTGTATAGGTATTTCCATGTTTTTACAGATGGCAGTGCAGATGTTTACATGTTTATAGAGATAGCGGTGTAGATATTTCCATGTTTGTACAGATGGCGGTGTTGATATTTCCATCTATACACAGATGGCCGTGTAGATATTTCCATGATTATACAGATGGCGGCGTAGATATTTCCATGGACATGCAGATGGTGGTGTAGATATTTCCATGTTTATACAGATAGCGGTGTAGATATTTCCATGTTTACACAGATGGTGGTGTAGATATTTCCGTGTTTATACACAAGGCGGAGAAGATACTTCCATCTTTATGGAGATGGCAGTATAGATATTTTCATGTTTATAGAGATGGCGGTGTAGATATTTCCATATTTATAGAGATAGCGGTGTAGATATTTCCATCTTTCTACAGATGGCAGTGTAGATATTTCCATGTTTATACCGATGGCCGTGTAGATATTTCCATATTTATACAGATGTCTGTGTAGATATTTCCATGTGTATACAGATGGTATTGTAGGTACTTCCATGTTTATACATATGGTGGTGTAGATATTTCCATGTTTATTCAGATGACTGTGTAGATATTTCCATGTTTTTACAGATGGCGGTGTAGATATTTCAATGTTTATAGAGATGGCGCTGTAGATATTTCCATGTTTAAACAGATACCGGTGTAGATATTTCCATGTTTATACAGACCGCAGTATAGATATTTTCATGTTTATAGAGATAGCAGTGTAGATATTTCCATGTTTGTACAGATGGCAATGTTGATGTTTCCATCTTTACACAGATTGCCGTGTAGGTATTTCCATGTGTATACAGATGGCATTGTAGATATTTACATGTTTATACAGATGGTGGTGTAGATATTTCCATGTTTACACAGATGACTGTATAGGTATTTCCATGTTTATACGGATGGCGGTGTAGATATTTCCAAGTTTATAGAGATAGCGATGTAGATATTTCCATATTTATACAGATAACGGTGTAAAAGTTTCCAGGTTTATACAGATAGCTGTGTAAATATTTTCATGTTTACACAGATCACGGTGTAGATATTTCCATGTTTATAGAGATAGCGGTGTAGATATTTCCAAGTTTATGCAGATAGCAGTGTAGATATTTCCAAGCTTACAGAGACCGCGATGTAGATATTTCCATGTTTATACAGATAGCGGTGCAGATATTTCCATGTTTGTACAGATGGCGGTGTTGATATTTCCATCTATATAGAGATGACAGTGTAGATATTTCCATGTTTATACAGATCGCGGTGTAGATATTTCCATGTTTATACAGATAGCGGTGTAGGTATTTCCATGTTTTTACAGATATCGGTGTAGTTATTTCCATGTATACACAGATTGCGGTGTAGATATTTCCATCTTTCTACAGATGGCATTGTAGATATTTCCATGTTTATATAGATGGCGGTGTAGATATTTCCATGTTTATATAGATGGTGGTGTAGATATTACCATGTTTATACAGATAGCGGTGTAGATATTTCCATGTATATACAGATCGTGGTGTAGATATTTCCATGTTTATACAGATCGCGGTGTATATATTTCCATGTTTGTGCAGATCGCGGTGTAGATATTTCCATGTTTATACAGATAGCGATGTAGATATTTCCATGTTTATACAGATAGCGGTGTAGATATTTCCATGTTTATACAGATAGTGGTGTAGATATTTCCATGTTTATAGAGATAGCGGTATAGGTATTTCCATGTTTGTAGACATAGCGGTGTAGATATTTCCATGTCTATATAGACGGTGTAGTAGATATTTCCATGTTTATACCGATAGCGGTGTTGGTATTGCCACGTTTATACAGATAGCTATGTAGATATTTCCATGTTTATGCAGCTTGCGGTGCAGATATTTATATCTTTATAAAGATGGCATTGTAGATACTTCCTTGTTCACACAGATGGCGGATGTAGTTGTTCCCATGTTTATACAGATGGCGGAGTAGTTAGTTCCATGTTTATGGAGATGGCAGTGTAGATATTTTCATTTTTATAGAGACGGCGGTGTAGATATTTCCATGTTTATAGAGATAGCAGTGTAGATATTTATATGTTTATACAGATGGCTGTGTAGATATTTCCATGTGCATACACATGGCATTGTAGATATTTCCATGCGTATACAGATGACTGTATAGGTATTTCCATGTTTTTACAGATGGCAGTGCAGATGTTTCCATGTCTATAGAGATAGCGGTGTAGATATTTCCATGTTTGTACAGATGGCGGTGTTGATATTTCCATCCATACACAGATAGCCGTGTAGATATTTCCTTGATTATACAGATGGCGGCGTAGATATTTCCATGGATATGCAGATGGCGGTGTAGATATTTCCATGTTTATACAGATAGCGGTGTAGATATTTCCATGTTTACACAGATGGTGGTGTAGATATTTCCGTGTTTATACACATGGCGGAGTAGATACTTCCATCTCTATGGAGATGGCAGTATAGATATTTTCATGTTTATAGAGATGGTGGTGTAGTTATTTCCATATTTATAGAAATAGCGGTGTGGATATTTCCATCTTTCAACAGATGGCAGTGTAGATATTTCCATGTTTAGACAGATGGCCGTGTAGATATTTCCATATTTATACAGATGTCTGTGTAGATATTTCCATGTGTATACAGATGGTATTGTAGGTACTTCCATGTTTATACATATGGTGGTGTAGATATTTCCATGTTTATTTAGATGACTGTGTAGATATTTCCATGTTTTTACAGATGGCGGTGTAGATATTTCAATGTTTATAGAGATGGCGCTGTAGATATTTCCATGTTTAAACAGATACCGGTGTAGATATTTCCATGTTTATACAGACCGCAGTGTAGATATTTTCATGTTTATAGAGATAGCAGTGTAGATATTTCCATGTTTTTACAGATGGCGATGTTGATATTTCCATCTATACACAGATTGCCGTGTAGGTATTTCCATGTGTATACAGATGGCATTGTAGATATTTACATATTTATACAGATGGTGGTGTAGATATTTCCATGTTTACACAGATGACTGTATAGGTATTTCCATGTTTATACGGATGGCGGTGTAGATATTTCCAAGTTTATAGAGATAGCGGTGTAGATATTTCCATATTTATACAGATTACGGTGTAGAAGTTTCCATGTTTATACAGATAGCAGTGTAAATATTTTCATGTTTACACAGATCATGGTGTAGATATTTCCATGTTTATAGAGATATCGGTGTAGATATTTCCAAGTTTATACAGATAGCAGTGTAGATATTTCCAAGCTTATGGAGACCGCGATGTAGATATTTCCATGTTTATACAGATAGTGGTGCAGATATTTCCATGTTTGTACAGATAGCGGTGTTGATATTTCCATCTATATACAGATGACAGTGTAGATATTTCCATGTTTATACAGATGGCGGCACAGATATTTCCATGGATATGTAGATGGTGGTGTAGATATTTCCATGTTTATACAGATAGCGGTGTAGTTATTTCCATGTTTATATAGATAGCTATGTAAATATTTCCAAGTATGTACTCATGGCTGTGTAGATATTTCCATGTTTATACAGATGGCGGTGTAGATATTTCCATCTTTATACAGATAACTTTGTAAGTATTTCCATGTTTATACAGATGGCGGTGTAGATATGTCGATGTTTATAGAGATAGCAGTGGAGATATTTCCATGATTATACAGATAGCGGTGTAGATATTTCCATGTTTATACTGATCGTGGTGTAGATATTTCCATTTTTATAGAGATGGCGGTGTAGATATTTCCATGTTCATAGAGAAAGCGGTGTTGATTTTTCCATGTTTATAGAGATAGCGGTGTGGATATTTCCATGTTTATACAGATAAGGGTGTAGATATTTCCATGTTTATAGAGATGGCAGTGTAGATATTTCCAAGTTTATACAGATCACGGTGTAGGTATTTCCTTGTTTATACAAATAGCGGTGTAGTTATTTACATGTTTATACATATAGCGGTGTAGATATTTCCACGTATATACAGATGGCTGTGTAGATATTTCCATGTTTATACAGATGGCGGCGTAGATATTTCCATGGACATGCAGATGGCGGTGTAGAAATTTCCATGTTTATACAGATAGCGGTATAGATATTTCCATGTTTATTCAGATGACTGTGTAGATATTTCCATGTTTTTACAGATGGCGGTGTAGATATTTCAATGTTTATAGAGATGGCGCTGTAGATATTTCCATGTTTAAACAGATACCGGTGTAGATATTTCCATGTTTATACAGACCGCAGTATAGATATTTTCATGTTTATAGAGATAGCAGTGTAGATATTTCCATGTTTGTACAGATGGCGATGTTGATGTTTCCATCTTTACACAGATTGCCGTGTAGGTATTTCCATGTGTATACAGATGGCATTGTAGATATTTACATGTTTATACAGATGGTGGTGTAGATATTTCCATGTTTACACAGATGACTGTATAGGTATTTCCATGTTTATACGGATGGCGGTGTAGATATTTCCAAGTTTATAGAGATAGCGATGTAGATATTTCCATATTTATACAGATAACGGTGTAAAAGTTTCCAGGTTTATACAGATAGCTGTGTAAATATTTTCATGTTTACACAGATCACGGTGTAGATATTTCCATGTTTATAGAGATAGCGGTGTAGATATTTCCAAGTTTATGCAGATAGCAGTGTAGATATTTCCAAGCTTACAGAGACCGCGATGTAGATATTTCCATGTTTATACAGATAGCGGTGCAGATATTTCCATGTTTGTACAGATGGCGGTGTTGATATTTCCATCTATATAGAGATGACAGTGTAGATATTTCCATGTTTATACAGATCGCGGTGTAGATATTTCCATGTTTATACAGATAGCGGTGTAGGTATTTCCATGTTTTTACAGATATCGGTGTAGTTATTTCCATGTATACACAGATTGCGGTGTAGATATTTCCATCTTTCTAGAGATGGCATTGTAGATATTTCCATGTTTATATAGATGGCGGTGTAGATATTTCCATGTTTATATAGATGGTGGTGTAGATATTACCATGTTTATACAGATAGCGGTGTAGATATTTCCATGTATATACAGATCGTGGTGTAGATATTTCCATGTTTATACAGATCGCGGTGTATATATTTCCATGTTTGTGCAGATCGCGGTGTAGATATTTCCATGTTTATACAGATAGCGATGTAGGTATTTCCATGTTTATACAGATAGCGGTGTAGATATTTCCATGTTTATACAGATAGTGGTGTAGATATTTCCATGTTTATAGAGATAGCGGTATAGGTATTTCCATGTTTGTAGACATAGCGGTGTAGATATTTCCATGTCTATATAGACGGTGTAGTAGATATTTCCATGTTTATACCGATAGCGGTGTTGGTATTGCCACGTTTATACAGATAGCTATGTAGATATTTCCATGTTTATGCAGCTTGCGGTGCAGATATTTATATCTTTATAAAGATGGCATTGTAGATACTTCCTTGTTCACACAGATGGCGGATGTAGTTGTTCCCATGTTTATACAGATGGCGGAGTAGTTAGTTCCATGTTTATGGAGATGGCAGTGTAGATATTTTCATTTTTATAGAGACGGCGGTGTAGATATTTCCATGTTTATAGAGATAGCAGTGTAGATATTTGTATGTTTATACAGATGGCTGTGTAGATATTTCCATGTGCATACACATGGCATTGTAGATATTTCCATGCGTATACAGATGACTGTATAGGTATTTCCATGTTTTTACAGATGGCAGTGCAGATGTTTCCATGTCTATAGAGATAGCGGTGTAGATATTTCCATGTTTGTACAGATGGCGGTGTTGATATTTCCATCCATACACAGATAGCCGTGTAGATATTTCCTTGATTATACAGATGGCGGCGTAGATATTTCCATGGATATGCAGATGGCGGTGTAGATATTTCCATGTTTATACAGATAGCGGTGTAGATATTTCCATGTTTACACAGATGGTGGTGTAGATATTTCCGTGTTTATACACATGGCGGAGTAGATACTTCCATCTCTATGGAGATGGCAGTATAGATATTTTCATGTTTATAGAGATGGTGGTGTAGTTATTTCCATATTTATAGAAATAGCGGTGTGGATATTTCCATCTTTCAACAGATGGCAGTGTAGATATTTCCATGTTTAGACAGATGGCCGTGTAGATATTTCCATATTTATACAGATGTCTGTGTAGATATTTCCATGTGTATACAGATGGTATTGTAGGTACTTCCATGTTTATACATATGGTGGTGTAGATATTTCCATGTTTATTTAGATGACTGTGTAGATATTTCCATGTTTTTACAGATGGCGGTGTAGATATTTCAATGTTTATAGAGATGGCGCTGTAGATATTTCCATGTTTAAACAGATACCGGTGTAGATATTTCCATGTTTATACAGACCGCAGTGTAGATATTTTCATGTTTATAGAGATAGCAGTGTAGATATTTCCATGTTTTTACAGATGGCGATGTTGATATTTCCATCTATACACAGATTGCCGTGTAGGTATTTCCATGTGTATACAGATGGCATTGTAGATATTTACATATTTATACAGATGGTGGTGTAGATATTTCCATGTTTACACAGATGACTGTATAGGTATTTCCATGTTTATACGGATGGCGGTGTAGATATTTCCAAGTTTATAGAGATAGCGGTGTAGATATTTCCATATTTATACAGATTACGGTGTAGAAGTTTCCATGTTTATACAGATAGCAGTGTAAATATTTTCATGTTTACACAGATCATGGTGTAGATATTTCCATGTTTATAGAGATATCGGTGTAGATATTTCCAAGTTTATACAGATAGCAGTGTAGATATTTCCAAGCTTATGGAGACCGCGATGTAGATATTTCCATGTTTATACAGATAGTGGTGCAGATATTTCCATGTTTGTACAGATAGCGGTGTTGATATTTCCATCTATATACAGATGACAGTGTAGATATTTCCATGTTTATACAGATGGCGGCACAGATATTTCCATGGATATGTAGATGGTGGTGTAGATATTTCCATGTTTATACAGATAGCGGTGTAGTTATTTCCATGTTTATATAGATAGCTATGTAAATATTTCCATGTATGTACTCATGGCTGTGTAGATATTTCCATGTTTATACAGATGGCGGTGTAGATATTTCCATCTTTATACAGATAACTTTGTAAGTATTTCCATGTTTATACAGATGGCGGTGTAGATATGTCGATGTTTATAGAGATAGCAGTGGAGATATTTCCATGATTATACAGATAGCGGTGTAGATATTTCCATGTTTATACTGATCGTGGTGTAGATATTTCCATTTTTATAGAGATGGCGGTGTAGATATTTCCATGTTCATAGAGAAAGCGGTGTTGATTTTTCCATGTTTATAGAGATAGCGGTGTGGATATTTCCATGTTTATACAGATAAGGGTGTAGATATTTCCGTGTTTATAGAGATGGCAGTGTAGATATTTCCATGTTTATACAGATCACGGTGTAGGTATTTCCTTGTTTATACAAATAGCGGTGTAGTTATTTACATGTTTATACATATAGCGGTGTAGATATTTCCACGTATATACAGATGGCTGTGTAGATATTTCCATGTTTATACAGATGGCGGCGTAGATATTTCCATGGACATGCAGATGGCGGTGTAGAAATTTCCATGTTTATACAGATAGCGGTATAGATATTTCCATGTTTACACAGATGGTGGTGTAGATATATCCGTGTTTATACACATGGTGGAGTAGATAATTCCATCTTTATGGAGATGGCAGTGTAGATATTTAAATGTTTATAGAGATGGCGGTGTATATGATTCCATATTTATAGAGATAGCGGTGTAGATATTTCCATCTTTCTGCAGATGGCTGTGTAGATATTTCCATGTTTATACAGATGGCCGTGTAGATATTTCCATATTTATATAGATGTCTGTGTAGATATTTCCATGTGTATACAGATGGTATTTTAGGTACTTCCATGTTTATACATATGGTGGTGTAGATATTTCCATGTTTATTCAGATGACTTTGTAGATATTTCCATGTTTTTACAGATGGCAGTGTAGATATTTCAATGTTTATAGAGATGGCGCTGTAGATATTTCCATGTTTAAACAGATACCGGTGTAGATATTTCCATGTTTATACAGACCGCAGTGTAGATATTTCCATGTTTATAGAGATAGCAGTGTAGATAGTCCCATGTTTGTACAGATGGCGGTGTTGATGTTTCCATCTATACACAGATTGCCGTGCAGGTATTTCCATGTGTATACAGATGGCATTGTAGATATTTCCACGTTTATACAGATTGTGGTGTAGATATTTCCATGTTTACACAGATGACTGTATAGGTATTTCCATGTTTATACAGATGGCGGTGAAGATAATTCCAAGTTTATAGAGATAGCGGTGTAGCTATTTCCATATTTATACAGAGAACGGTGTAGAAGTTTCCATGTTTATACAGATAGCGGTGTAAATATTTCCATGTTTATACAGATCACGGTGTAGATATTTCCATGTTTATAGAAATAGCGGTGTAGATATTTACATGTTTATGCAGATAGCGGTGTAGATATTTCCATGTTTATACAGACTGTGGTGTAGATATTTCCATGTTTATACAGATAGCGGTGCAGATATTTCCATGTTTGCACAGATGGCGGTGTTGATATTTCCATCTATACACAGATGACAGTGTAGATATTTCCATGTTTATACAGATGGCGGCGCAGATATTTCCATGGATATGTAGATGGCGGTGTAGATATTTCCATGTCTATACAGATAGTGGTGTAGTTATATCCATGTTTATATAGATAGCGGTGTAAATATTTCCAGGTATGTAAACATGGCTGTGTAGATACTTCCATCTTTCTAAAGATGGCAGTGTAGATATTTCCATGTTTATACAGATAACTTTGAAAGTATTTCCATGTATATACAGATGGCGGTGTAGATATTTTGATGTTTATAGAGATAGCAGTGGAAATATTTCCATGTTTATACAGATAGCGGTGTAGATATTTCCATGTTTATATTGATCGTGGTGTAGATATTTCCATTTTTATAGTGATGGCGGTGTAGATATTTCCATGTTCATAGAGATAGCGTTGTTTATTTTTCCATGTTTATAGAGATAGCGGTGTGGATATTTCCATGTTTATACAGATAAGGGTGTAGATATTTCCTTGTTTATACAAATAGCATTGTAGTTATTTACATGATTATACAGATAGCGGTGTAGATATTTCCTTGTTTATACAAATACCGGTGCAGTTATTTACATGTTTATACAGATAGCGGTGTAGATATTTCCACATAAATACAGATGGCTGTGTAGATATTTCCATGTTTATACAGATGGCTGTGTAGATACTTCCATGTTTATACAGATGACTTTGTTGGTATTTCCATGTTTATACAGATGTCGGTGTAGATATTTCCATGTTTATGGAGATAGCTGTGTAGGTATTTCCATGTTTATACAGATCGCGGTGTAGATATTTCCATGTTTGTACAGATCGCGGTGTAGATATTTCCATGTTTATACAGATAGCGATGTAGATATTTCCATGTTTATACAGATAACGGTGTAGATATTAACATGTTTATAGAGATAGCGGTGTAGGTATTTCCATGTTTATAGACATAGCGGTGTAGATATTTCCATGTTTATATAGATGGCGTTGTAGATATCTCCATGTTTATACCGATAGCGGTGTTGGTATTTCCACGTTTATACAGATAGCGATGTTGATATTTCCATGTTTATACAGCTCGCGGTGCAGATATTTATATCTTTATAAAGATGGCATTGTAGATATTTCCTTTTTCACACAGATGGCGGTGTAGATGTTTCCATGTTTATAAAGATGGCGGAGAAGTTAGTTCCATGTTTATGGAGATGGCAGTGTAGATATTTTCATGTTTATAGAGATGGCAGTGTAGATATTTCCATGTTTATAGAGATAGCAGTGTAGATATTTACATGTTTATACAGATGGCTGTGTAGATATTTCCATGTGTATACAGATGGCATTGTAGATATTTCCATGTTTATACAGATGACTGCATAGGCATTTCCATGTTTTTATAGATGGCAGTGGAGATATTTCCATGTTTATAGAGATAGCGGTGTAGATATTTCCATGTTTGTACAGATGGCGATGTTGATATTTCCATCTATACACAGATGGCCGTGTAGATATTTCCATGTTTATACAGATGACTTTGTAGGCATTTCCATGTTTATACAGATGGCGGTGTAGATATTTCCATGTTTATGGAGATAGCTGTGTAGATATTTCCATGTTTATTCAGTTCGCGGTGTAGATATTTCCATGTTTGTACAGATCGCGGTGTAGATATTTCCATGTTTATGCAGATAGCGATGTAGATATTTCCATGTTTATACAGATAACGGTGTAGATATTTCCATGTTTATAGAGATAGCTGTGTAGGTATTTCCATGTTTATAGACATAGCGGTTTAGATATTTCCATGTTTATATAGATGGCGTTGTAGATATTTCCATGTTTATACCGATAGCGGTGTTGGTGTTTCCACGTTTATACAGATAGCGATGTTGATATTTCCATGTTTATACAGCTTGCGGTGCAGATATTTATATCTTTATAAAGATGGCATTGTAGATATTTCCTTGTTCACACAGATGGCGGTGTAGATGTTTCCATGTTTATACAGATGGCGGAGAAGTTAGTTCCATGTTTATGGAGATGGCAGTGTAGATATTTTCATGTTTATAGAGATTGCGGTGTAGATATTTCCATGTTTATAGAGATAGCAGTGTAGATATTTACATGTTTATAGAGATTGCGGTGTAGATATTTCCATGTTTATAGAGATAGCAGTGTAGATATTTACATGTTTATACAGATGGCTGTGTAGATATTTCCATGTGTATACAGATGGCATTGTAGATATTTCCATGTTTATACAGATGACTGTATAGGCATTATCATGTTTTTACAGATGGCAGTGCAGATATTTCCATGTTTATAGAGATAGCGGTGTAGATATTTCCATGTTTGTACAGATGGCGGTGTTGATATTTCCATCTATACACCGATGGCCGTGTAGATATTTCCATGTTTATACAGATGGCGGCTTAGATATTTCCATGGACATGCAGATGGCGGTGTAGATATTTCCATGTTTATACAGATAGCGGTGTAGATATTTCCATGTTTACTCAGATGGTGGTGTAGATATTTCCGTGTTTATTCACATGGCGGAGTAGATACTTCCATCTTTATGGAGATGGCAGTGTAGATATTTTCATGTTTATAGAGATGGCGGTGCAGGTATTTCCATATTTACAGAGATAGCGGTGTACATATTTCCATCTTTCTACAGATGGCAGTGTAGATATTTCCATGTGTATACAGATGGTATTGTAGGTATTTCCATGTTTATACAGATGATGGTGTAGATATTTCCATGTTTATTGAGATGACTGTGTAGTTATTTCCATGTTTTTACAGATGGCAGTATAGATATTTCTATGTTTATAGAGATGGCGCTGTAGATATTTCCATGTTTAAACAGATAACGGTGGAGATATTTCCATGTTTATACTCATAGCGGTGTACATATTTCCATGTTTATACAGACAGGGGTGTAGGTATTTCCATGTTTATACAGATAGCATTGCAGATATTTCCATGTTTACACAGATGTCTATGCAGATATTTCCATAATTATACAGAGGGCTGTGTAGATATTTCTATGTTTATACAGATGGCAGTGTAGATATTTCCATATTCCTACACATGACTGTGTAGGTATTTCCATGTTTATACAGATGGCTTTGTAGATATTTCCGTGTTTATAGAGATAGCGGTGCAGATATTTCCATGTTTACACAGATAGCGCTGTATATATTTCCATGTTTATACAGATCGTGGTGTAGATATTTCCGTGTTTATACGGATACCGGTGTAGATATTTCCATGTTTATACAGACCGCAGTGTAGATAATTCCATGTTTATAGAGGTAGCAGTGTAGATATTTTCATGTTTGTACAGATGGCGGTGTTGATGTTTCCATCTATACACAGATTGCCGTGTAGGTATTTCCATGTGTATACAGATGGCATTGTAGATATTTCCATGTTTATACAGAAGGTGGTGTAGATATTTCCATGTTTACACAGATGACTGTATAGCTATTTCCATGTATATACTGATGGCGGTGTAGATATTTCCATGTATATAGAGATAGCGGTGTAGGAATTTCCAAATTTATACAGATAACGGTGTAGAAATTTCCATGTTTATACAGATAGCGTTGTAAATATTTCCATGTTTATACAGATCACGGTGTAGATATTTCCATGTTTATAGAGATAGCGGTGTACATATTTCCATGTTTATACAGATAGTTGTGTAGATATTTCCATGTTTATACAAACCGCGGTGTAGATAATTCCATGGTTATACAGATAGAGGCGCAGATATTTCCATGTTTGCACAGATGGCGGTGTTGATATTTCCATCTATACGCAGATGACCGTGTAGATATTTCCATGTTTATACAGATGGCGGCGCAGATATTTCCATGGATATGTAGATGGCGGTGTAGATATTTCCATGTTTATACAGATAGCGGTGTAGTTATTTCCATGTTTATATAGATTGCGGTGGAGATATTTCCATGTATATACACATGGCTGTGTAGATATTTCCATGTTTATACAGATGGCGGTGTAGATATTTCCATGTTTATACAGATAACTTTCTAAGTACTTCCATGTTTATACAGATGGCGGTGTATATATTTCGATGTTTATAGAGATAGCGGTGTTGCTTTTTCCATGTTTATACGGACAGCGTTGTGGATATTTCCATGTTTATACAGATAGGGGTGTAGATATTTCCATGTTTATAGAGATGGCGGTGTAGATATTTCCATGTTAATACAGATCACGGTGTAGATATTTGCTTGTTTATAAAAATAGCGGTGTAGTTATTTCCATGTTTATACAGATAGCGGTGTAGGTATTTCCATGTATATACAGATGGCTGTGTAGATATTTCCAAGTTTATACAGATGGCTGTGTAGATATTTCCAGGTTGATACAGATGACTTTGTAGGTATTTACATGTTTATTCAGATGGCGGTGTAGATATTTCCATGTTTATATAGACGGTGGTGTAGATATTACCATGTATATACAGGTAGCGGTGTAGATATTTCCATGTTTATACAGATCGTGGTGAAGATATTTCCATGTTTATACAGATCACAGTGTAGATATTTCCATGTTTATACAGATAGCGATGTAGATATTTCCATGTTTGTACAGACAGCGGTGTACATATTTCCATGTTTATAGAGATAGCGGTGTAGGTATTTCCATGTTTATAGACATAGCGGTGTAGATATTTCCATGTTTATATAGATGGCGTTGTAGATATTTCCATGTTTTTACTGATAGCGGTGTTGGTATTTCCACGTTTATACACATAACGATGTAGATATTTCCATGTTTATACAGCTCGCGGTGCAGATATTTATATCTTTATACAGATGGCATTGTAGATATTTCCTTATTCACACAGGTGGCGGTGTAGATGTTTCCATGTTTATACAGATGACGGGGTAGTTAGTTCCATGTTTATGGAGATGGCAGTGTAGATATTTTCATGTTTATGGAGATGGCAGTGTAGATATTTTCATGTTTATAGAGATGGCGGTGTAGATATTTCCATGTTTATAGAGATAGCAGTGTAGATAATTACATGTGTATACAGATGGCTGTGTTGATATTTCCATGTGTATACCGATGGCATTGTAGATATTTCCAAGTTTATACAGATGACTGCATAGGTATTTCCATGTTTTTACAGATGGCAGTGCAGATATTTCCATGTTTATAGAGATAGCGGTGCAGATATTTCCATGTTTGTACAGATGGCGGTGCTGATATTTCCATCTATACACAGATGGCTGTGTAGATATTTCCATGTTTATACAGATGGCGGCGTAGATATTTCCATGGACATGCAGATGGCGGTGTAGATATTTCCGTGTTTATACAGATAGCGGTGTAGATATTTCCATGTTTACACAGATGGTGGTGTAGATATTTCCGTGTTTATACACATGGTGGAGTAGATACTTCCATTTTTGTGGAGATGGCAGTGTAGATATTTTCATGTTTATTGAGATGGCGGTGTAGATATTTCCATATTTATAGAGATAGTGGTGTAGATATTTCCATCTTTCTACAGATGGCAGTGTAGATATTTCCATGTTTATACAGACGTCTGTGTAGATATTTCCATGTGTATACAGATGGTATTGTAGTTATTTCCATGTTTATACAGATGGTGGTGTAGATATTTCCATGTTTATTCAGATGACTGTGTAGATATTTCCATGTTTTTACAGATGGCAGTGTGGATATTTCAATGTTTATAGAGATGGCGCTGTAGATATTTCCATGTTTATACAGATAACGGTGGAGATATTTCCATGTTTATACAGAGAGCAGTGGAGATATTTCCATGTTTATACACATAGCGGCGTACATATTTCCATGTTTATAGAGACAGCGGTGTAGGTATTTCCATGTTTATACAGATAGCGGTAGAGATATTTCCATGTTTATACAGATGCCTATGCAGATATCTCCATATTTATACAGAGGGCTGTGTAGATATATGTATGTTTATACAGATGGCAGTGTAGATATTTAAATGTCCCTACACATGTCAGTGTAGGTATTTCCATGTTTATACAGATGTCTTTGTAGATATTTCCATGTCTATAGAGATAGCGGTGCAGATATTTCCATGTTTATACAGATAGCGGTGTATATATTTCCATGTTTATACAGATCGTTGTGTAGATATTTCCATGTTTATATAGATACCGGTGTAGATATTTCCATGTTTATACAGACCGCAGTGTACATATTTCCATGTTTATAGAGATAGCAGTGTAGATATTTCCATGTTTGTACAGTTGGCGGTGTTGGTGTTTCCATCTATACACAGATTGCCGTGTAGGTATTTCCATGTGTATACAGATGGCATTTTAGATATTTCCATGTTTATACAGATGGTGGTGTAGATATTTCCATGTTTATTCAGATGACTGTATAGGTATTTCCATGTTTATACAGATGGCGGTGTAGATATTTCCGTATTTATACAGATAACGGTGTAGAAATTTCCATGTTTATACAGATAGCGGTGTAATTATTTCCATGTTTATACAGATCACGGTGTAGATATTTCCATGTTTATAGAGATAGCGGTGTAGAAATTTCAATGTTTATACAGATAGCGGAGTAGATATTTCCATGTTTATACAGACCGCGGTGTAGATATTTCCATGTTTATACAGATAGCGGTGCAGATATTTCCATGTTTGTACAGATGGCGGTGTTGATATTCCCATCTATACACAGATGACCGTGTAGATATTTCCATGTTTATACAGATGCCGGTGCAGATATTTCTATGGATATGTACATGGTGGTGTAGATATTTCCATGTATATACAGATAGCGCTGTACTAATTTCCATGTTTATATAGAGAGTGGTGTAGACATTTCCATGTATGTACACATGGCAGTGTAGATATTTCAATGTTTATACAGATGGCGTTGTAGATATTTCCATGTTTATACAGATAACTTTGTAAGTATTTCCATGTTTATACAGATGGCGGTGTAGATATTTCGATATTTATAGAGATAGCAGTGGAGATATTTCCATGTTTATACAGATAGCGGTGTAGGTATTTCCATGTTTATATAGATAGCGGTGTAGATATTTCCATGTATATACACATGGCTGTGTAGGTATTTCCATGTTTATACAGATGGCGGTGTAGATATTTCCATGTTTATACAGATAACTTTGTAAGTATTTCCATGTTTATACTGATGGCGGTGTAGATATTTCGATGTTTATAGAGATAGCAGTGGAGATATTTCCATGCTTATACAGATAGCGGTGTAGGTATTTCCATGTTTACACTGATCGCGGTGTAGATATTTCCATGTTTATAGAGATTGCTGTGTAGATATTTCCATGTTTATACAGATCGTGGTGTAGATATTTCCATGTTTATAAAGATCGCGGTGTAGCTATTTCCATGTTCATACAGATAGCAGTGTAGATATTTCCATGTTTTTCCAGATATCGGTGTAGATATTTCCATGTTTACACAGATTGCGGTGTAGATATTTCCATCTTTCTACAGATGGCATTGTAGATATTTCCATGTTTATACAGATGGCGGTGTAGCTATTTCCATGTTTATATATATTGTGGTGTAGATATTACCATGTTTATACAGATAGCGGTGTAGATATTTCCATGTTTATACAGATCGTGGTGAAGATATTTCCATGTTTATACAGATCGCAGTGTAGATATTTCCATGTTTATACAGATAGCGATGTAGATATTTCCATGTTTATACAGAGAGCGGTGTACATATTTCCATGTTTATAGAGATAGCGGTGTAGGTATTTCCATGTTTATAGACATAGCGGTGTAGATATTTCCATGTTTATATAGATGGCGTTGTAGATATTTCCATGTTTATACTGATAGCTGTGTTGGTATTTCCACGTTTATACACATAACGATGTAGATATTTCCATGTTTATACAGCTCGCGGTGCAGATATTTATATCTTTATACAGATGGCATTGTAGATATTTCCTTATTCACACAGGTGGCGGTGTAGATGTTTCCATGTTTATACAGATGACGGGGTAGTTAGTTCCATGTTTATGGAGATGGCAGTGTAGATATTTTCATGTTTATGGAGATGGCATTGTAGATATTTTCAGGTTTATAGAGACGGCGGTGTAGATATTTCCATGTTTATAGAGATAGCAGTGTAGATATTTACATGTGTATACAGATGGCTGTGTAGATATTTCCATGTGTATACAGATGACATTGTAGATATTTCCATGTTTATACAGATGACTGTATAGGTATTTCCATGTTTTTACAGATGGCAGTGCAGATGTTTACATGTTTATAGAGATAGCGGTGTAGATATTTCCATGTTTGTACAGATGGCGGTGTTGATATTTCCATCTATACACAGATGGCCGTGTAGATATTTCCATGATTATACAGATGGCGGCGTAGATATTTCCATGGACATGCAGATGGCGGTGTAGATATTTCCATGTTTATACAGATAGCGGTGTAGATATTTCCATGTTTACACAGATGGTGGTGTAGATATTTCCGTGTTTATACACAAGGCGGAGAAGATACTTCCATCTTTATGGAGATGGCAGTATAGATATTTTCATGTTTATAGAGATGGCGGTGTAGATATTTCCATATTTATAGAGATAGCGGTGTAGATATTTCCATCTTTCTACAGATGGCAGTGTAGATATTTCCATGTTTATACAGATGTCCGTGTAGATATTTCCATATTTATACAGATGTCTGTGTAGATATTTCCATGTGTATACAGATGGTATTGTAGGTACTTCCATGTTTATACATATGGTGGTGTAGATATTTCCATGTTTATTCAGATGACTGTGTAGATATTTCCATGTTTTTACAGTTGGCGGTGTAGATATTTCAATGTTTATAGAGATGGCGCTGTAGATATTTCCATGTTTAAACAGATACCGGTGTAGATATTTCCATGTTTATACAGACCGCAGTGTAGATATTTTCATGTTTATAGAGATAGCAGTGTAGATATTTCCATGTTTGTACAGATGGCGATGTTGATGTTTCCATCTATACACAGATTGCCGTGTAGGTATTTCCATGTGTATACAGATGGCATTGTAGATATTTACATGTTTATACAGATGGTGGTGTAGATATTTCCATGTTTACACAGATGACTGTATAGGTATTTCCATGTTTGTACGGATGGCGGTGTAGATATTTCCAAGTTTATAGAGATAGCGATGTAGATATTTCCATATTTATACAGATAACGGTGTAAAAGTTTCCAGGTTTATACAGATAGCTGTGTAAATATTTTCATGTTTACACAGATCACGGTGTAGATATTTCCATGTTTATAGAGATAGCGGTGTAGATATTTCCAAGTTTATGCAGATAGCAGTGTAGATATTTCCAAGCTTATAGAGACCGCGATGTAGATATTTCCATGTTTATACAGATAGCGGTGCAGATATTTCCATGTTTGTACAGATGGCGGTGTTGATATTTCCATCTATATAGAGATGACAGTGTAGATATTTCCATGTTTATACAGATCGCGGTGTAGATATTTCCATGTTTATACAGATAGCGGTGTAGGTATTTCCATGTTTTTACAGATATCGGTGTAGTTATTTCCATGTATACACAGATTGCGGTGTAGATATTTCCATCTTTCTACAGATGGCATTGTAGATATTTCCATGTTTATATAGATGGCGGTGTAGATATTTCCATGTTTATATAGATGGTGGTGTAGATATTACCATGTTTATACAGATAGCGGTGTAGATATTTCCATGTATATACAGATCGTGGTGTAGATATTTCCATGTTTATACAGATCGCGGTGTATATATTTCCATGTTTCTACAGATCGCGGTGTAGATATTTCCATGTTTATACAGATAGCGATGTAGATATTTCCATGTTTATACAGATAGCGGTGTAGATATTTCCATGTTTATACAGATAGTGGTGTAGATATTTCCATGTTTATAGAGATAGCGGTATAGGTATTTCCATGTTTGTAGACATAGCGGTGTAGATATTTCCATGTCTATATAGACGGTGTAGTAGATATTTCCATGTTTATACCGATAGCGGTGTTGGTATTGCCACGTTTATACAGAGAGCGATGTAGATATTTCCATGTTTATGCAGCTTGCGGTGCAGATATTTATATCTTTATAAAGATGGCATTGTAGATACTTCCTTGTTCACACAGATGGCGGATGTAGTTGTTCCCATGTTTATACAGATGGCGGAGTAGTTAGTTCCATGTTTATGGAGATGGCAGTGTAGATATTTTCATTTTTATAGAGACGGCGGTGTAGATATTTCCATGTTTATAGAGATAGCAGTGTAGATATTTACATGTTTATACAGATGGCTGTGTAGATATTTCCATGTGCATACACATGGCATTGTAGATATTTCCATGCTTATACAGATGACTGTATAGGTATTTCCATGTTTTTACAGAGGGCAGTGCAGATGTTTCCATGTCTATAGAGATAGCGGTGTAGATATTTCCATGTTTGTACAGATGGCGGTGTTGATATTTCCATCTATACACAGATAGCCGTGTAGATATTTCCTTGATTATACAGATGGCGGCGTAGATATTTCCATGGACATGCAGATGGCGGTGTAGATATTTCCATGTTTATACAGATAGCGGTGTAGATATTTCCATGTTTACACAGATGGTGGTGTAGATATTTCCGTGTTTATACACATGGCGGAGTAGATACTTCCATCTTTATGGAGATGGCAGTATAGATATTTTCATGTTTATAGAGATGGCGGTGTAGTTATTTCCATATTTATAGAAATAGCGGTGTGGATATTTCCATCTTTCAACAGATGGCAGTGTAGATATTTCCATGTTTAGACAGATGGCCGTGTAGATATTTCCATATTTATACAGATGTCTGTGTAGATATCTCCATGTGTATACAGATGGTATTGTAGGTACTTCCATGTTTATACATATGGTGGTGTAGATATTTCCATGTTTATTTAGATGACAGTGTAGATATTTCCATGTTTTTACAGATGGCGGTGTAGATATTTCAATGTTTATAGAGATGGCGCTGTAGATATTTCCATGTTTAAACAGATACCGGTGTAGATATTTCCATGTTTATACAGACCGCAGTGTAGATATTTTCATGTTTACAGAGATAGCAGTGTAGATATTTCCATGTTTTTACAGATGGCGATGTTGATATTTCCATCTATACACAGATTGCCGTGTAGGTATTTCCATGTGTATACAGATGGCATTGTAGATATTTACATGTTTATACAGATGGTGGTGTAGATATTTCCATGTTTACACAGATGACTGTATAGGTATTTCCATGTTTATACGGATGGCGGTGTAGATATTTCCAAGTTTATAGAGATAGCGGTGTAGATATTTCCATATTTATACATATTACGGTGTAGAAGTTTCCATGTTTATACAGATAGCAGTGTAAATATTTTCATGTTTACACAGATCATGGTGTAGATATTTCCATGTTTATAGAGATATCGGTGTAGATATTTCCAAGTTTATACAGATAGCAGTGTAGATATTTCCAAGCTTATGGAGACCGCGATGTAGATATTTCCATGTTTATACAGATAGTGGTGCAGATATTTCCATGTTTGTACAGATGGCGGTGTTGATATTTCCATCTATATACAGATGACAGTGTAGATATTTCCATGTTTATACAGATGGCGGCACAGATATTTCCATGGATATGTAGATGGTGGTGTAGATATTTCCATGTTTATACAGATAGCGGTGTAGTTATTTCCATGTTTATATAGATAGCTATGTAAATATTTCCATGTATGTACACATGGCTGTGTAGATATTTCCATGTTTATACAGATGGCGGTGTAGATATTTCCATCTTTATACAGATAACTTTGTAAGTATTTCCATGTTTATACAGATGGCGGTGTAGATATGTCGATGTTTATAGAGATAGCAGTGGAGATATTTCCATGATTATACAGATAGCGGTGTAGATATTTCCATGTTTATACTGATCGTGGTGTAGATATTTCCATTTTTATAGAGATGGCGGTGTAGATATTTCCATGTTCATAGAGATAGCGGTGTTGATTTTTCCATGTTTATAGAGATAGCGGTGTGGATATTTCCATGTTTATACAGATAAGGGTGTAGATATTTCCATGTTTATAGAGATGGCAGTGTAGATATTTCCATGTTTATACAGATCACGGTGTAGGTATTTCCTTGTTTATACAAATAGCGGTGTAGTTATTTACATGTTTATACATATAGCGGTGTAGATATTTCCACGTATATACAGATGGCTGTGTAGATATTTCCATGTTTATACAGATGGCGGCGTAGATATTTCCATGGACATGCAGATGGCGGTGTAGAAATTTCCATGTTTATACAGATAGCGGTATAGATATTTCCATGTTTACACAGATGGTGGTGTAGATATATCCGTGTTTATACACATGGTGGAGTAGATAATTCCATCTTTATGGAGATGGCAGTGTAGATATTTTCATGTTTATAGAGATGGCGGTGTATATGTTTCCATATTTATAGAGATAGCGGTGTAGATATTTCCATCTTTCTGCAGATGGCTGTGTAGATATTTCCATGTTTATACAGATGGCCGTGTAGATATTTCCATATTTATATAGATGTCTGTGTAGATATTTCCATGTGTATACAGATGGTATTTTAGGTACTTCTATGTTTATACATATGGTGGTGTAGATATTTCCATGTTTATTCAGATGACTTTGTAGATATTTCCATGTTTTTACAGATGGCAGTGTAGATATTTCAATGTTTATAGAGATGGCGCTGTAGTTATTTCCATGTTTAAACAGATACCGGTGTAGATATTTCCATGTTTATACAGACCGCAGTGTAGATATTTCCATGTTTATAGAGATAGCAGTGTAGATATTCCCATGTTTGTACAGATGGCGGTGTTGATGTTTCCATCTATACACAGATTGCCGTGCAGGTATTTCCATGTGTATACAGATGGTATTGTAGATATTTCCACGTTTATACAGATTGTGGTGTAGATATTTCCATGTTTACACAGATGACTGTATAGGTATTTCCATGTTTATACAGATGGCGGTGAAGATAATTCCAAGTTTATAGAGATAGCGGTGTAGCTATTTCCATATTTATACAGATAACGGTGTAGAAGTTTCCATGTTTATACAGATAGCGGTGTAAATATTTCCATGTTTATACAGATCACGGTGTAGATATTTCCATGTTTATAGAAATAGCGGTGTTGATATTTACATGTTTATGCAGATAGCGGTGTAGATATTTCCATGTTTATACAGACCGCGGTGTAGATATTTCCATGTTTATACAGATAGCGGTGCAGATATTTCCATGTTTGCACAGATGGCGGTGTTGATATTTCCATCTATACACAGATGACCGTGTAGATATTTCCATGTTTATACAGATGGCGGCGCAGATATTTCCATGGATATGTAGATTGCGGTGTAGATATTTCCATGTCTATACAGATAGTGGTGTAGTTATATCCATGTTTATGTAGATAGCGGTGTAAATATTTCCATGTATGTACACATGGCTGTGTAGATACTTCCATCTTTCTAATGATGGCGGTGTAGATATTTCCATGTTTATACAGATAACTTTGAAAGTATTTCCATGTATATACAGATGGCGGTGTAGATATTTTGATGTTTATAGAGATAGCAGTGGAAATATTTCCATGTTTATACAGATAGCGGTGTAGATATTTCCATGTTTATATTGATCGTGGTGTAGATATTTCCATTTTTATAGAGATGGCGGTGTAGATATTTCCATGTTCATAGAGATAGCGTTGTTTATTTTTCCATGTTTATAGAGATAGCGGTGTGGATATTTCCATGTTTATACAGATAAGGGTGTAGATATTTCCTTGTTTATACAAATAGCATTGTAGTTATTTACATGATTATACAGATAGCGGTGTAGATATTTCCTTGTTTATACAAATACCGGTGTAGTTATTTACATGTTTATACAGATAGCGGTGTAGATATTTCCACATAAATACAGATGGCTGTGTAGATATTTCCATGTTTATACAGATGGCTGTGTAGATACTTCCATGTTTATACAGATGACTTTGTTGGTATTTCCATGTTTATACAGATGTCGGTGTAGATATTTCCATGTTTATGGAGATAGCTGTGTAGGTATTTCCATGTTTATACAGATCGCGGTGTAGATATTTCCATGTTTGTACAGATCGCGGTGTAGATATTTCCATGTTTATACAGATAGCGATGTAGATATTTCCATGTTTATACAGATAACGGTGTAGATATTACCATGTTTATAGAGGTAGCGGTGTAGGTATTTCCATGTTTATACACATAGCGGTGTAGATATTTCCATGTTTATATAGATGGCGTTGTAGATATCTCCATGTTTACACCGATAGCGGTGTTGGTATTTCCACGTTTATACAGATAGCGATGTTGATATTTCCATGTTAATACAGCTCGTGGTGCAGATATTTATATCTTTATAAAGATGGCATTGTAGATATTTCCTTTTTCACACAGATGGCGGTGTAGATGTTTCCATGTTTATAAAGATGGCGGAGAAGTTAGTTCCATGTTTATGGAGATGGCAGTGTAGATATTTTCATGTTTATAGAGATGGCAGTGTAGATATTTCCATGTTTATAGAGATAGCAGTGTAGATATTTACATGTTTATACAGATGGCTGTGTAGATATTTCCATGTGTATACAGATGGCATTGTAGATATTTCCATGTTTATACAGATGACTGCATAGGCATTTCCATGTTTTTATAGATGGCAGTGCAGATATTTCCATGTTTATAGAGATAGCGGTGTAGATATTTCCATGTTTGTACAGATGGCGATGTTGATATTTCCATCTATACACAGATGGCCGTGTAGATATTTCCATGTTTATACAGATGACTTTGTAGGCATTTCCATGTTTATACAGATGGCGGTGTAGATATTTCCATGTTTATGGAGATAGCTGTGTAGATATTTCCATGTTTATTCAGTTCGCGGTGTAGATATTTCCATGTTTGTACAGATCGCGGTGTAGATATTTCCATGTTTATGCAGATAGCGATGTAGATATTTCCATGTTTATACAGATAACGGTGTAGATATTTCCATGTTTATAGAGATAGCTGTGTAGGTATTTCCATGTTTATAGACATAGCGGTTTAGATATTTCCATGTTTATATAGATGGCGTTGTAGATATTTCCATGTTTATACCGATAGCGGTGTTGGTGTTTCCACGTTTATACAGATAGCGATGTTGATATTTCCATGTTTATACAGCTTGCGGTGCAGATATTTATATCTTTATAAAGATGGCATTGTAGATATTTCCTTGTTCACACAGATGGCGGTGTAGATGTTTCCATGTTTATACAGATGGCGGAGAAGTTAGTTCCATGTTTATGGAGATGGCAGTGTAGATATTTTCATGTTTATAGAGATTGCGGTGTAGATATTTCCATGTTTATAGAGATAGCAGTGTAGATATTTACATGTATATACAGATGGCTGTGTAGATATTTCCATGTGTATACAGATGGCATTGTAGATATTTCCATGTTTATACAGATGACTGTATAGGCATTATCATGTTTTTACAGATGGCAGTGCAGATATTTCCATGTTTATAGAGATAGCGGTGTAGATATTTCCATGTTTGTACAGATGGCGGTGTTGATATTTCCATCTATACACAGATGGCCGTGTAGATATTTCCATGTTTATACAGATGACTTTGTAGGCATTTCCATGTTTATACAGATGGCGGTGTAGATATTTCCATGTTTATGGAGATAGCTGTGTAGATATTTCCATGTTTATTCAGTTCGCGGTGTAGATATTTCCATGTTTGTACAGATTGCGGTGTAGATATTTCCATGTTTATGCAGATAGCGATGTAGATATTTCCATGTTTATACAGATAACGGTGTAGATATTTCCATGTTTATAGAGATAGCTGTGTAGGTATTTCCATGTTTATAGACATAGCGGTTTAGATATTTCCATGTTTATATAGATGGCGTTGTAGATATTTCCATGTTTATACCGATAGCGGTGTTGGTGTTTCCACGTTTATACAGATAGCGATGTTGATATTTCCATGTTTATACAGCTTGCGGTGCAGATATTTATATCTTTATAAAGATGGCATTGTAGATATTTCCTTGTTCACACAGATGGCGGTGTAGATGTTTCCATGTTTATACAGATGGCGGAGAAGTTAGTTCCATGTTTATGGAGATGGCAGCGTAGATATATTCATGTTTATAGAGATTGCGGTGTAGATATTTCCATGTTTATAGAGATAGCAGTGTAGATATTTACATGTTTATACAGATGGCTGTGTAGATATTTCCATGTGTATACAGATGGCATTGCAGATATTTCCATGTTTATACAGATGACTGTATAGGCATTATCATGTTTTTACAGATGGCAGTGCAGATATTTCCATGTTTATAGAGATAGCGGTGTAGATATTTCCATGTTTGTACAGACGGCGGTGTTGATATTTCCATCTATACACCGATGGCCGTGTAGATATTTCCATGTTTATACAGATGGCGGCTTAGATATTTCCATGGACATGCAGATGGCGGTGTAGATATTTCCATGTTTATACAGATAGCGGTGTAGATATTTCCATGTTTACTCAGATGGTGGTGTAGATATTTCCGTGTTTATTCACATGGCGGAGTAGATACTTCCATCTTTATGGAGATGGCTTTGTAGATATTTTCATGTTTATAGAGATGGCGGTGCAGATATTTCCATATTTACAGAGATAGCAGTGTACATATTTCCATCTTTCTACAGATGGCAGTGTAGATATTTCCATGTGTATACAGATGGTATTGTAGGTATTTCCATGTTTATACAGATGATGGTGTAGATATTTCCATGTTTATTGAGATGACTGTGTAGTTATTTCCATGTTTTTACAGATGGCAGTGTAGATATTTCTATGTTTATAGAGATGGCGCTGTAGATATTTCCATGTTTAAACAGATAACGGTGGAGATATTTCCATGTTTATACTCATAGTGGTGTACATATTTCCATGTTTATACTGACAGGGGTGTAGGTATTTCCATGTTTATACAGATAGCATTGCAGATATTTCCATGTTTACACAGATGTCTATGCAGATATTTCCATAATTATACAGAGGGCTGTGTAGATATTTCTATGTTTATACAGATGGCAGTGTAGATATTTCCATATTCCTACACATGACTGTGTAGTTATTTCCATGTTTATACAGATGGCTTTGTAGATATTTCCATGTTAATAGAGATAGCGGTGCAGATATTTCCATGTATACACAGATAGCGCTGTATATATTTCCATGTTTATACAGATCGTGGTGTAGATATTTCCGTGTTTATACGGATACCGGTGTAGATATTTCCATGTTTATACAGACCGCAGTGTAGATAATTCCATGTTTATAGAGATAGCAGTGTAGATATTTTCATGTTTGTACAGATGGCGGTGTTGATGTTTCCATCTATACACAGATTGCCGTGTAGGTATTTCCATGTGTATACAGATGGCATTGTAGATATTTCCATGTTTATACAGAAGGTGGTGTAGATATTTCCATGTTTACACAGATGACTGTATAGCTATTTCCATGTATATACTGATGGCGGTGTAGATATTTCCATGTATATAGAGATAGCGGTGTAGGAATTTCCATATTTATACAGATAACGGTGTAGAAATTTCCATGTTTATACAGATAGCGGTGTAAATATTTCCATGTTTATACAGATCACAGTGTAGATATTTCCATGTTTATAGAGATAGCGGTGTACATATTTCCATGTTTATACAGATAGTGGTGTAGATATTTCCATGTTTATACAAACCGCGGTGTAGATATTTCCATGGTTATACAGATAGAGGCGCAGATATTTCCATGTTTTTACAGATGGCGGTGTTGATATTTCCATCTATACACAGATGACCGTGTAGATATTTCCATGTTTATACAGATGGCGGCGCAGATATTTCCATGGATATGTAGATGGCGGTGTAGATATTTCCATGTTTATACAGATAGCGGTGTAGTTATTTCCATGTTTATATAGATTGCGGTGGAGATATTTCCATGTATATACACATGGCTGTGTAGATATTTCCATGTTTATACAGATGGCGGTGTAGATATTTCCATGTTCTTAGAGATAGCGGTGTTGATTTTTCCATGTTTATAGAGATAGCGGTGTGGATATTTCCATGTTTATACAGATAAGGGTGTAGATATTTCCATGTTTATAGAGATGGCAGTGTAGATATTTCCATGTTTATACAGATCACGGTGTAGATATTTCCTTGTTTATACAAATAGCGGTGTAGTTATTTACATGTTTATACATATAGCGGTGTAGATATTTCCACGTATATACAGATGGCTGTGTAGATATTTCCACGTTTATACAGATGGCGGCGTAGATATTTCCATGGACATGCAGATGGCGGTGTAGAAATTTCCATGTTTATACAGATAGCGGTATAGATATTTCCATGTTTACACAGATGGTGGTGTAGATATATCCGTGTTTATACACATGGTGGAGTAGATAATTCCATCTTTATGGAGATGGCAGTGTAGATATTTTCATGTTTATAGAGATGGCGGTGTATATGTTTCCATATTTATAGAGATAGCGGTGTAGATATTTCCATCTTTCTGCAGATGGCTGTGTAGATATTTCCATGTTTATACAGATGGCCGTGTAGATATTTCCATATTTATATAGATGTCTGTGTAGATATTTCCATGTGTATACAGATGGTATTTTAGGTACTTCCATGTTTATACATATGGTGGTGTAGATATTTCCATGTTTATTCAGATGACTTTGTAGATATTTCCATGTTTTTTCAGATGGCAGTGTAGATATTTCAATGTTTATAGAGATGGCGCTGTAGATATTTCCATGTTTAAACAGATACCGGTGTAGATATTTCCATGTTTATACAGACCGCAGTTTAGATATTTCCATGTTTATAGAGATAGCAGTGTAGATATTCCCATGTTTGTACAGATGGCGGTGTTGATGTTTCCATCTATACACAGATTGCCGTGCAGGTATTTCCATGTGTATACAGATGGCATTGTAGATATTTCCACGTTTATACAGATTGTGGTGTAGATATTTCCATGTTTACACAGATGACTGTATAGGTATTTCCATGTTTATACAGATGGCGGTGAAGATAATTCCAAGTTTATAGAGATAGCGGTGTAGCTATTTCCATATTTATACAGATAACGGTGTAGAAGTTTCCATGTTTATACAGATAGCGGTGTAAATATTTCCATGTTTATACAGATCACGGTGTAGATATTTCCATGTTTATAGAAATAGCGGTGTAGATATTTCCATGTTTATGCAGATAGCGGTGTAGATATTTCCATGTTTATACAGACCGCGGTGTAGATATTTCCATGTTTATACAGATAGCGGTGCAGATATTTCCATGTTTGCACAGATGGCGGTGTTGATATTTCCATCTATACACAGATGACCGTGTAGATATTTCCATGTTTATACAGATGGCGGCGCAGATATTTCCATGGATATGTAGATGGCGGTGTAGATATTTCCATGTCTATACAGATAGTGGTGTAGTTATATCCATGTTTATATAGATAGCGGTGTAAATATTTCCATGTATGTACACATGGCTGTGTAGATATTTCCATCTTTCTAAAGATGGCGGTGTAGATATTTCCATGTTTATACAGATAACTTTGAAAGTATTTCCATGTATATACAGATGGCGGTGTAGATATTTTGATGTTTATAGAGATAGCAGTGGAAATATTTCCATGTTTATACAGATAGCGGTGTAGATATTTCCATGTTTATATTGATCGTGGTGTAGATATTTCCATTTTTATAGAGATGTCGGTGTAGATATTTCCATGTTCATAGAGATAGCGTTGTTTATTTTTCCATGTTTATAGAGATAGCGGTGTGGATATTTCCATGTTTATACAGATAAGGGTGTAGATATTTCCTTGTTTATACAAATAGCATTGTAGTTATTTACATGATTATACAGATAGCGGTGTAGATATTTCCTTGTTTATACAAATACCGGTGTAGATATTTACATGTTTATACAGATAGCGGTGTAGATATTTCCACATAAATACAGATGGCTGTGTAGATATTTCCATGTTTATACAGATGGCTGTGTAGATACTTCCATGTTTATACAGATGACTTTGTAGGTATTTCCATGTTTATACAGATGGCGGTGTAGATATTTCCATGTTTATGGAGATAGCTGTGTAGGTATTTCCATGTTTATACAGATCGCGGTGTAGATATTTCCATGTTTGTACAGATCGCGGTGTAGATATTTCCATGTTTATACAGATAGCGATGTAGATATTTCCATGTTTATACAGATAACGGTGTAGATATTACCATGTTTATAGAGATAGCGGTGTAGGTATTTCCATGTTTATAGACATAGCGGTGTAGATATTTCCATGTTTATATAGATGGCGTTGTAGATATCTCCATGTTTACACCGATAGCGGTGTTGGTATTTCCACGTGTATACAGATAGCGATGTTGATATTTCCATGTTTATACAGCTCGCGGTGCAGATATTTATATCTTTATAAAGATGGCATTGTAGATATTTCCTTTTTCACACAGATGGCGGTGTAGATGTTTCCATGTTTATAAAGATGGCGGAGAAGTTAGTTCCATGTTTATGGAGATGGCAGTGTAGATATTTTCATGTTTATAGAGATGGCAGTGAAGATATTTCCATGTTTATAGAGATAGCAGTGTAGATATTTACATGTTTATACAGATGGCTGTGTAGATATTTCCATGTGTATACAGATGGCATTGTAGATATTTCCATGTTTATACAGATGACTGCATAGGCATTTCCATGTTTTTATAGATGGCAGTGCAGATATTTCCATGTTTATAGAGATAGCGGTGTAGATATTTCCATGTTTGTACAGATGGCGATGTTGATATTTCCATCTATACACAGATGGCCGTGTAGATATTTCCATGTTTATACAGATGACTTTGTAGGCATTTCCATGTTTATACAGATGGCGGTGTAGATATTTCCATGTTTATGGAGATAGCTGTGTAGATATTTCCATGTTTATTCAGTTCGCGGTGTAGATATTTCCATGTTTGTTCAGATCGCGGTGTAGATATTTCCATGTTTATGCAGATAGCGATGTAGATATTTCCATGTTTATACAGATAACGGTGTAGATATTTCCATGTTTATAGAGATAGCTGTGTAGGTATTTCCATGTTTATAGACATAGCGGTTTAGATATTTCCATGTTTATATAGATGGCGTTGTAGATATTTCCATGTTTATACCGATAGCGGTGTTGGTGTTTCCACGTTTATACAGATAGCGATGTTGATATTTCCATGTTTATACAGCTTGCGGTGCAGATATTTATATCTTCATAAAGATGGCATTGTAGATATTTCCTTGTTCACACAGATGGCGGTGTAGATGTTTCCATGTTTATACAGATGGCGGAGAAGTTAGTTCCATGTTTATGGAGATGGCAGTGTAGATATTTTCATGTTTATAGAGATTGCGGTGTATATATTTCCATGTTTATAGAGATAGCAGTGTAGATATTTACATGTATATACAGATGGCTGTGTAGATATTTCCATGTGTATACAGATGGCATTGTAGATATTTCCATGTTTATACAGATGACTGTATAGGCATTATCATGTTTTTACAGATGGCAGTGCAGATATTTCCATGTTTATAGAGATAGCGGTGAAGATATTTCCATGTTTGTACAGATGGCGGTGTTGATATTTCCATCTATACACCGATGGCCGTGTAGATATTTCCATGTTTATACAGATGGCGGCTCAGATATTTCCATGGACATGCAGATGGCGGTGTAGATATTTCCATGTTTATACAGATAGCGGTGTAGATATTTCCATGTTTACTCAGATGGTGGTGTAGATATTTCCGTGTTTATTCACATGGCGGAGTAGATACTTCCATCTTTATGGAGATGGCAGTGTAGATATTTTCATGTTTATAGAGATGGTGGTGCAGATATTTCCATATTTACAGAGATAGCAGTGTACATATTTCCATCTTTCTACAGATGGCAGTGTAGATATTTCCATGTGTATACAGATGGTATTGCAGGTATTTCCATGTTTATACAGATGATGGTGTAGATATTTCCATGTTTATTGAGATGACTGTGTAGTTATTTCCATGTTTTTACAGATGGCATTGTAGATATTTCTATGTTTATAGAGATGGCGCTGTAGATATTTCCATGTTTAAACAGATAACGGTGGAGATATTTCCATGTTTATACTCACAGCGGTGTACATATTTCCATGTTTATACAGACAGGGGTGTAGGTATTTCCATGTTTATACAGATAGCGTTGCAGATATTTCCATGTTTACACAGATGTCTATGCAGATATTTCCATAATTATACAGAGGGCTGTGTAGATATTTCTATGTTTGTACAGATGGCAGTGTAGATGTTTCCATATTCCTACACATGACTGTGTAGGTATTTCCATGTTTAAACAGATGGCTTTGTAGATATTTCCATGTTTATAGAGATAGCGGTGCAGATATTTCCATGTTTACACAGATAGCGCTGTATATATTTCCATGTTTATACAGATCGTGGTGTGGATATTTCCGTGTTTATACGGATACCGGTGTAGATATTTCCATGTTTATACAGACCGCAGTGTAGATAATTCCATGTTTATAGAGATAGCAGTGTAGATACTTTCATGTTTGTACAGATGGCGGTGTTGATGTTTCCATCTATACACAGATAGCCGTGTAGGTATTTCCATGTGTATACAGATGGCATTGTAGATATTTCCAAGTTTATACAGAAGGTGGTGTAGATATTTCCATGTTTACACAGATGACTGTATAGCTATTTCCATGTATATACTGATGGCGGTGTAGATATTTCCATGTATATAGAGATAGCGGTGTAGGAATTTCCATATTTATACAGATAACGGTGTAGAAATTTCCATGTTTATACAGATAGCGGTGTAAATATTTCCATGTTTATACAGATCACGGTGTAGATATTTCCATGTTTATAGAGATAGCGGTGTACATATTTCCATGTTTATACAGATAGTGGTGTAGATATTTCCATGTTTATACAAACCGCGGTGTAGATATTTCCATGGTTATACAGATAGAGGCACAGATATTTCCATGTTTGTACAGATGGCGGTGTTGATATTTCCATCTATACACAGATGACCGTGTAGATATTTCCATGTTTATACAGATGGTGGCGCAGATATTTCCATGGATATGTAGATGGCGGTGTAGATATTTCCATGTTTATACAGATAGCGGTGTAGTTATTTCCATGTTTATATAGATTGCGGTGGAGATATTTCCATGTATATACACATGGCTGTGTAGATATTTCCATGTTTATACAGATGGCGGTGTAGATATTTCCATGTTCTTAGAGATAGCGGTGTTGATTTTTCCATGTTTATAGAGATAGCGGTGTGGATATTTCCATGTTTATACAGATAAGGGTGTAGATATTTCCATGTTTATAGAGATGGCAGTGTAGTTATTTCCATGTTTATACAGATCACGGTGTAGATATTTCCTTGTTTATACAAATAGCGGTGTAGTTATTTACATGTTTATACATATAGCGGTGTAGATATTTCCATGTTTTTACAGATATCGGTGTAGATATTTCCAAGTTTACACAGATTGCAGTGTAGATATTTCCATCTTTCCACAGATGGCATTGAAGATATTTCCATGTTTATATAGATGGCGCTGTACATATTTCCATGTTTATATAGATGGTGGTGTAGATATTACAATGTTTATACAGATAGCGGTGTAGATTTTTCCATGTATATACAGATCGTTGTGAAGATATTTCCATGTTTATACAGATTGTGGTGTAGATATTTCCATGTTTATACAGATAGCGGTGTAGATATTTCCATGTTTTTACAGATATCGGTGTAGATATTTCCATGTTTACACAGATTGCACTGTAGATATTTCCATCTTTCCACAGATGGCATTGAAGTTATTTCCATGTTTATATAGATGGCGCTGTAGATATTTCCATGTTTATATAGATGGTGGTGTAGATATTACAATGTTTATACAGATAGCGGTGTTGATTTTTCCATGTATATACAGATCGTTGTGAAGATATTTCCATGTTTATACAGATCGCGGTGTAGATATTTCCATGTTTGTACAGATCGCGGTGTAGATATTTCCATGTTTATACAGATAGCGATGTAGATATTTCCATGTTTATACAGATAGCGGTGTAGATATTTCCATGTTTATAGAGATAGCGGTGTAGGTATTTCCATGTTTATAGACATAGCGGTTTAGATATTTCCATGTTTATATAGATGGCGTTGTAGATATTTTCATGTTTATACCGATAGCGGTGTTGGTATTTCCACGTTTATACAGATAGCGATGTTGATATTTCCATGTTTATACTGCTCGCGGTGCAGATATTTATATCTTTATAAAGATGGCATTGTAGATATTTCCTTGTTCACACAGATGGCGGTGTAGATTTTTCCATGTTTATACAGATGGCGGAGAAGTTACTTCCATGTTTGTGGAGATGGCAGTGTAGATATTTTCATGGTTATAGAGATGGCGGTGTAGATATTTCCATGTTTATAGAGATAGCAGTGTAGATATTTACATGTGTATACAGATGGCTGTGTAGATATTTCCATGTGTATACAGATGGCATTGTAGATATTTCCATGTTTATACAGATGACTCTCTAGGTATTTCCATGTTTTTACAGATGGCAGTGAAGATATTTCCATGTTTATTGAGATAGCGGTGTAGATATTTCCATGTTTGTACAGATGGCGGTGTTGATATTTCCATCTATACACAGATGGCTGTGTAGATATTTCCATGTTTAGACAGATGGCGGCGTAGGTATTTCCATGGACATGCAGATGGCAGTGTAGATATTTCCATGAATATACAGATAGCGGTGTAGATATTTCCATGTTTACACAGATGGTGGTGTAGATATTTCCGTGTTTATACACATAGCGGAGTACATACTTCCATCTTTATGGAGATGGCAGTGTGGATATTTTCATGTTTATAGAGATGGCGGTGCAGATATTTCCATATTTACAGAGATAGCGGTGTACATATTTCCATCTTTCTACAGATGGCAGTGTAGATATTTTCATGTGTATACAGATGGTATTGTAGGTATTTCCATGTTTATACAGATGATGATGTAGATATTTCCATGTTTATTGAGATGACTGTGTAGTTATTTCCATGTTTTTACAGATGGCAGTGTAGATATTTCTATGTTTACAGAGATGGCGCTGTAGATATTTCCATGTTTAAACAGATAACGGTGGAGATATTTCCATGTTTATACTCATAGCGGTGTACATATTTCCATGTTTATACAGACAGGGGTGTAGGTATTTCCATGTTTATACAGATAGCGTTGCAGATATTTCCATGTTTACACAGATGTCTATGCAGATATTTCCATAATTATACAGAGGGCTGTGTAGCTATTTCTATGTTTATACAGATGGCAGTGTAGATATTTCCATATTCCTACACATGACTGTGTAGGTATTTCCATGTTTATACAGATGGCTTTGTAGATATTTCCATGTTTATAGAGATAGCGGTGCAGATATTTCCATGTATACACAGATAGCGCTGTATATATTTCCATGTTTATACAGATCGTGGTGTAGATATTTCCGTGTTTATACGGATACCGGTGTAGATATTTCCATGTTTATACAGACCGCAGTGTAGATAATTCCATGTTTATAGAGATAGCAGTGTAGATATTTTCATGTTTGTACAGATGGCGGTGTATGTTTCCATCTATACACAGATTGCCGTGTAGGTATTTCCATGTGTATACAGATGGCATTGTAGATATTTCCATGTTTATACAGAAGGTGGTGTAGATATTTCCATGTTTACACAGATGACTGTATAGCTATTTCCATGTATATACTGATGGCGGTGTAGATATTTCCATGTATATAGAGATAGCGGTGTAGGAATTTCCATATTTATACAGATAACGGTGTAGAAATTTCCATGTTTATACAGATAGCGGTGTAAATATTTCCATGTTTATACAGATCACGGTGTAGATATTTCCATGTTTATAGAGATAGCGGTGTACATATTTCCATGTTTATACAGATAGTGGTGTAGATATTTCCATGTTTATACAAACCGCGGTGTAGATATTTCCATGGTTATACAGATAGAGGCGCAGATATTTCCATGTTTGTACAGATGGCGGTGTTGATATTTCCATCTATACACAGATGACCGTGTAGATATTTCCATGTTTATACAGATGGCGGCGCAGATATTTCCATGGATATGTAGATGGCGGTGTAGATATTTCCATGTTTATACAGATAGCGGTGTAGTTATTTCCATGTTTATATAGATTGCGGTGGAGATATTTCCATGTATATACACATGGCTGTGTAGATATTTCCATGTTTATGCAGATAGCGGTGTAGATATTTCCATGTTAATACAGATAGCGGTGCAGATATTTCCATGTTTGCACAGAAGGCGGTGTTGACATTTCCATCTATACACAGATGACCGTGTAGATATTTCCATGTTTATACAGATGGCGGCGCAGATATTTCCATGGATATGTACATGGCGGTGTAGATATTTCCCTGTCTATACAGATAGCGGTGTAGTTATTTCCATGTTTATATAGAGAGCGGTGTAAATATTTCCATGTATGTACACATGGCTGTGTAGATATTTCCATGTTTCTAAAGATGGCGGTGTAGATATTTCCATGTTTTTACAGATATCGGTGTAGATATTTCCATGTTTACACAGATTGCAGTGTAGATATTTCCATCTTTCCACAGATGGCATTGAAGATATTTCCATGTTTATATAGATGGGGCTGTACATATTTCCATGTTTATATAGATGGTGGTGTAGATATTACAATGTTTATACAGATAGCGGTGTAGATTTTTCCATGTATATACAGATCGTTGTGAAGATATTTCCATGTTTATACAGATTGTGGTGTAGATATTTCCATGTTTATACAGATAGCGGTGTAGATATTTCCATGTTTTTACAGATATCGGTGTAGATATTTCCATGTTTACACAGATTGCACTGTAGATATTTCCATCTTTCCACAGATGGCATTGAAGTTATTTCCATGTTTATATAGATGGCGCTGTAGATATTTCCATGTTTATATAGATGGTGGTGTAGATATTACAATGTTTATACAGATAGCGGTGTTGATTTTTCCATGTATATACAGATCGTTGTGAAGATATTTCCATGTCTATACAGATCGCGGTGTAGATATTTCCATGTTTGTACAGATCGCGGTGTAGATATTTCCATGTTTATACAGATAGCGATGTAGATATTTCCATGTTTATACAGATAGCGGTGTAGATATTTCCATGTTTATAGAGATAGCGGTGTAGGTATTTCCATGTTTATAGACATAGCGGTTTAGATATTTCCATGTTTATATAGATGGCGTTGTAGATATTTTCATGTTTATACCGATAGCGGTGTTGGTATTTCCACGTTTATACAGATAGCGATGTTGATATTTCCATGTTTATACTGCTCGCGGTGCAGATATTTATATCTTTATAAAGATGGCATTGTAGATATTTCCTTGTTCACACAGATGGCGGTGTAGATTTTTCCATGTTTATACAGATGGCGGAGAAGTTACTTCCATGTTTGTGGAGATGGCAGTGTAGATATTTTCATGGTTATAGAGATGGCGGTGTAGATATTTCCATGTTTATAGAGATAGCAGTGTAGATATTTACATGTGTATACAGATGGCTGTGTAGATATTTCCATGTGTATACAGATGGCGTTGTAGATATTTCCATGTTTATACAGATGACTCTATAGGTATTTCCATGTTTTTACAGATGGCAGTGCAGATATTTCCATGTTTATTGAGATAGCGGTGTAGATATTTCCATGTTTGTACAGATGGCGGTGTTGATATTTCCATCTATACACAGATGGCCGTGTAGATATTTCCATGTTTAGACAGATGGCGGCGTAGGTATTTCCATGGACATGCAGATGGCGGTGTAGATATTTCCATGAATATACAGATAGCGGTGTAGATATTTCCATGTTTACACAGATGGTGGTGTAGATATTTCCGTGTTTATACACATAGCTGAGTACATACTTCCATCTTTATGGAGATGGCAGTGTGGATATTTTCATGTTTATAGAGATGGCGGTGTAGATATTTCCATATTTATAGAGATAGCGGTGTAGATATTTCCATCTTTCTGCAGATGGCAGTGTAGATATTTCCATGTTTATACAGATGGCCGTGAAGATATTTCCATATTTATATAGATGTCTGTGTAGATATTTCCATGTGTATACAGATGGTATTGTAGGTACTTCCATGTTTATACATATGGTGGTGTAGATATTTTCATGTTTATTCAGATGACTTTGTAGATATTTCCATGTTTTTACAGATGGCAGTGTAGATATTTCAATGTTTATAGAGATGGCGCTGTAGATATTTCCATGTTTAAACAGATACCGGTGTAGATATTTCCATGTTTATACAGACCGCAGTGTAGATATTTCCATGTTTATAGAGATAGCAGTGTAGATATTTCCATGTTTGTACAGATGGTGGTGTTGATGTTTCCATCTATACACAGATTGCCGTGCAGGTATTTCCATGTGTATACAGATGGCATTGTAGATATTTCCACGTTTATACAGATGGTGGTGTAGATATTTCCATGTTTACACAGATGATTGTATAGGTATTTCCATGTTTATATAGATGGCGGTGAAGATATTTCCAAGTTTATAGAGATAGCGGTGTAGATATTTCCATATTTATACAGATAACGGTGTAGAAGTTTCCATGTTTATACAGATAGCGGTGTAAATATTTCCATGTTTATACAGATCACGGTGTAGATATTTCCATGTATATAGAAATAGCGGTGTAGATATTTCCATGTTTATGCAAATAGCGGTGTAGATATTTCCATGTTAATACAGATAGCGGTGCAGATATTTCCATGTTTGCACAGAAGGCGGTGTTGATATTTCCATCTATACACAGATGACCGTGTAGATATTTCCATGTTTATACAGATGGCGGCGCAGATATTTCCATGGATATGTACATAGCGGTGTAGATATTTCCATGTCTATACAGATAGCGGTGTAGTTATTTCCATGTTTATATAGATAGCGGTGTAAATATTTCCATGTATGTACACATGGCTATGTAGATATTTCCATGTTTCTAAAGATGGCGGTGTAGATATTTCCATGTTTTTACAGATATCGGTGTAGATATTTCCATGTTTACACAGATTGCAGTGTAGATATTTCCATCTTTCCACAGATGGCATTGAAGATATTTCCATGTTTATATAGATGGCGCTGTACATATTTCCACGTTTATATAGATGGTGGTGTAGATATTACAATATTTATACAGATAGCGGTGTAGATTTTTCCATGTATATACAGATCGTTGTGAAGATATTTCCAGGTTTATACAGATCGCGGTGTAGATATTTCCATGTTTGTACAGATCGCGGTGTAGATATTTCCATGTTTATACAGATTGCCATGTAGATATTTCCATGTTTATACAGATAGCAGTGTAGATATTTCCATGTTTATAGAGATAGCGGTGTAGGTATTTCCATGTTTATAGACATAGCGGTTTAGATATTTCCATGTTTATATAGATGGCGTTGTAGATATTTCCATGTTTATACCGATAGCGGTGTTGGTATTTCCACGTTTATACAGATAGCGATGTTGATATTTCCATTTTTATACTGCTCGCGGTGCAGATATTTATATCTTTATAAAGATGGCATTGTAGATATTTCCTTGTTCACACAGATGGCGGTGTAGATTTTTCCATGTTTATACAGATGGCGGAGAAGTTACTTCCATGTTTGTGGAGATGGCAGTGTAGATATTTTCATGGTTATAGAGATGGCGGTGTAGATATTTCCATGTTTATAGAGATAGCAGTGTAGATATTTACATGTGTATACAGATGGCTGTGTAGATATTTCCATGTGTATACAGATGTCATTGTAGATATTTCCATGTTTATACAGATGACTGTATAGGTATTTCCATGTTTTTACAGATGGCAGTGCAGATATTTCCATGTTTATTGAGATAGCGGTGTAGATTTTTCCATGTTCGTACAGATGGCGGTGTTGATATTTCCATCTATACACAGATGGCCGTGTAGATATTTCCATGTTTAGACAGATGGCGGCGTAGATATTTCCATGGACATGCAGATGGCGGTGTAGATATTTCCATGAATATACAGATAGCGATGTAGATATTTCCATGTTTACACAGATGGTGGTGTAGATATTTCCGTGTTTATACACATGGCGGAGTACATACTTCCATCTTTATGGAGATGGCAGTGTGGATATTTTCATGTTTATAGAGATGGCGGTGTAGATATTTCCATATTTATAGAGATAGCGGTGTAGATATTTCCATCTTTCTGCAGATGGCAGTGTAGATATTTCCATGTTTATACAGATGGCCGTGTAGATATTTCCATATTTATATAGATGTCTGTGTAGATATTTCCATGTGTATACAGATGGTATTGTAGGTACTTCCATGTTTATACATATGGTGGTGTAGATATTTTCATCTTTATTGAGATGACTTTGTAGATATTTCCATGTTTTTACAGATGGCAGTGTAGATATTTCAATGTTTATAGAGATGGTGCTGTAGATATTTCCATGTTTAAACAGATAAGGGTGTAGATATTTCCATGTTTATAGAGATGGCAGTGTAGATATTTCCATGTTTATACAGATCACGGTGTAGATATTTCCTTTTTTATACAAATAGCGGTGTAGTTATTTCCATGTATATACAGATAGCGGTGTAGATATTTCCATGTTTATACAGATCGCGGTGTAGATATTTCCATGTTTATACACATCGTGGTGTAGATATTTCCATGTTTATACAGATAACGGTGTAGATATTTCCATGTTTTTACAGATATCGGTGTAGATATTTCCATGTTTACACAGATTGCGGTGTAGATGTTTCCATCTTTCTACAGATGGCATTGTAGATATTTCCATGGTTATACAGATGGCTCTGTAGTTATTTCCATGTTTATATAAATGGTGGTGTAGATATTTCCATGTTTATACAGATAGCGGTGTAGATATTACCATGTTTATAGATATAGCGGTGTAGGTATTTCCATGTTTATAGACATAGCGCTGTAGATATTTCCCTGTTTATATAGATGGCGTTGTAGATATGTCCATGTTTATACCGATAGCGGTGTTGGTATTTCCATGATTATACAGATAGCGATGTAGATATTTCCATGTTTATACAGCTCGCGGTGCAGATATTTATATCTTTATGCAGATGGCATTGTAGATATTTCCTTATTCACACAGATGGCGGATATTTCCATGTTTACACAGTAGGCGGAGTAGTTAGTTCCATGTTTATGGAGATGGCAGTGTAGATATTTTCATGTTTATTGAGATGGCGGTGTAGATATTTCCATGTGTATAGAGATAGCAGTGTAGATATTTACATGTTTACACAGATTGCGGTGTAGGTATTTCCATGTTTATATACATAGCCTTGTATATATTTCCATGTTTATACAGATGACTGTGTAGATATTTCCATGTTTTTACAGATGGCATTGTTGATATTTCCATGTTTATACAGATGGAGGTGTAGATATTTCCATGTTCATACAGATGACTCTGTAGATATTTTCATGTTTTTATAGACGGCGGTGTAGACAATTCCTTGTTTATACAGATAGCGGTGTGGCTATTTCAATGTTTATACAGATAGCAGTGTAGATATTTCCATGTTTATAGAGATAGTTTTGTAGACATTTCCATGTTTACACAGAGCGGTGTAGATATTTCCATGTTTATACAGATGGCAATGTACATATTTCCATGTTTATACAGATAGTGGTGTAGGTAATTCCATCTTTATACAGATGACTGTGTAGGTATTTCCATGTTTAAACAGATGGCGGTGTAGATATTTCCATGTTTACAGAGATAGCTATGTAGATATTTAGATGTTTATACAGATAGAGGTGTAGGCATTTCCATGTTTATAGAGATAGCGATGTTGATATTTCCATGTTTATACAGATAGCAGTGTAGATATTTCCATGTTTATACAGATGTCTTTGTAGGTATTCCCATGTTCATAAAGGTCACGGTGTAGATATTTCCATGTTTATAGAGATAGCATTGTATGTATTTCCATGTTTATACAGATAGCGGTGTAGACATTTCCATGTTTATAGAGATAGGCATGTAGATGTTTCCATGTTTATACAGATAGCGGTGTAGACATTTCCATGTTCATGGAGATAGCGGTGTAAATATTTCCATATTTATACTGATAGCTGTGTAGGTATTTCCATGTTTATACAGGTAGAGGTGTAGGTATTTCCATGTTTATGCAGATCTCGGTGTAGGTATTACCATCTTTCAACAAATGACAGTGTAGAGGTTTCAATGTTTATAGAGATGGCGGTGTAGGTATTTCCATGTTTATACAGGCGGCGGTGTAGTTATTTCCATGTTTATACTGATGGCGGTGTAGATATTTCCATGTTTATAGAGATGGCGTTTTAGATATTTCTCTGTTTATAGAGATAGCGGTGTAGATAATTCCATGTTTATATAGATAGCGGTGTAGGTATTTCCATGTTTATACAGATAGCGGTGTAGATATTTCCATGTTTATACAGATAGCGGTGTACATATTTCCATGTTTCTAGGGATAGCCAAGTAGATATTTCCACGTTTATACAGCTAGCGGTGTCAATATTTCCATGTTTATAGAGTTAGCGGTGTAGACATTTCCATATTTTTACAGATAGCGGTGTAGATATTTCCATGTTTTACAGATAGCGGTGTAGACATTTCCATGTTTATACAGATTGCGGTGTAGGTGTTTCCATGTTTATGGAGATAGCGGTGTAGATATTTCCATGTTTATACAGATGGCTGTGTAGATATTTCCAGGTGTATACAGATTGCGGTGTAGGTATTTCCATGTTTATGGAGATAGCGGTGTAGATATTTCCATGTTTATACAGATGGCTGTGTAGATATTTCCAGGTGTATACAGATGGCAGTGTAGGTATTTCCATGTTTATACACATGGAGGTGTAGATATTTCCATGTTTATACAGATGTCTGTGTAGATATTTCCATGTTTTTACAGATGGCGGTGTAGATATTTTCATGTTTATACAGATAGCGGTGTGGCTATTTCCATGTTTATACAGACGGCAGTGTAGATATTTCCATGTTTATTGAGATGGCTGTGTAGATATTTCCATGTTTATACAGATGGCTGTGTAGAAATTTCCATGTTTATACAGATGGAAGTGTAGATATTTCCATGTTTATACAGATGGCTGTGTAGATATTTCCATGTTTATACAGATGTCAGTGTAGATATTTCCATGTTTATACAGATAGTGGTGTAGATTTTTCCATGTTTATAAAGATGACTGTGTAGGTATTTCCATGTTTATACAGATGGCGGTGTAGATATTTCCATGTTTATGGAGATAGCCATGTAGATATTTCCATGTTTATGCAGATAGCAGTGCAGATATTTCTGTGTTTATACAGATAGCGTTGGAGATATTTCCATGTTTATACAGATGGCGGTGTAGATATTTCCATTTTTATACAGATAGTGGTGTAGTTATTTAAATGTTTATACAGATAGCGGTGCATATAATTCCATGTTTTTAGAGATAGTGTTGTAGATATTTCCATTTTTGCACAGATTGCGGTGTAGATATTTCCATCTTTACAGAGATAGCGGTGTAGATATTGCCATGTTTACACAGATAGCTGTTTAGATATTTCCATGTTTACACAGATAGCCTTGTAGATATTTCCAGGTTTATACAGATAGCGTTGGAGATATTTCCATGTTTTTACAGATACTGGTGGAGATATTTCCATGTTTATACAGCTCGCGGTGTAGGTATTTCCATCTTTATACAGATGGCGGTGTAGATATTCCCATATTTATAGAGATAGCCTTGTAGATATTTCCATGATTATACAGAAAGCGGTGTAGGTATTTCCATGTTTATGCAGATAGCGGTGCATATAATTCCATGTTTATAGAGATAGCATTGTAGATATTTCCATCTTTGCACAGATTGCGGTGTAGATATTTCCATCTTTACAGAGATAGCGGTTTAGATATTGCCATGTTTACACAGATCGCTGTTTAGATATTTCCATGTTTACACAGAGAGCATTGTAGATATTTCCAGGTTTATATAGATAGCGGTGGAGATATTTCCATGTTTATACAGATGGAGGTATAGACATTTCCATGTTTATACAGATGACTGAGTAGAAATTTTCATGTTTTTACAGATGGCGGTGTAGATATTTCCATGTTTATACAGATAGCGGTGTGGCTATATCCATGTTTATAGAGATAGCATTGTAGATATTTCGATGTATATAGAGATGGCTCTGTAGATATTTCCATGTTTATACAGATGGCAGTGCAGATATTTCCATGTTTATGCAGATAGTGGTGTAGATATTTCCATGTTTATACAGATAGCGGTTTAGGTATTTCCATGTTTATACAGATGGCGATGTAGGTATTTCCATGTTTATAGAGATAGCCATGTAGATATTTCCATGTTTATACAGATAGAGGTGTAGACATTTCCATGTTCATAGAGATAGCTGTGTAGATATTTCCATATTTATACAGACAGCAGTGTAGATATTTCCATGTTTATAGAGATCGTGGTGTAGACATTTCCATATTTATACAGATAACGGTGTAGGTATTTCCATGTTGATAGAGATAACTGTGTAGATATTTCCATTTTTATAGAGATAGCTGTGTAGATATTTCCATGTTTACAGAGATAGCGGTGTAGATATTTCCATTTATGTACAGATTGCGATGTAGATATTTCCATCTTTACACAGATAGCGGTGTACATATTTCCATGTTTACACAGATAGCGGTGTAGATATTTCCATGTTTACACAGATAGTGTTGTAGATATTTCCATGTTTATACAGATAGCAGTGTAGGTATTTCTATGTTTATAAAGATAGCGGTGTAGATGTTTCCATCTTTATACAGATAGCGGTGTAGATATTTCCATGTTTATACAGATGGCAGTGTACATATTTCCTTGTGTATACAGATGGCAGTGTAGATATTTCCATGATTATACAGATGGAGGTGTAGGTATTTCCATGTTTATACAGATGATAGTGTAGATATTTCCATGTTTTTACAGATCGCGGTGTAGATATTTCCAGGTTTATACAGATGGCAGGGTTGATATTTCCATGTTTGTGCACATAATGGTGTAGGTATTTCCATGTTTATACAGATAACGGTGTAAAATATTTCCAAGTTTATTCAGATGGCGGTGTAGATACTTCCATTATTATACTGGTAGCGGTGTAATTTGCATGTTTATACAGATAGCGGTGTAGATATTTCCATGTTTTTACAGATGGCAGTGTAGATATTTCCATGTTTACGCAGATAGCGGTGTTGCTATTTCCATGTTTATAGAGATCGTGGTGTAGATATTTCCATATTTATACAGATAAATGTGTAGATATTACCATGTTTATACAGATAGCTGTGTAGATATTTCCATATTTGCACAGATAGCGGTGTAGATATTTCCATCTTTACACAGATAGCGGTGTACATATTTCCATGCTTCCACAGATAGCGGTGTAGATATTTCCATGTTAACACAGATAATTTGTAGATATTTCCATGTTTATACAGAATGCGGTATAGATATTTCCATGTTTATAAAGATTGCGGGGCAGATAATTCCATGTTTACACAGATAGCGGTGGAGATATTTCCATGTTTATACAGATTGCGATGCAGATATTTCCAGGTTTATACAGATAGCGGTGTAGATATTTCCATGTTTATACAGATAGTGGGGTAGATATTTCCATGTTTATACAGATAGCGGTGTACATATTTCCATGAGTATGCAGATAGCGGTGGAGATATTTCAATGTTTATACAGATAGCGGTGGAGATATTTCCATGTTTATAGAGATGGCAGTGTAGATATTTCCAAGTTTATACAAATCGTGGTGTATATATTCCCATGTTTATTCAGATAGCGGTGTAGATATTTCCATGTTTATACCGATAGCGGTATAGGTATTTCCATGTTTATAGAGATAGCGGTGTAGATAATTCCATGTTTATACAGATGGCGGTGCAGATATTTCCATGTGTATACGGATGGCAGTGTAGATATTTCCATGTGTATACAGATGGAGGTGTAGATATTTCCATGTTTATACAGATGACTGTGAAGATATTTCCGTGTTTTTACAGACGGTGGTGTAGATATTTCCATGTTTATACAGAAATTGTTGTAGCTATTTCCATGTTTATACAGATGGCGCTGTAGATATTTCCATGTGTATAGTGATGGTGGTGTAGATATTTCCATGTTTGTAGAGATAGCCATGTAGATATTTCTATGTTTACACAGATAGCGGTGTAGACATTTCCATGTTTATAGAGATAGCAGTGTATATATTTCCATGTTTATACACATAGTGGTGTATATATTTCCGTGTTTATACAGGTAGCGGTGGAGATATTTACATGTTTATACAGATAGCGGTGTAGACATTTCCATGTTTACACAGATGGTGGTGTAGATATTTCCATGTTTACACAGATAGCGTTGTAGATATTTCCATGTTTATACAGATAACGGTGTACATATTTCCATGTTTATACAGATAATGGCTTAGATGTTTCCATGTTTATACAGATACCAGTGGAGTTATTTCAATGTTTATACCGATAGCGGTGTACATATTTCCATGTTTATAGAGATAGCGGTGTAGATAATTCCATATTTATACAGATAGCGGTGTAGAGATTTCCATGTTTATTAAGATGACGCTGTAGATATTTCCATGTTTATACAGATGGCGGTGTAGATATATCCATGTTTATACAGATAGCGTTGTAGATATTTCCATGCTTATACAGATAGCGGTGTAGATATTTCCATGCTTATACAGATCGTGATGTCGATATTTCCATGTTTATACAGATAGCGGTGTAGATATTTCGATGTTTATAGAGATGGCTTTGTAGATATTTCCATGTTTATACAGATGGCAGTGTAAGTATTTCCATGTTTAGACATATACTGGTGTAGATATTTCCATGTTTATAAAGATAGAGGTGTAGATATTTCCATGTTCATAGAGATAGCGGTGTAGATATTTCCATATTTATACAGATAGCTGTTTAGATATTTCCATGTTTATACAGAGAGAGGTTTAGATATTTCCATGTTTATGCAGTTGTCGGTGTAGATATTTCCATCTTTCTGCAGATGGCAGTGTAGATATATCAATGTTTATAGAGATGGCAGTGTTGATAATTCCATGTTTATACAGAAGGAGGTGAAGTTATTTCCATGTTTATGCTGATGGCGGAGTAGATATTTAAATGTTCATAGAGATGGCGGTGTAGATATTTCAAGGTTTGTAGAGATAGCGTTGTAGATAATTCCATGTTTATAGAGATGGCGGTGTAGGTATTTCCATGTTTATAGAGATGGCGGTGTAGATATTTCCATGTTTATAGAGATAGTGGTGAAGATATTTCCATGTTTATACAGATAGAGCTGTAGATATTTCCATGTTTATACAGATAGTAGTGTTGGTATTTCCATGTTTATACAGATAGCAGTGTACAAATTTCCATGTTTCCACAGATGGCATTGTAGATTGTTCCATGTTTATGGAGATGGCTGTGTAGATATTTTCACGTTTATACAGATGGCGGTGTAGATATTTCCATGTTTATACAGATTGTGGTGTAGATATTTCCATGTTTATTGAGATCGCGGTGTAGATGTTTCCATGTTTATACAGATAGCGGTGGAGATATTTCCACGTTTATACAGATCGTGGTGTAGATATTTCCATGTTTATGGAGATAGCGGTGTATATATTTCCATTTTTACACAGATAGAGTTGTAGATATTTCCATGTTTACAAAGATAGCTGTGTAGATATTTCCATGTTTACACAGATAGTGTTGTAGATATTTCCATGTTTATACAGATAGCGTTGTAGATATTTCCATGTATGTACAGATGGCTGTGTACATATTTCCATGTTTACACAGATGGCTGTGTAGATATTTCCATGTTTATACAGATGACTTTGTAGGTATTTCCATGTTTATACAGATGTCGGTGTAGATATTTCCATGTTTATAGAGATAGCGGTGTAGATATTTGTATGTTTATTCAGATGGCGGTGTAGATATTTACATGTTTATACAGAGAGCGGTGTAGACATTTCCATGTTTATGGAGATAGCGGTGTAGATATTTCCATATTTATACAGATAACGGAGGAGATATTTCCATGTTTGTACAGATAGTGGTGTAGACATTTCAATGTTTATACAGATAGCGGTGTAGATATATCTATGTTTATACAGATTGTGGTGTAGATATTTCCATGTTTATACAGATAGCAGTGTCGATATTTCCATGCTTATACAGAGAGTGGTGTAGATATTTCCATGTTTACAGAGATAGAGGTGTAGCTATTTCCATATTTGCACAGATTGCGGTGTAGGTATTTCCATCTTCACACAGATTGCGGTGTACATATTTCCATGTTTACACAGACAGCGGTGTAGATATTTCCATGTTTACACAGAAAGTGTTGTAGGTATTTCCGTGTTTATAGAGATTGCGGTGTAGATATTTCCATGTTTATACAGATAGCGGTGTAGATATTTCCATGTTTATACAGATAGCGGTATAGATATTTCCATGTTTATACAGAGAGTGGAGGAGATATTTCCATGTTTATGCAGGTAGCGGTGGAGATATTTCCATGTTTATAGAGATAGCGGTGTAGTTATGTCCATGTTTACAGGTAGCGGTGTAGACATTTCCCTGTTGACAGAGATATCGGTGTAGATATTTCCCTATTTATACAGATAGCGGTTAAGATATTTGTATGTTTATTCTGATGGTGGTGTAGATATTTTCATGTTTATACAGATAGCGGTGTGGCTATTACCATGTTTATACAGATGGCAGTGTAGATATATCCATGTTTATGCAGATAGTGGAGTAGATATTTCCATGTTTATAAAGATAGCGGTGAAGATATTTCCAAGTTTATAGAGATAGCGGTGGAGATATTTCCATGTTCATAGAGATAGCGATGGAGATATTTCCATGTTCATAGAGATAGCGATGGAGATATTTCCATGTTTGTACAGATAACGATGTAGATATTTCCATGTCTATGCAGACAGAGGTGTAGATATTTCCGTGTTTAGGCAGAAAGCGGTGTAGACATTTCCATGTTTATAGAGATAGCAATGTAGATATTTCCATGTTTATACAGATAGCGGTGTAGACATTTCCATGTTTATAGGGATAGCGGTGTGGATATTTCCATATTTATACAGATAGCAGTGTAGATATTTCCATGTTTATACGGATAGAGGTGTAGATATTTCAATGTTTATACAGATAGCGATGTATTTACTTCCATGTTTATACAGATGACTGTATTTCCATGTTTATACAGATAGCAGTGTAGATATTTCATTGTTTATAGAGATAGCGGTGTAGATATTTCCATGTTTATACAGATGGCTGTTTAGATATTTCCATGTGTGTTCACATGGCGGTGTAGATATTTCCATGTTTATACAGATGGCGGTGTAGATATTTCCATGTTTATACAGATAGCAGTGAAGATATTTCCATGTTTATACAGATAATGGTGTAGACATTTCCATGTTTATACAGATGGCGGTGTAGATACATCCATGTTTCTGAAGATGGCGGTGTAGTTATATTCATGATTATACAGATGGCATTGTAGATATTTCCATGTATATAGAGATTGCAGTGTAGATATTTCCATGTTTATAGAGAAAGCGGTGTACGTATTTCCAAGTTTATAGAGATAGCTGTGTAGATATTTCCATATTTATACAGATAGCGGTGTACGTATTTCCTTGTTTATACAGATTGCGGTGTAGATATTTCCATGTTTCTATAGATGGCGGTGTAGATATTTCCTTGTTTATACAGACAGCGGTGTAGATATTTCCATGTTTATACAGATAGCGGTGTAGATATGTCCAGGTTTACAGAGATAGCTGTGTAGTTCTTTCCAACTTTGCACAGATTGCCGTGTAGATATTTCCATGTTTACGCAAATAGCTGTGTAGATATTTCCAAGTTTACACTGATAGCTGTGTAGATATTTCCATGTTTACACAGATAGCGTTGCAGATATTTCCATGTTTATACAGATTGCGGTGTAGATATTTCCATGTTTATACAGATAGCGGTTTAGATATTTCCATGTTTATACAGATAGCGGTGGAGATATTTACCTATTTATACAGACAGGGATGTAGATATTTCCATGTTTATGCACATAGCAGTGTAGATATTTCCATGTTCATAGAGATAGCAGTGTAGATATTTCCACGTTTATACAGGTGGCTGTGTAGATATTTCCATGTGTGCACAGATGGCAGTGTAGATATTTCCATGTTTATACAGGTAGCGATGTAGGTATTTCCATATTTATACAGATTGCGGTGTAGATATTTCCATGTTCATACGGATAGTTGTGTAGATATTTCCATGTTTATAGAGATGGCGGTGTAGATACATCCGTGTTTCTGAAGATGGTGGTGTAGATATTTTCATGTTTATAGAGATGGCGGCGTAGATATTTCCATGTATATAGAGATTGCAGTGTAGATATTTCCATGTTTATAGAGAAATCGGTGTAGGTATTTCCATGTTTATAGAAATATCGGTGTGCATATTTCCATATTTATACAGATAACGGTGTAGGTATTTCCATGTTTATACAGATGGCGGTGTAAATATTCCCTTGATTATACAGATATCGGTGCAGATATTTCCAGCTTTACAAATATAGCCGTGTAGATATTTCTATGTTTACACAGATAGAGTTGCAGATATTTCCTTGTTTATAAATATAGCGGTGCAGATATTTCCAGGTTTATACAGATAGCGGTGTGGCTATTTCCACGTTTATACAGATAGCGGTGTGAGTATTTCCATGTTTATACAGATAGCGGTATAGATATTTCCAAGTTTATAGAGATGACTGTCTAGATATTTTCATGTTTATACAGCTTTCCGTGTAGATATTTCCATGTTAATTCAGATGGTGGTGTAGATATTTCCATGTTTATACAGATGACTGTGAAGTTATTTCCATGTTTATACAGATGTCAGTGTAGATATTTTCATGTTTATAGAGATAACGATCTAGATATTTCCATGTTTATACAGATAGCGGTGTAGACATTTCCATGTTTAGAGAGATAGCGGTGTAGATATTTCCATGTTTACACAGATAGCAGTGTAGATATTTCCATATTTATAGAGATGGCGTTGTAGGTAATTCCATGTTTATAGAGATAGCGGTGTAGATATTTCCATGATTATACAACACGCAGTGCAGATATTTCCATATTTATACAGATGGCAGTGAAGTTTTTTCCATGTTTATACAGTTAGTGGTGTAGGTATTTCCATGTTTATACAGATGGCGGTGTAGATACAGCCATGTTTCTGAAGATGGCGGTGTAGATATTTTCATGTTTATAGAGATGGCGGTGTAGATAATTCCATGTTTACAGAGATTGCGATGTAGATATTTCCATGTTTATAGAGAAAGCGGTGATGTTATTTCCGTGTTTATAGACATAGCGGTGTAGATATTTCCATGTTTCTATGGATAGCGGGGTGGGTATTTCCATGTTTATACAGATGACGTTGTAGAGATTTCCATGTATTCAGAGATAGCGGTGTAGATATTTCCACCTTTGCACAGATTGCCGTGTAGAAATTTCCATTTTTACACAGATACCTGTGTAGATATTTTCAAGTTTACACAGAGAGCTGTGTAGATATTTCCATGTTTACACAAAAAGCGTTGTAGATATTTCAATGTTTATAGAGATGGCGCTGTAGATATTTCCATGTTTATACAGATCGCGGTGTAGATGTTTCCAAGTTTACACAGATTGCGGTGTAGGTATTTCCATGTTTTTACAGATGGCATTGTAGATATTTCCATGTTTATACAGATGGCGGTGTAGATATTTCCATGTTTATATAGATGGTGGTGTAGATATTACCATGTTTATACAGATAGCGGTGTAGATATTTCCATGTTTATACAGATCGTGGTGAAGATATTTCCTTGTTTATACAGATAGCAGTGTAGATATTTACATGTTTACACAGATGGCTGTGTAGATATTTCCGTGTGTAAACAGATGGCATTGTAGATATTTCCATGTTTATACAGATGACTGTATAGATTTTAAGTGTTTTTACAGATGGCAGTGCAGATATTTCCATGTTTATAGATATAGCGGTGTAGATATTTCCATGTTTGTACAGATGGCGGTGTTGATATTTCCATGTATACGCAGATGGCCGTGTAGATATTTCCATGTTTATACAGATGGCGGCATAGATACTTCCATGGACAAGCAGATAGCAGTGTAGATATTTAAATGTTTATACAGATGGCTGTGTAGATATTTCCATGTGTATACAGATGGCATTGTAGATATTTCCATGTTTATTCAGATGACTGTATAGTTATTTCCATGTTTTTACAGATAGCAGTGCAGATATTTCCATGTTTATACAGATCGTGGTGCAGATATTTCCATGTTTATACAGATGCCTATGCAGATATCTCCATATTTATAAAGTGGGCTGTGTAGATATTTCTATGTTTATACAGATGGCAGTGTAGATATTTCCATGTTCCTACACATGACTGTGTAGGTATTTCCATGTTTATACAGATGGCTTTGTAGATATATCCATTTCTATAGAGATAGCGGTGCAGATATTTCCATGTTTATACAGATAGCGGTGTATATATTTCCATGTTTATACAGATCGTGGTGTAGATATTTCCATGTATATACAGATACCGGTGTAGATATTTCCATGTTTACAGACTGCAGTGTAGATATTTCCATGTTTATAGAGATAGCAGTAAAGATATTTCCAAGTTCGTACAGATGGCGGTGTTGATGTTTCCATCTATACACAGATTTCCGTGTAGGTATTTCCATGTGTATATAGATGGCATTGTAGACATTTCCGTGTTTATACAGATGGTGGTGTAGATATTTCCATGTTTACACAGATGACTGTATAGGTATTTCCATGTTTATACAGATGGCGGTGTAGATATTTACAGGTTTATAGAGATAGCATAGTAGATATTTCCATATTTATACAGATAACGGTGTAGAAATTTCCATGTTTATACAGATGGCTTTGTAGATATTTCCATGTTTATACAGATGACTATGTAGGTATTTCCATGTTTATACAGATGGCGGTGTAGATATTTCCATGTTTATAGAGATAGCTGTGTACATATTTCCAAGTTTATACAGATAGCCGTGTAGATATTTCCATGTTTATACAGATCGCGGTGTAGATATTTCCATGTTTATACAGATCACGGTGTAGATATTTCCATGTTTATACAGATAGCGGTGTAGATGTTTCCATGTTTTTACAGATATCGGTGTAGATATTTCCAGGTATACACAGATTGCGGTGTAGATAATTCCATCTTTCTACAGATGGCATTGTAGATATTTCCAAGTTTATACAGATGGCAGTGTAGATATTTCCGTGTTTATACAGATGGCGGTGTAGATATTACCATGTTTATACAGATAGCGGTGTAGCTATTTCCATCTTTACACTGATCGTGGTGAAGATATTTCCATGTTTATACAGATCGCGGTGTAGATATTTCCAGTTTTATACAGATCGCAGTGTAGATATTTCCACGTTTATACAGATAGCGGTGTAGATATTTCCATGTTTACACAGATAGCGGTGTAGATATTTCCATGTTTTTAGAGATAGCTGTGTAGGTATTTCCATGTTTATAGACATAGCGGTGTAGATATTTCCATGTTTATATACATGGCGTTGTAAATATTTCCATGTTTATACCGATAGCGGTGTTGGTATTTCCACATTTATACAGATAGCGATGTAGATATTTCCATGTTTATATAGCTCTCGGTGCACATATTTATATCTTTATACAGATGGCATTGTAGATATTTCCTTATTCACACAGATGGCAGTGTAGATGTTTCCATGTTTATACAGATGGCGGAGTAGTTAGTTCCATGTTTATTGAGATGGCAGTGTAGATATTTTCATGTTTATAGAGATGGTGGTGTAGATATTTCCATGTTTATAGAGATAGCAGTGTAGATATTTACATGTTTTTACAGATGGCTGTGTAGATATTTCCATGTGTATACAGATGGCATTGTAGATATTTCCATGTTTATACAGATGACTTTATAGTTATTTCCATATTTTTACAGATGGCAGTGCAGATATTTCCATGTTTATAGAGATAGCGGTGTAGATATTTGCATGTTTGTACAGATGGCGGTGTAGATATTTCCATCTATACACAGATGTCCGTGTAGATATTTCCATGTTTATACAGAGTGCGGCATAGGTATTTCCATATTTATACAGATGTCTGTGTAGATATTTCCATGTGTATACAGATGGTATTGTAGGTGTTTCCATGTTTATACAGATGGTGTTGTAGATATTTCCATGTTTATTCAGATGACTGTGTAGATATTTACATGTTTTCACAGATGGCATTGTAGATATTTCCATGTTTATAGAGTTGGCGCTGTAGATATTTCCATGTTTATACAGATAACGGTGCAGATATTTCCATGTTTATACAGACAGCAGTGGAGATATTTCCATGTTTATACACATAGCCGTGTACATATTTCCATGTTTATAGAGACAGCGTTGTCGGTATTTCCATGTTTATGCAGATAGCGGTGCAGATATTTGCATGTTTATACAGATGCCTATGCAGATATCACCATATTTATACAGAGGGCTGCGTAGATATTTCTATGTTTATACAGATGGCAGTGTAGATATTTCCATGTTCCTACACATGACTGTGTAGGTATTTCCATGTTTATACAGATGGCTTTGTAGATATTTCCATGTCTATAGTGATAGCTGTGCAGGTATTTCCATGTTTATACAGATAGCGGTGTATATATTTCCATGTTTATACAGATCGTGGTGTAGATATTTCCATGTTTATACAGATACCGGTGTAGATATTTCCATGTTTATACAGACCGCAGAGTAGATATTTCCATGTTTAGAGAGATAGCAGCGTAGATATTTCCAAGTTTGTACAGATGGCGGTGTTGATGTTTCCATCTATACACAGATTGCCGTGTAGTTACTTCCATGAGTATACAGATGGCATTGTAGATATTTCCATGTTTATACAGATGGTGGTGTAGTTATTTCCATGTTTACACAGATGACTGTATAGGTACTTCCATGTTTATACAGATGGCGGTGTAGATATTTCCATGTTTATAGAGATAGCGGTGTAGATATTTCCATATTTATACAGATAACGGTGTAGAAATTTCCATGTTTATACAGATAGTGGTGTAAATATTTCCATGTTTATACAGATCACGGTGTAGATATTTCCTTGTTTATACAAATAGCGGTGTAGTTATTTCCATGTTTATACAGATAACGGTGTAGATATTTCCATGTATATACAGATCGCTGTGTAGATATTTCCATGTTTATACAGATGGCTTTGTAGATATTTCCATGTTTGTACACATGACTTTGTAGGTATTTTCATGTTTTTTCAGATGGCAGTGTAGATATTTCAATGTTTATAGAGGTGGCGCTGTAGATATTTCCATGTTTATGCAGATCGCGGTGTAGATGTTTCCATGTCTACACAGATTGCAGTGTAGATATTTCCATGTTTTTACAGATGGCATTGTAGATATTTCCATGTTTATACAGATGGCGGTGTAGATATTTCCATGTTTATATAGATGGTGGTGTAGATATTACCATGTTTATACAGATAGTGGTGTAGATATTTCCATGTTTATACAGATCGTCGTGAAGATAATTCCATGTTTATACTGACCGCGGTGTAGATATTTCCATGTTTATACAGACGGCGGTGTAGATATTTCCATGTTTATACAGATAGCGGTGTAGATATTTCCATGTTTATAGAGATAGCGGTGTAGCTATTTCCATGTTTATAGACATAGCGGTGTAGATATTTCCATGTTTATATTGATGGTGTTGTAGATATTTCCATGTTTATACCGATAGCGGTGTTGGTATTTCCACGTTTATACAGATAGCGATGTAGATATTTCCATGTTTATACAGCTCGCGGTGCAGATATTTATATCTTTATACAGATGGCATTGTAGATATTTCCTTATTCACACTGATGGCGGTGTAGATGTTTCCATGTTTATACAGACGGCGGAGTAGTTAGTTCCAAGTTTATGGAGATGGCAGTGTGTATATTTTAATGTTTATAGAGATGCCGGTGTAGATATTTCCATATTTATAGAGATAGCAGTGTAGATATTAACATGTTTATACAGATGGCTGTGTAGATATTTCCATGTGTATACAAATGTCATTGTAGATATTTCCATGTTTATACAGATGACTGTGTAGTTATTTCCATGTTTTTACAGATGGCAGTGCAGATAATTCCATGCTTATAGAGATAGCGGTGTAGATATTTCCATGTTTGTACAGATGGAGGTGATGATATTTCCATCTATACACAGATGGCCGTGTAGATATTTCCATGTTTATACAGATGACAGCGTTGGTATTTCCATGGACATGCAGATGGCGTTGTAGATATTTCCATGTTTACACAGATAGCGGTGTAGATATTTCCATGTTTACACAGATGGTGGTGTAGATATTTCCGTGTTGATACACATGTTGGAGTAGATACTTCCATCTTTATGGAGATGGCATTGTAGATATTTTCATGTTTATAGAGATGGCGGTGTAGATATTTCCATGTTTATAGAGATAGCGGTGTAGATATTTCCATATTTATACAGATAACAGTGTAGAAATTTCCATGTTTATACAGATAGCGGTGTAAATATTTCCATGTATATACAGATCACGGTGTAGATATTTCCCTGTTTATACAAAAAGCGGAGTAGTTATTTCCATGTTTATACAGATAGCGGTGTAAATATTTCCACGTATATACAGATGGCTGTGTAGATATTTCCATATTTATACAGATGGCTTTGTAGATATTTCCATGTTTATACACATGACTTTGTAGGTATTTCCATGTTTATACAGATGGTGGTGTAGATATTTCCATGTTTATTCAGATGACTGTGTAGATATTTCCATGTTTTTACAGATGGTGGTGTAGATATTTCCGTGTTTATACACACGGCAGAGTAGATACTTCCAACTTTATGGTGATGGCAGTGTAGATATTTTCATGTTTATAGAGATGGCGTTGTAGACATTTCCATATTTATAGAGATAGCGGTGTACATATTTCCATCTTTCTACAGATGGCAGTGTAGATATTTTCGTGTTTATACCGATGGCCGTGTAGATAATTCCATATTTATACAGATGTCGGTGTGGATATTTCCATGTGTATACAGATGGTATTGTAGGTATTTCCATGTTTATACAGATGGTGGTGTAGATATTTCCATGTTTATTCAGATGACTTTGTACATATTTCCATGTTTTTACAGATGGCAGTGTAGATATTTCCATGTTTATAGAGATGGCCCTGTAGATATTTCTATGTTTAAACAGATAACGGTGGAGATATTTCCATGTTTATACAGACAGCAGTGGAGATATTTCCATGTTTATACACATGGCGGTGTACATATTTCCATGTTTATAGAGACAGTGTTGTAGGTATTTCCATGTTTATACAGATAGCGGTGCAGACATTTCCTTGTTTACACAGATGCCAATGCAGATATTTCCATATTTATACAGAGGGCTGTGTAGATATTTCTATGTTTATATAGATGGCAGTGTAGATATTTCCATGTTCCTACACAAGACTGTGTAGATATTTCCATGTTTATACAGATGGCTTTGTAGATATTTCCATGTTTATAGAGATAGCAGTGCAGATATTTCCATGTTTATACAGATAGCGCTGTATATATTTCCATGTTTATACAGATAGTGGTGTAGACATTTAAATGTTTATACAGATACCGGTGTAGATATTTCCATGTTTATACAGACCGCAGTGTAGATAATTCCATGTTTATAGAGATAGCAGTGTAGATATTCCCAAGTTTGTACATATGGCGGTGTGGATGTTTCCATCTATACACAGATTGCCGTGTAGGTATTTCCATGTGTATACAGATGGCATTGTAGATATTTCCATGTTTATACAGACGGTGGTGTAGTGATTTCCATGTTTACACAGATGACTGTATAGGTATTTCCATGTTTATACAGATGGCGGTGTAGATATTTCCATGTTTTTAGAGATAGCGGTGTAGATATTTCCATATTTATACAGATAACGGTGTAGAAATTTCCATGTTTATACAGATAGCGGTGTAAATATTTCCATGGTTATACAGATCACGGTGTAGATGTTTCCATGTTTATACAGATAGCGGTGTAGATATTTCCATGTTTATACAGATAGCGGTGCAGATATTTCCATGTTTGTACAGATGGCGGTGTTGATATTTCCATCTATACACAGATGACCGTGTATATATTTCCATGTTTATACACATGGCGGCGCAGATATTTCCATGGATATGAAGATGGCGGTGTAGATATTTCCATGTTTATACACATAGTGGTGTAGTTATTTCCATGTTTATATAGATAGCGGTGTAGATATTTCCATGTATATACACATTGCTGTGTAGATATTTCCATGTTTATACTGATCGCGGTGAAGATATTTCCATGTTTATAGAGATGGCGGTGTAGATATTTCCATGTTCATAGAGGTAGCGGTGTTGATTTTTCCATGTTTATAGAGATAGCGCTGTGGATATTTCCATGTTTATACAGAAAGGCGTGTAGATATTTCCATGTTTGTAGTGATGACGGTGTAGATATTTCCATGTTGATACAGATCACGGTGTAGATATTTCCATGTTTATACAGATCATGGTGTAGATATTTCCATGTTTATACAGATCGCGGTGTTGATATTACCATGTTTATTGGGATAGCGGTGCAAGTATTTCCACATTTATACAGATAGCGGTGTAGTTATTATCATGTTTATACAGATAGCGGTGTAGATATTTCAATGTAGAAACAGATGTCTGCGTATATATTTCCATGTTTAAACAGATGACGGTGTAGATATTTCCTTGTTTATTCAAATAGCGGTGTAGATATTTCCATATTTATACAGATAGCGGTGTAGATATTTTCATGTATATACAGAAGGCTGTGTAGATATTTCCATGTTTATACAGATGGCGGTGTAGATATTTCCATGTTTAGACAGATGAATTTGTAGGTATTTCCATGTTTATACAGATGGCGGTGTAGATATTTCCATGTTAATAGAGATAGCTGTGTAGATATTTCCATGTTTATACAGATAGCGGTGTAGATATTTCCATGTTTATACAGATCACGGTGCAGATATTTCCATGTTTATACAGATCGCGGTGTAGATACTTCCATTTTTATGCAGATCGCAGTGTAGATATTTCCATATTTATAAAAATAGTGGTGTAGATATTTCCATGTTTATACAGATAGCACTGTAGATATTTCCATGTTTATACAGAAGGCGGTGTAGATATTTCCATGTTTATACAGATGGTGGTGTAGATATTTCCATGTTTATCGAGATAGCGGTGTAGATATATCCATGTTCATAGAGATAGCAGTGAGGATATTTCCATGTTTATACAGATAGCAGTGTAGATATTTCCATTTTTAAAGAGATAGCGGTTTAGATATTTCATATTTATATACATAGCGGTGTAGATATTTCCATGTTTATACAGATTGTGTTGTAGATATTTCCATGTTTATACACATGACTCTGAAGGTATTTCCATGTTTATACAGATGGCTTTGCAGATATTTCCATGTTTATAGAGATAGCGGTGCAGATATTTCCATGTTTGTACAGAGAGCGGTGTAAATATTTCCATGTTTATACAGATCGTGGTGTAGATATTTCCATGTTTATACAGATTCCGGTGTAGATATTTACATGTTTATTCAGACCGCAGTGTAGATATTTCCATGTTTATAGAGATAGCGGTGTAGATATTTCCATGATTGTACAGATGGCGGTGTTGATGTTTCCATCTATACACAGATTGCCGTGTAGGTATTTCCATGTGTATACAGATGGCATTGTACATATTTCCATGGTTATACAGATGGTGGTGTAGAAATTTCCATGTAGATACAGATGACTCTATAGGTATTTCCATGTTTTTACTGATGGCATTGTAGATATTTCCATATTTATAGAGATAGCAGTGTAGATATTTCCATGTTTATACAGATGGCGGTGTAGACATTTCCATGTTTATACAGACCGCGGTATAGCTATTTCCATGTTTATACAGATAGCGGTGCAGATATTTCCATGTTTGTACAGATGGCGGTGTTGATATTTCCATCTATACAGAGATTACCGTGTAGATATTTCCATGTTTATACATATGGCAGCGCAGATATTTCCATGGATATATAGATGGCGGTGTATATATTTCCATGTTTATACAGATAGCGGTGAAGTTATTTCCATGTTTATATAGATAGCGGTGAAGCTATTTCCATGTATGTACACATGGCTTTGTAGATATTCCCATGTTTATACAGATGGCGGTGTAGATATTTCCATGTTTATACAGATATCTTTGTAAGTATTTCCATGTTTATACAGATGGCGGTGTAGATATTTCGATGTTTATAGAGATAACAGTGGAGATATTTCCAGGTTTATACAGATAGCCGTGTAGATATTTCCATGTTTATACTGATCGTGGTGTAGATATTTCCATGTTTATAGAGATCGCGGTGTAGATTTTTCCATGTTCATAGAGATAGCGGTGTTGATTTTTCCATGTTTATAGACATAGCGATGTGGATATTTCCATGTTTATACAGATATGGGTGTAGATATTTCCATGTTTACAAAGATGGCGGTGTAGATATTTCCATGTTTACAGATAACGGTGTAAATATTTCCATGTTTATACAGATCATGGTGTAGATATTTCCATGTTTATACTGATCACGGTGTAGATATTTCCATGTTTATACAGATCGCGGTGTAGATATTTCCATGTTCATACACATCATGGTGCAGATATTTCCATGTGTCTACAGATCACGGTGTTGATATTACCATGTTTATAGGGATGGCGGTGCAAATATTTCCACATTTATACAGATAGCGTTGAATTTATTAGCATGTTTATTCAGATAGCGGTGTAGATATTTCCATGTATAAACAGATGTCTGTGATTATATTTCCATGTTTAAACAGATGGCGGTGTAGATATTTCCAAGTTTATAGAGATAGCGGTGTAGATATTTCCTTATTTATACAGATAACGGTGTAGAAGTTTCCATGTTTATACAGATAGCGGTGTAAATATTTCCATGTTTATACATATCACGGTGTAGAGATTTCCATGTTTATAGAGATAGTGATGTAGATATTTCCATGTTTATACAGATAGCGGTGTAGACATTTCCATGTTTATACAGACCGCGGTGTAGATATTTCCATGTTTATACAGATAGCGGTGCAGATATTCCATGTTTGTACAGATGGCGGTGTTGATATTTCCATCTATACAGAGACTACCGTGTAGACATTTCCATGTTTATACATATGGCGGCGCAGATATTTCCATGGATATGTAGATGGCGGTGTAGATATTTCCATGTTTATACAGATAGCGGTGTAGTTCTTTCCATGTTTATATAGATAGCGGTGTAGCTATTTCCATGTATGTACACATGGCTGTGTAGATATTCCCATGTTTATACAGATGGTGGTGTAGATATTTCCATGTTTATACAGATAACTTTGTAAGTATTTCCATGTTTATACAGATGGCGGTGTAGATATTTCGATGTTTATAGACATAACATTGGTGATATTTCCAGGTTTATACAGATAGCGGTGTAGATATTTCCATGTTGATACTGATCATGGTGTAGATATTTCCATGTTTATAGAGATCGCGGTGTAGATATTTCCATGTTCATAGAGATAGCGGTGTTGATTTTTCCATGTTTATAGAGATAGCGATGTGGATATTTCCATGTTTATACAGATATGTGTGTAGATATTTCCATGTTTATAAAGATGGCAGTGTAGATATTTCCATGTTTCTACAGATTACGGTTTAGGCATTTCCTTGTTTATAGAGATAGCGGTGTAGATATTTCCATCTTTATGCAGATCTCGGTGTAGATATTTCCATCTTTCTACAGATGGCAGTGTATATATTTCTATGTTTATACAGATGTTGGGGTAGATAATTCCATGTTTGTACAGATTGCGGTGTAGTTATTTCCATGTTTATGCTGATTGCGGTGTAGATATTTACATGTTTATAGAGATGGCGGTGTAGATATTTCCTTGTTCATACAGATAGAGGTGGAGTTATTTCCATGTTTATACAGAGAGTGATGTAGATATTTACATTTTTATACAGATAGCAGTGTAGGTATTAACATGTTTATAGAGATAACGGTGTAGATATTTCCATATTTATACAGATAGCGGTGTAGATATTTCCATGTTTACACAGATGTCGGTGTAGATATTTCCATGATTATACAGATGGCGGTGGAGATATTTCCATGTTTATACAGATCGTGGTGTAGATATTTCCATGTTTATAAAGATAGCAGAGTTGGTATTTACATGTTTATTCAGATAACGGTGCAGATATTTCCATGATATAGAGATAGTGGTGTAGATATTTCCATGTTCATACAAATAGCGGTGTAGGTATTTCCATGTTTATACAGAGAGCGGAGTTGTTATTAGCATGTTTATAGAGACAAAGGTGTAGATATTTCCATATTTATACAGATAGCGGTGTAGATATTTCCATGTTTTTACAGATGGTGGTGTAGATATTTCCATGTTTATACAGATAGCGGTGTAGATATTTCCATGTTCATGCAGATGGCGATGTAGATATTTCCATGTTTATAGAGATGGCGGTGTAGATATTTCCATGTTTATACAGATACTGGTGTAGATATTTCCATGTTTATACAGATAGTGGTGTACATATTTCCATCTTTACAGAGATAGCACTGTAGGTATTTTCATATTTGCACAGATTGCGATCTAGATATTTCCATGTTTATACAGATAGTGGTGTACATATTTCCATGTTTACAGAGATAGCACTGTAGGTATTTTCATATTTGCACAGATTGCGGTCTAGATATTTCCATCTTTACACAGATAGTGATATACATATTTTCATGTTTACACAGATATCTGTGTAGATATTTCCATCTTTACACAGATATTGTTGCAGATATTTTCATGTTTATAGAGATGGCTGTGTAGATATTTCCATGTTTATACAGATGGCAGTGTAGATATTTCCATGTTTATACAGATAGTTGTGTAGAGATTTCCATGTTTATACAGATGACTGTGTAGCTATTTCCGTGTTTATACAGATGGCAGTGTAGATATTTCCATGTTTATACAGATAGAAATGTAGATATTTCCATGTTTATAATGATAGCGGTGTAGCTGTATCCTTGTTTATACAGATAGCGTTGTACATATTTCTATGTTTATACAGATAGCTGTGTAGATATTTCCATGTTTACACAGATAGTGTTGTAGATATTTCCATGTTTATACAGGTAGCGTTATAGATATTTCCATGTTTATAGAGATAGCGCTGGAGTTATTTCCATGTTTATACAGATAGCGATGTAGATATTTCCATGCTTACGCAGATAGCGGTGTAGATATTTCCATGTTTATACTGATATCCTTGTATATATTTCCAAGTTTATACAGATAGCTGTGTAGGTATTTCCATGTTTTTACAGATAGCTGTGTAGATATTTCCATGTTTACAGAGATAGCAGTGTAGATATTTCCATCCTTGCACAGATTGCATTGTAGATATTTCCATGTTTACACAGATAGCGGTGTAGATATTTCCATGTTTCCACAGATAGCTGTGTATATATTTCCATGTTTACACAGATAGCCTTGTAGATATTTCCATGTTTATACACATATTTCCATGTTTATAAAGATAGCGCTATAGATATTTCCATGTTTATACAGATAGTGTTGCAGGTATTCCCATGTTTATAGAGATAGCGGTGTAGATATTTCCATGTTCATAGAGATAGCGGTGCAGATATTTCCACGTTTATACAGATAGCAGTGTAGACATTTCTATGTTTATAGAGATAGCTGTGTAGAGATTTACATGTTCATACAAATGGCAGTGTAGATATTTCCATGTTTATGCAGATGGCTGTGTAGTTATTTCTATGTTTATGCAGATGACTCTGTAGCTATTTCCATGAATATACAGATGGCGGTGTAGATATTTCCATTTTTATAGAGACAGCTGTGTAGATATTTCCCTGTTTATACAGATAGCGCTGTAGACATTTCTATGTATATAGAGATGGCGGTGTAGATATTTCTATTTTTATAGAGAGGGCGTGTAGTTTTTTCCACGTGTATAGAGATGGCAGTGTAGTTATTTCCATGTTTATAGAGATAGCGGTGGAGATATTTCCATGTTTATACAGATAGCGGTGTACATATTTCCATGTTTATACAGATAGCGGTGTAGATATTTCCATGTTTAAAAAGATGGCGGTGTACATAGTTCCATGTCTATGGAGATGGCGGTGTAGATATTTTCATGTTTATAGAGATGGCGGTGTAGATATTTCTATGTTCATAGAGATTGCGGTGTAGATATTTGCATGTTTATAGAGATAGCGGTGTATGTATTTCTATGTTTATAGAGATACGGGTGAAGTTATTTCCATGTATATAGAGATGGCAGTGTAGATATTTCCACGTTTATGCAGATGGCGGTGTAGATATTTCCATGTTTATAGAGATAGGGGTGTAAATATTTCCATGTTTATACAGATGGCCGTGTAAATATTTCCATGTGTATACATATGTCAGTGTAGATATTAACATGTTTATAGAAATGGCGGTATAGATATTTCCATGGTTATAGAGATAGCGGAGTACATATTTCCATGTTTATACAGATAGCGGTGTAAATATTTCCATGTTTATACAGACACCGGTGCAGATATTTCCATGTTTATAGAGATCGTTGTGTAGACATTTCCATGTTTATTCAGATAGCGGTGGAGATATTTCCATGTTTATAGAGACAGCGGTGTACATATTTCCATGTTGATACAGATGGCTGTGTAGATATTTTCTTGTGTATACTGATGCTAGTGTATATATTTCCATGTTTATAGAGTTGGAGGTGTAGATATTTCCATGTTTATACAGACGACTGTGTAGATATTTGCATGTTTATTCACCTGGCGGTGTAGATATTTTCTTGTGTATTCAGATAGTGGTGTAGGTATTTCCATGTTTATACAGATAGCGGTGTAAATATCTCCATGTTTATTGAGATAGCGGTGTAGATATTTCCAACCTTGCACAGATTGTGGTGCAGATATTTCCATTTTTACACAGATAGCTCTGTATATATTTCCAAGTTTACACAGATAGCTGCGTAGGTATTTACGTGTTTACACAGATAGCTTTGTAGATATTTCCATGTTTATACTGATAGCGGTGTAGATATTTCCATGTTTATACTGATAGCGGTGTAGATATTTACATGTTTATACTGATAGCGGTGTAGATATTTCCATGTTCATACAGATAGAGGTAGAGTTATTTCCATGTTTATACAGATAGCGATGTAGATATTTACATGTTTATACAGATAGTGGTGTAGATATAAACATGTTTATAGAGATAACGGTGTAAATATTTCCATGTTTATACAGATGGCGTGAAGATATTTCCATGTGTTTACATATGGTAATGTAGATATTTCCATGTTTATAGAGATGGTGGTGTAGATATTTCTATGTTTATACAGATGGTGGTGTAGATATTTCCATGTTTATACAGATGACTGTGTAGATATTTGAATGTTCATACAGATTGCAGTGTATATATTTCCATGTTTATAGAGATAGTGGTGTAGATATTTCCATGTATATACAGATGGCGGTGTAGTTATTTCCATGTTTATACAGATGGCGGTGTAGGTATTTACATGTTTATACAGATGGAGGTGTAGATATTTCCATGTTTATACACATAGCGGTGTAGATACTTCCATGTTTACAGAGATATCGGTGTAGATATTTCCATCTTTGCACAGATTGTGGTGTAGATATTTCCATCTTTACACAGATAGCGGTGTAGATATTTCATAGTTTACACAGATACCTGTGTAGATATTTCCATGTTTGCACAGATAGGGTTGTAGATATTTCCGTGTTTATACAGATAGCAGTGTAGATGTTTCTATGTTTACACAGATAGCGGTGGAGATATTTCCTTGTTTATACAGATCGTGGTGGAGATATTTCCATGTTTATGCAGATAGCGGTGTAGATATTTCCATGTTTCTACAGGTAGCGGTGTAGATTTTTCCATTTTATACAGATCGCGATGTAGATATTTCCATCTTTCCACAGATGGTAGTGTAGAGATTTCCATGTTTATAGAGATCGCGGTGTAAATGTTTCCGTGTTTATACAGATGGCTGTGTAGATATTTCCATGTGTATACATATGGCAATGTAGGTATTTCCATGTTTATAGAGATGTTGGTGTAGATATTTCCATGTTTATACAGATGACTGTGTAGATATTTGCATGTTTATACAGATGGCGGTGTAGATATTTCCAAGTTCATAGAGATAACGGTGTAGATATTTCCATGTTTATACAGAGAGCGGTGTAGATATGTCCATGTTTATAGAGAGAATGGTGTAGATATTTCCATATTTATACAGATAGCGGTGTAGATATTTCCATGTATAAACAGATGTCTGTGTATATATTTCCATGTTTAAACAGATGGCGGTGTAGATATTTACTTGATTAAACAAATAGCGGTGTAGATATTTCCATCTTTATACAGATCACGGTGTAGATATTTCCTTGTTTATACAAATAGCGGTGTAGTTATTTCCATGTTTATACAGATAGCGGTGTAGATATTTCCATGTATATACAGATGGCTGTGTAGATATTTCCTTGTTTATACAAATAGCGGTGTAGTTATTTCTATGTTTATACAGTTAGCGGTGTAGATATTTCCATGTATATACAGATGGCTGTGTAGATATTTCCATGTTTATATAGATGGCTGTGTAGATATTTCCATGTTTATACTGATGACTTTGTAGGTATTTCCATGTTTATACAGATAGTGGTGTAGATATTTCCATGTTTATAAAGATCGCGGTGTAGATATTTCCATGTTTATGCAGATCGCGGTGTAGATATTTCCATGTTTATACAGATAGCGGTGTAGATATTTCCATATTTTTACAGATATTGGTGTAGATATTTCCATGTTTACACTGATTGCGGTGTAGATATTTCCATCTTTCTACAGATGGCATTGTAGATATTTCCATGTTTATACAGATGGTGGTGTAGATATTTCCATGTTTATATTGATGGTGCTGTAGATATTACCATGTTTATACAGATAACGGTGTAGATATTTCCATGTTTATACAGATAGCGGTGTAGATATTTCCATGTTTACACAGATAGTGGTGTAGATATTTCCGTGTTGATACACATGCCGGAGTAAATACTTCCATCTTTATGGAGATGGCAGTGCAGATATTTTCATGTTTATAAAGATGGCGGTGTAGATATTTCCATATTTATAGAGATAGCGGTGTAGATATTTCCATCTTTCTACAGATGGCAGTGTAGATATTTCCATGTTTATACAGATGGCGGTGTAGATATTTCCATATTTATACAGATGTCTGTGTAGATATTTCCATGTGTATACAGATCACGGTGTAGATATTTCCATGTTTATAGAGATAGCGGTGTATATATTTCCATGTTTATACAGATAGCGGTGTAGATATTTCCATGTTTATACAGACCGTGGTGTAGATATTTCCATGTTTATACAGATAGTGGTGCAGATATTTCCATGTTTGTACAGATAGCGGTGTTGATATTTCCATCTATACACAGAAGACCGTGTAGATATTTCCATGTTTATACAGATGGCGGTGCAGATATTTCTATGCATATGTAGATGGCGGTGTAGGTATTTCCATGTATATACAGATAGCGGTGTAGTTATTTCCATGTTTATAAAGAGAGCGGTGTAGATATTTCCATTTATGAACACACGGCTGTGTAGGTATTTCCATGTTTATACAGATGGCGGTGTAGATATTTCCATGTTTAAAGAGATAACTTTGTAAGTATTTCCATGTTTATACACATGGCGGTGTAGATATTTCGATGTTTATAGAGATAGCATTGGAGATATTTCCATGTTTATACAGATAGCGGTGTAGATATTTCCATGTTTATACTGATCACGGTGTAGATATTTCCATGTTCATAGAGATACCGGTGTTGATTTTTCCATGTTTATAGAGATAGCTGTGTGAATATTTCCATGTTTATACAGATAGGATTGTAGATATTTGCATGTACATAGAGATGGCGGTGTAGATATTTCCATGTTTATACAGATCACGGTTTAGATATTTCCATGTTTATACAGATCGCGGTGTAGATATTTCCATGTTTATACAGGTCATGGTGTAGATATTTCCATGTTTATACAGATCGCGGTGTTGATATTACCATGTTTATAGGGATAGCGGTGCAAATATTTCCACATTTATACAGATAGCGCTGTAGTTATTAGCATGTTTATACAGATAGCGGTGTAGATATTTCAATTTATAAACAGATGTCTGTGTATACATTTCCATGTTTAAACAGATGGCTGTGTAGATATTTCCTTGTTAATACAAATAGCGGTGTATTTATTTCCATGTTTATACAGATAGCGGTGTAGATATTTCCATGTATATACAGATGGCTGTGTAGATATTTCCATGTTTATATAGATGGCTGTGTATATATTTCCATGATTATACAGATGACTTTGTAGGTATTTCCATGTTTATACAGATGGCGGTGTAGATATTACCATGTTTATAGAGATAGCTGTGTAGATATTTCCATGTTTATACAGACAGCGGTGTAGATATTTCCATGTTTATACAGATCGCGGTGTGGATATTTCCATGTTTATATAGACAGCAATGGAGATATTTCCATGTTTATACACATAGCGGTGTACATATTTCCATGTTTATAGAGACAGCGGTGTAGGTATTTCCATGTTTATACAGATAACGGTGAAGATATTTCCATGTTTATACAGATAGCAGTGTAAATATTTCCATGTTTATACAGATCACGGTGTAGTTATTTCCATGTTTATAGAGATAGCGGTGTAGATATTTCCATGTTTATACAGACCGCGGTGTAGATATTTCCATGTTTATAGAGATAGCGGTGTAGATATTTCCATGTTTATACAGATAGCGGTTTAGATATTTCCATGTTTATACAGATGGTGGTGTAGATATTTCCATGTTTATACAGATGACTGTATAGGTATTTCCGTGTTTTTACAGATGGCATTGTAGATATTTCCATGTTTATAGAGATAGCAGTGTAGATATTTCCATGTTTATACAGATGGCGGTGTAGATATTTCCATGTTTATAGAGATAGCGGTGTAGGTATTTCCATATTTATACAGATATCGGTGTAGATATTTCCATGTTTATACAGATAGCAGTGTAAATATTTCCATGTTTATACAGATCACGGTGTAGTTATTTCCATGTTTATAGAGATAGCGGTGTAGATATTTCCATGTTTTTACAGATAGCGGTTTAGATATTTCCATGTTTATACAGACCGCGGTGTAGATACTTCCATGTTTATACAGTTGGCGGTGTTGATATTTCCATCTATACACAGATGACCGTGTAGATATTTCCATGTTTATACAGATGGCGGCGCAGATATTTCCATGGATATGCAGATGGCGGTGTAGATATTTCCATGTTTATACAGATAGCGGTGTAGTTATTTCCATGTTTATATAGATATCGGTGTAGATATTTCCATGTATATACACATGGCTGTGTAGATATTTCCATGTTTATACAGATGGCGGTGTAGATATTTCCATGTTTATACCGATATCTTTGTAAGTATTTCCATGTTTATACAGATGGCGGTGTACATATTTCCATGTTTATAGAGATGGCGGTGTAGATATTTCCGTGTTTATACAGATCATGGTGTAGATATTTCCATGTTTATACAGATCGCGGTGTTGATATTACCATGTTTAAAGGGATAGCGGTGCAAATATTTCCACATTTATACAGATAGCGGTGTAGTTATTAGCATGTTTATACAGATAGCGGTGTAGATATTTCCATGTATAAACAGATGTCTGTGTATATATTTCCATGTTTAAACAGATGGCGGTGTAGATATTTCCTTGTTTATACAAATAGCGGTGTAGTTACTTCCATGTTTATACAGACAGCGGTGTAGATATTTCCATGTATATACAGATGTCTGTGTAGATATTTCCATGTTTATACAGATGGCTGTGTAGATATTTCCATGTTTATACAGATGACTTTGTAGGTATTTCCATGTTTATACAGATGGCGGTGTAGATATTTCCATGTTTATAGAGATAGCTGTGTAGATATTTTCATGTTTATACAGACAGCGGTGTAGATATTTCCATGTATATACAGATCGAGGTGTAGATATTTCCATGTTTATACAGACAGCAGTGGAGATATTTCCATGTTTATACACATAGCGGTTTACATATTTCCATGTTTATTGAGACAGCGGTGTAGGTATTTCCATGTTTATACAGATAGCGGTGCAGATATTTCCATGTTTATACAGATGCCTATGGAGATATTTCCATATTCATTCAGAGGGCTGTGTAGATATTTCCATGTTTATACAGATGGCAGTTTAGATATTTCCATGTTCCTACACATCACTGTGTAGGTATTTCCATGTTTACACAGATGGCTTTGTATATATTTCCATGTTTATAGAGATATCGGTGCAGATATTTCCATGTTTACACAGATAGCGGTGTATATATTTCCATGTTTATACAGATCTTGGTGTAGATATTTCCATGTTTATACAGATACCGGTGTAGGTATTTCCATGTTTATACAGACCACAGGGTAGATATTTCCATGTTTATAGAGATAGCGGTGTAGATATTTCCATGTTTGTACAGATGGGGGTGTTGATTTTTCCATCTATACACAGATTGCTGTGTAGGTATTTCCATGTGTATACAGATGGCATTGTAGATATTTCCATATTTATACAGATGGTGCTGTAGATATTTCCATGTTTATACAGATGACTGTATAGTTATTTCCATGTTTTCAGATGGCATTGTAGATATTTCCATGTTTATAGAGATAGCAGTGTAGATATTTCCATGTTTATACAGATGGCGGTGTAGATATTTCCATGTTAATACAGACAACGGTGTAGATATTTCCATGTTTATACAGATAGCCATGTAAATATTTCCATGTTTATACAGATCCCGGTGTAGATATTTCCATGTTTATAGAGACAGCGGTGTAGATATTTCCATGTTTATACAGATAGCGGTGCAGATATTTCCATGTATATACAGAACGCGGTGTAGATATATCCATGTTTATACAGATTGCGGTGTAGATATTTCCATATTTATACAGATCGCGGTGTAGATATTTCCATGTTTATACAGATAGCGGTGTAGATATTTCCATGTTTATACAGATAGCGCTGTAGGTATTTCCATGTTTATACAGATGGCAGTGTACATATTTCCACGTTTATAGAGATTGCGGTGTAGATATTTCCATGTTTATAGAGATAGCGTTGTAGATATATCCGTGTTCATAGAGATAGCAGTGAGGATACTTCCATGTTTATACAGATAGCAGTGTAGATATTTCCATTTTCATAGAGATAGCGGTTTAGATACTTCATATTTATACAGATAGCGGTGTAGATATTTCCGTGTTTATACAGATTGCGGTGTAGATATTTCCATGTACCTACACATGACTGTGTAGGTATTTCTATGTTTATACAGATGGGTTTGTAGATATTTCCATGTTTATGGAGATAGCGGTGCAGATATTTCCGTGTTTATACTGATAGCGGTGTAAATATTTCCATGTTTCTACAGATCGTGGTGTAGATATTTCCATGTTTATGCAGATACCGGTGTAGATATTTACATGTTTATACAGACCGCAGTGTAGGTATTTCCATGTTTATAGAGATAGCGGTGTAGATATTTCCATGTTTGTACAGATGGCATTGTTGATGCTACCATCTATACACAGATTGTCATTTAGGTATTTCCATGTGTATACAGATGGCATTGTAGATATTTTCATGTTTATTCAGATGGTGGTGTAGATATTTCCAAGTTTATACAGATGACTCTATAGGTATTTCCAAGTTTTTACAGATGGCATTGTAGATATTTCCGTGTTTATAGAGATAGCAGTGTAGCTATTTCCATGTTTATACAGATGGCTGTGTAGATATTTCCATGTTTATAGAGATAGCGGTGTAGATATTTCCATATTTATAGAGATAACTGTGAAGATGTTTCCATGTTTATACAGATAGCGGTGTAAATATTTCCATGTTTATACAGATCATGGTGCAGATATTTCCATGTTTATATAGATAGCGGTGTAGTTATTTCCATGTTTGTACAGATGGCGGTGTTGATATTTCCATCTATACACAGATGACCGTGTAGATATTTCCATGTTTATACAGATGGCGGTGCAGATATTTCTATGCATATGTAGATGGCGGTGTAGGTATTTCCATGTATATACAGATAGCGGTGTAGTTATTTCCATGTTTATAAAGAGAGCGGTGTAGATATTTCCATTTATGAACACACGGCTGTGTAGGTATTTCCATGTTTATACAGATGGCGGTGTAGATATTTCCATGTTTAAAGAGATAACTTTGTAAGTATTTCCATGTTTATACACATGGCGGTGTAGATATTTCGATGTTTATAGAGATAGCATTGGAGATATTTCCATGTTTATACAGATAGCGGTGTAGATATTTCCATGTTTATACTGATCACGGTGTAGATATTTCCATGTTCATAGAGATACCGGTGTTGATTTTTCCATGTTTATAGAGATAGCTGTGTGAATATTTCCATGTTTATACAGATAGGATTGTAGATATTTGCATGTACATAGAGATGGCGGTGTAGATATTTCCATGTTTATACAGATCACGGTTTAGATATTTCCATGTTTATACAGATCGCGGTGTAGATATTTCCATGTTTATACAGGTCATGGTGTAGATATTTCCATGTTTATACAGATCGCGGTGTTGATATTACCATGTTTATAGGGATAGCGGTGCAAATATTTCCACATTTATACAGATAGCGCTGTAGTTATTAGCATGTTTATACAGATAGCGGTGTAGATATTTCCATTTATAAACAGATGTCTGGGTATACATTTCCATGTTTAAACAGATGGCTGTGTAGATATTTCCTTGTTAATACAAATAGCGGTGTATTTATTTCCATGTTTATACAGATAGCGGTGTAGATATTTCCATGTATATACAGATGGCTGTGTAGATATTTCCATGTTTATATAGATGGCTGTGTATATATTTCCATGATTATACAGATGACTTTGTAGGTATTTCCATGTTTATACAGATGGCGGTGTAGATATTACCATGTTTATAGAGATAGCTGTGTAGATATTTCCATGTTTATACAGACAGCGGTGTAGATATTTCCATGTTTATACAGATCGCGGTGTGGATATTTCCATGTTTATATAGACAGCAATGGAGATATTTCCATGTTTATACACATAGCGGTGTACATATTTCCATGTTTATAGAGACAGCGGTGTAGGTATTTCCATGTTTATACAGATAACGGTGAAGATATTTCCATGTTTATACAGATAGCAGTGTAAATATTTCCATGTTTATACAGATCACGGTGTAGTTATTTCCATGTTTATAGAGATAGCGGTGTAGATATTTCCATGTTTATACAGACCGCGGTGTAGATATTTCCATGTTTATAGAGATAGCGGTGTAGATATTTCCATGTTTATACAGATAGCGGTTTAGATATTTCCATGTTTATACAGATGGTGGTGTAGATATTTCCATGTTTATACAGATGACTGTATAGGTATTTCCGTGTTTTTACAGATGGCATTGTAGATATTTCCATGTTTATAGAGATAGCAGTGTAGATATTTCCATGTTTATACAGATGGCGGTGTAGATATTTCCATGTTTATAGAGATAGCGGTGTAGGTATTTCCATATTTATACAGATATCGGTGTAGATATTTCCATGTTTATACAGATAGCAGTGTAAATATTTCCATGTTTATAGAGATCACGGTGTAGTTATTTCCATGTTTATAGAGATAGCGGTGTAGATATTTCCATGTTTTTACAGATAGCGGTTTAGATATTTCCATGTTTATACAGACCGCGGTGTAGATACTTCCATGTTTATACAGTTGGCGGTGTTGATATTTCCATCTATACACAGATGACCGTGTAGATATTTCCATGTTTATACAGATGGCGGCGCAGATATTTCCATGGATATGCAGATGGCGGTGTAGATATTTCCATGTTTATACAGATAGCGGTGTAGTTATTTCCATGTTTATATAGATATCGGTGTAGATATTTCCATGTATATACACATGGCTGTGTAGATATTTCCATGTTTATACAGATGGCGGTGTAGATATTTCCATGTTTATACCGATATCTTTGTAAGTATTTCCATGTTTATACAGATGGCGGTGTACATATTTCCATGTTTATAGAGATGGCGGTGTAGATATTTCCGTGTTTATACAGATCATGGTGTAGATATTTCCATGTTTATACAGATCGCGGTGTTGATATTACCATGTTTAAAGGGATAGCGGTGCAAATATTTCCACATTTATACAGATAGCGGTGTAGTTATTAGCATGTTTATACAGATAGCGGTGTAGATATTTCCATGTATAAACAGATGTCTGTGTATATATTTCCATGTTTAAACAGATGGCGGTGTAGATATTTCCTTGTTTATACAAATAGCGGTGTAGTTACTTCCATGTTTATACAGACAGCGGTGTAGATATTTCCATGTATATACAGATGTCTGTGTAGATATTTCCATGTTTATACAGATGGCTGTGTAGATATTTCCATGTTTATACAGATGACTTTGTAGGTATTTCCATGTTTATACAGATGGCGGTGTAGATATTTCCATGTTTATAGAGATAGCTGTGTAGATATTTTCATGTTTATACAGACAGCGGTGTAGATATTTCCATGTATATACAGATCGAGGTGTAGATATTTCCATGTTTATACAGACAGCAGTGGAGATATTTCCATGTTTATACACATAGCGGTTTACATATTTCCATGTTTATTGAGACAGCGGTGTAGGTATTTCCATGTTTATACAGATAGCGGTGCAGATATTTCCATGTTTATACAGATGCCTATGGAGATATTTCCATATTCATTCAGAGGGCTGTGTAGATATTTCCATGTTTATACAGATGGCAGTTTAGATATTTCCATGTTCCTACACATCACTGTGTAGGTATTTCCATGTTTACACAGATGGCTTTGTATATATTTCCATGTTTATAGAGATATCGGTGCAGATATTTCCATGTTTACACAGATAGCGGTGTATATATTTCCATGTTTATACAGATCTTGGTGTAGATATTTCCATGTTTATACAGATACCGGTGTAGGTATTTCCATGTTTATACAGACCACAGGGTAGATATTTCCATGTTTATAGAGATAGCGGTGTAGATATTTCCATGTTTGTACAGATGGGGGTGTTGATTTTTCCATCTATACACAGATTGCTGTGTAGGTATTTCCATGTGTATACAGATGGCATTGTAGATATTTCCATATTTATACAGATGGTGCTGTAGATATTTCCATGTTTATACAGATGACTGTATAGTTATTTCCATGTTTTCAGATGGCATTGTAGATATTTCCATGTTTATAGAGATAGCAGTGTAGATATTTCCATGTTTATACAGATGGCGGTGTAGATATTTCCATGTTAATACAGACAACGGTGTAGATATTTCCATGTTTATACAGATAGCCGTGTAAATATTTCCATGTTTATACAGATCCCGGTGTAGATATTTCCATGTTTATAGAGACAGCGGTGTAGATATTTCCATGTTTATACAGATAGCGGTGCAGATATTTCCATGTATATACAGAACGCGGTGTAGATATATCCATGTTTATACAGATTGCGGTGTAGATATTTCCATATTTATACAGATCGCGGTGTAGATATTTCCATGTTTATACAGATAGCGGTGTAGATATTTCCATGTTTATACAGATAGCGCTGTAGGTATTTCCATGTTTATACAGATGGCAGTGTACATATTTCCACGTTTATAGAGATTGCGGTGTAGATATTTCCATGTTTATAGAGATAGCGTTGTAGATATATCCGTGTTCATAGAGATAGCAGTGAGGATACTTCCATGTTTATACAGATAGCAGTGTAGATATTTCCATTTTCATAGAGATAGCGGTTTAGATACTTCATATTTATACAGATAGCGGTGTAGATATTTCCGTGTTTATACAGATTGCGGTGTAGATATTTCCATGTACCTACACATGACTGTGTAGGTATTTCTATGTTTATACAGATGGGTTTGTAGATATTTCCATGTTTATGGAGATAGCGGTGCAGATATTTCCATGTTTATACTGATAGCGGTGTAAATATTTCCATGTTTCTACAGATCGTGGTGTAGATATTTCCATGTTTATACAGATACCGGTGTAGATATTTACATGTTTATACAGACCGCAGTGTAGGTATTTCCATGTTTATAGAGATAGCGGTGTAGATATTTCCATGTTTGTACAGATGGCATTGTTGATGCTACCATCTATACACAGATTGTCATTTAGGTATTTCCATGTGTATACAGATGGCATTGTAGATATTTTCATGTTTATTCAGATGGTGGTGTAGATATTTCCAAGTTTATACAGATGACTCTATAGGTATTTCCAAGTTTTTACAGATGGCATTGTAGATATTTCCGTGTTTATAGAGATAGCAGTGTAGCTATTTCCATGTTTATACAGATGGCTGTGTAGATATTTCCATGTTTATAGAGATAGCGGTGTAGATATTTCCATATTTATAGAGATAACTGTGAAGATGTTTCCATATTTATACAGATAGCGGTGTAAATATTTCCATGTTTATACAGATCATGGTGCAGATATTTCCATGTTTATATAGATAGCGGTGTAGTTATTTCCATGTTTGTACAGATGGCGGTGTTGATATTTCCATCTATACACAGATGACCGTGTAGATATTTCCATGTTTATACAGATGGCGGCACAGATATTTCTATGGATATGTAGATGGCGGTGTAGATATTTCCATCTTTATACAGATAGCGGTGTAGTTATTTCCATGTTTATATAGATAGCGGTGTAGATATTTCCATGTATATACACATGGCTGTGAAGATATTTCCATGTTTATACAGATGGCGGTGTAGATATTTCCATGTTTATACAGATCGCGGTGTAGATATTTCCATGTTTATACAGATCGCGGTGTAGATATTTCCATGTTTATACAGATCATGGTGTAGATATTTCCATGTTTATACAGATCGCGGTGTTGATATTACCATGTTTATAGGGATAGCGGTGCAAATATTTCCACATTTATACAGATAGCGGTGTAGTTATTAGCATGTTTATACAGATAGCGGTGCAGATATTTCCATGTATAAACAGATGTCTGTGTATATATTTACATGTTTAAACAGATGGCGGTGTAGATATTTCCTTGTTTATACAAATATCGGTGTAGTTATTTCCATGTTTTTACAGATAGCTGTGTAGATATTTCCATGTATATACACATGGCTGTGTAGATATTTCAATGTTTATACAGATGGCTCTGTAGATATTTCCATGTTTATACAGATGACTTTGTAGGTATTTCCATGTTTATACAGATGGCGGTGTAGATATTTCCATGTTTATAGAGATAGCTGTGTAGATATTTCCATGTTTTTACAGATAGCGGTGCAGATATTTCCATGTATATACAGAACGCCGTGTAGATATTTCCATGTTTATACAGATTGCGGTGTAGATATTTCCATATTTATACAGATCGCGGTGTAGATATTTCCATGTTTATACAATTAGAGGTGTACATATTTCCATGTTTATACAGATAGCGCTGTAGGTATTTCCATGTTTATACAGATGGCAGTGTAGATATTTCCATTTTCATAGAGATAGCGGTTTAGATACATCATATTTATACAGATAGCGGTGTAGATATTTCCGTGTTTATACAGATTGCGGTGTAGTTATTTCCATGTTTATAGGGAAAGCGTTGCAAATATTTCCATATTTATACAGATAGCGGTGTAGTTATTAGCATGTTTATACAGATAGCGGTGTAGATATTTCCATGTATAAACAGATGTCTGTGTATATATTTCCATGTTTAAACAGATGGCGGTGTAGATATTTCCTTGTTTATACAGATGACTCTATAGGTATTTCCATGTTTTTACAGATGGCATTGTAGATATTTCCGTGTTTATAGAGATAGCAGTGTAGCTATTTCCATGTTTATACAGATGGCTGTGTAGATATTTCCAGGTTTATAGAGATAGCGGTGTAGATATTTCCATATTTATAGAGATAACTGTGAAGATATTTCCATGTTTATACAGACCGCGGTGTAGATATTCCCACGTTTATACAGATAGCGGTGTAGATATTTCCATGTTTCTACAGATGGCGGTGTTGATATTTCCATCTATACACAGATGACCGTGTAGATATTTCCATGTTTATACAGATGGCGGCACAGATATTTCTATGGATATGAAGATGGCGGTGTAGATATTTCCATGTTTATACAGATCGTGGTGTAGTTATTTCCATGTTTATAGGGAAAGCGTTGCAAATATTTCCACATTTATACAGATAGCGGTGTAGTTATTAGCATGTTTATACAGATAGCGGTGTAGATATTTCCATGTATAAACAGATGTCTGTGTATATATTTCCATGTTTAAACAGATGGCGGTGTAGATATTTCCTTGTTTATACAAATAGCGGTGTAGTTATTTCCATGTTTATACAGATAGCGGTGTAGATATTTCCATGTATATACAGATGTCTGTGTAGATATTTCCATGTTTATACAGATGGCTGTGTAGATATTTCCATGTTTATACTGATGACTTTGTAGGTATTTCCATGTTTATACAGATGGCGGTGTAGATATTTCCATGTTTATAGAGATAGCTGTGTAGATATTTCCATGATTATACAGACAGCGGTGTAAATATTTCCATGTTTATACAGATCGTGGTGTAGATATTTCCATGTTTATACAGAAAACAGTGGAGATATTTCCATGTTTATACAATTAGCGTTGTACATATTTCCATGTTTATAGAGACAGCGGTGTAGGTATTTCCATGTTTATACAGATAGCAGTGTAGATATTTCCATTTTCATAGAGATAGCGGTTTAGATACATCATATTTATACAGATAGCGGTGAAGTTATTTCCGTGTTTATACAGATTGAGGTGTAAATATTTCCATGTACCTACACATGACTGTGTAGGTATTTCCATGTTTATACAGATGGGTTTGTAGATATTTCCATGTTTATGGAGATAGCGGTGCAGATATTTCCATGTTTATAACGATAGCGGTGTAAATATTTCCATGTTTCTACAGATCGTGGTGTAGATATTTCCATGTTTATACAGATGCCGGTGTAGATATTTACATGTTTATACGGACCGCAGTGTAGGTATTTCCATGTTTATAGAGATAGCGGTGTAGATATTTCCATGTTTGTACAGATGCGTTGTTGGTGCTACCATCTATACACAGATTGTCATTTAGTTATTTCCATGTGTATACAGATGGCATTGTAGATATTTCCATGTTTACAGATGGTGGTGTAGATATTTCCAAGTTTATACAGATGACTCTATAGGTATTTCCATGTTTTTACAGATGGCATTGTAGATATTTCCGTGTTTATAGATATAGCAGTGTAGCTATTTCCATGTTTATACAGATGGCTGTGTAGATATTTAAATGTTTATAGAGATAGCGGTGTAGATATTTCCATATTTATAGAGATAACTGTGAAGGTATTTCCATGTTTATACAGATAGCGGTGTAAATATTTCCATGTTTATACAGATCATGATGCAGATATTTCCATGTTTATATAGATAGCGGTGTAGTTATTTCCATGTTTATGCAGATAGCGGTGTAGATATTTCCATGTTTATACAGACCGCGGTGTAGATATTTCCACGTTTATACAGATAGCGGTGTAGATATTTCGATGTTTGTACAGATGGCGGTGTTGATATTTCCATCTATACACAGATGACCGTGTAGATATTTCCATGTTTATACAGATGGCGGCACAGATATTTCTATGGATATGTAGATGGCGGTGTAGATATTTCCATGTTTATACAGATAGCGGTGTAGTTATTTCCATGTTTATATAGATAGCGGTGTAGATATTTCCATGTATATACACATGGCTGTGTAGATATTTCCATGTATATACAGATGGCGGTGTAGATATTTCCATGTTTATACAGATCGCGGTGTAGGTATTTCCATGTTTATACAGATCGCGGTGTAGATATTTCCATGTTTATACAGATCATGGTGTAGATATTTCAATGTTTATACAGATCGCGGTGTTGATATTACCATGTTTATAGGGATAGCGGTGTAGATAATTCCATGTATATACACATGGCTGTGTAGATATTTCCATGTATATACAGATGGCGGTGTAGATATTTCCATGTTTATACAGATCGCGGTGTAGGTATTTCCATGTTTATACAGATCGCGGTGTAGATATTTCCATGTTTATACAGATCATGGTGTAGATATTTCCATGTTTATACAGATCGCGGTGTTGATATTACCATGTTTATAGGGATAGCGGTGCAAATATTTCCACATTTATACAGATAGCGGTGTAGTTATTAGCATGTTTATACAGATAGCGGTGTAGATATTTCCATGTATAAACAGATGTCTGTGTATATATTTACATGTTTAAACAGATGGCAGTGTAGATATTTCCTTGTTTATACAAATAGCGGTGTAGTTATTTCCATGTTTATACAGATAGCTGTGTAGATATTTCCAAGTATATACACATGGCTGTGTAGATATTTCAATGTTTATACAGATGGCTCTGTAGATATTTCCATGTTTATACAGGTGACTTTGTAGGTATTTCCATGTTTATACAGATGGCGGTGTAGATATTTCCATGTTTATAGAGATAGCTGTGTAGATATTTCCATGTTTTTACAGATAGCGGTGCAGATATTTCCATGTATATACAGAACGCCGTGTAGATATTTCCATGTTTATACAGATTGCGGTGTAGATATTTCCATATATATACAGATCGCGGTGTAGATATTTCCATGTTTATACAGATAGCGGTGTAGATATTTCCATGTTTATAGAGATAGCGCTGTAGGTATTTCCATGTTTATACAGATGGCAGTGTAGATATTTCCACGTTTATAGAGATTGCGGTGTTGATATTTCCATGTTTATAGAGATAGCGGTGTAGATATATCCGTGCTCATAGAGATAGCAGTGAGGATACTTCCATGTTTATACAGATAGCAGTGTAGATATTTCCAATTTCATAGAGATAGCGGTTTAGATACTTCATATTTATACAGATAGCGGTGTAGATATTTCCGTGTTTATACAGATTGCGGTGTAGATATTTCCATGTACCTACACATGACTGTGTAGGTGTTTCCATGTTTATACAGATGGCTTTGTAGATATTTCCATGTTTATAGAGATAGCGGTGCAGATATTTCCATGTTTATACCGATAGCGGTGTAAATATTTCCATGTTTCTACAGATCGTGGTGTAGATATTTCCATGTTTATACAGATACCGGTGTAGATATTTACATGTTTATACAGACCGCAGTGTAGGTATTTCCATGTTTATAGAGATAGCGGTGTAGATATTTCCATGTTTGTACAGATGGCGTTGTTGATGCTACCATCTATACACAGATTGTCATTTAGGTATTTCCATGTGTATACAGATGGCATTGTAGATATTTCCATGTTTATACAGATGGTGGTGTAGATATTTCCAAGTTTATACATATGACTCTATAGGTATTTCCATGTTTTTACAGATGGCATTGTAGATATTTCCGTGTTTATAGAGATAGCAGTGTAGCTATTTCCATGTTTATACAGATGGCTGTGTAGGTATTTAAATGTTTATAGAGATAGCGGTGTAGATATTTCCATATTTATAGAGATAACTTTGAAGGTATTTCCATGTTTATACAGATAGCGGTGTAAATATTTCCATGTTTATACAGATCATGGTGCAGATATTTCCATGTTTATATAGATAGCGGTGTAGTTATTTCCATGTTTATGCAGATAGCAGTGTAGATATTTCCATGTTTATACAGACCGCGGTGTAGATATTTCCACGTTTATACAGATAGCGGTGTAGATATTTCCATGTTTGTGCAGATGGCGGTGTTGATATTTCCATCTATACACAGATGACCGTGTAGATATTTCCATGTTTATACAGATGGCGGCACAGATATTTCTATGGATATGTAGATGGCGGTGTAGATATTTCCATGTTTATACAGATCGCGGTGTAGTTATTTCCATGTTTATAGGGAAAGCGGTGCATATATTTCCACGTTTATACAGATAGCGGTGTAGTTATTAGCATGTTTACACAGATAGCGGTGTAGATATTTCCATGTATAAAGAGATGTCTGTGTATATATTTCCATGTTTAAACAGATGGCGGTGTAGATATTTCCTTGTTTATACAAATAGCGGTGTAGTTATTTCCATGTTTATACAGATGGCAGTGTAGATATTTCCATGTATATACAGATGTCTGTGTAGATATTTCCATGTGTATACAGATGGCTGTGTAGATATTTCCATGTTTATACTGATGACTTTGTAGGTATTTCCATGTTTATACAGATGGCGGTGTAGATATTTCCATGTTTATACAATTAGCGGTGTACATATTTCCATGTTTATAGAGATAGCGGTGTAGGTATTTCCATGTTTATACAGATAGCGGTGCAGATATTCCCATGTTTATACAGATGCCTATGGAGATATTTCCATATTCATACAGAGGGCTGTGTAGGTATTTCCATGTTTATACAGATGGCAGTGTAGATATTTCCATGTTCCTACACATCACTGTGTAGGTATTTCCATGTTTATACAGATGGCTTTGTAGATATTTCCATGTTTATAGTGATATCGGTGCTGATATTTCCATGTTTATACAGATAGCCGTGTATATATTTCCATGTTTATACAGATCGTGGTGTAGATATTTCCATGTTTATTCAGATACCAGTGTAGATATTTCCATGTTTATACAGACCACAGTGTAGATATTTCCATGTTTATAGAGATAGCAGTGTAGATATTTCCATGTTTGTTCAGATGGGGGTGTTGATTTTTCCATCTATACACAGATTGCCATGTAGGTATTTCCATGTGTATACAGATGGCATTGTAGATATTTCGATATTGATACAGATGGTGTTGTAGATATTTCCATGTTTATACAGATGACTGTATAGGTATTTCCATGTTTTTACAGATGGCATTGTAGATATTTCCATGTTTATAGAGATAGCCGTGTAGATATTTCCATGTTTATACAGATAACGGTGTAGATATTTCCATGTTTATACAGATAACGGTGTAGATATTTCCATGTTTATACAGATAGAGGTGTAGATATTTCCATGTTTATACAGATAGCGGTGTAGATATTTCCTTGTTTATACAGACCGTGGTGTAAATATTTCCATGTTTATACAGATAGCGTTGCAGATATTTCCATGTTTGTACTGATGGCGGTGTTGATATTTCCATCTATGCACAGATGACCGTGTAGATATTTCCATGTTTATACAGATCTCGGTGTAGATATTTCCATGTTTACAGAGATAGCATTGTATGTATTTCCATCTTTGCACAGATTGCGGTGTAGGTATTGCCTAATTTACACAGATAGCGGTGTAGATATTTCCAAGTTTACACAGATAACTGTGTAGATATTTCCATGTTTACAGAGATAGCATTGTAGATATTTCCGTGTTTATACAGATTGCGGTGTAGTTATTTCCATGTTGATACTGATAGCGGTGTAGATATTTCCATGTTTATACAGGTAGCGATGAAGAAATTCCCATGTTTATACAGATCGATTTGTAGACATTTCCATTTTTCTACAGATGTCAGTGTAGATATTTCCAAGTTTATACAGATGGCACTGTAGATATTTCCATGTTTATACAGATGTTTGTGTAGATATTTCCATGTTTATTCAGATGGCGGTGTAGATATTTCCATGTTTATAGAGATGGCGGTGTAGTTATTTCTATGTTTATAGAGATAGCGTTGTAAATATCTCCATGTTTATAGAGATGGTGGTGTAAGTATTTTCTTGTTTATAGAGTTAGCAGTGTAGATATTTCCATGTTTATACAGATAACGGTGTTGTTATTTCCATGTTTATACAGATAGCGGTGAAGATATTTCCATGTTTATGCAGCTCGCGGTGTAGATATTTCCATCTATATACAGATGGCAGTGTAGATATTTCCATGTTTATACAGATAGCGGTGTAGCTATTTCCATGTCTATAGAGATAGCGGTGTAGGTATTTCCATATTTATACAGATTGCGGTGTAGATATTTCCATCTTTATACAGATGGCTGTGTAGTTATTTCAATGTTTATACAGATGGCAGTGAAGTTATTTCCATGTTTATACAGATAGTGTTGTAGATATTTCCATGATTATACAGATGGCAGTGTAGATACATCCATGTTTCTGAAGATGGTGGTGTAGATATTTTCATGTTTATAGAGATGGCGGTGTAGATATTTCCATGTTTATACAGATGTCTGTGTAGATATTTCCATGTTTATGCAGATAGCGGTGTAGATATTTCCATGTTCATAGAGATGGCGGTATAGTTATTTCTAAGTTTATAGAGATAGCGGTGTAAATATTTCCATGTTTATAGAGATGGTGGTGTAATTATTTTCATGTTTATAGAGAGATCGGTGTAGGTATTTCCATGTTTATACAGATAGCGGTGTTGGTAGTTCCATCTTTATACAGATAGCTGTGTAGATATTTCCATGTCTATACAGCTCGCGGTGTAGATATTTCCATCTTTATACAGACGGCAGTGTAGATATTTCCATGTTTATACAGATAGCGGTGTAGATATTTCCATGTCTATAGAGATAGCGGTGTAGTTATTTCCATATTTATGCAGATTGCGGTGTAGATATTTCCATCTTTATACAGATGGCGGTGTAGATATTTCCATGTTTATACAAATGGCAGTGAAGATATTTCCATGTTCATACAGATAGTGATGTAGATATTTCCATGTTTATACAGATGGCGGTGTAGATACACCCATGTATCTGAAGATGACGGTGTAGATATTTTCATGTTTATAGAGATGGAGGTGTAGATATTTCCATGTATATAGAGATAGCAGTGTAGATATTTTCATGTTTATAGGGAAAGCCGTGTAGGTATTTCCATGTTTATACAGATGGCAGTGTAGATATTTCCATGTTTATACAGATATCGGTGTAGATATTTCCATGTTTACAGAGATAGCGTTGTAGGTATTTCCATCTTTGCATAGATTGCGGTGTAGGTATTGCCAAATTTACACAGATAGCGGTGTAGATATTTCCAAGTTTACACAGATAGCTGTGTGGATATTTCCATGTTTACAGAGATAGCATTGTACATATTTCCATGTTTATACAGATTGTGGTGTAGTTATTTCCATGCTGATACAGATAGCGGTGTAGATATATCCATGTTTATACAGGTAGCGGTGTAGAAATTCCCATGTTGATACAGATCTCTTTGTAGACATTTCCATCTTTCTACAGATGTCAGTGTAGATATTTCCAAGTTTATACAGATGGCAGTGTAGATATTTCCATGTTTATACAGATATCTGTGTTGATATTTCCATGTTTATGCAGATGGCGGTGTAGATATTTCCATGTTTATAGAGATGGCGGTGAAGTTATTTCTATGTTTATAGAGATAGCGGTGTAAATATCTCCATGTTTATAGAGATGATGGTGTAAGTATTTTCATGTTTATAGAGACAGCGGTTTAGATATTTCCATGTTTATACAGATAACGGTGTTGGTATTTCCATGTTTGTACAGATAGCGCTGTAGATATTTCCATGTTTATACAGCTCGCGGTGTAGATATTTCCATCTTTATACAGATGGCAGTGTAGATATTTCCATGTTTATACAGATAGCGATGTAGAAATTTCCATGTCTATAGAGATAGCGGTGTAGGTATTTCCATATTTATACAGATTGTGGTGTAGATATTTCCGACTTTATACAGATGGCGGTGTAGATATTTCCATGTTTATACAGATGGCGGTGAAGATATTTCCATGTTTATACAGATAGTGGTGTAGATATTTCCATGTTTATACAGATGGCGGTTTAGATACATCCATGTTTCTGAAGATGGCGGTGTAGGTATTTTCATGTTTATAGAGATGGCGGTGTACATATTTCCATGTTTATACAGATGTCTGTGTAGATATTTCCATGTTTATGCAGATAGCGGTGTAGATATTTCCATGTTCATAGAGATGGCGGTATAGTTATTTCTAAGTTTATAGAGATAGCGTTGTAAATATTTCCAGGTTTATAGAGATGGTGGTGTAAGTATTTTCATGTTTATAGAGATAGCGGTGTAGGTATTTCCATGTTTATACAGATAGCGGTGTTGGTATTTCCATCTTTATCCAGATAGCGGTGTAGATATTTCCATGTTTATACAGCTCGCGGTGTAGATATTTCCATCTTTATACAGGTGGCAGTGTAGATATTTCCATGTTTATACAGATAGCGATGTAGATGTTTCCATGTCTATAGAGATAGCGGTGTAGTTATTTCCATATTTATACAGATTGCGCTGTAGATATTTCCATCTTTATACAGATGGCGGTGTAGATATTTCCATGTTTATACAGATGGCAGTGAAGATATTTCCACGTTTATACAGATAGTGGTGTAGATATTTCCATGTTTATACAGATGGCGTTGTAGATACATTCATGTTTCTGAAGATGGCGGTGTAGATATTTTCATGTTTATAGAGATGGAGGTGTAGATATTTCCATGTATATAGAGATAGCAGTGTAGATATTTTCATGTTTATAGAGAAAGCAGTGTAGGTATTTCCATGTTTATAGAGACAGTGGTGTAGATATTTCCATATTTATACAGATAGCGATGGAGGTATTTCCATGTTTATAGAGATTTCGGTGTAGATATTTCCATGTTTCTACAGATGGCGGTGTAGATATTTCCTTGTTTATACAGACAGCGGTGTAGATATTTCCATATTTATACTGGTAGCAGTGTAGATATTTCCAAGTTTACAGAGATAGCGTTGTAGTTATTTCCATCTTTGCACAGATTGCCGTGTAGATATTTCCATGTTTACGCAGATAGCTGTGTAGATATTTCCAAGTTTACACAGATAGCTGTGTAGATATTTCCATGTTTACACACATACCGTGGTAGATATTTCCATGTTTATACAGATTGCGGTTTAGATATGTCCATGATTATACAGATAGCGGTGTAGATATTTTCATGTTTATACAGATAGCAGTGAAGTTATTTTCATGTTTATAGAGACTGCGGTATAGATATTTCCATGTTTATACAAATAGCGGTGTAGATATTTCCATGTTCACAGAGATAGCAGTGTAGGTATTTCCATCTTTGCACAGATTGCTCTGTAGATATTTCCATTTTGACACAGATAGCTGTGTAGATATTTCCAAGTTTACACAGATAGCTGTGTAGATATTTCCATGTTTACGCAGATAGCATTGTATATATTTCCATGTTTATACAGATAGCGGTGTAGATATTTCCATCTTTATACAGAAAGCGGTGTAGATATTTCCATGTTTATACAGATAGCGGTGGAGATATTTCCCTGTTTATACAGATAGCGATGTAGATATTTCCATGTTTATACAGATAACGGTGTAGATATTTCCATGTTTATAGAGACGGTGGTGTAAATAGTTCCATGTTTATACAGATAGCGTTGTAAATTTTTACACATTTACAGAGATAGCGGTGTAGATATTTCCACGTTTACAGAGATTTTATGAAAAGTTACTTTATGAAGACCAAACAAATCATTGGGGTACCTACCTTATGGCATTTTTTACATTGAGAGTGTTAAAAATAGCCCTACCCTAACGAAAACCCTGACATATAGAGCCAGGAAAGGCCATGCAATAATGGATTCTTGGGTTTGTATGCCTGATAACAAAAACTTATCACAGAAGACTGCAAAAAACACAATCTTTCACAAAGCCCATTGCAACTTTGCACACAACAATGCTTTTGAAGGATATTTGCCCAACAACTGCCTGTCCAACCTGTGCCTGGCATCACCTTTGTTATTGATCTTTGTAGCCAAGGATAGTCATTTCCAAATGTTCATATAATCTTCCTCATTTTTTCTTTTGTCTTCCTTTACCTCCGTGAGTATGCATATAGTTTACTCTGGCTTGCCTGTTTCTATTGCAAGGCTCTGTTTCCAAACGAATATCTTTTTCTTGTGGAGAGCCTCTCTCTGTTTGTTATTTAGGTTGATAAGAGAAATGTGAACATTTGAGAGCTCAGGTAAAAGGCCTTAGTCTACAGTGAAACTTTTTTGCACCCTTAGATGCTTACTTCCACTACAACTTGCAGGTGGGCCTTGAAAAGTTCTTGGAATAAGTTTGAGCTTTGGTCTTCTCCGATTCATTTAGCATAGATTCTCAAAATGTGGTCCCTGGACCCACAGCATCAGCATCACCTGGAGATTGTTAGAAATGCAAATCATCGGGCCTCATTCCAGACCCTCAGCTGGAAACTCTAGGGGCATGGCCAGACCCTCTGTAGCTGAACAAGCCATCCAGGTGGTTTCGATGCAGCTAAAGTTTTGGAACAACTAATGTAGCCCCATTTGGAAAACTTGCCTCTACAGGCCTCCCTAGCTGGTAAGCTGCTAGCATTTCTTGTTTGTTTGTTTCTTCGTTTTGATACAGGGTCTTGCTCTGTTGACCAGACCGTGACCTCCTGGGTTCAAGCGAGGACTCAGCCTCCTGAGTAGCCGGGACTACAGGTATGTGCCACCACCATGCCCAACTACTTTTTGTATTTTTTTTTTTTGTAGGGATGTGGTTTTAGCCCAGGCTAGTCTCAAACTCCTGGACTCAAGCAATCTGCCCACTTTGGCCTCACGAAGTGCTGGGATTATAGGCATGGGCCACCACTCCTGGCCCAAATTTCATATTTTAACTACTAACCTAAATTATTTTAAAAACAAAATTCTCCTTGGACTCAAACCAGGTCAGAGTGACATGATCATGTGCCTGTTTTGTGCAGGGTGAAGTGAGATTATTATCTAGGAAATAGCTGAAGTGTCCTGAGGGTGACAAAGAGGAGCTGTGTTTTCAGCCAAATATCAGAACCAGGGCCACTGCCTGCCACTGAACCATAGCGGGGACCCCTACTTTGTGTTTATCTGTGGTGGCTACGCTTGCCCACCTGGGTGGGAACCCCGAGAATGACTTCAGACTTTTCCAGGGACTGCATGCCAGGGTATTTTTACAATTTATGTGTAGACTTTGTTCGGGTGGAAAAGTTATTTTATGAAGACGAAACAAGCAATTGGGGTACCTACCTTATGGCATTTTTTACATTGAGAGTGTTAAAAATACCCCTCCACTAACCAAAACCCTGACAAATAGAGCCAGGGAAGGTCATGCAATAAAGGATTCTTGGGCTTGTATGCCTGATAACAAAAACTTATCACAAAAGACTGCAAAAAACACAATCTTGCACAAAGCCCATTGCAACTTTGCACACAACAATGCTTCTGAAGGATATTTGCCCAACAACTGCCTGTCCAACCTGTGCCTGGCATCACCTTTGTTATTGATCTTTGTAGCCAAGGATAATCGTTTCCAAATGATCATATAATCTTCCTCATTTTTTCTTTTGTCTTCCTTTACCTCCGTGAATATGCATATAGTTTACTCTGGCTTGCCTGTTTCTATTGCAAGGCTCTGTTTCCAAACGAATATCTTTTTCTTGTGGAGAGCCTCTCTCTGTTTGTTATTTAGGTTGATAAGAGAAATGTGAACATTTGAGAGCTCAGGTAAAAGGCCTTAGTCTACAGTGAAACTTTTTTGCACCCTTAGATGCTTACTTCCACTACAACTTGCAGGTGGGCCTTGAAAAGTTCTTGGAATAAGTTTGAGCTTTGGTCTTCTCCGATTCATTTAGCATAGATTCTCAAAATGTGGTCCCTGGACCCACAGCATCAGCATCACCTGGAGATTGTTAGAAATGCAAATCATCGGGCCTCATTCCAGACCCTCAGCTGGAAACTCTAGGGGCATGGCCAGACCCTCTGTAGCTGAACAAGCCATCCAGGTGGTTTTGATGCAGCTAAAGTTCTGGAACAACTAATGTAGCCCCATTTGGAAAACTTGGCTCTACAGGCCTCCCTAGCTGGTAAGCTGCTAGCATTTTTTGTTTGCTTGTTTGTTTGTTTTGATACAGGGTCTTGCTCTGTTGACCAGACCATGACCTCCTGGGTTGAAGTGAGGACTCAGCCTCCTGAGTAGCCGGGACTACAGGTATGTGCCACCACCATGCCCAACTACTTTTTGTATTTTTTTTTTTTGTAGGGATGTGGTTTTAGCCCAGGCTAATCTCAAACTCCTGGACTCAAGCAATCTGCCCACTTTGGCCTCACAAACTGCTGGGATTATATGCATGAGCCACTGTGCCCGGCCCTGCCAGCTTTGTATAAGCTGAGGAGTTTTTAAAAATACCTAGACTCAGGGCAAACCCCAGACACTTAAGTCAGATTCTCTGGGAGGTGAAGCCCAGGCACTGGTATTTTTAAAGTCTCTACAGATGGTTCTAATGTGCTGCTAAGTTAGAGAACCGCTGATCTAGACCAGGCCTTTTCAAACTTAATGTGCACGTGAATTACCTGGACCTTGTTAAAATGCAGATTCAGTCTGCATAGGCCTGGGGTGGAGCCTGAGCTTCTGCATTTTTAACAAGTCTCTAGAGGATGCTGCTGCATCTGGGCTGCTAACTACACTTGGAGATAGGAGGTTCTGGAGAGCAGAGGAAAGAGCATGAACCATAACCTAGGGGCTGGTAGTCCTGACTTCCGAGCCAAGGTTTGCCTTTATGTGGCTGGCAACTTGCTTGGACTCCTACCTCAATTCTTTGGGCCCAAGGTTTGTCCTGCCTCAGAAGGATGTCAAGAAAATTGAGTGAGTAATGCAGAATTGTTTCTTAAAGTGTGTGCAGATGCTCCATGAATTTAGAGAGTATGTGGATGCACATTAGTAAATTTTAATAGTTGTGACCATCTTGTTATGAGTACTTACAACAAGTAATAATGGCTTTTGATGTATAGTAGTAAGAAAGCTTCCTTTTAAAAGGCGTGTATTTAAGTTTCAAAAGTGGGTCTATTTAAAAATATATGAAATAAATAATAGTAGAGGTAATTGACAGATCAAAATTAGGAAGGCAGGATGAGAATGACTCAAGTTTGGGAAATGCTGAGAAAGCAGATGCCCAAGGGCTATGAAAACTTAAAAAAATAGGTAGCACTTGATTTTGATTGGCTGAATGAGATGATGTGTTTGATTATTTATGGGGTTGGCATTTGGCAACATGCACTGGGTGGCTGGGATCACTGTTTATTAAAAAATATTTGAGTCTCCACTTTGCACTAGATACTCTTTTAGTCTCTTGGAAAAGGGATTGGGGTGCAGGCAGGATAAAAACAAATCATTTATGCCCACAACAAAATTGCAGGAAGATAAAAGTCATGAAATAAACTCTATGCTTCTAATTTAATATTTTTTATAGATTATGAGAAAAAAGTTTTGCTCACTATCAGCTAGGAAAGCTGTCTTAGCACAACCATTCATTCTTGCACAAATCAAAATCAAGACGAGCCAGATTTAATTTAATATTTTTTCACAGATTATGAGAAAAAAGTTCTAATTTAATTTTTTTATAGATGATGAGAAAAAAGTTTCGCTCTCTATCAGCTAGGAAAGCTGTCTTAGCACAACCATTCATTCTTGCACAAATCAAAATCAAGATGAGCCAGAAGGCTCCATTCTGACAGCTTCTAAAGGAGAAGCTACATTTACTGGACATGGGGAAAGTTGCTGGGCTCTAAGGACTGTGCATTTCTTGAACTAGATAAATGGTCTTGGTGTAGCATAATACCAAAACTTCTTGTCGCAGCCTGTAAGGACAGAACTCAATCAGCCTGAAAAGGAAGTCAGTGACTCCGACTCAACACAGGAATGTTCTGTGATTCCTAAAGAAGGATGTAGGAGTGTGGCACAATTCAACCACAGTCTGTGGCCCTGTGCCTCTGCCTTGACATGAGTGGGATTTCCCAGCTGGTCATTTTCTTCTTCTCTAACACATTGGGAACAAATTACTTGACCTCCTCTGGGCTTCAGTACTCCCACTCATCAAATTAGAGGACTGGGCAGTCGCTAGGCTCTCTTTAGGCATCATATTTTAGTTTCTGTGATTTTAAATTTGAGAAGGGGTGTCTAAGGGAGAATACATAGGGGAGGGGGAAAGGCTTATTAAAAGTGTAGTTAGACACTGAATTTTTAAGAATTGCATTTTGTAATAATACCTTTACCCAATCAGGACTGACAATCTTACCTGATGACAGCACATGGAGGAATGGCTGCATTCAAAAATAAAAATGAAATAAGACAAGACCTTATTTGAACTTAGCAATAATGCTGATTCCTCTTTTTGATTTGAGGAGGTTATAGCTGTTGTAAATGCTTGAATTGGGTCTGCCCAGGCAAAACGGAGTCAAGAGTCCATGTCGGATGAATTTTAACAATGTAGACAATAGAAAGGGTTGCTTAAACTGCCCCTCTTTTACCAAAACACATTTACAAATGAAAGAACAACACTTCCATTTTTTAAAAACATTTTTTGAGATGAGGTCTTCCTTTGTCACCCAGAGTGGAGTGCAGTGGTGCGATCTTGGCTCACTGCAAACTTTGCCTCCCGGGTTCAAGTGATTCTCCTGCCTCATCCTCCCGAGTAGCTGGGACTACAGGCGCCCACCACCATTCCTAGCTAATTTTTGTATTTTTAGTAGAGACAGGGTTTCACCATGTTGGCCAGGCTGGTCTCGAACTCCTGACCCCAGGTGATCCGCCGACCTCGGCCTCTGAAAGTGCTGGGATTACAGGCGTGAGCCAACAGGCGTGGCCAAAAAATTTCCATTTTTAATTGCAGTGTCTGGGGAATTAAAATGCATCCGTAATTTCTTGCATCTCTCCGCTCGGCCTTGCATGAATGCAGAGGGATGGGGAGGACTTCTTGAGGCAAGCATCCCCCTCTTGTCGCCTGCCATCTGGAGAGAGAGGGCTGTGATTTATCTCACTTTAATCAGGAAGGACCCGATGTGTGGATGGAGAGGTCTGACGGCTTTGTTGCTCCATGTGGGAAAGAAACGGACAGAGTGAATTTGTGTATGATCCCTAAGGAGAAAGCGTCTTTGTGCTCTATTTCTTTTTGACCTGGAGCCCCTGAAAGCAAGCTAGTTACAAGTTGAAATAGGCCGTTTCTAAAGTGTGATTTTGTTTGTGTATGAGCCTTGATTACAAAGGGGAAAAAAACCCGCTTAATTTACATACACCACATGTAGTGCAGGATCCCCTGGGCTGTCTTTTCAGGTATCAGGGAACTTTGATGAAAGTTGCTTGTCTCATCTAGGAGTCATTTCATATTGTTTAGCAGAGCCTGGTATTAACATTTCCTTCCAACTGTTTACTGGAATCTGTGTGTTCCCTTCAAGTGATGCATACTAGGTGCACAGGCTTCCTGCCACTGTCATCCTAATCTTTCCGTGCAGACAGGAGCAGAGGGGAGAGCGCTGAGCCAGGCCCCAGCTTGCTTCTCTTTCCTGACACAGCCCGGCTCCACTGCACTTCTCAGCTCTTGCTCTAGGTGGTGCTGTTTGACCATTTTCTTCATGTGACCCTCCACTCGGTAATATAAATTCATTCGGAGGATGACCTGATATCAAAAAAAATTCCTTTTGATTAGTAGAATCAACTTGTTTCTTCACACGATACTCTTCCCACTGAGACACATGGAGACAATTCTGACTCCAGGTTTGCAACCTTGAGATTTCTCTCAGATGCAATAAAAAAAACAAAAAAGCATTTTGAGTGGCACAGTGATGCCTAGTGCATGATCATGTTTGTCTGCTCAAACATTAAAGGGAAACTTGTGGGTTTGAGGATGCCCAGCAGCACGACAGCTGCCAATGTAAATGAGCCGTATAGAGAGAGAGGGGGCGGGAGGGGACTACAAACTTCAGAATATGAGCTGATCGTTTATAAGTTAAAAAAAAAAAAAACAAGTCAAAAGGGAGCCCAGGATGGTGCAAGAAAGAGGAGAAAGGAAGATTTTCCTTGCAGCTAATCAGGAGAGTTCATAAGGGCTGATTAGATGAGTGGAAGCCTTAAGTTCTTTTTTTAAAAAAATGTGAAAATTTGCATGTATGTATGTATGTATGTATGTATAGCTTCGTGTATTACCATTATTATTGCAATCAGCAAATGGATTTACTTCCTTTATCTCATGGGCTCCTTCCCACGCACTTCTGGCAGCACATTTTCCTTTCTCCTTCATCCCAGAACACCAAAGAACAGATGCGCTTCCTAACCCTGGCTCCAGGGGACGTTATACAATGTAAACAGTGCACCTCTAACATGGTTCACTGCTTAGAGAACGTGTGTCCCATTTTAAAACTGTGACTCCTTTATATTTTGCAGTGCTTATTTTAATAAGAGACATTGGACTTGTGACTTATTTTTCATGGAGGAGTGAGCTTAATGGTTGAAAGTAATCGATAAACTTGTTTTTCCTCTGATGCCATCAGCCAAGATCCTATGGCAATAGTAAGAGGATGACACTGGGCTGGCACCCCCTCCATAACATATTTGGACCATGTTTTCCCCCCAGAATGCACATGCAATAGCTTTGGTTTGGTAAGAGAGAGATGGTGTACTTGGTTTCCTTCTGTCACACTTTTGGTGAAATGAATTAGACTTTTAAATCAGGAAATTCAGCGAGATGAGTTAGATTTTTACACAAGAGCAGTGGAGGACTTCCAGCTGGTTGGGGGAATGATACGGAAATATCTTGCTAAATCAGGGTCTGGTGGAATGCTGCTCCCCTGGCAGGCTCCTCTTCACAGGGAGCAATCAGTGGGTTGCTTATAGAACAGAGCGAGCAGGAGGCATAGCATGGTCTTGCTCAGGTGTTCAAACATCTGAACCCGGTGTTCAGATGTTTGTCATTAGGAACTGGGTGTGGGCTTTTTCAAGTTAAACTGAAGCAGCAGTTCTATTAGGAAGAGCCTCCCAGATCAGCATCTTCTGTTTCTGGATACTCTCCCTTTGAAAAGCCAGATTTCAGCAAAAAGCTTTGCTAATGGTGAAATTGCACAACTGAAACCCTATGGGAGCAATGGGAAAGATGGAGAAAGAGGTGGTTATATCATGTACTTCAACAGTTTATTTAGAGGCTGTTGACGTTAGAATAACAAGCCAAGACAAACAAAAATACTCATTTTGGATGAAAATATTGTCTTTTCATGTTATTATAGATAGCTGAGTCCTAAGACTTCTACAGAAACGCATTTTCCTAATGAGTGGCTGATTTTTCTGGTTGTGCAAGTAATATCCAAATTATTGTACAAATTTTTGGCTCAGGAGCAAACATTGTATTGTATATTGAGCTAATCACTTGCCCTTTCTAAGGTAAGCCCTTACCTCTGCTTTCCCTTCATCTTGTCATTTCTGTTTGTTGGGTACAGGTTTCCTGTTGGTTCTTTCTGTTGGCTCTGATGTAACATGAATGAAGTTCTTAACATCCTTTCAGACATAAACACAACTTAGCTCATTGTTTCTGAGTTCATATAGAGGTTTTCTTGCCCCTGAGACTTTCGTGTCAGACAGCTGGATGTTGCTGTGTTCAAGGCTCTATATGTTGATTTTGTATCCTACAACTTTACTGATATCACCTATCAGTTCAGTTCTAACAGTTTTCAAATTTTATTTATTTGTTTTTGTTTTTTAAATATTGCATGTTTCATTTTAGAGTCAGGAGCGTAGATGTACAGGTTTCTTAAACAGGTATATTGCATGGTGCTGAGGTTTGGGCTTCTAATGATCCCACCACCCAAGCAGTGAGCATAGTAATCGATAGGTAGTTTTTCAACCCTTGCTCCCACCATCCTTCCCTCCCACCTTTGGAGTCCCCCAGTGTCTATTGTTCCCTTCTTTGTGTTGAGTTCTAACCTTTCTTTAGTGAAGTTTGTAGGGTTTTCTATATATAACAAGATCATGCCGTCAGTAGAGACAGTTTCACTTCTTCCTTTCCTATTAAGATGCCTTTTATTTCTTTCTTTTGCCTAATTACCCTGAGAAGTGGTGTCTGTGGGCATCCTTGTCTTGTTCCTGATGGTAGAGGAAAAGTTTCACCTTTTCACCATTGATCATGGTGTTAGCTATGGGTTTGTCATATATGGCCTTTATTTTGTTGGGATACAGTCCCTCAATACGTGATCTGTTGGGTGTTTTTTTTTTTCACCATGAAAGGGTTTCGAATTTTGTCAAAATCTTTTTCTATATCTATTGTGATGGCCATATAGTTTCTATCCTTTATTTTTCTAATATGGTATATTATATGTATTGATTTGCTTATGTTGAACCATGACATGATCATGGTGAATGATTCTTTCAATGTGCTATTGAATTTGGTTTGCTAGGATTTTGTTGAGGATTTTTGCATCTATGTAGATCAAGGATATTGGCCTGTCATTTTCCTTTCTTGTAGTGTTCTTGTCTGGCTTTGGAATCAGGGTAATGCTGGCCCTGTAAGATGAGTTTGGAAGTATTCCCTCCACTTCAGCTTTTTGGAAGAGTTTGAGAAGGACTGGTATTAGTTCTTCTTAAAATATTTGGTAGAATTAATCTGGGAAGCCATCTGGTTTTGGGTTTTTCATTGATAGGAGACATTTTCTTACTGATTCAACCTCCTTGCTTGCTATTAGTCTGTTCAGATTTTTAAATTTCTTCATGAGTCAATCTTGGTAGGTTTTATGTGTCTGGGAATTTATCCATTTCTTCTAGATGATCCAATTAGTTAGTGTGTAATTATACCTAGCAGTTTCTTAGGATCCTTTGTATTTCTGTGATATTGGCTATGATGTTTCATCTTTCATTTCTGATTTTATGCTCTATTGAAAACATGAGGCATAGCAGGTAGGGGGCACTGGTCAGGACTTGGGGTATAAACTGGCAGATGTTAAGGTGGGTGATTCTGGTTAACTCAGAAACTCCGAAGTCCCGTGTGGAAGAATTAACTGCCTGTACTCACCTAGTAATGTATATCCTTGGTCAAAAAAGATCCAGCTGAGAATGTTGGATGAAGGGACCAAATCAATATTCATCATTATATTGAAAACAAGTCAGATTGGCTGTGGTCTTTTGACAGCAGGTCAGTGGCTAAGTCTATTTGAACAAAGTTAGGGCAGGTTCAAGGGAGAATCCTGAGATCGGTATTCTTTGTTCCATACAAACTTGCCTTTCAGTTTCTTCTCCCCATGCCTCCAGGATGTCCCTGCACAGCCCGTAGGGCCCCCTCCTTCAGTACCTTGCCTTACGAAGGGGAGAAAATGAGTTTTCCAATGTTAGCATATATTTAGCCTTCCAAAATTTTCTATTTCTATTTTAGGGGAGCTCTAGGAAAACAGCAGATTACTCTAAATCCCCAGGTAAAAATCTGAAATGGTGGAATTTCATATGACCAGGAGACATATTTTGGGGCAAGTGGGCTTTTCACAATCACTTGAACATGAAGGCATCTGCTTCTTCTATGCCTAAAATAGTCCTTCAATTTAGTAGTTTAATTCCTCTTCCACTTTTTCAAATTTCAAGACAATACATGTAGTGACTGAACAATTTGGATCCAAGTTTCACTATTTAACTGCCAGTGTGACCTTGGGCGAGTCACTTAATCTTTTCAAGGCTCAATTTCATCATGTAAAGTAGAAGTACAAACAATCCCTGACTTAGAATATTTTGACTTATGATTTTTCAACTTTAAGATAGTTTGAAAGCAATACACATTCAGCAGAAGCTGTACTTTGAGTACTCATACAACCATTCTGTTTTCCACTTTCAGTACAGTATTCATTATATTACATGAGATATTCAAAGCCCACTTTATTATAAAATGGGCTTTCTGTTAGATGATTTTGCCTAACTGTAGGTTAATGTGAGTGTTTAAGGTAGGCCGAGCTAAGCTATGATGTTTAGTAGGTTAAGTGTATTAAATGCATTTTCAGCTTACAATATTTTCATAAGTTTATTGGAATATAACCCTATTGTAAATTGAGGGCTATTTGTAATAATGATATCTCTTCAAGGAGACTTTGTGAGCCTCTCATAGGAAAATGCATACACAGATGCATATAAATATATAATCTTTCTTTTCCATACATATGATATTCTTTAAGGATATTCAAAAATCTGGAAACAGTTGCCTCCAGGGAGATAAATGGTAGTGGGTTGGGAAACTTTTAACTGTATACGCTTTTGTACCTTTTGCATTTTGAATCAGATGAATGTATAATCTACATAAAATATTAAGATTAAAACATCACCGAATAACTTATCAGGAGTTTGGTGAACATAAGGGAAGGCCACCTATGGTGGCTGTATTTTATTCAGTGTTGGTCACTGTTGGGCACTTCATAGAGCTTATTTTATTTCATCCTCACAAGCGTCGTAGGAGGAAGGGGCCCCAGAGGGATTCATGGTGAGAATAGCAGAGTAGGAGCATTTGGCAGCTATATTCTGTGTAGGTGATAACTTTAAAGATATTTTTGTTATAAAATGTTTCAAACATACAAAAAATATAGAGAAGCAGTTTTCTATAGTTATTAAATATTCTTAATGGGTAGTCACAGAAATTATCATCCAAAGTGGGATATTCTTGAGAGAAAAAGGAGGTTCTATTTATAATTATGGTGGGATAACAAACTTAAGATGAACAGCTCTGGACAAACTGGGTTGTATGGTCCCTGGAAAACAAGGATTACTGTAAATGTGAGTCCCGCCTTGTGCTTCTCTCTGTCCCACCAAGAAAATATGATCTTGATACAGATGTTCATTGTGTCAAGGCAACCATGGCAACCATGATCTAGATACACTGTTCAAGTTTTATGCTGATCCTACCTAGGTATGTCTCAGGAACTTTCCAGAGTTTCCTTTGAGTGCTTCTAAATTTTGCATAAATGGTATGTTGTCCCTTGTCTCTTTTTAAAACCAATAAGCCATTTTCCCTTCTTTTCCTGGAAAATTAAAGGAACAAAGACCAGGAAATAACAACGTATTAGCTAAGGTTCTGTTGATTGAAAGCAACAGAACCTAATTCTGGCTAGCTTAAACCATGCTAGGATTTAATGAAGAATACTGCAGAATCTTAGATATCTTATGACTGGGAAAGAGGAGGTTCAGGCAGTTCCTGGGATGTCAGCAACAGGTAACTGTCAATTAACTGCCCCCACACCACCCACTGCTGCCGTCATCAATATAGCACACCACGATGGCTCCCAGCCTCTGTACGTCTGGGTTCCAGTGTTCAAATTCTAGAGACAGCAAGAGAAATCCCATTGAGTCAGGGATCCTTCCCTGGGTCACACTCCCTGCATATGGTCAGAAATGCAGGATTATGTACTAAAGACACAGCTAAAGAGGACCCACTTCACTGTTTTGGGACCATTTGCAGGGGAGGCAAAATTATGAGCTACTCACTTAAAGAGGTGATAACCATAAGTTTGCAGGAAAAAAAAAATTGGAGAAGAGAAGGATAACACTATCCTACGGTTTCTTCTGAAAATGGACTAAGGGAACAGCATTTCCATTTGGAAATTCTCTCCTGGCATTTCAATATTTATGGATTCTGAATTCTGAGAAAAATCAGTTGAGAAATTAGGAAAATGGGAAGGAACATTCTAATTTTCCTGTGAAAATTACAGCTTAATAGTCAGTATAGAGAACTTACTGACTTGAAGAAATGCACTGACTTCAAGTCAGGCAAGATGAGGAAGCACTGACATGTGGAGATGAAAGTTAAGGTGAACAGGACAGGAGCAGTAAAGGAGCCTCAGTCAGACTTTCTTGTATCTGTTGCTGTGTTACAAGTGTGTGTTCATGGCCTTGTCCACTGCTAACAGTGAACCATTTCTGCAAATAAATATTAATGTGTTCATAGGCATAGTATATGTTTTACAAATCCTATGAGAGGTTTTCTAAGAAATGCCAAGTTTTAGAAACAAAATATGCCCTTAAATCGGCGATTTTGACAGTTGCTTCTTTCTAGTGCTATTCATCTTGCCAGGAGATCAGAATGTTATGTTATTTAAATGGTATTGGAGGGGATGATTGATGCCTTGTTTAACAATGTCATGTAAACAACGATTAAAGCATTAAGTATTTGTGGTGTTACCTTTCAATCTTTAAAGGACTTTTCTTTAGCATTTATTTTGTGATAATATTCATTTCTTTTTAATGTTTTCTCTATTAATGCTATTGGATTTTATAATCTTGTTACAATATGTTGGCTCCTAATAATAAGAAATCATCATTTGTTATCATATCTTTTAAAAACAGAAGACTACTAAAACTTTTCATATAATCCTGTTACAGAAAAAAACGACTATTTGCTTGTTATTATAGTCACTTATTATTTTTCAAAAACTTGTAAGTGAAGTGTTATGAAAATCATATGAATTTGGGAATTCCCAAGCATTCTCAGAATTTCTATTTCCTTGTTCCCAAATCCCAATGATTAATATCTGCCAGGAGTCGGAAAACAGTGAAAGGAAGTAACATCCTATGTTGGATACCTGGTAGGGTTAGTGAAGAAACGTTATTGCTGAGCTCTGTGTTACGCTCACGAATGATGCCATTGAGGAAGTCACGCTTGTTGAAAGGAACGCAGATACACAAAGAGTTTTGCTGCTGTCTGTTGGATAAGAACCCCCTGGTCGATTTCAGCTCCTACTGCAAGTTACAAAAATCAATCCAATGATAAATGAAAAGTGCCCAGTGTGCTGGGAAATAACTTATTTTTTGGCTTCAGAGGAAATTTTAGAAACAGTGCCAAGTGAAACGTAAAAACAAACTACGAAGACGTTCATGAATTTCCCTCTGAAGCTGACAGCCATATTTTAGCAGATGGAACTCCTACTATTAGCCCAACTCTTGGGTTGAAACAGTGTGTCCAGGAAACCCTATGTTAAAATGCAATGTGTTGGGGATATTGTTCCTCTATTTGCTTGAGTTAATTTTCAAATTAGTGTACTCTTGCTTAGCTGTGCTCTGAGGGAATGAACAAAAGATTGGTAAACTCTGATGGAGAACACTGGTCAGGCAGGGCACATAGAATCCCTGGGGATGGTGGTTCCTGGCAAATGGGGGAGGAGGCCCTGAGCCAGGCTTGGGCTGGGCTGGAGGAACATGAAGATGGGATCTACTCACAACCCCCAAAACTGAGGGGTCCTGGTAACACATTACTTCACCCTCAGCCATGCAAATTTATTATTTTTATGGATAAAATAGCTTTAAAAAACTAATTTACATTGAAATGTTAAAATATTTATATAGAGATTAGAAATATTTATATAGAGATTATTGGGAATCCCCTCCTAAAGCCCAAACATAAAAACTACCAAAAAAAGAAATTCCGTGTAGGCTAAGATTGCAAATGACTGATGGAATGTAATTTAAATTAAACATGGAAAATATATTTCCTCTTTAATAAAGATCTAAATTCTATTCTTTTTAGGAGCCTTCAGAAATGAAATTCAACTATTAAAAAAAGTATAGAGAAGCCTTTAGAAAAGAAACTTTTCTTTTGCTGTATTATATATTAAAGAACTTTGATGAGAATAGTTCTAAAGTGTTTAATACTCGATTCCACTGATGTTTCTAGGTATTGTGGGGAACACCTAGAAATTAAATCTTCATCTTTGGCAGATCAGAGGCCTATTATTTTTAGGTAAAACAATTAAAATCCGCTTTTAATAAATCACAAATTTTGCAAGTTAGCCATTAATAGTAAGTGCTTTTCAAAGTTTGGCCCAATACATGAAAAAGCCAGAAAAACATACCTGCATTAGTTTTGCCCATCACCTTCTTATGCTGGCCTCAGGAGATTTATTAACAGCATTCAATATTTTAGGTAGGCTGGATGTGGTGGCTCATGCATGTAATCCCAGCACTTTGGGAGGCTGAGGTGGGAGGATGGCTTGAGAACAGGAGTTCAAGACCAGCCTGGTCAACCTTGTGAGCCCCTCGGTCTCTCTGAAAAGAAAAAAAAATTAGGTATCCTGTGGCTACCTCCAAAAACAAACTCCAGAGGAACTGAATTTTTTTTTTTTTATTTCATGTGTTGGGATAATGGCTTCTTTTGCAGTTACTTACGAAGAATTTAAGGGTCAGTAAAAATATTTTTTCATCCTTAATAACATGAATTCTCTAATTTGTGTGTGATATAATGCTAGATATTGTTCCAAAAGTGTTACATAGACATAATCCATGCCCATTTTCAAAGATAATACTAATATAGAGAATAAGAATCATTATTATTGTAGTAATTATTATTTTAGTAATAGTAGTAATAATCAAAACAATTACATCAAACACTTATTAAACCCTTATTATGTGATAGGTAGTGTGTAAGCAATTTCCACATATTAGCTCCTTAAATGTGATCACTAACCCCATGAGGTAGGTAGCATTATGTCCATTTTATAGATGCAGAAACTGAGCTTTGAAGAGGGAAACAACTTGCCCAAGGCCATGCAGGCAGCCATTGATAAGGGTGGGGAGCGAGAAGTTGAAGTCTGAGATGTAAGTTCACAGACACGAGTACACAAACACGTACAAGATACTCGTATGACATGTGGGGTTGCTTGAAATATGGAATTGACTTTCCCCAGCACAAGAAAGTGTTTGGACAGATTTCAAAGGGATCTAACACTTCCTCAGAGGACTGCCCTACGACATTTTTCCGTGTGCTTTTCTGCCTCTTGTCCTATACTTTTGGCATTTCTTCTGCTCTTAGAGGCAATGAGTCAACAGCATATTTTTAGCACCTCCTGTGTGCATAGAAGTGGCCCCTGACTCAATGGGAGTGTATAACTACCATGGGCCAAATCAGTGTGCTTTCCTGTTAGCCAGGGGATTATAGAAGAACACGCTCCCCTGATTCCAACAGAACTTGCTGCCACTCTGATGTCTTCATTGTAAGGCCTCTAAATGAATGTTCAAGAAATTCATGTTAAAGGCACGTGTCATATGTGTAACTTGTAAACATTTGTGCACTTGTCTCTGTGTCCTTACACCTCAGGCTTCAACTCTTGTTTTTACCTTTATCAATGACTACCTGTGTGCTGTGTGGCTTTGGACCAATTGCTCACCCCCTCTAAAGCTCAGTTTCTGCATCTGTAAAATGGATATAATGCCATATATACATAGATATAGATATACATACACCAATATATATACACACATATATATGTGTGTATATACACACATATATATGTGTGTATATACATATATATATAATATACAAACTGAAATATATAGTTATATAAATATTTCAGTTTAAGTTTCAAAAATCACTGGAGGGTATTTTTATAATACCCTTCAGCAATTTTACCTGCTGCCTTTGCACATTCTGGTGAATTTCTAAATGGAAGTCTGATAGAGATTAATCTTTTAATGCATCATAAATAAAAAAGAAAATCACAGAATGATGTAGCTGGAGAGGACCCTGGGGATCTAGTGTTTCATGAAAGATTAATGTCCTTGATCTGTTTGTAAGTGTTTTGGAAAAATCTTCCATGGTCAAATAAAACTTGGCAATGTTGGATTAAAGTTAAATAGGTTTTTTTTTCCTGCAGAACTTCATAGTCTTTAATATGCTAATATGTTTTGTGAATCTACAAGGAATGAAGTGTTTCAATGCTTATTTTACCCAGATTCTCATTTTGGGACAGGCTGGTCAAGCTGAGTCAGATAGTATATTCTCTAGATGGAGATGATGGCTGATTCCTTTTTGACAGCAAGAGAGTCCCCAGGGGAAGCAAGGGTATATCAGTTGCTCCATTTCATGCCAAGGATCCTCAGTCTTTAGAGGCTCAGAGAAGGCTGAAAGGCTACTCTAGGCTATCAGGGCTACCATTCATTGTGACCCATGCTACAGAGAAGCTTTGAGCTCAGTGCAAAGGAGTGACCAGCCCTTGAGAATCAGGAAAATTTATTTATTCCTGACCTAGTCCACTGAGGACATACAAGGAATGGGGCAGGGGAGTGTCACCAGCTATGGTTACAAGCTAGTCTGATTCTCTTTCATTAAGAAAACTGGTCCCTGTGAGTTTAGATTGGGAAGCACCAGGTTAAAAAAATTTTAGGCCAGGAGTGGTGGCCACTGTACTCCAGCCTGGGTGACAGAGTGAGAATCTGTCTTAAAAAAAAAAAAAAGTTAAGTGATGTCTTCTGTTGAGGACCTCTCAGAACTTTTAATATGAAAGTGTGCATTGTGAAGAATGGGAGTAGAGTGTACAGGAGTTTTAAAAGCTACTTGGTCATGAAACTCTTGCTTTGTGCAGGATTCAAGGGGCACTAACATTCTGAGGAAAATAGTTTGGGAAACATTGATCTAATCCAAACTTCTCATTTTACCAGCAAACAACTGTGGGGCCCTCTAAGTTTCCTTTCTCCATCATTGTGACAAATTCATTGGAATTAATTCAATTAAACCTGGGGTCAGCTTCGAAGAGATTTATTTAGCAGGTAAATCTGTTTTGTACATTTTGAGGGAGTTCTGAGTTTCCATAGTCACAAACCACAGATCAATTTAACCAACCTTTATGGAATATCACCTATGGCCCAAAGACCCTTTAGCTACAGTGATGGTCTACAAAAATATAAACTGTAATTCTTGCAATACAGGAGATTAGTAATAATGGTAAATATAATGATGATGACACCATGAATAGCTAACATTTATTGAATGCCTTTCTATTAGTCAGGCACTTTACTAAGTATTTTAATCCTCCCAACAATTTATGAGATAGGGATTATAATAATTCCCATCTTATAGTGAGGACACTGAGGTTAGGAAATTATCCTAGCCTAAATGTTAAGTATAAGCATGAATAGAAAGGTGTTATTAGCCTATAAGACATTCCTTTATGAGTGATACAAAGTCCTATGTAAATTCAGAGAAAAGAAAAGTGGTTTTAGAAATCCTTGATCAGTGAGTGTGAAGCATGTGGTGGCCCGGTTACTGTTTGGTTGCCCATCTGTCCTCCCTCTGGGATCAGCACCCCCTTACTTTGGAAGAATTGTTTTCCTTTTCACTGTAAGGTTCTTTCTGGCTATGCGATGGGGCACATTGCCTCAAACTAGCCCTGTTCCAGTCTTTGAGAACCTTGAAATTGGAACCAAGGGAAGAGGATTGCCTCTTGAATGGTAATTCTCTAAAATCTAGTCTGAGGTGCTGGTGCCTAATCCCTGGGTCTGTGGAAGGAGCTGGGCTGTGAGAGAGGAGAATGATGTTGATGTCAAGAGAGAGGCAGGTGCTAGGAGCAGAGAAATGGAGGCCTGGAGCGTTTCTGGGCTTCTCTGAGGCTTAGGGTTTGGATCATTGTCTTCGTTACTGGAACAAAGGATATACCATACCTGCTCTTCTGGGAATGAAACTGTCCTGCTTTGCAAAATAAAGTGTCATTAGAAAGAGATCTTAAAAACCCCACACCATAGACAGGTGCACAGATCCGTAGAAGTGTTAAAGTTCTGTCTGTTGGATGCTAAGCCAAGACTCTTAAGTATGTTCTAAAGAGAAACTGGTGTGTGTAGGCTGTGCACTCCCAGGGAGATAAAAAGTTAGGAACTTTATGGGTTGGGCTTGGTGGCTCCCACCTGTAATCCCAGCACTGTGGGAGGCTAAAGTGGGCAGATTGATTGAGCTGAGGAGTTCGAGACCAGCCTAGGCAACATGGTGAAACCCCATGTCTACAAAAACTACAAAAATTAGCTGGGCGTGGTGGCATGTACCTGTAGGCGGGAGGATCGCTTGAGCCCAAGAGGGAGAGGGTGCAGTGAGCCATGATTGTGCCACTGCACTCCACCTGGGTGACAGGAACTTTATGGGGAATGGGATCTTGGAGACTGAGTAGAGACTAGAGGAAAAAAAAAAAAAAAAAAAAACTACCTCCCCAACTGGCCACACTATTCTTTTAAAAAATGTTAATTGACAAATTAAAATTGTATGTATTTACGGAGGTATAATGTGATGTTATGATATATGTATACATTGTGGAATAATTAAATCCAGAGAATCAATAGATTCATCACCTCAAAACCTATCTTTTTTGTGGTGAGAACATTTGAAATTTATTGTCTTAGCAATTTTGAAATACACAATACTTCATTGTAAACTACAGTCACCATGCTGTGCTGTAGATCTCAACAAAATGTATTCTTCCTGTCTCAACTAAAACATTGTACTCTTTGACAACATTTCCCCATTCCTCTCACCCCCTCCAAAAACACCCATTCTTTATGTTGAAGAGAATGGCTAAAAAGTCCCAGCAGGTTTCAACTGACAGCTTCAGTGGTTGTCCCATCACACTTCAATGTTATTAATAGAAAGGGGAGGGGCAATACATAATTTGGACAGGCGGAAAGTACCACTGTAACCACTTTCCTGACTTCACAGAAAAAGTCCTCTTGTTTTCATCTGTAAAATGGGAACTGCGTGAATACCATTCTTCTTTTCTTCAGCCTCCAAAGAAAAAACAGATGCAAAGCCTTTTATCAATTGCAAAACAGTATACAATGTGTGTTATTACTCACAGTTGTCTTACTGTGACCAAACACTTTATAAGCCTGTGGCAAGTCAGCCTTACTCTCAGGAAGTGGACAATATTTGGGGAAGGAGAAGCAGCAGGATCTTTCAGGACAGTAGCCTTGGTGGGTCCAAAAATTCTTTGAGCAAAATGGGAGACAAAACTTTCTTCCTGCTTTGGGGTTTATCCTGTTAGTCTTTTCTCTCTTAACTCCTATTTTCTATGGAGAATTTCCTGGTTTTGGAGTTTGGGTGCGTTTTATGGAGAGGAGGCAGAACATCTTTAGCTCCAGCAGAATGAAAGGATACATGCAAAGGAACCTAGCACAGTATGTGGTACCCAGTTCCCCTTTAACTTGGCTTTATTCATTCACTCCTGGTAGGGCATTAATAAGGGATTTAGCCCCCTCCTATTGAAAACGATTAATTCAGGGAAGAGTTCAGGCAGTGTGGACAGATACAGTGTAGGCCAAGCCTGTTTCTAAGGCAGGAGCTGGGTAGGGAGGGTGAGAAGGGCGAGAAGAATAGGGAAATATGTGTCGTCTGTGTTGCTGCTGTTGCAACCACCAAAACAAACAAACAAGTGAAAAAAAAAAAAAAAGAATTGTCCATACCGGAAAGTGTGCTGTTTTGGAGGAGGCTGGGGAAAGTGTGGATGGCTCGAGTGGGTCCTGTTGGATTGAAGTCTGACAGTGGTGATTCCCTTCAACAAATGGTCGGGGTGGGAGGGTACACACACACATACACACACACACACACCCCACACGCAGCACCAAGCCTCCGATTTCAGCGCTGGCAGGAGATAACCATCCTTAGCTCGCCTTTCCAGGGTTATTTTTGGCTGAGGCTGTTCGCTGATGGCAAAAGGTTTCAGCCCCCTCCCAAATCCCTCCCCATGCTTGTTCTAAAGAGAAACTGGTGCGTGTAGGCTGCGCACTCCCAGGGAGACAGGGAGACGGGCCTGGCGCCGGAGAGGAACCCGGACTCTGCCCAAAGTCTCGCCGCCCGCCGGCTGTTTTCTGGCGGAGGGTGTGCCGCGGAGGGCGGCGATCGCGCGTGAAGGCTGGGGCCAGGCGCGGGTGCAGGCGTCACCGGGGTCGGGCTAGCAGGCCCTGGAATCAGGCTTTTGGGACACCCCGAAAGTGAGTCCAACTTGGGGAGAAACTGAGGACACCTCGGGCGGTCTGGCAGCGGAGAAGGTGGGCGGGAGAAAACTTTACAGGAAGGCAGAAGCAGTCTCCGCCGAGGGAGTCAGCGAGCGGCCGCGTGGAGAGGAGGGGCGGGCGGTCCCCAGGCGGGCGGGCGCAGGGCGCAGGGTGCCGACCTGCCGGAGAGGGGGCCCGGGCGCGAGGCGGAGTCCCGGCACGCGGCCAGGCTGGTGGAGGCCCCCGGCAGGCTGCAGATTCCCTCCGGCCCCGGGAGCCACAGCAGGACCGGCCAGGAGGCACCACGGAGGGGAGCCCCATCCCGGTGCTGACAGTGCCCACCGTGCCCTACGAGGACTCGCGGCGGGCCGGCGGCGGGGTTCTGCGGCGACCTACCGGCCTCTTCGAGGGCCAGCGCAACTACCTGCCCAAATTCATCCAGAGCGTGCTATCGTCCATTGACCTGCGCGACCGTCGGGGCTGCACCACGGTGGTGGGCAGCGACGGCAGGTACTTTAGCAGGACGGCCATCGAGATCGTGGGGCAGATGGCCGCGGCCAACGGGGTGAGTGTCCAGATGCCCCTCGCTTCCCGCCGCGCTGCCGCCATGCCCTCTCCTAGCCCTTGTTCCCCTGCTGCCTCCAGGCCCAGCTGGGAGGCCCCTGCCCGGCCCAGGCTTTGCTTCCTCACTCCCGCGTCCTCACCCTCCAGCGCCCCACTCCCACCGTGCTTGCAGCCTCCCCGGCGCACCCCGGACACTGGGTTCTATTAGTACCCACTGCCCCCAAAAGCCTTGAGGGGTGTCCGTCGTTCCTGGAGCCACTCCGGGCGCCCTGGACTCTTCTCCGACTCTGCACACATCCCGCACCTGCTCATTTTTCTTTCGGACATTCTCTTACCCGGCCCTGTAGATTCCAAGGCAGCTCCCAGTTTTCCATATTGTTCCCAACGCGTTCACTGCCCACAGTCCCCACACAAACTTCTTTCCCAGGCTCACAACATAGTCCCTCTGCCCCGTGCCCTTTTTGCAATAATCTGCCAGTCCCCTAAGTCTTAGCTCTGCCTATTTAACAGTAGTGGTGTCTCAGAACACACACACACACACACACACACACACACACACACGATCCCTGACATATTTGGCAAGAGTAGGCCCTGAAGGTTTTTAATATTTTGGTTTTTTAACCCAGTGGAATTACTGAATGATTTATTTAATTAGGGTAGGGATGGAGTGGATCCATTTGTTTGATGCGAAACAGCCTGAGCTCGCAGTTCCCAGGGGGCATATCTCTAAATGGTCTGAAACGAGATTTGCAGTGGTTTTCTTAATGCAATTCCCAACTTCTCTCCAAATGCCTTTTGACATTTGACAACATTTCATGCCTCTTCCCCTTTCGCTTTTCATCCTTGTTTTCTCTCCCTTCTCCCACGACCTCGGTAGTCTTCTGCAATCCAGATTCTCAGACCTCGGGTTTTTCTCCCTCTGCCCCTTTCCTCTCTGTCCTATAACTAGAAGCACCTTTTGGCATAGACCCGTATCCCAGTTTCCTCTTTCCCAGGTCCAGCAGCATCTCAAGGACATCTACAAGAGGGATACCTAACTTCAGGGGTCTCTGAATGATATGTGGGAAACATCGTCTAAAAAAGTAATTTTATCCTTATTCATGCAACCAGACCCACACTCACAGAACTTTTCTTTAAGGGGAGTGTCTTGCAGATGTATAAATGAGTGTTAACATCTTTAAAAGCGAAACTGCACAATTCCCTGGCATTTGAATTCCCTCCTTCCTTCCCAACCCTCTCCTTTTCATTTTCTCATTTATTATTAAAAACATTTTTAAAGGATCTCCATGCTTCATATTTATCTACTATAATTCCTCCTTCTCGGTGTTGCAGGGATGGGGAAAGAGGATTTTTTAAAAAACACAATAAAAAGCAATTGGGAGAAACAGGGCCAATGGTGTTGGGGTGGGTAGTGGAATTGTGATTTTTGACTCCAGTAGACAATGATGCTGCATATATGGGGTTTGATTTCTCTCTGGCTCCTCACTTGAGATTGATGAAGTTTGGCTAGAATCAGGGAGTTGAAGAGAGGTTGACAAATGGTCTTTCACTCTTCTCTGACAGGCTGTTCCTGTGGAGTGATGGAGAATAATGAGCCTTGGGAGAGCTATGGGAGCTCTCATACTCCTTCCCGAGCCAATTTTTTAGGGAGTGAGAGAAACATGGCCTGTCCAATACTTGTTGTGGGTCAAGATATTTTTGAAGCTACGGTTGTTGATTTGCATGGGAAAATTATTATGTCTTATTATTTCTTGTCCCACTTTACCATAAGGGCTCCTCAGCTTCTTACTTCAATGGGTCTTCCATGACACACACACTTTATTAACTCTAAGAGTGGAATTTATTTTAACAGATAATTAGCATAGGTCAATATATGCTGAAAATAGAGTCAAATTAAACACACTAGCTGTTATAAAAGACAGATGACAAAATCCACATAGAAGCATCGACTCTTAAATAATCTGAAAGTACTACTTCTAAGAGGGGCGGGCATGGGTGAAGGGAATGGTGGACATGTTTCAGAATTTCAAATGCCAACTTTAACCAATCGTTTCCTCATTTTGTTCACCTTCTTGGGGGCTTATGCTAAAGTGAAGTGAATAGCCATAAGGCTGGCTTCAGGAGAAAGGTGGTCTAAAAGAACTGGATAATTATAAGCAAAATTGGTCTCGAATGATTGAAAATTGATGAGAATGTGCTTGTCTCCTGATTTGGCATCCTGAGTTAGACTCAGGAATACTGAACATGGATCCCAAAGGCTTTGGTCTTTTTTGATATCCTATTGGATAATCATAAGCAGGCTAGAAAAATAGGAAACTAGAATTTATTCTCTTTGAACTGACAAATCTGACCAGTGGGCTGCATTCTCTATATCTGAAAAATCTTGGTTTTGATTGAAAAATTAATTTTACAAAGCAATTTTCTTTTTTTCAATTAAATTTCATTTTTTTTTTGACACAGGGTCTCACTTTGTTGCCCAGGCTGGAGTGCAATGGTACAGTCTTGGCTCACTGTAGCCTTGACCTCCCCAGATTCAGGTGATCTTCCCACCTCAGCCTCCTGAGTAGCTGGGGCTATAGGTGCACGCCACTATGCACAGCTGATTTTTGTGTTTTTACTACTCATAGGGTTTCTCTGTTGCCCAGTCTAGTCTCAAACTCCTGATCTCAAGAGATCTGTCTGCCTTGGCCTCCTAAAGTGTCATGAACCACCATGCCCAGCCTACAAAGCAATGTTCTAGGAAAAACTACAGTTACTCTTTGATTATGTAATTGCTGGAGAAGAAAAGCATGGCATTTCTAAAATGATGAACTATATTACTTATATTTTAATATCTCATAAAGTTTGAAATAGACATTTCAAACATAAACATGTATAAAAATTTTTATAAATTATAAAATCAAAAACATTTTACAATTATTTTATTATAAAATTATTATAGAATCAAAAACATTATAAATTTAAACAACTTTTTTAAAAATTTATTTTGGGATTTCCCATGGAGTGATGGAGAATAATGAGCCTTGGGAGAGCTATGGCAGCTCTCATACTCCCTCCTGGGCCAACTTTTTTAGGAAATGGGAGAAATATACCCTGTTCAATGTTTATTGTGGGTCAGGATATTTTTGAAGCTATAGTTGTTGATTTGCTTCAAACTTTTAAAAAATTATTATAAAATTATGGGATGTAAAAAAATTTATTATAAAACTTTGAAATTTTCAAACTTTCAGAAAAGCAGACAGATGAGATTAATGGCACTCACAGGCAAGCATAGAACATAGATTGTAAACATTTTGCTATATTTGTGTCATGACTATTTTTTGCTTGTGTTTGAAAGTCTATTAAAGAAAATGATATTTTACCCCTAAATTCTTTAGTACAGATTTCTAAAAAAATAAGAACATTTTCCTGTATAGTTACAAAATCATGTTTTCAAACAAAATAAAAAATGGCTTTTTTATATCATTTATTACCCAGTCCACATTCAGATTTCCTCAATTATTATGAAATGTCCTTTTATTTTTTGAGACAAAGTCTTGCTCTTTCACACAGCCTGAAGTGCAGTGAAACAATCATAGCTCATTGCAGCCTCAAACTCCTGGGCTCAAGTGATCTTCCTGCCTCAGCTTCCTGAGTAGCTAGGACTAGAGGTGCACACCACCATGCCCAGCTAATTTATTGTTTTTGTAGAGATGGAGGTCTTACTACGTTGCCCAGGCTGGTCTCAAACTCCTGGCCTCAAGTGATCCTTCCAGCTTGGTCTCCCTGAAATATCTTTTGTGGCTGGTTTGTTCAAATTAGTTTCTTCTAATCAAGGGATACACATTGCATTTGATTATTTAGCTCAAGACTTTTTTAACCTGGAAAATACCCATACTCTTTGTTTATGTATTTATTTAGTGAAATTGACTTGTTGAAAAACTAGTCAGTTGTCCTGTAGAATATTTCCCCTTCTGGAATTTTCTGGTTGCTTTTTATGGTGTCATTTAACTTTTCACTCTGTTTTTCCCTGGTTAACTGGAAGTTAGTTCTAAAGGCTTTTAGGCCTGCTATAACAAAATACCAAAAACTGGATGACTTATAAAGAACAGAAATTTATTTCTCACAGTCCTAGAGGCTAGCAAGTTTAAAATCAAGGAGCATGTGGTTTTGATATCTGGTTAGGACCAACTTTCTGGTTCATAGATTGGCCTTCTTGCTGGGCCCTCACATAGTGGGAGAGACTAGCTAGCTCTCTGGGGCCTCTTTTATAAGGGCACTAATTCCAATCATGAAGCCTCTGTCCTTATGATCTAATGACCCCCTAAAGGCCCCACCTTTTAATACCAGCACCTTTGGGGTTAGGATGTCAACATATTAATTTGGGGAAGACATACACGTTCAGCCCATTGCAAGGTTTACTTAGATTCAGGTTCAACTTCTTTTTTTAAAGACTATTTCATAGGCAATAATGTGTATTCACATCCCATCATTAGTGATGGTGAGATGATCGCAAGGTTAGGGTGATCACTGCCTATCTCCTCTGCTATATTCCCCCTTGGGTCAAGCCAGTAGTCTGTGACGTGAACTTTGTACCATGTGTATATTCAGTTATATTCTGTATCAATAGTTACTTGATTGTTTTAGCATTTATTAATGATCCTTGCTTGAGTTGATTATTTCATTAGGGGTTTCAAAATGGTGAATTTCTAATTCTCTAATTCTATCTACATGTTTTAGCTGGCATTTTTCTATAAGCAGACCATTTTCTTCACAACTGGGTTATTTGGCTACCCTGAAACATAGTTCCTTCCGGGAAGGCAGAACATATGTTTATTTCTGTCTTTTAAAAATTACTGGTGTTTGGAGTGAAGATTAGGTGAGCTAACTACCTCCACAGGTGACAAATGAATTTTGTTTTGTCTCACTTTTGCTTTTTTGAATATCACTGTGGCTGCTTGGATTTTTATATTTAATTTGAATGGATTAGGGAATAAATGAGAAGATAGGTTTTATCTGTTTCTGTAGTTTTTATGTGGCTGTGTGAACTTACTTTTAAAAATTCCCAGAAATATTTTAATTCCCCTTTAAAGATATAAACTATGTCATACTATAAAGCAAAAGAAAAACCAATCATGTGAAGAGTAAATAGTATCGTTTAAACGAATTGTGGTTAAGCTTAGTTTGTAACTAATTAGTTTTTTATTTTCTTTCTACTTTTATCTGCTTCAGAGCCTCTTCAGTGGTTTAGATCTTCTATGTGTCAAATTATTCTAATCTCTTAAAAAGTTTAAGAGCTAAAATACAACACAATGACTACAGGAATGCCCTTGTCCTTTTCTGGGTAGGTACACCTAAGGCAACTTCTTTTTCTCTTCTTTGTTCTCTTCTTCTTTCTTATTCTTAAATCATCTTCAATATTGGACAGATGACAGCACTATGCCTGCCTCAAGATGTTTCTGACTTTTTCTTTTTCTTTTTTTTTTTTTTTGAGATGGAGTCTTGCTCTGTCACCCAGGCTAGAGTGCAGTGGCACAATCTTGGCTCACTACAACTTCTGTCTCCTGGGTTCCAGTGATTCTCCCAACTCAGCCTCCTGAGTAGCTGGGGTTACAGGCATGCACCACCACGCCTAGCTAATTTTTTGTATTTTTACCAGAGACGGGGTTTCACCATGTTGGCCAGGCTGGTCTTGAACTCCTGACCTCAAGGGATCTGCCTGCCTTGGCCTCCCAAAGTGCTGGGATTACACGTGTGAGCCACTGCACCCGGCCATTTCTGACTTTTTCTAAAGTCTTCTTTCTCTGGAGATGACATTATATAATAGCACTGTTCAATAGAAGTTTCTTTGATGATGGAACTGTTCTATAATCTGCATTGTCCCAGCCACTAGCCATATGTGACTACTGTAACACTTGAAATGTGGCTAGAGCAACTGAAGAACTGAATTTTGCATTTTACTGAATTTTAATTAATTAAAATAGAAATGCAAATAACCATAAGTGGTTAGTAGCTACCATACTGGACAGCAAAGATCTATAATTCAGCATTTAAAATCGATTTTGTTTTGTTTTCAAAAATGGAGTCAGACTGTTACAACCCAAAAGAACTGTAGGTTAAATTAAGGTAAATCCCCAAATGCTACATACACATTTGGGAAATCCAAACCAGATTTTTTCATGTGATAACCACACCCTCTTTTGACTTTAGCCTTGGAGGTAATGGAGTATGGCAGAAAAAACCCTGTATCAGCAGCTGGAAGACTCACCTTCTTTTCCTAGCTCTGCCATATATTGACCAAAAGAGTCAAAGTCCATTCAGATGGTTGAAGGGCCTTGGAATTTTGTTTTTGGTTTTCACATACAAGTTGGAGGGCAGATGCGTTAGCCTCTTGAAATACCCAGAAACCACTTGTTTCCTCATCTAAAAATCAGGTATGACAGGATCATTTAATTATCCTGGAAATCAGATGAAGCACTGCATATGAAAGCACTTTGTAACATCGATAGCACTGGGAAATGTAAAGACCTTTTACTGAAATATAAAGTTGTATGGTCAACTGAATATATCTCAGATAGTTAGGATTTGACTGTATATATTGAATATAACCTGTAGTGGGCCCCTTGGTAAACGGCTTACAGTTTTGTTGCAAGTTTTAGCCAAGAGAAAATTTATTTGTTGACTAGTCATGCCCTTTATTGGCCACATGATGAGCAGCCAAGATATTAACACACAGTGCACCTTGCAGAATTCAAGAATGTCTCAGTGTCTTGTGAACTAGGAAGCTGAAATGCAGTGGTATGCAGAAGGCTGGCTCAGTAGGAGCCTTGGGAGTGTCCTCCAGATAGATGTTTGTGCAGGTTGTGTTTGATTCCAGTTGGCCATGAAAAGCTGGTTGCTCTAAAGAATGAGAATATACTTGGTTTTGCATTTACTAGAACTATCTGGGGAACAAATCTTGGGGTGGAAGAAAGAAGGGAGGGAGGGAAAGCTGTGCTTCAATACCTAGGGCTTCTTTCCTGGAATGGATCTGAGAATCTGGGATTGGGTGGCTAATATCTCATCTCTAGAAGGGAGAAAGAACTGGGTGGTGATGGCTTTGTATTTTCTATTGGAGTTCACTAGAGAATAGGTGAATGGAATGGGCTGCTATGATCCAGACATTAGGGAGGACAGGTTTGTGATACATTAGAAAACTTGAATGAGCCCTTCTATGATTCTCTCTTCCCTCTTTCTGCTTCCCGTTCTTAATCACCATCCGCAGGTTGTGGAATTAGCAAATCTATTATGTGAGCAATAGCAAACTTACAGGAGCCCTTGGCTCCAACTATCTCCCTGTTTGTGTCAGTTCCTTCTGGATGCTTTTAGTCTGTGGTCTTCATTCACTCTTTTTATGGGGAAGTAAAAGGAGTGGGACAGATTATGAGAAGAGCTGGGTCCTCCCAGTTGCTGGGGTGGTTATTTTAAGCTTTGTTTAATGTGTCCAGAGACCCAGATGGCATTTTTAACTAAGCTGCTTTATTAAATCTTGTGATAAAGCATAGTGATGTTTATTGAAAAGGCAGACACGCATCAGCAACATTATGCGTGAAACTTGCTCTAAGAATTTTCTATAAAACATCTGTTCTCTTTGAGCCTTTTGTGAACTCTGGAAGTTTGCTAGTTTCTATACAGACTTGAGGACAAGAAGTTGGAACCCACTTTTGGAGATGTCCAAGCATAGGTATTGGAATCATTAATCCTAACCCTCTCAGTTTTAAGGCCCCGGATACCCTTCTGTTAGACAACAGTAACATGAGCAAGCACTGTAATAACCTTTAAACAAGATTATTTGGAAATAATGGACAAGAAAAATTAGTATACATTGTTTGGGGATTTTAAAATTAAAGATAAAAAGCTAGGGCTTCAATGACCTGTGCCAGCCTATAGCCTTAATAGTCAATTTGCAAACACTCAAGATTTGGCCAATATGCCTCTACTACTTCTACTTAACACAGTCAAAGGGAAATTTTTAGAGTCTTTCATCTGATTTGACTCTCTTAGTTACGAATAAGAGGATATCTAGAATATATATGTGACTTGTTAAAATGAAAATCCACCTTCTCTGAGTCTTTAAATATCTTTCATATCTTACATTTTTTAGTCACATCAACTTTTGAAGTCATGTCCGTAGTTGTATGAAAAGAAAAATTTCAGGAACATTCAACCTCAAAAGTTCTTTTTCTTAGTCTGAAGTCGTAGAAGCATTTGACTTTTACTTTCTCTTTTTAAGTTTGTACTAGTAGGTATTTTGTATAAATATAATATTTAATTATTGCCTTTGTATTCTTTTTCTCTAGTAAACATCCTGGTTTTTAGCTATCAATATGTAGTTTTACATTCAGGGATTTCTAATGGAAAGAGAAAGGAATCTGAAATCAGAGGACGAGAGTATATTCTACTTGACCAAACACATACACAATACTGGAAGGAGAGTTTTACAACAAATATTTAATATCTATGACATGTAAAACGTTTTTTGAAATCAAGAAAATTCAAACAATTCAATACAAATATCATCAATAATAACACATGAACAGGTGGCCAACCTTATTAATAACCAGAGAAATATAAATTAAAACAATCCATCAACTTGTAAAAAAGATGAAATTACCCAGAGTTGGTGTAGGTGATGGAAAATTGTCATGTTTGTATACTGTTCATAGAATTTAAATTGACATAATTTTTTGGTCAGGCAATTTGGAAGTATATATCTAAATTAAAAGAGTAGTTTTCTAATAACCTGGGAATCTCTTAATCTAAGAATCTTTACTGTAGATTTTTCTAGAACAAATGTACAAACATCTGTGTACAAGGGTACTCACTGCAGCATTTTGCTAAGGAAAAACTCAGAAAAAATCTATATGTTCAACAGAGAACAGGTACATAATTTATGACACAACTGCACAATATACACCCCTAAAATAAAGGATATAAATTTATATGTAGTATGAAAAAGATGTGAATGATAGCTTGTTGGTGAAAAACAGCAATGACTGGAATATTGTGTGTAACGTAATCCTGCTTTTCTGTATATAATGTAGGCATAGAAAATAGGATTGAAAGGACATACTCTAGTCAACAGTGTATATAGCTTGGGTGGAGGGGGTGTATAATGGGGAAGGAGAGTCCCTTTTCCTATCTATTCCATATACATCTCTGGATTTAAAAGATCATACATGCATATGCATTACCTTCAAAATTAAAATGATAAAGACAAAAGGAGAAGCTTTGGATTTGAATCATGATACTACTGTTTGCAACTTCTATGACCGTGGGGAAGTCGCCTAGCCTCCTGGGGTTTATTTCCTCATTTATAAAAATAGGGAAAGTAATAATACTTGTCTACAAATCTTCTAGGGTTGTTGGGAGGATTGAATGTCATAATGGGTTACAGCGTTATGAATTATTTATTCATATAACACAATTATTATAAAAATATTTTGCTCTGATTAAAATAAAAGAAGGACGAGATCGTGTGTGTTTTTCAGTCCCAGTAGCTTTACTAACCAGAAAGCGCCTGCTGATGTGGTGATCACAGTTGCTTTGGTGCAGCTTCCTGTTGACTTTTGGCAATTCTCCACGCTGCTAGCTAAGGCTGAGGTGGCGACTGTGGAAGGTGTGATCTCCTCCCCCTCCCAGCACACATTTGTGTGCATACTCACACTCATGCACACACAAACACACACATGCACACTCTATCACAGTACATGAGGTGGCAGCAGCTGCTCCGGCATAGACTTTCACACAACATAAAGGGCTTTTTTGGTGTGGTCTGTGCATTATTTCCTGTGAAGCATGAGCTGAGTCAGTGCCATGCTTTTCCATCTGAAACCTTTCTGAGGCTCAGGCTGTGTTAAGAGCAAACCCTCTCCCCTCCATGCCCACCCCATGGCCCTCTACTGAAGCCAGATCATAATCTGCTCATTTCATGAGGATTTTCAAACCGAATGGACTGGGCCATGTGAGAGATCACTGAAAGGAACAGACCAAGCAGAGGCTAAGAGACTCCACGCTAATCTGCTGAGTCATCTGAAAATGCACAGCTGTGGCAGCTCACGGTGCTTTAAAGTATTTTGGCAGGATGTTTGTTCAGGGGGCCTGTTCCTGCAGCCCTGCTGAATGTTTGGTTGGGAGGCATAATCATTTTTTGGACAGGATCTCCCAAATGTAAGGTGATAGATGCTAATGTGGAATATAATACAGAAGATCCAGCTTGGATGTCATAAATAACAATAAATTGTTTAATCTTGCTGAGTTGTAAATATATGATTGCCAGAGGTCTTTAGTTCACTGGAACATAGTATGGGGGCAGGGGCACTTAGCAAATAGGCAGTTATTATTTTCCAACCAGACAGAAACTGGTCTGATGAAATTTATCTAAAAAGGCATACACATGTATTTTAATTAATTGTGACAATTACTCAGAGAAAACACATGGCCCTAAAGAGGCTGAGGGTTTTTTTGTTCTAAATATAAATGTATATGTATATTCACCTATATTCTACCTATGTATAAGTAAGAGAATGAGTTTTTGTTTTGGGGATATATATTTATACGTATCTATACAGACAGATATACACATACTTAATTTCTGTGTACCTATTAAGGTGCGGTGACAGATGGAAAGTATTTTTAAGCATTTAGATAGCTTATTCTATAGCATATGTGTGCATATAGCCCACCCATAAAGCTTTGTCTCTTTTCTGGATATATTTAACAAGAGGCTAGAACAGAGTCCAAAATGTTAGAAATGTTTAAACATTCCATAGAAATGAAGGAGGTGTTTCCAAATGACCTATGTTTCTATGGCAATAAATAGAACTTGTGCTGCGTTGGATGGGTCAGGAGTAAGGAATATAAACAGTGTAATTATGGCTATTCCAGGCAGAAATCTACCTTGTAAGAACAGCTTTGTGCAGTGAGCTCGACAACATTGATCAGTTAGCAGTCCGGTTCAGTACAACATTGATAAGGTAGCAAGACGGTTCGGCAGTGCCAGTCGGAGACAAAGATGGGGACAATCAAAGAAGATGCAGGTCAGGACAAGGATGCAGACATGTACCTGTCACTACCATGGATTTCAGCAGCTTCTTAGTGAGCAGGTTTATGACCAAAGAAGAAAGACATCGTTGATATGTAAGCATGTTACAATTACTTTGCTGTTTAGTTACTAGCAAACTACATCCAGTTTTTAGTTTTTAGGGTTTTTTTTCTTTTTTCTTTTTTGAAACAGGTTCTTGTTCTGCCATCCAGGTTGGAGTGCAGTCGTTATCCAAGCTCACTGCAGCCTTAAAATCCTAGGCTCCATAGATCCTCCCACCTCAGCCTCCCAAGAAGCTGGGACTACAGGTGCACACGACCATGGCCAGCTAATATTTCTAATCTTTCTGTAGAGATGAGGCCTTGCTGTATTGCCCAGGCTGCTCTTGAGCTCCTGGCAGTGTAGATATTTCCATGTTTATACAGATGATGGTGTAGATATTTCCATGTTTATACAGATGAGTGTGTAGATATTTCCATGTTTTTAAAGATGGCGGTGTAGATATTTCCATGTTTATAGAGATGGCGGTGTAGATATTTCCATGTTTATACAGATAGCGGTGTAGATATTTCCACGTTTTTAAAGATAGCGGTGGAGAAATTTCCATTTTTCTACAGCTAGCGGTGTAGATATTTCCATGTTAACACAGATGGCGGTGTAGATATTTCCATGTTTATTGAGATAGCGGTGTAGACATTTCCATGTTTATACAGATAGTGGTGTAGATATTTCCATGTTTATAGAGATAGCGGTGTAGATATTTCCATATTTATACATATAGCGGTGTAGATATTTCCATGTTTATAGTGATAGCGGTGTAGGAATTTCCATGTTTATAGTGATAGCGGTGTAGATATTTCCATCTTTATACATATAGCGGTGTAGATATTTCCATGTTTATAGTGATAGCGGTGAAGGAGTTTCCATGTTTATAGTGATAGCGGTGTAGATATTTCCATGTTTATATGGATAGCGGTGTAGATATTTCCGTGTTTATACGGATAGCGGTGTAGATATTTTCATGTTTATACAGATAGCGGTGTAGGTATTTACATGCTAATACAGATAGCGGTGTAGAAATTTCCATGTTTATACAGATGGCTGTGTAGATATTTCCATGTTTATACAGATGGCAGTGTAGATATTTCCATGTTTATGCAGATGGTGGTGTTGATATTTCCGTGTGTACAGAGATAGCGGTGTAGATATTTCCATCTTTGCACAGATTGCGGTGCAGGTATTTCCATCTTTACACAGATAGTGGTGTAGATATTTCCGAGTTTACAAAGATAGCTGTGTAGATATTTCCATGTTTACACAGATGGCGTTGTAGATATTTCCATGTTTACACAGATGGCGTTGTAGATATTTCCATGTTTATACAGATAGCGGTGTAGGTATTTCCATGTTTATACAGATAGCGGTGTAGATATTTCCATGTTTATACAGATCGCGGTGTAGATATTTCCATGTTTATACAGATCATGGTGTAGATATTTCCATGTTTATACATGTCGCGGTGTAGATATTTCCATGTTTATACAGATCGCGGTGTAGATATTTCCATGTTTATACAGATCATGGTGTAGATATTTCCATGTTTATACAGATCGTGCTGTTGATATTACCATGTTTATAGGGATAGAGGTGCAAATATTTCCACATAGAGATAGCGGTGTAGTTATTAGCATGTTTATACAGACAGCGGTGTAGGTATTTCCATGTATAAACAGATGACTATGTAGATATTTCCATGTTTAAACAGATGGTGGTGTAGATATTTACTTGTTTATACAAATAGCGGTGTATTTATTTCCATGTTTATACAGATAGCGGTGTAGATTTTCATGAATATACAGACGGCTGTGTAGATATTTCCATGTTTATAGAGATGGCTTTGTAGATATTTCCATGTTTATACAGATGACTTTGTAGGTATTTCCATGTATATACAGATAGGGGTGTAGAAATTTCCATGTTTATAGTGATGGCAGTGTAGATATTTCCATGTTTATACAGATCACGTTGTAGATATTTCCTTGTTTATACAAATAGAGGTGTAGTTATTTCCATGTTTATACAGATAGCGGTGCAGATATTTCCTTGTTTATACAAATTGCACTGTAGATATTTCCATGTTTATACATATCACGGTGTAGATATTTCCTTGTTTATACAAATAGCAGTGTAGTTATTTCCATGTTTATACAGATAGCGGTGTAGATATTTCCATGTATATACAGATGGCTGTGTAGATATTTCCATGTTTATACAGATGGCTGTGTAGATATTTCTATGTTTATACAGATGACTTGTAGGTATTTCCATGTTTATACAGATGGCGGTGAAGATATTTCCATGTTTATAGAGATACCTGTGTAGATATATCCATGTTTATACAGATAGCGGTGTAGATATTTCCATGTTTATACAGATCGTGGTGTAGATATTTCCATGTTTATGCAGATCGCGGTGTAGATATTTCCATGTTTATATAGATAGCGGTGTAGATATTTCCATGTTTTTACAGATATTGTTGTAGATATTTCCATGTTTACACAGATTGAGGTGTAGGTATTTCCATCTTTCTACAGATGGCATTGTAGATATTTCCATGTTTATACAGATGGCGGTGTAGATATTTCCATGTTTATATAGGTGGTGGTGTAGATATTACCATGTTTATACAGATAGCTTTGTAGATATTTCCATGTTTATACAGATCGTTGTGAAGATATTTCCATGTTTATACAGATCGCGGTGTAGATATTTCCATGTTTATACAGATCGCGGTGTAGATATTTCCATGTTTATACAGATGGCGGTGTAGATATTTCCATGTTTATAGAGATCGCAGTGTAGATATTTCCATGTTCATAGAGATAACGGTGTAGATATATCCATGTTCATAGAGATAGCAGTGAGGATATTTCCATGTTTATACAGATAGCAGTGTAGATATTTCCATTTTTATAGAGATAGCAGTTTTGATACTTCATATTTATACAGATAGCGGTGTAGATATTTCCATGTTAATACAGATTGCGGTGTAGATATTTCCATGTTTATACAGTTAGCGGTGTAGATATTTCCACGTTTATACAGATGGCGGTGTAGATATTTCCATGTTTATACAGATGGCAGTGTAGATATTTCCATGTTTATGCAGATGGTGGTGTTGATATTTCCGTGTGTACAGAGATAGCGGTGTAGATATTTCCATCTTTGCACAGATTGCGGTGCAGGTATTTCCATCTTTACACAGATAGTGGTGTAGATATTTCCGAGTTTACAAAGATAGCTGTGTAGATATTTCCATGTTTACACAGATGGCGTTGAAGATATTTCCATGTTTACACAGATGGCGTTGTAGATATTTCCATGTTTATACAGATAGCGGTGTAGGTATTTCCATGTTTATACAGATAGCGGTGTAGATATTTCCATGTTTATACAGATCGCGGTGTAGATATTTCCATGTTTATACAGATCATGGTGTAGATATTTCCATGTTTATACATGTCGCGGTGTAGATATTTCCATGTTTATACAGATCGCGGTGTAGATATTTCCATGTTTATACAGATCATGGTGTAGATATTTCCATGTTTATACAGATCGTGCTGTTGATATTACCATGTTTATAGGGATAGAGGTGCAAATATTTCCACATAGAGATAGCGGTGTAGTTATTAGCATGTTTATACAGACAGCGGTGTAGGTATTTCCATGTATAAACAGATGACTATGTAGATATTTCCATGTTTAAACAGATGGTGGTGTAGATATTTACTTGTTTATACAAATAGCGGTGTATTTATTTCCATGTTTATACAGATAGCGGTGTAGATTTTCATGAATATACAGACGGCTGTGTAGATATTTCCATGTTTATAGAGATGGCTTTGTAGATATTTCCATGTTTATACAGATGACTTTGTAGGTATTTCCATGTATATACAGATAGGGGTGTAGAAATTTCCATGTTTATAGTGATGGCAGTGTAGATATTTCCATGTTTATACAGATCACGTTGTAGATATTTCCTTGTTTATACAAATAGAGGTGTAGTTATTTCCATGTTTATACAGATAGCGGTGCAGATATTTCCTTGTTTATACAAATTGCACTGTAGATATTTCCATGTTTATACATATCACGGTGTAGATATTTCCTTGTTTATACAAATAGCAGTGTAGTTATTTCCATGTTTATACAGATAGCGGTGTAGATATTTCCATGTATATACAGATGGCTGTGTAGATATTTCCATGTTTATACAGATGGCTGTGTAGATATTTCTATGTTTATACAGATGACTTGTAGGTATTTCCATGTTTATACAGATGGCGGTGAAGATATTTCCATGTTTATAGAGATACCTGTGTAGATATATCCATGTTTATACAGATAGCGGTGTAGATATTTCCATGTTTATACAGATCGTGGTGTAGATATTTCCATGTTTATGCAGATCGCGGTGTAGATATTTCCATGTTTATATAGATAGCGGTGTAGATATTTCCATGTTTTTACAGATATTGTTGTAGATATTTCCATGTTTACACAGATTGAGGTGTAGGTATTTCCATCTTTCTACAGATGGCATTGTAGATATTTCCATGTTTATACAGATGGCGGTGTAGATATTTCCATGTTTATATAGGTGGTGGTGTAGATATTACCATGTTTATACAGATAGCTTTGTAGATATTTCCATGTTTATACAGATCGTTGTGAAGATATTTCCATGTTTATACAGATCGCGGTGTAGATATTTCCATGTTTATACAGATCGCGGTGTAGATATTTCCATGTTTATACAGATGGCGGTGTAGATATTTCCATGTTTATAGAGATCGCAGTGTAGATATTTCCATGTTCATAGAGATAACGGTGTAGATATATCCATGTTCATAGAGATAGCAGTGAGGATATTTCCATGTTTATACAGATAGCAGTGTAGATATTTCCATTTTTATAGAGATAGCAGTTTTGATACTTCATATTTATACAGATAGCGGTGTAGATATTTCCATGTTAATACAGATTGCGGTGTAGATATTTCCATGTTTATACAGTTAGCGGTGTAGATATTTCCACGTTTATACAGATGGCGGTGTAGATATTTCCATCTTTCTACAAATGGCAGTGTAGATATTTCCATGTTTATAGAGATGGCGGTGTAGATATTTCCATGTTTATATAGACGGCAATGTAGATATTTTCTTGTTTATGTAGATGGCGTTGTAGATATCTCCATGTTTAAAGAGATGGCGGTGTACATATTTCCATGTTTATAGAGACAGCGGTGTAGGTATTTCCATGTTTATACAGATAGCGGTGCAGATATTTCCATGTTTATACAGATTCCTATGCAGATATTTCCATATTTATACAGAGGTCTGTGTAGATATTTCTATGTTTATGCATATGGCAGTGTAGATATTTCCATGTTCCTACACATGACTGTGTAGGCATTTCCATGTTTATACAGATGGCTTTGTAGATATTTCCATGTTTATAGAGATAGCGGTGCAGATATTTCCATGTTTATACAGATAGCGGTGTGTATATTTCCATGTTTATTCAGATCGTGGTGTAGATATTTCCATGTTTATACAGATACCGGTGTAGATATTTCCATGTTTATACAGAGCGCAGTGTAGATATTTCCATATTTATAGAGACAGAAGTGTAGATATTTCCATGTTTGTACAGATGGCGGTGTTGATGTTTCCATCTATACACAGATTGCCGTGTAGGTATTTCCATTTGTATACAGATGGCATTATAGATATTTCCATGTTTATACAGATGGTGGTGTAGATATTTCCATGTTTATACAGATGACTGTATAGATATTTCCATGTTTTTACAGATGGCATTGTAGATATTTCCAGGTTTATAGAGATAGCGGTGTAGATATTTCCATGTTTATACAGATTGCGGTTTAGCTATTTCCATGTTTATACAGACCGCGGTGTAGATATTTCCATGTTTATACAGATAGCGGTGCAGATATTTCCATGTTTGTACAGATGGCGGTGTTGATATTTCCATCTATACACTGATGAACGTGTAGATATTTCCATCTTTATACAGATGGCGGCGCGGATATTTCCATGGATATGTAGAAGGCAGTGTAGTTATTTCCATGTATATACAGATAACGGTGTAGTTATTTCCATGTTTATATAGATAGCGGTGTAGATATTTCCATGTATATACACATGGCTGTGTAGATATTTCCATGTTTATACAGATGGCAGTGTAGCTATTTCCATGTTTATACCGATAACTTTGTAAGTATTTCCATGTTTCTACAGATGATGGTGTAGATATTTCGATGTTTATAGAGATAGCAGTGGAGATATTTCCTTGTTTATAGAGATAGCGGTGTAGATATTTCCACGTTTATACTGATTGCGGTGTAGATTTTTCCATGTTTATAAAGATAGCGGTGTTGATATTTCCATGTTTATACAGATAGGGGTGTAGATATTTCTATGTTTATAGAGATGGCGGTGTAGATATTTCCATGTTTATACAGAACACGTTGTAGATATTTCCTTGTTTATACAAATAGCGGTGTAGTTATTTCCATGTTTATACAGATAGCGGTGTAGATATTTCTTTGTTTATACAAATATCACTGTAGTTATTTCCATGTTTATACAGATCACGGTGTAGATATTTCCTTGTTTATACAAATAGCGGTGTAGATATTTCCATGTTTATACAGATAGCGGTGTAGATATTTCCATGTATATACAGAAGGCTGTGTAGATATTTCCATGTTTATACAGATGGCTGTGTAGATATTTCCATGTTTATACAGATGACTTGTAGGTATTTCCATGTTTATACAGATGGCGGTGAAGATATTTCCATGTTTATAGAGATAGCTGTGTAGATATTTCCATGTTTATACAGATAGCGGTGTAGATATTTCCATGTTTACACAGATCTCTGTGTAGATATTTCCATGTTTATGCAGATCGCGGTGTAGATATTTCCATGTTTATACAGATAGCGGTGTAGATATTTCCATGTTTTACAGATATTGTTGTAGATATTTCCATGTTTACACAGATTGCGGTGTAGTTATTTCCATCTTTCTACAGATGGCATTGTAGATATTTCCATGTTTATACAGTTGGCGGTGTAGATATTTCCATGTTTATATAGATGGTGGTGTAGATATTACCATGTTTATACAGATAGCTTTGTAGATATTTCCATGTTTATATAGATGGCGGTGTAGATATTTCCATGTTCATTGTGATAACGGTGTAGATATATCCATGTTCATAGAGATAGCAGTGAGGATATTTCCATGTTTATACAGATAGCAGTGTAGATATTTCCATTTTTATAGAGATAGCGGTTTTGATATTTCATATTTATACAGATAGCGGTGTAGATATTTCCATGTTTATACAGATTGCGGTGTAGATATTTCCATGTTGATACCGTTAGTGGTGTAGATATTTCCACATTTATACAGATGGCGGTGTAGATATTTCCATCTTTCTACAAATGGCAGTGTAGATATTTCCAAGTTTATAGAGATGGCGGTGTAGATATTTCCATGTTTATATAGATGGCAATGTAGATATTTTCTAGTTTATGTAGGTGGCGTTGTAGATATCTGCATGTTTAAAGAGATGGCGGTGTACATATTTCCATGTTTATAGAGACAGCGGTGTAGGTATTTCCATGTTTATACAGATAGCGGTGCAGATATTTCTATGTTTATACAGATTCCTATACAGATATTTCCATATTTATACAGAGGGCTGTGTAGATATTTCTATGTTTATACAGATGGCAGTGTGGATATTTCCGTGTTCCTACACATGACTTTGTAGGCATTTCCATGTTTATACAGATGGCTTTGTAGATATTTCCATGTTTATAGAGATAGCGGTACAGATATTTCCATGTTTATACCGATAGCGGTGTATATATTTCCATGTTTATACAGATCGTGGTGTAGATATTTCCATGTTTATACAAACACCGGTGTAAATATTTCCATGTTTATACAGAGCGCGGTGTAGATATTTCCATGTTTATAGAGATAGCAGTGTAGATATTTCCATGTTTGTACAGATGGCGGTATTGATATTTCCATCTATACACAGATTGCCGTGTAGGTATTTCCATGTGTATACAGATGGCATTGTAGATATTTCCATTTTTATACAGATGGCGGTATAGATCTTTCCTTGTTTATAGAGATAGCGGTGTAGATATTTCCATATTTATACAGATAACGGTGTAGGAATTTCCATGTTTATACAAATAGCAGTGTAGTTATTTCCATGTTTATACAGATAGCGGTGTAGATATTTCCATGTATATACAAATGGCTGTGTAGATATTTCCATGTTTATACAGATGGCTGTGTAGATATTTCCATGTTTATATAGATGACTTGTAGGTATTTCCATGTTTATACAGATGGCGGTGAAGATATTTCCATGTTTATAGAGATACCTGTGTAAATATATCCATGTTTATACAGATAGCGGTGTAGATATTTCCATGTTTATACAGATCGTGGTGTAGATATATCCATGTTTATGCAGATCACCGTGTAGATATTTCCATGTTTATATAGATAGCGGTGTAAGTATTTCCATGTTTTTACAGATATTGTTGTAGATATTTCCATGTTTACACAGATTGAGGTGTAGGTATTTCCATCTTTCTACAGATGGCATTGTAGATATTTCCATGTTTATACAGATGGCGGTGTAGATATTTCCATGTTTATATAGATGGTGGTGTAGATATTACCAAGTTTATACAGATAGCTTTGTAGATATTTCCATGTTTATACAGATCATGGTGAAGATATTTCCATGTTTATACAGATCGCGGTGTAGATATTTCCATGTTTATACAGATCACGGTGTAGATATTTCCATGTTTATACAGATGGCGGTGTAGATATTTCCATGTTTATAGAGATGGCAGTGTAAATATTTCCATGTTCATTGAGATAACGGTGTAGATATATCCATGTTCATAGAGATAGCAGTGAGGATATTTCCATGTTTATACAGATAGCAGTGTAGTTATTTCCATTTTTATAGAGATAGCAGTTTTGATACTTTATATTTATACAGATAGCGGTGTAGATATTTCCATGTTTATACAGATTGCGGTGTAGATATTTCCATGTTTATACAGTTAGCGGTGCAGATATTTCCACGTTTATACAGATGGCGGTGTAGATATTTCCTTCTTTCTACAAATGGCAGTGTAGTTATTTCCATGTTTATAGAGATGGCGGTGTAGATATTTCCATGTTTATATAGATGGCAATGTAGATATTTTCTTGTTTATGTAGATGGCGTTGTAGATATCTCCATGTTTAAAGAGATGGTGGTGTACATATTTCCATGTTTATAGAGACAGCGGTGTAGGTATTTCCATGTTTATACAGATAGCGGTGCAGATATTTCCATGTTTATACAGATTCCTATGCAGATATTTCCATATTTATACAGAGGGTTGTGTAGATATTTCTATGTTTATACAGATGGCAGTGTAGATATTTCCATGTTCCTACACATGACTGTGTAGGCATTTCCATGTTTATACAGATGGCTTTGTAGATATTTCCATGTTTATAGAGATAGCGGTGCAGATATTTCCATGTTTATACAGATAGCGGTGTATATATTTCCATGTTTATACAGATCGTGGTGTAGATATTTCCATGTTTATACAGATACCGGTGTAGATATTTCCATGTTTCTACAGAGTGCAGTGTAGATATTTCCGTATTTATAGAGATAGAATTGTAGATATTTCCATGTTTACACAGATAGCGGTTTAGCCATTTCCATGTTTATACAGACCGTGGTGTAGATGTTTCCATGTTTATACAGAGAGCGGTGCAGATATTTCCATGTTTGTACAGATGGCGGTGTTGATATTTCCATCTATACACTGATGACCGTGTAGATATTTCCATGTTTATTCAGATGGCGGCGCAGATATTTCCATGGATATGTAGAAGGCAGTGTAGTTATTTCCATGTACATACAGATAACGGTGTAGTTATTTCCATGTTTATATAGATAGCGGTGTAGATATTTCCATGTATATACACATGGCTGTGTAGATATTTCCATGTTTATACAGATGGCAGTGTAGCTATTTCCATGTTTATACCGATAACTTTGTAAGTATTTCCATGTTTATACAGATGGCGGTGTAGATATTTCGATGTTTATAGAGATAGCAGTGGAGATATTTCCATGTTTATAGAGATAGCGGTGCAGATATTTCCATGTTTATACAGATTCCTATGCAGATATTTCCATATTTATACAGAGGTCTGTGTAGATATTTCTATGTTTATGCAGATGGCAGTGTAGATATTTCCATGTTCCTACACATGACTGTGTAGGCATTTCCATGTTTATACAGATGGCTTTGTAGATATTTCCATGTTTATAGAGATAGCGGTGCAGATATTTCCATGTTTATACAGATAGCGGTGTGTATATTTCCATGTTTATTCAGATCGTGGTGTAGATATTTCCATGTTTATACAGATACCGGTGTAGATATTTCCATGTTTATACAGAGCGCAGTGTAGATATTTCCATATTTATAGAGACAGAAGTGTAGATATTTCCATGTTTGTACAGATGGCGGTGTTGATGTTTCCATCTATACACAGATTGCCGTGTAGGTATTTCCATGTGTATACAGATGGCATTATAGATATTTCCATGTTTATACAGATGGTGGTGTAGATATTTCCATGTTTATACAGATGACTGTATAGATATTTCCATGTTTTTACAGATGGCATTGTAGATATTTCCATCTTTATAGAGATAGCGGTGTAGATATTTCCATGTTTATACAGATTGCGGTTTAGCTATTTCCATGTTTATACAGACCGCGGTGTAGATATTTCCATGTTTATACAGATAGCGGTGCAGATATTTCCATGTTTGTACAGATGGCGGTGTTGATATTTCCATCTATACACTGATGAACGTGTAGATATTTCCATCTTTATACAGATGGCGGCGCAGATATTTCCATGGATATGTAGAAGGCAGTGTAGTTATTTCCATGTATATACAGATAACGGTGTAGATATTTCCATGTTTATATAGATAGCGGTGTAGATATTTCCATGTATATACACATGGCTGTGTAGATATTTCCATGTTTATACAGATGGCAGTGTAGCTATTTCCATGTTTATACCGATAACTTTGTAAGTATTTCCATGTTTCTACAGATGATGGTGTAGATATTTCGATGTTTATAGAGATAGCAGTGGAGATATTTCCTTGTTTATAGAGATAGCGGTGTAGATATTTCCACGTTTATACTGATTGCGGTGTAGATTTTTCCATGTTTATAAAGATAGCGGTGTTGATATTTCCAAGTTTATACAGATAGGGGTGTAGATATTTCTATGTTTATAGAGATGGCGGTGTAGATATTTCCATGTTTATACAGAACACGTTGTAGATATTTCCTTGTTTTTACAAATAGCGGTGTAGTTATTTCCATGTTTATACAGATAGCGGTGTAGATATTTCTTTGTTTATACAAATATCACTGTAGATATTTCCATGTTTATACATATCACGGTGTAGATATTTCCTTGTTTATACAAATAGCGGTGTAGATATTTCCATGTTTATACAGATAGCGGTGTAGATATTTCCATGTATATACAGAAGGCTGTGTAGATATTTCCATGTTTATACAGATGGCTGTGTAGATATTTCCATGTTTATACAGATGACTTGTAGGTATTTCCATGTTTATACAGATGGCGGTGAAGATATTTCCATGTTTATAGAGATAGCTGTGTAGATATTTCCATGTTTATACAGATAGCGGTGTAGATATTTCCATGTTTACACAGATCTCTGTGTAGATATTTCCATGTTTATGCAGATCGCGGTGTAGATATTTCCATGTTTATACAGATAGCAGTGTAGATATTTCCATGTTTTACAGATATTGTTGTAGATATTTCCATGTTTACACAGATTGCGGTGTAGTTATTTCCATCTTTCTACAGATGGCATTGTAGATATTTCCATGTTTATACAGTTGGCGGTGTAGATATTTCCATGTTTATATAGATGGTGGTGTAGATATTACCATGTTTATACAGATAGCTTTGTAGATATTTCCATGTTTATATAGATGGCGGTGTAGATATTTCCATGTTCATTGTGATAACGGTGTAGATATATCCATGTTCATAGAGATAGCAGTGAGGATATTTCCATGTTTATACAGATAGCAGTGTAGATATTTCCATTTTTATAGAGATAGCGGTTTTGATATTTCATATTTATACAGATAGCGGTGTAGATATTTCCATGTTTATACAGATTGCGGTGTAGATATTTCCATGTTGATGCAGTTAGTGGTGTAGATATTTCCACATTTATACAGATGGCGGTGTAGATATTTCCATCTTTCTACAAATAGCAGTGTAGATATTTCCAAGTTTATAGAAATGGCGGTGTAGATATTTCCATGTTTATATAGATGGCAATGTAGATATTTTCTAGTTTATGTAGGTGGCGTTGTAGATATCTGCATGTTTAAGGAGATGGCGGTGTACATATTTCCATGTTTATAGAGACAGCGGTGTAGGTATTTCCATGTTTATACAGATAGCGGTGCAGATATTTCTATGTTTATACAGATTCCTATACAGATATTTCCATATTTATACAGAGGGCTGTGTAGATATTTCTATGTTTATACAGATGGCAGTGTGGATATTTCCGTGTTCCTACACATGACTTTGTAGGCATTTCCATGTTTATACAGATGGCTTTGTAGATATTTCCATGTTTATAGAGATAGCGGTACAGATATTTCCATGTTTATACCGATAGCGGTGTATATATTTCCATGTTTATACAGATCGTGGTGTAGATATTTCCATGTTTATACAAACACCGGTGTAAATATTTCCATGTTTATACAGAGCGCGGTGTAGATATTTCCATGTTTATAGAGATAGCAGTTTAGATATTTCCATGTTTGTACAGATGGCGGTATTGATATTTCCATCTATACACAGATTGCCGTGTAGGTATTTCCATGTGTATACAGATGGCATTGTAGATATTTCCATTTTTATACAGATGGCGGTATAGATCTTTCCTTGTTTATAGAGATAGCGGTGTAGATATTTCCATATTTATACAGATAACGGTGTAGGAATTTCCATGTTTATACAAATAGCAGTGTAGTTATTTCCATGTTTATACAGATAGCGGTGTAGATATTTCCATGTATATACAAATGGCTGTGTAGATATTTCCATGTTTATACAGATGGCTGTGTAGATATTTCCATGTTTATATAGATGACTTGTAGGTATTTCCATGTTTATACAGATGGCGGTGAAGATATTTCCATGTTTATAGAGATACCTGTGTAGATATATCCATGTTTATACAGATAGCGGTGTAGATATTTCCATGTTTATACAGATCGTGGTGTAGATATATCCATGTTTATGCAGATCACCGTGTAGATATTTCCATGTTTATATAGATAGCGGTGTAAGTATTTCCATGTTTTTACAGATATTGCTGTAGATATTTCCATGTTTACACAGATTGAGGTGTAGGTATTTCCATCTTTCTACAGATGGCATTGTAGATATTTCCATGTTTATACAGATGGCGGTGTAGATATTTCCATGTTTATATAGATGGTGGTGTAGATATTACCAAGTTTATACAAATAGCTTTGTAGATATTTCCATGTTTATACAGATCATGGTGAAGATATTTCCATGTTTATACAGATCGCGGTGTAGATATTTCCATGTTTATACAGATCACGGTGTAGATATTTCCATGTTTATACAGATGGCGGTTTAGATATTTCCATGTTTATAGAGATGGCAGTGTAAATATTTCCATGTTCATTGAGATAACGGTGTAGATATATCCATGTTCATAGAGATAGCAGTGAGGATATTTCCATGTTTATACAGATAGCAGTGTAGTTATTTCCATTTTTATAGAGATAGCAGTTTTGATACTTTATATTTATACAGATAGCGGTGTAGATATTTCCATGTTTATACAGATTGCGGTGTAGATATTTCCATGTTTATACAGTTAGCGGTGCAGATATTTCCACGTTTATACAGATGGCGGTGTAGATATTTCCTTCTTTCTACAAATGGCAGTGTAGATATTTCCATGTTTATAGAGATGGCGGTGTAGATATTTCCATGTTTATACAGATGGCAATGTAGATATTTTCTTGTTTATGTAGATGGCGTTGTAGATATCTCCATGTTTAAAGAGATGGCGGTGTACATATTTCCATGTTTATAGAGACAGCGGTGTAGGTATTTCCATGTTTATACAGATAGCGGTGCAGATATTTCCATGTTTATACAGATTCCTATGCAGATATTTCCATATTTATACAGAGGGTTGTGTAGATATTTCTATGTTTATACAGATGGCAGTGTAGATATTTCCATGTTCCTACACATGACTGTGTAGGCATTTCCATGTTTATACAGATGGCTTTGTAGATATTTCCATGTTTATAGAGATAGCGGTGCAGATATTTCCATGTTTATACAGATAGCGGTGTATATATTTCCATGTTTATACAGATCGTGGTGTAGATATTTCCATGTTTATACAGATACCGGTGTAGATATTTCCATGTTTCTACAGAGTGCAGTGTAGATATTTCCATATTTATAGAGATAGAAGTGTAGATATTTCCATGTTTACACAGATAGCGGTTTAGCCATTTCCATGTTTATACAGACCGTGGTGTAGATGTTTCCATGTTTATACAGAGAGCGGTGCAGATATTTCCATGTTTGTACAGATGGCGGTGTTGATATTTCCATCTATACACTGATGACCGTGTAGATATTTCCATGTTTATTCAGATGGCGGCGCAGATATTTCCATGGATATGTAGAAGGCAGTGTAGTTATTTCCATGTACATACAGATAACGGTGTAGTTATTTCCATGTTTATATAGATAGCGGTGTAGATATTTCCATGTATATACACATGGCTGTGTAGATATTTCCATGTTTATACAGATGGCAGTGTAGCTATTTCCATGTTTATACCGATAACTTTGTAAGTATTTCCATGTTTATACAGATGGCGGTGTAGATATTTCGATGTTTATAGAGATAGCAGTGGAGATATTTCCATGTTTATAGAGATAGCGGTGTAGATATTTCCACGTTTATACTGATCGCGGTGTAGATTTTTCCATGTTTATAAAGATAGCGGTGTGGATATTTCCATGTTTGTACAGATAGGGGTGTAGATATTTCTATGTTTATAGAGATGGCGGTGTAGATATTTCCATGTTTATACAGATCACGTTGTAGATATTTCCTTGTTTATTCAAATAGCGGTGTAGTTATTTCCATGTTTATACAGATAGCGGTGTAGATATTTCTTTGTTTATACAAATAGCACTGTAGTTATTTCCATGTTTATACAGATCACGGTGTAGATATTTCCTTGTTTATACAAATAGCGGTGTAGATATTTCCATGTTTATACAGATAGCGGTGTAGATATTTCCATGTATATACAGAAGGCTGTGTAGATATTTCCATGTTTATACAGATGGCTGTGTAGATATTTCCATGTTTATACAGATGACTTGTAGGTATTTCCATGTTTATACAGATGGCGGTGAAGATATTTCCATGTTTATAGAGATAGCTGTGTAGATATTTCCATGTTTATACAGATAGCGGTGTAGATATTTCCATGTTTACACAGATCGCTGTGTAGATATTTCCATGTTTATGCAGATCGCGGTGTAGATATTTCCATGTTTATACAGATAGCGGTGTAGATATTTCCATGTTTTTACAAATATTGTTGTAGATATTTCCATGTTTACACAGATTGCGGTGTAGGTATTTCCATCTTTCTACAGATGGCATTGTAGATATTTCCATGTTTATACAGACGGCGGTGTAGATATTTCCATGTTTATATAGATGGTGGTGTAGATATTACCATGTTTATACAGATAGCTTTGTAGTTATTTCCATGTTTATACAGATCGTGGTGAAGATATTTCCATGTTTATACAGCTCGCGGTGTAGATATTTCCATGTTTATACAGATCGCGGTGTAGATATTTCCATGTTTATACAGATGGCAGTGTAGATATTTCCATGTTTATACAGTTAGCGGTGTAGATATTTCCACGTTTACAGATGGCGGTGTAGATATTTCCATCTTTCTACAAATGGCAGTGTAGATATTTCCATGTTTATAGAGATGGCGGTGTAAATATTTCCATGTTTATATAGATGGCAATGGAGATATTTTCTTGTTTATGTAGATGGCGTTGTAGATATCTCCATGTTTAAAGAGATGGCGGTGTACATATTTCCATGTTTATAGAGACAGCGGTGTAGGTATTTCCATATTTATACAGATAGCGGTGCAGATATTTCCATGTTTATACAGATTCCTATGCAGATATTTCCATATTTATACAGAGGGCTGTGTAGATATTTCTATGTTTATACAGATGGCAGTGTAGATATTTCCATGTTCCTACACATGACTGTGTAGGCATTTCCATGTTTATACAGATGGCTTTGTAGATATTTCCATGTTTATAGAGATAGCGGTGCAGATATTTCCATGTTTATACAGATAGCGGTGTACATATTTCCATGTTTATACAGATCGTGGTGTAGATATTTCCATGTTTATACAGATACCGGTGTAGATATTTCCATGTTTATACAGAGTGCAGTGTAGATATTTCCATATTTATAGAGATACAAGTGTAGATATTTCCATGTTTGTACAGATGGCGGTGTTGATGTTTCCATCTATACACAGATTGCCGTGTAGGTATTTCCATGTGTATACAGATGGCATTATAGATATTTCCATGTTTATACAGATGGTGGTGTAGATATTTCCATGTTTATACAGATGACTGTATAGATATTTCCATGTTTTTACAGATGGCATTGTAGATATTTCCATGTTTATAGAGATAGCGGTGTAGATATTTCCATGTTTATACAGACCGCGGTGTAGATATTTCCATGTTTATACAGATAGCGGTGCAGATATTTCCATGTTTGTACAGATGGCGGTGTTGATATTTCCATCTATACACTGATGACCGTGTAGATATTTCCATGTTTATTCAGATGGCGGCGCAGATGTTTCCATGGATATGTAGAAGGCAGTGTAGTTATTTCCATGTATATACAGATAACGGTGTAGATATTTCCATGTTTATATAGATAGCGGTGTAGATATTTCCATGTATATACACATGGCTGTGTAGATATTTCCATGTTTATACAGATGGCAGTGTAGCTATTTCCATGTTTATACCGATAACTTTGTAAGTATTTCCATGTTTATACAGATGGCGGTGTAGATATTTCGATGTTTATAGAGATAGCAGTGGAGATATTTCCATGTTTATAGAGATAGCGGTGTAGATATTTCCACGTTTATACTGATCGCGGTGTAGATTTTTCCATGTTTATAAAGATAGCGGTGTGGATATTTCCATGTTTGTACAGATAGGGGTGTAGATATTTCTATGTTTATAGAGATGGCGGTGTAGATATTTCCATGTTTATACAGATCACGTTGTAGATATTTCCTTGTTTATTCAAATAGCGGTGTAGTTACTTCCATGTTTATACAGATAGCGGTGTAGATATTTCTTTGTTTATACAAATAGCACTGTAGTTATTTCCATGTTTATACAGATCACGGTGTAGATATTTCCTTGTTTATACAAATAGCGGTGTAGATATTTCCATGTTTATACAGATAGCGGTGTAGATATTTCCATGTATATACAGAAGGCTGTGTAGATATTTCCATGTTTATACAGATGGCTGTGTAGATATTTCCATGTTTATACAGATGACTTGTAGGTATTTCCATGTTTATACAGATGGCGGTGAAGATATTTCCATGTTTATATAGATGACTTGTAGGTATTTCCATGTTTATACAGATGGCGGTGAAGATATTTCCATGTTTATAGAGATACCTGCGTAGATATATCCATGTTTATACAGATAGCGGTGTAGATATTTCCATGTTTATACAGATCGTGGTGTAGATATTTCCATGTTTATGCAGATCACCGTGTAGATATTTCCATGTTTATATAGATAGCGGTGTAGGTATTTCCATGTTTTTACAGATATTGTTGTAAATATTTCCATGTTTACACAGATTGAGGTGTAGGTATTTCCATCTTTCTACAGATGGTATTGTAGATATTTCCATGTTTATACAGATGGTGGTGTAGATTTTTCCATGTTTATATAGATGGTGGTGTAGATATTACCAAGTTTATACAGATAGCTTTGTAGATATTTCCATGTTTATACAGATCGTGGTGAAGATATTTCCATGTTTATACAGCTCGCGGTGTAGATATTTCCATGTTTATACACATCGCGGTGTAGATATTTCCATGTTTATACAGATGGCGGTGTAGATATTACCATGTTTATAGAGATGGCAGTGTAGATATTTCCATGTTCATTGAGATAACGGTGTAGATATATCCATGTTCATAGAGATAGTAGTGAGGATATTTCCATGTTTATACAGATAGCAGTGTAGATATTTCCATTTTTATAGAGATAGCAGTTTTGATACTTCATATTTATACAGATAGCGGTGAAGATATTTCCATGTTTATACAGATTGCGGTGTAGATATTTCCATGTTTATACAGTTAGCGGTGTAGATATTTCCACGTTTATACAGATGGCGGTGTAGATAATTCCATCTTTCTACAAATGACAGTGTAGATATTTCCATGTTTTTAGAGATGGCGGTGAAGATATTTCCATGTTTATATAGATGGCAATGTAGATATTTTCTTGTTTATGTAGATGGCGTTGTAGATATCTCCATGTTTAAAGAGATGGCGGTGTACATATTTCCATGTTTATAGAGACAGCGGTGTAGGTATTTCCATGTTTATACAGATAGCGGGGCAGATATTTCCATGTTTATACAGATTCCTATGCAGATATTTCCATATTTATTCAGAGGGTTGTGTAGATATTTCTATGTTTATACAGATGGCAGTGTAGATATTTCCATGTTCCTACTCATGACTGTGTAACCATTTCCATGTTTATACAGATGGCTTTGTAGATATTTCCATGTTTATAGAGATAGCGGTGCAGATATTTCCATGTTTATACAGATAGCGGTGTATATATTTCCATGTTTATACAGATCGCGGTGTAGACACTTCCATGTTTATACAGATACCGGTGTAGATATTTCCATGTTTATACAGAGCGCAGTCTAGATATTTCCATATTTATAGAGATAAAAGTGTAGATATTTCCATGTTTACACAGATAGCGGTTTAGCTATTTCCATGCTTATACAGACCGCGGTGTAGATATTTCCATGTTTATACAGACAGCGGTGCAGATATTTCCATGTTTGTACAGATGGCGGTGTTGATATTTCCATCTATACACTGATGACCGTGTAGATATTTCCATGTTTATTCAGATGGCGGCGCAGATATTTCCATGGATATGTAGAAGGCAGTGTAGTTATTTCCATGTATATACAGATAACGGTGTAGTTATTTCCATGTTTATATAGATAGCGGTGTAGATATTTCCATGTATATACACATGGCTGTGTAGATATTTCCATGTTTATACAGATGGCAGTGTAGCTATTTCCATGTTTATACTGATAACTTTGTAAGTATTTCCATGTTTATACAGATGGCGGTGTAGATATTTCGATGTTTATAGAGATAGCAGTGGAGATATTTCCATGTTTATAGAGATAGCGGTGTAGATATTTCCACGTTTATACTGATCGCGGTGTAGATTTTTCCATGTATATAAAGATAGCGGTGTGGATATTTCCATGTTTATACAGATAGGGGTGTAGATATTTCTATGTTTATAGAGATGGCGGTGTAGATATTTCCATGTTTATACAGATCACGTTGTAGATATTTCCTTGTTTATTCAAATAGCAGTGTAGTTATTTCCATGTTTATACAGATAGCGGTGTAGATATTTCTTTGTTTATACAAATAGCACTGTAGTTATTTCCATGTTTATACAGATCACGGTGTAGATATTTCCTTGTTTATACAAATAGCGGTGTAGATATTTCCATGTTTATACAGATAGCGGTGTAGATATTTCCATGTATATACAGAAGGCTGTGTAGATATTTCCATGTTTATACAGATGGCTGTGTAGATATTTCCATGTTTATACAGATGACTTGTAGGTATTTCCATGTTTATACAGATGGCGGTGTAGATATTTCCATGTTTATAGAGATAGCTGTGTAGATATTTCCATGTTTATACAGATAGCGGTGTAGATATTTCCATGTTTACACAGATCGCTGTGTAGATATTTCCATGTTTATGCAGATCGCGGTGTAGATATTTCCATGTTTATACAGATAGCGGTGTAGATATTTCCATGTTTTTACAGATATTGTTGTAGATATTTCCATGTTTACACAGATTGCGGTGTAGGTATTTCCATCTTTCTACAGATGGCATTGTAGATATTTCCATGTTTATACAGACGGCGGTGTAGATATTTCCATGTTTATATAGATGGTGGTGTAGATATTACCATGTTTATACAGATAGCTTTGTAGTTATTTCCATGTTTATGCAGATCGTGGTGAAGATATTTCCATGTTTATACAGATCGCGGTGTAGATATTTCCATGTTTATACAGATGGCAGTGTAGATATTTCCATGTTTATACAGTTAGCGAGGTAGATATTTCCACGTTTACAGATGGCGGTGTAGATATTTCCATCATTCTACAAATGGCAGTGTAGATATTTCCATGTTTATAGAGATGGCGGTGTAAATATTTCCATGTTTATATAGATGGCAATGGAGATATTTTCTTGTTTATGTAGATGGCGTTGTAGATATCTCCATGTTTAAAGAGATGGCGGTGTACATATTTCCATGTTTATAGAGACAGCGGTGTAGGTATTTCCATATTTATACAGATAGCGGTGCAGATATTTCCATGTTTATACAGATTCCTATGCAGATATTTCCATATTTATACAGAGGGCTGTGTAGATATTTCTATGTTTATACAGATGGCAGTGTAGATATTTCGATGTTCCTACACATGACTGTGTAGGCATTTCCATGTTTATACAGATGGCTTTGTAGATATTTCCATGTTTATAGAGATAGCGGTGCAGATATTTCCATGTTTATACAGATAGCGGTGTACATATTTCCATGTTAATACAGATCGTGGTGTAGATATTTCCATGTTTATACAGATACCGGTGTAGATATTTCCATGTTTATACAGAGTGCAGTGTAGATATTTCCATATTTATAGAGATACAAGTGTAGATATTTCCATGTTTGTACAGATGGCGGTGTTGATGTTTCCATCTATACACAGATTGCCGTGTAGGTATTTCCATGTGTATACAGATGGCATTATAGATATGTCCATGTTTATACAGATGGTGGTGTAGATATTTCCATGTTTATACAGATGACTGTATAGATATTTCCATGTTTTTACAGATGGCATTGTAGATATTTCCATGTTTATAGAGATAGCGGTGTAGATATTTCCATGTTTATACAGACCGCGGTGTAGATATTTCCATGTTTATACAGATAGCGGTGCAGATATTTCCATGTTTGTACAGATGGCGGTGTTGATATTTCCATCTATACACTGATGACCGTGTAGATATTTCCATGTTTATACAGATGGCGGCGCAGATATTTCCATGGATATGTAGAAGGCAGTGTAGTTATTTCCATGTATATACAGATAACGGTGTAGTTATTTCCATGTTTATATACATAGCGGTGTAGATATTTCCATGTTTATACACATGGCTGTGTAGATATGTCCATGTTTATACAGATTGCAGTGTAGCTATTTCCATGTTTATACCGATAACTTTGCAAGTATTTCCATGTTTATACAGATGGCGGTGTAGATATTTCGATGTTTAAAGAGATAGCAGTGGAGATATTTCCATGTTTATAGAGATAGCAGTGTAGATATTTCCACGTTTATACTGATCGCGTTGTAGATTTTTCCATGTTTATAAAGATATCAGTGTGGATATTTCCATGTTTATACAGATAGGGGTGTAGATATTTCTAAGTTTATAGAGATGACAGTGTAGATATTTCCATGTTTGTACAGATCACGTTGTAGATATTTCCTTGTTTATACAAATAGCGGTGTAGATATTTCCATGTTTATACAGATAGCGGTGTAGATATTTCTTTGTTTATACAAATAGCACTGTAGATATTTCCATGTTTATACAGATCACGGTGTAGATATTTCCTTGTTTATATAAATAGCGGTGTAGATATTTCCATGTTTATACAGATAGCGGTGTAGATATTTCCATGTATATACAGAAGGCTGTGTAGATATTTCCATGTTTATACAGATGGCTGTGTAGATATTTCCATGTTTATGCAGATGACTTGTAGGTATTTCCATGTTTATACAGATGGCGGTGAAGATATTTCCATGTTTATAGAGATAGCTGTGCAGATATTTCCATGTTTATACAGATAGCGATGTATATATTTCCATGTTTACACAGATCGCTGTGTAGATATTTCCATGTTTATGCAGATCGCGGTGTAGATATTTCCATGTTTATACAGATGGCGGTGTAGATATTTCCATGTTTATATAGATGGTGGTGTAGATATTACCATGTTTATACAGATAGCTTTGTTGATATTTCCATGTTTATAGAGATGGCGGTGTAGATATTTCCATGTTCATTGTGATAACGGTGTAGATATATCCATGTTCATAGAGATAGCGGTGAGGATATTTCCATGTTTATACAGATAGCAGTGTAGATATTTCCATTTTTATAGAGATAGCGGTTTTGATATTTCATATTTATACAGATAGCGGTGTAGATATTTCCTTGTTTATACAGATTGCGGTGTAGATATTTCCATGTTTATACAGTTAGTGGTGTAGATATTTCCACGTTTATACAGATGTCGGTGTAGATATTTCCATCTTTCTACAAATGGCAGTGTAGATATTTCCATGCTTATAGAGATGGCGGTGTACATATTTCCATGTTTATATAGATGGCAATGTAGATATTTTCTTGTTTATGTAGATGGCGTTGTAGATATCTGCATGTTTAAAGAGATGGCGGTGTACATATTTCCATGTTTATAGAGACAGCGGTGTAGGTATTTCCATGTTTATACAGATAGCGGTGCAGATATTTCCATGTTTATACAGATTCTTATGCAGATATTTCCATATTTATACAGAGGGCTCTGTAGATATTTCTATGTTTATTGAGATGGCAGTGTGGATATTTCCGTGTTCCAACACATGACTTTGTAGGCATTTCCATGTTTATACAGATGGCTTTGTAGATATTTCCATGTTTATAGAGATAGCGGTACAGATATTTCCATGTTTATACAGATAGCGGTGTATATATTTCCATGTTTATACAGATCGTGGTGTAGATATTTCCATGTTTATACAGACACCGGTGTAGATATTTCCATGTTTATACAGAGCGCGGTGTAGATATTTCCATGTTTATAGAGATAGCAGTGTAGATATTTCCATGTTTGTACAGATGGCGGTATTGATATTTCCATCTATACACAGATTGCCGTGTAGATATTTCCATGTGTGTACAGATGGCATTGTAGATATTTCCATGTTTATACAGATGGCGGTATAGATCTTTCCTTGTTTATAGAGATAGCGGTGTAGATATTTCCATATTTATACAGATAACGGTGTAGGAATTTCCATGTTTATACAAATAGCAGTGTAGTTATTTCCATGTTTATGCAGATAGCGGTGTAGATATTTCCATGTATATACAAATGGCTGTGTAGATATTTCCATGTTTATACAGATGGCTGTGTAGATATTTCCATGTTTATATAGATGACTTGTAGGTATTTCCATGTTTATACAGATGGCGGTGAAGATATTTCCATGTTTATAGAGATACCTGCGTAGATATATCCATGTTTATGCAGATAGCGGTGTAGATATTTCCATGTTTATAAAGATCGTGGTGTAGATATTTCCATGTTTATGCAGATCGCCGTGTAGATATTTCCATGTTTATATAGATATCGGTGTAGGTATTTCCATGTTTTTACAGATATTGTTGTAGATATTTCCATGTTTACACAGATTGAGGTGTAGGTATTTCCATCTTTCTACAGATGGTATTGTAGATATTTCCATGTTTATACAGATGGCGGTGTAGATTTTTCCATGTTTATATAGATGGTGGTGTAGATATTACCAAGTTTATACAGATAGCTTTGTAGATATTTCCAGGTTTACACAGATCGCTGTGTAGATATTTCCATGTTTATGCAGATCGCGGTGTAGATATTTCCATGTTTATACAGATAGTGGTGTAGATATTTCCATGTTTATATAGATGGTGGTGTAGATATTACCATGTTTATACAGATAGCTTTGTAGATATTTCCATGTTTATAGAGATGGCGGTGTAGATATTTCCTTGTTCATTGTGATAACGGTGTAGATATATCCATGTTCATAGAGATAGCAGTGAGGATATTTCCATGTTTATACAGACAGCAGTGTAGATATTTCCATTTTTATAGAGATAGCGGTTTTGATATTTCATATTTATACAGATAGCGGTGTAGATATTTCCTTGTTTATACAGATTGCGGTGTAGATATTTCCATGTTTATAGAGTTAGTGGTGTAGATATTTCCATGTTTATATAGATGGCAATGTAGATATTTTGTTGTTTATATAGAAGGCGTTGTAGATATCTGCATGTTTAAAGAGATGGCGGTGTACATATTTCCATGTTTATAGAGACAGCGGTGTAGGTATTTCCATGTTTATACAGATAGCGGTGCAGATATTTCCATGTTTATACAGATTCCTATACAGATATTTCCATATTTATACAGAGGGCTCTGTAGATATTTCTATGTTTATAGAGATGACAGTGTGGATATTTCCGTGTTCCTACACATGACTTTGTAGGCATTTCCATGTTTATACAGATGGCTTTGTAGATATTTCCATGTTTATAGAGATAGCGGTACAGATATTTCCATGTTTATACAGATATCGGTGTATATATTTCCATGTTTATACAGATCGTGGTGTAGATATTTCCATGTTTATACAGACACCGGTGTAGATATTTCCATGTTTATACAGAGCGCGGTGTATAAATTTCCATGCTGATACAGATAGCGGTGTAGATATTTCCATGTTTATACAGACCGCGGTGTAGATATTTCCATGTTTTTACAGATAGCGTTGCAGATATTTCCTTGTTTATACAAATAGCACTGTAGATATTTCCATGTTTATACAGATCGCGGTGTAGTTATTTCCTTGTTTATACAAATAGCAGTATAGTTATTTCCATGTTTATACAGATAGCGGTGTAGATATTTCCATGTTTTTACAGGTATTGTTGTAGATATTTCCATGTTTACACAGATTGAGGTGTAGGTATTTCCATCTTTCTACAGATGGCATTGTAGATATTTCCATATTTATAGAGATAGAAGTGTAGATATTTCCATGTTTGTACAGATGGCGGTGTTGATGTTTCCATGTTTGTACAGATTGCCGTGTAGGTATTTGCATGTGTATACAGATGGCATTAGAGATATGTCCATGTTTATACAGATGGTTGTGTAGCTATTTCCATGTTTATACAGATTGCGGTGTAGATATTTCCATGTTTATAGAGATAGCTGTGTAGATGTTTTCATGTTTATAGAGATAGCGCTGTAGATATTTCCATGTTTATACAGATAGCGGTGTAGATATTTCCATGTTTATACAGATCGCGGTGTAGGTATTTCCATGTTTATACAGATCGCGGTGCAGATATTTCCATGTTTTTACTGAAATTGGTGTAGATATTTCCATGTTTGCCCAGATTGCGGTGTAGATATTTCCATATTTATACAGATGGCGGTGTAGATATTTCCATGTTTATACACATGGCGGTGTAGATATTTCCATGTTTATATAGATGGTGGTGTAGATATTACCATGTTTTTACAGATAGCGGTGTAGATATTTCCATGTTTATACAGATCGAGGTGAAGATATTTCCATGTTTATACAGATCGTGGTGTAGATATTTCCATGTTTATACAGATCGCAGCGTAGATATTTCCATGTTTATACAGATAGCGGTGTATGTATTTCCATGTTTATACAGATGGCAGTGTAGATATTTCCATGTTTATAGAGATGGCGGTGTAGATATTTCCATGTTCATAGAGATAGCGGTGTAGATATATCCATGTTCATAGAGATAGCAGTGAGGATTTTTCCATGTTTATACAGATAGCTGTGTAGATATTTCCATTTTTATAGAGATAGCGGTTTTGATATTTCATATTTATACAGATAGCGGTGTAGATATTTCCATGTTTATACAGATTGCGGTGTAGATATTTCCATGTTTATACAGATAGCGGTGTAGATATTTCCACGTTTATACAGATGGCGGTGCAGATATTTCCATCTTTCTGCAAATGGCAGTGTAGATATTTCCATGTTTATAGAGATGGCGGTGTATATATTTCCATGTTTATATAGATGGCAATGTAGATATTTTCTTGTTTATGTAGATGGCGTTGTAGATATCTCCATGTTTAAAGAGATGGCGGTGTATATATTTCCATGTTGATGGAGATAGCGGTGTAGATATTTCCATGTTTATAGAGATAGCAGTGTAGATATTGCCATGTTTATAGAGATAGCGTTGTAGATATTTCCATATTTCTACAGATGACTGTGTAGATATTTCCAGGTTCGTACAGATGGCAGTCTAGGTATTTCCATGTTTATAGAGATAGCGTGTAGATATTTTCATGTTTATACAGATTGGGGTGGAGGTATGTACATGTTCATGCAGAGAGCAATGGAGATATTTCCACGTTAATACACATAGCGGTGTAGATATTTCCATGTTTATACAGATAGCGGTGTAGATATTTACATGTTTATACAGATGGCTGTGTCGATATTTCCATGTTTACGCAGAGTTCTCTGTAGATATTTCCATGTTTATATAGATGACAGTGTAGATATTTCCAGGTTTATACAGATGACTGTGTAGGTATTTCCATGTTAATACAGATGGCGGTGTAGATATTTCCATGTTTATAGAGATAGCGGTGTAGATATTTCCATGTTTATTGAGATAGCGGTGTAAATATTTCCATATTTTTACAGATGGTGTAGATATTTCCATGTTTTTACAGATAGCGGTGTAGTTATTTCCATCTTTATTCAGAGAGTGCTGTACATATTTCCATGTTTATACACATCCCCGTGTAGATATTTCCATGTTTATACAGATAACGTTGTAGATATTTCCATCTTTATAAAACGGTGGTGTAGATATTTTCATGTTCCTACACATGACTGTGTAGTTATTTCCATGTTTATACAGATGGCGGTGTAGATATTTCCATATTTATAGAGATAGCATTGTAGATATTTCAGGTTTATACAGATCGTGGTGTAGATATTTCCATGTTTATACAGATACAGGTGTAGATATTTCCATGTTTATACAGACTGCATTGTAGGTATTTCTATGTTTATACAGATAGCAGTGTAGTTATTTCCATGTATGTACAGATTGCGGTGTTGATATTTCAATATGTACACAGATTTCAGTGTAGATATATCCATCTTTATACAGATGGCGTTGTAGATATTTCCATGGATATGCAGATGGCGGTGTGGATATTTCCATGTTTATAGAGATAGCGGTGTAGGTATTTCCATGTTTATAGACATAGCGGTGTTGATATTTCCATGTTTATACAGACTGCAGTGTCGGTATTTCTCTGTTTATAAGATAGCGGTGTAGATATTTCCATGTTTGTACAGATGGCGGTGTTGACATTTCCATCTGTACACAGATTGCCGTGTAGATATTTCCATCTTTATACAGATGGCATTGTATATATTGCCATGGATATGCAGATTGCGGTGTAGGTGTTTCCATGTTTATAGACATAGCGGTGTAGGTATTTCCATGTTTATATAGATGGCGTTGTAGATATTTCCATGTTTATACCGATAGCGGTGTTGGAATTTCCACGTTTATACAGATAGCGATGTAGATATTTCCATGTTTATACAGCTCGCGGTGCAGATATTTATATCTTTATACAGATGGCATTATAGATATTTCCTTATTCACACAGATGGCAGTGTAGATGTTTCCATGTTTATACAGATGGCGGAGTAGTTAGTTCCATGTTTATGGAGAAGGCAGTGTAGATATTTTCATGTTTATAGAGATGGCGGTGTAGATATTTCCATGCTTATAGAGATAGCAGTGTAGATATTTACATGTTTATAGAGATGGCTGTGTAGATATTTCCATGTGTATACAGATGGCATTGTAGATATTTCCATGTTTATACAGATGACTGTATAGGTATTTCCATGTTTTTACCGATGGCAGTGCTGATATTTCCTTGTTTATACAGATAGCGGTGTAGATATTTCCATGTATAAACAGATGTCTCTGTAGATATTTCCATGTTTAAACAGATGGTGGTGTAGATATTTCCTTGTTTATACAAATAGTGGTGTATTTATTTCCATGTTTATACAGATAGCAGTGTAGATATTTCCATGTATATACAGACGGTTCTGTAGATATTTCCATGTTTATACAGATGGCTGTGTAGATATTTCCATGTTTAAACAGATGACTTTGTAGGTATTTCCATGTTTATACAGATTGTGGTGTAGATATTTCCATGTTTATAGAGATAGCTGTGTAGATATTTCCATGTTTATACAGATAGCGGTGTTGATATTTCCATGTTATACAGATCGCGGTGTAGATATTTCCATGTTTATACAGATCGCGGTGTAGATATTTCTATGTTCCTACACATGACTGTGTTGGTATTTCCATGTTTTCACAGATTTCTTTGTAGATATTTCCATGTTTATAGAGATAGCGGCGTAGATATTTCCATGTTTATACAGATAGCAGTGTAAATATTTCCATGTTTATACAGATCGTGGTGTAGAAATTTCCATGTTTATTCAGACCGCAGTGTAGATATTTCCATGTTTATACAGATGGCGGTGTAGATATTTCCATGTTTATAGAGATAGCGGTGTAGGTGTTTCCATATTTATACAGATAACGGTGTACATATTTTCATGTTTATACAGATAGCAGTGTAAATATTTCCATGTTTATGCAGATCACGGTGCAGATATTTCCATGTTTATAGAGATAGCGGTGTAGATATTTCCATGTTTATACAGATAGCGGTTTAGATATTTCCATGTTTACACAGATTGAGGTGTAGGTATTTCCATCTTTCTACAGATAGCGGTGTAGATATTTCCATCTTTGTACAGAAAGCGGTGTAGATATTTCCATGTTTATACAGATCGCGGTGTAGATATTTCCATGTTCCTACATATGACTGTGTTGGTATTTCCATGTTTATACCGATGGCTTTGTAGATATTTCCATGTTCACAGAGATAGCGGTGTAGATATTTCCATGTTTATAGAGATAGCTGTGTAGATATTTCCATGTTTATACAGATAGCAGTGAAAATATTTCCATGTTTATACAGATCGTGGTGTTGAAATTTCCATGTTTATACAGACCGCAGTATAGATATTTCCATGTTTATACAGATGGCGGTGTAGATATTTCCATGTTTATAGAGATAGCGGTGTAGGTATTTCCATATTTATACAGATAACGGTGTACATATTTTCATGTTTATACAGATAGCAGTGTAAATATTTCCAAGTTTATACAGATCACGGTGTAGATATTTCCATGTTTATAGAGATAGCGGTGTAGATATTTCCATGTTTATACAGATAGCGTTTTAGATATTTCCATGTTTATACAGGCTGTGGTGTAGATATTTCCATGTTTATATAGATGGCTGTGTAGATATTTCCATGTTTATACAGATGACTTTGTAGGTATTTCCATGTTTATACAGATGGCGGTGTAGATATTTCCATGTTTGTAGAGATAGCTGTGTAGATGTTTCCATGTTTATGGAGATAGCGCTGTAGATATTTCCATGTTTATACAGATGGCGGTGTAGATATTTCCATGTTTATAGAGATAGCGGTGTAGGTATTTGCATATTTATACAGATCACGGTGTAGATATTTCCATGTTTATAGAGATAGCGGTGTAGATATTTCCATGCTTATACAGATATCGTTTTAGATATTTCGATATTTATACAGGCTGCGGTGTAGATATTTCCATGTTTATACACATAGGGGTGTAGATATTTCCATGTTTGTACAGATGGCGGTGTTGATATTTCCATGTTTATACAGATGGCTGTGTATATATTTCCATGTTTATAAAGATGACTTTGTAGGTATTTCCATGTTTATACAGATGGCAGTGTAGATATTTCCATGTTTATAGAGATAGCTGTGTAGATGTTTCCATGTTTATGGAGATAGCGCTGTAGATATTTCCATGTTTATACAGATCGCGGTGTAGATATTTCCATGTTTATACAGATCGCGGTGTAGATATTTCCATGTTTATTCAGATAGCGGTGTAGTTATTTACATGTTTTTACAGATATTGGTGTAGATATTTCCATGTTTGCCCAGATTGCGGTGTAGATATTTCCATGTTTATACAGATGGCGGTGTAGATATTTCCATGTTTATACACATGGCGGTGTAGATATTTCCATGTTTATATAGATGGTGGTGTAGATATTACCATGTTTATACAGATAGTAGTGTAGATATTTCCATGTTTATACAGATCGTGGTGAAGATATTTCCATGTTTATACAGATCGCGGTGTAGATATTTCCATGTTTATACAGATCGAAGTGTAGATATTTCCAAGTTTATACAGATAGCGGTGTAGTTATTTCCATGTTTATACAGCTAGCTGTGTAGATATTTCCATGTTTATCCAGATGGCGGTGTAGATATTTCCATGTTTATAGAGATAGCGGTGTAGATATTTCCATGTTTATTGAGATAGCGGTGTAAATATTTCCATATCTTTACAGATGGTGTAGATATTTCCATGTTTTTACAGTTAGCGGTGTAGTTATTTCCATCTTTATTCCGAGAGTGCTGTACATATTTCCATGTTTATACACATCCCTGTGTAGATATTTCCATGTTTATACAGATAACGTTGTAGATATTTCCATCTTTATAAAACGCTGGTGTAGATATTTTCATGTTCCTACACATGACTGTGTAGTTATTTCCATGTTTATACAGATGGCGGTGTAGATACTTCCATATTTATAGAGATAGCATTGTAGATATTTCCAGGTTTATACAGATCGTGGTGTAGATATTTCCATGTTTATACAGATACAGGTGTAGATATTTCCATGTTTATACAGACTGCAGTGTTGGTATTTCTATGTTTATACAGATAGCAGTGTAAATATTTCCATGTATGTACATATGGCGGTGTTGAAATTTCCATCTGTACACAGATTTCCGTGTAGATATTTCCATCTTTATACAGATGGCGTTGTAGATATTTCCATGGATATGCAGATGGCCGTGTGGATATTTCCATGTATATAGAGATAGCGGTGTAGTTATTTCCATGTTTATAGACATAGCGGTGTAGATATTTCCATGTTTATACAGACTGCAGTGTCGGTATTTCTATGTTTATAAGATAGCGGTGTAGATATTTCCATGTTTGTACAGATGGCGGTGTTGATATTTCCATCTGTACACAGATTGCCGTGTAGGTATTTCCATCTTTATACAGATGGCATTGTGTATATTGCCATGTATATGCAGATGGCGGTGTAGGTATTTCCATGTTTATATAGATGGCGTTGTAGATATTTCCATGATTATACCGATAGCGGTGTTGGTATTTCCACATTTATACAGATAGCGATGTAGATATTTCCATGTATATACAGCTCGCGGTGCAGATATTTTTATCTTTATACTGATGGCATTGTAGATATTTCCTTATTCACACAGATGGCGGTGTAGATGTTTATATGTTTATTCACATGGTGGAGTAGTTAGTTCCATGTTTATGGAGATGGCAGTGTAGATATTTTCATGTTTATAGAGATGGCGGTGTAGATATTTCCATGTTTATAGAGATGGCAGTGTAGATATTTACATGTTTATACAGAGGGCTGTGTAGATATTTCCATGTGTATACAGATGGCAGTGCAGATATTTCCATGTTTATAGAGATAGCGGTGTAGATATTTAAATGCTTGTACAGATGGCGGTGTTGGTATTTCCATCTATACACAGATGGCCGTGTAGATATTTCCATGATTATACAGATGGTGGCGTAGATATTTCCATGTTTATACAGATAGCGGTGAAGATATTTCCATGTTTACACAGATGGTGGTGTAGATATTTCCGTGTTTATACACATGGCTGTGTAGATACTTCCATCTTTATGGAGATGGCAGTGTAGATATTTTCATGTTTATAGAGATGGCGGTGCAGATATTTCCAAATTTATAGAGATAGCGGTGTAGATATTTCCATCTTTCTACAGATGGCAGTGTAGATAATTCCATGTTTATACAGATGGCAGTGTAGGTATTTCCATGTGTATACAGATGGTATTGTAGGTATTTCCATGTTTATACAGATGGTGGTGTAGATATTTCCAGGTTTATTCAGATGACTGTGTAGATATTTCCATGTTTTTACAGATGGCAGTGTAGATTTGTCAATGTTTATAGAGATGGCGCTGTAGATATTTCCATGTTTATACAGATAACGGTGGAGATATTTCCATGTTTATACAGAGAGCAGTGGAGATATTTCCATGTTTATACACATAGCGGTGTACATATTTCCATGTTTATAGAGACAGCGGTGTAGGTATTTCCATGTTTATACAGATAGCGGTGCATATATTTCCAGGTTTCCACAGATGCCTATGCAGATATTTCCATATTTATACAGAGGGCTGTGTAGATATTTCTATGTTTATACAGATGGCAGTGTAGATTATTAAATGTTCCTAAACCTCACTGTGTAGGTATTTCCATGTTTATACAGATGTCTTTGTAGATATTTCCATGTTTATAGAGATAGCGGTGTATATATTTCCATGTTTATACAGATCATGGTGTAGATATTTCCATGTTTGTACAGATTCCGGTGTAGATAATTCCATGTTTATACAGACCGCAGTGTAGATATTTGCATGTTTATAGAGATTGCAGTCTAGATATTTCCATGTTTGTACAGATGGCGGTGTGGATGTTTCCATCTATACACAGATTGCCGTGTAGGTATTTCCATGTTTATACAGATGGTGGCACAGATATTTCCATGGATATGTAGATGGCGGTGTAGATATTTCCGTGTTTATACATATAGCGGTGTAGTTATTTCCATGTTTATATAGATAGCGGTGTAGATATTTCCATGTATATACACATGGCTGTGTAGATATTTCCATGTTTATACAGATGGCGGTGTAGATATTTCCATGTTTATACAGATAACTTTGTAAGTATTTCCATGTTTATACAGATGGCGGTGTAGATATTTTGATGTTTATAGAGATAGCAGTGGAGATATTTTCACGTTTATGCAGATAGCGGTGTAGATATTTCCATGTTTACACAGATTGCGGTGTAGATATTTCCATCTTTCTACAGATGGCATTGTAGATATTTCCATGTTTATACAGATGGCGGTGTAGTTATTTCCATGTTTATATAGATGGTGGTGTAGATATTACCAAGTTTATACAGATAGCGGTGTAGATATTTCCATGTTTATACAGATCGTGGTGAAGGTATTTCCATGTTTATACTGATCGTGGTGTAGATATTTCCATGTTTATACTGATCGCGGTGTAGATGTTTCCATGTTTATACAGATTGCGGTGTAGATATTTCCATGTTTATACAGATAGCGGTGTAGATAGTTCCGTGTTTATACAGATAGCGGTGTAGATATTTCCATGTTTATAGAGATAGCGGTGTAGATATTTCCATGTTCATAGACATAGCCCTGTTGATTTTTCCATGTTTATAGAGATAGCGGCGTGGATATTTCCATGTTTATACAGATTGGGTGTAGATATTTCCATGTTTATAGAGATGGCGGTGTAGATATTTCCATGTTTTTAGAGATAGCTGTGTAGATATTTCCATGTTTATACAGATCACGGTGTAGATAATTCCATGTTAATAGAGATAGCAGTGTAGATATTTTCATGTTTGTACAGATGGTGGTGTTGGTGTTTCCATCTATACACAGATTGCCGTGTAGGTATTTCCATGTGTATACAGATGGCATTGTAGATATTTCCATGTTTATACAGATGGTGGTGTAGATATTTCCATGTTTACACAGATGACTGTATAGGTATTTCCATGTTTATGCAGATGGCGGTGTAGATATTTCGATGTTTCTAGAGATAGCAGTGGAGATATTTCCATGTTTATACAGATAGCGGTGTAGATATTTCCATGTTTATACTGATCGTGGTGTATATATTTCCATGTTTATAGAGATGGCGGTGTAGATATTTCTATGTTCATAGAGATAGCGGTGTTGATTTTTCCATGTTTATAGAGATAGCGGTGTGGATATTTCCATGTTTATACAGATAGGGGTGTAGATATTTCCATGTTTATAGAGATGTTGGTGTAGATATTTCCTTGTTTATACAGATCACGGTGTAGATATTTGCTTGTTTATACAAATAGTGTAGTTATTTCCATGTTTATACAGATAGCGGCGTAGATATTTCCATGTATATACTGATGGCTGTGTAGATATTTCCATGTTTATACAGATGGCTGTGTATATATTTCCATGTTTATACAGATGACTTTGTAGGAATTTCCATGTTTATACAGATGGCGGTGTAGATATTTCCATGTTTATAGAGATAGCTGTGTAGATATTTCCATTTTTATACAGATGGCTGTGTAGATATTTCCAGGTTTACAAAGATGACTTTGTAGGTATTTCCATGTTTATACAGATGGCGGTTTGGATATTTCCATGTTTATAGAGATAGCTGTGTAGATATTTCCATGTTTATACAGATAGCGGTGTATATATTTCCATGTTTATACAGATCGCGGTGTAGATATTTCCATGTTTATACAGATAGCGGTGTATATATTTCCATGTTTTTACAGATATCGGTGAATATATTTCCATGTTTACACAGATTGCAGAGTAGATATTTCCGTCTTTCTACAGATGGCATTGTAGATATTTCCATGTTTATACAGATGGCGGTGTAGATATTTCCATGTTTATATAGATGGTGGTGTAAATATTACCATGTTTATACATATAGCGGTGTACATATTTCCATGTTTATACAAACAGCGGTGTAGGTATTTCCAAGTTTATACAGATAGCGGTGCAGATATTTCCATGTTTACACAGAGGTGTATGCAGATATTTCCATATTTATACAGAGGGCTGTTTAGATATTCCTATGTTTATACAGATGGCTGTGTAGATATTTCCATGTTCCTACACATGACTGTGTAGGTATTTCCATCTTTATACAGATGGCTTTGTAGATATTTCCATGTTTATAGAGATAGCGTTGCAGATATTTCGATGTTTATACAGATATCGCTGTATATATTTCCATGTTTATACACATCATGGTGTAGATATTCCCATGTTTATACAGATACCGGTGTAGATATTTCCATGTTTATACAGACCGCAGTGTAGATAATTCCATTTTTAGAGAGATAGCAGTGTAGATATTTACCTGTTTATACAGATGGCTGTGGAGATATTTCGAGATGTATACAGATGGCATTGTAGATATTTCCATGTTTATACAGATGACTGTATAGGTATTTCCATGTTTTTACACATGGCAGTGCAGATATTTCCATGTTTATACAGATAACGGTGTAGATATTTCCATGTATATACAGATATCTCTGTTGATATTTCCATGTTTAAACAGATGGTGGTGTAGATAATTCCTTGTTTAAACAAATAGGGGTGTAATTATTTCCATGTTTATACAGATAGCGGTGTAGATATTTCCATGTATATACAGACGGCTGTGTAGATATTTCCATGTTTATAGAGATAGCTGTGTAGATATTTCCATGTTTATACAGAAAGTGGTGTAGCTATTTCCATGTTATACAGATCGCGGTGTAGATATTTCCATGTTTATACAGATCGCGGTGTAGATATTTCCATGTTCCTACACATGACTGTGTTGGTATTTCCATGTTTATACAGATGGCTTTGAAGATATTTCCATGTTTATAGAGATAGCGGTGTAGATATTTCCATGATTATACAGATCACAGTGTAAATATTTCCATGTTTATACAGATCTTGGTGTAGAAATTTCCATGTTTATACAGACCGCAGTGTAGATATTTCCATGTTTATACAGATGGCGGTGTAGATATTTCGATGTTTGTACAGATAGCGGTGTTGGTATTTCCACATTTATACAGATAGCGATGTAGATATTTCCATATTTATACAGGCCGCGGTGCAGATATTTATATCTTTATACAGATGGCATTGTCGATATTTCCTTATTCACACAGATGGCGGTGTAGATGTTTCCATGTTTATACAGATGGCGGAGTAGTTAGTTCCATGTTTATGGAGATGGCAGTGTAGATATTTTCATGTTTATAGAGATGGCGGTGTAGATATTTCCATGTTTATAGAGATAGCAGTGTAGATATTTTCATGTTTATACAGATGGCTGTGTAGATATTTCCATGTGTGTACAGATGGCATTGTAGATATTTCCATGTTTATACAGATGACTGTATAGGTAGTTCCATGTTTTCACAGATGGCAATGCAGATATTTCCATGTTTACAGAGATAGCGGTGTAGATATTTCCATGATTGTACAGATGGCGGTGCTGATATTTCCATCTATATACAGATGGCCGTGTAGATATTTCCATGTTTATACAGATGGCGGTGTAGATATTTCCATGGACAAGCAGATGGCGGTGTAGATATTTCCATGTTTATACAGAGAGCGGTGTAGATATTTCCATGTTTACACAGATGGTGGTGTAGATATTTCCATGTTTATACAGATCATGGTGCAGATATTTCCATGTTTATACAGATCGCGGTGTTGATATTACCATGTTTACAGGGATAGCGGTGCAAATATTTCCAAATTTATACAGAGAGCGGTGTAGGTATTAGCATGTTTATACAGATAGCGGTGTAGATATTTCCATGTATAAACAGATGCCTGTGTATATATTTCCATGTTTAAACAGATGGCGGTGTAGATATTTCCTTGTTTATACAAATAGCGGTGTAGTTATTTCCATGTTTATACAGATATCGGTGTATATATTTCCATGTATATACAGATGGCTGTGTAGCAATTTCCATGTTTATACAGATGGCTGTGGAGATATTTCCATGTTTATACAGATGACTTTGTAGGTATTTCCATGTTTATCCAGACGGCGGTGTAGATATTTCCATGTTTATAGAGATAGCGGTGTAGATATTTCCATGTTTATACAGATAGCGGTGTAGATATTTCCATGTTTATACAGATCACGGTGTAGATATTTCCATGTTTATAAAGATCGCAGTGTAGATGTTTCCATGTTTATACAGATAACGGTGTAGATATTTCCATGTTTATACTGATAGCGGTGTAGATATTTCCATGTGTACCCAGATTGCGGTGTAGATATTTCCATCTTTCTACAGATGGCATTGTAGATATTTCCATGTTTATACAGATGGTGGTGTAGATATTTCCATGTTTAGATAGGTAGTGGTGTAGATATTACCATGTTTATACAGATAGCGGTGTAGATATTTCCATGTTTATACAGATCGTGGTGAAGGTATTTCCATGTTTATACAGATCACGGTGAAGATATTTCCATGTTTATACAGATCGCGGTGTAGATATTTCCATGTTTCTACAGATAGCGATGTAGATTTTTCCATGTTTATACAGATAGCGGTGTAGATATTTCCATGTTTATACAGATAGCGGTGTAGGTATTTCCATGTTTATAGACATAGCGGTGTAGATATTTCCATGTTTATATAGATGGCGTTGTAGATATTTCCATGTTTATACCGATAGCGGTGTTGGTATTTCCACGTTTATACAGATAGCGATGTAGATATTTCGATGCTTATACAGCTCGCGGTGCAGATATTTATATCTTTATACACATGACATTGTAGATATTTCCTTATACACACAGATGGCAGTGTAGATGTTTCCATGTTTATACAGATGGCGGAGTAGTTAGTTCCATGTTTATGGAGATGGCAGTGTAGATATTTTCATGTTTATACAGATATCGGTGTATATATTTCCATGTTTATACAGACCGTGGTGTAGATATTTCCATGTATAAACAGATGGCTGTGTAGATATTTCCATGTTTATACAGATCGCGGTGTAGATACTTCGATGTTTACACAGATTGTGGTGTTGATATTTCCGTGTTTATACACATGGCGGAGTAGATACTTCCATCTTTATAGAGATGGCAGTGTAGATATTTTCATGTTTATTGAGATGTCGGTGTAGATATTTCCATATTTATAGAGATAGCGGTGTAGATATTTCCATCTTTCTTCAGATGGCAGTGTAGATATTTCCATGTTTATACAGATGGCGGTGTAGATATTTCCATATTTATACAGATGTCTTTGTAGATATTTCCATGTGTATACAGATGGTATTGTAGTTATATCGATGTTTATACAGATGGTGTTGTAGATATTTCCATGTTTATTCAGATGACTGTGTAGATATTTCCAAGTTTTGACAGATGGCAGTGTAGATATTTCAATGTTTATAGAGATGTCGCTATAGATATTTCCATGTTGATACAGATAACGGTGGAGATATTTCCATGTTTATACAGAGATCAGTGGAGATATTTCCATGTTTATAAACATAGCGGTGTACATATTTCCATGTTTATAGAGACAGCGGTGTAGGTATTTCCATGTTTATACATATTGCGGTGCAGATATTTCCATGTTTATACAGATGCCTATGCAGATATTTCCATATTTATACAGATGGCAGTGTAGATATTTCCATGTTTATTCAGATGTCAGTGTAGATATTTAAATGTTCCTACACATGACTGTGTAGGTATTTCCATGTTTATACAGATGTCTTTGAAGATATTTCCATGTTTATAGAGATTGTGGTGCAGATATTTCTATGTTTACACAGATAGCGGTGTATGTATTTCCATGTTTATACAGATCGTGGTGTAGATATTTCCATGTTTATACAGATACTAGTGTAGATATTTCCATGTTTATACATACCGCAGTGTAGATATTTCCATGTTTATGGAGATAGCACTGTAGCTATTTCCATGTTTGTACAGAAGGCGGTGTTGATGTTTCCATCTATACACAGATTGCCATGTAGGTATTTCCATGTGTATACAGATGGCATTGTAGATATTTCCATGTTTATACAGATAGTGGTGTAGATATTTCCATGTTTACACAGATGACTGTATAGGTATTTCCATGTTTATATAGATGGCGGTGTAGATATTTCCATCTTTATAGAGATAGCGGTGAAGATATTTCCATATTTATACAGATAACGGTGTAGAAATTTCCATGTTTATACAGATAGCGGTGTAAATATTTCCATGTTTATACAGATCACGGTGTAGATATTTCCATGTTTATAGAGATAGCGGTGCAGGTATTTCCATGTTTATACAGACCGCGGTGTAGATATTTCCATGTTTATACAGATTGTGGTGCAGATATTTCCATGTTTGTACAGATGTTGGTGTTGATATTTCCATCTATACACAGATGACCGTGTCGATATTTCCATGTGTATACAGATGACGGCGCAGATATTTCCATGGATATGTAGATGGCGGTGTAGATATTTCCATGTTTATACAGATAGCGGTGTAGTTATTTCCATGTTTATATAGATAGCGGTGTAGATATTTCCATGTATATACACATGGTTGTGAAGATATTTCCAGATTTATACAGATGGTGGTGTAGATATTTCCATGTTTATACAGATAACTTTGTAAGTATTTCCATGTTTACGCAGATGGCGGTGTAGATATTTCGATGTTTATAGAGATAGCAGTGGAGATCTTTCCATGTTTATACAGATGGCGTTGTAGATATTTCCATGTTTATACAGATAGAATTGAAGATATTTCCATGTTTATACAGATAGCAGTGTAGATATTTCCACATATATAGAGATAGCGGTTTAGATATTTCATATTTATACAGATAGCGGTGTAGATATTTCCATGTTTATACAGATTGCAGTGTAGATATTTCCATGTTTATACAGATGCCTATGCAGATATCTCCATATTTTTACAGAGGGCTGTGTAGATATTTCTATGTGTATACAGATGGCAGTGTAGATATTTCCATGTTCCTACACATGACTGTGTAGCTATTTCCATGTTTATATAGATGACATTGTAGGTATTTCCATGTTTATACAGATGGCGGTGTAGATATTTCCATGTTTATAGAGATAGCGGTGTATATATTTCCATGTTTATACAGATCGTGGTGTAGATATTTCCATGTTTATACAGATACCGGTGTAGATATTTCCATGTTTATACAGAACGCCGTGTATATATTTCCATGTTTATAGAGATAGCAGTGTAGATATTTCCAAGTATGTACAGATGGTGGTGTTGATGTTTCCATCTATACACAGATTGCCTTGTAGGTATTTCCATGTGTATACAGATGGCATTGTAGATATTTCCATGTTTATACAGATGGTCGTGTAGATATTTCCATGTTTACACAGATGACTGTATAGGTATTTCCACGTTTATACAGATGGCGGTGTAGATATTTCCATGTTTATAGAGATAGCGGTGTAGATATTTCCATATTTATACAGATAATGGTGTAGAAATTTCCATGTTTATACATATAGCGGTGTTAATATTTCCATGTTTATACAAGTCACGGTGTAGATATTTCATTGTTGATACAAATAGCGGTGTAGTTATTTCCATGTTTATACAGATAGTGGTGTAGATATTTCCATGTATATACAGATGGCTGTGTAGATATTTCCATGTTTATACAGATGGCTTTGTAGATATTTCCATGTTTATATAGATAACATTGTAGGTATTTCAATGTTTATACAGATGGCGGTTTAGATATTTCCATGTTTATAGAGATAGCTGTGTAGATATTTCCATGTTTATACAGATCGCAGTGTAAATATTTCCATGTTTATACAGATCGCAGTGTATATATTTCCATGTTTATACAGATCGTGGTGTACATATTTCCATGTTTATACAGATACCGGTGTAGATATTTCCATGTTTGTACAGACCACCGTGTATATGTTTCCATGTTTATAGAGATAGCAGTGTAGATATTTTCAAGTTTGTTCAGATGGCGGTGTTGAAGTTTCCATCTATACACAGATTGCCTTGTAGGTATTTCCATGTGTATACAGATGGCATTGTAGATATTTCCATGTTCCTACACATGACTGTGTAGTTATTTCCATGTTTATATATATGGCGGTGTAGATATTTCCATATTTATAGAGATAGCAGTGTAGATATTTCCAGGTTTATACAGATAGTGGTGTAAATATTTCCATGTTTATACATATCGTGGTGTAGATATTTCCATGTTTATACAGATACCGGTGTAGATATTTCCATATTTATACAGACTGCAGTTTAGGTAGTTCTATGTTTATGCAGATAGCGGTGTAGATATTTCCATGTTTGTACAGATGGCGGTGTTGATATTTCCATCTGTACACAGATTGCCGTGTAGATATTTCCATCTTTATACAGATGGCGTTGTAGATATTTCCATGGATATGCAGATGGCGGTGTGGATATTTCCATGTTTATAGAGATAGCGGTGTAGGTATTTCCATGTTTATACACATAGTGGTGTAGATATTTCCATGTGTATATAGATGGCGTAGTAGATATTTCCATGTTTATACCGATAGCGGTGTTGGTATTTCCACGTTTATACAGATAGCGTTGTAAATATTTCCATGTTTATACAGCTCACGGTGCAGATATTTATATCTTTATACAGATGGCATTGTAGATATTCCCTTATTCACAGAGATGGCGGTGTAGATGTTTCCATGTTTATACAGATGGCGGAGTAGTTAGTTCCATGTTTATGGAGATGGCAGTGTAGATATTTTCATGTTTATAGAGATGGCGGTGTAGATATTTCCATGCTTATAGAGATAGCAGTGTAGATATTTACATGTTTATACAGATGGCTTTGTAGATATTTCCATGTGTATACAGAAGGCATTGTAGTTATTTCCATGTTTATACAGATGACTGTATAGGTATTTCCATGTTTTTACAGATGGCAGTGCAGATATTTCCATGTTTATACAGATACCGGTGTAGATATTTCCATGTATAAACAGATGTCTCTTTAGATATTTCCATGTTTAAACAGATGGTGGTGTAGATATTTCCTTGTTTATACAAATAGTGGTGTATTTATTTCCATGTTTATACAGATAGCGGTGTAGATATTTCCATGTATATACAGACGGCTGTGTAGATATTTCCATGTTTATACAGATGGCTGTGTAGATATTTCCATGTTTACACAGATGACTTTGTAGGTATTTCCATGTTTATACAGATTGCGGTGTAGATATTTCCATGTTTATAGAGATAGCTGTGTAGATATTTCCATGTTTATACAGATCGCGGTGTAGATATTTCCATGTTATACAGATCGCGGTGTAGATATTTCCATGTTTATACAGATCGCGGTGTAGATATTTCCATGTTCCTACACATGACTGTGTTGGTATTTCCATGTTTATACAGATGGCTTTGAAGAAATTTCCATGTTTATAGTGATAGCGGTGTAGATATTTCCATGTTTATACAGATAGCGGTGTAAATATTTCCATGTTTATACAGATCGTGGTGTAGAAATTTCCATGTTTATACAGACCGCTGTGTAGATATTTCTATGTTTATACAGATGGCGGTGTAGATAATTCCATGTTTATAGAGATAGCGGTGTAGGTATTTCCATATTTATACAGATATCGGTGTACATATTTCCATGTTTATACAGATAGCAGTGTAAATATTTCCATGTTTATACAGATCACGGTGTAGATATTTCCATGTATATAGAGATAGCGGTGTAGATATTTCCATGTTTATACAGATAGCGGTGTAGATATTTCCAGGTTTATACAGGCAGCGGTGTAGATATTTCCATGTTTATTCAGATAGCAGTGTAGATATTTCCATGTGTGTACAGATGGCGGTGTTGATATTTCCATCTATACACAGATGACCATGTAGATATTTCCATGTATATGCAGACGGCGGCGCAGATATTTCCATGGATATGTAGATGGCGGTGTAGATATTTCCATGTTTATACAGATAGCGGTGTAGTTATTTCCATGTTTATATAGATAGCGTAGTAGATATTTCCATGTATTTACACATGGCTGTGTTGGTATTTCCATGTTTATACAGATGGCGGTGTTGATATTTCCATGTTTATACCGATAACTTTGTAAGTATTTCCATGTTTATACAGATGGCGGTGTAGATATTTCGATGTTTATAGAGATAGCAGTGGAGATATTTCCATGTTTATAGATATAGCGGTGTAGATATTTCCACGTTTATACTGATCACGGTGTAGATATTTTCATGTTTATAGAGATGGCGGTGTAGATATTTCCATGTTCATAGAGATAGCGGTGTTGATTTTTCCATGTTTTTAGAGATAGGGGTGTGGATATTTCCAAATTTATACAGATAGGGGTGTAGATATTTCCATGTTTATAGAGATGGCGTTGTAGATGTTTCCATGTTTATTCAGATCACGGTGTAGATATTTCCATGTTTATACAGATCACGGTGTAGTTATTTCCATGTTTATACAGATCATGTTGTAGATATTTCCATGTTTATACAGATCGCGGTGTTGATATTACCATGTTTATAGGGATAGCGGTGCAAATATTTCCACATTTATGCAGAGAGCGGTGTAGTTATTAGCATGTTTATACAGATAGCGGTGTAGTTATTTCGATGTATGAACAGATATCTGTGTATATATTTCCGTGTTTAAACTGATGGCGGTGTAGATATTTCCTTGTTTATACAATTAGCGGTGTAGTTATTTCCATGTTTATACAGATCACAGTGTAGATATTTCCTTGTTTATACAAATAGCGGTGTAGTTATTTCCATGTTTGTACAGATAGCGGTGTAGTTATTTCCTTCTTTATACAAATTGCGGAGTAAATATTTCCATGTTTATACAGATCACGGTGTAGATATTTCCTTGATTATACAAATAGCGGTGTAGTTATTTCCATGTTTATACAGATAGCGGTGTAGATATTTCCATGTATGTACAGATGGCTGTGTAGAGATTTCCATGTTTATACAGATGGCTGTGTAGATATTTCCATGTTTATACAGATGACTTTGTAGGTATTTCCATGTTTATACAGATGGCGGTGTAGATATTTCCATGTTTATAGAGATAGCTGTGTAGATATTTCCATGTTTATAGAGATAGCTGTGTAGATATTTCCATGTTTATAGAGATAGCGGTATAGATATTTCCATGTTTATACAGATCGCGGTGTAGATATTTCCATGTTTATACAGATAGAGGTGTAGATATTTCCATGTTTATATAGATGATGGTGTAGATATTACCATGCTTATACAGATAGCGGTGTAGATATTTCCATGTTTATACAGATCGTGGTGAAGATATTTCCATGTTTATACAGATCGCGGTGTAGATATTTCCATGTTTATACAGATCGCAGTGTAGATATATCCATGTTTATACAGATCGCAGTGTAGATATATCCGTGTTTATACAGATAGCGGTGTAGATATTTCCATGTTTATACAGATAGCGGTGTAGATATTTCCATGTTTATACAGATGGCGGTGTAGATATTTCCATGTTTATAGAGATGGCGGTGTAGATATTTCCATGTTCATAGAGATAGCAGTGAGGATATTTCCATGTTTATACAGATAGCAGTGTAGATATTTCCATTTTTATAGAGATAGCGGTTTTGATATTTCCTACTTATACAGATAGCGGTGTAGATATTTCCATGTTTATACAGATTGCGGTGTAGATATTTCCATGTATATACAAATAGCGGTGTAGATATTTCCACGTTTATACAGATGGCGGTGTAGATATTTCCATCTTTCTACAAATGGCAGTGTAGATATTTCCATGTTTATAGAGATAGCTGTGTAGATATTTCCATGTTTATAGAGATAGCTGTGTAGATATTTCCATGTTTATAGAGATAGCGGTATAGATATTTCCATGTTTATACAGATCGCGGTGTAGATATTTCCATGTTTATACAGATAGAGGTGTAGATATTTCCATGTTTATATAGATGATGGTGTAGATATTACCATGCTTATACAGATAGCGGTGTAGATATTTCCATGTTTATACAGATCGTGGTGAAGATATTTCCATGTTTATACAGATCGCGGTGTAGATATTTCCATGTTTATACAGATCGCAGTGTAGATATATCCATGTTTATACAGATCGCAGTGTAGATATATCCGTGTTTATACAGATAGCGGTGTAGATATTTCCATGTTTATACAGATAGCGGTGTAGATATTTCCATGTTTATACAGATGGCGGTGTAGATATTTCCATGTTTATAGAGATGGCGGTGTAGATATTTCCATGTTCATAGAGATAGCAGTGAGGATATTTCCATGTTTATACAGATAGCAGTGTAGATATTTCCATTTTTATAGAGATAGCGGTTTTGATATTTCCTACTTATACAGATAGCGGTGTAGATATTTCCATGTTTATACAGATTGCGGTGTAGATATTTCCATGTATATACAAATAGCGGTGTAGATATTTCCACGTTTATACAGATGGCGGTGTAGATATTTCCATCTTTCTACAAATGGCAGTGTAGATATTTCCATGTTTATAGAGATGGCGGTGTATATATTTCCATGTTTTTATAGATGGCAATGTAGATATTTTCTTGTTTATGTAGATGGCGTTGTAGATATCTCCATGTTTAAAGAGATGGTGGTGTATATATTTCCATGTTGATGGAGATAGCGGTGTAGATATTTCCATGTTTATAGAGATAGCGGTGTAGTTATTTCCATGTTTATAGAGATAGCGGTGTAGATATTTCCATATTTCTACAGATGACTGTGTAGATATTTCCATGTTCGTTCAGATGGCAGTGTAGATATTTCCATGTTTATAGAGATAGAGGTGTAGATATTTTCATGTTTATACAGATTGCGGTGGAGATATGTCCATGTTTATACAGATAGCAATGGAGATATTTCCACGTTAATACACATAGCGGTGTAGATATTTCCATGTTTATACAGATAGCGGTGTAGATATTTCCATGTTTATATAGATGGCGTTGTAGATATTTCCATGTTTATACCGATAGCGGTGTTGGTATTTCCACGTTTATACAGATAGCGATGTAAGTTTTCCATGTTTATACAGCTTGCGGTGCAGATATTTATATCTTTACACAGATGGCATTGTAGATATTTCCTTATTCACACAGATGGCGGTGTAGATGTTTCCATGTTTATAGAGTTAGCAGTGAAGATATTTACATGTTTATCCAGATGGCTGTGAAGATATTTCCATGTGTATACAGATGGCATTGTAGATATTTCCATGTTTATACAGATGACTGTAAAGGTATTTCCATGTTTTTACAGATGGCAGTGCAGATATTTCCATGTTTATAGAGATAGCGATGTAGATATTTCCATGTTTGTACAGATGGCGGTGTTGATATTTCCATGTACACACAGATGGCCGTGTAGATATTTCCATGTTTATACAGATGGCGGCGTAGATATTTCCAAGGACATGAAGATGGCGGTGTAGATATTTGCATGTTTATGCAGATAGCGGTGTAGATATTTCCATGTTTACACAGATGGTGGTGTAGATATTTCCGTGTTTATACAAATGTCCGAGTAGATACTTCCATCTTTATGGAGATGGCAGTGTAGATATTTTCATGTTTATATAGATGGCGGTGTAGATATTTCCATATTTATAGAGATAGCGGTGTACATATTTCCATCTTTCTACAGATGGCAGTGTAGATATTTCCATGTTTATACAGAAGGCCGTGTAGATATTTCCATGTTTATTCAGATGGCCGTGTAGATATTTCCATATTTATACAGATGTCTGTGTAGATATTTCAATGTTTATAGAGATGGCGCTGTAGATATTTCCATGTTTAGACAGATACCGGTGTAGATATTTCCATGTTTACACAGACCGCAGTGTAGATATTTCCATGTTTATAGAGACAGCAGTGTAGATATTTCCATGTTTGTACAGATGGCGGTGTTGATGTTTCCATCTATACACAGATTGCCGTGTGGGTATTTCCAGGTGTATACAGATGGCATTGAAGATATTTCCATGTTTATACAGATGGTGGTGTAGATATTTCCATGTTTACACAGATGAATTTGTAAGTTTTTCCATGTTTATTCAGATGGCAGTGTAGATATTTCCATGTTTATAGAGATAGCTGTGTAGATATTTCGATGTTTATACAGATAGCGGTGTAGATATTTCCATGTTTATACAGATAGCAGTGTAGATATTTCCATATTTACACAGATAACGGTGTAGAAATTTCCATGTTTATACAGATAGCGGTGTAGATATTTCCATGTTTTTATAGATAGCGGTGTAGATATTTCAATGTTTTCACAGATAAAGGTGTAGATATTTCCATGTTTACACAGATTGCCGTGTAGATATTTCCATCTTTCTACAGATGGCATTGTAGATATTACCATGTTTATATAGATGGCGGTGTAGATATTTCCGTGTTTGTGTAGATGGTGGTGTAGATATTACCATGTTTATACAGATAGCGGTGTAGATATTTCCATGTATATACAGATCGTGATGAAGATATTTCCATGTTAATACAGATCGCGGTGTAGATATTTCCATGTTTGTACAGATCGCGGTGTAGATATTTCCATGTTTATACAGATAGCGATGAAGATATTTCCATGTTTATACAGATAGCGGTGTACTTATTTCCATGTTTATAGAGTTAGCGGTGTAGGTATTTCCATGTTTATAGTCATAGCGGTGTAGATATTTCCATGTTTATATAGATGGCGTTGTAGATATTACCATGTTTATACCGATAGCGGTGTTGGTATTTCCACGTTTACACAGATAGCGATGTAGATATTTCCATGTTTATGCAGCTCACGGTGCAGATATTTATATCTTTATAAAGATGGCATTGTAGGTATTTCCTTGTTCACACAGATGGCGATGTAGATGTTTCCATGTTTATACAGATGGCGGAGTAGTTAGTTCCATGTTTATGGAGACGGCAGTGTAGATATTTTCATGTTTATAGAGATGGCGGTGTAGATATTTCTATGTTTATACAGATAGCAGTGTAGATATTTACATGTTTATACAGATGGCTGTATAGATATTTCCATGTGTATACAGATGGTATTTTAGATATTTCCATGTTTATAGAGATGAGTGTATAGGTATTTCCATGTTTTTACAGATGGCAGTTCAGATATTTCCATGTTTATAGAGATAGCGGTGTAGATATTTCCATGTTTGTACAGATGGCGGTGTTGATATTTCCATCTATACACAGATGGCCGTGTAGATATTTCCATGTTTATACAGATGGCGGCGTAGATATTTCCATGGACGTGCAGATTGCGGTGTAGATATTTCCATGTTTATACAGATAGCGGTGTAGGTATTTCCATGTTTATAGAGATAGCTGTGTGGATATTTCCATGTTTATACAGATAGCTGTGTAGATATTTCCATGTTTATAAAGATCGCGGTGTAGATATTGCCATGTTTATACAGATCGCGGTGTAGATATTTCCATGTTTATATAGATAGCGGTGTAGATATTTCCATGTTTTTACAGATATCGGTGTAGATATTTCCATGTTTACACAGATTGCCGTGTAGATATTTCCATCTTTCTACAGATGGCTTTGTAGATATTTCCATGTTTATATAGATGGCGGTGTAGATATTTCCGTGTTTATATAGATGGTGGTGTAGATATTACCATGTGTATACAGATAGCGGTGTAGATATTTCCATGTATGTACAGATCGTGGTGAAGATATTTCCATGTTTATACAGATCGCGGTGTAGATATTTCCATGTTTGTACAGATCGCGGTGTAGATATTTCCATGTTTATACAGATAGCGATGAAGTTATTTCCATGTTTATACAGATAGCGGTGTAGTTATTTCCATGTTTATAGAGATAGCGGTGTAGGTATTTCCATGTTTATAGACATAGCGGTGTAGATATTTCCATGTTTATATAGACGGCGTTGTAGATATTACCATGTTTATACCGTTAGCGGTGTTGGTATTTCCACGTTTATACAGATAGCGATGTAGATATTTCCATGTTTATGCAGCTAACGGTGCAGATATTTATATCTTTATAAAGATGGCATTGTAGATGTTTCCTTGTTCACACAGATGGTGATGTAGATGTTTCCATGTTTATACAGATGGCGGAGTAGTTAGTTCCATGTTTATGGAGATGGCAGTGTAGATATTTTCATGTTTATAGAGATGGCGGTGTAGATATTTCTATGTTTATAGAGATAGCAGTGTAGATATTTACATGTTTATACAGATGGCTGTGTAGATATTTCCATGTGTATACAGACGGCATTGTAGATATTTCCATGTTTATACAGATGACTGTATAGGTATTTCCATGTTTTTACAGATGGCAGTGCAGATATTTCCATGTTTATAGAGATAGCGGTGTAGATGTTTCCATGTTTGTACAGATGGCGGTGTTGATATTTCCATCTATACACAGTTGGCCGTGTAGATATTTCCATGTTTATACAGATGGCGGCGTAGATATTTCCATGGACATGCAGATGGCGGTGTAGATATATCCATGTTTATACAGATAGCGGTGTAGATATTTCCATGTATATGCAGATGGCAGTGTAGATATTTCCATGTTTATACAGATGGCAATGTAGATATTTCCATATTTATACAGATGTCTGTGTAGATATTTCCATGTGTATACAGATGGTATTGTAGGTACTTCCATGTTTATACATATGGTGGTGTAGATATTTCCATGTTTATTCAGATGACTGTGTAGTTATTTCCATGTTTTTACAGATGGCAGTGTAGATATTTCAATGTTTATAGAGATGTCGCTGTAGATATTTCCATGTTTAAACAGATACCGGTGTTGATATTTCCATGTTTATACAGATCGCAGTGTAGATATTTCCATGTTTATAGAGATAGCAGTGTAGATATTTCCATGTTTATACAACTGGCGGTGTAGATATTTCCATATTTATGCAGATGTCTGTGTAGATATTTCCATGTGTATACAGATGGTATTGTAGGTATTTCCATGTTTATACAGATGGTGGTGAAGATATTTCCATGTTTATTCAGATGACTGTGTAGATATTTCCGTGTTTTTACTATTGGCAGTGTAGATATTTCAATGTTTATAGAGATGGCGCTCTAGATATTTCCATGTTTATACAGAGAGCAGTGGAGATATTTCCATGTTTATACACATAGCGGTGTACATATTTCCATGATTATAGAGACAGCGGTGTAGGTATTTCCATGTTTATACAGATAGCGGTGCAGATATTTCCATGTTTACACAGATGCCTATGCAGATATTTCCATATTTATACAGAGGGCTCTGTAGATATTTCTATGTTTATACAGAGAGCGGTGTAGATATTTCCATGTGACTACAGATGGCGTTGTAGATAGATCCATGTTTACACAGATTGCGGTGTAGATATTTCCATCTTTCTACAGATGGCGGTGTAGGTATTTCCATCTTTCTACAGATGGCATTGTAGATATTTCCATGTTTATACAGATGGCGGTGTAGATATTTCCATGTTTATATAGATGGTGGTGTAGATATTACCATGTTTATACAGGTAGCGGTGTAGATATTTCCATGTTTATACAAATTGTGGTGAAGATATTTCCATGTTTATAGAGATCGCGGTGTAGATATTTCCATGTTTATACAGATCGCGGTGTAGATATTTCCATGTTTATACAGATAGCGGTGTAGATATTTCCATGTTTATACAGATAGCGGTGTAGATATTTGCATATTTATACAGATAACGGTGTAGAAATTTCAATGTTTATACAGATAGCGGTGTAAATATTTCCATGTTTATACAGATCACGGTGTCGATATTTCCATGTTTATAGTGATAGCCGTGTAGTTATTTCCATGTTTATACAGATAGCAGTGTAGATATTTCCATGTTTATACGGACCGCGGTGTAGATATTTCCATGGTTATACAGATAGCGGTGCAGATATTTCCATGTTTGTACAGATGGCGGTGTTGATATTTCCATCTATACACAGATGACCGTGTATATATTTCCATGTTTATACAGATGGCGACGCAGATATTTCCATGGATATGTAGATGGCGGTGTAGATATTTCCATGTTTATACAGATAGCAGTGTAGTTATTTCCATGTTTATATAGATAGCGGTGTAGTTATTTCCATGTATATACACATGGCTGTGTAGATATTTCCATGTTTATACAGATGGCGGAGTAGGTATTTCCATGTTTATACAAATAACTTTGTAAGTATTTCCATGTTTATACAGATGGCGGTGTAGATATTTCGATGTTTATAGAGATAGCAGTGGAGATATTTCCATGTTTATACAGATAGCGGTGTAGATATTTCCATGTTTATTCTGATCGCGGTGTAGATATTTCCATGTTTATAGAGATGGCGGTGTAGATATTTCCATGTTCATAGAGATAGCGGTGTTGATTTTTCCATGTTTATAGAGATAGCGGTGTGGATATTTCCATGCTTATACTGATAGGGTTGTAGATATTTCCATGTTTATAGAGATAGCGGTGTAGATATTTCCATGTTTATACCGACCACGGTGTAGATATTTCCTTGTTTATACTGATAGCGGTGTAGTTATTTCCATGTTTATACAGATAGCGGTGAAGATATTTCCATGTATATACAGATGGCTGTGTAGATATTTCCATGTTTATACAGATGACTTTGTAGGTATTTCCATGTTTATACAGATGGTGGTGTAGATTTTCCATGTTTATAGTGAAAGCTGTGTAGATATTTCCATGTTTATAGAGATAGCGGTGTTGATATTTCCATGTTTATACAGATCGCGGTGTAGATATTTCCATGTTTTTACAGATATCGTTGTAGATATTTCTATGTTTACACAGATTGCGGTGTAGATATTTCCATCTTTCTACAGATGGCATTGTAGATATTTCCATGTTTATGCAGATGGTGGTGTAGATATTTCCATGTTTATATCGATGGTGGTGTAGATATTACCATGTTTATACAGATACCGGTGTAGATATTTCCATGTTTATACAGACCGCAGTGTAGATATTTCCATGTTTATAGAGATAGCAGTGTAGATATTTCCATGTTTGCACAGATGGCGGTGTTGATGTTTCCATCTATACACAGATTGCCGTGTAGGTATTTCCATGCGAATTCAGATGGCATTGAAGATATTTCCATGTTTATAGAGATAGCTGTGTAGATATTTCCATGTTTATACAGATAGCGGTGTAGATATTTCCATGTTTATACAGTTCGCTGTGTAGATATTTCCATGTTTATACAGATCACGGTGTAGAAATTTCCATGTTTATACAGATAGCGGTGTAGATATTTTCATGTGACTACAGATGGCGGTGTAGATAGTTCCATGTTTACACAGATTGCGGTGTAGATATTTCCATCTTTTTACAGATGGCATTGTAGATATTTCCATGTTTATACAGATGGCGGTGTAGATATTTCCATCTTTATACAGATGACTGTATAAGTATTTCCATGTTTATACAGATGGTGGTGTAGGTATTTCCATATTTATACAGATAATGGTGTAGAAATTTCCATGTTTATACAGATAGCGGTGTAAATATTTCCATGTTTATACAGATCACAGTGTAGATATTTACATGTTTATAGAGATAGCGGTGCAGGTATTCACAAGTTCGTACAGACGGCGGTGTTGATATTTCCATCTATACACAGATGACCATGTAGATATTTCCATGTTTATACAGATGCCGGTGAAGATATTTCTATGGATATGTGGACGGTGGTGTAGATATTTCCATGTATGTACAGATAGCGCTGTACTTATTTCCATGTTTATATAGATAGCGGTGTAGACATTTCCATGTATGTACACATGGCTGTGTAGATATTTCCATGTTTATACAGATGGGGGTGTAGATATTTCCATGTTTATGCAGATAAATTTGTAAGTATTTCCATGTTGGTACAGATGGCGGTGTAGATATTTCGATATTTATAGAGATAGAAGTGGAGATATTTCCATGTTTATACAGATAGCGGTGTAGATATTTCCATGTTTATACTGATCGCGGTGTAGATATTTCCATGTTTATAGAGATGGCGGTGTAGATATTTCCATGTTCATAGAGATAGCGGTGTTGATTTTTCCATGTTTATAGAGATAGCTGTGTGGATATTTCCATGTTTATACTGATAGGGTTGTAGATATTTCCATGTTTATAGAGATGGCGGTGTAGATATTTCCATGTTTATACAGATAGGGGTGTAGATATTTCCATGTGTATAGAGATGGCGGTGTAGTTCTTTCCATGTTTATACAGATAGCGTTGTAGATATTTCCATGTATATACAGATGGCTGTGTAGATATTTCCATGTTTATACAGATGGCTGTGTAGATATTTCCATGTTTATACAGATGACTTTGTAGTTATTTCCATGTTTATACAGATTGCGGTGTAGATATTTCCATGTTTATAGAGATAGCTGTGTAGATATTTCCATGTTTATACAGATAGCGGTGTAGATATTTCCATGTTTATACAGATCGCAGTGTAGATATTTCCATGTTTATACAGATTGCGGTGTAGATATTTCCATGTTTATACAGATAGCGGTGTAGGTATTTCCATGTTTTTACAGATATCGGTGTAGTTATTTCCATGTATACACAGATTGTGGTGTAGATATTTCCATCTTTCTACAGATGGCATTGTAGATATTTCCAAGTTTATATAGATGGCGGTGTAGATATTTCCATGTTTATATAGATGGTGGTGTAGATATTACCATGTTTATACAGATAGCGGTGTAGATATTTCCATGTATATACAGATCGTGGTGTAGATATTTCCATGTTTATACAGATCGCGGTGTAGATATTTCCATATTTGTACAGATCGCGGTGTAGATATTTCCATGTTTATACAGATAGCGATGTAGATATTTCCATGTTTATACAGATAGCGGTGTAGATATTTCCATGTTTATACAGATATCGTTGTAGATATTTCCATGTCCATAGAGGTAGCGGTATAGGTATTTCCATGTTTATAGACATAGCGGTGTAGATATTTCCATGTCTATATAGACGGTGTTGTAGATATTTCCATGTTTATACCGATAGCGGTGTTGGTATTGCCACGTTTATACAGATAGCGATGTAGATATTTCCATGTTTATGCAGCTCGCGGTGCAGATATTTATATCTTTATAAAGATGGCATTGTAGATACATTTTTGTTCACACAGATGGCGCTGTAGATGTTCCCATGTTTATAAAGATGGCGGAGTAGTTAGTTCCATGATTATGGAGATGGCAGTGTAGATATTTTCATTTTTATAGAGACGGCGGTGTAGATATTTCCATGTTTATAGAGATAGCAGTGTAGATATTTACATGTTTATACAGATGGCTGTGTAGATATTTCCATGTGTATACAGATGGTATTGTAGATATTTCCATGCTTATACAGATGACTGTATAGGAATTTCCATGTTTTTACAGATGGCAGTGCAGATGTTTCCATGTTTATAGAGATAGCGGTGTAGATATTTCCATGTGTGTACAGATGGCGGTGTTGATATTTCCATCTATACACAGATGGCCGTGTAGATATTTCCTTGATTATACAGATGGCGGCGTAGATATTTCCATGGACATGCAGATGGCGGTGTAGATATTTCCATGTTTATACAGATAGCGGTGCAGATATTTCCATGTTTACACAGATGGTGGTGTAGTTATTTCCGTGTTTATACACATGGCGGAGTAGATACTTCCATCTTTATGGAGATGGCAGTATAGATATTTTCATGTTTATAGAGATGGCGGTGTAGTTATTTCCATATTTATAGAGATAGCGGTGTAGATATTTCCAACTTTCTACAGATGGCAGTGTAGATATTTCCATGTTTATACTGAAGGCCGTGTAGGTATTTCCATATTTATACAGATGTCTGTGTAGATATTTCCATGTGTATACAGATGGTATTGTTGTTACTTCCATGTTTATACATATGGTGGTGTAGATATTTCCATGTTTATTCAGATGACTGTGTAGATATTTCCATGTTTTTACAGATGGCGGTGTAGATATTTCAATATTTATAGAGATGGCACTGTAGATATTTCCATGTTTAAACAGATACAGGTGTAGATATTTCCATGTTTATACAGACCGCAGTGTAGATATTTTCATGTTTATAGAGATAGCAGTGTAGATATTTCCATGTTTTTACAGATGGCGATGTTGATATTTCCAACTATACACAGATTGCCGTGTAGGTATTTCCATGTGTATACAGATGGCATTGTAGATATTTACATGTTTATACAGATGGTGGTGAAGATATTTCCATGTTTACACAGATGACTGTATAGTTATTTCCATGTTTATACGGATGGCGGTGTAGGTATTTCCAAGGTGATAGACATAGCGGTGTAGGTATTTCCATATTTATACAGATAACGGTGTAGAAGTTTCCATGTTTATACAGATAGCAGTGTAAATATTTTCATGTTTACACACAACACGGTGTCGATATTTCCATGTTTATAGAGATAGCGGTGTAGATATTTCCAAGTTTATACAGATAGCAGTGTAGATATTTCCGAGCTTATAGAGACCGCGATGTAGATATTTCCATGTTTATACAGATAGCGGTGCAGATATTTCCATGTTTGTACAGATGGCGGTGTTGATATTTCCATCTATATACAGATGACAGTGTAGATATTTCCATGTTTATACAGATGGCGGCACAGATATTTCCATGGATATGTAGATGGTGGTGTAGATATTTCCATGTTTATACAGATAGCCGTGTAGTTATTTCCATGTTTATATAGATAGCTATGTAAATATTTCCATGTATGTACACATGGCTGTGTAGATATTTCCATGTTATACAGATGGCGGTGTAGATATTTCCATGTTTATACAGATAACTTTGTAAGTATTTCCATGTTTATACAGATGGCTTTGTATATATGTCGATGTTTATAGAGATAGCAGTGGAGATATTTCCATGTTTATACAGATAGCTGTGTAGATATTTCCATGTTTATACTTATCGTGGTGTAGATATTTCCATTTTTATAGAGATGGCGGTGTAGATATTTCCATGTTCACAGAGATAGCGGTGTTGATTTTTCCATGTTTATAGGGATAGCGGTGTGGATATTTCCATGTTTATACAGATAAGGGTGTAGATATTTCCATGTTTATAGAGATGGCAGTGTAGATATTTCCATGTTTATACAGATCACGGTGTAGATATTTCCTTGTTTATACAAATAGCGGTGTAGTTATTTACATGTTTATACAGATAGCGGTGTAGATATTTCCACGTATATACAGATGGCTGTGTAGATATTTCCATGTTTATACAGATGGCTGTGTAGATATTTCCATGTTTATACAGATGACTTTGTAGTTATTTCCATGTTTATACAGATGGCGGTGTAGATATTTCCATGTTTATGGAAATAGCTGTGTAGATATTTCCATGTTTATTCAGATCGCGGTGTAGATATTTCCATGTTTGTACAGATCGCGGTGTAGATATTTCCATGTTTATGCAGATAGCGATGTAGATATTTCCATGTTTATACAGATAGCGGTGTAGATGTTTCCATGTCTATACAGATAGCGGTGTAGATGTTTCCATGTCTATACAGATAGCGGTGTAGATATTACCATATTTATGGAGATAGTGGTGTAGATATTTCCATATTTATACAGATAGCGGTGTAGATTATTCCATGTTTACAGAGATAACGGTGTAGATATTCCCATATTTGCACAGATTGCTCTTTAGATATTTCCATCTTTACCCAGATAGCGGTTTACTTATTTTCAAGTTTACACAGATAGCTGTGTAGATATTTCCATGTTTACAAAGATAGTGTTGTAGATATTTCCATCATTATACAGATAGTGGTGTAGATATTTCCATGTTTATAATGATAGCGGTGTAGATATTTCCATGTTGATAGAGATTGCGGTGGAGATATTTCCATGTTTAGACAGTTAGCGATGTAGATATTTCAATGTTTATACAGATAGCGGTGTAGATATTTTCATGTTTATGCAGATAGCGGAGGAGATATTTCCATGTTTATACAGATGGCGGTGTAGATATATCCAAGTTTATACAGATAGCGGTGTTGTTATGTCCAAGTTTATACAGATTACGGTTTAGGTATTTCCTTGTTTATAGAGTTAGCGGTGTAGATATTTCCATCTTTATGCAGATCTCGGTGTAGATATTTCCATCTTTCTACAGATGGCAGTGTATATATTTCTGATTATACAGATGGCGGGGAAGATAATTCCATGTTTGTACAGATGGCGGTGTAGTTATTTCCATGTTTATGCTGATTGCGGTGTAGATATTTACATGTTTATAGAGATGGCAGTGTAGATATTTCGATGTTTATACAGATAGTGGTGTAGATATTTCCATGTGTATACAAATAGTGGTGTACATATTTCCAAGTTTACAGAGATAGCTGTGTAGATATTTACGTGTTTACACAGATAGCTTTGTAGATATTTCCATGTTTATACTGATAGCAGTGTAGATATTTCCATGTTTATACTGATAGCGGTGTAGATATTTCCATGTTCATACAGATAGAGGTGGAGTTATTTCCATGTTTATACAGATAGCGATGTAGATATTTACATGTTTATATAGATAGCGGTGTAGATATTAACATGTTTATAGAGATAACGGTGTAGATATTTCCATTTTTATATAGATAGCGGTGTAGATATTACCATGTTTACACAGATGTCGGTGTAGATATTTCCATGATTATACAGATGGCGGTGGAGATATTTCCATGTTTATACAGATCGTGGTGTAGATATTTCCAAGTTTATAAAGATAGCGGTGTTTGTATTTACATGTTTATTCAGATAATGGTGCAGATATTTCCATGATATAGAGATAGCGGTGTAGATATTTCCATGTTCATACAAATAGCGGTGTAGGTATTTCCATGTTTATACAGATAGCGGAGTAAATATTTGCATGTTTATAGAGACAAAGGTGTAGATATTTCCATATTTATACAGATAGCGGTGTAGATATTTCCATGTTTTTACAGATGGTGGTGTAGATATTTCCATGTTTATACAGATAGCGGTGTAGATATTTCCATGTTCATGCAGATGGCGATGTAGATATTTCCATGTTTATAGAGTTGGCAGTGTAGATATTTCCATGTTTATACAGATGGTGGTGTAGATATTTCCATGTTTATACCGATAGTGGTGTACATATTTCCATGTTTACAGAGAAAGCACTGTAGGTATTTTCATATTTGCACAGATTGCGGTCTAGATATTTCCATGTTTATACAGATAGTGGTGTACATATTTCCATGTTTACAGAGATAGCACTGCAGGTATTTTCATATTTGCACAGATTGCGGTCTAGATATTTCCATCTTTACACAGATATTGATGTACATATTTTCATGTTTACACAGATATCTGTGTAGATATTTCCATCTTTACACAGATATTGTTGCAGATATTTTCATGTTTATAGAGATGGCTGTGTAGATATTTCCATGTTTATACAGATGGCAGTGTAGGTATTTCCATGTTTATACAGATAGTTGTGTAGAGATTTCCATGTTTATACAGATGACTGTGTAGCTATTTCCGTGTTTATACTGATGGCAGTGTAGATATTTGCATGTTTATACAGATAGAAATGTAGATATTTCCATGTTTATAATGATAGCGGTGTAGCTATTTCCTTGTTTATACAGATAGCGTTGTACATATTTCTATGTTTATACAGATCGTGGTGTAGATATTTCCATGTTTATACATATCGTGGTGTAGATATTTCCATGTTTATTCAGATACCGGAGTAGATATTTCCATGTTTACAGAAATAGCGGTGTAGATATTTGCATATTTGCACAGATTACGGTGTAAATATTTCCATCTTTATACAGATAGCGGGGTACATATTTCCATGTTTACACAGATAGCTGTGTAGATATTTCCATGTTTACACAGATAGTGTTGTAGATATTTCCATGCTTATACAGGTAGCGTTATAGATATTTCCATGTTTATAGAGATATCGCTGGAGATATTTCCATGTTTACACAGATAGCGATGTAGATATTTCCATGCTTACGCAGATAGCGGTGTAGATATTTCCATGTTTAGACTGATATCGGTGTATATATTTCCAAGTTTGTACAGATAGCTGTGTAGGTATTTCCATGTTTTTACAGATAGCTGTGTAGATATTTCCATGTTTACAGAGATAGCAGTGTAGATATTTCCATCCTTGCACAGATTGCAGTGTAGATATTTCCATGTTTACACAGATAGCGGTGTAGATATTTCCATGTTTACACAGATATCTGTGTATGTATTTCCATATTTGCACAGATAGCCTTGTAGATATTTCCATGTTTATACACATAGGGGTGTAGATATTTCCATGTTTATAAAGATAGCTGTATAGATATTTCCACGTTTATACAGATAGCGTTGCAGGTATTCCCATGTTCATAGAGATAGCGGTGTAGATATTTCCATGTTCATAGAGATAGTGGGGTAGATATTTCCACGTTTATACAGATAGCAGTGTAGACATTTCCATGTTTATAGAGATAGCTGTGTAGATATTTACATGTTCATACAGATGGCAGTGTAGATATTTCCATGTTTATGCAGATAGCTGTGTAGGTATTTCTATGTTTATGAAGATGACTGTGTAGCTATTTCCATGTATATAGAGATGGCGGTGTAGATATTTCCAATTTTATAGAGACTGCTGTGTAGATATTTCACTGTTTATACACATAGCGCTGTAGACATTTCCATGTATATAGAGATGGCGGTGTAGATATTTCTATTTTTATAGAGAGGGCGTGTAGTTTTTTCCACGTGTATAGAGATGGCAGTGTAGTTATTTCCATGTTTATAGAGATAGCGGTAGAGATATTTCCATGTTTATACAGATAGCGGTGTACATATTTCCATGTTTATACAGATAGCGGTGTACATATTTCCATGTTTAAAAAGATGGCGGTGTACATAGTTCCATGTTTATGGAGATGGCGGTGTAGATATTTTCATGTTTATAGAGATGGCGGTGTAGATATTTCTATGTTCATAGAGATTGCGGTGTAGATATTTGCATGTTTATAGAGATAGCGTTGTATGTATTTCTATGTTTATAGAGATACGGGTGTAGTTATTTCCATGTTTATACAGATGGCAGTGTAGATATTTCCAGGTTTATGCAGATGGCGGTGTAGATATTTCCATGTTTATAGAGATAGGGGTGTAAATATTTCCATGTTTATACAGATGGCCGTGTAGATATTTCCATGTGTATACATATGTCATTGTAGATATTTCCATGTTTATAGAAATGGCTGTGTAGTTATTTCCATGGTTATAGAGATAGCGGTGTACATATTTCCATGTTTATACACATAGCGGTGTAAATATTTCCATGTTTATACAGATACCGGTGCAGATATTTCCATGTTTATAGTGATCGTTGTGTAGATATTTCAATGTTTATTCAGATAGCGGTGGAGATATTTCCATGTTTATAGAGACAGCGGTGTACATATTTCCATGTTGATACAGATGGCTGTGTAGATATTTTCTTGTGTATACTGATGCTAGTGTATATATTTCCATGTTTATAGAGTTGGAGGTGTAGATATTTCCATGTTTATACAGACGACTGTGTAGATATTTGCATGTTTATATAGATGGCGGTGTAGATATTTCCATGGTTATAGAGATAGCTGTGTAGATATTTCCATGTTTATACAGATGGCGGTGTAGATATTTCCTTGTTTATTCAGCTGGCGGTGTAGATATTTTCTTGTGTATTCAGATAGTGGTGTAGGTATTTCCATGTTTATACAGATAGCGGTGTAAATATCTCCATGTATATAGAGAGAGCAGTGTAGATATTTCCATCTTTGCACAGATTGTGGTGCAGATATTTCCATCTTTACACAGATAGCTCTTTATATATTTCCAAGTTTACACAGATAGCTGTGTAGGTATTTACGTGTTTACACAGATAGCTTTGTAGATATTTCCATGTTTATACTGATAGCGGTGTAGATATTTCCATGTTTATACTGATAGCTGTGTAGATATTTCCATGTTCATACAGATAGAGGTAGAGTTATTTCCATGTTTATACAGATAGCGATGTAGATATTTACATGTTTATATAGATAGTGGTGTAGGTATTAACATGTTTATAGAGATAACGGTGTAAATATTTCCATGTTTATACAGATGCCGTGAAGATATTTCCATGTGCTTACATATGGTAATATAGATATTTCCATGTTTATAGAGATGGTTGTATAGATATTTCCATGTTTATACAGATGGTGGTGTAGATATTTCCATGTTTATACACATGACTGTGTAGATATTTGAATGTTCATACAGATTGCAGTGTAGATATTTCCATGTTTATAGAGATAGTGGTGTAGATATTTCCATGTATATACAGATGGCGGTGTAGTTATTTCCATGTTTATACAGATGGCGGTGTAGTTATTTACATGTTTATACAGATGGAGGTGTAGATATTTCCATGTTTATACACATAGCGGTGTAGATATTTCCATGTTTACAGTGATAGCGGTGTAGATATTTCCATCTTTGCACAGATTGTGGTGTAGATATTTCCATCTTTACACAGATAGCGGTGTAGATATTTCGTAGTTTACACAGATACCTGTGTAGATATTTCCATGTTTACACAGATAGGGTTGTAGATATTTCCGTGTTTATCCAGATAGCGGTTTAGATATTTTCATGTTTACTCAGATAGCGGTGGAGATATTTCCTTGTTTATACAGATCGTGGTGGAGATATTTCCATGTTTATACAGAAAGCGGTGTAGATATTTCCATGTTTCTACAGGTAGCGGTGTAGATATTTCCATTTTATACAGATCGCGATGTAGATATTTCCATCTTTCCACAGATGGCAGTGTAGAGATTTCCATGTTTATAGAGATCGCGGTGTAAGTATTTCCGTGTTTATACAGATGGCTGTGTAGATATTTCCATGTGTATACATATGGCAATGTAGGTATTTCCATGTTTATAGAGATGTTGGTGTAGATATTTCCATGTTTATACAGATGACTGTGTAGATATTTGCATGTTTATACAGATGGCGGTGTAGATATTTCCATGTTCATAGAGATAACGGTGTAGATATTTCCATGTTTATACAGAGAGCGGTGTAGATATGTCCATGTTTATAGAGAGAATGGTGTAGATATTTCCATATTTATGCAGATAGCGGTGTAGATATTTCCATGTTTATAGAGACGGCGGTGTAGTTATTTCCATGTTTATAAAGATTGTGGTGTAGATATTTCCATGTTTATAAAGACGGTGGTGTAGATATTTCCATGTTTATACAGATAGCGGTGGAGATATCTCCTGTTTATACAAATCGTTTTGTAGATAATTCCATGTTTATATAGGTAGCGGTGTTAATATTTCCATGTTTATATAGGTAGCTGTGTAGATATATCCATCTTTATACAGATCGCAGTGTAGATATTTCTCTCTTTCCACTGATGGTCGTGTAGATATTTCCATGTTTATTCAGATGGCGGTGTAGGTATTTCCATGTATATAGAGATGGCGGTATAGATATTTCTATGTTTATACAGATAGCCCTGTAGATATTTCCTTGTGTATAGAGATGGCGGTGTAGGTATTTCCATGTTTATAGAGATAGTGGTGAAGATATTTCCTTGTTTATACAGATAGCGGTGTAGATATTTCCATGTTTACAGGGATAGCGGTGTGGATATTTCCATCTTTGCACATATTGCGGTGCAGCTATTTCCATCTTTACACAGATAGCCGTGCAGATATTTCCAAGTTTACACAGATAGCTGTGTACATATTTCTAAGTTTACACAGATAGTGTTGTAGATATTTCCATTTTTATACTGATAGCGGTGTAGATATTTCCATGTTTATAGAGATAGCGGTGTGGATATTTCCATGTTTATACAGATTGCGGTGTAGATATTTCCATGGTTATACAGATAGCGATGTAGATATTTCCATGTTTATACAGACAGCGGTTTAGATATTTCCATGTTTATCGAGAGAGCGGTGTAAATATTTCCATGTTTATACAGATGGCTGTGTAGTTATTTCCATGTGTATACATATGGCAGTGTAGATATTTCCATGTTTATAGAGATGGCGGTGTAGGTATTTCCATAGTCATAGAGACATCGGTGTAGATATTTCCATGTTTATACAGATGGCGGTGTAGATATTTCCTTGTTTATGCAGAGAGTGGTGTAGGTATTTCCATGTTTATACAGATAGCGGTGTAGATATTTCCATGTTTATAGAGATAGCGGTGTATATATTTCCATTTTGCACAGATTTCAGTGCAGATATTGCCATCGTTACACAGATAACTCTGTAGATATTTACAAGTTCACACAGATAGCTGTGTTGATATTTCCATGTTTACACAGAAAGCGTTGTAGATATTTCCATGTTTATACAGATAGCGGTGTAGATATTTCCATGTTTACAGGGATAGCGGTGTGGATATTTCCATCTTTGCACATATTGCGGTGCAGCTATTTCCATCTTTACACTGATAGCCGTGCAGATATTTCCAAGTTTACACAGATAGCTGTGTACATATTTCTAAGTTTACACAGATAGTGTTGTAGATATTTCCATTTTTATACTGATAGCGGTGTAGATATTTCCATGTTTATAGAGATAGCGGTGTGGATATTTCCATGTTTATACAGATTGCGGTGTAGATATTTCCATGGTTATACAGATAGCGATGTAGATATTTCCATGTTTATACAGACAGCGGTTTAGATATTTCCATGTTTATCGAGAGAGCGGTGTAAATATTTCCATGTTTATACAGATGGCTGTGCAGTTATTTCCATGTGTATACATATGGCAGTGTAGATATTTCCATGTTTATACAGATGGCGGTGTAGATATTTCCATAGTTATAGAGACAGCGGTGTAGATATTTCCATGTTTATACAGATGGCGGTGTAGATAATTCCTTGTTTATGCAGATAGTGGTGTAGGTATTTCCATGTTTATACAGATAGCGGTGTAGATATTTCCATGTTTATAGAGATAGCGGTGTATATATTTCCATTTTGCACAGATTTCAGTGCAGATATTGCCATCGTTACACAGATAACTCTGTAGATATTTACAAGTTCACACAGATAGCTGTGTTGATATTTCCATGTTTACACAGAAAGCGTTGTAGATATTTCCATGTTTACACTGATAGCGGTGTAGATATTTCCATGTTGATACAGATAGCGGTGTAGATATTTCCATGTTCATACAAATAGCGCTGGAGTTATTTCCATGTTTATACAGATATTGATGTAGATATTTCCATGTTTATACAGATAGCGGTGTAGATATTAACATGTTTATAGAGATAGCAGTGTAGATATTTCCATGTTTATACAGATGTCTGTGTTGATATTTCCATGTATATACAGATGGCAGTGCAGCTACTTCCATGTTTATAAAGATAGTGGTATAGATATTTCCATGATTATACAGATGAATGTGAAGATATTTGCATGTTTATACAGATGGCGGTGTAGATATTTTCATGTTTACAGAGATAGTGTTGAAGATATTTCCATGTTTATTAGAGATAGTGGTGTACATATTTCCATATTTATACAGATAGCGGTGTATATATTTACATGTTTATAGAGATGGCGGTGTAGATATTTCCATGTTTATACAGATGGCGGTGTACACATTTCCATGTTCATACTGATGGCGGTGTACATATTTCCATGTTTATACAGATAGCGTTGTAGATATTTCCATGTTTACGGAGATATCGTTGTAGATACTTGCATCTTTGCATAGATTGCGGGGTAGATATTTCCATCTTTACACATATAGCGGTGAAGATATTTCCTAGTTTACACAGACAGGTGTGTGGATATTTCTATGTTTACACAGATAGCGTTGTAGATACTTCCATGTTTACACAGATAGCGGTGTAGATATTTCCATGTTTATACAGAGACCGCTGTAGATATTTCCACCTTTGTACAGATAGCGTTGTAGATATATCCATGTTTATACAGATGGCGATGTAGATATTTCCATATGTATACAGATAGCGGTGTAGATATTTAGATGTTTATATAGATAGCGGTGTAGATATTTCCATGTTTACAGAGATAGCGGTGTAGATATTTCCATCTTTCCACAGATTGCGGTGTAGATATTTCCATATTTTCACAGATAGCATTGTAGATATTTCCATGTTTACACAGATAGCTGTGAAGATATTTCCATGTTTTCACAGATACCGTTGTAGATATTTCCATGTTTATAAAGATAGCGGTGTAGATATTTCCAAGTTTATACTGATAGCGGTGTAAATATTTCCATGTTTATACAGATGGCGTTAAGCTATTTCCAAGTGTATACATATGGCAATGTAGATATTTCCAAGTTTATAAAGATGATGGTGTAGATATTTCCATGTTTATACAGATGGTGGTGTAGATATTTCCATCTTTATACAGATGACTGTGTAGATATTTGAATGTTTATACAGATTGCAGTGTAGATATTTCCATGTTTACAGAGATAGTGGTGTAGATATTTCCATGTATATACAGATTGCGGTGTAGATATTTCTATTTTCATAGAGATAACAGTGTAGATATTTCCATATTTATACAAATAGCGGTGTAGATATTTCCATGTTTATACAAATGGCGGTGTAGATATTTCATGTTTATACAGATGGCGGTGTAGGAATTTCCATGTTTATACAGATGGAGGTGTAGATATTTCCATGTGTATACAGATAGCGGTGTATATATTTCCATGTTTACAGAGATAGCGTTGTAGATATTTCCATCTTTGCACAGAGTTCGGTGTAGCTATTTCCATCTTTACACAGATAGCAGTGTAGATATTTCCATGTTTACACAGATAGCGTTGCAGATATTTCCGTGTTTATACAGATAGTGGTGTAGATATTTCCATGCTTATACAGATAGCGGTGGAGATATTTCCTTGTTTATACAGATCGTGGTGGAGATATTTCCATGTTTATACAGATAGCGGAGTAGATATTTCCATGTTTCTACAGATGGCGGTGTAGGTATTTCCATGTTTATACAGATGGCGGTGTACATATTTCCATGTTTATACAGATAGCGGTGTAGATATTTCCATGTTTACAGAGATAGCGTTGTAGATATTTCCATCTTTGCATGGATTGCTAGGTAGATATTTCCATCTTTACACATATAGCGTTGGAGATATTTCCAAGTTTACACAGACAGCTGTGTGGATATTTCTATGTATACACAGGTAGTGTTGTAGATACTTCCATGTTTACACAGATAGCAGTGTAGATATTTCCATGTTTATACAGATAGCAGTGTAGATATATCCACCTTTGTAAAGATAGCGTTGTAGATATATCCATGTTTATACAGATGGCGATGTAGATATTTCCATATATATACAGATAGCGGTGTAGATATTTCCATGTTTACAGAGATAGCGGTGTAGATATTTCCATGTTTTCACAGATAGCGTTGTACATATTTCCATGTTTATAAAGATAGCGGTGTAGATATTTCCACATTTATACAGATAGCGGTGTGGATATTTCCATGTTTACAGAAATAGCGGTGAAGGCATTTCCATCTTTGCACAGATTGCGGTGTAGATATTTCCATCCTTACACAGATACCGATGTAGTTATTTCCAAGTTTACACAGCTGTGTAGATAATTCCATGTTTCCAAAGATAGCGGTGTCGATATTTCCATGTTTATAGAGATAGCGGTGTGGATATTTCCATGTTTATACAGACAGCGGTGTAGATATTTCCATGTTTATTCAGATAGCGGTGTAGAGATTTCCACGTTTATACAGATAGTGGTGGAGATAATTCCATGTTTATAAGATAGCGATGTAGATATTTCCGCGTTTATACAGATATCGGTGTAGATATTTCCATGTTTATAGAGACAGTGGTGCAGATATTTCCATGTTTATACACATGGCTGTGTAGATTTTTCCATGTGTATACAGATGGCAGTGTATATATTTCCATGTTTATAGAGATGGTGGTATAGATAATTCCATGTTTATACAGATGACTGTGTAAATATTTGCATGTTTATACAGATGGCGGTGTAGGTATTTCCATGTTTTTAGAGATAGCGGTGTAGATATTTCCACATTTATACTGATAGTGTTGTAGATATTGCCATGTTTACACAGATAGCGGTGTAGATATTTACATGTTTATACAGATGGTGGTGTTTTTCTATGTTTATACAGATAGCAGTGTAGATATTTCCATGTTTACAGAGTTAGCGGTGTAGCTATTTCCATCTTTGCACAGATTGCAGTGCAGGTATTTCCATCTTTACACAGATAGCAGTGTAGATATTTCAAAGTTTACACAGATAGCTGGGAAGATATTTCCATGTTTACACAGATAGCATTGTAGATATTTCCAAGTTTATACAGTTAGCGATGTAGATATTTCCATGTTTATACAGATAGCGGTGTAGATATTTCCATGTTTATAGAGATAGCGGTGAAGATATTTCCATGTTTATGCAGATAGCGGTATAGATATTTCCATGTTTCTACAGATAGCGGTGTAGATATTTCCATGTTTATAGAGATAGTTTTGTAGATATTTCCATGTTTATACAGATGGATTACTAGATATTTCCATGTGTATACAGATGGTGTTGTAGATATTTCCATGTTTATACAGATTGTGGTGTAGGTATTTCCAGGTTTATACAGAGGACTGTGTAGATATTTGCATGTTTATACAGATGTCGGTGTAGATATTTCCATGTCTATAGAGATAGAGGTGTAGAAATTTCCATGTTTATACAGATAGCGGTGCAGATATTTCCATGTTTATAGAGATAAGGGTGTAGATATTTCCATATTTATACAGACAGCGGTGTAGGTATTTGCATGTTTATACAGATGGTGGTGTAGATATTTCCATGTTTATACAGATGGCGGTGTAAATATTTCCATTTTTATGGAGATAGCGGTGTAGATATTTCCATGTACACAGAGATAGCAGTGTAGATATTTCCATCATTGCACAGATTGCAGAGTAAATATTTCCAACTTTACACAGATAGCGGTGTAGATATTTCCAAATTTACACAGATTGCTATGTAGATATTTCCATGTTAACACAGATAGCGTGGCAGATATTTCCATGTTTATACAGATAGCGGTGTACATATTTCCATGTTTATGCAGATAGCTATGTAGATATTTCCATGTTTATACAGATAGCGTTGGAGATATTTCCTTGTTTATACAGATCGTGGTGTAGATATTTCCATGTTTATACAGATATCCGTGTAGATATTTCCGTGTTTATACAGGTCGCGGTGTACATATTTCCTTGTTTAGACAGATCGCGTTGTAGATATTTCCATCTTTCCACAGATGGCAGTGTAGATATTTCCACGTTTATACAGATAGCGGTGTAGATATTTCCATGTTTATAGAGATTGCGGTGTAAATATTTCCATGTTTATAGAGATGACTGTGTAGATATTTCCATGTGTATACATATGGCAGTGTAGATATTTCCATATTTATAGAGATGGTGGTGTAGATATTTCCATGGTTATAGAGATAGCAGTGTAGATATTTCCATGTTTATACAGATGGCGGTGTATATATTTCCTTGTTTATACAGATAGCATTGTAGATATTTCCATGTTTATACACAGAGCGGTGTAGATATTCCCATGTTTATACAGATAGCGGTGTAAATATTTCCATGTTTATACATATGGCGTGAAGATATTTCCATGTGTATACATATGGCAATGTAGATATTTCCATGTTTATAGAGATGGTGGTGTAGATATTTCCATGTTTATACAGATGGTGGTGTAGATATTTCCATGTTTATACAGATGACTGTGTAGGTATTTTCATGTTTAAACAGATTGCGGAGGATTTATTTCCATGTTTATAGAGATAGTGATGTAGATATTTCCATGTTCGTACAAATGGCGGTGTAGATATTTCCATGTATATAGAGATAACAGTGCAGATATTTCCAGAATTATACAGATAGCGGTGTTGATATTTCCATGTTTATACAGATGGCGGTGTAGATATTTCCATGTTTATGCAGATGGCTGTGTAGTTATTTTCCTGTTTATATAGACGGATGTGTAGATATTTCCATGTTTATACAGACAGCGTTGAAGATATTTCCATATTTGCAGACATAGCGGTGCAGATACTTCCATCTTTGCACAGATTGCTGTGTAGATATTTCCATCTTTACACCGATAACGGTGTAGATATTTCGAAGTTTACACAGATAGCTGTGTAGATATTTCCATGTTTATACAGATAGCGGTGGAGATATTTCCTTCTTTATACAGATCGTGGTGTAGATATTTCCATGTTTATACAGATAGCAGTGTAGATATTTCCAAGTTTCTGCAGGTAGCAGTGTAGATATCTCCATGTTCATACAGATAGCGTTGGAGTTATTTCCATGCTTATACTGATAGCGATGCAGATATTAACATGTTTATTGAGATAGCAGTGAAGATATTTCCATGTTTATGTAGATGGCATTGTAGATATTTACATGTGTATACACTTGGCAATGTAGCTAATTCCATGTTTATAAAGATTGTGATGTAGATATTTCCATGATTATACAGATGAATGTGTAGTTATTTGCATGTTTATACAGATGGCGGTGCAGATATTTCCATGTTTATAGAGATAGCGGTGTAGATATTTCCACATTTATACAGTGTAGATATTTCCATGTTTATAGAGATAGCGGTGTAGATATTTCCACATTTATACAGATAGCGGTGTAGATATTTCCATGTTTATACAGATGTCCGTGTAGATATTTCCATGTTTATGCAGATCGTAGTGCAGATATTTCCATCTTTCTACAGATGGCAGTGTAGATATTTCTGTGTTTATACAGATTGCGGTGTAGATATTTTCATGTTTATACAGTTGGCGGTGTAGATATTTCCATGTTTATGCAGATGGCGGTGTAGATATTTCCATGTTTATAGAGATGGCCGTGTAGATATTTCTATGTTTACAGAGTTATCGGTGTAGATAATTCCATATTTACAGAGATGGCAGTGTAGGTATTTCCATGTTTATAGAGATAGTGGTGCAGTTATTTCCATATTTATAGAGCTAGCGGCGTAGATATTTCCATCTTTATACAGATGGCAGTGTAGTTATTTCCATGTTTATACAGATAGCGGTGTAGATATTTCCATGTTTACACAGATGGCAGTGTAGATAGTTCCATGTTTATGGAGATGGCATGTAGATATTTTCATGCTTATAGAGATGGCGGTGTATATATTTCCCTGTTTATAGAGATAGCGGTGTAGATATTTCCATGATTATAGAGAATTCGGTGTAGGTATTTCCATGAGTATATAGATAGCATTGCAGATGTTTCCATGTTTATACTGATGGCTGTGTAGATAGTTCCATGTGTATAAAGATGGCAATTTAGATATTTCCATATTTACAGAGATGGTGGTGTAGATATTTCCATGTATGTACAGATGACTCTGTAGATATTTCCATGTTTATACATATAGCGGTGTAGCTATTTCCAAGTTTATGGAGATAGCGGTGCAGATATTTCCATGTTTATAGAGATAGCGGTGCAGATATTTCCATGTTTGTAGAGATTGCGGTGTAGATATTTACATCTTTACACAGATAGATGTGTACATATTTCCATGTTTACGCAGATAGCTCTGTAGATATTTCCATGTTTACACAGATATTGTTATAGATATTTCCATGTTTATACAGTTATCTGTGTAGATATTTCCATATTTATACAGATATTGATGGAGATATTTCCATGTTTATACAGGTAGAGGTGCAGATATTTCCATGTTTATGCAGATCGCGGTGCAGATATTTCCATCTTTCTACAGACGGCAGCGTAGATATTTCTATGTTTTTACAGAAGGTGGTGTAGATATTTCCATGTATATACAGATAACTGTGTAGATATTTTCATGTTTATACAGATGGCTGTGTAGATATTTCCATGTTTATACAGATGGCGGTGTAGACATTTCCATGTTTTTGGAGATAGCGGTGTAGATATTTCCATGTTTGTACATATAACGGTGCAGATATTTCCAAGTTTATAGAGATAGCGGTGTAGATATTTCCATCTTGGAACAGATTGCGGTGAAGATATTGCCATCTTTACACAGATAGCGGCGTATAGATTTCCATGTTTACACTGATAGCGTTGTATATATTTCCATGTTTATACAGATAGTGGTGTAGATGTTTCCATCTTTATACAGACAGCGGTGGAGATATTTCAATGTTTATACAGATAGCGGTGTAGATATTTCTTGTTTATACAGATAGCGGTGTAGATATTTCCATGTTTATACAGATAGCAGTGTAGATATTTCCATGTATCAGAGACAGCGGTGTAGATATTTGCATATTTGCACGGATTGAGGAGTAGATATTTCCATCTTTACACAGATAGTGGTGTACATATTTCCATGTTTACACAGATAGCTGTGTAGATATTTCCATGTTTACACAGTTTTGTAGATATTTCCATGTTTATACAGATAGCGGTGTAGATATTTCTATGTTTATAAAGATAGCGGTGTAGATATTTCCATTTTTATAGAGATAGCGGTGGAGGTATTTACATGTTTATTCAGATAGCTATGAAGAGATTTCCATGTTTATACAGATAGCAGTGTAGATATTTCCATGTTTATACCGATAGTGGTGTAGATGTTTCTATGTTTATAGTGATAGCGGTGTAGATATTCCCATGTTTATACAGAGAGTGGTGGCGATATTTCCATGTTTATACAGATAGCGGTGGAGATATTTCTATGTTTATACAAATGGCAGTGTAGATATTTCCAAGATTATGGAGATAGCGGTGTATATATTTCCATTTTATAGAGATAGCGTTGTAGATACTTCCATCTTTATACAGATTGTGGTGCAGGTTTTCCCATGTTTATGGAGATAGCGGTGTAGATATTTCCATGTTTATACAGATGGCTGTTTAGATATTTCCATGTTTATACAGATGGAGGTGTAGATATTTCCATGTTTATACAGATGTCTATGTAGATAGTTTCATGTTTTTACAGATGGCGGTGAAGATATTTCCATGTTTATGCAGATAGCGGTGTAGATATTTCCATGTTTATACAGATTGCGGTGTAGATATTTCCAAGTTTATACAGATGGCGGTGTAGATATTTCCATCTTTCTACAAATGGCAGTGTAGATATTTCCATGTTTATAGAGATGGCGGTGTAGATATTTCCATGTTTATATAGATGGCAATGTAGATATTTTCTTTTTTATGTAGATGGCGTTGTAGATATCTCCATGTTTAAAGAGATGGCGGTGTAGACATTTCCATGTTTATAGAGATAGCAGTGTAGATATTTACATGTTTATTCAGATGGCTGTGTACATATTTCCATGTCTATACAGATGGCATTGTAGATATTTCCATGTTTATACAGATGACTATCTAGGTATTTCCATGTTTTTACAGATGGCAGTGCAGATATTTCCATGTTTATAGAGATAGCGGTGTAGATATTTCCATATTTGTAGAGATGGCGTTGTTGATATTTCCATCTATGCAAAGATGGCCGTGTAGACATTTCCAGGTTTATACAGATGGCGGCGTAGATATTTCCTTGGACATGCAGATGGAGGTGTAGTTATTTCCATGTTTACACAGATGGTGGTGTAGATATTTCCATGTTTATACACACGGCGGAGTAGATACTTCCATCTTTATGGAGATGGCAGTGTAAATATTTTCTGGTATATAGAGATGGCGGTGTAGATATTTCCATATTTACAGAGATAGCGGTGTAGATATTTCCATCTTTCTACAGATGTCAGTGTAGATATTTCCATGTTTATACAGATGTCTGTGTAGTTATTTCCATGTGTATACATATGGTATTGTAGCTATTTCCATGTTTATACAGATGGTGGTGTAGATATTTCCATGTTTATTCAGATGACTGTGTAGATATTTCCATGTTTTGTAGATGGTAGTGTAGATATTTCAATGTTTATAGAGATGGCGCTGTGGATATCTCCATGTTTATAAAGATAACGGTGGATATATTTCCATGTTTATAGACATAGCGGTGTACATATTTCCGTGTTTATAGAGACAGCGGTGCAGATATTTCCATGTTTATACAGATGCCTTTGCAGATATTTCGATATTTATACAGAGGGCTGTGTAGATATGTTTATACAGATGGCAGTGTAGATATTTTCATGTTCCTACACATGACTGTGTAGATATTTCCATGTTCGTACAGATGGCAGTGTACATATTTCCATGTTTATAGAGATAGCGGTGCAGTTATCTCCATGTTTATACAGATAGCGGTGTATATATTTCCATGTTTATACATATCGTGGTGTAGATATTTCCATGTTTATACAGATACCGGTGTAGATATTTCCATGTTTATACAGACCGCAGTGTAGATATTTCCATGTTTATAGAGATAGCAGTGTAGATATTTACATGTTTGTACAGATGGCGGTGTTGATGTTTCCATCTATACACAGATTGCCGTGTAGGTATTTCCATGTGTATACAGATGGCATTGTAGATATTTCCATGTTTATACAGATAGCAGTGTATATATTTCCATGTTTATACATATCGTGGTGTAGATATTTCCATGTTTATACAGATACCGGTGTAGATATTTCCATGTTTATACAGACCGCAGTGTAGATATTTCCATGTTTATAGAGATAGCAGTGTAGATATTTCCATGTTTGTACAGATGGCGGTGTTGATGTTTCCATCTATACACAGATTGCCGTGCAGGTATTTCCATGTGTATACAGATGGCATTGAAGATATTTCCATGTTTATACAGATGGTGGTGTAGATATTTACATGTTTACACAGATGACAGTATAGGTATCTCCATGTTTTTACAGATGGCGGTGTAGATATTTCCATGTTTATAGAGATAGCGGTGTAGATATTTCCATATTTATACAGATAACGGTGTAGAAATTTCCATGTTTACACAGATATCGGTGTAAATATTTCCATGTTTATACAGATCACGGTGTAAATATTTCCATGTTTATAGAGATAGCGGTGTATATGTTTCCATGTTTATAGAGATAGCGGTGTAGATATTTCCATGTTTATAGAGATAGCGGTGTAGATATTTCCATGTTTATACAGATAGCGGTGCAGATATTTCCATGTTTGTACAGATGGCGGTGTTGATATTGCCATCTATACACAGATGACCGTGTAGATATTTCCATGTTTACAGATGGCCGCGCAGATATTTCTATGGATATGTAGATGGCGGTGTAGATATTTCCATGTATGTTCACATGGCTGTGTAGATATTTCCATGTTTATACAGATGGCGGTGTAGATATTTCCATGTTTATACAGATAACTTTGTAAGTATTTCCATGTTTATACAGATGGCGGTGTAGATATTTCGATGTTTATAGAGATAGCAGTGGAGATATTTCCATGTTTATACAAATAGCGGTGTAGTTATTTGCATGTTTATATAGATAGCGGTGTAGGTATTACCATGTATATACACATGGCTGTGTAGATATTTCCATGTTTATACAGATGGTGGTGTAGTATTTCCATGTTTATACAGATAACTTTGTAAGTATTTCCATGTTTATACAGATGGCGGTGTAGATATTTTGATGTTTATAGAGAGAGCAGTGGAGATATTTCCATGTTTATACAGATAGCGGTGTAGATATTTCCATGTTTATAATGATCACGGTGTAGATATTTCAATGTTTATAGAGATGGCGGTGTAGATATTTCCATGTTTATACCTATGGCTGTGTAGATATTTCCATGTTTACACAGATCGCGGTGTAGATATTTCCATGTTTATAAAGATCATGGTGTAGATATTTCCATGTTTATACAGATCGCGGTGTTGATATTACCATGTTTATAGGGATAGCGGTGCAAATATTTCCACATTTATACAGATAGCGTTGTAGTTATTAGCATGATTATACAGATAGCGGTGTAGATATTTCCATGTATAAACAGATGTCTGTGTATATATTTCCATGTTTATACAGATGGCGGTGTAGATATTTCTTTGTTTATACAAATAGCGGTGTAGTTATTTCCATGTTTATACAGATAGCGGTGTAGATATTTCCATGTATATACCGATGGCTGTGTAGATATTTCCAAGTTTATACAGATGACTTTGTAGGTATTTCCATGTTTATACAGATGGTTTTGTTGGTATTTCCATGTTTATAGAGATAGCTGTTTAGATTTTTCCATGTTTATACAGATAGCGGTGTAGATATTTCCATGTTTATACAGATAGCAGTGGCGATATTTCCATGTTTATACACGTAGCGGTGTACATATTTCCATGTTTATAGAGACAGCGGTGTAGGTATTTCCATGTTTATACAGATAGCGGTGCAGATATTTCCATGTTTATACAGATGCCTATGCAGATATTTCCATGTTCATACAGATGGCAGTGTAGATATTTCCATGTTCCTACACATGACTGTTTAGGTATTTCCATGTTTATACAGATGGCTTTGTAGATATTTCCATGTTTATAGAGATAGCGGTGTAGATATTTCCATGTTTATACTGATCACGGTGTAGATATTTCCATGTTCATAGAGATACCGGTGTTGATTTTTCCATGTTTATAGAGATAGCTGTGTGGATATTTCCATGTTTATACAGATAGGGGTGTAGATATTTCCATGTTTATAGAGATGGCGTTGTAGATATTTCCATGTTTATACAGATCACGGTGTAGATATTTCCATGTTTATACAGATCGCGGTGTAGATATTTCCATGTTTATACAGATCATGGTGTAGATATTTCCATGTTTATACAGATCGCGGTGTTGTTATTACCATGTTTATAGGGATAGCGGTGCAAATATTTCCACATTTATACAGATAGCGGTGTAGTTATTAGCATGTTTATACAGATAGCGGTGTAGATATTTCCATGTATAAACAGATGTCTGTGTATACATTTCCATGTTTAAACAGATGGCGTTGTAGATATTTCCTTGTTTATACAAATAGCGGTGTAGTTATTTCCATGTTTATACAGATATCGGTGTAGATATTTCCATGTTTATACAGATGGTGGTGTAGATATTTCCATGTTTATACAGATGACTGTATAGGTATTTCCGTGTTTTTACAGATGGCATTGTATATATTTCCATGTTTATAGAGATAGCAGTGTAGATATTTCCATGTTTATACAGATGGCGGTGTAGATATTTCCATGTTTATAGAGATGGCGGTGTAGGCATTTCCATATTTATACAGATATTGGTGTAGATATTTCCATGTTTATACAAATAGCAGTGAATATATTTCCATGTTTATACAGATAGCAGTGTAAATATTTCCATGTTTATACAGATCACGGTGCAGTTATTTCCATGTTTATAGAGATAGCGGTGTAGATATTTCCATGTTTATACAGATAGCGGTTTAGATATTTCCATGTTTATACAGACCGCGGTGTAGATACTTCCATGTTTATACAGATGGCGTTGTTGATATTTGCATCTATACACAGATGACTGTGTAGATATTTCCATGTTTATACAGATGGCCGCGCAGATATTTCCATGGGTATGCAGATGGCGGTGTAGATATTTCCATGTTTATACAGATAGCGGTGTAGTAATTTCCATGTTTATATAGATAGCGGTGTAGATATTTCCATGTATATACACATGGCTGTGTAGATATTTCCATGTTTATTCAGATGGCGGTGTAGATATTTCCATGTTTCTACCGATATCTTCGTAAGTATTTCCATGTTTATACAGATGGCGATGTAGATATTTCGATGTTTATAGAGATAGCAGTGGAGAAATTTCCAAGTTTATAGAGATAGCGGTGTAGATATTTCCACGTTTATACTGATCGCGGTGTAGATATTTCCATATTTATAGAGATGGCCGTGTAGATATTTCCATGTTCATAGAGATAGCGTTGTTGATTTTTCCATGTTTATAGAGATAGCGATGTGGATATTTACATGTTTCTACTTATAGGGGTGTAGCTATTTCCATGTTTATAGAGATGGCGGTGTAGAAATTTCCATGTTTATACAGATCACGGTGTAGATATTTCCATGTTTATACAGATCGCGGTGTAGATATTTCCATGTTTATACAGATCATGGTGTAGATATTTCCATGTTTATTCAGATCGCGATGTTGATATTACCATGTTTATAGGGATAGCAGTGCAAATATTTCCACATTCATACAGATAGCGGTGTAGCTATTAGCACGTTTATACAGATAGTGGTGTAGATATTTCCATGTATAAACAGATGTCTGTGTATATATTTCCATGTTTAAACAGATGGCGGTGTAGATATTTACTTGTTTATACAAAAAGCGGTGTAATTATTTCCATGTTTTTACAGATCACGGCGCAGATATTTCCTTGTTTATACAAATAGCAGTGTAGTTATTTCAATGTTTATACAGATAGCGGTGTAGATATTTCCTTGTTTAAACAAATAGCGGTGTAGATATTTCCATCTTTATACAGATCACGGTGTAGATATTTCCTTGTTTATACAAATAGCGGTGTAGTTATTTCCATGTTTATACAGATAGCGGTGTAGATATTTCCATGTATATACAGATGGCTGTGTAGATATTTCCTTGTTTATACAAATAGCGGTGTGGTTATTTCCATGTTTATACAGATAGCGGTGTACATATTTCCATGTATATACAGATGGCTGTGTAGATATTTCCTTCTTTATACAAATAGCGGTGTAGGTATTTCTATGTTTATACAGTTAGCGGTGTAGATGTTTCCATGTACATACAGATGGCTGTGTAGATATTTCCAGGTTTACATAGATGGCTGTGTAGATATTTCCATGTTTATACTGATGACTTTGTAGCTATTTCCATGTTTATACAGATGGCGGTGAAGATATTTCCATGTTTATAGAGATAGCTGCGTAGATATTTCCATATTTATACAGATAGTGGTGTAGATATTTCCATGTTTATACAGATCGCGGTGTAGATATTTCCATGTTTATGCAGATCGCGGTGTAGATATTTCCATGTTTATACAGATAGCGGTGTAGATATTTCCATATTTTTACAGATATTGGTGTAGATATTTCCATGTTTACACTGATTGCGTTGTAGATATTTCCATCTTTCTACAGATGGCATTATAGATATTTCCATGTTTATACAGATGGCGGTGTAGATATTTCCATGTTTATATTGATGGTGCTGTAGATATTACCATGTTTATACAGATAACGGTGTAGATATTTCCATGTTTATACAGAGAGCAGTGTTGATATTTCCATTTATATAGAGATAGCGGTTTTGATATTTCATATTTATACAGACAGAGTTGTAAATATTTCCATGTTTATACAGATAGCGGTGTAGATATTTAAACGTTTATACAGAGGGCGGTGTAGATATTTCCATCTTTCTACAAATGGCAGTGTAGATATTTCCATGTTTATAGAGATGGCGCTGTAGATATTTCCATGTTTATATAGATGGCAATGTAGATATTTTCTTGTTTATGTAGATGGCATTGTAGATATCTCCATGTTTAAAGAGATGGCGGTGTATATATTTCCATGTTGATGGAGATAGCGGTGTAGATATTTCCATGTTTATAGAGATAGCAGAGTAGTTATTTCCATGTTTATACAGATAGCGGTGTAGATATTTCCATGTTTGTACTGATGGCGGTGTTGATATTTCCATCTACACACTGATGGCCGTGTAGATATTTCCATGTTTATACAGATTGCGGCGCAGATATTTCCATGGACATGCAGATGGCGGTGTAGTTATTTGCATGTTTATACAGATAGCGGTGTAGATATTTCCATGTTTTCACAGATAGTGGTGTAGATATTTTCGTGTTTATACACATGCCGGAGTAAATACTTCCATCTTTATGGAGATGGCAGTGAAGATATTTTCATGTTTATAAAGATGGCGGTGTAGATATTTCCATATTTATAGAGATAGCGGTGTAGATATTTCCACCTTTCTACAGATGGTATTGTAGCTATTTCCATGTTTACACAGATGGTGGTGTAGATATTTCCATGTTTATTCAGATGACTGTGTAGATATTTCCATGTTTTTACAGATGGCAGTGTAGATATTTCAATGTATATAGAGATGGCGCTGTAGATATTTCCATATTTATACAGATAACGGTGGAGATATTTCCATGTTTATACAGAGAGCAGTGGAGATATTTCCATGTTTATACACATAGCGGTGTACATATTTCCATGTTTATAGAGACAGCGGTGTAGGTATTTCCATGTTTATACAGATAGCGGTTCAGATATTTCCATGTTTATTCAGATGCCTATGCAGATATTTCCATATTTATACAGAGGGCTGTGTAGATATTTCCAGGTTTATACAGAAGACAGTGTAGATATTTCCATGTACCTACACATGACTGTGTAGGTATTTCCATGTTTATACAGATGGCTGTGTAGATATTTCCATGTTTATAGAGATAGCGGTGTAGATATTTCCATGTTTATACAGATAGCAGTGTATATATTTCCATGTTTATACAGATGGTGCTGTAGATGTTTCCATGTTTATACAGATACCAATGAAGATATTTCCATGCTTATACAGACCACAGTGTAGATACATCCATGTTTATAGAGATAGCAGTGTATATATTTCCATGTTTGTACAGATGGCGGTGTTTATGTTTCCATCTATACACAGATTGCTGTGTAGGTATTTCCATGTGTATACAGATGGCATTGAAGATGTTTCCATGTTTATACAGATGGTGGTGTACATATTTCCATGTTTACACAGATGACTGTATAGGTATTTCCATGTTTATACAGATGGCGTTGTAGATATTTCCATGTTTATAGAGATAGCGGTGTAGATATTTCCATATTTATACAGATAACAGTGTAGAAATTTCCATGTTTATACACATATCGGTGTAAATATTTCCATGTTTACACAGATCACGGTGTAGATATTTCCATGTTTATAGAGATAGCGGTGTATATATTTCCATGTTTATACAGATAGCGGTGTAGATATTTCCATGTTTATACAGACCGCGGTGTAGATATTTCCATGTTTATACAGATAGTGGTGCAGATTTTTCCATGTTTGTACAGATAGCGGTGTTGATATTTCCATCTATACACAGATGACCGTGGAGATATTTCTGTTTATTAAGATGGCGGTGCAGATATTTCTATGGATATGTAGATGGCAGTGTAGATATTTCCATGTATATACAGATAGCGGTGTAGTTATTTCCATGTTTATATAGAGAGCGGTGCAGATATTTCCATTTATGTACACACGGCTGTGTAGATAATTCCATGTTTATACAGATGGCGGTGTAAATATTTCCATGTTTGTACAGATAACTTTGTAAGTATTTCCATGTTTATACACATGGCGGTGTAGATATTTCGATGTTTATAGAGATAGCAGTGGAGATATTTCCATGTTTACACAAATAGCGGTGTAGTTATTTCCATGTTTATATAGATAGCGGTGTAGATATTTCCATGTATATACAGAGAGCGGTGTAGATATTTCCATGTTTACACAGATAGTGGTGTAGATATTTCCGTGTTTATACACATGCCGGAGTAAATACTTCCATCTTTATGGTGATGGCAGTGTAGATATTTTCATGTTTATAAAGATGGCGGTGTAGATATTTCCATGTTTATACAGATGGCTGTGTAGATATTTCCATGTTTATACAGATGACTTTGTAGGTATTTGCATGTTTATACAGATGGCGGTGTAGATATTACCATGTTTATAGAGATAGCTGTGTAGATATTTCCATGTTTATACGGACAGCGTTGTAGATATTTCCATGTTTATACAGATCGCGGTGTAGATATTTCCATGTTTATACAGACAGCAGTGGAGATATTTCCATGTTTATACACATAGCGGTGTACATATTTCCATGTTTATAGAGACAGCGGTGTAGGTATTTCCATGTTTATACAGATAACGGTGTAGATATTTCCATGTTTATAGAGATAGCAGTGTAAATATTTCCATGTTTATACAGATCACGGTGTAGTTATTTCCATGTTTATAGAGATAGCGGTGTAGATATTTCCATGTTTATACAGAACGCGGTGAAGATATTTCCATGTTTATACAGATAGTGGTGCAGATATATCCATGTTAGTACAGATAGCAGTGTTGATATTTCCAGCTATACACAGATGACCGTGTAGATATTTCCATGTTTATACAGATGGCGGTGCAGTTATTTCTATGGATATGTAGATGGCGGTTTAGATATTTCCATGTTTACACAGATCGCGGTGTAGTTATTTCCATGTTTATAGAGATAGCGGTGTAGATATTTCCATGTTTATACAGATAGCTGTTTAGATATTTCCATGTTTATACAGATGGTGGTGTAAATATTTCCATGTTTATACAGATGACTGAATAGGTATTTCCGTGTTTTTACAGATGGCATTGTAGATATTTCCATGTTTATAGAGATAGCAGTGTAGATATTTCCATGTTTATACAGATGGCGGTGTAGATATTTCCATGTTTATAGAGATATCTGTGTAGATATTTCCATGTTTTTACAGATAGCGGTGCAGATATTTCCATGTATATACAGAACGCGGTGTAGATATTTCCATGTTTATACAGATAGCGCTGTAGGTATTTCCATGTTTATACAGATGGCAGTGTAAATATTTCCATGTTTATACAGATCACGGTGTAGTTATTTCCATGTTTATAGAGATAGCGGTGTAGATATTTCCATGTTTTTACAGATAGCGGTTTAGATATTTCCATGTTTATATAGACCGCGGTGTAGATACTTCCATGTTTATACAGATGGCATTGTTGATATTTCCATCTATACACAGATGACCGTGTAGATATTTCCATGTTTATACAGATGGCAGCGCAGATATTTCTATGGATATGTAGATGGCGGTGTAAATATTTCCATGTTTATACAGAAAGCGGTGTAGTTATTTCCATGTTTACAGATCGCGGTGTTGATATTACCATGTTTATAGGGATAGCGGTGCAAATATTTCCACATTTATACAGATAGCGGTGTAGTTATTAGCATGTTTATACAGATAGCGGTGCAGATATTTCCATGTATAAACAGATGTCTGTGTATATATTTACATGTTTAAACAGGTGGCGGTGTAGATATTTCCGTTTATACAAATAGCGGTGTAGTTATTTCCATGTTTATACAGATAGCTGTGTAGATATTTCCATGTAAATACACGTGGCTGTGTAGGTTTTTCAGTGTTTATACCGATGGCTCTGTAGATATTTCCATGTTTATACAGTTGACTTTGTAGGTATTTCCATGTTTATACAGATGGCGGTGTAGCTATTTCCATGTTTATAGAGATATCTGTGTAGATATTTCCATGTTTTTAGAGATAGCGGTGCAGATATTTCCATGTATATACAGAACGCGGTGTAGATATTTCCATGTTTATACAGATAGCGCTGTAGGTATTTCCATGTTTATACAGATGGCAGTGTAGATATTCCACGTTTATAGAGATTGCGGTGAAGATATTTCCATGTTTATAGAGATAGCGGTGTAGATATATCCGTGTTCATAGAGATAGCAGTGAGGATACTTCCATGTTTATACAGATAGCAGTGTAGATATTTCCATTTTTATAGAGATAGCGGTTTAGATACTTCATATTTATACAGATAGCGGTGTAGATATTTCCGTGTTTATACAGATTGCGGTGTAGATATTTCCATGTACCTACACATGACTGTGTAGGTATTTCCATGTTTATACAGATGGCTTTGTAGATATTTCCATGTTTATAGAGATAGCGGTGCAGATATTTCCATGTTTATACAGATAGCGGTGTAAATATTTCCATGTTTCTACAGATCGTGGTGTAGATATTTCCATGTTTATACAGATACCGGTGTAGATATTTACATGTTTATACAGACCGCAGTGTAGGTATTTCCATGTTTATAGAGATAGCGGTGTAGATATTTCCATGTTTGTACAGATGGCGTTGATGCTACCATCTATACAAAGATTGTCATTTAGGTATTTCCATGTGTATACAGGTGGCATTGTAGATATTTCCATGTTTATACAGATGGTGGTGTAGATATTTCCAAGTTTATACAGATGACTCTGTAGGTATTTCCATGTTTTTACAGATGGCATTGTAGATATTTCCATGTTTATAGAGATAGAAGTGTAGCTATTTCCATGTTTATACAGATGGCTGTGTAGATATTTCCATGTTTATAGAGATAGCGGTGTAGATATTTCCATATTTATAGAGATAACTGTGAAGATATTTCCATGTTTATACAGATAGCGGTGTAAATATTTCCATGTTTACAAAGATCATGGTGCAGATATTTCCATGTTTATATAGATAGCGGTGTAGTTAATTCCATGTTTATGCAGATAGCGGGGTAGATATTTCCATGTTTATACAGACCGCGGTGTAGATATTTCCACGTTTATACAGATAGCGGTGTAGATATTTCCATGTTTGTACAGATGGCGGTGTTGATATTTCCATCTATACACAGATGACCGTGTAGATATTTCCATGTTTATACAGATGGCGGCACAGATATTTCTATGGATATGTAGATGGCGGTGTAGATATTTCCATGTTTATACAGATAGCAGTGTAGTTATTTCCATGTTTATATAGATAGCTGTGTAGATATTTCCATGTATATACACATGGCAGTGTAGATATTTCCATTTTTATACAGATGGCGGTGTAGATATTTCCATGTTTATACAGATCGCGGTGTAGATATTTCCATGTTTATACAGATCGCGGTGTAGATATTTCCATGTTTATACAGATCATGGTGTAGATATTTCCATGTTTATACAGATCGCGGTGTTGATATTACCATGTTTATAGGGATAGCGGTGCAAATATTTCCACATTTATACAGATAGCGGTGTAGTTATTAGCATGTTTATACAGATAGCGGTGTAGATATTTCCATGTATAAACAGATGTCTGTGTATATATTTCCATGTTTAAACAGATGGCGGTGTAGATATTTCCTTGTTTATACAAATAGCGGTGTAGTTATTTCCATGTTTATACAGATAGCGGCGTAGATATTTCCATGTATATACAGATGACTGTGTAGATATTTCCATGTTTATACAGATGGCTGTGTAGATATTTCCATGTTTATACTGTTGACTTTGTAGTTATTTCCATGTTTATACAGATGGCGGTGTAGATATTTCCATGTTTATAGAGATAGCTGTGTAGATATTTCCATGATTATACAGACAGCGGTGTAGATATTTCCATGTTTATACATATCGTGGTGTAGATATTTCCATGTTTATACAGACAGCAGTGGAGATATTTCCATGTTTATACACATAGCGGTGTAGATATTTCCATGTTTATAGAGACAGCGGTGTAGGTATTTCCATGTTTATACAGATAGCGGTTCAGATATTTCCATGTATATACAGATGCCTATGGAGATATTTCCATATTCATACAGAGGGCTGTGTAGGTATTTCCATGTTTATACAGATGGCAGTGTAGATATTTCCATGTTCCTACACATCACTGTGTAGGTATTTCCATGTTTATACAGATGTCTTTGTAGATATTTCCATGTTTATAGAGATATCGGTGCAGATATTTCCATGTTTATACAGATAGCCGTGTATATATTTCCATGTTTATACAGATCGTGGTGTAGATATTTCCATGTTTATACAGATACCAGTGTAGGTATTTCCATGTTTATACAGACCACAGTGTAGATATTTCCATGTTTATAGAGATAGCGGTGTAGATATTTCCATGTTTGTACAGATGGGGGTGTTGATTTTTCCATCTATACACAGATTACCATGTAGGTATTTCCATGTGTATACAGATGGCATTGTAGATATTTCCATATTTATACAGATGGTGCTGTAGATATTTCCATGTTTATACAGATGACTTTATAGGTATTTCCATGTTTTTACAGATGGCATTGTAGATATTTCCATGTTTATAGAGATTGCAGTGTAGATATTTCCATGTTTACACAGATAACGGTGTAGATATTTCCATGTTTATACAGATAATGGTGTAGATATTTCCATGTTTATACAGATAGCCGTGTAAATATTTCCATGTTTATACAGATCCCGGTGTAGATATTTCCATGTTTATAGAGATAGCGGTGTAGATATTTCCATGTTTATACAGATAGCGGTGTAGATATTTCCATGTTTATACAGACCGTGGTGTAAATATTTCCATGTTTATGCAGATAGCGTTGCAGATATTTCCATGTTTGTACTGATGGCGGTGTTGATATTTCCATCTATACACAGATGACCGTGTAGATATTTCCATGTTTATACAGATGGCAGCGCAGATATTTCTATGGATATGTAGATGGCGGTGTAAATATTTCCATGTTTATACAGAAAGCGGTGTAGTTATTTCCATGTTTATATAGATAGCGGTGTAGATATTTCCATGTATATACACATGGCTGTGTAGATATTTCCATGTTTATTCAGATGGCGGTGTAGTTATTTCCATGTTTATACAGATAACTTTGTAAGTATTTCCATGTTTATACAGATTGCGGTGTAGATATTTCGATGTTTATAGAGATAGCAGTGGAGAAATTTCCATGTTTATACAGATAGCGGTGTAGATATTTCCATGTTTATACTGATCGCGGTGTAGATATTTCCATGTTTATAGAGATGGCGGTGTAGATATTCCCATGTTCATAGAGATAGCGGTGTTGACTTTTACATGTTAATAGAGATAGCGGTGTGGATATGTCCATGTTTATACAGATATTGGTGTAGATATTTCCATGTTTATAGAGATGGCAGTGTAGATATTTCCATGCTTATACAGATCACGGTGTAGATGTTTCCATGTTTATACACATCATGGTGTAGGTATTTCCATGTTTACAGATCGCGGTGTTGATATTACCATGTTTATAGGGATAGCGGTGCAAATATCTCCACATTTATACTGATAGCGGTGTAGTTATTAGCATGTTTATACAGATAGCGGTGTAGATATTTCCATGTATAAACAGATGTCTGTGTATATATTTACATGTTTATACAGATGGCGGTGTAGATATTACCTTGTTTATACAAATAGCGGTGTAGTTATTTCCATGTTTATACAGATAGCTGTGTAGATATTTCCATGTATATACACATGGCTGTGTAGATATTTCAATGTTTATACAGATGGCTGTGTAGATATTTCCATGTTTATACAGATGACTTTGTAGTTATTTCCATGTTTATACAGATGGCGGTGTAGATATTTCCATGTTTATACAGATATCTGTGTAGATATTTCTATGTTTTTACAGATAGCGGTGCAGATATTTCCATGTATATACAGAACGCGGTGTAGATATTACCATGTTTATACAGATCGCGGTGTAGGTATTTCCATATTTATACAGATCGCGGTGTAGATATTTCCATGTTTATACAGATAGCGGTGTAGATATTTCCATGATTATACAGATAGCTGTGTAGATATTTCCAGGTATATACACATGGCTGTGTAGATATTTCAATGTTTATACAGATGGCTGTGTAGATATATCCATGTTTATACAGATGACTTTGTAGGTATTTCCATGTTTATACAGATGGCGGTGTAGATATTTCCATGTTTATAGAGATAGCTGTGTAGATATTTCCATGTTTTTACAGATAGCGGTGCAGATATTTCCATGTATATACAGAACGCGGTGTAGATATTTCCATGTTTATACAGATTGCGGTGTAGATATTTCCATATTTATACAGATCGCGGTGTAGATATTTCCATGTTTATACACATAGCGGTGTAGATATTTCCATGTTTATACAGATAGCGCTGTAGGTATTTCCATGTTTATACAGATGGCAGTGTAGATATTTCCACGTTTATAGAGATTGCGGTGTAGATATTTCCATGTTTATAGAGATAGCGGTGTAGATATATCCGTGTTCATAGAGATAGCAGTGAGGATAATTCCATGTTTATGCAGATAGCAGTGTAGATATTTACATTTTCATAGAGATAGCGGTTTAGATACTTCATATTTATACAGATAGTGGTGTAGATATTTCCGTGTTTATACAGATTGCGGTGTAGATATTTCCATGTACCTACACATGACTGTGTAGGTATTTCCATGTTTATACAGATGGCTTTGTAGATATTTCCATGTTTATAGAGATAGCGGTGCAGATAATTCCATGTTTATACAGATAGCGGTGTAAATATTTCCATGTTTCTACAGATCGTGGTGTAGATATTTCCATGTTTATACAGATACCGGTGTAGATATTTACATGTTTATACAGACCGCAGTGTAGGTATTTCCATGTTTATAGAGATAGCGGTGTAGATATTTCCATGTTTGTACAGATGGCCTTGTTGATGCTACCATCTATACACAGATTGTCATTTAGGTATTTCCATGTGTATACAGGTGGCATTGTAGATATTTCCATGTTTATACAGATGGTGGTGTAGATATTTCCAAGTTTATACAGATGACTCTGTAGGTATTTCCATGTTTTTACAGATGGCATTGTAGATATTTCCGTGTTTATAGAGATAGCAGTGTAGCTATTTCCATGTTTATACAGATGGCTGTGAAGACATTTCCATGTTTATACAGATAGCGGTGTAAATATTTCCATGTTTATACAGATCATGGTGCAGATATTTCCATGTTTATATAGATAGCTGTGTAGTTATTTCCATGTTTATGCAGATAGCGGTGTAGATATTTCCATGTTTATACAGACCGCAGTGTAGATATTTCCACGTTTATACAGATAGCGGTGTAGATATTTCCATGTTTGTACAGATGGCGGTGTTGATATTTCCATCTATACACAGATGACCGTGTAGATATTTCCATGTTTATACAGAAGGCGGCACAGATATTTCTATGGATATGTAGATGGCGGTGTAGATATTTCCATGTTTATACAGATAGCGGTGTAGTTATTTCCATGTTTATATTGATAGCGGTGTAGGTATTTCCATGTATATACACATGGCAGTGTAGATATTTCCATGTTTATACAGATGGCGGTGTAGATATTTCCATGTTTATACAGATCGCGGTGTAGATATTTCCATGTTTCTACAGATCGCGGTGTAGATATTTCCATGTTTATACAGATCATGGTGTAGATATTTCCATGTTTATACAGATCGCGGTGTTGATATTACCATGTTTATAGGGGTAGCGGTGCAAATATTTCCCCATTTATACAGATAGCGGTGTAGTTATTAGCATGTTTATACAGATAGCGGTGTAGATATTTCCATGTATAAACAGATGTCTGTGTATATATTTCCATGTTTAAACAGATGGCAGTGTAGATATTTCCTTGTTTATACAAATAGCGGTGTAGATATTTCCATGTTTCTGCAGATAGCGCTGTAGGTATTTCCATTATTATACAGATGGCTGTGTAGATATTTCCTTGTTTATAGAGATGGCGCTGTAGATATTCCCATGTTTATATAGATGGCAGTGTAGATATTTTCTTGTTTATGTAGATGGCGTTGTAGATACCTACATGTTTAAAGAGATGGCGGTTTGTATATTTCCATGTTTATAGAGATAGCGGTGTAGTTATTTCCATGTTTATGGAGATAGCGGTGTAGATATTTCCATGTTTCTACAGATGACTGTGTAGATATTTCCATGTTTGTACAGATGGCAGTGTAGATATTTCCATGTTTATAGAGATAGCCTTGTAGTTATTTTCATGTTTATACAGATTGCGGTGGAGATAAGTCCATGATTATACAGATAGAAATTTAGATATTTCCACGTTAATACACATAGCGGTGCAGATATTTCCATGTTTATACAGATAGCGGTGTAGATATTTCCATGTTTATACAGATGGCTGTGCCGATATTTCCATGTTTATACAGAGTTCTCTCTAGATATTTCCATGTTTATATAGATGACAGTGTAGATATTTCCCGGTTTATACAGATGACTGTGTAGATATTTCCATGTTAATACAGAAGGCGGTGTAGATATTTCCATGCTTAGAGAGATAGTGGTGTAGATATTTCCATGTTTATAGAGATAGCGGTTTAAATATTTCCATCTTTATAGAGATAGTGGTTTACATATTTCCATGTTTATACAGATGGCGGTGTAGATACAGCCATGTTTCTGAAGATGGCAGTGTAGATATTTTCATGTTTACATAGATGGCGGTGTAGATATTTCCATGTTTACTGAGATTGTAGTGTAGATATTTCCATGTTTATAGTGCAAGTGGTGGATGTATTTCCATGTTTATAGAGATAGCGGTGTAGACATTTCCATACTTATACAGGTAGCAGTGTAGGTATTTCCATGTTTATACAGATGGCGATGTAGATATTTCCATGTTTGTAAAGATGGCGGTGTAGATATTTCCTTGTTTGTACTGATAGCGGTGTAGATATTTCCATGTATATACAGATAGCGGTGTAGATATTGCCATGTTTGCACAGATAGCGGTGGAGATATTTCCCTGTTTATACAGATAGCGATGTAGATATTTCCATGTTTATACAGATAGCGGTGTAGATATTTCAATGTTTATAGAGATAGCGGTGTAGATATTTCCATGTTTATACAGATGGCTGTGTAGATATTTCCATGTGTATACAGATGGTGGTATAGATATTTCCATGTTTATACATATAGCGGTGTAGATATTTCCATGTTTACAGATATAGCAGTAAAGATATTTCCATCTTTGCACTGATCGCGGTGTAGACATTGCAAACTTTACACAGATAGCGGTGTAGATATTTCCAAGTTTACACAGATAACTGTGTTGATATTTCCATGTTTACAGAGATATCACTGTAGATATTTCCATGTTTATACAGATAGCGGCATAGTTATTTACATGTTGATACAGATAGCGGTGTAGATATTTTCAGGGTTATACAGATAGTGGTGTAGATATTTCCACGTTTTACAGATAGCTGTGTAGATATTTCCCTGTTTACACAGATAGCGTTGTAAATATTTCCATGTTTACACAGATCGCGTTGTAGATATTTCCATGCTTACACAGATTGCGGTGTAGATATTTCCAAGTTTACACAGATAGCTGTGTAGATATTTCCATGTTTACACAGATAGCGTTGTAGATATTTCATTGTTTACAGAGATAGCGGTGTAGGTATTTCCATGTTTTTAAAGACACCGGGGTAGGTATTTCCTTGTTTATAAAAATAGCGCTGGAAATATTTCCATGTTTATACAGATAGCGGTGTAAAAATTTCCATGTTTATACAGATAGCGGTGTATTTATTTCCATGTTTATACAGATAGCGGTGTATTTATTTCCATGTTTATAGATACTGCGGTGTAGATATTACCATCTTTGCACAGATTGCTGTGTAGATATTTCCATGTTTATACAGGTAGCGGTGTAGAAATTCCCATGTTTATACAGATCGCTTTGTAGATATTTCCATCTTTCTACATATGTCAGTGTAGATATTTCCATGTTTATACAGATGTGTGTGTAGATATTTCCATGTATATGCAGATGGCGGTGTAGATATTTCCATATTTATAGGGATGGCGGTGTAGTTATTTCTATGTTTATAGAGATAGCGGTGTAAATATTTCCATGCTTATAGAGATGGTGGTGTTATTATTTTCATGTTTATAGAGATAGCGGTGTAGATATTTCCATGTTTATACAGATAACGGTGTTGCTATTTCCATGTTTATAGAGATAGCGGTGTAGATATTTCCATGTTTATACAGCTCACGGTGTAGATATTTCCATCTTTATACAGATGGCAGTGTAGATATTTTCATGTTTATACAGATAGCAGTGTAGATATTTACATGTCTATAGAGGTAGCGGTGTAGGTATTTCCATATTTATACAGATTCCGGTGTAGATATTTCCATCTTTATACAGATGGCGGTGTAGATATTTCCATGTTTATACAGATAGAAGTGAAGATATTTCCATGTTTATACAGATAGTGGTGTAGATATTTCCAAGTTTATACAGATGGCGGTGTAGATACATCCATGTTTCTGAAGATGGCGGTGTAGATATTTTCATGTTTATAGAGATGGCGGTGAAGATATTTCCTTGTATATAGAGATTGCAGTGTAGATATTTCCATGTTTATTGAGAAAGCGGTGTAGGTATTTGCATGTTTATAGAGATAGCAGTGTAGATATTTCCATATTTATACAGATAGCGGTGTAGGTATTTCCATGTTTATACAGATTGCGGTGTAGATATTTCTATGTTTCTACAGATGGCGGTGTAGATATTTCCTTGTTTATACAGACAGCGGTGTAGATATTTCCATGTTTATACAGGTAGCGGTGTAGTTATTTCCATGTTTACAGAGATAGCGGTGTAGTTATTTCCATCTTTGCACATATTGCCGTGTAGATATTTCCATGTTTACGCAGATAGCTGTGTAGATATTTCCATGTTTACACACATAGCTTTGAAGATATTTCCATGTTTATACAGATTGCGGTGTAGATATGTCCAAGTTTATACAGAAAGCGGTGTAGATATTTTCATGTTTATACAGATAGCGGTGGAGATATTTCCATGTTTATAGAGACTTCGGTATAGATATTTCCATGTTTATACAGATAGCGGTGTAGATATTTCCATGTTTACAGAGATAGCAGTGTAGGTATTTCCATCTTTGCACAGATTGCTGTGTAGATATTTCGATTTTTACACAGATAGCTGTGTAGATATTTCCAAGTTTACACAGATAGCTGTGTAGAAATTTCCATGTTTACACAGATAGCGTTGTAGATATTTCCATGTTTATACAGATAGCGGTGTAAATATTTCCATTTTTATACAGATAGCGATGTAGATATTTCCATGTTTCTACAGATAGCTGTGTAGATATTTCCATGTTTATAGAGATAGCAGTGTAGATTTTTCCATGTTTATACAGATGGCTTTGTAGATATTTCCATGTGTTTACAGATGGCGGTGTAGATATTTCCATGTTTATACAGATGGCGCTGTATATATTTCCATGTTTATACAGATGGCAGTGTAGATATTTCCATGTTTATACAGATATCGGTGTAGATATTTCCATGTTTACAGAGATAGCGTTGTAGGTATTTCCATCTTTGCACAGATTGCGGTGTAGGTATTGCCTAATTTACACAGATAGCGGTGTAGATATTTCCAAGTTTACACAGATAGCTGTGTAGATATTTCCATGTTTACAGAGATAGCATTGTAGATATTTCCGTGTTTATACAGATTGCGGTGTAGTTATTTCCATGTTGATACTGATAGCGGTGTAGATATTTCCATGTTTATACAGGTAGCGATGTAGAAATTCCCATGTTTATACAGATCGATTTGTAGACATTTCCATTTTTCTACAGATGTCAGTGTAGATATTTCCAAGTTTATACAGATGGCACTGTAGATATTTCCATGTTTATACAGATGTTTGTGTAGATATTTCCATGTTTATTCAGATGGCGGTGTAGATATTTCCATGTTTATAGAGATGGCGGTGTAGTTATTTCTATGTTTATAGAGATAGCGTTGTAAATATCTCCATGTTTATAGAGATGGTGGTGTAAGTATTTTCTTGTTTATAGAGATAGCAGTGTAGATATTTCCATGTTTATACAGATAACGGTGTTGTTATTTCCATGTTTATACAGATAGAGGTGTAGATATTTCCATGTTTATACAGCTTGCGGTGTAGATATTTCCATCTATATACAGATGGCAGTGTACATATTTCCATGTTTATACAGATAGCGGTGTTGATATTTCCATGTCTATAGAGATAGCGGTGTAGGTATTTCCATATTTATACCGATTGCGGTGTAGATATTTCCATCTTTATACAGATGGCTGTGTAGTTATTTCCATGTTTATACAGATGGCATTGAAGATATCTCCATGTTTATACAGATATTGGTGTAGATATTTCCATGATTATACAGATGGCGGTGTAGATACATCCATGTTTCTGAAGATGGTGGTGTAGATATTTTCATGTTTATAGAGATGGCGGTGTAGATATTTCCATGTTTATACAGATGTCTGTGTAGATATTTCCATGTTTATGCTGATAGCGGTTTAGATATTTCCATGTTCATTGAGATGGCGGTATAGTTATTTCTAAGTTTATAGAGATAGCGGTGTAAATATTTCCATGTTTATAGAGATGGTGGTGTAATTATTTTCATATTTATAGAGATAGCGGTGTAGGTATTTCCATGTTTATACAGATAGCGGTGTTGGTATTTCCATCTTTATACAGATAGCGGTGTAGATATTTCCATGTTTATACAGCTCGCGGTGTAGATATTTCCATCTTTATACAGATGGCAGTGTAGATATTTCCATGTTTGTACAGATAGCGGTGTAGATATTTCCATGTCTATAGAGATAGCGGTGTAGTTATTTCCATATTTATACAGATTGCGGTGTAGATATTTCCATCTTTATACAGATGGCGGTGTAGATATTTCCATGTTTATACAGATGAAAGTGAAGATATTTCCATGTTCATACAGATAGTGGTGTAGATATTTCCATGTTTATACTGATGGCGGTGTAGATACACCCATGTATCTGAAGATGGCGGTGTAGATATTTTCATGTTTATAGACATAGAGTTGTAGATATTTCCATGTATATAGAGATAGCAATGTAGATATTTTCATGTTTATAGGGAAAGCCGTGTAGGTATTTCCATGTTTATACAGATGGCAGTGTAGATATTTCCATGTTTATACAGATATCGGTGTAGATATTAACATGTTTACAGAGATAGCGGTGTAGGTATTTCCATCTTTGCATAGATTGCGGTGTAGGTATTGCCAAATTTACACAGATAGCGGTGTAGATATTTCCAAGTTTACACTGATAGCTGTGTGGATATTTCCATGTTTACAGAGATAGCATTGTACATATTTCCATGTTTATACAGATTGTGGTGTAGTTATTTCCATGTTGATACAGATAGCGGTGTAGATATTTCCATGTTTATACCGGTAGCGGTGTAGAAATTCCCATGTTGATACAGATCTCTTTGTAGACATTTCCATCTTTCTACAGATGTCAGTGTAGATATTTCCAAGTTTATACAGATGGCAGTGTAGATATTTCCAAGTTTATACAGATGGCGGTGTAGATACATTCATGTTTCTGAAGATGGCGGTGTAGATATTTTCATGTTTATAGAGATGGAGGTGTAGATATTTCCATGTATATAGCGATAGCAGTGTAGATATTTTCATGTTTATAGAGAAAGCGGTGTAGGTATTTCCATGTTTATAGAGACAGTGGTGTATATATTTCCATATTTATACAGATAGCGATGTAGGTATTTCCATGTGTATAGAGATTTCGGTGTAGATATTTCCATGTTTCTACAGATGGCGGTGTAGATATTTCCTTGTTTATACATACAGCGGTGTAGATATTTCCATATTTATACAGGTAGCGGTGTAGATATTTCCAAGTTTACAGAGATAGCGTTGTAGTTATTTCCATCTTTGCACACATTGCCGTGTAGATATTTCCATGTTTACGCAGATAGCTGTGTAGATATTTCCAAGTTTACACAGATAGCTGTGTAGATATTTCCATGTTTACACACATACCGTCGTAGATATTTCCATGTTTATACAGATTGTGGTTTAGGTATGTCCATGATTATACAGATAGCGGTGTAGATATTTTCATGTTTATACAGATAGCAGTGGAGTTATTTTCATGTTTATAGAGACTGCGGTATAGATATTTCCATGTTTATACAAATAGCGGTGTAGATATTTCCATGTTCACAGAGATAGCAGTGTAGGTATTTCCGTCTTTCCACAGATTGCTTTGTAGATATTTCCATTTTGACACAGATAGCTGTGTAGATATTTCCAAGTTTACACAGATAGCTGTGTAGATATTTCCATGTTTACGCAGATAGCATTGTATATATTTCCATGTTTATACAGATAGCGGTGTAGATATTTCCATCTTTATACAGAAAGTGGTGTAGATATTTCCAACTTTATACAGATGGCGGTGTAGATATTTCCATGTTTATACAGATGGCGGTGTAGATATTTCCATGTTTATACAGATAACTTTGTAAGTATTTCCATGTTTATACAGATGGCAGCGTAGATATTTCCAAGGACATGCAGATGGCATTGTAGATATTTCCATGTTTATACAGATAGCGGTGTAGATTTTTCCTTGTTTACACAGATGGTGGTGTAGATATTTCCGTGTTTATACACATGGCGGAGTAGATACTTCCATCTTTATGGAGATGGCAGTGTAGATATTTTCATGTTTATAGAGATGGCGGTGTAGATATTTCCATATTTATAGAGATAGCGGTGTACATATTTCCATCTTTCTACAGAAGGCCGTGTAGATATTTCCATATTTATACAGATGTCTGTGTAGATATTTCCATGTGTATATAGATGGTATTGTAGGTATTTCCATGTTTATACAGATGGTGGTGTAGATATTTCCATGTTTATTCAGATGACTGTGTAGATATTTCCATGTTTTTACACAGGGCAGTGTAGATATTTCTATGTTTATACAGATGGCAGTGTAGATATTTAAATGTTCCTACACATGACTGTGTAGGTATTTCCATGTTTATACAGATGACTTTGTAGGTATTTCCATGTTAATAGAGATAGCGGTGCAGATATTTCCTTTTTTATACAGATAGTGGTGTAGATATTTCCATGTATATACAGATGGCTGTGTAGATATTTCCATGTTTATACAGATGGCTTTGTAGATATTTCCATGTTTATACAGATGGCGGTGTAGATATTTCCATGTTTATAGAGATAGCGGTGTAGATATTTCCATATTTATACAGATAACGGTGTAGAAATTTCCATTTCTATACAGATAGCGGTGTAAATATTTCCATGTTTATACAGATCACGGTGTAGATATTTCCATGTTTATACAGATAGCGGTGTAGATATTTTCATGTTTACACAGATGGTGGTGTAGATATTTCCGTGTTTGTACACATGGCGGGGTAGATACTTCCATCTTTATGGAGATGGCAGTGTAGATATTTTCATTTTTATAGAGATGGCTGTGTAGATATTTCCATATTTATAGAGATAGCGGTGTACATATTTCCATCTTTCTACAGATGGCAGTGTAGATATTTCCATGTTTATACAGAAGGCCGTGTAGATATTTCCATGTTTATATAGAAGGCCGTGTAGATATTTCCATATTTATACAGATGTCTGTGTAGATATTTCCATGTGTATACAGATGGTATTGTAGGTAATTCCATGTTTATACAGATGGTGGTGTAGATATTTCCATGTTTATTCAGATGACTGTGTAGATATTTCCATGTTTTTACAGAGGGCAGTGTAGATATTTCAATGTTTATGGAGATGGCGCTGTAGATATTTCCATGTTTAAACAGATAACGGTGGATATATTTCCATGTTTATACACATACCGGTGTACATACTTCCATGTTTATACAGACAGCGGTGTAGGTATTTCCATGTTTATACAGATAGCGGTGCAGATATTTCCAGGTTTACACAGATGCCTATGCAGATATTTCCATATTTATACAGAGGGCTGTGTAGATATTCCTATGTTTATACAGATGGCAGTGTAGATATTTCCATGTTCCTACACATGACTTTGTAGCTATTTCCATGTTTATACAGATGGTTTTGTAGATATTTCCACGTTTATAGAGATAGCGGTGCAGATATTTCCATGTTCATACAGATTGCGCCGTATATATGTCCATGTTTATACAGATCGTGGTGTAGATATTTCCATGTTTATACAGATACCGGTGTAGATATTTCCATGTTTATGCAGACCGCAGTGTAGATAATTCCATGTTTATAGAGATAGCAGTGTAGATACTTTCATGTTTGTACAGATGGCGGTGTTGATATTTCCATCTATACACAGATTGCCGTGTAGTTATTTCCATGTGTATACAGATGGCATTGTAGATATTTCCATGTTTATACAGATGGCGGTGTAGATATTTCCATGTTTATAGAGATAGCGGTGTAGATATTTCCATATTTATACAGATAACGGTGTAGAAATTTCCATTTTATACAGATAGCGGTGTAAATATTTCCATGTTTATACAGATCACGGTGTAGATATTTCCATGTTTATAAAGATAGCCGTGTAGATATTTCCATGTTTATACAGATAGTGGTGTAGATATTTCCATGTTTATACAGACCGCGGTGTAGATATTTCCATGGTTATACAGATAGCAGTGCATATATTTCAATGTTTGTACAGATGGCGGTGTTGATATTTCCATCTATACACAGATGACCGTGTAGATATTTCCATGTTTACACAGATAGCGGTGTAGTTATTTCCATGTTTGTATAGATAACGGTGTATATATTTCCATGTATATACACATGGCTGTGTAGATATTTCCATGTTTATACAGATGGCGGTGTAGATATTTCCATGTTTATACAGATAACTTTGTAAGTATTTCCATGTTTATACAGATGGCAGCGTAGATATTTCCAAGGACATGCAGATGGCGTTGTAGATATTTCCATGTTTATACAGATAGCGGTGTAGATTTTTCCTTGTTTACACAGATGGTGGTGTAGATATTTCCGTGTTTATACACATGGCGGAGTAGATACTTCCATCTTTATGGAGATGGCAGTGTAGATATTTTCATGTTTATAGAGATGGCGGTGTAGATATTTCCATATTTATAGAGATAGCGGTGTACATATTTCCATCTTTCTACAGAAGGCCGTGTAGATATTTCCATATTTATACAGATGTCTGTGTAGATATTTCCATGTGTATATAGATGGTATTGTAGGTATTTCCATGTTTATAAAGATGGTGGTGTAGATATTTCCATGTTTATTCAGATGACTGTGTAGATATTTCCATGTTTTTACACAGGGCAGTGTAGATATTTCTATGTTTATACAGATGGCAGTGTAGATATTTAAATGTTCCTACACATGACTGTGTAGGTATTTCCATGTTTATACAGATGACTTTGTAGGTATTTCCATGTTAATAGAGATAGCGGTGCAGATATTTCCTTGTTTATACAGATAGTGGTGTAGATATTTCCATGTATATACAGATGGCTGTGTAGATATTTCCATGTTTATACAGATGGCTTTGTAGATATTTCCATGTTTATACAGATGGCTGTGCCGATATTTCCATGTTTATACAGAGTTATCTTTAGCTATTTCGATGTTTATATAGATGACAGTTTAGATATTTCCAGGTTTATACAGATGACTGTGAAGATATTTCCATGTTAATACAGATGGCGGTGTAGATATTTCCATGTTTATACAGATCACGTTGTAGATATTTCCATGTTTATTCAGATCGCGGTGTAGATATTTCCATGTTTATACAGATAGCGGTGTAGATATTTCCATGTTTATACAGATGGCGGTGTAGATATTTCCATGTTTATAGAGATAGCGGTGTAGATATTTCCATGTTTATTGAGATAGCGGTGTAAATATTTCCATATTTAGACAGATAGTGGTTTAGATATTTCCATGTTTTTACAGATAGCGGTGTAGATATTTCCATCTTTATTCAGAGAGTGCTGTACATATTTCCATGTTTATACAGATCACTGTGTAGATATTTCCATGTTTATACTGATAACGTTGTAGATATTTCCATTTTATACAAACGGTGGTGTAGATATTTCCATGTTCCTACACATGACTGTGTAGTTATTTCCATGTTTATACAGATGGCGGTGTAGATATTTCCATATTTATAGAGATAGCAGTGTAGATATTTCCAGGTTTATACAGATAGTGGTGTAAATATTTCCATGTTTATACAGATCGCGGTGTAGATATTTCCATGTTTATACAGATACCGGTGTAGATATTGCCATGTTTATACAGACTGCAGTTTAGGTATTTCTATGTTTATGCAGATAGCGGTGTAGATATTTCCATGTTTGTACAGATGGCGGTGTTGATATTTCCATCTGTACACAGATTGCCTTGTAGATATTTCCATCTTTATACAGATGGCGTTGTAGATGTTTCCATGGATATGAAGATGGCGGTGTGGATATTTCCATGTTTATAGAGATAGCGGTGTAGGTATTTCCATGTTTATAGACATAACGGTGTAGATATTTCCATGTTTATATAGATGGCGTTGTAGATATTTCCATGTTTATACCGATAGCGGTGTTGGTATTTCCACGTTTATACAGATAGCGATGTAGATATTTCCATGTTTATACAGCTCGCGGTGCAGATATTTATATCTTTATACCGATGGCATTTTAGATATTTCCTTATTCACAGAGATGGCGGTGTAGATGTTTCCTTGTTTACACAGATGGCGGAGTAGTTTGTTCCATGTTTATGGAGATGGCAGTGTAGATATTTTCATGTTTATAGAGATGGCGGTGTAGATATTTCCATGCTTATAGAGATAGCAGTGTAGATATTTACATGTTTATCCAGATGGATGTGTAGATATTTCCATGTGTATACAGAAGGCATTGTAGTTATTTCCATGTTTATACAGATGACTGTATAGGTATTTCCATGTTTTTACAGATGGCAGTGCAGATATTTCCATGTTTATACAGATAGCGGTGTAGATATTTCCATGTATAAACAGATGTCTCTGTAGATATTTCCATGTTTAAACAGATGGTGGTGTAGATATTTCCTTGTTTATACAAATAGATGTGTATTTATTTCCAAGTTTATACAGATAGCGGTGAAGATATTTCCATGTATATACAGACGGCTGTGTAGATATTTCCATGTTTATACAGATGGCTGTGTAGATATTTCCATGTTTAAACAGATGACTTTGTAGGTATTTCCATGTATATACAGATTGCGGTGTAGATATTTCCATGTTTATAGAGATAGCTGTGTAGATATTTCCATGTTTATACAGATCGCGGTGTGGATATTTCCATGTTATACAGATCGCGGTGTAGATATTTCCATGTTTATACAGATCGCGGTGTAGATATTTCCATGTTCCTACACATGACTGTGTTGGTATTTCCATGTTTATACAGATGGCTTTGTAGATATTTCCATGTTTATAGAGATAGCGGTGTAGATATTTCCATGTTTATACAGATAGCGGTGTAAATATTTCCATGTTTATACAGATCGTGGTGTAGAAATTTCCATGTTTATACAGACCGCAGTGTAGATATTTCCATGTTTATACAGATGGCGGTGTAGATATTTCCATGTTTATAGAGATAGCGGTGTAGGTATTTCCATATTTATACAGATAACGGTGTACATATTTCGATGTTTATACAGATAGCAGTGTAAATATTTCCATGTTTATACAGATCGCGGTGTAGATATTTCCATGTTTATACAGATCGCAGTGTAGATATTTCCGTGTTTATACAGATAGCGGTGTAGATATTTCCATGTTTATACAGATAGCGGTGTAGATATTTCAATGTTTATACAGATGGCGGTGTAGATATTTCCATGTTTGTAGAGATGGCGGTGTAGATATTTCCATGTTCATAGAGATAGCGGTGTAGACATATCCATGTTCATAGAGATAGCAGTGAGGATATTTCCATGTATATACAGATAGCAGTGTAGATATTTCCATTTTTATAGAGATAGCGGTTTTGATATTTCATACTTATACAGATAGCGGTGTAGATATTTCCATCTTTCTACAAATGGCAGTGTAGATATTTCCATGTTTATAGAGATGGCGGTGTATATATTTCCATTTTTTTATAGACGGCAATGTAGATATTTTCTTGTTTATGTAGATGGCGTTGTAGATATCTCCATGTTTAAAGAGATGGTGGTGTATATATTTCCATGTTGATGGAGATAGCGGTGTAGATATTTCCATGTTTATAGAGATAGCGGTGTAGTTATTTCCATATTTATAGAGATAGCGGTGTAGATATTTCCATATTTCAACAGATGACTGTGTAGATATTTCCATGTTCGTACAGATGGCAGTGTAGATATTTCCATGTTTATAGAGATAGCAGTGTAGATATTTTCATGTTTATACAGATTGCGGTGGAGATATGTCCATGTTTATACAGATAGCAATGGAGATATTTCCACGTTAATACACATAGTGGTGTAGATATTTCCATGTTTATACAGATAGCGGTGTAGATATTTCCATGTTTATATAGATGGCGTTGTAGATATTTCCATGTTTATACCGATAGCGGTGTTGGTATTTCCACGTTTATACAGATAGCTATGTAGATTTTCCATGTTTATATGCCTTGCGGTGCAGATATTTATATCGTTACACAGATGGCATTGTAGATATTTCCTTATCCACACAGATGGCGGTGTAGATGTTTCCATGTTTATACAGATGGCGGAGTAGTTAGTTCCATGTTTATGGAGATGGCAGTGTAGATATTTTCATGTTCATAGAGATGGCGGTGTAGATATTTCCATGTTTAGAGAGATAGCAGTGTAGATATTTACATGTTTATACTGATGGCTCTGTAGATATTTCCATTTGTATACAGATGGCATTGTAGATATTTCCATGTTTACACAGATGACTGTACAGGTATTTCCATGTTTTTACAGACGGCAGTGCAGATATTTCCATGTTTATAGAGATAGCGGTGTAGATATTTCCATGTTTGTACAGATGGCGGTGTTGATATTTCCATCTATACACTGATGGCCGTGTAGATATTTCCATGTTTATACAGTTGGCGGCACAGATATTTCCATGGACATGCAGATGGCGGTGTAGCTATTTCCATGTTTATACAGATAGCGGTGTAGATATTTCCATGTTTTTACAGATGGTAGTGTAGATATTTCAATGTTTATAGAGATGGCACTGTAGATATTTCCATGTTTATACAGATAACGGTGGAGATATTTTCATATTTATACAGACAGCAGTGGAGATATTTCCATGTTTATACACATAGCGGTGTACATATTTCCATGTTTATAGAGACAGCGTTGTAGGTATTTCCATGTTTACACAGATAGCGGTGCAGATATTTCCATGTTTATACAGATGCCTATGCAGATATTTCCATATTTATACAGAGGGCTGTGTAGATATGTCTATGTTTATACAGATGGCAGTGAAGATATTTCCATATTACTACACATGACTGTGTAGGTATTTCCATGTTTATACAGATGGCTTTGTAGTTATTTCCATGTTTATAAAGATAGTGTTGCAGATATTTCCATGTTTATACAGATAGCGGTGTATATATTTCCATGTTTATACAGATCGTGGGGTAGATATTTCCATGTATATAAAGATACCTGTGTAGATATTTCCATGTTTATACAGACCGCAGTGTAGATATTTCCATGTTTATAGAGATAGCAGTGTAGATATTTCCATGTTTATATAGATGGCGGTGTTGATGTTTCCATCTATACACAGATTGCCGTGTAGGTATTTCCATGTGTATACAGATGGCGTTGTAGATATTTCCATGTTTATACAGATGGTGGTTTAGATATTTCCATGTTTACACAGATGACTGTATAGGTATTTCCATGTTTATACAGATGGTCGTGTAGATATTTCCATCTTTATAGAGAAAGCGGTGTAGATATTTCCATATTTATACAGATAACGTAGTAGAAATTTCCATGTTTATACAGATATCGGTGTAAATATTACCATGTTTATACAGATCGTGGTGTAGATATTTCCATGTTTATACAGATACCGGTGTAGGTATTTCCATGTTTATAGAGACAGCGGTGTAGGTATTTCCATGTTTATACAGATAGCGGTGCAGATATTTCCAGGTTTACACAGATGCCTATGCAGATATTTCCATATTTATACAGAGGGCTCTGTAGATATTTCTATGTTTATACAGATGGCAGTGTAGATATTTAAATGTTCCTACACATGACTGTGTAGGTATTTCCATATTTATACAGATGTCTTTGTAGATATTTCCATGTTTATAGAGATAGCGATGTAGATATTTCCATGTTTATACAGATAGCGGTGTAGATATTTCCATGGTTATACAGACCGCGGTGTAGATATTTCCAAGTTTATACAGATAGCGGTGCAGATATTTCCATGTTTGTACAGATTGCGTTGTTGATATTTCCATTTATACACAGATGACCGTGTAGTTATTTCCTTGTTTATACAGATGGCGGCGCAGATATTTCCATGGAAATGTAGATGGCGGTGAAGATATTTCCATCTTTATACAGATACCGGTGTATTTATTTCCATGTTTATATAGATAGTGGTGTCGATATTTCCATGTATATACACCTGGCTGTGTAGATATTTCCACGTTTATACAGATGGCGGTGTAGATATTTCCATGTTTATACAGATAACTTTGTAAGTATTTCCATGTTTATACAGATGGCGGTGTAGATATTTCGATGTTTATAGAGATAGTAGTGGAGATATTTCCATGTTTATACAGATTGCGGTGTAGATATTTCCATGTTTATACTGATCGTGGTGTAGACATTTCCATGTTTATAGGGATGGCGGTGTAGATATTTCCATGTTCATAGAGATAGCGGTGTTGATTTTTCCATGTTTATAGAGATAGCGGTGTGCATATTTCTATGTTTATACAGATAGGGGTGCAGATATTTCCATGTTTTTACAGATATCGGTGTAGATATTTCCATGTTTACACAGATTGTCGTGTAGACATTTCCATCTTTCTTCAGATGGCATTGTAGATATTTCCATGTTTATACAGATAGTGGTGTAGATATTTCCATGTTTATATAGATGGTGGTGTAGATATTACCATGTTTATACAGATAGCGATGTAGATATTTCCATCTTTATACAGATCGTGGTGAAGATATTTCCATGTTTATACAGATCGCGGTGTAGATATTTCCATGTTTATACAGATCGCGGTGTAGATATTTCCATGTTTATACAGATAGCGGTGTAGATATTTCCATGTTTATACAGGTAGCGGTGTAGATATTTCCGTGTTTATAGACATAGCGGTGTAGATATTTCCATGTTTATATAGATGGCGTTGTAGATATTTCCATGTTTATACCGATTGCGGTGTTGGTATTTCCACGTTTATACAGATAGCGATGTAGATATTTCCATGTTTATACAGCTTGCGGTGCAGATATTTATGTCTTTATACAGATGGCATTGCAGATATTTCCTCATTCACACAGATAGCGGTGTAGATGTTTCCATGTTTATATAGACGGCGGAGTAGTTAGTTTCATTTTTATGGAGATGGCAGTGTAGATATTTTCATGTTTATAGAGATGGTGGTGTAGATATTTCCACGTTTATAGAGATAGCAGTGCAGATATTTACATGTTTATACAGATGTCTGTGTAGTTATTTCCATGTGTATACAGATGGCATTGTAGATATTTCCATGTTTATACAGATGACTGTATAGATATTTCCTTGTTTTTACAGATGGCAGTGCAGATATTTCCATGTTTATAGATATAGCGGTGTAGATATTTCCATGTTTGTACAGATGGCGGTGTTGATATTTCCATCTATAAAAGATGACCGTGTAGATTTTTCCATGTTTATACAGATGGCATTGCAGATATTTCCATGTATACGTAGATGGAGGTGTAGATATTTCCATGTTTATACAGATAGCTGTGTAGTTTTTTCCATGTTTATGTAGATAGCGGTGTAGATATTTCCATGTTTACACAGATTGTGCTGTAGATATTTCCATCTTTCTACAGATGGCATTGTAGATATTTCCATGTTTATACAGATGGCGGTGTAGATATTTCCATGTTTATAGAGATAGCGGTGTAGATATTTCCTTGTTTATACTGATCGTGGTGTAGATATTTCCATGTTCATAGAGATGGCAGTGCAGATATTTCCATGTTCATAGAGATAGCGGTGTTGATTTTTCCATGTTTATATAGATAGCGGTGTGGATATTACCATGTTTATACAGATAGGGGTGTAGATATTTCCATGTTTATAGAGATGGCGTTGTAGATATTTCCATGTTTATACAGGTCACGGTGTAGATATTGGCTTGTGTATAAAAATAACGGTTTAGTTATTTCCATGTTTATACAGATAGCGGTGTAGATATTTCCATGTATATGCAGATGGCTGTGTAGATATTTCCATGTTTATACAGATGGCTGTGTAGATATTTCCATGTTTATACAAATGACTTTGTAGTTATTTCCATGTTTATACAGATGGCGGTGTAGATATTTCCATGTTTATGGAGATAGCTGTGTAAATATTTCCATGTTTATACAGATAGCTGTGTAGATATTTCCATGTTTATAAAGATCGCGGTGTAGATATTTCCATGTTTATACAGATCGCGGTGTAGATATTTCCATGTTTATATAGATAGCGGTGTAGATATTTCCATGTTTTTACAGATATTGGTGTAGATATTTCCATGTTTACACAGATTGCCGTGTAGATATTTCCATCTTTCTACAGATGGCATTGTAGATATTTCCATGTTTATATACATGGCGGTGTAGATATTTCCGTGTTTATATAGCTGGTGGTGTAGATATTACCATGTTTATACAGATAGCGGTGTAGATATTTCCATGTATATACAGATCGTGGTGAAGATATTTCCATGTTTATACAGATCGTGGTGTAGATATTTCCAAGTTTGTACAAATCACGGTGTAGATATTTCCATGTTTATACAGATAGCGATGAAGATATTTCCATGTTTATACAGATAGCGGTGTAGTTATTTCCATGTTTATAGAGATAGTGGTGTAGGTATTTCCATGTTTATAGACATAGTGGTGTAGATATTACCATGTTTATATAGATGGCGTTGTAGATATTACCATGTTTATACCGGTAGCGGTGTTGGTATTTCCACGTTTATACAGATAGCTTTGTAGATATTTCCATGTTTATGCAGCTCACGGTGCAGATATTTATATCTTTATAAAGATGGCTTTGAAGATATTTCCTTGTTCACACAGATGGCGATGTAGATGTTTCCATGTTTATACAGATGGCGGAGTAGTTAGTTCCATGTTTATGGAGATGGCAGTGTAAATATTTTCATGTTTATAGAGATGGCGGTGTAGATATTTCTATGCTTATAGAGATAGCAGTGTTGATATTTACATGTTTATACAGATGGCTGTGTAGATATTTCCAGGTGTATACAGATGGCATTTTAGACATTTCCATGTTTATACAGATGACTGTATAGGTATTTCCATGTTTTTACAGATAGCAGTGTAGATATTTCCATGTTTATAGAGATAGCGGTGTAGATATTTCCATGTTTGTACAGATGGCGGTGTTGATATTTCCATCTATACACAGAAGGCCGTGTAGATATTTCCATGTTTATACAGATGGCGGTGTAGATATTTCCATGGACATGCAGATGGCGGTGCAGATATTTCCATGTTTATACAGATAGCGGTGTAGATATTTCCATGTTTACACAGATGGTGGTGTAGAGATTTCCGTGTTTATACACATGGCGGAGTAGATACTTCCATCTTTATGGAGATGGCAGTGTAGATATTTTCATGTTTATAGAGATGGCGGTGTAGATATTTCCATATTTATAGAGATAGCGGTGTAGATATTTCCATCTTTCTACAGATGGCAGTGTAGATATTTCCATATTTATACAGATGTCTGTGTAGATATTTCCATGTGTATACAGATGGTATTGTAGGTACTTCCATGTTTATACATATGGTGGTGTAGATATTTCCATGTTTATTCAGATGACTGTGTAGTTATTTCCATGTTTTTACAGATGGCAGTGTAGATATTTCAATGTTTATAGAGATGTCGCTGTAGATATTTCCATGTTTAAACAGATACCGGTGCAGATATTTCCATGTTTATACAGACCGCAGTGTAGATATTTCCATGTTTATAGAGATAGCGGTGTAGATATTTCCATGTTTTTACAGATGGCGGTTTTGATGTTTTCATCTATACACAGATTGCCGTGTAGGTATTTCCATGTGTATACAGATGGCATTGTAGATATTTCCATGTTTATGCAGATGGCGGTGTTGATATTTCCATGTTTATAGAGATAGCGGTGTAGATATTTCCTTGTTTATACTGATCGTGGTGTAGATATTTCCATGTTTACAGAGATGGCGGTGCAGATATTTCCATGTTCATAGAGATAGCGGTGTTGATTTTTCCATGTTTATATAGATAGCGGTGTGGATATTTCCATGTTTATACACATAGGGGTGTAGATATTTCCATGTTTATTGAGATGGCGGTGTAGATATTTCCATGTTTATACAGATCACGGTGTAGATATTTGCTTGTGTATAAAAATAACGGTTTAGTTATTTCCATGTTTATACATTTAGCGGTGTAGATATTTCCATGTATATGCAGATGGCTTTGTAGATATTTCCATGTTTACACAGATGGCGGTGTAGATATTTCCATGTATATAGAGATAGCTGTGTAGATATTTCCATGTTTATACAGATAGCTGTGTAGATATTTCTATGTTTATAAAGATTGCGGTGAAGATATTTACATGTTTATACAGATCGCGGTGTAGATATTTCCATGTTTATATAGATAGCGGTGTAGATATTTCCATGTTTTTACAGATATCGGTGTAGATATTTCCATGTTTGCACAGATTGCCGTGTAGATATTTCCATCTTTCTACAGATGGCATTGTAGACATTTCCATGTTTATATAGATGGCGGTGTAGATATTTCCGTGTTTATATAGATGGTGTTGTAGATATTACCATGTTTATACAGATAGCGGTGTAGATATTTCCATGTATATACAGATCGTGGTGAAGATATTTCCATGTTTATACAGATCGTGGTGTAGATATTTCCATGTTTGTACAGATCGCGGTGTTGTTATTTCCATGTTTATACAGATAGCGATGAAGATATTTCCATGTTTATACAGATAGCGGTGTAGTTATTTCCATGTTTATAGAGATAGCGGTGTAGGTATTTCCATGTTTATAGACATAGTGGTGTAGATATTTCCATGTTTATATAGATGGCGTTGTAGATATTACCATGTTTATACCGATAGCGGTGTTGGTATTTCCACGTTTATACAGATAGCGATGTAGATATTTCCATGTTTATGCAGCTCACGGTGCAGATATTTATATCTTTATAAAGATGGCATTGTAGATATTTCCTTGTTCACACACGGCGATGTAGATGTTTCCATGTTTATACAGATGGCGGAGTAGTTAGTTCTATGTTTATGGAGATGGCAGTGTAGATATTTTCATGTTTATAGAGATGGCGGTGTAGATATTTTTATGTTTATAGAGATAGCAGTGTAGATATTTACATGTTTATACAGATGGCTGTGTAGATATTACCATGTTTATACAGATGGCATTTTAGATATTTCCATGTTTATACAGATGACTGTATAGGTATTTCCATGTTTTTACAGATGGCAGTGCATATATTTCCATGTTTATAGAGATAGCGGTGTAGATATTTCCATGTTTGTACAGATGGCGGTGTTGATATTTCCATCTATACACAGATGGCCGTGTAGATATTTCCATGTTTATACAGATGGCGGCGTAGATATTTCCATGGACTTGCAGATGGCGGTGTAGATATTTCCATGTTTATACAGATAGCGGTGTAGATATTTCCATGTTTACACAGATGGTGGTGTAGATATTTCCGTGTTTATACACATGGCGGAGTAGATACTTCCATCTTTATGGAGATGGCAGTGTAGATAATTTCATGTTTATAGAGATGGCGGTGTAGATATTTCCATATTTATAGAGATAGCGGTGTAGATATTTCCATCTTTCTACAGATGGCAGTGTAGTTATTTCCATGTTTATACAGATGGCCGTGTAGATATTTCCATATTTATACAGATGTCTCTGTAGATATTTCCATGTGTAAACAGATGGTATTGTAGGTACTTCCATGTTTATACATATGGTGGTGTAGATGTTTCCATGTTTATTCAGATGACTGTGTAGTTATTTCCATGTTTTTACAGATGGCAATGCAGATATTTCAATGTTTATAGAGATGTCGCTGTAGATATTCCAATGTTTAAACAGATACCGGTGTAGATATTTCCATGTTTATACAGACCGCAGTGTAGATATTTCCATGTTTATAGAGATAGCAGTGTAGATATTTCCATGTTTTTACAAATGGCGGTTTTGATGTTTCCATCTATACACAGATTGCCGTGTAGGTATTTCCATGTGTATACAGATGGCATTCTAGATATTTCCATGTTTATACAGATGGCGGTGTAGATATTTCCATTTTTATAGAGATAGCGGTGTAGATATTTCCATATTTATACAGATAACGGTGTAGAAATTTCCATCTTTATACAGATAGCGGTGTAAATATTTCCATGTTTATACAGATCACGGTGTAGATATTTCCATGTTTATAGAGATAGCGGTGTAGATATTTCCATGTTTATACAGATAGTGGTGTAAATATTTCCATGTTTATACAGACCGCGGTGTAGATATTTCCATGGTTATACAGATAGCAGTGCAGATATTTCCATGATTGTACAGATGGCGGTGTTGATATTTCCATCTATACACAGATGACCGTGTAGATATTTCCATGTTTATACAGATGGCGGCGCAGATATTTCCATGGATATGTAGATGGCGGTGTAGATATTTCCATGTTTATACAGATGGCAGTGTAGATATTTCCATGTATATACACATGGCTGTGTCGATATTTCCATGTTTATACAGATGGCGGTGTAGATATTTCCATGTTTATACAGATAAACTTGTAAGTATTTCCATGTTTATACAGATGGCGGTGTAGATATTTCGATGTTTATAGAGATAGCAGTGTAGGTATTTCCATGTATATACACATGGCTGTGTAGATATTTCCATGTTTATACAGATCGCGGTGTAGATATTTCCATGTTTATACAGATCGCGGTGTAGATATTACCATGTTTATACAGATAGCGGTGTAGATATTTCCATGTATATACCGATCGTGGTGAAGATGTTTCCATGTTTATACAGATCACGGTGTAGGTATCTCCATGTTTGTACAGATCGCGGTGTAGATATTTCCATGTTTATACAGATAGCGATGTAGATATTTCCAAGTTTATACAGATAGCGGTGTAGTTATTTCCATGTTTATAGAGATTGCGGTGTAGGTATTTCCATGTTTATAGACATAGCGGTGTAGATATTTCCATGTTTATATAGATGGCGTTGTAGATATCTCCATGTTTATACCGATAGCGGTGTTGGTATTTCCACGTGTATACAGATAGCGATGTTGATATTTCCATGTTTATACAGCTCGCGGTGCAGATATTTATATCTTTATAAAGATGGCATTGTAGATATTTCCTTGTTCACCCAGATGGCGGTGTAGATGTTTCCATGTTTATACAGATGGCGGAGTAGTTAGTTCCATGTTTATGCAGATGGCAGTGTAGATATTTTCATGTTTATAGAGATGGCGGTGTAGATATTTCCACGTTTATAGATATAACAGTGTAGATATTTACATGTTTATACAGATGGCTGTGTAGATATTTCCACGTGTATACAGATGGCATTTTAGATATTTCCATGTTTATACAGATGACTGTAAAGGTATTTCCATGTTTTTACAGATGGCAGTGCAGATATTTCCATGTTTATAGAGATAGCAGTGTAGATATTTCCATGTTTGTTCAGATGGCGGTGTTGATGTTTCCATCTATACACCGATTGCCGTGTGGGTATTTCCATTTGTATACAGATGGCATTGAAGATATTTCCATGTTTATACAGATGGTGGTGTAGATATTTCCATGTTTACACAGATGACTTTTTAGGTTATTCCATGTTTATACAGATGGCGGTGTAGATATTTCCATTTTTATAGAGATAGCTGTGTAGATATTTCCATGTTTATACAGATAGCGGTGTAGATATTTCCATGTTTAAACAGATAGCGGTGTAGATATTTCCATCTTTACACAGATAACGGTGTAGAAATTTCCATGTTTATACAGATAGCGGTGTAAATATTTCCATGTTTACAGATCACGGTGTAGATATTTCCATGTTTATAGACATAGCTGTGTAGATATTTCCATGTTTATACAGATAGCTGTGTAAATATTTCCATGTTTATAAAGACCGCGGTGTAGATATTTCCATCATTATACAGATCGCGGTGTAGATATTTCCATGTTTATATAGATAGCGGTGTAGATATTTCCATGTTTTTACAGATATCGGTGAAGATATTTCCATGTTTACACTGATTGCCGTGTAGATATTTCCATCTTTCTAAAGATGGCATTGTAGATATTTCCATGTTTATACAGATGGCGGTGTAGATATTTCCGTGTTTATACACATGGCGGAGTAGATATTTCCATCTTTATGGAGATGGCAGTGCAAATATTTTCATGTTTATAGAGATGGCGGTGTAGATATTTCCATATTTATAGAGATAGCGGTGTAGATATTTCCATCTTTCTACAGATGGCAGTGTAGATATTTCCATGTTTATACAGATGGCCGTGTAGATATTTCCATATTTATACAGATGTCTGTGCAGATATTTCCATGTGTATACAGATGGTATTGTAGATACTTCCATGTTTATACATATGGTGCTTTAGATATTTCCATGTTTATTCAGATGACTGAGTAGATATTTCCATGTTTTTACAGATGGCAGTGTAGATATTTCAATGTTTATAGAGATGGCGCTGTAGATATTTCCATGTTTAAACAGATACCGGTGTAGATATTTCCATGTTTATACAGACCGCAGTGTAGATATTTCCATGTTTATAGAGATAGCAGTGTAGATATTTCCATGTTTGTACAGATGGCGGTGTTGATGTTTCCATCTATACACCGATTGCCGTGTGGGTATTTCCATTTGTATACAGATGGCATTGAAGATATTTCCATGTTTATACAGATGGTGGTGTAGATATTTCCATGTTTACACAGATGACTTTGTAGGTTATTCCATGTTTATACAGATGGCGGTGTAGATATTTCCATGTTTATAGAGATAGCTGTGTAGATATTTCCATGTTTATACAGATAGCGGTGGAGATATTTCCATGTTTAAACAGATAGCGGTGTAGATATTTCCATATTTACACAGATAACGGTGCAGAAATTTCCATGTTTATAGAGATAGCGGTGTAAATATTTCCATGTTTACAGATCACGGTGTAGATATTTCCATGTTTATAGAGATAGCTCTGTAGAAATTTCCATGTTTATGCAGATAGCTGTGCAGATATTTCCATGTTTATAAAGACCGCGGTGTAGATATTTCCATGTTTATACAGATCGCGGTGTAGATATTTCCATGTTTATATAGATAGCGGTGTAGATATTTCCATGTTTTTACAGATATCGGTGTAGATATTTCCATGTTTACAGAGATTGCCGTGTAGATATTTCCATCTTTCTACAGACGGCATTGTAGACATTTCCTTGTTCACCCAGATGGCGGTGTAGATGTTTCCATGTTCATACAGATGGCGGAGTAGTTAGTTCCATGTTTATGGACATGGCAGTGTAGATATTTTCATGTTTATAGAGTTGGCGGTGTAGATATTTCCATGTTTATAGAGATAGCAGTGTAGATATTTACATGTTTATACAGATGGCTGTTTAGATATTTCCATGTGTATACAGATGGCATTGTAGATATTTCCATGTTTATGCAGATGACTGTAAAGTTACTTCCATGTTTTTACAGGTGGCAGTGCAGATATTTCCATGTTTATAGAGATAGCGGTGTAGATATTTATGTTTGTAGAGATGGAGGTGTTGATATTTCCATCTATACAGAGATGGCCGTGTAGATATTTCCATGTTTGTACAGATGGCGGCGTAGATATTTCCATGGACATGCTGATGGCGGTGTAGATATTTCCATGTTTATACAGATAGCGGTGTAGATATTTCCATGTTTACACAGATGGTGGTGTAGATATTTCCGTGTTTATACACATGGCGGAGTAGGTACTTCCATCTTTATGGAGATGGCAGTGGAAATATTTTCATGGTTATAGAGATGGCGGTGTAGATATTTCCATATTTATAGAGATAGCGGTGTAGATATTTCCATCTTTCTACAGATGGCAGTGTAGATATTTCCATGTTTATACAGATGGCAGTGTAGATATTTCCATATTTATACAGATGTCTGTGTAGATATTTCCATGTGTATACAGATGGTATTGTAGATACTTCCATGTTTATACATATGGTGCTTCAGATATTTCCATGTTTATTCAGATGACTGTGTAGATATTTCCATGTTTTTACAGATGGCAGTGTAGATATTTCAATGTTTATAGAGATGGCGCTGTTGATATTTCCATGTTTAAACAGATACCGGTGAAGATATTTCCATGTTTATACAGACCGAAGTGTAGATATTTCCATGTTTATAGAGATAGCAGTGTAGATATTTCCATGTTTGTACAGATGGCGGTGTTGATGTTTCCATCTATACACCGATTGCCGTGTGGTAATTTCCATTTGTATACAGATGGCATTGAAAATATTTCCATGTTTATACAGATGGTGGTGTAGATATTTCCATGTTCACACAGATGACTTTGTAGGTTTTTCCATGTTTATACAGATGGCGGTTTAGATATTTCCATGTTTATAGAGATAGCTGTGTAGATATTTCCATGTTTATACAGATAGCGGTGTAGATATTTCCATGTTTAAACAGATAGCGGTGTAGATATTTCCATCTTTACACAGATAACGGTGTAGAAATTTCCATGTTTATACACATAGCGGTGTAAATATTTCCATGTTTACAGATCACGGTGTAGATATTTCCATGTTTATAGACATAGCTGTGTAGATATTTCCATGTTTATACAGATAGCTGTGTAGATATTTCCATGTTTATAAAGACCGCGGTGTAGATATTTCCATCTTTATACAGATCGCGGTGTAGATATTTCCATGTTAATATAGATAGCGGTGTAGATATTTCCATGTTTTTACAGATATCGGTGAAGATATTTCCATGTTTACACTGATTGCCGTATAGATATTTCCATCTTTCTAAAGATGGCATTGTAGATATTTCCATGTTTACACAGATGGCGGTGTAGATATTTCCGTGTTTATATACATGCTGGTGTAGATATTACCATGTTTATACAGATAGCGGTGTAGGTATTTCCATGTATATACAGAGCGTGGTGTAGATATTTCCATGTTTACACAGATCGCGGTGTAGATATTTCCATGTTTGTACAGATCGCGGTGTAGATATTTCCATGTTTATACAGATAGTGATGAAGATATTTCCATGTTTATACAGATAGCGGTGTAGTTATTTCCATGTTTATGGAGATAGCAGTGTAGGTATTTCCATGTTTATAGACATAGCGGTGTAGATATTTCCATGTTTATACATATGGCGTTGTAGATATTACCATGTTTATACCGATAGCGGTGTTGGTATTTCCACGTTTATACAGATAGCGATGTAGATATTTCCATGTTTATGCAGCTCACGGTGCAGATATTTATATCTTTATAAAGATGGCATTGTAGATATTTCCTTGATCACACAGATGGCGATGTAGATGTTTCCATGTTTATACAGATGGCGGAGTAGTTAGTTCCATGTTTATGGAGATGGCAGTGTAGATATTTTCATGTTTATAGAGATGGCGGTGTAAATATTTCTATGTTTATAGAGATAGCAGTGTAGATATTTAAATGTTTATACACATGGCTGTGTAGATATTTCCATCTTTATACAGATGGCGGTGTAGATATTTCCATGTTTATACAGATAACTTTGTAAGAATTTCCATGTTTATACAGATGGCGGTGTAGATATTTCCATGTGTATAGAGATAGCAGTGGAGATATTTCCATGTTTATACAGATAGCGGTGTAGATATTTCCATGTTTATACAGATAGTGGTGTAGATATTTCCATGTTTATACAGACCGCGGTGTAGATATTTCCATGTTTATACAAATAGGGGAGCAGATATTTCCATGTTTGCAGAGATGGCGGTGTTGATTTTTCCATCTATACACAGATGACCATGTAGATATTTCCATGTTTATACAGATGGTGGCGCAGATATTTCCATGGATATGTAGATGGCAGTGTAGATATTTCTATGTTTATACAGATTGCGGGGTAGTTATTTCCATGTTTATATAGATAGCGGTGTAGTTATTTCCATGTATATACACAGGGCTGTGTAGATATTTCCATGTTTATACAGATGGCGGTGTAGATATTTCCATGTATATACACAGGGCTGTGTAGATATTTCCATGTTTATACAGATGGCGGTGTAGATATTTCCATGTTTATACAGATAACTTTGTAAGTATTTCCAGGTTTATACAGATGGCGGTGTAGATATTTCCATGTTTATAGAGATAGCATTGGAGATATTTCCATTTTTATACAGATAGCGGTGTAGATATTTCCATGTTTATTCTGATCGTGGTGTAGATATTTCCATGTTTATAGAGATGGCGGTGTAGATAATTCCATGTTCATAGACATAGCGGTGTTGATTTTTCCATGTTTATAGAGACAGCGGTGTGGATATTTCCATGCTTATACAGATAGGAGTGTAGATATTTCCATGTTTATAGAGATAGCGGTGTAGATATTTCCATGTATATACATATGGCCATGTAGATATTTCCATGTTTATACAGATGTCTGTGTAGATATTTCCATATTTATACAGATGACTTTGTAGGTATTTGCATGTTTATAAAGATGGCGGTGTAGATTTTCCATGTTTATAGTGATAGCTTTGTAGATATTTCCATGTTTATACAGATTGCGGTGTTGATATTTCCATGTTTATACTAATAGCGGTGTAGTTATTTCCAGGTTTATACAGATAGCGTTGTAGATATTTCCATGTATATACAGATGGCCATGTAGATATTTCCATGTTTATACAGATGGCTGTGTAGATATTTCCATATTTATACAGATGACTTTGTAGGTATTTGCATGTTTATAAAGATGGCGGTGTAGATTTTCCATGTTTATAGTGATAGCTTTGTAGATATTTCCATGTTTATACAGATTGCGGTGTTGATATTTCCATGTTTATACAGATCGTGGTGTAGATGTTTAGATGTTTATACAGATCGCCGTGTAGATATTTCCATGTTTATAGAGATAGCGATGTAGATATTTCCATGTTTTTACAGATATCGGTGTAGTTATTTCCATGTTTACACAGATTGCGGTGTAGATATATCCATCTTTCTGTAGATGGCATTGTAGATATTTCCATGTTTATACAGATGTTGGCGTAGATATTTCCATGTTTATATAGATGGTGGTGTAGATATTGCCATGTTTATTCAGATAGCGGTGTAGATATTTCCATGTTTATAGAGATGGTGGTGAAGATATGTCCATGTTTATACAGACCGTGGTGTAGATATTTCCATGTTTATACAGATTGCGGTGTACATATTTCCATGTTTATACAGATAGCGGTGTAGATATTTCCATGTTTATACAGATAGCGTTGTAGATATTTCCATGTTTATAGAGATAGCGGTGTAGGTATTTCCATGTTTATAGACATAGCGGTGTAGATATTTCCATGTTTATATAGATGGCGTTGTAGATATTTCCAAGTTTATACCCATGGCGGTGTTGGTATTTCCACGTTTATACAGATAGAGATGTAGATATTTCCATGTTTATACAGCTCGCGGTGCAGATATTTATATCTTTATACAGATGGCATTTTAGATATGTCCTTATTCACACAGATGGCGGTGAAGATGTTTCCTTGTTTATACAGTTAACTTTGTAAGTATTTCCACGTTTATACAGATGGCGGTGTAGATATTTCGATGTTTATAGAGATAGCACTGGAGATATTTCCATGTTTATACAGATAGCGGTGTAGATATTTCCATGTTTATACTAATCGTGGTGTAGATATTTCCATGTTTATAGAGATGGCGGTGTAGATAGTTGCATGTTCGTAGAGATAGCGGTGTTGATTTTTCCATGTTTATAGAGATAGCGGTGTGGATATTTCCAAGTTTATACTGATAGGGGTGTAGATATTTCCATGTTTTTACAGATATCGGTGTAGATATTTCCATGTTTACACAGATTGCGGTGTAGATATTTCAATCTTTCTACAGATGGCATTGTAGATATTTCCATGTTTATACAGATGGCGTTGTAGATATTTCCATGTTTATATAGATGGTGGTGTAGATATTACCATGTTTATACAGATAGCGGTGTAGATATTTCCATGTTTATACAGATCGTGGTGAGGATATTTCCATGTTTATAAGGATAGTGGTGCAGATATTCCCATGTTTCTACAGATGGCGGTGTTGTTATTTCCATCTATACACAGATGACATTGTAGATATTTCCATGTTTATACAGATGGTGGCGCAGATATTTCTATGGATATGTGGATGGTGGTGTAGATTTTCCATGTATATACAGATTGCGCTGTACTTATTTCCATGTTTATATAGAGAGCAGTGTAAATATTTCCATGTATGTACACATGTCTCTGTAGATATTTCCATGTTTATACAGATGGCGGTGTAGATATTTCCATGTTTTTACAGATAACTTTGTAAGTATTTCCATGTTTATACAGATGGCGGTGTAGATATTTCTATGTTTATAGAGATAGCAGTGGAGATATTTCCATGTTTATACAGATAGCGGTGTAGTTATTTCCATGTTTATATAGATAGCGGTGTAGATATTTCCATGTTTATAGAGATGGCGGTGTAAATATTTCCAAGTTCATAGAGATTGAGGTGTTGATTTTTCCATGTTTATAGAGATAGCTGTGTGGATATTTCCATGTTTATACAGATAGGGGTGTAGATATTTCCATGTTTATAGAGATGACGGTGTAGATATTTCCATGTTTATTCAGATCACGGTGTAGTTATTTCCATTTTTCTACAGATGGCTGTGTAGATATTTCCATGTTTATACAGATCACTTTGTAGGTATTTCCATGTTTATACAGATGGCGGTGTGGGTATTTCCATGTTTATAGAGATAGCTGTGTAGATATTTCCATGTTTATAGAGATAGCGCTGTAGATATTTCCATGTTTATACAGATCGCAGTGTAGATATTTCCATGTTTCTACAGACAGCAGTGGAGACATTTGCATGTTTATACACATAGCGGTGTACATATTTCCATGTTTATGGAGACAGCGGTGTTGGTATTTCCATGTTTATACAGATAGCGGTGCAGATATTTCCATGTTTATACAGATGCCTATGCAGATATTTCCATATTTATACAGAGGGCTTTGTAGATATTTCCATGTTTATACAGATGACTTTGTAGTTATTTCCAAGTTTATACAGATGGCGATGTAGGTATTTCCATGTTTATAAAGATAGCTTTGTAGTTATATCCATGTTTATAGAGACAGCAGTGTAGATATTTCCATGTTTATATAGATGGTGGTGTAGATATTTCCATGTTTATAGAGATAGTGGTGTAGATATTTCCATATTTATGCAGATAACGGTGTAGATATTTCCATGTTTATACAGATAGCCGTGTAAATATTTCCATGTTTATACAGATCACGGTGTAGATATTTCCATGTTTATAGAGATAGCGGTGTAGATATTTCCATGTTTATACAGATAGCGATGTAGATATTTCCATGTTTATACAGACCATGGTGTAAATATTTCCATGTTTATACAGAAAGCGGTGTAGTTATTTCCATGTTTATATAGATAGCGGTGTAGATGTTTCCATGTATATACACATGGCTGTGTATATATTTCCAAGTTTATAGAGATGGCGGTGTAGATATTATCATGTTTATACAGATAACTTTGTAAGTATTTCCATGTTTATAGAGATGGCGGTGTAGATATTTCGATGTTTATAGAGACAGCAGTGCAGATGTTTCCATGTCAATACAGACAGAGGTGTAGATATTTCCATGTTTATACTGATCGCGGTGTAGATATTTCCATCTTTATAGAGATGGCGGTGTAGATATTTCCATGTTCATAGAGATAGCGGTGTTGATTTTTCCATGTTTATAGAGATAGCGGTGTGGATTTTCCATATTTATACAGATAGGGGTGTAGATAATTCCATGTTTATAGAGATGTCGGTGTAGATATTTCCATGATTATACAGATCACGGTGTAGATGTTTCCATGTTCATACAGATCATGGTGTAGATATTTCCATGTTTATACAGACCGCTGTGTTGATATTACCATGTTTATAGGGATAGCGGTGCAAATATTTCCAAACTTATACAGATAGCGGTGTAGTTATTAGCAAGTTTATACAGATAGCGGTGTAGATATTTCCGTGTATAAACAGATGTCTGTGTATATATTTCCATGTTTAAACAGATTGCGGTGTAGACATTTCCTTGTTTATACAAATAGCGGTGTAGTTATTTCCATGTTTATACAGATCCCAGTGTAGATATCTCCTTGTTTATACAAATAGCGGTGTAGTTATTTCCATGGTTATACAGATAGCGGTGTAGATATTTCCTTGATTATTCAAATAGCGGTGTAGATATTTCCATGTTTATACAGATCACGGTGTAGGTATTTCCTTGTTTATACAAATAGCGGTGTAGTTATTTCCATGTTTATACACATAGCGGTGTAGATATTTCCTTGTAAATACAGATGGCTGTGTAGATATTTCCATGTTTATAAGATGGCTGTGTAGATGTCTCCATGTTTATACAGATGACTTTGTAGGTATTTCCATGTTTATTCAGATGGCGGTGTAGATATTTCCATGTTTATAGAGATAGCTGTGTAGATATTTCCATGTTTATACAGATAGCGGTGCAGATATTTCCATGTTTATACATGTCGCGGTGTAGATATTTCCATGTTTATACAGATCGCGGTGTAGATATTTCCATGTTTATACAGATAGCGGTGTAGATATTTCCATGTTTTTACAGATATCGGTGTAGATATTTCCATGTTTACACAGATTGCGGTGTAGATATTTCCATCTTTCTACAGATGGCATTGTAGATATTTCCATGTTTTTACAGATGGTTGTGTAGATATTTCCGTGTTTATATAGTGGTGTAGGTATTACCATGATTATAGAGATAGCGGTGTAGATATTTGCATGTTTATACAGATCGTGGTGAAGATATTTCCATGTATTTACAGATCGCGGTGTAGATATTTCCATGTTTATACAGATAGCGGTGTAGATTTTTCCATGTTTATACAGATAGCGGTGTAGATATTTCCATGTTTATACAGACCGCGGTGTAGATATTTCCATGTTTATAGAGATAGCGGTGTAGATATTTCCATGGTTATACAGATAGCGGTGCAGATAATTCCATGTTTGTACAGATGGCGGTGTTGATATTTCCATCTATACACTGATGACTGTGTAGATATTTCCATGTTTATACAGATGGCGGCACAGATATTTCTATGGATATGTAGATGGCGGTGTAGATATTTCCATGTTTATACAGATAGTGGTGTAGTTATTTCCATGTTTATAGAGATTGCGGCGTAGGTATTTCCATGTTTCTACAGATGACTGTGTAGATATTTCCATGTTTGTACAGATGGCAGTGTAGATATTTCCATGTTTATAGAGATAGCGGTGTGGATATTTTCATGTTTATACAGATTGCGGTGGAGATTTGTCCATGTTTATACAGACAGCATTGGAGATATTTGCACGTTAATACACATAGCGGTGTAGATATATCCATGTTTATACAGCTAGCGGTGAAGATATTTCCATGTTTATACAGATGGCTGTGCCGATATTTCCATGTTTATACAGAGTTCTCTGTAGATATTTCCATGTTTATATAGACGACAGTGTAGATATTTCCAGGTTTATACCGATGACTGTGCAGATATTTCCATATTAATACAGATGGCGGTGTAGATATTTCCATGTTTATAGAGATAGCGGTGTAGGCATTTCCATGTATATAGAGAGAGCGGTTTAAATATTTCCATCTTTATACAGAGAGTTGTGTAGATATTTCCATATTTATACAGATGGTGATGTAGATACAGCCATGTTTCTGAGTATGGCAGTGTAGATATTTTCATGTTTACATAGATGGCGGTGTAGATATTTCCATGTTTACAGAGATTGCGGTGTAGATATTTCCATGTTTATAGTGCAAGTGGTGTAGATATTTCCATGTTTATAGAGTTAGCATTGTAGACATTTCCATATTTAAACAGGTAGCGGTGTAGGTATTTCCATGTTTATACAGATGGCGGTGTAGATATTTCCATGTTTCCAAAGATGGCAGTGTAGATATTTCCTTGTTTATACAGGTAGCGGTGTATATATTTACATGTTTATACAGATAGCGGTGTAGAAATGTCCATGTTTACACAGATAGCGGTGGAGATATTTCCCTGTTTATACAGATAGCTATGTAGATATTTCCATGTTTATACAGATAGCGGTGTAGATATTTCCATGTTTATACAGATAGCGGTATAGATATTTCCATGTTTATACAGATGGCTGTGTAGATATTTCCATGCTTATACAGATGGCTGTGTAGATATTTCCATGTTTATACAGATGACTTTGTAGGTATTTCCATGTTTATACAGATGGCGGTGTAGATATTTCCATGTTTATAGAGATAGCTGTGTAGATATTTCCATGTTTACACAGATAGCGGTCTAGATATTTCCATGTTTATACAGATCGCGTTGTATATATTTCCATGATTATACAGATCGCGGTGTAGTTATTTCCATGTTTATACAGATAGCAGTGTAGATATTTCCATGTTTATACAGATGGCGGTGTAGTTATTTCCATGTTTATAGAGATAGCGGTGTAGATATATCCATGTTCATAGAGATAGCAGTGAGGATATTTCCATGTTTATACAGATAGCAGTGTAGATATTTCCAGTTTTATAGAGATAGCGGTTTAGATATTTCATATTTATACAGATAGTGGTGTAGATATTTCCATGTTTATACAGATTGCAGTTTAGATATTTCCATGTTTATACAGATAGCGTTGTAGATATTTCCACGTTTATACACATGACGGTGTAGATATTTCCATCTTTCTACAAATGTCAGTGTAGATATTTCCATGTTTATATAGATGGCAGTGTAGACATTTTCTTGTTTATGTAGATGGCGTTGTAGATACCTCCATGTTTAAAGAGATGGCGGTGTTTATGTTTCCATGTTGTTGGAGATAGCGGTGTAGATATTTCCATGTTTAAAGAAATATCGGTGTAGTTATTTCCATGTTTATAGAGATAGCGGTGCAGATATTTCCATGTTTATACAGATCATGGTGTAGATATTTCCATGTTTATACATATACCGGTGTAGATATTTCCATGTTTATACAGACCGCAGTGTAGATATTTCCTTGTTTATAGAGATAGCAGTGCAGATATTTCCATGTTTGTACAGATGGCGGTGTTGATGTTTCCATCTATACACAGATTGCCGTGTAGGTATTTCCATGTGTATACTGATGGCATTGTAGATATTTCCATGTTTATACAGATGGTGGTGTAGATATTTCCATGTTTACACAGATGACTGTATAAATATTTCCATGTTTATACAGATGGCGGTGTAGAAATTTCCCTATTTATACAGATAGCGGTGTAAATATTTCCATGTTTATACAGATAACGGTGTAGATATTTCCATGTTTATAGAGATAGCGGTGTAGATATTTCCATGTTTATACAGATAGTGGTGTAGATATTTCCATGTTTATACAGACCGTGGTGTAGATATTTCCATGTTTATACAGATAGCGGTGCAGATATTTCCATATTTGTACAGATGGCGGTGTTGATATTTCCATCTATACACAGATGACCGTGTAGATATTTCCATGTTTATACAGATGGCGGCGCAGATATTTCCGTGTATATACACATGGCTGTGTAGATATTTCCATGTTTATACAGATAGCGGTGTAGATATTTCCATGTTTATACAGATAACTTTGTAACTATTTCCATGTTTATACAGATGGCGGTGTAGATATTTCGATGTTTATAGAGATAGTAGTGGAGATATTTCCATGTTTATACAGATGGTGCTGTAGATATTTCCATGTTTATACAGATAGAATTGAAGATATTTCCATGTTTATACAGATAGCAGTGGAGATATTTCCACTTTTATAGAGATAGCGGCTTAGATATTTCATATTTATACAGATAGCGGTGTAGATTTTTCCATGTTTATACAGATTGCGGTGTAGATATTTCCATGTTTATACAGATGCCTATGCAGATATCTCCATATTTATACAGAGTGCTGTGTAGATATTTCTATGTGTATACAGATGGCAGTGTAGATATTTCCATGTTCCTACACATGACTGTGTAGGTATTTCCATGTTTATACAGATGGCTTTGTAGATATTTCCATGTCTATAGAGATAGCGGTGCAGATATTTCCTTGTTTATACAGACCGAGGTGTATATATTTCCATGTTTATAGAGATAGAAGTGTAGATATTTCCAAGTTTGTACAGATGGTGCTATTGATGTTTCCATCTATACATAGATTGCCTTGTAGGTATTTCCATGTGAATACAGATGGTATTGTAGATATTTCCATGTTTATACAGATGGCGGTGTAGATATTTCCATGTTTACACAGATGACTGTATAGGTATTTCCATGTTTATACCGATGGCGGTGTAGATATTTCCATGTTTATAGAGATAGCGGTGAGGATATTTCCATATTTATACAGATAACGGTGTAGTAATTTCCATGTTTATACAGATAGCGGTGTAAATATTTCCATGTTTGTACAAGTCACGGTGTAGATATTTCCTTGTTTATACAAATAGCGGTGTAGTTATTTCCATGTTTATACAGATAGCGGCGTAGATATTTCCATGTATATACAGATGGCTGTGTAGATATTTCCATGTTTATACAGATGGCTTTGTAGATATTTCCATGTTTATACAGATGACTTTGTAGGTATTTCCATGTTTATACAGATGGTGGTGTAGATATTTCCACGTTTATTCAGATGACTGTGTAGATATTTCCATGTTTTTACAGATGGCAGTGTAGATTTGTCAATGTTTATAGAGATGGCGCTGTAGATATTTCCATGTTTATACAGATATCGGTGGAGATATTTCCATGTTTATACAGAGAGCAGTGTAGATATTTCCATGTTTATACACATAGCGGTGTACATATTTCCATGTTTATAGAGACAGCGGTGTAGGTATTTCCATGTTTATTCAGAAAGAGGTGAAGCTATTTCCAGGTTGACACAGATGCCTATGCAGATATTTCCATATTTATACAGAGGGCTGTGTAGATATTTCTATGTTTATACAGATGGCAGTGTAGATATTTAAATGTTCCTACACATGACTGTGTAGGTATTTCCATGTTATACAGATGTCTTTGTAGATATTTCCATGTTTATAGAGATAGCGGTGCAGACATTTCCATGTTTATACAGATAATGGTGTAGATATTTCCATGTTTATACAGATACCAGTGTAGTTATTTCCATGTTTATACAGACCGCAGTGTAAATATTCCCATGTTTATAGAGATAGCAGTGTAGATATTTCCATGTTTGTACAGATGGCGGTGTTGATGTTTAAATCTCTACACAGATTTCTGTGTAGGTATTTCCATGTGTATACAGATGGCATTGTAGATATTTCCATGTTTATACAGATGGTGGTGTAGATATTTCCATGTTTACACAGATGACTGTATAAGTATATCCATGTTTATGCAGATGGCGGTGTAGATATTTCCATGTTTATAGAGATAGCGATGTAGATATTTCCATATTTATACAGATAACGGTGTAGAAATTTCCATGTTTATACAGATAGCAGTGTAAATATTTCCATGTTTATACAAGTCACGGTGTAGATATTTCCTGGTGCACAAAAATAGCGGTGTAGTTATTTCCATGTTTATTCAGATAGTGGTGTAGACATTTCCATGTATATACAGATGGCTGTGTAGATATTTCCATGTTTATACAGATAGCTTTGTAGATATTTTCAAGTTTATACAGATGACATTGTAGGTATTTCCATGTTTATACAAGTCACGGTGTAGATATTTCCTTGTTCATACAAATAGCGGTGTAGTTATTACCATGTTTATACAGATAGTGGTGTAGATATTTCCATGTATATACAGATGGCTGTGTAGATATTTCCATGTTTATACAGATGGCTTTGTAGATATTTAAATGTTTATACAGATGACATTGTAGGTATTTCCATGTTTATACAGATGGCGGTGTAGATATTTCCATGTTTATAGAGATAGCTTTGTAGATATTTCCATGTTTATACAGATCGCAGTGTAGATATTTCCATGTTTATACAGATAGCGGTGTAGATATTTCCATGTTTATACAGATAGCGGTGTAGATATTTCCATGTTTATAGACATAGCGGTGTAGTTATTTCCATGTTTATAGACATAGCGGTGTAGATATTTCCATGTTTATATAGATGGCATTGTAGATATTTCCATGTTTATACCGATAGCGGTGTTGCTATTTCCACGTTTATACAGATAGCGATGTAGATATTTCCTTGTTTATGCAGCTCGCGGTGTTGATATTTCCATCTATACACAGATGACCGTGTAGATATTTCCATGTTTATACAGATGGCGGCACAGATATTTCCATGGATATGTTGATTGCGGTGTAGATATTTCCATGTTTATACAGATCACGGTGTAGATATTTCCTTGTTTATACAAATAGCGGTGTAGTTATTTCCATGTTTATACAGATAGCGGTGTAGATATTTCCATGTATATACAGATGGCTGTGTAGATATTTCCATGTTTATACAGATGGCTGTGTAGATATTTCCATGTTTATACAGATGACTATGTAGGTATTTCCATGTTTATACAGATGGCGGTGTAGGTATTTCCATGTTTATAGAGATAGCTGTGTAGATATTTCCAGGTTTATACAGAGAGCGGTGTAGATATATCCATGTGTATACAGATCGTGGTGTAGATATTTCCATGTTTATACAGACCGCAGTGTAGATATTTCCATGTTTATGCAGATAGCGTTGTAGGTATTTCCATGTTTTTACAGATAGCGGTGTAGATATTTCCATGTTTACACAGATTGCGGTGTAGATATTTCCATCTTTCTACAGACGGCTTTGTAGATATTTCCATGTTTTTACAGATGTCGGTGTAAATATTTCCATGTTTATATAGATGGTGATGTAGATATTACCATGTTTATACAGGTAGCGGTGTAGATATTTCCATGTTTATAAAGATTGTGGTGAAGATATTTCCATGTTTATACAGATCGCGGTGTAGATATTTTCATGTTTATACAGATCCCGGTGTAGATATTTCCATGTTTATAAAGATAGCGGTGTAGATATTTCCATATTTATACAGATAGCGGTGTAGATATTTCCATATTTATACAGATAACGGTGTAGAAATTTCCATTTTTGTACAGATACCGGTGTAAATACTTCCATGTTTATACAGATCACGGTGTAGATATTTCCATGTTTATAGAGATAGCAGTGTAGATATTTCCATGTTTATACAGACCGCGGTGTAGATATTGCCATGGTTATACAGATAGCGGGGCAGATATTTCCAAGTTTGTACAGATGGCGGTGTTGATATTTCCATCTATACACAGATGACCGTGTAGATATTTCCATGTTTATACAGATGGCGGCGCAGATATTTCCATGGATATGTAGATGGTGGTGTAGATATTTCCATGTTTATACAGATAGCGGTGAAGTTATTTCCATGTTTATATAGATAGCGATGTAGATATTTCCATGTATATACACATGGCTGTGTAGTTATTTCCGTGTTTATACAGATGGCGGTGAAGATATTTCCATGTTTCTACAGATAACTTTGTAAGTATTTCCATGTTTATACAGATGGCGGTGAAGGTATTTCGATGTTTATAGAGATAGCACTGGAGATATTTCCATGTTTATGCAGATAGCGGTGTAGATATTTCCATGTTTATAGTGATCGTGGTGTAGATATTTCCATGTTTATAGAGATGGCGGTGTAGATATTTCCATGTTCATAGAGATAGCGGTGTTGATTTTTCCATCTTTATAGAGATAGCGGTGTGGATATTTCCATGTTTATACAGATAGGTGTGTAGATATTTCCATGTTTATAGAGATGGCGGTGTAGATATTTCCATGTTTATACAGTTCACGGTGTAGATACATGCTTGTTTATACAAATAGCGGTGTAGTTATTTCCATGTTTATACAGATAGCGGTGTAGATATTTCCATGTATATACAGATGGCTGTGTAGATATTTCCATGTTTATACAGATGACTTTGTAGGTATTTCCATGTTTATACAGATGGCGGTGTAGGTATTTCCATGTTTATAGAGATAGCTGTGTAGATATTTCCATGTTTATACAGATAGCGGTGTAGATATTTCCATGTTTATTCAGATCGCGGTGTAGATATTTCCATATTTATACAGATCGCGGTGTAGATATTTCCATGTTTATACATATAGCGGTGCAGATATTTCCATGTTTTTACAGATATCGGTGTAGGTATTTCCATGTTTACACAGATTGCGTGGTAGATATTTCCATCTTTCTACAGATGGCATTGTAGATATTTCCATGTTTATACAGATGGCGGCGTAGATATTTCCATGGACATGCAGATGGCGTTGTATATATTTCCACGTTTATACAGATAGCGATGAAGATATTTCCATGTTTACACAGATGGTTGTGCAGACATTTCCGTGTTTATACACATGGCGGAGTAGATACGTCCATCTATATGGAGATGGCAGTGTAGATATTTTCATGTTTATACAGATGGCGGTGTAGATATTTCCATATTTATAGAGATAGCGGTGTAGATATTTCCATCTTTCTACAGATGGCAGTGTAGATATTTCCATGTTTATACAGATGGCCGTGTAGTTATTTCCATATTTATACAGATGTCTGTGTAGATATTTCCACGTGTATACAGATGGTATTGTAGGTATTTCCATGTTTATACAGATGGTGGTGTAGATATTTCCATGTTTATACAGTTGGCGGTGTAGATATTTCCATGTTTTTACAGATGGCAGTGTAGATATTTCAATGTTTATAGAGATGGTGCTGTAGATATTTCCATGTTTACAGATAACGGTGGAGATATTTCCATGTTTATACAGAGAGCAGTGGAGATATTCCATGTTTATACACATAGCGGTGTACATATTTCCATGTTTTTAGAGACAGCGGTGTAGGTATTTCCTTGTTTATACAGATAGCGGTGCATATATTTCCATGTTTACACAGATGCCTATGCTGATATTTCCATATTTATACAGAGGGCTTTGTAGATATTTCTATGTTTATACAGATGGCAGTGTAGATATTTAAATGTTCCTATACATGACTGTGTAGGTATTTCCATGTTTATACAGATGTCTTTGTAGATATTTCCATGTTTATAGAGATAGCGGCGAAGATATTTCCATGTTTATACAGATAGCGGGGTATATATTTCCATGTTTATACAGATCATGGTGTAGATATTTCCATGTTTATACAGATACCGGTGTAGATATTTCCATGTTTATACAGACCGCAGTGTAGATATTTCCATGTTTATATAGATAGCAGTGTAGATATTTCCATGTTTGAACAGATGGCGGTGTTGATGTTTCCATCTATACACAGATTGCCGTGTAGGTATTTCCATGTGTATACAGATGGCATTGAAGATATTTCCATGTTTATACAGATGGTGGTGTTGATATTTCCATGTTTACACAGATGACTGTATAGGTATTTCCATGTTTATACAGATGGCGGTGTAGCTATTTCCATGTTTATAGAGATAGCAGTGTAGATATTTCCATATTTATACAGATAACGGTGTAGAAATTTCCATGTTTACACAGATAGCGGTGCAAATATTTCCATGTTTATACAGATCATGGTGGAGATATTTCCATGTTTATGGAGATAGCGGCGTAGATATTTCCATGTTTATACAGATAGCGGTGTAAATATTTCCATGTTTATAGAGATAGCGGTGTAGATATTTCCATGTTTATACAGATAGCAGTGTAGATATTTCCATGTTTATACAGATAGAGGTGCAGATGTTTCCATGTTTGTACAGATGGTGGTGTTGATATTTCCATCTATACACAGATGACCGTGTAGATATTTCCATGTTTATACAGATGGCGGCGCAGATATTTCCATGGATATGTAGATAGAAGTGTAGATATTTCCATGTTTATATAGATAGCGGTGTAGTTATTTCCATGTATATACACATGGCTGTGTAGGTATTTCCATGTTTATACAGATGGCGGTGTAGATATTTCCATGTTTATACAGATAACTTTGTAAGTATTTCCATGTTTATACAGATGGCGGTGTAGGTATTTCGATGTTTATAGAGATAGCAGTGGAGATATTTCCATGTTTATACCGATAGCGGTGGAGATATTTCCATGTTTATACTGATCGTGGTGTAGATATTTCCATGTTTATACAGATCGCGTTGTAGATATTTCCATGTTTATACAGATAGCGGTGTAGATATTTCCATGTTTTTACAGATAGCGGTGTACGTATTTCCATGTTTACACAGATTGCGGTGTAGATATATCCATCTTTCTACAGATGGCATTGTAGATATTTCCATGTTTATACAGATGGCTGTGTAGATGTTTCCATGTTTATATAGATGGTGGTGTAGGTATTACCATGTTTATACAGGTAGCGGTGTAGATATTTCAATGTTTATACAGATTGTGGAGAAGATATTTCCATGTTTATACAGATCTCGGTGTAGATATTTCCATGTTTATAAAGATAGCGGTGCAGATATTTCCATGTTTATAGAGATAGCGGTGTAAATATTTCCATGTTTATAGAGATAGCGGTGTAGATATTTCCATGTTTATACAGATAGCGGTGTAGATATTTCCATGTTTATACAGATCACGGTGTAGATATTTCCAAGTTTATAGAGATAGCGGTGTAGATATTTCCATGTTTATACAGATAGCGGTGTAGATATTTCCATGTTTATACAGACTGTGATGTAGATATTTCCATGTTTATACAGATAGCGGTGCAGATATTTCCATGTTTGTACAGATGGCGGTGTTGATATTTCCATCTATACACAGATGACCGTGTAGATATTTCCATGTTTATACAGATGGCGGCGCAGATATTTCGATGGATATGTAGATGGCGGTGTAGATATTTCCATGTTTATACAGATAGCGGTGTAGTTATTTCCATGTTTATATGTATAGCGGTGTAGATATTTCCATGTATATACACATGGCTGTGTAGATATTTCCATGTTTATACTGATGGCGGTGTAGATATTTCCATGTATATACAGAGAACTTTGTAAGTATTTCCATGTTTATACAGATGGCGGTGTAGATATTTCGATGTTTATAGAGATAGCAGTGGAGATATTTCCACGTTTATACAGATAGGGTTGTAGATATTTCCATGTTTATAGAGATGGTGGTGTAGGTATTACCATGTTTATACAGGTAGCTGTGTAGATATTTCCATGTTTATACAGATTGTGGAGAAGATATTTCCATGTTTATACAGATCTCGGTGTAGGTATTTCCATGTTTATAGAGATAGCGGTGCAGATACTTCCATGTTTATAGAGATAGCGGTGTAAATATTTCCATGTTTATAGAGACAGCGGTGTAGATATTTCCATGTTTATACAGATAGCGGTGTAGATATTTTCATGTTTAAACAGATCACGGTGTAGATATTTCCAAGTTTATAGAGATAGCGGTGTAGATATTTCCATGTTTATACAGATAGTGGTGTAGATATTTCCATGTTTATACAGACTGTGGTGTAGACATTTCCATGTTTATACAGATAGCGGTGCAGATATTTCCATGTTTCTACAGATGGCGGTGTTGATATTTCCATCTGTACACAGATGACCGTGTAGATATTTCCATGTTTGTACAGATGGCGGCGCAGATATTTCCATGGATATGTAGATGGCGGTGTAGATATTTCCATGTTTATACAGATAGCGGTGTAGTTATTTCCATGTTTATATGGATAGCGGTGTAGATATTTCCATGTATATACATATGGCTGTGTAGATATTTCCATGTTTATACAGATGGCGGTGTAGATATTTCCATGTTTGTACAGAGAACTTTGTAAGTATTTCCATGTTTATACAGATGGCGGTGTAGATATTTCGATGTTTATAGAGATAGCAGTGGAGATATTTCCTTGTTTATACAGTTAGGGGTGTAGGTATTTCCATGTTTATAGAGATGGCGGTGTAGATATTTCCATGTTTATACAGATCACGGTGTAGATATTTCCATGTTTATACAAATAGCGGTGTAGGTATTTCCATGTTTTTACAGATAGCGGTGTAGATATTTCCAGGTTTACACAGATTGCGGTGTAGATATTTCCATCTTTCTACAGACGGCATTGTAGATATTTCCATGTTTGTACAGATGTCGGTGTAGATATTTCCATCTTTATATAGATGGTGATGTAGATATTACCATGTTTATACAGGTAGCGGTGTAGGTATTTCCATGTTTTTACAGATTGTGGTGAAGATATTTCCATGTTTATACAGATCGCGGTGTAGATATTTTCATGTTTATACAGATCGCGGTGTATATATTTCCATGTTTATATAGATAGCGGTGTAGATATTTCCATATTTATACAGATAGCAGTGTAGATATTTCCATATTTATACAGATAACGGTAGAGAAATTTCCATGTTTTTACAGATATTGGTGTATGTATTTCGATGTTTACACAGATTGCGGGGTAGATATTTCCATCTTTCTACACATGGCAGTGTAGATATTTCCATGTTTATGTAGATGGCAGTGTAGATATATTCTTGTTTATTTAGATGGCGTTGTAGATACCTCCATGTTTAAAGAGATGGCGGTGTGTATATTTCCATGTTGATGGAGATAGCGGTATAGATATTTCCATGTTTATATAGAGAGCGGTGTAGTTATTTCCATGTATGTATACATAGCTGTGTAGATATTTCCATGTTTATACAGATGGCGGTGTAGATATTTCCATGTTTATACAGATAACTTTCTAAGTATTTCCATCTTTATACAGATGGCGGTGTAGATATTTCGCTGTTTATACAAATAGCAGTGGAGATATTTCCATGTTTATACAGATAGCGGTGCAGATTTTTCCATGTTTATATAGATATGGGTGTAGATATTTCCATGTATATACACATGGCTGTGTAGATATTTCCATGTTTATACAGATGGCGGTGTAAATATTTGCATGTTTATACAGATATCTTTTTAAGTATTTCCATGTTTATACAGATGGCGGTGTAGATATTTCGATGTTTATAGAGATAGCAGTGGAGATATTTCCATGTTTATACAGATCGCGGTGTAGATATTTCCATGTTTATAGAGTTGGCGGTGTAGATATTTCCATGTTCATAGAGATAGCGGTGTTGATTTTTCCATGTTTATACAGATAGCTGTGTGGATATTTCCATGTTTATACAGATAGGGGTGTAGATATTTCCATGTTTATAGAGATGGCGGTGTAGATATTTCCATGTTTATACAGATTACGGTGTGGATATTTCCATGTTTATACAGATCACGGTGTAGATATTTCCATGTTTATACAGATCATGGTGTAGATATTTCCATCTTTATACAGATCGCGGTGTTGATATTACCATGTTTATAGGGATAGCGGTGCAAATAATTCCACATTTATACAGATAGCGGTGTAGTTATTAGCATGTTTATACAGATAGCGGTGTAGATATTTCCATGTTTATACTGATTGCTGTGCCGATATTTCCATGTTTATACAGAGTCCTCTGTAGATATTTCCATGTTTATATAGATGACAGTGTAGATATTTCCAGGTTTACACAGATGGCTGTGCAGATATTTCCATGTTAATATAGATGTCGGTGTAGATATTTCCATGTTTATAGAGATAGCGGTGTAGATACAGCCATGTTTCTGAATATGGCAGTGTAGATGTTTTCATGTTAACATAGATGGCGGTGTAGATATTTCCATGTTTACAGAGATTGCGGTGTAGATATTTCCATGTGTATAGTTCAAGTGGTGTAGATATTTCCATGTTTATAGAGTTAGCAGTGTAGACATTTCCATATTTATACAGGTAGCGGTGTAGATATTTACATGTTTATACAGATGGCTGTGTAGATATTTCCATGTGTATACAGATGGCATTGTAAATATATCAATGTTTATACAGATGGCGGTGTAGATGTTTCCATGTTTATACAGATGGCGGAGTAGTTAGTTCCCTGTTAATGGAGATGGCAGTGTAGATATTTTCAAGTTTATAGAGATGGCGGTGTAGATATTTCCATGTTTATAGAGATAGCAGTGTAGATATTTACATGTTTATACAGATGGCTGTGTAGATATTTCCATGTGTATATAGATGGCATTGTAAATATTTCAATGTTTATACAGATGACTGTATAGGTATTTCCATGTTTTTACAGATGGCAGTGCAGATACTTCCATGTTTATAGAGATAGCGGTGTAGATATTTTCATGTTTATACATATTGCGGTGTTGATATGTCCATGTATATACAGATAGCAATGGAGATATTTCCACGTGAATACACATAGCGGTGTAGATATTTCCATGTTTATACAGATAGCGGTGTAGATATTTCCATGTTTATACCGATCGCGGTGTAGATATTTCCATGTTTATACAGATCGCGGTGTAGATATTTGCATGTTTACGCAGATAGCGGTGTAGATATTTCCATGTTTTTACAGATATCGTTGTAGATATTTCCATGTTTACACAGATTCCGGTGTAGATATTTCCATCTTTCTACAGATGACATTGTAGATATTTCCATGTTTATACAGATGGCGGTGTAGATATTTCCATGTTTATATAGATGGTGGTGTAGGTATTACCATGTTTATACAGATGGCGGCGTAGATATTTCCATGTTTACACAGATGGTGGTGTAGATATTTCCGTGTTTATACACATGGCGGAGTAGATACTTCCATCTTTATGGAGATGGCAGTGTAGATATTTTCATGTTTATAGAGATGGCGGTGTAGATATTTCCATATTTATAGAGATAGCGGTGTAGATATTTCCATCTTTGTACAGATGGCAGTTTAGATAATTCCATGTTTATACAGATGGCCGTGTAGATATTTCCATCTTTATACAGATGTCTGTGTAGATATTTCCATGTGTATACAGATGGTATCGTAGGTATTTCCATGTTTATACAGATGGTGGTGTAGATATTTCCATGTTTCTTCTGATGACTGTGAAGATATTTCCATGTTTTTACAGATGGCAGTTTAGATTTGTCAATGTTTATAGAGATGGCGCTGTAGATATTTCCATGTTTATACAGATGAATTTGTAGGTATTTCCATGTGTATACAGATGACATTGTAGATATTTCCATGTTTATACAGATGATGGTGTAGATATTTCCATGTTTACACAGATGACTGTATAGGTATTTCCATGTTTGTACTGATGGCGGTGTAGATATTTCCATGTTTATAGAGATAGCGGTGTAGACATTTCCATATTTATACAGATAATTGTGTAGAAATTTCCATGTTTATAGAGATAGCGGTTTAAATATTTCCATGTTTATACAGATCACGGTGTAGATATTTCCATGTTTATACAGACCGCAGTGTAGATATTTCCATGTTTATTGAGATAGCAGTGTAGATATTTCCATGTTTATACAGATAGCGGTGTAGATATTTCCATGTTTATACAGACCGCGGTGTAGATATTTCCATGTTTATAAAGATAGCGGTGCAGATTTTTCCATGTTTATATAGATATGGGTGTAGATATTTCCATGTATATACACATGGCTGTGTAGATATTTCCATGTTTATACAGATGGCGGTGTAAATATTTGCATGTTTATACAGATATCTTTTTAAGTATTTCCATGTTTATACAGATGGCGGTGTAGATATTTCGATGTTTATAGAGATAGCAGTGGAGATATTTCCATGTTTATACAGATCGCGGTGTAGATATTTCCATGTTTATAGAGTTGGCGGTGTAGATATTTCCATGTTCATAGAGATAGCGGTGTTGATTTTTCCATGTTTATACAGATAGCTGTGTGGATATTTCCATGTTTATACAGATAGGGGTGTAGATATTTCCATGTTTATAGAGATGGCGGTGTAGATATTTCCATGTTTATACAGATTACGGTGTGGATATTTCCATGTTTATACAGATCACGGTGTAGATATTTCCATGTTTATACAGATCATGGTGTAGATATTTCCATCTTTATACAGATCGCGGTGTTGATATTACCATGTTTATAGGGATAGCGGTGCAAATAATTCCACATTTATACAGATAGCGGTGTAGTTATTAGCATGTTTATACAGATAGCGGTGTAGATATTTCCATGTTTATACTGATTGCTGTGCCGATATTTCCATGTTTATACAGAGTCCTCTGTAGATATTTCCATGTTTATATAGATGACAGTGTAGATATTTCCAGGTTTACACAGATGGCTGTGCAGATATTTCCATGTTAATATAGATGTCGGTGTAGATATTTCCATGTTTATAGAGATAGCGGTGTAGATACAGCCATGTTTCTGAATATGGCAGTGTAGATGTTTTCATGTTAACATAGATGGCGGTGTAGATATTTCCATGTTTACAGAGATTGCGGTGTAGATATTTCCATGTGTATAGTTCAAGTGGTGTAGATATTTCCATGTTTATAGAGTTAGCAGTGTAGACATTTCCATATTTATACAGGTAGCGGTGTAGATATTTACATGTTTATACAGATGGCTGTGTAGATATTTCCATGTGTATACAGATGGCATTGTAAATATATCAATGTTTATACAGATGGCGGTGTAGATGTTTCCATGTTTATACAGATGGCGGAGTAGTTAGTTCCCTGTTAATGGAGATGGCAGTGTAGATATTTTCAAGTTTATAGAGATGGCGGTGTAGATATTTCCATGTTTATAGAGATAGCAGTGTAGATATTTACATGTTTATACAGATGGCTGTGTAGATATTTCCATGTGTATATAGATGGCATTGTAAATATTTCAATGTTTATACAGATGACTGTATAGGTATTTCCATGTTTTTACAGATGGCAGTGCAGATACTTCCATGTTTATAGAGATAGCGGTGTAGATATTTTCATGTTTATACATATTGCGGTGTTGATATGTCCATGTATATACAGATAGCAATGGAGATATTTCCACGTGAATACACATAGCGGTGTAGATATTTCCATGTTTATACAGATAGCGGTGTAGATATTTCCATGTTTATACCGATCGCGGTGTAGATATTTCCATGTTTATACAGATCGCGGTGTAGATATTTCGCTGTTTATACAAATAGCAGTGGAGATATTTCCATGTTTATACAGATAGCGGTGCAGATTTTTCCATGTTTATATAGATATGGGTGTAGATATTTCCATGTATATACACATGGCTGTGTAGATATTTCCATGTTTATACAGATGGCGGTGTAAATATTTGCATGTTTATACAGATATCTTTTTAAGTATTTCCATGTTTATACAGATGGCGGTGTAGATATTTCGATGTTTATAGAGATAGCAGTGGAGATATTTCCATGTTTATACAGATCGCGGTGTAGATATTTCCATGTTTATAGAGTTGGCGGTGTAGATATTTCCATGTTCATAGAGATAGCGGTGTTGATTTTTCCATGTTTATACAGATAGCTGTGTGGATATTTCCATGTTTATACAGATAGGGGTGTAGATATTTCCATGTTTATAGAGATGGCGGTGTAGATATTTCCATGTTTATACAGATTACGGTGTGGATATTTCCATGTTTATACAGATCACGGTGTAGATATTTCCATGTTTATACAGATCATGGTGTAGATATTTCCATCTTTATACAGATCGCGGTGTTGATATTACCATGTTTATAGGGATAGCGGTGCAAATAATTCCACATTTATACAGATAGCGGTGTAGTTATTAGCATGTTTATACAGATAGCGGTGTAGATATTTCCATGTTTATACTGATTGCTGTGCCGATATTTCCATGTTTATACAGAGTCCTCTGTAGATATTTCCATGTTTATATAGATGACAGTGTAGATATTTCCAGGTTTACACAGATGGCTGTGCAGATATTTCCATGTTAATATAGATGTCGGTGTAGATATTTCCATGTTTATAGAGATAGCGGTGTAGATACAGCCATGTTTCTGAATATGGCAGTGTAGATGTTTTCATGTTAACATAGATGGCGGTGTAGATATTTCCATGTTTACAGAGATTGCGGTGTAGATATTTCCATGTGTATAGTTCAAGTGGTGTAGATATTTCCATGTTTATAGAGTTAGCAGTGTAGACATTTCCATATTTATACAGGTAGCGGTGTAGATATTTACATGTTTATACAGATGGCTGTGTAGATATTTCCATGTGTATACAGATGGCATTGTAAATATATCAATGTTTATACAGATGGCGGTGTAGATGTTTCCATGTTTATACAGATGGCGGAGTAGTTAGTTCCCTGTTAATGGAGATGGCAGTGTAGATATTTTCAAGTTTATAGAGATGGCGGTGTAGATATTTCCATGTTTATAGAGATAGCAGTGTAGATATTTACATGTTTATACAGATGGCTGTGTAGATATTTCCATGTGTATATAGATGGCATTGTAAATATTTCAATGTTTATACAGATGACTGTGTAGGTATTTCCATGTTTTTACAGATGGCAGTGCAGATACTTCCATGTTTATAGAGATAGCGGTGTAGATATTTTCATGTTTATACATATTGCGGTGTTGATATGTCCATGTATATACAGATAGCAATGGAGATATTTCCACGTGAATACACATAGCGGTGTAGATATTTCCATGTTTATACAGATAGCGGTGTAGATATTTCCATGTTTATACCGATCGCGGTGTAGATATTTCCATGTTTATACAGATCGCGGTGTAGATATTTGCATGTTTACGCAGATAGCGGTGTAGATATTTCCATGTTTTTACAGATATCGTTGTAGATATTTCCATGTTTACACAGATTCCGGTGTAGATATTTCCATCTTTCTACAGATGACATTGTAGATATTTCCATGTTTATACAGATGGCGGTGTAGATATTTCCATGTTTATATAGATGGTGGTGTAGGTATTACCATGTTTATACAGATGGCGGCGTAGATATTTCCATGTTTACACAGATGGTGGTGTAGATATTTCCGTGTTTATACACATGGCGGAGTAGATACTTCCATCTTTATGGAGATGGCAGTGTAGATATTTTCATGTTTATAGAGATGGCGGTGTAGATATTTCCATATTTATAGAGATAGCGGTGTAGATATTTCCATCTTTGTACAGATGGCAGTTTAGATAATTCCATGTTTATACAGATGGCCGTGTAGATATTTCCATCTTTATACAGATGTCTGTGTAGATATTTCCATGTGTATACAGATGGTATCGTAGGTATTTCCATGTTTATACAGATGGTGGTGTAGATATTTCCATGTTTCTTCTGATGACTGTGAAGATATTTCCATGTTTTTACAGATGGCAGTTTAGATTTGTCAATGTTTATAGAGATGGCGCTGTAGATATTTCCATGTTTATACAGATGAATTTGTAGGTATTTCCATGTGTATACAGATGACATTGTAGATATTTCCATGTTTATACAGATGATGGTGTAGATATTTCCATGTTTACACAGATGACTGTATAGGTATTTCCATGTTTGTACTGATGGCGGTGTAGATATTTCCATGTTTATAGAGATAGCGGTGTAGACATTTCCATATTTATACAGATAATTGTGTAGAAATTTCCATGTTTATACAGATAGCGGTTTAAATATTTCCATGTTTATACAGATCACGGTGTAGATATTTCCATGTTTATACAGACCGCAGTGTAGATATTTCCATGTTTATTGAGATAGCAGTGTAGATATTTCCATGTTTATACAGATAGCGGTGTAGATATTTCCATGTTTATACAGACCGCGGTGTAGATATTTCCATGTTTATACAGATAGCGGTGCAGATATTTCCATGTTTGTACAGATGGCGGTGTTGATATTTCCGTCTATACACAGATGAACGTGTAGAATATTTCCATGTTTATACAGACGGTGGCACAGATGTTTCCATGGATATGTAGATGGCGGTGTAGATATTTCCATGTTTATACAGAGAGCGGTGTAGTTATTTCCATGTTTATATAGGTAGCGGTGTAGATATTTCCATGTATATACAGATGGCTGTGTACATATTTGCATGTTTATGCAGATGGCGTTGTAGTTATTTCCATGTTTTTACAGATAACATAGCAAGTATTAGCATGTTTATACAGATAGCGGTGTACATATTTCCATGTTTATACAGATCGTGGTGAAGATATTTCCATGTTTATACAGATTGCGGTGTAGATATTTCCATGTTTATACAGATCGCGGTGTAGATATTTCCATGTTTATACAGATAGTGGTGTTGATTTTTCCATGTTTATAGAGATAGCGGTGTGGATATTTCCATGTTTATACAGATAGGGGTGTAGATATTTCCACGTTTATAGAGATGGCGGTGTAGATATTTCCATGTTTATACAGATCACGGTGTTGATATTTGCTTGTTTATACAAATAGAGGTGTAGTTATTCCCATGTTTATACAGATAGCAGTGTAGATATTTCCATGTATATACAGATGGCTGTGTAGATATTTCCATGATTATACAGATGGCTGTGTAGATATTTCCATGTTTATACAGATGACTTTCTAGGTATTTCCATGTTTATAGAGATAGCGGTGTAGATATTTCCATGTTTCTAGAGATAGCGGTGTAGATATTTCCATCTTTCTACAGATGACAGTGTAGATATTTCCATGTTTATACAGATGACGGTGTAGATATTTCCATATTTATACAGATGTCTGTGTAGATATTTCCATGTCTATACAGATGGTATTGTAGGTAATTCCATGGTTATACAGATGGTGGTGTAGATATTTCCATGTTTATTCAGATGACTGTGTAGATATTAACATGTTTTTAAAGATGGCAGTGTAGATATTTCAATGTTTATAGGGATGGCGCTGTAGATATTTCCGTGTTTATACAGATAACGGTGGACATATTTCCATGTTTATACAGAGAGCAGTGGAGATATTTCCATGTTTATACACATAGTGGTGTACATATTTCCATGTTTATAGAGACAGCGGTGTAGGTATTTCCATGTTTATACAGATAGCGGTGCAGATATTTCCATGTTTGTACATATGCCTATAAAGATATTTCCATATTTATACAGAGGGCTGTGTACATAATTCTATGTTTATAGAGATGGCAGTGTAGATATTTAAATGTTTCTACTAATGACTGTGTAGGTATTTCCATGTTTATACAGATGGCTTTGTAGATATTTCCATGTCTATGGAGATAGCGGTGCAGATATTTCCATGTTTATACAGATAGCGGTGTACATATTTCCATGTTTACACAGATCGTGGTGTAGATATTTCCATGTTTATACAGATACCGGTGTAGATATTTCCATGTTTATACAGACCGCAGTGTAGCTATTTCCATGTTTATAGAGATAGCAGTATAGATTTTTCCAAGTTTGTACAGATGGCGGTGTTGATGTTTCCATCTATACACAGATTGCCGTGTAGGTATTTCCATGTGTATACATATGTCATTGTAGATATTTCCATGTTTATACAGATGGTGGTGTAGATATTTCCATGTTTACACAGATGACTGTATAGGTATTTCCATGTTTATACAGATGGCGGTGTAGATATATCCATGTTTATAGAGATAGCAGAGTAGATATTTGCATATTTATACAGATAACGGTGTAGAAATATCCATGTTTTCACAGATAGCGGTGTAAATATTTCCATGTTTATACAAGTCACGGTGTAGATATTTCCTTGTTTATACAAATAGCGGTGTAGTTATTTCCATGTTTATACAGATAGCGGCGTAGATATTTCCATGTATATACAGATGGCTGTGTAGATATTTCCATGTTTATACAGATGGCTTTGTAGACATTTCCAAGTTTATACAGATGACTTTCTAGGTATTTCCATGTTTATACAGATGGCGGTGGAGATAATTCCATGTTTATAGAGATAGCTGTGTAGATATTTCCATGTTTATACAGATCACGGTGTAAATATTTCCATGTTTATAAAGATCGCGGTGTAGATATTTCCATGTTTATACAGATAGCTGTGTAGATATTTCAATGTTTATAGAGATAGCGGTGTAGTTATTTCCATGTTTATAGACATAGCGGTGTAGATATTTCCATGTTTATATAGATGGCGTTGTAGATACTTCTATGTTTATACCGAAAGCGGTGTTCGTATTTCCACGTTTATACAGATAGCGATGTAGATATTTCCATGTTTATACAGCTCACGGTGCAGGTATTTATATCTTTATACAGATTGCATTGTAGATAATTCCTTATTCACAAAGATGGCGGTGTAGATGTTTCCATGTTTATATAGATGGCGGAGAAGTTAATTCCATGTTTATGGAGATGGCAGTGTAGATATTTTCATGTTTATAGAGATGGCGGTGTAGATATTTCCATGTTTACAGAGATAGCAGTGTAGATATTTCCATGTTTTTACAGATGGCGGTGTTGATGTTTCCATCTATACACAGATTGCTGTGTAGGTATTTCCATGTGTATACAGATGGCATTGTGGATATTTCCACGTTTCTACAGATGGTGGTGTAGATATTTCCATGTTTACACAGATGACTGTATAGGTATTTCCATGTTTATACAGATGGCGGTGTAGGTATTTCCATGTTTATAGACATAGCGGTGTAGATATTTCCATGTTTGTATAGATGGCGTAGTAGATATTTCCATGTTTATACCGATAGCGGTGTTGGTATTTCCACGTTTATACAGATAGCGATGTAGATATTTCCATGTTTATACAGCTCGCTGTGCAGATATTTATATCTTTATACAGACGGCATTCTTGATAATTCCTTATTCACAAAGATGGCGGTGTAGATGTTTCCATGTTTATACAGATGACGGAGAAGTTAGTTCCATGTTTATGGAGATGGCAGTGTAGATATTTTCATGTTTATAGAGATGGCGGTGTAGATATTTCCATGTTTATAGAGATAGCAGTGTTGATATTTCCGTGTTTATACAGATGGCGGTGTAGATATTTCCATGTTTATATAGATGATGGTGTAGATATTACCATGTTTATACAGATAGCGGTGTAGATATATCCATGTTTATACAGATCGTGGTGAAGATATTTCCATGGTTATACAGATCACAGTGTAGATATTTCCATGTTTATACAGATACCGATATAGATATTTCCATGTTTATACAGATAGCGGTGTAGATATTTCCATGTTTATAGAGATAGCAGTGTAGATATTTACATGTTTATACAGATGGCTGTGTAGATATTTACATGTGTATACACATGGCATTGTAGATATTTCCATGTTTATACAGATGGCTGTATAGGTATTTCCATGTTTTTACAGATGGCAGTGCAGATATTTCCATGTTTATAGAGATAGCGGTGTAGATATTTCCATGTTTGTACAGATGGCGGTGCTGATATTTCCATGTATACACAGATGGCCGTGTAGATATTTCCATGTTTATACAGATGGTGGCGTAGATATTTCCATGGACATGCAGATGGCGGTGTAGATATTTCCATGTTTATACAGATAGCGGTGTAGATATTTCCATGTTTACACTGATGGTGGTGTAGATATTTCCGTGTTTATACGCATGGCGGAGTAGATGCTTCCATCTTTATGGAGATGGCAGTGTAGATATTTTCATGTTTATAGAGATGGCGGTGTAGATATTTCCATATTTACAGAGATAGTGGTGTAGATATTTCCATCTTTCTACAGATGGCAGTGTAGATATTTCCATGTTTATACAGATGGCGGTGTAGATATTTCCATATTTATACAGATATCTGTGTAGATATTTCCATGTGTACACAGATGGTTTTGCAGTTATTTCCATGTTTATACAGATGGTGGTGTAGATATTTCCATGTTTGTTCAGATGACTGTGTAGATATTTCCATGTTTTTACAGATGGCAGTGTGGATATCTCAATGTTTATAGAGATGGCGCTGTAGATATTTCCATGTTTATACAGATAACGGTGGAGATATTTCCATGTTTATACAGAGAGCAGTGGAGATATTTCCATGTTTATACACATAGCGGTGTACATACTTCCATGTTTTAAGAGACAGCAGTGTAGGTATTTCCATGTTTATACAGATCGCGGTACAGATATTTCCATGTTTATACAGAAGCCTATGCAGATATCTCCATATTTTTGCAGAGGGTTGTGTAGATATTTCTATGTTTATACAGATGGCAGTTTAGATATTTCCATGTTCCTACACATGACTGTGTAGGTATTTCCATGTTTATACAGATGGCTTTGTAGATATTTCCATGTCTATAGAGATAGCGGTGCAGATATTTCCATGTTTATACAGATAGCGGTGTACATATTTCCATGTTTATACAGATCGTGGTGTAGATATTTCCATGTTTATACAGATACCGGTGTAGATATTTCCCTGTTTATACAGACCGCAGTGTAGATATTTCCATGTTTATAGAGATAGCCGTGTAGATATTTCCAAGTTTGTACAGATGGCGGTGTTGATGATTCCATCTATACACAGATTGCCGTGTAGGTATTTCCAAGTGTATACAGATGGCATTGTAGATATTTCCATGTTTATACAGATGGTGGTGTAGATATTTCCATGTTTACGCAGATGAATGTATAGGTATTTCCATGTTTATACAGATGGCGGTGTAGATATATCCATGTTTATAGAGATAGCAGAGTAGATATTTCCATATTTATACAGATAACGGTGTAGAAATATCCATGTTTATACAGATAGCGGTGTAAATATTTCCATGTTTATACAAGTCACGGTGTAGATATTTCCTTGTTTATACAAATAGCGGTGTAGTTATTTCCATGTTTATACAGATAGCGGCATAGATATTTCCATGTATATACAGATGGCTGTGTAGATATTTCCATGTTTATACAGATGGCTGTGTAGATATTTCCATGTTTATACAGATGACTTTGTAGGTATTTCCATGTTTATACAGATGGCGGTGTAGATAATTCCATGTTTATAGAGATAGCTGTGTAGATATTTCCATGTTTATACAGATCACGGTGTAGATATTTCCATGTTTATAAAGATCGCGGTGTAGATATTTCCATGTTTATACAGATAGCGGTGTAGATATTTCCATGTTTATAGAGATAGCGGTGTAGTTATTTCCATGTTTATAGACATAGCTGTGTAGATATTTCCATGTTTATATAGATGGCGTTGTAGATATTTCTATGTTTATACCGATAGCGGTGTTGGTGTTTCCACGTTTATGCAGATAGAGATGTAGATATTTCCATGTTTATACAGCTCGCGGTGAAGATATTTATATCTTTATACAGATGTCATTGTAGATATTTCCTTATTCACACAGATGGCGGTGTAGATGTTTCCATGTTTATACAGATGGCGGAGAAGTTAGTTCCATGTTTATGGAGATGGCAGTGTAGATATTTTCATGTTTATAGAGATGGCGGTGTAGATATTTCCATGTTTATAGAGATAGCAGTGTAGATATTTACATGTTTATACAGATGGCTGTGTAGATATTTCCATGTGAATACAGATGGCATTGTAGATATTTCCATGTTTATACAGATGACTGTATAGGTATTTCCATGTTTATAGATTTAGCGGTGTAGATATTTCCATGGATATGCAGATGGCGGTGGAGATAGTTCCATGTTTATACAGATAGCGCTGTAGATATTTCCATGTTTACACAGATGTTGGTGTAGATATTTCCGTGTTTATACACATGGCGGAGTAGATATTTCCATCTTTAAGGAGATGGCAGTGTAGATATTTTCATGTTTATAGAGATGGCGGTGTAGATATTTCCATATTTATAGAGATAGCGGTGTAGATATTTCCATCTTTCTACAGATGGCAGTGTAGATAATTCCATGTTTATACAGATGGCCGTGTAGATATTTCCATGTGTATACAGATGGTATTGTAGGTATTTCCATGTTTGTACAGATGGTGTTGTAGATATTTCCATGTTTATTCAGATGACTGTGTTGATATCTCCATGTTTTTACAGATGGCAGTGTAGATTTTTCAATGTTTATAGGGATGGCGCTGTAGATATTTCCATGTTTATACAGATAACAGTGGAGATATTTCCATGTTTATACAGAGAGCAGTGGAGATATTTCCATGTTTATACAAATAGCGGTGTACATATTTCCATGTTGATAGAGACAGCGGTATAGGTATTTCCATGTTTATACAGATAGCGGTGCAGATATTTCCAGGTTTACACAGATGCCTTTGCAGATATTTCCATATTTATACAGAGGGCTGTGTAGATATTTCTATGTTTATACAGATGGCGGTGTAGATATTTAAATGTTCCTACACATGACTGTGTAGTTATTTCCATGTTTATACAGATGTCTTTGTAGATAATTCCATGTTTACAGCGATAGCGGTGCAGACATTCCCATGTTTATACAGATGTCTTTGTAGATATTTCCATGTTTATAGAGATAGCGGTGCAGGCATTTCCATGTTTATAGAGATAGCGGTGTATATATTTCCATGTTTATACAGATCATGGTGTAGATATTTCCATGTTTATACAGATACCGGTGTAGATATTTCCATGTTTATACAGACCGCAGTGTAGATATTTCCATGTTTATAGAGATAGCAGTGTAGGTATTTCCATGTTTGTACAGATGGCGGTGTTGATGTTTCCATGTATACACAGATTGCCGTGTAGGTATTTCCATGTGCATACAGATGGCATTGTAGATATTTCCATGTTTATACAGATGGTGGTGTATATATTCCCATGTTTACACAGATGACTGTATAGGTATTTCCATGTTTATACAGATGGCGGTGTAGATATTTCCATGTTTATAGAGATAGCGGTGAAGATATTTCCATATTTATACAGAAAACGGTGTAGAAATTTCCATGTTTATGCAGATAGCGGTGTTAATATTTCCATGTTTATTCAGATCACGGTGTAGATATTTCCATGTTTATAGAGATAGCGGTGTAGATATTTCCATGTTTATACACATAGTGGTGTAGATATTTCCATGTTTATACAGACTGCGGTGTAGATATTTCCATGTTTATACAGATAGCGGTGCAGATATTTCCATGTTTGTACAGATGGCGGTGTTGATATTTACATCTATACACAGATGACCGTGTAGATATTTCCATCTTTATACAGATAACTTTGTAAGTATTTCCATGTTTATACCGATGGCGGTGTAGATATTTCGATGTTTATAGAGATAGCAGTGGAGATATGTCCATGGTTCTACAGATAGCGGTGCAGATATTTCCATGTTTATACAGATCGTGGTGTAGATATTTCCATGTTTATACAGATACCGGTGTAGATATTTCCATGTTTATACAGACCGCCGTGTATATATTTCCATGTTTATAGAGATAGCAGTGTAGATATTTCCAAGTTTGTACAGATGGCGGTGTTGAAGTTTCCATCTATACACTGATTGCCTTGTAGGTATTTCCATGTGTATACAGATGGTATTGTAGATATTTCCATGTTTATACAGAGGGTGGTGTAGATATTTCCATGTTTACACAGGTGACTGTATAGGTATTTCCATGTTTAAACAGATGGCGGTGTAGATATTTCCATGTTTATAGAGATAGCGGTGTAGAAATTTCCATATTTATACAGATAACGGTGAAGAAATTTCCATGTTTATACAGATAGCGGTGTAAATATTTCCATGTTTATACAAGTCACGGTGTAGATAATTCCGTGTTTAAACAAATAGCGGGGTAGTTATTTCCATGATTACACAGATAGCGGAGTACATATTTCCATGTACATACTGATGGCTATATAGATATTTCCATGTATATACAGATAGCGGTGTAGATATTTCCATGTTTTTGAAGATCGCGGTGTAGATATTTCCATGTTCATACAGATAGCAGTGTAGATATTTCCATGTTTTTTCAGATATCGGTGTAGATATTTTCATGTTTACACAGATTGCGGTGTAGGTATTTCCATCTTTCTACAGATGGCATTGTAGATATTTCCATGTTTATACAGATGGCGGTGTAGATATTTCCATGTTTATATAGATGGTGGTGTAGATATTACCATGTTTATACAGATAGCGGTGTAGATATTTCCATGTTTATACAGATCGTGGTGAAGATATTTCCATGTTTATACAGATCGCAGTGTAGATATTTCCATGTTTATACACATAGCGATGTAGATATTTCCTTGTTTATACAGATAGCGGTGTAGATATTTCCATGTTTATAGACATAGCGGTGTAGGTATTTCCATGTTTATAGACATAGCGGTGTAGATATTTCCATGTTTATATAGATGGCGTTGTAGATATTTCCATTTTTATACCGATAGCGGTGTTGGTATTTCCACGTTTATACAGATAGCGATGTAGATATTTCCATGTTTATACAGCTCGCTGTGCAGATATTTGTATCTTTATACAGATGGCATTGTAGATATTTCGTTATTCTCACAGATGGCGGTGTAGATGTTTCCATGTTTATACAGACGACGGGGAAGTTAGTTCCATGTTTATGGAGATGGCAGTGTAGATAATTTCATGTTTATGGAGATGGCAGTGTAGACATTTTCATGTTTATAGAGATGGCGGTGTATTTATTTCCATGTTTATAGAGATAGCAGTGTAGATAATTACATGTTTATACAGATGGCTGTGTAGATATTTCCATGTGTATACTGATGGCATTGTAGATATTTCCATGTTTATACAGATGACTGTATAGGTATTTCCATGTTTATACAGATGGCGGTGTAGATATTTCGATGTTTATACAGATAGCAGTGGAGATATTTCCATGTTTATACAGATAGCAGTGTAGATATTTACATGTTTATACTGATCGTGGTGTAGATATTTCCATGTTTATAGAGATGGTGGTGCAGATATTTCCATGTTCATAGAGATAGCGGTGTTGATATTTCCATGTTTATAGAGATAGCGGTGTGGATATTTCCATGTTTATACAGATGGGGGTGCAGATATTTCCATGTTTATAGAGATGGCGGTGTAGATATTTCCATGTTGATACAGATCACGGTGTAGATACTTGCTTGTTTATAAAAATAGAGGTGTATTTATTTCCATATTTATACAGATAGCGGTGTAGATATATCTATGTATATACAGATGGCTGTGTAGATATTTCCATGTTTATACAGATGGCTGTGTAGATATTTCCATGTTTATACAGATGAGTTTGTAGTTATTTCCATGTTTATACAGATGGCGGTGTAGATATTTCCATGTTTATAGAGATAGCTCTGTAGATATTTCCATGTTTATACAGATAGCGTTGTAGATATTTCCATGTTTATACAGATGACTGTAAAGGTATTTCCATGTTTTTACAGACGGCAGTGCAGATATTTCTATGTTTATACTGATGGCGGTGTAGATATTTCCATGTATATACAGATCGTGGTGAAGATGTTTCCATGTTTATACAGATCGCGGTGTAGATATTTCCATGTTTGTACAGATCGCGGTGTAGATATTTCCTTGTTTATACAGATAGCGATGTAGGTATTTCCATGTTTATAGAGATAGCGGTGTAGTTATTTCCATGTTTATAGAGTTAGCGGTGTAGGTATTTCCATGTTTATAGACATAGCGGTGTAGATATTTCCATGTTTATATAGATGGCGTTGTAGATATTTCCATGTTTATACCAATAGCGGTGTTGCTATTTCCACGTTTATACAGATAGCGATGTAGATATTTCCTTGTTTATGCAGCTCGCGGTGCAGATATTTATATCTTTAAAAGATGGCATTGAAGATATTTCCTTGTTCACCCAGATGGCGGTGTAGATGTTTCCATGTTGATACAGATGGCGGAGTAGTTAGTTCCATGTTTATGGAGATGGCAGTGTAGATATTTTCATGTTTAAAGAGATAGCAGTGTAGATATTTACATGTTTATACAGATGGCTGTGTAGATATTTCCATGTGTATACAGATGGCATTGTAGATATTTCCATGTTTATACAGATGACTGTAAAGCTATTTCCATGTTTTTACAGATGGCAGTGCAGATATTTCCATGTTTATAGAGATAGCGGTGTAGATATTTATATGTTTGTACAGATGGAGGTGTTGACATTTCCATCTATACACAGATGGCCGTGTAGATATTTCCATGTTTGTACAGATGGCGGCGTAGATATTTCCATGGACATGCTGATGGCGGTGTAGATATTTCCATGTTTATACAGATAGCGGTGTAGATATTTCCATGTTTACACAGATGGTGGTGTAGATATTTCCGTGTTTATACACATGGCGGAGTAGATACTTCCTTCTTTATGGAGATGGCAGTGGAAATATTTTCATGTTTATAGAGATGGCGGTGTAGATATTTCCATATTTATAGAGATAGCGGTGTAGATATTTCCATCTTTCAACAGATGGCAGTGTAGATATTTCCATGTTTATACAGAGGGCCGTGTAGATATTTCCATATTTATACAGATGTCTGTGTAGATATTTCCATGTGTATACAGATGGTATTTTAGATACTTCCATGTTTATACATATGATGCTTTAGATATTTCCATGTTTATTCAGATGACTGTGTAGATATTTCCATGTTTTTACAGATGGCAGTGTAGATATATCAATGTTTATAGAGATGGCGCTGTAGATATTTCCATGTTTATACAGACCGCAGTGTAGATATTTCCATGTTTATAGAGATAGCAGTGTAGATATTTCCATGTTTGTACAGATGGCGGTGTTGATGATTCCATCTATTCACAGATTGACGTGTGGGTATTTACATGTGTATACAGATGGCATTGAAGATATTTCCATGTTTATACAGATGGTGGTGTAGATATTTCCATGTTTACACAGATGACTTTGTAGGTTGTTCCATGTTTATACAGATGGCAGTGTAGATATTTCCATGTTTATAGAGATAGCTGTGTAGATATTTCCATGTTTATACAGATAGCGGTGTAGATATTTCCATGTTTACACAGATAGCGGTGTAGATATTAACATATTTACACAGATAACGGTGTAGAAATTTCCATGTTTATACAGATAGCGGTGTAAATATTTCCATGTTTACAGATCACGGTGTAGATATTTCTATGTTTATAGAGATAGCTGTGTAGATATTTCCATGTTTATACAGATAGCTGTGTAGATATTTCCATGTTTATAAAGACCGCGGTGTAGATATTTCCATGTTTATACAGATCGCGGTGTAGATATTTCCATGTTTGTATAGATAGCGGTGTGGATATTTCCATGTTTTTACAGATATCGGTGTAGATATTTCCAAGTTTACACAGATTGCCGTGTAGATTTTTCCGTGTTTATATAGATGGTGGTGTAGATATTACCATGTTTATACAGGTAGCGGTGTAGATATTTCCATGTATATACAGATCGTGGTGAAGATATTTCCATGTTTATACAGATCGCGGTGTAGATATTTCCATGTTTGTACAGATCACGGTGTAGATATTTACATGTTTATACAGATAGCGATGAAGATATTTCCATGTTTATACAGATAGCGGAGTAGTTATTTCCATGTTTATAGAGGTAGCGTTGTAGGTATTTCCATGTTTATAGACATAGCTGTGTAGATATTTCCATGTTTATATAGATGGCGTTGTAGATATTACCATGTTTATACCGATAGCGGTGTTGGTATTTCCACGTTTCTACAGATAGAGATGTAGATATTTCCATGTTTATGCAGCTCACTGTGCAGATATTTATATCTTTATAAAGATGGCATTGTAGATATTTCCTTGTTCACACAGATGGCGATGTAGATATTTCCATGTTTATACAGATGGCGGAGTAATTAGTTCCATGTTTATGGAGATGGCAGTGTAGATATTTTCATGTTTATAGAGATGGCGGTGTAGATATTTCTATGTTTATTGAGATAGCAGTGTAGATATTTACATGTTTATACAGATGGCTGTGTAGATATTTCCATGTGTATACAGATGGCATTGTAGATATTTCCATGTTTATACAGATGACTGTATAGGTATTTCCATGTTTTTACAGATGGCAGTGCAGATATTTCCATGTTTATAGACATAGCGGTGTAGATATTTCCATGTTTGTACAGATGGCGGTGCTGATATTTCCATCTATACACAGATGGCCGTGTAGATATTTCCATGTTTATACAGATGGCGGCGTAGATATTTCCATGGACATGCAGATGGCGGTGTAGATATTTCCATGTTTATACAGATAGCGGTGTAGATATTTCCATGTTTACACAGATGGTGGTGTAGATATTTCCGTGTTTATACACATGGCGGAGTAGATACTTCCATCTTTATGGAGATGGCAGTGTAGATATTTTCATGTTTATAGAGATGGCGGTGTAGATATTTCCATATTTATAGAGATAGCGGTGTACATATTTCCATCTTTCTACAGATGGCAGTGTAGATATTTCCATGTTTATACAGAAGGCCGTGTAGATATTTCCATGTTTATACAGAAGACCGTGTAGATATTTCCATATTTATACAGATGTCTGTGTAGATATTTCCATGTTTATACAGATAGTGGTGTAGCTATTTCCAGGTTTATACAGATGAATGTGTAGGTATTTCCATGTTTATACAGATGGCGGGGTAGATATTTCCAGGTTTATTGAGATAGCGAGGTAGATATTTCCATGTTTCTACAGATAGCGGTGTAGACATTTCCATGTTTATAGAGATAGCGGTGCAGATATTTCCATGTTCATACAGATTGCGCCGTATATATGTCCAAGTATATACAGATGGTGGTGTAGATATTTCCATGTTTATACAGATACCGGTGTAGATATTTCCATGTTTATACAGACCGCAGTGTAGATAATTCCATGTTTATAGAGATAGCAGTGTAGATATTTTCATGTTTGTACAGATGGCGGTGTTGATGTTTCCATCTATTCACAGATTGCCGTGTAGTTATTTCCATGTGTATACAGATGGCATTGTAGATATTTCCATGTTTATACAGATGGCGGTGTAGATATTTCCATGTTTATAGAGATAGCGGTGTAGATATTTCCATATTTATACAGATAACGGTGTAGAAATTTCCATTTTTATACAGATAGCGGTGTAAATATTTCCATGTTTATACAGATCACGGTGTAGAAATTTCCATTTTTATACAGATAGCGGTGTAAATATTTCCATGTTTATACAGATCACGGTGTAGATATTTCCATGTTTATACAGATAGCGGTGTAGATATTTTCATGTTTACACAGATGGTGGTGTAGATATTTCCGTGTTTATACACATGGTGGAGTAGATACTTCCATCTTTATGGAGATGGCAGTGTAGATATTTTCATGTTTATAGGGATGGCGGTGTAGATATTTCCATATTTATAGAGATAGCGGTGTACATATTTCCATCTTTCTACAGATGGCAGTGTAGATATTTCCATGTTTATACAGAAGGCCGTGTAGATATTTCCATGTTTATATAGAAGGCCGTGTAGATTTTTCCATATTTATACAGATGTCTGTGTAGATATTTCCATGTGTATACAGAAGGTATTGTAGGTATTTCCATGTTTATATAGATGGTGGTGTAGATATTTCCATGTTTATTCAGATGACTGTGTAGATATTTCCATGTTTTTACAGAGGGCAGTGTAGTTATTTCAATGTTTATGGAGATGGCGCTGTAGATATTTCCATGTTTAAACAGATAACGGTGGATATATTTCCATGTTTATACACATACCGGTGTACATACTTCCATGTTTATACAGACAGCGGTGTAGGTATTTCCATGTTTATACAGATAGCGGTGCAGATATTTCCATGTTTACACAGATGCCTATGCAGATATTTCCATATTTATACAGAGGGCTGTGTAGATATTTCTATGTTTATACAGATGGCAGTGTAGATATTTCCATGTTCCTACACATGACTGTGTAGGTATTTCCATGTTTATACAGATGGTTTTGTAGATATTTCCATGTTTATAGAGATAGCGGTGCAGATATTTCCATGTTCATACAGATTGCGCCGTATATATGTCCATGTTTATACAGATCGTGGTGTAGATATTTCCATGTTTATACAGATACCGGTGTAGATATTTCCATGTTTATACCGACCGCAGTGTAGATAATTCCATGTTTATAGAGATAGCAGTGTAGATATTTTCATGTTTGTACAGATGGCGGTGTTGATGTTTCCATCTATACACAGATTACCGTGTAGTTATTTCCATGTGTATACAGATGGCATTGTAGATATTTCCATGTTTATACAGATGGCGGTGTAGATATTTCCATGTTTATCGAGATAGCGGTGTAGATATTTCCATATTTATACTGATAACGGTGTAGAAATTTCCATATTATACAGATAGCGGTGTAAATATTTCCATGTTTATACAGATCACGGTGTAGATATTTCCATGTTTATAAAGATAGCCGTGTAGATATTTTCATGTATACACAGATGGTGGTGTAGATATTTCCGTGTTTATACACGTGGCGGAGTAGATACTTCCATCTTTATGGAGATGGCAGGGTAGATATTTCCATTTTTATAGAGATGGCTGTGTAGATATTTCCATATTTATAGAGATAGCGGTGTACATATTTCCATCTTTCTACAGATGGCAGTGTAGATATTTCCATGTTTATACAGAAGGCCGTGTAGATATTTCCATGTTTATATAGAAGGCCGTGTAGATATTTCCATATTTATACAGATGTCTGTGTAGATATTTCCATGTGTATACAGATGGTATTGTAGGTATTTCCATGTTTATACGGATGGTGGTGTAGATATTTCCATGTTTATTCAGATGACTGTGTAGATATTTCCATGTTTTTACAGAGGGCAGTGTAGATATTTCAATGTTTATGGAGATGGCGCTGTAGATATTTCCATGTTTAAACAGATAACGGTGGATATATTTCCATGGTTATACACAAAGCGGTGTACATACTTCCATGTTTATACAGACAGCGGTGTAGGTATTTCCATGTTTATACAGATAGCGGTGCAGATATTTCCATGTTTACACAGATGCCTATGCAGATATTTCCATATTTATACAGAGGGCTGTGTAGATATTTCTATGTTTATACAGATGGCAGTGTAGATATTTCCATGTTCCTACACATGACTTTGTAGCTATTTCCATGTTTATACAGATGGTTTTGTAGATATTTCCATGTTTATAGAGATAGCGGTGCAGATATTTCCATGTTCATACAGATTGCGCCGTATATATGTCCATGTTTATACAGATCGTGGTGTAGATATTTCCATGTTTATACAGATACCGGTGTAGATATTTCCATGTTTATACAGACCGCAGTGTAGATAATTCCATGTTTATAGAGATAGCAGTGTAGATATTTTCATGTTTGTACAGATGGCGGTGTTGATGTTTCCATCTATACACAGATTGCCGTGTAGTTATTTCCATGTGTATACAGATGGCATTGTAGATATTTCCATGTTTATACAGATGGCGGTGTAGATATTTCCATGTTTATAGAGATAGCGGTGTAGATATTTCCATATTTATACAGATAACGGTGTAGAAATTTCCATTTTATACAGATAGCGGTGTAAATATTTCCATGTTTATACAGATCACGGTGTAGATATTTCCATGTTTATAAAGATAGCCGTGTAGATATTTCCATGTTTATACAGATAGTGGTGTAGATATTTCCATGTTTATACAGACCGCGGTGTAGATATTTCCATGGTTATACAGATAGCGGTGCAGATATTTCAATGTTTGTACAGATGGCTGTGTTGATATTTCCATCTATACACAGATGACCGTGTAGATATTTCCATGTTTACACAGATAGCGGTGTAGTTATTTCCATGTTTGTATAGATAACGGTGTAGATATTTCCATGTATATACACATGGCTGTGTAGATATTTCCATGTTTATACAGATGGCGGTGTAGATATTTCCATGTTTATACAGATAACTTTGTAAGTATTTCCATGTTTTTACAGATGGCAGCGTAGATATTTCCAAGGACATGCAGATGGCGGTGTAGATATTTCCATGTTTATACAGATAGCGGTGTAGATTTTTCCTTGTTTACACAGATGGTGGTGTAGATATTTCCGTGTTTATACACATGGCGGAGTAGATACTTCCATCTTTATGGAGATGGCAGTGTAGATATTTTCATGTTTATAGAGATGGCGGTGTAGATATTTCCATATTTATAGAGATAGCGGTGTACATATTTCCATCTTTCTACAGAAGGCGGTGTAGATATTTCCATATTTATACAGATGTCTGTGTAGATATTTCCATGTGTATATAGATGGTATTGTAGGTATTTCCATGTTTATACAGATGGTGGTGTAGATATTTCCATGTTTATTCAGATGACTGTGTAGATATTTCCATGTTTTTACAGAGGGCAGTGTAGATATTTCTATGTTTATACAGATGGCAGTGTAGATATTTAAATGTTCCTACACATGACTGTGTAGGTATTTCCATGTTTATACAGATGACTTTGTAGTTATTTCCATGTTAATAGAGATAGCGGTGCAGACATTTCCTTGTTTATACAGATAGTGGTGTAGATATTTCCATGTATATACAGATGGCTGTGTAGATATTTCCATGTTTATACAGATGGCTTTGTAGATATTTCCATGTTTATACACATGGCTGTGCCGATATTTCCATGTTTATACAGAGTTATCTTTAGCTATTTCGATGTTTATATTGATGACAGTGTAGATATTTCCAGGTTTATACAGATGACTGTGTAGATATTTCCATGTTAATACAGATGGCAGTGTAGATATTTCCATGTTTATACAGATCACGTTGTAGATATTTCCATGTTTATTCAGATCGCGGTGTAGATATTTCCATGTTTATACAGATAGCGGTGTAGATATTTCCATGTTTATACAGATGGCGGTGTAGATATTTCCATGTTTATAGAGATAGCGGTGTAGATATTTCCATGTTTATTGAGATAGCGGTGTAAATATTTCCATATTTAGACAGATAGTGGTTTAGATATTTCCATGTTTTTAGAGATAGCGGTGTAGATATTTCCATCTTTATTCAGAGAGTGCTGTACATATTTCCATGTTTATACAGATCACTGTGTAGATATTTCCATGTTTATACTGATAACGTTGTAGATATTTCCATTTTATACAAACGGTGGTGTAGATATTTCCATGTTCCTACACATGACTGTGTAGTTATTTCCATGTTTATACAGATGGCGGTGTAGTTATTTCCATATTTATAGAGATAGCAGTGTAGATATTTCCAGGTTTATACAGATAGTGGTGTAAATATTTCCATGTTTATACAGATCGCGGTGTAGATATTTCCATGTTTATACAGATACCGGTGTAGATATTGCCATGTTTATACAGACTGCAGTTTAGGTATTTCTATGTTTATGCAGATAGCGGTGTAGATATTTCCATGTTTGTACAGATGGCGGTGTTGATATTTCCATCTGTACACAGACTGCCTTGTAGATATTTCCATCTTTATACAGATGGCGTTGTAGATGTTTCCATGGATATGAAGATGGCGGTGTGGATATTTCCATGTTTATAGAGATAGCGGTGTAGGTATTTCCATGTTTATAGACATAACGGTGTAGATATTTCCATGTTTATATAGATGGCGTTGTAGATATTTCCATGTTTATACCGATAGCGGTGTTGTTATTTCCACGTTTATACAGATAGCGATGTAGATATTTCCATGTTTATACAGCTCGCGGTGCAGATATTTATATCTTTATACAGATGGCATTTTAGATATTTCCTTATTCACAGAGATGGCGGTGTAGATGTTTCCTTGTTTACACAGATGGCGGAGTAGTTTGTTCCATGTTTATGGAGATGACAGTGTAGATATTTTCATGTTTATAGAGATGGCGGTGTAGATATTTCCATGCTTATAGAGATAGCAGTGTAGATATTTACATGTTTATCCAGATGGATGTGTAGATATTTCCATGTGTATACAGAAGGCATTGTAGTTATTTCCATGTTTATACAGATGACTGTATAGGTATTTCCATGTTTTTACAGATGGCAGTGCAGATATTTCCATGTTTATACAGATAGCGGTGTAGATATTTCCATGTATAAACAGATGTCTCTGTAGATATTTCCATGTTTAAACAGATGGTGGTGTAGATATTTCCTTGTTTATACAAATAGATGTGTATTTATTTCCATGTTTATACAGATAGCGGTGAAGATATTTCCATGTATATACAGACGGCTGTGTAGATATTTCCATGTTTATACAGATGGCTTTGTAGATATTTCCATGTTTATAGAGATAGCGGTGTAGATATTTCCATGTTTATACAGATAGCGGTGTAAATATTTCCATGTTTATACAGATCGTGGTGTAGAAATTTCCATGTTTATACAGACCGCAGTGTAGATATTTCCATGTTTATACAGATGGCGGTGTAGATATTTCCATGTTTATAGAGATTGCGGTGTAGGTATTTCCATATTTATACAGATAACAGTATACATATTTCCATGTTTATACAGATAGCAGTGTAAATATTTCCATGTTTATACAGATCACGGTGTAGATATTTCCATGTATATAGAGATAGCGGTGTAGATATTTCCATGTTTATACAGATAGCGGTGTAGATATTTCCATGTTTATACAGAACGCGGTGTAGATATTTCCATGTTTATACAGATAGTGGTGTAGATATTTCCACGTGTGTACAGATGGCGGTGTTGATATTTCCATCTATACACAGATGACCATGTAGATATTTCCATGTATATGCAGACGGCGGCGCAGATATTTCCATGGATATGTAGATGGCGGTGTAGATATTTCCATGTTTATGCAGATAGCGGTGTAGTTATTTCCATGTTTATATATATAGCGTAGTAGATATTTCCATGGGTTTACACATGGCTATGTTGGTATTTCCATGTTTATACAGATGGCGGTGTTGATATTTCCATGTTTATACCGATAACTTTGTAAGTATTTCCATGTTTATACAGATGGCGGTGTAGATATTTCGATGTTTATAGAGATAGCAGTGGAGATATTTCCATGTTTATAGAGATAGCAGTGTAGATATTTCCACGTTTATACTGATCGCGGTGTAGATATTTTCATGTTTATAGAGATGGCGGTGTAGATATTTCCATGTTCATAGAGATAGTGGTGTTGATTTTTCCATGTTTATAGAGATAGGGGTGAGGATATTTCCAAGTTTATACAGATAGGGGTGTAGATATTTCCATGTTTATAGAGATGGCGTTGTAGATATTTCCATGTTTATACACATCACGGTGTAGATATTTCCATGTTTATACAGATCGCGGTGTAGTTATTTCCATGTTTATACAGATCATGTTGTAGATATTTCCATGTTTATACAGATCACGCTGTTGTTATTACCATGTTTATAGGGAAAGCGGTGCAAATATTTCCACATATATGCAGAGAGCGGTTTAGTTATTAGCATGTTTATTCAGATAGCGGTGTAGTTATTTCGATGTGTGAACAGATGTCTGTGTATATATTTCCATGTTTAAACAGATGGCGGTGTAGATATTTCCTTGTTTATACAATTAGCGGTGTAGTTATTTCCATGTTTATACAGATCACGGTGTAGATATTTCCTTGTTTATACAAATACCGGTGTAGTTATTTCAATGTTTGTACAGATAGCGGTGTAGATATTTCCTTGTTTATACAGATAGCGGTGTAAATATTTCCATGTTTATACAGATCACGGTGTAGATATTTCCTTGTTTATACAAATAGCGGTGTAGTTATTTCCATGTTTATACAGATAGCGGTGTAGATAGTTCCATGTATGTACAGATGGTTGTGTAGATATTTCCATGTTTATACAGATGGCTGTGTAGATATTTCCATGTTCATACAGATGACTTTGTAGGTATTTCCATGTTTATATAGATGGCGGTGTAGATATTTCCATGTTTATAGAGATAGCTGTGAAGATATTTCCATGTTTATAGAGATAGCTGTGTAGATATTTCCATGTTTATAGAGATAGCGGTGTAGATATTTCCATTTTTATACAGATAGTGGTGTAAATATTTCCATGTTTATAGAGATAGCTGTGTAGATATTTCCATGTTTATAGAGATAGCGGTGTAGATATTTCCATTTTTATACAGATAGTGGTGTAAATATTTCCATGTTTATACAGACTGCGGTGTAGATATTTCCATGGTTATACAGATAGCAGTGCAGATATTTCCATGGATATGTAGATGGCGGTGTAGATATTTCCATGTTTATACAGATGGCAGTGTAGATATTTCCATGTTTATACAAATAGCGGTGTAGTTATTTCCATGTTTATATAGATAGCAGTGGAGATATTTCCATGTTTATACAGATAGCAGTGTAGATATTTCCATGTTTATACTGATCGTGGGGTAGATATTTCCATGTTTATAGAGATGGCGGTGCAGATATTTCCATGTTCATAGAGATAGCGGTGTTGATATTTCCATGTTTATAGAGATAGCGGTGTTCATATTTCCATATTTATACAGATAGGGGTGTATGTATTTCCATGTTTATAGAGATGGCGGTGTAGATATTTCCATGTTTATACAGATCACGGTGTAGATATTTGCTTGTTTATAAAAATAGCGGTGTAGTTATTTCCATATTTATACAGATAGCGGTGTAAATATTTCCATGTATATACAGATGGCTGTGTAGATATTTCCATGTTTATACAGATGGCTGTGTAGATATTTCCATGTTTATACAGATGAGTTTGTAGTTATTTCCATGTTTATGCAGATGGCGGTGTAGATATTTCCATGTTTATAGAGATAGCTGTGTAGATGTTTCCATGTTTATTCAGATAGCTTTGTAGATATTTCCATGTATATACAGATGATTGTAAAGGTATTTCCATGTTTTTACAGATGGCAGTGCAGATATTTCCATGTTTATAGAGATAGCGATGTAGATATTTCCATGTTTGTAAAGATGGCGGTGTTGATATTTCCATGTACACACAGATGGCCGTGTAGATATTTCCATGTTTATACAGATGGCGGCGTAGATATTTCCAAGGACATGAAGATGGCGGTGTAGATATTTCCATGTTTATACAGATAGCGGTGTAGGTATTTCCATGTTTACACAGATGGTGGTGTAGATATTTCCGTGTTTATACACATGGCGGAGTAGATACTTCCATCTTTATGGAGATGGCAGTGTAGATATTTTCATGTTTATAGAGATGGCGGTGTAGATATTTCCATATTTATAGAGATAGCGGTGTACATATTTCCATCTTTCTACAGATGGCAGTGTAGATATTTCCATGTTTATACAGAAGGCCGTGTAGATATTTCCATGTTTATACAGAAGGCCGTGTAGATATTTCCATATTTATACAGATGTCTGTGTAGATATTTCCATGTGTATACAGATGGTATTGTAGGTATTTCCATGTTTATACAGATGGTGGTGTAGATATTTCCATGTTTATTCAGATGACTGTGTAGATATTTCCATGTTTTTACAGAGGGCAGTGTAGATATTTCAATGTTTATGGAGATGGCGCTGTAGATATTTCCATGTTTAAACAGATAACGGTGGATATATTTCCATGTTTATACACATACCGGTGTACATACTTCCATGTTTATACAGACAGCGGTGTAGGTATTTCCATGTTTATACAGATAGCGGTGCAGATATTTCCATGTTTACACAGAGGCCTATGCAGATATTTCCATATTTATACAGAGGGCTGTGTAGATATTTCTATGTTTATACAGATGGCAGTGTAGATATTTCCATGTTCCTACACATGACTGTGTAGGTATTTCCATGTTTATACAGATGGTTTTGTAGATATTTCCATGTTTATAGAGATAGCGGTGCAGATATTTCCATGTTCATACAGATTGCGCCGTATATATGTCCATGTTTATACAGATCGTGGTGTAGATATTTCCATGTTTATACAGATCGCGCTGTTGTTATTACCATGTTTATAGGGAAAGCGGTGCAAATATTTCCACATTTATGCAGAGAGCGGTGTAGTTATTAGCATGTTTATTCAGATAGCGGTGTAGTTATTTCGATGTGTGAACAGAAGTCTGTGTATATATTTCCATGTTTAAACAGATGGCGGTGTAGATATTTCCTTGTTTATACAATTAGCGGTGTAGTTATTTCCATGTTTATACAGATCACGGTGTAGATATTTCCTTGTTTATACAAATAGCGGTGTAGTTATTTCAATGTTTGTACAGATATCGGTGTAGATATTTCCTTGTTTATACAGATAGCGGTGTAAATATTTCCATGTTTATACAGATCACGGTGTAGATATTTCCTTGTTTATACAAATAGCGGTGTAGTTATTTCCATGTTTATACAGATGGCGGTGTAGATATTTCCATTTTTATAGAGATAGCTGTGAAGATATTTCCATGTTTATAGAGATAGCTGTGTAGATATTTCCATGTTTATAGAGATAGCGGTGTAGATATTTCCATTTTTATACAGATAGTGGTGTAAATATTTCCATGTTTATAGAGATAGCTGTGTAGATATTTCCATGTTTATAGAGATAGCGGTGTAGATATTTCCATTTTTATACAGATAGTGGTGTAAATATTTCCATGTTTATACAGACTGCGGTGTAGATATTTCCATGGTTATACAGATAGCAGTGCAGATATTTCCATGTTTGTACAGATGGCGGTGTTGATATTTCCATCTATACACAGATGACCGTGTAGTTATTTCCATGTTTATACAGATGTCGGCGCAGATATTTCCATGGATATGTCGATGGCGGTGTAGATATTTCCATGTTTATACAGATGGCAGTGTAGATATTTCCATGTTTATACAAATAGCGGTGTAGTTATTTCCATGTTTATATAGATAGCAGTGGAGATATTTCCATGTTTATACAGATAGCAGTGTAGATATTTCCATGTTTATACTGATCGTGGGGTAGATATTTCCATGTTTATAGAGATGGCGGTGCAGATATTTCCATGTTCATAGAGATAGCGGTGTTGATATTTCCATGTTTATAGAGATAGCGGTGTTCATATTTCCATATTTATACAGATAGGGGTGTATGTATTTCCATGTTTATAGAGATGGCGGTGTAGATATTTCCATGTTTATACAGATCACGGTGTAGATATTTGCTTGTTTATGAAAATAGCGGTGTAGTTATTTCCATATTTATACAGATAGCGGTGTAAATATTTCCATGTATATACAGATGGCTGTGTAGATATTTCCATGTTTATACAGATGGCTGTGTAGATATTTCCATGTTTATACAGATGAGTTTGTAATTATTTCCATGTTTATGCAGATGGCGGTGTAGATATTTCCATGTTTATAGAGATAGCTGTGTAGATGTTTCCATGTTTATTCAGATAGCGTTGTAGATATTTCCATGTATATACAGATGATTGTAAAGGTATTTCCATGTTTTTACAGATGGCAGTGCAGATATTTCCATGTTTATAGAGATAGCGATGTAGATATTTCCATGTTTGTAGAGATGGCGGTGTTGATATTTCCATGTACACACAGATGGCCGTGTAGATATTTCCATGTTTATACAGATGGCGGCGTAGATATTTCCAAGGACATGAAGATGGCGGTGTAGATATTTCCATGTTTATACAGATAGCGGTGTAGATATTTCCATGTTTACACAGATGGTGGTGTAGATATTTCCGTGTTTATACACATGGCGGAGTAGATACTTCCATCTTTATGGAGATGGCAGTGTAGATATTTTCATGTTTATAGAGATGGCGGTGTAGATATTTCCATATTTATAGAGATAGCGGTGTACATATTTCCATCTTTCTACAGATGTCAGTGTAGATATTTCCATGTTTATACAGAAGGCCGTGTAGATATTTCCATGTTTATACAGAAGGCCGTGTAGATATTTCCATATTTATACAGATGTCTGTGTAGATATTTCCATGTGTATACAGATGGTATTGTAGGTATTTCCATGTTTATACAGATGGTGGTGTAGATATTTCCATGTTTATTCAGATGACTGTGTAGATATTTCCATGTTTTTACAGAGGGCAGTGTAGATATTTCAATGTTTATGGAGATGGCGCTGTAGATATTTCCATGTTTAAACAGATAACGGTGGATATATTTCCATGTTTATACACATACCGGTGTACATACTTCCATGTTTATACAGACAGCGGTGTAGGTATTTCCATGTTTATACAGATAGCGGTGCAGATATTTCCATGTTTACACAGATGCCTATGCAGATATTTCCATATTTATACAGAGGGCTGTGTAGATATTTCTATGTTTATACAGATGGCAGTGTAGATATTTCCATGTTCCTACACATGACTGTGTAGGTATTTCCATGTTTATACAGATGGTTTTGTAGATATTTCCATGTTTATAGAGATAGCGGTGCAGATATTTCCATGTTCATACAGATTGCGCCGTATATATGTCCATGTTTATACAGATCGTGGTGTAGATATTTCCATGTTTATACAGATACCGGTGTAGATATTTCCATGTTTATACAGACCGCAGTGTAGATAATTCCATGTTTATAGAGATAGCAGTGTAGATATTTTCATGTTTGTACAGATGGCGGTGTTGATGTTTCCATCTATACACAGATTGCCGTGTAGTTATTTCCATGTGTATACAGATGGCATTGTAGATATTTCCATGTTTATACAGATGGCGGTGTAGATATTTCCATGTTTATAGAGATAGCGGTGTAGATATTTCCATATTTATACAGATAACGGTGTAGAAAGTTCCATTTTTATACAGATAGCGGTGTAAATATTTCCATGTTTATACAGATCACGGTGTAGATATTTCCATGTTTATACAGATAGCGGTGTAGATATTTTCATGTTTACACAGATGGTGGTGTAGATATTTCCGTGTTTATACACATGGCGGAGTAGATACTTCCATCTTTATGGAGATGGCAGTGTAGATATTTTCATTTTTACAGAGATGGCTGTGTAGATATTTCCATATTTATAGAGATAGCGGTGTACATATTTCCATCTTTCTACAGATGGCAGTGTAGATATTTCCATGTTTATACAGAAGGCCGTGTAGATATTTCCATGTTTATATAGAAGGCCGTGTATATATATCCATATTTATACAGATGTCTGTGTAGATATTTCCATGTGTATACAGATGGTATTGTAGGTATTTCCATGTTTATACAGATGGTGGTGTAGATATTTCCATGTTTATTCAGATGACTGTGTAGATATATCCATGTTTTTACAGAGGGCAGTGTAGGTATTCCAATGTTTATGGAGATGGCGCTGTAGATATTTCCATGTTTAAACAGATAACGGTGGATATATTTCCATGTTTATACACATACCGGTGTACATACTTCCATGTTTATACAGACAGCGGTGTAGGTATTTCCACGTTTATACAGATAGCGGTGCAGATATTTCCATGTTTACACAGATGCCTATGCAGATATTTCCATATTTATACAGAGGGCTGTGTAGATATTCCTATGTTTATACAGATGGCAGTGTAGATATTTCCATGTTCCTACACATGACTTTGTAGCTATTTCCATGTTTATACAGATGGTTTTGTAGATATTTCCATGTTTATAGAGATAGCGGTGCAGATATTTCCATGTTCATACAGATTGCGCCGTATATATGTCAATGTTTATACAGATCTTGGTGTAGATATTTCCATGTTTATACAGATACCGGTGTAGATATTTCCATGTTTATACAGACCGCAGTGTAGATAATTCCATGTTTATAGAGATAGCAGTGTAGATATTTTCATGTTTGTACAGATGGCGGTGTTGATGTTTCCATCTATACACAGATTGCCGTGTAGTTATTTCCATGTGTATACAGATGGCATTGTAGATATTTCCATGTTTATACAGATGGCGGTGTAGATATTTCCATGTTTATAGAGATAGCGGTGTAGATATTTCCATATTTATACAGATAACGGTGTAGAGATTTCCATTTTATACAGATAGCGGTGTAAATATTTCCATGTTTATACAGATCACGGTGTAGATATTTCCATGTTTATAAAGATAGCCGTGTAGATATTTCCATGTTTATACAGATAGTGGTGTAGATATTTCCATGTTTATACAGACCGCGGTGTAGATATTTCCATGGTTATACAGATAGCGGTGCAGATATTTCAATGTTTGTACAGATGGCGGTGTTGATATTTCCATCTATACACAGATGACCGTGTAGATATTTCCATGTTTACACAGATAGCGGTGTAGTTATTTCCATGTTTGTATAGATAACGGTGTAGATATTTCCATGTATATACACATGGCTGTGTAGATATTTCCATGTTTATACAGATGGCGGTGTAGATATTTCCATGTTTATACAGATAACTTTGTAAGTATTTCCATGTTTATACAGATGGCAGCGTAGATATTTCCAAGGACATGCAGATGGCGGTGTAGATATTTCCATGTTTATACAGATAGCGGTGTAGATTTTTCCTTGTTTACACAGATGGTGGTGTAGATATTTCCGTGTTTATACACATGGCGGAGTAGATACTTCCATCTTTATGGATATGGCAGTGTAGATATTTTCATGTTTATAGAGATGGCGGTGTAGATATTTCCATATTTATAGAGATAGCGGTGTACATATTTCCATCTTTCTACAGAAGGCCGTGTAGATATTTCCATATTTATACAGATGTCTGTGTAGATATTTCCATGTGTATATAGATGGTATTGTAGGTATTTCCATGTTTATACAGATGGTGGTGTAGATATTTCCATGTTTATTCAGATGACTGTGTAGATATTTCAATGTTTTTACAGAGGGCAGTGTAGATATTTCTATGTTTATACAGATGGCAGTGTAGATATTTAAATGTTCCTACACATGACTGTGTAGGTATTTCCATGTTTATACAGATGACTTTGTAGATATTTCCATGTTAATAGAGATAGCGGTGCAGACATTTCCTTGTTTATACACATAGTGGTGTAGATATTTCCATGTATATACAGATGGCTGTGTAGATATTTCCATGTTTATACAGATGGCTTTGTAGATATTTCCATGTTTATACAGATGGCTGTGCCGATATTTCCATGTTTATACAGAGTTATCTTTAGCTATTTCGATGTTTATATAGATGACAGTGTAGATATTTCCAGGTTTATACAGATGACTGTGTAGATATTTCCATGTTAATACAGATGGCGGTGTAGATATTTCCACGTTTATACAGATCACGTTGTAGATATTTCCATGTTTATTCAGATCGCGGTGTAGATATTTCCATGTTTATACAGATAGCGGTGTAGATATTTCCATGTTTATACAGATGGCGGTGAAGATATTTCCATGTTTATAGAGATAGCGGTGTAGATATTTCCATGTTTATTGAGATAGCGGTGTAAATATTTCCATATTTAGACAGATAGTGGTTTAGATATTTCCATGTTTTTACAGATAGCGGTGTAGATATTTCCATCTTTATTCAGAGAGTGCTGTACATATTTCCATGTTTATACAGATCACTGTGTAGATATTTCCATGTTTATACTGATAACGTTGTAGATATTTCCATTTTATACAAACGGTGGTGTAGATATTTCCATGTTCCTACACATGACTGTGTAGTTATTTCCATGTTTATACAGATGGCGGTGTAGATATTTCCATATTTATAGAGATAGCAGTGTAGATATTTCCAGGTTTATACAGATAGTGGTGTAAATATTTCCATGTTTATACAGATCGCGGTGTAGATATTTCCATGTTTATACAGATACCGGTGTAGATATTGCCATGTTTATACAGACTGCAGTTTAGGTATTTCTATGTTTATGCAGATAGCGGTGTAGATATTTCCATGTTTGTACAGATGGCGGTGTTGATATTTCCATCTGTACACAGATTGCCTTGTAGATATTTCCATCTTTATACAGATGGCGATGTAGATGTTTCCATGGATATGAAGATGGCGGTGTGGATATTTCCATGTTTATAGAGATAGCGGTGTAGGTATTTCCATGTTTATAGACATAACGGTGTAGATATTTCCATATTTATATAGATGGCGTTGTAGATATTTCCATGTTTATACTGATAGCGGTGTTGGTATTTCCACGTTTATACAGATAGCGATGTAGATATTTCCATGTTTATACAGCTCGCGGTGCAGATATTTATATCTTTATACAGATGGCATTTTAGATATTTCCTTATTCACAGAGATGGCGGTGTAGATGTTTCCTTGTTTACACAGATGGCGGAGTAGTTTGTTCCATGTTTATGGAGATGGCAGTGTAGATATTTTCATGTTTATAGAGATGGCGGTGTAGATATTTCCATGCTTATAGAGATAGCAGTGTAGATATTTACATGTTTATCCAGATGGATGTGTAGATATTTCCATGTGTATACAGAAGGCATTGTAGTTATTTCCATGTTTATACAGATGACTGTATAGGTATTTCCATGTTTTTACAGATGGCAGTGCAGATATTTCCATGTTTATACAGATAGCGGTGTAGATATTTCCATGTATAAACAGATGTCTCTGTAGATATTTCCATGTTTAAACAGATGGTGGTGTAGATATTTCCTTGTTTATACAAATAAATGTGTATTTATTTCCAAGTTTATACAGATAGCGGTGAAGATATTTCCATGTATATACAGACGGCTGTGTAGATATTTCCATGTTTATACAGATGGCTGTGTAGATATTTCCATGTTTAAACAGATGACTTTGTAGGTATTTCCATGTTTATACAGATTGCGGTGTAGATATTTCCATGTTTATAGAGATAGCTGTGTAGATATTTCCATGTTTATACAGATCGCGGTGTAGGTATTTCCATGTTATACAGATCGCGGTGTAGATATTTCCATGTTTATACAGATCGCGGTGTAGATATTTCCATGTTCCTACACATGACTGTGTTGGTATTTCCATGTTTATACAGATGGCTTTGTAGATATTTCCATGTTTATAGAGATAGCGGTGTAGATATTTCCATGTTTATACAGATAGCGGTGTAAATATTTCCATGTTTATACAGATCGTGGTGTAGAAATTTCCATGTTTATACAGACCGCAGTGTAGATATTTCCATGTTTATACAGATGGCGGTGTAGATATTTCCATGTTTATAGAGATAGCGGTGTAGGTATTTCCATATTTATACAGATAACGGTGTACATATTTCCATGTTTATACAGATAGCAGTGTAAATATTTCCATGTTTATACCTATCACGGTGTAGATATTTCCATGTATATAGAGATAGCGGTGTAGATATTTCCATGTTTATACAGATAGCGGTGTAGATATTTCCATGTTTATACAGAACGCGGTGTAGATATTTCCATGTTTATACAGATAGCGGTGTAGATATTTCCACGTGTGTACAGATGGCGGTGTTGATATTTCCATCTATACACAGATGACCATGTAGATATTTCCATGTATATGCAGACGGCGGCGCAGATATTTCCATGGATATGTAGATGGCGGTGTAGATATTTCCATGTTTATACAGATAGCGGTGTAGTTATTTCCATGTTTATATAGATAGCGTAGTAGATATTTCCATGGATTTACACATGGCTATGTTGGTATTTCCATGTTTATACAGATGGCGGTGTTGATATTTCCATGTTTATACCGATAACTTTGTAAGTATTTCCATGTTTATACAGATGGCGGTGTAGATATTTCGATGTTTATAGAGATAGCAGTGGAGATATTTCCATGTTTATAGAGATAGCGGTGTAGATATTTCCACGTTTATACTGATCGCGGTGTAGATATTTTCATGTTTGTAGAGATGGCGGTGTAGATATTTCCATATTCATAGAGATAGCGGTGTTGATTTTTCCATGTTTATAGAGATAGGGGTGTGGATATTTCCAAGTTTATACAGATAGGGGTGTAGATATTTCCGTGTTTATAGAGATGGCGGTGTAGATATTTCCATGTTTATACACATCACGGTGTAGATATTTCCATGTTTATACAGATCATGTTGTAGATATTTCCATGTTTATACAGATCGCGCTATTGTTATTACCATGTTTATAGGGATAGCGGTGCAAATATTTCCACATTTATGCAGAGAGCGGTGTAGTTATTAGCATGTTTATTCAGATAGCGGTGTAGTTATTTCGATGTGTGAACAGATGTCTGTGTATATATTTCCATGTTTAAACAGATGGCGGTGTAGATATTTCCTTGTTTATACAATTAGCGGTGTAGTTATTTCCATGTTTATACAGATCACGGTGTAGATATTTCCTTGTTTATACAAATAGCGGTGTAGTTATTTCAATGTTTGTACAGATAGCGGTGTAGATATTTCCATGTTTATAGAGATAGCGGTGTAGATATTTCCATATTTATACAGATAACGGTGTAGAAATTTCCATTTTTATACAGATAGCGGTGTAAATATTTCCATGTTTATACAGATCACGGTGTAGATATTTCCATGTTTATACAGATAGCGGTGTAGATATTTTCATGTTTACACAGATGGTGGTGTAGATATTTCCGTGTTTATACACATGGCGGAGTAGATACTTCCATCTTTATGGAGATGGCAGTGTAGATATTTTCATTTTTACAGAGATGGCTGTGTAGATATTTCCATATTTATAGAGATAGCGGTGTACATATTTCCATCTTTCTACAGATGGCAGTGTAGATATTTCCATGTTTATACAGAAGGCCATGTAGATATTTCCATGTTTATATAGAAGGCCGTGTAGATATTTCCATATTTATACAGATGTCTGTGTAGATATTTCCATGTGTATACAGATGGTATTGTAGGTATTTCCATGTTTATACAGATGGTGGTGTAGATATTTCCATGTTTATTCAGATGACTGTGTAGATATTTCCATGTTTTTACAGAGGGCAGTGTAGATATTTCAATGTTTATGGAGATGGCGCTGTAGATATTTCCATGTTTAAACAGATAACTGTGGATATATTTCCATGTTTATACACATACCAGTGTACATACTTCCATGTTTATACAGACAGCGGTGTAGGTATTTCCATGTTTATACAGATAGCGGTGCAGATATTTCCATGTTTACACAGATGCCTATGCAGATATTTCCATATTTATACAGAGGGCTGTGTAGATATTCCTATGTTTATACTGATGGCAGTGTAGATATTTCCATGTTCCTACACATGACTTTGTAGCTATTTCCATGTTTATACAGATGGTTTTGTAGATATTTCCATGTTTATAGAGATAGCGGTGCAGATATTTCCATGTTCATACAGATTGCGCCGTATATATGTCCATGTTTATACAGATCGTGGTGTAGATATTTCCATGTTTATACAGATACCGGTGTAGATATTTCCATGTTTATACAGACCGCAGTGTAGATAATTCCATGTTTATAGAGATAGCAGTGTAGATATTTTCATGTTTGTACAGATGGCGGTGTTGATGTTTCCATCTATACACAGATTGCCGTGTAGTTATTTCCATGTGTATACAGATGGCATTGTAGATATTTCCATGTTTATACAGATGGCGGTGTAGATATTTCCATGTTTATAGAGATAGTGGTGTAGATATTTCCATATTTATACAGATAACGGTGTAGAAATTTCCATTTTATACAGATAGCGGTGTAAATATTTCCATGTTTATACAGATCACGGTGTAGATATTTCCATGTTTATAAAGATAGCCGTGTAGATATTTCCATGTTTATACAGATAGTGGTGTAGATATTTCCATGTTTATACAGACCGCGGTGTAGATATTTCCATGGTTATACAGATAGCGGTGCAGATATTTCAATGTTTGTACAGATGGCGGTGTTGATATTTCCATCTATACACAGATGACCGTGTAGATATTTCCATGTTTACACAGATAGCGGTGTAGTTATTTCCATGTTTGTATAGATAACGGTGTAGATATTTCCATGTATATACACATGGCTGTGTAGATATTTCCATGTTTATACAGATGGCGGTGTAGATATTTCCATGTTTATACAGATAACTTTGTAAGTATTTCCATGTTTATACAGATGGCAGCGTAGATATTTCCAAGGACATGCAGATGGCGGTGTAGATATTTCCATGTTTATACAGATAGTGGTGTAGATTTTTCCTTGTTTACACAGATGGTGGTGTAGATATTTCCGTGTTTATACACATGGCGGAGTAGATACTTCCATCGTTATGGAGATGGCAGTGTAGATATTTTCATGTTTATAGAGATGGCGGTGTAGATATTTCCATATTTATAGAGATAGCGGTGTACATATTTCCATCTTTCTACAGAAGGCCGTGTAGATATTTCCATATTTATACAGATGTCTGTGTAGATATTTCCATGTGTATATAGATGGTATTGTAGGTATTTCCATGTTTATACAGATGGTGGTGTAGATATTTCCATGTTTATTCAGATGACTGTGTAGATATTTCAATGTTTTTACAGAGGGCAGTGTAGATATTTCTATGTTTATACAGATGGCAGTGTAGATATTTAAATGTTCCTACACATGACTGTGTAGGTATTTCCATGTTTATACAGATGACTTTGTAGATATTTCCATGTTAATAGAGATAGCGGTGCAGACATTTCCTTGTTTATACACATAGTGGTGTAGATATTTCCATGTATATACAGATGGCTGTGTAGATATTTCCATGTTTATACAGATGGCTTTGTAGATATTTCCATGTTTATACAGATGGCTGTGCCGATATTTCCATGTTTATACAGAGTTATCTTTAGCTATTTCGATGTTTATATAGATGACAGTGTAGATATTTCCAGGTTTATACAGATGACTGTGTAGATATTTCCATGTTAATACAGATGGCGGTGTAGATATTTCCATGTTTATACAGATCACGTTGTAGATATTTCCATGTTTATTCAGATCGCGGTGTAGATATTTCCATGTTTATACAGATAGCGGTGTAGATATTTCCATGTTTATACAGATGGCGGTGAAGATATTTCCATGTTTATAGAGATAGCGGTGTAGATATTTCCATGTTTATTGAGATAGCGGTGTAAATATTTCCATATTTAGACAGATAGTGGTTTAGATATTTCCACGTTTTTACAGATAGCGGTGTAGATATTTCCATCTTTATTCAGAGAGTGCTGTACATATTTCCATGTTTATACAGATCACTGTGTAGATATTTCCATGTTTATACTGATAACGTTGTAGATATTTCCATTTTATACAAACGGTGGTGTAGATATTTCCATGTTCCTACACATGACTGTGTAGTTATTTCCATGTTTATACAGATGGCGGTGTAGATATTTCCATATTTATAGAGATAGCAGTGTAGATATTTCCAGGTTTATACAGATAGTGGTGTAAATATTTCCATGTTTATACAGATCGCGGTGTAGATATTTCCATGTTTATACAGATACCGGTGTAGATATTGCCATGTTTATACAGACTGCAGTTTAGGTATTTCTATGTTTATGCAGATAGCGGTGTAGATATTTCCATGTTTGTACAGATGGCGGTGTTGATATTTCCATCTGTACACAGATTGCCTTGTAGATATTTCCATCTTTATACAGATGGCGTTGTAGATGTTTCCATGGATATGAAGATGGCGGTGTGGATATTTCCATGTTTATAGAGATAGCGGTGTAGGTATTTCCATGTTTATAGACATAACGGTGTAGATATTTCCATGTTTATATAGATGGCGTTGTAGATATTTCCATGTTTATACTGATAGCGGTGTTGGTATTTCCACGTTTATACGGATAGCGATGTAGATATTTCCATGTTTATACAGCTCGCGGTGCAGATATTTATATCTTTATACAGATGGCATTTTGGATATTTCCTTATTCACAGAGATGGCGGTGTAGATGTTTCCTTGTTTACACAGATGGCGGAGTAGTTTGTTCCATGTTTATGGAGATGGCAGTGTAGATATTTTCATGTTTATAGAGATGGCGGTGTAGATATTTCCATGCTTATAGAGATAGCAGTGTAGATATTTACATGTTTATCCAGATGGATGTGTAGATATTTCCATGTGTATACAGAAGGCATTGTAGTTATTTCCATGTTTATACAGATGACTGCATAGGTATTTCCATGTTTTTACAGATGGCAGTGCAGATATTTCCATGTTTATACAGATAGCGGTGTAGATATTTCCATGTATAAACAGATGTCTCTGTAGATATTTCCATGTTTAAACAGATGGTGGTGTAGATATTTCCTTGTTTATACAAATAAATGTGTATTTATTTCCAAGTTTATACAGATAGCGGTGAAGATATTTCCATGTATATACAGACGGCTGTGTAGATATTTCCATGTTTATACAGATGGCTGTGTAGATATTTCCATGTTTAAACAGATGACTTTGTAGGTATTTCCATGTTTATACAGATTGCGGTGTAGATATTTCCATGTTTATAGAGATAGCTGTGTAGATATTTCCATGTTTATACAGATCGCGGTGTAGGTATTTCCATGTTATACAGATCGCGGTGTAGATATTTCCATGTTTATACAGATCGCGGTGTAGATATTTCCATGTTCCTACACATGACTGTGTTGGTATTTCCATGTTTATACAGATGGCTTTGTAGATATTTCCATGTTTATAGAGATAGCGGTGTAGATATTTCCATGTTTATTGAGATAGCGGTGTAAATATTTCCATATTTAGACAGATAGTGGTTTAGATATTTCCATGTTTTTAGAGATAGCGGTGTAGATATTTCCATCTTTATTCAGAGAGTGCTGTACATATTTCCATGTTTATACAGATCACTGTGTAGATATTTCCATGTTTATACTGATAACGTTGTAGATATTTCCATTTTATACAAACGGTGGTGTAGATATTTCCATGTTCCTACACATGACTGTGTAGTTATTTCCATGTTTATACAGATGGCGGTGTAGATATTTCCATATTTATGGAGATAGCAGTGTAGATATTTCCAGGTTTATACAGATAGTGGTGTAAATATTTCCATGTTTATACAGATCGCGGTGTAGATATTTCCATGTTTATACAGATACCGGTGTAGATATTGCCATGTTTATACAGACTGCAGTTTAGGTATTTCTATGTTTATGCAGATAGCGGTGTAGATATTTCCATGTTTGTACAGATGGCGGTGTTGATATTTCCATCTGTACACAGATTGCCTTGTAGATATTTCCATCTTTATACAGATGGCGATGTAGATGTTTCCATGGATATGAAGATGGCGGTGTGGATATTTCCATGTTTATACAGATAGCGGTGTAGGTATTTCCATGTTTATAGACATAACGGTGTAGATATTTCCATGTTTATATAGATGGCGTTGTAGATATTTCCATGTTTATACCGATAGCGGTGTTGGTATTTCCACGTTTATACAGATAGCGATGTAGATATTTCCATGTTTATACAGCTCGCGGTGCAGATATTTATATCTTTATACAGATGGCATTTTAGATATTTCCTTATTCACAGAGATGGCGGTGTAGATGTTTCCTTGTTTACACAGATGGCGGAGTAGTTTGTTCCATGTTTATGGAGATGGCAGTGTAGATATTTTCATGTTTATAGAGATGGCGGTGTAGATATTTCCATGCTTATAGAGATAGCAGTGTAGATATTTACATGTTTATCCAGATGGATGTGTAGATATTTCCATGTGTATACAGAAGGCATTGTAGTTATTTCCATGTTTATACAGATGACTGCATAGGTATTTCCATGTTTTTACAGATGGCAGTGCAGATATTTCCATGTTTATACAGATAGCGGTGTAGATATTTCCATGTATAAACAGATGTCTCTGTAGATATTTCCATGTTTAAACAGATGGTGGTGTAGATATTTCCTTGTTTATACAAATAAATGTGTATTTATTTCCAAGTTTATACAGATAGCGGTGAAGATATTTCCATGTATATACAGACGGCTGTGTAGATATTTCCATGTTTATACAGATGGCTGTGTAGATATTTCCATGTTTAAACAGATGACTTTGTAGGTATTTCCATGTTTATACAGATTGCGGTGTAGATATTTCCATGTTTATAGAGATAGCTGTGTAGATATTTCCATGTTTATACAGATCGCGGTGTAGGTATTTCCATGTTATACAGATCGCGGTGTAGATATTTCCATGTTTATACAGATCGCGGTGTAGATATTTCCATGTTCCTACACATGACTGTGTTGGTATTTCCATGTTTATACAGATGGCTTTGTAGATATTTCCATGTTTATAGAGATAGCGGTGTAGATATTTCCATGTTTATACAGATAGCGGTGTAAATATTTCCATGTTTATACAGATCGTGGTGTAGAAATTTCCATGTTTATACAGACCGCAGTGTAGATATTTCCATGTTTATACAGATGGCGGTGTAGATATTTCCATGTTTATAGAGATAGCGGTGTAGGTATTTCCATATTTATACAGATAACGGTGTACATATTTCCATGTTTATACAGATAGCAGTGTAAATATTTCCATGTTTATACCTATCACGGTGTAGATATTTCCATGTATATAGAGATAGCGGTGTAGATATTTCCATGTTTATACAGATAGCGGTGTAGATATTTCCATGTTTATACAGAACGCGGTGTAGATATTTCCATGTTTATACAGATAGCGGTGTAGATATTTCCACGTGTGTACAGATGGCGGTGTTGATATTTCCATCTATACACAGATGACCATGTAGATATTTCCATGTATATGCAGACGGCGGCGCAGATATTTCCATGGATATGTAGATGGCGGTGTAGATATTTCCATGTTTATACAGATAGCGGTGTAGTTATTTCCATGTTTATATAGATAGCGTAGTAGATATTTCCATGGATTTACACATGGCTATGTTGGTATTTCCATGTTTATACAGATGGCGGTGTTGATATTTCCATGTTTATACCGATAACTTTGTAAGTATTTCCATGTTTATACAGATGGCGGTGTAGATATTTCGATGTTTATAGAGATAGCAGTGGAGATATTTCCATGTTTATAGAGATAGCGGTGTAGATATTTCCACGTTTATACTGATCGCGGTGTAGATATTTTCATGTTTGTAGAGATGGCGGTGTAGATATTTCCATGTTCATAGAGATAGCGGTGTTGATTTTTCCATGTTTATAGAGATAGGGGTGTGGATATTTCCAAGTTTATACAGATAGGGGTGTAGATATTTCCGTGTTTATAGAGATGGCGGTGTAGATATTTCCATGTTTATACACATCACGGTGTAGATATTTCCATGTTTATACAGATCATGTTGTAGATATTTCCATGTTTATACAGATCGCGCTGTTGTTATTACCATGTTTATAGGGATAGCGGTGCAAATATTTCCACATTTATGCAGAGAGCGGTGTAGTTATTAGCATGTTTATTCAGATAGCGGTGTAGTTATTTCGATGTGTGAACAGATGTCTGTGTATATATTTCCATGTTTAAACAGATGGCGGTGTAGATATTTCCTTGTTTATACAATTAGCGGTGTAGTTATTTCCATGTTTATACAGATCACGGTGTAGATATTTCCTTGTTTATACAAATAGCGGTGTAGTTATTTCAATGTTTGTACAGATAGCGGTGTAGATATTTCCATGTTTATAGAGATAGCGGTGTAGATATTTCCATATTTATACAGATAACGGTGTAGAAATTTCTATTTTTATACAGATAGCGGTGTAAATATTTCCATGTTTATACAGATCACGGTGTAGATATTTCCATGTTTATACAGATAGCGGTGTAGATATTTTCATGTTTACACAGATGGTGGTGTAGATATTTCCGTGTTTATACACATGGCGGAGTAGACTCTTCCATCTTTATGGAGATGGCAGTGTAGATATTTTCATTTTTACAGAGATGGCTGTGTAGATATTTCCATATTTATAGAGATAGCGGTGTACATATTTCCATCTTTCTACAGATGGCAGTGTAGATATTTCCATGTTTATACAGAAGGCCGTGTAGATATTTCCATGTTTATATAGAAGGCCGTGTAGATATTTCCATATTTATACAGATGTCTGTGTAGATATTTCCATGTGTATACACATGGTATTGTAGGTATTTCCATGTTTATACAGATGGTGGTGTAGATATTTCCATGTTTATTCAGATGACTGTGTAGATATTTCCATGTTTTTACAGAGGGCAGTGTAGATATTTCAATGTTTATGGAGATGGCGCTGTAGATATTTCCATGTTTAAACAGATAACGGTGGATATATTTCCATGTTTATACACATACCAGTGTACATACTTCCATGTTTATACAGACAGCGGTGTAGGTATTTCCATGTTTATACAGATAGCGGTGCAGATATTTCCATGTTTACACAGATGCCTATGCAGATATTTCCATATTTATACAGAGGGCTGTGTAGATATTCCTATGTTTATACTGATGGCAGTGTAGATATTTCCATGTTCCTACACATGACTTTGTAGCTATTTCCATGTTTATACAGATGGTTTTGTAGATATTTCCATGTTTATAGAGATAGCGGTGCAGATATTTCCATGTTCATACAGATTGCGCCGTATATATGTCCATGTTTATACAGATCGTGGTGTAGATATTTCCATGTTTATACAGATACCGGTGTAGATATTTCCATGTTTATACAGACCGCAGTGTAGATAATTCCATGTTTATAGAGATAGCAGTGTAGATATTTTCATGTTTGTACAGATGGCGGTGTTGATGTTTCCATCTATACACAGATTGCCGTGTAGTTATTTCCATGTGTATACAGATGGCATTGTAGATATTTCCATGTTTATACAGATGGCGGTGTAGATATTTCCATGTTTATAGAGATAGTGGTGTAGATATTTCCATATTTATACAGATAACGGTGTAGAAATTTCCATTTTATACAGATAGCGGTGTAAATATTTCCATGTTTATACAGATCACGGTGTAGATATTTCCATGTTTATAAAGATAGCCGTGTAGATATTTCCATGTTTATACAGATAGTGGTGTAGATATTTCCATGTTTATACAGACCGCGGTGTAGATATTTCCATGGTTATACAGATAGCGGTGCAGATATTTCAATGTTTGTACAGATGGCGGTGTTGATATTTCCATCTATACACAGATGACCGTGTAGATATTTCCATGTTTACACAGATAGCGGTGTAGTTATTTCCATGTTTGTATAGATAACGGTGTAGATATTTCCATGTATATACACATGGCTGTGTAGATATTTCCATGTTTATACAGATGGCGGTGTAGATATTTCCATGTTTATACAGATAACTTTGTAAGTATTTCCATGTTTATACAGATGGCAGCGTAGATATTTCCAAGGACATGCAGATGGCGGTGTAGATATTTCCATGTTTATACAGATAGTGGTGTAGATTTTTCCTTGTTTACACAGATGGTGGTGTAGATATTTCCGTGTTTATACACATGGCGGAGTAGATACTTCCATCTTTATGGAGATGGCAGTGTAGATATTTTCATGTTTATAGAGATGGCGGTGTAGATATTTCCATATTTATAGAGATAGCGGTGTACATATTTCCATCTTTCTACAGAAGGCAGTGTAGATATTTCCATATTTATACAGATGTCTGTGTAGATATTTCCATGTGTATATAGATGGTATTGTAGGTATTTCCATGTTTATACAGATGGTGGTGTAGATATTTCCATGTTTATTCAGATGACTGTGTAGATATTTCAATGTTTTTACAGAGGGCAGTGTAGATATTTCTATGTTTATACAGATGGCAGTGTAGATATTTAAATGTTCCTACACATGACTGTGTAGGTATTTCCATGTTTATACAGATGACTTTGTAGATATTTCCATGTTAATAGAGATAGCGGTGCAGACATTTCCTTGTTTATACACATAGTGGTGTAGATATTTCCATGTATATACAGATGGCTGTGTAGATATTTCCATGTTTATACAGATGGCTTTGTAGATATTTCCATGTTTATACAGATGGCTGTGCCGATATTTCCATGTTTATACAGAGTTATCTTTAGCTATTTCGATGTTTATATAGATGACAGTGTAGATATTTCCAGGTTTATACAGATGACTGTGTAGATATTTCCATGTTAATACAGATGGCGGTGTAGATATTTCCATGTTTATACAGATCACGTTGTAGATATTTCCATGTTTATTCAGATCGCGGTGTAGATATTTCCATGTTTATACAGATAGCGGTGTAGATATTTCCATGTTTATACAGATGGCGGTGAAGATATTTCCATGTTTATAGAGATAGCGGTGTAGATATTTCCATGTTTATTGAGATAGCGGTGTAAATATTTCCATATTTAGACAGATAGTGGTTTAGATATTTCCATGTTTTTACAGATAGCGGTGTAGATATTTCCATCTTTATTCAGAGAGTGCTGTACATATTTCCATGTTTATACAGATCACTGTGTAGATATTTCCATGTTTATACTGATAACGTTGTAGATATTTCCATTTTATACAAACGGTGGTGTAGATATTTCCATGTTCCTACACATGACTGTGTAGTTATTTCCATGTTTATACAGATGGCGGTGTAGATATTTCCATATTTATAGAGATAGCAGTGTAGATATTTCCAGGTTTATACAGATAGTGGTGTAAATATTTCCATGTTTATACAGATCGCGGTGTAGATATTTCCATGTTTATACAGATACCGGTGTAGATATTGCCATGTTTATACAGACTGCAGTTTAGGTATTTCTATGTTTATGCAGATAGCGGTGTAGATATTTCCATGTTTGTACAGAAGGCGGTGTTGATATTTCCATCTGTACACAGATTGCCTTGTAGATATTTCCATCTTTATACAGATGGCGTTGTAGATGTTTCCATGGATATGAAGATGGCGGTGTGGATATTTCCATGTTTATAGAGATAGCGGTGTAGGTATTTCCATGTATATAGACATAACGGTGTAGATATTTCCATGTTTATATAGATGGCGTTGTAGATATTTCCATGTTTATACTGATAGCGGTGTTGGTATTTCCACGTTTATACGGATAGCGATGTAGATATTTCCATGTTTATACAGCTCGCGGTGCAGATATTTATATCTTTATACAGATGGCATTTTAGATATTTCCTTATTCACAGAGATGGCGGTGTAGATGTTTCCTTGTTTACACAGATGGCGGAGTAGTTTGTTCCATGTTTATGGAGATTCCAGTGTAGATATTTTCATGTTTATAGAGATGGCGGTGTAGATATTTCCATGCTTATAGAGATAGCAGTGTAGATATTTACATGTTTATCCAGATGGATGTGTAGATATTTCCATGTGTATACAGAAGGCATTGTAGTTATTTCCATGTTTATACAGATGACTGCATAGGTATTTCCATGTTTTTACAGATGGCAGTGCAGATATTTCCATGTTTATACAGATAGCGGTGTAGATATTTCCATGTATAAACAGATGTCTCTGTAGATATTTCCATGTTTAAACAGATGGTGGTGTAGATATTTCCTTGTTTATACAAATAAATGTGTATTTATTTCCAAGTTTATACAGATAGCGGTGAAGATATTTCCATGTATATACAGACGGCTGTGTAGATATTTCCATGTTTATACAGATGGCTGTGTAGATATTTCCATGTTTAAACAGATGACTTTGTAGGTATTTCCATGTTTATACAGATTGCGGTGTAGATATTTCCATGTTTATAGAGATAGCTGTGTAGATATTTCCATGTTTATACAGATCGCGGTGTAGGTATTTCCATGTTATACAGATCGCGGTGTAGATATTTCCATGTTTATACAGATCGCGGTGTAGATATTTCCATGTTCCTACACATGACTGTGTTGGTATTTCCATGTTTATACAGATGGCTTTGTAGATATTTCCATGTTTATAGAGATAGCGGTGTAGATATTTCCATGTTTATTGAGATAGCGGTGTAAATATTTCCATATTTAGACAGATAGTGGTTTAGATATTTCCATGTTTTTAGAGATAGCGGTGTAGATATTTCCATCTTTATTCAGAGAGTGCTGTACATATTTCCATGTTTATACAGATCACTGTGTAGATATTTCCATGTTTATACTGATAACGTTGTAGATATTTCCATTTTATACAAACGGTGGTGTAGATATTTCCATGTTCCTACACATGACTGTGTAGTTATTTCCATGTTTATACAGATGGCGGTGTAGATATTTCCATATTTATGGAGATAGCAGTGTAGATATTTCCAGGTTTATACAGATAGTGGTGTAAATATTTCCATGTTTATACAGATCGCGGTGTAGATATTTCCATGTTTATACAGATACCGGTGTAGATATTGCCATGTTTATACAGACTGCAGTTTAGGTATTTCTATGTTTATGCAGATAGCGGTGTAGATATTTCCATGTTTGTACAGATGGCGGTGTTGATATTTCCATCTGTACACAGATTGCCTTGTAGATATTTCCATCTTTATACAGATGGCGATGTAGACGTTTCCATGGATATGAAGATGGCGGTGTGGATATTTCCATGTTTATAGAGATAGCGGTGTAGGTATTTCCATGTTTATAGACATAACGGTGTAGATATTTCCATGTTTATATAGATGGCGTTGTAGATATTTCCATGTTTATACCGATAGCGGTGTTGGTATTTCCACGTTTATACAGATAGCGATGTAGATATTTCCATGTTTATACAGCTCGCGGTGCAGATATTTATATCTTTATACAGATGGCATTTTAGATATTTCCTTATTCACAGAGATGGCGGTGTAGATGTTTCCTTGTTTACACAGATGGCGGAGTAGTTTGTTCCATGTTTATGGAGATTCCAGTGTAGATATTTTCATGTTTATAGAGATGGCGGTGTAGATATTTCCATGCTTATAGAGATAGCAGTGTAGATATTTACATGTTTATCCAGATGGATGTGTAGATATTTCCATGTGTATACAGAAGGCATTGTAGTTATTTCCATGTTTATACAGATGACTGCATAGGTATTTCCATGTTTTTACAGATGGCAGTGCAGATATTTCCATGTTTATACAGATAGCGGTGTAGATATTTCCATGTATAAACAGATGTCTCTGTAGATATTTCCATGTTTAAACAGATGGTGGTGTAGATATTTCCTTGTTTATACAAATAAATGTGTATTTATTTCCAAGTTTATACAGATAGCGGTGAAGATATTTCCATGTATATACAGACGGCTGTGTAGATATTTCCATGTTTATACAGATGGCTGTGTAGATATTTCCATGTTTAAACAGATGACTTTGTAGGTATTTCCATGTTTATACAGATTGCGGTGTAGATATTTCCATGTTTATAGAGATAGCTGTGTAGATATTTCCATGTTTATACAGATCGCGGTGTAGGTATTTCCATGTTATACAGATCGCGGTGTAGATATTTCCATGTTTATACAGATCGCGGTGTAGATATTTCCATGTTCCTACACATGACTGTGTTGGTATTTCCATGTTTATACAGATGGCTTTGTAGATATTTCCATGTTTATAGAGATAGCGGTGTAGATATTTCCATGTTTATTGAGATAGCGGTGTAAATATTTCCATATTTAGACAGATAGTGGTTTAGATATTTCCATGTTTTTAGAGATAGCGGTGTAGATATTTCCATCTTTATTCAGAGAGTGCTGTACATATTTCCATGTTTATACAGATCACTGTGTAGATATTTCCATGTTTATACTGATAACGTTGTAGATATTTCCATTTTATACAAACGGTGGTGTAGATATTTCCATGTTCCTACACATGACTGTGTAGTTATTTCCATGTTTATACAGATGGCGGTGTAGATATTTCCATATTTATGGAGATAGCAGTGTAGATATTTCCAGGTTTATACAGATAGTGGTGTAAATATTTCCATGTTTATACAGATCGCGGTGTAGATATTTCCATGTTTATACAGATACCGGTGTAGATATTGCCATGTTTATACAGACTGCAGTTTAGGTATTTCTATGTTTATGCAGATAGCGGTGTAGATATTTCCATGTTTGTACAGATGGCGGTGTTGATATTTCCATCTGTACACAGATTGCCTTGTAGATATTTCCATCTTTATAGAGATGGCGATGTAGATGTTTCCATGGATATGAAGATGGCGGTGTGGATATTTCCATGTTTATACAGATAGCGGTGTAGGTATTTCCATGTTTATAGACATAACGGTGTAGATATTTCCATGTTTATATAGATGGCGTTGTAGATATTTCCATGTTTATACCGATAGCGGTGTTGGTATTTCCACGTTTATACAGATAGCGATGTAGATATTTCCATGTTTATACAGCTCGCGGTGCAGATATTTATATCTTTATACAGATGGCATTTTAGATATTTCCTTATTCACAGAGATGGCGGTGTAGATGTTTCCTTGTTTACACAGATGGCGGAGTAGTTTGTTCCATGTTTATGGAGATGGCAGTGTAGATATTTTCATGTTTATAGAGATGGCGGTGTAGATATTTCCATGCTTATAGAGATAGCAGTGTAGATATTTACATGTTTATCCAGATGGATGTGTAGATATTTCCATGTGTATACAGAAGGCATTGTAGTTATTTCCATGTTTATACAGATGACTGCATAGGTATTTCCATGTTTTTACAGATGGCAGTGCAGATATTTCCATGTTTATACAGATAGCGGTGTAGATATTTCCATGTATAAACAGATGTCTCTGTAGATATTTCCATGTTTAAACAGATGGTGGTGTAGATATTTCCTTGTTTATACAAATAAATGTGTATTTATTTCCAAGTTTATACAGATAGCGGTGAAGATATTTCCATGTATATACAGACGGCTGTGTAGATATTTCCATGTTTATACAGATGGCTGTGTAGATATTTCCATGTTTAAACAGATGACTTTGTAGGTATTTCCATGTTTATACAGATTGCGGTGTAGATATTTCCATGTTTATAGAGATAGCTGTGTAGATATTTCCATGTTTATACAGATCGCGGTGTAGGTATTTCCATGTTATACAGATCGCGGTGTAGATATTTCCATGTTTATACAGATCGCGGTGTAGATATTTCCATGTTCCTACACATGACTGTGTTGGTATTTCCATGTTTATACAGATGGCTTTGTAGATATTTCCATGTTTATAGAGATAGCGGTGTAGATATTTCCATGTTTATACAGATAGCGGTGTAAATATTTCCATGTTTATACAGATCGTGGTGTAGAAATTTCCATGTTTATACAGACCGCAGTGTAGATATTTCCATGTTTATACAGATGGCGGTGTAGATATTTCCATGTTTATAGAGATAGCGGTGTAGGTATTTCCATATTTATACAGATAACGGTGTACATATTTCCATGTTTATACAGATAGCAGTGTAAATATTTCCATGTTTATACCTATCACGGTGTAGATATTTCCATGTATATAGAGATAGCGGTGTAGATATTTCCATGTTTATACAGATAGCGGTGTAGATATTTCCATGTTTATACAGAACGCGGTGTAGATATTTCCATGTTTATACAGATAGCGGTGTAGATATTTCCACGTGTGTACAGATGGCGGTGTTGATATTTCCATCTATACACAGATGACCATGTAGATATTTCCATGTATATGCAGACGGCGGCGCAGATATTTCCATGGATATGTAGATGGCGGTGTAGATATTTCCATGTTTATACAGATAGCGGTGTAGTTATTTCCATGTTTATATAGATAGCGTAGTAGATATTTCCATGGATTTACACATGGCTATGTTGGTATTTCCATGTTTATACAGATGGCGGTGTTGATATTTCCATGTTTATACCGATAACTTTGTAAGTATTTCCATGTTTATACAGATGGCGGTGTAGATATTTCGATGTTTATAGAGATAGCAGTGGAGATATTTCCATGTTTATAGAGATAGCGGTGTAGATATTTCCACGTTTATACTGATCGCGGTGTAGATATTTTCATGTTTGTAGAGATGGCGGTGTAGATATTTCCATGTTCATAGAGATAGCGGTGTTGATTTTTCCATGTTTATAGTGATAGGGGTGTGGATATTTCCAAGTTTATACAGATAGGGGTGTAGATATTTCCGTGTTTATAGAGATGGCGGTGTAGATATTTCCATGTTTATACACATCACGGTGTAGATATTTCCATGTTTATACAGATCATGTTGTAGATATTTCCATGTTTATACAGATCGCGCTGTTGTTATTACCATGTTTATAGGGATAGCGGTGCAAATATTTCCACATTTATGCAGAGAGCGGTGTAGTTATTAGCATGTTTATTCAGATAGCGGTGTAGTTATTTCGATGTGTGAACAGATGTCTGTGTATATATTTCCATGTTTAAACTGATGGCGGTGTAGATATTTCCTTGTTTATACAATTAGCGGTGTAGTTATTTCCATGTTTATACAGATCACGGTGTATTTATTTCCTTGTTTATACAAATAGCGGTGTAGTTATTTCAATGTTTGTACAGATAGCGGTGTAGATATTTCCATGTTTATAGAGATAGCGGTGTAGATATTTCCATATTTATACAGATAACGGTGTAGAAATTTCCATTTTTATACAGATAGCGGTGTAAATATTTCCATGTTTATACAGATCACGGTGTAGATATTTCCATGTTTATACAGATAGCGGTGTAGATATTTTCATGTTTACACAGATGGTGGTGTAGATATTTCCGTGTTTATACACATGGCGGAGTAGATACTTCCATCTTTATGGAGATGGCAGTGTAGATATTTTCATGTTTATAGAGATGGCGGTGTAGATATTTCCATATTTATAGAGATAGCGGTGTACATATTTCCATCTTTCTACAGATGGCAGTGTAGATATTTCCATGTTAATACAGAAGGCCGTGTAGATATTTCCATGTTTATACAGAAGGCCGTGTAGATATTTCCATATTTATACAGATGTCTGTGTAGATATTTCCATGTGTATACAGATGGTATTGTAGGTATTTCCATGTTTATACAGATGGTGGTGTAGATATTTCCATGTTTATTCAGATGACTGTGTAGATATTTCCATGTTTTTACAGAGGGCAGTGTAGATATTTCAATGTTTATGGAGATGGCGCTGTAGATATTTCCATGTTTAAACAGATAACGGTGGATATATTTCCATGTTTATACACATACCGGTGTACATACTTCCATGTTTATACAGACAGCGGTGTAGGTATTTCCATGTTTATACAGGTAGCGGTGCAGATATTTCCATGTTTACACAGATGCCTATGCAGATATTTCCATATTTATACAGAGGGCTGTGTAGATATTCCTATGTTTATACAGATGGCAGTGTAGATATTTCCATGTTCCTACACATGACTTTGTAGCTATTTCCATGTTTATACAGATGGTTTTGTAGATATTTCCATGTTTATAGAGATAGCGGTGTAGATATTTCCATGTTCATAGAGATAGCGGTGTAGACATATCCATGTTCATAGAGATAGCAGTGAGGATATTTCCATGTATATACAAATAGCAGTGTAGATATTTCCATTTTTATAGAGATAGCGGTTTTGATATTTCATACTTATACAGATAGCGGTGTAGATATTTCCATCTTTCTACAAATGGCAGTGTAGATATTTCCATGTTTATAGAGATGGCGGTGTATATATTTCCATGTTTTTATAGATTGCAATGTAGATATTTTCTTGTTTATGTAGATGGCGTTGTAGATATCTCCATGTTTAAAGAGATGGTGGTGTATATATTTCCATGTTGATGGAGATAGCGGTGTAGATATTTGCATGTTTATAGAGATAGCGGTGTAGTTATTTCCATATTTATAGAGATAGCGGTGTAGATATTTCCATATTTCAACAGATGACTGTGTAGATATTTCCATGTTCGTACAGATGGCAGTGTAGATATTTCCATGTTTATAGAGATGGCGGTGTAGATATTTTCATGTTTATACAGATTGCGGTGGAGATATGTCCATGTTTATACAGATAGCAATGGAGATATTTCCACGTTAATACACATAGTGGTGTAGATATTTCCATGTTTATACAGATAGCGGTGTAGATATTTCCATGTTTATATAGATGGCGTTGTAGATATTTCCATGTTTATACCGATAGCGGTGTTGGTATTTCCACGTTTATACAGATAGCGATGTAGATTTTCCATGTTTATACAGCTTGCGGTGCAGATATTTATATCGTTACACAGATGGCATTGTAGATATTTCCTTATCCACACAGATGGCGGTGTAGATGTTTCCGTGTTTATACAGATGGCGGAGTAGTTAGTTCCATGTTTATGGAGATGGCAGTGTAGATATTTTCATGTTCATAGAGATGGCGGTGTAGATATTTCCATGTTTAGAGAGATAGCAGTGTAGATATTTACATGTTTATACTGATGGCTCTGTAGATATTTCCATTTGTATACAGATTGCATTGTAGATATTTCCATGTTTACACAGATGACTGTACAGGTATTTCCATGTTTTTACAGACGGCAGTGCAGATATTTCCATGTTTATAGAGATAGCGGTGTAGATATTTCCATGTTTGTACAGATGGCGGTGTTGATATTTCCATCTATACACTGATGGCCGTGTAGATATTTCCATGTTTATACAGTTGGCGGCACAGATATTTCCATGGACATGCAGATGGCGGTGTAGCTATTTCCATGTTTATACAGATAGCGGTGTAGATATTTCCATGTTTTTACAGATGGCAGTGTAGATATTTCAATGTTTATAGAGATGGCACTGTAGATATTTCCATGTTTATACAGATAACGGTGGAGATATTTTCATATTTATACAGACAGCAGTGGAGATATTTCCATGTTTATACACATAGCGGTGTACATATTTCCATGTTTATAGAGACAGCGTTGTAGGTATTTCCATGTTTATACAGATAGCGGTGCAGATATTTCCATGTTTATACAGATGCCTATGCAGATATTTCCATATTTATACAGAGAGCTGTGTAGATATGTCTATGTTTATACAGATGGCAGTGAAGATATTTCCATATTACTACACATGACTGTGTAGGTATTTCCATGTTTATGCAGATGGCTTTGTAGTTATTTCCATGTTTATAGAGATAGTGGTGCAGATATTTCCATGTTTATACAGATAGCGGTGTATATATTTCCATGTTTATACAGATCGTGGGGTAGATATTTCCATGTATATAAAGATACCTGTGTAGATATTTCCATGTTTATACAGACCGCAGTGTAGATATTTCCATGTTTATAGAGATAGCAGTGTAGATATTTCCATGTTTGTATAGATGGCGGTGTTGATGTTTCCATCTATACACAGATTGCCGTGTAGGTATTTCCATGTGTATACAGATGGCGTTGTAGATATTTCCATGTTTACACAGATGGTGGTTTAGATGTTTCCATGTTTACACAGATGACTGTATAGGTATTTCCATGTTTATACATATGGTGGTGTAGATATTTCCATCTTTATAGAGAAAGCGGTGTAGATATTTCCATATTTATACAGATAACGTAGTAGAAATTTCCATGTTTATACAGATATCGGTGTAAATATTACCATGTTTATACAGATCGTGGTGTAGATATTTCCATGTTTATACAGATACCGGTGTAGGTATTTCCATGTTTATAGAGACAGCGGTGTAGGTATTTCCATGTTTATACAGATAGCGGTGCAGATATTTCCAGGTTTACACAGATGCCTATGCAGATATTTCCATATTTATACAGAGGGCTCTGTAGATATTTCTATGTTTATACAGATGGCAGTGTAGATATTTAAATGTTCCTACACATGACTGTGTAGGTATTTCCATATTTATACAGATGTCTTTGTAGATATTTCCATGTTTATAGAGATAGCGATGTAGATATTTCCATGTTTATACAGATAGCGGTGTAGATATTTCCATGTTTATACAGACCGCGGTGTAGATATTTCCAAGTTTATACAGATAGCGGTGCAGATATTTCCATGTTTGTACAGATTGCGTTGTTGATATTTCCATTTATACACAGATGACCGTGTAGATATTTCCTTGTTTATACAGATGGCGGCGCAGATATTTCCATGGAAATGTAGATGGCGGTGAAGATATTTCCATCTTTATACAGATACCGGTGTATTTATTTCCATGTTTATATAGATAGTGGTGTCGATATTTCCATGTATATACACCTGGCTGTGTAGATATTTCCACGTTTATACAGATGGCGGTGTAGATATTTCCATGTTTATACAGATAACTTTGTAAGTATTTCCATGTTTATACAGATGGCGGTGTAGATATTTCGATGTTTATAGAGATAGTAGTGGAGATATTTCCATGTTTATACAGATTGCGGTGTAGATATTTCCATGTTTATACTGATCGTGGTGTAGACATTTCCATGTTTATAGGGATGGCGGTGTAGATATTTCCATGTTCATAGAGATAGCGGTGTTGATTTTTCCATGTTTATAGAGATAGCGGTGTGGATATTTCTATGTTTATACAGATAGGGGTGCAGATATTTCCATGTTTTTACAGATATCGGTGTAGATATTTCCATGTTTACACAGATTGTGGTGTAGACATTTCCATCTTTCTTCAGATGGCATTGTAGATATTTCCATGTTTATACAGATGGCGGTGTAGATATTTCCATGTTTATATAGATGGTGGTGTAGATATTACTATGTTTATACAGATAGCGATGTAGATATTTCCATCTTTATACAGATCGTGGTGAAGATATTTCCATGTTTATACAGATCGCGGTGTAGATATTTCCATGTTTATACAGATCGCGGTGTAGATATTTCCATGTTTATACAGATAGCGGTGTAGATATTTCCATGTTTATACAGGTAGCGGTGTAGATATTTCCGTGTTTATAGACATAGCGGTGTAGATATTTCCATGTTTATATAGATGGCGTTGTAGATATTTCCATGTTTATACCGATTGCGGTGTTTGTATTTCCACGTTTACACAGATAGCGATGTAGATATTTCCATGTTTATACAGCTCGCGATGCAGATATTTATGTCTTTATACAGATGGCATTGCAGATATTTCCTCATTCACACAGATAGCGGTGTAGATGTTTCCATGTTTATAAAGACGGCGGAGTAGTTAGTTTCATTTTTATGGAGATGGCAGTGTAGATATATTCATGTTTATAGAGATGGTGGTGTAGATATTTCCACGTTTATAGAGATAGCAGTGCAGATATTTACATGTTTATACAGATGTCTGTGTAGTTATTTCCATGTGTATACAGATGGCATTGTAGATATTTCCATGTTTATACAGATGACTGTATAGATATTTCCTTGTTTTTGCAGATTGCAGTGCAGATATTTCCATGTTTATAGATATAGCGGTGTAGATATTTCCATGTTTGTACAGATGGCGGTGTTGATATTTCCATCTATAAAAGATGACCGTGTAGATTTTTCCATGTTTATACAGATGGCGTTGCATATATTTCCATGGATATGTAGATGGAGGTGTAGATATTTCCATGTTTATACAGATAGCTGTGTAGTTTTTTCCATGTTTATGTAGATAGCGGTGTAGATATTTCCATGTTTACACAGATTGTGCTGTAGATATTTCCATCTTTCTACAGATGGCATTGTAGATATTTCCATGTTTATACAGATGGCGGTGTAGATATTTCCATGTTTATATAGATGGTGGTGTAGATATTTCCATGTATATACAGATAGCAGTGTAGATATTTCCATGTTTATAGAGATAGCGGTGTAGTTTTTTCCATGTTTATAGACATAGCGGTGTAGATATTTCCATGTTTATATAGATGGCGTTGTAGATATTTCCATGTTTATACCGATAGCGGTGTTGGTATTTACATGATTATACAGATAGCGATGTATATATTTCCATGTTTATACAGCTCGCGGTGCAGATATTTACATCTTTATACAGATGGCATTGTAGATATTTCCTTATTCACACAGATGGCGGTGTAGATGTTTCCATGTTTATACAGATGGCAGAGTAATTAGTTCCATGTTTACGGAGATGGCAGTGTAGATATTTTCATATTTATTGAGATGGCGGTGTAGATATTTCCATGTTTATAGAGTTAGCAGTGTAGATATTTACATGTTTATACAGATGGCTGTGTAGCTATTTCCATGTGTATACAGATGGCATTGTAGATATTTCCATGTTTATACAGATGACTGTAAAGTTATTTCCATGTTTTTACAGATGGCATTGCAGATATTTCCATGTTTATAGAGAAAGCGATGTAGATATTTCCATGTTTGTACAGATGGCGGTGTTGATATTTCCATGTACACACTGATGGCCGTGTAGATATTTCCATGTTTATACAGATGGCGGCGTAGATATTTCCAAGGACATGAAGATGGTGCTGTAGATATTTCCATGTTTATACAGATAGCGGTGTAGGTATTTCCATGTTTACACAGATGGTGGTGTAGATATTTCCGTGTTTATAGAGATGGCGGTGCAGATATTTCCATGTTCATAGAGATAGCGTTGTTGATTTTTCCATGTTTATATAGATAGCGGTGTGGATATTTCCATGTTTATACAGATAGGGGTGTAGACATTTCCATGTTTATAGAGATGGCGGTGTAGATATTTCCATGTTTATACAGATGTCTGTGTAGATATTTCCATGTGTATACAGATGGTATTGTAGGTACTTCCATGTTTATACATATGGTGGTGTAGATATTTCCATGTTTATTCAGATGACTGTGTAGTTATTTCCATGTTTTTACAGATGGCAGTGTAGATATTTCAATGTTTATAGAGATGTCGCTGTAGATATTTCCATGTTTAAACAGATACCGGTGCAGATATTTCCATGTTTATACAGACCGCAGTGTAGATATTTCCATGTTTATAGAGATAGCAGTGTAGATATTTGCATGTTTTTACAGATGGCGGTTTTGATGTTTCCATCTATACACAGATTGCCGTGTATGTATTTCCATGTGTATACAGATGGCATTGTAGATATTTCCATGTTTATACAGATGGCGGTGTAGATATTTCCATGTTTATAGAGATAGCGGTGTAGATATTTCCTTGTTTATACTGATCGTGGTGTAGATATTTCCATGTTCATAGAGATGGCAGTGCAGATATTTCCATGTTCATAGAGATAGCGGTGTTGATTTTTCCATGTTTATATAGATAGCGGTGTGGATATTTCCATGTTTATGCAGATAGGGGAGTAGATATTTCCATGTTTATAGAGATGGCGGTGTAGATATTTCCATGTTTATACAGGTCACGGTGTAGATATTGGCTTGTGTATAAAAATAACGGTTTAGTTATTTCCAATTTTATACAGAGAGCGGTGTAGATATTTCCATGTATATGCAGATGGCTGTGTAGATATTTCCATGTTTATACAGATGGCTGTGTAGATATTTCCATGTTTATACAAATGACTTTGTAGTTATTTCCATGTTTATACAGATGGCGATGTAGATATTTCCATGTTTATGGAGATAGCTGTGTAGATATTTCCATGTTTATACAGATAGCTGTGTAGATATTTCCATGTTTATAAAGATTGCGGTGAAGATATTTCCATGTTTATACAGATCGCGGTGTAGATATTTCCATGTTTATATAGATAGCGGTGTAGATATTTCCATGTTTTTACAGATATCGGTGTAGATATTTCCATGTTTGCACAGATTGCCGTGTAGATATTTCCATCTTTCTACAGATGGCATTGTAGATATTTCCATGTTTATATAGATGGCGGTGTAGATATTTCCGTGTTTATATAGATGGTGGTGTAGATATTACCATGTTTATACAGATAGCGGTGTAGATATTTCCATGTATATACAGATAGTGGTGAAGATATTTCCATGTTTATACAGATCGTGGTGTAGATATTTCCATGTTTGTACAGATCGCGGTGTAGATATTTCCATGTTTATACAGATAGCGATGAAGATATTTCCATTTTTATACAGATAGCGGTGTAGTTATTTCCATGTTTATAGAGATAGCGGTGTAGGTATTTCCATGTTTATAGACATAGTGGTGTAGATATTTGCATGTTTACATAGATGGCGTTGTAGATATTACCATGTTTATACCGATAGCGGTGTTGGTATTTCCACGTTTATACAGATAGCGATGTAGATATTTCCATGTTTATGCAGCTCACGGTGCAGATATTTATATCTTTATAAAGATGGCATTGTAGATATTTCCTTGTTCACACACATGGCGATGTAGATGTTTCCATGTTTATACAGATGGCGGAGTAGTTAGTTCCATGTTTATGGAGATGGCAGTGTAGATATTTTCATGTTTATAGAGATGGCGGTGTAGATATTTCTATGTTTATTGAGATAGCAGTGTAGATATTTACATGTTTATACAGATGGCTGTGTAGATATTTCCATGTTTATACAGATGGCATTTTAGATATTTCCATGTTTATACAGATGACTGTATAGGTATTTCCATGTTTTTACAGATGGCAGTGCATATATTTCCATGTTTGTAGAGATAGCGGTGTAGATATTTCCATGTTTGTACAGATGGCGGTGTTGATATTTCCATCTATACACAGATGGCCGTGTAGATATTTCCATGTTTATACAGATGGCGGCGTAGATATTTCCAAGGACTTGCAGATGGCGGTGTAGATATTTCCATGTTTATACAGATAGCGGTGTAGATATTTCCATGTTTACACAGATGGTGGTGTAGATATTTCCGTGTTTATACACATGGCGGAGTAGATACTTCCATCTTTATGGAGATGGCAGTGTAGATATTTTCATGTTTATAGAGATGGCGGTGTAGATATTTCCATATTTATAGAGATAGCGGTGTAGATATTTCCATCTTTCTACAGATGGCAGTGTAGATATTTCCATGTTTATACAGATGGCCGTGTAGATATTTCCATATTTATACAGATGTCTCTGTAGATATTTCCATGTGTAAACAGATGGTATTGTAGGTACTTCCATGTTTATACATATGGTGGTGTAGATATTTCCATGTTTATTCAGATGACTGTGTAGTTATTTCCATGTTTTTACAGATGGCAGTGCAGATATTTCAATGTTTATAGAGATGTCGCTGTAGATATTTCCATGTTTAAACAGATACCGGTGTAGATATTTCCATGTTTATACAGACCGCAGTGTAGATATTTCCATGTTTATAGAGATAGCAGTGTAGATATTTCCATGTTTTTACAAATGGCGGTTTTGAAGTTTCCATCTATACACAGATTGCCATGTAGGTATTTCCATGTGTATACAGATGTCATTGTAGATATTTCCATGTTTATACAGATGGCGGTGTAGATATTTCCATTTTTATAGATATAGCGGTGTAGATATTTCCATATTTATACAGATAACGGTGTAGAAATTTCCATCTTTATACAGATAGCGGTGTAAATATTTCCATGTTTATACAGATCACGGTGTAGATATTTCCATGTTTATAGAGATAGCGGTGTAGATATTTCCATGTTTATACAGATAGTGGTGTAAATATTTCCATGTTTATACAGACCGCGGTGTAGATATTTCCATGGTTATACAGATAGCAGTGCAGGTATTTCCATGATTGTACAGATGGCGGTGTTGATATTTCCATCTATACACAGATGACCGTGTAGATATTTCCATGTTTATACAGATGGCGGCGCAGATATTTCCATGGATATGTAGATGGCGGTGTAGATATTTCCATGTTTATACAGATGGCAGTGTAGATATTTCCATGTATATACACATGGCTGTGTCGATACTTCCATGTTTATACAGATGGCGGTGTAGATATTTCCATGTTTATACATATAACCTTGTAAGTATTTCCATGTTTATACAGATGGCGGTGTAGATATTTCGATGTTTATAGAGATAGCAGTGTAGATATTTCCATGTATATACACATGGCTGTGTAGGTATTTCCATGTTTATACTGATCATGGTGTAGATATTTCCATGTTTATAGAGATGGCGGTGCGGATATTTCCATGTTCATAGAGATAGCGGAGTTGATATTTCCATGTTTGTAGAGATAGCGGTGTGGATATTTCCATGTTTATACAGATAGGGGTGTAGATATTTCCATGTTTATAGAGATGGTGGTGTAGATATTTCCATGTTTATACAGATCACGGTGTAGATATTTGCTTGTTTATAAAAATAGCGGTGTAGTTATTTCCATATTTATACAGATAGCGGTGTAGATATTTCCAAGTATATACAGATGGCTGTGTAGATATTTCCATGTTTATACAGATGGCTGTGTAGATATTTCCATGTTTATACAGATGAGTTTGTAGTTATTTCCATGTTTATACAGATGGCGGTGTAGATATTTCCATGTTTATAGAGATACCTGTGTAGATATTTCCATGTTTATACAGATAGCGTTGTAGATATTTCCATGTTTATACAGATCGCGGTGTAGATATTTCCATGTTTATACAGATCGCGGTGTAGATATTAGCATGTTTATACAGATAGCGGTGTAGATATTTCCATGTATATACAGATCGTGGTGAAGATGTTTCCATGTTTATACAGATCGCCGTGTAGATATTTCCATGTTTCTACAGATCGCGATGTAGGTATTTCCATGTTTATACAGATAGCGATGTAGATATTTCCATGTTTATACAGATAGCGGTGTAGTTTTTTCCATGTTTATAGAGATAGCGGTGTAGGTATTTCCATGTTTATAGACATAGCGGTGTAGATATTTCCATGTTTATATAGATGGCGTTGTGGATATTTCCATGTTTATACCGATAGCGGTGTTGCTATTTCCACGTTTATACAGATAGCGATGTAGATATTTCCTTGTTTATGCAGCTCGCGGTGCAGATATTTATATCTTTATAAAAATGGCATTGTAGATATTTCCTTGTTCACCCAGATGGCGGTGTAGATGTTTCCATGTTTATACAGATGGCGGAGTAGTTAGTTCCATGTTTATGGAGATGGCAGTGTAGATATTTTCATGTTTGTAGAGATGTCGGTGTAGATATTTCCATGTTTATAGAGATAGCAGTGTAGGTATTTACATGTTTATACAGATGGCTGTGTAGATATTTCCAGGTGTATACAGATGACATTGTAGATATTTCCATGTTTATACAGATGACTGTAAAGCTATTTCCATGTTTTTACAGATGGCAGTGCAGATATTTCCATGTTTATAGAGATAGCGGTGTAGATATTTATATGTTTGTACAGATGGAGGTGTTGTTATTTCCATCTATACACAGATGGCCGTGTAGATATTTCCGTGTTTGTACAGATGGCGGCGTAGATATTTCCATGGATATGCTGTTGGCGGTGTAGATATTTCCATGTTTATACAGATAGCGGTGTAGATATTTCCATGTTTACACAGATGGTGGTGTAGATATTTCCGTGTTTATACACATGGCGGAGTAGATACTTCCATCTTTATGGAGATGGCAGTGGAAATATTTTCATGTTTATAGAGATGTCGGTGTAGATATTTCCATATTTATAGAGATAGCAGTGTAGATATTTCCACCTTTCTACAGATGGCAGTGTAGATATTTCCATGTTTATACAGATGACCGTGTAGATATTTCCATATTTATACAGCTGTCTGTGTAGATATTTCCATGTGTATACAGATGGTATTGTAGATACTTCCATGTTTATACATATGGTGCTTTAGATATTTCCATGTTTATTCAGATGACTGTGTAGATATTTCCATGTTTTTACAGATGGCAGTGTAGATATTTCAATGTTTATAGAGATGGCGCTGTAGATATTTACATATTTAAACAGATTCCGGTGTAGATATTTCCATGTTTATACAGACCGCAGTGTAGGTATTTCCATGTTTACAGAGATAGCAGTGTAGATATTTCCATGTTTGTACAGATGGCGGTGTTGATGTTTCCATCTATACACCGATTGCCGTGTGGGTATTTCCATGTGTATACAGATGACATTGAAGATATTTCCATGTTTATACAGATGGTGGGGTAGTTATTTCCATGTTTACACAGATGACTTTGTAGGTTTTTCCATGTTTATACAGATGGCGGTGTAGATATTTCCATGTTTATAGAGATAGCTGTGTAGATATTTCCATGTTTATACAGACAGCGGAGTAGATATTTCCATGTTCATACAGATAGCGGTGTAGATATTTCCATGTTTACACAGATAACGGTGTAGAAATTTCCATGTTTATACAGATAGCGGTATAAATATTTCCATGTTTACAGATCACGGTGTAGATATTTCCATATTTATAGAGATAGCTGTGTAGATATTTCCATGTTTATACAGATAGCTTTTTAGATATTTCCATGTTTATAAAGACCGCGGTGTAGATATTTCCATGCTTATACAGACCGCGGTGTAGATATTTCCATGTTTATATAGATAGCGGTGTAGATATTTCCATGTTTTTACAGATATCGGTGTAGATATTTCCATGTTTACACAGATTGCCGTGTAGATATTTCCATCTTTCTACAGATGGCATTGTAGATATTTCCATGTTTATATAGATGACGGTGTAGATATTTCCGTGTTTATATAGATGGTGGTGTAGATATTACCATGTTTATACAGATAGCGGTGTAGATATTTCCATGTATATACAGATCGTGGTGAAGATATTTCCACGTTTATACAGATCGCGGTGTAGGTATTTACATGTTTGTACAGATCGCGGTGTAGATATTTCCATGTTTATACAGATAGCGATGAAGATATTTCCATGTCTATACAGATAGCGGTGTAGTTATTTCCATGTTTATAGAGATAGCGGTGTTGGTATTTCCACGTTCATACAGATAGCGATGTAGATATTTCCATGTTTATGCAGCACATAGTGCAGATATTTATATCTTTATAAAGATGGCTTTGTAGATATTTCCTTGTTCACACAGATGGCGATGTAGATGTTTCCATGTTTATACAGATGGCGGAGTAGATATTTCCATTTGTATACAGATGGCATTGTAGATATTTCCATGTTTACACAGATGACTGTACAGGTATTTCCATGTTTTTACAGACGGCAGTGCAGATATTTCCATGTTTATAGAGATAGCGGTGTAGATATTTCCATGTTTATACAGATCACGTTGTAGATATTTCCATGTTTATTCAGATCGCGGTGTAGATATTTCCATGTTTATACAGATAGCGGTGTAGATATTTCCATGATTACACAGATGGTGGTGTAGATATTTCCGTGTTTATACACATGGCGGAGAAGATACTTCCATCTTTATGGAGATGGCAGTGTAGATATTTTCATGTTTATAGAGATGGCGGTGTAGATATTTCCATATTTATAGAGATAGCGGTGTAGATATTTCCATCTTTCTACAGATGGCAGTGTAGATATTTCCATGTTTATACAGATGGCCGTGTAGATATTTCCATATTTATACAGATGTCTGTGTAGATATTTCCATGTGTATACAGATGGTATTGTAGGTACTTCCATGTTTATACATTTGGTGGTGTAGATATTTCCATGTTTATTCAGATGACTGTGTAGTTATTTCCATGTTTTTACAGATGGCAGTGTAAATATTTCAATGTTTATAGAGATGTCGCTGTATTTATTTCCATGTTTAAACAGATACCGGTGTAGATATTTCCATGTTTATACAGACCGCAGTGTAGATATTTCCATGTTTATAGAGATAGCAGTGTAGATATTTCCATGTTTGTACAGATGGCGGTTTTGTTGTTTCCATCTATACACAGATTGCCGTGTAGGTATTTCCATGTGTATACAGATGGCATTGTAGATATTTCCATGTTTAAACAGATGGCGGTGTAGATATTTCCATGTTTATAGAGATAGCGGTGTAGATATTTCCATATTTATACTGATAACTGTAGAAATTTCCATCTTTTTACAGATAGCGGTGTAAATATTTCCATGTTTATACAGATCACGGTGTAGATATTTCCATGTCTATACAGACTGCGGTGTAGATATTTCAATGGTTATACAGATAGCAGTGCAGATATTACCATGTTTGTACCGATGGCGGTGTTGATATTTCCATCTATACACAGATGACCGTGTAGATATTTCCATGTTTATACAGATGGCGGCGCAGATATTTCCATGGATATGTAGATGGCGTTGTAGATATTTCCATGTTTATACAAATAGCGGTGTAGTTATTTCCATGTTTATATAGATAGCGGTGTAGATATTTCCATGTATATACACATGGCTGTGTAGATATTTCCATGTTTATACAGATGGCGGTGTAGATATTTCCATGTTTATACAGATAACTTTGTAAGTATTTCCATGTTTATACAGATGGCGGTGTTGATATTTCGATGTTTATAGAGATAGCAGTGGAGATATTTCCATGTTTATACAGATAGCAGTGTAGATATTTCCATGTTTATACTGATCGTGGTGTAGATATTTCCATGTTTATAGAGATGGCGGTGCAGATGTTTCCATGTTCATAGAGATAGCGGTGTTGATATTTCCATGTTTATAGAGAGAGCGGTGTGGATATTTCCATGTTTATACAGATAGGGGTGTAGATATTTCCATGTTTATAGAGATGGCGGTGTAGATATTTCCATGTTTACACAGATCACGGTGTAGATATTTGATTGTTTATAAAAATAGCGATGTAGTTATTTCCATATTTATACAGATATCTGTGTAGATATTTCCATGTATATACATATGGCTGTGTAGATATTTCCATGTTTATACAGATGGCTGTGTAGATATTTCCATGTTTATGCAGATGAGTTTGTAGTTATTTCCATGTTTATACAGATGGCGGTGTAGATATTTCCATGTTTATAGAGATAGCTGTGTAGATATTTCCATGTTTATACAGATAGCGTTGTAGATATTTCCATGTTTATAGAGATCGCGGTGTAGATATTTCCATGTTTATACAGATCGCGGTGTAGGTAATACCATGTTTATACAGATAGCGGTGTAGATATTTCCATGTATATACAGATCGTGGTGAAGATATTTCCATGTTTATACTGATCGCGGTGTAGATATTTCCATGTTTGTACAGATCGCGGTGTAGATATTTCCATGTTTATACAGATAGCGATGTAGATATTTCCATGTTTATACAGATAGCGGTGTAGTTATTTCCATGTTTATATAGATAGCGGTGTAGATATTTCCATGTATATACACATGGCTGTGTAGATACATCCATGTTTATACAGATGGCGGTGTAGATATTTCCATGTTTATACAGATAACCTTGTAAGTATTTCCATGTCTATACAGATTGCGGTGTAGATATTTCGATGTTTATAGAGATAGCAGTGGAGGTATTTCCATGTTTATACAGATAGCGGTGTAGATGTTTCCGTGTTTATACTGATCGTGGTGTAGATATTTCCATGTTTATAGAGATGGCGGTGTAGATATTTCCATGTTCATAGAGATAGCAGTGTAGATTTCTCCATGTTTATAGAGATTGCGGTGTGGATATTTCCATGTTTATACAGATAGGGGTGTAGATATTTCCATGTTTATAGAGATGGCGGTGTAGATATTTCCATGTTTATACAGATCACCGTGTAGATATTTGCTTGTTTATACAAATATCGGTGTAGTTATTTCCATGTTTATACAGATAGCGGTGTAGATATTTCCATGTATATACAGATGGCTGTGTAGATATTTCCATGTTTATACCGATGGCTGTGTAGATATTTCCATGTTTATACAGATGACTTTGTAGGTATTTCCATGTTTATTCAGACGCCGTTGCCGATATTTCCATGTTTATACAGACCGCGGTGTAGATATTTCCATGTTTATACAGATAGCGGTGCAGATATTTCCATGTTTATATAGATGGTGGTGTAGATATTACCATGTTTATACAGATAGCGGTGTAGATATTTCCATGTATATACAGATCGTGGTGAAGATATTTCCATGTTTATACAGATCGCGGCGTAGGTATTTCCATGTTCATACAGATCGCGGTGTAGATATTTCCATGTTTATACAGATAGCGGTGTAGATATTTCCATGTTTATACAGATATCGGTGGAGATATTTTCATGTTTATAGAGATAGCGGTGTAGGTATTTCCTTGTTTAAAGACATAGCGGTGTAGATATTTCCATGTTGATATAGATGGCGTTGTAGATATTTCCAGGTTTATACCGATAGCGGTGTTGGTATTTCCACGTTTATACAGATAGCGATGTAGATATTTCCATGTTTATACAGCTCGCGGTGCAGATATTCATATCTTTATACAGATGGCATTGTAGATATTTCCTTGTTCACACAGATGGCGGTGTAGTTGTTTCCATGTTTATACAGATGGCGGAGTAGTTAGTTCCATATTTATGGAGACATCAGTGTAGATATTTTCATGTTTATAGAGATGGCGGTGTAGATATTTCCATGTTTATAGAGATAGCAGTGTAGATATTTACATGTTTATACAGATGGCTGTGTAGATATTTCCATGTGTATACAGATGGCATTGAAGATGTTTCCATGTTTATACAGATGACTGTATAGGTATTTCCATGTTTTTAGAGATGAGAGTGCAGATATTTCCATGTTTATAGAGATAGCGGTGTAGATATATCCATGTTTGTACAGATTGCGGTGTTGATATTTCCATCTATACACAGATGGCCGTGTAGATATTTCCATGTTTATACAGATAGCGGTGTATATATTTCCATGTTTACAGAGATGGTTGTGTAAATATTTTCGTGTTTATACACATGGCGGAGTAGATAATTCCGTCTTTATGGAGATGGCAGTGTAGATATTTTCATGTTTATAGAGATGGCGGTGTAGATATTTCCATATTTATAGAGATAGCGGTGTAGATATTTCCATCTTTCTACAGATGGCAGTGTAGATATTTCCATGTTTCTACAGATGGCCGTGTAGTTATTTCCATATTTATACACATGTCTGTGTAGATATTTCCATGTGTATACAGATGGTATTGTAGGTATTTCCATGTTTATACAGATGGTGGTGTAGATATTTCCATGCTTATACAGTTGGCGGTGTAGATATTTCCATGTTTTTACAGATGGCAGTTTAGATATTTCAATGTTTATAGAGATGGCGCTGTAGATATTTCCATGTTTATACAGATAACGGTGGAGATATTTCCATGTTTATACAGAGAGCAGAGGAGATATTTCCATGTTTATATACATAGCGGTGTACATATTTCTATGTTTATAGAGACAGCGGTGTAGGTATTTCCATGTTTATACAGATAGCGGTGCAGATATTTCCATGTTTATAGAGATAGCGGTGCAGATATTTCCATGTTTATACAGATAATGGTGTTTATATTTCCATGTTTATACAGATCATGGTGTAGATATTTCCATGTTTATACAGATACCGGTGTAGATATTTGCAAGTTTATACAGACCGCAGTGTAGATATTTCCATGTTTAAAGAGATAGCAGTGTAGATATTTCCATGTTTGTACAGATGGTGATGTTGATGTATCCATTTTTACACAGATTGCCATGTAGGTATATCCATGTGTATTCAGATGGTATTGAAGATATTTCCATGTTTATAAAGATGGTGGTGTAGATATTTCCATGATTACACAGATGACTTTATAGGTATTTCCTTGTTTATACAGATGGCGGTGTAGATATTTCCATGTTTATAGAGATAGCTGTGTAGATATTTCCATGTTTATACAGATAGCGGTGTACATATTTCCATGTTTATACAGATCGCGGTGTAGATATTTCCATGTTTATACAGATCACGGTGTAGATATTTCCATGTTTATACAGATAGCTGTGTAGATATTTCCATGTGTTTACAGATAACAGTGTCGATAGTTCCATGTTTACACAGATTGCGGTGTAGATATTTCCATCTTTCTACAGATGGCATTGTAGATATTTCCATGTTTGTATACATGGTGGTGTAGATATTACCATCTTTATACAGGTAGCGGTGTAGATATTTCCATGTTTATACAGCTTGTGGTGAAGATATTTCCATGTTTATACAGATCGCGGTGTTGATATTTCCATGTTTATACAGATCGCGGTGTAGATATTTCCATGTTTATAGAGATAGCAGTGGAGATATTTCCATGTTTATACAGATAGCAGTGTAGATATTTCCATGTTTATACTGATCGTGGTGTAGATATTTCCATGTTTATAGAGAAGGCGGTGCAGATATTTCCATGTTCATAGAGATAGCGGTGTTGATATTTCCATGTTTATAGGGATAGCGGTGTGGATATTTCCATGTTTATACAGATAGGGTTGTAGATATTTCCATGTTTATAGAGATGGCGGTGTAGATATTTCCATGTTTATACAGATCACGGTGTAGATATTTGCTTGTTTATAAAAATAGCGGTGTAGTTATTTCCATATTTATACAGATAGCGGTGTAGATATTTCCATGTAAATACAGATGGCTGTGTAGATATTTCCATGTTTATACAGATGGCTGTGTAGATTTTTCCATGTTTATACAGATGAGTTTGTAGTTATTTCCATGTTTATACAGATGGTGGTGGAGATATTTCCATGTTTATGGAGATAGCTGTGTAGATATTTCCATGTTTATACAGATAGCGTTGTAGATATTTCCATGTGTATACAGATCGCGGTGTAGATATTTCCATGTTTATACAGATCGCGGTGTAGATATTACCATGTATATGCATATAGCGATGTAGATATTTCCATGTATATACAGATCGTGGTGAAGATGTTTCCATGTTTATACAGATCGCGGTGTAGACATTTCCATATTTGTACAGATCGCGGTGTAGATATTTCCATGTTTATACAGATAGCGATGTAGATATTTCCATGTTTATACAGATAGCGGTGTAGTTATTTCCATGTTTATAGAGATAGCGGTGTAGGTATTTCCATGTTTATAGACATAGCGGTGTAGACATTTCCATGTTTATATACATGGCGTTGTAGATATTTCCATGTTTATACCGATACCGGTGTTGCTATTTCCACGTTTATACAGATAGCGATGTAGATATTTCCTTGTTTATGCAGCTCGCAGTGCAGATATTTATATCTTTATAAAGATGGCATTGTAGATATTTCCTTGTTCACCCAGATGGCAGTGTAGATATTTCCATGTTTATACAGATGGCGGAGTAGTTAGTTCTATGTTTATGGAAATGGCAGTGTAGATATTTTCATGTTTATAGAGATGGCGGTGTAGATATTTCCATGTATATAGAGATAGCTGTGTAGATATTTACATATTTATACAGATGGCTGTGTAGATATTTCCATGTGTATACAGATGGCATTTTAGATATTTCCATGTTTATACAGATGACTGTATACTTATTTCCATGTTTTTACAGACGGCAGTGCAGATATTTCCTTGTTTATAGAGATAGCGGTGTAGATATTTATATGTTTGTACAGATGGAGTTGTTGATATTTCCATCTATACACAGATGGCCCTGTAGATATTTCCATGTTTGTACAGATGGCGGCATAGATATTTCCATGGACATGCTGATGGCGGTGTAGATATTTCCATCTTTATACAGATAGCGGTGTAGATATTTCCATGTTTACACAGATGGTGGTGTAGATATTTCCGTGTTTATACACATGGCGGAGTAGATACTTCCATCTTTATGGAGATGGCAGTGGAAATATTTTCATGTTTATAGAGATGGCGGTGTAGATATTTCCATATTTATAGAGATAGCGGTGTAGATATTTCCATCTTTCTACAGATGGCAGTGTAGATATTTCTATGTTTATACAGATGGCCGTGTAGATATTTCCATATTTATACAGATGTCTGTGTAGATATTTCCATGTGTATACAGATGGTATTGTAGATACTTCCATGTTTATACAAATGGTTCTTTAGATATTTCCATGTTTATTCAGATGACTGTGTAGATATTTCCATGTTTTTACAGATGGCAGTGTAGATATTTCAATGTTTATAGAGATGGCGCTGTAGATATTTCCATGTTTAAACAGATACCGGTGTAGGTATTTCCATGTTTATACAGACCGCAGTGTAGATATTTCCATGTTTATAGAGATAGCAGTGTAGATATTTCCATGTTTGTACAGATGGCGGTGTTGATGTTTCCATCTATACACAGATTGCCGTGTGGGTATTTCCATTTGTATACAGATGGCATTGAAGATATTTCCATGTTTATACAGATGGTGGTGTAGATATTTCCATGTTTACACAGATGACTTTGTAGGTTTTTCCATGTTTATACAGATGGCGGTGTAGATATTTCCATGTTTATAAAGATAGCTGTGTAGATATTTCCATGTTTATACAGATAGCGGTGTAGATATTTCCATGTTTATACAGATAGCGGTGTAGATATTTCCATATTTACACAGATAACGGTGTAGAAATTTCCATGTTTATACAGATAGCGGTTTAAATATTTCCATGTTTACAGATCACGGTGTAGATATTTCCATGTTTACAGAGATAGCTGTGTAGAAATTTCCATGGTTATTCAGATAGCTGTGTAGATATTTCCATGTTTATAAAGACCGCGGTGTAGATATTTCCATGTTTATACAGATCACGGTGTAGATATTTGCTTGTTTATAAAAATAGCGGTGTAGTTATTTCCATATTTATACAGATAGCGGTGTAGATATTTCCATGTAAATACAGATGGCTGTGTAGATATTTCCATGTTTATACAGATGGCTGTGTAGATTTTTCCATGTTTATACAGATGAGTTTGTAGTTATTTCCATGTTTATACAGATGGTGGTGGAGATATTTCCATGTTTATGGAGATAGCTGTGTAGATATTTCCATGTTTATACAGATAGCGTTGTAGATATTTCCATGTGTATACAGATCGCGGTGTAGATATTTCCATGTTTATACAGATCGCGGTGTAGATATTACCATGTATATGCATATAGCGATGTAGATATTTCCATGTATATACAGATCGTGGTGAAGATGTTTCCATGTTTATACAGATCGCGGTGTAGACATTTCCATATTTGTACAGATCGCGGTGTAGATATTTCCATGTTTATACAGATAGCGATGTAGATATTTCCATGTTTATACAGATAGCGGTGTAGTTATTTCCATGTTTATAGAGATAGCGGTGTAGGTATTTCCATGTTTATAGACATAGCGGTGTAGACATTTCCATGTTTATATACATGGCGTTGTAGATATTTCCATGTTTATACCGATACCGGTGTTGCTATTTCCACGTTTATACAGATAGCGATGTAGATATTTCCTTGTTTATGCAGCTCGCAGTGCAGATATTTATATCTTTATAAAGATGGCATTGTAGATATTTCCTTGTTCACCCAGATGGCAGTGTAGATATTTCCATGTTTATACAGATGGCGGAGTAGTTAGTTCTATGTTTATGGAAATGGCAGTGTAGATATTTTCATGTTTATAGAGATGGCGGTGTAGATATTTCCATGTATATAGAGATAGCTGTGTAGATATTTACATATTTATACAGATGGCTGTGTAGATATTTCCATGTGTATACAGATGGCATTTTAGATATTTCCATGTTTATACAGATGACTGTATACTTATTTCCATGTTTTTACAGACGGCAGTGCAGATATTTCCTTGTTTATAGAGATAGCGGTGTAGATATTTATATGTTTGTACAGATGGAGTTGTTGATATTTCCATCTATACACAGATGGCCCTGTAGATATTTCCATGTTTGTACAGATGGCGGCATAGATATTTCCATGGACATGCTGATGGCGGTGTAGATATTTCCATCTTTATACAGATAGCGGTGTAGATATTTCCATGTTTACACAGATGGTGGTGTAGATATTTCCGTGTTTATACACATGGCGGAGTAGATACTTCCATCTTTATGGAGATGGCAGTGGAAATATTTTCATGTTTATAGAGATGGCGGTGTAGATATTTCCATATTTATAGAGATAGCGGTGTAGATATTTCCATCTTTCTACAGATGGCAGTGTAGATATTTCTATGTTTATACAGATGGCCGTGTAGATATTTCCATATTTATACAGATGTCTGTGTAGATATTTCCATGTGTATACAGATGGTATTGTAGATACTTCCATGTTTATACAAATGGTTCTTTAGATATTTCCATGTTTATTCAGATGACTGTGTAGATATTTCCATGTTTTTACAGATGGCAGTGTAGATATTTCAATGTTTATAGAGATGGCGCTGTAGATATTTCCATGTTTAAACAGATACCGGTGTAGGTATTTCCATGTTTATACAGACCGCAGTGTAGATATTTCCATGTTTATAGAGATAGCAGTGTAGATATTTCCATGTTTGTACAGATGGCGGTGTTGATGTTTCCATCTATACACAGATTGCCGTGTGGGTATTTCCATTTGTATACAGATGGCATTGAAGATATTTCCATGTTTATACAGATGGTGGTGTAGATATTTCCATGTTTACACAGATGACTTTGTAGGTTTTTCCATGTTTATACAGATGGCGGTGTAGATATTTCCATGTTTATAAAGATAGCTGTGTAGATATTTCCATGTTTATACAGATAGCGGTGTAGATATTTCCATGTTTATACAGATAGCGGTGTAGATATTTCCATATTTACACAGATAACGGTGTAGAAATTTCCATGTTTATACAGATAGCGGTTTAAATATTTCCATGTTTACAGATCACGGTGTAGATATTTCCATGTTTACAGAGATAGCTGTGTAGAAATTTCCATGGTTATTCAGATAGCTGTGTAGATATTTCCATGTTTATAAAGACCGCGGTGTAGATATTTCCATGTTTATACAGATCACGGTGTAGATATTTGCTTGTTTATAAAAATAGCGGTGTAGTTATTTCCATATTTATACAGATAGCGGTGTAGATATTTCCATGTAAATACAGATGGCTGTGTAGATATTTCCATGTTTATACAGATGGCTGTGTAGATTTTTCCATGTTTATACAGATGAGTTTGTAGTTATTTCCATGTTTATACAGATGGTGGTGGAGATATTTCCATGTTTATGGAGATAGCTGTGTAGATATTTCCATGTTTATACAGATAGCGTTGTAGATATTTCCATGTGTATACAGATCGCGGTGTAGATATTTCCATGTTTATACAGATCGCGGTGTAGATATTACCATGTATATGCATATAGCGATGTAGATATTTCCATGTATATACAGATCGTGGTGAAGATGTTTCCATGTTTATACAGATCGCGGTGTAGACATTTCCATATTTGTACAGATCGCGGTGTAGATATTTCCATGTTTATACAGATAGCGATGTAGATATTTCCATGTTTATACAGATAGCGGTGTAGTTATTTCCATGTTTATAGAGATAGCGGTGTAGGTATTTCCATGTTTATAGACATAGCGGTGTAGACATTTCCATGTTTATATACATGGCGTTGTAGATATTTCCATGTTTATACCGATACCGGTGTTGCTATTTCCACGTTTATACAGATAGCGATGTAGATATTTCCTTGTTTATGCAGCTCACAGTGCAGATATTTATATCTTTATAAAGATGGCATTGTAGATATTTCCTTGTTCACCCAGATGGCAGTGTAGATATTTCCATGTTTATACAGATGGCGGAGTAGTTAGTTCTATGTTTATGGAAATGGCAGTGTAGATATTTTCATGTTTATAGAGATGGCGGTGTAGATATTTCCATGTATATAGAGATAGCTGTGTAGATATTTACATATTTATACAGATGGCTGTGTAGATATTTCCATGTGTATACAGATGGCATTTTAGATATTTCCATGTTTATACAGATGACTGTATACATATTTCCATGTTTTTACAGATGGCAGTGCAGATATTTCCTTGTTTATAGAGATAGCGGTGTAGATATTTATATGTTTGTACAGATGGAGTTGTTGATATTTCCATCTATACACAGATGGCCCTGTAGATATTTCCATGTTTGTACAGATGGCGGCGTAGATATTTCCATGGACATGCTGATGGCGGTGTAGATATTTCCATCTTTATACAGATATCGGTGTAGATATTTCCATGTTTACACAGATGGTGGTGTAGATATTTCCGTGTTTATACACATGGCGGAGTAGATACTTCCATCTTTAAGGAGATGGCAGTGGAAATATTTTCATGTTTATAGAGATGGCGGTGTAGATATTTCCATATTTATAGAGATAGCGGTGTAGATATTTCCATCTTTCTACAGATGGCAGTGTAGATATTTCTATGTTTATACAGATGGCCGTGTAGATATTTCCATATTTATACAGATGTCTGTGTAGATATTTCCATGTGTATACAGATGGTATTGTAGATACTTCCATGTTTATACAAATGGTTCTTTAGATATTTCCATGTTTATTCAGATGACTGTGTAGATATTTCCATGTTTTTACAGATGGCAGTGTAGATATTTCAATGTTTATAGAGATGGCGCTGTAGATATTTCCATGTTTAAACAGATACCAGTGTAGGTATTTCCATGTTTATACAGACCGCAGTGTAGATATTTCCATGTTTATAGAGATAGCAGTGTAGATATTTCCATGTTTGTACAGATGGCGGTGTTGATGTTTCCATCTATACACAGATTGCCGTGTGGGTATTTCCATTTGTATATAGATGGCATTGAAGATATTTCCATGTTTATACAGATGGTGGTGTAGATATTTCCATGTTTACACAGATGACTTTGTAGGTTTTTCCATGTTTATACAGATGGCGGTGTAGATATTTCCATGTTTATAAAGATAGCTGTGTAGATATTTCCATGTTTATACAGATAGCGGTGTAGATATTTCCATGTTTATACAGATAGCGGTGTAGATATTTCCATATTTACACAGATAACGGTGTAGAAATTTCCATGTTTATACAGATAGCGGTTTAAATATTTCCATGTTTACAGATCACGGTGTAGATATTTCCATGTTTACAGAGATAGCTGTGTAGAAATTTCCATGGTTATTCAGATAGCTGTGTAGATATTTCCATGTTTATAAAGACCGCGGTGTAGATATTTCCATGTTTATACAGATCACGGTGTTGATATTTCCATGTTTATATAGATAGCGGTGAAGATATTTCCGTGTTTTTACAGATATCGGTGTAGATATTTCCATGTTTACACAGATTGCCCTGTAGATCTTTCCATCTTTCTACAGACGGCATTGTAGATATTTCCTTGTTCACCCAGATGGCGGTGTAGATGTTTCCATGTTTATACAGATGGCGGAGTAGTTAGTTCCATGTTTATGGACATGGCAGTGTAGATATTTTCATGTTTATAGAGTTGGAGGTGTAGATATTTCCATGTTTATAGAGATAGCAGTGTAGATATTTACATGTTTATACAGATGGCTGTGTAGACATTTCCATGTGTATACAGATGGCATTGTAGATATTTCCATGCTTATGCAGATGACTGTAAAGTTACTTCCATGTTTTTACAGATGGCAGTGCAGATATTTCCATGTTTATAGAGATAGCGGTGTAGATATTTATATGTTTGTAGAGATGGAGGTGTTGATATTACCATCTATACAGAGATGGCCATGTAGATATTTCCATGTTTGTACAGATGGCGGCATAGATATTTCCATGGACATGCTGATGGCGGTGTAGATATTTCCATGTTTATACAGATAGCGGTGTAGGTATTTCCATGTTTACACAGATGGTGGTGTAGATATTCCCGTGTTTATACACATGGCGGAGTAGATCCTTCCATCTTTATGGAGATGGCAGTGGAAATATTTTCATGTTTATAGAGATGGCGGTGTAGATATTTCCATATTTATAGAGATAGCGGTGTAGATATTTCCATCTTTCTACAGATGGCAGTGTAGATATTTCCATGTTTATACAGATGGCCGTGTAGATATTTCCATATTTATACAGATGTCTGTGTAGATATTTCCATGTGTATACAGATGGTATTGTAGATACTTCCATGTTTATACATATGGTGCTTCAGATATTTCCATGTTTATTCAGATGACTGTGTAGATATTTCCATGTTTTTACAGATGGCAGTGTAGATATTTCAATGTTTATAGAGATGGCACTGTAGATATTTCCATGTTTAAGCAGATACCGGTGTAGATATTTCCATGTTTATACAGACCGCAGTGTAGATATTTCCATGTTTATAGAGATAGCAGTGTAGATATTTCCATGTTTGTACAGATGGCGGTGTTGATGTTTCCATCTGTACACCGATTGCCGTGTGGGTATTTCCATTTGTATACAGATGGCATTGAAGATATTTCCATGTTTATACAGATGGTGGTGTAGATATTTCCATGTTTACACAGATGACTTTTTAGGTTATTCCATGTTTATACAGATGGCGTTGTAGATATTTCCATTTTTATAGAGATAGCTGTGTAGATATTTCCATGTTTATACAGATAGCGGTGTAGATATTTCCATGTTTAAACAGATAGCGGTGTAGATATTTCCATCTTTACACAGATAACGGTGTAGAAATTTCCATGTTTATACAGATAGCGGTGTAAATATTTCCATGTTTACAGATCACGGTGTAGATATTTCCATGTTTATAGACATAGCTGTGTAGATATTTCCATGTTTATACAGATAGCTGTGTAGATATTTCCATGTTTATAAAGACCGCGGTGTAGATATTTCCATCTTTATACAGATCGTGGTGTAGATATTTCCATGTTTATATAGATAGCGGTGTAGATATTTCCATGTTTTTACAGATATCGGTGAAGATATTTCCATGTTTACACTGATTGCCGTGTAGATATTTCCATCTTTCTAAAGATGGCATTGTAGATATTTCCATGTTTATACAGATGGCGGTGTAGATATTTCCGTGTTTATACACATGGCGGAGTAGATACTTCCATCTTTATGGAGATGGCAGTGGAAATATTTTCATGTTTATAGAGATGGCGGTGTAGATATTTCCATATTTATAGAGATAGCGGTGTAGATATTTCCATCTTTCTACAGATGGCAGTGTAGATATTTCCATGTTTATACAGATGGCCGTGTAGATATTTCCATATTTATAAAGATGTCTGTGTAGATATTTCCATGTGTATACAGATGGTATTGTAGATACTTCCATGTTTATACGTATGGTGCTTTAGATATTTCCATGTTTATTCAGATGACTGTGTAGATATTTCCATGTTTTTAGAGATGGCAGTGTAGATATTTCAATGTTTATAGAGATGGCGCTGTAGATATTTCCATGTTTAAACAAATACCGGTGTACATATTTCCATGTTTATACAGACCGCAGTGTAGATATTTCCATGTTTATAGAGATAGCAGTGTAGATATTTCCATGTTTGTACAAATGGCGGTGTTGATGTTTCCATCTATACACCGATTGCCGTGTGGGTATTTCCATTTGTATACAGATGGCATTGAAGATATTTCCATGTTTATACAGATGGTGGTGTAGATATTTCCATGTTTACACAGATGACTTTGTAGGTTATTCCATGTTTATACAGATGGCGGTGTAGATATTTCCATGTTTATAGAGATAGCTGTGTAGATATTTCCATGTTTATACAGATAGCGGTGGAGATATTTCCATGTTTAAACAGATAGCGGTGTAGATATTTCCATATTTACACAGATAACGGTGTAGAAATTTCCATGTTTATACAGATAGCGGTGTAAATATTTCCATGTTTACAGATCACGGTGTAGATATTTCCATGTTTATAGAGATAGCTGTGTAGAAATTTCCATGTTTATGCAGATAGCTGTGCAGATATTTCCATGTTTATAAAGACCGCGGTGTAGATATTTCCATGTTTATATAGATAGCGGTGTAGATATTTCCATGTTTTTACAGATATCGGTGTAGATATTTCCATGTTTACACAGATTGCCGTGTAGATATTTCCATCTTTCTACAGACGGCATTGTAGATATTTCCTTGTTCACCCAGATGGCGGTGTAGATGTTTCCATGTTCATACAGATGGCGGAGTGGTTAGTTCCATGTTTATGGACATGGCAGTGTAGATATTTCCATGTTTATAGAGTTGGCGGTGTAGATATTTCCATGTTCATAGAGATAGCAGTGTAGATATTTACATGTTTATACAGATGGCTGTGTAGATATTTCCATGTGTATACAGATGGCATTGTAGATATTTCCATGTTTATGCAGATGACTGTAAAGTTACTTCCATGTTTTTACAGGTGGCAGTGCAGATATTTCCATGTTTATACAGATGGCGGTGTAGATATTTCCGTGTTTATATACATGGTGGTGTAGATATTACCATGTTTATACAGATAGCGGTGTAGATATTTCCATGTATATACAGAGCGTGGTGAAGATATTTCCATGTTTACACAGATCACGGTGTAGATATTTCCATGTTTGTACAGATCGCGGTGTAGATATTTCCATGTTTATACAGATAGTGATGAAGATATTTCCATGTTTATACAGATAGCGGTGTAGTTATTTCCATGTTTTTGGAGATAGCGGTGTAGGTATTTCCATGTTTATAGACATAGCGGTGTAGATATTTCCATGTTGATACAGATGGCGTTGTAGATATTACCATGTTTATACCGATAGCGGTGTTGGTATTTCCACGTTTATACAGATAGCGATGTAGATATTTCCATGTTAATGCAGCTCACGGTGCAGATATTTATATCTTTATAAAGATGGCATTGTAGATATTTCCTTGATCACACAGATGGCGATGTAGATGTTTCCATGTTTATACAGATGGCGGAGTAGTTAGTTCCATGTTTATGGAGATGGCAGTGTAGATATTTTCATGTTTATAGAGATGGCGGTGTAGATATTTCTATGTTTATAGAGATAGCAGTGTCGATATTTACATGTTTATACACATGGCTGTGTAGATATTTCCATCTTTATACAGATGGCGGTGTAGATATTTCCATGTTTATACAGATAACTTTGTAAGAATTTCCATGTTTATACAGATGGCGGTGTAGATATTTCCATGTTTATACAGATAGTGGTGTAGATATTTCCATGTGTATACAGATGGCATTGTAGATATTTCCATGTTTATACAGATGACTGTATACGTATTTCCATGTTTTTACAGATGGCAGTGCAGATATTTCCATGTTTATAGAGATAGCTGTGTAGATATTTCCATGTTTCCACAGACGGCGGTGTTGATATTTCCATCTATACACAGATGGCCGTGTAGATATTTCCATGTATACACACATGGCTGTGAAGATATTTCCATGTTTATACAGATGGCGGTGTAGATATTTCCATGTTTATACAGATAAATTTGTAAGTATTTCCATGTTTATGCAGATGGCGGTGTAGATATTTCGATGTTTATAGAGATAGCAGTGTAGATATTTCCATGTTTATACAGATAGCGGTGTAGTTGTTTCCATATTTATACTGATCGTGGTGTAGATATTTCCATGTTTATAGAGATGGCGGTGTAGATATTTCCATGTTCATAGAGATAGCGGTGCTGATTTTTCCATGTTTATAGTTATAGCGCTGTGGATATTTCCATGTTTATACAGATAGGGGTGTAGATATTACCATGTTTATAGAGATGGCGGTGTAGATATTTCCATGTATATACAGATCACGGTGTAGATATTTGCTTGTTTATACAAATAGCGGTGTAGTTATTTCCATGTTTATACAGATAGCGGTGTAGATATTTCCATGTATATACAGATGGCTGTGTAGATATTTCCACGTTTATACCGATGGCTGTGTAGATATTTCCAGGTTTACAGATGACTTTGAAGGTATTTCCATGGTTATACAGATGGCGGTGTAGATATTTCCATGTTTATAGAGATAGCTGTGTAGATATTTCCATGTTTATACAGATAGCGGTGTAGATATTTCCATGTTTATGCAGATCGCGGTGTAGATATTTCAATGTTTATACAGATCGCGGTGTAGTTATTTCCATGTTTATACTGATAGCGGTGTAGATATTTCCATGTTTTTGCAGATATCGGTGTAGATATTTCCATGTTTACACAGATTGCGGGGTAGATATTTCCATCTTTCTACAGACGGCATTTTAGATATTTCCATGTGTATATAGATGGCGGTGTAGATATTTCCATGTTTATATAGTTGGTGGTGTAGATATTACCATGTTTATACAGATAGCGCTGTGGATATTTCCATGTATATACAGATCGTGGTGAAGATATTTCCATGTTTATACAGATCGCGGTGTATATATTTCAATGTTTATATAGATGGTGGTGTAGATATTACCATGTTTATGCAGCTCGAGGTGCAGATATTTTTATCTTTATACAGATGGTATTGTAGATATTTCCGTGTTCACACAGATGGCAGTGTAGATCTTTCCATGTTTATACAGATGGCGGAGTAGTTAGTTCCATATTTATGGAGATGGCAGTGTAGATAATTTCATGTTTATAGAGATGGCGGTGTAGATATTTCCATGTTTATAGAGATAGCCGTGGAGATATTTACATGTTTATACAGATGTCTGTGTAGATATTTCCATGTGTATACAGATGGCATTGTAGATATTTCCATGTTTATACAGATGACTGTATACGTATTTCCATGTTTTTACAGATGGCAGTGCAGATATTTCCATGTTTATAGAGATAGCGATGTAGATATTTCCATGTTTCTTCAGATGGCGGTGTTGATATTTCCATCTATACACAGATGGCCATTTAGATATTTCCATGTTTATACAGATGGCGGCGTAGATATTTCCATGGACATGCAGATGGCGGTGTAGATATTTCCATGTTTAAACAGATAGCGGTGTAGATATTTCCATGTTTACACAGATAGTGGTGTAGATATTTCCGTGTTTATACACATGGCAGAGTAGATACTTCCATCTTTATGGAGATGGCAGTGGAAATATTTTCATGTTTATAGAGATGGCGGTGTAGATATTTCCTTATTTATAGAGATAGCGGTGTAGATATTTCCATCTTTCTACAGATGGCAGTGTAGATATTTCCATGTTTATACAGATGTCGGTGTAGATATTTCAATATTTATACAGATGTCTGTGTAGATATTTCCATGTGTATACAGATGGTATTGTAGGTATTTCCAAGTTTATACAGATGGTGGTGAAGATATTTCCATGTTTATTCAGATGACTGTGTAGATATTTCCATGTTTTTACAGATGGCAGTGTCGATATTTCAGTGTTTATAGAGATGGCGCTGTAGATATTTCCATGTTTATACAGATATCGGTGTAGTTATTTCCATGTTTACACAGATAGCGGTGTAGATATTTCCATCTTTCTACAGATGGCAGTGTAGATATTTCCATGTTTATACAGATGTCGGTGTAGATATTTCAATATTTATACAGATGTCTGTGTAGATATTTCCATGTGTATTCAGATGGTATTGTAGGTATTTCCATGTTTATATAGATGGTGGTGAAGATATTTCCATGTTTATTCAGATGACTGTGTAGATATTTTCATGTTTTTACAGATGGCAGTGTAGATATTTCAATGTTTATAGAGATGGCGCTGTAGATATTTCCATGTTTATATAGATAACGGTGGAGATATTTCCATGTTTATACAGAGAGCAGTGGAGATATTTCCATGTTTATACACATAGCGGTGTACATATTTCCATGATTATAGAGACAGCGGTGTAGGTATTTCCATGTTTATGCAGATTGCGGTTCAGATATTTCCATGTTTACACAGATGCCTAGGCAGATATTTCCAAATTTATACAGAGGGCTGTGTAGATATTTCTATGTTTATACAGAAGACGGTGTAGATATTTAAATGTTCCTACACATGACTGTGTAGGTATTTCCATGTTTATACAGCTGTCTTTGTAGATATTTCCATGTTTATAGAGATAGCGGTGCAGATATTTCCATGTTTATACAGATAGCGGTGTATATATTTCCATGTTTATACAGTTCATGGTGTAGGTATTTCCATGTTAATGCAGATACCAGTGTAGATATTTCCATGTTTATACAGACCGCAGTGTAGATATTTCCATGTTTATAGAGATAGCAGAGTAGATATTTCCATGTTTGTACAGATGGCGGTGTTGATGTTTCCATCTATACACAGATTGCCGTGTAGGTATTTCCATGTGTATGGAGATGGCATTGAAGATATTTCCATGTTTATACAGATGGTGGTGTAGATATTTCCATGTTTACACAGATGACTGTATAGGTATTTCCATGTTTATACAGATGGCGGTGTAGATATTTCCATGTTTATATAGATGGCGGTTTAGATATTTCCATGTTTATGTAGTTGGTGGTGCAGATATTACCATGTTTATACAGATAGAGGTGTAGATATTTCCATGTATATACAGATCGCGGTGTAGATATTTCCATGTTTATAGAGATAGCGGTGTAGATATTTCTATGTTTCCACAGATGGCGGTGTTGATATTTCCATCTATACACAGATGACCGTGTAGATATATCCATGTTTATACAGATGGCGGTGCAGATATTTCCGTGGATATGTAGATGGTGGTGTAGATATTTCCATGTTTATACAGATAGCGGTGTAGTTATTTCCATGTTTATATAGATAGCGGTGTAGATATTTCCATGTATATACACATGGCTGTGTAGATATTTCCGTGTTTATACAGATGGCGGTGTAGATATTACCATGTTTATACAGATAACTTTGTAAGTATTTCCATGTTTATACAGAGGGCTGTGTAGATATTTCGATGTTTATAGAGATTGCAGTGGAGATATTTCCAGGTTCATACAGATAGCGGTGTAGATATTTCCATGATTATACTTATCGTGGTGTAGATATTTCCATGTTTATAGAGATGGCTGTGTAGATATTTCCATGTTCATAGAGATAGCGGTGTTGATTTTTCCTTGTTTACAGAGATACCAGTGTGGATATTTCCATGTTTATACAGACAGGGGTGTAGATATTTCCATGTTTATAGAGATGGCGGTTTAGATATTTCCATGTTTATACAGATCACGGTGTAGATATTTGCTTGTTTATACAAATAGCGGTGTGGTTATTTCCATGTTTATACAGCTAGCGGTGTAGATATTTCCATGTATATACAGATGGCTGTGTAGATATTTCCATGTTTATACCAATGGCTGTGTAGATTTTTCCATGTTTATACAGATTACTTTGTAGCTATTTCCATGTTTATACAGATGGCGGTGTAGGTATTTCCATGTTTATAGAGATAGCTGTGTAGATATTTCCATGTTTATACAGATAGCGGTGTAGATATTTCCATGTTTATACAGATCGCGGTGTAGATATTTCCATGTTTATACAGATAGCGGTGTAGATATTTCCATGTTTTTACAGATATCGGTGTAGATATTTCCATGTTTACACAGATTGCGGTGTAGATATTTCCATCTTTCTACAGATGGCATTTTAGATATTTCCATGTTTATATAGATGGCGGTTTAGATATTTCCAAGTTTATGTAGATGGTGGTGTAGATATTACCATGTTTATACAGATAGCGATGTAGATATTTCCATGTATATACAGATCGTGGTGAAGATATTTCCATATTTATACAGATCGTGGTGTAGATATTTCCATGTTTATACAGATCGCGGTGTAGATATTTCCATGTTTATACAGATAGCGGTGTAGATATTTCCATGTTTATAGAGATAGCGGTGTAGGTAGTTCCACGTTTATAGACATAGCGGTGTACATATTTCCATGTTTATATAGATGGCGTTGTAGATATTTCCAGGTTTATACCGATAGCGGTGTTGGTATTTCCACGTTTATACAGATAGCGATGTAGATATTTCCATGTTTATACAGCTCGCGGAGCAGATATTTATTTCTTTATACAGATGGCATTGTAGATATTTCATTGTTCACACAGATGGCGGTGTAGGTGTTTCCATGTTTATACAGATGGCAGAGAAGTTAGCTCCATATTTATGGAGATGGCAGTGTAGATATTTTCATGTTTATAGAGATGGCGGTGTAGATATTTCCATGTTTATAGAGATAGCAGTGTAGATATTTACATGTTTATACAGATGGCTGTGTAGGTATTTCCATGTTTATACAGATAGCGGTGAAGTTATTTCCATGTTAACACAGATGGTGGTGCAGATATTTCCGTGTTTACACACATGGCGGAGTAGATACTTCCATCTTTATGGAGATGGCAGTGTTGATATTTTCATGTTTATAGAGATGGCGGTGTAGATATTTCCATTTTTATAGAGATAGCGGTGTAGATATTTCCATCTTTCTACAGATGGCAGTGTAGATATTTCCATGTTCATACAGATGGCCGTGTAGTTATTTCCATATTTATACAGATGTCTGTGTAGATATTTCCATGTGTATACAGACGGTATTGTAGGTATTTCCATGTTTATACAGATGGTGGTGTAGATATTTCCTTGTTTATACAGTTGGCGGTGTAGATATTTCCATGTTTTTACAGATGGCAGTGTAGATCTGTCAATGTTTATAGAGATGGCGCTGTAGATATTTCCATGTTTATACAGATAACGGTGCAGATATTTCCATGTTTAAACAGAGAGCAGTGGAGATATTTCCATGTTTATACACATAGCGGTGTACATATTTCCATGTTTATAGAGACAGCGGTGTAGGTATTTCCATGTTTATACAGATAGCGGTGCAGATATTTCCATGTTTACACAGATGCCTATGCAGATATTTCCATATTTATACAGAGGGCTTTGTAGATATTTCTAAGTTTATACAGATGGCAGTGAAGATATTTAAATGTTCCTACACATGAATGTGTAGGTATTTCCATGTTTATACAGATGACTTTGTAGAAATTTCCATGTTTATAGAGATAGCAGTGCAGTTATTTCCATCTTTATACAGATAGCGGTGTATATATTTCCATGTTTATACAGATCATGGTGTAGATATTTCCATATTTATACAGATACCGGTGTAGATATTTCCATGTTTATACAGACCGCAGTGTAGATATTTCCTTGTTTATAGAGATAGCAGTGTAAATATTTCCATGTTTGTACAGATGGCGGTGTTGATGTTTCCATCTATACACAGATTGACGTGTAGGTATTTCCATGTGTACACAGATGGCATTGAAGATATTTCCATGTTTATACAGATGGTGGTGTAGATATTTCCATGTTTACACAGATGACTGTATAGGTATTTCCATGTTTATACAGATAGCGGTGCAGATATTTCCATGTTTATAGAGATAGCGGAGTAGATATTTCCACATTTCAACAGTTAACGGAGTAGAAATTTCCATGTTTATAACGATAGCGGTGTAATTATTTCCATGTTTATACAGATCACGGTGTAGTTATTTCCATGTTTATAGAGATAGATGTGTAGATATTTCCATATTTATACAGATAGCGGTGTAGATATTTCTATGTTTATACAGACTGCGGTGTAGATATTTCCATGTTTATACAGATAGCGGTGCTGATATTTCCATGTTTGTACAGATGGTGGTGTTGATATTTCCATCTATACACAGATGACCGTGTAGATATTTCCATGTTTATACAGATGGCGGCACAGATATTTCCATGGATATGTAGATGGCGGTGTAGAAATTTCCATGTTTATACAGATCACGGTGTAGATATTTCCTTGTTTATACAAATAGCGGTGTAGTTATTTCCATGTGTATACAGATAGCGGTGTAGATATTTCCATGTATATACAGATGGCTGTGTAGATATTTCCATGTTTATACAGATGGCTGTGTAGATATTTCCATGTTTATACAGATGAGTATGAAGTTATTTCCATGTTTATACAGATGGCGGTGTAGATATTTCCAGATTTATAGAGATAGCTGTGTAGATATTTCCATGTTTATACAGAGAGCGGTGTAGATATTTCCATGTTTATACAGATCGCAGTGTAGATATTTCCATGTTTATACAGACCGCAGTGTAGATATTTCCATGTTTATACAGATAGCGGTGTAGGTATTTCCATGTTTTTACAGATAGCGGTGTAGATATTTCCATGTTTACACAGATTGCGGTGTAGATACTTCCATCTTTCTACAGACGGCATTGTAGATATTTCCATGTTTGTACAGATGTCGGTGTAGATATTTCCATCTTTATATAGATGGTGATGTAGATATTACCATGTTTATACAGGTAGCGGTGTAGATTTTTCCATATTTATACAGATTGTGGTGAAGATATTTCCATGTTTATAGAGATAGCGGTGTAGATATTTCCATGTTTATGCAGATAGCGGTGTAGATATTTCCATGTTTATACAGATCACGGTGTAGATATTTCCAAGTTTATAGAGATAGCGGTGTAGATATTTCCATGTTTATACAGATAGCGTTGTAGATATTTCCATGTTTATACAGACTGTGGTGTAGATATTTCCATGTTTATACAGATAGCGGTGCAGATATTTCCATGTTTGTACAGATGGCGGTGTTGATATTTCCATCTATACACAGATGACCGTGTAGATATTTCCATCTTTATACAGATGGCGGCGCAGGTATTTCCATGGATATGTAGATGGCGGTGTAGATATTTCCATGTTTTTACAGATAGCGGTGTAGTTATTTCCATGTTTACATGGATAGTGGTGTAGATACTTCCATGTATATACACATGGCTGTGTAGATATTTCCATGTTTATACAGATGGCTGTGTAGATATTTCCATGTTTATACAGATGAGTATGTAGGTATTTCCATGTTTATACAGATGGCGGTGTAGATATTTCCAGATTTATAGAGATAGCTGTGTAGATATTTCCATGTTTATACAGAGATCGGTGTAGATATTTCCATGTTTATACAGATCGCGGTGTAGATATTTCCATGTTTATACAGACCGCACTGTAGATATTTCCATGTTTATACAGATAGCGGTGTAGGTATTTCCACGTTTTTACAGATAGCGGTGTAGATATTTCCATGTTTACACAGATTGCGGCGTAGATATTTCCATCTTTCTACAGACGGCATTGTAGATATTTCCATGTTTGTACAGATGTCGGTGTAGATATTTCCATCTTTATATAGATGGGAATGTAGATATTACCATGTTTATACAGGTAGCTGTTTAGATTTTTCCATATTTATACAGATTGTGGTGAAGATATTTCCATGTTTATAGAGATACCGGTGTAGATATTTCCATGTTTATGCAGATAGCGGTGTAGATATTTCCATGTTTATACAGATCACGGTGTAGATATTTCCAAGTTTATAGAGATAGCGGTGTAGATATTTCCCTGTTTATACAGATAGCGGTGTAGATATTTCCATGTTTGTACAGATGGCGGTGTTGATAATTCCATCTATACACAGATGACCTTGTAGATATTTCCATCTTTATACAGATGGCGGCGCAGGTATTTCCATGGATATGTAGATGGCGGTGTAGATATTTCCATGTTTATACAGATAGCGGTGTAGTTATTAACATGTTTACATGGATAGTGGTGTAGATATTTCCATGTATATACACATGGCTGTGTAGATATTTCCATGTTTATACGGAAGGCGTTGTAGATATTTCCATGTTTATACAGAGAACTTTGTAAGTATTTCCATGTTTATACAGATGGCAGTGTAGATATTTCGATGTTTATAGAGATAGCAGTGGAGATATTTCCATGTTTATACAAATAGCCGAGTAGTTATTTCCATGTTTATATATACAGCGTTGTAGATATTTCCATGTATATACACATGGCTGTTTAGATATTTCCATGTTTATACAGATGGCGGTGTAGATATTTCCATGTTTATACAGATAACTTTGTAAGTATTTCCATATTTATACAGATGGCGTTGTAGTTATTTTGATGTTTATAGAGATAGCAGAGGAGATATTTCCATGTTTATGCAGATAGCGGTGTAGATATTTCCATGTTTATAGAGATGGCGGTGTAGATATTTCCATGTTCATAGAGATAGCGGTGTTGATTTTTCCGTGTTTATAGAGATAGCGGTGTGGATATTTCCATGTTTATACAGATAGGGGTGTAGATATTTCCATGTTTATAGAGATAGCGTTGTAGATATTTCCATGTTTATATAGATCACGGTGTAGATATTTCCATGTTTATACAGATCATGGTGTAGATATTTCCATGTTTATACATATCGCGGTGTTGATATTTCCATGTTTATAGGGAGAGCCGTGCAAATATTTCCACATTTATACAGATAGCGGTGTAGTTATTAGCATGTTTATACAGATAGCGGTGTAGATATTTCCATGTATAAACAGATGTCTGTGTATATATTTCCATGTTTAAACAGATAGCGGTGTAGATATTTCCTTGTTTATACAAATAGCGGTGTAGTTATTCCCATGTTTATACAGATAGCGGTGTAGATATTTCCATGTATATACAGATGGCTGTGCAGATATTTCCATGTTTATACAGATAGCAGTGGAGATATTTCCATGTTTATACAGATAGCGGTGTAGATATTTCCATGTTTATAATGATCGTGGTGTAGATATTTCCATGTTTATAGAGATGGCGGTGTAGATATTTCCATGTTCATAGAGATAGCGGTGTTGATTTTTCCATGTTTATAGAGATAGCGGTGTGGATATTTCCATGTTTATACAGATAGGGGTGTAGATATTTCCATGTTTATAGACATGGTGGTGTAGTTATTTCCATGTTTACACTGATCACGGTGTAGATATTTCCTTGTTTATACTAATAGCGGTGTAGTTATTTCCATGTTTGTACAGATAGCGGTGTAGATATTTCCATGTATATACACATGGCTGTGTAGATATTTCCATGTATATACAGATGGCTGTGTAGATATTTCCATGTTTATACTGATGACTTTGTAGGTATTTCTATGTTTATACAGTTGGCGGTGAAGTTATTTCCATGTTTATAGAGACAGCTGTGTAGATATTTCCATGTTTACAGAGATAGCATTGTACATATTTCCCTGTTTATACAGATTGTGGTGTAGTTATTTCCATGTTGATACTGATAGCGGTGTAGATATTTCCATCTTTATACAGGTAGCGGTGTAGAAATTCCCAAGTTGATACAGATCGCTTTGTAGACATTTCCATCTTTCTACAGATGTCAGTGTAGATATTTCCAAATTTATACAGACGGCAGTGTAGATATTTCCATGTTTATACAGATATCTTTGTAGATATTTCCATGTTTATGAAGATGGCGGTGTAGATATTTCCATCTTTATAGAGATGGCGGTGAAGTTATTTCTACGTTTATAGAGATAGCGTTGTAAATATCTCCATGTTTATTGAGATGATGGTGTAAGTATTTTCATGTTAATAGAGATAGCGGTGTAGATATTTCCATGTTTATACAGATAACGTTGTTGGTATTTCCATGTTTGTACAGATAGCGGTGTAGCTATTTCCATGTTTATACAGCTCGCGGTGTAGATATTTCCATCTTTACACACAGATGTCAGTGTAGATATTTCCATGTTTATACAGATAGCGGTGTAGATATTTCCATATCTATAGAGATAGCGGTGTAGTTATTTCCATCTTTATACAGATTGCGGTGTAGATATTTCCATCTTTATACAGATGGCGGTGTAGATATTTCCATATTTATACAGATGGCAGTGAAGATATTTCCATGTTTATACAGATAGTGGTGTAGATATTTCCATGTTTATACAGATGGTGGTGTAGATACATTCATGTTTCTGAAGATGGCGGTGTAGATATTTTCATGTTTATAGAGATGGAGGTGTAGATATTTCCATGTATATAGAGATAGCAGTGTAGATATTTTCATGTTTATAGGGAAAGCGGTGTAGGTATTTCCATGTTTATAGAGACAGCGGTGTAGATATTTCCATATTTATACAGATATTGGTGTAGGTATTTCCATGTTTATACAGATTTCGGTGTAGATATTTCCATGTTTCTACAAATGGCGGTGTAGATATTTCCTTGTTTATACAGACAGCGGTGTATATATTTCCATGTTTATACAGGTAGCGGTGTAGATGTTTCCAAGTTTACAGAGATAGCGGTGTAGTTATTTCCTTCTTTGCACTGATTGCCGTGTAGATATTTCCATGTTTACGCAGATAGCTGTGTAGATATTTCCAAGTTTACACAGATAGCTGTGTAGATATTTCCACGTTTACACACATACCGTGGTAGATATTTCCATGTTTATACAGATAGCGGTGTAGATATTTCCATGTTTATAGAGATAGCGGTGTAGATATTTCCATGTTTACAGATAGCGGTGGATATATTTCCCTGTTTATACAGATAGCGATGTAGATATTTCCATGTTTATACAGATAACGGTGTAGATATTTCCATGTTTATACAGATGGCTGTGTAGATATTTCCATGTTTGTACAGATGGCAGTGTAGATATTTCCATGTTTTTCAAATGGGGCTGTAGATATTTCCATGTTTATACAGATGGCACTGTAGATATTTCCATGTTTATACAGATAGCTGTGTTGATATTTCCGTGTTTACAGAGATATCGGTGTACATTTTTCCATCTTTGCACAGATTGCGGTGTAGGTATTGCCAAATTACACAGTCTGCGGTGTAGATATTTCCAAGTTTACAGAGATAGCTGTGTAGATATTTCCGTGTTTACAGATATAGCATTGTAGATATTTCCATGTTTATACAGATTGCGGTGTAGTTATTTCCATGTTGATACAGATAGTGGTGTAGATATTTCCATGTTTATACAGGTAGTGGTGTAGAAATTTCCATGTTTATACAGATCACTTTGTAGACATTTCCATCTTTCTACAGATGTCATTGTAGATATTTCCAAGTTTATACAGATGGCAGTGTAGATATTTCCATGTTTATACAGATGTGTGTGTAGATATTTCCATGTATATGCAGATGGCGATGTAGATATTTCCATGTTTATAGGGATGGCGGTGTAGTTATTTCTATGTTTATAGAGATAGCGGTGTAAATATTTCCATGCTTATAGAGATGGTGGTGTAAGTATTTTCATGTTTATAGAGATAGCGGTGTAGATATTTCCATGTTTATACAGATAACGGTACTGTTATTTCCATGTTTATAGTGATAGCGGTGTAGATATTTCCATGTTTACGCAGATAGCATTGTATATATTTCCATGTTTATACAGATAGCGGTGTAGATATTTCCATGTTCATACAGAAAGCGGTGTAGATATTTCCATGTTCATACAGATAGCAGTGTAGGTATTTCCCTGTTTATACAGATAGCGGTGTAGATATTTCCATCTTTATACAGATGGCAGTGTAGATATTTGCATGTTTATACAGATAGTGGTGTAGATATTTACATTTCTAAAGAGGTAGCGGTGTAGCTATTTCCATATTTATAAAGATTGCGGTGTAGATATTTCCATCTTTATACAGATGGCGGTGTAGATATTTCCATGTTTATACAGATAGAAGTGAAGATATTTCCATGTTTATACAGACAGTGGTGTAGATATTTCCAAGTTTATAGAGATGGCGGTGTAGATACATCCAAGTTTCTGAAGATGGCGATGTAGATATTTTCATGTTTATAGAGATGGCAGTGTAGATATTTCCATGAATATAGAGATTGCAGTGTAGATATTTCCATGTTTATAGAGATAGCGGTGTAGATGTTTCCATATTTATACAGATAGCGGTGTAGGTATTTCCATGTTTATTCAGAATGCGGTGTAGATATTTCCATGTTTCTACAGATGGCGGTGTAGATATTTCCTTGTTTATACAGACAGCGGTGTAGATATTTCCATGTTTATACAGGTAGCCGTGTAGATATTTCCATGTTTACAGAGATAGCGGTGTAGGTATTTCCATCTTTGCATAGATTGCGGTGTAGGTATTGCCAAATTTACACAGATAGCGGTGTAGATATTTCCAAGTTTACACAGATAGCTGTGTAGATATTTCCATGTTTACAGAGATAGCATTGTACTTATTTCCATGTTTATACAGATAGTGGTGTAGTTATTTCCATGTTGACACAGATAGCAGTGTAGGTATTTCCATGTTTATACAGGTAGCGGTGTAGAAATTCCCATGTTGATACAGATCGCTTTGTAGACATTTCAATCTTTCTACAGATGTCAGTGTTGATATTTCCAAGTTTATACAGACGGCAGTGTAGATATTTCCATGTTTATACAGATGTCTGTTTAGATATTTCCATGTTTATGAAGATGGCGGTGTAGATATTTCCATGTTTATAGAGATGGCGGTGTAGTTATTTCTATGTTTATAGAGATAGCATTGTAAATATCTCCATGTTTATAGATATGATGGTGTAAGTATTTTCATGTTTATAGAGATAGTGGTGTAGATATTTCCATGTTTATACAGATAACGGTGTTGGTATTTCCATGTTTGTACAGATAGCGGTGTAGCTATTTCCATGTTTATACAGCTCGCGGTGTAGATATTTCCATCTTTATACAGATGGCAGTGTAGATATTTCCATGTTTCTACAGATAGCGGTGTAGAACCTTGCATGTCTATAGAGATAGCGGTGTAGGTATTTCCATATTTATACTGATTGCGGTGTACATATTTCCAAATTTATACAGATGGCGGTGTAGATATTTCCATGTTTATCCAGATGGCAGTGAAGATATTTCCATGTTTATACAGATAGTGGTGTAGATATTTCCATGTTTATACAGATGGCGGTGTAGATATATCCATGTTTCTGAAGATGGCGGTGTAGATATTTCCATGTTTATACAGATGTCTGTGTTGATATTTCCATGTTTATGCAGATAGCGGTGTAGATATTTCCATGTTCATAGAGATGGCGGTATAGTTATTTCTAAGTTTATAGAGATAGCGGTGTAAATATTTTCATGTTTATAGAGATGGTGGTGTAAGTATTTTCATGTTTATTGAGATAGCCGTGTAGGTATTTCCATGTTTATACAGATAGCGGTGTTGGTATTTCCATCCTTATACAGATAGCGGTGAGATATTTCCATGTTTATAAAGCTCGCGGTGTAAATATTTCCATCTTTATACAGATGGCAGTGTAGATATTTCCATGTTTATACAGATAGCGGTGTAGATATTTCCATGTGTATAGAGATAGCGGTGTAGTTATTTCCATATTTATACAGATTGCGGTGTAGATATTTCCATCTTTATACAGATGGCGGTGTAGATATTTCCATGTTTATACAGATGGAAGTGAAGATATTTCCATGTTTATACAGATAGTGGTGTAGATATTTCCATGTTTATACAGATGGCGGTGTAGATACATTCATGTTTCTGAAGATGGCGGGGTAGATATTTTCATGTTTATAGAGATGGAGGTGTAGATATTTCCATGTATATAGTGATAGCAGTGTAGATATTTTCATGTTTATAGATAAAGCGGTGTAGGTATTTCCATATTTATAGAGATAGCGGTGTAGTTATTTCCATATTTATACAGATAGTGGTGTAGTTATTTCCGTGTTTCTACAGATGGCGGTGTAGATATTTCCTTGTTTATACAGACAGCGGTGTAGATATTTCCATGTTTATACAGGTAGCGGTGTAGATATTTCCAAGTTTACAGAGATAGCGGTGTAGTTATTTCCATCTTTGCACAGATTGCCATGTAGATATTTCCATGTTTACGCAGATAGTTGTGTAGATATTTTCAAGTTTACACAGATAGCTGTGTAGATATTTCCATGTTTACACACATACCGTGGTAGATATTTCCATGTTTATACAGACTGCGGTTTAGATATGTCCATGACTATACAGATAGCGGTGTAGATATTTTCATGTTTATACAGATAGCGGTGGAGATATTTCCATGTTTATAGAGACTGCGGTTTAGATATTTCCATGTTTATACAGATAGCGGTGTAGATATTTCCATGTTTACAGAGATAGCAGTGTAGATATTTCCATCTTTGCACAGATTGCTGTGTAGATATATCCATTTTTACACAGATAGCTGTGTAGATATTTCCAAGTTTACACAGATAGCTGTGTAGATATTTCCACGTTTACGCAGATAGCATTGTATATATTTCCATGTTTATACAGATAGCGGTGTAGATATTTCCATGTTTATAAAGAAAGTGTTGTAGATATTTCCATGTTTATACAGATAACGGTGTAGATATTTCCATGTTTATAGAGATAGCGGAGTAGATATTTCCATGTTTATACAGATGGCTGTGTAGATATTTCCATGTTTTTACAGATGGCAGTGTAGATATTTCCATGTTTATACAGATGGCGCTGTAGATATTTCCATGTTTATACAGATGTCACTGTAGATATTTACATGTTTATACAGATAGCTGTGTAGATATTTCCAAGTTTACAGAGATAGCGGTGTAGATATTTCCATCTTTGCACAGATTGTGGTGTAGGTATTCCCAAATTTACACAGATTGCGGTGTAGATATTTCCAAGTTTACACAGATAGCTGTGTAGATATTTCCATGTTTACAGAGATAGCATTGTAGATATTTCCATGTTTATACAGATTGCGGTGTAGTTATTTCCATGTTGATACAGATAGTGGTGTAGATATTTCCATGTTTATACAGGTAGCGGTGTAGAAATTCCCATGTTTATTCAGATCGCTTTGTAGTCATTTCCATCTTTCTACAGATGTCAGTGTAGATATTTCCAAGTTTATACAGATGGTAGTGTGGATATTTCCATGTTTACACAGATGTGTGTGTAGATATTTCCATGTATGTGCAGATGGCGGTGTAGATATTTCCTTGTTTATAGGGATGGCGGTGTAGTTATTTCTATGTTTATAGAGATAGCGGTGTAAATATTTCCATGCTTATAGAGATGGTGGTGTAAGTGTTTTCATGTTTATAGATTTAGCGGTGTAGATATTTCCATGTTCATATACATAACGGTGTCGCTACTTCCACGTTTATAGAGATAGCGGTGTAGATATTTCCATGTTTACGCAGATAGCATTGTATATATTTCCATGTTTATACAGATAGCGGTGTAGATATTTCCACGTTTATACAGAAAGTGGTGTAGATATTTTGATGTTTATACAGGTAGCGGTGTAGAAATTCCCATGTTTATACAGATCGCTTTGTAGACATTTACATCTTTCTACAGATGTCAGTGTAGATATTTCCAAGTTTATACAGATGGCAGTGTAGATATTTCCATGTTTATACAGATGTGTTTGTAGATATTTCCATGTATATGCAGATGGCGGTGTAGATATTTCCTTGTTTATAGGGATGGCGGTGTAGATATTTCTATCTTTATAGAGATAGCGGTGTAAATATTTCCATGCTTATAGAGATGGTGGTGCAAGTAATTTCATGTTTATAGATTTAGCGGTGTAGATATTTCCATCTTTATACAGATAACGGTGTTGGTATTTCCATGTTTATAGAGATAGCGGTGTAGATATTTCCATCTTTACGCAGATAGCATTGTATATATTTCCATGTTTATACAGATTGCGGTGTAGATATTTCCATGTTTATACAGAAAGCGGTGTAGATATTTCCAAGTTTATACAGATAGTGGTGGAGCTATTTCCCTGTTTATACAGATAGCGGTGTAGATATTTCCATCTTTATACAGATGGCAGTGTAGATATTTCCATGTTTATACAGATTGCGGTGTAGATATTTACATGTCTATAGAGGTAGCGGTGTAGGTATTTCCATATTTATACAGATTGCGGTGTAGGTATTTCCATCTTTATACAGATGGCGGTGTGGATATTTCCATGTATATACAGATAGAAGTGAAGATATTTCCATGTTTATACAGATAGTGGTGTTGATAATTCCAAGTTTATAGAGATGGCGGTGTAGATACATCCATGTTTCTGAAGATGGCGGTGTAGTTATTTTCATGTTTATAGAGATGCCGGTGTAGATATTTCCATGTATATAGAGATAGTGGTGTAGATATTTCCATTTTTAAAGAGATAGCGGTTTAGGTATTTCCATGTTTATACAGATTGCGGCGTAGATATTTCCATGTTTCTACAGATGGCGGTGTAGAGATTTCCTTGTTTATACAGACAGCGGTGTAGATATTTCCATGTTTATACAGGTAGCGGTGTGGATATTTCCATGTTTACAGAGATAGCGGTGTAGTTATTTCCATCTTTGCACAGATTGCCGTGTAGATATTTCCATGTTTATGCAGATAGCTGTGTAGATATTTCCAAGTTTACACAGATAGCTGTGTAGATATTTCCATGTTTACACACATAGCGTTGTAGATATTTCCATGTTTATACATACTGCGGTGTAGATATGTCCATGTTTATACAGAAAGCGGTGTAGATATTTTCATGTTTATACAGATAGCGGTGGAGATATTTCCATGTTTATAGAGACTGCGGTATAGATATTTCCATGTTTATACAGATAGCGGTGTAGATATTTCCATGTTTATAGAGATAGCGTTGTAGATATTTCCATGTTTATATAGATCACGGTGTAGATATTTCCATGTTTATACAGATCATGGTGTATATATTTCCATGTTTATACATATCGCGGTGTTGATATTTCCATGTTTATAGGGAGAGCCGTGCAAATATTTCCACATTTATACAGATAGCGGTGTAGTTATTAGCATGTTTTTACAGATAGCAGTGTAGATATTTCCATGTATAAACAGATGTCTGTGTATATATTTCCATGTTTATACAGATAGCGGTGTAGATATTTCCATGTATATACAGATGGCTGTGCAGATATTTCCATGTTTATACAGATAGCAGTGGAGATATTTCCATGTTTATACAGATAGCGGTGTAGATATTTCCATGTTTATAATGATCGTGGTGTAGATATTTCCATGTTTATAGAGATGGCGGTGTAGATATTTCCATGTTCATAGAGATAGCGGTGTTGATTTTTCCATGTTTATAGAGATAGCGGTGTGGATATTTCCATGTTTATACAGATAGGGGTGTAGATATTTCCATGTTTATAGACATGGTGGTGTAGTTATTTCCATGTTTATACTGATCACGGTGTAGATATTTCCTTGTTTATACTAATAGCGGTGTAGTTATTTCCATGTTTGTACAGATAGCGGTGTAGATATTTCCATGTATATACACATGGCTGTGTAGATATTTCCATGTATATACAGATGGCTGTGTAGATATTTCCATGTTTATACTGATGACTTTGTAGGTATTTCTATGTTTATACAGTTGGCGGTGAAGTTATTTCCATGTTTATAGAGACAGCTGTGTAGATATTTCCATGTTTACAGAGATAGCATTGTACATATTTCCCTGTTTATACAGATTGTGGTGTAGTTATTTCCATGTTGATACTGATAGCGGTGTAGATATTTCCATCTTTATACAGGTAGCGGTGTAGAAATTCCCAAGTTGATACAGATCGCTTTGTAGACATTTCCATCTTTCTACAGATGTCAGTGTAGATATTTCCAAATTTATACAGACGGCAGTGTAGATATTTCCATGTTTATACAGATATCTTTGTAGATATTTCCATGTTTATGAAGATGGCGGTGTAGATATTTCCATCTTTATAGAGATGGCGGTGAAGTTATTTCTACGTTTATAGAGATAGCGTTGTAAATATCTCCATGTTTATTGAGATGATGGTGTAAGTATTTTCATGTTAATAGAGATAGCGGTGTAGATATTTCCATGTTTATACAGATAACGTTGTTGGTATTTCCATGTTTGTACAGATAGCGGTGTAGCTATTTCCATGTTTATACAGCTCGCGGTGTAGATATTTCCATCTTTACACACAGATGTCAGTGTAGATATTTCCATGTTTATACAGATAGCGGTGTAGATATTTCCATATCTATAGAGATAGCGGTGAAGTTATTTCCATCTTTATACAGATTGCGGTGTAGATATTTCCATCTTTATACAGATGGCGGTGTAGATATTTCCATATTTATACAGATGGCAGTGAAGATATTTCCATGTTTATACAGATAGTGGTGTAGATATTTCCATGTTTATACAGATGGTGGTGTAGATACATTCATGTTTCTGAAGATGGCGGTGTAGATATTTTCATGTTTATAGAGATGGAGGTGTAGATATTTCCATGTATATAGAGATAGCAGTGTAGATATTTTCATGTTTATAGGGAAAGCGGTGTAGGTATTTCCATGTTTATAGAGACAGCGGTGTAGATATTTCCATATTTATACAGATATTGGTGTAGGTATTTCCATGTTTATACAGATTTCGGTGTAGATATTTCCATGTTTATACAGGTAGCGGTGTAGATGTTTCCAAGTTTACAGAGATAGCGGTGTAGTTATTTCCTTCTTTGCACCGATTGCCGTGTAGATATTTCCATGTTTACGCAGATAGCTGTGTAGATATTTCCAAGTTTACACAGATAGCTGTGTAGATATTTCCACGTTTACACACATACCGTGGTAGATATTTCCATGTTTATACAGATAGCGGTGTAGATATTTCCATGTTTATAGAGATAGCGGTGTAGATATTTCCATGTTTACAGATAGCGGTGGATATATTTCCCTGTTTATACAGATAGCGATGTAGATATTTCCATGTTTATACAGATAACGGTGTAGATATTTCCATGTTTATACAGATGGCTGTGTAGATATTTCCATGTTTGTACAGATGGCAGTGTAGATATTTCCATGTTTTTCAAATGGGGCTGTAGATATTTCCATGTTTATACAGATGGCACTGTAGATATTTCCATGTTTATACAGATAGCTGTGTTGATATTTCCGTGTTTACAGAGATATCGGTGTACATTTTTCCATCTTTGCACAGATTGCGGTGTAGGTATTGCCAAATTACACAGTCTGCGGTGTAGATATTTCCAAGTTTACACAGATAGCTGTGTAGATATTTCCGTGTTTACAGATATAGCATTGTAGATATTTCCATGTTTATACAGATTGCGGTGTAGTTATTTCCATGTTGATACAGATAGTGGTGTAGATATTTCCATGTTTATACAGGTAGTGGTGTAGAAATTCTCATGTTTATACAGATCACTTTGTAGACATTTCCATCTTTCTACAGATGTCATTGTAGATATTTCCAAGTTTATACAGATGGCAGTGTAGATATTTCCATGTTTATACAGATGTGTGTGTAGATATTTCCATGTATATGCAGATGGCGATGTAGATATTTCCATGTTTATAGGGATGGCGGTGTAGTTATTTCTATGTTTATAGAGATAGCGGTGTAAATATTTCCATGCTTATAGAGATGGTGGTGTAAGTATTTTCATGTTTATAGAGATAGCGGTGTAGATATTTCCATGTTTATACAGATAACGGTATTGTTATTTCCATGTTTATAGTGATAGCGGTGTAGATATTTCCATGTTTACGCAGATAGCATTGTATATATTTCCATGTTTATACAGATAGCGGTGTAGATATTTCCATGTTCATACAGAAAGCGGTGTAGATATTTCCATGTTCATACAGATAGCAGTGTAGGTACTTCCCTGTTTATACAGATAGCGGTGTAGATATTTCCATCTTTATACAGATGGCAGTGTAGATATTTGCATGTTTATACAGATAGTGGTGTAGATATTTACATTTCTAAAGAGGTAGCGCTGTAGCTATTTCCATATTTATAAAGATTGCGGTGTAGATATTTCCATCTTTATACAGATGGTGGTGTAGATATTTCCATGTTTATACAGATAGAAGTGAAGCTATTTCCATGTTTATACAGACAGTGGTGTAGATATTTCCAAGTTTATAGAGATGGCGGTGTAGATACATCCAAGTTTCTGAAGATGGCGATGTAGATATTTTCATGTTTATAGAGATGGCAGTGTAGATATTTCCATGAATATAGAGATTGCAGTGTAGATATTTCCATGTTTATAGAGATAGCGGTGTAGATGTTTCCATATTTATACAGATAGCGGTGTAGGTATTTCCATGTTTATTCAGATTGCAGTGTAGATATTTCCATGTTTCTACAGATGGCGGTGTAGATATTTCCTTGTTTATACAGACAGCGGTGTAGATATTTCCATGTTTATACAGGTAGCCGTGTAGATATTTCCATGTTTACAGAGATAGCGGTGTAGGTATTTCCATCTTTGCATAGATTGCGGTGTAGGTATCGCCAAATTTACACAGATAGCGGTGTAGATATTTCCAAGTTTACACAGATAGCTGTGTAGATATTTCCATGTTTACAGAGATAGCATTGTACTTATTTCCATGTTTATACAGATAGTGGTGTAGTTATTTCCATGTTGACACAGATAGCAGTGTAGGTATTTCCATGTTTATACAGGTAGCGGTGTAGAAATTCCCATGTTGATACAGATCGCTTTGTAGACATTTCAATCTTTCTACAGATGTCAGTGTTGATATTTCCAAGTTTATACAGACGGCAGTGTAGATATTTCCATGTTTATACAGATGTCTGTTTAGATATTTCCATGTTTATGAAGATGGCGGTGTAGATATTTCCATGTTTATAGAGATGGCAGTGTAGTTATTTCTATGTTTATAGAGATAGCATTGTAAATATCTCCATGTTTATAGATATGATGGTGTAAGTATTTTCATGTTTATAGAGATAGTGGTGTAGATATTTCCATGTTTATACAGATAACGGTGTTGGTATTTCCATGTTTGTACAGATAGCGGTGTAGCTATTTCCATGTTTATACAGCTCGCGGTGTAGATATTTCCATCTTTATACAAATGGCAGTGTAGATATTTCCATGTTTCTACAGATAGCGGTGTAGAACCTTGCATGTCTATAGAGATAGCGGTGTAGGTATTTCCATATTTATACTGATTGCGGTGTACATATTTCCAAATTTATACAGATGGCGGTGTAGATATTTCCATGTTTATCCAGATGGCAGTGAAGATATTTCCATGTTTATACAGATAGTGGTGTAGATATTTCCATGTTTATACAGATGGCGGTGTAGATATATCCATGTTTCTGAAGATGGCGGTGTAGATATTTCCATGTTTATACAGATGTCTGTGTTGATATTTCCATGTTTATGCAGATAGCGGTGTAGATATTTCCATGTTCATAGAGATGGCGGTATAGTTATTTCTAAGTTTATAGAGATAGCGGTGTAAATATTTTCATGTTTATAGAGATGGTGGTGTAAGTATTTTCATGTTTATTGAGATAGCCGTGTAGGTATTTCCATGTTTATACAGATAGCGGTGTTGGTATTTCCATCCTTATACAGATAGCGGTGAGATATTTCCATGTTTATAAAGCTCGCGGTGTAAATATTTCCATCTTTATACAGATGGCAGTGTAGATATTTCCATGTTTATACAGATAGCGGTGTAGATATTTCCATGTGTATAGAGATAGCGGTGTAGTTATTTCCATATTTATACAGATTGCGGTGTAGATATTTCCATCTTTATACAGATGGCGGTGTAGATATTTCCATGTTTATACAGATGGAAGTGAAGATATTTCCATGTTTATACAGATAGTGGTGTAGATATTTCCATGTTTATACAGATGGCGGTGTAGATACATTCATGTTTCTGAAGATGGCGGGGTAGATATTTTCATGTTTATAGAGATGGAGGTGTAGATATTTCCATGTATATAGTGATAGCAGTGTAGATATTTTCATGTTTATAGATAAAGCGGTGTAGGTATTTCCATATTTATAGAGATAGCGGTGTAGTTATTTCCATATTTATACAGATAGTGGTGTAGATATTTCCGTGTTTCTACAGATGGCGGTGTAGATATTTCCTTGTTTATACAGACAGCGGTGTAGATATTTCCATGTTTATACAGGTAGCGGTGTAGATATTTCCAAGTTTACAGAGATAGCGGTGTAGTTATTTCCATCTTTGCACAGATTGCCATGTAGATATTTCCATGTTTACGCAGATAGTTGTGTAGATATTTTCAAGTTTACACAGATAGCTGTGTAGATATTTCCATGTTTACACACATACCGTGGTAGATATTTCCATGTTTATACAGACTGCGGTTTAGATATGTCCATGACTATACAGATAGCGGTGTAGATATTTTCATGTTTATACAGATAGCGGTGGAGATATTTCCATGTTTATAGAGACTGCGGTTTAGATATTTCCATGTTTATACAGATAGCGGTGTAGATATTTCCATGTTTACAGAGATAGCAGTGTAGATATTTCCATCTTTGCACAGATTGCTGTGTAGATATATCCATTTTTACACAGCTGTGTAGATATTTCCAAGTTTACACAGATAGCTGTGTAGATATTTCCACGTTTACGCAGATAGCATTGTATATATTTCCATGTTTATACAGATAGCGGTGTAGATATTTCCATGTTTATAAAGAAAGTGTTGTAGATATTTCCATGTTTATACAGATAACGGTGTAGATATTTCCATGTTTATAGAGATAGCGGAGTAGATATTTCCATGCTTATACAGATGGCTGTGTAGATATTTCCATGTTTTTACAGATGGCAGTGTAGATATTTCCATGTTTATACAGATGTCACTGTAGATATTTACATGTTTATACAGATAGCTGTGTAGATATTTCCAAGTTTACAGAGATAGCGGTGTAGATATTTCCATCTTTGCACAGATTGTGGTGTAGGTATTCCCAAATTTACACAGATTGCGGTGTAGATATTTCCAAGTTTACACAGATAGCTGTGTAGATATTTCCATGTTTACAGAGATAGCATTGTAGATATTTCCATGTTTATACAGATTGCAGTGTAGTTATTTCCATGTTGATACAGATAGTGGTGTAGATATTTCCATGTTTATACAGGTAGCGGTGTAGAAATTCCCATGTTTATTCAGATCGCTTTGTAGTCATTTCCATCTTTCTACAGATGTCAGTGTAGATATTTCCAAGTTTATACAGATGGTAGTGTGGATATTTCCATGTTTACACAGATGTGTGTGTAGATATTTCCATGTATGTGCAGATGGCGGTGTAGATATTTCCTTGTTTATAGGGATGGCGGTGTAGATATTTCTATGTTTATAGAGATAGCGGTGTAAATATTTCCATGCTTATAGAGATGGTGGTGTAAGTGTTTTCATGTTTATAGATTTAGCGGTGTAGATATTTCCATGTTCATATAGATAACGGTGTCGCTATTTCCACGTTTATAGAGATAGCGGTGTAGATATTTCCATGTTTACGCAGATAGCATTGTATATATTTCCATGTTTATACTGATAGCGGTGTAGATATTTCCATGTTTATACAGAAAGTGGTGTAGATATTTCGATGTTTATACAGGTAGCGGTGTAGAAATTCCCATGTTTATACAGATCGCTTTGTAGACATTTACATCTTTCTACAGATGTCAGTGTAGATATTTCCAAGTTTATACAGATGGCAGTGTAGATATTTCCATGTTTATACAGATGTGTTTGTAGATATTTCCATGTATATGCAGATGGCGGTGTAGATATTTCCTTGTTTATAGGGATGGCGGTGTAGATATTTCTATCTTTATAGAGATAGCGGTGTAAATATTTCCATGCTTATAGAGATGGTGGTGCAAGTAATTTCATGTTTATAGATTTAGCGGTGTAGATATTTCCATCTTTATACAGATAACGGTGTTGGTATTTCCATGTTTATAGAGATAGCGGTGTAGATATTTCCATCTTTACGCAGATAGCATTGTATATATTTCCATGTTTATACAGATTGCGGTGTAGATATTTCCATGTTTATACAGAAAGCGGTGTAGATATTTCCAAGTTTATACAGATAGTGGTGGAGCTATTTCCCTGTTTATACAGATAGCGGTGTAGATATTTCCATCTTTATACAGATGGCAGTGTAGATATTTCCATGTTTATACAGATTGCGGTGTAGATATTTACATGTCTATAGAGGTAGCGGTGTAGGTATTTCCATATTTATACAGATTGCGGTGTAGGTATTTCCATCTTTATACAGATGGCGGTGTAGATATTTCCATGTATATACAGATAGAAGTGAAGATATTTCCATGTTTATACAGATAGTGGTGTTGATAATTCCAAGTTTATAGAGATGGCGGTGTAGATACATCCATGTTTCTGAAGATGGCGGTGTAGTTATTTTCATGTTTATAGAGATGCCGGTGTAGATATTTCCATGTATATAGAGATAGTGGTGTAGATATTTCCATTTTTAAAGAGATAGCGGTTTAGGTATTTCCATGTTTATACAGATTGCGGCGTAGATATTTCCATGTTTCTACAGATGGCGGTGTAGAGATTTCCTTGTTTATACAGACAGCGGTGTAGATATTTCCATGTTTATACAGGTAGCGGTGTGGATATTTCCATGTTTACAGAGATAGCGGTGTAGTTATTTCCATCTTTGCACAGATTGCCGTGTAGATATTTCCATGTTTACGCAGATAGCTGTGTAGATATTTCCAAGTTTACACAGATAGCTGTGTAGATATTTCCATGTTTACACACATAGCGTTGTAGATATTTCCATGTTTATACATACTGCGGTGTAGATATGTCCATGTTTATACAGAAAGCGGTGTAGATATTTTCATGTTTATACAGATAGCGGTGGAGATATTTCCATGTTTATAGAGACTGCGGTATAGATATTTCCATGTTTATACAGATAGCGGTGTAGATATTTCCATGTTTACAGAGATAGCAGTGTAGATATTTCCATCTTTGCACAGATTGCTGTGTAGATATTTCCATTTTTACACAGACAGCTGTGTAGATATTTCAAAGTTTACACAGATAGCTGTGTAGATATTTCCATGTTTACACAGATAGCATTGTAGATATTTCCATGTTTATACAGATAGCGGTGTAGATATTTCCATGTTTCTACAGATAGCGGTGTAGATATTTCCATGTTTATAGAGATAGCAGTGTAGATATTTCCATGTTTATACAGATGGCTTTGAAGATATTTCCATGTTTATACAGATGGCGCTGTAGATATTTCCATGTTTATACAGATGGCAGTGTAGATATTTCCATGTTTATACAGATATCGGTGTAGATATTTCCATGTTTACCGAGATAGAGGTGTAGGTATTTCCATCTTTGCTCAGATTGTGGTGTAGTTATTGCCAAATTTACACAGATAGCGGTGTAGATATTTCCAAGTTTACACAGATAGCTGTGTTGATATTACCATGTTTACAGAGATAGCATTGTAGATATTTCCGTGTTTATACACATTGCGGAGTAGTTATTTCCATGTTTATACAGATAACGGTGTAGATATTTCCATGTTTATACAGATCGCGTTGTAGATATTTCCATGTTTATACAGACAGCAGTGGAGATATTTCCATGTTTATACACATAGCGGTGTACATATTCCCATGTTTATAGAGACAGCGGTGTTGGTATTTCCATGTTTGTACAGATAGCGGTGCAGATATTTCCATGTTTATACAGATGCCTATGCAGATATTTCCATATTTATACAGAGGGCTGTGTAGATATTTCCATGTTTATACAGATGGCAGTGTAGATATTTCCATGTTCCTACACATAACTGTGTAGGTATTTCCTTGTTTATGCAGATGGCTTCGTAGATATTTCCATCTTTATAGAGATAGCGATGTAGATATTTCCATGTTTTTACAGATAGCAGTGCAGATAATTCTATGTTTGTACAGATGGCAGTGTTGATATTTCCATCTATATACAGATAACCGTGTAGATATTTCCATGTTTATACAGATGGCGGCACAGATATTTCTAAGGTTATGTTGATGGTGGTGTAGATATTTCCATGTTTATACTGATAGCGGTGTAGTTATTTCCATGTTTATATAGATAGCGGTGTAGATATTTCCATGTATATACACATGGCTGTGTAGATATTTTCATGTTTATACAGATGGCGGTGGAAATCTTTCCATGTTTGTACAGATAACTTTGTAAGTATTTTCATGTTTATACAGATAGCGGTGCAGATATTTCGATGTTTATAGAGATAGCAGTGGAGATATTTCCATGTTTATACTGATAGCAGTGTAGATATTTCCCTGTTTATACTGATCGCGTTATAGATATTTCCATGTTCATAGAGTTGGCGGTGTAGATATTTCCATGTTCATAGAGATAGCGGTGTTAATTTTTCTATGTTTATAGAGATAGCGGTGTAGATATTTCCATGTTTATACAGATAGGGTTGTAGATATTTCCATGTTTTTACAGATATCGGTGTAGATATTTCCATGTTTCCACAGATTGCAGTGTAGATATTTCCATCTTTCTACACATGGCATTGTAGATATTTCCATGTTTATACAGATGGCGGTGTAGATATTTCCATGTTTATATAGATGGTGGTGTAGGTATTACCATGTTTATACAGATGACTGTATAGGTATTTCCATGTTTTTACAGATGGCAGTGCAGATATGTCCATGTTTATAGAGATAGCAGTGTAGATATTTCCATGCTTGTACAGATGGCGGTTTTGATATTTCCATCTATACACAGATGGTCGTGTGGACATTTCCATGTTTATACAGATGGCGGCGTAGATATTTCCATGGACATGCAGATAGCGTTGTAGATATTTCCATGTTTATACAGATAGCGGTGTAGATATTTCCATGTTTACAGAGATGGTGGTTTAGATATTTCCTTGTTTATACACATGGTGGAGAAGATAATTCCATCTTTATGGAGATGGCAGTGTAGGTATTTTCATGTTTATAGAGATGGCGGTGTAGATAATTCCATATTTATATAGATAGCGGTGTAAATATTTCCAGGTATATACAGATGGCTGTGTAGATATTTCCATGTTTCTACAGAAGGCCTTGTAGATATTTCCATGTTTATATAGATGACATAGCAATTATTACCAAGTTTATAAAGATAGCGGTGTACATATTTCCATGTTTATGCAGATCGTGGTGAAGATATTTTCATGTTTATACAGATCGCGGTGTAGATATTTCCATGTTTATACAGATCGCGGTGTAGATATTTCCATGTTTATACAGATAGCGGTGTTGATATTTCCATGTTTATACTGATCGTGGTGTAGATATTTCCATGTTTATAGAGATGGTGGTGTAGATATTTCCATGTTCATAGAGATAGCGGTGTAGATTTTTCCTTGTTTATAGAGATAGCGGTGTGGATATTTCCATGTTTATACAGATAGGGGTGAAGATATTTCCATGTTTATAGAGATGGCGGTGTAGATATTTCCATGTTTATACAGATCACGGTGTAGATATTTGCTTGTTTATACAGATGGCTGTGTAGATATTTCCATGTTTATACAGATGACTTTGTAGGTATTTCCATGTTTATACAGATGGCGGTGTAGATATTTCCATGTTTATAGAGATAGCTGTGTAGATATTTCCATGTTTATACAGATCGCGGTGTAGATATTTCCATGTTTATACAGATAGCGGTGTATTTATTTCCATGTTTATACAGATAGCGGTGTAGATATTTCCATGTATTTACAGATATCGGTGTAGATATTTCCATGTTTACACAGATTGCGGTGTAGATATTTCCATCTTTCTACAGATGGCATTGTAGATACTTCCATGTTTATACAGATGGCGGTGTAAATATTTCCATGTTTATTTAGATGATGGTGTAGATTTTACCATGTTTATACAGATAGCGGTGTACTTATTTCCATCTTTATACAGATCGTGGTGAACATATTTCCATTTTTATACAGATCGCGGTGTAGATATTTTCATGTTTATACAGATAGCGGTGTAGATATTTCCATGTTTATAGAGATAGCGGTGTAGGTATTTCCATGTTTATAGACATAGCGGTGTAGGTATTTCCATGTTTATGTAGATGGCATTGTAGATATTTCCATGTTTATAACGATAGCGGTGTTGGTATTTCCACGTTTATACAGATAGCGATGTAGATATTTCCATGTTTATACAGCTCGCGGTGCAGATATTTATATCTTTTTACAGATGGCATTGTAGATATTTCCTTTTTCACACAGATGGCGGTGTAGATGTTTCCATGTTTATACAGATGGCGGAGTAGTTAGTTCCATGTTTATGGAGATGGCTGTGTAGATATTTTCTTGTTTATAGAGATGGCGGTGAAGATATTTCCATGTTTATAGAGATAGCATTGTAGATATCTACATGTCTATGCTGATGGCTGTGTAGATATTTCCATGTGTATACAGATGGCATTGTAGATATTTCCATGTTTATACAGATAACTGTATAGGTATTTCCATGTTTTACAGATGGCAGTGCAGATATTTCCATGTTTATAGAGATAGTGGTGTAGATATTTCCACGTTTGTACAGATGGCGGTGCTGATATTTCCATCTATTCACAGATGGCCGTGTAGATATTTCCATGTTTATACAGATGGCTGCGTAGGTATTTCCATGGACATGCAGATGGCAGTGTAGATATTTCCATGTTTATACAGATAGCGGTGTAGATATTTCCATGTTTACACAGATGGTGGTTTAGATATTTCCGTGTTTATACACATGGCGGAGTAGATACTTCCATCTTTATGGAGATGGCAGTGTAGATATTTTCATGTTTATAGAGATGGCGGTGTAGATATTTCCATATTTATAGAGATAGCGGTGTAGAAATTTCCATCTTTCTACAGATGGCAGTGTAGATATTTCCATGTTTATACAGATGGCGGTGTAGATATTTCCATATTTATACAGATGTCTGTGTAGATATTTCCATGTCTATACAGATTGTATTGTAGGTAATTCCATGTTTATACAGATGGTGGTGTGGATATTTCCATTTTTATTCAGATGACTGTGTAGATATTTCCATGTTTTTAAAGATGGCAGTGTAGATATTTCAATGTTTATAGAGATGGCGCTGTAGATATTTCCGTGTTTATACAGATAACGGTGGAGATATTTCCATGTTTATACAGAGAGCAGGGAGATATTTCCATGTTTATACACATAGCGGTGTACATATTTCCATGTTTATAGAGACAGCGGTGTAGGTATTTCCATGTTTATACAGATAGCGGTGCAGGTATTTCCATGTTTGTACAGATGCCTATGCAGATATTTCCATATTTATACAGAGGGCTGTGTAGATAACTCTATGTTTATACAGATGGCAGTGTAGATATTTAAATGTTTCTACACATGACTGTGTAGGTATTTCCATGTTTATACAGATGTCTTTGTAGATATTTCCATGTTTATAGAGATAGCGGTGCAGATATATTCATGTTTATACAGACCGCAGTGTAGATATTTCCATGTTTATAGAGATAGCAGTGTAGATATTTCCATGTTTGTACAGACGGCGGTGTTGATGTTTCCATCTATACACAGATTGCCATGTAAGTATTTCCATGTGTATACAGATGGTATTGTAGATATTTCCATGTGTATACAGATGGCTGTGTAGATATTTCCATGTTTATACAGATGGCTGTGTAGATTTTTCCATGTTTATACAGATGAGTTTGTAGTTATTTCCATGTTTATACAGATGGCGGTGTAGATATTTCCATGTTTATAGAGATAGCTGTGTAGATATTTCCATGTTTAAACAGATTGCGGTGTAGACATTTCCTTGTTTATACAAATAGCGGTGTAGTTATTTCCATGTTTATACAGATCTCAGTGTAGATATTTCCTCGTTTATACAAATAGCGGTGTAGTTATTTCCATGGCTATACAGATAGCGGTGTAGATATTTCCTTGATTATACAAATAGCGGTGTAGATATTTCCATGTTTATACAGATCATGGTGTAGATATTTCCTTGTTTATACAAATAGCGGTGTAGATATTTCCATGTTTATACAGATAGCGCTGTAGATATTTCCATGTAAATACAGATGGCTGTGTAGGTATTTCCATGTTTATACAGATGGCTGTGTAGATGTCTCCATGTTTATACAGATGACTTTGTAGGTATTTCCATGTGTATACAGATGGCGGTGTAGATATTTCCATGTTTATAGAGATAGCTGTGTAGATATTTCCAGGTTTATACAGATAGCGGTGCATATATTTCCATGTTTATACAGGTCGCGGTGTAGATATTTCCATGTTTATACAGATGGCTGTGTAGATGTCTCCATGTTTGTACATATCACGGTGTAGATATTTCCTTGTTTATACTAATAGCGGTGTAGTTATTTCCATGTTTATACAGATAGCGGTGTAGATATTTCCATGTATATACAGATGGCTGTGTAGATGTTTCCATGTTTATACAGATGGCTGTGTAGATATTTCCATGTTTTTACAGACGGTTGTGTAGATATTTCCATGTTTATATAGATAGTGGTGTAGATATTACCATGTTTATAGAGATAGCGGTGTAGATATTTGCAAGTTTATACAGATCGTGGTGAAGATATTTCCACGTTTTTACAGATCGCGGTTTAGATATTTCCATGTGTATACAGATCGCGGTGTAGATATTTCCAAGTTTATACAGATAGTGGTGTAGATTTTTCCATGTTTATAGAGATAGCGGTGTGGATATTTCCATGTTTATACAGATAGCGGGGTAGATATTTCCATGTTTTTACAGATATCGGTGTAGATATTTCCATGTTTACACAGATTGCAGTGTAGATATTTCCATCTTTCTACAGATGGCATTGTAGATATTTCCATGTTTATACAGATGGCGGTGTAGATATTTCCATGTTTATATAGATGGTGGTGTAGATATTACCATGTTTATACAGATAGCGGTGTAGATATTTCCATGTTTATACAGATCTTGGTGAAGATATTTCCATGTTTATACAGATAGCGGTGCATGTATTCCCATGTTTCTACAGATGGCAGTGTTGTTATTTCCATCTATACACAGATGACCCTGTAGATATTTCCATGTTTATACAGATGGCGGTGCAGATATTTCTATGGATATGTAGATGGTGGTGTAGATATTTCCATGTTTATACAGATGGCGCTGTAGATATTTCCATGTTTATACAGATGGCGGTGTAGATATTTCCATGTTTATAGAGATAGCTGTGTAGATATTTCCATGTTTATACAGATAGCGGTGCAGATATTTCCATGTTTATACAGGTCGCGGTGTAGATATTTCCATGTTTATACACATCGCGGTGTAGATATTTCCATGTTTATACAGATAGCGGTGTAGATATTTCCATGTTTTTACAGATATCGGTGTAGATATTTCCATATTTACACAGATTGCGGTGTAGATATTTCCATCTTTCTACAGATGGCATTGTAGATATTTCCATGTTTTTACAGATGGTTTTGTAGATATTTCCATGTTTATATAGATAGTGGTGTAGATATTACCATGTTTATAGAGATAGCGGTGTAGATATTTGCAAGTTTATACAGATCGTGGTGAAGATATTTCCACGTTTTTACAGATCGCGGTTTAGATATTTCCATGTGTATACAGATCGCGGTGTAGATATTTCCATGTTTATACAGATAGTGGTGTAGATTTTTCCGTGTTTATAGAGATAGCGGTGTGGATATTTCCATGTTTATACAGATAGCGGGGTAGATATTTCCATGTTTTTACAGATATCGGTGTAGATAATTCCATGTTTACACAGATTGCAGTGTAGATATTTCCGTCTTTCTACAGATGGCATTGTAGATATTTCCATGTGTATACAGATGGCGGTGTAGATATTTCCATGTTTATATAGATGGTGGTGTAGATATTACTATGTTTATACAGATAGCGGTGTAGATATTTCCATGTTTATACAGATCTTGGTGAAGATATTTCCATGTTTATACAGATAGCGGTGCAGATATTCCCATGTTTCTACAGATGGCGGTGTTGTTATTTCCATCTATACACAGATGACCGTGTAGATATTTCCATGTTTATACAGATGGCGGTGCAGATATTTCTATGGATATGTAGATGGTGGTGTAGATATTTCCATGTTTATACAGATGGGGGTGTAGTTATATCTATGTTTATAGAGATAGCGGTGTAAATATCTCCATGTTTATAGAGATGGTGGTGTAAGTATTTTCATGTTTTTAGAGATAGCGGTGTAGATATTTCCGTATTTCTACAGATGACTGTGTAGATATTACCATGTTTGTACAGATGGCAGTGTAGATATTTCCATGTTTATAGAGATAGCGGTGTAGATATTACCATGTTTATACAGATAGCAATGGAGATATTTCCACGTTAATACACATAGTGGTGTAGATATTTCCATGTTTATACAGATAGCAGTGTAGATATTTCCATGTTTATACTGATGGCTGTGTCGATATTTCCATGTTTATACAGAGTTCTGCGTAGTTATTTCCATGTTTATATAGATGACATAGTAGATATTTCCAGGTTTATACAGATGACTGTGTAGATATTTCCATGTTAATACAGATGGCGGTGTAGATATTTCCATGTTTATAGAGATAGCGGTGTAGATATTTCCATGTTTATTGAGATATCGGTGTAAATATTTCCATATTTATGCTGATAGTGGTGTAGATATTTCCATGTTTTTACAGATAGCGGTGTAGATATTTCCATCTTTATTCAGAGATTGCTGTACATATTTCCATTTATATACAGATCACTGTGTAGATATTTCCATGTTTATACAGTTAACTTTGTTGATATTTCCATTTTTACACACACGGTGGTGTAGATATTTCCATGTTCCTACACATGACTGTGTAGTTATTTCCATGTTTATACAGATGGTGGTGTAGATATTTCCATATTTATAGAGATAGCAGTGTAGATATTTCCAGGTTTATACAGATAGCGGTGTAAATATTTCCATGTTTATACAGATCGTGGTGTAGATATTTTCATGTTTATACAGATACCGGTGTAGATATTTCCATGTTTGTAGAGATGGCGGTGTTGTTATTTCCATCTGTACACAGATTGCCGTGTAGATATTTCCATCTTTATACAGATGGCGTTGTAGTTATTTCCGTGGATATGCAGATGGCGATGTGGATATTTCCATGTTTATATAGATAGCGGTGTAGGTATTTCCATGTTTATAGACATAGCGGTGTAGATATTTCCATGTTTATATAGATGGCGTTGTAGGTATTTCCTTGTTTATACTGATAGCGTTGTTGGTATTTCCACGTTTATACAGATAGCGATGTAGATATTTCCATGTTTATACAGCTCGCGGTGCAGATATTTATATCTTTATTCAGATGGCATTGTAGATATTTCCTTATTCACACAGATGGCGGTGTAGATGTTTCCATGTTTATACAGATGGCGGAGTAGTTAGTTCCATGTTTATGTAGATGACAGTGTAGATATTTTCATGTTTATAGAGATGGCGGTGTAGATATTTCCATGTTTATAGAGATAGCAGTGTAGATATTTACATGTTTATACAGATGGCTGTGCAGATATTTCCATGTGTATAGAGATGTCATTGTAGATATTTCAATGTTTATACAGATGACTGTATAGGTATTTCCATGTTTTTACAGATGGCAGTGCAGATATTTCCATGTTTATAGAGATAGCGGTGTAGATATTTTCATGTTTATACAGATTGCGGTGGAGATATGTCCATGTTTATACAGATAGCAATGGAGATATTTCCACGTTAATACACATAGCGGTGTAGATATTTCCATGTTTATACAGATAGCAGTGTAGATATTTCCATGTATATACAGATGGCTGTGCCGATATTTCCATGTTTATACAGAGTCCTCTGTAGATATTTCCATGTTTATATAGATGACTGTGTAGATATTTCCAGGTTTATACAGATGACTGTGTAGATATTTCCATGTTAATACAGATGGCGGTGTAGATATTTCCATGTTTATAGAGATAGCGGTGTAGATATTTCAATGTTTATTGAGATAGCGGTGTAAATATTTCCATATTTATACTGATAGTGGTTTAGATATTCCCATGTTTTTACAAATAGCGGTGTAGATATTTCCATCTTTATTCAGAGATTGCTGTACATCTTTCCATGTTTATAGAGATCACTGCTTAGATATTTCCACGTTTATACAGATAACGTTGTAGATATTTCCATCTTTATACAAACGGTGGTGTAGATATTTCCATGTTACTACACATGACTGTGTAATTATTTCCATTTTTATACAGATGGCGGTGTAAATATTTCCATATTTATAGAGACAGCAGTGTAGATATTTCCAGGTTTATACAGATAGCGGTATAAATATTTCCATTTTTATACAGACCCTGTTGTAGATATTTCCATGTTTATACAGATACCGGTGTAGATATTTCCATGTTTATACAGATAACTTTGTAAGTATTTCCATGTTTATACAGATGGCGGTGTAGATATTTCGATGTTTATAGAGATAGCAGTGGAGATATTTCCATGTTTATACAGATAGCGGTGTAGATATTTCCATGTTTATACTGATCGTGGTGTAGATATTTCCATGTTTATAGAGATGGCGGTGTAGATATTTCCATGTTCACAGCGATAGCGGTGTTGATTTTTCCATGTTTATAGAGATAGCGGTGTAGATATTTCCATGTTTATACAGATCACGGTGTAGATATTTCCTTGTTTATACAAATAGCAGTGTAGTTATTTCCATGTTTATACAGATACCGATGTAGATATTTCCATGTACATACAGATGGCTGTGTAGATATTTCCATGTTTATACAGATGGCTGTGTAGATATTTCCATGTTTATACAGATGACTTTGTAGGTATTTCCATGTTTATACAGATGGCGGTGTAGATATTTCCATGTTTATAGAGATAGCTCTGTAGATATTTCCATGTGTATACAGATAGCGGTGTAGGTATTTCCATGTTTATACAGATCGCGGTGTAGATATTTCCATGTTTATACAGATGGCGGTGTAGATATTTCCATGTTTATATAGATGGTGGTGTAGATATTACCATGTTTATACAGATAGCTGTGTAGATATTTCCATGTTTATACAGATCGTGGTGAACATATTTCCATGTTTATACAGATCGCGGTGTAGATATTTCCATGTTTATATAGATCGCGGTGTAGATATTTCCATGTTTATACAGATACCGATGTAGATATTTCCATGTTTATACAGCTCGCGGTGCAGATATTTATATCTTTATACAGATGGCATTGTAGATATTTCCTTATTCACACTGATGGAGGTGTAGATGTTTCCATGTTTATACAGATGGTGGAGTAGTTAGTTCCATGTTTATGGAGATGGCAGTGTAGATATTTTCTTGTTTATAGAGATGGCGGTGTAGATATTTCCATGTATATAGAGATAACAGTGTAGATAATTACATGTTTATACAGATGGCTGTGTAGATATTTACATGTGTATACAGATGGCATTGTAGATATTTCCATGTTTATGCAGATGATTGTATAAGTATTTCCATGTTTTTACAGATGGCAGTGCAGATATTTCCATGTTTATAGAGATAGCGGTGTAGATATTTCCGTGTTTGTACAGATGTCGGTGTTGATATTTCCATCTATACACAGATGGCCGTGTAGATATTCCCATGTTTATACAGATGGCGGCATAGATATTTCCATGTTTACACAGATGGTGGTGTAGATATTTCCGTGTTTATACACATGGCGGAGTAGATACTTCCATCTTTATGCAGATGGCAGTGTAGATATTTTCATGTTTATAGTGATGGCAGTGTAGATATTTCAATATTTATAGAGATAACGATGCAGATATTTCCATCTTTCTACAGATGGCAGTTTAGATAATTCCATGTTTATACAGATGGCCGTGTAGATATTTCCATATTTATACAGATGTCTGTGTAGATATTTCCATGTGTATACAGATGGTATCGTAGGTAATTCCATGTTTACACAGATGGTGGTGTAGATATTTCCATGTTTATTCAGATGACTGTGTAGATATTTCCATGTTTTTAGAGATGGCAGTTTAGATTTCTCAATGTTTATAGAGATGGAGCTGTAGATATTTCCATGTTTATACAAATGACTTTGTAGGTATTTCCATGTTTATACAGATGGCGGTGTAGATATTTCCATGTTTATAGAGATAGCTGTGTAGATATTTCCATGTTTATACAGATAGCGGTGTAGATATTTCCATGTTTATACAGATCGCGGTGTAGATATTTCCATGTTTATACAGATCGCGGTGTAGTTATTTCAATGTTTATACAGATAGCGGTGTAGATATTTCCATATTCTTACAGATATCGGTGTAGATATTTCCATGTTTACACAGATTGCGGTGTAGATATTTCCATCTATCTACAGATGGCATTGTAGATATTTCCCTGTTTATACAGATGGCGGTGCAGATATTTCCATGTTTATATAGATGGTGTTGTAGTTATTACCATGTTTATACAGATAGCAGTGTAGATATTTCCATGTTTATACAGATCACGGTGAATATATTTCCATGTTTATACAGATCGCGGTGTAGGTATTTCCATGATTATACAGATCGTGGTGTAGGTATGTCCATGTTTGTACAGATAGCGGTGTAGATATTTCCATGTGTATACAGATGGTATTGTAGTTATTTCCATGTTTATACAGATGGTGGTGTAGATATTTCCATGTTTATTCAGATGACTGTGCAGATATTTCCATGTTTTTACAGATGGCAGTGTAGATTTGTCAATGTATATAGAGATGGCGCTGTAGATATTTCCATGTTTCTACAGATAACGGTGGAGATATTTCCATGTTTATACAGAGAGCAGTGGAGATATTTCCATGTTTATACACATAGTGGTGTACATATTTCCATGTTTATAGAGACAGCGGTTTAGGTATTTCCATGTTTATACAGATAGCGGTGCAGATATTTCCAGGTTTACATAGATGACTATGCAGATATTTCCATATTTATACAGAGGGCTGTGTAGATATTTCTATGTTTATACAGATGGCAGTGTAGATATTTAAATGTTCCTACCCATGACTGTGTAGGTATTTCCATGTTTATACAGATGTCTTTGTAGATATTTCCATGTTTATAGAGATAGCGGTGCAGATATTTCCATGCTTATACAGATAGCAGTGTATATATTTCCATGTTTATACAGATCATGGTGTAGATATTTCCATGTTTATACATATACCGGTGTAGATATTTCCATGTTTATACAGATCGCAGTGTAGATATTTCCGTGTTTATAGAGATAGCAGTGCAGATATGTCAATGTTTGTACAGATGGCGGTGTTGATGTTTCCATCTATACACAGATTGCCGTTTAGGTATTTCCATGTGTATACAGATGGCATTGTAGATATTTCCATGTTTATACAGATGGTGGTGTAGATATTTCCATGTTTACACAGATGACTGTATAGGTATTTCCATGTTTATACAGATGGCGGTGTAGATATTTCCATCTTTATAGAGATAGCCGTGAAGATATTTCCATATTTATACAGATAACGGTGTAGAAATTTCCTTGTTTATACAGATAGCGGTGTAAATATTTCCATGTTTATACAGATAACGGTGTAGGTATTTCCATGTTTATAGAGATAGCGGAGAGGTTATTTCCATATTTATACAGATAACGGTGTAGAAATTTCCATGTTTATACAGATAGCAGTGTAAATATTTCCATGTTTGTACAAGTCACGGTGTAGATATTTCCTTGTTTATACAAATAGCGGTGTATTTATTTCCATGTTTATACAGATAGCGGCGTAGATATTTCCATGTATATACAGATGGCTGTGTAGATATTTCCATGTTTATACAGATGGCTTTGTAGATATTTCCATGTTTATACAGATGACTTTGTAGGTATTTCCATGTTCATACAGATGGTGGTGTAGGTATTTCCACGTTTATTCAGATGACTGTGTAGATATTTCCATGTTTTTACAGATGGCAGTGTAGATTTGTCAATGTTTATAGAGATGGCGCTGTAGATATTTCCATGTTTATAGAGATAGCTTTGTAGATATTTCCATGTATATACAGATCGCGTTGTACATATTTCCATGTTTATACAGATAGCGGTATAGATATTTCCATGTTTATACAGATAGCGGTGTAGATATTTCCATGTTTGTACAGATGGCGGTGTTGATATTTCCATCTATACACAGATGACCGTGTAGATATTTCCATGTTTATACAGATGGCGGCGCAGATATTTCCATGGATATGTAGATGGCGGTGTAGATATTTCCATGTTTATACAGATAGCGGTGTAGTTATTTCCATGTTTATACAGATGGGGGTGTAGATATTTCCATGTTTATACAGATAACTTTGTAACTATTTCCATGTTTATACAGATGGCGGTGTAGATATTTCGATGTCTATAGAGATAGCAGTGGAGATATTTCGATGTTTATACAGATGGCGGTGTAGATATTTCCATGTTTATACAGATAGAATTGAAGATATTTCCATGTTTATACAGATAGCAGTGGAGATATTTCCACTTTTATAGAGATAGCGGTTTAGATATTTCATATTTATACAGATAGCGGTGTAGATATTTCCATGTTTATACAGATTGCGGTGTAGATATTTCCATGTTTATACAGATGCCTATGTAGATATCTCCATATGTATACAGAGGGCTGTGTAGATATTTCTATGTGTATACAGATGGCAGTGTAGATATTTCCATGTTCCTACACATGACTGTGTAGGTATTTCCATGTTTATACAGATGGCTTTGTAGATATTTCCATGTCTATAGAGATAGCGGTGCAGATATTTCCATGTTTATACAGACCACAGTGTATATATTTCCATGTTTATAGAGATAGAAGTGTAGATATATCCAAGTTTGTACAGATGGCGCTGTTGATGTTTCCATCTATACACAGATTGCCTTGTAGGTATTTCCATGTGAATACAGATGGCATTGTAGATATTTCCATGTTTATACAGAAGGTGGTGTAGATATTTCCATGTTTACACAGATGACTGTATAGGTATTTCCATGTTTATACAGATGGCGGTGTAGATATTTCCATGTTTAAAGAGATAGCGGTGAGGATATTTCCATATTAATACAGATAACGGTGTAGAAATTTCCATGTTTATACAGATAGCGGTGTAAATATTTCCATGTTTGTACAAGTCACGGTGTAGATATTTCCTTGTTTATACAAATAGCGGTGTAGTTATTTCCATGTTTACACAGATAGCGGCGTACATATTTCCATGTATATACAGATGGCTGTGTAGATATTTCCATGTTTATACAGATGGCTTTGTAGATATTTCCATGTTTATACAGATGACTTTGTAGGTATTTCCATGTTTATACAGATGTCTTTGTAGATATTTCCATGTTTATAGAGATAGCGGTGCAGACATTTCCATGTTTATACAGATAGCGGTGTATATATTTCCATGTTTATACACATCATGGTGTAGATATTTCAATGTTTATACAGATGGCAGTGTAGATATTTAAATGTTCCTACACATGACTGTGTAGGTATTTCCATGTTTATACAGATGTCTTTGTAGATATTTCCATGTTTATAGAGATAGCGGTGCAGACATTTCCATGTTTATACAGATAGCGGTGTATATATTTCCATGTTTATACACATCATGGTGTAGATATTTCAATGTTTATACAGATACCGGTGTAGTTATTTCCATGTTTATACAGACCGCAGTGTAAATATTCCCATGTTTATAGAGGTAGCAGTGTAGATATTGCCATGTTTGTACAGATGGCGGTGTTGATGTTTAAATCTATACACAGATTTCTGTGTAGGTATTTCCATGTGTATACAGATGGCATTGTGATATTTCCATGTTTATACATATGGTGGTGTAGATATTTCCATGTTTACACAGATGACTGTATAAGTATTTCCATGTTTATACAGATAGCGGTGTAGATATTTCCATGTTTATACAGATAGCGGTGTAAATATTTCCATGTTTATACAAGTCACAGTGTAGATATTTCCTTGTGCATAAAAATAGCGGTGTAGTTATTTCCATTTTATTCAGATAGTGGTGTAGACATTTCCATGTATATACAGATGGCTGTGAAGATATTTCCATGTTTATACAGATGGCTTTGCAGATATTTCCAAGTTTATACAGATGACATTGTAGGTATTTCCATGTTTCTACAGATTGCGGTGTAGATATTTCCATGTTTACAGAGATAGCTTTGTAGATATTTCCATGTTTATACAGATCGCGGTGTAGATATTTCCATGTTTATACAGATAGCGGTGTAGATATTTCCATGTTTATACACATGGCTTTGTAGATATTTCCATGTTTATACAGATGACATTGTAGGTATTTCCATGTTTTTACAGATGGTGGTGTAGATATTTCCATGTTTATAGAGATAGCTTTGTAGATATTTCCATGTTTATACAGATCGCGGTGTACATATTTCCATGTTTATACAGATAGCGGTGTAGATATTTCCATGTTTATACAGATAGCGGTGTAGATATTTCCATGTTTATAGAGATAGCGGTGTAGTTATTTCCATGTTTATAGACATAGCGGTGTAGATATTTCCATGTTTATATAGATGGCATTGTAGATATTTCTATGTTTATACCGATAGCGGTGTTGGTATTTCCACGTTTATACAGATAGCGATGTAGATATTTCCATGTTTTTACAGCTCGCGGTGCAGATATTTATATCTTTACACAGATGGCATTTTAGATATTTCCTTATTCACACAGATGGCGGTGTAGATGTTTCCATGTTTATACAGATGGCGGAGTAGTTAGTTCCATGTTTATGGAGATGGCAGTGTAGGTATTTTCATGTTTATAGAGATGGCGGTGTTGATATTTCCATGTTTATAGAGATAGCAGTGTAGATATTTCCATGTTTTAGACATAGCGGTGTAGATATTTCCAAGTTTATATAGACGGCATTGTAGATATTTCTATGTTTATACAGATGGCGGTGTTGATGTTTCCATTTATACACAGAGTGCCGTGTAGGTATTTCCATGTGTATACAGATGGCATTGAAGATATTTCCATGTTTATACAGATGGTGGTGTAGATATTTCCATGTTTTCACAGAGGACTGTATAGGTATTTCCATGTTTATACAGATGGCGGTGTAGATATTTCCATGTTTATAGAGATAGCGGTGTAGATATTTCCATATTTATACAGATAACGGTGTAGAAATTTCCACGTTTATACAGATAGTGGTGTAGATATTTCCATGTTTATACAGACCGTGGTGTAGATATTTCCATGTTTATACAAATAGCGGTGCAGATATTTCCATGTTTGTACAGACGGCGGTGTTGATATTTCCATCTATACACAGACGACCGTGTAGATATTTCCATGTTTATACAGATGGCGGCGCAGATATTTCCATGGATATGTAGATGGCGGTGTAGATATTTCCATGTTTATACAGATGTTGGTGTAGTTTTTTCCATGTTTATATAGATAGCGGTGTAGTTATTTCCATGTATATACACATGGCTGTGTAGATATTTCCATCTTTATACAGATGGCGGTGTAGATATTTCCATGTTTATACAGATAACTTTGTAAGAATTTCCATGTTTATACAAATGGCGGTGTAGATATTTCCATGTGTATAGAGATAGCAGTGGAGATATTTCCAGTTTATACAGATAGCGGTGTAGATATTTCCATGTTTATACAGATAGTGGTGTAGATATTTCCACGTTTATACAGACCGCGGGGTAGATATTTCCATGTTTATACAAATAGCGGTGCAGATATTTCCATGTTTGCACAGATGGCGGTGTTGATATTTCCATCTATACACAGATGACCGTGTAGATATTTCCATGTTTATACAGATGGCGGCGCAGATATTTCCATGGATATGTAGATGGCGGTGTAGATATTTCTATGTTTATACAGATTGCGGTGTAGTTATTTCCATGTTTATATAGATAGCGGTGTAGTTATTTCCATGAGTATACACAGGGCTGTGTAGATATTTCCATGATTATACAGATGGCGGTGTAGATATTTCCATGTTTATACAGGGAACTTTGTAATTATTTCCATGTTTATACAGATGGCGTTGTAGATATTTCGATGTTTATAGAGATAGCAGTGGAGATATTTCCATGTTTATACAGATAGCGGTGTAGATATTTCCACGTTTATTCTGATCGTGGTGTAGATATTTCCATGTTTATAAAGATGGCAGTGTAGATATTTCCATGTTCATAGAGATAGCGGTGTTGATTTTTCCATGTTTATAGAGACAGCGGTGTGGATATTTCCAAGCTTATATAGATAGGGTTGTAGATATTTCCATGTTTATAGAGATAGCGTTGTAGATATTTCCATGTTTGTACATATCACGGTGTAGATATTTCCTTGTTTATACTAATAGCGGTGTAGTTATTTCCATGTTTATACAGATAGCGGTGTAGATATTTCCATGTATATACAGATGGCTGTGTAGATGTTTCCATGTTTATACAGATGGCTGTGTAGATATTTCCATGTTTATACAGATGACTTTGTAGGTATTTGCATGTTTATACAGAAGGCGGTGTAGATTTTCCATGTTTATAGTGATAGCTGTGTAGATATTTCCATGTTTATACAGATAGCGGTGTTGATATTTCCATGTTTATACTGATCGCGGTATAGATATTTCCATGTTTATACAGATCGTGGTGTAGATATTTCCATGTTTATAGAGATAGCGATGTAGATATTTCCATGTTTTTACAGATATCGGTGTAGATATTTCCATGTTTACACAGATTGCGGTGTAGATATTTCCATCTTTCTCCAGATGGCATTGTAGATATTTCCATGTTTATACAGATGGTGGTGTAGATATTTCCATGTTTATATAGATGGTGGTGTAGCTATTACCATGTTTATACAGATAGCGGTGTAGATATTTCCATGTTTATACAGATCGTGGTGAAGATATGTCCATGTTTATACAGATCGTGGTGTAAATATTTCCATGTTAATACAGATCGCGGTGTAGATATTTCCATGTTAATACAGATCGCGGTGTAGATATTTCCATGTTTATACAGATAGCGGTGTAGATATTTCCATGTTTATACAGATAGCGGTGTAGATATTTCCATGTTTATACAGATGGCGGCGCAGATATTTCCATGGATATGTAGATGGCGGTGTAGATATTTCCATGTTTATACAGATTGCGGTGTAGTTTTTCCATGTTTATATAGATAGCGGTGTAGTTATTTCCATGTATATACACATGGCTGTGTAGATATTTCCATGTTTATACAGATGGCGGTGTAGATATTTCCATGTTTATACTGATAACTTTGTAAGTATTTCCATGTTTATACAGATGGCGGTGTAGATATTTCCATGTCTATAGAGATAGCAGTGGAGATATTTCCATGTTTATACAGATGGCGGTGTAGATATTTCCATGTTTATAGAGATAGCTCTGTAGATATTTTCATGTTTATACAGATAGCGGTGTAGATGTTTCCATGTTTATAGTGATCGTGGTGTAGATATTTCCATGTTTATAGAGATGGCGGTGTAGATATTTCCATGTTCATAGAGATAGCAGTGTTGATATTTCCATGTTTATAGAGATGGCGGTGTAGATATTTCCATGTTTATACAGTTCACGGTGTAGATATTTTATTGTTTATACAAATAGCTATGTAGTTATTTCCATGTTTATACAGATAGCGGTGTAGATATTTCCATGTATATACCGATGGCTTTGTAGATATTTCCATGTTTATACAGATGACTTTGTAGGTATTTCCATGTTTATACAGATGGCGGTGTAGGTATTTCCATGTTTATAGAGATAGCTGTGTCGATATTTCCATGTTTCTACAGATAGCGGTGTAGATATTACCATGTTCATACAGATCGCGGTGTAGATATTTCCATGTACATACAAATCGTGGTGAAGATATTTCCATGTTTATACAGATCGCGGTGTAGGTATTTCCATGTTTATATAGATGGTGGTGTAGATATTACCATGTTTATACAGCTCACGGTGCAGATATTTATATCTTTATACAGATGGTATTGTAGATATTTCCGTGTTCACACAGATGGCGATGTAGATGTTTCCATGTTTATACAGATGGCGGAGAAGTTATTTCCATATTTATGGAGATGGCAGTGTAGATATTTTCATGTTTATAGAGAAGGCGGTGTAGATATTTCCATGTTTATAGAGATAGCCGTGAAGATATTTACATGTTTATACAGATGGCTGTGTAGATATTTCCATGTGTATACAGATGGCATTGTAGATATTTCCATGTTTATACAGATGACTGTATACGTATTTCCATGTTTTTACAGATGGCAGTGCAGATATTTCCATGTTTATAGAGATAGCGGTGTAGATATTTCAATGTTTCTTCAGACGGCGGTGTTGATATTTCCATCTATACACAGATGGCCGTGTAGATATTTCCATGTTTATACTGATGGCGGCGTAGATATTTCCATGGACATGCAGATGGCGGTGTAGATATTACCATGTTTAAACAGATAGCGGTGTAGATATTTCCATGTTTACACAGATAGTGGTGTAGATATTTCCGTGTTTATACACATGGCAGAGTAGATACTTCCATCTTTATGGAGATGGCAGTGTAGATATTTTCATGTTTATAGAGATGGCGGTGTAGATATTTCCATATTTATAGAGATAGCGGTGTAGATATTTCCATCTTTCTACATATGGCAGTGTAGATATTTCCATGTTTATACAGATGGCGGTGTAGATATTTCCATATTTATACAGATGTCTGTGTAGATATTTCCATGTGTATTCAGATGGTATTGTAGGTATTTCCATGTTTATATAGATGGTGGTGAAGATATTTCCATGTTTATTCAGATGACTGTGTAGATATTTCCATGTTTTTACAGATGGCAGTGTAGATATTTCAATGTTTACAGAGATGGCGCTGTAGATATTTCCGTGTTTATATAGATAACGGTGGAGATATTTCCATGTTTATACAGAGAGCAGTGGAGATATTTCCATGTTTATACACATAGCGGTGTACATATTTCCATGATTATAGAGACAGCGGTGTAGGTATTTCCATGTTTATGCAGATAGCGGTGCAGATATTTCCATGTTTACACAGATGCCTATGCAGATATTTCCATATTTATACAGAGGGCTGTGTGGATATTGCTATGTTTATACAGAAGACAGTGTAGATATTTAAATGTTCCTACACATGACTGTGTAGGTATTTCCATGTTTATACAGATGTCTTTGTAGATATATCCATGTTAATACAGATAGCGGTGCAGACATTTCCATGTTTATACAGATAGCGGTGTAGATATTTCCATGTTTATACAGATAGTGGTGTAGATATTTCCATGTTTACACAGACCGCGGTGTAGATATTTCCATGTTTATACAAATAGCGGTGCAGATATTTCCATGTTTGTACAGATGGCGGTGTTGATATTTCCATTTATACACAGATGACCTTGTAGATATTTCCATGTTTATACAGATGGAGGCGCAGATATTTCCATGGATATGAAGATGGCGGTGTAGATATTTCCATGTTTATACAGATTGCGGTGTAGTTTTTCCATGTTTATATAGATAGCGGTGTAGTTATTTCCATGTAAATACACATGGCTGTGTAGATATTTCCAGGTTTATACAGATGGCGGTGTAGATATTTCCATGTTTATACAGATAACTTTGTAAGTATTTCCATGTTTATACAGATGGCGGTGTAGATATTTCCATGTCTATAGAGATAGCAGTGGAGATATTTCCATGTTTATACAGATGGCGGTGTAGATATTTCCATGTTTATAGAGATAGCTGTGTAGATATTTCCATGTTTATACAGATAGCGGTGTAGATGTTTCCATGTTTATAGTGATCGCGGTGTAGATATTTCCATGTTTATAGAGATGGCGGTGTAGATGTTTCCATGTTCATAGCGATAGCGGTGTTGATATTTCCATGATTATAGAGATAGCGTTGTGGATATTTCCATGTTTATACAGATAGGGGTGTAGATATTTCCTTGTTTATAGAGATGGCGGTGTAGATATTTCCATGTTTATACAGTTCACAGTGTAGATATTTGCTTGTTTATACAAATAGCTATGCAGTTATTTCCATGTTTATACAGATAGCGGTGTAGATATTTCCATGTTTATACAGATGGCTGTGTAGATATTTCCATGTTTATACAGATGACTTTGTAGGTATTTCCATGTTTATACAGATGGCGGTGTAGGTATTTCCATGTTTATAGAGATAGCTGTGTCGATATTTCCATGTTTCTACAGATAGCGGTGTAGATGTTTCCATGTTTATACAGATCGCGGTGTAGATATTTCCATGTTTATACAGATAGCGGTGTAGATATTTCCATGTTTATACAGATAGCGGTGTAGATATTTCCATGTTTTTACAGATATCGGTGTAGCTATTTGCATGTTTACACAGATTGCGGGGTAGATATTTCCACCTTTCTACAGATGGCATTGTAGTTATTTCCGTGTTTATATAGATGGCGGTGTAGATATTTCCATGTTTATATAGATGGTGGTGTAGATATTACCATGTTTATACAGATAGCGGTGTAGATATTTCCATGTACATACAGATCGTGCTGTAGATATTGCCATGTTTATACAGATCGCGGTGTAGATATTTCCATGTTTATACAGATTGCGTTGTAGATATTTCCATGTTTATACAGATAGCGGTGTAGATATTTCCATGTTTATAGAGATAGCGGTGTAGGTATTTCCATGTTTATAGACATAGCGTTGTAGATATTTCCATGTTTATATAGATAGCGTTGTAGATATTTCCCTGTTTATACCGATAGCGGTGTTGGTATTTCTACGTTTATACAGATAGCAATGTAGATATTTCCATGTTTATACAGCTCGCGGTGCAGATATTTATATCTTTATACAGATGGCATTGTAGATATTTCCTTGTTCACACAGATGGCGGTGTAGATGTTTCCATGTTTATACAGATGGCAGAGTAGTTAGTTCCATGTTTATGGAGATGGCAGTGTAGATATTTTCATGTTTATAGGGATGGCGGTGTAGATATTTCCATGTTTATAGAGATAGCAGTGTAGATATTTACATGTTTATACAGATGGCTGTATAGATATTTCCATGTGTATACAGATGGCATTGTAGATATTTCCATGGTTATACAGATGACTGTATACGTATTTCCATGTTTTTACAGATGGCAGTGCAGATATTTCCATGTTTATAGAGATAGCGGTGTAGATATTTCCATGTTTCTACAGACGGCGGTGTTGATATTTCCATCTATACACAGATGGCCGTGTAGATATTTCCATGTTTATACTGATGGCGGCGTAGATATTTCCATGGACATGCAGATGGCGTTGTAGATATTACCATGTTTAAACAGATAGCGGTGTAGATATTTCCATGTTTACACAGATAGTGGTGTAGATATTTCCGTGTTTATACACATGGCAGAGTAGATACTTCCATCTTTATGGAGATGGCAGTGTAGATATTTTCATGTTTATAGAGATGGCGGTGTAGATATTTCCATATTTATAGAGATAGCGGTGTAGATATTTCCATCTTTCTACAGATGGCAGTGTAGATATTTCCATGTTTATACAGATGGCGGTGTAGATATTTCCATATTTATACAGATGTCTGTGTAGATATTTCCATGTGTATTCAGATGGTATTGTAGGTATTTCCATGTTTTTATAGATGGTGGTGAAGATATTTCCATGTTTATTCAGATGACTGTGTAGATATTTCCATGTTTTTACAGATGGCAGTGTAGATATTTCAATGTTTACAGAGATGGCGCTGTAGATATTTCCATGTTTATATAGATAACGGTGGAGATATTTCCATGTTTATACAGAGAGCAGTGGAGATATTTCCATGTTTATACACATAGCGGTGTACATATTTCCATGATTATAGAGACAGCGGTGTAGGTATTTCCATGTTTATGCAGATAGCGGTGCAGATATTTCCATGTTTACACAGATGCCTATGCAGATATTTCCATATTTATACAGAGGGCTGTGTGGATATTGCTATGTTTATACAGAAGACAGTGTAGATATTTAAATGTTCCTACACATGACTGTGTAGGTATTTCCATGTTTATACAGATGTCTTTGTAGATATATCCATGTTAATACAGATAGCGGTGCAGACATTTCCATGTTTATACAGATAGCGGTGTAGATATTTCAATGTTTATACAGATAGTGGTGTAGATATTTCCATGTTTACACAGACCGCGGTGTAGATATTTCCATGTTTATACAAATAGCGGTGCAGATATTTCCATGTTTGTACAGACGGCGGTGTTGATATTTCCATTTATACACAGATGACCTTGTAGATATTTCCATGTTTATACAGATGGAGGCGCAGATATTTCCATGGATATGAAGATGGCGGTGTAGATATTTCCATGTTTATACAGATTGCGGTGTAGTTTTTCCATGTTTATATAGATAGCGGTGTAGTTATTTCCATGTAAATACACATGGCTGTGTAGATATTTCCATGTTTATACAGATGGCGGTGTAGATATTTCCATGTTTATACAGATAACTTTGTAAGTATTTCCATGTTTATACAGATGGTGGTGTAGATATTTCCATGTCTATAGAGATAGCAGTGGAGATATTTCCATGTTTATACAGATGGCGGTGTAGATATTTCCATGTTTATAGAGATAGCTGTGTAGATATTTCCATGTTTATACAGATAGCGGTGTAGATGTTTCCATGTTTATAGTGATCGCGGTGTAGATATTTCCATGTTTATAGAGATGGCGGTGTAGATGTTTCCATGTTCATAGCGATAGCGGTGTTGATATTTCCATGATTATAGAGATAGCGTTGTGGATATTTCCATGTTTATACAGATAGGGGTGTAGATATTTCCTTGTTTATAGAGATGGCGGTGTAGATATTTCCATGTTTATACAGTTCACAGTGTAGATATTTGCTTGTTTATACAAATAGCTATGCAGTTATTTCCATGTTTATACAGATAGCGGTGTAGATATTTCCATGTTTATACAGATGGCTGTGTAGATATTTCCATGTTTATACAGATGACTTTGTAGGTATTTCCATGTTTATACAGATGGCGGTGTAGGTATTTCCATGTTTATAGAGATAGCTGTGTCGATATTTCCATGTTTCTACAGATAGCGGTGTAGATGTTTCCATGTTTATACAGATCGCGGTGTAGATATTTCCATGTTTATACAGATAGCGGTGTAGATATTTCCATGTTTATACAGATAGCGGTGTAGATATTTCCATGTTTTTACAGATATCGGTGTAGCTATTTGCATGTTTACACAGATTGCGGGGTAGATATTTCCACCTTTCTACAGATGGCATTGTAGTTATTTCCGTGTTTATATAGATGGCGGTGTAGATATTTCCATGTTTATATAGATGGTGGTGTAGATATTACCATGTTTATACAGATAGCGGTGTAGATATTTCCATGTACATACAGATCGTGCTGTAGATATTGCCATGTTTATACAGATCGCGGTGTAGATATTTCCATGTTTATACAGATTGCGTTGTAGATATTTCCATGTTTATACAGATAGCGGTGTAGATATTTCCATGTTTATAGAGATAGCGGTGTAGGTATTTCCATGTTTATAGACATAGCGTTGTAGATATTTCCATGTTTATATAGATAGCGTTGTAGATATTTCCCTGTTTATACCGATAGCGGTGTTGGTATTTCTACGTTTATACAGATAGCAATGTAGATATTTCCATGTTTATACAGCTCGCGGTGCAGATATTTATATCTTTATACAGATGGCATTGTAGATATTTCCTTGTTCACACAGATGGCGGTGTAGATGTTTCCATGTTTATACAGATGGCAGAGTAGTTAGTTCCATGTTTATGGAGATGGCAGTGTAGATATTTTCATGTTTATAGGGATGGCGGTGTAGATATTTCCATGTTTATAGAGATAGCAGTGTAGATATTTACATGTTTATACAGATGGCTGTATAGATATTTCCATGTGTATACAGATGGCATTGTAGATATTTCCATGGTTATACAGATGACTGTATACGTATTTCCATGTTTTTACAGATGGCAGTGCAGATATTTCCATGTTTATAGAGATAGCGGTGTAGATATTTCCATGTTTCTACAGACGGCGGTGTTGATATTTCCATCTATACACAGATGGCCGTGTAGATATTTCCATGTTTATACTGATGGCGGCGTAGATATTTCCATGGACATGCAGATGGCGTTGTAGATATTACCATGTTTAAACAGATAGCGGTGTAGATATTTCCATGTTTACACAGATAGTGGTGTAGATATTTCCGTGTTTATACACATGGCAGAGTAGATACTTCCATCTTTATGGAGATGGCAGTGTAGATATTTTCATGTTTATAGAGATGGCGGTGTAGATATTTCCATATTTATAGAGATAGCGGTGTAGATATTTCCATCTTTCTACAGATGGCAGTGTAGATATTTCCATGTTTATACAGATGGCGGTGTAGATATTTCCATATTTATACAGATGTCTGTGTAGATATTTCCATGTGTATTCAGATGGTATTGTAGGTATTTCCATGTTTTTATAGATGGTGGTGAAGATATTTCCATGTTTATTCAGATGACTGTGTAGATATTTCCATGTTTTTACAGATGGCAGTGTAGATATTTCAATGTTTACAGAGATGGCGCTGTAGATATTTCCATGTTTATATAGATAACGGTGGAGATATTTCCATGTTTATACAGAGAGCAGTGGAGATATTTCCATGTTTATACACATAGCGGTGTACATATTTCCATGATTATAGAGACAGCGGTGTAGGTATTTCCATGTTTATGCAGATAGCGGTGCAGATATTTCCATGTTTACACAGATGCCTATGCAGATATTTCCATATTTATACAGAGGGCTGTGTGGATATTGCTATGTTTATACAGAAGACAGTGTAGATATTTAAATGTTCCTACACATGACTGTGTAGGTATTTCCATGTTTATACAGATGTCTTTGTAGATATATCCATGTTAATACAGATAGCGGTGCAGACATTTCCATGTTTATACAGATAGCGGTGTAGATATTTCAATGTTTATACAGATAGTGGTGTAGATATTTCCATGTTTACACAGACCGCGGTGTAGATATTTCCATGTTTATACAAATAGCGGTGCAGATATTTCCATGTTTGTACAGACGGCGGTGTTGATATTTCCATTTATACACAGATGACCTTGTAGATATTTCCATGTTTATACAGATGGAGGCGCAGATATTTCCATGGATATGAAGATGGCGGTGTAGATATTTCCATGTTTATACAGATTGCGGTGTAGTTTTTCCATGTTTATATAGATAGCGGTGTAGTTATTTCCATGTAAATACACATGGCTGTGTAGATATTTCCATGTTTATACAGATGGCGGTGTAGATATTTCCATGTTTATACAGATAACTTTGTAAGTATTTCCATGTTTATACAGATGGTGGTGTAGATATTTCCATGTCTATAGAGATAGCAGTGGAGATATTTCCATGTTTATACAGATGGCGGTGTAGATATTTCCATGTTTATAGAGATAGCTTTGTAGATATTTCCATGTTTATACAGATAGCGGTGTAGATGTTTCCATGTTTATAGTGATCGTGGTGTAGATATTTCCATGTTTATAGAGATGGCGGTGTAGATATTTCCATGTTCATAGCGATAGCGGTGTTGATATTTCCATGTTTATAGAGATAGCGTTGTGGATATTTCCATGTTTATACAGATAGGGGTGTAGATATTTCCTTGTTTATAGAGATGGCGGTGTAGATATTTCCATGTTTATACAGTTCACAGTGTAGATATTTGCTTGTTTATACAAATAGCTATGCAGTTATTTCCATGTTTATACAGATAGCGGTGTAGATATTTCCATGTTTATACAGATGGCTGTGTAGATATTTCCATGTTTATACAGATGACTTTGTAGGTATTTCCATGTTTATACAGATGGCGGTGTAGGTATTTCCATGTTTATAGAGATAGCTGTGTCGATATTTCCATGTTTCTACAGATAGCGGTGTAGATGTTTCCATGTTTATACAGATCGTGGTGTAGATATTTCCATGTTTATACAGATAGCGGTGTAGATATTTCCATGTTTATACAGATAGCGGTGTAGATATTTCCATGTTTTTACAGATATCGGTGTAGCTATTTCCATGTTTACACAGATTGCGGGGTAGATATTTCCACCTTTCTACAGATGGCATTGTAGTTATTTCCGTGTTTATATAGATGGCGGTGTAGATATTTCCATTTTTATATAGATGGTGGTGTAGATATTACCATGTTTATACTGATAGCGGTGTAGATATTTCCATGTACATACAGATCGTGCTGAAGATATTTCCATGTTTATACAGATCGCGGTGTAGATATTTCCATGTTTATACAGATTGCGTTGTAGATATTTCCATGTTTATACAGATAGCGGTGTAGATATTTCCATGTTTATAGAGATAGCGGTGTAGGTATTTCCATGTTTATAGACATAGCGGTGTAGATATTTCCATGTTTATATAGATGGCGTTGTAGATATTTCCCTGTTTATACCGATAGCGGTGTTGGTATTTCCACGTTTATACAGACAGCGATGTAGATATTTCCATGTTTATACAGCTCGCGGTGCAGATATTTATATCTTTATACAGATGGCATTGTAGATATTTCCTTGTTCACACAGATGGCGGTGTAGATGTTTCCATGTTTATACAGATGGCAGAGTAGTTAGTTCCATGTTTATGGAGATGGCAGTGTAGATATTTTCATGTTTATAGGGATGGCGGTGTAGATATTTCCATGTTTATAGAGATAGCAGTGTAGATATTTACATGTTTATACAGATGGCTGTATAGATATTTCCATGTGTATACAGATGGCATTGTAGATATTTCCATGTTTATACAGATGACTGTATACGTATTTCCATGTTTTTACAGATGGCAGTGCAGATATTTCCATGTTTATAGAGATAGCGGTGTAGATATTTCCATGTTTCTTCAGACGGCGGTGTTGATATTTCCATCTATACACAGATGGCCGTGTAGATATTTCCATGTTTATACTGATGGCGGCGTAGATATTTCCATGGACATGCAGATGGCGGTGTAGATATTACCATGTTTAAACAGATAGCGGTGTAGATATTTCCATGTTTACACAGATAGTGGTGTAGATATTTCCGTGTTTATACACATGGCAGAGTAGATACTTCCATCTTTATGGAGATGGCAGTGTAGATATTTTCATGTTTATAGAGAAGGCGGTGTAGATATTTCCATATTTATAGAGATAGCGGTGTAGATATTTCCATCTTTCTACAGATGGCAGTGTAGATATTTCCATGTTTATACAGATGGCGGTGTAGATATTTCCATATTTATACAGATGTCTGTGTAGATATTTCCATGTGTATTCAGATGGTATTGTAGGTATTTCCATGTTTATATAGATGGTGGTGAAGATATTTCCATGTTTATTCAGATGACTGTGTAGATATTTCCATGTTTTTACAGATGGCAGTGTAGATATTTCAATGTTTATAGAGATGGCGCTGTAGATATTTCCATGTTTATATAGATAACGGTGGAGATATGTCCATGTTTATACAGAGAGCAGTGGAGATATTTCCATGTTTATACACATAGCGGTGTACATATTTCCATGATTATAGAGACAGCGGTGTAGGTATTTCCATGTTTATGCAGATAGCGGTGCAGATATTTCCATGTTTACACAGATGCCTATGCAGATATTTCCATATTTATACAGAGGGCTGTGTGGATATTGCTATGTTTATACAGAAGACAGTGTAGATATTTAAATGTTCCTACACATGACTGTGTAGGTATTTCCATGTTTATACAGATGTCTTTGTAGATATATCCATGTTAATAGAGATAGCGGTGCAGACATTTCCATGTTTATACAGATAGCGGTGTAGATATTTCCATGTTTATACAAATAGTGGTGTAGATATTTCCATGTTTACACAGACCGCGGTGTAGATATTTCCATGTTTATACAAATAGCGGTGCAGATATTTCCATGTTTGTACAGACGGCGGTGTTGATATTTCCATTTATACACAGATGACCTTGTAGATATTTCCATGTTTATACAGATGGAGGCGCAGATATTTCCATGGATATGAAGATGGCGGTGTAGATATTTCCATGTTTATACAGATTGCGGTGTAGTTTTTCCATGTTTATATAGATAGCGGTGTAGTTATTTCCATGTAAATACACATGGCTGTGTAGATATTTCCATGTTTATACAGATGGCGGTGTAGATATTTCCATGTTTATACAGATAACTTTGTAAGTATTTCCATGTTTATACAGATGGCGGTGTAGATATTTCCATGTCTATAGAGATAGCAGTGGAGATATTTCCATGTTTATACAGATGGCGGTGTAGATATTTCCATGTTTATAGAGATAGCTTTGTAGATATTTCCATGTTTATACAGATAGCGGTGTAGATGTTTCCATGTTTATAGTGATCGTGGTGTAGATATTTCCATGTTTATAGAGATGGCGGTGTAGATATTTCCATGTTCATAGCGATAGCGGTGTTGATATTTCCATGTTTATAGAGATAGCGTTGTGGATATTTCCATGTTTATACAGATAGGGGTGTAGATATTTCCTTGTTTATAGAGATGGCGGTGTAGATATTTCCATGTTTATACAGTTCACAGTGTAGATATTTGCTTGTTTATACAAATAGCTATGCAGTTATTTCCATGTTTATACAGATAGCGGTGTAGATATTTCCATGTTTATACAGATGGCTGTGTAGATATTTCCATGTTTATACAGATGACTTTGTAGGTATTTCCATGTTTATACAGATGGCGGTGTAGGTATTTCCATGTTTATAGAGATAGCTGTGTCGATATTTCCATGTTTCTACAGATAGCGGTGTAGATGTTTCCATGTTTATACAGATCGTGGTGTAGATATTTCCATGTTTATACAGATAGCGGTGTAGATATTTCCATGTTTATACAGATAGCGGTGTAGATATTTCCATGTTTTTACAGATATCGGTGTAGCTATTTCCATGTTTACACAGATTGCGGGGTAGATATTTCCACCTTTCTACAGATGGCATTGTAGTTATTTCCGTGTTTATATAGATGGCGGTGTAGATATTTCCATTTTTATATAGATGGTGGTGTAGATATTACCATGTTTATACAGATAGCGGTGTAGATAATTCCATGTACATACAGATCGTGCTGAAGATATTTCCATGTTTATACAGATCGCGGTGTAGTTATTTCCATGTTTATACAGATTGCGTTGTAGATATTTCCATGTTTATACAGATAGCGGTGTAGATATTTCCATGTTTATAGAGATAGCGGTGTAGGTATTTCCATGTTTATAGACATAGCGGTGTAGATATTTCCATGTTTATATAGATGGCGTTGTAGATATTTCCCTGTTTATACCGATAGCGGTGTTGGTATTTCCACGTTTATACAGATAGCGATGTAGATATTTCCATGTTTATACAGCTCGCGGTGCAGATATTTATATCTTTATACAGATGGCATTGTAGATATTTCCTTGTTCACACAGATGGCGGTGTAGATGTTTCCATGTTTATACAGATGGCAGAGTAGTTAGTTCCATGTTTATGGAGATGGCAGTGTAGATATTTTCATGTTTATAGGGATGGCGGTGTAGATATTTCCATGTTTATAGAGATAGCAGTGTAGATATTTACATGTTTATACAGATGGCTGTATAGATATTTCCATGTGTATACAGATGGCATTGTAGATATTTCCATGTTTATACAGATGACTGTATACGTATTTCCATGTTTTTACAGATGGCAGTGCAGATATTTCCATGTTTATAGAGATAGCGGTGTAGATATTTCCATGTTTCTTCAGACGGCGGTGTTGATATTTCCATCTATACACAGATGGCCGTGTAGATATTTCCATGTTTATACTGATGGCGGCGTAGATATTTCCATGGACATGCAGATGGCGGTGTAGATATTACCATGTTTAAACAGATAGCGGTGTAGATATTTCCATGTTTACACAGATAGTGGTGTAGATATTTCCGTGTTTATACACATGGCAGAGTAGATACTTCCATCTTTATGGAGATGGCAGTGTAGATATTTTCATGTTTATAGAGATGGCGGTGTAGATATTTCCATATTTATAGAGATAGCGGTGTAGATATTTCCATCTTTCTACAGATGGCAGTGTAGATATTTCCATGTTTATACAGATGGCGGTGTAGATATTTCCATATTTATACAGATGTCTGTGTAGATATTTCCATGTGTATTCAGATGGTATTGTAGGTATTTCCATGTTTATATAGATGGTGGTGAAGATATTTCCATGTTTATTCAGATGACTGTGTAGATATTTCCATGTTTTTACAGATGGCAGTGTAGATATTTCAATGTTTATAGAGATGGCGCTGTAGATATTTCCATGTTTATATAGATAACGGTGGAGATATTTCCATGTTTATACAGAGAGCAGTGGAGATATTTCCATGTTTATACACATAGCGGTGTACATATTTCCATGATTATAGAGACAGCGGTGTAGGTATTTCCATGTTTATGCAGATAGCGGTGCAGATATTTCCATGTTTACACAGATGCCTATGCAGATATTTCCATATTTATACAGAGGGCTGTGTGGATATTGCTATGTTTATACAGAAGACAGTGTAGATATTTAAATGTTCCTACACATGACTGTGTAGGTATTTCCATGTTTATACAGATGTCTTTGTAGATATATCCATGTTAATAGAGATAGCGGTGCAGACATTTCCATGTTTATACAGATAGCGGTGTAGATATTTCCATGTTTATACAAATAGTGGTGTAGATATTTCCATGTTTACACAGACCGCGGTGTAGATATTTCCATGTTTATACAAATAGCGGTGCAGATATTTCCATGTTTGTACAGATGGCGGTGTTGATATTTCCATTTATGCACAGATGACCGTGTAGATATTTCCATGTTTATACAGACGGCGGAGCAGATATTTCCATGGATATGTAGATGGCGGTGTAGATATTTCCATGTTTATACAGATTGCGGTGTAGTTTTTCCATGTATATATAGATAGCGGTGTAGTTATTTCCATGTATTTACACATGGCTGTGTAGTTATTTCCATGTTTATACAGATGGCGGTGTAGATATTTCCATGTTTATACTGATAACTTTGTAAGTATTTCCATGTTTATACAGATGGCGGTGTAGATATTTCCATGTCTATAGAGATAGCAGTGGAGATATTTCCATGTTTATACAGATCGCGGTGTAGATATTTCCATGTTTATACAGATTGCGTTGTAGACATTTCCATGTTTATACAGAGAGCGGTGTAGATATTTCCATGTTTATAGAGATAGCGGTGTAGGTATTTCCATGTTTATAGACATAGCGGTGTAGATATTTCCATGTTTATATAGATGGCGTTGTAGGTATTTCCCTGTTTATACCGATAGCGGTGTTGGTATTTCCACGTTTATACAGATAGCGATGTAGATATTTCCATGTTTATTCAGCTCGCGGTGCAGATATTTATATCTTTATACAGATGGCATTGTAGATATTTCCTTGTTCACACAGATGGCGGTGTAGATGTTTCCATGTTTATACAGATGGCAGAGTAGTTAGTTCCATGTTTATGGAGATGGCAGTGTAGATATTTTCATGTTTATAGGGATGGCGGTGTAGATATTTCCATGTTTATAGAGATAGCAGTGTAGATATTTACATGTTTATACAGATGGCTGTATAGATATTTCCATGTGTATACAGATGGCATTGTAGATATTTCCATGTTTATACAGATGACTGTATACGTATTTCCATGTTTTTACAGATGGCAGTGCAGATATTTCCATGTTTATAGAGATAGCGGTGTAGATATTTCCATGTTTCTACAGACGGCGGTGTTGATATTTCCATCTATACACAGATGGCCGTGTAGATATTTTCATGTTTATACTGATGGCGGCGTTGATATTTCCATGGACATGCAGATGGCGGTGTAGATATTACCATGTTTAAACAGATAGCGGTGTAGATATTTCCATGTTTACACAGATAGTGGTGTAGATATTTCCGTGTTTATACACATGGCAGAGTAGATACTTCCATCTTTATGGAGATGGCAGTGTAGATATTTTCATGTTTATAGAGATGGCGGTGTAGATATTTCCATATTTATAGAGATAGCGGTGTACATATTTCCATCTTTCTACAGATGGCAGTGTAGATATTTCCATGTTTATACAGATGGCGGTGTAGATATTTCCATATTTATACAGATGTCTGTGTAGATATTTCCATGTGTATTCAGATGGTATTGTAGGTATTTCCATGTTTATATAGATGGTGGTGAAGATATTTCCATGTTTATTCAGATGACTGTGTAGATATTTCCATGTTTTTACAGATGGCAGTGTAGATATTTCAATGTTTATAGAGATGGCGCTGTAGATATTTCCATGTTTATATAGATAACGGTGGAGATATTTCCATGTTTATACAGAGAGCAGTGGAGATATTTCCATGTTTATACACATAGCGGTGTACATATTTCCATGATTATAGAGACAGCGGTGTAGGTATTTCCATGTTTATGCAGATAGCGGTGCAGATATTTCCATGTTTACACAGATGCCTATGCAGATATTTCCATAATTATACAGAGGGCTGTGTGGATATTGCTATGTTTATACAGAAGACAGTGTAGATATTTAAATGTTCCTAAACATGACTGTGTAGGTATTTCCATGTTTATACAGATGTCTTTGTAGATATATCCATGTTAATAGAGATAGCGGTGCAGACATTTCCATGTTTATACAGATAGCGGTGTAGATATTTCCATGTTTATACAAATAGTGGTGTAGATATTTCCATGTTTACACAGACCGCGGTGTAGATATTTCCATGTTTATACAAATAGCGGTGCAGATATTTCCATGTTTGTACAGATGGCGGTGTTGATATTTCCATTTATACACAGATGACCGTGTAGATATTTCCATGTTTATACAGACGGCGGAGCAGATATTTCCATGGATATGTAGATGGCGGTGTAGATATTTCCATGTTTATACAGATTGCGGTGTAGTTTTTCCATGTATATATAGATAGCGGTGTAGTTATTTCCATGTATTTACACATGGCTGTGTAGTTATTTCCATGTTTATACAGATGGCGGTGTAGATATTTCCATGTTTATACTGATAACTTTGTAAGTATTTCCATGTTTATACAGATGGCGGTGTAGATATTTCCATGTATATAGAGATAGCAGTGGAGATATTTCCATGTTTATACAGATCGCGGTGTAGATATTTCCATGTTTATACAGATTGCGTTGTAGACATTTCCATGTTTATACAGAGAGCGGTGTAGATATTTCCATGTTTATAGAGATAGCGGTGTAGGTATTTCCATGTTTATAGACATAGCGGTGTAGATATTTCCATGTTTATATAGATGGCGTTGTAGGTATTTCCCTGTTTATACCGATAGCGGTGTTGGTATTTCCACGTTTATACAGATCGCGGTGTAGATATTTCCATGTTTATACAGATAGCGGTGTATTTATTTCCATGTTTATACAGATAGCGGTGTAGATATTTCCATGTATTTACAGATATCGGTGTAGATATTTCCATGTTTACACAGATTGCGGTGTAGATATTTCCATCTTTCTACAGATGGCATTGTAGATACTTCCATGTTTATACAGATGGCGGTGTATATATTTCCATGTTTATTTAGATGATGGTGTAGATTTTACCATGTTTATACAGATAGCGGTGTACTTATTTCCATCTTTATACAGATCGTGGTGAACATATTTCCATTTTTATACAGATCGCGGTGTAGATATTTTCATGTTTATACAGATAGCGGTGTAGATATTTCCATGTTTATAGAGATAGCGGTGTAGGTATTTCCATGTTTATAGACATAGCGGTGTAGGTATTTCCATGTTTATGTAGATGGCATTGTAGATATTTCCATGTTTATAACGATAGCGGTGTTGGTATTTCCACGTTTATACAGATAGCGATGTAGATATTTCCATGTTTATACAGCTCGCGGTTCAGATATTTATATCTTTTTACAGATGGCATTGTAGATATTTCCTTTTTCACACAGATGGCGGTGTAGATGTTTCCATGTTTATACAGATGGCGGAGTAGTTAGTTCCATGTTTATGGAGATGGCTGTGTAGATATTTTCTTGTTTATAGAGATGGCGGTGAAGATATTTCCATGTTTATAGAGATAGCATTGTAGATATCTACATGTCTATGCTGATGGCTGTGTAGATATTTCCATGTGTATACAGATGGCATTGTAGATATTTCCATGTTTATACAGATAACTGTATAGGTATTTCCATGTTTTACAGATGGCAGTGCAGATATTTCCATGTTTATAGAGATAGTGGTGTAGATATTTCCACGTTTGTACAGATGGCGGTGCTGATATTTCCATCTATTCACAGATGGCCGTGTAGATATTTCCATGTTTATACAGATGGCTGCGTAGGTATTTCCATGGACATGCAGATGGCAGTGTAGATATTTCCATGTTTATACAGATAGCGGTGTAGATATTTCCATGTTTACACAGATGGTGGTGTAGATATTTCCGTGTTTATACACATGGCGGAGTAGATACTTCCATCTTTATGGAGATGGCAGTGTAGATATTTTCATGTTTATAGAGATGGCGGTGTAGATATTTCCATATTTATAGAGATAGCGGTGTAGAAATTTCCATCTTTCTACAGATGGCAGTGTAGATATTTCCATGTTTATACAGATGGCGGTGTAGATATTTCCATATTTATACAGATGTCTGTGTAGATATTTCCATGTCTATACAGATTGTATTGTAGGTAATTCCATGTTTATACAGATGGTGGTGTGGATATTTCCATTTTTATTCAGATGACTGTGTAGATATTTCCATGTTTTTAAAGATGGCAGTGTAGATATTTCAATGTTTATAGAGATGGCGCTGTAGATATTTCCTTGTTTATACAGATAACGGTGGAGATATTTCCATGTTTATACAGAGAGCAGGGAGATATTTCCATGTTTATACACATAGCGGTGTACATATTTCCATGTTTATAGAGACAGCGGTGTAGGTATTTCCATGTTTATACAGATAGCGGTGCAGGTATTTCCATGTTTGTACAGATGCCTATGCAGATATTTCCATATTTATACAGAGGGCTGTGTAGATAACTCTATGTTTATACAGATGGCAGTGTAGATATTTAAATGTTTCTACACATGACTGTGTAGGTATTTCCATGTTTATACAGATGTCTTTGTAGATATTTCCATGTTTATAGAGATAGCGGTGCAGATATATTCATGTTCATACAGACCGCAGTGTAGATATTTCCATGTTTATAGAGATAGCAGTGTAGATATTTCCATGTTTGTACAGACGGCGGTGTTGATGTTTCCATCTATACACAGATTGCCATGTAAGTATTTCCATGTGTATACAGATGGTATTGTAGATATTTCCATGTGTATACAGATGGCTGTGTAGATATTTCCATGTTTATACAGATGGCTGTGTAGATTTTTCCATGTTTATACAGATGAGTTTGTAGTTATTTCCATGTTTATACAGATGGCGGTGTAGATATTTCCATGTTTATAGAGATAGCTGTGTAGATATTTCCATGTTTAAACAGATTGCGGTGTAGACATTTCCTTGTTTATACAAATAGCGGTGTAGTTATTTCCATGTTTATACAGATCTCAGTGTAGATATTTCCTCGTTTATACAAATAGCGGTGTAGTTATTTCCATGGCTATACAGATAGCGGTGTAGATATTTCCTTGATTATACAAATAGCGGTGTAGATATTTCCATGTTTATACAGATCATGGTGTAGATATTTCCTTGTTTATACAAATAGCGGTGTAGATATTTCCATGTTTATACAGATAGCGCTGTAGATATTTCCATGTAAATACAGATGGCTGTGTAGGTATTTCCATGTTTATACAGATGGCTGTGTAGATGTCTCCATGTTTATACAGATGACTTTGTAGGTATTTCCATGTGTATACAGATGGCGGTGTAGATATTTCCATGTTTATAGAGATAGCTGTGTAGATATTTCCAGGTTTATACAGATAGCGGTGCATATATTTCCATGTTTATACAGGTCGCGGTGTAGATATTTCCATGTTTATACAGATGGCTGTGTAGATGTCTCCATGTTTGTACATATCACGGTGTAGATATTTCCTTGTTTATACTAATAGCGGTGTAGTTATTTCCATGTTTATACAGATAGCGGTGTAGATATTTCCATGTATATACAGATGGCTGTGTAGATGTTTCCATGTTTATACAGATGGCTGTGTAGATATTTCCATGTTTTTACAGACGGTTGTGTAGATATTTCCATGTTTATATAGATAGTGGTGTAGATATTACCATGTTTATAGAGATAGCGGTGTAGATATTTGCAAGTTTATACAGATCGTGGTGAAGATATTTCCACGTTTTTACAGATCGCGGTTTAGATATTTCCATGTGTATACAGATCGCGGTGTAGATATTTCCAAGTTTATACAGATAGTGGTGTAGATTTTTCCATGTTTATAGAGATAGCGGTGTGGATATTTCCATGTTTATACAGATAGCGGGGTAGATATTTCCATGTTTTTACAGATATCGGTGTAGATATTTCCATGTTTACACAGATTGCAGTGTAGATATTTCCATCTTTCTACAGATGGCATTGTAGATATTTCCATGTTTATACAGATGGCGGTGTAGATATTTCCATGTTTATATAGATGGTGGTGTAGATATTACCATGTTTATACAGATAGCGGTGTAGATATTTCCATGTTTATACAGATCTTGGTGAAGATATTTCCATGTTTATACAGATAGCGGTGCATGTATTCCCATGTTTCTACAGATGGCAGTGTTGTTATTTCCATCTATACACAGATGACCCTGTAGATATTTCCATGTTTATACAGATGGCGGTGCAGATATTTCTATGGATATGTAGATGGTGGTGTAGATATTTCCATGTTTATACAGATGGCGCTGTAGATATTTCCATGTTTATACAGATGGCGGTGTAGATATTTCCATGTTTATAGAGATAGCTGTGTAGATATTTCCATGTTTATACAGATAGCGGTGCAGATATTTCCATGTTTATACAGGTCGCGGTGTAGATATTTCCATGTTTATACACATCGCGGTGTAGATATTTCCATGTTTATACAGATAGCGGTGTAGATATTTCCATGTTTTTACAGATATCGGTGTAGATATTTCCATATTTACACAGATTGCGGTGTAGATATTTCCATCTTTCTACAGATGGCATTGTAGATATTTCCATGTTTTTACAGATGGTTTTGTAGATATTTCCATGTTTATATAGATAGTGGTGTAGATATTACCATGTTTATAGAGATAGCGGTGTAGATATTTGCAAGTTTATACAGATCGTGGTGAAGATATTTCCACGTTTTTACAGATCGCGGTTTAGATATTTCCATGTGTATACAGATCGCGGTGTAGATATTTCCATGTTTATACAGATAGTGGTGTAGATTTTTCCGTGTTTATAGAGATAGCGGTGTGGATATTTCCATGTTTATACATATAGCGGGGTAGATATTTCCATGTTTTTACAGATATCGGTGTAGATAATTCCATGTTTACACAGATTGCAGTGTAGATATTTCCGTCTTTCTACAGATGGCATTGTAGATATTTCCATGTGTATACAGATGGCGGTGTAGATATTTCCATGTTTATATAGATGGTGGTGTAGATATTACTATGTTTATACAGATAGCGGTGTAGATATTTCCATGTTTATACAGATCTTGGTGAAGATATTTCCATGTTTATACAGATAGCGGTGCAGATATTCCCATGTTTCTACAGATGGCGGTGTTGTTATTTCCATCTATACACAGATGACCGTGTAGATATTTCCATGTTTATACAGATGGCGGTGCAGATATTTCTATGGATATGTAGATGGTGGTGTAGATATTTCCATGTTTATACAGATGGGGGTGTAGTTATATCTATGTTTATAGAGATAGCGGTGTAAATATCTCCATGTTTATAGAGATGGTGGTGTAAGTATTTTCATGTTTTTAGAGATAGCGGTGTAGATATTTCCGTATTTCTACAGATGACTGTGTAGATATTACCATGTTTGTACAGATGGCAGTGTAGATATTTCCATGTTTATAGAGATAGCGGTGTAGATATTACCATGTTTATACAGATAGCAATGGAGATATTTCCACGTTAATACACATAGTGGTGTAGATATTTCCATGTTTATACAGATAGCAGTGTAGATATTTCCATGTTTATACTGATGGCTGTGTCGATATTTCCATGTTTATACAGAGTTCTGCGTAGTTATTTCCATGTTTATATAGATGACATAGTAGATATTTCCAGGTTTATACAGATGACTGTGTAGATATTTCCATGTTAATACAGATGGCGGTGTAGATATTTCCATGTTTATAGAGATAGCGGTGTAGATATTTCCATGTTTATTGAGATATCGGTGTAAATATTTCCATATTTATGCTGATAGTGGTGTAGATATTTCCATGTTTTTACAGATAGCGGTGTAGATATTTCCATCTTTATTCAGAGATTGCTGTACATATTTCCATTTATATACAGATCACTGTGTAGATATTTCCATGTTTATACAGTTAACTTTGTTGATATTTCCATTTTTACACACACGGTGGTGTAGATATTTCCATGTTCCTACACATGACTGTGTAGTTATTTCCATGTTTATACAGATGGTGGTGTAGATATTTCCATATTTATAGAGATAGCAGTGTAGATATTTCCAGGTTTATACAGATAGCGGTGTAAATATTTCCATGTTTATACAGATCGTGGTGTAGATATTTTCATGTTTATACAGATACCGGTGTAGATATTTCCATGTTTGTAGAGATGGCGGTGTTGTTATTTCCATCTGTACACAGATTGCCGTGTAGATATTTCCATCTTTATACAGATGGCGTTGTAGTTATTTCCGTGGATATGCAGATGGCGATGTGGATATTTCCATGTTTATATAGATAGCGGTGTAGGTATTTCCATGTTTATAGACATAGCGGTGTAGATATTTCCATGTTTATATAGATGGCGTTGTAGGTATTTCCTTGTTTATACTGATAGCGTTGTTGGTATTTCCACGTTTATACAGATAGCGATGTAGATATTTCCATGTTTATACAGCTCGCGGTGCAGATATTTATATCTTTATTCAGATGGCATTGTAGATATTTCCTTATTCACACAGATGGCGGTGTAGATGTTTCCATGTTTATACAGATGGCGGAGTAGTTAGTTCCATGTTTACGTAGATGACAGTGTAGATATTTTCATGTTTATAGAGATGGCGGTGTAGATATTTCCATGTTTATAGAGATAGCAGTGTAGATATTTACATGTTTATACAGATGGCTGTGCAGATATTTCCATGTGTATAGAGATGTCATTGTAGATATTTCAATGTTTATACAGATGACTGTATAGGTATTTCCATGTTTTTACAGATGGCAGTGCAGATATTTCCATGTTTATAGAGATAGCGGTGTAGATATTTTCATGTTTATACAGATTGCGGTGGAGATATGTCCATGTTTATACAGATAGCAATGGAGATATTTCCACGTTAATACACATAGCGGTGTAGATATTTCCATGTTTATACAGATAGCAGTGTAGATATTTCCATGTATATACAGATGGCTGTGCCGATATTTCCATGTTTATACAGAGTCCTCTGTAGATATTTCCATGTTTATATAGATGACTGTGTAGATATTTCCAGGTTTATACAGATGACTGTGTAGATATTTCCATGTTAATACAGATGGCGGTGTAGATATTTCCAGGTTTATAGAGATAGCGGTGTAGATATTTCAATGTTTATTGAGATAGCGGTGTAAATATTTCCATATTTATACTGATAGTGGTTTAGATATTCCCATGTTTTTACAAATAGCGGTGTAGATATTTCCATCTTTATTCAGAGATTGCTGTACATCTTTCCATGTTTATAGAGATCACTGCTTAGATATTTCCACGTTTATACAGATAACGTTGTAGATATTTCCATCTTTATACAAACGGTGGTGTAGATATTTCCATGTTACTACACATGACTGTGTAATTATTTCCATTTTTATACAGATGGCGGTGTAAATATTTCCATATTTATAGAGACAGCAGTGTAGATATTTCCAGGTTTATACAGATAGCGGTATAAATATTTCCATTTTTATACAGACCCTGTTGTAGATATTTCCATGTTTATACAGATACCGGTGTAGATATTTCCATGTTTATACAGATAACTTTGTAAGTATTTCCATGTTTATACAGATGGCGGTGTAGATATTTCGATGTTTATAGAGATAGCAGTGGAGATATTTCCATGTTTATACAGATAGCGGTGTAGATATTTCCATGTTTATACTGATCGTGGTGTAGATATTTCCATGTTTATAGAGATGGCGGTGTAGATATTTCCATGTTCACAGCGATAGCGGTGTTGATTTTTCCATGTTTATAGAGATAGCGGTGTAGATATTTCCATGTTTATACAGATCACGGTGTAGATATTTCCTTGTTTATACAAATAGCAGTGTAGTTATTTCCATGTTTATACAGATACCGATGTAGATATTTCCATGTACATACAGATGGCTGTGTAGATATTTCCATGTTTATACAGATGGCTGTGTAGATATTTCCATGTTTATACAGATGACTTTGTAGGTATTTCCATGTTTATACAGATGGCGGTGTAGATATTTCCATGTTTATAGAGATAGCTCTGTAGATATTTCCATGTGTATACAGATAGCGGTGTAGGTATTTCCATGTTTATACAGATCGCGGTGTAGATATTTCCATGTTTATACAGATGGCGGTGTAGATATTTCCATGTTTATATAGATGGTGGTGTAGATATTACCATGTTTATACAGATAGCTGTGTAGATATTTCCATGTTTATACAGATCGTGGTGAACATATTTCCATGTTTATACAGATCGCGGTGTAGATATTTCCATGTTTATATAGATCGCGGTGTAGATATTTCCATGTTTATACAGATACCGATGTAGATATTTCCATGTTTATACAGCTCGCGGTGCAGATATTTATATCTTTATACAGATGGCATTGTAGATATTTCCTTATTCACACTGATGGAGGTGTAGATGTTTCCATGTTTATACAGATGGTGGAGTAGTTAGTTCCATGTTTATGGAGATGGCAGTGTAGATATTTTCTTGTTTATAGAGATGGCGGTGTAGATATTTCCATGTATATAGAGATAACAGTGTAGATAATTACATGTTTATACAGATGGCTGTGTAGATATTTACATGTGTATACAGATGGCATTGTAGATATTTCCATGTTTATGCAGATGATTGTATAAGTATTTCCATGTTTTTACAGATGGCAGTGCAGATATTTCCATGTTTATAGAGATAGCGGTGTAGATATTTCCGTGTTTGTACAGATGTCGGTGTTGATATTTCCATCTATACACAGATGGCCGTGTAGATATTCCCATGTTTATACAGATGGCGGCATAGATATTTCCATGTTTACACAGATGGTGGTGTAGATATTTCCGTGTTTATACACATGGCGGAGTAGATACTTCCATCTTTATGCAGATGGCAGTGTAGATATTTTCATGTTTATAGTGATGGCAGTGTAGATATTTCAATATTTATAGAGATAACGATGCAGATATTTCCATCTTTCTACAGATGGCAGTTTAGATAATTCCATGTTTATACAGATGGCCGTGTAGATATTTCCATATTTATACAGATGTCTGTGTAGATATTTCCATGTGTATACAGATGGTATCGTAGGTAATTCCATGTTTACACAGATGGTGGTGTAGATATTTCCATGTTTATTCAGATGACTGTGTAGATATTTCCATGTTTTTAGAGATGGCAGTTTAGATTTCTCAATGTTTATAGAGATGGAGCTGTAGATATTTCCATGTTTATACAAATGACTTTGTAGGTATTTCCATGTTTATACAGATGGCGGTGTAGATATTTCCATGTTTATAGAGATAGCTGTGTAGATATTTCCATGTTTATACAGATAGCGGTGTAGATATTTCCATGTTTATACAGATCGCGGTGTAGATATTTCCATGTTTATACAGATCGCGGTGTAGTTATTTCAATGTTTATACAGATAGCGGTGTAGATATTTCCATATTCTTACAGATATCGGTGTAGATATTTCCATGTTTACACAGATTGCGGTGTAGATATTTCCATCTATCTACAGATGGCATTGTAGATATTTCCCTGTTTATACAGATGGCGGTGCAGATATTTCCATGTTTATATAGATGGTGTTGTAGTTATTACCATGTTTATACAGATAGCAGTGTAGATATTTCCATGTTTATACAGATCACGGTGAATATATTTCCATGTTTATACAGATCGCGGTGTAGGTATTTCCATGATTATACAGATCGTGGTGTAGGTATGTCCATGTTTGTACAGATAGCGGTGTAGATATTTCCATGTGTATACAGATGGTATTGTAGTTATTTCCATGTTTATACAGATGGTGGTGTAGATATTTCCATGTTTATTCAGATGACTGTGCAGATATTTCCATGTTTTTACAGATGGCAGTGTAGATTTGTCAATGTATATAGAGATGGCGCTGTAGATATTTCCATGTTTCTACAGATAACGGTGGAGATATTTCCATGTTTATACAGAGAGCAGTGGAGATATTTCCATGTTTATACACATAGTGGTGTACATATTTCCATGTTTATAGAGACAGCGGTGTAGGTATTTCCATGTTTATACAGATAGCGGTGCAGATATTTCCAGGTTTACATAGATGCCTATGCAGATATTTCCATATTTATACAGAGGGCTGTGTAGATATTTCTATGTTTATACAGATGGCAGTGTAGATATTTAAATGTTCCTACCCATGACTGTGTAGGTATTTCCATGTTTATACAGATGTCTTTGTAGATATTTCCATGTTTATAGAGATAGCGGTGCAGATATTTCCATGCTTATACAGATAGCAGTGTATATATTTCCATGTTTATACAGATCATGGTGTAGATATTTCCATGTTTATACATATACCGGTGTAGATATTTCCATGTTTATACAGATCGCAGTGTAGATATTTCCGTGTTTATAGAGATAGCAGTGCAGATATGTCAATGTTTGTACAGATGGCGGTGTTGATGTTTCCATCTATACACAGATTGCCGTTTAGGTATTTCCATGTGTATACAGATGGCATTGTAGATATTTCCATGTTTATACAGATGGTGGTGTAGATATTTCCATGTTTACACAGATGACTGTATAGGTATTTCCATGTTTATACAGATGGCGGTGTAGATATTTCCATCTTTATAGAGATAGCCGTGAAGATATTTCCATATTTATACAGATAACGGTGTAGAAATTTCCTTGTTTATACAGATAGCGGTGTAAATATTTCCATGTTTATACAGATAACGGTGTAGGTATTTCCATGTTTATAGAGATAGCGGAGAGGTTATTTCCATATTTATACAGATAACGGTGTAGAAATTTCCATGTTTATACAGATAGCAGTGTAAATATTTCCATGTTTGTACAAGTCACGGTGTAGATATTTCCTTGTTTATACAAATAGCGGTGTATTTATTTCCATGTTTATACAGATAGCGGCGTAGATATTTCCATGTATATACAGATGGCTGTGTAGATATTTCCATGTTTATACAGATGGCTTTGTAGATATTTCCATGTTTATACAGATGACTTTGTAGGTATTTCCATGTTCATACAGATGGTGGTGTAGGTATTTCCACGTTTATTCAGATGACTGTGTAGATATTTCCATGTTTTTACAGATGGCAGTGTAGATTTGTCAATGTTTATAGAGATGGCGCTGTAGATATTTCCATGTTTATAGAGATAGCTTTGTAGATATTTCCATGTATATACAGATCGCGTTGTACATATTTCCATGTTTATACAGATAGCGGTATAGATATTTCCATGTTTATACAGATAGCGGTGTAGATATTTCCATGTTTGTACAGATGGCGGTGTTGATATTTCCATCTATACACAGATGACCGTGTAGATATTTCCATGTTTATACAGATGGCGGCGCAGATATTTCCATGGATATGTAGATGGCGGTGTAGATATTTCCATGTTTATACAGATAGCGGTGTAGTTATTTCCATGTTTATATAGATGGGGGTGTAGATATTTCCATGTATATACACATGGCTGTGTAGATATTTCCATGTTTATACAGATAGCGGTGTAGATATTTCCATGTTTATACAGATAACTTTGTAACTATTTCCATGTTTATACAGATGGCGGTGTAGATATTTCGATGTCTATAGAGATAGCAGTGGAGATATTTCGATGTTTATACAGATGGCGGTGTAGATATTTCCATGTTTATACAGATAGAATTGAAAATATTTCCATGTTTATACAGATAGCAGTGGAGATATTTCCACTTTTATAGAGATAGCGGTTTAGATATTTCATATTTATACAGATAGCGGTGTAGATATTTCCATGTTTATACAGATTGCGGTGTAGATATTTCCATGTTTATACAGATGCCTATGTAGATATCTCCATATGTATACAGAGGGCTGTGTAGATATTTCTATGTGTATACAGATGGCAGTGTAGATATTTCCATGTTCCTACACATGACTGTGTAGGTATTTCCATGTTTATACAGATGGCTTTGTAGATATTTCCATGTCTATAGAGATAGCGGTGCAGATATTTCCATGTTTATACAGACCACAGTGTATATATTTCCATGTTTATAGAGATAGAAGTGTAGATATATCCAAGTTTGTACAGATGGCGCTGTTGATGTTTCCATCTATACACAGATTGCCTTGTAGGTATTTCCATGTGAATACAGATGGCATTGTAGATATTTCCATGTTTATACAGAAGGTGGTGTAGATATTTCCATGTTTACACAGATGACTGTATAGGTATTTCCATGTTTATACAGATGGCGGTGTAGATATTTCCATGTTTAAAGAGATAGCGGTGAGGATATTTCCATATTAATACAGATAACGGTGTAGAAATTTCCATGTTTATACAGATAGCGGTGTAAATATTTCCATGTTTGTACAAGTCACGGTGTAGATATTTCCTTGTTTATACAAATAGCGGTGTAGTTATTTCCATGTTTACACAGATAGCGGCGTACATATTTCCATGTATATACAGATGGCTGTGTAGATATTTCCATGTTTATACAGATGGCTTTGTAGATATTTCCATGTTTATACAGATGACTTTGTAGGTATTTCCATGTTTATACAGATGTCTTTGTAGATATTTCCATGTTTATAGAGATAGCGGTGCAGACATTTCCATGTTTATACAGATAGCGGTGTATATATTTCCATGTTTATACACATCATGGTGTAGATATTTCAATGTTTATACAGATGGCAGTGTAGATATTTAAATGTTCCTACACATGACTGTGTAGGTATTTCCATGTTTATACAGATGTCTTTGTAGATATTTCCATGTTTATAGAGATAGCGGTGCAGACATTTCCATGTTTATACAGATAGCGGTGTATATATTTCCATGTTTATACACATCATGGTGTAGATATTTCAATGTTTATACAGATACCGGTGTAGTTATTTCCATGTTTATACAGACCGCAGTGTAAATATTCCCATGTTTATAGAGGTAGCAGTGTAGATATTGCCATGTTTGTACAGATGGCGGTGTTGATGTTTAAATCTATACACAGATTTCTGTGTAGGTATTTCCATGTGTATACAGATGGCATTGTGATATTTCCATGTTTATACATATGGTGGTGTAGATATTTCCATGTTTACACAGATGACTGTATAAGTATTTCCATGTTTATACAGATAGCGGTGTAGATATTTCCATGTTTATACAGATAGCGGTGTAAATATTTCCATGTTTATACAAGTCACAGTGTAGATATTTCCTTGTGCATAAAAATAGCGGTGTAGTTATTTCCATTTTATTCAGATAGTGGTGTAGACATTTCCATGTATATACAGATGGCTGTGAAGATATTTCCATGTTTATACAGATGGCTTTGCAGATATTTCCAAGTTTATACAGATGACATTGTAGGTATTTCCATGTTTCTACAGATTGCGGTGTAGATATTTCCATGTTTACAGAGATAGCTTTGTAGATATTTCCATGTTTATACAGATCGCGGTGTAGATATTTCCATGTTTATACAGATAGCGGTGTAGATATTTCCATGTTTATACACATGGCTTTGTAGATATTTCCATGTTTATACAGATGACATTGTAGGTATTTCCATGTTTTTACAGATGGTGGTGTAGATATTTCCATGTTTATAGAGATAGCTTTGTAGATATTTCCATGTTTATACAGATCGCGGTGTACATATTTCCATGTTTATACAGATAGCGGTGTAGATATTTCCATGTTTATACAGATAGCGGTGTAGATATTTCCATGTTTATAGAGATAGCGGTGTAGTTATTTCCATGTTTATAGACATAGCGGTGTAGATATTTCCATGTTTATATAGATGGCATTGTAGATATTTCTATGTTTATACCGATAGCGGTGTTGGTATTTCCACGTTTATACAGATAGCGATGTAGATATTTCCATGTTTTTACAGCTCGCGGTGCAGATATTTATATCTTTACACAGATGGCATTTTAGATATTTCCTTATTCACACAGATGGCGGTGTAGATGTTTCCATGTTTATACAGATGGCGGAGTAGTTAGTTCCATGTTTATGGAGATGGCAGTGTAGGTATTTTCATGTTTATAGAGATGGCGGTGTTGATATTTCCATGTTTATAGAGATAGCAGTGTAGATATTTCCATGTTTTAGACATAGCGGTGTAGATATTTCCAAGTTTATATAGACGGCATTGTAGATATTTCTATGTTTATACAGATGGCGGTGTTGATGTTTCCATTTATACACAGAGTGCCGTGTAGGTATTTCCATGTGTATACAGATGGCATTGAAGATATTTCCATGTTTATACAGATGGTGGTGTAGATATTTCCATGTTTTCACAGAGGACTGTATAGGTATTTCCATGTTTATACAGATGGCGGTGTAGATATTTCCATGTTTATAGAGATAGCGGTGTAGATATTTCCATATTTATACAGATAACGGTGTAGAAATTTCCACGTTTATACAGATAGTGGTGTAGATATTTCCATGTTTATACAGACCGTGGTGTAGATATTTCCATGTTTATACAAATAGCGGTGCAGATATTTCCATGTTTGTACAGACGGCGGTGTTGATATTTCCATCTATACACAGACGACCGTGTAGATATTTCCATGTTTATACAGATGGCGGCGCAGATATTTCCATGGATATGTAGATGGCGGTGTAGATATTTCCATGTTTATACAGATGTTGGTGTAGTTTTTTCCATGTTTATATAGATAGCGGTGTAGTTATTTCCATGTATATACACATGGCTGTGTAGATATTTCCATCTTTATACAGATGGCGGTGTAGATATTTCCATGTTTATACAGATAACTTTGTAAGAATTTCCATGTTTATACAAATGGCGGTGTAGATATTTCCATGTGTATAGAGATAGCAGTGGAGATATTTCCAGTTTATACAGATAGCGGTGTAGATATTTCCATGTTTATACAGATAGTGGTGTAGATATTTCCACGTTTATACAGACCGCGGGGTAGATATTTCCATGTTTATACAAATAGCGGTGCAGATATTTCCATGTTTGCACAGATGGCGGTGTTGATATTTCCATCTATACACAGATGACCGTGTAGATATTTCCATGTTTATACAGATGGCGGCGCAGATATTTCCATGGATATGTAGATGGCGGTGTAGATATTTCTATGTTTATACAGATTGCGGTGTAGTTATTTCCATGTTTATATAGATAGCGGTGTAGTTATTTCCATGAGTATACACAGGGCTGTGTAGATATTTCCATGATTATACAGATGGCGGTGTAGATATTTCCATGTTTATACAGGGAACTTTGTAAGTATTTCCATGTTTATACAGATGGCGTTGTAGATATTTCGATGTTTATAGAGATAGCAGTGGAGATATTTCCATGTTTATACAGATAGCGGTGTAGATATTTCCACGTTTATTCTGATCGTGGTGTAGATATTTCCATGTTTATAAAGATGGCAGTGTAGATATTTCCATGTTCATAGAGATAGCGGTGTTGATTTTTCCATGTTTATAGAGACAGCGGTGTGGATATTTCCAAGCTTATATAGATAGGGTTGTAGATATTTCCATGTTTATAGAGATAGCGTTGTAGATATTTCCATGTTTGTACATATCACGGTGTAGATATTTCCTTGTTTATACTAATAGCGGTGTAGTTATTTCCATGTTTATACAGATAGCGGTGTAGATATTTCCATGTATATACAGATGGCTGTGTAGATGTTTCCATGTTTATACAGATGGCTGTGTAGATATTTCCATGTTTATACAGATGACTTTGTAGGTATTTGCATGTTTATACAGAAGGCGGTGTAGATTTTCCATGTTTATAGTGATAGCTGTGTAGATATTTCCATGTTTATACAGATAGCGGTGTTGATATTTCCATGTTTATACTGATCGCGGTATAGATATTTCCATGTTTATACAGATCGTGGTGTAGATATTTCCATGTTTATAGAGATAGCGATGTAGATATTTCCATGTTTTTACAGATATCGGTGTAGATATTTCCATGTTTACACAGATTGCGGTGTAGATATTTCCATCTTTCTCCAGATGGCATTGTAGATATTTCCATGTTTATACAGATGGTGGTGTAGATATTTCCATGTTTATATAGATGGTGGTGTAGCTATTACCATGTTTATACAGATAGCGGTGTAGATATTTCCATGTTTATACAGATCGTGGTGAAGATATGTCCATGTTTATACAGATCGTGGTGTAAATATTTCCATGTTAATACAGATCGCGGTGTAGATATTTCCATGTTAATACAGATCGCGGTGTAGATATTTCCATGTTTATACAGATAGCGGTGTAGATATTTCCATGTTTATACAGATAGCGGTGTAGATATTTCCATGTTTATACAGATGGCGGCGCAGATATTTCCATGGATATGTAGATGGCGGTGTAGATATTTCCATGTTTATACAGATTGCGGTGTAGTTTTTCCATGTTTATATAGATAGCGGTGTAGTTATTTCCATGTATATACACATGGCTGTGTAGATATTTCCATGTTTATACAGATGGCGGTGTAGATATTTCCATGTTTATACTGATAACTTTGTAAGTATTTCCATGTTTATACAGATGGCGGTGTAGATATTTCCATGTCTATAGAGATAGCAGTGGAGATATTTCCATGTTTATACAGATGGCGGTGTAGATATTTCCATGTTTATAGAGATAGCTCTGTAGATATTTTCATGTTTATACAGATAGCGGTGTAGATGTTTCCATGTTTATAGTGATCGTGGTGTAGATATTTCCATGTTTATAGAGATGGCGGTGTAGATATTTCCATGTTCATAGAGATAGCAGTGTTGATATTTCCATGTTTATAGAGATGGCGGTGTAGATATTTCCATGTTTATACAGTTCACGGTGTAGATATTTTATTGTTTATACAAATAGCTATGTAGTTATTTCCATGTTTATACAGATAGCGGTGTAGATATTTCCATGTATATACAGATGGCTTTGTAGATATTTCCATGTTTATACAGATGACTTTGTAGGTATTTCCATGTTTATACAGATGGCGGTGTAGGTATTTCCATGTTTATAGAGATAGCTGTGTCGATATTTCCATGTTTCTACAGATAGCGGTGTAGATATTACCATGTTCATACAGATCGCGGTGTAGATATTTCCATGTACATACAAATCGTGGTGAAGATATTTCCATGTTTATACAGATCGCGGTGTAGGTATTTCCATGTTTATATAGATGGTGGTGTAGATATTACCATGTTTATACAGCTCACGGTGCAGATATTTATATCTTTATACAGATGGTATTGTAGATATTTCCGTGTTCACACAGATGGCGATGTAGATGTTTCCATGTTTATACAGATGGCGGAGAAGTTATTTCCATATTTATGGAGATGGCAGTGTAGATATTTTCATGTTTATAGAGAAGGCGGTGTAGATATTTCCATGTTTATAGAGATAGCCGTGAAGATATTTACATGTTTATACAGATGGCTGTGTAGATATTTCCATGTGTATACAGATGGCATTGTAGATATTTCCATGTTTATACAGATGACTGTATACGTATTTCCATGTTTTTACAGATGGCAGTGCAGATATTTCCATGTTTATAGAGATAGCGGTGTAGATATTTCCATGTTTCTTCAGACGGCGGTGTTGATATTTCCATCTATACACAGATGGCCGTGTAGATATTTCCATGTTTATACTGATGGCGGCGTAGATATTTCCATGGACATGCAGATGGCGGTGTAGATATTACCATGTTTAAACAGATAGCGGTGTAGATATTTCCATGTTTACACAGATAGTGGTGTAGATATTTCCGTGTTTATACACATGGCAGAGTAGATACTTCCATCTTTATGGAGATGGCAGTGTAGATATTTTCATGTTTATAGAGATGGCGGTGTAGATATTTCCATATTTATAGAGATAGCGGTGTAGATATTTCCATCTTTCTACATATGGCAGTGTAGATATTTCCATGTTTATACAGATGGCGGTGTAGATATTTCCATATTTATACAGATGTCTGTGTAGATATTTCCATGTGTATTCAGATGGTATTGTAGGTATTTCCATGTTTATATAGATGGTGGTGAAGATATTTCCATGTTTATTCAGATGACTGTGTAGGTATTTCCATGTTTTTACAGATGGCAGTGTAGATATTTCAATGTTTACAGAGATGGCGCTGTAGATATTTCCGTGTTTATATAGATAACGGTGGAGATATTTCCATGTTTATACAGAGAGCAGTGGAGATATTTCCATGTTTATACACATAGCGGTGTACATATTTCCATGATTATAGAGACAGCGGTGTAGGTATTTCCATGTTTATGCAGATAGCGGTGCAGATATTTCCATGTTTACACAGATGCCTATGCAGATATTTCCATATTTATACAGAGGGCTGTGTGGATATTGCTATGTTTATACAGAAGACAGTGTAGATATTTAAATGTTCCTACACATGACTGTGTAGGTATTTCCATGTTTATACAGATGTCTTTGTAGATATATCCATGTTAATACAGATAGCGGTGCAGACATTTCCATGTTTATACAGATAGCGGTGTAGATATTTCCATGTTTATACAGATAGTGGTGTAGATATTTCCATGTTTACACAGACCGCGGTGTAGATATTTCCATGTTTATACAAATAGCGGTGCAGATATTTCCATGTTTGTACAGATGGCGGTGTTGATATTTCCATTTATACACAGATGACCTTGTAGATATTTCCATGTTTATACAGATGGAGGCGCAGATATTTCCATGGATATGAAGATGGCGGTGTAGATATTTCCATGTTTATACAGATTGCGGTGTAGTTTTTCCATGTTTATATAGATAGCGGTGTAGTTATTTCCATGTAAATACACATGGCTGTGTAGATATTTCCAGGTTTATACAGATGGCGGTGTAGATATTTCCATGTTTATACAGATAACTTTGTAAGTATTTCCATGTTTATACAGATGGCGGTGTAGATATTTCCATGTCTATAGAGATAGCAGTGGAGATATTTCCATGTTTATACAGATGGCGGTGTAGATATTTCCATGTTTATAGAGATAGCTGTGTAGATATTTCCATGTTTATACAGATAGCGGTGTAGATGTTTCCATGTTTATAGTGATCGCGGTGTAGATATTTCCATGTTTATAGAGATGGCGGTGTAGATATTTCCATGTTCATAGCGATAGCGGTGTTGATATTTCCATGATTATAGAGATAGCGTTGTGGATATTTCCATGTTTATACAGATAGGGGTGTAGATATTTCCTTGTTTATAGAGATGGCGGTGTAGATATTTCCATGTTTATACAGTTCACAGTGTAGATATTTGCTTGTTTATACAAATAGCTATGCAGTTATTTCCATGTTTATACAGATAGCGGTGTAGATATTTCCATGTTTATACAGATGGCTGTGTAGATATTTCCATGTTTATACAGATGACTTTGTAGGTATTTCCATGTTTATACAGATGGCGGTGTAGGTATTTCCATGTTTATAGAGATAGCTGTGTCGATATTTCCATGTTTCTACAGATAGCGGTGTAGATGTTTCCATGTTTATACAGATCGCGGTGTAGATATTTCCATGTTTATACAGATAGCGGTGTAGATATTTCCATGTTTATACAGATAGCGGTGTAGATATTTCCATGTTTTTACAGATATCGGTGTAGCTATTTGCATGTTTACACAGATTGCGGGGTAGATATTTCCACCTTTCTACAGATGGCATTGTAGTTATTTCCGTGTTTATATAGATGGCGGTGTAGATATTTCCATGTTTATATAGATGGTGGTGTAGATATTACCATGTTTATACAGATAGCGGAGTAGATATTTCCATGTACATACAGATCGTGCTGTAGATATTGCCATGTTTATACAGATCGCGGTGTAGATATTTCCATGTTTATACAGATTGCGTTGTAGATATTTCCATGTTTATACAGATAGCGGTGTAGATATTTCCATGTTTATAGAGATAGCGGTGTAGGTATTTCCATGTTTATAGACATAGCGTTGTAGATATTTCCATGTTTATATAGATAGCGTTGTAGATATTTCCCTGTTTATACCGATAGCGGTGTTGGTATTTCTACGTTTATACAGATAGCAATGTAGATATTTCCATGTTTATACAGCTCGCGGTGCAGATATTTATATCTTTATACAGATGGCATTGTAGATATTTCCTTGTTCACACAGATGGCGGTGTAGATGTTTCCATGTTTATACAGATGGCAGAGTAGTTAGTTCCATGTTTATGGAGATGGCAGTGTAGATATTTTCATGTTTATAGGGATGGCGGTGTAGATATTTCCATGTTTATAGAGATAGCAGTGTAGATATTTACATGTTTATACAGATGGCTGTATAGATATTTCCATGTGTATACAGATGGCATTGTAGATATTTCCATGGTTATACAGATGACTGTATACGTATTTCCATGTTTTTACAGATGGCAGTGCAGATATTTCCATGTTTATAGAGATAGCGGTGTAGATATTTCCATGTTTCTACAGACGGCGGTGTTGATATTTCCATCTATACACAGATGGCCGTGTAGATATTTCCATGTTTATACTGATGGCGGCGTAGATATTTCCATGGACATGCAGATGGCGTTGTAGATATTACCATGTTTAAACAGATAGCGGTGTAGATATTTCCATGTTTACACAGATAGTGGTGTAGATATTTCCGTGTTTATACACATGGCAGAGTAGATACTTCCATCTTTATGGAGATGGCAGTGTAGATATTTTCATGTTTATAGAGATGGCGGTGTAGATATTTCCATATTTATAGAGATAGCGGTGTAGATATTTCCATCTTTCTACAGATGGCAGTGTAGATATTTCCATGTTTATACAGATGGCGGTGTAGATATTTCCATATTTATACAGATGTCTGTGTAGATATTTCCATGTGTATTCAGATGGTATTGTAGGTATTTCCATGTTTTTATAGATGGTGGTGAAGATATTTCCATGTTTATTCAGATGACTGTGTAGATATTTCCATGTTTTTACAGATGGCAGTGTAGATATTTCAATGTTTACAGAGATGGCGCTGTAGATATTTCCATGTTTATATAGATAACGGTGGAGATATTTCCATGTTTATACAGAGAGCAGTGGAGATATTTCCATGTTTATACACATAGCGGTGTACATATTTCCATGATTATAGAGACAGCGGTGTAGGTATTTCCATGTTTATGCAGATAGCGGTGCAGATATTTCCATGTTTACACAGATGCCTATGCAGATATTTCCATATTTATACAGAGGGCTGTGTGGATATTGCTATGTTTATACAGAAGACAGTGTAGATATTTAAATGTTCCTACACATGACTGTGTAGGTATTTCCATGTTTATACAGATGTCTTTGTAGATATATCCATGTTAATAGAGATAGCGGTGCAGACATTTCCATGTTTATACAGATAGCGGTGTAGATATTTCCATGTTTATACAGATAGTGGTGTAGATATTTCCATGTTTACACAGACCGCGGTGTAGATATTTCCATGTTTATACAAATAGCGGTGCAGATATTTCCATGTTTGTACAGACGGCGGTGTTGATATTTCCATTTATACACAGATGACCTTGTAGATATTTCCATGTTTATACAGATGGAGGCGCAGATATTTCCATGGATATGAAGATGGCGGTGTAGATATTTCCATGTTTATACAGATTGCGGTGTAGTTTTTCCATGTTTATATAGATAGCGGTGTAGTTATTTCCATGTAAATACACATGGCTGTGTAGATATTTCCATGTTTATACAGATGGCGGTGTAGATATTTCCATGTTTATACAGATAACTTTGTAAGTATTTCCATGTTTATACAGATGGCGGTGTAGATATTTCCATGTCTATAGAGATAGCAGTGGAGATATTTCCATGTTTATACAGATGGCGGTGTAGATATTTCCATGTTTATAGAGATAGCATTGTAGATATTTCCATGTTTATACAGATAGCGGTGTAGATGTTTCCATGTTTATAGTGATCGTGGTGTAGATATTTCCATGTTTATAGAGATGGCGGTGTAGATATTTCCATGTTCATAGCGATAGCGGTGTTGATATTTCCATGTTTATAGAGATAGCGTTGTGGATATTTCCATGTTTATACAGATAGGGGTGTAGATATTTCCTTGTTTATAGAGATGGCGGTGTAGATATTTCCATGTTTATACAGTTCACAGTGTAGATATTTGCTTGTTTATACAAATAGCTATGCAGTTATTTCCATGTTTATACAGATAGCGGTGTAGATATTTCCATGTTTATACAGATGGCTGTGTAGATATTTCCATGTTTATACAGATGACTTTGTAGGTATTTCCATGTTTATACAGATGGCGGTGTAGGTATTTCCATGTTTATAGAGATAGCTGTGTCGATATTTCCATGTTTCTACAGATAGCGGTGTAGATGTTTCCATGTTTATACAGATCGTGGTGTAGATATTTCCATGTTTATACAGATAGCGGTGTAGATATTTCCATGTTTATACTGATAGCGGTGTAGATATTTCCATGTTTTTACAGATATCGGTGTAGCTATTTCCATGTTTACACAGATTGCGGGGTAGATATTTCCACCTTTCTACAGATGGCATTGTAGTTATTTCCGTGTTTATATAGATGGCGGTGTAGATATTTCCATTTTTATATAGATGGTGGTGTAGATATTACCATGTTTATACAGATAGCGGTGTAGATATTTCCATGTACATACAGATCGTGCTGAAGATATTTCCATGTTTATACAGATCGCGGTGTAGATATTTCCATGTTTATACAGATTGCGTTGTAGATATTTCCATGTTTATACAGATAGCGGTGTAGATATTTCCATGTTTATAGAGATAGCGGTGTAGGTATTTCCATGTTTATAGACATAGCGGTGTAGATATTTCCATGTTTATATAGATGGCGTTGTAGATATTTCCCTGTTTATACCGATAGCGGTGTTGGTATTTCCACGTTTATACAGACAGCGATGTAGATATTTCCATGTTTATACAGCTCGCGGTGCAGATATTTATATCTTTATACAGATGGCATTGTAGATATTTCCTTGTTCACACAGATGGCGGTGTAGATGTTTCCATGTTTATACAGATGGCAGAGTAGTTAGTTCCATGTTTATGGAGATGGCAGTGTAGATATTTTCATGTTTATAGGGATGGCGGTGTAGATATTTCCATGTTTATAGAGATAGCAGTGTAGATATTTACATGTTTATACAGATGGCTGTATAGATATTTCCATGTGTATACAGATGGCATTGTAGATATTTCCATGTTTATACAGATGACTGTATACGTATTTCCATGTTTTTACAGATGGCAGTGCAGATATTTCCATGTTTATAGAGATAGCGGTGTAGATATTTCCATGTTTCTTCAGACGGCGGTGTTGATATTTCCATCTATACACAGATGGCCGTGTAGATATTTCCATGTTTATACTGATGGCGGCGTAGATATTTCCATGGACATGCAGATGGCGGTGTAGATATTACCATGTTTAAACAGATAGCGGTGTAGATATTTCCATGTTTACACAGATAGTGGTGTAGATATTTCCGTGTTTATACACATGGCAGAGTAGATACTTCCATCTTTATGGAGATGGCAGTGTAGATATTTTCATGTTTATAGAGATGGCGGTGTAGATATTTCCATATTTATAGAGATAGCGGTGTAGATATTTCCATCTTTCTACAGATGGCAGTGTAGATATTTCCATGTTTATACAGATGGCGGTGTAGATATTTCCATATTTATACAGATGTCTGTGTAGATATTTCCATGTGTATTCAGATGGTATTGTAGGTATTTCCATGTTTATATAGATGGTGGTGAAGATATTTCCATGTTTATTCAGATGACTGTGTAGATATTTCCATGTTTTTACAGATGGCAGTGTAGATATTTCCATGTTTATACAGATGGCGGTGTAGATATTTCCATATTTATACAGATGTCTGTGTAGATATTTCCATGTGTATTCAGATGGTATTGTAGGTATTTCCATGTTTATATAGATGGTGGTGAAGATATTTCCATGTTTATTCAGATGACTGTGTAGATATTTCCATGTTTTTACAGATGGCAGTGTAGATATTTCCATGTTTATACAGATGGCGGTGTAGATATTTCCATATTTATACAGATGTCTGTGTAGATATTTCCATGTGTATTCAGATGGTATTGTAGGTATTTCCATGTTTATATAGATGGTGGTGAAGATATTTCCATGTTTATACAGATGACTTTGTAGGTATTTCCATGTTCATACAGATGGTGGTGTAGGTATTTCCACGTTTATTCAGATGACTGTGTAGATATTTCCATGTTTTTACAGATGGCAGTGTAGATTTGTCAATGTTTATAGAGATGGCGCTGTAGATATTTCCATGTTTATAGAGATAGCTTTGTAGATATTTCCATGTATATACAGATCGCGTTGTACATATTTCCATGTTTATACAGATAGCGGTATAGATATTTCCATGTTTATACAGATAGCGGTGTAGATATTTCCATGTTTGTACAGATGGCGGTGTTGATATTTCCATCTATACACAGATGACCGTGTAGATATTTCCATGTTTATACAGATGGCGGCGCAGATATTTCCATGGATATGTAGATGGCGGTGTAGATATTTCCATGTTTATACAGATAGCGGTGTAGTTATTTCCATGTTTATATAGATGGGGGTGCAGATATTTCCATGTATATACACATGGCTGTGTAGATATTTCCATGTTTATACAGATAGCGGTGTAGATATTTCCATGTTTATACAGATAACTTTGTAACTATTTCCATGTTTATACAGATGGCGGTGTAGATATTTCGATGTCTATAGAGATAGCAGTGGAGATATTTCGATGTTTATACAGATGGCGGTGTAGATATTTCCATGTTTATACAGATAGAATTGAAGATATTTCCATGTTTATACAGATAGCAGTGGAGATATTTCCACTTTTATAGAGATAGCGGTTTAGATATTTCATATTTATACAGATAGCGGTGTAGATATTTCCATGTTTATACAGATTGCGGTGTAGATATTTCCATGTTTATACAGATGCCTATGTAGATATCTCCATATGTATACAGAGGGCTGTGTAGATATTTCTATGTGTATACAGATGGCAGTGTAGATATTTCCATGTTCCTACACATGACTGTGTAGGTATTTCCATGTTTATACAGATGGCTTTGTAGATATTTCCATGTCTATAGAGATAGCGGTGCAGATATTTCCATGTTTATACAGACCACAGTGTATATATTTCCATGTTTATAGAGATAGAAGTGTAGATATATCCAAGTTTGTACAGATGGCGCTGTTGATGTTTCCATCTATACACAGATTGCCTTGTAGGTATTTCCATGTGAATACAGATGGCATTGTAGATATTTCCATGTTTATACAGAAGGTGGTGTAGATATTTCCATGTTTACACAGATGACTGTATAGGTATTTCCATGTTTATACAGATGGCGGTGTAGATATTTCCATGTTTAAAGAGATAGCGGTGAGGATATTTCCATATTAATACAGATAACGGTGTAGAAATTTCCATGTTTATACAGATAGCGGTGTAAATATTTCCATGTTTGTACAAGTCACGGTGTAGATATTTCCTTGTTTATACAAATAGCGGTGTAGTTATTTCCATGTTTACACAGATAGCGGCGTACATATTTCCATGTATATACAGATGGCTGTGTAGATATTTCCATGTTTATACAGATGGCTTTGTAGATATTTCCATGTTTATACAGATGACTTTGTAGGTATTTCCATGTTTATACAGATGTCTTTGTAGATATTTCCATGTTTATAGAGATAGCGGTGCAGACATTTCCATGTTTATACAGATAGCGGTGTATATATTTCCATGTTTATACACATCATGGTGTAGATATTTCAATGTTTATACAGATGGCAGTGTAGATATTTAAATGTTCCTACACATGACTGTGTAGGTATTTCCATGTTTATACAGATGTCTTTGTAGATATTTCCATGTTTATAGAGATAGCGGTGCAGACATTTCCATGTTTATACAGATAGCGGTGTATATATTTCCATGTTTATACACATCATGGTGTAGATATTTCAATGTTTATACAGATACCAGTGTAGTTATTTCCATGTTTATACAGACCGCAGTGTAAATATTCCCATGTTTATAGAGGTAGCAGTGTAGATATTGCCATGTTTGTACAGATGGCGGTGTTGATGTTTAAATCTATACACAGATTTCTGTGTAGGTATTTCCATGTGTATACAGATGGCATTGTGATATTTCCATGTTTATACATATGGTGGTGTAGATATTTCCATGTTTACACAGATGACTGTATAAGTATTTCCATGTTTATACAGATAGCGGTGTAGATATTTCCATGTTTATACAGATAGCGGTGTAAATATTTCCATGTTTATACAAGTCACAGTGTAGATATTTCCTTGTGCATAAAAATAGCGGTGTAGTTATTTCCATTTTATTCAGATAGTGGTGTAGACATTTCCATGTATATACAGATGGCTGTGAAGATATTTCCATGTTTATACAGATGGCTTTGCAGATATTTCCAAGTTTATACAGATGACATTGTAGGTATTTCCATGTTTCTACAGATTGCGGTGTAGATATTTCCATGTTTACAGAGATAGCTTTGTAGATATTTCCATGTTTATACAGATCGCGGTGTAGATATTTCCATGTTTATACAGATAGCGGTGTAGATATTTCCATGTTTATACACATGGCTTTGTAGATATTTCCATGTTTATACAGATGACATTGTAGGTATTTCCATGTTTTTACAGATGGTGGTGTAGATATTTCCATGTTTATAGAGATAGCTTTGTAGATATTTCCATGTTTATACAGATCGCGGTGTACATATTTCCATGTTTATACAGATAGCGGTGTAGATATTTCCATGTTTATACAGATAGCGGTGTAGATATTTCCATGTTTATAGAGATAGCGGTGTAGTTATTTCCATGTTTATAGACATAGCGGTGTAGATATTTCCATGTTTATATAGATGGCATTGTAGATATTTCTATGTTTATACCGATAGCGGTGTTGGTATTTCCACGTTTATACAGATAGCGATGTAGATATTTCCATGTTTTTACAGCTCGCGGTGCAGATATTTATATCTTTACACAGATGGCATTTTAGATATTTCCTTATTCACACAGATGGCGGTGTAGATGTTTCCATGTTTATACAGATGGCGGAGTAGTTAGTTCCATGTTTATGGAGATGGCAGTGTAGGTATTTTCATGTTTATAGAGATGGCGGTGTTGATATTTCCATGTTTATAGAGATAGCAGTGTAGATATTTCCATGTTTTAGACATAGCGGTGTAGATATTTCCAAGTTTATATAGACGGCATTGTAGATATTTCTATGTTTATACAGATGGCGGTGTTGATGTTTCCATTTATACACAGAGTGCCGTGTAGGTATTTCCATGTGTATACAGATGGCATTGAAGATATTTCCATGTTTATACAGATGGTGGTGTAGATATTTCCATGTTTTCACAGAGGACTGTATAGGTATTTCCATGTTTATACAGATGGCGGTGTAGATATTTCCATGTTTATAGAGATAGCGGTGTAGATATTTCCATATTTATACAGATAACGGTGTAGAAATTTCCACGTTTATACAGATAGTGGTGTAGATATTTCCATGTTTATACAGACCGTGGTGTAGATATTTCCATGTTTATACAAATAGCGGTGCAGATATTTCCATGTTTGTACAGACGGCGGTGTTGATATTTCCATCTATACACAGACGACCGTGTAGATATTTCCATGTTTATACAGATGGCGGCGCAGATATTTCCATGGATATGTAGATGGCGGTGTAGATATTTCCATGTTTATACAGATGTTGGTGTAGTTTTTTCCATGTTTATATAGATAGCGGTGTAGTTATTTCCATGTATATACACATGGCTGTGTAGATATTTCCATCTTTATACAGATGGCGGTGTAGATATTTCCATGTTTATACAGATAACTTTGTAAGAATTTCCATGTTTATACAAATGGCGGTGTAGATATTTCCATGTGTATAGAGATAGCAGTGGAGATATTTCCAGTTTATACAGATAGCGGTGTAGATATTTCCATGTTTATACAGATAGTGGTGTAGATATTTCCACGTTTATACAGACCGCGGGGTAGATATTTCCATGTTTATACAAATAGCGGTGCAGATATTTCCATGTTTGCACAGATGGCGGTGTTGATATTTCCATCTATACACAGATGACCGTGTAGATATTTCCATGTTTATACAGATGGCGGCGCAGATATTTCCATGGATATGTAGATGGCGGTGTAGATATTTCTATGTTTATACAGATTGCGGTGTAGTTATTTCCATGTTTATATAGATAGCGGTGTAGTTATTTCCATGAGTATACACAGGGCTGTGTAGATATTTCCATGATTATACAGATGGCGGTGTAGATATTTCCATGTTTATACAGGGAACTTTGTAAGTATTTCCATGTTTATACAGATGGCGTTGTAGATATTTCGATGTTTATAGAGATAGCAGTGGAGATATTTCCATGTTTATACAGATAGCGGTGTAGATATTTCCACGTTTATTCTGATCGTGGTGTAGATATTTCCATGTTTATAAAGATGGCAGTGTAGATATTTCCATGTTCATAGAGATAGCGGTGTTGATTTTTCCATGTTTATAGAGACAGCGGTGTGGATATTTCCAAGCTTATATAGATAGGGTTGTAGATATTTCCATGTTTATAGAGATAGCGTTGTAGATATTTCCATGTTTGTACATATCACGGTGTAGATATTTCCTTGTTTATACTAATAGCGGTGTAGTTATTTCCATGTTTATACAGATAGCGGTGTAGATATTTCCATGTATATACAGATGGCTGTGTAGATGTTTCCATGTTTATACAGATGGCTGTGTAGATATTTCCATGTTTATACAGATGACTTTGTAGGTATTTGCATGTTTATACAGAAGGCGGTGTAGATTTTCCATGTTTATAGTGATAGCTGTGTAGATATTTCCATGTTTATACAGATAGCGGTGTTGATATTTCCATGTTTATACTGATCGCGGTATAGATATTTCCATGTTTATACAGATCGTGGTGTAGATATTTCCATGTTTATAGAGATAGCGATGTAGATATTTCCATGTTTTTACAGATATCGGTGTAGATATTTCCATGTTTACACAGATTGCGGTGTAGATATTTCCATCTTTCTCCAGATGGCATTGTAGATATTTCCATGTTTATACAGATGGTGGTGTAGATATTTCCATGTTTATATAGATGGTGGTGTAGCTATTACCATGTTTATACAGATAGCGGTGTAGATATTTCCATGTTTATACAGATCGTGGTGAAGATATGTCCATGTTTATACAGATCGTGGTGTAAATATTTCCATGTTAATACAGATCGCGGTGTAGATATTTCCATGTTAATACAGATCGCGGTGTAGATATTTCCATGTTTATACAGATAGCGGTGTAGATATTTCCATGTTTATACAGATAGCGGTGTAGATATTTCCATGTTTATACAGATGGCGGCGCAGATATTTCCATGGATATGTAGATGGCGGTGTAGATATTTCCATGTTTATACAGATTGCGGTGTAGTTTTTCCATGTTTATATAGATAGCGGTGTAGTTATTTCCATGTATATACACATGGCTGTGTAGATATTTCCATGTTTATACAGATGGCGGTGTAGATATTTCCATGTTTATACTGATAACTTTGTAAGTATTTCCATGTTTATACAGATGGCGGTGTAGATATTTCCATGTCTATAGAGATAGCAGTGGAGATATTTCCATGTTTATACAGATGGCGGTGTAGATATTTCCATGTTTATAGAGATAGCTCTGTAGATATTTTCATGTTTATACAGATAGCGGTGTAGATGTTTCCATGTTTATAGTGATCGTGGTGTAGATATTTCCATGTTTATAGAGATGGCGGTGTAGATATTTCCATGTTCATAGAGATAGCAGTGTTGATATTTCCATGTTTATAGAGATGGCGGTGTAGATATTTCCATGTTTATACAGTTCACGGTGTAGATATTTTATTGTTTATACAAATAGCTATGTAGTTATTTCCATGTTTATACAGATAGCGGTGTAGATATTTCCATGTATATACAGATGGCTTTGTAGATATTTCCATGTTTATACAGATGACTTTGTAGGTATTTCCATGTTTATACAGATGGCGGTGTAGGTATTTCCATGTTTATAGAGATAGCTGTGTCGATATTTCCATGTTTCTACAGATAGCGGTGTAGATATTACCATGTTCATACAGATCGCGGTGTAGATATTTCCATGTACATACAAATCGTGGTGAAGATATTTCCATGTTTATACAGATCGCGGTGTAGGTATTTCCATGTTTATATAGATGGTGGTGTAGATATTACCATGTTTATACAGCTCACGGTGCAGATATTTATATCTTTATACAGATGGTATTGTAGATATTTCCGTGTTCACACAGATGGCGATGTAGATGTTTCCATGTTTATACAGATGGCGGAGAAGTTATTTCCATATTTATGGAGATGGCAGTGTAGATATTTTCATGTTTATAGAGAAGGCGGTGTAGATATTTCCATGTTTATAGAGATAGCCGTGAAGATATTTACATGTTTATACAGATGGCTGTGTAGATATTTCCATGTGTATACAGATGGCATTGTAGATATTTCCATGTTTATACAGATGACTGTATACGTATTTCCATGTTTTTACAGATGGCAGTGCAGATATTTCCATGTTTATAGAGATAGCGGTGTAGATATTTCCATGTTTCTTCAGACGGCGGTGTTGATATTTCCATCTATACACAGATGGCCGTGTAGATATTTCCATGTTTATACTGATGGCGGCGTAGATATTTCCATGGACATGCAGATGGCGGTGTAGATATTACCATGTTTAAACAGATAGCGGTGTAGATATTTCCATGTTTACACAGATAGTGGTGTAGATATTTCCGTGTTTATACACATGGCAGAGTAGATACTTCCATCTTTATGGAGATGGCAGTGTAGATATTTTCATGTTTATAGAGATGGCGGTGTAGATATTTCCATATTTATAGAGATAGCGGTGTAGATATTTCCATCTTTCTACATATGGCAGTGTAGATATTTCCATGTTTATACAGATGGCGGTGTAGATATTTCCATATTTATACAGATGTCTGTGTAGATATTTCCATGTGTATTCAGATGGTATTGTAGGTATTTCCATGTTTATATAGATGGTGGTGAAGATATTTCCATGTTTATTCAGATGACTGTGTAGGTATTTCCATGTTTTTACAGATGGCAGTGTAGATATTTCAATGTTTACAGAGATGGCGCTGTAGATATTTCCGTGTTTATATAGATAACGGTGGAGATATTTCCATGTTTATACAGAGAGCAGTGGAGATATTTCCATGTTTATACACATAGCGGTGTACATATTTCCATGATTATAGAGACAGCGGTGTAGGTATTTCCATGTTTATGCAGATAGCGGTGCAGATATTTCCATGTTTACACAGATGCCTATGCAGATATTTCCATATTTATACAGAGGGCTGTGTGGATATTGCTATGTTTATACAGAAGACAGTGTAGATATTTAAATGTTCCTACACATGACTGTGTAGGTATTTCCATGTTTATACAGATGTCTTTGTAGATATATCCATGTTAATACAGATAGCGGTGCAGACATTTCCATGTTTATACAGATAGCGGTGTAGATATTTCCATGTTTATACAGATAGTGGTGTAGATATTTCCATGTTTACACAGACCGCGGTGTAGATATTTCCATGTTTATACAAATAGCGGTGCAGATATTTCCATGTTTGTACAGATGGCGGTGTTGATATTTCCATTTATACACAGATGACCTTGTAGATATTTCCATGTTTATACAGATGGAGGCGCAGATATTTCCATGGATATGAAGATGGCGGTGTAGATATTTCCATGTTTATACAGATTGCGGTGTAGTTTTTCCATGTTTATATAGATAGCGGTGTAGTTATTTCCATGTAAATACACATGGCTGTGTAGATATTTCCAGGTTTATACAGATGGCGGTGTAGATATTTCCATGTTTATACAGATAACTTTGTAAGTATTTCCATGTTTATACAGATGGCGGTGTAGATATTTCCATGTCTATAGAGATAGCAGTGGAGATATTTCCATGTTTATACAGATGGCGGTGTAGATATTTCCATGTTTATAGAGATAGCTGTGTAGATATTTCCATGTTTATACAGATAGCGGTGTAGATGTTTCCATGTTTATAGTGATCGCGGTGTAGATATTTCCATGTTTATAGAGATGGCGGTGTAGATATTTCCATGTTCATAGCGATAGCGGTGTTGATATTTCCATGATTATAGAGATAGCGTTGTGGATATTTCCATGTTTATACAGATAGGGGTGTAGATATTTCCTTGTTTATAGAGATGGCGGTGTAGATATTTCCATGTTTATACAGTTCACAGTGTAGATATTTGCTTGTTTATACAAATAGCTATGCAGTTATTTCCATGTTTATACAGATAGCGGTGTAGATATTTCCATGTTTATACAGATGGCTGTGTAGATATTTCCATGTTTATACAGATGACTTTGTAGGTATTTCCATGTTTATACAGATGGCGGTGTAGGTATTTCCATGTTTATAGAGATAGCTGTGTCGATATTTCCATGTTTCTACAGATAGCGGTGTAGATGTTTCCATGTTTATACAGATCGCGGTGTAGATATTTCCATGTTTATACAGATAGCGGTGTAGATATTTCCATGTTTATACAGATAGCGGTGTAGATATTTCCATGTTTTTACAGATATCGGTGTAGCTATTTGCATGTTTACACAGATTGCGGGGTAGATATTTCCACCTTTCTACAGATGGCATTGTAGTTATTTCCGTGTTTATATAGATGGCGGTGTAGATATTTCCATGTTTATATAGATGGTGGTGTAGATATTACCATGTTTATACAGATAGCGGAGTAGATATTTCCATGTACATACAGATCGTGCTGTAGATATTGCCATGTTTATACAGATCGCGGTGTAGATATTTCCATGTTTATACAGATTGCGTTGTAGATATTTCCATGTTTATACAGATAGCGGTGTAGATATTTCCATGTTTATAGAGATAGCGGTGTAGGTATTTCCATGTTTATAGACATAGCGTTGTAGATATTTCCATGTTTATATAGATAGCGTTGTAGATATTTCCCTGTTTATACCGATAGCGGTGTTGGTATTTCTACGTTTATACAGATAGCAATGTAGATATTTCCATGTTTATACAGCTCGCGGTGCAGATATTTATATCTTTATACAGATGGCATTGTAGATATTTCCTTGTTCACACAGATGGCGGTGTAGATGTTTCCATGTTTATACAGATGGCAGAGTAGTTAGTTCCATGTTTATGGAGATGGCAGTGTAGATATTTTCATGTTTATAGGGATGGCGGTGTAGATATTTCCATGTTTATAGAGATAGCAGTGTAGATATTTACATGTTTATACAGATGGCTGTATAGATATTTCCATGTGTATACAGATGGCATTGTAGATATTTCCATGGTTATACAGATGACTGTATACGTATTTCCATGTTTTTACAGATGGCAGTGCAGATATTTCCATGTTTATAGAGATAGCGGTGTAGATATTTCCATGTTTCTACAGACGGCGGTGTTGATATTTCCATCTATACACAGATGGCCGTGTAGATATTTCCATGTTTATACTGATGGCGGCGTAGATATTTCCATGGACATGCAGATGGCGTTGTAGATATTACCATGTTTAAACAGATAGCGGTGTAGATATTTCCATGTTTACACAGATAGTGGTGTAGATATTTCCGTGTTTATACACATGGCAGAGTAGATACTTCCATCTTTATGGAGATGGCAGTGTAGATATTTTCATGTTTATAGAGATGGCGGTGTAGATATTTCCATATTTATAGAGATAGCGGTGTAGATATTTCCATCTTTCTACAGATGGCAGTGTAGATATTTCCATGTTTATACAGATGGCGGTGTAGATATTTCCATATTTATACAGATGTCTGTGTAGATATTTCCATGTGTATTCAGATGGTATTGTAGGTATTTCCATGTTTTTATAGATGGTGGTGAAGATATTTCCATGTTTATTCAGATGACTGTGTAGATATTTCCATGTTTTTACAGATGGCAGTGTAGATATTTCAATGTTTACAGAGATGGCGCTGTAGATATTTCCATGTTTATATAGATAACGGTGGAGATATTTCCATGTTTATACAGAGAGCAGTGGAGATATTTCCATGTTTATACACATAGCGGTGTACATATTTCCATGATTATAGAGACAGCGGTGTAGGTATTTCCATGTTTATGCAGATAGCGGTGCAGATATTTCCATGTTTACACAGATGCCTATGCAGATATTTCCATATTTATACAGAGGGCTGTGTGGATATTGCTATGTTTATACAGAAGACAGTGTAGATATTTAAATGTTCCTACACATGACTGTGTAGGTATTTCCATGTTTATACAGATGTCTTTGTAGATATATCCATGTTAATAGAGATAGCGGTGCAGACATTTCCATGTTTATACAGATAGCGGTGTAGATATTTCCATGTTTATACAGATAGTGGTGTAGATATTTCCATGTTTACACAGACCGCGGTGTAGATATTTCCATGTTTATACAAATAGCGGTGCAGATATTTCCATGTTTGTACAGACGGCGGTGTTGATATTTCCATTTATACACAGATGACCTTGTAGATATTTCCATGTTTATACAGATGGAGGCGCAGATATTTCCATGGATATGAAGATGGCGGTGTAGATATTTCCATGTTTATACAGATTGCGGTGTAGTTTTTCCATGTTTATATAGATAGCGGTGTAGTTATTTCCATGTAAATACACATGGCTGTGTAGATATTTCCATGTTTATACAGATGGCGGTGTAGATATTTCCATGTTTATACAGATAACTTTGTAAGTATTTCCATGTTTATACAGATGGCGGTGTAGATATTTCCATGTCTATAGAGATAGCAGTGGAGATATTTCCATGTTTATACAGATGGCGGTGTAGATATTTCCATGTTTATAGAGATAGCATTGTAGATATTTCCATGTTTATACAGATAGCGGTGTAGATGTTTCCATGTTTATAGTGATCGTGGTGTAGATATTTCCATGTTTATAGAGATGGCGGTGTAGATATTTCCATGTTCATAGCGATAGCGGTGTTGATATTTCCATGTTTATAGAGATAGCGTTGTGGATATTTCCATGTTTATACAGATAGGGGTGTAGATATTTCCTTGTTTATAGAGATGGCGGTGTAGATATTTCCATGTTTATACAGTTCACAGTGTAGATATTTGCTTGTTTATACAAATAGCTATGCAGTTATTTCCATGTTTATACAGATAGCGGTGTAGATATTTCCATGTTTATACAGATGGCTGTGTAGATATTTCCATGTTTATACAGATGACTTTGTAGGTATTTCCATGTTTATACAGATGGCGGTGTAGGTATTTCCATGTTTATAGAGATAGCTGTGTCGATATTTCCATGTTTCTACAGATAGCGGTGTAGATGTTTCCATGTTTATACAGATCGTGGTGTAGATATTTCCATGTTTATACAGATAGCGGTGTAGATATTTCCATGTTTATACTGATAGCGGTGTAGATATTTCCATGTTTTTACAGATATCGGTGTAGCTATTTCCATGTTTACACAGATTGCGGGGTAGATATTTCCACCTTTCTACAGATGGCATTGTAGTTATTTCCGTGTTTATATAGATGGCGGTGTAGATATTTCCATTTTTATATAGATGGTGGTGTAGATATTACCATGTTTATACAGATAGCGGTGTAGATATTTCCATGTACATACAGATCGTGCTGAAGATATTTCCATGTTTATACAGATCGCGGTGTAGATATTTCCATGTTTATACAGATTGCGTTGTAGATATTTCCATGTTTATACAGATAGCGGTGTAGATATTTCCATGTTTATAGAGATAGCGGTGTAGGTATTTCCATGTTTATAGACATAGCGGTGTAGATATTTCCATGTTTATATAGATGGCGTTGTAGATATTTCCCTGTTTATACCGATAGCGGTGTTGGTATTTCCACGTTTATACAGACAGCGATGTAGATATTTCCATGTTTATACAGCTCGCGGTGCAGATATTTATATCTTTATACAGATGGCATTGTAGATATTTCCTTGTTCACACAGATGGCGGTGTAGATGTTTCCATGTTTATACAGATGGCAGAGTAGTTAGTTCCATGTTTATGGAGATGGCAGTGTAGATATTTTCATGTTTATAGGGATGGCGGTGTAGATATTTCCATGTTTATAGAGATAGCAGTGTAGATATTTACATGTTTATACAGATGGCTGTATAGATATTTCCATGTGTATACAGATGGCATTGTAGATATTTCCATGTTTATACAGATGACTGTATACGTATTTCCATGTTTTTACAGATGGCAGTGCAGATATTTCCATGTTTATAGAGATAGCGGTGTAGATATTTCCATGTTTCTTCAGACGGCGGTGTTGATATTTCCATCTATACACAGATGGCCGTGTAGATATTTCCATGTTTATACTGATGGCGGCGTAGATATTTCCATGGACATGCAGATGGCGGTGTAGATATTACCATGTTTAAACAGATAGCGGTGTAGATATTTCCATGTTTACACAGATAGTGGTGTAGATATTTCCGTGTTTATACACATGGCAGAGTAGATACTTCCATCTTTATGGAGATGGCAGTGTAGATATTTTCATGTTTATAGAGATGGCGGTGTAGATATTTCCATATTTATAGAGATAGCGGTGTAGATATTTCCATCTTTCTACAGATGGCAGTGTAGATATTTCCATGTTTATACAGATGGCGGTGTAGATATTTCCATATTTATACAGATGTCTGTGTAGATATTTCCATGTGTATTCAGATGGTATTGTAGGTATTTCCATGTTTATATAGATGGTGGTGAAGATATTTCCATGTTTATTCAGATGACTGTGTAGATATTTCCATGTTTTTACAGATGGCAGTGTAGATATTTCAATGTTTATAGAGATGGCGCTGTAGATATTTCCATGTTTATATAGATAACGGTGGAGATATTTCCATGTTTATACAGAGAGCAGTGGAGATATTTCCATGTTTATACACATAGCGGTGTACATATTTCCATGATTATAGAGACAGCGGTGTAGGTATTTCCATGTTTATGCAGATAGCGGTGCAGATATTTCCATGTTTACACAGATGCCTATGCAGATATTTCCATATTTATACAGAGGGCTGTGTGGATATTGCTATGTTTATACAGAAGACAGTGTAGATATTTAAATGTTCCTACACATGACTGTGTAGGTATTTCCATGTTTATACAGATGTCTTTGTAGATATATCCATGTTAATAGAGATAGCGGTGCAGACATTTCCATGTTTATACAGATAGCGGTGTAGATATTTCCATGTTTATACAAATAGTGGTGTAGATATTTCCATGTTTACACAGACCGCGGTGTAGATATTTCCATGTTTATACAAATAGCGGTGCAGATATTTCCATGTTTGTACAGACGGCGGTGTTGATATTTCCATTTATACACAGATGACCTTGTAGATATTTCCATGTTTATACAGATGGAGGCGCAGATATTTCCATGGATATGAAGATGGCGGTGTAGATATTTCCATGTTTATACAGATTGCGGTGTAGTTTTTCCATGTTTATATAGATAGCGGTGTAGTTATTTCCATGTAAATACACATGGCTGTGTAGATATTTCCATGTTTATACAGATGGCGGTGTAGATATTTCCATGTTTATACAGATAACTTTGTAAGTATTTCCATGTTTATACAGATGGCGGTGTAGATATTTCCATGTCTATAGAGATAGCAGTGGAGATATTTCCATGTTTATACAGATGGCGGTGTAGATATTTCCATGTTTATAGAGATAGCTTTGTAGATATTTCCATGTTTATACAGATAGCGGTGTAGATGTTTCCATGTTTATAGTGATCGTGGTGTAGATATTTCCATGTTTATAGAGATGGCGGTGTAGATATTTCCATGTTCATAGCGATAGCGGTGTTGATATTTCCATGTTTATAGAGATAGCGTTGTGGATATTTCCATGTTTATACAGATAGGGGTGTAGATATTTCCTTGTTTATAGAGATGGCGGTGTAGATATTTCCATGTTTATACAGTTCACAGTGTAGATATTTGCTTGTTTATACAAATAGCTATGCAGTTATTTCCATGTTTATACAGATAGCGGTGTAGATATTTCCATGTTTATACAGATGGCTGTGTAGATATTTCCATGTTTATACAGATGACTTTGTAGGTATTTCCATGTTTATACAGATGGCGGTGTAGGTATTTCCATGTTTATAGAGATAGCTGTGTCGATATTTCCATGTTTCTACAGATAGCGGTGTAGATGTTTCCATGTTTATACAGATCGTGGTGTAGATATTTCCATGTTTATACAGATAGCGGTGTAGATATTTCCATGTTTATACAGATAGCGGTGTAGATATTTCCATGTTTTTACAGATATCGGTGTAGCTATTTCCATGTTTACACAGATTGCGGGGTAGATATTTCCACCTTTCTACAGATGGCATTGTAGTTATTTCCGTGTTTATATAGATGGCGGTGTAGATATTTCCATTTTTATATAGATGGTGGTGTAGATATTACCATGTTTATACAGATAGCGGTGTAGATATTTCCATGTACATACAGATCGTGCTGAAGATATTTCCATGTTTATACAGATCGCGGTGTAGATATTTCCATGTTTATACAGATTGCGTTGTAGATATTTCCATGTTTATACAGATAGCGGTGTAGATATTTCCATGTTTATAGAGATAGCGGTGTAGGTATTTCCATGTTTATAGACATAGCGGTGTAGATATTTCCATGTTTATATAGATGGCGTTGTAGATATTTCCCTGTTTATACCGATAGCGGTGTTGGTATTTCCACGTTTATACAGATAGCGATGTAGATATTTCCATGTTTATACAGCTCGCGGTGCAGATATTTATATCTTTATACAGATGGCATTGTAGATATTTCCTTGTTCACACAGATGGCGGTGTAGATGTTTCCATGTTTATACAGATGGCAGAGTAGTTAGTTCCATGTTTATGGAGATGGCAGTGTAGATATTTTCATGTTTATAGGGATGGCGGTGTAGATATTTCCATGTTTATAGAGATAGCAGTGTAGATATTTACATGTTTATACAGATGGCTGTATAGATATTTCCATGTGTATACAGATGGCATTGTAGATATTTCCATGTTTATACAGATGACTGTATACGTATTTCCATGTTTTTACAGATGGCAGTGCAGATATTTCCATGTTTATAGAGATAGCGGTGTAGATATTTCCATGTTTCTTCAGACGGCGGTGTTGATATTTCCATCTATACACAGATGGCCGTGTAGATATTTCCATGTTTATACTGATGGCGGCGTAGATATTTCCATGGACATGCAGATGGCGGTGTAGATATTACCATGTTTAAACAGATAGCGGTGTAGATATTTCCATGTTTACACAGATAGTGGTGTAGATATTTCCGTGTTTATACACATGGCAGAGTAGATACTTCCATCTTTATGGAGATGGCAGTGTAGATATTTTCATGTTTATAGAGATGGCGGTGTAGATATTTCCATATTTATAGAGATAGCGGTGTAGATATTTCCATCTTTCTACAGATGGCAGTGTAGATATTTCCATGTTTATACAGATGGCGGTGTAGATATTTCCATATTTATACAGATGTCTGTGTAGATATTTCCATGTGTATTCAGATGGTATTGTAGGTATTTCCATGTTTATATAGATGGTGGTGAAGATATTTCCATGTTTATTCAGATGACTGTGTAGATATTTCCATGTTTTTACAGATGGCAGTGTAGATATTTCAATGTTTATAGAGATGGCGCTGTAGATATTTCCATGTTTATATAGATAACGGTGGAGATATTTCCATGTTTATACAGAGAGCAGTGGAGATATTTCCATGTTTATACACATAGCGGTGTACATATTTCCATGATTATAGAGACAGCGGTGTAGGTATTTCCATGTTTATGCAGATAGCGGTGCAGATATTTCCATGTTTACACAGATGCCTATGCAGATATTTCCATATTTATACAGAGGGCTGTGTGGATATTGCTATGTTTATACAGAAGACAGTGTAGATATTTAAATGTTCCTACACATGACTGTGTAGGTATTTCCATGTTTATACAGATGTCTTTGTAGATATATCCATGTTAATAGAGATAGCGGTGCAGACATTTCCATGTTTATACAGATAGCGGTGTAGATATTTCCATGTTTATACAAATAGTGGTGTAGATATTTCCATGTTTACACAGACCGCGGTGTAGATATTTCCATGTTTATACAAATAGCGGTGCATATATTTCCATGTTTGTACAGATGGCGGTGTTGATATTTCCATTTATACACAGATGACCGTGTAGATATTTCCATGTTTATACAGACGGCGGAGCAGATATTTCCATGGATATGTAGATGGCGGTGTAGATATTTCCATGTTTATACAGATTGCGGTGTAGTTTTTCCATGTATATATAGATAGCGGTGTAGTTATTTCCATGTATTTACACATGGCTGTGTAGTTATTTCCATGTTTATACAGATGGCGGTGTAGATATTTCCATGTTTATACTGATAACTTTGTAAGTATTTCCATGTTTATACAGATGGCGGTGTAGATATTTCCATGTCTATAGAGATAGCAGTGGAGATATTTCCATGTTTATACAGATCGCGGTGTAGATATTTCCATGTTTATACAGATTGCGTTGTAGACATTTCCATGTTTATACAGAGAGCGGTGTAGATATTTCCATGTTTATAGAGATAGCGGTGTAGGTATTTCCATGTTTATAGACATAGCGGTGTAGATATTTCCATGTTTATATAGATGGCGTTGTAGGTATTTCCCTGTTTATACCGATAGCGGTGTTGGTATTTCCACGTTTATACAGATAGCGATGTAGATATTTCCATGTTTATTCAGCTCGCGGTGCAGATATTTATATCTTTATACAGATGGCATTGTAGATATTTCCTTGTTCACACAGATGGCGGTGTAGATGTTTCCATGTTTATACAGATGGCAGAGTAGTTAGTTCCATGTTTATGGAGATGGCAGTGTAGATATTTTCATGTTTATAGGGATGGCGGTGTAGATATTTCCATGTTTATAGAGATAGCAGTGTAGATATTTACATGTTTATACAGATGGCTGTATAGATATTTCCATGTGTATACAGATGGCATTGTAGATATTTCCATGTTTATACAGATGACTGTATACGTATTTCCATGTTTTTACAGATGGCAGTGCAGATATTTCCATGTTTATAGAGATAGCGGTGTAGATATTTCCATGTTTCTACAGACGGCGGTGTTGATATTTCCATCTATACACAGATGGCCGTGTAGATATTTTCATGTTTATACTGATGGCGGCGTTGATATTTCCATGGACATGCAGATGGCGGTGTAGATATTACCATGTTTAAACAGATAGCGGTGTAGATATTTCCATGTTTACACAGATAGTGGTGTAGATATTTCCGTGTTTATACACATGGCAGAGTAGATACTTCCATCTTTATGGAGATGGCAGTGTAGATATTTTCATGTTTATAGAGATGGCGGTGTAGATATTTCCATATTTATAGAGATAGCGGTGTAGATATTTCCATCTTTCTACAGATGGCAGTGTAGATATTTCCATGTTTATACAGATGGCGGTGTAGATATTTCCATATTTATACAGATGTCTGTGTAGATATTTCCATGTGTATTCAGATGGTATTGTAGGTATTTCCATGTTTATATAGATGGTGGTGAAGATATTTCCATGTTTATTCAGATGACTGTGTAGATATTTCCATGTTTTTACAGATGGCAGTGTAGATATTTCAATGTTTATAGAGATGGCGCTGTAGATATTTCCATGTTTATATAGATAACGGTGGAGATATTTCCATGTTTATACAGAGAGCAGTGGAGATATTTCCATGTTTATACACATAGCGGTGTACATATTTCCATGATTATAGAGACAGCGGTGTAGGTATTTCCATGTTTATGCAGATAGCGGTGCAGATATTTCCATGTTTACACAGATGCCTATGCAGATATTTCCATATTTATACAGAGGGCTGTGTGGATATTGCTATGTTTATACAGAAGACAGTGTAGATATTTAAATGTTCCTACACATGACTGTGTAGGTATTTCCATGTTTATACAGATGTCTTTGTAGATATATCCATGTTAATAGAGATAGCGGTGCAGACATTTCCATGTTTATACAGATAGCGGTGTAGATATTTCCATGTTTATACAAATAGTGGTGTAGATATTTCCATGTTTACACAGACCGCGGTGTAGATATTTCCATGTTTATACAAATAGCGGTGCAGATATTTCCATGTTTGTACAGATGGCGGTGTTGATATTTCCATTTATACACAGATGACCGTGCAGATATTTCCATGTTTATACAGACGGCGGAGCAGATATTTCCATGGATATGTAGATGGCGGTGTAGATATTTCCATGTTTATACAGATTGCGGTGTAGTTTTTCCATGTATATATAGATAGCGGTGTAGTTATTTCCATGTATTTACACATGGCTGTGTAGTTATTTCCATGTTTATACAGATGGCGGTGTAGATATTTCCATGTTTATACTGATAACTTTGTAAGTATTTCCATGTTTATACAGATGGCGGTGTAGATATTTCCATGTCTATAGAGATAGCAGTGGAGATATTTCCATGTTTATACAGATCGCGGTGTAGATATTTCCATGTTTATACAGATTGCGTTGTAGACATTTCCATGTTTATACAGAGAGCGGTGTAGATATTTCCATGTTTATAGAGATAGCGGTGTAGGTATTTCCATGTTTATAGACATAGCGGTGTAGATATTTCCATGTTTATATAGATGGCGTTGTAGGTATTTCCCTGTTTATACCGATAGCGGTGTTGGTATTTCCACGTTTATACAGATAGCGATGTAGATATTTCCATGTTTATTCAGCTCGCGGTGCAGATATTTATATCTTTATACAGATGGCATTGTAGATATTTCCTTGTTCACACAGATGGCGGTGTAGATGTTTCCATGTTTATACAGATGGCAGAGTAGTTAGTTCCATGTTTATGGAGATGGCAGTGTAGATATTTTCATGTTTATAGGGATGGCGGTGTAGATATTTCCATGTTTATAGAGATAGCAGTGTAGATATTTACATGTTTATACAGATGGCTGTATAGATATTTCCATGTGTATACAGATGGCATTGTAGATATTTCCATGTTTATACAGATGACTGTATACGTATTTCCATGTTTTTACAGATGGCAGTGCAGATATTTCCATGTTTATAGAGATAGCGGTGTAGATATTTCCATGTTTCTACAGACGGCGGTGTTGATATTTCCATCTATACACAGATGGCCGTGTAGATATTTCCATGTTTATACTGATGGCGGCGTTGATATTTCCATGGACATGCAGATGGCGGTGTAGATATTACCATGTTTAAACAGATAGCGGTGTAGATATTTCCATGTTTACACAGATAGTGGTGTAGATATTTCCGTGTTTATACACATGGCAGAGTAGATACTTCCATCTTTATGGAGATGGCAGTGTAGATATTTTCATGTTTATAGAGATGGCGGTGTAGATATTTCCATATTTATAGAGATAGCGGTGTAGATATTTCCATCTTTCTACAGATGGCAGTGTAGATATTTCCATGTTTATACAGATGGCGGTGTAGATATTTCCATATTTATACAGATGTCTGTGTAGATATTTCCATGTGTATTCAGATGGTATTGTAGGTATTTCCATGTTTATATAGATGGTGGTGAAGATATTTCCATGTTTATTCAGATGACTGTGTAGATATTTCCATGTTTTTACAGATGGCAGTGTAGATATTTCAATGTTTATAGAGATGGCGCTGTAGATATTTCCATGTTTATATAGATAACGGTGGAGATATTTCCATGTTTATACAGAGAGCAGTGGAGATATTTCCATGTTTATACACATAGCGGTGTACATATTTCCATGATTATAGAGACAGCGGTGTAGGTATTTCCATGTTTATGCAGATAGCGGTGCAGATATTTCCATGTTTACACAGATGCCTATGCAGATATTTCCATATTTATACAGAGGGCTGTGTAGATATTTCTATGTTTATACAGAAGACAGTGTAGATATTTAAATGTTCCTCCACATGACTGTGTAGGTATTTCCATGTTTATACAGATGTCTTTGTAGATATATCCATGTTAATAGAGATAGCGGTGCAGACACTTCCATGTTTATACAGATAGCGGTGTAGATATTTAAATGTTTATACAGATAGTGGTGTAGATATTTCCATGTTTATACAGACCGCGGTGTAGTTATTTCCAGGTTTATACAGATAGCGGTGCAGATATTTCCATCTTTGTACAGATGGCGGTGTTGATATTTCCATCTATACACAGATGACCGTGTAGTTATTTCCATGTTTATACAGACAGCGGTGTAGTTATTTCCATGTTTATATAGATAGCGGTGTAGATATTTACATGCTTATACAGATGGCTGTTTAGACATTTCCATGTGTATACAAATGGCATTGTAGATATTTCCATGTTTATACAGATGACTGTATAGGTATTTCAATGTTTTTCAGATGGCAGTGCAGATATCTCCATGTTTTTAGAGATAGCGGTGTAAATATTTCCATGTTTGTACAGATGGCGGTGTTATTTCCATCTATACACAGATGGCCGTGTAGATATTTCCATGTTTATACAGATGGCGGCGTAGATATTTCCATGGACATGCAGATGGCGGTGTAGATATTTCCATGTTTATACAGATAGCGGTGTAGTTATTTCCATGTTTATATAGATAGCGGTGTAGACATTTCCATGTATATACACATGGCTGTGTAGATATTTCCATGTTTATACAGATGGCGGTGTAGATATTTCCATGTTTATACAGATAACTTTGTAAGTATTTCCATGTTTATACAGATGGCAGTGTAGATATTTCGATGTTTATAGAGATAGCAGTGGAGATATTTCCATGTTTATACAGATTGCGGTGTAGATGTTTCCATGTTTATACTGATCGTGGTGTAGATCTTTCCATGTTTATAGAGATGGCGGTGTAGATATTTCCATGTTCATAGAGATAGCGGTGCTGATTTTTCCATGTTTATAGAGATAGCGCTGTGGATATTTCCATGTTTATACAGATAGGGGTGTAGATATTTCCATGTTTATAGAGATGGCGGAGTAGATATTTCCATGTTTATACAGATCACGGTGTAGATATTTGCTTGTTTATACAAATAGCGTTGTAGTTATTTCCATGTTTATACAGATAGCGGTGTAGATATTTCCATGTATATACAGATGGCTGTGTAGATATTTCCACGTTTATACCAATGGCTGTGTAGATATTTCCATGTTTATACAGATGACTTTGTAGGTATTTCCATGGTTATACAGTTGGCGGTGTAGATATTTCCATGTTTATAGAGATAGCTGTGTAGATATTTCCATGTTTATACAGATAGCGGTGTAGCTATTTCCATGTTTATACAGATCGCGGTGTAGATATTTCCATGTTTATACAGATCGCGGTGTAGATATTTCCATGTTTATACTGATAGCGGTGTAGATATTTCCATGTTTTTGCAGATATCGGTGTAGATATTTCCATGTTTACACAGATTGCAGGGTGGATATTTCCATCTTTCTACAGATGGCATTGTAGATATTTCCATTTTTATATAGATGGCGGTGTAGATATTTCCATGTTTATATAGATGGTGGTGTAGGTATTACCATGTTTATACAGATAGCGGTGTAGATATTTCCATGTATATACAAATCGTGGTGAAGATATTTCCATGTTTATACAGATCGCGGTGTAGATATTTCCATGTTTGTATAGATGGTGGTGTAGATATTACCATGTTTATACAGCTCGCGGTGCAGATATTTATATCTTTATGCAGATGGTATTGTAGATATTTCCGTGTTCACACAGATGGCGGTGTAGATGTTTCCATGTTTATACAGATGGCGGAGTAGTTAGTTCCATATTTATGGAGATGGCAGTGTAGATATTTTCATGTTTATAGAGAATGCGGTGTAGATATTTCCATGTTTATAGAGATAGCCGTGTAGATATTTACATGTTTATACAGATGGCTGTGTAGATATTTCCATGTGTATACAGATGAATCTATACGTATTTCCATGTTTTTACAGATGGCAGTGCAGATATTTCCTTGTTTATAGAGATAGCGGTGTAGATATTTCCATGTTTCTACAGATGGCGGTGTTGATATTTCCATCTATACACAGATGGCCGTTTAGATATTTCCATGTTTATACAGATGGCGGCGTAGATATTTCCATGGACATGAAGATGGCGGTGTAGATATTTCCATGTTTAAACAGATAGCGGTGTAGATATTTCCATGTTTACACAGATAGTGGTGTAGATATTTCCGTGTTTATACACATGGCAGAGTAGATCCTTCCATCTTTATGGAGATGGCAGTGTAGATATTTTCATGTTTATAGAGATGGCGGTGTAGATATTTCCATATTTATAGAGATAGCGGTGTAGATATTTCCATCTTTCTACAGATGGCAGTGTAGATATTTCCATGTTTATACAGATGGCAGTGTAGATATTTCAATATTTATACAGATGTCTGTGTAGATATTTCCATGTGTATTCAGATGGTATTGTAGGTATTTCCATGTTTATATAGATGGTGTTGAAGATATTTCCATGTTTATTCAGATGACTGTGTAGATATTTTCATGTTTTTACAGATGGCAGTGTAGATATTTCAATGTTTATAGAGATGGCGCTGTAGATATTTCCATGTTTATACAGATAACGGTGGAGATATTTCCATGTTTATACAGAGAGCAGTGGAGATATTTCCATGTTTATACACATAGCGGTGTACATATTTCCATGATTATAGAGACAGCGGTGTAGGTATTTCCATGTTTATGCAGATAGCGGAGCAGATATTTCCATGATTACACAGATGCCTATGCAGATATTTCCATATTTATACAGAGGGCTGTGTAGATATTTCTATGTTTATACAGAAGACAGTGTAGATATTTAAATGTTCCTACACATGACTGTGTAGGTATTTCCATGTTTATACAGATGTCTTTGTAGATATATCCATGTTAATAGAGATAGCGGTGCAGACATTTCCATGTTTATACAGATAGCGGTGTAGATATTTCCAGGTTTATACAGATAGTGGTGTAGATATTTCCATGTTTACACAGACCGCGGTATAGATATTTCCATGTTTATACAAATAGCGGTGCAGATATTTCCATGTTTGTACAGATGGCGGAATTGATATTTCCATTTATACACAGATGACCGTGTAGATATTTCCATGTTTATACAGACGGCGGAGCAGATATTTCCATGGATATGTAGATGGCGGTGTAGATATTTCCATGTTTATACAGATTGCGGTGTAGTTTTTCCATGTTTATATAGATAGCGGTGTAGTTATTTCCATGTATATACACATGGCTGTGTAGTTATTTCCATGTTTATACAGATGGCGGTGTAGATATTTCCATGTTTATACTGATAACTTTGTAAGTATTTCCATGTTTATACAGATGGCGGTGTAGATATTTCCATGTCTATAGAGATAGCAGTGGAGATATTTCCATGTTTATACAGATGGCGGTGTAGATATTTCCATGTTTATAGAGATAGCTCTGTACATATTTCCATGTTTATACAGATAGCGGTGTAGATATTTCCATCTTTATAGTGATCGTGGTGTAGATATTTCCATGTTTATAGAGATGGCGGTGTAGATATTTCCATGTTCATAGAGATAGCAGTGTTGATATTTCCATGTTTATAGAGATAGCGGTGTGGATATTTCCATGTTTATACAGATAGGGGTGTAGATATTTCCATGTTTATAGAGATGGCGGTGTAGATATTTCCATGTTTATACAGTTCACGGTGTAGATATTTTATTGTTTATACAAATAGCTATGTAGTTATTTCCATGTTTATACAGATAGCGGTGTAGATATTTCCATGTATATACAGATGGCTGTGTAGATATTTCCATGTTTATACAGATGACTTTGTAGGTATTTCCATGTTTATAAAGATGGCGGTGTTGGTATTTCCATGTTTATAGAGATAGCTGTGTCGATATTTCCATGTTTCTACAGATAGCGGTGTAGATATTTCCATGTTTATACAGATCGCGGTGTAGATATTTCCATGTTTATACAGATAACGGTGTAGATATTTCCATGTTTATACAGATAGCGGTGTAGGGATTTCCATGTTATTACAGATATCGGTGTAGCTATTTCCATGTTTACACAGATTTCGGGGTAGATATTTCCTCCTTTCTACAGATGGCATTGTAGTTATTTCCGTGTTTATATAGATGGCGGTGTAGATATTTCCATGTTTATATAGATGGTGGTGTAGATATTACCATGTTCATACAGATAGCGGTGTAGATATTTCCATGTACATACAGATCGTGGTGAAGATATTTCCATGTTTATACAGATCGCGGTGTAGATATTTCCATGTTTATACAGATAGCGGTGAGGATATTTCCATGTTTATAGAGATAGCGGTGTAGGTATTTCCATGTTTATAGACATATCGGTGTAGATATTTCCATGTTTATATAGATGGCGTTGTAGATATTTCCCTGTTTATACCGATAGCGGTGTTGGTATTTCCATGTTTATACAGATAGCGATGTAGATATTTCCATGTTTATACAGCTCGCGGTGCAGATATTTATATCTTTATACAGATGGCATTGTAGATATTTCCTTTTTCACACAGATGGCGGTGTAGATTTTTCCATGTTTATACAGATGGCGTAGTAGTTAGTTCCATATTTATGGAGATGGCAGTGTAGATATTTTCATGTTTATAGAGATGGCGGTGTAGATATTTCCATGTTTATAGAGATAGCAGTGTAGATATTTACATGCTTATACAGATGGCTGTTTAGACATTTCCATGTGTATACAAATGGCATTGTAGATATTTCCATGTTTATACAGATGACTGTATAGGTATTTCAATGTTTTTCAGATGGCAGTGCAGATATCTCCATGTTTATAGAGATAGCGGTGTAAATATTTCCATGTTTGTACAGATGGCGGTGTTATTTCCATCTATACACAGATGGCCGTGTAGATATTTCCATGTTTATACAGATGGCGGCGTAGATATTTCCATGGACATGCAGATGGCGGTGTAGATATTTCCATGTTTATACAGATAGCGGTGTAGATATTTCCATGTTTACACAGATGGTGGTGTAGATATTTCCGTGTTTATACACATGGCGGAGTAGATACTTCCATCTTTATGGAGATGGCAGTGTAGATATTTTCATGCTTATAGAGATGGCGGTGTAGATATTTCCATATTCATAGAGATAGCGGTGTAGATATTTCTATCTTTCTACAGATGGCAGTGTAGATATTTCCATGTTTATACAGATGGCCGTGTAGTGTTTCCATATTTATACAGATGTCTGTGTAGATATTTCCATGTGTATACAGATGGTATTGTAGTTATTTACATGTTTATACAGATGGTGGTGTAGATATTTTCATGCTGATACAGTTGGCGGTGTAGATATTTCCATGTTTTTACAGATGGCAGTGTAGATATTTCAATGTTTATAGAGATGGCGCTGTAGATATTTCCATGTTTATACAGATAACGGTGGAGATATTTCCATGTTTATACAGAGAGCAGTGGAGATATTTCAATGTTTATACACATAGCGGTGTACATATTTCCATGTTTATAGAGACAGCGGTGTAGGTATTTCCATGTTTATACAGATAGCGGTGCAGATATTTCCATGTTTATACAGATAGCGGTGTATATATTTCCATGTTTATACAGATCATGGTGTAGATATTTCCATGTTTATACAGATACCGGTGTAGATATTTCCATGTTTATACAGACTGCAGTGTAGATATTTCCATGTTTATAGAGATAGCAGTGTAGATATTTCCATGTTTGTACAGATGGCGGTGTTGATGTTTCCATCTATACACAGATTGCCATGTAGGTATTTCCATGTGTATTCAGATGGCATTGAAGATATTTCCATGTTTATACAGATGGTGGTGTATATATTTCCATGTTGACACAGATGACTGTATAGGTATTTCCATGCTTATACAGTTGGCGGTGTAGATATTTCCATGTTTTTACAGATGGCAGTGTAGATATTTCAATGTTTATAGAGATGGCGCTGTAGATATTTCCATGTTTATTCAGATAGCGGTGTAGATATTTCCATATTTATACAGATAACGGTGAAGAAATTTCCATGTTTATACAGATAGCGGTGTAAATATTTCCACATTTATACAGATCACGGTGTAGACATTTCCATGTTTATAAAGATAGCGGTGTAGATATTTCCATGTTTATACAGATAGCGGTGTAGATATTTCCATGTTTATACAGACCGCGGTGTAGATATTTCCATGGTTATAGAGATAGCGGTGCAGATATTTCCATGTTTGTACAGATGGCGGTGTTGATATTTCCATCTATACACAGATGACCGTGTAGATATTTCCATGTTTATACAGATGGCGGCGCAGTTATTTACATGGATATGTAGATGGCGGTGTAGATATTTCCATGTTTATACAGATAGCGGTGCAGTTAGTTCCATGTTTATGTAGATAGCGGTGTAGATATTTCCATGTATATACACATGGCTGTGTAGATATTTCCATGTTTATACAGATGGCGGTGTAGATATTTCCATGTTTATACAGATAACTTTGTAAGTATTTCCATGTTTATACAGATGGCGGTGTAGATATTTCGATGTTTATAGAGATAGCTGTGGAGATATTTCCATGTTTATACAGATAGCGGTGTAGATGTTTCCATGTTTATACTGATCGTGGTGTAGATATTTCCATGTTTATAGAGATGGCGGTGTAGATATTTCCATGTTCATAGAGATAGCAGTGCTGATTTTTCCATGTTTATAGAGATAGCGCTGTGGATATTTCCATGTTTGTACAGATAGGGGTGTAGATATTTCCATGTATATAGAGATGGCGGAGTAGATATTTCCATGTTTATACAGATCACGGTGTAGATATTTGCTTGTTTATACAAATAGCGGTGTAGTTATTTCCATGTTTATACAGATAGCGGTGTAGATATTTCCATGTATATACAGATGGCTGTGTAGATATTTCCACGTTTATACCAATGGCTGTGGAGATATTTCCATTTTTATACAGATGACTTTGTAGGTATTTCCATGGTTATACAGTTGGCGGTGTAGATATTTCCATGTTTATAGAGATAGCTGTGTAGATATTTCCATGTTTATACAGATAGCGGTGTAGATATTTCCATGTTTATACAGATCGCGGTGTAGATATTTCCATGTTTATACAGATCGCGGTGTAGATATTTCCATGATTATACTGATAGCGGTGTAGATATTTCCATGTTTTTGCAGATATCGGTGTAGATATTTCCATGTTTACACAGATTGCGGGGTAGATATTTCCATCTTTCTACAGATGGCATTGTAGATATTTCCATGTTTATATAGATGGCGGTGTAGATATTTCCATGTTTATACAGATGGCGGTGTAGATATTTCCATGTTTATACAGATAACATTGTAAGTATTTCCATGTTTATACAGATGGCGGTGTAGATATTTCCATGTTTATACAGATCGCGGTGTAGATATTTCCATGTTTATACAGATGGCGGTGTAGATATTTCCATGTTTATAGAGATAGCTGTGTAGATATTTCCATGTTTATACAGATAGCGGTGTAGATGTTTCCATGTTTATAGTGATCGTGGTGTAGATATTTCCATGTTTATAGAGATGGCGGTGTAGATATTTCCATGTTCATAGAGATAGCGGTGTTGATATTTCCATGTTTATAGAGATAGCGGTGTGGATATTTCCATGTTTATACAGATAGGGGTGTAGATATTTCCTTGTTTATAGAGATGGCGGTGTAGATATTTCCATGTTTATACAGTTCACGGTGTAGATATTTGCTTGTTTATACAAATAGCTATGCAGTTATTTCCATGTTTATACAGATAGCGGTGTAGATATTTCCATGTATATACAGATGGCTGTGTAGATATTTCCATGTTTATACAGATGACTTTGTAGGTATTTCCATGTTTATACAGATGGCGGTGTAGGTATTTCCATGTTTATAGAGATAGCTGTGTCAATATTTCCATGTTTCTACAGATAGCGGTGTAGATGTTTCCATGTTTATACAGATCGCGGTGTAGATATTTCCATGTTTATACAGATAGCGGTGTAGATATTTCCATGTTTATACAGATAGCGGTGTAGATATTTCCATGTTTTTACAGATATCGGTGTAGCTATTTCCATGTTTACACAGATTGCGGGGTAGATATTTCCACCTTTCTACAGATGGCATTGTAGTTATTTCCGTGTTTATACACATGGCAGAGTAGATCCTTCCATCTTTATGGAGATGGCAGTGTAGATATTTTCATGTTTATAGAGATGGCGGTGTAGATATTTCCATATTTATAGAGATAGCGGTGTAGATATTTCCATCTTTCTACAGATGGCAGTGTAGATAATTCCATGTTTATACAGATGGCCGTGTAGATATTTCCATGTGTATACAGATGGTATTGTAGGTATTTCCATGTTTATACAGATGGTTGTGTAGATATTTCAACGTTTATTCAGATGACTGTGTAGATATTTCCATGTTTTTACAGATTGCAGTGTAGGTTTGTCAATGTTTATAGAGATGGCGCTGTAGATATTTCCATGTTTATACAGATAACGGTGGAGATATTCCCATGTTTATACAGAGAGCAGTGGAGATATTTCCATGTTTATACACATAGCGGTGTACATATTTCCATGTTTATAGAGACAGCGGTGTAGGTATTTCCATGTTTATACAGATAGCGGTGCAGATATTTCCAGGTTTACACAGATGCCTATGCAGATATTTCCATATTTATACAGAGGGCTGTGTAGATATTTCTATGTTTACACAGATGGCAGTGTAGATATTTAAATGTTCCTACACATGACCTTGTAGGTATTTCCATGTTTATACAGATGTCTTTGTAGATATTTCCATGTTTATAGAGATAGCGGTGCAGACATTTCCATGTTTATACAGATAGCGGTGTATATATTTCCATGTTTATTCAGATCATGGTGTAGATATTTCCATGTTTATGCAGATACCGGTGTAGATATTTCCATGTTTATACAGACCGCAGTGTAGATATTCCCATGTTTATAGAGATAGCAGTGTAGATATTTCCATGTTTGTACAGATGGCGGTGTTGATGTTTCCATCTATACACAGATTGCCGTGTAGGTATTTCCATGTGTATACAGATGGCATTGTAGATATTTCCATGTTTATACAGATGGTGGTGTAGATATTTCCATGTTTACACAGATGACTGTATAGGTATTTCCATGTTTATACTGATGGCGGTGTAGATATTTCCATGTTTATAGAGATAGCGGTGAAGATATTTCCATATTTATACAGATAACGGTGTAGAAATTTCCATGTTTGTACAGATAGCGGTGTAAATATTTCCATGTTTATGCAGATCACGGTGTGGATATTTCAATGTTTATAGAGATAGCGGTGTAGATATTTCCATGTTTGTACAGATAGTGGTGTAGATATTTCCATGTTTATACAGACCGCGGTGTAGATATTTCCATGTTTACAGATAGCGGTGCGGATATTTCCATGTTTGTACAGATGGCGGTGTTGATATTTCCATCTATACACAGATGACCGTGTAGATATTTCCATGTTTATACAGATGGCGCCGCAGATATTACCATGGATATGTAGATGGCGGTGTATGTATTTCCATGTTTATACAGATAGCGGCGTAGTTATTTCCATGTTTATATAGATAGCGGTGTAGATATTTCCATGTATATACACATGGCTGTGTAGATATTTCCATGTTTATACAGATAGCAGTGTAGATATTTCCATGTTTATGCAGATAACTTTGTAAGTATTTCCATGTTTATACAGATGGCGATGTAGATATTTCGATGTTTATAGAGATAGCAGTGGAGATATTTTCATGGTTATACAGATGGCGGTGTAGATATTTCCATGTTTACACAGATAGAATTGAAGTTATTTCCATGTTTATACAGATAGCAGTGGAGACATTTCCACTTTTATGGAGATAGCGGTTTAGATATTTCATATTTATACAGATTGCGGGGTAGATATTTCCATGTTTATACAGATGCCTATGCAGATATCTCCATATTTATACAGAGGGCTGTGTAGATATTTCTACGTGTAAACAGATGGCAGTGTAGATATTTCCATGTTCCTACACATGACTGTGTAGGAATTTCCATGTTTATACAGATGGCTTTGTAGATATTTCCATGTCTATAGAGATAGCGGTGCAGATGTTTCCATGTTTATACAGACAGCGGTGTATATATTTCCATGTTTATACAGATCGTGGTGTAGATATTTCCATGTTTATACAGATACCGGTGTAGATATTTCCATGTTCATACAGACAGCATTGTATATATTTCCATGTTTATAGAGATAGCAGTGTAGATATTTCCAAGTTTGTACAGATGGCGGTGTTGATATTTCCATCTATACACAGATTGCCGTGTAGGTATTTCCATGTGTATACAGATGGCATTGTAGATATTTCCATGTTTATACAGATGGTGGTGTAGATATTTCCATGTTTACACAGATGACTGTATAGGTATTTCCATGTTTATACAGATGGCGGTGTAGATATTTCCATGTTTATAGAGATAGCGGTGTAGATATTTCCATATTTATACAGATAACGGTGTAGAAATTTCCATGTTTATACAGATAGCGGTGTAAATATTTCCATGTTTATACAAGTCACGGTGTAGATATTTCCTTGTTTAAACAAGTAGCGATGTAGTTATTTCCATGTTTATATAGATAGCGGCGGAGATATTTCCATGTATATAAAGATGGCTATGTAGATATTTCCATGTTCATACAGATGACTTTGTAGGTATTTCCATGTTTATACAGATGGCGGTGTAGATATTTCCATGTTTATTCAGCTCGCGGTGCAGATATTTATATCTTTATACAGATGGCATTGTAGATATTTCCTTGTTCACACAGATGGCGGTGTAGATGTTTCCATGTTTATACAGATGGCAGAGTAGTTAGTTCCATGTTTATGGAGATGGCAGTGTAGATATTTTCATGTTTATAGGGATGGCGGTGTAGATATTTCCATGTTTATAGAGATAGCAGTGTAGATATTTACATGTTTATACAGATGGCTGTATAGATATTTCCATGTGTATACAGATGGCATTGTAGATATTTCCATGTTTATACAGATGACTGTATACGTATTTCCATGTTTTTACAGATGGCAGTGCAGATATTTCCATGTTTATAGAGATAGCGGTGTAGATATTTCCTTGTTTCTACAGACGGCGGTGTTGATATTTCCATCTATACACAGATGGCCGTGTAGATATTTCCATGTTTATACTGATGGCGGCGTTGATATTTCCATGGACATGCAGATGGCGGTGTAGATATTACCATGTTTAAACAGATAGCGGTGTAGATATTTCCATGTTTACACAGATAGTGGTGTAGATATTTCCGTGTTTATACACATGGCAGAGTAGATACTTCCATCTTTATGGAGATGGCAGTGTAGATATTTTCATGTTTATAGAGATGGCGGTGTAGATATTTCCATATTTATAGAGATAGCGGTGTAGATATTTCCATCTTTCTACAGATGGCAGTGTAGATATTTCCATGTTTATACAGATGGCGGTGTAGATATTTCCATATTTATACAGATGTCTGTGTAGATATTTCCATGTGTATTCAGATGGTATTGTAGGTATTTCCATGTTTATATAGATGGTGGTGAAGATATTTCCATGTTTATTCAGATGACTGTGTAGATATTTCCATGTTTTTACAGATGGCAGTGTAGATATTTCAATGTTTATAGAGATGGCGCTGTAGATATTTCCATGTTTATATAGATAACGGTGGAGATATTTCCATGTTTATACAGAGAGCAGTGGAGATATTTCCATGTTTATACACATAGCGGTGTACATATTTCCATGATTATAGAGACAGCGGTGTAGGTATTTCCATGTTTATGCAGATAGCGGTGCAGATATTTCCATGTTTACACAGATGCCTATGCAGATATTTCCATATTTATACAGAGGGCTGTGTAGATATTTCTATGTTTATACAGAAGACAGTGTAGATATTTAAATGTTCCTCCACATGACTGTGTAGGTATTTCCATGTTTATACAGATGTCTTTGTAGATATATCCATGTTAATAGAGATAGCGGTGCAGACACTTCCATGTTTATACAGATAGCGGTGTAGATATTTAAATGTTTATACAGATAGTGGTGTAGATATTTCCATGTTTATACAGACCGCGGTGTAGTTATTTCCAGGTTTATACAGATAGCGGTGCGGATATTTCCATCTTTGTACAGATGGCGGCGTTGATATTTCCATCTATACACAGATGACCGTGTTGTTATTTCCATGTTTATACAGACAGCGGTGTAGTTATTTCCATGTTTATATCGATAGCGGTGTAGATATTTACATGCTTATACAGATGGCTGTTTAGACATTTCCATGTGTATACAAATGGCATTGTAGATATTTCCATGTTTATACAGATGACTGTATAGGTATTTCAATGTTTTTCAGATGGCAGTGCAGATATCTCCATGTTTTTAGAGATAGCGGTGTAAATATTTCCATGTTTGTACAGATGGCGGTGTTATTTCCATCTATACACAGATGGCCGTGTAGATATTTCCATGTTTATACAGATGGCGGCGTAGATATTTCCATGGACATGCAGATGGCGGTGTAGATATTTCCATGTTTATACAGATAGCGGTGTAGTTATTTCCATGTTTATATAGATAGCGGTGTAGACATTTCCATGTATATACACATGGCTGTGTAGATATTTCCATGTTTATACAGATGGCGGTGTAGATATTTCCATGTTTATACAGATAACTTTGTAAGTATTTCCATGTTTATACAGATGGCGGTGTAGATATTTCGATGTTTATAGAGATAGCAGTGGAGATATTTCCATGTTTATACAGATTGCGGTGTAGATGTTTCCATGTTTATACTGATCGTGGTGTAGATATTTCCATGTTTATAGAGATGGCGGTGTAGATATTTCCATGTTCATAGAGATAGCGGTGCTGATTTTTCCATGTTTATAGAGATAGCGCTGTGGATATTTCCATGTTTATACAGATAGGGGTGTAGATATTTCCATGTTTATAGAGATGGCGGAGTAGATATTTCCATGTTTATACAGATCACGGTGTAGATATTTGCTTGTTTATACAAATAGCGTTGTAGTTATTTCCATGTTTATACAGATAGCGGTGTAGATATTTCCATGTATATACAGATGGCTGTGTAGATAATTCCACGTTTATACCAATGGCTGTGTAGATATTTCCATGTTTATACAGATGACTTTGTAGGTATTTCCATGGTTATACAGTTGGCGGTGTAGATATTTCCATGTTTATAGAGATAGCTGTGTAGATATTTCCATGTTTATACAGATAGCGGTGTAGATATTTCCATGTTTATTCAGATCGCAGTGTAGATATTTCCATGTTTATACAGATCGCGGTGTAGATATTTCCATGTTTATACTGATAGCGGTGCAGATATTTCCATGTTTTTGCAGATATCGGTGTAGATATTTCCATGTTTACACAGATTGCAGGGTGGATATTTCCATCTTTCTACAGATGGCATTGTAGATATTTCCATTTTTATATAGATGGCGGTGTAGATATTTCCATGTTTATATAGATGGTGGTGTAGGTATTACCATGTTTATACAGATAGCGGTGTAGTTATTTCCATGTATATACAAATCGTGGTGAAGATATTTCCATGTTTATACAGATCGCGGTGTAGATATTTCCATGTTTGTATAGATGGTGGTGTAGATATTACCATGTTTATACAGCTCGCGGTGCAGATATTTATATCTTTATGCAGATGGTATTGTAGATATTTCCGTGTTCACACAGATGGCGGTGTAGATGTTTCCATGTTTATACAGATGGCGGAGTAGTTAGTTCCATATTTATGGAGATGGCAGTGTAGATATTTTCATGTTTATAGAGAAGGCGGTGTAGATATTTCCATGTTTATAGAGATAGCCGTGTAGATATTTACATGTTTATACAGATGGCTGTGTAGATATTTCCATGTGTATACAGATGAATCTATACGTATTTCCATGTTTTTACAGATGGCAGTGCAGATATTTCCTTGTTTATAGAGATAGCGGTGTAGATATTTCCATGTTTCTACAGATGGCGGTGTTGATATTTCCATCTATACACAGATGGCCGTTTAGATATTTCCATGTTTATACAGATGGCGGCGTAGATATTTCCATGGACATGAAGATGGCGGTGTAGATATTTCCATGTTTAAACAGATAGCGGTGTAGATATTTCCATGTTTACACAGATAGTGGTGTAGATATTTCCGTGTTTATACACGTGGCAGAGTAGATCCTTCCATCTTTATGGAGATGGCAGTGTAGATATTTTCATGTTTATAGAGATGGCGGTGTAGATATTTCCATATTTATAGAGATAGCGGTGTAGATATTTCCATCTTTCTACAGATGGCAGTGTAGATATTTCCATGTTTATAGAGATGGCAGTGTAGATATTTCAATATTTATACAGATGTCTGTGTAGATATTTCCATGTTTATTCAGATGGTATTGTAGGTATTTCCATGTTTATATAGATGGTGGTGAAGATATTTCCATGTTTATTCAGATGACTGTGTAGATATTTTCATGTTTTTACAGATGGCAGTGTAGATATTTCAATGTTTATAGAGATGGCGCTGTAGATATTTCCATGTTTATACAGATAACGGTGGAGATATTTCCATGTTTATACAGAGAGCAGTGGAGATATTTCCATGTTTATACACATAGCGGTGTACATATTTCCATGATTATAGAGACAGCGGTGTAGGTATTTCCATGTTTATGCAGATAGCGGAGCAGATATTTCCATGATTACACAGATGCCTATGCAGATATTTCCATATTTATACAGAGGGCTGTGTAGATATTTCTATGTTTATACAGAAGACAGTGTAGATATTTAAATGTTCCTACACATGACTGTGTAGGTATTTCCATGTTTATACAGATGTCTTTGTAGATATATCCATGTTAATAGAGATAGCGGTGCAGACATTTCCATGTTTATACAGATAGCGGTGTAGATATTTCCAGGTTTATACAGATAGTGGTGTAGATATTTCCATGTTTACACAGACCGCGGTGTAGATATTTCCATGTTTATACAAATAGCGGTGCAGATATTTCCATGTTTGTACAGATGGCGGAATTGATATTTCCATTTATACACAGATGACCGTGTAGATATTTCCATGTTTATACAGACGGCGGAGCAGATATTTCCATGGATATGTAGATGGCGGTGTAGATATTTCCATGTTTATACAGATTGCGGTGTAGTTTTTCCATGTTTATATAGATAGCGGTGTAGTTATTTCCATGTATATACACATGGCTGTGTAGTTATTTCCATGTTTATACAGATGGCGGTGTAGATATTTCCATGTTTATACTGATAACTTTGTAAGTATTTCCATGTTTATACAGATGGCGGTGTAGATATTTCCATGTCTATAGAGATAGCAGTGGAGATATTTCCATGTTTATACAGATGGCGGTGTAGATATTTCCATGTTTATAGAGATAGCTCTGTACATATTTCCATGTTTATACAGATAGCGGTGTAGATATTTCCATCTTTATAGTGATCGTGGTGTAGATATTTCCATGTTTATAGAGATGGCGTTGTAGATATTTCCATGTTCATAGAGATAGCAGTGTTGATATTTCCATGTTTATAGAGATAGCGGTGTGGATATTTCCATGTTTATACAGATAGGGGTGTAGATATTTCCATGTTTATAGAGATGGCGGTGTAGATATTTCCATGTTTATACAGTTCACGGTGTAGATATTTTATTGTTTATACAAATAGCTATGTAGTTATTTCCATGTTTATACAGATAGCGGTGTAGATATTTCCATGTATATACAGATGGCTGTGTAGATATTTCCATGTTTATACAGATGACTTTGTAGGTATTTCCATGTTTATACAGATGGCGGTGTTGGTATTTCCATGTTTATAGAGATAGCTGTGTCGATATTTCCATGTTTCTACAGATAGCGGTGTAGATATTTCCATGTTTATACAGATCGCGGTGTAGATATTTCCATGTTTATACAGATAACGGTGTAGATATTTCCATGTTTATACAGATAGCGGTGTAGGGATTTCCATGTTATTACAGATATCGGTGTAGCTATTTCCATGTTTACACAGATTTCGGGGTAGATATTTCCTCCTTTCTACAGATGGCATTGTAGTTATTTCCGTGTTTATATAGATGGCGGTGTAGATATTTCCATGTTTATATAGATGGTGGTGTAGATATTACCATGTTCATACAGATAGCGGTGTAGATATTTCCATGTACATACAGATCGTGGTGAAGATATTTCCATGTTTATACAGATCGCGGTGTAGATATTTCCATTTTTATACAGATAGCGGTGAGGATATTTCCATGTTTATAGAGATAGCGGTGTAGGTATTTCCATGTTTATAGACATATCGGTGTAGATATTTCCATGTTTATATAGATGGCGTTGTAGATATTTCCCTGTTTATACCGATAGTGGTGTTGGCATTTCCATGTTTATACAGATAGCGATGTAGATATTTCCATGTTTATACAGCTCGCGGTGCAGATATTTATATCTTTATACAGATGGCATTGTAGATATTTCCTTTTTCACACAGATGGCGGTGTAGATGTTTCCATGTTTATACAGATGGCGTAGTAGTTAGTTCCATATTTATGGAGATGGCAGTGTAGATATTTTCATGTTTATAGAGATGGCGGTGTAGATATTTCCATGTTTATAGAGATAGCAGTGTAGATATTTACATGCTTATACAGATGGCTGTTTAGACATTTCCATGTGTATACAAATGGCATTGTAGATATTTCCATGTTTATACAGATGACTGTATAGGTATTTCAATGTTTTTCAGATGGCAGTGCAGATATCTCCATGTTTATAGAGATAGCGGTGTAAATATTTCCATGTTTGTACAGATGGCGGTGTTATTTCCATCTATACACAGATGGCCGTGTAGATATTTCCATGTTTATACAGATGGCGGCGTAGATATTTCCATGGACATGCAGATGGCGGTGTAGATATTTCCATGTTTATACAGATAGCGGTGTAGATATTTCCATGTTTACACAGATGGTGGTGTAGATATTTCCGTGTTTATACACATGGCGGAGTAGATACTTCCATCTTTATGGAGATGGCAGTGTAGATATTTTCATGTTTATAGAGATGGCGGTGTAGATATTTCCATATTTATAGAGATAGCGGTGTAGATATTTCTATCTTTCTACAGATGGCAGTGTAGATATTTCCATGTTTATACAGATGGCCGTGTAGTGTTTCCATATTTATACAGATGTCTGTGTAGATATTTCCATGTGTATACAGATGGTATTGTAGTTATTTACATGTTTATACAGATGGTGGTGTAGATATTTCCATGCTGATACAGTTGGCGGTGTAGATATTTCCATGTTTTTACAGATGGCAGTGTAGATATTTCAATGTTTATAGAGATGGCGCTGTAGATATTTCCATGTTTATACAGATAACGGTGGAGATATTTCCATGTTTATACAGAGAGCAGTGGAGATATTTCAATGTTTATACACATAGCGGTGTACATATTTCCATGTTTATAGAGACAGCGGTGTAGGTATTTCCATGTTTATACAGATAGCGGTGCAGATATTTCCATGTTTATACAGATAGCGGTGTATATATTTCCATGTTTATACAGATCATGGTGTAGATATTTCCATGTTTATACAGATACCGGTGTAGATATTTCCATGTTTATACAGACTGCAGTGTAGATATTTCCATGTTTATAGAGATAGCAATGTAGATATTTCCATGTTTGTACAGATGGCGGTGTTGATGTTTCCATCTATACACAGATTGCCATGTAGGTATTTCCATGTGTATTCAGATGGCATTGAAGATATTTCCATGTTTATACAGATGGTGGTGTATATATTTCCATGTTGACACAGATGACTGTATAGGTATTTCCATGCTTATACAGTTGGCGGTGAAGATATTTCCATGTTTTTACAGATGGCAGTGTAGATATTTCAATGTTTATAGAGATGGCGCTGTAGATATTTCCATGTTTATTCAGATAGCGGTGTAGATATTTCCATATTTATACAGATAACGGTGAAGAAATTTCCATGTGTATACAGATAGCGGTGTAAATATTTCCACATTTATACAGATCACGGTGTAGACATTTCCATGTTTATAAAGATAGCGGTGTAGATATTTCCATGTTTATACAGATAGCGGTGTAGATATTTCCATGTTTATACAGACCGCGGTGTAGATATTTCCATGGTTATACAGATAGCGGTGCAGATATTTCCATGTTTGTACAGATGGCGGTGTTGATATTTCCATCTATACACAGATGACCGTGTAGATATTTCCATGTGTATACAGATGGCGGCGCAGATATTTACATGGATATGTAGATGGCGGTGTAGATATTTCCATGTTTATACAGATAGCGGTGCAGTTAGTTCCATGTTTATGTAGATAGCGGTGTAGATATTTCCATGTATATACACATGGCTGTGTAGATATTTCCATGTTTATACAGATGGCGGTGTAGATATTTCCATGTTTATACAGATAACTTTGTAAGTATTTCCATGTTTATACAGATGGCGGTGTAGATATTTCGATGTTTATAGAGATAGCTGTGGAGATATTTCCATGTTTATACAGATAGCGGTGTAGATGTTTCCATGTTTATACTGATCGTGGTGTAGATATTTCCATGTTTATAGAGATGGCGGTGTAGATATTTCCATGTTCATAGAGATAGCGGTGCTGATTTTTCCATGTTTATAAAGATAGCGCTGTGGATATTTCCATGTTTGTACAGATAGGGGTGTAGATATTTCCATGTATATAGAGATGGCGGAGTAGATATTTCCATGTTTATACAGATCACGGTGTAGATATTTGCTTGTTTATACAAATAGCGGTGTAGTTATTTCCATGTTTATACAGATAGCGGTGTAGATATTTCCATGTATATACAGATGGCTGTGTAGATATTTCCACGTTTATACCAATGGCTGTGGAGATATTTCCATGTTTATACAGATGACTTTGTAGGTATTTCCATGGTTATACAGTTGGCGGTGTAGATATTTCCATGTTTATAGAGATAGCTGTGTAGATATTTCCATGTTTATACAGATAGCGGTGTAGATATTTCCATGTTTATACAGATCGCGGTGTAGATATTTCCATGTTTATACAGATCGCGGTGTAGATATTTCCATGATTATACTGATAGCGGTGTAGATATTTCCATGTTTTTGCAGATATCGGTGTAGATATTTCCATGTTTACACAGATTGCGGGGTAGATATTTCCATCTTTCTACAGATGGCATTGTAGATATTTCCATGTTTATATAGATGGCGGTGTAGATATTTCCATGTTTATACAGATGGCCGTGTAGATATTTCCATGTTTATACAGATAACATTGTAAGTATTTCCATGTTTATACAGATGGCGGTGTAGATATTTCCATGTTTATACAGATCGCGGTGTAGATATTTCCATGTTTATACAGATGGCGGTGTAGATATTTCCATGTTTATAGAGATAGCTGTGTAGATATTTCCATGTTTATACAGATAGCGGTGTAGATGTTTCCATGTTTATAGTGATCGTGGTGTAGATATTTCCATGTTTATAGAGATGGCGGTGTAGATATTTCCATGTTCATAGAGATAGCGGTGTTGATATTTCCATGTTTATAGAGATAGCGGTGTGGATGTTTCCATGTTTATACAGATAGGGGTGTAGATATTTCCTTGTTTATAGAGATGGCGGTGTAGATATTTCCATGTTTATACAGTTCACGGTGTAGATATTTGCTTGTTTATACAAATAGCTATGCAGTTATTTCCATGTTTATACAGATAGCGGTGTAGATATTTCCATGTATATACAGATGGCTGTGTAGATATTTCCATGTTTATACAGATGACTTTGTAGGTATTTCCATGTTTATACAGAGGGCGGTGTAGGTATTTCCATGTTTATAGAGATAGCTGTGTCAATATTTCCATGTTTCTACAGATAGCGGTGTAGATGTTTCCATGTTTATACAGATCGCGGTGTAGATATTTCCATGTTTATACAGATAGCGGTGTAGATATTTCCATGTTTATACAGATAGCGGTGTAGATATTTCCATGTTTTTACAGATATCGGTGTAGCTATTTCCATGTTTACACAGATTGCGGGGTAGATATTTCCACCTTTCTACAGATGGCATTGTAGTTATTTCCGTGTTTATACACATGGCAGAGTAGATCCTTCCATCTTTATGGAGATGGCAGTGTAGATATTTTCATGTTTATAGAGATGGCGGTGTAGATATTTCCATATTTATAGAGATAGCGGTGTAGATATTTCCATCTTTCTACAGATGGCAGTGTAGATAATTCCATGTTTATACAGATGGCCGTGTAGATATTTCCATGTGTATACAGATGGTATTGTAGGTATTTCCATGTTTATACAGATGGTTGTGTAGATATTTCAACGTTTATTCAGATGACTGTGTAGATATTTCCATGTTTTTACAGATTGCAGTGTAGGTTTGTCAATGTTTATAGAGATGGCGCTGTAGATATTTCCATGTTTATACAGATAACGGTGGAGATATTCCCATGTTTATACAGAGAGCAGTGGAGATATTTCCATGTTTATACACATAGCGGTGTACATATTTCCATGTTTATAGAGACAGCGGTGTAGGTATTTCCATGTTTATACAGATAGCGGTGCAGATATTTCCAGGTTTACACAGATGCCTATGCAGATATTTCCATATTTATACAGAGGGCTGTGTAGATATTTCTATGTTTACACAGATGGCAGTGTAGATATTTAAATGTTCCTACACATGACCTTGTAGGTATTTCCATGTTTATACAGATGTCTTTGTAGATATTTCCATGTTTATAGAGATAGCGGTGCAGACATTTCCATGTTTATACAGATAGCGGTGTATATATTTCCATGTTTATTCAGATCATGGTGTAGATATTTCCATGTTTATGCAGATACCGGTGTAGATATTTCCATGTTTATACAGACCGCAGTGTAGATATTCCCATGTTTATAGAGATAGCAGTGTAGATATTTCCATGTTTGTACAGATGGCGGTGTTGATGTTTCCATCTATACACAGATTGCCGTGTAGGTATTTCCATGTGTATACAGATGGCATTGTAGATATTTCCATGTTTATACAGATGGTGGTGTAGATATTTCCATGTTTACACAGATGACTGTATAGGTATTTCCATGTTTATACTGATGGCGGTGTAGATATTTCCATGTTTATAGAGATAGCGGTGAAGATATTTCCATATTTATACAGATAACGGTGTAGAAATTTCCATGTTTGTACAGATAGCGGTGTAAATATTTCCATGTTTATGCAGATCACGGTGTGGATATTTCAATGTTTATAGAGATAGCGGTGTAGATATTTCCATGTTTGTACAGATAGTGGTGTAGATATTTCCATGTTTATACAGACCGCGGTGTAGATATTTCCATGTTTACAGATAGCGGTGCGGATATTTCCATGTTTGTACAGATGGCGGTGTTGATATTTCCATCTATACACAGATGACCGTGTAGATATTTCCATGTTTATACAGATGGCGCCGCAGATATTACCATGGATATGTAGATGGCGGTGTATGTATTTCCATGTTTATACAGATAGCGGCGTAGTTATTTCCATGTTTATATAGATAGCGGTGTGGATATTTCCATGTATATACACATGGCTGTGTAGATATTTCCATGTTTATACAGATAGCAGTGTAGATATTTCCATGTTTATGCAGATAACTTTGTAAGTATTTCCATGTTTATACAGATGGCGATGTAGATATTTCGATGTTTATAGAGATAGCAGTGGAGATATTTTCATTGTTATACAGATGGCGGTGTAGATATTTCCATGTTTACACAGATAGAATTGAAGTTATTTCCATGTTTATACAGATAGCAGTGGAGACATTTCCACTTTTATGGAGATAGCGGTTTAGATATTTCATATTTATACAGATTGCGGTGTAGATATTTCCATGTTTATACAGATGCCTATGCAGATATCTCCATATTTATACAGAGGGCTGTGTAGATATTTCTACGTGTAAACAGATGGCAGTGTAGATATTTCCATGTTCCTACACATGACTGTGTAGGAATTTCCATGTTTATACAGATGGCTTTGTAGATATTTCCATGTCTATAGAGATAGCGGTGCAGATGTTTCCATGTTTATACAGACAGCGGTGTATATATTTCCATGTTTATACAGATCGTGGTGTAGATATTTCCATGTTTATACAGATACCGGTGTAGATATTTCCATGTTCATACAGACAGCATTGTATATATTTCCATGTTTATAGAGATAGCAGTGTAGATATTTCCAAGTTTGTACAGATGGCGGTGTTGATATTTCCATCTATACACAGATTGCCGTGTAGATATTTCCATGTGTATACAGATGGCATTGTAGATATTTCCATGTTTATACAGATGGTGGTGTAGATATTTCCAAGTTTACATAGATGACTGTATAGGTATTTCCATGTTTATACAGATGGCGGTGTAGATATTTCCATGTTTATAGAGATAGCGGTGTAGATATTTCCATATTTATACAGATAACGGTGTAGAAATTTCCATGTTTATACAGATAGCGGTGTAAATATTTCCATGTTTATACAAGTCACGGTGTAGATATTTCCTTGTTTAAACAAGTAGCGATGTAGTTATTTCCATGTTTATATAGATAGCGGCGGAGATATTTCCATGTATATAAAGATGGCTATGTAGATATTTCCATGTTCATACAGATGACTTTGTAGGTATTTCCATGTTTATACAGATGGCGGTGTAGATATTTCCATGTTTATAGAGATAGCTGTGTAGATATTTCCATGTTTATACAGATAGCGGTGTAGATATTTCCATGTTTATGCAGATCGCGGTGTAGATATTTCCATGTTTATAAAGATCGCGGTATAGATATTTCCATCTTCATCCAGATAGCAGTGTAGTTATTTCTATGTTTTTCCAGATATCGGTGTAGATATTTCCATGTTTACACAGATTGCGGTGTAGATATTTCCATCTTTCTACAGATGGCATTGTAGTTATTTCCATGTTTATACAGATAGCGGTGTAGATATTTCCATGTTTATACAGATAGCGGTGTAGTTATTTCCATGTTTACACAGATTGCGGTGTAGATATTTCCATCTTTCTACAGATGGCATTGTAGATATTTCCATGTTCATACAGACGGTGGTGTAGATATTTCCATGTTAATACAGATGACTGTATAAGTATTTCCATGTTTATACAGATGGCGGTGTAGATATTGCCATATTTACACAGATAACGTTGTAGAAATTTCCATGTTTATACAGATAGCGGTGTAAATATTTCCATGTTTATACAGATCATGGTGTAGATATTTCCATGTTTATACAGAGAGCGCTGCAGACATTTCCATGTTTGTACAGATGGCGGTGTTGATATTTCCATCTATACTCAGATGACCGTGTAGATATTTCCATGTTTATACAGATGCCGGTGCAGATATTTCTATGGATATGTAGATGGTGGTGTAGATATTTCCATGTATATACAGATAGCGCTGTACTTATTTCCATGTTTATATAGACAGCGGTGTAGACATTTCCATGTATGTACAAATGGCTGTGTAGATATTTCCATGTTTATACAGATGGCGGTGTAGATATTTCCATGTTTATGCAGATAACTTTGTAAGTATTTCCATGTTTATACAGATGGTGGTGTAGATATTTCAATGTTTATAGAGATAGCAGTGGAGATATTTCCATGTTTATACAGATAGCGGTGTAGTAATTTCCAAGTTTATATAGATAGCGGTGTAGATATTTCCATGTATATACAGATGGCGGTGAAGATATTTCCATATTTATACAGATGTCTGTGTAGATATTTCCATGTGTATACAGATGGTATTGTAGGTATATCCATGTTTATACAGATGGTGTTATAGATATTTCCATGTTTATTCAGATGACTGTGTAGATATTTCCACGTTTTGGCAGATGGCAGTGTAGATATTTCAATGTTTATAGAGATGGCGCTGTAGATATTTCCATGTTTATACAGATAACGGTGGAGATATTTCCATGTTTATACAGAGAGCAGTGGAGATATATCCATGTTTATACACATAGCGGTGTACATATTTCCATGTTTATAGAGACAGCGGTGTAGGTATTTCCATGTTTATACAGATAGCGGTGCAGATATTTCCATGTTTATACAGATGCCTATGCAGATATTTCCATATTTATACAGATGACAGTGTAGATGTTTCCATGTTTATACAGATGGCAGTGTAGATAGTTAAATGTTCCTACACATGACTGTGTAGGTATTTCCATGTTTATAGAGATGTCTTTGTAGATATTTCCATGTTTATACAGATGGCGGTTTAGATATGTCCATATTTATACAGATGTCTGTGTGGATATTTCCATGTGTATACAGATGGTATTGTAGGTATATCCATGTTTATACAGATGGTGTTGTAGATATTTCCATGTTTATTCAGATGACTGTGTAGATATTTCCATGTTTTGACAGATGGCAGTGTAGATATTTCAATGTTTATAGAGATGGCGCTATAGATATTTCCATGTTTACACAGATAACGATGGAGATATTTCCATGTTTATACAGAGAGCAGTGGAGATATTTCCATGTTTATACACATAGCGGTGTACATATTTCCATGTTTATAGAGACAGCGGTGTAGGTTTTTCCATGTTTATACTGATAGCGGTGCAGATATTTCCATGTTTATACAGATGCCTATGCAGATATTTCCATATTTATACAGATGGCAGTGTAGATATTTCCATGTTTATACAGATGTCAGTGTAGATATTTAAATGTTCCTACACATGACTTTGTAGGTATTTCCATGTTTATACAGATGTCTTTGTAGATATTTCCATGTTTATTGAGATAGTGGTGCAGATATTTCCATGTTTACACAGATAGCGGTGTATATATTTCCATGTTTTTACAGATCCTGGTGTAGATATTTCCATGCTTATACAGATACCGGTGTAGATATTTCCATGTTTATACAGACCGCAGTGTAGATATTTCCATGTTTATAGAGATAGCAGTGTAGATATTTCCATGTTTGTACAGATGGCGGTGTTGATGTTTCCATCTATACACAGATTGCCGTGTTGGTATTTCCATGTGTATACAGATGGCATTGTAGATATTTCCATGTTTATACAGATGGTGGTTTAGATATTTCCATGTTTACACAGATGACTTTATAGGTATTTCCCTGTTTATACAGATGGTGGTGTAGTTATTTCCATGTTTATAGAGAAAGAGGTGTAGATATTTCCATATTTATACAGATAACGGAGTAGAAATTTCCATGTTTATACAGATATCGGTGTAAATATTTCCATGTTTATACAGATCGTGGTGTAGATATTTCCATGTTTATACAGATACCAGTGTAGATATTTCCATGTTTATAGAGACAGCGGTGTATTTATTTCCATGTTTATACAGATGGCGGCGCAGATATTTCCATGGATATGTAGATGGCGGTGTAGATATTTCCATGTTTATACAGATAGCTGTGGAGGTATTTCCATGTTTATACTGATCGTGGTGTAGATATTTCCATGTTTATAGAGGTGGCGGTGTGGATATTTCCATGTTCATAGAGATAGCGGTGTTGATTTTTCCATGTTTATACAGATAGCCGTGTGGATATTTCCATGTTTATACAGATAGGGGTGTAGATATTTCCATGTTTATACAGATAGCGGTGTAGATATTTCCATGTATATACAGATGGCTGTGTAGATATATCCATGTTTATACAGATGGCTGTGTAGATATTTCCATGTTTATACAGATGACTTTGTTGGTATTTCCATGTTTATACAGATGGCGGTGTAGGTTTTTCCATGTTTATAGAGATAGCTTTGAAGATATTTGCAGGTTTATACAGATAGCGGTGTAGATATTTCCATGTTTGTACAGATCGCGGTGTAGTTATTTCCATGTTTATACAGATCGCGGTGTAGATATTTCCATGTTTATATAGATGGTGGTGTAGATATTACCATGTTTATACAGATAGCGGTGTTGATATTTCCATGTTTATAAAGATCGTGTTGAAGATATTTCCATGTTTATACAGATCGCGGTGTAGATATTTCCATGTTTATACAGATCGCGGTGTAGATATTTCCATGTTTATACAGATAGCGGTGTAGATATTTCCATGTTTATACTGATAGCGGTGTAGATATTTCCAAGTTTATAGAGATAGCGGTGTAGGTATTTCCATGTTTATAGACATAGCGGTGTAGATATTTCCATGTTTATATAGATGACGTTGTAGATATTTCCATGTTTATACCAATAGCGGTGTTGGTATTTCCACGTTTATACAGATAGCGATGTAGATATTTCCATGTTTATACAGTTCGCAGTGCAGATATTTATATCTTTATACAGATGGCTGTGTAGATATTTCCATGTGAATACAGATGGCCTTGTAGATATTTCCATGTTCATACAGATGACTGTATAGGTATTTCCATGATTTTTCAGATGCCAGTGCAGATATTTCCATGTTTATAGAGATACCGGTGTAGATATTTCCATGTTTGTACAGATGGCGGTGTTGATATTCCCATCTATACACAGATGGCCGTGTAGATATTTCCATGTTTATACAGATAGCGGTGTAGATAATTCCATGTTTACACAGATGGTGGTGTAGATATTTCCGTGTTTATCCACATGGCGGTGTAGATAGTTCCATCTTTATGGAGATGGCAGTGTAGGTATTTTCATGTTTATTGGGATGGCTGTGTAGATATTTCCATATTTATAGAGATAGCGGTGTACATATTTCCATCTTTCTACAGATGGCAGTGGAGATAATTCCATGTTTATACAGATGGCCATGTTGATATTTCCATGTGTATACAGTTGGTATTGTAGGTATTTCCATGTTTATACAGATGGCAGTGTAGATATTTAAATGTTCCTACACATGACTGTGTAGGTATTTCCATGTTAATACAGATGTCTTTGTAGATATTTCCATGTTTATAGAGATAGCGGTGTAGATATTTCCATGTTTATACAGATAGAGGTGTAGATATTTCCATGTTTATACAGACTGCGGTGTAGATATTTCCAAGTTTATACAGATAGCGGTGCAGATATTTCCATGTTTATACAGATAGCGGTGTAGATATTTCCATGTTTACACAGATGGTGGTGTAGATATTTCCGTGTTTATACACATGGCGGAGTACATATTTCCATCTTTATGGAGATGGCAGTGTAGATAGTTTCATGTTTATAGAGATGGTGGTGTTGATATTTCCATATTTATAGAGATAGCGGTGTAGATATTTCCATCTTTCTACAGATGGCAGTGTAGATAATTCCATGTTTATACAGATGGACGTGTAGATATTTCCATGTGTATACAGATGGTATTGTAGTTATTTCCATGTTTATACAGATGGTGGTGAAGATATTTCCATGTTTATTCAGATGACTGTGTAGATATTTCCATGTTTTTAGAGATGGCAGTGTAGTTTTGTCAATGTTTATAGAGATGGCGCTGCAGATATTTCCATGTTTATACAGATAACGGTGGAGGTATTTCCATGTTTATACAGAGAGCAGTGGAGATATTTCCATGTTTATACACATAGCGGTGTACATATTTGCATGTTTATAGAGAGAGCAGTGTAGGTATTTCCATGTTTATACAGATAGCGGTGCAGATATTTCCAGGTTTACACAGATGCCTATGCAGATATTTCCATATTTATACAGAGGGCTGTGTAGATATTTCTATGTTTATACAGATGGCAGTGTAGATATTTAAATGTTCCTACACATGACTGTGTGGTTATTTCCATTTTTATACAGATGTCTTTGTAGATATTTCCATGTTTATAGAGATAGCAGTGCGGATATTTCCAGGTTTATACAGATAGCGGTGTATATATTTCCATGTTTATACAGATCATGGTGTAGATATTTCCATGTTTGTACAGATACCGGTGTAGATATTTCCATGTTTATACAGACCGCAGTGTAGATATTTCCATGTTTATAGAGATAGCAGTGTAGATATTTCCATGTTTGTACAGATGGCGGTGTTGATGTTTCCATCTATACACAGATTGCCGTGTATGTATTTCCATGTGTATACAGATGGCGTTGTAGATGTTTCCATGTTTATACAGATGGCGGTGTAGATATTTCCATGTTTACACAGATGACTGCATAGGTATTTCCATGTTCATACAGATGGCGGTGTAGATATTTCCATGTTTATAGAGATAGCGGTGTAGATATTTCCATATTTATACAGATAACGGTGTAGAAATTTCCATGTTTATACAGATAGTGGTGTAAATATTTCCATGTTTATACAGATCACGGTGTAGATATTTCCATGTTTATAGAGATATCGGTGTAGATATTTCCCTGTTTATGCAGATAGAATTGAAGATATTTCCATGTTTATACAGATAGCAGTGGAGATATTTCCACTTTTACAGAGATAGCGGTTTAGATATTTCATATTTATACAGATAGCGGTGTAGATATTTCCATGCTTATACAGATTGCGGTGTAGATATTTCCATGTTTATACAGATAACGGTGTATACATTTCCATGTTTATACAGATAGTGGTGTAGATATTTCCATGTTTATACAGATACCGGTGTAGATATTTCCATGTTTATACAAATGGCAGTGTATATATTTCCAAGTTTATAGAGATAACAGTGTAGATATTTCCAAGTTTGTACAGACGGCAGTGTTGTTGTTTACATCTATACACAGATTGCCGTGTAGTTATTTCCATGTGTATACAGATGGCATTGTAGATATTTCCATGTTTATACAGATGACTGTATAGGTATTTCCATGTTTTTACAGATGGCAGTGCAGATATTTCCATGTTTATAGAGATAGCGGTGTAGATATTTCCATGTTTATAGAGATAGCAGTGTAGATATTTCCATATTTGTACAGATGGCGGTGTTGATGTTTCCATCTATACACAGATTGCCGTGTAGTTATTTCCATGTGTATACAGATGGCATTGTAGATATTTCCATGTTTGTACAGATGGTGGTGTAGATATTTCCATGTTTACACAGATGACTGCATAGTTATTTCCATGTTTATACAGATGGTGGTGTAGATATTTCCATGTTTATAGAGATAGCGGTGTATATATTTCCATATTTATACAGATAATGGTGTAGAAATTTCCATGTTTATACAGATATCGGTGTAAATATTTCCATGTTTATACAAGTCACGGTGTAGATATTTCCTTGTTCATACAAATGGCGGTGTAGTTACTTCCATGTTTATACAGATAGTGGTGTAGATATTTCCATGTATATACAGATGGCTGTGTAGATATTTCCATGTTTATACAGATGGCTTTGTAGATATTTCCATGTTTATACAGATAGCGGTGTAGATATTTCCATGTTTATACAGATAGCGGTGTAGATATTTCCATGTTTATAGAGATAGCTGTGTAGATATTTCCATGTTTATACAGATCGCGGTGTAGATATTTCCATGTTTACAGAGATAGCGGTGTAGATATTTCCATGTTTATACAGATTGCGGTGTAGAAATTTCCATGTTTATAGAGATAGCGGTGTAGTTATTTCCATGTTTATAGACATAGCGGTGTAGATATTTCCATGTTTGTATAGATGGCGTTGTAGATATTTCTATGTTTATACCGATAGCGGTGTTGGTATTTCCACGTTTATACAGATAGCGATGTATATATTTCCATGTTTCTACAGCTCGCGGTGAAGATATTTATATCTTTATACAGATGGCATTGTAGATATTTCCTTATTCACAGAGATGGCGGTGCAGATGTTTCCATGTTTATACAGATGGCGGAGTAGTTAGTTATATGTTTATGGAGATGTCAGTGTAGATATTTTCATGTTTATAGAAATAGCGGTGTAGATATTTCCATGTTTATAGAGGTAGCAGTGTAGATATTTACATGTTTATACAGATGGCTGTGTAGATATTTCCATGTGTATACCGATGGCATCGTAGATATTTCCATGTTTATACAGATGACTGTATAGGTATTTCCATATTTTTACAGATGGCAGTGCAGATATTTCCATGTTTATACAGATAGCGGTGTAGATATTTCCATGTTTGTACAGATGGTGGTGTTGATATTTCCATCTATACACAGATGGCCGTGTAGATATTTCCATGTTTATACAGATGGCGGCATAGATATTTCCATGGATATGCAGATGGCGGTGTAGATATTTCCATGTTTATACAGAGAGCGGTGTAGATATTTCCATGTTTACACAGATGGTGGTGTAGATATTTCCGTGTTTATACACATGGCGGAGTAGATACTTCCATCTTTATGGAGATGGTAGTGTAGATATTTTCATGTTTATAGAGATGGCGGTGTAAATATTTCCATATTTATAGAGATAGCGGTGTAGATATTTCCATCTTTCTACAGATGGCAGTGTAGATAATTCCATGTTTATACAGATGGCCGTGTAGATATTTCCATGTGTATACAGATGGTATTGTAGGTATTTCCATGCTTATACAGATTGTGGTGTAGATATATCCAAGTTTATTGAGATGACTGTGTAGATATTTCCATGTTTTTACAGATGGCAGTGTAGATTTTTCAATGTTTATAGAGATGGCGCTGTAGATATTTCCATGTTTATACAGATAATGGAGGAGATATTTCCATGTATATAAAGAGAGCAGTGGAGATATTTCCATGTTTATACACATAGCGGTGTACATATTTCCATGATTATAGAGACAGCGGTGTAGGTATTTCCATGTTTATACAGATAGCGGTGCAGATATTACCAGGTTTACACAGATGCCTATGCAGAAATTTCCATATTCATACAGAGGGCTGTGTAGATATTTCTATGTTTATACAGATGGCAGTGTAGATATGTAAATGTTCCTAACCATGACTGTGTAGGTATTTCCATGTTTATACAGATGTCTTTGTAGATATTTCCATGTTTATAGAGATAGCGGTGCAGACATTTCCATGTTTATACAGATAGCGGTGTATATATTTCCATGTTTATACAGATCATGGTGTAGATATTTCCATGTTTATACAGATACCGGTGTAGATATTTCCATGTTTATACAGACCGCAATGTAGATATTTCCATGTTTATAGAGATAGCAGTGTAGATATTTCCATGTTTGTACAGATGGCGGTGTTGATGTTTCCATCTATACACAGATTGCCGTGTTGGTATTTCCATGTGTATACAGATGGCATTGTAGATATTTCCATGTTTATACAGATGGTGGTTTAGATATTTCCATGTTTACACAGATGACTGTATAGGTATTTCCCTGTTTATACAGATGGTGGTGTAGATATTTCCATGTTTATAGAGAAAGAGGTGTAGATATTTCCATATTTATACAGATAACAGAGTAGAAATTTCCATGTTTATACAGATATCGGTGTAAATATTTCCATGTTTATACAGATCGTGGTGTAGATATTTCCATGTTTATACAGATACCAGTGTAGATATTTCCATGTTTATAGAGACAGCGGTGTATTTATTTCCATGTTTATACAGATGGCGGCGCAGATATTTCCATGGATATGTAGATGGCGGTGTAGATATTTCCATGTTTATACAGATAGCAGTGTAGGTATTTCCATGTTTATACTGATCGTGGTGTAGATATTTCCATGTTTATAGAGATGGCGGTGTGGATATTTCCATGTTCATAGAGATAGCGGTGTTGATTTTTCCATGTTTATAGAGATAGCCGTGTGGATATTTCCATGTTTATACAGACAGGTGTGTAGATATTTCCATGTTTTTACAGATATCGGTGTAGATATTTCCATGTTTACACAGATTGCGGTGTAGGCATTTCCATCTTTCTACAGATGGCATTGTAGATATTTCCATGTTTATACAGATGGCGGTGTAGATATTTCCATGTTTATATAGATGGTGGTGTAGATATTACCATGTTTATACAGATAGCGATGTAGATATTTCCATGTTTATACAGATCGTGGTAAAGATATTTCCATGTTTATACAGATCGCGATGTTGGTATTTCCATGTTTATAGAGATTGCGGTGTAGATATTTCCATGTTTATACAGATTGCGGTGTAGATATTTCCATGTCTATACAGATAGCTGTGTAGATATTTCCATGTTTATAGAGATAGCGTTGTAGGTATTTCCGTGTTTATAGACATAGGGGTGTAGATATTTCCATGTTTATATAGATGGCGTTGTAGATATTTCCATGTTTATACCGATAGCATTGTTGGTATTTCCACGTTTATACAGATAGCGATGTAGGTATTTCAATGTTTATACAGATATCTTTGTAAGTATTTCCATTTTTATACAGATGGCGGTGTAGATATTTCGATGTTTATAGAGATAGCAGTGGAGGTATTTCCATGATTATACAGATGGCGGTGTAGATATTTCGATGTTTATAGAGATAGCAGTGGAGATGTTTCCATGTTTATACAGATAGCGGTGTAGATATTTCCATGTTTATACTGATCGTGGTGTAGATATTTCCATGTTTATAGAGATGGCGGTGTAGATATTTCCATGTTCATAGAGACAGCGGTGTTGATTTTTCCATGTTTATAGAGATAGCGGTGTGGATATTTCCATGTTTATACAGATCACGGTGTAGATATTTCCTTGTTTATACAAATTGCGGTGTAGTTATTTCCATGTTTATACAGATAGCGGTGTAGATATTTCCATGTATATACAGATGGCTGTGTAGATATATCCATGTTTATACAGATGGCTGTGTAGATATTTCCATGTTTATACAGATGACTTTGTTGGTATTTCCATGTTTATACAGATGGCGGTGTAGGTTTTTCCATGTTTATAGAGATAGCTTTGAAGATATTTGCAGGTTTATACAGATAGCGGTGTAGATATTTCCATGTTTATACAGATCGCGGTGTAGATATTTCCATGTTTATACAGATAGCGGTGTGGATATTTCCATGTTTATACAGATTGCGGTGTAGAAATTTCCATGTTTATAGAGATAGCAGTGTAGTTATTTCCATGTTTATAGACATAGCGGTGTAGATATTTCCATGTTTGTATAGATGGCGTTGTAGATATTTCTATGTTTATACCGATAGCGGTGTTGGTATTTCCACGTTTATACAGATAGCGATGTATATATTTCCATGTTTCTACAGCTCGCGGTGAAGATATTTATATCTTTACACAGAAAGCATTGTAGATATTTCCTTATTCACAGAGATGGCGGTGCAGATGTTTCCATGTTTATACAGATGGCGGAGTAGTTAGTTATATGTTTATGGAGATGTCAGTGTAGATATTTTCATGTTTATAGAAATAGCGGTGTAGATATTTCCATGTTTATAGAGGTAGCAGTGTAGATAATTACATGTTTATACAGATGGCTGTGTAGATATTTCCATGTGTATACCGATGGCATCGTAGATATTTCCATGTTTATACAGATGACTGTATAGGTATTTCCATGTTTTTACAGATGGCAGTGCAGATATTTCCATGTTTATACAGATAGCGGTGTAGATATTTCCATGTTTGTACAGATGGTGGTGTTGATATTTCCATCTATACACAGATGGCCGTGTAGATATTTCCATGTTTATACAGATGGCGGCGTAGATATTTCCATGGATACGCAGATGGCGGTGTAGATATTTCCATGTTTATACAGAGAGCGGTGTAGATATTTCCATGTTTACACAGATGGTGGTGTAGATATTTCCGTGTTTATACACATGGCGGAGTAGATACTTCCATCTTTATGGAGATGGTAGTGTAGATATTTTCATGTTTATAGAGATGGCGGTGTAGATATTTCCATATTTATAGAGATAGCGGTGTAGATATTTCCATCTTTCTACAGATGGCAGTGTAGATAATTCCATGTTTATACAGATGGCCGTGTAGATATTTCCATGTGTATAGAGATGGTATTGTAGGTATTTCCATGCTTATACAGATTGTGGTGTAGATATATCCAAGTTTATTGAGATGACTGTGTAGATATTTCCATGTTTTTACAGATGGCAGTGTAGATTTTTCAATGTTTATAGAGATGGCACTGTAGATATTTCCATGTTTATACAGATAATGGAGGAGATATTTCCATGTTTATAAAGAGAGCAGTGGAGATATTTCCATGTTTATACACATAGCGGTGTACATATTTCCATGATAATAGAGACAGCGGTGTAGGTATTTCCATGTTTATACAGATAGCGGTGCAGATATTACCAGGTTTACACAGATGCCTATGCAGAAATTTCCATATTCATACAGAGGGCTGTGTAGATATTTCTATGTTTATACAGATGGCAGTGTAGATATTTAAATGTTCCTAGCCATGACTGTGTAGGTATTTCCATGTTTATACAGATGTCTTTGTAGATATTTCCATGTTTATAGAGATAGCGGTGCAGACATTTCCATGTTTATACAGATTTCGGTGTAGATATTTCCATGTTTATACAGAAGGCGGAGTAGATATTTCCATGTTTATAGAGATAGCGGTGAAGATATTTCCATATTTATACTGATAACGGTGTAGAAATTTCCATGTTTATACAGGTCACGGTGTAGATATTTCCATGTTTATAGAGATAGCGGTGTAGATATTTCCATGTTTATACAGATAGCGGTGTAGATATTTCCATGTTTATACACACCGCTGTGTAGATATTTCCATGTTTATACAGATAGCGGTGCAGATATTTCCATGTTTGTACAGATGGCGGTGTTGATATTTCCATCTATACACAGATGACCGTGTAGATATTTCCATGTTTATACAGATGGCGGCGCAGATATTTCCATGGATATGTAGATGGTGGTGTAGATATTTCCATGTTTATACAAATAGCGGTGTAGTTATTTGCATGTTTATATAGATAGCGGTGTAGATATTACCATGTATATACACATGGCTGTGTAGATATTTCCATGTTTATACAGATGGCAGTGCAGATATTTCCATGTTAATACAGATAACTTTGTAAGTATTTCCATGTTTATACCGATGGCGGTGTAGACATTTCCATGTTTATAGAGAGCAGTGGAGATATTTCCTTGTTTATACATATAGCGGTGGAGTTATTTCCATGTTTATACAGATAGCGGTGTAGATATTTCCATGTTTATACTGATCGTGGTGTACATATTTCCATGTTTATAGAGATGGCTGTGTAGATATTTCCATGTTCATAGAGATAGCGGTGTTAATTTTTCCATGTTTATAGAGGTAGCGGTGTAGATATTTCCATGTTTATACAGATAGGGTTGTAGATATTTCCATGTTTTTACAGATATCGGTGTAGATATTTCCATGTTTGCACTGATTGAGGTGTAGATATTTCCATCTTTCTACACATGTCATTGAAGTTATATCCATGTTTATACAGATGGCGGTGTAGATATTTCCATGTTTATATAGATGGTGGTGTAGGTATTACCATGTTTATACAGATGGTGGTGTAGGTATTAGCATGTTTATACAGATGACTGTATAGGTATTTCCATGTTTTTACAGATGGCAGTGCAGATATGTCCATGTTTATAGAGATAACAGTGTAGATATTTCCATGTTTGTACAGATGGTGGTGTTGATATTTCCATCTATACACAGATGGTCGTGTGGACATTTCCATGTTTATACAGATGGCGGCGTAGATATTTCCATGGACATGCAGATAGCGGTGTAGATATTTCCATGTTTATACAGATAGTGGTGTAGATATTTCCATGTTTACACAGATGGTGGTTTAGATGTTTCCGTGTTTATACACATGGTGGAGTAGATACTTCCATCTTTATGGAGATGGCAATGTAGATATTTTCATGTTTATAGAGATGGCGGTGTAGATATTTCCATATTTATATAGATTGCGGTGTAGATATTTCCATGTATATACAGATGGCTGTGTAGATATTTCCATGTTTATACAGATGGCCTTGTAGATATTTCCATGTTTATACAGATGACATAGCAAGTATTACCATGTTTATACAGATAGCGGTGTACATATTTCCATGTTTATTCAGATCGTGGTGAAGATATTTCCGTGTTTATACAGATCGCGGTCTTGATATTTCCATGTTTATACAGATCGCGGTGTAGTTATTTCCATGTTTATACAGACAGCGGTGTTGATATTTCCATGTTTATACTGATCGTGGTGTAGATATTTCCATGTTTATAGAGATGGTGGTGTAGATATTTCCATGTTCATAGAGATAGCGGTGTTGATTTTTCCATGTTTATAGAGATAGCGGTGTGGATATTTCCATGTTTATACAGATAGGGGTGTAGATATTTCCATGTTTATACAGATCACGGTGTAGATATTTGATTGTTTATACAAATAGCGGTGTAGTTATTCCCATGTTTATACAGATAGCAGTGTAGATATTTCCATGTATATACAGATGGCTGTGTAGATATTTCCATGTTTATACAGATGGCTGTGTAGATATTTCCATGTTTATACAGATGACTTTCTAGGTATTTCCATGTTTGTACCGATGGTGGTGTAGATATTTCCAAGTTTATAGAGATAGCTGTGTAGATATTTCCATGTTTATACAGATGGCTGTGTAGATATTTCCATGTTTATACAGATGACTTTGTAGGTATTTCCATGTTTATACAGATGGCGGTGTAGATATTTCCATGTTCATAGAGATAGCTGTGTAGATATTTCCATGTTTATACAGATCGCGGTGTAGATATTTCCATGTTTATACAGATAGCGGTGTATTTATTTCCATGTGTATACAGATAGCGGTGTAGATATTTCCATGTTTATAAAGATCGTGTTGAAGATATTTCCATGTTTATACAGATCGCGGTGTAGATATTTCCATGTTTATACAGATCGCGGTGTAGATATTTCCATGTTTATACAGATAGCGGTGTAGATATTTCCATGTTTATACTGATAGCGGTGTAGATATTTCCAAGTTTATAGAGATAGCGGTGTAGGTATTTCCATGTTTATAGACATAGTGGTGTAGATATTTCCATGTTTATATAGATGACGTTGTAGATATTTCCATGTTTATACAGTTCGCAGTGCAGATATTTATATCCTTATACAGATGGCTGTGTAGATATTTCCATGTGTATACAGATGGCCTTGTAGATATTTCCAGGTTCATACAGATGACTGTATAGGTATTTCCATGATTTTTCAGATGGCAGTGCAGATATTTCCATGTTTATAGAGATACCAGTGAAGATATTTCCATGTTTGTACAGATGGCGGTGTTGATATTCCCATCTATACACAGATGGCCGTGTAGATATTTCCATGTTTATACAGATGGCGGCGTAGATATTTCCATGGACATGCCGATGGCGGTGTAGATATTTCCATGTTTATACAGATAGCGGTGTAGATAATTCCATGTTTACACAGATGGTGGTGTAGATATTTCCGTGTTTATACACATGGCGGTGTAGATAGTTCCATCTTTATGGAGATGGCAGTGTAGATATTTTCATGTTTATAGAGTTGGCTGTGTAGATATTTCCATATTTATAGAGATAGCGGTGTACATATTTCCATCTTTCTACAGATGGCAGTGGAGATAATTCCATGTTTATACAGATGGCCATGTTGATATTTCCATGTGTATACAGTTGGTATTGTAGGTATTTCCATGTTTATACAGATGGCAGTGTAGATATTTAAATGTTCCTACACATGACTGTGTAGGTATTTCCATGTTAATACAGATGTCTTTGTAGATATTTCCATGTTTATACAGATAGCGGTGCAGATATTTCCATGTTTATACAGATAGCGGTGTAGATATTTCCATGTTTACACAGATGGTGGTGTAGATATTTCCGTGTTTATACACATGGCAGAGTAGATATTTCCATCTTTATGGAGATGGCAGTGTAGATAGTTTCATGTTTATAGAGATGGTGGTGTTGATATTTCCATATTTATAGAGATAGCGGTGTAGATATTTCCATCTTTCTACAGATGGCAGTGTAGATAATTCCATGTTTATACAGATGGACGTGTAGATATTTCCATGTGTATATAGATGGTATTGTAGGTATTTCCATGTTTATACAGATGGTGGTGAAGATATTTCCATGTTTATTCAGATGACTGTGTAGATATTTCCATGTTTTTACAGATGGCAGTGTAGTTTTCTCAATGTTTATAGAGATGGCGCTGCAGATATTTCCATGTTTATACAGATAACGGTGGAGATATTTCCATGTTTATACAGAGAGCAGTGGAGATATTTCCATGTTTATACACATAGCGGTGTACATATTTCCATGTTTATAGAGACAGCGGTGTAGGTATTTCCATGTTTATACAGATAGCGGTGAAGATATTTCCAGGTTTACACAGATGCCTATGCAGATATTTCCATATTTATACAGAGGGCTGTGTAGCTATTTCTGTGTTTATACAGATGGCAGTGTAGATATTTAAATGTTCCTACACATGACTGTGTAGGTATTTCCATGTTTATACAGATGTCTTTGTAGATATTTCCATGTTTATAGAGATAGCGGTGCAGACATTTCCATGTTTATACAGATAGCGGTGTATATATTTCCATGTTTATACAGATCATGGTGTAGATATTTCCATGTTTATACTGATACCGGTGTAGATATTTCCATGTTTATACAGACCGCAGTGTAGATATTCCCATGTTTATAGAGATAGCAGTGTAGATATTTCCATGTTTTTACAGATGGCGGTGTTGATGTTTCCATCTATACACAGATTGCTGTGTAGGTATTTCCATGTGTATACAGATGGCATTGTGGATATTTCCACGTTTCTACAGATGGTGGTGTAGATATTTCCATGTTTACACTGATGACTGTATAGGTATTTCCATGTTTATACAGTTGGCGTTGTAGGTATTTCCATGTTTATAGAGATAGCGGTGTAGTTATTTCCATGTTTATAGTCATAGCGGTGTAGATATTTCCATGTTTATATAGATGTCGTTGTAGATATTTCCATGTTTATACCGATAGCGTTGTTGGTATTTCCACGTTTATACAGATAGCGATGTAGATATTTCCATGTTTATACAGATGGTGGTGTAGATATTTCCATGTTTACACAGATGACTGTATAGGTATTTCCATGTTTATACAGATGGCGGTGTAGATATATCCATGTTTATAGAGATAGCAGAGTAGATATTTCCATATTTATACAGATAACGCTGTAGAAATATCCATGTTTATACAGATAGCGGTGAAAATATTTCCATGTTTATACAAGTCACGGTGTAGATATTTCCTTGTTTATACAAATAGCGGTGTAGTTATTTCCATGTTTATACAGATAGCGGTGTAGAAATTTCCATGTTTATACAGATAGCGGTGTTAATATTTCCATGTTTATACAGATGGCGGTGTAGATATTTCCATGTTTATAGAGATAGCGGTGAAGATATTTCCATATTTATACAGATAACGGTGTAGATATTTCCATGTTTATACAGATAACTTTGTAAGTATTTCCATGTTTATACCGATGGCGGTGTAGATATTTCGATGTTTATAGAGATAGCAGTGGAGATATTTACATGGTTCTACAGATGGCGGTGTAGATATTTCCATGTTTATACAGATAGAATTGAGGAGATTTCCATGTTTATACAGATAGCAGAGGAGATATTTCCACTTTTATGGAGATAGCGGTTTAGATATTTCATATTTATACAGATAGCGGAGTAGATATTTCCATGTTTATACAGATTGCGGTGTAGATATTTCCATGTTTATACAGATGCCTATGCAGATATCTCCATATTTATACAGAGGGCTGTGTAGATATTTCTATGTGTATACAGATGGCAGTGTAGATATTTCCATGTTCCTACACATGACTGTGTAGTTATTTCCATGTTTATACAGATGGATTTGTAGATATTTCCATGTCTATAGAGATAGCAGTGCAGATATTTCCATGTTTATACAGATAGCGGTGTATATATTTCCATGTTTATACAGATCGTGGTGTAGATATTTCCATGTTTATACAGATACCGGTGTAGATATTTCCATGTTTATAAAGACCACAGTGTATATATTTCCATGTTTATAGAGATAGCAGTGTAGATATTTCCAAGTTTGTACAAATGGCGGTGTTGGTGTTTCCATCTATACACAGATTGCCATGTAGGTATTTCCATGTGAATACAGATGGAATTGCAGATATTTCCATGTTTATACAGATGGTGGTGTAGATATTACCATGTTTATACACATAGCGATGTAGATATTTCCATGTTTATACAGATAGCGGTGTAGATATTTCCATGTTTATAGAGATAGCGGTGTAGGTATTTCCATTTTTATAGACATAGCGGTGTAGATATTTCCATGTTTATATGGATGGCGTTGTAGATATTTCCATGTTTATACCGAAAGCGGTGTTGGTATTTCCACGTTTATACAGATATCGATGTAGTTATTTCCATGTTTATACAGCTCGCTGTGCAGATATTTTTATCTTTATACAGATGGCGTTGTAGATATTTCCTTATTCACACAGATGGCAGTGTAGATGTTTCCATGTTTATACAGATGACGGGGTAGTTAGTTCCATGATTATGGTGATGGCAGTGTAGATATTTTCATGTTTATGGAGATGGCAGTGTAGACATTTTCATGTTTATAGAGATGGCGGTGTAGGTATTTCCATGTTTATAGAGATAGCAGTGTAGATAATTACAAGTTTATACAGATGGCTGTGTAGATATTTCCATGTGTATACAGATGGCATTGTAGATATTTCCATGTTTATACAGATGACTGTATAGGTATTTCCACGTTTTTACTGTTGGCAGTGCAGATATTTCCATGTTTATAGAGATAGCGGTGTAGATATTTCCATGTTTGTACAGATGGCGTTGCTGATATTTCCATCTATACACAGATGGCCGTGTAGATATTTCCATGTTTATACAGATGGCGGCGTAGATATTTCCATGGACATGCAGATGGCGGTGTAGATATTTCCGTGTTTATACAGATAGCGGTGTAGGTATTTCCATGTTTACACAGATGGTGGTGTAGATATTTCCGGGTTTATACACATGGTGGAGTAGATACTTCCATTTTTATGGAGATGGCAGTGTAGATATTTTCATGTTTATAGAGTTCGCGGTGTAGATATTTCCATATTTATAGAGATAGCCGTGTAGATATTTCCATCTTTCAACAGATAGCAGTGTAGATATTTCCATGTTTATACAGATGGCGGTGTAGATATTTCCATATTTATACAGATATCTGTGTAGATATTTCCATGTGTATACAGATGGTATTGTAGGTATTTCCATGTTTATACAGATGGTGGTGTAGATATTTCCATCTTTATTCAGATGACTGTGTAGATATTTCCATGTTTTTACAGAGGGCAGTGTGGATATTTCAATGTTTATAGAGATGGCGCTGTAGATATTTCCATGTTTATACAGATAACGTTGGAGATATTTCCATGTTTATACAGAGAGCAGTGGAGATATTTCCATGTTTATACACATAGCGGTGTACATACTTCCATGTTTATAGAGACAGCGGTGTTGGTATTTCCAGGTTTATACAGATAGCTGTACAGATATTTCCATGTTTATACAGATGCCTATGCAGATATCTCATTATTTACACAGAGGTCTGTGTAGATATTTCTATGTTTATACAGATGGCAGTGTAGATATTTCCATGTTCCTACACATGACTGTGTAGGTATTTCCATGTTTATACAGATGGCTTTGTAGATATTTCCATGTTTATAGAGATCGCGGTGTAGATATTTCCATGTTTATACAGATAGCGGTGTAGATATTTCCATGTTTTTCCAGATATCGGTGTAGATATTTCCATGTTTACACAGATAGCGGTGTAGATATTTCCATCTTTTTACAGATGGCATTGAAGATATTTCCTTATTCACCCAGATGGCAGTGTAGATGTTTCCATGTTTATACAGATGGCGGAGTAGTTAGTTCCATGTTTATGGAGATGGCAGTGTAGATATTTTCATGTTTATAGAGATGGCGGTGTAGATATTTCCATGTTTATAGAGATAGCAGTGTAGATATTTACATGTTTATACAGAAGGCTGTGTAGATATTTCCATGTGTATACAGATGGCATTGTAGATATTTCCATGTTTATGCAGATGACTGTATAGGTATTTCCATGTTTTTACAGATGGCAGTACAGATATTTCCATGTTTATAGAGATAGCGGTGTAGATATTTCCATGTTTGTACAGATGGCGGTACTGATATTTCCATCTATACACAGATGGCCGTGTAGATATTTCCATGTTAATACAGATGGCGGCGTATATATTTCCATGGACATGCAGATGGCGGTGTAGATATTTCCATGTTTATACAGATAGCGGTGTAGATATTTCCATGTTTACACAGATGGTGGTGTAGATATTTCCGTGTTTATACACATGGCGGAGTAGATACTTCCATCTTTATGGAGATGGCAGTGTAGATATTTTCATGTTTATAGAGATGGCGTTGTAGATATTTCCATATTTATAGAGATAGCGGTGTAGATATTTCCATATTTATACAGATGTCTGTGTAGATATTTCCAGGTGTATACAGATGGAATTGTAGGTATTTCCATGTTTATACAGATGGTGGTGTAGATATTTCCATCTTTATTCAGATGTCTGTGTAGATGTTTCCATGTTTTTACAGATGGCAGTGTGGATATTTCAATGTTTATAGAGATGGCGCTGTAGATATTTCCATGTTTATACAGATAACGGTGGAGATATTTCCATGTTTATACAGAGAGCAGTGATGATATTTCCATGTTTATACACAAAGCGGTGTACATACTTCCATATTTATAGAGACAGCAGTGTAGGTATTTCCATGTTTATACAGATAGCGGTACAGTTATTTCCATGTTTACACAGATGCCTATGCAGATATCTCCATATTTATACAGAGGGCTGTGTAGATATTTCTATGTTTATACAGATTGCAGTGTAGATATTTCCATGTTCCTACACATGACTGTGTAGATATTTCCATGTTTATACAGATGTCTTTGTAGATATTTCCATGTCTATAGAGATAGCGGTGCAGATATTTCCATGTTTATACAGATAGCGGTGTATATATTTCCATGTTTATACAGATCGTGGTGTAAATATTTCCATGTTTATACAGATACCGGTGTAGATATTTCCATGTTTATACAGACCGCAGTGTAGATATTCCCATGTTTATAGAGAAAGCATTGTTCATATTTCCATGTTTGTACAGATGGCGGTGTTGATGTTTCCATCTATACACAGATTGCCGTGAACGTGTTTCCATGTGTATACAGATGGCATTGTAGATATTTTCATGTTTATACAGATGGTTGTGTAGATATTTTCATGTTTACACAGATGACTGTATAGGTATTTCCATGTTTATACAGATGGCGGTGTAGATATTTCCATGTTTATAGAGATAGCAGAGTAGATATTTCCATATTTATACAGACAACTGTGTAGAAATTTCCATGTTTATACAGATAGCGTTGTAAATATTTCCATGTTTATACAAGTCACGGTGTAGATATTTCCTTGTTAATACAAATAGCGGTGTAAATATTTCCATGTTTATACAAGTCACGGTGTAGATATTTCCTTGTTTATACAAATAGCGGAGTAGTTATTTCCATGTTTATACAGATAGCGGCATAGATATTTCCATGTATATACAGATGGCTGTGTAGATATTTCCATGTTTATACAGATGGCTTTGTAGTTATTTCCGTGTTTATACAGATGACTTTGTAGGTATTTCCATGTTTATTCAGATGGCGGTGTAGATATTTCCATGTTTATAGAGATAGCTGTGTAGATATTTCCATGTTTATACAGATAGCGGTGTTGATATTTCCATCTTTATACACATCACGGTGTAGATATTTCCATGTTTATAAAGATCGCGGTGTAGATATTTCCATGTTTATGCAGATAGCGGTGTAGATACTTCCATGTTTATACAGATAGCGGTGTAGATATTTCCATGTTTACACAGATCGCGGTGTAGATATTTCCATCTTTCTACAGATGGCAATGTAGATATTTCCATGTTTATACAGATGGTGGTGTAGATATTTCCATGTTTATACAGATGACTGTATAAGTATTTCTATGTTTATACAGATGGTGGTGTAGATATTTCTATATTTATACAGATAATGGTGTAGAAATTTCCATGTTTATACAGATAGCGGTGTAAATATTTCCTTGTTTATACAGATCACAGTGTAGATATTTCCATGTTTATACAGATAGCGGTGCAGATATTTACATGTTTGTACAGATGGCGGTGTTGATATTTCCATCTATACACAGATGACCATGTAGATGTTTCCATGTTTATACAGATGCCGGTGCAGATATTTCTATGGATATGTAGATGGTGGTGTAGATATTTCCATGTATATACATATAGCGCTGTACTTATTTCCATGTTTATATAGAGAGCGGTGTAGACATTTCCATGTATGTACACATGTCTGTGTAGATATTTCCATGTTTATACAGATGGCGGTGTAGATATTTCCATGTTTATACAGATAACTTTGTAAGTATTTCCATGTTTATACAGATGGCGGTGTCGATGTTTCCATGTTTATACAGATAGAAGTGGAGATATTTCCATGTTTATACAGATAGCGGTGTAGATATTTCCATTTTTATACTGATCGCGGTTTAGATATTTCCATGTTTATAGAGATGGCGGTGTAGATATTTCCATGTTCATAGAGATAGCAGTGTTGGTTTTTCCATGTTTATAGAGATAGCTGTGTGGATATTTCCATGTTTATACAGATAGGGTTGTAGATATTTCCATGTTTATAGAGATGGTGGTGTAGATATTTCCATGTTTATACAGATCATGTTGTAGATATTTCCATATTTATACAGATCGCGGTGTTGATATTACCATGTTTATAGGGATATCGGTGCAAATATTTCCACATTTATACAGAGAGCGGTGTTGTTATTAGCATGTTTATACAGATAGCGGTGTAGATATTTCCACGTATAAACAGATGTCTGTGTATATATTTCCATGTTTAAACAGATGGCGGTGTAGATATTTCCTTGTTTATGCAAATAGCGGTGTAGTTATTTCCATGTTTATACAGATAGCGGTGTATATATTTCCATGTATATACAGATGGCTGTGTAGGTATTTCCATGTTTATACAGATGGCTGTGTAGGTATTTCCATGTTTATACAGATGGCTGTGTAGATATTTCCATGTTTATACAGATAACTTTGTATGTATTTCCATGTTTATACAGATGGCGGTGTAGTTATTTCCATGTTTACAGAGATCGCTGTGTAGATATTTCCATGTTCATACAGATAGCGGTGTAGATATTTCCATGTTTATAGAGATAGCGGTGTAGGTATTTCCATGTATGTACACATGGCTTTGAAGATATTTCCATGTTTATACAGATGGTGGTGTACTTATTTCCATGTTTATACAGATAACTTTGTAAGTATTTCCATGTTTATACAGATGGCGGTTTAGATATTTCGATGTTTATAGAGATAGCAGTGGAGATATTTCCATGTTTATACAGATAGCGGTGTAGTTATTTCCATGTTTATATAGATAGCTGTGTATATATTTCCATGTATATACACATGCCTGTGTAGATATTTCCATGTTTATACAGATTGCGGTGTAGATATTTCCATGTTTATACAGATAACGGTGTAGTTATTTCCATGTTTATAGAGATAGCGGTGTAGTTGTTTTCATGTTTATAGACATAGCGGTGTAGATATTTCCATGTTTATATAGACGGCGTTGTAGATATTTCTATGTTTATACTGAAAGCGGTGTTGGTATTTCCATTTTTATACAGATATCGATGTAGATATTTCCATGTTTATACAGCTCGCGGTGCAGATATTTATATCTTTATACAGATGGCATTGTAGATATTTCCTTATGCACACAGATGGCGGTGTAGATGATTCCATGTTTATACAGATGGCGGAGTAGTTAGTTCCATGTTTATGGAGATGGCAGTGTAGGTATTTTCATGTTTATAGAGATGGCGGTGTAGATATTTCCATGTTTATAGAGACAGCAATTTAGATATTTCCATGTGTATACAGATGGCATTGTAGATATTTCCATGTTTATACAGATGACTGTATAGGTATTTCCATGTTTTTACAGATGGCAGTGCAAATATTTCCATGTTTATAGAGATAGCGCTGTAGATATTTCCATGTTTGTACTGATGGCGGTGTTGATATTTCCATCTATACACAGATGGCCGTGTAGATGTTTGCATGTTTATACAGATGGCGGTGTAGATATTTCCATGTTTATACAGATAGCAGTGTACATATTTCCATGTTTAACAGATGGTGGTGGAGATATTTCCGTGTTTATACACATGGCGGAGTACATACTTCCATCTTTATGGAGATGGCAGTGTAGATATTTTCATGTTTATAGAGATGGCGGTGTAGATATTTCCATATTTATAGAGGTAGCGGTGTAGATATTTCCATGTGTATACAGATGGTATTGTAGGTATTTCCATGTTTATACAGATGGTGGTGTAGATATTTCCATGTTTATTCAGATGACTCTGTAGATATTTCCATGTTTTTACAGATAGCAGTGTAGATTTGTCAATGTTTATAGAGATGGCACTGTAGATATTTCCATGTTTATACAGATAAGGGTGGAGATATTTCCATGTTTATAAAGAGAACAGTGGAGACATTTCCATGTTTATACACATAGCGATGTACATATTTCCATGTTTATACAGACAGCGGTGTATATATTTCCATGTTTATACAGATAGCGGTGCAGATATTTCCAGGTTTACACAGATGCCTATGCAGATATTGCCATATTTATACAGAGGGCTGTGTAGATATTTCTATGTGTATACAGATGGCAGTGTAGATATTTTAATGTTCCTACACATGACTGTGTAGGTTTTTCCATGTTTATACAGATCGCGTTGTAGATATTTCCATGTTTATACAGATCGCGGTGTAGATATTTCCATGTTTACACAGATAGCGGTGTGGATATTTCCATGTTTATACAGATGGCGGTGTATATATTTCCATGTTTATAGAGATAGCGGTGTAGGTATTTCCATGTTTATTGAGAGAGCGGTGTAAATATTTCCATATTTAGACAGATAGTGGTTTAGATATTTCCATGTTTTTACAGATAGCGGTGTAGATATTTCCATCTTTATTCAGAGAGTGCTGTACATATTTCCATGTTTATACAGATCACTGCGTAGATATTTCCATGTTTATACAGATAATGTTGTAGATTTTTCCATCTTTATACAAACGGTGGTGTAGATATTTCCATGTTCCTACACATGACTGTGTAGTTATTTCCATTTTTATACAGATGACGGTGTAGATATTTCCATATTTATAGAGTTAGCATTGTAGATATTTCCAGGTTTATACAGATAGTGGTGTAAATATTTCCATGTTTATACAGATCGTGGTGTAGATATTTCCATGTTTATACAGATACCGGTGTAGATATTTCCATGTTTATACAGACTGCGGTTTAGGTATTTCTATGTTTATACAGATAGCGGTGTTGATATTTCCATGTTGGTACAGATGGCGGTGTTGATATTTCCATCTGTACACAGATTGCCGTGTAGATATTTCCTTCTTTATACAGATGGCGTTGTAGATACTTCCATGGATATGCAGATGGCGGTGTGGATATTTCCATGTTTATAGAGATAGCGGTGTAGGTATTTCCATGTTTATAGACATAGCGGTGTAGATATTTCCATGTTTATAAAGATGGCATTGTAGATATTTCCATGTTTATACCGATAGCGGTGTTGGTATTTCCACGTTTATACAGATAACGATGTAGATATTTCGATGTGTATACAGCTCGCGGTGCAGATATTTATATCTTTATACAGATGGCATTGTAGATATTTCCTTATTCACAGAGATGGCGGTGTAGATGTTTCAATGTTTATTCAGATGGCGGAGTCGTTACTTCCATGTTTATGGAGATGGCAGTGTAGATATTTTCATGTTTATAGAGATGGAGGTGAAGATATTTCAATGTTTATACAGATAGCGGTGTAGATATTTCCATGTATAAACAGATGTCTCTGTAGGTATTTCCATGTTTAAACAGATGGTGGTGTAGATATTTCCTTGTTTATACAAATAGTGGTGTATTTATTTCCATGTTTATACAGATATCGGTGTAGATATTTCCATGTATATACAGACGGCTGTGTAGATATTTCCATGTTAATACAGATGGCTGTGTAGATATTTCCATGTTTAAACAGATAACTTTGTAGCTATTTCCATGTTTATTCAGATTGCGTTGTAGATATTTCCATGTTTATAGAGATAGCTGTGTAGATATTTCCATGTTTATACAGATAGCGGTGTAGATATTTCCATGTTATACAGATCGCGGTGTAGATATTTCCATGTTCCTACACATGACTGTGTTGGTATTTCCATGTTTATACAGATGGCTTTGTAGATATTTCCATGTTTATAGAGATAGCGGTGTAGATATTTTCATGTTTACACAGATAGCGGTGTAAATATTTCCATGTTTATACAGATCGTGGTGTAGAAATTTCCGTGTTTATACAGATGGCGGTGAAGATATTTCCATGTTTATAGAGATAGCGGTGTAGGTATTTCCATATTTATACAGATAACGGTGTACATATTTCCATGTTTATACAGATAGCCGTGTAAATATTTCCATGTTTATACAGATCACGGTGTAGATATTTCCATGTTTATAGAGATAGCGGCGTAGATATTTCCATGTTTATACAGACCACAGTGTAGATATTTCCATGTTTATAGAGATAGCAGTGTAGATATTTCCATGTGTGTACAGATGGTGGTATTGATATTTCCATCTATATACAGATGACCTTGTATATATTTCCATGTATATGCAGACGGCGGCGCAGATATTTCCATGGATATGTGGACGGCGGTGTAGATAATTCCATGTTTATACAGATAGCGGTGTAGTTATTTCCATGTTTATAGAGATAGTAGTGGAGATATTTCCATCTTTCTACAAATGGCAGTGTAGATATTTCCATGTTTATAGATACAGATAGTTTATAGATACAGATAGTGGTGCAGATATTTCCATGTTTATACAGAAGCCTATGCAGATATTTCCATATTTATACAGAGGGCTGTGTATATATTTCTATGTTTATACAGATGGCAGTGTAGATATTTCCATGTTCCTACACATGACTGTGTAGGTATTTCCAAGTTTATACAGATGGCTTTGTAGATATTTCCATGTTTATAGGGATAGCGGTGCAGATATTTCCAAGTTTATACAGATAGCGGTGTATATATTTCCATGTTTATACAGATCGTGGGGTAGATATTTCCATGTATATACAGATACCGGTGTAGATATTTCCATGTTTATACAGACCGCAGTGTAGATAATTCCATGTTTATAGAGATAGCAGTGTAGATATTTCCATGTTTGTACAGATGACGGTGTTGATGTTTCCATCTATTTACAGATTGCCGTGTAGGTATTTCCATGTGTAAACAGATGGCATTGTAGATATTTCCATGTTTATACAGATGGTGGTTTAGATATTTCCATGTTTACACAGATGACTGTATAGGTATTTCCATGTTTATACAGATGGAGATGTAGATATTTCCATGTTTATAGAGAAAGCGTTTTAGATATTTCCATATTTATACAGATAACGGAGTAGAAATTTCCATGTTTATACAGATATCGGTGTAAATATTTCCATGTTTATACAGATCGTTGTGTAGATATTTCCATGTTTATACAGATACCGGTGTAGATATTTCCATGTTTATAGAGACAGCGGTGTAGGTATTTCCATGTTTATACAGATAGCGGTGCAGATATTTGCAGGTTTACACAGATGCCTATGCAGATATTTCCATATTTATACAGAGGGCTGTGTAGATATTTCTATGTTTATTACAGATGGCAGTGTAGATATTTAAATGTTCCTACACATGACTGTGTAGGTATTTCCATGTTTATACAGATGTCTTTGTAGATATTTCCATGTTTATAGAGATAGCGATGTAGATATTTCCATGTTTATACAGATAGCGGTGTAGATATTTCCATGTTTATACAGACCGCGGTGTAGATATTTCCAAGTTTATACAGATAGCGGTGCAGATATTTCCATGTTTGTACAGATTGCGTTGTTGATATTTCCATCTTTACACAGATGACCGTGTAGATATTTCCATGTTTATACAGATGTCGGCGCAGATATTTCCATGGATATGTAGATGGCGGTGTAGATATTTCCATGTTTATACAGATAGCGGTGTAGTTATTTCCATGTTTACATGGATAGTGGTTTCGATATTTCCATGTATATACACCTGGCTGTGTAGATATTTCCATATTTATACAGATGGCGGTGTAAATATTTCCATGTTTATACAGATAACTTTGTAAGTATTTCCATATTTATAGAGATGGCGGTGTTGATATTTCCATGTTCATAGAGATAGCGGTGTTGATTTTTCCATGTTAATAGAGATAGCGGTGTGGATATTTCCATGTTTATACAGATAGGGGTGTAGATATTTCCATGTTTTTACAGATATCGGTGTAGGTATTTCTATGTTTACACAGATTGCGGTGTAGACATTTTCATCTTTCTACAGATGGCATTGTAGACATTTCCATGTTTATACAGATGGCGGTGTAGATATTTCCATGTTTATATAGATGGTGGTGTAGATATTACCATGTTTGTACAGATAGCGATGTAGATATTTCCATGTTTATACAATTCGTGGTGAAGATATTTCCATGTTTATACAGACCGCGGTGTAGATATTTCCATGTTTACACAGATCGCGATGTAGATATTTCCATGTTTATACAGATAGCGGTGTAGATATTTCCATGTTTATACAGATAGCGGTGTAGATATTTCCATATTTATAGAGATAGCGGTGTAGGTATTTCCATGTTTATAGACATAGCGGTGAGGATATTTCCATGTTTATATAGATGGCGTTGTAGATATTTCCATGTTTATACCGATAGCGGTGTTGGTGTTTCCACGTTTATGCAGATAGAGATGTATATATTTCCATGTTTATACAGCTCGCGGTGCAGATATTTATATCTTTCTACAGATGGCAGAGTAGATATTTCCATGTTTATACAGATGGCGGTGTAGATATTTAAATATTTATACAGCAGTCTGTGTAGATATTTCCATGTTTGTACAGATGGTACTGTAGTTATTTCCATGTTTATACAGATGGTGGTGTAGATATTTCCATGTTTATTCAGATGACTGTGTAGTTATTTCCATATTTTTACAGACGACAGTGTAGATATTTAAATGTTTATAGAGAAGGCGCTGTAGATATTTCCATGTATTTACAGATATTGGTGTAGATATTTCCATGTTTACACAGATTGCGGTGTAGATATTTCCATCTTTCTACAGAGGGCATTGTAGATATTTCCATGTTTATACTGATGGCGGTGTAGATATTTCCATGTTTATATAGATGGTGGTGTAGATATTACCATGTTTATACAGATAGCGGTGTAGATATTTCCATGTTTATACAGATCGCGGTGAAGATATTTCCATGTTTAGAAAGATCGGGTTGGAGATATTTCCATGTTTATACAGATCGCGGTGGAGATATTTCCATTTATATAGAGATAGCGGTGTAGATATTTCCATGTTTATAGAGATAGGGGTGTAGGTATTTCCATGTTTATAGACATAGCGGTGTAGATATTTCCATGTTTATACCAATAGCGGTGTTGGTATTTCCACGTTTATACAGATAGCGATGTAGATATTTCCATGTTTATACAGCTCGCGGTGCAGGTATTTATACCTTTATACAGATGGCATTGTAGATATTTCCTTATTCACACAGATGGCGGTGTAGATGTTTCCATGTTTATACAGATGGCGGAGTAGTTAGTTCCATATTTATGGAGATGGCAGTGTAGATATTTTCATGTTTATAGAGATGGCGGTGTAGATATTTCCATGTTTATAGAAATAGCAGTGTAGATATTTACATGTTTATACAGATGGCTGTGTAGATATTTGCATGTGTATACAGATGGCATTGTAGATATTTCCATGTTTAAACAGATGACTGTATAGATATTTCCATGTTTTTAGAGATGGCAGTGCAGATATTTCTATGTTTATAGGGATAGCGGTGTAGATATTTCCATGTTTGTACAGATGGCCGTGTTGATATGTCCATCTATACACAGATGGCCGTGAAGATATTTCCATGTTTATACAGATGGCGGCATAGATATTTCCATGGACATGCAGATGGCGGTATAGATATTTCCATGATTATACAGATAGCGGTGTAGATATTTCCAAGTTTACCCAGAAGGTGGTGTAGATATTTCCGTGTTTATACAGATAGCGGTGTAGATATTTCCATGTTTATACAGATGGTGGTGTAGATATTTCCATGTTTATTCAGATGACTGTGTAGATATTTCCATGTTTTTACATATGGCAGTGTAGATATTTCAATGTTTATGGAGATGACGCTGTAGATATTTCCATGTTTATACAGAGCGCGGTGTAGATATTTCCATGTGTATACAGATAGCGGTGTAGATATTTCCATGTTTTTACAGATATCGGTGTAGATATTTCCCTGTTTACACAGATTGCGGTGTAGATATTTCCATCTTTCTACAGATGGCATTGTAGATATTTCCATGTTTATACAGATGGCGGTGTAGATATTTCCATGTTTATATACATGGTGGTGTAGATATTACCATGTTTATACAGATAGCGGTGTAGATATTTCCATGTTTATACAGATCGCGGTGAAGATATTTCCATGTTTATACAGATCACGGTGTAGATATTTCCATAATTATACAGATCACCATGTAGATATTTCCATGTTTATACAGATAGCGGTGTAGATATTTCCATGTTTACACAGATGTCTATATAGGTATTTCCATGTTTTTACAGATGGCGGTGTAGATATTTCCATGCTTATAGAGATAGCGGTGTAGATATTTCCATATTTATACAGATAACGGTGTAGAAATTTCCATGAGTATACAGATAGCGGTGTAAATATTTCCATGTTTATACTGATCACGGTGTAAATATTTCCTTGTTTATACAAATAGTGGTGAAGTTATTTCCATGTTTATGCAGAAAGTGGTGTAGGTATTTCCATGTATATACAGATGTCTGTGTAGATATTTCCATGTTTATACAGATGGCTTTGCAGATATTTCCATGTTTATACAGATGAGTTTGTAGGTATTTCCATGTTTATACAGATGGCAGTGTAGATATTTCCATGTTTATAGAGATAGCTGTGTAGATATTTCCATGTTTATACAGATAGAGGTGTAGATATTTCCATGTTTATACAGATCGCGGTGTAGATATTTCCATGTTTATACAGATCGCGCTGTAGATATTTCCATGTTTATACAGACAGCGGTGTAGATATTTCCATGTTTTTACAGATATCGGTGCAGATATTTCCATGTTTACACCGATTGCGGTGTAGATATTTCCATTTTTCTACAGATGACATTGTAGATATTTCCATGTTCATACAGATGGTGGTGTAGATATTTCCATGTTTATATAGATGGTGGTGTAGATGTTACCATGTTTATACAGATAGCGGTGTAGATATTTCCATGTTTATACAGAACGCGGTGAAGATATTTCCATGTTTATACAGACCGCGGTGTAGATATTTCCATGTTTATACAGATCGCGATGTAGATATTTCCATGTTTATAGAGATAGCGGTGTAGATATTTCCATGTTTATACAGATAGCGGTGTAGTTATTTCCATGTTTATAGGGATAGCTGTGTAGGTATTTCCATGGTTATATACATAGCGGTGTAGATATTTCCATGTTTATATAGATGGCGTTGTAGATATTTCCATGTTTATACCGATAGCGGTGTTGTTATTTCCACGTTTATACAGATAGCGATGTAGATATTTCCATGTTTATACAGCTCGTCGTGCAGATATTTATATCTTTATACAGATGGCATTGTAGATATTTCCTTATTCACACAGATGGCTGTGTAGATGTTTCCATGTTTATACAGATGGCGGAGTAGTTAGTTCCATGTTTATGGAGATGGCAGTGCAGATATTTTCATGTTTATAGAAATGGCGGTGTTGATATTTCCATGTTTATAGAGATAGTAGTGTAAATATTTACATGTTTATACAGATGGCTGTGTAGATATTTCCATGTGTATACAGATGGCATTGTAGAAATTTCCATGTTTATACAGATGACTCTATAGGTATTTCCATGTTTTTACAGATGGCAGTGCAGATATTTCCATGTTTATAAAGATAGCGGTGTAGATATTTCCATGTTTGTACAGATGGTGTTGTTGATATTTCCATCTATACACAGATGGCCGTGTAGATATTTCCATGTTTATACAGATGGCGGCGTAGATATTTCCATGTGTATAGGTATGGCGGTGTAGGTTTTTTCATGTTTATAGAGATAGTAGTGAAGATATTTCCATGTTTATACAGATAGCGGTGTAGATATTTCCATGTTTATACAGATAGTGGTGTTGGTATTTCCATGTTTATACAGATAGCGGGGTAGATATTTCCATATTTATACAGTTCGTGGTGTAGATATTTCTATCTTTATACAGATGGCATTGTACATATTTCCATATTTATACAGATAGTGGTGTAGATATTAACATGTTTATACACATGGCGGTGAAGATATTTCCATGTTTCAGGAGATGGCCGTGTAGATATTTTCATGTTTACGGAGATGGCGTTGTACATAATTTCATGTTTATAGATATGGCGGTGTAGATATTTCCATGTTTATAGACATGGCGGTGTAGGTATTTCCATCTGTATTGAGATACCAGTGTAGGTATTTCCATGTTTATAGAGATAGCGGTGTAGATAATTCCATGTATATACCGATGGCTCTGTAGATATTTCCATGTGTAAACAGATGGCAGTGTAGATATTTCCATGTTTATAGAGATTGTGGTGTAGATATTTCCATGCTTATACAGATGACTGAGTAGATATTTCCATGTTTATAGGCATTGCGTTGTAGATATTTCCATGTTTATAGAGATAGCGGTGTAGACATTTACATGTTTATAGAGATAGCGGTGTAGATATTTCCATATTTATAGAGATTGCGTTGTAGATATTTCCATATTTATGGAGATAGCGGTGTAGACATTTCCATGTGTATAGAGAAAGCGGTGTAGATATTTCCATATTTATACATATAGCGGTGTACATATTTTCATGTTTATACCGACGGCGGTGTAGATATTTCCATGTTTATACAGATGGCGGTGTCGATATTTCCTTGTTTATACAGATAGCGGTGTAGATATTTCCATGTTTATACAGATAGCAGTGTAGATATTTCCATGTTTACAGAGATAACCGTGTAGATATTTTCATCTTTGCACAGACTGCGGTGTAGATATTTCCATCTTTACACAGATAGCTATGTACATATTTCCCAGTTTACACAGCTAGCTGTGTAGATATTTCCATGTGTACACAGATAGTGTTGTAGATTTTTCCATGTTTATACAGATAGCGGTGTAGCTATTTCCATGTTTATACTGATTGCGGTGTAGATATTTCCATGTTTATAATGATAGCGGTGGAGATATTTCCATGTTTATAAAGATTGCGATGTAGATATTTCCATGTTTATAGAGATGGCGGTTTATATATTTCAATGTTAATAGAGATTGCGGTGTAGATATTTCCATGTTTATAGAGATAGCGTTGTAGGTATTTCCATGTTTATAGAGATAGCGGTGTAGATATTTGCATGTTTATACAGATAGCGGTGTTGTTACTTTCATGTATATACACATAGCGGTGTTGATATTTCCATGTTTATACAGGTCGCGGTGTAGATATTTCCATATTTATACAGATGGCAGTGCAGATATTTCCATGTTTATACCGATAGTGGTGCAGATATTTCCATGTTTATTCAAATGGCGGTGTAGACAGTTCCATGTTTCTGGAGATGGCTGTGTAGGTATTTTCATGTTCATAGAGATGGCGGTGTAGATATTTCCATGATTATAGAGATTGCAGTGTAGATATTACCGTGTTTATAGAGATAGTGGTGTAGGTATTTCCATTTTTATAGAGATAGCGCTGTAGATATTTCCAAGTTTATAAAGATGGCTGTGTAGATATTTCTATGCTTATAGAAATTGCGGTGTAGATATTTCCATGTTTACAGAGATAGCAGTGTAGTTATTTTCTTGTTTATAGAGATTGCGGTGTAGATATTTGCATGTTTATACCAATAGCGGTGTTGTTATTTCCATGTTTATACACATAGCTGTGTAGATATTAACATGTTTATACAGCTCACGGTGTAGATATTTCCAAGTTTATACAGACAGTGGTGTAGGTATTTCCATGTTTATACAGATTGCGGTGTATTTTGTTCCATGTTTCTGGAGATGGCGGTGTAGATATTTTCATGTTTATAGAGATGCAGGTGTAGATATTTCCATGATTATAGAGATTGCGGTGTAGATATTTCTATGTTTACAGAGATAGTGGTGTCGATATTTCCATGTTTATACAGATGGCTGTGATGATATTTCCATGTGTATACAGATGGCAGAGTAGATATTTCCATGTTTCTAGAGATGGTGGTGTAGATATTTCCATGTTTATACAGATGACTATGTAGATATTTGCATGTTTATACAGATGGCGGTGTAGATATTTCCATGTTTATAGAGATAACAGTTCAGATATTTCCATGTTTATAAAGTTAGCGGTGTAGATATTTCCATGTTTATAGAGATAGAATGTAGGTATTTCCATATGTATACAGATAGCAGTGTAGATATTTCCATGTTTATGGAGATGGTGGTATAGATATATCCATGTTTATACAGATGACTCTGTAGATATTTGCATGTTTATACAGATGGCCGTGTAGAGATTTCCATGTTCATAGTGATAACAGTGTAGATATTTCCATGTTTATAAAGATATCGGTGCAGATATTTCCATGTATATGGAGATAGCGGTGTGTTTATTTCCATATTTACACTGATAGCGGTGTAGATATTTCCATGTTTATACAGATGGCGGTGTAGATATTTCCATGTTTATACAGATGGTGGTGTAGATATTTCCTTGTTTATTCAGATAGCAGTGTAGATATTTCCATGTTTATACAGATAGCGGTGTAGATATTTCCATGTTTACAGAGATCGCGGTGCAGATATTTCCATGTTTACAGAGATAGCGCTGTAGATATTTACATCTTTGCACAGTTTGTAGTGTAGATATTTCCATCTTTAAACAGATGGCTGTGTAGATATTTCCAAGTTTACACAGATAGCTGTGTAGATATTTCCATGTTTACACAGATAGCATTGTAGATATTTCCATGTTTACAGATAGCTTTGTAGATATTTCCATGTTTATACCGATAGCGGTGTAGATAATTCCATGTTTATGCAGATAGCGGTGTAGGTATTTCCATGTATATAGTGATAGCGGTGTTGATATTTCCATGTTTATACAGATAGCGGTGTAGATATTTCCATGTTTATGCGGATAGTGCTGTTGATATTTCCATGTTTATCGGGATAGCGGTGTAGATATTTCCATGATTATACAGATAGCTGCGTAGATATTTCCATGTTTATTCAGATCGTGGTATAGATATTTCTATGTTTATAAAGATATCGCTGTACATATTTCCAAGTTTATACAGGAAGCGGTGTAGATATTTCCATGGTTATGCAGATCGCGGTGTAGATATTTCCATGTTTATAGAGATAGCGGTGTAGATATTTCCATATTTATAAAGATAGCGGTGTAGGTATTTCCATCTGTACACAGATAGCGGTGTATATATTTCCATGTTTATATGGATAGCGGTGTAGATATTTCCATGTTTATACAGATAATTGTGTAGATATTTCCATGTTTATACAGATAGTGTTGTAGATATTTCATTGTTTATACAGATTACGGTGTAGACATTTCCATGTTTACACAGACCACGGTGAAGATATTTGCCCCTTTCTACTGATTTCAGTGTAGATATTTCCATATGTATACACATGGCAGTGTAGATATTTCCATGTTTATACATTTGGCATTGTAGATATTTCCATCTTTATATAGTTGGCAGTGTAGATATTTCCTTGTTTATGTAGATGGCTGTGTAGATATTTCCATGTTTATAGAGATGTCGGTGTATATATTTCAACGTTTATACAGATAGCGGTGTAGATATTTCCATGTTTATACAGATATCGGTGTAGCTATTTCCATGTTTATAGATATAGCATGGTAGATATTTCCATGTTTATTCTGATAGCGGTGTAGATATTTCCATGTTTATACAGGTAGCGGTGTTGGTATTTCCATGTTTATACAGATAGCGGTGTAGATATTTCCAAGTTTACAGAGATAGCGGTGCAGGTATTTCCATCTTTGCACAGATTGCCGTGTAGATATTTCCATCTTTATACATATAGCTATGTAGATATTTCCCAGTTTACACAGATAGCTGTGTAGATATTTCCATGTTTACACAGATAGCATTGGAGATATTTCCATGTTTATACAAATAGCGGTGTAGATATTTCTATGTTGATAGAGATAGCCATGTAGATATTTCCATGTTTATATTGATAGCGGTGGAGATATTTCCGTTTTTATAGAGATTGTGATGTAGATATTTCCATGTTTATAGAGATGGCTGTGTAGATATTTCCATGCTTATAGAAATTGCGGTGTAGATATTTCCACGTTTATAGAGATAGCGTTGTAGTTATTTCCATGTTTATAGAGATTGCGGTGTAGATATTTGCATGTTTATACAGATAGCGGTGTTGTTATTTCCATGTTTATACACATAGCGGTGTAGATATTTCCATGTTTATACAGCTCATGGTGCAGATATTTCCAACTTTCTAAAGACAGTCGTGTAGGTATTTCCATGTTTATACAGATTGCGGTGTAGATAGTTCCTTATTTCTGGAGATGACGGTGTAGTTATTTTCATATTTCGGAGATGGTTGTGTAGATATTTCCATGATTATAGAGATTGCGGTGTAGATATTTCCATGTTTATAGAGATAGAGGTGTAGGTATTTCCATGTTTATAGAGATAGCAGTGTAGATATTTCCATGTTTATACAGAAGACTCTGAGGATATTTCCATTTGTATACAGATGGCAGTGTAGATATTTCCATGTTCACAGAGATGGTAGTGTACATATTTCCATGTTTATACAGATGACTGTGTAGATATTTACATGTTTATACAGATGGCGGTGTAGATATTTACATGTTTATAGGGATAACAGAGCAGATATTTCCATGTTTATAAAGATAGCGGTGTAGATATTTCCATGTTTATAGAGATAGAGTGTAGTTATTTCCATGTTTATACAGATAGCGGTGTAGATAATTCCATGTTTATAAAAATGGCTCTGTAGATATTTCCATGTGTATACAGATGGCAGTGTAGATATTTCCATGTTTATGGAGATGGTGGTGTAGATATTTCCATGTTTATACAGATGACTGTGTAGATATTTGCATGTTTATACAGATGGCGGTGTAGTTATTTCCATGTTCATAGAGAAAACAGTGTAGATATTTCCATGTTTATAAAGTTAGTGGTGTAGATATTTCCATGTATATAAAGATAGCGGTGTGGATATTTCCATATTTACACAGACAGCGATGTAGATATTTCCATGTTTATACAGACGGCGGTGTAGATATTTCCATGTTTACACACTTGGTGGTGTAGATATTTCCTTGTTTATTCAGATAGTGGTGTAGGTAATTCCATGTTTACACAGATAGCGGTGTAGATATTTCCATGTTTACCGAGATCGCGGTGCAGATATATCCATGTTCACAGATAGCGGTGTAGATATTTCCATCTTTGCACAGATTGCTGTGTAGATATTTCCATCTTTACACATATAGCTATGTAGATATTTCAGAGTTTACACAGATAGCTCTGTAGATATTTCCATGTTTACACAGATAGCATTGTAGGTATTTCCATGTTTATACAGATAGCGGTGTAGATATTTCCATGTTTATACAGATAGCGGTGTAGATATTTCCATGTTGCTACAGATAGCGATGTACATATTTCCATGTTTATACTGATAGCGGTGGAGGTATTTCCGTGTTTATTGAGATTGTGATGTAGATATCTCCATGTTCATAGAGATGGCTGTGTAGATGTTTCCATGCTTATAGAAATTGCAGTGTAGATATTTCCATGTTTTTAGAGATAGCGGTGTAGTTATTTCCATGTTTATAGAGATTGCGGTGCAGATATTTGCATGTTTATACAGATAGCAGTGTTGTAATTTCATGTTTAAACACATAGCGGTGTTGTTATTTCCATGTTTATACACATAGCGTTGTAGATATTTCCATGTTTATACAGCTCGCGGTGTAGATATTTCCATGTTTATACAGACATTGGTGTATTTATTTCCATGTTCATACACATTGCGGTGTAGATAGTTCCATGTTTCTGGAGATGGCGGTGTAGGGATTTTCATGTTTTAGAGATGGATGTGTAGATATTTCGATGATTATAGAGATAGCGGTGTGGATATTTCCATGTTTATACAGATGGCTGTGAAGATAATTCCATGTGTATACAGATGACAGTGTAGATATTTCCATGTTTATAGAGATGGTCGTGTAGTTATTTCCATGTTTATACAGATGACTGTGAAGATGTTGGCATGTTTATAGAGATGTCAGTGTAGATATTTCCAGGTTTATAGAGATATCAGTGCAGATTTTTCCATGTTTATAAACATAACGGTGTAGATATTTCCATGTATATAGAGATAGCGGTGTGGTTATTTCCATATTTACACAGATAGCGGTGTAGATATTTCCATGTTTACACAGATGGTTGTGTAGATATTTCCTTGTGTATTCAGATAGCAGTGAACATATTTTCATGTTTATACAGAGAGCGGTGTAGATATTTCCATGTTTACAGAGATCACGGTGCAAATATTTCCATGTTTACAGAGATAGCGGTGTAGATATTTCCATCTTTGCACAGATTGCAGTGTAGATATTTCCATCTTTAAACAGATGTGTAGATATTTCCAAGTTTACACAGATAGCTCTGTAGACATTTCCATGTTTACACAGATAGCATTGTAGATATTTCCATGTTTATACAGATAGCGTTGTAGATATTTCCATATTTATACAGAGAGCGGTGTTATTTCCATGTTTATACCGATAGCGGTGTAGGTATTTCCATGTTTACACAGATGGCGGTGTAGATATTTCCATGTTTACACAGATGGTGATGTAGATATTTCCTTGTTTATTCAGATAGAAGTGTAGATATTTCCATGTTTATACAGATAGCGGTGTAGTTATTTCCATATTTATACAGATAGCGGTGTAGATATTTCCATGTTTATACAAATGGCTCTGTAGAAATTTCCATGTGTATACAGATGGCAGTGTAGATATTTCCATGTTTATGGAGATGCTGCTGTAGATATTACCATGTTTATACAGATGACTGTGTAGATATTTGCATGTTTATACAGATGGCGGTGTAGATATTTCTATGTTCATAGAGATAACAGTGTAGATATTTCCATGTTTATAAAGATAGCGGTGTAGATATTTCCATGTATATAGAGATAGCGGTGTGGTTATTTCCATATTTACACAGATAGCGGTGTAGATATTTCCAGGTTTATACAGATAGCGGTGTAGATATTTCCATGTTTACAGAGATCGTCGTGCAGATATTTCCATGTTTACAGAGATAGCGGTGTAGATATTTCCATCTTTGCACAGATTGCAGTGTATGTATTTCCATCTTTAAAGAGATAGGTGTGTAGATATTTCAAAGTTTACACAGATAGCTGTGAAGACATTTCCATGTTTACATAGATAGAATTGTAGATATTTCCATGTTTATACAGATAGCATTGTAGATATTTCCATGTTTATACAGATAGCGGTGTAGATATTTCCATGTTTATAGTGATAGCGGTGTTGATATTTCCATGTTTATACCGATACCGATGTAGGTATTTCCATGTTTATGCGGATAGTGGTGTTGATATTTCCATGTTTATAGGGATTGCGGTGTAGATATTTCCATGATTATTCAGATAGCGGCGTGGATATTTCCATGTTTATACAGACCGTGGTACAGATATTTCTATGTTTATAAAGATAGCGGTGTAGACATTTCCAAGTTTATACAGGTAGCGGTTTAGATATTTCCATGGTTATACAGATCGTGGTGTAGATATTTCCATGTTTACAGAGATAGCGGTGAAGATATTTCCATATTTATACAGATAGCAGAGTAGGTATTTCCATGTTTACACAGGTAGCGGTGTAGATGTTTCCATGTTTATACGGATAGCGGTGTAGGTATTTCCATGTTTATACAAATCATTGTGTAGATATTTCCATGTTTATACAGATAGCGATGTAGGTATTTCCATGTTTGTACAGATCGCGGTGTAGATATTTCCATGTTTATACAGATCGCGGTGTAGATATTTGCACCTTTCTACTGATGGCAGTGTAGATATTTCCATGTTTATTCATATAGCAGTGTAGATATTTCCATCTTTATATAGATGGCAGTGTAGATATTTCATTGTTTATGTAGATAGCTGTGTAGATATTTCCATGTTTATAGAGATGGCGGTGTATGTATTTCCATTTTTATAGAGATAGAGATGTAGACATTTCCATGTTTATACAGATATCGGTGTAGATATTTCCATGTTTATAGAGATCGCAGTGTAGATATTTCCATGTTTATACAGATGGCGGTGTAGATATTTCCAAGTTTGCAGAGATAGCGGTGTAGACATTTCCATCTTTGCACAGATTGCGGTGTAGATATTTCCATCTTTACACATATAGCTATGTAAATATTTCCCAGTTTACACAGATAGCTGTGTACATATTTCCATGTATACACAGATAGCATTGTAGATATTTCCATGTTTATGCAGATAGCGGTGTAGATATTTCCATGTTGATACAGATGGCGATGTAGATATTTCCATGTTTATACTGATAGCGGTGGAGATACTTCCGTGTTTATAGAGATTGTTATGTAGATGTTTCCATGTTGATAGAGATGGCTGTGTAGATGTTTCCATGTTTATAGAAATTGCAGGGTATATATTTCCATGTTTATAGAGATAGCGGTGTAGTTATTTCCATGTTTATAGAGATTGCAGTGTAGATATTTTCATGTTTATACAGATAGCGGTTTTGTTATTTCCATGTTTATACACATAGCGGTGCAGATATTTCCATGTTTATACATCTCACGGTGTAGATATTTCCAAGTTTATACAGACAGTCGTGTAGTTATTTCCATGTTTATACAGATTGCGGTTTAGATAGTTCCATGTTTCTGGAGATGGCGGTATATGTATTTTTATGTTTTAGAGATGGAGGTGTATATATTTCCATGATTATAGAGATTGCGCTGTAGATATTTCCTTGTTTATAGAGACAGCGGTGTAGGTATTTCCATGTTTATAGAGATAGCAGTGTAGATATTTCCATGTTTATACAAATGGCTGTGAAGATATTTCCACGTGTATACAGATGGCAGTGTAGATATTTCCATGTTTATAGAGATGGTGGTGTAGATATCTCCATGTTTATACAGATGACTGTGTAGATGTTTGCATGTTTATACACATGGCGGTGTAGATATTTCCATGCTTATAGAGATAACAGTGCAGATATTTCCATGTTTATACAGATAGCAGTGTAGATATTTCCATGTTTATACAGATAGCGGTGTAGGTATTTCCATGTTTATAGTGATAGCGGTGTTGATATTTCCATGTTTATACCGATAGTGGAGTAGGTATTTCCATGTTTATGCGGATAGTGGTGTTGACATTTCCATGTTTATAGGGATAGTGGTGTAGATATTCCCATGATTATATAGATAGCGGCATAGATATTTCCATGTTTATACAGATCGTGGTATAGATATTTCCATGTTTATAAAGATAGCAGTGTAGATATTTCCAAGTTTATACAGGTAGCGGTGTAGATATTTACATGTTTACACAGATAGCGGTGTAGATATTTCCATGTTTATACGGATAGCGGTGTAGACATTTCCATGTTTATACAGATCATTGTGTAGATATTTCCATGTTTATACAGATAGCGTTGTAGATATTTCCATGTTTATACAGATCGCAGTGTAGTTATTTGAACCTTTCTACTAATGGCAGTGTAGATATTACCATGTTTATACATATATCGGTGTAGATATTTCCATCTTTATATAAATGGCAGTGTAGATATTTCCTTGTTTATGTAGATGGCTGTGTAGATATTTCCATATTTATAGAGATGGCGGTGTATATATTTCCATTTTTATAGAGATAGAGATGTAGATATTTCAATGTTTATAAAGATATCGGTGTAGATATTTCCATGTTTATAGAGATAGCTGTGTAGATATTTCCATGTTTATACAGATAGCGGTGTAGATACTTACATGTTTTTACAGACAGCGCTGTTGTTATTTCCTTGTTTATACAGATAGCGTTGTAGATATTTCCAGGTTTATACAGTTCGCGGTGTAGATATTTCCATCTTTATAGAGATTGCAGTGGAGACATTCCCATGTTTACACTGAAGGCGGTGTTGATTTTTCCATGTTTATACAGGTGGCCGTGTAGATATTTCCATGTTTATACAGATGGCGGTGTAGGTATTTCCATCTTTATGCAGATGGCGGTGTAGTTATTTCCATGTTTATGCAGATGTCGGTGTAGATATTTCCAAGTTTATAGAGATGGCAGTGTAGATATTTCCATGTTTATAGAGATAGCGTTGTAGGTATTTCCATGTTTATAATGATAGCATTGTTGATATTTCCATGTTTATACCGATGGCTGTGTAGATATTCCATGTTTATACAGAGGGCAGTGTAGATATTTCCATGTTTATTCAGATGGTGGTGTTGATATTTCCATGTTTACACTGATGACTGTGTAGATATTTCCTTAATTTTACACATGGGGCTGTAGATATTTCCATGTTTATAGAGATAGTGGTGTAGATATTTCCATGTTTACATAGAAGGCGGTGTAGATATTTCCTTTTTTATGTAGATGGCGGTGTAGATATTTCCATGTTTGTAGAGATGGCCGTGTATATATTTCCATGTTTATAGAGATAGCGGTGTAGATCTTTCCATGTTCATAGAGATAGCGGTATAGGTATTTCCATGTTTATAGAGATAGCAGTGTAGATATATCCATGTTTATACAGATAGCGGTGTAGATATTTCCATGTTTATACAGATAGCGGTATTGGTATTTCCATGTTTATACAGATAGCGGTGGAGATATTTCCATGTTTATACAGCTCTCGGTGTAGATATGTACATCTTTATACAAATGACACTGTGGATATTTCAGTGTTTATAGAGATGGAGGTGTAGATAATTCCATGTTTATGGAGATGGCAGTGTAAATATTTTCTTGTTTATAGAAATGGCGTTGTAGATATTTCCATGTTTATTGAGATACTGGTGTATATATTTCCATGTTTGTAGAGATTGCGGTGTAGGTATTTCCATGTTTATAGAGATAGGGTTGTAGATATTTCCGTGTTTATACAGATGGTGGTGTAGATATTTCCATGTTTATACAGATGACTGTGTAGATATTTCCAAGTTTTTACAGATGGCGGTGAAGATATTTCCATGTTTATAGAGATAGCAGTTTAGATATTTCCATGTTTATGCAGATAGCCCTGTAGTTATTTACATGTTTATAGAGATAGCAATGTAGATATTTCCATATTTATACAGATCACGGTGTATACATTTCCATGTTTATACAGACAGTGGTGTAGATATTTCCATGTTTATAAAGATAGTGGTGTTGGTATTTCCATTTTTATACTGATGGCGGTGTAGATATTTCCATGTTTATACAGATGGTGGTGTAGTTATTTCCATGTTTATACAGATGACGGTGTAGATAATTCCATGTTTATGGAGATGGCAGTGTAGATATTTTCATGTTTATAGAGATGGCGGGGTAGATATTTCCATGTTTGTAGAGATAGCGATGTAGGTGTTTCCATGTTTACAGAGATAGTGGTGGAGATGTTTCCATGTTTATACAGATGGCTGTCTAGATATTTCCATGTGTATACTCATGGCAGTGTAGATATTTCCATGTTTATACATTTGGCGGTGTAGATATTTCCATCTTTATATAGATGGCGGTGTAGGTATTTCCATCTTTACACATATAGCTATGTAGATATTTCCCAGTTTACACCGATAGCTGTGTAGATATTTCCATGTTTAAACTGATAGCATTGTAGATATTTCCATGTTTATACAGATAGCGGTGTAGATATTTCCATATTGATACAGAGAGCGATGTAGATAATTCAATGTTTATACTGATAGCGGTGGAGATATTTCCGTGTTTATAAAGATTGTGATGTAGATATTTCCAGGTTTATAAAGATGGCTGTGTAGATATTTCCATACTTATAGAAATTGCGGTGTAGATATTTCCATGTTTATAGAGATAGCGGTGTAGTTATTTCCATGTTTATAGGGATTGCGGTGTAGTTATTTGCATGTTTATACAGATAGCGGTGTTGTTACTTCCATGCTTACACACATAGCTGTGTAGATATTTCCATGTTTATACAACTCATGGGGTAGATATTTCAAAGTTTATACAGACAATGGTGTAGGTATTTCCACGTGTATACAGATTGCAGTGTAGGTAGTTTCATGTTTCTGGAAATGGCGGTGAAGTTATTTTCATGTTTATAGAGATGGAAGTGTAGATATTTCCATGATTTTAGAGATTGCGGTGTAGATATTTCCATGTTTGTAGAGATAGCGGTGTAGGTATTTCCATGTTTATAGAGATGGCAGTGTAGATATTTCCATGTTTATACAGATGGCTGTGAAGATATTTCCATGTGTATACAGATGGCACTGTAGATATTTCCATGTTTATAGAGATGGTGGTGTAGATATTTCCATGTTTATACAGATGACTGTGTAGATATTTGCATGTTAATACTGATGGCGGTGTGGATATTTCCATGTTTATAGAGATAACAGTGCCCATATTTCCATGTTTATAAAGATAGCGGTGTAGATATTTCCATGTTTATAGAGATAGAGTGTAGTTATTTCCATATTTATACAGATAGCGGTGTAGATAATTCCATGTTTATACAAATGCCTCTGTAGATGTTTCCATGTGTATACAGATGGCAGTGTAGATATTTCCATGTTTATGGAGATGGTTGTGTAGATATTTCCATGTTTATACGGATAGCGGTGTAGTTATCTCCATGTTTATACAGATGACTGTGTATATATTTCCATGTTTATACAGATGGCAGTGTAGATATTTCCATGTTTATGGAGATAGCGGTGTAGATATTTCCATGTTTATAGAGATAGCGGTGTAGATATTTCCATGTTTATACAGATGGCTGTGTAGATATTTCCATGTTTATACTGATAGCGGTGTAGGTATTTCCATCTTAATAGAGATAGCGGTGTAGATATTTCCATGTTTATACCGATGGCTGTGTAGATATTTCCATGTGTATACAAATGTTAGTGTAGATATTTCCATGTTTGTACAGATGAATATGTAGGTATTTCCATGTTTATAAAGATGGTGGTCTAGATACTTCCATGTTTATAGAGACAGCCATGTAGTTATTTCCATGTTCATACAGATCGCAGTGTAGATATTTCCATGTTTATAGACATTGCTGTGTAGGTATTTCCATATTTATACATATAGTGGTGTAGATATTTCCATGTTTATACACTTAGCGGTGTAGTTATTTCCATGTTTATACAGATAGTGGGGAAATTATTTCCATGTTTATTCAGATGACTGTGTATATATTTCCATGTTTATACAGATGGCGATGAAGATATTTTCATGTTTATAGAGATAGCGATGCAGATATCACCCTGTTTATACAGATAGCTGTGTAGATATTTTCATGTTTACAGAGATAGCGGTGTAGATATTTCCATATTTATACAGATAGCCGTGTAGATATTTCCGTGTTTATTCAGATTGCGGTGTAGATATTTCCATGTTTATACAGATAGCGGTGTGTCTATTTCCATGTTTATACAGATGGCAGTGTAGATATTTCTATGTTTCTACAGATAGTGACGTAGTTATTTCCATGTTTATACAGATAGCGTTGTAGACATTTCCATATTTATAGAGAAGACGGTGTAGATATTAACAAGTATATACAGATCGCGGTGTATATATTTCTATGTTTACACAGATAGCGTTGTAGATATTTCCATGTTTATACAGATAGCGGTGTAGGTATTTCCATGTTCATAGAGATAGCGGTATAGATATTTCCAGGTTTATTCAGATGTCTGTGTAGTTAGTTCCATGTGTAAACACATGGTAGTGCAGATATTTCCATGTTTCTACAGTTAGAGGTGTAGATACTTCCATGTTTATACAGGTGACTGTGTAGTTATTTCCATGTTGTTATAGATGGCGGTGTAGATATTTCCATGTTTATACAGATAGCGGTGTGGCTATTTCCATGTTTATACAGATTGCGATGTAGATATATCCTGGTTTATAGACATGGCTGTGTAGATACTTCCATGTTTATACAAATGCCACTGTAGATATTTCCATGTTTAAACAGATAGCTGTGTAGATATTATCACGTGTGTAGAGATAGCAGTGTAGATATTTCCATGTTTATACAGATAGCGATGTAGATATTTCCATGTTCATAGAGATAGCGGTGTAGTTATTTCTATGTTTATACAGATAGCGGTGTATATATTTCCAATTTTACAGAGATAGCGATGTAGTTATTTCCATGTTTATAGAGATAGCGGTGGAGATATTTCCGTGTTTATTTAGATAGAGGTGGAGATATTTCCATGTTTATACAGATGACTGTGTAGACATTTCCACATCTTTACAGACGGCGGTGTAGATATTTTCCTGTTTATAGAGATAACGATGTAGATATTTCCATGTTTATACATATAGCGGTGTAGATATTTCCATGTGTATAGAGATAGCAGTGTAGATATTTCCATATTTATACTGATAGCGGTTTACATATTTCCATGTAGATATAGATATGGGTGTAGATTTTCCATGTTTATACAGATGGTGGTGAGATATTCCTGTGTTTATACAGATGGCTGTGTAGATATTTCCAGGTTTATACAGATGGCAGCGGAGATATTTCCATGTTTCTACAGATGACTGTGTAGATATTTCCATGTTTATACAGATGGCGCTGTAGGTATTTCCATGTTTATAGAGATAGCGCTGTAGATATTTCCATGTTTATAGAGATAGCGGTGTAGATATTTCCATCTTTATACAGATAGCGGTGTAGATATTTCCAAGTTTATAGAGATCACGGTGTAGATATTTCCATGTGTATACAGATAGCATTGAAGATATTTCCATGTTTATGCAGACAGTGGTGTAGATATTTCCATGTTTATACAGATGACCGTGTAGTGATTTCCATGTTTATACAGATGGCGTAGATATTTCCATGTTTATAGGGATAGCCGTGTAGATATTTCCATATTTATACAGATAGCGGTGTTGATAGTTCCATGATTATACTGATAGCGGTTTAGATATTTCCATGTTTATACAGATAGCAGTGTGGATATTTCCATGTTTATAAAGATCGTGGTGTAGATATTTCCATGTTTATGGAGATAGCGGTCTAGATATTTCCAGGTTTATACAGATAGCGGTGTAGATATTTCCATGTTTACAGAGATAGTGGTCTTGATATTTCCATATTTGCACAGATTGCGATGTAGATATTTCCATCAGTACACAGATAGCAGTGTACATATTTCCATGTTTATACAGATAGCGGTGTAGATATTTCCATGTTTATTCAGATCATGGTGTAGATACTTCCGTGTTTATACAGATAGCTGTGTAGGTATTTCCATGTTTATACAGGTAACGGAGTAGAAATTTCCATGTTTATACAGATCGCGGTGTGGCTATTTCCATCTTTCTACAGATGGCAGTGTAGATATTTCCATGTTTATACAGAGAGCGGTGTGGCTATTTCCATATTTATACAGACTGCGGTGTAGGTATTTTCATGTTTATAGAGATAGCAGTGTAGATATTTCTATGTTTATGCAGATGTCTGTGTAGATATTTCCATGTTTATACAGATGGCAGTGTAGATATTTCCATGTATATACAGATAGAGGTGTAGATATTTCCATGTTTATACAGATGACTGTGTAGATATTTCCATGTTTTTACAGATGGCGGTGTAGATATTTCCATGTTTATACAGATAGCGCTGTGGCTATTTCCATGTTTATAGAGATAGCAGTGTAGCTATTTCAATGTTTACAGAGATGGCTTTGAAGATATTTCCATGTTTATACAGATGGCTGTGTATATATTTCCATGTTTATACAGATGTCAGTGTAGATATTTTCGTGTTTATACAGATAGTGATGTAGATATTTCCATTGATATACAGATGACTGTGTACGTAATTCCATGTTTATACAGATGGCGGTGTAGGTTTTTCCATGTTTATAGAGATAGCCATGTAGATATTTCCATGTTTATACAGACAGCGGTGTAGATAATTCCATGTTTACAGAAAAAGCGGTGTAGATATTTCCATATTTGCACAGATTGCGGTGTAGATATTTCCATCTTTAAAAAGATAGCGGTGTACATATTTCCATGTTTCAACAGATAACTGTTTAGACACTTCCATGATTACACAGATATTGTTGTAGATATTTCCATATTTATACACGTAGAGGTGTAGATATTTCCATGTTTATAAAGATAGTGGTGTAGACATTTCCATGTATATAGAGATACCGCTGGAGTTATTTCTATGTTTATACAGATAGCGATGTAGATATTTCCACGTTTGTACAGATAGCAGTGTAGATATTTCCTTGTTTTTACAGATAGCGGTGTAGATATTTCAAAGTTTATAAAGATAGCGGTGTAGATATTTCCATCTTTATACAGAGAGCAGTGTAGATATTTCCATGTTTATACAGATTGCGGTGTTGTTATTTCCATGTTTATAGAGATAGCGGTGTAGATATTTCCATGTTTATACAGATGGCTGTGTAGATATTTCCATGTGTATACAGATGGCAGTGTAGTTATTTCCATGTTTATACAGATGGAGGTGTAGATATTTCCATGTTTCCACAGATGACTGTGTTGACATTTTCATGTTTTTACAGATGAAGGTGTAGATATTTCCAAATTTATACAGATAGCTGTGTGGCAATTTCCATCTTTATACAGATAGCAGTGTAGATATTTCCATGTTTATAGAGATGGCTGGGAAGATATTTCCATGTTTATACAGTTGGTAGTGTAGATAATTCCATGTTTTTACAGAAAGAGGTGTAGATATTTCCATGTTTATACAGATGACTGTGTAGCTATTTCCATGTTTATAGCGATGGCTCTGTAGATATTTCCATGTTTATAGAGATAGCCATGTAGATATTTCCATGTTTATACGTACAGCGTTGCAGATATTTCCATGTTTATAGAGATAGCAGTGTAGATATTTCCATGTTTATACAGATAGCGGCGTAGATATTTCCAAGTTTATAGATATCATGGTGTAGATATGTCCATATTTATACAGATAGCGGTGCAGATATTTCCATGTTGACACAGATAGCAGTGTAGGTATTTCCATGTTATCACAGATAGTGTTGTAGATATTTCCATGTTTATACAGATATCGGTGTAGATATTTCCTAGGTTATACAGATAGCGGTGTAGATATTTCCATTTTTACAGAGATAGTGGTGTAGATATTTCCATATTTGCACAGATTGCGGTGTAGATATTTCCATCTTTACACAGATAGCGGTATAGATATTTCCATGTTTACACAGATAGCGGTGTAGATATTTCGATGTTTACAAAGATAGTGTTGTAGATATTTCCATGTTTATAAAGATAGCGGTGTAGATATTTCCATGTTTATAAAGATAGCGATGTAGATATTTCCATGCTTATACAGATAGCGGTGGAGATATTTCCATGTTTACACAGATAGTGATGTAGATATTTCCATGTTTATACAGAAGACAGTGTAGATATTTCCATGCTTATATAGATAGCGGTGGAGATATTTCCATGCTTACATAGATAGCGGTGGAGATATTTCCATGTTTTTACAGATGGTGGTGTAGATATTTCCATGTTTATACAGATAGCGGTGTGGCTATTTCCATGTTTATACAGATAGCAGTGTAGACATTTCCATGTTTACAGAGATGGCTGTGTAGATATTTCCATGTATATACAGATGGCAGTGTCGATATTTCCATGTTTATACAGATAGTGATGTAGATATTTCCATTTCTATACCGATGACTGTGTAGGTATTTCCATGTTTATACAGATGGTGGTATAGGTATTTCCATGTTACAGTGATAGCCATGTTGATATTTCCATGTTTATACACATAGCGGTGTCGACATTTCCATGTTCATAGTTATAGCGGTGTAGATATTTCCATATTTACAGATAGCTGTGTAGGTATTTCCATGTTAATACAGGTAGAGGTGTAGATATTTCCATGTTTATGCAGATCTCGGTGTAGATATTTCCATCTTTCTACAGATGGCATTGAAGATATTTCTATGTTTATAGAGATGGCGGTGTAGATAATTCCATGTTTATAAAGATGGCGGTGTAGATATTTCCATGTTTGTGCTGATGGCGGTGTGGATATTTCCATGTTTATAGAGATGGTGGTGTAGATAATTCTAAGTATATAGAGATAACGGTGTAGATAATTCCATGTTTATAGAGATGACGGTGTAGATATTTCCATGTTTACAGAGATAGTTGTGTAGATATTTCCATGTTTCTACAGATAGCGTTGTAGATATTTCCATTTTTATTCAGATAGTGTTGTTGGTATTTCCATGTTTACACAGGTAGCCATGTACATATTTCCATGTTTATACAGCTCGCGGTGTAGATATTTCCATCTTTATACAGATGGCAGTGTAGATATTTCCATGTTTATAGAGATGGCGGTGTAGATATTTCCATGTTTATAGAGATAACGTTGTAGATATTTCCATGTATATACAGATAGCGGTGTATATATTTCCATGTTTACACTGATAGCTGTGTAGATATTTCCATATTTGCACAGATTGCAGTGTAGTTATGTACATCTTAACACAGATAGCGGGTTAGATATTTCCATGTTTATACAGAGAGCGGTGTTGTTATTTCCATGTGCATACAGATAACGGTGTAGATATTTCCATGTTTATACGGATGGCGGTGTAGATATTTCCATGTTTATGGAGATGGTGGTGTAGATATTTTCATGTTTATAGAGATGGCAGTGCAGATATTTCCATGTTTATAGAGATTGCGGTGTAGATATTCCCATGTTTATACAGATTGTGGTGTAGGTATTTCCATGTTTATACAGGTAGCGGTGTAGATATTTCCATGTTTATACAGATCGCGATGTAGATATTTCCATCTTTCCACAGATGGCAGTGTAGATACTTCCATGTTTATACGGGTGTTGGAGTAGATATTTCCACGTTTATAGACATGATGGTGTAGATATTTCCATACTTATGCAGATGACTGTGTAGATATTTCCATGTTTATACAGATGGCGGTGTAGATATTTCCATGTTTATAGAGATAGTGGTGTAGATATTTCCATATTTATACAGATAGCAGTGTAGATATTTCCATGTTTATACAGATGGTGCTGTAGATATTTCCATGTTTATAGAGATGGTGGTGTAGATATTTCCATGTTTATAGAGATAGCGGTGTAGATATTTCCAAGTATATACAGATAGCGGTGTAGATATTTCCATGTTTACACAAATAGCGGTGTAGATGTTTCCATCTTTGCACAGATTTCGGTGTAGATATTTCCATCTTAACACAGATAACAGTGTAGATATTTCCATGTTTATACAGATGGCGGTGTAGATAGTTCCATGTTTCTGGAGATGGCGGTGTAGATATTTTCATGTTTATAGAGATTGCGGAGTAGATATTTCCATGTTTATAGAGATCGTGGTGAAGGTATTTCCATGTTTATACAGAAAGCGGTGTAGAAATTTCCATATTTTACAGATGGCGTTGTAGATATTTCCATGTTTATAGGGATAGCGGTGTAGATATTTCCATGTTTATGTAGATGACGGTGTAGGTATTTCCATGTTTATAGGGATAGCGGTGTAGATATTTCCATATTTATATAGATCGTGGTGAAGGTATTTCCATGTTTATACAGAAATCGGTGTAGATATTTCCAAGTTTATACAGATAGCGGTGTAGATATTTCCATGTTTATACAGATCGTTGCGTATATATTTCCATGTTTATACAGATAGCGGTGTAGATATTTCCATGTTTATACAGATGGCGTTGTAGATATTTCCATATTTAAACAGATGGCGGTGTTGATTCTTCCATGTTTATACAGATGGTGGTGTTGATATTTCCATGTTTATACAGATGGCGGTGTAGATATTTCCATGTTTATACAGATGGTGGTGTAGATATTTCCATGTTTATAGAGATGGCGGTGTAGATATTTCCATGTTTATACAGATGACTGTGTAGATATTTCCATGTGTATACAGATGGCAGTGTAGATATTTCCATGTTTATAGAGATGGTTGTGTAGATATTAACATGTTTATACAGATGGCTGTGTAAATATTTGCATGTTTATGCGGATGGCGGTGTAGATATTTCCATGTTAATAGAGACACTGGTGTAGCTATTTCCATGTTTATAGAGATAGCGGTGTATATATTTCCATGTTTATACAGATGGCTGTGTAGATATTTCCATGTGTATACAGATGGCAGTGTAGATATTTCCATGTTTATACAGATGGTGGTGTAGATATTTCCATGTTTATACAGATGACTGTGTAGACCTCTCCATGTTTTACAGATAGCGATGTAGATATTTCCATGTTAATACAGATAGCGGTGTAGATCTTTCCATGTTTACACAGATCGTGGTGTAAATATTTCCATGTTTATACAGAAAGCGGTGTAGATATTTCCAAGTTTATACAGATGGCGGTGTAGATATTTCCAAGTTTATACAGACGGCGGTGTTGATACTTCCATGTTTATACAGAGAGCAGTGTTGACATTTCCATGTTTAAACAGATGACTGTGTAGATATTTCCATATTTTACAGACGGCGTTGTAGATATTTCCATGTTTATAGGGATAGCGGTGTAGATATTTCCATGTTTATGTAGATGAGGGTGTAGGTATTTCCATGTTTATACAGATAGCGGTGTAGATATTTCCATATTTATATAGATGGCGGTGTAGTTATTTCCATGTTTATACAGAAATCGGTGTAGATATTTCCAAGTTTATACAGATAGCGGTGTAGATATTTCCATGTTCATACAGATCGTTGTGTATATATTTCCATGTTTATACAGATAGCGGTGTAGATATTTCCATGTTTATACAGATGGTGTTGTAGATATTTCCATATTTATACAGATGGCGGTATTGATTCTTCCATGTTTATAGAGATGGTGGTGTTGATATTTCCATGTTTATACAGATGGCGGTGGAGATATTTAAATGTTTATACTGATGGCTGTGTAGATATTTCCATGTGTATGCAGATGGCAGTGTAGATATTTACATGTTTATAGAGATGGTTGTGTAGATATTTCCATGTTTATAGAGATAGTGGTGTAGATATTTCCATGTTTATAGAGATAACGGTGTAGATATTTCCATATTTATACAGATAGCGGTGTAGATAATTCCATGTTTATACAGATAGCGGTGTAGGTATTTCCATGTTCCTGCAGATGGCGTTGTATATATTTCCATGTTTATACAGATAGTGGTGTACATATTTCCATGTTTATACAGATAGCAGTGTAGATATTTCTATGTTTACAGAGACAGCAGTGTAGATATTTCCATGTTTATAGAGATGGGTGTGTAGATATTTCCATGTTTATACAGATGGCAGTGTAGGTATTTCAATGTTTATACAGATAGTTGTGTAGATATTTCCAAGTTTATACAGATAGTGGTGCAGATATTTCCATCTTTATACAGATGTCGGTGTAGATATTTTCAGGTATATATAGATAGCGGTGTAGATATTTGCATGTTTAAACAGATAGCGGTGTAGATATTTCCATGTTTATACAGATAGCAGTGTTGGTATTTCCATGTTTATACAGATAACGGGGTAGATATTTCCAGGTTTATAAAGATAGCGGTGTAGATATTTCCGTGTTTATGCAGATGCGGTGTTGATAGCTCCATGTTTATGGAGATGGCGGTGTAGATATTTTCATGTTTATAGAGATGGCGGTGAAGATATTTCCATGTTTATAGAGATGGCGGTGTAGATATTTCTAAGTTTATACAGATGGCGGTGTATATATTTCCATGTTTGCACAGATAGCGGTGTAGATATTCCGATGTTTGCACAGATAGTGGTGTAGGTATTTCCATGTTTATATAGATAGCGGCGTAGATATTTGCATGTTTACACAGATAGCGGTGTAGATTTTTCCATCTTTACAGTGAGAGTGGTGTAGATTTTTCCATATTTACACAGATAGCGGTGTAGATATTTGCATGTTAACACACATAGCGGTGTAGATATTTCCATGTTTACGCAGATAGCGTTGTAGATAATTCCATGTTTATACATATGGCGGTGTAGGTATTTCCATGTTTATTGAGATAGCGGTGTAGGTATTTCCATATTTATACAGATAGCGGTGTAGATATTTCCATGTTTATACAGATAGTTGTGTAGATATTTCCATGTTTATACAGATAGCGGTGTAGTTATTTCCATGTTTATTGAGATAGCGGTGTAGGTATTTCCATATTTATACAGATAGCGGTGTAGATATTTCCATGTTTATACAGATAGTGGTGTAGATATTTCTATGTTTATACATATAGCAGTGTAGATATTTCCATGTTTATAGAGATCACGGTGTAGGTAATTCCGTGTTTATAGATATAGCGGTGTAGATATTTCCATGTTAATAGAGACACCGGTGTAGCTATTTCTATGTTTATAGAGATAGCGGTGTAGATATTTCCATGTTTATACAGATGGCTGTGTAGATATTTCCATGTGTATACAGATGGCAGTGTAGATATTTCCATGTTTATACAGATGGCGGTGTAGATATTTCCATGTTTATACAGATGACTGTGTAGACCTTTCCATGTTTTACAGATAGCGATGTAGATATTTCCATGTTAATACAGATAGCGGTGTGGATCTTTCCATGTTTACACAGATCGTGGTGTAAATATTTCCATGTTTATACAGAAAGCGTTGTAGATATTTCCATGTTTATACAGATGGCGGTGAAGATATTTCCAAGTTTATACAGACGGCGGTGTTGATACTTCCATGTTTATACAGAGAGCAGTGTTGATATTTCCATGTTTATACAGATGACTGTGTAGATATTTCCAAATTTTACAGATGGCGTTGTAGATATTTCCATGTTTATAGGGATAGCAGTGTAGATATTTCCATGTTTAGGTAGATGACGGTGTAGGTATTTCCACGTTTATAGAGATAGCGGTGTAGATATTTCCATATTTACATAGACGGTGGTGTAGGTATTTCCATGTTTATACAGAAATCGGTGTAGATATTTCCAAGTTTATACAGATAGTGGTGTACATATTTCCATGTTTATACAGATAGCAGTGTAGATATTTCCATGTTTATAGAGATGGGTGTGTAGATATTTCCATGTTCATACAGATGGCAGTGTAGATATTTCAATGTTTATACAGATAGTTGTGTAGATATTTCCAAGTTTATACAGATAGTGGTGCAGAAATTTCCATCTTTATACAGATAGTTGTGTAGATATTTCCAAGTTTATACAGATAGTGGTGCAGATATTTCCATCTTTATACAGATGTCGGTGTAGATATTTTCAGGTTTATATAGATAGCGGTGTAGATATTTCCATGTTTAAACAGATAGCGGTGTAGATATTTCCATGTTTATACAGATAGTGCTGTTGGTATTTCCATGTTTATACAGATAGCGGTGTAGATATTTCAGGTTTATAAAGATAGCGGTGTAGATACTTCCGTGTTTATGAAGATGGCGGTGTTGATAGTTCCATGTTTATGGAGATGGCGGTGTAGATATTTTCATGTTTATAGAGATGGCGGTGAGGATATTTCCATGTATATAGAGATGGCGGTGTAGATATTTCTAAGTTTATACAGATGGCGGTGTATATATTTTCATGTTTGCACAGATAGCGGTGTAGATATTCCGATGTTTGCACAGATAGTGGTGTAGGTATTTCCATGTTTATATAGATAGCGGTGTAGATATTTGCATGTTTACACAGATAGCGGTGTAGATTTTTCCATCTTTACACTGAGAGTGGTGTAGATTTTTCCATATTTACCCAGATAGCGGTGTAGATATTTCCATGTTTACACACATAGCGGTGTAGATATTTCCATGTTTACGCAGATAGCCTTGTAGATAATTCCATGTTTATACATATGGCGGTGTATGTATTTCCATGTTTATGCATATGGTGGTGAAGATATTTCCATGTTTATACAGATAGTGGTGTGCATATTTCCATGTTTATACAGATAGCAGTGGAGATATTTCCATGTTTATACCAATAGCGGTGTAGATATATCCATGTTTATAGACATAGCGGTGTTGATATTTCCATGTTTATACCGATAGCGATGTAGACATTTCCATGTTTATAGAGATGGCTGTGTAGATATTTCCATATTTATACAGAGGGCTGTGTAGATATTTCCATGATTATGCAGATGGCAGTGTAGATATTTCCATGTTTACAGATATGATTGTGTAGAGATTTCCTTGTTAATACAGGTAGCAGTGTAGATATTTCCATCTATATACAGATAGTGGTGTAGTTAATTCCATGTTTATTGGGATAGCGGTGTAGATATTTCCATATTTATACAGATAGCGGTGTAGATATTTCCATGTTTATACAGATAATTGTGTAGATATTTCCATGTTTATACAGACAGCGGTGTAGTTATTTCCATGTTTATTGAGATAGCGGTGTAGTTATTTCCATATTTATACAGATAGCGGTGTAGATATTTCCATGTTTATACAGATAGTGGTGTAGATATTTCCCTGTTTATACATATAGTAGTGTAGATATTTCCATGTTTATAGAGATCGCGGTGTAGGTATTTCCGTGTTTATAGAGATAGCGGTGTAGATATTTCCATGTTAATAGAGACACTGGTGTAGCTATTTCCATGTTTATAGAGATAGCGGTGTAGTTATTTCCATGTTTATACATATGGCTGTGTAGATATTTCCATGTGTATACAGATGGCAGTGTAGATATTTCCATGTTTATACAGATGGTGGTGTAGATATTTCCATGTTTATACAGATGACTGTGTAGACCTTTCCATGTTTTACAGATAGCGATGCAGATATTTCCATGTTAATACAGATAGCGGTGTGGATCTTTCCATGTTTACACAGATCGTGGTGTAAATATTTCCATGTTTATACAGAAAGCGTTGTAGATATTTCCATGTTTATACAGATGGCGGTGTAGATATTTCCAAGTTTATACAGTCGGCGGTGTTGATACTTCCATGTTTATACAGAGAGCAGTGTTGATATTTCCATGTTTATACAGATGACTGTGTAGATATTTCCATATTTTACAGATGGCATTGTCGATATTTCCATGTTTATAGGGATAGCGGTGTAGATATTTCCATGTTTATGTAGATGACGGTGTAGGTATTTCCATGTTTATACAGATAGCGGTGTAGATATTTCCATATTTATATAGATGGTGGTGTAGGTATTTCCATGTTTATACAGAAATCGGTGTAGATATTTCCAAGTTTATACAGATAGCGGTGTAGATATTTCCATGTTTATACAGATCGTTGTGTATATATATCCATGTTTATACAGATAGCGGTGTAGATATTTCCATGTTTATACAGATGGTGTTGTAGATATTTCCATATTTATACAGATGGTGGTGTTGATTCTTCCATGTTTATACAGATGGTGGTGTTGATATTTCCATGTTTATACAGATGGCAGTGTAGATATTTCCATGTTTATACAGATGGCGGTGTAGTTATTTCCATGTTTATACAGATGGCGGTATAGATATTTCCATGTTTATACAGATGGCAGTGTAGATATTTCCATGTTTATAGAGATGGTTGTGTAGATATTTCCATGTTTATACAGATGGCTGTGTAAATATTTGCATGTTTATGCAGACGGCGGTGTAGATATTTCCATGTTTATAAAGATAGTGGTGTAGATATTTCCATGTTTATAGAGATAACGGTGTAGATATTTCCATACTTATACAGATAGCGGTGTAAATATTTCCATGTTTATACAGATGGCGGTGTAGGTATTTCCATGTTTATGCAGATGGCGGTGTATATATTTCCATGTTTATACAGATAGTGGTGTACATATTTCCATGTTAATACAGATAGCATTGTAGATATTTCTATGTTTACAGAGACAGCAGTGTAGATATTTCAATGTTTATACAGATAGTTGTGTAGATATTTCCAAGTTTATACAGATAGTGGTGCAGATATGTCCATCTTTATACAGATGTCGGTGTAGATATTTTCAGGTTTATAAAGATAGCGGTGTAGATATTTCCATGTTTAAACAGATAGCAGTGTAGATATTTCCATATTTATACAGATAGCGGTGTTGGTATTTCCATGTTCATACAGATAGCGGTGTAGATATTTCAGGTTTATAAAGATAGCGGTGTAGATATTTCCGTGTTTATGCAGATGGCGGTGTTGATAGTTCCTTGTTTATGGAGATGGCGGTGTAGATATTTTCATGTTTATAGAGATGGCGGTGAAGATATTTCCATGTTTATAGAGATGGAGGTGTATATATTTCCATGTTTGCACAGATAGCGGTGTAGATATTCCGATGTTTGCACAGATAGTGGTGTAGGTATTTCCATGTTTATATAGATAGCGGTGTAGATATTTGCATGTTTACACAGATAGCGGTGTAGATTTTTCCATCTTTACACTGAGAGTGGTGTAGATTTTTCCATATTTACCCAGATAGCGGTGTAGATATTTCCATGTTTACACACATAGCAGTGTAGATATTTCCATGTTTACAAAGATAGCGTTGTAGATAATTCCATGTTTATACATATGGCGGTGTAGGTATTTCCATGTTTATGCATATGGCGGTGAATATATTTCCATGTTTGTACAGATAGTGGTGTGCATATTTCCATGTTTATACAGATAGTAATGGAGATATTTCCATGTTTATACCAATTGCGGTGTAGATATACCCAAGTTTATACACATAGCGGTGTAGATATTTCCATGTTTATACAGATAGCGATGTAGACATTTCCATGTTTATAGAGATGGCTGTGTAGATATTTCCATGTTAATACAGAGGGCTGTGTAGATATTTCCATGATTATGCAGATGGCAGTGTTGATATTTCCATGTTTACAGAGACGATTGTGTAGAGATTTCCATGTTAATACAGGTAGCAGTGTAGATATTTCCATGTAAATAGAGATACCGGTGTAGTTATTTCCATGTTAACAGAGATAGCGATGTAGATATTTCCATATTTATACAGATGGCGGTTTAGATATTACCTTGTTGTTGTAGATGGCGGTGTTGATATCTACATGTTTATAGATATGGCGGTGAATGTATTTCCATGTTTATAGAGATAGTGGTATAGATATTTCCATGTTTATAGAGATAGAGGAGTAGGTATTTCCATGTTTATAGTGATAGCGGTGTAGATGTTTCCATGTTTATACAGCTCGCGGTGTAGATATTTACATCTTTATACAGATGGCAGTGTAGATATTTCAATGATTATAGAGACGCGTTGTAGATACTTCCACGTTGATGGAGATGGCAGTGTAGATATTTTCATGTTTATAGAGATGGCGGTGTAGATATTTCCATGTTTATAGAAATAGTGATGTAAATATTTCCATGTTTATAGAGATAGCGGTTTAGGTATTTCCATGTTTATAGAGATAGCGCTGTAGTTATTTCCATGTTTATACAGACAGCGGTGTAGATACTTCCATGTGTATACAAATGGCAGTGTAGATATTTCCATGTTTATAAAGATGGTGATGTAGATATTTCCATGTTAATACAGATGACTGTGTAGATATTTCGATGTTTTTACAGATGGCGGTGTAGATATTTCCATGTTTATAGAGATAGCGGTGTAGATATTTCCCTGTTTATATAGATGGTGGTGTTGGTATTTCCATGCTTATACACATAGCCGTCTAGTTATTTCCATGTTTATACAGCTCGCGGTGTACATATTTACATCTTTTACAGATTACAGTGTAGATATTTCCATGTTTATAGAGATACCGGTTTAGTTATTCTCATGTTTATACAGAGAGAGGTGTAGACATTTCCATGTTTATAGAGAATGGGGTGTAGATATTTCCATATTTAAAGACAGAGCGGTGTAGGTATTTCCATATTTATACATATAGCGGTGTAGATATTTCCATGTTCATACAGATAGTCTTGTAGATATTTCCATGTTTATGAAGATAATGGTGCAGATATTTCCATGTTTATAGAGATAGCGGTGTAGATATTTCCATGATTATACATGCAGCGGTGTACAAATATCCAGGTTTATACAGATCGCGGTGTAGATATTTCCATCTTTGTACAGATGGCAGTGTAGATATTTCCATGTTTATACAGATAGCGGTGTAGATATTTCCATGTTTATATAGTTCGCAGTGTAGATATTTGCATCTTTATACAGATGGCAATGTAGATAGTTCCATGTTTATAGAGATAGCGGTGTAGATATTTCCATGTTTATACAGATGGCTGTGTAGACATTTCCATGTGTATACAGATGGCAGTGCAGATATTTCCATGTTTAAAGAGATGGTGGTGTAGTTATTTCCATGTTTATACGGATGACTGTGTAGATATTTCCAATTTTATACTGATCGCGGTGTAGATATTTCCATCTTTCTACACATGGCAGTGTAGATATTTCCATGTTTATACAGACGGCGGTGTAGATATTTCCATTTTTATATAGATGGCGGTGTAGATACTTCCTTGTTTATGTAGATGGGGTAGATATTTCCATGTTTATAGAGATGGCGGTGTATATATTTGTATGTTTAGACAGACAGCGGTGTAGTTATTTCCATGTTTATACAGATAGCGGTGTAGATATTTCCATGTTTATACAGATAGCGGTGTAGATATTTCCATGTTTATACCGATAGTGGTGTAGAAATTTCCATGTTTATAAAGCTCACAGTGTAGATATACACATCTTTGTATAGATGGCAGTGTAGATATTTCCATGTTTATAAAGATGGCAGTGTAGATATTTCCATTTTTACTGATGGCGGTGTAGATAGTTCCATGATTATGGAGATGGCGGTGTAGATAATTCAATGATTATGGAGATGGCAGTGTAGATATTTTCATGTTTATATAGATATCGGTGTAGATATTTCCATGTTTATAGCTATAGCGGTGTAGATATTTCCATGTTTTAGATATAGCGGTGTGGGTATTTCCATGTTTATAGAGATAGCGGTGTAGATATTTCCATGTTTATACAGATGACTGTGTAGATATTTCCATGTGTATACAGATGGCAGTGTAGATATTTCCATGTTTATTCAGATGTTGGTGTAGATAATTCCATGTTTATTCAGATGACTGTGTAGATATTTCCATGTCTTTACAGATGGCGGTGTAGATATTTCCTTGTTTATGTAGATGGCGGTGTAGGTATTTCCATGTTTATAGAGATGGCAGTGTATATATTTAAATGTTTATAGAGATAGCGGTGTAGTTATTTCCATGTTTAAAGAGATAGCGGTTTAGATATTTCCATGTATATATAGATAGAGGTGTAGATATTTCCATGTTTTTACAGATACCGGTGTTGGTATTTCCATGTTTATACAGATAGCGGTGTAGATATTTCCGTTTTTATACAGCTCGCGGTGTAGATATTTCCATCTTTCTACAGATGGCAGTGTAGATATTTCCATGTTTATACAGATAGTGGTGTAGATATTTCCATGTTTATAGAGATGGTGGTGTATATAGTTCCATGTCTATGCAGATAGTGGTGTAGATATTTCCATGTTTATACAGATAGCGGTATAGATATTTCCATATTTACAGATATAGCGGTGTAGAAATTTCCGTGTTTGCACAGATTCCAGTGAAGATATTTCCACCTTTACACAGATAGCAGTATACATATATCCATGTTTACACAGATAGCTGTGTAGATATTTCCATGTTTACACAGATAGCGTTGTAGAAATTTCCATGTTTATACAGATAGCAGTGTAGAAATTTCCATGTTTATAAAGATAGCGGTGTAGATATTTCCTTGTTTATACAGATAGTTGTGTAGACCTTTCCATCTTTATAGAGATAGCGGTTGAGATATTTCCATGTTTATACAGATAGCGGTGGAGATATTTCCATGTTTATACAGACGGCGGTGTAGATATTTCCATGTTTATTCAGATAGCGGTGTAGATATTACCAAGTTTATTCAGATAGCGGTGTACATATTTCCATGTTTATGCAGACAGCTGTGTAGATATTTCCATGTTTATGTAGACCGTGCTGTAGATGTTGCCATGTTTATACAGAGAGCGGTGTAGTTATTTCCATGTTTATATAGATCATGGTTTAGATATTTCCAGGTTTATACAGATAGCGTTTTGGATATTTCCATGTTTACACCAGCGGCGGTGTAGATAGTTCCATGTTTATGGAGATGGCGGTGTAGATATTTTCATGTGTATAGAGATTGCGGCGTAGATATTTCCATGTTTATAGAGATAGCGGTGTAGGTATTTCCATGTGTATGGAGATAGTGGTATAGATGTTTGCTTGTTTATACTGATGTCTGTGTAGATATTTCCATGTGTATACAGATGACAATGTAGGTACTTCCATGTTTATAGAGAAGTTGGTGTAGATATTTCCATGGTTATACAGATGACTGTGTAGATATTTCCATGTTTATACAGATGGCGGTGTAGATATTTTCATGTTTATAGAGATAGCAGTGCAGATATTACCATGGTTACAAAGATAGCGGTGTAGACATTTCCATGTTTACACAGACAGCGGTGTAGATATATCCATGTTTACACAGATAGCGTTGTAGATATTTTCAAGTTTACAGAGATAACAGTTTAGATATTTCCATGAATACACAGATAGCGTTGTAGATATTTCCATGTTTAGAGAGATAGCGGTTTAAAAATTTCCATGTTTATACAGATAGCGTAGACATTTCCATGTTTACAGAGATAGCGGTGTAGATATTTCAATATTTAAAGAGATAGCAGTGTAGTTATTTCCATGTTTATACAGATAGCGTTGTAGATATTTCCATGTTCATACAGACAGTGGTGTAGATATTTCCATGTTTATGAAGATCGTGGTGTAGATATTTCCATGTTTATTCAGGTACTGATGTAGAAATTTCCATGTTTATACAGCTCGCTGTGTAGATATTTCCATTTTTCTGCAATTTGTAGTGTAGATATTTCCATGTTTTTACAGATAGCGGTGTAGATATTTCCATGTTTACACAGCTCACGTTGTAGATATTTCCATCTTTATTCAGATGGCAGTTTAGATATTTCCATGTTTTTACAGATAGCGCTGCAGATATTTCCATGTATATAGAGATAGCGGTGTAGATATTTCCATGTTTATATACATAGCGGTGTAGATATTTCCATGTTTATAGAGATAGCGGTGTAGATATTTCCATATTCATACATAGAGTGGTGTAGATATTTCCATGTTTATACAGATAGCGGTGTAGATATTTCCATGTTTATACAGATAGCGGTGTATGTATTTGTTTATACAGAACATGGTGTAGATATTTCCATGTTTATACAGATAGCGTTTTAGATTTTTCCATGATTATACAGATAGCGGTGTAGATATTTCCATGTTTACACAGATCGCGGTGTAGATATTTCCATGTATAAACAGATGGCTTTGTAGATATTTCCATATTTTTACATACTGCAGTGTAGATATTTCCATGTTTATAGAGATACCGGTGTACATATTTCCATGTTTATACAGATAGCGGTGTAGATATTTCCATGTTTATAGAGACAGCGGTGTAGATATTTCCATGTTTATGGAGATAGCGCTGTAGATATGTCCATTTTAATAGGAATAGCGGTGTAGGTATTTCCATGTTTATAGAGATAGCTGTGTAGATATTTCCATGTTTATACAGATTAGTGTGTAGATATTTCCATGTTTATATAGATAGCGGTGTAGATATTTCCATGTTAATACAGACAGTGGTGTAGATATTCCCATGTTTAAACACATAGCGTTGTTGATATTTCCATGTTTATAGAGATAGCAGTTTAGATATTTCCTTGTTTACACAGATAGCTTTGTAGATATTTCCATGTTTATAGAGATAGCAGTTTAGATATTTCCATACTTATACAGATAGCGGTGTAGGCATTCCCATGTTTATAGAGAGAGCGGTGTAGATATTTCCATATTAGAAGAGATAACGGTGTAGATATTTCCAGGTTTATACAGATTGCGGTGTACATATTTCCATGTTCATAGAGATAGTGGTGTAGATATTTCCATGTTTATGAAAATCATGGTGTAGATATTTCCATGTTTGTAGAGATAGCGGTGTAGATATTTACATGTTTATACAGGTAGCGGTGTAGAAATTTCCATGTTTATACAGATCACGGTGTAGATATTTCCATCTTTCTACAGATGGCAGTGTTGATATTTCCATGTTTATACAGATAGCGGTGTAGATATTTCAATGTTTATACAGCTCGCAGTGTAGATATTTCCATCTTTATACTGATGGCAGTGTAGATATTTCCATGTTTATACAGATAGTGGTGTAGATATTTCCATGTTTATACAGATGGCGGTGTATATACTTCCATGTTTATGGAGATGTCGGTGTAGGTATTTTCATGTTTATAGAGATGGAGGTGTAGATATTTCCATGTTTGTAGAGATAGCGGTGTAGATATTTCCATGTTTATACAGATGGCTGTGTAGATATTTCCATCTGTATACAGATGGCAGTGCAGATATTTCCATTTTTATCGAGATGGTTGTGTAGAAATTTCCTTGTATATACAGATGACTGTGTAGATAATTCCATGTTTATACAGATCGCGGTGGAGATATTTACATTTTTCTACAGATGGTAGTGCAGATATTTCCATGTTTATACAGATGGCTGTGTGGATATTTCCATGTGTATATAGATGGCGGTGTAGATATTTCCTTGTTTATGTAGATGGCGGTGTAGATATTTCCATGTTTATAGAGATGGTGGTGTAGATATTTCCATGTTTATACAGATGGCAGTGTAGGTATTTCCATGTTTATAGAGATGGTTGTGTAGATATTTCCATGTTTATACAGATGGCTGTGTAAATATTTGCATGTTTATGCAGACGGCGGTGTAGATATTTCCATGTTTATAAAGATAGTGGTGTAGATATTTCCATGTTTATAGAGATAATGGTGTAGATATTTCCATACTTATACAGATAGCGGTGTAAATATTTCCATGTTTATACAGATGGCGGTGTAGGTATTTCCATGTTTATGCAGATGGCGGTGTATATATTTCCATGTTTATACAGATAGTGGTGTACATATTTCCATGTTAATACAGATAGCATTGTAGATATTTCTATGTTTACAGAGACAGCAGTGTAGATATTTCAATGTTTATACAGATAGTTGTGTAGATATTTCCAAGTTTATACAGATAGTGGTGCAGATATTTCCATCTTTATACAGATGTCGGTGTAGATATTTTCAGGTTTATATAGATAGCGGTGTAGATATTTCCATGTTTAAACAGATAGCAGTGTAGATATTTCCATATTTATACAGATAGCGGTGTTGGTATTTCCATGTTCATACAGATAGCTGTGTAGATATTTCAGGTTTATAAAGATAGCGGTGTAGATATTTCCGTGTTTATGCAGATGGCGGTGTTGATAGTTCCTTGTTTATGGAGATGGCGGTGTAGATATTTTCATGTTTATAGAGATGGCGGTGAAGATATTTCCATGTTTATAGAGATGGAGGTGTATATATTTCCATGTTTATAGAGATGGCGGTGAAGATATTTCCATGTTTATAGAGATGGCGGTGTATATATTTCCATGTTTGCACAGATAGCGGTGTAGATATTCCGATGTTTGCACAGATAGTGGTGTAGGTATTTCCATATTTACCCAGATAGCGGTGTAGATATTTCCATGTTTACACACATAGCAGTGTAGATATTTCCATGTTTACAAAGATAGCGTTGTAGATAATTCCATGTTTATACATATGGCGGTGTAGGTATTTCCATGTTTATGCATATGGCGGTGAATATATTTCCATGTTTGTACAGATAGTGGTGTGCATATTTCCATGTTTATACAGATAGTAATGGAGATATTTCCATGTTTATACCAATTGCGGTGTAGATATATCCAAGTTTATAGACATAGCGGTGTAGATATTTCCATGTTTATACAGATAGCGATGTAGACATTTCCATGTTTATAGAGATGGCTTTGTAGATATTTCCATGTTAATACAGAGGGCTGTGTAGATATTTCCATGATTATGCAGATGGCAGTGTTGATATTTCCATGTTTACGGAGACGATTGTGTAGAGATTTCCATGTTAATACAGGTAGCAGTGTAGATATTTCCATGTAAATAGAGATACCGGTGTAGTTATTTCCATGTTAACAGAGATAGCGATGTAGATATTTCCATATTTATACAGATGGCGGTGTAGATATTACCTTGTTTTTGTAGATGGAGGTGTTGATATCTCCATGTTTATAGATATGGCGGTGAATGTATTTCCATGTTTATAGAGATAGTGGTATAGATATTTCCATGTTTATAGAGATAGAGGAGTAGGTATTTCCATGTTTATAGTGATAGCGGTGTAGATGTTTCCATGTTTATACAGCTCGCGGTGTAGATATTTACATCTTTATACAGATGGCAGTGTAGATATTTCAATGATTATAGAGACGGCGTTGTAGATACTTCCACGTTGATGGAGATGGCAGTGTAGATATTTTCATGTTTATAGAGATGGCGGTGTAGATATTTCCATGTTTATAGAAATAGTGATGTAAATATTTCCATGTTTATAGAGATAGCGGTTTAGGTATTTCCATGTTTATAGAGATAGCGGTGTAGTTATTTCCATGTTTATACAGACAGCGGTGTAGATATTTCCATGTGTATACAAATGGCAGTGCAGATATTTCCATGTTTATAAAGATGGTGATGTAGATATTTCCATGTTAATACAGATGACTGTGTAGATATTTCGATGTTTTTACAGATGGCGGTGTAGATATTTCCATGTTTATAGAGATAGCGGTGTAGATATTTCCCTGTTTATATAGATGGTGGTGTTGGTATTTCCATGCTTATACACATAGCCGTCTAGTTATTTCCATGTTTATACAGCTCGCGGTGTACATATTTACATCTTTTACAGATTACAGTGTAGATATTTCCATGTTTATAGAGATACCGGTTTAGTTATTCTCATGTTTATACACAGAGAGGTGTAGACATTTCCATGTTTATAGAGAATGGGGTGTAGATATTTCCATATATAAAGACAGAGCGGTGTAGATATTTCCATATTTATACATATAGCGGTGTAGATATTTCCATGTTCATACAGATAGTCTTGTAGATATTTCCATGTTTATGAAGATAATGGTGCAGATATTTCCATGTTTATAGAGATAGCGGTGTAGATATCTCCATGATTATACATGCAGCGGTGTACAAATATCCAGGTTTATACAGATCGCGGTGTAGATATTTCCATCTTTGTACAGATGGCAGTGTAGATATTTCCATGTTTATACAGATAGCGGTGTAGATATTTCCATGTTTATATAGCTCGCAGTGTAGATATTTGCATCTTTATACAGATGGCAGTGTAGATAGTTCCATGTTTATAGAGATAGCGGTGTAGATATTTCCATGTTTATACAGATGGCTGTGTAGACATTTCCATGTGTATACAGATGGCAGTGCAGATATTTCCATGTTTAAAGAGATGGTGGTGTAGTTATTTCCATGTTTATACGGATGACTGTGTAGATATTTCCAATTTTATACAGATCGCGGTGTAGATATTTCCATCTTTCTACAGATGGTGGTGTAATTATTTCCATGTTTATACGGATGACTGTGTAGATATTTCCAATTTTATACAGATCGCGGTGTAGATATTTCCATCTTTCTACAGATGGCAGTGTAGATATTTCCATGTTTATACAGACGGCGGTGTAGATATTTCCATTTTTATATAGATGGCGGTGTAGATACTTCCTTGTTTATGTAGATGGCGGGGTAGATATATCCATGTTTATAGAGATGGCGGTGTACATATTTGTATGTTTAGACAGACAGCGGTGTAGTTATTTCCATGTTTATACAGATAGCGGTGTAGATATTTCCATGTTTATACAGATAGCGGTGTAGATATTTCCATGTTTATACCGATAGCGGTGTAGAAATTTCCATGTTTATAAAGCTCACAGTGTAGATATACACATCTTTGTATAGATGGCAGTGTAGATATTTCCATGTTTATAAAGATGGCAGTGTAGATATTTCCATTTTTACAGATGGCGGTGTAGATAGTTCCATGATTATGGAGATGGCGGTGTAGATAATTCAATGATTATGGAGATGGCAGTGTAGATATTTTCATGTTTATAGAGATATCGGTGTAGATATTTCCATGTTTATAGCTATAGCGGTGTAGATATTTCCATGTTTTAGATATAGCGGTGTGGGTATTTCCATGTTTATAGAGATAGCGGTGTAGATATTTCCATGTTTATACAGATGACTGTGTAGATATTTCCATGTGTATACAGATGGCAGTGTAGATATTTCCATGTTTATTCAGATGTTGGTGTAGATAATTCCATGTTTATTCAGATGACTGTGTAGATATTTCCATGTCTTTACAGATGGCGGTGTAGATATTTCCTTGTTTATGTAGATGGCGGTGTAGGTATTTCCATGTTTATAGAGATGGCAGTGTATATATTTAAATGTTTATAGAGATAGCAGTGTAGTTATTTCCATGTTTAAAGAGATAGCGGTTTAGATATTTCCATGTATATATAGATAGAGGTGTAGATATTTCCATGTTTTTACAGATACCGGTGTTGGTATTTCCATGTTTATACAGATAGCGGTGTAGATATTTCCGTTTTTATACAGCTCGCGGTGTAGATATTTCCATCTTTCTACAGATGGCAGTGTAGATATTTCCATGTTTATACAGATAGTGGTGTAGATATTTCCATGTTTATAGAGATGGTGGTGTATATAGTTCCATGTCTATGCAGATAGTGGTGTAGATATTTCCATGTTTATACAGATAGCGGTATAGATATTTCCATATTTACAGATATAGCGGTGTAGAAATTTCCATGTTTGCACAGATTCCAGTGAAGATACTTCCACCTTTACACAGATAGCAGTATACATATATCCATGTTTACACAAATAGCTGTGTAGATATTTCCATGTTTACACAGATAGCGTTGTAGAAATTTCCATGTTTATACAGATAGCAGTGTAGAAATTTCCATGTTTATAAAGATAGCGGTGTAGATATTTCCTTGTTTATACAGATAGTTGTGTAGACCTTTCCATCTTTATAGAGATAGCGGTTGAGATATTTCCATGTTTATACAGATAGCGGTGGAGATATTTCCATGTTTATACAGACGGCGGTGTAGATATTTCCATGTTTATTCAGATAGCGGTGTAGATATTTCCAAGTTTATTCAGATAGCGGTGTACATATTTCCATGTTTATGCAGACAGCTGTGTAGATATTTGCATGTTTATGTAGACTGTGCTGTAGATGTTGCCATGTTTATACAGAGAGCGGTGTAGTTATTTCCATGTTTATATAGATCATGGTTTAGATATTTCCAGGTTTATACAGATAGCGTTTTGGATATTTCCATGTTTACACCAGCGGCGGTGTAGATATTTCCATGTTTATGGAGATGGCGGTGTAGATATTTTCATGTGTATAGAGATTGCGGCGTAGATATTTCCATGTTTATAGAGATAGCGGTGTAGGTATTTCCATGTGTATGGAGATAGCGGTATAGATGTTTGCTTGTTTATACTGATGTCTGTGTAGATATTTCCATGTGTATACAGATGACAATATAGGTACTTACATGTTTATAGAGAAGTTGGTGTAGATATTTCCATGGTTATACAGATGACTGTGTAGGTATTTCCATGTTTATACAGATGGCGGTGTAGATATTTTCATGTTTATAGAGATAGCAGTGCAGATATTACCATGGTTACAAAGATAGCGGTGTAGATATTTCCATGTTTATACAGACAGCGGTGTAGATATTTCCATGTTTACACAGATAGCGTTGTAGATATTTTCAAGTTTACAGAGATAACAGTTTAGATATTTCCATGAATACACAGATAGCGTTGTTGATATTTCCATGTTTAGAGAGATAGCAGTTTAGAAATTTCCATGTTTATACAGATAGCGTAGACATTTCCATGTTTACAGAGATAGCGGTGTAGATATTTCAATATTTAAAGAGATAGCAGTGTAGTTATTTCCATGTTTATACAGATAGCGTTGTAGATATTTCCAGGTTCATACAGACAGTGGTGTAGATATTTCCATGTTTATGAAGATCGTGGTGTAGATATTTCCATGTTTATTCAGGTACTGATGTAGAAATTTCCATGTTTATACAGCTCGCTGTGTAGATATTTCCATTTTTCTGCAATTTGTAGTGTAGATATTTCCATGTTTATACAGATAGCGGTGTAGATATTTCCATGTTTACACAGCTCACGTTGTAGATATTTCCATCTTTATTCAGATGGCAGTTTAGATATTTCCATGTTTTTACAGATAGCGCTGTAGATATTTCCATGTTTATAGAGATAGCGGTGTAGATATTTCCATGTTTATATACATAGCGGTGTAGATATTTCCATGTTTATAGAGATAGCGGTGTAGATATTTCCATATTCATACATAGAGTGGTGTAGATATTTCCATGTTTATACAGATAGCGGTGTAGATATTTCCATGTTTATACAGATAGCGGTGTATGTATTTGTTTATACAGAACATGGTGTAGATATTTCCATGTTTATACAGATAGCGTTTTAGATTTTTCCATGATTATACAGATAGCGGTGTAGATATTTCCATGTTTACACAGATCGCGGTGTAGATATTTCCATGTATAAACAGATGGCTTTGTAGATATTTCCATATTTTTACATACTGCAGTGTAGATATTTCCATGTTTATAGAGATACCGGTGTACATATTTCCATGTTTATACAGATAGCGGTGTAGATATTTCCATGTTTATACAGACAGCGGTGTAGATATTTCAATGTTTATGGAGATAGCGCTGTAGATATGTCCATTTTAATAGGAATAGCGGTGTAGGTATTTCCATGTTTATAGAGATAGCTGAGTAGATATTTCCATGTTTATACAGATTAGTGTGTAGATATTTCCATGTTTATATAGATAGCGGTGTAGATATTTCCATGTTAATACAGACAGTGGTGTAGATATTTCCATGTTTAAACACATAGCGTTGTTGATATTTCCATGTTTATAGAGATAGCAGTTTAGATATTTCCTTGTTTACACAGATAGCTTTGTAGATATTTCCATGTTTATAGAGATAGCAGTTTAGATATTTCCATACTTATACAGATAGCGGTGTAGGCATTCCCATGTTTATAGAGAGAGCAGTGTAGATATTTCCATATTAGAAGAGATAACGGTGTAGATATTTCCAGGTTTATACAGATTGCGGTGTACATATTTCCATGTTCATAGAGATAGTGGTGTAGATATTTCCATGTTTATGAAAATCATGGTGTAGATATTTCCATGTTTGTAGAGATAGCGGTGTAGATATTTACATGTTTATACAGGTAGCGGTGTAGAAATTTCCATGTTTATACAGATCACGGTGTAGATATTTCCATCTTTCTACAGATGGCAGTGTTGATATTTCCATGTTTATACAGATAGCGGTGTAGATATTTCAATATTTATACAGCTCGCAGTGTAGTTATTTCCATCTTTATACTGATGGCAGTGTAGATATTTCCATGTTTATACAGATAGTGGTGTAGATATTTCCATGTTTATACAGATGGCGGTGTATATACTTCCATGTTTATGGAGATGTCGGTGTAGGTATTTTCATGTTTATAGAGATGGAGGTGTAGATATTTCCATGTTTGTAGAGATAGCGGTGTAGATATTTCCATGTTTATACAGATGGCTGTGTAGATATTTCCATCTGTATACAGATGGCAGTGCAGATATTTCCATTTTTATCGAGATGGTTGTGTAGATATTTCCTTGTATATACAGATGACTGTGTAGATAATTCCATGTTTATACAGATCGCGGTGGAGATATTTACATTTTTCTACAGATGGGAGTGCAGATATTTCCATGTTTATACAGATGGCTGTGTGGATATTTCCATGTGTATATAGATGGCGGTGTAGATATTTCCTTGTTTATGTAGATGGCGGTGTAGATATTTCCATGTGTATAGAGATGGTGGTGTAGATATTTCCATGTTTATACAGATAGCGTTGTAGATATTTCCATGTTCATACAAATAGAGGTGTAGATATTTCCATGTTTATACAGATAGTGGAGTAGATATTTCCATGTTTATACAGCCTGCGGTGTAGATATATACATCTTTATATAGATGGCAGTGTAGATATTTTAGTGTTTATACAGATGGCGGTGTAGATATTTCCATTTTTATACAGATGGCGGTGTAGATCGTTTCATGATTATGTAGATGCTAGTGTAGATATTTTCATGTTTATACAGATGGCGGTGTAGATATTTCCATGTTTATAGAGATAAAGTTGTAGATATTTCCAAATTTGTAGAGATAGCCGTGCAGGTATTTCCATGTTTATAGAGATAGCGGTGTAGATATTTCCATGTTCATACAGATGGCTGTGTAGATATTTCCATGTGTATACAGATGGCAGTGTAGATATTTCCATCTTTATACAGATGGTGGTGTAGATAATTCCATGTTTATTCAGATGACTATGTAGATATTTCCATGTTTTTACAGATGGCGGTGTAAATATTTCCATGTTTAGAGATAGCGGTGTAGATATTTCCATGTTTATATAGATGGCGTTGTTGAAATTTCCTTGTTTATGTAGATGGCGGTGTAGGTATTTCCATGTTGACAGAGATGGCGGTGAATATATTTCCACGTTTATAGAGATAGCGCTGTAGCTATTTCCATGTTTATTGAGATAGTGATGTCAGTATTTCCATGTTTATAGAGATAGCGGTGTTGATATTTCCATGTTTATACTGCTCGTGGTTTAGATATTTGCATCTTTTTAGAGATGGCAGTGTAGATATTTCAATGTTTATACATACAGCGGTGTAGCTATTTCCATGTTTATACAGATAGCGGTGTAGATATTTCCATGTTTTTACAGATATTGGTGTAGATATTTCCATGTTTATACAGCGCGCGGTTTAGATATTTGCATGTTTTTAGAGATGGCAGTGTAGATATTTCAATGTTTATACAGACAGCGGTGTAGATATTTCCAGGTTTATATAGATAGCATGGTAGATATTTCCATGTATATACAGATGGCGGTGTAGATATTTCCATGTTTATGCAGTTAGCGGTGAAGCTATTTCCATGTTTATACAGATAGCGGTGTAGTTATTTCCATGTTTACAGAAATATCGGTGTTGATATTTCCATGTTTGCACAGATTGCAATGTACATATTTCCACATTTACACAGATAGCAGTATAGATATTTCCATGTTTACACAGAGAGCTGTGTAGATATTTCTATGTTTACACAGATAGCGTTGTAGATGTTTCCATGTTTATACAGATAGGGGTGTAGATATTTCCATGTTTATAAAGAAAGCGTTGTAGATATTTCCTTGTTTATACAGATAGCAGTGTGGATTTTTCCATGTTTATAGAGATAGCGTTGGAGATATTTCCATGTTTATACAGATAGCGGTGGAGATATTTCCATGTTTATACAGACGGCGGTATAGATATTTCCATGTTTATACAGATAGCGGTGTAGATATTTCCAAGTTTATGCAGATAGCGGTGTACATATTTCAATGTTTATGCAGACAGCTGTGTAGATATTTACATGTTTATAAAGATTTTGGTGTAGATATTTCCATGTTTATACAGATAGCGGTGTAGATATTTCCATGTTTACACAAACGGCCGTTGAGATAGTTCCATGTTTATGGAGACGGCGGTGTAGATATTTTCATGTTTACAGAGCTGGCGGTGTAAATATTTCCATGTTTATAGAGATTGCGGCGTAGATATTTCCATGTTTATGGAGATAGCGGTGTAGCTATTTCCATGTGTATGGAGATAGCGGTGTAGATGTTTCCATGTTTATACTGATGGCTGTGTAGATATTTCCATGTGTATAGAGATGGCAGTGTAGATATTTCCATGTTTATGGAGATGGTGGTGTAGATATTTCCATGTTTATACAGATGATTGTGTAGATATTTCCATGATTATACAGATTGCAGTGTAGATATTTTCATGTTTATAGAGATAGCGGTGTAGATATTACCATGTTTGTACAGATAGCGGTGTAGATATTTCCATGTTTATACAGATAACATTGTAGATATTTCCGTGTTTACACAGATAGCATTGTAGATATTACTAAGTTTATAGAGATAGCAGTTTAGATATTTCCATGTTGACACAGATAGCTTGGTAGATATTTCCATGTTTATAGAGATAGCGGTTTAGTTATTTCCATGTTTATACAGATAGCGGTGTAGACATTTCCATGATTATGGAGATGGTGGTATAGATATTTCCATATTGAAAGAGATAGCGGTGTAGTTATTTCCATGTTGATACATATAGCGTTGTAGATATTTCCATGTTTATACAGATAGTGGTGTAGATATTTCCATGTTTATGAAGATCGTGGTGTAGATATTTCCATGTTTATAGAGATAGCGGTGTAGATATTTCCATGTTTATTCAGGTAGTGGTGTAGAAATTTCCAAGTTTATACAGATCGCGGTGTAGATATTTCCTTCTTTCTACAGACGGCAGTGTAGATATTTCCATGTTTATACAGATAGCGGTGTTGATATTTCCATTTTTATACAACTCGCAATGTATATATTTCCATCTTTATACAGATGGCAGTGTAGATATATCCTTGCTTATACATATAGCGGTGTAGATATTTCTATGTTTATACAGATGGCAGTGTAGACAGTTCCATGTATATGGAGATGGTGGTGTATATATTTTCATGTTTTTAGAGATGGCGGTGGAGGTTTTTCCATGCCTTTACACATAGCGGTTTTGGTATTTCCTTGTTTATACAGATAGCGGTGTAGATATTTCCACGTTTACACAGATAGCATTGTAGATATTTCCATGTTTATAGAGATAGCAGTATAGGTATTTCCATGTTTACACAGATAGCATTGTACATATTTCCATGTTTAGAGAGATAGCGTTGTAGATATTTCCATGTTTATACAGATAGTGGTGTAGACATTTCCATGTTTTTAGAGATAGCGGTGTTGATATCTTCATAGTTAAAGAGTTAGCGGTGTATTTATTTCCATGCTTATACAGATAGTGGTGTAGATATTTCCATGTTTATACAGATAGCGGTGTAGATATTTCCATGTTTATAGAGATAGCGGTGTGCATATTTCTATATTTATACATATAGTGGTGTAGATATTTCCATGCTTATACAGATAGCGGTGTACATATTTCCATGTTTATACAGATAGCGGTGTAGATATTTGTTTCTACAGAACATGGTGTAGATATTTCCATATTTATATAGATAGCGTTTTAGATATTTCCATGTTTATACAGATAGCGCTGTAGATATTTCCATGTTTACACAGATCGCGGTGTAGATATTTCCATATTTATAGAGATAACGATGTACATATTTCCATGTTTATATAGATAGTGGTGTAGATATGTCCATGTTTATTCAGCTCGCGATGTAGATATTTCCATCGTTATACAGATGGCAGTGTAGATATTTCCTTGTTTATACAGATAGAGGTGTGGCTATTTCCATGTTTATGCAGATAGCGGTGAAGATATTGACATGTTTATAGAGATGGCTGTGAAGATATTTCCATGTTTATACAGATGGCAGTGTAGATATTTCCATGTTTAAACAGATAATGGTGTAGTTATTCCCATGTGTATACAGATGACTGTTTAGCTATTTCCATATTTATACACATGGCGGTGTAGATATTTCCATGTTTATTGAGATAGCGGTGTATGTATTTCCATGTGTATAGAGTTACCGGTGTAGATATTTACATGTTTATACAGATGGCTGTGTAGATATTTCCGTGTGTATACAGATGGCAGTGTGGAAATTTCCATGTTTATAGAGATAGTGGTGTAGATATTTCCATGTTTATACAGATAGCGGTGCAGACATTTCCATGTTTATTCAGATGGCGGTGTAGATATATCCATGATTATACAGATGGCGGTGTAGATATTTCAGTGTTTATACAGATAGCGGTGTAGATATTTCCGTGTTTATACAGATAGCGGTGTTGTTATTTCCCTGTTTACACAGATAGCATTGTAGATATTTCCATCTTTGCACAGATTGTGGTGTAGATATTTCCATTTTTTCACAGATAGCAGTGTAGATATTTCCATGTTTACACAGATAGCTCTGTAGATTTTTCCATGTTTACACAGATAGCGTTGTAGATATTTCCATATTTATACAGATTGCAGTGTAGATATTTCCGTGTTTAGACAGATAACCGTGTAGATGTTTCCATGTTTGTGCAGATATCGGTGGAGATATTTCCATGTTTATAGAGATAGCGGTGTAGATATTTCATTGTTTATGTAGATTGCGGTGGAGATATTTCCATGTTTATAGAGATGGCGGTGTATATATTTCCATGTTTATACAGATAGCGGTGTAGCTATTTTCATGTATATAGAGACGGCGGTGTAGATATTTCCTTGTTTGTGTAATTGGCGGTGTAGATATTTCCAAGTTTATAGAGATTGCGGTGTACATATTTCCATGTTAATAGAGATAGCGGTGTAGATATTTCCATGTTTATACAGATAACGGTGTAGATATTTCCATGTTTATACAGATAGCGGTGTAGATATTTACATGTTTATACAGCTCACGGTGTAGATATATACATCTTTATATAGATGGCAGTGTAGATATTTCCATGTTTATACAGATGGCGGTGTAGATATTTCCATGTTTTTACAGATAGCGGTGTAGGTATTTCCATGTTTATACAGAAAGCGGTGTAGATATTTCCACGTTTATGCTGATAGTGGTGTAGATATTTCCACATTTATAGAGATAGCGATGTAGATATTTCCACATTTACAGAGATAGCAGTGTAGATATTTCCATGTTTACAGAGACACCATTGTAGTTATTTCCCCGTTTATAGAGATAGCGGTGTAGATATTTCCATGTTTATAGTGACAGCGTTTTAGATATTTCCACATTTATGGAGATAGGCTTGTAGATATTTCCAAGTTTATGGAGACAGTGGTGTAGATATTTGCATGTTTATAGAGCAGTGGTGTAGATATTTTCATGTTTTTAGAGACAGCGGTGTACATATTTCCATGTTTATACAGAGAGCGGTGTAGATATGTCCATATTTATGCAGACAGCAATGTAGATATTAATATGTTTATAGAGATAGCGGTGTAGATATTTTCATGTTCATACACACAACAGTGTAGATATTTTCATATTTATAGAAATAGCGTTGTAGATATTTCCATGTTTATAGAGATAGCGGTGTAAATATTTCCATGTTTATACAGATAGCGGTGTAAATATTTCCATGATTATACAGATAGCGGTGTAAATATTTTCATGTTTATAGACACAGCGGTGTAGATATTTCCATGTTTATAGACATATTGGTGTAAATATTTCCATGTTTATACAGATAGCCGTGTAAATGTTTACAAGTTTATAGAGATAGCGGAGTAGGTATTCCCACGTTTATACAGATAGCTGTGTAGATATTTCCACGTTTATAGAGATAGCGGTGTAGGTATTTCCACGTTTATACAGATAGCAGTGAAGATACTTCCTCGTTTACACAGATTGCGTTGTAGATATTTCCAGGTTTATACACATAGCGTTGTAGATATTTCCACGTTTATACACATACCGGTGTAGATATTTCCCTGTTTATACAGAGAGCGGTGTAGATATTTCCACGTTTATAGAAATAGCGATGTGGATATTTCCACGTCTGTACAGATAGCGGTGAAGATATTTCCACGTTAATACAGATAACGGTGTAGATATTTCCAGGTTTATAGAGAGAGTGGTGTAGATATTTCCATGTTTATACAGATAGCGTTGTAGATATTTCCATGTTTATACAGTCAGTGGTGTAGATATTTCCATGTTTAAATAGATAGCCGTGTGTATATTTCCATGTTTATACAGACAGCGGTGTAGATATTTCCATGTTTTACAGGTAGTGGTGTAGATATTTCCATGTTTATAGAGATAGCTTTGTAAATATTTCCATGTTTATACAGATAGCGGTGTAAGAATTTCCATGTTTATAGAGATAGCGGTGTAGATATTTCCATGTTTATAGCTATTGCGGTGTAGATATTTCCATCTTCATAGAGATAGCAGTGTGGATATTTCCATATTTATAGAGGTAGCGGTTAAGGTATTCCCATGTTTATGGAGATATCGGTGTAGTTATTTCCATGTTTATAGAGATGGCTGAGTACATATTTCCACGTTTATACAGATAGCGGTGTAAATGTTTACACATTTACAAAGATAGCGGTGTAGATATTTCCACATTTATACAGATAGCGGTTTAGATATTTCCACATTTACAAATATAGCGGTGTAGATATTTCCACGTTTATGCAGATCGCAGTGTACATATTTCCTCGCTTATAGAGATAGCGGTGTAGATATTTCCACGTTTATACAGATAGCAGTATAGATATTTCCAATTTTAGATAGCGGTATAGATATTTCCACGTTTCTACAGATTGTGCTGTAGATATTTCTACGTTTATAGAGGTAGCGGTGTAGATATTTCCATGTTTATACAGATATCGGTGTAGATATTTCCACATTTATACTTATAGCGGTGTAGATATTTCCAGGTTTATAGAGATAGCGGTGCAGATGTTTCCACGTTTATAGAGATAGTGGTGTAGATATCTCCATGTTTATAGAGATAGCGGTGTAGATATTTCCAGGTTTATAGAGATAGCGGTGTAGATATTTCCATGTTTCTAGAGACAGTGGTGTAGATATTTCCATGTTTATAGAGATATCGGTGTAGATATTTCCATGTTTATAGAGACAGTGATGTAGATATTTGCATGTTTATAGAGATAGCGTTGTAGATAATTCCATGTTTATAAAGACAGCGGTGTAGATATTTCCATGTTTATACAGATAGAGGTGTAGATATTTCCATGTTTATAGAGACAGCGGTGGAGTTATTTCCATGTTTATACAGATAGCGGTGTTGATATTTCCTTGCTTATAGAGACAGCGGTGTAGATATTTCCATGTTTTTACAGATAGGGTGTAGGTATTTCCATGTTTATAGAGATAGCGGTGTAGGTATTTCCATGTTTATAGAGATAGCTGTTTACATATTTCCATGTTTTTACAGATAGCGGTGTAAATATTTCTTTGTTTATAGAGATAGCAGTGTAGATATTTCCATGTTTATAGAGACGACGGTTTAAATAGTTCCATGTTTATACAGATAGCGTTGTAAATGTTTACACATTTACAGAGTTAGCGATGTAGATATTTCCACGTTTATACAGAAAGCGGTGTAGATATTTCCACGTTTACAGAGATTTTATGAAACTTTATTTTATGAAGATGAAACAAGTCTTTGGGGTCCCTACCTTATGGCATTTTTTACATTGAGAGTTTTCAAAATACCCCTCCCCTAACCGAAACTCTGACAAATAGAGCCAGGGAAGGCCATGCAAAAAAGGATTCTTGGGATTGTATGCCTGATAACAAAATCTTATCACAGAAGACTGCAAAAAACACAATCTTGCACAAAGCCCATTGCAACTTTGCACACAACAATGCTTCTGAAGGATATTTGCCCAACAACTGCCTGTCCAACCTGGGCCTGGCATCACCTTTGTTATTGATCTTTGTAGCCAAGGATAATCATTTCCAAATGATCATATAATCTTCCTCATTTTTTCTTTTGTCTTCCTTTACCTCCGTGAATATGCATATAGTTTACTCTGGCTTGCCTGTTTCTATTGCAAGGCTCTGTTTCCAAAAGAATATCTTTTTCTTGTGGAGAGCCTCTCTCTGTTTGTTATTAAGTTGATAAGAGAAATGGGAACATTTGAGAGCTCAGGTAAAAGGCCTTAGTCTACAGTGAAACTTTTTTGCACCCTTAGATGCTTACTTCCAGTACAACTTGCAGGTGGGCCTTGAAAAGTTCTTGGAATAAGTTTGAGCTTTGGTCTTCTCCGATTCATTTAGCATAGATTCTCAAAATGTGGTCCCTGGACCCACAGCATCAGCATCACCTGGAGATTGTTAGAAATGCAAATCATCGGGCCTCATTCCAGACCCTCAGCTGGGAACTCTAGGGCCTTAGCCAGACCCTCTGTAGCTGAACAAGCCATCCAGGTGGTTTTGATGCAGCTAAAGTTCTGGAACAACTAATGTAGCCCCATTTGGAAAACTTGGCTCTACAGGCCTCCCTAGCTGGTAAGCTGCTAGCATTTTTTGTTTGTTTGTTTCTTTGTTTTGATACAGGGTCTTGCTCTCTTGACCAGACTGTGACCTCCTGGGTTCAAGGGAGGACTCAGCCTCCTGAGTAGCCGGGACTACAGGTATGTGCCACCACCATGCCCAACTACTTTTTGTATTTTTTTTTTTTTTGTAGGGATGGGGTTTTAGCCCAGGCTAGTCTCAAACTCCTTTACTCAAGCAATCTGCCCACTTTGGCCTCACGAAGTGCTGGGATTATAGGCATGGGCCACCACTCCTGGCCCAAAGTTCATATTTTAACTACTAACCTAAATTATTTTAAAAACAAAAGTCTCCTTGGACTCAAACCAGGTCAGAGTGACATGATCATGTGCCTGTTTTGTGCAGGGTGAAGTGAGAATATTATCTAGGAAATAGCTGAAATGACCTGAGGGTGACAAAGAGGAGCTGTGTTTTCAGCCAAATATCAGAACCAGGGCCACTGCCTGCCACCGAACCCCAGCGGGTCCCCTACTTTGTGTTTATCTGTGGTGGCTACGCTTGCCCACCTGGGTGGGAACCACGAGAATGACTCCAGACTTTTCCAGGGACTGCATTGCAGGGTATTTTTACAATTTATGTGTAGACTTTGTTCGGGTGGAAATGTTATTTTATGAAGACGAAACAAGCAATTGGGGTACCTACCTTATGGCATTTTTTATATTGAGAGTGTAAAAAATACCCCTCCCCTAACCAAAACCCTGACAAATAGAGCCAGGGAAGGCCATGCAAAAAAGGATTCTTGGGATTATATGCCTGATAACAAAAACTTATCACAGAAGACTGCAAAAAACACAATCTTACACAAAGCCCATTGCAACTTTGCACACAACAATGCTTCTGAAGGATATTTGCCCAACAACTGCCTGTGCAACCTGGGCCTGGCATCACCTTTGTTATTGATCTTTGTAGCCAAGGATAATCATTTCCAAATGATCATATAATCTTCCTCATTTTTTCTTTTGTCTTCCTTTACCTCCGTGAATATGCATATAGTTTACTCTGGCTTGCCTATTTCTATTGCAAGGCTCTGTTTCCAAAAGAATATCTTTTTCTTGTGGAGAGTCTCTCTCTGTTTGTTATTTAGGTTGATAAGAGAAATGTGAACATTTGAGAGCTCAGGTAAAAGGCCTTAGTCTACAGTGAAACTTTTTTGCACCCTTAGATGCTTACTTCCACTACAACTTGCAGGTGGGCCTTGAAAAGTTCTTGGAATAAGTTTGAGCTTTGGTCTTCTCCGATTCATTTAGCATAGATTCTCAAAATGTGGTCCCTGGACCCACAGCATCAGCATCACCTGGAGATTGTTAGAAATGCAAATCATCGGGCCTCATTCCAGACCCTCAGCTGGAAGCTCTAGGGGCATGGCCAGACCCTCTGTAGCTGAACAAGCCATCCAGGTAGTTTTGATGCAGCTAAAGTTCTGGAACAACTAATGTAGCCCCATTTGGAAAACGTGGCTCTACAGGCCTCCCTAGCTGGTAAGCTGCTAGCATTTTTTGTTTGTTTGTTTCTTTGTTTTGATACAGGGTCTTGCTCTGTTGACCAGACCGTGACCTCCTGTGTTCAGGCGAGGACTCAGCCTCCTGAGTAGCCGGGACTACAGGTATGTGCCACCACCATGCCCAACTACTTTTTGTATTTTTTTTTTGTAGGGATGGGGTTTTAGCCCAGGCTAGTCTCAAACTCCTGGACTCAAGCAATCTGCCCACTTTGGCCTCACGAAGTGCTGGGATTATAGGCATGAGCCACTGTGCCCGGCCCTGCCAGCTTTTTATAAGCTGAGGAGATTTTAAAAATACCTAGACTCAGGGCAAACCCCAGACACTTAAGTCAGATTCTCTGGGAGGTGAAGCCCAGGCACTGGTATTTTTAAAGTCTCTACAGATGGTTCTAATGTGCTGCTAAGTTAGAGAACCGCTGATCTACACCAGGCCTTTTCAAACTTAATGTGCTCGCGAATTACCTGCACCTTTTTAAAATGCAGATTCAGTCTGCATAGGCCTGGGGTGGAGCCTGAGCTTCTGCATTTTTAACAAGTCTCTAGAGGATGCTGCTGCATCTGGGCTGCTAACTACACTTGGAGATAGGAGGTTCTGGAGAGCAGAGGAAGGAGCATGAACCATAACCTAGGGGCTGGTAGTCCTGACTTCCGAGCCAAGGTTTGCCTTTATGTGGCTGGCAACTTGCTTGGACTCCTACCTCAATTCTTTGGGCCCAAGGTTTGTCCTGCCTCAGAAGGATGTCAAGAAAATTGAGTGAGTAATGCAGAATTGTTTCTTAAAGTGTGTGCAGATGCTCCATGAATTTAGAGAGTATGTGGATGCACATTAGTAAATTTTAATAGTTGTGACCATGTTGTTATGAGTACTTAGAACAAGTAATAATGGCTTTTGATGTATAGTAGTAAGAAAGCTTCCTTTTAAAAGGCATGTATTTAAGTTTCAAAAGTGGGGCTATTTAAAAATATATGAAATAAATAATAGTAGAGGTAATTGACAGAGCAAAATTAGGAAGGCAGGATGAGAATGACTCAAGTTGGGAAATGCTGAGAAAGCAGATGCCCAAGGGCTATGAAAACTTAAAAAAATAGGTAGCACTTGATTTTGATTGGCTGAATGAGATGATGTGTTTGATCATTTATGGGGTTGGCATTTGGCAACATGCACTGGGTGGCTGGGATCACTGTTTATTAAAAAATATTTGAGTCTCTACTTTGCACTAAATACTCTTTTAGTCTCTTGGAAAAGGGATTGGGGGGCAGGCAGGATAAAAACAAATCATTTATGCCCACAAGAAAATTGCAGGAAGATAAAAGTCATGAAATAAACTCTATGCTTCTAATTTAATATTTTTTTATAGATTATGAGAAAAAAGTTTTGCTCATTATCAGCTAGGAAAGCTGTCTTAGCACAACCATTCATTCTTGCACAAATCAAAATCAAGACGAGCCAGATTTAATTTAATATTTTTTCACAGATTATGAGAAAAAAGTTCTAATTTAATTTTTTTATAGATTATGAGAAAAAAGTTTCTCTCTCTATCAGCTAGGAAAGCTGTCTTAGCACAACCATTCATTCTTGCACAAATCAAAATCAAGATGAGCCAGAAGGCTCCATTCTGACAGCTTCTAATGGAGAAGCTACATTTACTGGACATGGGGAAAGTTGCTGGGCTCTAAGGACTGTGCTCATTTCTTGAACTAGATAAATGGTCTTGGTGTAGCATAATACCAAAACTTCTTGTTGCAGCCCGTAAGGACAGAACTCAATCAGCCTGAAAAGGAAGTCAGTGACTCCGACTCAACACAGGAATGTTCTGTGATTCCTAAAGAAGGATGTAGGAGTGTGGCACAATTCAACCACAGTCTGTGGCCCTGTGCCTCTGCCATGACATGAGTGGGATTTCCCAGCTGGTCATTTTCTTCTTATCTAAGACATTGGGAACAAATTACTTGACCTCCTCTGGGCTTCAGTACTCCCACTCATCAAATTAGAGGACTGGGCAGTCGCTAGGCTCTCTTTAGGCATCATATTTTAGTTTCTGTGATTTTAAATTTGAGAAGGGGTGTCTAAGGGAGAATACATAGGGGAGGGGAAAGGCTTATTAAAAGTGTAGTTAGACACTGAATGTTTAAGAATTGCATTTTGTAATAATACCTTTACCTAATCAGGACTGACAATCTTACCTGATGACAGCACCTGGAGGAATGGCTGCATTCAAAAATAAAAATGAAATAAAACAAGACCTTATTTGAACTTAGCAATAATGCTGATTCCTCTTTTTGATTTGAGGAGGTTATAGCTGTTGTAAATGCTTGAATTGGGTCTGCCCAGGCAAAACGGAGTCAAGAGTCCATGTCGGATGAATTTTAACAATGTAGACAATAGAAAGGGTTGCTTAAACTGCCCCTCTTTTACCAAAACACATTTACAAATGAAAGAACAACACTTCCATTTCTTAAAAACATTTTTTGAGATGAAGTCTTCCTTTGTCACCCAGAGTGGAGTGCAGTGGTGCAATCTTGTCTCACTGCAAACTTTGCCTCCCAGGTTCACGTGATTCTCCTGCCTCATCCTCCCGAGTAGCTGGGACTACAGGCGCCCACCACCATTCCTAGCTAATTTTTGTATTTTTAGTAGAGACAGGGTTTCACCATGTTGGCCAGGCTGGTCTCGAACTCCTGACCCCAGGTGATCTGCCGACCTCGGCCCCTAAAAGTGCTGGGATTACAGGCGTGAGCCAACAGGCGTGGCCAAAAAATTTCCATTTTTAATTGCAGGGTCTGGGGAATTAAAATGCATCCGTAATTTCTTGCATTTCTCCGCTCGGGCTTGCATGAATGCAGAGGGATGGGGAGGACTGCTTGAGGCAAGCATCCGCCTCTTTTCGCCTGCCATCTGGAGAGAGAGGGCTGTGATTTATCTCACTTTAATCAGGAAGGACCCGATGGGTGGATGGAGAGGTCTGACGGCTTTGTTGCTCCATGTGGGAAAGAAACGGACAGAGTGAATTTGTGTATGATCCCTAAGGAGAAAGCGTCTTTGTGCTCTATTTCTTTTTGACCTGGAGCCCCTGAAAGCAAGCTAGTTACAAGTTGAAATAGGCCGTTTCTAAAGTGTGATTCTGTTTGTGTATGAGCCTTGATTACAAAGGGGAAAAAAACCCGCTTAATTTACATGCACCACATGTAGTGCAGGATCCCCTGGGCTGTCTTTTCAGGTATCAGGAAACTTTGATGAAAGTCGCTTGTCTCATCTAGGAGTCATTTCATATTGTTTAGCAGAGCCTGGTATTAACATTTCCTTCCAACTGTTTACTGGAATCTGTGTGTTCCCTTCAAGTGATGCATACTAGGTGCACAGGCTTCCTGCCACTGTCATCCTAATCTTTCTGTGCAGACAGGAGCAGAGGGGAGAGCGCTGAGCCAGGCCCCAGCTTGCTTTTCTTTCCTGACACAGCCCGGCTCCGCTGCACTTCTCAGCTCTTGCTCTAGGTGGTGCTGTTTGACCATTTTCTTCATGTGACCCTCCACTCGGTAATATAAATTCATTCGGAGGATGACCTGATATCAAAAAAAATTCCTTTTGATTAGTAGAATCAACTTGTTTCTTCACACGATACTCTTCCCACTGAGACACATGGAGACAATTCTGACTCCAGGTTTGCAACCTTGAGATTTCTCTCAGATGCAATAAAAAAAACAAAAAAGCATTTTGAGTGGCACAGTGATGCCTAGTGCATGATCATGTTTGTCTGCTCAAACATTAAAGGGAAACTTGTGGGTTTGAGGATGCCCAGCAGCACGACAGCTGCCAATGTAAATGAGCCGTATAGAGAGAGAGGGGGTGGGAGGGGACTACAAACTTCAGAATATGAGCTGATCGTTTATAAGTTAAAAAAAACAAGTCAAAAGGGAGCCCAGGATGGTGCAAGAAAGAGGAGAAAGGAAGATTTTCCTTGCAGCTAATCAGGAGAGTTCAAAAGGGCTGATTACATGAGTGGAAGCCTTAAGTTCTTTTTTTAAAAAAATGTCAAAGTTTGCATATATGTATGTATGTATGTATGTATGTATGTATGTATGTATGTATAGCTTCGTGTATTACCATTATTATTGCAATCAGCAAATGGATTTACTTCCTTTATCTCATGGGCTCCTTCCCACTCACTTCTGGCAGCACATTTTCCTTTCTCCTTCATCCCAGAACACCAAAGAACAGATGTGCTTCCTAACCCTGGCTCCAGGGGACTTTATACAATGTAAACAGTGCACCTCTAACGTGGTTCACCGCTTAGAGAACGTGTGTCCCATTTTAAAACTGTGACTCCTTTATATTTTGCAGTGCTTATTTTAATAAGAGACATTGGACTTGTGACTTATTTTTCATGGAGGAGTGAGCTTAATGGTTGAAAGTAATTGATAAACTTGTTTTTCCTCTGATGCCATCAGCCAAGATCCTATGGCAATAGTAAGAGGATGACACTGGGCTGGCACCCCCTCCATAACATATTTGGACCATGTTTTTCCCCCAGAATGCACATGCAATAGCTTTGGTTTGGTAAGAGAGAGATGGTGTACTTGGTTTCCTTCTGTCACACTTTTGGTGAAATGAATTAGACTTTTAAATCAGGAAATTCAGCGAGATAAGTTAGATTTTTACACAAGAGCAGTGGAGGACTTCCAGCTGGTTGGGGGAATGATACGGAAATATCTTGCTAAATCAGGGTCTGGTGGAATGCTGCTCCCCTTGCAGGCTCCTCTTCACAGGGAGCAATCTGTGGGTTGCTTATAGAACAGAGCGAGCAGGAGGCATAGCATGGTCTTGCTCAGGGGAAGACCCGGTGTTCAGATGTTTGTCATTAGGAACTGGGTGTGGGCTTTTTCAAGTTAAACTGAAGCAGCAGTTCTATTAGGAAGAGCCTCCCAGATCAGCATCTTCTGTTTCTGGATACTCTCCCTTTGAAAAGCCAGATTTCAGCAAAAAGCTTTGCTAATGGTGAAATTGCGCAACCGAAACCCTATGGGAGCAATAGGAAAGATGGAGAAAGAGGTGGTTATATCATGTACTTCAACAGTTTATTTAGAGGCTGTTGACGTTAGAATAACAAGCCAAGACAAACAAAAATACTCATTTTGGATGAAAATATTGTCTTTTCATGTTATTATAGATAGCTGAGTCCTAAGACTTCTACAGAAACACATTTTCCTAATGAGTGGCTGATTTTTCTGGTTGTGCAAGTAATATCCAAATTATTGTACAAATTTTTGGCTCAGGAGCAAACATTGTATTGCACATTGAGCTAATCACTTGCCCTTTCTAAGGTAAGCCCTTACCTCTGCTTTCCCTTCATCTTGTCATTTCTGTTTGTTGGGTACAGGTTTCCTGTTGGTTCTTTCTGTTGGCTCTGATGTAACATGAATGAAGTTCTTAACATCCTTTCAGACATAAACACAACTTAGCTCATTGTTTCTGAGTTCATATAGAGGTTTTCTTGCCCCTGAGACTTTCGTGTCAGACAGCTGGATGTTGCTGTGTTCAAGGCTCTATATGTTGATTTTGTATCCTACAACTTTACTGATTTCACCTATCAGTTCAGTTCTAACAGTTTTCAAATTTTATTTATTTGTTTTTGTTTTTTAAATATTGCATGTTTCATTTTAGAGTCAGGAGGGTAGATGTACAGGTTTCTTAAACAGGTATATTGCATGGAGCTGAGGTTTCGGCTTCTAATGATCACACCACCCAAGCAGTGAGCATAGTAATCGATAGGTAGTTTTTCAACCCTTGCTCCCACCATCCTTCCCTCCCACCTTTGGAGTCCCCCAGTGTCTATTGTTCCCTTCTTTGTGTGGAGTTCTAACCTTTTTTTAGTGAAGTTTGTAGGGTTTTCTATATATAACAAGATCATGCCGTCAGTAGAGACTGTTTCACTTCTTCCTTTCCTATTAGGATGCTTTTTATTTCTTTCTTTTGCCTAATTAACCTGAGAAGTGGTGTCTGTGGGCATCCTTGTCTTGTTCCTGATGGTAGAGGAAAAGTTTCAACTTTTCACCATTGATTATGGTGTTAGCTATGGGTTTGTCATATATGGCCTTTATTTTCTTGGGATACAGTCCCTCAATACGTGATCTGTTGGGTGTTTTTTTTTTTTCACCATGAAAGGGTTTCGAATTTTGTCAAAAGCTTTTTCTATATCTATTGTGATGGCCATATAGTTTCTATCCTTTATTTTTCTAATATGGTATATTATATGTATTGATTTGCTTATGTTGAACCATGACATGATCATGGTGAATGATTCTTTCAATGTGCTATTGAATTTGGTTTGCTAGGATTTTGTTGAGGATTTTTGCATCTATGTAGATCAAGGATATTGGCCTGTCATTTTCCTTTCTTGTAGTATTCTTGTCTGGCTTTGGAATCAGGGTAATGCTGGCCCTGTAAGATAAGTTTGGAAGTATTCCCTCCACTTCAGCTTTTTGGAAGAGTTTGAGAAGGACTGGTATTAGTTCTTAAAATATTTGGTAGAATTAATCTGGGAAGCCATCTAGTTTTGGGTTTTTCATTGATAGGAGACATTTTCTTACTGATTCAACCTCCTTGCTTGCTATTAGTCTGTTCAGATTTTTAAATTTCTTCATGAGTCAATCTTGGTAGGTTTTATGTGTCTGGGAATTTATCCATTTCTTCTAGATGATCCAATTAGTTAGTGTGTAATTATACCTAGCAGTTTCTTAGGATCCTTTGTATTTCTGTGATATTGGCTATGATGTTTCATCTTTCATTTCTGATTTTATGCTCTATTGAAAACATGAGGCATAGCAGGTAGGGGGCACTGGTCAGGACTTGGGGTATAAACTGGCAGATGTTAAGGTGGGTGATTCTGGTTAACTCAGAAACTCCGAAGTCCCGTGTGGAAGAATTAACTGCCTGTACTCACCTAGTAATGTATATCCTTGGTCAAAAAAGATCCAGCTGAGAATGTTGGATGAAGGGACCAAATCAATATTCATCATTATATTGAAAACAAGTCAGATTGGCTGTGGTCTTTTGACAGCAGGTCAGTGGCTAAGTCTATTTGAACAAAGTTAGGGCAGGTTCAAGGGAGAATCCTGAGATCGGTATTCTTTGTTCCATACAAACTTGCCTTTCAGTTTCTTCTCCCCATGCCTCCAGGATGTCCCTGCACAGCCCGTAGGGCCCCCTCCTTCAGTACCTTGCCTTACGAAGGGGAGAAAATGAGTTTTCCAATGTTAGCATATATTTAGCCTTCCAAAATTTTCTATTTCTATTTTAGGGGAGCTCTAGGAAAACAGCAGATTACTCTAAATCCCCCGGTAAAAATCTGAAATGGTGGAATTTCATATGACCAGGAGACATATTTTGGGGCAAGTGGGCTTTTCACAATCACTTGGACATGAAGGCATCTGCTTCTTCTATGCCTAAAATAGTCCTTCAATGTAGTAGTTTAATTCCTCTTCCTCTTTTTCAAATTTCAAGACAATACATGTAGTGACTGAACAATTTGGATCCAAGTTTCACTATTTAACTGCCAGTGTGACCTTGGGCGAGTCACTTAATCTTTTCAAGGCTCAATTTCCTCATGTAAAGTAGAAGTACAAACAATCCCTGACTTAGAATATTTTGACTTATGATTTTTCAAATTTAAGATAGTTTGAAAGCAATACACATTCAGCAGAAGCTGTACTTTGAGTACTCATACAACCATTCTGTTTTCCACTTTCAGTACAGTATTCATTATATTACATGAGATATTCAAAGCCCACTTTATTATAAAATGGGCTTTCTGTTAGATGATTTTGCCTAACTGTAGGTTAATGTGAGTGTTTAAGGTAGGCCGAGCTAAGCTATGATATTTAGTAGGTTAAGTGTATTAAATGCATTTTCAGCTTACAGTATTTTCATAAGTTTATTGGAATATAACCCCATTGTAAATTGAGGGGTATTTGTAATAATGATATCTCTTCAAGGAGACTTTGTGTGCCTCTCATAGGAAAATGCATACACAGATGCATATAAATATATAATCTTTCTTTTCCATACATATGATATTCTTTAAGGATATTCAAAAATCTGGAAACAGTTGCCTCCAGGGAGATAAATGGTAGTGGGTTGGGAAACTTTTAACTGTATACGCTTTTGTACCTTTTGCATTTTGAATCAGATGAATGTATAATCTACATAAAATGTTAAGATTAAAACATCACCGAATAACTTATCAGGAGTTTGGTGAACATAAGGGAAGGCCACCTATGGTGGCTGTATTTTATTCAGTGTTGGTCACTGTTGGGCACTTCATAGAGCTTATTTCATTTCATCCTCACAAGCGCCGTAGGAGGAAGGGGCCCCAGAGGGATTCATGGTTAGAATAGCAGAGTAGGAGCATTTGGCAGCTATATTCTGTGTAGGTGATAACTTTAAAGATATTTTTGTTATAAAATGTTTCAAACATACAAAAAATATAGAGAAGCAGTTTTCTATAGTTATTAAATATTCTTAATGGGTAGTCACAGAAATTATCATCCAAAGTGGGATATTCTTGAGAGAAAAAGGAGGTTCTATTTATAATTATGGTGGGATAACAAACTTAAGATGAACAGCTCTGGACAAACTGGGTTGTATGGTCCCTGGAAAACAAGGATTACTGTAAATGTGAGTCCCGCCTTGTGCTTCTCTCTGTCCCACCAAGAAAATATGATCTTGATACAGATGTTCATTGTGTCAAGGCCACCATGGCAACCATGATCTAGATACACTGTTCAAGTTTTATGCTGATCCTACCTATATATGTCTCAGGAACTTTCCAGAGTTTCCTTTGAGTGCTTCTAAATTTTGCATAAATGGTATGTTGTCCCTTGTCTCTTTTTAAAACCAGTAAGCCATTTTCCCTTCTTTTCCTGGAAAATTAAAGGAACAAAGACCAGGAAATAACAATGTATTAGCTAAGGTTCTGTTGATTGAAAGCAACAGAACCTAATTCTTGCTAGGTTAAACCATGCTAGGATTTAATGAAGAATACTGCAGAATCTTAGATATCTTATGACTGGGAAAGAGGAGGTTCAGGCAGTTCCTGGGATGTCAGCAACAGGTAGCTGTCAATTAACTGCCCCCACACCACCCACTGCTGCTGTCATCAATATAGCACACCACGATGGCTCCCAGCCTCTGTACGTCTGGGTTCCTTTGTTCAAATTCTAGAGACAGCAAGAGAAATCCAATTGAGTCAGGGATCCTTCCCTGGGTCACACTCCCTGCATATGGTCAGAAATGCAGGATTATGTACTAAAGACACAGCTAAAGAGGACCCACTTTACTGTTTGGGGACCATTTGCAGGGGAGGCAAAATTGTGAGCTACTCACTTAATGAGGTGATAACCATAAGTTTGCAGGGGAAAAAAATGGAGAAGAGAAGGATAACACTATCCTATGGTTTCTTCTGAAAATGGACGAAGGGAACAGCATTTCCATTTGGAAATTCTCTCGTGGCATTTCAATATTTATGGATTCTGAATTCTGAGAAAAATCAGTTGAGAAATTAGGAAAATGGGAAGGAACATTCTAATTTTCTTGTGAAAATTACAGCTTAATAGTCAGTATAGAGAACTTACTGGCTTGAAGAAATGCACTGACTTCAAGTCAAGCAAGATGAGGAAGCACTGACATGTGGAGATGAAAGTTAAGGTGAACAGGACAGGAGCAGTAAAGGAGCCTCAGTCAGACTTTCTTGTATCTGCTGCTGTGTTACAAGTGTGTGTTCATGGCCTTGTCCACTGCTAACAGTGAACCATTTCTGCAAATAAATATTAATGTGTTCATATGCATAGTATATGTTTTACAAATCCTATGAGAGGTTTTCTAAGAAATGCCAAGTTTTAGAAACAAAATATGCCCTTAAATCGGCCATTTTGACAGTTGCTTCTTTCTAGTGCTATTCATCTTGCCAGGAGATCAGAATGTTATGTTATTTAAATGGTATTGGAGGGGATGATTGATGCCTTGTTTAACAATGTCATGTAAACAATGATTAAAGCATTAAGTATTTGTGGTGTTACCTTTCAATCTTTAAAGGACTTTTCTTTAGCATTTATTTTGTGATAATATTCATTTCTTTTTAATGTTTTCTCTATTAATGCTATTGGATTTTATAATCTTGTTACAATATGTTGGCTCATAATAATAATAAATCATCATTTGTTATCATATCTTTTTAAAACAGAAGACTACTAAAAGTTTTCATATAATCCTGTTACAGAAAAAAACGACTATTTGCTTGTTATTATAGTCACTTATTATTTTTCAAAAACTTGTAAGTGAAGTGTTATGAAAATCATATGAATTTGGGAATTCCCAAGCATTCTCAGAAATTCTATTTCCTTGTTCCCAAATCCCAATGATTAATATCTGCCAGGAGTCGGAAAACAGTGAAAGGAAGTAACATCCTATGTTGGATACCTGGTAGGGTTAGTGAAGAAACGTTATTGCTGAGCTCTGTGTTACGCTCACGAATGATGCCATTGAGGAAGTCACGCTTGTTGAAAGGAACGCAGATACACAAAGAGTTTTGCTGCTGTCTGTTGGATAAGAACCCCCTGGTCGATTTCAGCTCCTACTGCAAGTTACAAAAATCAATCCAATGATAAATGAAAAGTGCCCAGTGTGCTGGGAAATAACTTATTTTTTGGCTTCAGAGGAAATTTTAGAAACAGTGCCAAGTGAAACGTAAAAACAAACTACGAAGACGTTCATGAATTTCCCTCTGAAGCTGACAGCCGTATTTTAGCAGATGGAACTCCTACTATTAGCCCAACTCTTGGGTTGAAGCAGTGTGTCCAGGAAACCCTATGTTAAAATGCAATGTGTTGGGGATATTGTTCCTCTATTTGCTTGAGTTAATTTTCAAATTAGTGTACTCTTGCTTAGCTGTGCTCTGAGGGAATGAACAAAAGATTGGTAAACTCTGATGGAGAACACTGGTCACGCAGGGCACATAGAATCCCTGGGGATGGTGGTTCCTGACAAATGGGGGAGGAGGACCTGAGCCAGGCTTCGGCTGGGCTGGAGGAACATGAAGATGGGATCTACTCACAACCCCCAAAACTGAGGGGTCCTGGTAACACATTATTTCACCCTCAGCCATGCAAATTCATTATTTTTATGGATAAAATAGCTTTAAAAAACTAATTTACATTGAAATGTTAAAATATTTCTATAGAGATTAGAAATATTTATATAGAGATTATTGGGAATCCCCTCCTAAAGCCCAAACATAAAAACTACCAAAAAAAAAAAAATTCCGTGTAGGCTAAGATTGCAAATGACTGATGGAATGTCATTTAAATTAAACATGGAAAATATATTTCCTCTTTAATAAAGATCTAAATTCTATTCTTTTTAGGAGCCTTCAGAAATGAAATTCAACTATTAAAAAAAGTATAGAGAAGCCTTTAGAAAAGAAACTTTTCTTTTGCTGTATTATATATTAAAGAACTTTGGTGAGAATAGTTCTAAAGTGTTTAATAATCGATTCCACTGATGTTTCTAGGTATTGTGGGGAACACCTAGAAATTAAATCTTCATCTTTGGCAGATCAGAGGCCTATTATTTTTAGGTAAAATAATTAAAATCTGCTTTTAATAAATCACAAATTTTGCAAGTTAGCCATTAATAGTAAGTGCTTTTCAAAGTTTGGCCCAATACATGAAAAAGCCAGAAAAACATACCTGCATTAGTTTTGCCCATCACCTTCTTATGCTGGCCTCAGGAGATTTATTAACAGCATTCAATATTTTAGGTAGGCTGGATGTGGTGGCTCATGCATGGAATCCCAGCACTTTGGGAGGCTGAGGTGAGAGGATGGCTTGAGACCAGGAGTTCAAGACCAGCCTGGTCAACCTAGTGAGCCCCTCGGTCTCTCTGAAAAGAAAAAAAATTTAGGTATCCTGTGGCTACCTCCAAAAACAAACTCCAGAGGATCTGAATTTTCTTTTTTATTTCATGTGTTGGGATAATGGCTTCTTTTGCAGTTACTTACGAAGAATTTAAGGGTCAGTAAAAATATTTTTTCATCCTTAATAACATGAATTCTCTAATTTGTGTGTGATATAATGCTAGATATTGTGCCAAAAGTGTTACATAGACATAATCCATGCCCATTTTCAAAGATAATACTAATATAGAGAATAAGAATCATTATTATTGTAGTAATTATTATTTTAGTAATAGTAGTAATAATCAAAACAATTACATCAAACACTTATTAAACCCTTATTATGTGATAGGTACTGTGTAAGCAATTTCCACATATTAGCTCCTTAAATGTGATCACTAACCCCATGAGGTAGGTAGCATTATGTCCATTTTATAGATGCAGAAACTGAGCTTTGAAGAGGGAAAGCAACTTGCCCAAGGCCATGCAGGCAGTCATTGATAAGGGTGGGGAGCGAGAAGTTGAAGTCTGAGATGTAAGTTCACAGACACGAGTACACAAACACGTACAAGATACTCGTATGACATGTGGGGTTGCTTGAAATATGTAATTGACTTTCCCCAGCACAAGAAAGTGTTTGGACAGATTTCAAAGGGATCTAACACTTCCTCAGAGGACTGCCCTACGACATTTTTCCGTGTGCTTTTCTGCCTCTTGTCCTATACTTTTGGCATTTCTTCTGCTCTTAGAGGCAATGAGTCAACAGCATATTTTTAGCACCTCCTGTGTGCATAGAAGTGGCCCCTGACTCAATGGGAGTGTATAACTACCATGGGCCAAATCAGTCTGCTTTCCTGTTAGCCAGGGGATTATAGAAGAACACGCTCCCCTGATTCCAACAGAACTTGCTGCTACTCTGATCTCTTCATTGTAAGGCCTCTAAATGAATGTTCAAGAAATTCATGTTAAAGGCACGTGTCATGTGTGTAACTTGTAAACATTTGTGTACTTGTCTCTGTGTCCTTACACCTCAGGCTTCAACTCTTGTTTTTACCTTTATCAATGACTACCTGTGTGCTGTGTGGCTTTGGACCAATTGCTCACCCCCTCTAAAGCTCAGTTTCTGCATCTGTAAAATGGATATAATGCCATATATACATAGATATAGATATACATACACCAATATATATACACACATATGTATGTGTGTATATACATATATATATATAATATACAAACTGAAATATATAGTTATATAAATATTTCAGTTTAAGTTTCAAAAATCACTGGAGGGTATTTTTATAATACCCTTCAGCAATTTTACCTGCTGCCTTTGCACGTTCTGGTGAATTTCTAAATGGAAGTCTGATAGAGATTAATCTTTTAATGCATCATAAATAGAAAAGAAAATCAGAGAATGATGTAGCTGGAGAGGACCCTGGGGATCTAGTGTTTCATGAAAGATTAATGTCCTTGATCTGTTTGTAAGTGTTTTGGAAAAATCTTCCATGGTCAAGTAAAACTTGGCAATGTTGAATTAAAGTTAAATAGTTTTTTTTTTTTTCCTGCAGAACTTCATAGTCTTTAATATGCTAATATGTTTTGTGAATCTACAAGGAATGAAGTGTTTCAATGCTTATTTTACCCAGATTCTCATTTTGGGACAGGCTGGTCAAGCTGAGTCAGATAGTATATTCTCTAGATGGAGATGATGGCTGATGCCTTTTTGAGAGCAAGAGAGTCCCCAGGGGAAGCAAGGGTATATCAGTTGCTCCATTTCATGCCAAGGATCCTCAGTCTTTAGAGGCTCAGAGAAGGCTGAAAGGCTACTCTAGGCTATCAGGGCTACCATTCATTGTGACCCATGCTACAGAGAAGCTTTGAGCTCAGTGCAAAGGAGTGACCAGCCCTTGAGAATTAGGAAAATTTATTTATTCCTGACTTAGTCCACTGAGGACATACAAGGAATGGGGCAGGGGAGTGTCACCAGCTATGGTTACAAGCTAGTCTGATTCTCTTTCATTAAGAAAACTGTTCCCTGTGAGTTTAGATTGGGAAGCACCAGGTTAAAAATTGTTTAGGCCAGGAGTGGTGGCCACTGTACTCCAGCCTGGGTGACAGAGTGAGAATCTGTCTTAAAAAAAAAAAAAAAAAAAGTTAAGTGATGTCTTCTGTTGAGGACCTCTCAGAACTTTTAATATGAAAGTGTGCATTGTGAAGAATGGGAGTAGAGTGTACAGGAGTTTTAAAAGCTACTTGGTCATGAAACTCTTGCTTTGTGCAGGATTCGAGGGGCACTAACATTCTGAGGAAAATATTTTGGGAAACATTGATCTAATCCAAACTTCTCATTTTACCAGCAAACAACTGTGGGGCCCTCTAAGTTTCCTTTCTCCATCATTGTGACAAATTCATTGGAATTAATTCAATTAAACCTGGGGTCAGCTTTGAAGAGATTTATTTAGCAGGTAAACCTGTTTTGTACATTTTGAGGGAGTTCTGAGTTTCCATAGTCAAAAACCACAGATCAATTTAACCAACCTTTATGGAATATCACCTATGGCCCAAAGACCCTTTAGCTACAGTGATGGTCTACAAAAATATAAACTGTAATTCTTGCAATACAGGAGATTAGTAATAATGGTAAATATAATGATGATGACACCATGAATAGCTAACATTTATTGAATGCCTTTCTATTAGTCAGGCACTTTACTAAGTATTTTAATCCTCCCAACAATTTATGAGGTAGGGATTATAATAATTCCCATCTTATAGTGAGGACACTGAGGTTAGGAAATTATCCTAGCCTAAATGTTAAGTATAAGCATGAATAGAAAGGTGTTATCAGCCTATAAGACATTCCTTTATGAGTGATACAAAGTCCTGTATAAATTCAGAGAAAAGAAAAGTGGTTTTAGAAATCCTTGATAAGTGAGTGTGAAGCATGTGGTGGCCCGGTTACTGTTTGGTTGCCCATCTGTCCTCCCTCTGGGGATCAGCACCCCCTTACTTTGGAAGAATTGTTTTCCTTTTCACTGTAAGGTTCTTTCTGGCTATGCGATGGGGCACATTGCCTCAAACTAGCCCTGTTCCAGTCTTTGAGAACCTTGAAATTGGAACCAAGGGAAGAGGATTGCCTCTTGAATGGTAATTCTCTAAAATCTAGTCTGAGGTGCTGGTGCCTAATCCCTGGGTCTGTGGAAGGAGCTGGGCTGTGAGAGGGGAGAATGATGTTGATGTCAAGAGAGAGGCAGGTGCTAGGAGCAGAGAGATGGAGGCCTGGAGGGTTTCTGGGCTTCTCTGAGGCTTAGGGTTTGGATCATTGTCTTCGTTACTGGAACAAAGGATTTACCATACCTGCTCTTCTGGGAATGAAACTGTCCTGCTTTGCAAAATAAAGTGTCATTAGAAAGAGATCTTAAAAACCCCACACCATAGACAGGTGCACAGATCCGTAGAAGTGTTAAAGTTCTGTCTGTTGGATGCTAAGCCAAGACTCTTAAGTATGTTCTAAAGAGAAACTGGTGTGTGTAGGCTGTGCACTCCCAGGGAGTTAAAAAGTTAGGAACTTTATGGGTTGGGCTTGGTGGCTCCCACCTGTAATCCCAGCACTGTGGGAGGCTAAAGTGGGCAGATTGATTGAGCTGAGGAGTTCGAGACCAGCCTAGGCAACATGGTGAAACCCCATGTCTACAAAAACTACAAAAATTAGCTGGGCGTGGTGGCATGTACCTGTAGGCGGGAGGATCGCTTGAGCCCAAGAGGGAGAGGGTGCAGTGAGCCATGATTGTGCCACTGCACTCCACCTGGGTGACAGGAACTTTATGGGGAATGGGATCTTGGAGACTGAGTAGAGACTAGAGGAAAAAAAAAAAAAACTACCTCCCCAACTGGCCACACTATTCTTATAAAAAATGTTAATTGACAAATTAAAATTGTATGTATTTATGGAGGTATAATGTGATGTTATGATATATGTATACATTGTGGAATAATTAAATCCAGAGAATTAATAGATTCATCACCTCAAAGCCTATCTTTTTTGTGGTGAGAACATTTGAAATTTATTGTCTTAGCAATTTTGAAATACACAATACTTCATTGTTAACTACAGTCACCATGCTGTGCTGTAGATCTCAACAAAATGTATTCTTCCTGTCTCAACTAAAACATTGTACTCTTTGACAACATTTCCCCATTCCTCTCACCCCCTCCAAAAACACCCATTCTTTATGTTGAAGAGAATGGCTAAAAAGTCCCAGCAGGTTTCAACTGACGGCTTCAGTGGTTGTCCCATCACACTTCAATGTTATTAATAGAAAGGGGAGGGGCAATACATAATTCAGACAGGCGGAAAGTACCATTGTAACCACTTTCCTGACTTCACAGAAAAAGTCCTCTTGTTTTCATCTGTAAAATGGGAACTGCGTGAATACCATTCTTCTTTTCTTCAGCCTCCAAAGAAAAAACAGATGCAAAGCATTTTATCAATTGCAAAACAGTATACAATGTGTGTTATTACTCACAGTTGTCTTACTGTGACCAAACACTTTATAAGCCTGCGGCAAGTCAGCCTTACTCTCAGGAAGTGGACAATATTTGGGGAAGGAGAAGCAGCAGGATCTTTCAGGACAGTAGCGTTGGTGGGTCCAAAAATTCCTTGAGCGAAATGGGAGACAAAACTTTCTTCCTGCTTTGGGGTTTATCCTGTTAGTCTTTTCTCTCTTCACTCCTATTTTCTATGGAGAATTTCCTGGTTTTGGAGTTTGGGTGCGTTTTATGGAGAGGAGGCAGAACATCTTTAGCTCCAGCAGAATGAAAGGATACATGCAAAGGAACCTAGCACAGTATGTGGTACCCAGTTCCCCTTTAACTTGGCTTTATTCATTCACTCCTGGTAGGGCATTAATAAGGGATTTAGCTCCCTCCTATTGAAAACGATTAATTCAGGGAAGAGTTCAGGCAGTGTGGACAGATACAGTGTAGGCCAAGCCTGTTTCTAAGGCAGCAGCTGGGTAGGGAGGGTGAGAAGGGCGAGAAGAATAGGGAAATATGTGTCGTCTCTGTTGCTGCTGTTGCAACCACCACAACAAACAAACAAGTGAAAAAAAAAAAAAAAAGAATTGTCCATACCGGCAAGTGTGCTGTTTTGGAGGAGGCTGGGGAAAGTGTGGATGGCTCGAGTGGGTCCTGTTGGATTGAAGTCTGACAGTGGTGATTCCCTTCAACAAATGTTCGGGGTGGGAGGGTACACACACTCACACACACACACACACACCCCACACGCAGCGCCCATCCTCCGATTTCAGCGCTGGCAGGAGATAACCATTCTTAGCTCGCCTTTCCAGGGTTATTTTTGGCTGAGGCCATTCGCTGATGGCAAAAGTTTTCAGCCCCCTCCCAAATCCCTCCCCGTGCTTGTTCTAAAGAGAAACTGGTGCGTGTAGGCTGCGCACTCCCAGGGAGACAGGGAGACGGGCCTGGCGCCGGAGAGGAACCCGGACTCTGCCCAAAGTCTCACCGCCCGCCGGCTGTTTTCTGGTAAAGGGTGTGCCCCGGAGGGCGGCGATCGCGTGTGAAGGCTGGGGCCAGGCACGGGTGCAGGCGTCACCGGGGTCGGGCTAGCAGGCCCTGGAATCAGGCTTTTGAGACACCCCAAAAGTGAGTCCAACTTGGGGAGAAACTGAGGGCACCTCGGGAGGTCTGGCAGCGGAGAAGGTGGGCGGGAGAAAACATTACAGGAAGGCAGAAGAAATCTCCGCCGAGGGAGTCAGTGAGCGGCTGCGCGGAGAGGAGGGGCAGGCGGTCCCCAGGCGGCGGGCGCAGGGCGCAGGGCGCCGACCTGCCGGAGAGGGGGCCCGGGCGTGAGGCGGAGTCCCAGCACGCGGCCAGTCTGGCGGAGGCCCCCGGCAGGCTGCAGATTCCCTCCGGCCCCAGGAGCAGCAGCAGGACCGGCCAGGAGGCCCCACGGAGGGGAGCCCCATCCCAGTGCTGACAGTGCCCACCGCGCCCTACGAGGACAGGTGGCCGGCCGGCGGCGGGGGTCTGCGGCGACCTACCGGCCTCTTCGAGGGCCAGCGCAACTACCTGCCCAACTTCATCCAGAGCGTGCTGTCGTCCATCGACCTGCGCGACCGTCGTGGCTGCACCACGGTGGTGGGCAGCGACGGCAAGTACTTTAGCAGGACGGCCATCGAGATCGTGGTGCAGTTGGCCGCGGCCAACGGGGTGAGTGTCCGGATGCCCCTCGCTTCCCGCCATGCCGCTGCCTTGCCCTCTCCTAGCCCTTGTCCCCCTGCTGCCTCCGGGCCCAGCTGGGAAGCCCCTGCCCGGCCCCGGCTTTGCTTCCTCACTCCCGCGTCCTCACCCTCCAGCGCCCCACTCCCGCCGTGCTCGCAGCCTCCCCGGCGCACCCCGAACACTGGGTTCTATTAGTACCCACCGCCCCCAAAGGCCTTGAGGGGTGTCCGTCGTTCCTGGAGCCACTCCGGGCGCCCTGGACTCTTCTCCGACTCTGCACACATCCCGCACCTGCTCATTTTTCTTTCGGACATTCTCTTACCCGGCCCTGTAGATTCCAAGGCAGCTCCCAGTTTTCCATATTGTTCCCAACGCGTTCACTGCCCACAGTCCCCACACAAACTTCTTTCCCAGGCTCACAACATAGTCCCTCTGCCCTGTGCCCTTTTTGCAATAATCTGCCAGTCCCCTAAGTCTTAGCTCTGCCTATTTAACAGTAGTGGTGTCTCAGAACACACACACAAACACACACACACACACACACACACACACACACACACGTTCCCTGACATATTTGGCAAGAGTAGGCCCTGAAGGTTTTTAATATTTTGGTTCTTTAACCCAGTGGAATTACTGAATGATTTATTTAATTAGGGTAGGGATGGAGTGGATCCATTTGTTTGATGCTAAACAGCCTGAGCTCGCAGTTCCCAGGGGGCATATCTCTAAATGGTCTGAAACGAGATTTGCAGTGGTTTTCTTAATGCAATTCCCAACTTCTCTCCAAATGCCTTTTGACATTTGACAACATTTCATGCCTCTTCCCCTTTCGCTTTTCATCCTTGTTTTCTCTCCCTTCTCCCACGACCTCGGTAGTCTTCTGCAATCCAGATTCTCAGACTTCGGGTTTTTCTCCCTCTGCCCCTTTCCTCTCTGTCCTATAACTAGAAGCACCTTTTGGCATAGACCCGTATCCCCGTTTCCTCTTTCCCAGGTCCAGCAGCATCTCAAGGACATCTACAAGAGGGATACCTAACTTCAGGGGTCTCTGAATGATATGTGGGAAACATCGTCTAAAAAAGTAATTTTATCCTTATTCATGCAACCAGACCCACACTCATAGAACTTTTCTTTAAGGGGAGTGTCTTGCAGATGTATAAATGAGTGTTAACATCTTTAAAGGTGAAACTGAACAATTCCCTGGCATTTGAATTCCCTCCTTCCTTCCCAACCCTCTCCTTTTCATTTTCTCATTTATTATTAAAAACATTTTAAAGGATCTCCATGCTTCATATTTATCTACTATAATTCCTCCTTCTCAGTGTTGCAGGGATGGGGAAAGAGGATTTTTTAAAAAACACAACAAAAAGCAATTGGGAGAAACAGGGCCAGTGGTGTTGGGCTGGGTAGTGGAATTGTGATTTTTGACTCCAGTAGACAATGATGCTGGATATATGGGGTTTGATTTCTCTCTGGCTCCTCACTTGAGATTGATGAAGTTTGGCTAGAATCAGGGAGTTGAAGAGAGGTTGACAAATGGTCTTTCACTCTTCTCTGACAGGCTGTTCCTGTGGAGTGATGGAGAATAATGAGCCTTGGGAGAGCTATGGGAGCTCTCATACTCCTTCCCGAGCCAATTTTTTAGGGAGTGAGAGAAACATGGCCTGTCTAATACTTGTTGTGGGTCAGGATATTTTTGAGGCTACGGTTGTTGATTTGCATGGGAAAATTATTACGTCTTATTATTTCTTGTCCCACTTTACCATAAGGGCTCCTCAGCTTCTTACTTCAATGGGTCTTCCATGACAAACACACTTTATTAACTCTAAGAGTGGAATTTATTTTAACAGATAATTAGCATAGGTCAATATATGCTTAAAATAGAGTCAAATTAAACCTACTAGCTGTTATAAAGGACAGATGACAAAATCCACATAGAAGCATCGACTCTTAAATAATCTGAAAGTACTACTTCTAAGAGGGGTGGGCATGGGTGAAGGGAATGGTGGACATGTTTCAGAATTTCAAACGCCAACTTTAACCAATCGTTTCCTCATTTTGTTCACCTTCTTGGGGGCTTATGCTAAAGTGAAGTGAATAGCCATAAGGCTGGCTTCAGGAGAAAGGTGGTCTAAAAGAACTGGATAATTATAAGCAAAATTGGTCTCGTATGATTGAAAATTGATGAGAATGTGCTTGTCTCCTGATTTGGCATCCTGAGTTAGACTCAGGAATACTGAACATGGATGCCAAAGGCTTTGGTCTTTTTTGATATCCTATTGGATAATCATAAGCAGGCTAGAAAAATAGGAAACTAGAATTTATTCTCTTTGAACTGACAAATCTGACCAGTGGGATGCATTCTCTATATCTGAAAAATCTTGGTTTTGATTGAAAAAGTTAATTTTACAAAGCAATTTTCTTTTTTTAAATTAAATTTCATTTTTTTTTGAGACAGGGTCTCACTTTGTTGCCCAGGCTGGAGTGCAATGGTACAGTCTTGGCTCACTGTAGCCTTGACCTCCACAGATTCAGGTGATCTTCCCACCTCAGCCTCCTGAGTAGCTGGGGCTATAGGTGCACACCACTACGCACAGCTGATTTTTGTGTTTTTACTACTCATAGGGTTTCTCTGTGTTGCCCAGTCTAGTCTCAAACTCCTGATCTCAAGAGATCTGCCTGCCTTGGCCTCCTAAAGTGTCATGAACCACCATGCCCAGCCTACAAAGCAATGTTCTGGGAAAAACTACAGTTACTCTTTGATTATGTAATTGCTGGAGAAGAAAAGCATGGCATTTCTAAAATGATGAACTATATTACTAACATTTTAATATCTCATAAAGTTTGAAATAGACATTTCAAACATAAACATGTATAAAAATTTTTATAAATTAAAATATAAAATCAAAAACATTTTACAATGATTTCATTATAAAATTATTATAGAATCAAAAACATTATAAATTTAAACAACTTTTTAAAAAATTTATTTTGGGATTTCCCATGGAGTGATGGAGAATAATGAGCCTTGGGAGAGCTATGACAGCTCTCATACTCCTTCCTGGGCCAAAATTTTAGGAAATGGGAGAAATATACCCTGTTCAATGTTTATTGTGGGTCAGGATATTTTTGAAGCTATAGTTGTTGATTTGCTTCAAAGTTTAAAAAAATTATTATAAAATTATGGGATGTAAAAAAATTTATTATAAAACTTTGAAATTTTCAAACTTTCAGAAAAGCAGAGAGATGAGATTAATGGCACTCACAGGCAAGCATAGAACATAGATTGTAAACATTTTGCTATATTTGTGTCATGACTATTTTTTGCTTGTGTTTGAAAGTCTATTAAAGAAAATGATATTTTACCCCTAAATTCTTTAGTACAGATTTCTAAAAAAATAAGAACATTTTCCTGTATAGTTACAAAATCATCTTTTCAAACAAAATAAAAAATGGCTTTTTTATATCATTTATTACCCAGTCCACATTCAGATTTCCTCAATTATTATGAAATGTCCTTTTATTTTTTGAGACAAAGTCTTGCTCTTTCACACAGCCTGAAGTGCAGTGAAACAATCATAGCTCATTGCAGCCTCAAACTCCTGGGCTCAAGTGATCTTCCTGCCTCAGCTTCCTGAGTAGCTAGGACTATAGGTGCACACCACCATGCCCAGCTAATTTATTGTTTTTGTAGAGATGGAGGTCTTACTACATTGCCCAGGCTGGTCTCAAACTCCTGGCCTCAAGTGATCCTTCCAGCTTGGTCTCCCTGAAATATCTTTTGTGGCTGGCTTGTTCAAATTAGTTTCTTCTAATCAAGGGACACACATTGCATTTGATTATTTAGCTCAAGACTTTTTTAACCTGGAAAATACCCATACTCTTTGTTTATGTATTTATTTAGTGAAATTGACTTGTTGAAAAACTAGTCAGGTGTCCTGTAGAATATTTCCCCTTCTGGAATTTTCTGGTTGCTTTTTATGGTGTCATTTAACTTTTCACTCTGTTTTTTCCTGGTTAACTGGAAGTTAGTTCTAAAGGCTTTTAGGCCTGCTATAACAAAATACCAAAAACTGGATGACTTATAAAGAACAGAAATTTATTTCTCACAGTCCTAGAGGCTAGCAAGTTTAAGATCAAGGAGCATGTGGTTTTGATATCTGGTTAGGACCAACTTTCTGGTTCATAGATTGGCCTTCTTGCTGGGCCCTCACATAGTGGGAGAGACTACCTAGCTCTCTGGGGCCTCTTTTATAAGGGCACTAATTCCAATCATGAAGCCTCTGTCCTTATGATCTAATGACCCCCTAAAGGCCCCACCTTTTAATACCAGCACCTTTGGGGTTAGGATGTCAACATATTAATTTGGGGAAGACATACACGTTCAGCCCATTGCAAGGTTTAGTTAGATTCAGGTTCAACTTCTTTTTTTAAAGACTATTTCATAGGCAATAATGTGTATTCACATCCCATCATTAGTGATGGTGAGATGATCGCAAGGTTAGGGTGATCACTGCCTATCTCCTCTGCTATATTCCCCCTTGGGTCAAGCCAGTAGTCTGTGACGTGAACTTTGTACCATGTGTATATTCAGTTATATTCTGTATCAATAGTTACTTGATTGTTTTAGCATTTATTAATGATCCTTGCTTGAGTTGATTATTTCATTAGGGGTTTCAAAATGGTGAATTTCTAATTCTCTAATTCTATCTACATGTTTTAGCTGGCATTTTTCTATAAGCAGACCATTTTCTTCACAACTGGGTTATTTGGCTATCCTGAAACATAGTTCCTTCCGGGAAGGCAGAACATGTTTATTTCTGTCTTTTAAAAATTACTGGTGTTTGGAGTGAAGATTAGGTGAGTTAACTACCTCCACAGGTGACAAATGAATTTTGTTTTGTCTCATTTTTGCTTTTTTGAATATCACTGTGGCTGCTTGGATTTTTATATTTAATTTGAATGGATTAGGGAATAAATGAGAAGATAGGTTTTATCTGTTTCTGTAGTTTTTATGTGGCTGTGTGAACTTACTTTTAAAAATTCCCAGAAATATTTTAATTCCCCTTTAAAGATATAAACTATGCCTTACTATAAAGCAAAAGAAAAACCAATCATGTGAAGAGTAAATAGTATCGTTTAAATGAATTGTGGTTAAGCTTAGTTTGTAACTAATTAGTTTTTTATTTTCTTTCTACTTTTATCTGCTTCAGAGCCTCTTCAGTGGTTTAGATCTTCTATGTGTCAAATTATTCTAATCTCTTAAAAAGTTTAAGAGCTAAAATACAACACAATGACTACAAGAATGCCTTTGTCCTTTTCTGGGTAGGTACACCTAAGGCAACTTCTTTTTCTCTTCTTTGTTCTCTTCTTCTTTCTTATTCTTTAATCATCTTCAATATTGGACAGATGACAGCACTATGCCTGCCTCAAGATGTTTCTGACTTTTTCTTTTTCTTTTTCTTTTTTTTTTTTTGAGTTGGAGTCTTGCTCTGTCACCCAGGCTAGAGTGCAGTGGCACAATCTTGGCTCACTACAACTTCTGCCTCCTGGGTTCCAGTGATTCTCCCAACTCAGCCTCCTGAGTAGCTGGGGTTACAGGCATGCACCACCACGCCTAACTAATTTTTTGTAGTTTTACTAGAGATGGGGTTTCACCATGTCGGCCAGGCTGGTCTTGAACTCCTGACCTCAAGGGATCTTCCTGCCTTGGCCTCCCAAAGTGCTGGGATTACACGTGTGAGCCACTGCGCCCGGCCGTTTCTGACTTTTTCTAAAGTCTTCTTTCTCTGGAGATGACATTATATAATAGCACTGTTCAATAGAAGTTTCTTTGATGATGGAACTGTTCTATAATCTTCATTGTCCCAGCCACTAGCCATATGTGACTACTGTAACACTTGAAATGTGGCTAGAGCAACTGAAGAACTGAATTTTGCATTTTACTTAATTTTAATTATTTAAAATAGAAATGCAAATAACCATAAGTGGTTAGTAGCTACCATACTGGACAGCAAAGATCTATAATTCAGCATTTAAAATCGATTTTGTTTTGTTTTCAAAAATGGAGTCAGACTTTTACAACCCAAAAGAACTGTAGGTTAAATTAAGGTAAATCACCAAATACTACATACACATTTGGGAAATCCAAACCAGATTTTTTCATGTGATAACCACACCCTCTTTTGACTTTAGCCTTGGAGGTAATGGAGTATGGCAGAAAAAACCCTGTATCAGCAGCTGGAAGACTCACCTTCTTTTCCTAGCTCTGCCATATATTGACCAAAAGAGTCAAAGTCCATTCAGATGGTTGAGGGGCCTTGGAATTTTGTTTTTGGTTTTCACATACAAGTTGGAGGGCAGATGCGTTAGCCTCTTGAAATACCCAGAAACCACTTGTTTCCTCATCTAAAAATCAGGTATGACAGGATCATTTAATTATCCTGCAAATCAGATGAAGCACTGCATATGAAAGCATTTTGTAACATCGATAGCACTGGGAAATGTAAAGACCTTTTACTGAAATATAAAGGTGTATGGTCAACTGAATATATCTCAGATAGTTAGGATTTGACTGTATAAATTGAATATAACCTGTAGTGGGCCCCTTGTTAAACAGCTTACAGTTTTGTTGCAAGTTTTAGCCAAGAGAAAATTTATTTGTTGACTAGTCATGCCCTTTATTGGCCACATGATGAGCAGCAAAGATATTAACACACAGTGCACCTTGCAGAATTCAAGAATGTCTCAGTGTCTTGTGAACTAGGAAGCTGAAATGCAGTGGTATGTAGAAGGCTGGCTCAGTAGGAGCCTTGGGAGTGTCCTCCAGAGAGATGTTTGTGCTGGTTGTATTTGATTCCAGTTGGGCATGAAAAGCTGGTTGCTCTAAAGAATGATAATATACTTGGTATTGCATTTACTAGAACTATCTGGGGAACAAATCTTGGGGTGGAAGAAAGAAGGGAGGGAGGGAAAGCTGTGCTTCAATACCTAGGGCTTCTTTCCTGGAATGGATCTGAGATTCTGGGATTGGGTGGCTAATAGCTCATCTCTAGAAGGGAGAAAGAACTGGGTGGTGATGGCTTTGTATTTTCTATTGGAGTTCACTACAGAATAGGTGAATGGAATGGGCTGCTATGATCCAGACATTAGGGAGGACAGGTTTGTGATACATTAGAAAACTTGAATGAGCCCTTCTATGATTCTCTCTTCCCTCTTTCTGCTTCCCGTTCTTAATTACCATCCGCAGGTTGTGGAATGAGCAAATCTATTATGTGAGCAATAGCAAACTTACAGGAGCCCTTGGCTCCATCTATCTCCCTGTTTGTGTCAGTTCCTTCTGGATGCGTTTAGTCTGTGTTCTTCATTCACTCTTTTTATGGGGAAGTAAAAGGAGTGGGACAGATTATGAGAACAGCTGGGTCCTCCCAGTTGCTGGGGTGGTTATTTTAAGCTTTGTTTAATGTGTCCAGAGACCCAGATGGCATTTTTAACTAAGCTGCTTTATTAAATCTAGTGATAAAGCATAGTGATGTTTATTGAAAAGGCAGACACACATCAGCAACATTATGCGTGAAACTTGCTCTAAGAATTTTCTATAAAACATCTGTTCTCTTTGAGCCTTTTGTGAACTCTGGAAGTTTGCTAGTTTCTATACAGACTTGAGGACAAAAAGTTGGAACCCACTTTTGGAGATGTCCAAGCATAGGTATTGGAATCATTAATCCTAACCCTCTCAGTTTTAAGGCCCCGGATACCCTTCTGTTAGACAACAGTAACATGAACAAGCACTGTAATAACGTTTAAACAAGATTATTTGGAAATAATGGACAAGAAAAATTAGTATAAATTGTTTGGGGATTTTAAAATTAAAGATAAAAAGCTAGGGCTTCAATGACCTGTGCCAGCCCATAGCCTTAAGAGTCAATTTGCAAACACTCAAGATTTGGCCAATATGCCTCTACTACTTCTACTTAACACAGTCAAAGGGAAATTTTTAGATTCTTTCATCTGATTTGACTCTCTTAGTTACGAATAAGAGGATATCTAGAATATATATGTGACTTGTTAAAATGAAAATCCACCTTCTCTGAGTCTTCAAATATCTTTCATATCTTACATTTTTAGTCACATCAACTTTTGAAGTCATGTCCGTAGTTGTATGAAAAGAAAAATTTCAGGAACATTCAACCTCAAAAGTTCTTTTTCTTAGTCTGAAGTCGTAGAAGCATTTGACTTTTACTTTCTCTTTTTAAGTTTGTACTAGTAGGTATTTTGTATAAATATAATATTTAATTATTGCCTTTGTATTCTTTTTCTCTAGTAAACATCCTGGTTTTTAGCTATCAATATGTAGTTTTACATTTAGGGATTTCTAATGGAAAGAGAAAGGAATCTGAAATCAGAGGACGAGAGTTTATTCTACTTGACCAAACACATACAAAATACTGGAAGGAGAGTTTTACAACAAATATTTAATATCTATGACATGTAAAACGTTTTTTGAAATCAAGAAAATTCAAACAATTCAATACAAATATCAATAGTAACACATGAACAGGTGGCCAAACTTATTAATAACCAGAGAAATATAAATTAAAACAATCCATCAACTTGTAAAAAAGATGAAATTACCCAGAGTTGGTGTAGGTGATGGAAAATTGTCATGTTTGTATACTGTTCATAGAAGTTAAATTGACATAACTTTTTGGTCAGGCAATTTGGAAGTATATATCTAAATTAATAGAGTAGTTTTCTAATAACCTGGGAATCTCTTAATCTAAGAATCTTTACTGTAGATTTTTCTAGAACAAATGTACAAACATCTGTGTACAAGGGTACTCACTGCAGCATTTTGCTAAGGAAAAACTCAGAAAAAATCTATATGTTCAACAGAGAACAGGTACATAATTTATGACACAACTGCACAATATACACCACTAAAATAAAGGATATAAATTTATATGTAGTATGAAAAAGATGTGAATGATAGCTTGTTGGTGAAAAACAGCAATGACTGGAATATTGTGTGTAGCGTAATCCTGCTTTTCTGTATATAATGTAGGCATAGAAAATAGGATTGAAAGGACATACTCTAGTCAACAGTGTATATAGCTTGGGTGGAGGGGGTGTATAATGGGAAAGGAGAGTCCCTTTTCCTATCTATTCCATATACATCTCTGGATTTAAAAGATCATACATGCATATGCATTACCTTCAAAATTAAAATGATAAAGACACAAGGAGAAGCTTTGGATTTGAATCATGATACTACTTTTTGCAAATTCTATGACCGTGGGGAAGTCGCCTAGCCTCCTGGGGTTTATTTCCTCATTTATAAAAATAGGGAAAGTAATAATACTTGTCTACATAACTTCTAGGGTTGTTGGGAGGATTGAATGTGATAATGGGTTACAGCATTATGAATTATTTATTCATATAACACAATTATTATAAAAATAGTTTGCTCTGATTAAAATAAAAGAAGGATGAGATCGTGTGTGTTTTTCAGTCCCAGTAGCTTTACTAACCAGAAAGCGCCTGCTGATGTGGTAATCACAGTTGCTTTTGTGCAGCTTCCTCTTGACTTTTGGCATTTCTGCATGCTGCTAGCTAAGGCTGAGGTGGCGACTGTGGAAAGTGTGATCTCCTCCCCCTCCCAGCACACATTTGTGTGCATACTCACACTCACGCACACACAAACACACACATGCACACTCTATCACAGTACATGAGGTGGCAGCAGCTGCTCCGGCATAGACTTTCACACAACATAAAGGGCTTTTTTGGTGTGGTCTGTGCATTATTTCCTGTTAAGCATGAGCTGAGTCAGTGCCATGCTTTTCCATCTGAAACCTTTCTGAGGCTCAGGCTGTGTTAAGAGCAAACCCTCTCCCCTCCATGCCCACCCCATGGTCCTCTACTGAAGCCAGATCATAATCTGCTCATTTCATGAGGATTTTCAAACCGAATGGACTGGGCCATGTGAGAGATCACTGAAAGGAATAGAACAAGCAGAGGCTAAGAGACTCCACGTTAATCTGCTGGTTCGTCTGAAAATGCACAGCTGTGGGAGCTCACGGTGCTTTAAAGTACTTTGGCAGGATGTTTGTTCAGGGGGCCTGTTCCTGCAGCCCTGCTGAATGTTTGGTTAGGAGGCATAATCATTTTTTGGACAGGATCTCCCAAATGTAAAGTGATAGATGCTAATGTGGAATATAATACAGAAGATCCAGCTTGGATGTCATAAATAACAATAAACTGTTTAATCTTGCTGAGTTGTAAATCTATGATTGCCAGAGGTCTTTAGTTCACTGGAACATAGTATGGGGGCAGGGGCACTTAGCAAATAGGCAGTTATTATTTTCCAACCAGACAGAAACTGGTCTGATGGAATTTATCTAAAAAGGCATACACATGTATTTTAATTAATTGTGACAATTACTCAGAGAAAACACATGGCCCTAAAGAGGCTGAGGGTTTTTTTTGTTCTACCTATAAATGTATATGTATATTCACCTATATTGTACCTATGTATAAGTAAGAGAATGAGTTTTTGTTTTGGGGATATATATTTATACATATCTATACAGATAGATATACACATACTTAATTTCTGTCTACCTATTAAGGTGCGGTGCCAGATGGAAAGTATTTCTAAGCATTTAGATAGCTTATTCTATAGCATATGTGTGCATATAGCCCCCCATCATAAAGCTTTGTCTCTTTTCTGGATACATTTAACAAGAGGCTAGAACAGAGTCCAAAATGTCAGAAGTGTTTGATCATTCCATAGAAATGAAGGAGGTGTTTCCAAATGACCTATGTTTCTATGGCAATAAATAGAACTTGTGCTGCGTCGGATGGGTCAGGAGTAAGGAATATAAACTGTGCAAGTATGACTATTCCAGGCAGAAATCTACCTTGTAAGAACAGCTTTGTGCAGTGAGCTCAACAACATTGATCAGTTAGCAGTTCGGTTCAGTACAACATTGATCAGGTAGCAAGCCGGTTCGGCAGTGCCAGTCGGAGACACAGATGGCGACAATCAAAGAAGATGCAGGTCAGGACAAGGATGCAGACATGTACCTGTCACTGCCATGGACTACAGCAGCTTCTTAGTGAGCAGGTTTATGATCAAAGAAGAAAGACATCGTTGATCTGTAAGCATGTTACAATTAATTTGCTGTTTAGTTATTAGGAAACTACAACCAGTTTTTAGTATTTAGGTTGTTTTTTCTTTTTTCTTTTTTGAAACAGGTTCTTGTTCTGTCATCCAGGCTGGAGTGCAGACGTTATCCAAGCTCACTGCAGCCTTAAATTTCTGGGCTCCGTGGAACCTCCCACCTCAGACTCCCAAGAAGCTGGGACTACAGGTGCACGCCACCATGGCCAGCTAATTTTACCTATTTTTTTGGAGAGATGAGGTCTTGCTGTATTGCCCAGGCTGCTCTTGAGCTCCTGTCAGTGTAGATATTTCCATGTTTATACAGATGGTGGTGTAGATATTTCCATGTTTATACAGATACCGGTGTAGATATTTCCATGTTTATACAGATGAGTGTGTAGATATTTCCGTGTTTATAAAGATGGCGGTGTAGATATTTTTGTGTTTATAGAGATAGCGGTGTAGATATTTCCATGTTTATACAGGTAGCATTGTAGATATTTCCATGTGTATAGAGATAGCGGTGTAGATATTTCCACATTTATACAGATAGCAGTGTAGATATTTCCATGTTTATACAGATCGTGGTGTACATATTTCCATGCTTATACATATAGCGGTCTAGATATTCCCATGTTTATAAAGGTAGCGGTGTAGAAATTTCATGTGTATACAGATCACAGTGTAGATATTTCCATTTTTCTACAGATGGCAGTGTAGATATTTCCAAATTTATACAGATGGCGGTGTAGATATTTCCATATTTATACAGATGGCGGTGTAGATATTTCCATGTTTATAGAGATGGCGGTGTATATATTCCCATGCTTATAGAGATAGCGGTGTAGATATTTCCATATTTTTACAGATGGCTGTGTGGATAATTCCATATATATACAGACGGCAGTGTGGATTTTTCCATCTTTATAGTGATGGTGGTGTAGGTATATCCGTGTTTATACAGACGACTTTGTAGATATTTCCATGTTTATACAGGTGGCGGTGTAGATATTTCCATGTTTATACAGAGAGCGGAGGAAATATTTCCAAGTCTACAGAGATAGCGTTGTAGATATTTCCAAGTTTACACAGACAGCTGTGTAGATATTTCCATGTTTACAAAGATAGTGTTGTAGATATTTCCATGTTTACACAGATAGCGAAGGAGATATTTACGTTTATACAGAGAGCGATGTAGATATTTAAATGTTTATAAAGACAGCGGTGTAGGTATTTCCATGATTATTGAGATAGTGGTGTAGATATTTACATATTTGTACAGATAGCGGTGTAGATATTTCCATGTTTATACAGATGGCGGTGAAGATATTTCCATGTTTATACAGATGGCGGTGTATATAAATCCTTGTGTATACAGAAAGCGGTGCAGATCTTTCCATGTTTATAGAGATTACGGTGCAGATATTTCCATGTTTATAGAGATAGCCCTGTAGGTATTTCCATGTTCACAGATATAGCGGTGTAGATATTCCATGTTTATACAGACGTCTGTGTAGATATTTCTATGGGTATACAGATGGCTGTGTAAATATTTCTATATTTATAGAGATGGTGCTGTAGATATTTCCATGTTTATACAGATGACTGTGTAGATATTTACATGTTTATACAGATAGCGGTGTAGATATTTCCAAATTTATGCAGACAGCGGTGTAGATATTTCCATGTTTATGCAGATGGCGGTGTAGATATTTCCATGTTTATAAAGATATCGGTGTAGATATTTCCATGTTTATGCAGATAGCGGTGTAGATATTTCCATGTTTACCGAGATAGCGGTGTAGATATTTCCATCTTTGCACAGATTGTGGTGTAGGTATTTCCATCTTTACACAGATAGTGTTGTAGATATTTCCAAGCTTACAGAGTTAGCTGTGTAGATATTTCCATGTTTACACAGATAGCATTGTAGATATTTCAATGTCTATACAGATAGTGGTGTAGATATTTTCATGTTTATACAGATAGCGGTGTAGATATTTACACGTTTATACGGATAGCACTGTAGATATTTCCATGTTTGTACAGACAGTGATATAGACATTTCCATGTTTATACAGATAGCGGTATAGATATTTCCATGTTTATAGAGATAGCGGTGTAAATATTTCCATGTTTATACAGATGGCTGTGTAGATATTTCCATGTGTATACAGATGGCAGTGTAGATATTTCCATGTTTATAGAGATGGTGGTGTAGATATTTCCATGTTTACAAAGATGACTGTGTAGATATTTGCATGTTTATACAGATGGTGGTGTAGATATTTCCATGTTTATAGAGATAGTGGTGTAGATATTTCCAAGTTTATACAGATAGCGGAGTAGATATTTCCATGTTTATAGAGACAGTGGTGTAGATATTCCCATATTTATACAGATAGCGGTGTAGATATTGCCATCTTTACACAGATAGCGTTGTAGATATTTCCAAGTTTACACAGATAGCTGTGTAGATATGTACATGTTTACACAGATAACGTTGTAGATATATCCATGTTTATACAGATAGCAGTGTAGATATTTCCATGTTTATACAGATAGCGGTGTAGATATTTCCATGTTTATACAGACAGTGTTGTAGACATTTCCATGTTTATACAGAGAGAGGTAGAGATATCTCCATGATTATAGAGATAGTGGTGTATATATTTCCATGTTTATACAGATCGCTGTGTACATATTTTCATGTGTATACAGATGGCAGTGTAGATATTTCCATGTTTATAGAGATGGTGGTGTAGATATTTCCATGTTTATACAGATGACTGTGTAGATATTTGCATGGTTATACAGATGGCGGTGTAGGTATTTCCATGTTTGCAGAGATAGCGGTGTAGATATTTCCATATTTGCACAGATTCCGGTGTAGGTATTTCCATCTTTACACAGATAGCGGAGTATATATTTGCAAGTTTAGAAAGATAGCTGTGTAGATATTTCCATGTTTACACAGATAGCGTTGTAGACATTTCCTTGTTTATACAGATAGTGGTGTAGATATTTCCATGTTTATACACATAGCGCTGTAGATATTTCCATGTTTATACAGACAGCAGTGTAGATATTTCCAAGTTTACAGTGATAACGGTGTAGATATTTCCAAATTTATATAGATAACGGTGTAGACATTTCCATGTTTATACAGATAGTGGTGTGGATATTTCCATGTGTATACAGATGGCTGTGTAGATATTTCCATGTTTATACAGATAGCGGTGTAGATATTTCCATATTCATGGAGATGGCGGTGTAGATATTTCCATGTTTATAGGGATAGCGGTGTAGATATTTGCATGTTTATACAGATGGCTGTGTAGATATTTCCATGTTTATACAGATGGCAGTTTAGATACTTCCATCTTTATAGAGATGCTGGTGTAGATATTTCCATATTTATACAGATGACTTTGTAGATATTTCCATGTTCATACAGATGGCGGTGTATATATTTCTATGTTTATGCAGATGGCGGTGTAGATATTTCCATGTTTACAGTGATAGCGGTGTAGATATTTCCATCTTTGCCCAGATTGCGGTGCAGATATTTCGATCTTTACACACATAGCTGTGTAAATATTTCCAAGTTTACACAGATAGCACTGTAGATATATCCATGTTTCTACAGTTAGAGGTGTAGATATTTCCGTGTTTACAGAGATAGCGGTGTAGATATTTCCATGTTTATACAGATAGCGGTGTAGATATTTTCATGTTTATACAGATAGCGGAGGAGATATTTCCTTTTTTATACAGATCGTGGCGTAGAAATTTCCATGTTTATTCAGATAGCGTTGAAGACATTTCCATGACTATACAGGTAGCGGTGTAGATATTTCCATGTATATACAGATCGCAGTGTAGATATTTCCATTTTCCTCAGATGGCAGTGTAGATATTTCCATGATTATAGAGATGGCGGTGTAGATATTTGCATGTGTAAAGAGATGGTGGTGAAAGTATTTCCATTTTTATTGAGATAGTGGTGTAGATATTAACAGCTTTAAACAGATAGCGGTGTTGGTATTTCTATGTTTATACAGATAGCAGTGTAGATATTTCCATGTTTATACAGCTCGTGGTGTAAATATTTCGATGTTTATACAGATGGCGTTGTAGATATTTCCATGTTTATAGAGATAGCGCTGTAGGTATTTCCATGTTTATAGAGATAGCGTTGTAGATATTTCCATGTTTATACAGGTGGCTGTGTAGATATTACCATGTGTATACAGATGGCAGTGAAGATATTTCCATGTTTATAGAGATGGTGTTGTAGATATTTCCATGTTTATGCAGATGACTGTGTAGATATTTGCATGTTCATACTGATGGAGGTGAAGATATTTCCATGTTCATAGAGATAACGTTGTAGATTTTTCCATATTTATACATATAGTCGTGTAGTTATTTCCATGTTTATACAGATGATTGTGTAGATATTTCCATGTTTATTCAGATGGCGGTGTTTATATTTCCATGTTTATGCAGATGACTTCGTGGATATTTCCATGTTTATGCAGATGGCGGTGTAGATATTTCCATGTTTATATGGATAGTGGCGTTGATATTTCCATGTTTACAGAGATAGCGGTTTATATATTTACAAATTTATACAGATAGCCGTGTAGATATATCCATATTTATGCAGATGACAGTGAAGGTATTTCTATGTTTATGCAGATGGTGGTGTAGATATTTCCTTGTTTATACAGATAGCTGTGGAGATATTTCCATGTTTATACCGAAGTCTGTGTAGATATTTCCATGGGTATTCAGATGTCTGTGTAGATATTTCCATATTTATAGAGATGGTGCTGTAGATATTTCCATGTTTATATGGAAGACTTTGTAGATATTTACATGTTTATACAGATAGCGGTGTAGATATTTCCAAGTTTATATGGATAGCGGTGTAGATATTTCCATATTTATGCAGATAGTGGTGTAGATATTTCCATGTTTATACAGATGGCGGTGTAGACATTTCCATGTTTATACAGATGGCAGTCTATATATTTCCATGTTTATACACATAGCAGTGTAGGTATTTCCATGTTTATGCAGATAGCGGTGTAGATATTTCCATATTTCCAGAGGCTGCGGTGTAGATATTTCCATCTTTGCACAGATTGCGGTGTACATATTTCCATCTTTGCACAGATAGTGTTGTAGATATTTCCAAGTTTACACAGATAGCTGTGTAGATATTTCCATGTTTACAGAGATAGCGATGCAGATATATCCATGTTTATACATAAAGCGGTGTAGATATTTCCATGTTTATAAAGATAGTGGTGAAGATATTTCCATGTTAGTACAGACAGTGATGTAGACATTTCTATGTTTATACAGATAGCGGTATAGATATATCCATGTTTGCAGAGATAGCGGTGTAGGTATTTCCATGTTTACACAGATAGCTGTGTAGATTTTTCCATGTTTACACAGGTAGCATTGTAGATATTTCCAAATTTATACAGATAGCGGTGTACATATTTCCATGTTTATACAGATAGCGTTGGAGATATTTCCATGTTTATACAGATTGCGGTGGGGCTATTTCCATGTTTATACAGATAGCGGTTTAGATATTTCCATGTTTACACAGATTTCTGTGTAGATATTTCCATGTTTATACAGATGGCTTTGTAGATATTTCCATGTTTATACAGATGACTGTGTAGGTATTTCCATGTTTATACAGATGGCGGTGTAGATATTTCCATGTTTATAGAGATAGCCATGCAGATATTTCCATGGTTGTACAGATAGCGGTGTAGACATTTCCATGTCTATAGAGATAGCGGTGTAGATAATTCCATATTTATACAGAGAGCGGTGTTGGTATTTCCGTGTTTATACAGATAGCGGTGTAGATATTTCCACGTTTATACAGCTCGTGGTGTAGATATTTCCACGTTTATACAGATAGCGGTTTAGATATCTCCGTGTTTACACAGATAGTGCTGTAGATAGTTCTATGTTAATGGAGATGGCGGTGTAGATATTTTCATGTTTATGGAGATGGCGGTGTAGATATTTCCATATTTATACATACGGTGGTGTAGATATTTCCATGTTTATACAGATGACTGTGTAGATATTTCCCTGTTTACAAGGATGGCGGTGTAGACATTTCCATGTTTATAGGGATTGCGGTGTAGATATTTCCACGTTTATTGAGCTAGCAGTGTAGGTATTTCCATGTTTATAGTGATAGCGGTGTAGATATTTCCATGTTGATACAGATAGCGGTGTAGATATTTCCATGTTTATACAGATAGCGGTGTAGATATTTCCAAGTTTACACAGATGGCTGAGTAGATATTTCCATTTTTATACAGATGGCAGTGTAGTTATTTCAATGTTTATACAGATGACTGTGAAGGTATTTCCATGTATATATAAATCGTGGTGTACATATTTCCATCTTTCTACAGATGGTGATGTAGATATTTCCATGTTTATAGACATACCTGTTGAAATATTTCCATGTTTCTACAGATAGCCGTGTAGATATTTCCAGGTTTATACAGATAGCGGTGTAGATATTTCCATGTTAATACTGATCACGGTGTTGGTATTTACATGTTTATACAGATAGTGGTGTAGATATTTCCATGTTTGTACAGTTCACGGTGTAGATATTTCCATGTTTATACAGATGGCGGTGTAGATATTTCCATGTTTATACAGATGGCGGTGTAGATAGTTTCATGTTTATAGAGATAGCGGTGTAGATATTTCCATTTTTATAGAGATTGCGGTGTAGGTATTTCTATCATTATAGAGATTTCTGTGTAGATATTTCCATTTTATACAGATGTCTGTGTGGATATTTCCATGTGTATGCAGATGGCAGTGTAGATATTTCCTTGTTTATAGAGATGGCGGTGTAAATATTTCCATGTTTATAGAGATTGCGGTGTAGATATTTCCATGTTTATTCAGATAGCGGTGTAGATATTTCCGTGTTTAGTCAGTTGGCTGTGTAGATATTTTCATGTTTATTCAGATGGCAGTGAAGATATTTCCATGTTTTTACAGATGGCGGAGTAGATATTTCCAGGTTTATAAAGATGGCGGTGTAGATATTTCCATGTTTATAGAGATGGCGGTGTAGATATTTCCATGTTTATACAGATACTGGTGTAGTTATTTCCATGTTTATAGAGATAGTGGTGTAAATATTTCCATATTTATACAGACAGCGGTGTAGATAATTCCATGTTTATAGAGATCGCGATGTAGATATTTCCATGTTAATACAGATCATTCTGTAGGTATTTCCATGTTTTTACAGATCACGGTGTAGATATTTCCATCTTGCTACAGACGGCATTGTAGATATTTCCATGTTCATGTAGATGGCGGTGTAGATATATCCACCTTTATAGAGATGGCGGTGAGTATATTTCCATGTTTAAAGAGATAGCAGTGTAGATATTTCCAAGTTTATACATATAGCGGTGTAGGTATTTCCATGTTTATAGAGATAGCGGTGTAGATATTTCCATGTTTATACAGATAGTGGTGTAGTTATTTCCACGTTTATACAGATAGCTGTGTAGATATTTCCTTGTTTGTACCGATGGATGTGTAGATATTTCCATGTTTATACAGAGAGCGGTGTTGGTATTTCCATGTTTATACAGATAGTGGTGTACATATTTCCATCTTTTCACAGATGGCAGTGTAGATATTTCCATGTTTATACAGACAGCGGTGTAGATATTTCCATGTTTACTCAGAGAGCGGTGTTGGTATATCCATGTTTATACAGATAGCGGTGTACATAATTCCCTGTTTATACAGATCGCGGTGTAGATATTTCCATGCTTATACAGATAGCGGCGTAGATATTTCCATGTTTATACTGGTAGCGGTGTAGATTTTTCCATGTTTATACAGATAATGGTGTAGATATTTCCATGTTTATATAGATAGCGTTGTAGATATTTCCAGGTTTATACAGATAACGCTGTAGATATTTCCACGTTTATACAGATCACAGTGTAGATATTTCCATCTATCTACAGATGGCAGTGTAGATATTTCCATGTTTATCCAGATGGCGGTGTAGATATTTCCATGTTTATATAGATGGTGGTGTAGATATTTCCTTGTTTATGTAGATGGCGGTGAAGATATTTCCATGTTTATAGAGATGACGGTGTATATATTTCCATGTTTATAGAGATAGCGGTGTAGATATTTCCATGTTTATACAGATAGCCGTGTAGGTATTTCCATGTTTATACAGCTCGCGGTGTAGATATTTACATCTTTATACAGATTTCAGTGTAGATATTTCCACGTTTATACAGATGGCGGTGTAGATAGTTCCATGTTTATTGAGATGCCATTGTAGATATTTTCATGTTTACACATATGGCGGTGTAGATAGTTTCATGTTTATAGAGATAGCGGTGTAGATATTTCCATGTTTATACAGATAGCGATATACATATTTCCATGTTTATACAAATAGCATTGTAGATATTACCATGTTTATAGAGATATCCGTGTAGATAGTTCCATGTTTTTACAGATGGGTCTGTAGATATTTCCATATGTATACAGATGGCAGTTTAGATATTTCCATGTTTATACAGATGGAGGTGCAGATATTTCCAGGTTTATACAGATGACTGTGACGATATCTCCATGTTTTTACAGATTGCAGTGTAGATATTTCCAAGTTTATACAGATAGCGGTGTGGATATTTCCATGTTTATACAGATAGCAGTGTAGATGTTTCCATGTTTATAGAGATGGCTGTGTAGATATTTCCATGTTTCTACAGATGGCAGTGTAGATATTTCCATGTTTGTACAGATGGCGGTGTAGGTATTTCTATGTTTATACCGATGACTGTGTAGATATTTCCATGTTTATACAGATAGTGGCGTAGATATTTTCTTGTTTAAATAGATCGTGTTGTAGATATTTCAATCTTTATACAGATGGCAGTGTACATATTTCCAAGTTTATACAGATAGCGGTGTAGATATTTCCATGTTTATACAAATGGTGGTGTAGATAGTTCCATGTTTATGGAGTTGGTGTTGTAGATATTTCCATGTTTATGCTGATGGTCGTGTAGATATTTCCATGTTTATGCAGATGGCGGTGTAGTTATTTCCAAGTTAACAGAGATGGCCGTGTTGATATTTCCGTGTTTATGGAGACTGCGGTGTAGGTATTTCCTTGTTTACTGTGATAGCTCTGTAGATATTTCCGTGTTTATACAGATAGCGGTGTAGATATTTCCATGTTTATACAGATAGCGGTGGTGATATTTCCATATGTATACAGATGGTGGAGTAGCTATTTCCATGTTTATACAGATGATTTTGTAGGTATTTTCATGGTTATACCGATGTCGAAGTAGATATTTTCACGTTTATAGAGATAACGGTGTAGATATTTCCATGTTTATACAGATAGCAGTGTAGACATTTGCATGTTTATAGGGATAGCGGTGTAGATATTTCCATATTTATACAGATAGCGGTGAAGTTATTTCCATGTTTATATAGATAGCGGGGTAGATATTTCCATGTTTATAGAGATGGCGGTGTAGTTATTTCCATGTTTATAGAGATAGCGGTGTAGATATTTCCATGTTTATACAGATAGTGGTGTAAATATTTCCATGTTTATACAGATAGCGTTGTAGATATTTCTGTGTTTATACAGATAGCGGTGAAGATATTTCCATGTTAATACAGATGGCTGTGTAGATATTTCCATGTGCATACCGATGGCAGTGTAGATATTTCCATGTTTATGGAGATGGTTGTGTAAACATTTCCATGTTTATAGAGATAGCTGTGTAGATATTTCCATGTTTATACAGATGGCTGTGTAGTTATTTCCATGTGTATACAGATGGCGGTGTAGATATTTCCATGTTTATAGAGATGGTTGTGTAGATATTTCCATGTTTATACAGATGACTGTGTAGATATTTGCATGTGTATACATATGGCGGTGTAGATATTTCTATGTTTACAGAGATGGCTGTGTAGATATTTCCATGTTTATACAGATGGCAGTGTAGATATTTCCATGTTTATATAGATAGCGGTGTAGATGTTTCCATATTTATACAGATATCGGTGTAGGTATTTCTACGTTTATAGAGATATCGGTGTAGATAATTTCATCTTCTTACAGACAGCGGTGTAGATATTTCCATGTTTATATAGATAGCTGTGTACATATTTATATGTTTATACAGATAGCGGTGTAAATACTTTCATGTTTATACAGATGGCGGTGTAAATATTTTCATGTTTATAGAGATAGCGGTGTAGATATTTCCATCTTTGCAAAGATTGCGGTGTAGTTATTTCCATTCTTACAGAGATAGCTGTGTAGATATTTCCATGTTTACAAAGATAGCATTGTAGTTTTTTCTATGTTTACAAACATGGCTGTGTAGATATTTCCATGTTTATACAGATGTCAGTGTTGATATTTCCATGTTTATAGAGATAGCAGTGTAGATATTTCCACTTTCATAGAGATAGCAGTGTAGATATTTCCATCTTTATGCAGATAGCGGTGTAGATATTTCCATGTTTACACAGATAGAGTTGTAGATATTTCCATGTTTACACAGATAGCGTTTCAGATATTTCCATGTTTATACAGATAGCCTTGTAGACATTTCCATGTCGATGAAGATGGCAGTGTCGATATTTCCATGTTTATGCAGATGGCGGTGTAGATATTTCCTTGTTTGTAGAGATGTCGGTGTAGTTATTTCCATGTTTACAGAGATAGCGGTGTAGATATTTCCATGTTTATATAGATAGCGGCGTAAGTATTTCCATGTTTATAGTGATAGCGGTGTAGATATTTCCCTGTTTAGACACATAGCGGTGCAGATATTTCCATGTTTATAGGGATAGCGGTATTGATATTGCCATGTTTACACAGATAGCTGTGTAGATATTTCCAAGTTTACACAGATAGCTGTGTAGACATTTCCATGTTTACACAGATAGTGTTGTAGATATTTCCATGTTTGTACAGATAGCGGAGTAGATATTTCCACGTTTATACAGATAGTGTTGTAGATATTTCCACATTTATACAGAAAGCTGTGTAGATATTTCCACGTTTATACAGATAGCGGTGTAGATATTTCCATCTTTATGAAGATAGTGGTGTAGATATTTCCATGTTTACACAGATAGCGGTGTAGATATTTCCATGTTTACACAGATAGCGTTGCAGATATTTCCAGGTTTACAGATAGCCGTGTGGTTATTTCCATGTGTATTCAAATGGCAGTGTAGATAGTTCCATGTTTATGCAGATGGCGGTGTAGATATTTCCTAGTTTGTAGAGATGGCGGTGTAGATGTTTCCATGTTTGTAGAGATAGCTGTGTAGATATTTCCATGTTTATAGAGATAGAAGTGAAGGTATTTCCATGTTTATACTGATAGCGTTGTAGATATTTCCAAGTTTATACAGATTGCGATGTGGATACTTCCATGTTTATGTGGATAGCGGTGTTGATATCTCCATGTTTATAGGGATAGCGGTGTAGATATTAACATGTTTATACAGATAGCGGTGTAGGTATTTCCATATTTATGCAGATAGCGGTGTTTATATTTCATTGTTTATAGAGATGGCTGTGTAGATATTTCCATGTTTATAAAGATGGCAGTGTAGATATTTCCATGTTTATACAGATGGTGGTGTAGATATTTCCATGTTTATAGAGATGACTGTGTAGGTATCTCCATGTTTATACAGATGTTGTTGTAGATATTTTCATGTTTATAGAGATAGCGCTATAGATATTTCCATGATTATACAGATAGCGGTGTAGACATTTCCATGTTTACAGAGATAGTGGTGTAGGTATTTCCATATTTATACAGATAGCAGTGTAGATATTTCCATGATTATACTGGTAGCGCTGTGGATATTTCCATGTTTACAGAGAAACCGGTGTAGATATTTCCATGTTTATAGAAATGGCGGTGTAGCTATTTCCATGTTTATAGAGATATTGGTGTAGATATTTCCACGTTTATACAGATAGCGGTGTAGATATTTCCATGTTTATACAGATAGTGGTGTTGTTATTTCCTTGTTTGTATAGATAGCGATGTAGACATTTCCATGTTTATAGAGCTTGCGGTGTAGATATTTCCATCTTTATACTAATGGCTATGTAGATATTTCCATGTTTATAGAGATGGCGGTGTAGGTTTTTCCATGTTTATATGGATAGCGTTGTAGATTTTTCCATGTTTATACCGATAGCGGTGTAGATATTTCCATGTTTATACAGATAGCGGTGTAGATATTTCCATGTTTATACAGATCATCTTGTAGATATTTCCATGTTTATACAGATAGCGGTGTAGATATTTCCATGTTTATACTGATCATCTTGTAGATATTACCCTGTTAATACAGATAGCATTGTAGATATTTCCATGTATATAGAGATGGCGGTGTAGATATTTCCATGTTTATACAGATAACGGTGCAGATAGTTACATTTTTATAGAGATAGCGGTGTAAATATTTCCATATTTATACCGATAATGGTGTAGATATTTCCATGTTTATACAGATAGCGGTGTAGATATTTCCATGTTTATAGAGATAACGGCATAGATATTTCCATGTTTCTGGAGATAGAGGTGTAGCTATTAGCAAGTTTATAGGGATAGCGGTGTAGGTATTTCCATGTTTATACAGATGGCTGTGTAGATAATTCCATGTGTATACAGATGGCAGTGTAGATATTTCCATGTTTATACAGATGGTGGTGTAGACATTTCCAAGTTTATACAGATGACTGTGTAGATATTTCCATGTTTTTACAGATGGCGGTGTAGTTATTTCCATGTTTATACAGATGACTGTGTAGATATTTCTATGTTTTTACAGATGGCGGTGTATAGATTTCCATGTTTATACAGATAGAGTTGTAGATATTTCCATGTTTATATAGATGGCAGTGTAGATATTTCCTTGTTTATGTAGATGTCGTTGTAGATACTTCCATGTTTATAGAGATGGCGGTGTATATATTTCCATGTTTATAGAGATAGTGGTGTAGATATTTCCATGTTTATGGAGATAGAGTTGTAGGTATTTCCATGTTTATAGAGATAGCGTTGTAGATATTTCCATGTTTATACAGATGGTTGTGCGGATATTTCCTTGTGAATACAGACGGCAGTGTAGATATTTCCATGTTTATAGAGATAGCGTTGTTGGTATTTCCATGTTTATAGAGATAGCGGTATAGATAATTCCATGTTTATACAGCTCACGGTGTAGATATTTACATATTTATATAGATGGCGTTGTAAATATTTCCATGTTGATGAAGATGACTGTGTAGATAATTCCATGTTTATAAAGATGGCGGTGTAGATAATTCCTTGTTTATAGAGATAGCGGTGTAGCTATTTCTATGTTTATAGTGATAGCGGTGTAGATATTTCCATGTTTATAGTGATAGCGGTGTAGATATTTCCATGTTTATAGAGATAGCGGTGTGGATATTTCCATGTTTATACAGATAGCAGTGTAGTTATTTCCACTTCTTTACAGATCGCGGTGTAGATATTTCCATGTTTATACAGATTGCAGTGTAGTTATTTCGAGATTTATATAGATGGCGGTGTAGATATTTCCATGTTTACACAGATGGCAGTGCAGATATTTCCATGTTTATGCAGATGGCGGTGTAGATATTTCCATGTTTATGCAGATGACATTGTAGATATTTCCAAGATAATTGAGATGGTGGTGTAGATATTTCCGTGTTTATAGTGATAGTGGTGTAGATATTTACATGTTTATACAGATAGCGGTGTTGATATTTCCATGTTTATAGGGATAGCGGTGTAGATATTTCCATGTTTATAGGGGTAGCGGTGTAGATATTTTCATGTTTAAACAGATAGCTGTGTAGTTATTTCCATGTTTATACAGAGAGCGTTATAGATATTTCCAAGTTTATACAGATGACTTTGTAGATATTTCCAGGTTTATACAGAAGGCGGTGTAGATATTTCCATGTTCATACAGATGATGGTGTATATATTTCAATGTTTATACAGATGACTGTGTAGGTAATTCCATGTTTCTACAGATGGCGGTGTTGACATTTCCAAGTACATAGAGATAGCGGTGAAGGTATTTCCATGTTTATTCAGATGGCATTGTAGCTATTTCCATGTTTATACAGATGGTTGTGCGGATATTTCCTTGTGAATACAGACGGCAGTGTAGATATTTCCATGTTTATGCAGATGATGGCGTAGATATTTCCCTGTTTACACAGATGACTGTGTAGATATTTTCATGTTTTTGCAGATGGCGGTGTAGATATTTCCATGTTGATAGAGATAGTGGTGTAGATATTTCCATGTTTATAAAGATAACTGTGTAGATATTTCCATGTTTATAGAGATAGCCATGTAGATATTTCCGTGTTCATACAGATAGCGGTGTAGATATATCCATGTTTATACAGATCGTGGAGTACATATATTCATGTTTATACAGGTAGCGGTGTAGGTATTTCCATGTTTACAGACATGCAGGTGTAGATATTTCCATCTTCAGACAGATAGCAGTGTGCATATTTGCATGTTTACACAGACAGCTGTGTAGATATATCTATCTTTACACAGATAGTTTTGTAGGTATTACCATGTTTATACAGATTGCGGTGTAGATATTTCCATGTTTATAAAGATAGCGGTGTAGATATTTCCATGTTTATACAGATAGCGGTGGAGATATTTCCATGTTTATACTGATAGCGATGTTGATATTTCCAAGTTTATACAGATAGCGGTGTAGATAACCCCATGTTTATACAGATAGCGGTAGAGATATTTCCATTTTTACACAGAGAGCGATGTAGATATTTCCAAGTTTGCACAGATAGCGGTTTAGATATTTCCACGTTTACAGAGATAGCAGTGTATATATTTCCATGTTTATATTGATGGGTGTGTAGATATTTCCATGTGTATAGAGTTGGCAGTGTAGATATTTCCATGTTTATACTGATGGATGTGTAGATATTTCCATGTTTATACAGCTGATTGTGTGGATATTTCCATGTTTTTACAGATGGCGGTGTGGATATTTCCATGATTATGCAGATGGCGGTGTTGATATTTCCATGTTTATACAGATAGCGTTGTAGATATTTCCATGTTTATAGAGATAGCGGTGTTGGTATTCCCATGTTTATACAGGTAGCGTTGTAGATATTTCCAGGTTTATACAGCTTGTGGTGTCGATATTTCCATCTTTATACAGATGGCATTGTAGATATTTCCATGTTTATAGAGATAGCGGTGTACATATTTCCATGTTTTTACATATAGCATTGTAAATATTTCCATGTTTATAGAGATAGCGGTGTAAATATTTCCATGTTTATACAGATAACAGTTTAAATGTTTACACATTTACAGAGATAGCAGTGTAGATATTTCCACGTTTATACAGAAAGTGGTGTAGGTATTTCCACGTTTATACACATAGCTATGTAGATATTTCCAAGTTTATAGATATAGCGGTGTAGATATTTCCACGTTTATACACATAGCGGTGTACTTATTTCCACGTTTATAGAGATAGCGGTGTAGATATTTCCACGTTTATACAGATAGCCTTGTAGATATTTCCTTGTTTATACAGATGGTGGTGTAGATATTTCCATGTTTATACAGATGGCGCTGTATATATTTCCATGTTTATACAGATGGAGGAGTAGATATTTCCATGTTTATACAGATAGCGGTGTAGCTATTACCATGTTTACACAGATAGCAGTGTAGATATTTCCATCTTTGCACAGATTGCGGTGTAGTTATTTACATCTTTACACAGATAGCGGTGTAGATATTTCCATGTTTACACTGATAGTGGTGTAGATATTTCTATGTTTGCCCAGATAGCGTTGTAGATATTTGCATGTTTATACAGATAGCGGTGTAGATATTTCCATTTTTATACAGATAATGGTGTAGATGTTTCCATGTTTATTCAGATAGCGGTGGAGATATTTCCAAGTTTATATTGATCGCCATGTAGATATTTCCATGTTTATACAGATAGCTGTGTAGACATTTCTATGTTTATAGAGATAGCAGTGTAGATATTTCCATATTTATACAGATAGCAGTGAAGGTATTTCCATGTTTATACAGATAGCCGTGTAGACGTTTCCATGTTTATACAGAAAGCGGTGTAGATATTTCCATGTTTATACAGATCGTGGTGTAGATATTTCCATGTTTATATTGATAGCGGTGTAGATATTTCCATGTTTATACAGGTAGCGGTGTAGATATTGCCATGTTTATACAGATTGCGGTGTTGACATTTCCATCTTTCTACAGATGGCAGCGTAGATATTTCTATGTTTACACAGAAATCCGTGTAGGTATTTCCATGTTTATACAGATGGTTGTGTAGTTATTTCCATGTTTATACAGATGACTGTGTATATATTTCCATGTATATACAGATGACGTTGGAGATATTTCTATGTTTATAGAGATTGAAGTGTAGATATTTCCATGTGTATACAGAGAGCTATGTAGATATTTCCATGTTTATACAGATGGAGGTGTAGATTCTTCCTTGTTTCTACAGATGACTGTGTAGATATTTCCATGTTTTTACACATGTCGGTGTAGATATTTCCATGTGTATAGATATACCCATGTAGATATTTCCATGTTTATACAGACAGCCGTGTAGACATTTCCATGTTTATAGAGATAGCGGTGTAGACATTTCCATATTTACACAGATAGCGTTGTAGATATTTTCATGTTTATACCGATAGCGGTGTAGATATTTCCATGTTTATACAGATGACTGTGTAGGTATGTCCATGTTTATAGATATGGCGGTGGAGATATTTCCATGTTTATAGAGATAGCCATGTAGATATTTCCATGTTTAAACAGAGAGCGGTGTAGACATTTCAATGTTTATGGACATAGCAGTGTAGGTATTTCCAAATTTAGACAGATGGCGGTGTAGATATTTCCATGTTTATTGAGATAGCCATGTAGATATTTCCATGTTTATACAGATAGCGGTGTAGACATTTCCACTTTATAGAGATAGCGGTGTATGTATTTCCATATTTATGCTGATAGCGGTGTAGATATTTCCATGTTTATTCAGATAGCGGTGTAGATATTTCCATGTTTATACAGAGAGCGGTGCAGATATTTACATGTTTATACAGATATCGTTGTAGGTATTTCCATGTTTATACAGATAGTGGTGTAGATATTTCCATATTTATACAGATAGCAGTGGAGATATTGCCATGTTTATACAGATGGAGGTGTAGATATTTCCATGTTTATACAGATGACTGTGTAGGTATTTCCATGTTTATACAGATAGTGGTGTAGGTAATTCCATGTTTATACACATGGCTGTGTTGATATTTTCATGTGTATACAGATGGCAGTGCAGATAATTCCATGTTGACACAGATGGAGGTTTAGATATTTCCATGTTTCTACAGATGACTCTGTAGATATTTCCATGTTTTTACAGATGGCGGTGTAGATATTTCCATGTTTATACAGATAGCGTTGTGGCTATTTCCATGTTTATAGAGATAGCAATGTAGATATTTCCATGTTTATACAGATAGCAGTGTAGATATTTCCTTGTTTATACAGATAGCGGTGGAGGTATTTCCATGTTTATACAGATAGCGGTGGAGATATTCCATGTTTGTAAACTTTGCATTGTAGATATTTCCATGTATATGCAGATAGCAGTGTAGATATTTCCATATTTATAGAGATAGCGGTGTAGTTATTTCCATGTTTATTCAGATGGCGGTGTAGATATTTCCTTGTTTATACTGATAGCTGTGTGGCTGATCCATGTTTATACAGATGGCAGTGTAGATATTTCCATGTTTATACAGATAGTGGTGTAGATATTTCCATGTTTATAAAGATAACCTTGTAGATATTTCCATGTTTATAGAGATAGCGGTGGAGATATTTCCATATTTATAGAGATAGTGGTCGAGATATTTCCATGTTTATACAGATAATGATGTAGATATTTCCATGTTTATACTGATAGCGGTGTAGATATTTCCATGTTTATAGAGATGGCTGTGTAGATAATTCCATGTTTATGCAGATGGCATTGAAGATATTTCCATGTTTATACAGATACTGATGTAGGTATTTCCATGTTTATACAGAAGACTGTGTAGGTATTTACATGTTTATAGATATGGCGTTGGAGATATTTCCATGCTTATACAGATTTCGGTGTAGATATTTCCATGTTTATACAGATGGAGGTGTAGATATTTCCATGTTTCTACAGATGACTGTGTAGATATTTCCATGTTTTTACAGATGGCAGTGAAGATATTTCTATGTTTACACAGATAGCGGTGTAGGTATTTCCATGTTTACAGAGATGGAGGTGTAGATATTTCCATCATCTGACAGATAGCAGTGGGCATATTTGCATGTTGACACAGACAGCTGTGTAGATACATCTATCTTTACACAGATAGTGTTGTAGATATTTCCATGTTTTTACAGATTGCGGTGTAGATATTTCCATGTTTATAAAGATAGCGTTGTAGATATTTCCATGTTTATACAGATAGCGGTGGAGATATTTCCATGTTTATACAGATAGCGATGTTGATATTTCCAAGTTTATACAGATAGCGGTGTAGATATCTCCGTGTTTATACAGATAGCGGTAGAGATATTTCCATTTTTACACAGAGAGCGATGTAGATATTTCCAAGTTTACACAGATAGCGGTTTAGATATTCCCACGTTTACAGAGATAGCAGTGTATATATTTCCATGTTTATATTGATGGGTGTGTAGATATTTCCATGTGTATACAGATGGCAGTGTAGAAATTTCCATGTTTATACTGATGGAGGTGTAGATAATTCCATGTTTATACAGATGATTGTGTAGATATTTCCATGTTTTTACAGATGGCGGTGTGGATATTTCCATGATTATACAGATGGCGGTGTTGATATTTCCATGTTTATACAGATAGCGTTGTAGATAGTTCCATGTTTATAGAGATAGCGGTGTTGGTATTTCCAAGTTTATACGGGTAGCGGTGTAGATATTTCCAGGTTTATACAGCTTGCGGTGTTGATGTTTCCATCTTTATACAGATGGCATTGTAGATATTTCCATGTTTATAGAGATAGCGGTTTTGATATTTCACATTTATACAGATAGCGGTGTAGATATTTCCATGTTTATACAGATTGCGGTGTAGATATTTCCATGTTTATACAGATAGCAGTGTAGATATTTCCACGTTTATACAGATGGCGGTGCAGATATTTCCATATTTCTGCAAATGGCAGCGTAGATATTTCCAGGTTTATAGAGATGGCGGTGTATATATTTCCATGTTTATATAGATGGCAATGTAGATTATTTCTTGTTTATGTAGATGGCGTTTTAGATATCTCCATGTTTAAAGAGATGGCGGTGTATATATTTCCATGTTGATGGAGATAGCGGTGTAGATATTTCCATGTTTATAGAGATAGCAGTGTAGTTATTGCCATGTTTAAACAGATAGCGTTGTAGATATTTCCATATTTCTACAGATGAGTGTGTAGATATTTCCATGTTCGTACAGATGGCAGTGTAGATATTTCCATGTTTATAGAGATAGCGGTGTAGATATTTTCATGTTTATACAGATTGGGGTGGAGGTATGTCCATGTTTATACAGATAGCAATGGAGATATTTCCACGTTAATACACTTAGCGGTGTAGATATTTCCATGTTGATACAGATAGCGGTGTAGATATTTCCATGTTTATACAGATGGCTGTGTCGATATTTCCATGTTTATGCAGATTTCTCTGTAGATATTTCCATGTTTATATAGATGACAGTGTAGATATTTCCAGGTTTATACAGATGACTGTGTAGATATTTCCGTGTTAATACAGATGGCGGTGTAGATATTTCCATGTTTATAGAGATAGCGGTGTAGATATTTCCATGTTTATTGAGATAGCGGTGTAAATATTTCCATATTTTTACAGATGGAGTAGATATTTCCATGTTTTTACAGATAGCGGTGTAGTTATTTCCATCTTTATTCAGAGAGTGCTGTACATATTTCCATGTTTATACACATCCCTGTGTAGATATTTCCATGTTTATACTGATAACGTTGTAGATATTTCCATCTTTATATAACGGTGGTGTAGATATTTTCATGTTCCTACACATGACTGTGTAGTTATTTCCATGTTTATACAGATGGCGGTGTAGATACTTCCATATTTATAGAGATAGCATTGTAGATATTTCCAGGTTTATACAGATCGTGGTGAAGATATTTCCATGTTTATACAGATACAGGTGTAGGTATTTCCATATTTATACAGACTGCAGTGTAGGTATTTCTATGTTTATACAGATAGCAGTGTAGATATTTCCATGTATGTACAGATGGCGGTGTTGATATTTCCATCTGTACACAGATTTCCGTGTAGATATTTCCATCTTTATACAGATGGCGTTGTAGATATTTCCATGGATATGCAGATGGCGGTGTGGATATTTCCATGTTTATAGAGATAGCGGTGTAGGTATTTCCATGTTTATAGACATAGCGGTGTAGATATTTCCATGTTTATACAGACTGCAGTGTCGGTATTTCTATGTTTATAAGATAGCGGTGTAGATATTTCCATATTTGTACAGATGGCGGTGTTGATATTTCCATCTGTACACAGATTGCCGTGTAGATATTTCCATCTTTATACAGATGGCATTGTATATATTTCCATGGATATGCAGATGGCGGTGTAGGTATTTCCATGTTTATAGACATAGCGGTGTAGGTATTTCCATGTTTATATGGATGGCGTTGTAGATATTTCCATGTTTTTACCAACAGCGGTGTTGGTATTTCCACGTTTATACAGACAGCGATGTAGATATTTCTATGTTTATACAGCTCACGGTGCAGATATTTATATCTTTATACAGATGGCATTGTAGATATTTCCTTATTCACACAGATGGCGGTGTAGATGTTTCCATGTTTATACAGATGGCGGAGTAGTTACTTCCATGTTTATGGAGATGGCAGTGTAGATATTTTCATGTTTATAGAGATGGCAGTGTAGATGTTTCCATGTTTATAGAGATACCAGTGTAGATATTTATATGTTTATACAGATGGCTGTGTAGATATTTCCATGTGTATACAGATGGTATTGTAGATATTTCCATGTTTATACAGATGACTGTATAGGTATTTCCATGTTTTTACAGATGGCAGTGCAGATATTTCCATGTTTATAGAGATAGCGGTGTAGATATTTCCATGTTTGTACAGATGGCGGTACTGATATTTCCATCTATACACAGATGGCCGTGTAGATATTTCCATGTTTATACAGATGGCGGCGTAGATATTTCCATGGACATGCAGATGGTGGTGTAGATATTTCCGTGTTTATACACATGGCGGAGTAGATACTTCCATCTTTATGGAGATGGCAGTGTAGATATTTTCATGTTTATAGAGATGGCGGAGTAGATATTTCCATATTTATAGAGATAGCGGTGTAGATATTTCCATCTTTCTACAGATGGCAGTGTAGATATTTCCATGTTTATACAGATGGCGGTGTAGATATTTCCATATTTATACAGATGTCTGTGTAGATATTTCCAAGTGTATACAGATGGAATTGTAGGTATTTCCATGTTTATACAGACGGTGGTGTAGATATTTCCATGTTTATTCAGATGTCTGTCTAGATATTTCCATGTTTCTACAGACAGCAGTGTGGATATTTCAATGTTTATAGAGATGGCGCTGTAGATATTTCCATGTTTATACAGATAATGGTGGAGATATTTCCACGTTTATAAAGAGAGCAGTGGAGATATTTTTATGTTTATACACAAAGCGGTGTACATACTTCCATGTTTATAGAGACAGCGGTGTAGGTATTTCCATGTTTATACAGATATCGGTACAGTTATTTCCATGTTTATATGGATGCCTATGCAGATATCTCCATATTTATACAGAGGGCTGTGTAGATATTTCTATGTTTATACAGATGGCAGTGTAGATATTTCCATGTTCCTACACATGACTGTGTAGTTATTTCCATGTTTATACAGATGGCTTTGTAGATATTTCCATGTCTATAGAGATAGCGGTACAGTTATTTCCATGTTTTTAAATATAGCGGTGTATATATCCATGTTTATACAGATCGTGTTGTAAATATTTCCATGTTAATACAGATACCGGTGTAGATATTTCCATGTTTATACAGACCGCAATGTATATATTTCCATGTTTATAGAGGTAGCAGTGTAGATATTTCCAAGTTTGTACAGATGGCAGTGTTGAAGTTTCCATCTATACACAGATTGCCGTGTAGGTATTTCCATGTTTATAGAGATGACATTGTAGATATTTTCATGTTTATACAGATGGTTGTGTAGATATTTCCATGTTTACACAGATGAATGTGTGGGTATTTCCATGTTTATACAGATGGCGGTATAGATATTTCCATGTTTATAGAGATAGCGGAGTAGATATTTCCATATTTATACAGATAACGGTGTAGAAATTTCCATGTTTATACAGATAGCGTTGTAAATATTTCCATGTTTATACAAGTTACGTTGTAGATATTTCCTTGTTTATACAAATAGCGGTGTAGTTATTTCCATGTTTATACAGATAGCGGCGTAGATATTTCCATGTATATACAGATGGCTGTGTAGATATTTCCATGTTTATGCAGATGGCATTGTAGATATTTCCATGTTTATACAGATGACTTTGTAGGTATTTCCATGTTTATTCAGATGGCGGTGTAGATATTTCCTTGTTTATACAAATAGCGGTGTAGTTATTTCCATGTTTATACAGATAGCGGTGTAGATATTTCCATGTTTATACAGATCACGGTGTAGATATTTCCATGTTTATAAAGATCGCGGAGTAGATATTTCCATGTTTATACAGATAGCGTTGTAGATATTTCCATGTTTATACAGATAGCGGTGTAGATATTTCCATGTTTACACAGATTGCTGTGTAGATATTTCCATCTTTCTACAGATGGCATTGTAGATATTTCCATGTTTATACAGATGGTGGTGTAGATATTTCCATGTTTGTACAGATGGCGGTGTTGATATTTCCATCTATACACAGATGGCCATGTAGATATTTCCGTGTTTATACAGATGGCGGCGTAGATATTTCCATGGATATACAGATGGCGGTGTAGATATTTCCATGTTTATACAGATAGCGGTGTAGGTATTTCCATGTTAAAACAGATGGTGGTGTAGATATTTCCGTGTTTATACACATGGCGGAGTAGATATTTCCATCTTTATGGAGATGGCAGTGTAGATATTTTCATGTTTATAGAGATGTCGGTGTAGATATTTCCATATTTATAGAGATAGCGGTGTAGATATTTCCATCTTTCTACAGATGGCAGTGTAGATAATTCCATGTTTATACAGATGGCCGTGTAGATATTTCCATGTGTATACAGATGGTATTGTAGGTATTTCCATGTTTATACAGATAGCAGTGCAGATATTTTCAGGTTTACACAGATGCCTATGCAGATATTTCCATATTTATACAGAGGGCTGTGTAGATATTTCTATGTTTATACAGATGGAAGTGTAGATATTTAAATGTTCCTACACATGCCTGTGTAGGTATTTCCATGTTTATACAGATGTCTTTGTAGATATTTCCATGTTTATAGAGATAGCGGTGCAGACATTTCCATGTTTATACAGATACCGGTGTATATATTTCCATGTTTATACAGATCATGGTGTAGATATTTCCATGATTATGCAGATACCGGTGTAGATATTTCCATGTTTATACAGACCGCAGTGTAGATATTCCCATGTTTAGAGTGATAGCAGTGTAGATATTTCCATGTTTGTACAGATGGCGGTGTTGATGTTTCCACCTATACACAGATTGCTGTGTAGGTATTTCCATTTGTATACAGATGGTATTGTAGATATTTCCATGTTTATACAGATGGTTGTGTAGATATTTCCATGTTTACACAGATGACTGTTTAGGTATTTCCAAGTTTATACAGATGGCGGTGTAGATATTTCCATGTTTATAGAGATAGCGGTGTAGATATTTCCATATTTATACAGATAACGGTGTAGAAATTTCCATGTTTATACAGATAGCGGTGTAAATATTTCCATGTTTATACAAGTCACGGTGTAGATATTTCCCTGTTCATACAAATAGTGGTGTAGTTATTTCCATGTTTATACAGATAGTGGTGTAGATATTTCCATGTATATACAGATGGCTGTGTAGATATTTCCATGTTTATACAGATGGCTTTGTAGATATTTCCATGTTTATACAGATGACATTGTAGGTATTTCCAAGTTTATACAGATGGCGGTGTAGATATTTCCATGTTTATAGAGATAGCTTTGTAGATATTTCCATGTTTATACAGATCGTGAGATAGATATTTCCATGTTTATACAGATATCGGTGTAGATATTTCCATGTTTATACACATGGCTTTGAAGATATTTCCATGTTTATACAGATGACATTGTAGGTATTTCCATGTTTACACAGATGACGGTGTAGATATTTCCATGTTTATAGAGATAGCTTTGTAGATATTTCCATGTTTATACAGATCGCGGTGTACATATTTCCATGTTTATGCAGATAGCGGTGTAGATATTTCCATGTTTATACAGATAGCGGTGTATATATTTCCATGTTTATAGAGATAGCGGTGTAGTTATTTCCATGTTTATAGACATAGCGGTGTAGATATTTTCATGTTTATATAGATGGCATTGTAGATATTTCTATGTTTATACCAATAGCGGTTTTGGTATTTCCACGTTTATACAGACAGCGATGTAGATATTTCTATGTTTATGCAGCTCACGGTGCAGATATTTATATCTTTATACAGATGGCATTGTAGATATTTCCTTATTCACACAGATGGCGGTGTAGATGTTTCCATGTTTATACAGATGGCGGAGCAGTTACTTCCATGTTTATGGAGATGGCAGTGTAGATATTTTCATGTTTATAGAGATGGCGGTGTAGATGTTTCCATGTTTATAGAGATACCAGTGTAGATATTTACATGTTTATACAGATGGCTGTGTAGATATTTCCATGGGTATACAGATGGCATTGTAGATATTTCCATGTTTATACAGATGACTGTATAGGTATTTCCATGTTTTTACAGATGGCAGTGCAGATATTTCCATGTTTATAGAGATAGCAGTGTAGATATTTCCATGTTTGTACAGATGGCGGTACTGATATTTCCATCTATACACAGATGGCCGTGTAGATATTTCCATGTTTATACAGATGGCGGCGTAGATATTTCCATGTTTACACAGATGGTGGTGTAGATATTTCCGTGTTTATACACATGGCGGAGTAGATACTTCCATCTTTATGGAGATGGCAGTGTAGATATTTTCATGTTTATAGAGATTGCGGTGTAGATATTTCCATATTTATAGAGATAGCGGTGTAGATATTTCCATCTTTCTACAGATGGCAGTGTAGATATTTCCATGTTTATACAGATGGCGGTGTAGATATTTCCATATTTATACAGATGTCTGTGTAGATATTTCCAAGTGTATACAGATGGAATTGTAGGTATTTCCATGTTTATACAGACGGTGGTGTAGATATTTCCATGTTTATTCAGATGTCTGTCTAGATATTTCCATGTTTCTACAGACAGCAGTGTGGATATTTCAATGTTTATAGAGATGGCGCTGTAGATATTTCCATGTTTATACAGATAACGGTGGAGATATTTCCACGTTTATACAGAGAGCAGTGGAGATATTTTTATGTTTATACACAAAGCGGTGTACATACTTCCATGTTTATAGAGACAGCGTTGTAGGTATTTCCATGTTTATACAGATATCGGTACAGTTATTTCCATGTTTATATGGATGCCTATGCAGACATCTCCATATTTATACAGAGGGCTGTGTAGATATTTCTATGTTTATACAGATGGCAGTGTAGATATTTCCATGTTCCTACACATGACTGTGTAGTTATTTCCATGTTTATACAGATGGCTTTGTAGATAATTCCATGTCTATAGAGATAGCGGTACAGATATTTCCATGTTTTTAAATATAGCGGTGTATATATTTCCATGTTTATACAGATCGTGTTGTAAATATTTCCCTGTTAATACAGATACCGGTGTAGATATTTCCATGTTTATACAGACCGCAATGTATATATTTCCATGTTTATAGAGGTAGCAGTGTAGATATTTCCAAGTTTGTACAGATGGCAGTGTTGAAGTTTCCATCTATACACAGATTGCCGTGTAGGTATTTCCATGTGTATACAGATGACATTGTAGATATTTTCATGTTTATACAGATGGTTGTGTAGATATTTCCATGTTTACACAGATGAATGTGTGGGTATTTCCATGTTTATACAGATGGCGGTATAGATATTTCCATGTTTATAGAGATAGCGGAGTAGATATTTCCATATTTATACAGATAACGGTGTAGAAATTTCCATGTTTATACAGATAGCGTTGTAAATATTTCCATGTTTATACAAGTTACGTTGTAGATATTTCCTTGTTTATACAAATAGCGGTGTAGTTATTTCCATGCTTATACAGATAGCGGCGTAGATATTTCCATGTATATACAGATGGCTGTGTAGATATTTCCATGTTTATGCAGATGGCATTGTAGATATTTCCATGTTTATACAGATGACTTTGTAGGTATTTCCATGTTTATTCAGATGGCGGTGTAGATATTTCCTTGTTTATACATATAGCGGTGTAGTTATTTCCATGTTTATACAGATAGCGGTGTAGATATTTCCATGTTTATACAGATCACGGTGTAGATATTTCCATGTTTATAAAGATCACGGAGTAGATATTTCCATGTTTATACAGATAGCGTTGTAGATATTTCCATGTTTATACAGATAGCGGTGTAGATATTTCCATGTTTACACAGATTGCTGTGTAGATATTTCCATCTTTCTGTAGATGGCATTGTAGATATTTCCATGTTTATACAGATGGTGGTGTAGATATTTCCATGTTTATACAGATGACTGTATAACTATTTCCATGTTTATTCTGATGGCGGTGTAGGTATTTCCATATTTCTACAGATAACGGTGCAGAAATTTCCATGTTTATACAGATAGCGTTGCAGATATTTCCATGTTTGTACAGATGGCGGTGTTGATATTTCCATCTATACACAGATGACCGTGTAGATACTTCCATGTTTATACAGATGCCGGTGCAGATATTTCTATGGATATGTAGATGGTGGTGTAGATATTTCCATGTATATACAGATAGCGCTGTACTTATTTCCATGTTTATATAGAGAGCGGTGAAGACATTTCCATGTATGTACACATGGCTGTCTAGATATTTCCATGTTTATACAGATGGCGTTGTAGATATTTCCATGTTTATAGAGATAACTTTGTAAGTATTTCCATGTTTATACAGATGGCGGTGTCGATATTTCGATGTTTATAGAGATAGCAGTGGAGATATTTCCATGTTTATACAGATAGCGGTGCAGATATTTCCATGTTTATACTGATCGCGGTGTAGATATTTCCATGTTTATAGAGATGGTGGTGTAGATATTTCCATGTTCATAGAGGTAGCGGTGTTGATTTTTCCATGTTTATAGAGATAGCTGTGTGGATATTTCCATGTTTATACAGATAGGGGTGTAGATATTTCCATGTTTATAGAGATGTCGGTGTAGATATTTCCATGTTTATACAGATACGGGTGTAGTTATTTCCATGTTTATAGAGATGGCGGTGTAGATATTTCCATGTTTATACAGATCATGGTGTAGATATTTCCATGTTTATACAGATCGCGGTGATGATATTACCATGTTTACAGGGAAAGCGTTTGAAATATTTCTACATTTATACAGAGAGCGGTGTAGTTATTAGCATGTTTATACTGATAGCGGTGTAGATATTTCCATGTATAAACAGATGTCTGTGTATATATTTCCATGTTTAAACAGATGGCGGTGTAGTTATTTCCTTGTTTATACAAATAGCGGTGTAGTTATTTCCATGTTTCTGCAGATAGCTGTGTATATATTTCCATGTATATACAGATGGCTGTGTAGATATTTCCATGTTTATACAGATAACTTTGTATATATTTCCATGTTTATACAGATGGCGGTGTAGATATTTCCATGTTTACAGAGATCGCTGTGTAGATATTTCCATGTTTATACAGATAGCGGTGTATATATTTCCATGTTTACACAGATAGCGGTGTAGATATTTCCATGTTTATAGAGATAGCGGTGTAGGTATTTCCATGTTTATAGACATAGCGGTGTAGATATTTCCATGTTTATATAGATGGCGTTGAAGATATTTCCATGTTTATACCGATAGCGGTGTTGGTATTTCCACGTTTATACAGATAGCGATGTAGATGTTTCCATGTTTATGCAGCTCGCGGTGCAGATATTTATATCTTTATACAGATGGCATTGTAGATATTTCCTTATTCACAGAGATGGCGGTGTAGATGTTTCCATGTTTATACAGAAGGCGGAGTAGTTAGTTCCATGTTTATGGAGATGGCAGTGTAGATATTTTCATGTTTATAGACCTGGCGGTGGAGATATTTCCATGTTTAGAGAGATAGCACTGTAGATATTTACATGTTTATACAGATGGCTGTGTAGATATTTCCATGAGTATACAGATGACTGTATAGGTATTTCCATGTTTTTACAGATGGCAGTGCAGATATTTCCATGTTTATAGAGATAGCGGTGTAGATATTTCCATGTTTCTACAGATGGCGGTGTTGGTATTTCCATCTATACACAGATGGCCGTGTAGATATTTCCATGTTTATACAGATGGCGGCGTAGATATTTCCAAGGACATGCACATGGCGGTGTAGATATTTCCATGTTTCTACAGATAGCGGTGTTGATATTTCCATGTTTACACAGATGGTGGTGTAGAGATTTCCGTGTTTATACACATGGCGGAGTAGATACTTCCATCTTTATGGTGATGGCAGTGTAGATATTTTCATGTTTATAGAGATGGCGGTGTAGATATTTCCATATTTATAGAGATAGCGGTGTAGATATTTCCATCTTTCTACAGATGGCAGTGTAAATATTTCCATGTTTATACAGATGGCGGTGTAGATATTTCCATATTTATACAGATGTCTGTGTAGATATTTCCATGTGTATACAGATGATATTGTAGCTATTTCCATGTTTATACAGATGGTGGTGTAGATATTTCCATGTTTATTCAGATGACTGTGTAGATATTTCCATGTTTTTACAGATGGCAGTGTAGATATTTCAATGTTTATAGAGATGGCGCTGTAGATATTTCCATGTTTATACAGATAACGGTGGAGATATTTCCATGTTTATACAGAGAGCAGTGGAGATATTTCCATGTTTGTACACATAGCGGTGTACATATTTCCATGTTTATAGAGACAGCGTTGTAGGTATTTCCATGTTTATACAGATAGCAGTGCAGATATTTCCATGTTTACACAGATGCCTATGTAGATATTTCCATATTTTTACAGAGGGCTGTGTAGATATTTCTATGTTTATACAGATGGCAGTGTAGATATTTAAATGTTCCTACACATGACGGTGTAGGTATTTCCATGTTTATACAGATGTCTTTGTAGATATTTCCATGTGTATAGAGATAGTGGTGCAGATATTTCCATGTTTATACAGATAGCGGTGTAGATATTTCCATGTTTATACAGACCGCAGTGTAGATATTTCCGTGATTATAGAGATAGCAGTGTAGATATTTCCATGTTTGTACAGATGGCGGTGTTGATGTTTCCATCTATACACAGATTGCCGTGTAGGTATTTCCATGTGTATTCAGAGGGCATTTTACATATTTCCATGTTTATAAAGATGGTGGTGTAGATATTTCCATGTTTACACAGATGGCTGTATAGGTATTTCCTTGTTTATACAGATGGCGGTGTAGATATTTACATATTTATACAGACAACGGTGTAGAAATTTCCATGTTTATACAGATAGCGTTGCAAATATTTCCATGTTTATACAGATCACGGAGTAGATATTTCCATGTTTATAGAGATAGCGGTGTAGATATTTCCATGTTTATACAGATAGTGGAGTAGGTATTTCCATGTTTATACAGACCACGGTGTAGATATTTCCATGTTTATACAGATGGCTGTGTAGATATTTCGATGTTTATAGAGATAGCAGTGGAGATATTTCCATGTTTATACAGATAGCGGTGTAGATATTTCCATGTTTATACCGATCGTTGTGTAGATATTTCCATGTTTATAGAGATGGCGGTGTAGATATTTCCATGTTCATAGAGATAGCGGTGTTGATTTTTCCATGTCTATAGAGATAGCGGTGTGGATATTTCCATGTTTATACAGATAGGGGTGTAGATATTTCCATGTTTCTACAGATATTGTTGTAGATATTTGCATGTTTACACAGATTGCGGTGAAGATATTTCCATCTTTCTACAGATGGCATTGTAGATATTTTCATGTTTATACAGATGGCGGTGTAGATATTTCCATGTTTATATAGATGGTGGTGTAGATATTACCATGTTTATACAGATAGCGGTGTAGATATTTCCATGTTTATATAGATAGCGGTGTAGATATTTCCATGTATATACACATGGCTGTGTAGATATTTCCATGTTTATACAGATGGCGGTGTAGATATTTCCATGTTTATACAGATAACTTTGTAAGTATTTCCATGTCTATATAGATGGCGGTGTAGATATTTCGATGTTTATAGAGATAGCATTGGAGATATTTCCATGTTTATACAGATAGCGGTGTAGATGTTTCCATGTTTATACTGATCGTGGTGTAGATATTTCCATGTTTATAGAGATGGCGGGGTAGATATTTCCATTTTCATAGAGATAGCGGTGTAGATTTTTCCATGTTTATAGAGATAGCGGTGTGGATATTTCCATGTTTATACAGATAGGGTTGTAGATATTTCCATGTTTATAGAGATGGAGGTGTAGATATTTCCATTTTTATATAGATCACGGTGTAGATATTTGCTTGTTTAAACAAATAGCGGTGTAGTTATTTCCATGTTTATACAGATAGCGGTGTAGATATTTCCATGTATATACAGATGGCTGTGTAGTTATTTCCATGTTTATACAGATGGCTGTGTAGGTATTTCCATGTTTTTACAGATGACTTTGTAGGTATTTGCATGTTTATACAGATGGCGGTGTAGATTTTCCATGTTTATAGTGATAGCTGTGTAGATATTTCCATGTTTATACAGATAGCGGTGTTGATATTTCCATGTTTATACAGATCGCGGTGTAGATATTTCCATGTTTATACAGATCACGATGTAGATATTTCCATGTTTATAGATATAGCGATGTAGATATTTCCATGTTTTTACAGATATCGGTGTAGATATTTCCATGTTTACACAGATTGCGGTGTAGATATTTCCATCTTTCTACAGATGGTATTGTAGATATTTCCATGTTTATACACATGGTGGTGTAGATATTTCCATGTTTATAAAGATGGTGGTGTAGATATTACCATGTTTATACAGATAGCGGTGTAGATATTTCCATGTTTGTACAGATCGTGGTGAAGATATGTCCATGTTTATACAGATCGCGGTGTAGATATTTCCATGTTTATACAGATCGCGGTGTAGATATTTCCATGTTTATACAGATAGCGGTGTAGATATTTCCATGTTTATACAGATAGTGGTGTAGATATTTCCATGTTTATAGAGATAGCGGTGTAGGTATTTCCATGTTTATAGACATAGCGGTGTAGATATTTCCATGTTTATATACATGGCGTTGTAGATATTTCCATGTTTATACCGACAGTGGTGTTGGTATATGCACATTTATACATATAGCGATGTAGATATTTCCATGTTTATACAGCTCGCGGTGCAGATATTTATGTCTTTATACAGATGGCATTGTAGATATTTCCTTATTCACACAGATGGCGGTGTAGGTGTTTCCATGTTTATACAGATGGCAGAGTAGTTAGTTCCATGTTTATGGAGATGGCAGTGTAGATATTTCCATGTTTATAGAGATGGCGGAGTAGATATTTCCATGTTTATAGAGATAGCAGTGTAGATATTTCAATCTTCATACAGATGGCTTTGTAGATATTTCCATGTTTATAGAGATAGCGTTGCAGATATTTCGATGTTTATACAGATAACGCTGTATATATTTCCATGTTAATACATATCGTGGTGTAGATATTTCCATGTTTATGCAGATACCGGTGTAGATATTTCCATGTTTATACAGACCGCAGTGTAGTTAATTCCATGTTTATAGAAATAGCAGTGTAGATATTTTCATCTTTGTACAGATGTCGGTGTTGGTGTTTCCATCTATACACAGATTGCCGTGTAGGTATTTCCATGGATATGTAGATGGCGGTGTAGATATTCCCATATTTATACAGATAGCGGTGTAGATATTTCCATGTATATACAGATGGCTGTGTAGATATTTCCATGTTTATACAGATGACTTTGTAGGTATTTCCATGTTTATACAGATGGCGGTGTGGATATTTCCATGTTTATAGAGATAGCTGTGTAGATATTTCCATGTTTATACAGATAGCGGTGTAGATATTTCCATGTTTATACAGATCGCGGTGTAGATATTTCCATGTTTACACAGATCGCGGTGTAGATATTTCCATGTTTATACAGATGGCGGTGTAGATATTTCCATGTTTTTACAGACATCGGTGTAGATATTTCCATGTTTACACAGATTGCGGTGTAGATATTTCCATCTTTCTACAGATGGCATTGTAGATATTTCCATGTTTATACAGATGACGGTGTAGGTATTTCCATGTTTATATAGATGATGGTGTTGATATTACCATGTTTATACATATAGCGGTGTACATATTTCCAAGTTTATACAGATCGTGGTGAAGAAATTTCAATGTTTATACAGATCGCGGTGTAGATATTTCCATGTTTATACAGATCACGGTGTAGATATTTCCATGTTTATACAGACAGCGGTGTTGATATTTCCATGTTTATACTGATCGTGGTGTAGATATTTCCATGTTTATGGAGATGGTGGTGTAGATATTTCCATGTTCATAGAGATAGCGGTGTTGATTTTTCCATGTTTATAGAGATAGCGGTGTGTATATTTCCATGTTTATACAGATAGGGGTGTAGATATTTCCATGTTTATGGAGATGGCGGTGTAGTTATTTCCATGTTTATACAGATCACGGTGTAGATATTTGCTTGTTTCTACAAATAGCGGTGTAGTTATTCCCATGTTTATACAGATAGCGGTGTAGATATTTCCATGTATATACAGATTGCTGTGTATATATTTCCATGTTTATACAGATGGCTGTGTAGATATTTCCATGTTTATACAGATGACTTTGTAGGTATTTACATGTTTATACAGATGGCGGTGTAGATATTTCCAAGTTTATAGAGATAGCTGTGTAGATATTTCTAAGTTTATACAGATGGCTGTGTAGATATTTCCATGTTTATACAGATGACTTTGTAGGTATTTCCACGTTTATACAGATGGCGGTGTAGATATTTCCATGTTTATAGAGATAGCTGTGCAGATATTTCCATGTTTATACAGATCGCGGTGTAGATATTTCCATGTTTATACAGATGACTTTGTAGGTATTTCCATGTTTATACAGGTGGCGGTGTAGATATTTCCATGTTTATACAGATAGCGGTGTAGATATTTCCATGTTTTTACAGATATCGGTGTAGATATTTCCATGTTTACACAGATTGCGGTGTAGATATTTCCATCTTTCTTTAGATGGCATTGTAGATACTTCCATGTTTATACAGATGGCGGTGTAGATATTTCCATGTTTATACAGATAGCGGTGTAGATATTTCCATGTTTTTACAGATATCGGTGTAGATATTTCCATGTTTACACAGATTGCGGTGTAGATATTTCCATCTTTCTTTAGATGGCATTGTAGATACTTCCATGTTTATACAGATGGCGGTGTAGATATTTCCATGTTTATATAGATGGTGGTGTAGATATTACCATGTTAATTCAGATAGCATTGTACATATTTCCATCTTTATACAGATCGTGGTGAAGATATTTCCATGTTTATACAGATCGCGGTGTAGATATTTCCATGTTTATACAGATCGCGGTGTAGATATTTCCATGTTTACACAGACAGCGGTGTAGATATTTCCATGTTTATAGAGATAGCGGTGAAGATATTTCCATGTTTATAGAGATAGAGGAGTAGGTATTTCCATGTTTATAGACATAGCGGTGTAGATATTTCCATGTTTAAGTAGATGGCGTTGTAGATATTTCCATGTTTATATCTATAGCGGTGTTGGTATTTCCACGTTTATACAGATAGCGTTGTAGATATTTCCATGTTTATACAGCTCGCGGTGCAGATATTTATATCTTTATACAGATGGCATTGTAGATATTTCCTTTTTCACACAGATGGCGGTGTAAATGTTTCCATGTTTATACAGATGGCGGAGTAGTTAGTTCCATGTTTATGGAGATGGCAGTGTAGATATTTTCATATTTATAGAGATGGCGGTGAAGATATTTCCATGTTTATAGAGATAGCATTGTAGATATTTACATGTTTATACTGATGGCTGTGTAGATATTTCCATGTGTATACAGATTTCACTGTAGATATTTCCATGTTTATACAGATGACTGTATAGGTATTTCCATGTTTTACAGATGGCTGTGCAGATATTTCCATGTTTATAGAGATAGTGGTGTAGATATTTCCATGTTTGTACAGATGGCGGTGCTGATATTTCCATCTATACACAGATGGCCGTGTAGATATTTCCATGTTTATACAGATGGCGGTGTAGATATTTCCATGTTTATACAGATCGCGGTGTAGATATTTCCATGTTTATACAGATCACGGTGTAGATATTTCCACGTTTATACAGATCGCGGTGAAGGTATTTCCATGTTAATACAGATAGCAGTGTAGATATTTCCATATTTTTACAGATGGCGGTGTAGATATTTCCATGTTTACAAAGATTGCGGTGTAGATATTTCCATCTTTCTACAGATGGCATTGTAGATATTTCCATGTTTATACAGATGGCGGTGTAGATATTTCCATGTTTATATAGATGGTGGTGTAGATATTACCATGTTTATACTGATAGCGGTGTAGATATTTCCATGTTTATACAGATCGTGGTGAAGATATTTCCATGTTTATACAGATCGCCGTGTAGATATTTCCATGTTTATACAGATAGTGGTGTAGATATTTCCATGTTTATAGAGATAGCGGTATATGTATTTCCATGTTTATAGACATAGCGGTGTAGATCTTTTCATGTTTATATAGATGGCGTTGTAGATATTTCCATGTTTATACCGATAGCGGTGTTGGTATTTCCACGTTAATACAGATTACGATGTAGATATTTCCATGTTAATACAGCACGCGGTGCAGATATTTATATCTTTATACAGATGGCATTGCAAATATTTCCTTATTCACACAGATGGCGGTGTAGATGTTTCCATGTTTATACAAATGGCGAAGTAGTTTTTTCCATGTTTATGCAGATGGCAGTGTAGATATTTTCATGTTTATAGAGATGGTGGTGTAGATATTTCCATGTTTATAGATATAGCAGTGTAGATATTGACATGTTTATACAGATGGCTGTGTAGATATTTCCATGTGTATACAGATGGCATTGTAGATATTTCCATGTTTATACAGATGACTGTATAGGGACTTCCATGTTTTTACAGATGGCAGTGCAGATATTACCATGTTTATAGAGATAGCGATGTAGATATTTCCATGTTTGTACGGATGGCGGTGTTGATATTTCCATCTATATACAGATGGCCATGTAGATATTTCCATGTTTATACAGATGGTGGCATAGATATTTCCATGGACATGCAGATTGCGGTGTAGATATTTCCATGTTTCTACAGATAGCGGTGTAGATATTTCCATGTTTACACAGATGGTGGTGTAGATATTTCCGTGTTTATACACATGGCGGAGTAGATACTTCCATCTTTATGGAGATGGCAGTGTAGATATTTTCATGTTTATAGAGATGGCGGTGTAGATATTTCCATATTTATAGAGATAGCGGTGTACATATTTCCATCTTTCTACAGATGGCAGTGTAGATATTTCCATGTTTATACAGATGGCCGTGTAGATATTTCCATATTTATACAGATGTCTGTGTAGATATTTCCATGTGTATACAGATGGTATTGTAGGTATTTCCATGTATATACAGATGGTGGTTTAGATATTTCCATGTTTATTCAGATGACTATGTAGATATTTCCATGTTTTTACAGATGGCAGTGTAGATATTTTCATGTTTTTACAGATGGCAGTGTAGATATTTCAATGTTTATAGAGATGGCGATGTAGATATTTCCATGTTTAAACAGATAACAGTAGAGATATTTCCATGTTTATACAGACAGCAGTGGAGATATTTCCATGTTTATACACATAGCTGTGTACATATTTCCATGTTTATAGAAACAGCGGTGTAAGTATTTCCAAGTTTATACAGATAGCGGTGTACATATTTCCATCTTTATACAGATCGTGGTGAACATATTTCCATGATTATAAAGATCGCGGTGTAGATATTTCCATGTTTATACAGATCTCGGTGTAGATATTTCCATGTTTACACAGATAGCGTTGTAGATATTTCCATGTTTATACAGATAGCTGTGTGGCCATTTCCATGTTTATACAGATAGCTGTGCAGATATTTCCATGTTTATACAGATGCCTATGCAGATATTTCCATATTTATACAGAGGGCTGTGTAGATAATTCTATGTTTATACCGATGGTAGTGTAGATATTTAAATGTTTCTACACATGACTGTGTAGGTATTTCCATGTTTATACAGATGTCTTTGTAGATATTTCCATGTTTATAGAGATAGCGGTGCAGATATTTCCATGTTTATACAGATACCGGTGTAGATATTTCCATGTTTATACAGACCGCAGTGTAGATATTTCCATGTTTATAGAGATAGCAGTGTAGATATTTCCATGTTTGTACAGATGGCGGTGTTGATGTTTCCATCTATGCACAGATTGCCATGTAAGTATTTCCATGTGTATACAGATGGCATTGTAAATATTTCCATGTTTATACAGATGGTGGTGTAGATATTTCCATGTTTACACAGATGACTGTATAGGTATTTCCATGTTTATACAGATGGCGGTGTAGATATTTCCATGTTTATACAGATAGCGGTGTAAATATTTCCATGTTTATACAGATCACGGTGTAGATATTTCCATGTTTATAGAGATAGCGTTGTAGATATTTCCATGTTTATATGGATAGCGGAGTAGATATTTCCATGTTTATACAGATCACGATGTATATATTTCCATGTTTATACAGATAGCGGTGCAGATATTTCCATGTTTGTACAGATGGAGGTGTTGATATTTCCACCTATACACAGATGACCGTGTTGATATTTCCATGTTTATACAGATGGCGGTGCAGATATTTCTATGGATATGTAGATGGAGGTGTAGATATTTCCATGTATACTCAGATAGCGCTGTACTTATTTCCATGTTTATATAGAGAGCGGTGTAGTTATTTCCATGTATGTACACATGGCTGTGTAGATATTTCCATGTTTGTACAGATGGCGGTGTAGATATTTCCATGTTTATACAGATAACTTTGTAAGTATTTCCATCTTTATACAGATGGCGGTGTAGATATTTCGATGTTTATAGAGATAGCAGTGGAGATATTTCCATGTTTATACAGATAGCACTGTAGTTTTTTCCATGTTTATATAGATATCAGTGTAGATATTTCCATGTATATACACATGGCTGTGTAGATATTTCCTTGTTTATACAGATGGCGCCGTAAATATTTCCATGTTTATACAGAAAACTTTTTAAGAATTTCCATGTTTATACAGATGGCAGTGTAGGTATTTCGATGTTTATAGGGATAGCAGTGGAGATATTTCCATGTTTATACAGATAGCGGTGTAGATATTTCCATGTTTATAGAGTTGGCGGTGTAGAAATTTCCATATTCATAGAGATAGCGGTGTTGATTTTTCCATGTTTATACTGATAGCTGTGTGGATATTTCCATGTTTATACAGATAGGGGTGTAGATATTTCCATGTTTAGAGATGGCGGTGTAGATATTTCCATGTTTATACAGATCACGGTGTAGATATTTCCATGTTTATACAGATCGCAGTGTAGATATTTCCATGTTCATTGAGATAGCGGTGTAAATATTTCCATATTTATACAGATAGTGGTGTAGATATTTCCATGTTTTTACAGATAGCGGTGTAGATATTTCCATCTTTATTCAGAGAGTGCTGTACATATTTCCATGTTTATTCAGATCACTGTGTAGATATTTCCATGTTTATACAGGTAACGTTGTAGATATTTCCATCTTTATACAAACGGTGGTGTAGATATTTTCATGTTCCTACACATGACTGTGTAGTTATTTCCATGTTTATACAGATGGTGGTGTAGTTATTTCCATATTTATAGAGATAGCAGTGTAGATATTTCCAGATTTAAACAGATAGCGGTGTAAATATTTGCATGTTCATACAGATCGTGGTGTAGATATTTCCATGTTTATACAGATACCGGTGTAGATATTTACATGTTTATACAGACTGCAGTGTAGTTATTTCTATGTTTATACAGATAGCGGTGTAGGTATTTCCATGTTTGTACAGATGGAGGTGTTGATATTTCCATCTGTACACAGATTTCCGTGTCGATATTTCCATCTTTATACAGATGGCGTTGTAGATATTTCCATGGATATGCAGATGGCGGTGTGTATATTTCCATGTTTATAGAGATAGCGGTGTAGGTATTTCCATGTTTATAGACATAGCAGTGTAGATATTTCCATGTTTATACAGACTGCAGTGTAGGTATTTCTATGTTTTTACAGATAGCGGTGTAGATATTTCCATGTTTGTACAGATGGCGGTGTTTATATTTCCATCTGTACAGAGATTGCCGTGTAGATATTTCCATCTTTATACAGATGGCGTTGTAGATATTTCCAAGGATATGCAGATGGCGGTGTGGATATTTCCATGTTCATAGAGATAGCGGTGTAGGTTTGTCCATGTTTATAGACATAGCGGTGTAGATATTTCCATGTTTATACAGACTGCGGTGTAGATATTTCCATGTTTATACAGATAACGGAGTAGGTATTTCCATGTTTGTACAGATGGCGGTGTTGATATTTCCATCTATACACAGATGACCGTGTAGCTGTTTCCATGTTTATACAGATGGCGGCGCAGATATTTCCATGTATATGTAGATGGCGGTGTAGATATTTCCATGTTTATACAGATAGCGGTGTAGTTATTTCCATGGTTTTATAGATAGCGGTGTAGATATTTCCATGTATATACACATGGCTGTGTAGGTATTTCCATGTTTATACAGATGGCGGTGTTGATATTTCCAAGTTTATACCGATAAATTTGTAAGTGTTTCCATGTTTATATAGATGGCGGTGTAGATATTTCGATGTTTATAGAGATAGCAGTGTAGATATTTTCATGTTTATAGAGATGGCGGTGTAGGTATTTCCATGTTCATAGAGATAGCGGTGTTGATTTTTCCATGTTTATAGAGATAGGGGTGTGGATATTTACATGTTTATACAGATAGGGGTGTAGATATTTCCATGTTTATAGAGATGGCGGTGTAGATATTTCCATGTTTATACAGATCACGGTGTACATATTTCCATGTTTATACAGATCGCGGTGTAGATATTTCCATGTTTATACAGATCGTGGTGTAGATAATTCCATGTTTATACAGATCGCGGTGTTGATATTACCATGTTTATAGGGATAGCGGTGCAAATATTTCCACATTTGTGCAGAGAGCGGTGTAGTTATTAGCATGTTTATACAGATAGCGGTGTAGATATTTCCAGGTATAAACAGATGTGTGTGTATATATTTCCATGTTTAAACAGATGGTGGTGAAGATATTTCCTTGTTTATACAATTAGCGGTGTAGTTATTTCCATGTTTATACAGATCACGGTGTAGATATTTCCTTGTTTATACAAATAGCGGTGTAGTTATTTCCATGTTTATACAGATAGCGGTGTAGATATTTCCTTGTTTATAGAAATAGCGGTGTAGATATTTACATGTTTATACAGAACACGGTGTAGATATTTCCTTGTTTATACAAATAGCGGTGTAGTTATTTCCATGTTCATACAGATAGCGGTGATGATATTTCCATGTATAAACAGATGGCTGTGTAGATATTTCCATGTTTATACAAATGGCTGTGTAGATATTTCTATGTTTATACAGATGACTTTGTAGGTATTTCCATGTTTATACAGATGGCGGTGTATATATTTCCATGTTTATACAGATAGCAGTGTAGATATTTCCATGTTTGTACAGATGGCGGTGTTGATGTTTCCATCTATACACAGATTGCCGTGTAGGTATTTCCATGTGTATACAGACGGCATTGTAGATATTTCCATGTTTATACAGATGGTGGTTTAGATATTTCCATGTTTACACAGATGACTGTATAGGTATTTCCATGTCTATACAGATGGCGGTGTAGATATTTCCATGTTTATAGAGATAGCGGTGTAGAAATTTCCATATTTATACAGATAACTCTGTAGAAATTTCCATGTTTATACAGATATCGATGTAAATATTTTCATGTTTATACAGATCACGGTATAGGTATTTCCATGTTTATAGAGATAGCGGTATATATATTTCCATGTTTATACAGATAGCGGTGTAGATATTTCCATGTTTATACAGATCGTGGTGTTGGTATTACCATGTATATAGGGACAGCGGTGCAAATATTTCCACATTTATACAGATAGCGGTGTAGTTATTAGCATGTTTATACAGATAGCGGTGTAGATATTTCCATGTATAAACAGATGTCTGTGTATATAATTCCGTGTTTAAACAGATGGCGGTGTAGATATTTCCTTGTTTATACAAATAGCGGAGTCGTTATTTCCATGATTATACAGATAGCGGTGTAGATATTTCCTTGTATATACAGATGGCTGTGTAGATATTTCCATGTTTATGCAGATGGCTGTGTAGATATTTCCATGTTTACACAGATGACTTTGTAGTTATTTCCATGTTTATACAGATGGCGGTGTAGGTATTTCCATGTTTATAAAGATAGCTGTGTAGATATATCCATGTTTATAGAGATAGCAGTGTAGATATTTCCATGTTTATATAGATGGTGGTGTAGATATTTCCATGTTTATAGAGATAGCGGTGTAGATATTTCCATATTTATGCAGATAACGGTGTAGATATTTCCATGTTTATACAGATAGACGTGTAAATATTTCCATGTTTATACAGATCACGGTGTAGAAAGTTCCATGTTTATAGAGATAGCGGTGAAGATATTTCCATGTTTATACAGATAGCGATGTAGATATTTCCATGTTTATACAGACCATGGTGTAATATTTCCATGTTTATACAGAAAGCGGTGTAGTTATTTCCATGTTTATATAGATAGCGGTGTAGATATATCCATGTATATACACATGGCTGTGTATATATTTCCACGTTTATACAGATGGCGGTGTAGATATTTCCATGTTTATACAGATAACTTTGTAAGTATTTCCATGTTTATGCAGATGGCGGTGTAGATATTTCGATATTTATAGAGATAGCAGTGCAGATATTTCCATGTCTATACAGATAGCGGTGTAGATATTTCCATGTTTATACTGATCGTGGTGTAGATATTTCCATGTTTATAGAGATGGCGGTGTAGATATTTCCATGTTCATAGAGATAGCGGTGTTGATTTTTCCATGTTTATAGAGATAGCGGTGTGGATTTTCCATATTTATACAGATAGGGGTGTAGATATTTCCATGTTTATAGAGATGGCGGTGTAGATATTTCCATGATTATACAGATCACGGTGTAGATGTTTACATGTTCATACGGATCATGGTGTAGATATTTCCATGTTTATACAGACCGCTGTGTCGATATTACCATGTTTATACAGATAGCGGTGCAGATATTTCCATGTTTATACAGGTCGTGGTGTAGATATTTCCATGTTTATACAGATCATGGTGTAGATATTTCCATGTTTATACAGATCACGATGTTGATATTACCATGTTTATTGGGATAGCGGTGCAAATATTTCCACATTTATACAGATAGCGGTGTAGTTATTACCATGTTTATTCAGATAGCGGTGTAGATATTTCCATGTGTAAACAGATGTCTGTGTATATATTTCCATGTTTAAACACATGGCAGTGTAGATATTTCCTTGTTTATACAAATAGCGGTGTAGTTATTTCCATGTTTATACAGTTATCGGTGTAGATATTTCCATGTATATACAGATGGCTGTGTAGATATTTCCATGTTTCTACAGATGGCTGTGTAGATATTTCCATGTTTATACAGATCACTTTGTAGGTATTTCCATGTTTATACAGATGGCGGTGTAGGTATTTCCATGTTTATAGAGATAGCTGTGTAGATATTTCCATGTTTATAGAGATAGCGGTGTAGATATTTCCATGTTTATACAGATCGCGGTGTAGATATTTCCATGTTTATACAGACAGCAGTGGAGACCTTTGCATGTTTATACACATAGCGGTGTACATATTTCCATGTTTATGGAGACAGCGGTGCAGATATTTCCATGTTTATACAGATGCCTATGGAGATATTTCCATATTTACATAGAGGGCTGTGTAGATATTTCCATGTTTATACAGATGGCAGTGTAGATATTTCCATGTTCCTACCCATGAGTGTGTAGGAATTTCCAAGTTTATACAGATGGCTTTGTAGATATTTCCATGTTTATAGAGATAGCGGTGTAGAAATTTCCATGTTTATACAGATAGCGGTGTAGATATTTCCATGTTTATACAGACCGCGTTGTAGATATTTCCATGTTTATACAGATAGCGGTGCAGATAATTCCATGTTTGTACAGATGGCGGTGTTGATATTTCCATCTATACACTGATGACCGTGTAGATATTTCCATGTTTATACAGATGGCGGCACAGATATTTCTGTGGATATGTAGATGGCGGTGTAGATATTTCCATGTTTATACAGATAGTGTTGTAGTTATTTCAATGTTTATAGAGATAGCGGTGTAGATAATTCCATGTTTATACAGATGGCCGTGTAGATATTTCCATGTGTATACAGATGGTATTGTAGGTATTTCCATGTTTATACAGATGGTGGTGTAGATATTTCCACGTTTATTCAGATGACTGTGTAGATATTTCCATGTTTTTACAGATGGCAGTGTAGATTTGTCAATGTTTATAGAGATGGCGCTGTAGATATTTCCATGTTTATACAGATAACGGTGGAGATATTTCCATGTTTATACAGAGAGCCGTGGAGATACTTCCATGTTTATACACATAGCGGTGTACATATTTCCATGTTTATAGAGACAGCGGTGTAGGTATTTCCATGTTTATACAGATAGCGGTGCAGATATTTCCAGGTATACACAAATGCCAATGCAGGTATTTCCATATTTATACAGAGGGCTGTGTAGATATTTCTATGTTTATACAGATGGCAGTGTAGACATTTAAATGTTCCTACACATGACAGTGTAGGTATTTCCATGTTTATACAGATGTCTTTGTAGATATTTCCATGTTTATAGAGATAGCGGTGCAGACATTTCCATGTTTATACAGATAGCGGTGTATATATGTCCATGTTTATACAGATGATGGTGTAGATATTTCCATGTTTATACAGATCGCGGTGAAGATATTTCCATGTTTATACAGATCGCGGTGTAGATATTTCCATGTTTATAGACATAGCGGTGTAGATATTTCCATGTTTATATAGATGGCATTGTAGATATTTCTATGTTTATACCGATAGCGGTGTTGGTATTTCCACGTTTATACAGATAGCGATGTAGATATTTCCATGTTTATACAGCTCGCGGTGCAGATATTTATATCTTTATACAGATGGCATTGTAGATATTTCCTTATTCACACAGATGGCGGTGTAGATGTTTCCATGTTTATACAGATGGCGGAGTAGTTAGTTCCATGTTTATGGAGATGGCAGTGTAGATATTTTCATGTTTATAGAGATGGCGGTGTAGATATTTCCATGTTTATAGTGATAGCAGTGTAGATATTTACATGTTTATACAGATGGCTGTGTAGATATTTCCATGTGTATACAGATGGCATTGTAGATATTTCCATGTTTATACAGATGACTGCATAGGTATTTCCATGTTTTTACAGATGGCAGTGCAGATATTTCCATGTTTATAGAGATAGCGGTGTAGATATTTCCATGTTTATACAGATAGCGGTGTAAATATTTCCATGTTTATACAGATCGTGGTGTAGATATTTCCATGTTTATACAGATACCGGTGTAGATATTTCCATGTTTATACAGACCGCAGTGTAGATATTCCCATGTTTATAGAGATAGCATTGTTCATATTTCCATGTTTGTACAGATGGCGGTGTTGATGTTTCCATTAATACACAGATTGCTGTGTAGGTATTTCCATGTGTATACAGATGGCATTCTAGATATTTCCATGTTTATACAGATGGTGGTGTAGATATTTCCATGCTTACACAGATGACTGTATAGGTATTTCCATGTTTACAGATGACGGTGTAGATATTTCAATGTTTATAGAGATAGCGGTGAAGATATTTCCATATTTATACAGATAGCGGTGTAGAAATTTCCATGTTTATACAGATAGCGGTGTAAATATTTCCATGTTTATACAGATCACGGTGTAGATATTTCCATGTTTATAGAGATAGCGGTGTAGATATTTCCATGTTTATACAGATAGTGGTGTAGATATTTCCATGTTTATACAGACCGAGGTGTAGATGTTTCCATGTTTATACAGATAGCGGTGCAGATATTTCCATGTTTGTACAGATGGCGGTGTTGATATTTCCATCTATACACAGATGACCGTGTAGATATTTCCATGTTTATACAGATGGCGGCGCAGATATTACCATGGATATGTAGATGGCGGTGTAGATATTTCCATGTTTATACAGATGGTATTTTAGCTATTTCCATGTTTATACAGATGGTGGTGTAGATATTTCCATGTTTATTAAGATGACTGTGTAGATATTTCCATGTTTTTACAGATGGCAGTGTAGATATTTCAATGTTTATAGAGATGGCGCTGTAGATATTTCCATGTTTATACTGATAACGGTGGAGATATTTCCATGTTTATACTGAGAGCAGTGGAGTTATTTCCACGTTTATACACATAGCGGTGTACATAACTTTGTTAGTATTTCCATGTTTATACAGATGGCGGTGTAGATATTTCGATGTTTATAGAGATAGCAGTGGAGATATTTCCATGTTTATACAGATAGCGGTGTAGTTATTTCCATGTTTATATAGATAGCGGTGTAGATATTTCCATGTATATACAGATGGCGGTGAAGATATTTCCATATTTATACAGATCTCTGTGTAGATATTTCCATGTGTATACAGATGGTATTGTAGGTATATCCACGTTTATTCAGATGGTGTTGTAGATATTTCCATGTTTATTCAGATGACTGTGTAGATATTTCCACGTTTTGGCAGATGGCAGTGTAGGTATTTCAATGTTTATAGAGATGGCGCTGTAGATATTTCCATGTTTATACAGATAACGGTGGAGATATTTCCATGTTTATACAGATGCCTATGCAGATATCTCCATATTTATACAGAGGGCTCTGTACATATTTCTATGAGTATACAGATGGTAGTGTAGATTTTTCCATGTTCCTACACACGACTGTGTAGGTATTTCCATGTTTATACAGATGGCTTTGTAGATATTTCCATGTCTATAGAGAGAGCGGTGCAGATATTTCCATGTTTATAGAGATAGCGGTGTGTATATTTCCATGTTTATACAGATCGTGGTGTAGATATTTCCATGTTTATACAGATACCGGTGTAGATATTTCCATGTTTATACAGACCGCCGTGTATATATTTCCATGTTTATAGAGATAGCAGTGTAGATATTTCCAAGTTTATACAGATGGCGGTGTTGAAATTTCCATCTATACACAGATGGCCTTGTAGGTATTTCCATGTGTATACAGATGGCATTGTAGATATTTCCATGTTTATAAAGATGGTGGTGTAGATATTTCCATGTTTACACTGGTGACTGTATAGGTATTTCCATGTTTATACAGATGGCGGTGTAGATATTTCCATGTTTATAGAGATAACGGTGTAGATATTTCCATATTTATACAGATAATGGTGTAGAAATTTCCATGTTTATACATATAGCGGTGTAAATATTTCCATGTTTATACAAGTCACGGTGTAGATATTTCCTTGTTTATACAAATAGCGGTGTAGTTATTTCCATGTTCATACAGGTAGTGGTGTAGATATTTCCATGTGTATACAGATGGCTGTGTAGATATTTCCATGTTTATATAGATGACACTGTAGGTATTTCCATGTTTATACAGATGGCGGTGTAGATATTTCCATGTTTATAGAGATAGCTGTGTAGATATTTCCATGTTTATACAGATCGTGGTGTAGATATTTCCATGTTTACACAGATTGTGGTGTAGATATTTCCGTGTTTATACATATGGCGGAGTAGATACTTCCATCTTTATGGAGATGGCAGTGTAGATATTTTCATGTTTACAGAGATGGCGGTGTAGATATTTCCATATTTATAGAGATAGCGGTGTAGATATTTCCATCTTTCGACACATGGCAGTGTAGATATCTCCATGTTTATACAGATGGCGGTGTAGATATTTCCATATTTATACAGATATCTGTGTATGTATTTCCATGTGTATACAGATGGTATTGTAGGTATATCCATGTTTATACAGATGGTGTTGTAGATATTTCCATGTTTATTCAGATGACTGTGTAGGTATTTCCATGTTTTGACAGATGGCAGTGTAGATATTTCAATGTTTATAGAGATGGCGCTATAGATATTTCCATGTTTATACTGATAACGATGGAGATATTTCCATGTTTATACAGAGAGCAGTGGAGATATTTCCATGTTTATACACATAGCGGTGTACATATTTCCATGTTTATAGAGACAGCGGGGTAGGTATTTCCATGTTTATACAGATAGCGGTGCAGATATTTCCAGGTTTATACAGATGCCTATGCAGATATTTCCATATTTATACAGATGGCAGTGTAGATATTTCCATGTTTATACAGATGTCAGTGTAGATATTTAAATGTTCCTACACATGACTGTGTAGGTATTTCCATGTTCATAAAGATGTCTTTGTAGATATTTCCATGTTTATAGAGATAGTGGTGCAGATATTTCCATGTTTACACAGATAGCGGTGTATATATTTCCATGTTTTTACAGATCGTGGTGTAGATATTTACATGTTTATACAGATACCGGTGTAGATATTTCCATGTTTATACAGACCACAGTGTAGATATTTCCATGTTTATAGAGATAGCACTGTAGATATTTCCATGTTTGTATAGAAGGCGGTGTTGATGTTTCCATCTACACGGATTGCCGTGTTGGTATTTCCTTGTGTATTCAGATGGCATTGTAGATATTTCCATGTTTATACAGATGGTGGTGTAGATATTTCCATGTTTACACAGATCACTGTATAGGTATTTCCATGTTTATAGAGATGGCGGTGTAGATATTTCCATCTTTATAGAGAGAGCGGTAAAGATATTTCCATATTTATACAGATAACAGTGTAGAAATTTCCTTGTTTATACAGATAGCGGTGTAAATATTTCCATGTTTATACAGATCACGGTGTAGATATTTCCATGTTTACACAGATGACTGTATAGGTATTTCCATGTTTATACAGATGGCGGTGTAGATATTTCCATGTTTATAGAGATAGCGGTGTAGATATTTCTATATTTATAAAGATAATGGTGTAGAAAATTCCATGTTTATACATAGAGCGGTGTAAATATTTCCATGTTTATACAAGTCACGGTGTAATTATTTCCTTGTTTATACAAATAGCGGTGTAGTTATTTCCATGTTTATACATATAGTGGTGTAGATATTTCCATGTATAAACAGATGGCTGTGTAGATAATTCCATGTTTATACAGATGGCTTTGTAGATATTTCCATGTTTATATAGATAACATTGTAGTCATTTCCATGTTTATACAGATGGCGGTGTAGATATTTCCATGTTTATAGAGATAGCTGTGTAGATATTTCCATGTTTATGCAGATCGCGGTGTAGATATTTCCATGTTTATACAGATAGCGGTGTAGATATTTCCATGTTTATACAGATAGCGGTGTAGAAATTTCCATGTTTATAGAGATAGCAGTATAGTTATTTCCATGTTTATAGACATAGCGGTGTAGATATTTCCATGTTTATATAGATGGCGTTGTAGATATTTCTATGTTTATACCGATAGCGGTGTTGGTATTTCCACGTTTATACAGATAGCGATGTAGATATTTCCATGTTTATACAGCTCGCGGTGCAGATATTTATATCTTTATACAGAAGGCATTGTAGATATTTCCTTATTCACACAGATGGCGGTGTAGATGTTTCCATGTTTATACAGATGGCGGAGTAGTTAGTTCCATGTTTATGGAGATGGCAGTGTAGATATTTCCATGTTTATACAGCTCGCGGTACAGATATTTATATCTTTATACAGATGGCGGTGTAGATATTTCCATGTTCATAGAGATAGCGGTGTTGATTTTTCCATGTTTACAGAGATAGCGGTGTGGATATTTCCATGTTTATACAGATAGGGTTGTAGATATTTCCATGTTTATGGAGATGGCGGTGTAGATATTTCCATGTTTATACTGATCACGGTGTAGATATTTGCTTGTTTATACAAATAGCGGTGTAGTTATTTCCATGTTTATAGAGATAGCAGTGTAGATATTTACATGTTTATACAGATGGCTGTGTAAATATTTCCATGTGTATACAGATGGCATTGTAGATATTTCCATGTTTATATGGATGACTGTATACGTATTTCCATGTTTTTACAGATGGCAGTGCAGATATTTCCATGTTTATAGAGATAGCAATGTAGATAGTTCCATGTGTATACAGATGGCATTGTAGATATTTCCATATTTATACAGATGACTGTTTACGTATTTCCATGTTTTTACAGATGGCAGTGCAGATTTTTCCATGTTTATAGAGATAGCAGTGTAGATATTTCCATGTTTGTACAGATGGCGGTGTTGATGTTTCCATCTATACACAGATTGCCGTGTAGGCATTTCCATGTGTATACAGATGGCATTATAGATATTTCCATGTTTATACAGATGGTGGTGTAGATATTTCCATGTTTACACAGATGAATGTATTGGTATTTCCATGTTTATACAGATGGCGGTATAGATATTTCCATGTTTATAGAGATAGCGGTGTAGATATTTCCATATTTATACAGATAACGGTGTAGAAATTTACATGTTTATACAGATAGCGGTGTATATATTTCCATGTTTATACAGATCACGGTGTAGATATTTCCATGTTTATAGAGATAGCGGTATAGATATTTCCATGATTATACAGATAGCGGTGGAGATATTTCCATGTTTATACAGACCGCTGTGTAGATATTACCATGTTCAAACAGATAGCGGTGCAGATATTTCCATGTTTGTACAGATGGCGGTGTTGATATTTCCATCTATACAGAGATGACCGTGTAGGTATTTCCATGTTTATACAGATGGCGGTGCAGATATTTCCATGGATATGTAGATGGCGGTGTAGATATTTCCTTGTTTTTACAGATATCGGTGTAGATATTTCCGTGTTTACACAGATTGCGGTGAAGATATTTCCATCTTTCTACAGATGGCATTGTAGATATTTTCATGTTTATACAGATGTCGGTGTAGATATTTCCATGTTTATATAGATGGTGGTGTCGATATTACCATGTTTATACAGATAGCGGTGAAGATATTTCCATGTTTATACAGATCGCGGTGAAGATATTTCCATGTTTATAAAGATCGCGGTGTAGATATTTCCATGTTTATACAGATCGTGGTGTAGATATTTCCATGTTTATACAGATAGCGGTGAAGATATTTCCATGTTTATACAGATAGCGGTGTAGATATTTTCATGTTTATTGAGATATCGGTGTAGGTATTTCCATGTTTATAGACATAGCGGTGTAGGTATTTCCATGTTTTTATAGATGGCGTTGTAGATATTTCCATGTTTATACTGATAGCGGTGTTGGTATTTCCACGTTTATACAGATAGCGATGTAGATATTTCCATGTTTATACTGCTCGCGGTGCAGACATTTATATCTTTATACCGATGGCATTGTAGATATTTCCTTATTCACACAGATGGCGTTGTAGATGTTTCCATGTTTATATAGATGGCGGAGTAGTTAGTTCCATGTTTATGCAGATGGCAGTGTAGATATTTTCATGTTTATAGAGATGGCGGTGTAGATATTTCCATGTATATAGAGATAGCAGTGTAGATATTTACATGTTTATACAGATGGCTGTGTAGATATTTCCATGTGCATACAGATGGCATTGTAGATATTTCCATGTTTATACAGATGACTGTATACGTATTTCCATGTTTTACAGATGGCAGTGAAGATATTTCCATGTATATAGAGATAGCGGTGTCGATATTTCCATGTTTCTACAGATGGTGGTGCTGAGATTTCCATCTCTACACAGATGGCAGAGCAGATATTTCCATGTATATACAGATGGCGGCGTAGATATTTCCATGGACATGCAGATGGCGGTGTAGATATTTCCATGTTTATACAGATGGCTGTGTAGATATTTCCATGTGTATACAGATGGCAGTGTAGCTATTTCCATGTTTATACATATAGCAGTGTAGATATTTCCATGTTTACAGATATAGCGGTAAAGATATTTCCATTTTGCACAGATTGCGGTGTAGACATTGCAAACTTTACACAGATAGCGGTGTAGATATTTCCAAGTTTATACAGACCGCACTGTATATATTTCCATGTTTACAGAGATAGCAGTGTAGATATTTCCGTGTTTTTAGAGATAGCTGTGTAGGTATTTCCATGTTTATACAGATAGCGGTGTAGATATTTCCATATATATACAGATGGCTGTGTAGATATTTCCATGTTTATACCGATGGCTGTGTAGATATTTCCATGTTTATACAGATGACTTTGTGCGTATTTCCATGTTTATACAGATGGCGGTGTAGATATTTCCATGTTTTTAGAGATAGCTGTGTAGATATTTCCATGTTTATACAGATAGCGGTGTAGATATTTCCATGTTTATGCAGATTGCGGTGTAGATATTTCCATGTTTTCACAGATGGTGGTGTAGATATTTCCGGGTATATACACATGCCAGAGTAGATACTTCCATCTTTATGGAGATGGCAGTGTAGATATTTTCATGTTTATAGAGATGCTGGTGTAGATATTTCCATATTTATAGAGATGGCGGTGTAGATATTTCCATCTTTCTACAGATGGCAGTGTAGATATTTCCATGTTTATACAGATGGCGGTGTAGATATTTCCATATTTATACAGATGTCTGTGTAGATATGTCCATGTGTATACAGATGGCATTGTAGATATTTCCATGTTTATACAGATGACTGTATACGTATTTCCATGTTTTACAGATGGCAGTGAAGATATTTCCATGTTTATAGAGATAGCGGTGTAGATATTTCCATGTTTCTACAGATGGTGGTGCTGATATTTCCATCTATACACAGATGGCAGGGCAGATATTTCCATGTATATACAGATGGCGGCATAGATATTTCCATGGACATGCAGATGGCGGTGTAGATATTTCCATGTTTATACAGATGGCTGTGTAGATATTTCCATGTGTATACAGATGGCAGTGTAGCTATTTCCATGTTTATACATATAGCAGTGTAGATCTTTCCATGTTTACAGATATAGCGGTAAAGATATTTCCATTTGGCACAGATTGCGGTGTAGACATTGCAAACTTTACACAGATAGCGGTGTAGATATTTCCAAGTTTATACAGACCGCACTGTATATATTTCCATGTTTATAGAGATAGCAGTGTAGATATTTCCATGTTTTTAGAGATAGCTGTGTAGATATTTCCATGTTTATACAGATAGCGGTGTAGATATTTCCATGTATATACAGATGGCTGTGTAGATACTTCCATGTTTATACCGATGGCTGTGTAGATATTTCCATGTTTATACAGATGACTTTGTACGTATTTCCATGTTTATACAGATGGCAGTGTAGATATTTCCATGTTTTTAGAGATAGCTGTGTAGATATTTCCATGTTTATACAGATAGCGGTGTAGATATTTCCATGTTTATGCAGATTGCGGTGTAGATATATCCATGTTTATACAGATGGTGGTGTAGACATTTCCGTGTTTACACAGATGGCAGTGTAGATATTTCCATGTTTATACACATAGCGGTGTACATATTTCCATGTTTATAAAGACAGCAGTGTAGATATTTCCATGTTTATACAGATAGCAGTGCAGATATTTCCATGTTTATACAGATACCTATGCAGTTATCTCCATATTTATACAGAGGGCTGTGTAGATATTTCTATGTTTATACAGATGGCAGTGTAGATATTTCCATGTTCCTACACATGACTGTGTAGGTATTTCCATATTTATACAGATGGCTTTGTAGATATTTCCATGTCTATAGAGATAGCGGTGTAGATATTTCCATGTTTATACAGATCGCGATGTAGATATTTCCATGATTATACAGATAGCGGTGTAGATATTTCCATGTTTATAGAGATAGCGTTGTAAGTATTTCCATGGTTATAGACTTAGCGGTGAAGATATTTCCATGTTTATATAGATGGCGTTGTAGATATTTCCCTGTTTATACCGATAGCAGTGTTGGTATTTCCATGTTTATACAGATAGCGATGTAGATATTTCCATGTTTATACAGCTCGCGGTGCAGATATTTATATCTTTATACAGATGGCATTGTAGATATTTCCTTATTCACACAGATGGCGGTGTAGATGTTTCCATGTTTATACAGGTGGCGGAGTAGTGAGTTCCATATTTATGGAGATGGCAGTGTAGATATTTTCATGTTTATAGAGATGGCGGTGTATATATTTCCATGTTTATAGAAATAGCAGTGTAGATATTTACATGTTTGTACAGATGACTGTATAGATATTTCCATGTTTTTACAGATGGCAGTGCAGATTTTTCCATGTTTATAGGGATAGCGGTGTAGATATTTCCATGTTTGTACAGATGGCGGTGTTGATATGTCCATCTATACACAGATGGCCATGTAGATATTTCCATGTTTATACAGATGGCGGCATAGATATTTCCATGGACATGCAGATGGCGGTATAGATATTTCCATGTTTATACAGATAGCGGTGTAGATATTTCCATGTTTATACAGATGGTGGTGTAGACATTTCCGTGTTTACACAGATGGCAGTGTAGATATTTCCATGTTTATACAGATGGTGGTGTAGATATTTCCATGTTTATTCAGATGACTGTGTAGATATTTCCATGTTTTTACAGATGGCAGTGTAGATATTTCAATGTTTATGGAGATGACGCTGTAGATATTTCCATGTTTATACAAAGGGCGGTGTAGATATTTCCATGTTTATACAGATAGCGGTGTAGATATTTCCGTGTTTTTACAGATATCGTTGTAGATATTTCCATGTTTACACAGATTGCGTTATAGATATTTCCATCTTTCTACAGATGGCATTGTAGATATTTCCATGTTTATACAGATGGCGGTGTAGATATTTCCATGTGTATATAGATGGTGGTGTAGATATTACCATGCTTATACAGATAGCGATGTAGATATTTCCATGTTTATACAGATCGCGGTGAAGATATTTCCATGTTTATACAGATCGCGGTGTAGCTATTTCCATGTTTATACAGATCACCATGTAGATATTTCCATGTTTATACAGGTAGCGGTGTAGATATTTCCATGTTTACAGAGATATCGGTGTAGTTATTTCCATGTTTGCACAGATTGCGGTGTAGGTATTGCCAAATTTACACAGATTGTGGCGTAGATATTTCCAAGATTCCACACATAGCTGTGTAGATATTTCCATGTTTACAAAGATAGCATTGTATATATTTCCATGTTTATACAGATTGCGGTGTAGTTATTTCGATGTTGATACAGATAGTGGTGTAGATATTTCCATGTTTATACAGGTAGCGGTGTGGAAATTCCCATGTTTATACAGATCGCTTTGTAGACATTTCCAACTTTCTACAGATGTCAGTGTAGATATTTCCAAGTTTATACAGATGGCGGTGTAGATATTTCCATGTTTATAGGGATGGCGGTGTAGTTATTTCCATGTTTATAGAGATAGCTTTGTAAATATTTCCATGCTCATAGAGATGGTGGTGTATGTATTTTCATGTTTATAGAGATAGTGGTGTAGATATTTCCATGTTTATACAGATAACGGTACTGGTATTTCCATGTTTATAGAGATAGCGGTGTAGATATTTCCATGTTTACGCAGATAGCATTGTATATATTTCCATGTTTAAACAGATAGTGCTGTAGATATTTCCATGTTCATACAGAAAGCGGTGTAGATATTTCCATGTTTATACAGATAGCAGTGGAGGTATTTCCTTGTTTATACAGATAGCGGTGTAGATATTTCCATCTTTATACAGATGGCAGTGTTGATATTTGCATGTTTATACAGATAGCGATGTAGATATTTACATGTGTATAGAGGTAGCGGTATAGCTATTTCCATATTTATAAAGATTGCGGTGTAGATATTTCCATCTTTATACACATGGCGGTGTAGGTATTTCCATGTTTATACAGAAGAAGTGAAGATATTTCCTTGTTTATACAGATAGTGGTGTAGATATTACCAAGTTTATACAGATGGCGGTGTAGATACATCCATGTTTCTGAAGATGGTGGTGTAGATATTTTCATGTTTATAGAGATGGCGGTGTAGAAATTTCCATGTATATAGAGATTACAGTGTAGATATTTCCATGTTTATAGAGATAGCGGTGAAGATATTTCCATATTTTTACAGATAGCGGTGTAGGTATTTCCATGTTTATACAGATGGCGGTGTAGATATTTCCTTGTTTATACAGACAGCGGTGTAGATATTTCCAAGTTTATACAGGTAGCGGTGTAGATATTTCCATGTTTACAGATATAGCGGTGTATTTATTTCCATCTTTGCACTGATTGCCGTGTAGATATTTCCATGATTACGCAGATAGCTTTGTAGATATTTCCAAGTTTACACAGATAGCTGTGTAGATATTTCCATGTTTACACACATACCGTGGTAGATATTTCCATGTTAATACAGATTGCGGTTTAGATATGTCCATGATTATACAGATAGCGGTGTAGATATTCCCATGTTTATACAGGTAGCGGTGTAGATATTTCCATGTTTGCAGAGATAGCGGTGTAGTTATTTCCATCTTTGCATAGATTGCGGTGTAGGTATTGCCAAATTTACACAGATAGCGGTGCAGATTTTTCCAAGTTTACACAGATAGCTGTGTAGATATTTCCATGTTTACAGAGATAGCATTGTACATATTTCCATGTTTATACAGATTGTGGTGTAGTTATTTCCATGTTGATACATATAGCGGTGTAGATATTTCCATGTTTATACAGGTAGCGGTGTAGAAATTCCCATGTTGATACAGATCGCTTTGTAGACGTTTCCATCTTTCTACAGATGTCAGTGTTGATATTTCCAAGTTTATACAGATGGCAGTGTAGATATTTCCATGTTTATACAGATGTCTTTGTAGATATTTCCCTGTTTATGCAGAAAGCGGTGTAGATATTTCCATGTTCATAGAGATGGCGGTATAGTTACTTCCAAGTTTATAGAGATAGCGGTGTAAATATTTCCATGTTTATAGAGATGGTGGTGTAACTATTTTCATGTTTATAGACATAGCGGTGTAGGTATTTCCATGTTTATACAGATAGCGGTGTTGGTATTTCCATCTTTATACAGATAGCGGTGTAGATATTTCTATGTTTATACAGCTCGCGGTGTAGATATTTCCATCTTTATACAGATGGCGGTGTAGATATTGCCATGTTTATACAGATGGCAGTGAAGATATTTCCATGTTTATACAGATAGTGGTGTAGATATATCCATGTTTATAACAATGGCGGTGTAGATACATCCATGTTTCTGAAGATGGCTGTGTAGATATTTTCATGTTTATAGTGATGAAGGTGTAGATATTTCCATGTATATAGAGATAGCAGTGTAGATATTTTCATGTTTATAGAGAAAGCTTTGTAGCTATTTCCATGTTTATAGATATAGCTGTGTAGATATTTCCATATTTATACAGATGGCGGTGAAGTTATTTCCATATTTATACAGATGTCTGTGTAGATATTTCCATGTGTATACAGATGGTATTGTAGGTATATCCGTGTTTATACAGATGGTGGTGTAGATATTTCCATGTTTATTCAGATGACTGTGTAGATATTTCCATGTTTTTACAGATGGCAACGTAGATATTTCAATGTTTATAGAGATGGCGCTGTAGATATTTCCATGTTTATACAGATAACGGTGGAGATATTTCCATGTTTATACAGACAGCAGTGGAGGTATTTCCATGTTTATACACATAGCGGTGTACATATTTCCATGTTTATACAGACAGCGGTGTAGGTATTTCCATGTTTATACAGATAGCGGTGCAGATGTTTCCATGTTTATACAGATGCCAATGCAGATAACTCCATATTTACACAGAGGGCTGTGTAGATATTTCTATGTTTATACAGATGGCAGTGTAGATATTTCCATGTTCCTACACATGACTGTGTAGGTATTTGCATGTTTATACAGATGGCTTTGTAGATATTTCCATGTCTATAGAGATAGCGGTACAGATATTTCCATGTTTATACAGATAGCAGTGTATATATTTCCATGTTTTTACAGATCGTGGTGTAGTTATTTCCATGTTTATACAGATATCGGTGTAGATATTTCCATGTTTATACAGACCGCAGTGTAGATATTTAAATGTTTATAGATATAGCAGTGTAGATATTTCCAAGTTTGTATAGATGGCGGTGTTGATGTTTGCATCTATACACAGATTGCCGTGTAGGTATTTCCATGTGTATACAGATGGCATTGTAGATATTTCCATGTCTATAGAGATAGCGGTGCAGATATTTCCATGTTTATACAGATAGCGGTGTATATATTTCCATGTTTATGCAGATCGTGGTGAAGATATTTCCATGTTTATACAGATCGAGGTGAAGATATTTCCATGTTTATACAGATGGCGTTGTTGATATTTCCATCTATACAGAGATGGCCGTGTAGATATTTCCATATTTATACACATGGCAGCGTAGATATTTCCATGGACATGCAGATGGCGGTGTGGATATTTCCATGTTTACAGATAGCGGTGTAGTTATTTCCATGTTTTCACAGATGGTGGTGTAGATATTTCCGTGTTTATACACATGGCGGAGTAGATAATTCCATCTTTATGGAGATGGCCGTGTAGATATTTTCATGTTTATAGAGATGGCGGTGTAGATATTTCCATATTTATAGAGATAGCGGTGTAGATATTTCCATCTTTCTACAGATGGCAGTGTAGATATTTCCATGTTTATACAGATGGCGATGTAGATAGTTCCATATTTATACAGATGTCAGTGAAGATATTTCCATGTGTATACAGATGGTATTGTAGGTATTTCCATGTTTATACAGATGGTGGTGTAGAAATTTCCATGTTTATTCAGATGACTGTGTAGATATTTCCATGTTTTTACAGATTGCAGTGTAGATATTTCAATGTTTATAGAGATGGCGCTGTAGATGTTTCCATGTTTATACAGATCGCGGTGTAGATATTTCCATGTTTATACAGATAGCGGTGTAGATATTTCCATGTTTTTACAGATATTGGTGTAGATATTTCCATGTTTACACAGATTGCGGTGTAGATATTTCCATCTTTCTACAGATGGCATTGTAGATATTTCCTTATTCACGCTGATGGCGGTGTACATGTTTCCATGTTTATACAGATGGCGGAGTAGTTATTTCCATGTTTATGGAGATGGCAGTGTAGATATTTTCATGTTTATAGAGATGGCGGTGTAGATATTTCCATGTTTATACAGCTGGCAGTGTAGAGATTTCCATGTTCCTACACATGACTGTGTAGGTATTTCGAAGTTTATACAGATGGCTTTGTAGATATTTCCATGTCTATAGAGATAGTGGTGAAGATATTTCCATGTTTATACAGATAGCGGTGTAGAGATTTCAATGTTTATACAGCTCACGGTGCAGATATTTATATCTTTATACAGATGGCTTTGTAGATATTTCCTTATTCACACAGATGGCGGTGTAGTTGTTTCCGTGTTTATGCAGATGGCGGAGTAGTTAGTTCCATGTTTATGGGGATGGCAGTGTAGATATTTTCATGTTTATAGAGATGGCAGTGTAGATATTTCCAAGTTTATAGAGATAGCAGTGTAGATATTTACGTTTATACAGATGGCTGTGTAGATATTTCCATGTGTATACAGATGGCATTGTAGATATTTCCATGTTTATACAGATGACTGTATAGGTATTTCCATGTTTTTACATATGGCAGTGCAGATATTTCCATGTTTATAGAGATAGCGGTGTAGATATTTCCATGTTTATACAGATGGCGGTGTAGATATTTCCATCTATACACAGATGGCCGTGTAGATATTTACATGTTTATACAAATGGTGGCAAAGATATTTCCATATTTATACAGATATCTGTGTAGATATTTACATGGGTATGCAGATGGTATTGTAGGTATTTCCATGTTTATACAGATGGTGTTGTAGATATTTCCATGTTTATTCAGATGACTGTGTAGATATTTCCATGTTTTTACAGATGGTAGTGTAGATATTTCAATGTTTATAGAGATGGCGCTGTAGATGTTTCCATGTTTATACAGATAACGGTGGAGATATTTCCATGTTTATACAGACAGCAGTGGAGATATTTCCATGTTTATACACATAGCCGTGTACATATTTCCATGTTTATAGAGACAGCGGTGTCGGTATTTCCATGTTTATACAGACAGCGGTGCAGATATTTCCATGTTTATACAGATGCCTATGCAGATATTTCCATATTTATACAGAGGGCTGTGTAGATACTTCCATGTTTCTGGAGATGGCGGTATAGATATATTCATGTTTATAGAGATGGCATTGTCGATGTTTCCATGTTTATAGAGACTGTGGTGTAGATACTTCCACGTTTATAGATACAACGGTGTAGGTATTTCCATGTTTATTGAGATAGCGGTGTAGATATTTCCATGTTTTTACAAATGGCGGTGTGGATATTTCCATGTGTATACTGATGGCAGTGTGGATATTTCCATGTTTCTACAGATGGCAGTGTAGATATTTCCATGTTTATACTCACAGAGGTGTAGATATTTCCATGTTTATACAGATGACTCTGTAGATATTTCCATGTTTTTACAGATGGCGGTGTAGATATTTCCATGTTTATACAGTTAGTGGTGCATATATTTCCATGTTTATACAGAAAGCTGTGTAGATATTTCCATGTTTATACAGATAGCGGTGCAGATATTTCCCTGTTCATACAGATTGCGGTGTAGATATTTCCATGATAGTACAGATTGCGGTGTTGGTATTTCCATGTTTACACAGATAGCGGTGTAGTTATTTCCATGTTTCTACAGCTCGCGGTATAGGTATTTCCATGTTCATACAGATGGCGGTGTACATATTTCCATGTTTATACAGATGGCGGTGTAGATATTTCCATGTTTATACAGATGGCGGTGTAGATATTTCCATGTTTATTGGGATGGCGGTGTAGATATTTTCATGTTTATAGAGATGGCGGTGTAGATATTTCCATGTTTATAGAGATAGCGGTGTAGATATTTCCCTGTTTATAGAGATAGCGGTGTAGGTATTTCCTCGTTTTTAGAGATAGCGGTGTATATATTTCCATGTTTATACAGATGACTCTGAAGATATTTCCATGTGTATACAGATGGCAGTGTAGACATTTCCATGTTTATACAGAAGGTGGTGTAAATATTTCCATGTTTATACAGATGACTGTGTAGATATTTCCATGTTTATACAGACAGAATTGATGATATTTCCATGTGTATAAAGATAGCGGTGTAGATATTCCCACGTTTATACAGATAGTGGGGTACATATTTCCATGTTTATACAGTTGGCTGTGTAGATATTTCCAAGTTTTTACAGATGGCTGTGTAGATATTTCCATGACTATACAGATGTCAGTGTAGATATTTCCATCTTTATACAGATGTCTGTGTAGATATTTCCATGTTTATACAGATGGCGGTGTAGATATTTGTATTTTTGTACAAATGGCGGTGTAGATAGTACCATGATTATGGACATGACAGTGTAGTTATTTTCATGATTATAGAGATGGCAGTGTAGATATTTCCATGTTTATAGAGATAGTGGTGTAGATATTTCCATGTTTATAGAGATAGCTCTGTAGGAATTTCCATGTTTATAGAGATAGCGGTGTATTTATTTCCATGTTTATAAAGATGGCAGTGTAGATATTTCCATGTTTATAGAGATAGCGGTGTAGATATTTCCATGTATATAGAGATAGCTCTGTAGGTATTTCCATGTTTATGGAGATAGCGGTGTATTTATTTCCAAGTTTATAGAGATAGCGGTATAGGTATTTCCATGTTTATAGGGATGGTGGTGTCGATAATTCCATGTTTATACAGATGACTGTGTAGATATTTCCATGTTTATACACATGGAGATGCAGATATTTCCATGTATTTACAGATGACTCTGTATATATTTCCATGTTTTTACAGACGGCGCTGTAGATATTCCCATCTTTATACAGATAGCGTTGTGGCTATTTCCATGTTTATACAGATAGCTCTGTAGATATTTCCATGTTTATAGAGATGGCCTTGTTGATATTTCCATGTTTATACAGATAGTGGTGTAGATTTTTGCATGTTTATACAGATGACTGTGTAGGTATTTCCATGTTTATACAGATGGCGGTGTAGATATTTCCATGTTTATAGAGATAGCCATGTAGATATTTCCAGGTTTATAGAGATAGCAGTGCAGATATTTCCATGTTTATACAGATAGCGGTGTACATATTTCCATGTTTACAGAGATAGCGGTGTAGATATTTCCATGTTTACAGATATAGTGGTGTAGATATTTCCATATTTGCGCATATTGCGGTGTAGTTATTTCCATCTTTACACAGATAGCGGTGTACATATTTCCATGGTTACACAGATAGCTGTGAGGATATTCCCATGCTTACACAGATAGTGTTTTAGGTATTTCCGCGTTTATACAGGTAGCGGTGTAGATATTTCCATGTTTACAAAGATAACGGTGTAGATATTTCCATGTTTATAGAGATAGCGCTGGGGATATTTCCATGTTTATACAGATAGCGATGTAGATTTTCCATGTTTATACAGATAGCGATGTAGATATTTCCATGTTTATACAGATGGCGGTGTAGATATTTCCATGTTTATACAGATATCGGTGTAGATATTTCCATGTTTATACAGATGACTGTGTAGGTATTCCCATGTTCATAAAGGTGGCGGTGTAGATATTTCCATGTTTTTAGAGATAGCCATGTATATATTTCCATGTTTATATAGATAGCGGTGTAGACAATTCCAAGTTTATAGAGATACGCATGTAGATGTTTCCATGTTTATATAGATAGCGGTGTAGACATTTCCATGTTCATAGAGATAGCAGTGTAAACGTTTCCATATTTATACAGATAGCTGTGCAGGTATTTCCATGTTTATACAGGTAGAGGTGTATATATTTCCATGTTTATGCAGATCTCGGTGTAGATATTTCCATCTTTCTACAGATGGCACTGTAGATGTTTCTATGTTTATAGAGATGGCGGTGTAGATATTTCCATGTTTATACAGACGGCCGTGTATTTATTTCCATGTTTATGCTGATAGCGGTGTAGATATTTCCATGTTTATACAGATAGCAGTGTAGATATTTCCATGTTTATACAGATAGTGGTGTAGATATTTCCAAGTTTATGCAATCGACTGTGTTGGTATTTCCATGTCTGTACAGATGGCGCTGTAGATATTTCCATGTTTCTAGAGATAGCCAAGTTGATATTTCCACGTTTATACAGCTAGCGGTGCAGATATTTCCATGTTTATGGAGATAGCGGTGTAGATATTTCCATATTTTTACCGATAGCGTTGTAGATACCTCCATGTTTATACAGATAGTGGTGTAGATTTTTCCATGTTTATACAGATTGCGGTGTAGGTATTTCCATGTTTATGGAGATAGCGGTGTAGGTATTTCCGTGTTTATACAGATCACGGTGTAGATATTTCCATGTTTATACAGATAGCGGTGGAGATATTTCCATGTTTATACAGATAGTGGTGTACATATTTCCATTTTTAAACAGATAGCGGTGTAGACATTTCCATGTATAGAGAGCGATGTAGATATTTCCATATTTATACAGATAGCGGTGTAGATATTTCCATGTATATACAGATAGCGGTGTCGATATTTCCATGTTCATACAGATTCCGGTGTAGTTATTTCCATGTTTATATAGATAGCCGTGTATATATTTCCATGTTTATACAGATGACTGTGTAGATATTTCCATGTTTTTACAGATGGCATTGTAGATATTTCCATGTTTATGTAGATGGAGGTGTAGATATTTCCAAGTTTATACAGATGACTCTCTAGGTATTTTCATGTTTTTATAGATGGCCGTGTAGATAATTCCATGTTTATACAGATAGCGGTGTGGCTATTTCCATGTTTAGACAGATAGCAGTGTAGGTATTTCCATGTTTATAGAGATAGCTTTGTAGACATTTCCATGTTTATACAGAGAGCGCTGTAGATATTTCCATGTTTATACAGATGGCACTGTAGATATTTCCATGTTTATACAGATAGTGGTGTAGATAATTCCATCTTTTTACAGATGACTGTGTAGGTATTTCCATGTTTAAACAGATGGCGGTGTAGATATTTCCATGTCTACAGAGATAGCCATGTAGATATTTAGATGTTTATACAGATAGAGGTGTAGGCATTTCCACGTTTATAGAGATAGCGGTGTAGATATTTCAATATTTATACAGATAGAGGTGTTGATATTTCCATGTTTATACAGAGAGCAGTGTAGATATTTCCATGTTTATACAGATGTCTTTTTAGGTATTCCCATGTTCATAAAGGTCACGGTGTAGATATTTCCATGCTTATAGAGATAGCATTGTATATTTCCATGTTTATACAGATATCGGTGTAGACATTTCCATGTTTATAGAGATAGGCATGTAGATGTTTCCATGGTTATACAGATAGCGGTGTAGACATTTCTATGTTCATAGAGATAGCAGTGCAAATATCTCCATATTTATACTGATAGCTGTGTAGGTATTTCCATGTTTATACAGGTAGAGGTGTAGGTATTTCCATGTTTATGCAGATCTCAGTGTAGCTATTTCCATCTTTCAACAGATAACAGTGTAGATGTTCCAATGTTTATAGAGATGGTGGTGTAGATATTTCCATGTTTATACAGACGGCGGTGTAGTTATTTCCATGTTTATGCTGATGGCGGTGTAGATATTTCCATGTTTATAGAGATGGCGTTTTAGATATTTCTCTGTTTATAGAGATAGCGGTGTAGATAGTTCCATGTTTATATAGATAGCGGTGTAGGTATTTCCATGTTTATACAGATAGCGGTGTAGATATTTCCATGTTTATACAGATAGCGGTGTAGAGATATTTCCATGTTTCTAGAGATAGCCAAGTAGATATTTCCACGTTTATACAGCTAGCGGTGTAAATATTTCCATGTTTATAGAGATAGCGGTGTAGATATTTCCATATTTTTACAGATAGCGGTGTAGATACTTCCATGTTTTACAGATAGCGATGTAGACATTTCCATGTTTATACAGATTGCGGTGTAGGTATTTCCATGTTTATGGGGATAGCTGTGTAGATATTTCCATGTTCATACAGTTGGCTGTGTAGATATTTCCAGGTGTATACAGATGGCAGTGTAGATATTTCCATGTTTATGCACATGGATGTGTAGATATTTCCATGTTTATACAGATGGCTGTGTAGATATTTCCATGTTTTTACAGTTGGCGGTGTAGATATTTTCATGTTTATACAGATAGCCGTGTGGCTATTTCCATGTTTATACAGATGGCACTGTAGATATTTCCATGTTTATTGAGATGGCTGTGTAGATATTTCCATGTTTATACAGATGGCTGTGTAGAAATTTCCATGTTTATACAGATGGCAGTGTAGATATTTCAATGTTTATACAGATGGCTGTGTAGATATTTCCATATTTATACAGATGGCAGTGTAGATATTTCCATGTTTATACAGATAGTGGTGTAGATTTTTCCATGTTTATAAAGATGACTGTGTAGGTATTTCCATGTTTATACAGATGGCGTTGTAGATATTTCCATGTTTATGGAGATAGTCATGTAGATATTTCCATGTTTATACAGATAGCAGTGCAGATATTTCCATGTTTATACAGATAGCATTGGAGATATTTCCAGGTTTATACAGATGGCGGTGTAGATATTTCCATTTTTATACAGATAGCGGTGTAGGTATTTCCATGTTTATACAGATAGCGTTGCTTATAATTCCATGTTTTAGAGATAGTGTTGTAGTTAATTCCATTTTTGCACAGATTGCGGTGTAGATATTTCCATCTTTACAGAGATAGCGGTGTAGATATTGCCATGTATACACAGATAGCTTTTTAGATATTTCCATGTTTATACAGATAGCCTTGTAGATATTTCCAGGTTTATACAGATAGCGGTGGAGTTATTTCCATGTTTTTACAGATATTGGTGGAGATATTTCCTTATTTATACAGATGGAGGTATAGATATTTCCATGTTTATACAAATGACTGAGTAGAAATTTTCGTGTTTTTACAGATGGCGGTGTAGATATTTCCATGTTTATACAGATAGCTGTGTGGCTATATCCATGTTTATACAGATAGCAGTGTAGATATTTCGATGTTTATAGAGATGGCTCTGTAGATATTTCCCTGTTTATACCGATGGCAGTGTATATATTTCCATGTTTATGCAGATAGCGGTGTAGATATTTCCATGTTTATACAGATAGCGGTGTAGGTACTTCCATGTTTATACAGATGGCGATGTAGGTATTTCCATGTTTATAGACATAGCCATGTAGTTATTTCCATGCTTATACAGATAGAGGTGTAGACATTTCCATGTTTATAGAGATAGCGGTGTAGATATTTCCATACTTATACAGACAGCAGTGTAGATATTTCCATGTTTATAGAGATCGTGGTGTAGATATTTCCATATTTATTCAGATAGCGGTGTGGATATTTCCGTGTTTATACAGACAGCGGTTTAGATATTTCCATGTTTACAGAGAGAGTGGTGTAGATATTTCCATATTTGCACAGATTGCGCTGTAGATATTTCCATCTTTACACAGATAGCTGTGTACATATTTCCATGTTTACACAGATAGAGGTGTATTTATTTCCGTGTTAACACAGATAGTGTTGTAGATATTTCCATGTTTATACAGAGATCGGTGTAGATACTTCCATGTTTATGCAGATCGTGGTGTAGATATTTCCATGTTTATACAGACAGCAGTGTAGATATTTTCATGTTTATAGAGATAACAGTGTAGATATTTCCATGTTTACAGAGATAGCGGTGTAGATATTTGCATCTATGCACAGATTGCGATGTAGATATTTCCATCTTTACACAGATAGCGGTGTACATATTCCCATGTTTACAGAGATAGCGGTGTAGATATTTCCATGTTTACACAGATAGTGTTGTAGATATTTCCATGTTTATACAGATAGCAGTGTAAATAATTCTATGATTATAAAGGTAGCGGTGTAGATGTTTCCATCTTTATACAGATAGCGGTATAGATATTTCCTTGTTTATACAGATGGCAGTGTAGGTATTTCCATATTTATAGAGATAGCGGTGTAGATATTTCCGTGTTCATACAGACGGCAGTGTAAATATTTCCTTGTGTACACAGATGGCAGTGTAGATATTTCCAGGTTTATACAGATGGAGGTGTAGGTATTTCCATGATTATACAGATGACAGTGTAGATATTTCCATGTTTTTACAGATGGCGGTGTAGATATTTCCATGTTTATACAGATGGCAGGGTTGATATTTCCATGTTTGTGCAGATAATGGTGTAGGTATTTCCATGTTTATACAGATAGCGGTGTAAAATATTTCCATGTTTATTCTGACGGCGGTGTAGATATTTCCATTTTTATACTGGTAGCGTTGTAATTGCCATGTTTATAAAGATAGCGGTGTAGATATTTCCATGTTTATAGAGATGGCGGTGTAGATATTTCCATTTTTATGCAGATAGTGGTGTGGCTATTTCCATGTTTATAGAGATCGCGGTGCAGATATTTATATCTTTATACAGATGGCATTGTAGATATTTCCTTATTCACACAGATGGTGGTGTAGGTGTTTCCATGTTTTTACAGACGGCGGAGTAGTTATTTCCATGTTTATGAATATGGCAGTGTAGATATTTTCATGTTTATAGAGATGGCGGTGTAGATATTTCCATGTTTATAGAGATAGCAGTGTAGATATTTACATGTTTATACAGATGGCTGTGTAGATATTTCCATGTGTATACAGATGGCATTGTAGATATTTCCATGTTTATACAGATGACTGTATAGGTATTTCCATGTTTTTACAGATGGCAGTGCAGATATTTCCGTGTTTATAGAGATAGCGGTGTAGATATTTCCATGTTTGTACAGATGGCGGTGTTGATATTTCCATCTATACACAGATGGCCATGTATATATGTCCATGTTCATAGACATGGCGGCGTAGATATTTCCATGGACATGCAGATGGCGGTGTAGATATTTCCATGTTTATACAGATAGCGGTGTAGGTATTTCCATATTTACACAGATGGTGGTGTTGATATTTCCGTGTTTATACACATGGCGGAGTAGATACTTCCATGTTTATGGAGATGGCAGTGTACATATTTTCATGTTTATAGAGATGGCGGTGTAGATATTTCCATATTTATAGATATAGCGGTGTAGATATTTCCATCTTTCTACAGATGGCAGTGTAGATATTTCCATGTTTATACAGCTGGCGGTGTAGATATTTCCATATTTATACAGATGTCTGTCTAAATATTTCCATGTGTATACAGTTGGTATTTTAGGTATTTCCATGTTTATACAGATGGTGGTGTAGATATTTCAATGTTTATTCAGATGACTGTGTTGATATTTCCATGTTTTTACAGATGGCAGTGTAGATATTTCAATGTTTATAGAGATGTCGCTGTAGATATTTCCATGTTTATACAGATAACGGTGGAGATATTTCCATGTTTATACAGAGAGCAGTGGAGATATTTCCATGTTTATACACATAACGGTGTACATATTTCCATGTTTATAGATACAGCTGTGTAGGTTTTTCCATGTCTATACAGATAGCGGTGCAGATATTTCCATGTTTACACAGATGCCTATGCAGATATTTCCATATTTATACAGGGGGCTGTGTAGATAATTCTATGTTTATACAGATGGCAATGTAGATACTTAAATGTTCCTACACATGACTGTGTAGGTATTTCCATGTTAATACAGACGTCTTTGTAGATATTTCCATGTTTATAGAGATAGCGGTGCAGATATATCCATGTTTATACAGATAGCGGTGAATATATTTCCACGTTTATACAGATCATGGTGTAGATATTTCCATGTTTATACAGTTGGCGGTGTAGATATTTCCATTTTTATACAGATGGCGTTGTAGATATTTCCATATTTATAGAGATAACGGTGTAGAAATTTCCATGTTTATACAGATAGCGTTGTAAATATTTCCATGTTTATATAGATCACGATGTAGATATTTCCATGTTTATAGAGATAGCGGTGTAGATATTTCCATGTTTATACAGATAGCGGTGCAGATATTTCCATGTTTGTACAGATGGCGGTGTAGATATTTCCTTTTTTATACAAATCGCAGTGTAGATATTTCCATGTTTATAGAGATCACGGTGTAGATATTTCCTTGTTTATACAAATAGTGTTGTAGTTATTTCCATGCTTATACAGATAGCGGTGTAGATATTTCCTTGTTTATACCAATAGCGGTGTAGATATTTCCATGTTTATTCAGATCACGGTGTACATATTTCCTTGTTTATACAAATAGCGGTGTAGTTATTTCCATGTTTATACAGATAGCGGTATAGATATTTCCATGTATATACAGATGGCTTTGTAGATATTTCCATGTTTATACAGATGGCTGTGTAGATATTTCCATGTTTATACAGATGACTTTGTAGGTATTTCCATGTTTATACAGGTGGCGGTGTAGATATTTCCATGTTTATAGAGGTAGCTGTGTAGATATTTCCATGTTTATACAGATAGCGGTGTAGATATTTCCATGTTTATACAGATAACTTTGTAATTATTTCCATGTTTATACTGATGGCGGTATAGATATTTCGATGTTTATACAGATAGCAGTGGAGATATTTCCATGTTTATACAGATAGCGGTGTAGATATTTCCACGTTTATACAGATCGCGGTGTAGATATATCCATGTTTATAGAGATTGCGGTGTAGATATTTCCATGTTCATAGAGATAGCTGTGTTGATTTTTCCATGTTTATAGAGATAGCTGTGTGGATATTTCCATGTTTATACAGATGACTTTGTAGGTATTTCCCTGTTTATACAGATGGCGGTGTAGGTATTTCCATGTTTATTGGGAAAGATGTGTAGATATTTCCATGTTTAGACAGATAGCGGTGTAGAAATTTCCATGTTTATACAGATTGCAGTGTAAATCTTTCCATGTTTATACAGATCACGGTGTAGATATTTCCTTGTTTATACAAATTGCGGTGTAGTTATTTCCATGTTTATACAGATCGCGGTGTAGATATTTCCATGTTTATACAGATCGCGGTGTAGATATTTCCATGTTTATACAGATAGCGGTATAGATATTTCCATGTTTTTACAGATATTGGTGTAGATATTTCTATGTTTACACAGATTGCGGTGTAGATATTTCCATCTTTCTACAGATGGCATTGTAGATATTTCCATGTTTTTACAGATGGCGGTGCAGATATTTCCATGTTTATATTGATGGTGGTGTAGATATTACCATGTTTATACAGATCGTGGTGAAGATATTTCCATGTTTATACAGATCGAGTTGTAGATATTTCCATGTATATACAGATCACGGTGTAGATAATTCCATGTTCATACAGATAGCGGTGTAGATATTTCCATGTTTATAGAGATATCGGTGTAGGTATTTCCATGTTTATAGACATAGCGGTGTAGATATTTCCATGTTTATATAGATGGCGTTGTAGATATTTCCATGTTTATACCGATAGCGGTGTTGGTATTTCCACGTTTATACAGATAGCGATGTAGATATTTCCATGTTTATACAGCTCGCGGTGCACATATTTATATCTTCATAGAGATGGCATTGTAGATATTTCCTTATTCACACAGATGGCGGTGTAGATGTTTCCATGTTTATACAGATGGCGGAGTAGTTCCATGTTTATGGAGATGGCAGTGTAGATATTTTCATGTTTATAGAGATGGCGGTGTAGATATTTCCATGTTTATAGAGATAGCAGTGTAGATATTTACGTGTTTATACAGATGGCTGTGTAGATATTTCCATGTGTATACAGATGGCATTGTAGATATTTCCATGTTTATACAGATGACTGTATAGTTATTTCCATGTTTTTACAGATGGCAGTGGTGATATTTCCATGTTTATACAGATAGCCGTGCAAATATTTCCATGTTTATACAGATGCCTATGCAGATATCTCCATATTTATACAGTGGGCTGTGTAGTTATTTCTATGTTTATACAGATGGCATTGTAGATATTTCCATGTTCCTACACATGACTGTGTAGGTATTTCCATGTTTATACAGATGGCTTTGTAGATATTTCCATGTCTATAGAGATAGCGGTGCAGATATTTCCATGTTTATACAGATAGCGGTGTATATATTTCCATGTTTATACAGATCGTGGTGTAGATATTTCCATGTTTATAGAGATACCGGTGTAGATATTTCCATGTTTATACAGACCGCAGTGTAGATATTTCCATGTTTATAGAGATAGCAGTGTAGATATTTCCAACTTTGTATAGATGGCGGTGTTGATGTTTCCATGTATACACAGATTTCCGTGTACGTATTTCCATGTGTATACAGATGGCATTGTAGATATTTCTATGTTTATACAGATGCTGGTGTAGATGTTTCCATGTTTACACAGATGACTGTATAGTTATTTCCATGTTTATGCAGATGGCGGTGAAGATATTTCCAGGTTTATAGAGACAGCGGTGTAGATATTTCCATATTTAAACAGATAACGGTTTAGAAATTTCCATGTTTATACAGAAAACGGTGTAAATATTTCCATGGTTATACAGATCACGGTGTAGATATTTCCTTGTTTATACAAATAGCGGTGTAGTTATTTCCATGTTCATACAGATAGCGGTGAAGATATTTCCATGTTTATACAGATGACTTTGTAGGTATTTCCATGTTTATACAGATGGCGTTGTAGATATTTCCATGTTTATACCGATTGCGCTGTTGGTGTTTCCACGTTTATACAGATAGAGATGTAGATATTTCCATGTTTATACAGCTCGCGGTGCAGATATTTATATCTTTATACAGATGGCATTGTAGATATTTCCTTATTCACACAGATGGCGGTGTAGGTGTTTCCATGTTTTTACAGATGGCGGAGAAGTTAGTTCCATGTTTATGGATATGGCAGTGTAGATATTTTCATGTTTATAGAGATGGCGGTGTAGATATTTCCATGTTTATAGAGATAGCAGTGTAGATATTTACATGTTTATACAGATGGCTGTGTAGATATTTCCATGTGTATACAGATGGCATTGTAGATATTTCCATGTTTATACAGGTGAATGTAAAGTTATTTCCATGTTTTTACAGATGGTAGTGCAGATATTTCCGTGTTTATAGAGATAGCGGTGTAGATATTTCCATGTTTGTACAGATTGCGGTGTTGATATTTCCATGTATACACAGATGGCCACGAAGATGTGTCCATTTTTATACAGATGGCGGCGTAGATATTTCCATGGACATGCAGATGGCGGTGTAGATATTTCCATGTTTATGCAGATAGCGGTGTAGGTATTTCCATGTTTACACAGATGGTGGTGTTGATATTTCCGTGTTTATACACAAGGCGGAGTAGATACTTCCATCTTTATGGAGATGGCAGTGTAGTTATTTTCATGTTTATAGAGATGGCGGTGTAGATATTTCCATGTTTATACAGATAACGGTGGAGATATTTCCATCTTTCTACAGATGGCAGTGTAGATATTTCCATGTTTATACAGCTGGCGGTGTAGATATTTCCATATTTATACAGATGTCTGTGTAGGTATTTCCATGTTTATACAGATGGTGGTGTAGATATTTCCATGTTTATTCAGATGACTGTGCAGATATTTCCATGTTTTTACAGATGGCAGTGTAGATATTTCAATGTTTATAGAGATGGCGCTGTAGATATTTCCATGTTTATACAGATAACGGTGGAGATATTTCCATGTTTATACAGAGAACAGTGGAGATATTTCCATGTTCATACACATAGCGGTGTACATATTTCCAAGTTGATAGAGACAGTGGTGTAGGTATTTCCATGTTTATACAGATAGCGGTGCAGATATTTCCATGTTTATACCGATGCCTATGCAGATATTTCCATATTTATACACAGGGCTGTGTAGATATTTCTATGTTTATACAGACGGCTGTGTAGATATTTCCATGTTCCTACACATGACTGTGTAGGTAATTCCATGTTTATAGAGATGGCTTTGTAGATATTTCCATGTTTATAGGGACAGCGGTGCAGATATTTCCATGTTTATACAGATAGCGGTGTATATATTTCCATGTTTATACAGATCGTGGTGTAGATATTTCCATCTTTATACAGATACCGGTGTAGATATTTCCATGTTTATACAGACCACAGTGTAGATACTTCCATGTTTATAGAGATAGCAGTGTAGATATTTCCGTGTTTGTGCAGATGGCGGTGTTGATGTTTCCATCTATACACAGATTGCAGTGTAGGAATTTCAATGTGTATACAGATGGCATTGTAGATATTTCCATGTTTATACAGATGGTGGTGTAGATATTTCCATGTTTACACAGATGAGTGTATAGGTATTTCCATGTTTATACAGATGGCAGTGTAGATATTTCCAAGTTTATAGAGATAGCGGTGTAGATATTTCCATATTTATACAGATAACGGTGTAGAAGTTTCCATATTTATACAGATAGCGGTGTAAATATTTCCATGTTTATACAGATCACGGTGTAGATATTTCCATGTTTATAGAGATAGCGGAGTAGATATTTCCATATTTATACAGATACCGGTGTAGATATTTCCATGTTTACACAGATAGCGGTGTGGTTATTTCCATGTTTATATAGATAGCGGTGTAGATATTTCCATGTATATACACATGGCTTTGTAGATATTTCCATGTTTATACAGATGGCGGTGTAGGTATTTCCATGTTTATACAGATAACATTGTAAGTATTTCCATGTTTATACAGACGGCGGTGTAGGTATTTCGATGTTTATAGAGATAGCAGTGGAGATATTTCCATGTTTATACAGAGAGCGGTATAGATATTTCCACGTTTATACTGATCGCGGTGTAGATAATTCCATGTTTATAGAGATGGCATTGTAGATATTTCCATGTTCATAGAGATAGCAGTGTAGATATTTCCATGTTTATACAGATGGCGGTGGAGATAGTTCCATGTTCATACAGATAGCGGTCTAGATATTTCCATGTTTATACAGATCATGCTGTAGATATTTCCATGTTTATACAGATCGCGGTGTTGATATTACCATGTTTATAGGGATAGCGGTGGAAATATTTCTACATTTATACAGATAGCGGTGTAGTTATTAGCATGTTTATACAGATAGCGGTGTAGATATTACCATGTATAAACAGATGTCTGTGTATATATTTCCTTGTTTAAACAGATGGCAGTGTAGATATTTCCTTGTTTATACAAATAGCGGTGTAGTTATTTCCATGTTTATAGAGATCACGGTGAAGATATTTTCCTGTTTATTCAAATAGCGGTGTAGAAATTTCCATGCTTATACGGATGGCGGTGTAGATATTTCCTTGTTTATACAAATAGCGGTGTAGATATTTCCATGTTTATACAGATCACGGTGTAGATATTTTCTTGTTTATACAAATAGCGGTGTAGTTATTTGCATGTTTATACAGATAGCGGTGTAGATATTTCCATGTATATACAGATGGCTGTGTAGATATGTCCATGTTTATACAGATGGCTGTGTAGATGTTTCCATGTTTATGCTGATGACTTTGTAGGTATTTCCATGTTTATACAGATGGCGGTGTAGATATTTCCATGTTTATAGAGATTGCGGTGTTGATATTTCCTTGTTCATACAGATAGCGGTGTAGATATTTCCATGTTTATACAGATCGCGGTGTAGATATTTCCATGTTTATACACATCGCGGTGTAGATATTTCCATGTTTATACAGATAGCGGTGTAGATATTTCCATGTTTTTACAGATATCGGTGTAGATATTTCCATGTTTACACAGATTGCGGTGCAGATATTTCCATCTTTCTACAGATGGCATTGTAGATATTTCCATGTTTATACAGATGGTTGTGTAGATATTTCCATGTTTATATAGATGGTGGTGTAGATATTACCATGTTTATACAGGTAGCGGTGTAGACATTTCCATGTTTATACAGATCGTGGTGAAGATATTTCTATGTTTATACAGATTGCGGTGTAGATATTTCCATGTTTATGCAGATCGCGGTGTAGATATATACATGTTTATAGAGATAGCGGTGTAGGTATTTCCATGTTTATACAGATAGCGGTGTAGATATTACCATGTTTACAGAGATAGCGGTGTAGGTATTTCCATGTTTATAGACATAGCGGTGTAGATATTTCCATGTTTATATAGATGGCGTTGTAAATAATTCCATGTTTATACTGATAGCGGTGTTGGTATTTCCACGTTTATACAGACAGCGATGTAGATATTTCCATGGTTATAGAGCTCGCGGTGCAGATATTTATATCTTTATACAGATGGCATTGTAGATATTTCCTTATTCACACATGAGGCAGTGTGGTTGATTCCATGTTTATACAGATGGCGGAGTTGTTATTTCCATGTTTATGGAGATGGCAGTGTAGATATTTTCATGTTTACAGAGATGGCGGTGTAGATATTTCCATGTTTATAGAGATAGCAGTGTAGATATTTACATGTTTATACAGATGGCTGTGTAGATATTTCCATGTTTATACAGATGGCGGCGTAGATATTTCCATGTTTATAGAGATAGCAGTGTAGATATTTACATGTTTATACAGATGGCTGTGTAGATATTTCCATGTGTATACAGATGGCATTGTAGATATTTCCATGTTTATACAGATGACTGTATACCTATTTCCATGTTTTTACAGATGGCAGTGCAGATATTTCCATGTTTATAGAGATAGCGGTGTAGATATTTCCAGGTTTGTACAGATGGCGGTGTTGATATTTCCATCTATACACAGATGGCCGTGTAGATATTTCCATGTTTATACAGATGGCGGCGTAGATATTTCCATGGACATGCAGATGGCGGTGTAGATATTTCCATGTTTATAAAGTTAGCGGTGTAGATATTTCCATGTTTATACAGATCGTGGTGAAGGTATTTCTATGTTTATACAGTTCGCGGTGTAGATATTTCCATGTTTATACAGATCGCGGTGTAGATATATCCATGTTTATAGAGATATCGGGGTAGGTATTTCCATGTTTATACAGATAGCGGTGGAGATATTTTCATGTTTAAACAGATGCCTCTGCAGATATTTCCATGTTTATACAGAGGGCTGTGTCGATATTTCTATGTTTATACAGATGGCAGTGTAGATATTTCCATGGTTATAGAGATAGCGGTGCAGATATTTCCATGTTTATACAGATTGCAGTGTATATATTTCCATGTTTATATAGATCGTGGTGTAGATATTTCCGTGTTTATACAGATACCGGTGTAGATATTTCCATGTTTATGCAGACGGCAGTGTAGATAATTCCATCTTTATAGAGATAGAAGTGTAGATATTTCCATGTTTATGCAGACGGCAGTGTAGATAATTCCATCTTTATAGAGATAGCAGTGTAGATATTTCCATGTTTGTACAGATGGCGGTGTTGATGTTTCCATCTATACACAGATTGCCGTGTAGGTATTTCTATGTGTATACAGATGGCATTGTAGTTATTTCCATGTTTATACAGATGGTGGTGTAGATATTTCCATGTGTACACAGATGACTCTATAGGTATTTCCATGTTTATACAGATGGCGGTGTAGATATTTCCAAGTTTATACAGATAGCGGTGTAGATATTTCCATATTTATACAGATAACGGTGTAGATGTTTCCATTTTTATACAGATAGCGGTGTAAATAATTCCATGTTTATACAGATCACGGTGTAGATATTTCCATGTTTATAGAGATAGCGGTGTAGATATTTCTATGTTTATACAGATAGCGGTGTTGATATTTCCATCTATACACAGATGACCGTGTAGATATTTCCATGTTTATAGAGATGGCGGTGCAGATATTTCCATGGATATGTAGATGGCGGTGTAGATATTTCCATGTTTATACAGATAGCGGTCTAGTTATTTCCATGTTTATATAGATAGCGGTGTAGATATTTCCATGTATATACACATGGCTGTGTAGATATTTCCATGTTTATACAGATGGCGGTGTAGATATTTCCATGTTTATACAGAGAACTTTGTAAGTATTTCCAGGTTTATACAGATGGCGGTGTAGATATTTCGAAGTTTATAGAGATAGCAGTGGAGATATTTCCATGTTTAGACAGATAGCGGTGTAGATATTTCCATGTTTATACTGATCGTAGTGTAGATATTTCCATGTTTATAGAGATGGCGGTGAAGATATTTCCATGTTCATAGAGATAGCTGTGTTGATTTTTCCAAGTTTATAGAGATAGCGGTGTGGATATTTCCATGTTTATACAGATAGGGGTGTAGATATTTCCATGTTTATAGAGATGGCTGTGTACATATTTCCATGTTTATACACATCACGGTGTAGATATTTCCTTGTTTATACAACTAGCGTTGTAGTTATTTCCATGTTTATACAGATAGCGGTGTAGATATTTCCATGTATATACAGATGGCTGTGTAGATATTTCCATGTTTACAGATGGCAGTGTAGATATTTCAATGTTTATAGAGATGGCGTTGTAGATATTTCCATGTTTATACAGATAACGGTGGAGGTATTTCCATGTTTATACAGAGAGCAGTGGAGATATTTCCATGTTTATAGAGATAGCAGTGTAGATATTTCCATGTTTACACAGATGGTGTTGTAGATATTTCCGTGTTCATACATATGGTGGTGTAGGTACTTCCATCTTTTTGGAGATGGCAGGGTTGATATTGTCATGTTTATAGAGAAGGCGGTGTAGATATTTCCATATTTATAGAGATAGCGGTGTACATATTTCCATCTTTCTACAGATGGCAGTGTAGATATTTCCATGTTTATACAGATGGCCGTGTAGATATTTCCATGTTTATACAGATAACTTTGCAAGTATTTCCATGTTTATACAGATGGCGGTGTAGTTATTTCGATGTTTATACAGATAGCAGTGGAGATATTTCCATGTTTTTTCAGGTAGCGGTGTAGATATTTCCATGTTTATAGTGATCGCGGTGTAGATATTTCCATGTTTATAGAGATGGCGGTGTAGATATTTCAATGTTCATAGAGATAGCGGTGTTGATTTTTCCATGTTTATAGAGATAGCGGTGTGGATATTTCCATGTTTATACAGCTAGGTGTGTAGATATTGCCACGTTTATACAGATGGCGGTGTAGATATTTCCATTTTTATAGAGATCACGGTGTAGATATTTCCTTGTTTATACACATAGCTGTGTAGTTATTTCCATGTTTATACAGATAGCGGTGTAGATATTTCCATGCATATACAGATGGCTGTGTAGATATTTCCATGTTTATACAGATGGCTGTGTAGGTATTTCCATGTTTAGTCAGATGACTTTGTAGGTATTTCCATGTTTACACAGATTGCGGTGTAAATATTTCCATCTTTCTACAGATGGCATTGTAGATATTTCCATGTTTATATAGATTGTGATGTAGATATTACCATGTTTATACAGATAGCGGTGTAGATATTTCCATGTTTATACAGATCGCGGTGTAGATATTTCCATGTTTATACAGATCGCGGTGCAGATATTTCCATGTTCATACAGATGTCTGTGTAGATATTTCCATCTTTATTCAGATGGCGGTGTAGATATTTCCATGTTTATACAGATAACCGTGGAGATATTTCCATGTTTATACAGAGAGCAGTGGAGATATTTCCATGTTTATACAGACCGCGGTGTAGATATTTCCATGTTTATACAGATAGCAGTGCAGACATTTCCATGTTTGTACAAATGGCGGTGTAGATATGTCCATGTATATACAGATGGCTGTGTAGATATTTCCATGTTTATTCAGATGGCTGCGTAGATGTTTCCATGTTTATACAGATGACTTTGTAGGTATTTCCATGTTTATACAGATGGCGTTGTAGATATTTCCATGTTTATTAATAGCTGTGTAGATATTTCCATGTTTATACAGATAGCGGTGTAGATATTTCCATTTTTATACAGATCGCGGTGGAGATATTTCCATGTTTATACAGATAGCGGTGTAGATATTTCCATGTTTATACAGATCGTGGTGTACATATTTCCATGTTTATACAGATCGTGGTGTAGATATTTCCATGTTCACACACATGTCTGTGTAGATATTTCCATGTTTATTCAGATGGCGGTGTAGATATTTCCATGTTTATAGAAAGGGCGTGGTAGTTATTTCTATGTTTATAGAGATAGCGGTGTAAATATCTCCATGTTTATAGAGATGGTGGTGTAAGTATTTTCATGTTTATAGAGATAGCGGTGTAGATATTTCCATGTTTATACAGATAACGGTGTTGGTATTTCCATGTTTATACAGATGGTGGTGTAGATATTTCCATATTTACACAGACGACTGTATAGGTATTTCCATGTTTATACAGATGGCGGTGTAGATATTTCCAAGTATATAGAGATAACGGTGTTGGTATTTCCATGTTTATACAGATGGTGGTGTAGATATTTCCATGTTTACACTGACGACTGTATAGATATTTCCATATTTATACAGATAGCAGTGCAGATATTTCCATGTTTGTACAGATGGCGGTGTTGATATTTCCATCTATGAACAGATGACCGTGTAGATATTTCCATGTTTATACAGATGGTGGCGCAGATATTTCCATGGATATGTAGATGGCGGTGTAGATATTTCCATGTTTATACAGATAGCGGTGTAGTTATTTCCATGTTTATATAGATAGCGGTGTAGATATTTCCATGTTTATACAGATAACTTTGTAAGTATTTCCATGTTTATACAGATGGCGGTGTAGATATTTCGATGTTTATACAGATAGCAGTGGAGATATTTCCATGTTTTTTCAGGTAGCTGTGTAAATATTTCCATGTTTATACTGATCGCGTTGTAGATATTTCCATGTTTATAGAGATGGCGGTGTAGATATTTCAGTGTTCATAGAGATAGCGGTGTTGATTTTTCCATGTTTATAGAGATAGCGGTGTGGATATTTCCATGTTTATACACCTAGGTGTGTAGATATTTCAACGTTTATACAGATGGCGGTGTAGATATTTCCATGTTTATAGAGATAGCGATGTAGATATTTCCATGTTTATACAGATAGCTGTGTAGGTATTTCCATGTTTATACAGATAGCGGTGTAGTTATTTCCATGTTTATATAGATAGCGGTGTAGATATTTCCATTTATATACACATGTCTGTGTAGATATTTCCATGTTAATACAGATGGCGGTGTAGATATTTCCATGTTTATACAGACAACTTTGTAAGTATTTCCATGTTTATACAGATGGCGGTGTAGATATTTCGATGTTTATAGAGATAGCAGTGGAAATATTTCCATGTTTATACAGATTGCGGTGTAGATATTTCCATGTTTATACCGATCGCGGTGTAGATATTTCCAGGTTTATAGAGATGGCGGTGTAGATATTTCCATGTTCATAGAGATAGCGGTGTTGATTTTTCCATGTTTATAGAGATAGCGCTGTGGATACTTCCATGTTTATACAGATAGGGGTGTAGGTATTTCCATGTTTATACAGATGGTGTTGTAGATATTTCCATGTTTATAGAGATCACGGTGTAGATATTTCCATGTTTATACAGATCATCTGGTAGATATTTCCAAGTTTATACGGATCGCGGTGTTGATATTACCATGTTTATAGGGATAGCGGTGCAAATATTTCCATATTTATACAGATTGCAGTGTAGATATTATCATGTTTATACAGATAGCGGTGAAAGTATTTCCATGTATAAACAGATGTCTGTGTATGTATTTCCATGTATATACAGATGGCTGTGTAGATATTTCCATGTTTATACAGATGGCGGTGTAGATATTTCCATGTTCATAGAGATAGCGGTGTTGATTTTTCCATGTTTATACAGATAGCGGTGGAGGTATTTCCATGTTTATAGAGATGGCGGTGTAGATATTTCCTTGTTTATACAAATAGCGGTCTAGGTATTTCCATGTTTATACACATCACGGTGTAGATATTTCCATGTTTATACAGACCATGGTGTAGATATTTCCATGTTTATACAGATCGTGGTGTAGAAATTTCCATGTTTATACAGATACTGGTGTAGATATTTACATGTTTATACAGACCACATTATAGGTATTTCCATGTTTATAGAGATAGTGGTGTATATATTTCCATGTTTATACAGATGGCGGTGTTGACGTTTCCATGTATACACAGATTGCTGTGTAGGTATTTCCATGTGTATACAGATGGCATTGTAGATATTTCCGTGTTTATACAGATGGTGGTGTAGAGATTTCCATGTTTATACAGATGACTGTATAGGTATTTCCATGTTTTTACAGATGTCATTGTAGATATTTCCATGTTTATAGAGATAGCAATGAAGATATTTCCATCTTTATACAGAGGGCGGTGTAGGTATTTCCATGTTTATAGAGATAGCGGTGTAGATATTTCCATATTTATACACATAACTGTGTAGATATTTCCATGTTTATACAGATAGCGGTGAAAATATTTCCATGTTTATACAGATCATGGTGTAGATATTTCCATGTTTATAGAGATAGCGGTGTAGATATTTCCATGTTTATACAGATAGCGGTGTAGATATTTCCATGTTTATACAGACCACGGTGTAGATAATTCCATGTTTATACAGATAGCGGTGAAGATATTTCCATGTTTGTACAGATGGTGGCAGAGATATTTCTATGTATATGTAGATGGCGGTGTAGATATTTCCATGTTTATACAGATAGCGGTGTAGTTATTTCCATGTATATATAAATAGCGGTGTACATATTTCCATGTATATACACATGGCTGTGTAGATATTTTCATGTTTATACAGATGGCGGTGTAGATATTTCGATGTTTTTACAGATAACTTTGTAAGTATTTCCATGTTTATACAGTTGGTGGTGTAGATATTTCGATGTTTATAGAGATAGCAGTGGAGATATTTCCATGTTTATACAGATAGCGGTGTAGATATTTCCATGTTTATACTGATCGCGGTGTAGATATTTCCATGTTTATACAGATGGCCGTGTAGATATTTCCATATTTATACAGATGTCTGTGTAAATATTTCCATGTGTATACAGATGGTATTGTGGGTATTTCCATGTTTATACAGATGGTGGTGTTTATATTTCCATGTTTATTCGGATGACTGTGTAGATATTTCCATGTTTTTACAGATGGCAGTGTAGATATTTCCATGTTTATAGAGATGGCGCTGTAGATATTTCCATGTTTATACAGATAAAGGTGGAGATATTTCCATGTTTATACAGACAGCTGTGGAGGTATTACCATGTTTATACACATAGCGGTGTACATATTTCCATGTTTATGGAGTCAGCTGTGTAGGTATTTCCATGTTTATACAGATAGCGGTGTGGATATTTCCATGTTTATACAGATGCCTATGCAGATATTTCCATATTTATACAGAGGGCTGTGTACATATTTCCATGTTTATACACATGGCAGTGTAGATATTTCCATGTTCCTACACATGACTGTGTAGTTATTTCCATGTTTATGCAGATGGCTTTGCAGGTATTTCCTTGTTTATAGAGATAGCGGTGTAGATATATCCATGTTTATACAGTTAGCGGTGTAAATATTTCCATGTTTTATACAGATGGTGGTGTAGATATTTCCATCTTTATAAAGATACCGGTGTAGATATTTCCATGTTTATACATACCGCAGTGTAGATATTTCCATGTTTATAGAGATAGCGGTGTAGATATTTCCATGTCTGTTCAGATGGCGGTGTTGATGTTTCCATCTATACACAGATTGCCGTGTAGGTATTTCCATGTGTATACAGATGGCATTGTAGATATTTCCATGTTTATACAGATAGTGGTGTAGATATTTCCATGTTTCTACAGATGGCGTTGTAGGTATTTCCATGTTTATACAGATAACGGTGTAGATATTTCCACGTTTATACAGATAGCTGTGTAAATATTTCCATGTTTATACAGATCACGGTGTAGATATTTCCATGTTTATAGAGATAGTGGTGTAGATATTTCCATGTTTATACAGATAGCGGTTTCGATATTTCCATGTTTATACAGACCGCAGTGTAGATATTTCCATGTTTATACAGATTGCGGCGCAGATATTTCCATGTTTGTACAGATGGCGGTGTTGATATTTCCATCTATACCCAGATGACCGTGTAGATATTTCCATGTTTATACAGATGGCGGCGCAGATATTTCCATGCATATGCAGATGGCAGTGTAGATATTTCCATGTTTATACAGATAGCGGTGTAGTTATTTCCATGTTTATATAGATAGCGGTGTAGGTATTTCCATGTATATACACATGGCTGTGTAGATATTTCCATGTTTATACAGATGGCGGTGTAGATATTTCCATGTTTATACTGATAACTTTGTAAGTATTTCCATGTTTATACAGATGGTGGTGTAAAAATTTCGATGTTTATAGAGATAGCATTGGAGATATTTCCATGTTTATACAGATAGCGGTGTAGATATTTCCATGTTTATACTGATCGTGGTGTAGATATTTCCATGTTTTTAGAGATGGTGGTGTAGATATTTCCATGTTCATAGAGATAGCGCTGTTGATTTTTCCATGTTTATAGAGATAGCTGTGTGGATATTTCCATGTTTATACAGGTAGGGGTGTAGATATTTCCGTGTTTATAGAAATGGCGGTGTAGATATTTCCATGATAATACAGATCACGGTGTGGATATTTCCTTGTTTATACAAATAGCTGTGTAGTTATTTCCATGTTTATACAGATAGCGGTGTAGATATTTCCATGTATATACAGATGGCTGTGTAGATATTTCCATGTTTATACAGATGGCTGTGTAGATATTTCCATGTTTATACAGATGACTTTGTAGGTATTTCCATGTTTATACAGATGGCGGTGTAGATATTTCCATGTTTATAGAGATAGCTGTGTAGATATTTACATGTATATACAGATAGTGGTGTAAATATTTCCATGTTTATACAGATCGTGGTGTAGATATTTCCATGTTTATACAGATACCGGTGTAGGTATTTACATGTTTATACAGACCACAGTATAGGTATTTCCATGTTTATAGAGCTAGCGGTGTACATATTTCCATGTTTGTACAGATGGCGGTGTTGACGTTTCCATCTATACAAAGATTGCTGTGTATGTATTTCCATGTGTATACAGATGGCATTGTACATACTTCCATGTTTATACAGATGGTGCTGTAGAGATTTCCATGTTTATACAGATGACTGTATAGATATTTCCATGTTTTTATAGATGTCATTGTAGATATTTCCATGATTATAGAGATAGCAATGTAGATATTTCCATCTTTATACAGATGGCGGTGTAGGTATTTCCATGTTTATAGAGATAGCGGTGTAGATATTTCCATATTTATACAGATAACTCTGTAGTTATTTCCATGTTTATACAGATAGCGGTGAAAATATTTCCATGTTTATACAGATCATGGTGTAGATATTTCCATGTTTATAGAGATACCGGTGTAGATATTTCCACGTTTATACAGATAGCGTAGTAGATATTTCCATGTTTATACAGACCGCGGTGTAGATAATTCCATGTTTATACAGATAGCGGTGCAGGTATTTCCATGTTTGTACAGATGCCCGTGTTGATATTTCCATCTATACACAGATGACCGTGTAGATATTTCCATGTTTATACAGATGGCGGCAGAGATATTTCTATGTATATGTAGATGGCGGTGTAGATATTTCCATGTTTATACAGATAGCGGTGTAGTTATTTCCATGTTTATATAAATAGCGGTGTACATATTTCCATGTATATACACATGGCTGTGTAGATATTTCCATGTTTATACAGATGGCGGTGTAGATATTTCCATGTTTTTACAGATAACTTTGTAAGTCTTTCCATTTTTATACAGTTGGCGGTGTAGATATTTCGATGTTTATAGAGGTTGCAGTGGAGATATTTCCATGTTTATACAGATAGCGGTGTAGATATTTCCATGTTTATATTGATCGTGGTGTAGATATTTCCATGTTTATACAGATGGCGGTGTAGGTATTTCCATATTTATACAGATGTCTGTGTAGATATTTCCATGTGTATACAGATGGTATTGTAGGTATTTCCATGTTTATACAGATGGTGGTGTTTATATTTCCATGTTTATTCGGATGACTGTGTAGATATTTCCATGTTTTTACAGATGGCAGTGTAGATATTTCCATGTTTATAGAGATGGCGCTGTAGGTATTTCCATGTTTATACATATTAAGGTGGAGATATTTCCATGTTTATACAGACAGCTGTGGATGTAATACCATGTTTATACACATAGCGGTGTACATATTGCCATGTTTATGGAGACAGCGGTGTAGGTATTTCCATGTTTATACAGATAGCGGTTAGGATATTTCCATGTTTATACAGATGCCTATGCAGATATTTCCATATTTATACAGAGGGCTGTGTACATATTTCCATGTTTATACACATGGCAGGGTAGATGTTTCCAAGTTCCTACACATGACTGTGTAGTTATTTCCATGTTTATGCAGATGGCTTTGCAGGTATTTCCTTGTTTATAGAGATAGCGGTGTAGATATTCCATGTTTATACAGTTAGCGGTGTAAATATTTCCAAGTTTTTACAGATCACGGTGTAGATATTTCCATATTTATAGAGATAGCGGTGTAGATATTTCCATGTTTATACAGATAGCGGAGTAGATATTTCCATGTTTATACAGACCGCGGTGTAGATATTTCCATGTTTATAAAGATAGCGGTGCAGATATTTCCATGTTTGTACAGATGGCGGTGTTGATATTTCCATCTATTCACAGATGACCGTGTAGATATTTCCATGTTTACTCAGATGGCCGCGCAGTTATTTCCATGGATATGAAGATGGTGGTGTAGATATTTCCACGTATATACAGATAGCGCTGTACTTATTTTCATGTTTATATAGAGATCGGTGTAGATACTTCCATGTATGTACACATGGCTGTGTAGATATTTCCATGTTTATACAGATGGCAGCGCAGATATTTCCATGGATATGTAGATGGCAGTGTAGATATTTCCATGTTTATACAGATAGCGCTGTAGATATTTCTATGTTTATATAGATTGCGGTGTAGATATTTCCATGTATATACACATGGCTGTGTAGATATTTCCATGTTTATACAGACGGCGCTGTAGATATTTCCATGTTTATACTGATATTTTTGTAAGTATTTCCATGTTTATACAGATGGCGGTGTAGAAATTTCGATGTTTATAGAGGTAGTATTGGAGATATTTCCATGTTTATACAGATAGCGGTGTACATATTTCCATGTATATACAGATGGCTGTGTAGATATTTCCATGTTTATACAGATGGCTGTGTAGATATTTCCATGTTTATACAGATGACTTTGTAGGTATTTACATGTTTATACAGATGGCGGTGTAGATATTTCCATGTTTATAGAGATAGCTGTGTAGATATTTCCATGTTTATACAGATAGCAGTGTAGATATTTCCATGTTTATACAGATCGCGGTGTAGATATTTCCATGTTTATAGAGATAGCGATGTAGATATTTCCATGTTTATACAGATAGCGGTGTAGATATTTCCATGTTTTTACAGACCGCAGCGTAGATATTCCCATGTTTATACAGATAGCGGTGCAGATATTTCCATCTTTGTACAGATGGTGGTGTTGATATTTCCATGTATACACAGATGACCGTGTAGATATTTCCATGTTTATACAGATGGCGGCACAGTTATTTCCATGGATATGTAGATGGCGGTGTAGATATTTCCATGTTTATACAGATAGCGGTGTAGATATTTCCATATATGTACACATGGCTGAGTAGATATTTCCATGTTTATGCAGAAGTCGGTGTAGATATTTCCATGTTTATACAGATAACGTTGTAAGTATTTCCATGTTTATATAGATGGCGGTGTAGATATTTCGATGTTTATAGAGATGTCAGTGGAGATATTTCCATGTTTATACAGATAGCGGTCTAGATATTTCAATGTTTATACTGATCGTGGTGTAGATATTTCCATGTTTATAGGGATGGCGGTGAAGATATTTCCATGTTTATACAGATAGGGGTGTGGATATTTCCATGTTTATAGAGATGGCGTTGTAGATATTTCGATGCTTATACAGATCGCGGTGTAGATATTTCCTTGTTTATACAAATAGCGGTGGAGTTGTTTCCATGTTTATACAGATAGCGTCGTAGATATTTCCATGTATATACAGATGGCTGTGTAGATATTTCCATGTTTATACAGATGGCTGTGTAGATATTTCCATGTTTATACAGATGACTTTGTAGGTGTTTCCATGTTTATTCAGATGGCGGTGTAGATATTTCCATGTTTATGGAGATAGCTGTGTAGATATTTCCATGTTAATACAGATAATGGTGTAGATATTTCCATGTCTATACAGATCGCGGTGTAGATATTTCCATGTTTATACAGATATCGGTGTAGATATTTCCATGTTTACTCAGATTGCGGTGGAGTTATTTCCATCTTTCTACAGATGGCATTGTAGGTATTTCCATGTTTATACAGATCGCGGTGTAGATATTTCCATGTTTACACAGATCGCGGTGTAGATATTTGCTTGTTTATAAAAATAGCGGTGTAGTTATTTCCATGTTTATAAAGATAGCGGTGTAGATATTTCCATGTATATACAGATGGCTGTGTAGATATTTCCATGTTTAAACAGATGGCTGTGTAGATGTTTCCATGTTTATACAGATGACTTTGTAGGTATTTCCATGTTTTTTCAGATGGCGGTGTAGATATTTCCATGTTTATAGAGATAGCTGTGTAGATATTTCCATGTTTATACAGACGACTTTGTAGGTATTTCCATGTTTATACAGATGGCGGTGTAGATATTTCCATGTTTATAGAGATAGCTGTGTAGATATTTCCATGTTTTTACAGATAGCACTGTAGATATTTCCATGTTTATACAGATCTCGGTGTAGATATTTCCATGTTTATAGAGATTGCGGTGTAGATATTTCCATGTTTATACAGATAGCGGTGTAGATATTTCCATGTTTTTACAGACCACGGCGTAGATATTTCCATGTTTATACAGATAGCGGTGCAGATATTTCCATTTTTGTAAAGATGGTGGTGTTGATATTTCCATGTATACACAGATGACCGTGTAGATATTTCCATGTTTATACAGATGGCGGCGCAGTTATTTCCATGGATATGTAGATGGCGGTGTAGATATTTCCATGTTTATACAGATAGCGGTGTGGATATTTCCATATATGTACACATGGCTGAGTAGATATTTCCATGTTTATGCAGAAGGCGGTGTAGATATTTCCATGTTTATACAGATGACTTTGTAGGTATTTCCATGTTTTTTCAGATGGCGGTGTAGATATTTCCATGTTTATAGAGATAGCTGTGTAGATATTTCCATGTTTATACAGATAGCGGTGTAGATATTTCCATGTTTATACAGATCGCGGTGTAGATATTTCCATGTTTATACAGATCGCGGTGTAGATATTTCCATGTTTATACAGACAGCGGTGTAGATATTTCCATGTATTTACAGATATCGGTGTAGGTATTTCCATGTTTACACAGATTGCGGTGTAGATATTTCCATCTTTCTATAGATGGCATGGAAGATATTTCCATGTTTATATAGATGGTGGTGTAGTTATTTCTGTGTTTATATAGATGGTGGTGCAGATATTACCATTTTTATTAGATATTTCCATGTTTATACAGCTCGCGGTGCAGATATTTATATCTTTATACAGATGGCATTGTAGATATTTCCTTATTCACACAGATGTCGGTGTAGATGTTTCCATGTTTATACAGAGGGCGGAGTAGTTAGTTCCATGTTTATGGAGATGGCAGTGTAGATATTTTCATGTTTACTGAGATGGCGGTGTAGATATTTCCATGTTTATAGATATAGCAGTGTAGATATTTACATGTTTATACACATAGCTGTGTAGATATTTCCATGTGTATACAGTTGGCATTGTAGATATTTCCATGTTTATACAGATGACTGTATAGGTATTTCCATGTTTTTACAGTTGGCAGTGCAGATATTTCCATGTTTGTAGAGATAGCGATGTAGATATTTCCATGTTTGTACAGATGTTGGTGTTGATATTTCCATCTATACACAGATGGCCGTGTAGATATTTCAATGTTTATATAGATGGCGGTGTAGATATTTCCATGGACATGCAGATGGCGGTGTAGATATTTCCATGGTTATACAGATCGCGGTGTAGATATTTCCATGTTTACACAGATGGTGGTGTAGATATTTCCGTGTTTATACACATGGCGGAGTCGATACTTACATCTTTATGGAGATGGCAGTGTAGATATTTTCATGTTTGTAGAGAAGGCGGTGTAGATATTTCCATATTTATAGAGACAGCAGTGTACATATTTCCATCTTTCTGCAGATGGCAGTGTAGATATTTCCATGTTTATACAGATGGCCGTGTAGATATTTCCATATTTATACAGATGTCTGTGTAGATATTTCCATGTGTATACAGATGGTATTGTAGGTATTTCCATGTTTATACAGATGGTGGTGTAGATATTTCCATGTTTATTCAGATGACTGTGTTGATATTTCCATGTTTTTACAGATGGCAGTGTAGATATTTCAATGTTTATAGAGATGGCGCTGCAGATATTTCCATGTTTAAACAGATAACGGTGGAGGTATTTCCATGTTTATACACATAGCGGTGTACATATTTCCATGTTTATACAGACAGCGGTGTAGGTATTTCCATGTTTATACAGATAGCGGTGCAGATATTTCCATGTTTACACAGATGCCTATGCAGGCATTTCCATATTTATACAGAGGGCTGTGTAGATATTTCTATGTTTATACACATTGCAGTGTAGATATTTCCTTGTTCCTACACATGACTGTGTAGGTATTTCCATGTTTATACAGATGGCTTTGTAGATATTTCCATGTTTATAGAGATAGCGGTGCAGATATTTCCATGTTTATACATATAGCGCTGTACATATTTCCATGTTTATACAAATCGTGGTGTAGATATTTCCATGTTTATACAGATACCGGTGTAGATATTTCCATGTTTATACAGACCGTAGTGAAGATAATTCCATGTTTATAGAGATAGCAGTGTAGATATTTTCATGTTTGTACAGATGGCGGTGTTGGTGTTTCCACCTATACACAGATTGCCGTGTAGGAATTTCCATGTGTATACAGTTGGCATCGTAGGTATTTCCATGTTAATACAGACGGTGGTGTAGATATTTCCATGTTTATACAGATGGCGGCGTAGATATTTCCATGGATATACACATGGCTGTGTAGATATTTCCATGTTTATACAGATAACTTTGTAAGTATTTCCTCGTTTATACAGATGGCAGTGTAGATATTTCGATGTTTATAGAGATAGCATTGGAGATATTTCTGTGTTTACTCAGATAGCGGTGTAGATATTTCCATGTTTATACTGATCGCGGCGTAGATATTTCCATGTTTATAGAGATGGCAGAGTAGATATTTCCATGTTCACAGAGATAGCGGTGTTGATTCTTCCATGTTTATAGAGATAGCGGTGTGGATATTTCCATGTTTATACAGGTAGGGGTGTAGATATTTCCGTGTTTATAGAGATGGCGGTGTAGATATTTCCATGTTTATACAGATCACGGTGTAGATATTTCCTTGTTTATACAAATAGCGGTGTAGTTATTTCCATGTTTATACAGATAGCGGTGTAGATATTTCCATGTCTATACAGATGGCTGTGTAGATATTTCCATGTTTATACAGATGCCTATGCAGATATTTCCATATTTATACAGATGTCTGTGTAGATATTTCAATGTGTATACTGATGGTATTGTAGGTACTTCCATGTTTATACATATTGTTGTGTAGATATTTCCATGTTTATACAGATGACTGTGTAGATATTTCCATGTTTTTACAGATGGCATTGTGGATATTTCAATGTTTATAGAGATGGCGCAGTAGATATTTCCATGTTTAAACAGATACCGGTGTAGATATTTCCATGTTTATACAGACCGCAGTGTAGATATTTCCATGTTTATAGAGATAGCAGTGTAGATATTTCCATGTTTGTACAGATGGCGGTGTTGTTGTTTCCATCTATACACAGATTGCCATGTAGGTATTTCCAAGTGTATACAGATGGCATTGTAGATATTCCCACGTTTTTACATATGGTCGTGTAGATATTTCCATGTTTACACAGATGACTGTATAGGTATTTCAATCTTTACACAGATGGCAGTGTAGATATTTCCAAGTTTATAGAGATAGCGATGTAGATATTTCCATATTTATACAGATAACGGTGTAGAAGTTTTCATGTTTATACAGATAGCGGTGTAAATATTTCCATGTTTATACAGATCATGGTGTAGATATTTCCATGTTCGTAGAGATAGCGGTGTAGATATTTCCATGTTTATACAGATAGCGGTGTAGATATTTCCATGTATATACACATGGCTGTGTAGATATTTCCATGTTTATACAGATAACTTTGTAAGTATTTCCTTGTTTATACAGATGGCAGTGTAGATATTCCGATGTTTATAGAGATAGCATTGGAGATATTTCTATGTTTATTCAGATAGCGGTGTAGATATTTCCATGTTTATACTGATCGTGGCGTAGACATTTCCATGTTTATAGAGATGGCGGTGTAGATATTTCCATGTTCATAGAGATAGCGGTGTTGATTTTTCCATGTTTATGGAGATAGCGGTGTGGGTATTTCCATGTTTATACAGGTAGGGGTGTAGATATTTCCGTGTTTATAGAGATGGCGGTGTAGATATTTCCATGTTTATACAGATTACGGTGTAGATATTTCCTTGTTTATACAAATAGCGGTGTAGTTATTTCCATGTTTATACAGATAGCGGTGTAGATATTTCCATGTCTATACAGATGGCTGTGTAGATATTTCCATTTTTATACAGATGGCTGTGTAGATATTTCCATGTTTATACAGATGACTTTGTAGGTATTTCCATGTTTACACAGATGGCGGTGTAGATATTTCCATGTTTATAGAGATAGCTGTGTAGATATTTCCATGTTTATACAGATAGCAGTTAGATATTTCCATGTTTATACAGATCGCGGGGTAGATATTTCCATGTTTACACAGATGGTGGTGTAGATATTTCCGTGTTTATACACATGGCGGAGTAGAAACTTACATCTTTATGGAGATATCAGTGTAGATATTTTCATGTTTATAGAGATGGCGGTGTAGATATTTCCATATTTATAGAGACAGCAGTGTACATATTTCCATCTTTCTGCAGATGGCAGTTTAGATATTTCCATGTTTATACAGATGGCCATGTAGATATTTCCATATTTATACAGATGTCTGTGTAGATATTTCCATGTGTATACAGATGGTATTGTAGGTATTTCCATGTTTTTACAGATGCCAGTGTAGATATTTCAATGTTTATAGAGATGTCGCTGTAGATATTTTCATGTTTAAACAGATAACGGTGGAGATATTTCCTTGTTTATACACATATCGGTGTACATATTTCCATGTTTATACAGACAGCGGTGTAGGTATTTCCATGTTTATACAGATAGCGGTGCAGATATTTCCATGTTTACACAGATGCCTATGCAGACATTTCCATATTTATACAGAGGGCTGTGTAGATATTTCTATGTTTATACATATTGCAGTGTAGATATTTCCTTGTTCCTACACATGACTGTGTAGGTATTTCCATGTTTATACAGATGGCTTTGTAGATATTTCCATGTTTATAGAGATAGCGGTGCAGATATTTCCATGTTTATACATAAAGCGCTGTATATATTTCCATGTTTATACAAATCGTGGTGTAGATATTTCCATGTTTATACAGATACCGGTGTAGATATTTCCATGTTTATACAGACCGCAGTGTAGATACTTCCATGTTTATAGAGATAGCAGTGTAGATATTTTCATGTTTGTATAGATGGCGGTGTTGGTGTTTCCATCTATACACAGATTGCCGTGTAGGAATTTCCATGTGTATACAGTTGGCATCGTAGATATTTCCATGTTAATACAGATGGTGGTGTAGATATTTCCATGTTTATACAGATGGCGGCATAGATATTTCCATGGATATGTAGATTGCGGTGTAGATATTTCCATGTATATACACATGGCTGTGTAGATATTTCCATGTTTATAGAGATAGCGGTGTAGATATTTCCATGTTTATACAGATAACTTTGTAAGTATTTCCATGTTTATACAGATGGCGGTGTAGATATTTCGATGTTTATACTGATCGTGGTGTAGATATTTCCATGTTTATAGAGATGGCGGTGCAGATATTTCCATGTCAATAGAGATAGCGGTGTTGATTTTTCCATCTTTATAGAGACAGCGGTGTGGATATTTCCATGTTTATACAGATAGGGGAGTAGATATTTCCATGTTTATAGAGATGGCGCTGTAGATATTTCCATGTTTATACAGATCACGGTGTAGATATTTGCTTGTTTATAAAAATAGCGGTGTAGTTATTTCCATGTTTATAAAGATAGCGGTGTACATATTTCCATGTATTTACAGATGGCTGTGTAGATATTTCCATGTTTATACAGTTGGCTGTGTAGATATTTCCATTTTTATACAGATGACTTTGTAGGTATTTCCATGTTTTTTCAGATGGCGGTGTAGATATTTCCATGTTTATAGAGATAGCTGTGTAGATATTTCCATGTTTATACAGATAGCGGTGTAGATATTTCCATGTTTATACATATCGCGGTGTAGATATTTCCATGTTTATTCAGATCGCGGTGTAGATATTTCCATGTTTATACAGATAGCGGTGTAGATATTTCCATGTATTTACAGATATCGGTATAGATATTTCCATGTTTACACAGATTACGGTGTAGATATTTCCATCTTTCTACAGATGGCATTGAAGATATTTCCATGTTTATATAGATGGCGGTGTAGATATTTCCGTGTTTATATAGATGGTGGTGCAGATATTACCATTTTTATACAGATAGCGGTGTAGATATTTCCATGTATATACAGATCACGGTGAAGATATTTCCATGTTTATACAGATCGCGGTGTAGATATTTCCATGTTTGTACAGATCGTGGTGTAGATATTTCCATGTTTATAAAGATAGCGATGTAGATATTTCCATGTTTATAGAGATGGCGGTGTAGGTATTTCTATGTTTATAGACATAGCGGTTTAAATATTTCCATGTTTATATAGATGGCGTTGTAGATATTTCCATGTTTATAGCGATAGCGGTGTTTGTATTTCCACGTTTATAAAGATAGCGATGTTGATATTTCCATGTTTAAACAGCGCGCGGTGCAGATATTTATATCTTTATAAAGATGGCATTGTAGATATTTCCTTGTTCACACAGATGGCGGTGTAGATGTTTCCATGTTTATACAGATGGCGGAGAAGTTAGTTCCATGTTTATGGAGATGGCAGTGTAGATATTTTCATGTTTATAGAGATGGTGGTGTAGATATTTCCATGTTTATAGAGATAGCAGTGTAGATATTTACATGTTTATACAGATGGCTGTGTATATATTTCCATGTTTACACAGATGGTGGTGTAGATATTTCCATGTTTATACACATGGCGGAGTAGATACTTCCATCTTTATGGAGATGGCAGTGTAGATATTTTCATGTTTATAGAGATGGCGTTGTAGATATTTCCATATTTATAGAGATAGCGGTGTAGATATTTCCATCTTTCTACAGATGGCAGTGCAGATATTTCCATGTTTATACAGATGGCGGTGTAGGTATTTCCATATTTATACAGATGTCTTTGTAGATATTTCCATGTGTATACAGATGGTATTGTAGGTACTTCCATGTTTATACATATGGTTTTGTAGATATTTTCATGTTTATTCAGATGACTGTGTAGATATTTCCATGTTTTTACAGATGGCAGTGTAGATATTTCAATGTTTTTAGAGATGGCGCTGTAGATATTTCCATGTTTAAACAGATACCGGTGTAGATATTTCCATATTTATACAGACCGCAGTGTAGATATTTCCATGTTTATAGAGATAGCAGTGTAGATATTTCCATGTTTGTACAGATGGCGGTTTTGATGTTTCCATCTATACACAGATTGCCATGTAGGTATTTCCATGTGTATACAGATGGCATTGTAGATATTTCCACGTTTATACAGATGGTGGTGTAGATATTTCCATGTTTACACAGATGACTGTATAGGTATTTCAATGTTTATACAGATGGCGGTGTAGATATTTCGAAGTTTATAGAGATAGCGATGTAGATATTTCCATATTTATACAGATAACAGTGTAGAAGTTTCCATGTTTATACAGATAGCGGTGTAAATATTTCCATGTTTATACAGATCACGGTGTAGATATTTCCATGTTCATAGAGATAGCGGTGTAGATATTTTCATGTTTACAGATACCGGTGTAGATATTTCCATCTATATACACATGGCTGTGTAGATATTTCCATGTTTATACAGATAACTTTGCAAGTATTTCCTTGTTTATACAGATGGCAATTTAGATATTTCGATGTTTATAGAGATAGCATTGGAGATATTTCCATGATTATAGAGACAGCGGTGTAGGTATTTCCATGTTTATACCGATGGCGGCGCAGATATTTCCATGGATATGTAGATGGCGGTGTAGATATTTCCATGTTTATACAGACATCGGTGTAGTTATTTCCATGTTTATATAGATTGCGGTGTAGTTATTTCCATGTATACACACATGGCTTTGTAGATATTTCCATGTTTATACAGATGGCGGTGTAGATATTTCCATGTTTATACAGATATCTTTGTAAGTTATTACATGTTTATACAGATGGCGGTGTAGATATTTCGATAATTATAGAGATAGCAGTGGAGATATTTCCATGTTTATACAGATAGCGGTGTAGATATTTCCATGTTTATACTGATCGCGGTGTAGATATTTCCATGTTTATAGTGATGGCGGTGTAGATATTTCCATGTTCATAGAGATAGCGGTGTTGTTTTTTCCATGTTTAAAGAGATAGAGGTGTGGATATTTCCCTGTTTATACAGATAGGGGAGTAGATATTTCCATGTTTATAAAGATGGCGGTGTAGATATTTCCATGTTTATACAGATCACGGTGTAGATATTTCCATGTCTATACAGATCACGATGTAGATATTTCCATGTTTATACAGATCATGGTGTAGAGATTTCCATGTTTATACAGATTGTGGTGTTGGCATTTCCATGTTTATAGGGATAGCGGTGCAAATATTTCCACATTTATACAGATAGCGGTGTAGTTATTAGCGTGTTTATACAGATAGCGTTGTAGATATTTCCATGTATAAACAGAAGTCTGTGTATATATTTCCATGTTTAAACAGATGGCGGTGTAGATATTTCCTTGTTTATACAAATAGCGGTGTAGTTATTTCCATGTTGATACAGATAGCGGTGTACATATTTCCAGGCATATACAGATGGCTGTGTAGATATTTCCATGTTTATACAGATGTCTGTGTACGTATTTCCATGTTTATATAGATGACTTTGTAGGTATTTCCATTTTTATACAGATGGCGGTGTAGGTATTTCCATGTTTATAGAGATAGCTCTGTAAATATTTCCATGTTTATACAGATAGCGGTGTAGATATTTCCATGTTTATACAGACAGCAGTGGAGATATTTCCATGTTTATACACATAGCGGTGTACATATTTCCATGTTTATAGAGACAGCGGTGTAGATATTTCCATATTTATACAGATAGCGGTGTACATATTTCCATGTTTATAGAGACAGCGGTGCAGATATTTCCATGTTGGTAGAGATGGCGGTGTTCATATTTCCATCTATACACAGATGACCGTGTAGATATTTCCATGTTTATACCGATGACGGCGCAGATATTTCCATGGATATGTAGATGGCGGTGTAGATATTTCCTTGTTTATACAGATAGCGGTGTAGTTATTTCCATGTTTATATAGATAGCCGTGTAGATATTTCCATGTATATACACATGGCTGTGTAGATATTTCCATGTTTATAGAGATGGCGGTGTAGATATTTCCATGTCCATAGAGATAGCGGTGTTGATTTTGCCATGTTTAAAGAGATAACGGTGTGGATATTTCCATGTTTATACAGATAGGGGTGTAGATATTTCCATGTTTATAGAGATGGCGGAGTAGATATCTCCATGTTTATACAGATCACGGTGTAGATATTTCCATGTTTATACAGATCGCAGTGTAGATATTTCCATCTTTATACAGATCGTGGTGTAGATATTTACATGTTTATACAGATCACGGTGTTGACATTTCCATGTTTATAGGGATAGCGGTGCAAATATTTCCACATTTATACAGATAGCGGTGTAGTTATTAGCATGTTTATACAGATAGCGGTGTAGATATTTCCATGTATAAACAGATGTCTGTGTAGATATTTCCCTGTATAAACATATGTCTGTGTAGATATTTCCATGTTTAAAGAGATGGTGGTGTAGATATTTCCTTTTTTATACAAATAGCAGTGTGTTTATTTCCATGCTTATACAGATAGCGGTGTAGATATTCCCATGTATATACAGATGTCTGTGTAGATATTTCCATGTTTATACAGATGGCTGTGTAGATATTTCCATGTTTATACAGATAACTTTGTAGGTATTTCCATGCTTATACAGATTGCTGTGTAGATATTTCCATGTTTATAGAGATAGCTGTGTAGATATTTCCATGTTTGTACAGATACCTGTGTAGATATTTCCATGTTTATACAGATCGCGGTGTAGATATTTCCATGTTCCTACACATGACTGTGTTGGTATTTCCATGTTTATACAGATGGCTTTGTTGATATTTCCATGTTTATAGAGATAGCGGTGTAGATATTTCCATGTTTATACAGATAGCGGTGTAAATATTTCCATTTTTATACGGATCGTGGTGTCGATATTTCCATGTTTATGCAGATACCGTTGTAGAAATTTCCATGTTTATACATACCGCAATGTAGATATTTCCATGTTTAGAGAGATGGCGGTGTAGATATTTCCATGTTTATATAGATGGTAATGTAGATATTTTCTTGTTTATGTAGATGGCGTTGTAGATATCTCCATGTTTAAAGAGATGGCAGTGTATATATTTCCATGTTGATGGAGATAACGGTGTAGATATTTCCATGTTTATAGAGATAGCGGTGTAGTTATTTCCATGTTTATAGAGATAGCGGTGTAGATATTTCCATATTTCTACAGATGACTGTGTAGATATTTCCATGTTTATAGAGATAGCGGTGTAGATATTTTCATGTTTATAAAGATTGCGGTGGAGATATGTCCATGTTTATACAGATAGCAATGGAGATATTTCCACGTTAATACACATAGCGGTGTAGATATTTCCATGTTTATACAGATAGCGGTGTAGATATTTCCATGTTTATACAGATGGCTGTGCCGATATTTCCATGTTTATACAGAGTTCTCTGTAGACATTTCCATGTTTATATGGATGACAGTGTAGATATTTCCAGGTTTATACAGATGACTGTGTAGATATTTCCATGTTAACACAGACGGCGGTGTAGATATTTCCATGTTTATAGAGATAGCGGTGTAGATATTTCCATGTTTATTGAGATAGCGGTGTAAATATTTCCATATTTATACTGATAGTGGTGTAGATATTTCCATGTTTTTACAGATAGCGGTGTAGGAATTTCCATCTTTATTCAGAGAGTGCTGTACATATTTCCATGTTTATACAGATCACTGTGTAGATATCTCCATGTTTATACAGATAACTTTGTAGATATTTCCATCTTTATACAAACGGTGGTGTAGATATTTCCGTGTTCCTACACATGACTGTGTAGTTATTTCCATGTTTATACAGATGGCGGTGTAGATATTTCCATATTTATAGAGATAGCAGTGTAGATATTTTCAGGTTTATACAGATAGCGGTGTAAATATTTCCATGTTTATACAGATCGTGGTGTAGATTTTTCCATATTTATACAGATAGAGGTGTAGGTATTTACATGTTTATACAGATTGCGTTGTAGATATTTCCATGTTTCTACAGATGGCAGTGTAGATATTTCCTTGTTTATACAGACAGTGGTGTAGATTTTCCATGTTTATACAGGTAGCGGTGTAGATATTTCCATGTTTACAGAGATAGCGATGTAGATATTTCCATCTTTGCACAGATTGCCGTGTAGGTATTTCCATGTTTACACAGATAGCTGTGTAGACATTTCCAACTTTACACAGATAGCTGTGTAGATATTTCCATGTTTACACACATAGCGTGGTACATATTTCCATGTTTACACAGATTGCGGTGTAGATATGTCCATGATTATACTGATAGCGGTGTAGATATTTTCATGTTTATACAGATAGCAGTGGAGATATTTCCATGTTAATAGAGACTGCGGTATAGATACTTCCATGTTTATACAGATAGCGGTGTAGATATTTCCATGTTTACAGTGATAGCGGTGTAGATATTTCCATCTTTGCACAGATTGCTGTGTAGATATTTCCATTTTTACACAGATAGCTGGGTAGATATTTCCAAGTTTACACAGATAGCTGTGTAGATATTTCCATGTTTTCACAGATAGCATTGTATATATTTCCATGTTTATACAGATAGCGGTGTAGATATTTCCATGTCTATAGAGATAGCGGTGTAGTTATTTCCATCTATATACAGATTGCGGTGTAGATATTTCCATCTTTATACAAATGGCGGTGTAGATATTTTCATGTTTATACAGATGGCAGTGAAGATATTTCCATATTTATACAGATAGTGGTGTAGATATTTCCATGTTTATACAGATGGCGGTGTAGATACATCCATGTTTCTGAAGATGGCGGTGTAGATATTTTCATGTTTATAGAGATGGAGGTGTAGGTATTTCCATGTATATAGAGATAACAGTGGAGATATTTTCATGTTTATAGAGAAAGTGGTGTAGGTATTTCCATGTTTATACAGATGGCAGTGTAGATATTTCTATGTTTATACAGATATCGGTGTAGATATTTCCATGTTTACAGAGATAGCGGTGTTGCTATTTCTATCTTTGCACAGATTGCGGTGTAGGTATTGCCAAACTTACAGAGATAGCGGTGTAGATATTTCCAAGTTTACACAGATAGCTGTGTAGATATTTCCATGTTTACAGAGATAGCATTGTAGATATTTCCATGTTTATACAAGTAGCGGTGTAGAAATTCCCATGTTTATAGAGATCGCTTTGTAGACAATTCCACCTTTCTACAGATGTCAGTGTAGATATTTCCAAGTTTATACAGATGGCAGTGTAGATATTTCCATGTTTATACAGATGTCTGTGTAGATATTTCCATGTTTATGCACATGGAGGTGTAGGTATTTCCATGTTTATAGAGATGGCGGTGTAGTTATTTCTATGTTTATAGAGATAGCGGTGTAAATATCTCCATGTTTATAGAGATGGTGGTGTAAGTATTTTCATGTTTATAGGGATAGCGCTGTATATATTACCATGTTTATACAGATAACGGTGCTGGTATTTCCATGTTTATACAGATAGCGGTGTAGATATTTCCAAGTTTATACAGCTCGCGGTGTAGATATTTCCACCTCTATACAGATGGCAGTGTAGATACTTCCATGTTTATACAGATAGCGGTGTATATATTTCCTTGTCTATAGAGATAGCGGTGTAGTTCTTTCCATCTTTATACTGATTGCGGTGTAGATATTTCCATCTTTATTCAGATGGCGGTGTAGATATTTCCATGTTTATATGGATGGCAGTGAAGGTATTTCCATGTTTATACAGATAGTGGTGTAGATATTTCCAAGTTTATACAGATAGCGGTGTAGATACATCCATGATTCTGAAGAGGGCGGTGTAAATATTTTCATGTTTATAGAGATGTAGGTGTAGACATTTCCATGTATACAGAGATAGCAGTGTAGATATTTTCATGTTTATAGAGAAAGCGGTGTAAGTATTTCCATGTTTATAGAGATAGCGGTGTAGATATTTCCATATTTATACAGATAGAGTTGTAGGTATTTCCATGTTTATACAGATTGCGTTGTAGATATTTCCATGTTTCTACAGATGGCGGTGTAGATATTTCCTTGTTTATACAGACAGTGGTGTAGATATTTCCATGTTTATACAGGTAGCGGTGTAGATATTTCCATGTTTACAGAGATAGCGATGTAGATATTTCCATCTTTGCACAGATTGCCGTGTAGGTATTTCCATGTTTGCACAGATAGCTGTGTAGACATTTCCAACTTTACACAGATAGCTGTGTAGATATTTCCATGTTTACACACATAGCGTGGTACATATTTCCATGTTTACACAGATTGCGGTGTAGATATGTCCATGATTATACTGATAGCGGTGTAGATATTTTCATGTTTATACAGATAGCAGTGGAGATATTTCCATGTTAATAGAGACTGCGGTATAGATACTTCCATGTTTACAGATAGCGGTGTAGATATTTCCATGTTTACATTGATAGCGGTGTAGATATTTCCATCTTTGCACAGATTGCTGTGTAGATATTTCCATTTTTACACAGATAGCTGGGTAGATATTTCCAAGTTTACACAGATAGCTTTGTAGATATTTCCATGTTTTCACAGATAGCATTGTATATATTTCCATGTTTATACAGATAGCGGTGTAGATATTTCCATGTTTATACAGATAGCTGTGTAGATATTTCCATGTTTATACAGATAGCGGTGGAGATATTTCCCTGTTTATACAGATAGCGATGTAGATATTTCCATGTTTATAAAGATAGCGGTGTAGATATTTCCATGTTTATAGTATTAGCGGTGTAGATATTTCCATGTTTATACAGATGGCTGTGTAGATATTTCCATGTGTGCACAGATGGCAGTGTAGATATTTCCATGTTTATACAGATGGCGCAGTAGGTATTTCCATGTTTATACAGATGGCAGTGTAGATATTTCCATGTTTATACAGATAGCGGTTTAGATATTTCCATGTTTACAGAGATAGCGGTGTAGATATTTCCATCTTTGCACAGATTGCGATGTAAATATTGCCAAATTTACACAGATAGCGTTGTAGATATTTCCAAGTTTACACAGATAGCTGTGTAGATATTTCCATGTTTACAGAGAGCATTGTAGATATTTCCATGTTTATACAGATTGCGGTGTAGAGATTTCCATGTTTATACAGCTCGCGGTGTAGATATTTTCATCTTTATACAGATGGCAGTGTAGATATTTCCATGTTTATACAGATAGCGGCGTAGATATTTACATGTCTATAGAGGTAGCGTTGTAGGTATTTCCATATTTATACAGATTGCGGTGTAGATATTTCCATCTTTATACAGATGGCGGTGTAGATATTTCCATGTTTATACAGATGGCAGTGACCATATTTCCATGTTTATACAGATAGTGGTGTAGGTATTTCCATGTTTATACAGATGGCGGTGTAGATACATCCATGTTTCTGAAGATGGCGGTGTAGATATTTTCATGTTTATAGAGATGTCGGTGTAGATATTTCCATGTATATAGAGATTGCACTGTAGATAATTCCATGCTTATAGAGAAATCGGTGTAGTTATTTCCATGTGTATAGAGATAGCGGTGTGGATATTTCCATATTTATACAGATAGCGGTGTAGGTGTTTCCATGTTTATACAGACGGCGGTGTAGATATTTCCTTGTTTATGCACATATCGGTGTAGATATTTCCAGGTTTATACAGAGAGCGGTATAGATATTATCATGTTTACAGAGATAGCGGTGTAGATATTTCCATCTTTTCACGATTGCTGTGTAGATATTTCCATTTTTACACAGATAGCTGGGTAGATATTTCCAAGTTTACACAGGTAGCTGTGTAGATATTTCCATGTTTACACAGATAGCATTGTATATATTTCCATGTTTATAGAGACAGCGGTGTAGATATTTCCATGTTTATACACATTGCGGTGTAGATATGTCCATGACTATACAGATAGCGGTGTAGATATTTTCATGTTTATACAGATAGCGGTGCAGATATTTCCATGTTTATAGAGACTGCGGTAAAGATATTTCCATGTTTATACAGATTGCGGTGTAGATATTTCCATGTTTCTACAGATTGCGGTGTAGATATTTCCATGTTTACAGAGATAGCCGTGTAGATATTTCCATCTTTGCACAGATTGCCGTGTAGATATTTCCATGTTTATGCAGATAGCTGTGTAGATATTTCCAAGTTTACACAGATAGCTGTGTAGATATTTCCATGTTTACACACATTGCGTGGTAGATATTTCCATGTTTATACACATTGCGGTGTAGATATGTCCATGACTATACAGATAGCGGTGTAGATATTTTCATGTTTATACAGATAGCGGTGCAGATATTTCCATGTTTATAGAGACTGCGGTAAAGATATTTCCATGTTTATACAGATAGCGGTGTAGATATTTCCATGTTTACAGAGATAGCGGTGTAGATATTTCCATCTTTGCACAGATTGCTGTGTAGGTATTTCCATTTTTACACAGATATCTGGGTAGATATTTCCAAGTTTACACAGGTAGCTGTGTAGATATTTCCATGTTTACACAGATAGCATTGTATATATTTCCATGTTTATACAGATAGCGGTGTAGATATTTCCATGTTTATAGAGACAGCGGTGTAGGTATTTCCATGTTTATACAGATAGCGGTGCAGATATTTCCATGTTTATAGAGATGCCTATGCAGATATTTCCATATTTATACAGAGGGCTGTGTAGATATTTCTATGTTTATACAGATTGCAGTGTAGATATTTCCATGTTCCTACACATGACTGGGAAGTCATTTCCATGTTTATACAGATGGCTTTGTAGTTATTTCCATGTTTATAGTGATAGCAGTGCAGATATTTCCATGTTTATACAGAAAGCGGTTTATATATTTCCATGTTTATACAGATCATGGTGTAGATATTTGCATGTTTATACAGACACCGGTGTAGTTATTTCCATGTTTATACAGACGGCAGTGTAGATATTTCCATGTTTATAGAGATAGCAGTGTAGATATTTCCATGTTTGTACAGATGGTGGTGTCGATATTTCCATGTTTACACAGATGACAGTATAGGTATTTCCATGTTTATAAAGATGGCGGTGTAGATATTTCCATGTTTATAGAGATACTGGTGTAGATATTTCCATATTTATACAGATAACGGTGTAGAAATTTCCATGTTTATACAGATATCGGTGTAAATATTTCCATGTTTATACAGATCACGGTGTAGATATTTAAATGTTTATAGAGATAGCGGTGTATCTATTTCCATGTTTATACAGATAGCAGTGAAGTTATTTCCATGTTTATATAGACCGCGGTGTAGATATTTCCATGTTTATACAGATAGCGGTGCAGATATTTTCATGTTTGTACAGATGGCGGTGTTGATAGTTCCATCTATACACAGATGAGCGTGTAGATATTTCCATGTTTATACAGATGGCGGTGTAGATATTTCCATGTTTATACAGATCACGGTGTAGATATTTCCTTGTTTATACAAATAGCTGTTTAGTTATTTACATGTTTATACAGATAGCGGTGTAGATATTTTCTTGTTTATACAAATAGCAGTGTAGATATTTCCATGTATATACAAATCACGGTGTAGATATTTCCTTGTTTACACAAATAGCGGTGTAGTTATTTCCATGTTTATACAGATGGCTGTGTTAATATTTCCATGTTTATACAGATGACGGTGTAGATATTTCCATGTATATACAGATGGCTGTGTTAATATTTCCATGTTTATACAGATGACTGTGTAGATATTTCCATGTTTATTCAGATGACTTGTAGGTATTTCCATGTTTATACAGATGGCGGTGTAGATATTTCCATGTTTATAGAGATAGCTGTGTAGATATTTCCATATTTATACAGATAGCGGTGTAGATATTTCCATGTTTATACAGATCGCGGTGTAGATATTTCCATGTTTATGCAGATCGCGGTGTAGGTATTTCCATGTTTATAGAGATAGCGGTGTAGATATTTCCATGTTTATATAGATGGCAATGTAGTTATTTTCTTGTTTATGTAGATGGCGTTGTAGATATCTCCATGTTTAAAGAGATGGCGGTGTATATATTTCCATGTTGATGGAGATAGCGGTGTAGATATTTCCATATTTATACAGATAACGGTGTAGATATTTCCATGTTTATACAGATGGCGGTGTAGATATTTCCATGTTTATAGAGATAGCAGTGTAGTTATATCCATGTTTATAGAGATAGCGGTGTAGTTATTTCCATATTTCTACAGATGACTGTGTAGATATTTCCATGTTTGTACAGATGGCAGTGTAGATATTTCCATGTTTGTACAGATGGCAGTGTAGATATTTCCATGTTTATAGAGATAGCGGTTTAGATATTTCCATGTTTATACAGACCGCGGTGTAAATAATTCCAAGTTTATACAGATAGCGTTGTAGATATTTCCATGTTTGTACAGATTGCGGTGTTGATATTTCCATCTGTACACAGATGACCGTGTAGATATTTCCATGTTTATACAGACGGCGGCGCAGATATTTCTATGGATATGTAGATGGCAGTGTAAATATTTCCATGTTTATACAGAAAGCGGTGTAGTTATTTCCATGTTTATATAGATAGCGGTGTACATATTTCCATGTATATACACATGGCTGTGTAGATATTTCCATGTTTATACTGATGGTGGTGTAGATATTTCCATGTTTATACAGATAACTTTGTAAGTATCTCCATGTTTATACAGATGGCGGTGTAGATATTTTGATGTTTATAGAGATAGCAGTGGAGATATTTCCATGTTTATACAGATAGCGGTGTAGATATTTCCATGTTTATACTGATCGCGGTGTAGATATTTCCATGTTTATAGAGATGGCCGTGTAGATATTTCCATGTTCATAGAGATAGCGTTGTTGACTTTTCCATGTTTATAGAGATAGCGATGTGGATATTTCCATGTTTATACAGATAGGGGTGTAGATATTTCCATGTTTATATAGATAGCGGAGAAGATATTTCCATATTTACAGGTATATATGTGTAGATATTTCCATATTTACACAGATTGCGGTGTAGATATTTCCACCTTTATACAGATAGATGTGTAGATATTTCCATGTTTTCACAAATAACGGTGTAGATATTTCCATCTTTATACATATGACTTTGTAGATATTTCCATGCGTATACAGATGGCAGTGTAGTTATTTCCACGTTTATGCAGATAGCGGTGTGGCTATTTCCGTGTTTATAGAAGTAGCGTTGTAGATATTTCCATGTTTATAGAGATGGCTGTGTAGATATTTCCATGTTTATACAGATGGCAGTGTAGATATTTCCACGTTTATACAGATAGTGGTGTAGATGGTTCCATGTTTATACAGATGATTGTGTAGCTATTTCCATGTATATACAGATGGCAGTGTAGATATTTCCATGTTTATAGAGATAGCGGTGTAGTTATTTCCATGTTTATACAGATGGCAGTGTAGATATTTTCATGTTTATACAGAACGCGGTGTAGACATTTCCATGTTTATAGAGATAGCGGTGTAGATATTTCCATATTTATACAGATAGCGGAGTGGATATTTCCATGTTTATACAGATAGTGGTGTAGATATTTCCATGTTTATAAAGATTGTGGTGTAGATATTTCCATGTTTATACAGATTTTGATGAGGATATTTCCAAGTTTATACAGATAGCGGTGTAGATATTTCCATGTTTATACAGATGGTGGTGTAGATGTTTCCATGTTTATACAGATGACTGTGAAATTATTTCCATGTTTATACATATGTCAGTGTAGAGATTATCATGTTTATAGAGATAACGATGTAGATATTTCCATGTTTATACAGATAGCGGTGTAGACATTTCCATGTTTAGAAAGACAGCGTTGTAGATATTTCCATATTTATACAGATAGCTGTGTATATCTTTCCAGGTTTATATAGATAGCGGTGTAGATATTTCCATTTTTATACAGATAGCGGTGTAGATATTTCCATGTTTATACAGATAGTGGTATAGGTATTTCCATCTTTATACAGATGGTGCTGTAGATACAGCCATGTTTCTGAAGATGGCGGTGTAGATATTTTCATGTTTATAGAGATGGCGGTGTAGATAATTCCAAGTTTATTGAGATGGCGATGTAGATATTTCCATGTTTATAGAGAAAGTGGTGTTGGTAATTCCATGTTTATAGAGACAGCGTTGTAGACATTTCCATATTTCCACAGATAGTGGTGTAGGTATTTCCATGTTTATACAGATGGCAGTGTAGATATTTCCTTTTTTATACAGATAGTGGTGTAGATATTTCCATGTTTATACAGATAGAGGTGTAGATATTTCCATGCTTTCAGAGATAGCGGTGTAGATATTTCCCTCTTTGCACAGATAGCGGTGTAGATATTTCCATTTTTACACAGATAACTGTGTAGATATTTCCAAGGTTACAAAGATAGTTGTGTAGATATTTCCATGTTTACACAGATAGCGTTGTTGATCTTTCAATGTTTATACAGATAGTGGTGTAGATATTTCCATGTTTATACAGAAAACGGTGTTGATATTTCCATGTTTATACAGATAGCGGTGGAGATATTTCCCTGTTTATACAGATAGCGATGTAGATATTTCCATGTTTATACAGATAGCGGTGTATATATTTCCATGTTTATAGAGATAGCGGTGTAGATATTTCCATCTTTATACAGATAGCGGTGTAGATATTTCCATGTTTATACAGATGGCGGTGTAGATAGTTCCATGTTTATGGAGATGGCGATGTAGAGATTTTCATGTTTACATAGATGGCGGTGTAGATATTTCCATGTTTGTAGAGATTGTGGTGTTGTTATTTCCATGTTTATAGAGATAGCGCTGTAGGTATTACCTTGTTTATAGAGATAGTTGTGAAGATACATCCATGTTTATACAGATGGCTGTGTAGATATTTCCATGTGTATACAGATGACTCTGTAGATATTTGTATGTTTACACAAATGGCGGTGTAGATATTTCCATATTTATTCAGATAGCGGTGTAGATATTTCCATGTTTATACAGATAACGGTGTAGATATATCCATGTTTATACAGATAGCGATGTAGATATTTCCATGTTTATACAGATAGTGGCGTAGATATTTCCATGTTTACAGAGATAGCGGTGTAGATATTTCCATCTTTGCACAGATTGCGGTGTAGATATTTCCATCTTTACAAAGATAGCGTTGTAGATATTTTCATATTTATACAGATCGTGGTGTAGATATTTCCATCTTTCCACAGATGGCAGTTTAGATATTTCCATGTTTATACAGATAACGGTGTAGATATTTCCATGTTTTTACAGATATCGGTGTAGATATTTCCATGTTTACACAGATTGCGGTGTAGATATTTCCATCTTTCTACAGATGGCATTGTAGATATTTCCATGTTTATACAGATGGCGGTGTAGATATTTCCATGTTTATATAGATGGTGGTGTAGATATTACCATGTTTATACAGATAGCGGTGTAGATACTTCCATGTTTATACAGATCGTGGTGAAGATATTTCCATGTTTATTCAGATCGCGGTGTAGATATTTCCATGTTTATACAGATCGCGGTGTAGATATTTCCATGTTTATACAGATAGCAGTGTAGATATTTCCATGTTTATACAGATAGCGGTGTAGATATTTCCATGTTTATACAGATGGCGGTGTAGATAATTCCTTGTTTATAGAGATGGCAGTGTAGATATTTCCATGTTTATTTAGATAGCGGTGTAGATATATACATGTTCATAGAGATAGCAGTGAGGATATTTCCATGTTTATACAGATAGCAGTGTAGATATTTCCATTTTTATAGAGATAGCGGTTTATATATTTCATATTTATACAGATAGCGGTGTAGATATTTCCATGTTTATACAGATTGCGGTGTAGATATTTCCATGTTTATTCAGATAGCGGTGTAGATTTCTCCACGTTTATACAGATGGCGGTGTAGATATTTCCATCTTTCTACAAATGGCAGTGAAGATATTTCCATGTTTATAGAGATGGCGGTGTAAATATTTCCATGTTTATATAGATGGCAGTGTACATATTTCCTTGTTTATGTAGATGGCGTTGTAGATATCTCCATGTTTAAAGAGATGGCGGTGTATATATTTCCATGTTGATGGAGATAGCGGTGAGGATATTTCCATGTTTATAGAGATAGCGGTGTAGTTATTTCCATGTTTATAGAGATAGCGGTGTAAATATTTCCATGTTTATACAGATCGTGGTGTAGATATTTCCATGTTTATACAGATAGCGTTGTAGATATTTCCAAGTTTGTTCAGATGGCAGTGTTGATGTTTCCATCTATACACAGATTGCCGTGTAGTTATTTCCAAGCTTATACAGATGGAATTGTAGATATTTCCATGTTTCTACAGAGGGTGGTGTAGATATTTCCATGTTTATACAGATGACTGTATAGGTATTTCCATGTATTTACAGATGGCATTATAGATATTTCCATGTTTATAGGGATAGCAGTGTAGATATTTCCATGTTTATACAGATGGAGGTGTAGATATTTCCATGTTTATAGAGATAGCGGTGTACATATTTCCATGTTTATACAGACAGCGGTTTAGATATTTCCATGTGTATGCAGACCGCGGTGTAGATATTTCCATGTTTATACAGATAGCGGTGTAGATATTTCCATGTTTGTCCAGATGGCGTTGTTGATATTTCCATCTATACACAGATGACCGTGTAGATATTTCCATGTTTATACAGATGGCGGTGCAGATATTTCCATGGATATATAGATGGCGGTGTAGATAATTCTATGTTTATACAGATAGCGGTGTAGTTATTTCCATGTTTATATTGATCATGGTGTAGATATTTCCATGTTTATACCGATCGCGGTGTTGATATTCCCATGTTTATAGGGATAGCGGTGCAAATATTTCCACATTTATGCAGATAGTGGTGTAGTTATTAGCATGTTTATACAGATAGCGGTGAAGATATTTCCATGTATAAACTGATGTCTGTGTATATATTTCCATGTTTAAACAGATGGCGGTGTAGATATTTCCTTGTTTATGGAAATAGCGGTGTAGTTATTTCCATGTTTATACAGATCACGGTGTAGATATTTCCTTGTTTATACATATAGCGGTGTAGTTATTTCCATCTTTATACAGATAGCGGTGTAGATATTTCCTTGTTTATACTAATAGCGGTGTAGACATTTCCATGTTTTTACACATCACGGTGCAGATATTTCCTTGTTTATACAAATAGCGGTGTAGTTATTTCCATGTTTATACCGATAGCGGTGTAGATATTTCCATATATATACGAATGGCTGTGTAGATATTTCCATGATTATACAGATGGCTGTGTAGATATTTCCATGTTTATACAGATGACTTTGTAGGTATTTCCATGTTTATACAGATAGCGGTGTAGATATATCCATGTTTATAGAGATTGCTGTGTAGATATTTCCATGTTTATACAGATAGCGGTGTAGATATTTCCATATTTATACAGATCGCGGTGTAGATATTTCCATGTTTATACAGATCGCGGTGTAGATATTTCCATGTTTATACAGATCGCACTGTAGATATTTCCATGTTTATACAGATGGCGGAGTAGATATTTCCATGTTTATACAGATAGCTTTGTAAGTATTTCCATGTTTATACGGATGGCGGTGCACATATTTCCATGTTTATAGAGATAGCGGTGTAGGTATTTCCATGTTTATGGAGATAGCGTTGTAGATATTCCCATGTTTACACAGATGGCTTTGTAGATATTTCCATGTGAATACAAATCGCATTGTAGATATTTCCATGTTTATAGAGATGGTGTTTTAGATATATCCATGTTTATACAGATGACATGGTAGATAATTCCATATTTTTAAAGATGGCAGTGTAGATATTTCAATGTTTACAGAGATAGCACTGTAGATATTTCCATGTTCATACAGATGGCACTGTAGATATTTCCATGTTTAGACAGATGGCAGTGTAGATATTTCCATGTTTATACAGATAGCGGAGTAGATATTTCCATGTTTAAAGAGATAGCGGAGTAGATATTTCCATCTTTGCACAGATTGCGGTGTAGATATTGCCAAATTTACACAGATAGCGGTGTCGATATTTCCAACTTTACACAGATAGTTGTGTAGATATTTCCATGTTTACAGAGATAGCATTGTAGATATTTCCATGTTTATACACATAGTGGTGTAGTTATTTCCATGTTGATACACATAGCGGTGTAGATATTTCCAGGTTTATAGAGATAGCGGTGAAGGCATTTACAAGTTTATACAGATAGCGATGTAGATTTTTCCACGTTTATACAGATAGCGTTGAAGATATTTCTACATTTATACAGATAGCGGTTTAGATATTTCCACGTTTGTACAGATAGCTGTGTAGATATTTCCACGTTTTACTGATAGCTGTGTTGATATTTCCATGTTTACACCGATAGCGTTGTAAATATTTCCATGTTTACACAGATAGCGTTGTAGATATTTCCATGTTTACACAGATAGCGGTGTACATATTTCAAAGTTTACACAGATAGCTTTGTAGATATTTCCATGTTTACACAGATAGCGTTGTAGATATTTCATTGTTTATACAGATAGCGGTTTAGGTATTTCCATGTTGATACAGATACAGGTTTAGGTATTTCCATGTTTATACAGATAGCGGTGGAGATATTTCCATGTTTATACAGATAGCGGTGGAAATATTTCTATGTTTATACAGATAGCAGTGTAAATATTTCCCTGTTTACACAGATAGCGGTATAGATATTTCCATGTTTATAGAGACAGCGGTGAAGATATTTCCATGTTCATACAGATGGCTGTGTAGATATTTCCATGTATATAGATATAGTGGTGCAGATATTTCCATGTTTATAGAAATGGTGGTGTAGATATTTCCATGTTTATGCAGATGACTGGGTAGGTATTTGCATGTTTATACAGATGGCGGTGTAGATATTTCCCTGTTTATAGAGATAACGTTGTAGATATTTCCATGTTTATGAAGATAGTGGTTTAGATATTTCCATGTTTATAGAGACTGCGGTGTAGATATTTCCATGTTTATACAGATCGCGGTGTAGATATTTCCATGTATATACCGATAGCAGTGTAGATATTTCCATGTTTATACAGATGACTGTGTAGATATTTCCATGTTTATACAGATGGCGGTGTAGATATTTCCATATTTTTAGAAATAGCCATGTAGATATTTCCATGTTTATACAGATAGCGGTGTAGACATTTCCATGTTTATAGAGATAGCGGTGTAGATATTTCCATATTTGTACAGATAGCGGTGTAGTTATATCCATGTTTATACAGATCGTGGTGTAGATATTTCCATGTTTATACAGACAGCGGTGTAGATATTTCCATGTTTATAGAGATAGCGGAGAGGATATTTCCATATTTACAGAGATAGATGTGTAGATATTTCCATATTTCCACAGATTGCGGTGTAGATATTTCTACCCTTATACAGATAGATGTGTAGATATTTCCATGTTTACACAAAAAACGGTGTAGATATTTCCATCTTTATACAGATGACTTTGTAGATATTTCCATGCGTATACAGATGGCACTGTAGATATTTCCACGTTTATGCAGATAGCGGTGTGGCTATTTCCATGTTTATAGAGGTAGCGTTGTAGATATTTCCATGTTTACACAGATAGCGTTGTAGATATTTCATTGTTTATACAGATAGCGGTTTAGGTATTTCCATGTTGATACAGATACAGGTTTAGGTATTTCCATGTTTATACAGATAGAGGTGGAGATATTTCCATGTTTATACAGATAGCGGTGGAAATATTTCTATGTTTATACAGATAGCAGTGTAGATATTTCCCTGTTTACACAGATAGCGGTATAGATATTTCCATGTTTATAGAGACAGCGGTGAAGATATTTCCATGTTCATACAGATGGCTTTGTAGATATTTCCATGTATATAGATATAGTGGTGCAGATATTTCCATGTTTATAGAAATGGTGGTGTAGATATTTCCATGTTTATGCAGATGACTGGGTAGGTATTTGCATGTTTATACAGATGGCGGTGTAGATATTTCCCTGTTTATAGAGATAACGTTGTAGATATTTCCATGTTTATGAAGATAGTGGTTTAGATATTTCCATGTTTATAGAGACTGCGGTGTAGATATTTCCATGTTTATACCGATCGCGGTGTAGATATTTCCATGTTTATACCGATAGCAGTGTAGATATTTCCATGTTTATACAGATGACTGTGTAGATATTTCCATGTTTATACAGATGGCGGTGTAGATATTTCCATATTTTTAGAAATAGCCATGTAGATATTTCCATGTTTATACAGATAGCGGTGTAGACATTTCCATGTTTATAGAGATAGCGGTGTAGATATTTCCATATTTGTACAGATAGCGGTGTAGTTATATCCATGTTTATACAGATCGTGGTGTAGATATTTCCATGTTTATACAGACAGCGGTGTAGATATTTCCATGTTTATAGAGATAGCGGAGAGGATATTTCCATATTTACAGAGATAGATGTGTAGATATTTCCATATTTCCACAGATTGCGGTGTAGATATTTCTACCTTTATACAGATAGATGTGTAGATATTTCCATGTTTACACAAATAACGTTGTAGATATTTCCATCTTTATACAGATGACTTTGTAGATATTTCCATGCGTATACAGATGGCACTGTAGATATTTCCACGTTTATGCAGATAGTGGTGTGGCTATTTCCATGTTTATAGAGGTAGCGTTGTAGATATTTCCATGTTTATAGAGATGGCTGTGTAGATATTTCCATGTTTATACTTATGGCCGTGTAGATATTACCACGTTTATACAGATAGTGGTGTAGATGTTTCCATGTTTCTACAGATGATTGTGTAGCTATTTCCATGTATATACAGATTGCAGTGTGGATATTTCCATTTTTATAGAGATAGCAGTGTAGTTATTTCCATGTTTATACAGATGGCAGTGTAGATATTTTCATGTTTATACAGAACGCGGTGTAGACATTTCCATGTTTATAGAGATAGCGGTGTAGATATTTCCATATTTATACAGATAGCGGAGTGGATATTTCCATGTTTATACAGATAGTGGTGTAGATATATCCATGTTTATAAAGATTGTGGTGTAGATATTTCCATGTTTATACAGATTTTGGTGTGGATATTTCCAAGTTTATACAGATAGCGGTGTAGATATTTCCATCCTCACACAAATTGTGGTGTACATATTTCCATGTTTACACAGACAGCTGTGTAGATATTTCCATGTTTACAAAGATAGTGTTGCAGGTATTTCCATGTTTATAGAGATTGCGGTGTAGATATTTCCATCTTTATAAAGATAGCGATGTAGATATTTCCATGTTGATACAAATAGCGGTGGAGATATTTTCATGTTTATACAGATAGCGCTGTAGATATTTGCACGTTTACACAGATAGCAGTGTAGATATTTCCATGTTTATACAGATAGCGGTGTAGATATTCCATGTTTACACAGATAGCGGTGTTGATATTTCCATGTTTATACAGAGAGTGGTGGAGATATTTCCATGTTTATACAGATAGCGGTGGAGATATTTCCATGTTTCTAGAGATGGTGTTGTAGATATTTCGAAGTTTATGCAGGTAGTGGTGTAGACATTTCCATGTTAACAGAGATAGCGGTGAGGGTATTTCCATATTTATTAAGAAAGCGTTGTAGATATTTGTATGTTTATTCAGATGGTGGTGTAGATATTTCCATGTTTATAAAGATAGCGGTGTGGCAATTACCATGTTTATTCAGATGGCAGTGTAGATATATCCATGTTTATGCAGATAGTGGTGTAGATATTTCCATGTTTATAAAGATAGCAGTGCAGATATTTCCAAGTTTATTGAGATAGCGTTGGAGATATTTCCATGTTCATAGAGATAGCGGAGGAAATATTTCCAGGTTTGTACAGATAACGATGTAGAGATTTCCATGTTTATGCAGATAGCCATGTAGATATTTCCATGTTTATTGGGATAGCGGTGTGGATATTTCCATATTCATACAGATAGCTGTGTAGATATTTCCATGTTTATACGGATAGCGGTGTAGGTATTTCCATGTTTATACAGACAGCGGTGTAGTTATTTCCATGTTTACACAGTTGACTGTGTACATGTTTCAATGTTTATACAGATGGCGGTGTAGATATTTCCATGTTTATAGAGATAGCGCTGTAGATATATCCATGTTTATACAGATAGCTGTGTAGATATTTCCATGTTTATAGAGGTAGCGGTGTAGATATTTCCATATTTATACAGATAGCCGTGTAGATATTTCCATGTTTATTCAGATGGTGGTGTAGATATTTCCATGTTTATAAAACATATCGGTGCGTCTATTTCCATGTTTATACAGATGGCAGTGTGGATATTTCCATGTTTATACAGGTAGCGGTGTAGATATTTCCATGTTTATACAGATGGCGGTGTAGTTATTTCCTTGTCGATACAGATAGCGGTGTAGATATTTCCATGTCTATACAGATAGCGGTGTAGATATTTCCATGTTTATACAGATAGCGGTGTAGATATTTCCATGTTTATACAGATAGCGGTGGAGATATTTCCATGTTTGTACAGATGACTGTGTAGATATTTCCAAATTTTTACAGATGGCGGTGTAGAGATTTCCATGTTTATGCAGATAGCAGTTTAGCTATTTCCATGTTTATACAGATAGCGATGTAGATATTTCCATGTTTATAGAGATGGCTGTGTAGATATTTCCATGTTTATACAGATGGCAGTGTAGATATTTCCGTGTTTATACAGATAGTGGTGTGGATATTTCTATGTTTATACAGATGACTGTGTACGTATTTCCATGTTTATACAGAAGGCGGTTTAGATATTTCCATATTTATAGAAATAGCCATGTAGATATTTCCATGTTTATACAGTTAACGGTGTAGACATTTCCATGTTTATAGAGATAGCGGTGTAGATATTTCCATATTTATACAGATGGCGATGTAGATATTTCCATGTTTATACAGATAGCGGTGTAGATGTTTCCATGTTTATACAGATAGCGGTGTAGATATTTCCATGTTTATACAGACAGCGGTGTAGATATTTCCATGTTTATATAGACAGCGGAGTTGATATTTCCATATTTACAGAAATATATGTGTAGATATTTCCATATTTGCACAGATTGTGGTGTAGATATTTCCACCTTTATACAGATATCGTTGTAGATATTTCCATGTTTATACAGATAACGGTATAGATATTTCCATCTTTATACAGATGACTCTGCAGATATTTCCATGTGTATACAGATGGCAGTGTAGATATTTCCATGTTTATGCAGATAGCGGTGTGGCTATTTCCATGTTTATAGAGATAGCGTTGAAGATATTTCCATGTTTATAGAGATGGCTATGAAGATATTTCCATGTTTATACAGATGGCAGTGTAGATATTTCCACGTTTATACAGATACTAGTGTAGATATTTCCATGTTTATACAGATGACTGTGTAGGTATTTCCATGTATATACAGACGGCAGTGTAGATATTTCCATGTTTATAGAGATAGCAGTGTAGTTATTTCCATGTTTATACAGATGGCAGTGTAGGTATTTCCATGTTTATGCAGAACACGGTGTAGATATTTCCATGTTTTTAGAGATAGCCATATAGATATTTCCATGTTTATACAGATAGCAGTGAAGTCATTTCCATGTTTATTGAGATAGCGTTGAAGATATTTCCATATTTATACAGATAGCGGCGAAGTTATTTAAATGTTTATACAGATAGTGGTGTAGATATTTCAATGTTTATACAGATTGCTGTGCAGATATTTCCATGTTTATACAGATTGTGGTGTGGATATTTCCATGTTTATTCAGATAGCGGTGTAGATATTTCCATGTTTATACAGATAGTGGTGTAGATATTTCCAAGTTTACAGAGATAGAGGTGTAGATATTTCCATATTTGCACAGATTGCGGTGTAGATATTTCCATCCTCACACAGATTGCGTTGTACATATTTCCATGTTTACACAGACAGCTGTGTAGAAATTTCCATGTTTACACAGATAGTGTTGAAGATATTTCCATGATTATAGTGATAGCAGTGTACATATTTCCATGTTTATAAAGATAGCGGTTTAGATATTTCCATGTTTATACAGATAGCGGTGGAGATATTTCCATGTTTATATAGATAGCGCTGTAGATATTTGGATGTTTATACAGATAGCGGTGGAGATATTTCCATGTTTATACAGATAGCGGTGTTGATATTTCCATGTTTATACAGATAGCGGTGTAGATATTTCCATGTTTATAGAGATTGCGGTGTAGTTATTTCCATGTTTATACAGATAGCAGTGTAGATATTCCCATGTTTATAAAGATAGCGGTGTAGACATATCCATGTTTATAGAGATCGCGGTGTAGCTATTTCCATGTTCATACAGATAGCGTTGAAGATCTGTATACGGTGAAGATATTTCCATGTTTTTAGTGATAGCCATGTAGATATTTCCATGTATATACAGATAGCGGTGTTGACATTTCCATGTTTATAGAGATAGCGGTGTAGATATTTCCATATTTATACTGATAGCGGAGTAGACATTTCCATGTTTATACAGATAGCAGTGTAGATATTTCCATGTTTATACAGACTGTGGTGTAGATATTTCCATGTTCATACAGATAGCGGTGTAGATATTTCCATGTTTATACAGATAGTGGTGTAGATATTTCCAAGTTTACAGAGACTGCGGTGTAGATATTTCCATCTTCACAAAGATTGCTGTGTACATATTTCCATGTTTACACAGACAGCTGTGTAGGTATTTCCCTGTTTACACAGACAGTGTTGTAGATATTTCCATGTTTATAGAGATTGCATTGTAGATATTTCCAGGTTTATATATATAGCGGTGTAGATATTTCCATGTTTATACAGATAGCGCTGTAGGTATTTGCATGTTCATGCAGATAGCGGTGTAGATATTTCCATGTTTATACAGATAGCGGTGTAGAAATTTCTATGTTTATAGAGATATCGGTGGAGATATTTCCATATTTATACAGATAGCAATGTATATATTTGAATGTTTATACAGATAGCGGTCTGGATATTTCCATGTTTATACAGATAGCGGTGTAGATATTTCCGTGTTTATACAGATAACGGTGTAGATATTTCCATGTTTATACAGATAGCGGTGTAGATATTTTCAAGTTTATACAGATAGCGGTGTACGTATTTTCAGGTTTATAGAGATGGCGGTGTATATATTTCCAAGTATATACAGATAGCGGTGTAGATATTTCCGTGTTTATTCAGATAGTGGTGCAGGTATTTCCATGTTTATAGAGATAGCGGTGTAGATATTTCCATGTTTATACAGATGGCTGTGTAGACATTTCCGTGTGTATACAGGTGGCAGTGTAGATATTTCCATTTTTATACAGACGGGCGTGTAGATATTTCCATGTTTATACAGATGAATGTGTAGGTATTTCTATGTTTATACATATGGCGGTGTAGATATTTCCATGTTTAGAGACATAGCCATGAAGGTATTTCCATGTTTATACAGACAGCGGTGTAGACATTTCCATGTTTATAGACATAGTGGTGTAGATATTTCCATATTTATACAGATAGCGGTGTAGATATTTCCATGTTTATACAGATAGCGGTGTAGGTGTTTCCATGTTTATACAGATAGCGGTGTAGATATACCCATCTTTATACAGATCGTGGTGTAGATATTTCCATGTTTATACAGATAGTGGTGTAGATATTTCCATGTTTATACAGATAGCGTTGTAGATATTTCCATATTTACAGAGATAGAGGTGTAGATATTTCCATATTTGCACAGATTGCGGTGTACATATTTCCACGTTTATACAGATAGAGGTGTAGATATTTCAATGTTTATAGAGATAGCGGTTTTGTTATTTCCATGTTTATACAGATGGCAGTGTAGATATTTACATGTTTATACAGAAGGCGGTGAAGAAATTTCCATGTTTTTAGGGATAGCCATGTAGATATTTCCATGTTTACAGATAGCAGTGTTCACATTTCCATGTTTATAGAGATAGCGGTGTAGATATTTCCATATTTATAGAGATAGCGGAGTAGATATTTCCAAGTTTATATAGATAGCAGTGTAGATATTAACATGTTTATACAGATAGCGGTGTAGATATATCCATGTTTATACAGATTGTGGTGTAGATATTTCCATGTTTATCCAGATAGCGTTGTAGATATTTCCATGTTTATACTGATAGTGGTGTAGATATTTCCATGTTTACAGAAGCAGAGGTGTAGATATTTCCATATTCACACAGATTGCGGTGTACATATTTCCATATTTAGATAGACAGCTGTGAAGATATTTCCATGTTTACACACATAGTGTTGTAGATATTTCCATGCTTATAGAGATTGCAGTGTAGATATTTACATGTTTATAAAAATAGCGGTGTAGATATTTCCATGTTTATGCAGACAGCGGTGGAGATATTTCCATGTTTATATAGATAGGGCTGTAGATATTTGCGTGTTTATACAGATAGCGGTATAGATATTTCCATGTTTATACAGATAGCGGTGTAGATATTTCCATGTTTATACAGATAGCAATTTAGATATTTGAATGTTTATACAGATAGCGGTCTAGATATTTCCATGTTTATACAGATAACGGTGTAGATATTTCCATGTTTATACAGATAGCGGTGTAGTTAATTCCATGTTTATACAGATAGCGGTGGAGATATTTTCAAGTTTAGACAGATAGCGGTGGACATTTTTTCATGTTTATAGAGATGGCAGTGTAGATATTTCCAAATTTATACAGATAGCTGTGTCGATATTTCCGTGTTTACACAGATAGTGGTGCAGGCATTTCCATGTTTGTAGTGACAGCGGTGTAGATATTTCCATGTTTTCACAGATGGGGGTGTAGATATTTCCATGTTTATACAGATGACTCTGTGGATATTTCCATGTTTTTTACAGATAGCTGTGTAGATATTTCCATGTTTATACAGAGTGTGGTGTAGTTATTTCCTTGTTTATACAGGTAGCGGTGTAGATATTTAAATGTTTATACAGATAGTGGTGTAGATATTTCCATGTTTACAGAGACAGAGGTGTAGTTATTTCCATCTTCACACAGATTGCGATGTACATATTTCCATGTTTACACAGACAGCTGTGTAGGTATTTCCATGTTTACACAGACAGTGTTGTAGATATTTCCATGTTTATAGAGATTGCAGTGTAGATATTTCCAGGTTTTGATATATAGCGGTGTAGATATTTCCATGTTTATACAGATAGCGGTGGAGATATTTCCATGTTTATACAGATAGCCCTGTAGATATTTGCATGTTTATGCAGATAGTTGTGTAGATATTTCCATGTTTATACACATAGTGGTGCAGATATTTCCATGTTTATAGAAATAGCGGTGGAGATATTTCCATATTTATACAGATAGCAATGTAGATATTTGAATGTTTATACAGATAGCGGTCTAGATATTTCCATGTTTATACAGATAGCGGCGTAGATATTTCCATGTTTTTACAGATAGCAGTGTAGATATTTCCATGTTTATACAGATAGCGGTGTAGATATTTCCATGTTTATACAGATAGCGGTGTTGATATTTTCAAGTTTATACAGATAGCGGTGGACGTATTTTCATGTTTTTAGAGATGGCGGTGTAGATATTTCCAAGTATATACAGATAGTGGTGTAGATATATCCGTGTTTATACAGATAGTGGTGCAGGTATTTCCATGTTTATAGAGATAGCGGTGTAGATATTTCCATGTTTATACAGATAGCGGCGTAGATATTTCCATGTTTTTACAGATAGCAGTGTAGATATTTCCATGTTTATACAGATGGGGGTGTAGATATTTCCATGTTTATACAGATGAATGTGTAGGTATTTCCATGTTTCTACATATGGCGGTGAAGATATTTCCATGTTTAGAGAGATAGCCTTGAAAATATTTCCATGTTTATACAGACAGCGGTGTAGACATTTCCATGTTTCTAGAGATAGCGGTGTAGATATTTCCATATTTATACAGATAGAGGTGTAGATATTTCCATGTTTATTCAGATAGCGGTGTACATGTTTCCATGTTTATACAGATAGTGGTTTAGATATATCCATCTTTATACAGATCGCGGTGTAGATATTTCCATGTTTATACAGATGGCGGTGTAGATACTTCCATGTTTATACAGATAGCGGTGTAGATATTTCCATATTTACAGAGATATAGGTGTAGATATTTCCATATTTGCACAGATTGCGGTGTATATATTTCCACGTTTATACACATGGCGGTGTAGATATTTCTATGTTTATAGAGATAGCGGTTTAGTTATTTCCATGTTTATACAGATGGCAGTGTAGATATATACATGTTTATACAGAAGGCGGTGAAGTAATTTCCATGTTTTTAGGGATAGCCATGTAGATATTTCCATGTTTATACTGATAGCAGTGTTGACATTTCCATGTTTATAGAGATAGCGGTGTAGATATTTCAATATTTATGCAGATAGCGGAGAAGATATTTCCATGTTTATACAGATAGCAGTTTAGATATTAACATGTTTATACAGATAGGGGTGTAGATATATCCATGTTTATACAGATTGTGGTGTAGATATTTCCATGTTTATACATTTAGTGGTGTAGATATATCCATGTTTACAGAGGCAGAGGTGTAGATATTTCCATATTCACACAAATGGCGGTGTACATATTTCCATGTTTACGCAGACAGCTGTGAAGATATTTCCATGTTTACACAGATAGTGTTGTAGATATTTCCATGTTTATAGAGATTGCAGTGTAGATATTACCACGTTTATACAGATAGTGGTGTAGATGTTTCCATGTTTCTACAGATGATTGTGTAGCTATTTCCATGTATATACAGATGGCAGTGTAGATATTTCCTTGTTTATACAGATAGCGGTGTAGATATTTCCATGTTTATACAGACAGCAGTGGAGATATTTCCATGTTTATACACATAGCGGTGTACATATTTCCATGTTTATAGAAACAGCGGTGTAGGTATTTCCATGTTTATACAGATAGCGGTGCAGATATTTCAATGTTTATAGAGATGCATTTGCAGATTTTTCCATATTTATACAGTGGGCTCTGTAGATATTTCCATGTTTATACAGATGGCAGTGAAGATATTTCCATGTTCCTACACATGACTGTGTAGGTATTTCCATGTTTATACAGATGGCTTTGTAGATATTTCCATGTTTATAGAGATAGCAGTGTAGATATTAACATGTTTATACAGATAGCGGTGTAGATATATCCATGTTTATACAGATTGTGGTGTAGATATTTCCATGTTTATACAGATTGCGGTGTAGATATTTCCATGTTTATACATTTAGTGGTGTAGATATATCCATGTTTACAGAGGCAGAGGTGTAGATATTTCCATATTCACACAAATGGCGGTGTAGATATTTCCATGTTTACGCAGACAGCTGTGAAGATATTTCCATGTTTACACAGATAGTGTTGTAGATATTTCCATGTTTATAGAGATTGCAGTGTAGATATTACCACGTTTATACAGATAGTGGTGTAGATGTTTCCATGTTTATACAGATGATTGTGTTGCTATTTCCATGTATAGACAGATGGCAGTGTAGATATTTCCATGTTTATAGAGATAGCGGTGTAGTTATTTCCATGTTTATACAGATGGCAGTGTAGATATTTTCATGTTTATACAGAACGCGGTGTAGACATTTCCATGTTTATAGAGATAGCGGTGTAGATATTTCCATATTTACACAGATAGCGGAGTGGATATTTCCATGTTTATACAGATAGTGGTGTAGATATTTCCATGTTTATACAGATTGTGGTGTAGATATTTCCATGTTTATACAGATTTAGATGAGGATATTTCCAAGTTTATACAGATAGCGGTGTAGATATTTCCATGTTTATACAGATGTTGGTGTAGATGTTTCCATGTTTATACAGATGACTGTGAAATTATTTCCACGTTTATACATATGTCAGTGTAGATATTATCATGTTTATAGAGATAACGATGTAGATATTTCCATGTTTATACAGATAGCGGTGTAGACATTTCCATGTTTAGAAAGACAGCGTTGTAGATATTTCCATATTTATACAGATAGCTGTGTAGATCTTTCCAGGTTTATATAGATAGCGGTGTAGATATTTCCATTTTTATACAGATAGCGGTGTAGATATTTCCATGTTTATACAGATAGTGGTATAGATATTTCCATCTTTATACAGATGGTGCTGTAGATACAGCCATGTTTCTGAAGATGGCGGTGTAGATATTTTCATGTTTATAGAGATGACGGTGTAGATAATTCCAAGTTTATAGAGATTGCGATGTAGATATTTCCATGTTTATAGAGAAAGTGGTGTTGGTAATTCCATGTTTATAGAGACAGCATTGTAGACATTTCCATATTTCCACAGATAGTGGTGTAGGTATTTCCATGTTTATACAGATGGCAGTGTAGATATTTCCTTGTTTATACATATAGTGGTGTAGATATTTCCATGTTTATACAGATAGAGGTGTAGATATATCCATGTTTTCAGAGATAGCGGTGTAGATATTTCCCTCTTTGCACAGATAGCGGTGTAGATATTTCCAGTTTTACACAGATACCTGTGTAGATATTTCCAAGGTTACAAAGATAGTTGTGTAGATATTTCCATCTTTACACAGATAGCGTTGTTGATATTTCAATGTTTATACAGATAGTGGTGTAGATATTTCCATGTTTATACAGATAACGGTGTTGATATTTCCATGTTTATACAGATAGCGGTGGAGATATTTCCCTGTTTATACAGATAGCGATGTAGATATTTCCATGTTTATACAGATAGCGGTGTATATATTTCCATGTTTATAGAGATAGCAGTGTAGTTATTTCCAAGTTTACACAGATGGCTGTGAAGATATTTCCATGTTTATAGAGATAGCGGTGTAGATATTTCCATCTTTATACAGATAGCGGTGTAGATATTTCCATGTTTATACAGATGGCGGTGTAGATATTTCCATGTTCATGGAGATGGCAATGTAGAGATTTTCATGTTTACATAGATGGCGGTGTAGATATTTCCATGTTTGTAGAGATTGTGGTGTTGATATTTCCGTGTTTATAGAGATAGCGCTGTAGGTATTTCCTTGTTTATAGAGATAGTTGTGAAGATACATCCATGTTTATACAGATGGCTGTGTAGATATTTCCATGTGTATACAGATGACTCTGTAGATATTTGTATGTTTACACAAATGGCGGTGTAGATATTTCCATATTTATACAGATAGCGGTGTAGATATTTCCATGTTTGTACAGATAACGGTGTAGATATATCCATGTTTATACAGATAGCGATGTAGATATTTCCATGTTTATACAGATAGTGGCGTAGATATTTCCATGTTTACAGAGATAGCGGTGTAGATATTTCCATGTTTGTACAGATGGTGGTGTTGATATTTCCATCTCTACACAGATTGCCGTGTAGATATTTCCATGTTTATACTGATAACGGTGTAGATATTTCCATGTTTATACAGATGGCGGTGTAGATATTTCGATGTTTATAGAGATAGCAGTGGAGATATTTCCATGTTTATGGAGATAGCGGTGTAGATATTTCCACGTTTATACTGACCGCGCTGTAGATATTTCCATGTTTATAGAGATAGTGGTGTGGATATTTCCATGTTTATACAGATAGGGGTGTAGATATTTCCATGTTTATAGAGATGGCGGTGTAGATATTACCATGTTTATACAGATCACGGTGTAGATATTTCCTTGATTATTCAAATAGCTGTTTAGTTATTTCCATGTTTATACAGATAGCGGTGTAGATATTTTCTTGTTTATACAAATAGCGTAGAGATTTCCATGTATATACAAATCACGGTGTAGATATTTCCTTGTTTATACAAACAGCGGTGTAGTTATTTCCATGTTTATACAGATAGCGGTGTAGATATTTCCGTGTATATACAGATGGCTGTGTTAATATTTCCATGTTTATACAGATGACTGTGTAGATATTTCCATGTTTATTCAGATGACTTGTAGGTATTTCCATGTTTATACAGATGGCGGTGTAGATATTTCCATGTTTATAGAGATAGCTTTGTAGATATTTCCATATTTATACAGATAGCGGTGTAGATATTTCCATGTTTATACAGATCGCGGTGTAGATATTTCCATGTTTATGCAGATCACGGTGTAGGTATTTCCATGTTTATAGAGATGGCGGTGTAGATATTTCCATGTTTATATAGATGGCAATGTAGGTATTTTCTTGTTTATGTAGATGGCGTTGTAGATATCTCCATGTTTAAAGAGATGGCGGTGTATATATTTCCATGTTGATGGAGATAGCGGTGTAGATATTTCCATATTTATACAGATAACGGTGTAGATATTTCCATGTTTATACAGACGGCGGTGTAGATATTTCCATGTTTATAGAGATAGCTGTGTAGTTATATCCATGTTTATAGAGATGGCGGTGTAGATATTTCCATATTTCTACAGATGACTGTGTAGATATTTCCATGTTTGTACAGATGGCAGTGTAGATATTTCCATGTTTGTACAGATGGCAGTGTAGATATTTCCAGGTTTATAGAGATAGCGGTTTAGATATTTCCATGTTTATACAGACTGCGGTGTAAATATTTACAAGTTTATCTAGATAGCGTTGTAGATATTTCCATGTTTGTACAGATTGCGGTGTTGATATTTCCATCTGTATACAGATGACTGTGAAGATATTTCCATGTTTATACAGACGGCGGCGCTGATATTTCTATGGATATGTAGATGGCAGTGTAAATATTTCCATGTTTATACAGACAGCGGTGTAGTTATTTCCATGTTTATATAGATAGCGGTGTAGATATTTCCATGTATATACACATGGCTGTGTAGATATTTCCATGTTTATACTGATGGCGGTGTAGATATTTCCATGTTTATACAGATAACTTTGTAAGTATCTCCATGTTTATACAGATGGCATTGTAGATATTTTGATGTTTATAGAGATAGCAGTGGAGATATTTCCATGTTTATACAGATAGCGGTGTAGATATTTCCATGTTTATACTGATCGCGGTGTAGATATTTCCATGTTTATAGAGATGGCAGTGTAGATATTTCCATGTTCATAGAGATAGCGTTGTTGACTTTTCCATGTTTATAGAGATAGCGGTGTGGATATTTCCATGTTTATACAGATAGGGGTGTAGATATTTCCATGTTTATATAGATAGCGGAGAAGATATTTCCATATTTACAGAGATAGATGTGTAGATATTTCCATATTTACACAGATTGCGGTGTAGATATTTCCACCCTTATACAGATAGATGTGTAGATATTTCCATGTTTACACAAGTAACGGTGTAGATATTTCCATCTTTATACAGATGACTTTGTAGATATTTCCATGCTTATACAGATGGCAGTGTAGTTATTTCCACGTTTATGCAGATAGCGGTGTGGCTATTTCCGTGTTTATAGAAGTAGCGTTGTAGATATTTCCATGTTTATAAAGATGGCTGTGTAGATATTTCCATGTTTATACAGATGGCAGTGTAGATATTTCCACGTTTATACAGATAGTGGTGTAGATGTTTCCATGTTTATACAGATGATTGTGTAGCTATTTCCATGTATATACAGATGGCAGTGTAGATATTTCCATGTTTATAGAGATAGCGGTGTAGTTATTTCCATGTTTATACAGATGGCAGTGTAGATATTTTCATGTTTATACAGAACGCGGTGTAGACATTTCCATGTTTATAGAGATAGGGGTGTAGATATTTCCATATTTACACAGATAGCGGAGTGGATATTTCCATGTTTATACAGATAGCAGTGTAGATAATTCCATGTTTATACAGATAGCGCTGGAGATATTTTCAAGTTTATACAGATAGTGGTGGACATATTTTCATGTTTATAGAGATGGCTGTGTAGATTTTTCCAAGTTTATACAGATATCAGTGTCGATATTTCCGTGTTTATACAGATAGCGATGCAGGTATTTCCATGTTTGTAGAGACAGCGGTGTAGATATTTCGAAGTTTATGCAGGTAGTGGTGTAGATATTTCCATGTTAACAGAGATAGCGGTGAAGATATTTCCATGTTTATTAAGAAAGCGTTGTAGATATTTGTATGTTTATTCAGATGGTGGTGTAGATTTTTCCATGTTTATAAAGATAGCGGTGTGGCAATTACCATGTTTATTCAGATGGCAGGGTAGATATATCCATGTTTATGCAGATAGTGGTGTAGATATTTCCATGTTTATAAAGATAGCAGTGCAGATATTTCCAAGTTTATTGAGATAGCGTTGGAGATATTTCCATGTTCATAGAGATAGCGGAGGAAATATTTCCTTGTTTGTACTGATAACGATGTAGATATTTCCATGTTTATGCAGATAGCCATGTAGATATTTCCATGTTTATAGGGATAGCGGTGTGGATATTTCCATATTCATACAGATAGCGGTGTAGATATTTCCATGTTTATACGGATAGCGGTGTAGGTATTTCCATGTTTATACAGACAGCGGTGTAGTTATTTCCATGTATACACAGTTGACTGTGTACATGTTTCAATGTTTATACAGATGGCGGTGTAGATATTTCCATGTTTATAGAGATAGCGCTGTAGATATATCCATGTTTATACAGATAGCTGTGTAGATATTTCCATGTTTATAGAGGTAGCGGTGTAGATATTTCCATATTTATACAGGTAGCCGTGTAGATATTTCCATGTTTATTCAGATGGTGGTGTAGATATTTCCATGTTTATAAAACATAACGGTGTGTCTATTTCCATGTTTATACAGATGGCAGTGTGGATATTTCCATGTTTATACAGATAGCGGTGTAGATATTTCCATGTTTATACAGATGGTGGTGTAGTTATTTCCTTGTCGATACAGATAGCGGTGTAGATATTTCCATGTCTATACAGATAGCGGTGTAGATATTTCCATGTTTATACAGATAGCGGTGTAGATATTTATATCTTTATACAGATAGCGGTGGAGATATTTCCATGTTTGTAAAGACGGCGGTGTAGATATTTCCATGTTTCTACAGATGACTGTGTAGATATTTCCAAATTTTTACAGATGGAGGTGTAGAGATTTCCATGTTTATGCAGATAGCAGTTTAGCTATTTCCATGTTTATACAGATAGCGATGTAGATATTTCCATGTATATAGAGATGGCTGTGTAGATATTTCCATGTTTATACAGATGGCAGTGTAGATATTTCCGTGTTTATACAGATAGTGGTGTGGATATTTCCATGTTTATACAGATGACTGTGTACGTATTTCCATGTTTATACAGAAGGCGGTTTAGATATTTCCATATTTATAGTAATAGCCATGTAGATATTTCCATGTTTATACAGTTAACGGTGTAGACATTTCCATGTTTATAGAGATAGCGGTGTAGATATTTCCATATTTATACAGATAGCGATGTAGATATTTCCATGTTTATACAGATAGCGGTGTAGATGTTTCCATGTTTACACAGATAGCGGTGTAGGTATATCAATGTTTATACAGATCGTGGTGTAGATATTTCCATGTTTATACAGACAGCGGTGTAGATATTTCCATGTTTATATAGACAGCGGAGTAGATATTTCCATATTTACAGAAATATATGTGTAGATATTTCCATATTTGCACAGATTGCGGTGTAGATATTTCCACCTTTATACAGATATCGTTGTAGATATTTCCATGTTTATACAGATAACGGTATAGATATTTCCATCTTTATACAGATGACTCTGCAGATATTTCCATGTGTATACAGATGGCAGTGTAGATATTTCCATGTTTATGCAGATAGCGGTGTGGCTATTTCCATGTTTATAGAGATAGCGTTGAAGATATTTCCATGTTTATAGAGATGGCTATGAAGATATTTCCATGTTTATACAGATGGCAGTGTAGATATTTCCACGTTTATACAGATACTAGTGTAGATATTTCCATGTTTATTCAGATGACTGTGTAGGTATTTCCATGTATATACAGATGGCAGTGTAGGTATTTCCATGTTTATGCAGAAGACGGTGTAGATATTTCCATGTTTTTAGAGATAGCCATATAGATATTTCCATGTTTATACAGATAGCAGTGAAGTCATTTCCATGTTTATAGAGATAGCGTTGAAAATATTTCCATATTTATACAGATAGCGGCGAAGATATTTAAATGTTTATACAGATAGTGGTGTAGATATTTCAATGTTTATACAGATTGCTGTGCAGATATTTCCATGTTTATACAGATTGTGGTGTGGATATTTCCATGTTTATTCAGATAGCAGTGTAGATATTTCCATGTTTATACACATAGTGGTGTAGTTATTTCCAAGTTTACAGAGATAGAGGTGTAGATATTTCCATATTTGCACAGATTGCGGTGTAGATATTTCCATCCTCACACAGATTGCGTTGTACATATTTCCATGTTTACACAGACAGCTGTGTAGAAATTTCCATGTTTACACAGATAGTGTTGAAGATATTTCCATGATTACAGTGATTGCAGTGTACATATTTCCATGTTTATAAAGACAGCGGTTTAGATATTTCCATGTTTATACAGATAGCGGTGGAGATATTTCCATGTTTATATAGATAGCGCTGTAGATATTTGGATGTTTATACAGATAGCGGTGTAAATATTTCCATGTTTATACAGATAGCGGTGTTGATATTTCCATGTTTATACAGATAGCGGTGTAGATATTTCCATGTTTATAGAGATTGCGGTGTAGATATTTCCATGTTTATACAGATAGCAGTGTAGATATTCCCATGTTTATAAAGATAGCGGTGTAGACATATCCATGTTTATAGAGATCGCGGTGTAGCTATTTCCATGTTCATACAGATAGCGTTGAAGATCTGTATACGGTGAAGATATTTCCATGTTTTTAGTGATAGCCATGTAGATATTTCCATGTATATACAGATAGCGGTGTTGACATTTCGATGTTTATAGAGATAGCGGTGTAGATATTTCCATATTTATACAGATAGCGGAGTAGACATTTCCATGTTTATACAAATAGCAGTGTAGATATTTCCATGTTTATACAGACTGTGGTGTAGATATTTCCATGTTTATACAGATAGCGGTGTAGATATTTCCATGTTTATACAGATGGTGGTGTAGATATTTCCAAGTTTACAGAGACTGCGGTGTAGATATTTCCATCTTCACAAAGATTGCTGTGTACATATTTCCATGTTTACACAGACAGCTGTGTAGGTATTTCCCTGTTTACACAGACAGTGTTGTAGATATTTCCATGTTTATAGAGATTGCATTGTAGATATTTCCAGGTTTATATATATAGCGGTGTAGATATTTCCATGTTTATACAGATAGCGCTGTAGGTATTTGCATGTTCATGCAGATAGCGGTGTAGATATTTCCATGTTTACAGAGGCAGAGGTGTAGATATTTCCATATTCACACAGATTGCGGTGTACATATTTCCATGTTTAGATAGACAGCTGTGAAGATATTTCCATGTTTACACAGATAGTGTTGTAGATATTTCCATGCTTATAGAGATTGCAGTGTAGATATTTCCATGTTTATAAAAATAGCGGTGTAGATATTTCCATGTTTATGCAGATAGCGGTGGAGATATTTCCAAGTTTATATAGATAGGGCTGTAGATATTTGCGTGTTTATACAGATAGCGGTATAGATATTTCCATGTTTATACAGATAGCAGTGTAGATATTTCCATGTTTATACAGATAGCAATTTAGATATTTGAATGTTTTTACAGATAGCGGTCTAGATATTTCCATGTTTATACAGATAACGGTGTAGATATTTCCATGTTTATACAGATAGCGGTGTAGATAATTCCATGTTTATACAGATAGCGGTGGAGATATTTTCAAGTTTAGACAGAAAGCGGTGGACATTTTTTCATGTTTATAGAGATGGCAGTGTAGATATTTCCAAATTTATACAGATAGCGGTGTCGATATTTTCGTGTTTACACAGATAGCGGTGCAGGCATTTCCATGTTTGTAGAGACAGCGGTGTAGATATTTCCATGTTTTCACAGATGGGGGTATAGATATTTCCATGTTTATACAGATGACTCTGTGGATATTTCCATGTTTTTTACAGATAGCTGTGTAGATATTTCCATGTTTATACAGACTGTGGCGTAGTTATTTCCATGTTTATACAGGTAGCGGTGTAGATATTTCCATGTTTATAAAGATAGTGGTGTAGATATCTCCATGTTTACAGAGACAGAGGTGTAGTTATTTCCATCTTGACACAGATTGCGGTGTACATATTTCCATGTTTACACAGACAGCTGTGTAGGTATTTCCATGTTTACACAGACAGTGTTGTAGATATTTCCATGTTTATAGAGATTGCAGTGTAGATATTTCCAGGTTTAGACATATAGCGGTGTAGATATTTCCATGTTTATAGAGACAGCGGTGTAGTTATTTCAATGTGTATAGAGATAGCGGTGTAGATGTTTCCATGTTTATACTGATGGCTGTGTAGATATTTCCACGTGTAAAGAGATGGCAGTGTACATATTTCCATGTTTATAGTGATGGTGCTGGAGATATTTCCATGTTTATACAGATGACTGTGTAGATATTTCCATGTTTGTACAGATGGCGGTGTAGAAATTTCCATGTTTATACAGATAGTGGTATAGATATTTCCATGTTTACAGAGATAGCGGTGAAGGTATTTCCATGTGTATAGTGATGGCAGTGTAGATATTTCCAAGTTTACAGTGATGGTGGTGGAGATATTTCCATGTTTATACGGATGACTGTGTAGATATTTCCATGTTTATACAGATGGCGGTGTAGATATTTCCATGCTTACAGAGATAGCGGTGTAGATATTTCCATGTTGATACAGAAATCGGTGCAGATATTTCCATGTTCACAGAGATAGCGGTGTAGATATTTCCATGTTTATACACATAGCGGTGTAGACATTTTCATGTTTATACAGATGGCGGTTAAGATATTTCCATGTTTATACAGATAGCGGTGTAGATATTTCCATGTTTATACAGATAGCGGTGTAGATAATTCCATGTGTATACAGATAGCGGTGGAGATATTTTCAAGTTTATACAGATAGTGGTGGACATATTTTCATGTTTATAGAGATGGCAGTGTAGATTTTTCCAAGTTTATACAGATATCAGTGTCGATATTTCCGTGTTTATACAGATAGCGCTGCAGGTATTTCCATGTTTGTAGAGACAGCGGTGTAGATATTTCCATGTTTTTACAGATGGGGGTGTAGATATTTCCATGTTTATACAGATGACTGTGTGGATATTTCCATGTTTTTTACAGATTGCGGTGTAAATATGTCCATGTTACGCAGATAGCGGTGTGGATATTTCCATGTTTATACAGATAGCGGTGTAGATATTTCCATGTTTATACAGATAGCGGTGTAGATATTTCCATGTTTATACAAATGGCCGTGTAGATATTTCCATGTTCATGAAGATGGCAGTGTAGATATTTCCATGTTTATAGAGATAGCGGTGTAGATATTTAGATGTTTACAGAGATAGCGGTGTAGATATTTCCATTTTTGCACAGTTTGCGGTGTAGATATTTCCATCTTTACACAGATAGCGGTGTAGATATTTCCAAGTTTACACTGATACTGTGTAGATATTTCCAAGTTTACACAGATAACTTTGTGGAGATCTCCATGTTTATACAGATAGCGGTGTAGATAATTCCATGTTTATACAGATATTGTTGCAGATATTTCCATGTTTATACTGATAACGGTGAAGATATTTCCATGTTTACACAGAGAGTGATGTGGACATTTCCATCTTTATACAGATAGCGGTGTGGATATTTCCATGTTTATACAGATAGCGGTGTAGATATTTCCATGTTTATACAGATAACGGTGTAGATATTTCCATGTTTATACAGATAGCGGTGGAGATATTTCCAAGTTTACAGAGATAGCGGTGTAGATATTTCCATCTTTGCACAGATTGTGGTGTAGGTATTTCCATCTTTAAACTGATAGCATTGTAGATATTTCCATGTTTACACGGATAGCTGTGTAGATATTTCCATGTTTATAAAGATAGCGGAGTAGATATTTCCATGTTTATAGAGATAGCGGTGTAGTTATTTCAATGTGTATAGAGATAGCGGTGTAGATGTTTCCATGTTTATACTGATGGCTGTGTAGATATTTCCATGTGTAAAGAGATGGCAGTGTACATATTTCCATGTTTATAGTGATGGTGCTGGAGATATTTCCATGTTTATACAGATGACTGTGTAGATATTTCCATGTTTATACAGATGGCGGTGTAGAAATTTCCATGTTTATACAGATAGTGGTATAGATATTTCCATGTTTACAGTGATAGCGGTGAAGGTATTTCCATGTGTATAGTGATGGCAGTGTAGATATTTCCAAGTTTACAGTGATGGTGGTGGAGATATTTCCATGTTTATACGGATGACAGTGTAGATATTTCCATGTTTATACAGATGGCAGTGTAGATTTTTCCATGTTTACAGAGATAGCGGTGTAGATATTTCCATGTTGATACAGAAATCGGTGCAGATATTTCCATGTTCACAGAGATAGCGGTGTAGATATTTCCATGTTTATACACATAGCGGTGTAGATATTTTCATGTTTATACAGATAGCTGTTAAGATATTTCCATGTTTATACAGATAGCGGTTTAGATATTTCCATCTTTGCACAGATAGCCGTGTAGATATTTTCATGTTTACACAGATAGCTGTGTAGATATTTCCATGTTTTCACTGAGAGCATTGTAGATATTTCCATGTTTATAGAGATAGCGGTTATGATATTTCCATGTTTATGCAGATAGCGGTAGAGATATTTCATATTTATAGAGATAGCGGTGTAGATATTTCCATATTTAAACAGATAGCGTTGTAGATATTTCCATGTTTATACAGATAGCAGTGGAGATATTTCCATGTTTTTACAGATAGCAATGTAGATATTTCCATGTTTTCACAGCGGTGTAGATATTTCCATGTTCATACAGATAGCGGTGTAGATATTTCCATGTTTATACAGATAGCGGTGTAGATATTTCCATGTTTATACAAATGGCCGTGTAGATATTTCCATGTTCATGAAGATGGCAGTGTAGATATTTCCATGTTTATAGAGATAGCGGTGTAGATATTTAGATGTTTACAGAGATAGCGTTGTAGATATTTCCATCTTTACACAGATAGCGGTGTAGATATTTACAAGTTTACACCGATACTGTGTAGATATTTCCAAGTTTACACAGATAACTTTGTGGAGATCTCCATGTTTATACAGATAGCGGTGTAGATATTTCCATGTTTATACAGATAGCGTTGCAGATATTTCCATGTTTATACAGATAGCGGTGATGATATTTCCATGTTTACACAGATAGTGATGTGGACATTTCCATCTTTATACAGATAGCGGTGTGGATATTTCCACGTTTATACAGATAGCGGTGAAGATATTTCCATGTTTATACAGATAGCGGTGGAGATATTTCCAAGTTTACAGAGATAGCGGTGTAGATATTTCCATCTTTGCACAGATTGTGGTGTAGGTATTTCCATCTTTACAGTGATAGCATTGTAGATATTTCCATGTTTACACAGATAGCTGTGTAGATATTTCCATGTTTATAAACATACCGGAGTAGATATTTCCATGTTTATAGAGATAGCGGTGTAGTTATTTCAATGTGTACAGAGATAGCGGTGTAGATGTTTCCATGTTTATACTGATGGCTGTGTTGATATTTCCATGTGTAAAGAGATGGCAGTGTACATATTTCCATGTTTATAGTGATGGTGCTGGAGATATTTCCATGTTTATACAGATGACTGTGTAGATATTTCCATGTTTGTACAGATGGCGGTGTAGAAATTTCCATGTTTATAGAGATAGTGGTATAGATATTTCCATGTTTACAGAGATAGCGGTGAAGGTATTTCCATGCGTATAGTGATGGCAGTGTAGATATTTCCAAGTTTACAGTGATGGTGATGGAGATATTTCCATGTTTATACGGATGACTGTGTAGATATTTCCATGTTTATACAGATGGCGGTGTAGATATTTCCATGTTTACAGAGATAGCGGTGTAGATATTTCCATGTTGATAAAGAAATCGGTGCAGATATTTCCATGTTCACAGAGATAGCGGTGTAGATATTTCCATGTTTATACACATAGCGGTGTAGATATTTTCATGTTTATACAGATGGTGGTTAAGATATTTCCATGTTTATACAGATAGCAGGGTAGATATTTCCATCTTTGCACAGATAGCCGTGTAGATATTTTCATGTTTACACAGATAGCTGTGTAGATATTTCCATGTTTTCACTGAGAGCATTGTAGATATTTCCATGTTTATAGAGATAGCGGTTAAGATATTTCCATGTTTATACAGATAGCGGTATAGATATTTCATATTTATAGAGATTGCGGTGTAGATATTTCCATATTTAAACAGATAGCGTTGTAGATATTTCCATGTTTATACAGATAGCAGTGGAGATATTTCTATGTTTTTACAGATTGCAATGTAGATATTTCCATGTTTACACAGCGGTGTAGATATTTCCATGTTTATAGAGATAGCGGTGAAGATATTTCCATGTTTATACAGATGGCAGTGTAGATATTTCCATGTGAGTACCGATGTCATTGTAGATATTTCCAAGTTGATAGAGATGGTGGTGTAGATATTTGCATGTTTTTACAGATGACTGTGTAGATATTTGCATGTTTATACAGGTGGCAGTGTAGATTTTCCATGTTTATAGGGAAAGCGGTGAAGATATTTCCGTGTTTATACAGATAGCGATGTACATATTTCCATGTTATAGAGATAACGGTGTAGGTATTTCCATGTTTATACAGATAGCGGAGTAGATATTTCCATGTTTATACAGATGGCCGTGTAGGTATTTCCATGTTCATGAAGATGGCAGTGTAGATATTTCCATGTTTATAGAGATAGCGGTGTAGATATTTAGATGTTTACAGAGATAGCGGTGTAGATATTTCCATTTTTGCACAGATTGCGGTGTAGATATTTCCATCTTTACGCAGATAGAGGTGTAGCTATTTCCAAGTTTACACAGATACTGTGTAGATATTTCCAAGTTTACACAGATAACGTTGTAGAGATCTCCATGTTTATACATATAGCGGTGTAGATATTTCCATGTTTATACAGATAGCGTTGCAGACCTTTCCATGTTTATACAGATAGCAGTGAAGATATTTCCATGTTTACACAGATAGTGATGTGGATATTTCCATTTTTATTCAGATAGCGGTGAGGAGATTTCCATGTTTATACAGATAGCGGTGTAGTTATTTCCATGTTTATACAGATAGCGGTGTAGATATTTCCATGTTTATACAGATAGTGGTGGAGATATTTCCAAGTTTACAGAGATAGCGGTGTAGATATTACCATCTTTGCACAGATTGTGCAGTAGGTATTTCCATCTTTACACTGAGAGCATTGTAGATATTTCCATGTTTACACAGATAGCTGTGTAGATATTTCCAATTTTATAAAGATACCGGTGTAGATATTTCCATGTTTATAGAGATAGCATGGTAGTTATTTCAATGTGTATAGAGATAGCGGTGTAGATGTTTCTATGTTTATACTGATGGCTGTGTAGATATTTCCATGTGTAAAGAGATGGCAGTGTACATATTTCCATGTTTATAGTGATGGTGGTGGAGATATTTCCCTGTTTATACAGATGTCTGTGTAGATATTTCCACGTTTATACAGATAGCGTTGTAGATATTTCCATGTTTATACAGATAGCAGTGTAGATATTTCCATGTTTTTACAGATAGCAATGTAGATATTTGCATGTTTACACAGCGGTGTATATATTTCCATGTTTATAGAGATAGCAGTGAAGGAATTTCCATGTTTATACATATGTCTGTGTAGATATTTCCATGTGTATACAGATGGCATTGTAGATAATTCCAAGTTTATAGAGATGGTGGTGTAGATATTTGCATGTTTTTACAGATGACTGTGTAGATATTTGCATGTTTATACAGGTGGCGTTGTAGATTTTCCATGTTTATAGGGAAAGCGGCGCAGATATTTCCATATTTATACAGATAGCGATGTACATATTTCCAAGTTTATAGAGATAGTGGTGAAGATATTACCATGTTTATATAGTTAGCGGTGTAGATATTACCATGTTTATACAGATAGCGGTGTGGATATTTCCTCATTTATACAGATAGTATTGTTGATATTTCCATGTTTATACAGATGTCGGTGAAGGTATTTCCATGTTTATAGAGATGGCAGTGTAGGTATTTCCATGTTTATAAAGGTAGCTGTGTAGATATTTCCATGTTTATACAGAGAGCGGTGCAGATATTTCCATGTTTACACAGATAGCACTGTAGATATTTCCATGTTTATACAGCTTGCAGTGGAGATATTTCCATCTTTATGCAGATGGCAATGTAGATATTTCCATGTTTGTACGGATAGCAGTGTAGATAATTCTATGTTTATAAAGATGGAGATGTAGTTATATCCATGTTTATAAAGATAGCCGTGTAGAAATTTCCATGTTTATACAGGGAGCTGTGTAGATATTTCCATGTTTTAGAGATAGCAGTGTAGGTATTTCCATATTTATACAGATAGCGGTGTAGATATTTCCATGTTTATACAGATGGCGGTGTAGATATTTCCATGTTTATACAGATGGTGGTGTAGACATTTCCATGTTGATACAGATAGTGGTATAGATATTTCCATGTTTACAGAGATAGCGGTGTAGGTATTTCCATGTGTATAGAGATGGCAGTGTAGATATTTCCAAGTTTATAGTGATGGTGGTGGAGATATTTCCTTGTTTATACAGATGACTCTGTAGATATTTCCATGTTTATACATTTGGCGGTGTAGATACTTCCATGTTTATCGAGATAGCTGTGAAGATATTTCCATGTTGATACAGAAATCGGTGCAGATATTTCCATGTTCACAGAGATAGCGGTGTAGATATTTCCATGTTTATACAGATATCGGTGTAGATATTTCCATACTTATACAGATGCCGGTGTAGATATTTTCGTGTTTATACAGATAGCAGTGTAGATATTTCCATGTTTACATAGATAGAGTTGTAGATATTTCCATGTTTGTACAGATAGCGGTGTGGATATGTCCATGTTTATACACATAGCGGTGTAGATATTTCAATGTTTATACAGATAGCGGTGAAGATATTTCCATGTTTATACAGATAGCGGTGTAGATATTTCCATCTTTGCACAGATAGCGGTGTAGATATTTTCATGTTTACACAGATAGCTGTGTAGATATTTCCATGTTTACACAGATAGCATTGTAGATATTTCCATGTTTATAGAGATATCAGTTAAGATATTTTCATGTTTATACAGATAATGGTATAGATATTTGGTATTTATAGAGATAGCCGTGTAGATATTTCCATATTTAAACAGATAGCGTTGTAGATATTTCCATGTTTATACAGATAGTGGTGGAGATATTTCCATGTTTTTACAGATAGCAATGTGGATATTTTCATGTTTACACAGCGGTGTAGATATTTCCATGTTTATAGAGATAGCGCTGAAGATATTTCCATGTTTATACAGATGGCTATGTAGATATATCCATGTGTATAGAGATGGCATTGTAGATATTTCCAAGTTTATATAGATGGTGGTGTAGATATTTGCATGTTTTTACAGATGACTGTGTAGATATTTGCATGTTTATACAGGTGGCGGTGTAGATTTTCCATGTTTATAGGGAAAGCGGCGCAGATATTTCCATGTTTATACAGATAGCGATGTACATATTTCCATGTTTATAGAGATAGCGATGTAGATATTTCCATGTTTATACAGATAGCGGAGTAGATATTTCCAAGTTTATACAGATGGCCGTGTAGATATTTCCATGTTCATGAAGATGGCAGTGTAGATATTTCCATGTTTATAGAGATAGCGGTGTAGATATTTAGATGTTTACAGAGATAGCGGTGTAGATATTTCCATTTTTGCACAGATTGCGGTGTAGATATTTCCATGTTTACGCAGATAGCGGTGTAGCTATTTCCAAGTTTACACAGATACTGTGTAGATATTTCCAAGTTTACACAGATAACGTTGTGGAGATCTCCATGTTTATACAGATGGCAGTGTAGATATTTCCATGTTTACACAGATAGCGTTGTAGGTATTTCCATATATATGCAGATAGCGGTGTAGATATTTCCATGTGTATACAGATAGCGGTGAAGATATTTCCATGTTTATAGAGACACCGGTGTTGATATTACCATGTTATAGAGATAGCAGTGTAGATATTTCCATGTTTATACAGAAACCAGTGCAGATATTTCCATGTTTATAGAGATAGCCGTGTAGATATTTCCATGATTATACAGATAGCGGTGTAGAGATTTCCATGTTTATACAGATAGTGGTGTAGATATTTCCATGTTTATACATATAGCGGTGGAGATATTTCCATGTTTATACAGATAGCGGTGCAGATATTTCCATGTTTACAGAGATAGCGGTGTAGATATTTCCATTTCTGCACAGATTGCGGTGAAGATATTTCCATATTTACACAGATAGCGGTGAAGATATTTCCAAGTTTACACAAATAGCTGTGCAGATATTTCCATGTTTACACAGATAGCGTTGTAGTTATTTCTATGTATATGCAGATAGCGGTTTAGATATTTCCATGTGTATACAGATAGCGGTGTAGATATTTCCATGCTTACAGAGATACCGGTGTTGATATTACCATGTTTATAGAGATAGCAGTGTAGATAATTCCATATTTCATCAGATAGCTTTGTAGATATTTCCATGTTTATACAGATGGTGGTGCAGATATTTCCATGTTTATAGAGATGGCATTGTAGATATTTCCATGTTTATACAGATAGCGGGGTAGATAGTTCCATGTTTATACAGAGAGCGGTGCAGTTATTTCCATGTTTACACAGATAGCGGTGTAGATATTTCCATCTTTGTACAGATAGCGTTGTAGATATTTCCATGTTTACACTGATAGCTGTGTAGAAATTTCCATGTTTACACAGATAGCGTTGTAGATATTTCCATGTTTATAGAGGTAGCCGTGTAGATATTTCCATATTTATACAGATAGCGGTGTAGCTATTTCCATGTTTTTATCATTGACGGTGTAGATATTTCCATGTTCATAAAGACGGCGGTGTAGATATTTCCATGTTTATACAGATAGCTGTGTAGCTATTTCCAAGTTTACTGAGATAGCGGTGTAGATATTTCCATTTTTGCTCAGATTGCGGTGAAGATATTTCCATATTTACACAGATAGCGGTATAGATATTTCCAAGTTTACACAGTTAGCTGTGTAGATATTTCAATGTCTATACAGATAGCGGTGTAGGTATTTCCATGTTTATATAGTTAGCGGTGTGGATATTACCATGTTTATAGAGATAGCGGTGTGGATATTTCCTTATTTTTACAGATATCATTGTAGATATTTCCATGTTTATGCAGATGTCGGTGAAGGTATTTCCATGTTTATGGAGATGGCAGTGTAGGTATTTCCATGTTTATAAAGATATCTGTGTAGATATTTCCATGTTTATACAGAGAGCGGTGCAGATATTTCCATGTTTACACAGATAGCAGTGTAGATATTTCCATGTTTATACAGCTTGCAGTGTAGATATTTCCATCTTTATGCAGATGGCAAAGTAGAAATTTCCATGTTTATATGGATAGCGGTGTAGATAATTCTATGTTTATACAGATGGCGATGTAGATATTTCCATGTTTATAAAGATAGCGCTGTAGATATTTCCATGTTTATACAGAGAGCTGTGTGGATATTTCCATGTTTTAGAGATAGCAGTGTAGGTATTTCCATATTTATACAGATAGCGGTGTAGATATTTCCATGTTCATACAGATGGCGTTGTAGATATTTCCATGTTAATACAGATGTCGGTGTAGATATTTCCATGTTTACACAGACAGCTGTGTAGATATTTCCATGTTTACACAGTTTGTGTTGTGGATATTTCCATGTTTATACAGATAGCGGTGTAGATATTTCCATGTTTACAGAGATAGCGGTGTAGGTATTTCTATGTGTATAGAGATGGCAGTGTAGATATTTCCAAGTTTACAGTGATGGTGGTGGAGATTTTTCCATGTTTATACAGATGACTGTGTAGATATTTCCATGTTTATACAGATGGCGATGTAGATATTTCCATGTTTATAGAGATAGCGGTGTAGATATTTCCATGTTTATACAGAAATCGGCGCAGATATTTCCAAGTTCATAGAGATAGCGGTGTAGATATTTCCATGTTTACACAGACGGCGGTGTAGATCCACGTTTATGGAGATGGCAGTGTAGATATTTTCATGTTCATAGAGATGCCGCTGTAGATATTTCCATGTTTATAGAGATTGCGGTGTAGATATTTCCATGTTTATAGAGATTGCGGTGTAGGTATTTCCATGTGTATATAGATAGCTGTGCAGATGTTTCCCTCTGTGTGGATGTTTCCATCCACCGCTATACAGATAGCGGTGTAGATGTTTCCATGTTTATAGAGATAGCGGTGGTGATATTTCCATGTTTATACAGATAGTGGTGTAGATATTTCCATGTTTATAGAGATAGCGGTGTAGATATTTCCATATTTATACAGATTTCGGTGTAGATATTTCCATGTTTTTTCAGATGGCGGTGTAGATATTTCCATGTTTATGCAGATAGCTGTGTAGTTATTTCCATGTTTATACTGATAGAGGTGTAGATATTTCCATGTTCATACAGATAGCGGTGTAGATATTACCATGTTTACACATATAGCGGTGTAGGTATTTCCATCTTTGCAGAGATTGCTGTGTAGATATTTCCATCTTTACACAGATAGCGGTGTAGATATTTCCATCTTTGAACAGATTGCGGTGTAGATATTCCCATCTTTCCACAGATAGCGGTGTAGGTATTTCCATGTTTACACTGATATCAGTGTAGATATTGCCATGTTTACACAGATAGTGCTGTAGATATTTGCATGTTTATACAGAAAACGGTGTAGATATTTCCACGTTTATAGAGATAGTCGTGTAGATATTTCCAAGTTTATGGAGACAGCGGTGTAGATATTTGCATGTTTATAGAGGCAGCGGTGTAGATATTTCCATGTTTTTAGAGACAGCGGTGTAGTTATTTCCATGTTTATACAGATAGCAGTGTAGATAATTCCATGTTTACAGAAACAGCGGTGTAGATATTTCCATATTTATGCAGATATCTCTGTAGATATTTCCATGTTTATACAGACAGCGGTGTAGATATTTCTATGTTTATAGAGATAGCGGTGTAGATATTTTCATGTTTATACTGACAGCGGTGTAGATATTTCCATGTTAATAGAGATAGCCGTTTAAATGTTTGCACGTTTATAGACATAGCGGTGTAGGTATTCCCACATTTATACACATAGCGGTGAAGATATTTCCATGTTTATACAGATAGCGGTGTAGATATTTCCATGTTTATACACATAGCGGTGTAGATATTTCCACGTTTATACACATACCGCTGTAGATAAATCCACGTATATACACATAACGGTGTAGATACATCCATGTTTGTAGACATAGCGGTGTAGATATTTCCACGTCTATACAGATAGCTGTGTAGATATTTCGCCGTTAATACAGATAGCGGTGCAGATATTTCCAGGTTATTAGAGACAGCGTTGTAGATATTCCATGTTTATACAGATAGCGGTGTAGATATTTCCATGTTTATACAGATAGTTCTGTTGATATTTCCATGTTTATACAGTCAGTAGTGTAGATGTTTCCATGTTTGAACAGATAGCCGTGCAACTATTTCCATGTTTATACAGACAATGGTGTAGATATTTCCACGTTTTACAGATAGCGGTGTAGATCTTTCCATGTTTATAGAGATAGCGGTATAGTTATTTCCATGTTTATAGAGATAGCTTTTTAAATATTTCCATGTTTATACAGATAGCGTTGTAAGTATTTCCATGTTTATAGAGACAGCGGTCTAGATATTTCCATGTTTATAGAGATTGCGGTTTAGTTATTTCCATGTTTATAGAGATAGCGGTGTAGATATTTCCATGTTTATAGAGACAGCGGTGTAGATATTTCCATGTTTATAGGGATAGCGGCAAAGCTATTTGCACATTTACAAAGATAGTGGTGTAGATATTTCCACGTTTATACAGATAGTGGTGTAGATTTTTCCAAGGTTAGATAGCGGTATAGATATTTCCACGTTTATACAGATTTTTCTGTAGATATTTCCACGTTTATAGAGATAGCGGTGTAGATATTTCCATGTTTGTACATATAGCGGTGTAGATATTTCCACATTTATACTTATAGCGGTGTATATATTTCCAGGTTTATAGAGATAGCGGTTTAGATGTTCTCACGTTTATAGAGATAGCGGTGTAGATATTTCCATGTTTATAGAGATAGCGGTGTAGATATTTCCACATTTATAGTGATAGCGCTGTAGATATTTCCATGTTTCTAGAGACAGCAGTGTAGATATTTCCACGTTTATAGACATGGCTGTGTAGATATTTCCACGTTTATAGAGACAGTGAAGTAGATATTTGGATGTTTATAGAGATAGCGATGTAGATATTTCCATGTCTATAGAGACAGTGGTGTAGATATTTCCATGTTTATACCGATAGAGGTTTTGATATTTCCATGTTTATAGAGACAGCGGTGTAGATATTTCCATGTTTGTACAGATAGCGATGTTGATATTTGCTTGCTTATACAGACAACGATGTAGATATTTCCATGTTTATACAGATAGCGGAGTAGATATTTCCATATTTATAGAGATAGCGGTGTAGATATTTCCATGTTTATAGAGATAGCTGTTTACATATTTCTAAGTTTTTACTGATAACGGTGTAAATATTTCCATGTTTATAGAGATAGCGGTGTAGATATTTCCATGTTTATAGAGACGGCGGTTTAAATAGTTCCATGTTTATACAGATAGCGTTGTAAATGTTTACACGTTTACAGAGATAGCTGTGTAGATATTTCCACGTTTATACAGAAAACGGTTTAGATATTTCCACGTTTAGAGTGATTTTATGAAATGTTATTTTATGAAGACGAAACAAGTAATTGGGCTACCTACCTTATGGCATTTTTTACATTGAGAGTGTTTAAAATACCACTCTCCTAACCAAAACCCTGACAAATAGAGCCAGGGAAGGGCACGCAAAAAAGGATTCTTGGGCTTGTATGCCTGATAACAAAATCTTATCACAGAAGACTGCAAAAAACACAATCATGCACAAAGCCCATTGCAACTTTGCACACAACAATGCTTCTGAAGGATATTTGCCCAACAACTGCCTGTCCAACCTGGGCCTGGCATCACCTTTGTTATTGATCTTTGTAGCCAAGGATAATCATTTCCAAATGATCATATGATCTTCCTCATTTTTTCTTTTGTCTTCCTTTTCCTCCGTGAATATGCATACAGTTTACTCTGGCTTGCCTGTTTCTATTGCAAGGCTTTGTCTCCAAACGAATATCTTTTTCTTGTGGAGAGCCTCTCTCTGTTTGTTATTTAGGTTGATAAGAGAAATGTGAACATTTGAGAGCTCAGGTAAAAGGCCTTAGTCTACAGTGAAACTTTTTTGCACCCTTAGATGCTTACTTCCACTACAACTTGCAGGTGGGCCTTGAAAAGTTCTTGGAATAAGTTTGAGCTTTGGTCTTCTCCGATTCATTTAGCATAGATACTCAAAAAGTGGTCCCTGGACCCACAGCATCAGCATCACCTGGAGATTGTTAGAAATGCAAATCATCAGGCCTCATTCCAGACCCTCAGCTGGAAACTCTAGGGGCATGGCCAGACCCTCTGTAGCTGAACAAGCCATCCAGGTGGTTTTGATGCAGCTAAAGTTCTGGAGCAACTAATGTAGCCCCATTTGCAAAACTTGGCTCTACAGGCCTCCCTAGCTGGTAAGCTGCTAGCATTTTTTGTTTGTTTGTTTGTTTGTTTTGATACAGGGTCTTGCTCTGTTGACCAGACCGTGACCTCCTGGGTTCAAGCGAGGACTCAGCCTCCTGAGTAGCCGGGACTACACGTATGTGCCACCACCATGCCCAACTACTTTTTGTATTTTTTTTTTGTAGGGATGGGGTTTTAGCCCAGGCTAGTCTCAAACTCCTGGACTCAAGCAATCTGCCTACTTTGGCCTCACGAAGTGCTGGGATTACAGGCATGAGACACCACTCCTGGCCCAAATTTCATATTTTAACTACTATCCTAAATTATTTTAAAAGCAAAAGTCTCCTTGGACTCAAACCAGGTCAGAGTGACATGATCATGTGCCTGTTTTGTGCAGGGTGAAGTGAGATTATTATCTAGGAAATAGCTGAAATGTCCTGAGGGTGACAAAGAGGAGCTGTGTTTTCAGCCAAATATCAGAACCAGCGCCACTGCCTGCCGCCAAACCCCAGCGGGCACCCCTACTTTGTGTTTATCTGTGGTGGCTACGCTTGCCCACCTGGTGGGAACCCCGAGAATGACTCCAGACTTTTCCAGGGACTGCATGCCAGGGTATTTTTACAATTTATTTGTAGACTTTGTTCGGGTGGAAAAGTTATTTTATAAAGACGAAACAAGCAATTGGGGTACCTACCTTATGGCATTTTTTACATTGAGACTGTTAAAAGTACCCCTCCCCTAACCAAAACCCTGACAAATAGAGCCAGGGAAGGCCATGCAAAAAAGGATTCTTGGGCTTGTATGCCTGATAACAAAAACTTATCACAGAAGACTGCAAAAAACACAATCTTGCACAAAGCCCATTACAACTTTGCACACAACAATGCTTCTGAAGGATATTTGCCCAACAACTGCCTGTCCAACCTGGGCCTGGCATCACCCTTGTTATTGATGTTTGTAGCCAAGGATAATCATTTCCAAATGATCATATAATCTTCCTCATTTCTTCTTTTGTCTTCCTTTACCTCCGTGAATATGCATATAGTTTACTCTGGCTTGCCTATTTCTATTGCAAGGCTGTTTCCAAACGAATATCTTTTTCTTGTGGAGAGCCTCTCTCTGTTTGTTATTTAGGTTGATAAGAGAAATTTGAACATTTGAGAGCTCAGGTAAAAGGCCTTAGTCTACAGTGAAACTTTTTTGCACTCTTAGATGCTTACTTCCACTACAACATGCAGGTGGGCCTTGAAAAGTTCTTGGAATAAGTTTGAGCATTGGTCTTCTCCGATTCATTTAGCATAGATTCTCAAAATGTGGTCCCTGGACCCACAGCATCAGCATCACCTGGAGATTGTTAGAAATACAAATCATCGGGCCTCATTCCAGACCCTCAGCTGGAAACTCTAGGGGCATGGCCAGACCCTCTGTAGCTGAACAAGCCATCCAGGTGGTTTTGATGCAGCTAAAGTTCTGGAGCAACTAATGTAGCCCCATTTGCACAACTTGGCTCTACAGGCCTCCCTAGCTGGTAAGCTGCTAGCATTTTTTGTTTGCTTGTTTGTTTGTTTTGATACAGGGTCTTGCTCTGTTGACCAGACCGTGACCTCCTGGGTTCAAGCGAGGACTCAGCCTCCTGAGTAGCTGGGACTACAAGTATGTGCCTCCACCATGCCCAACTACTTTTTGTATTTTTTTTTGTAGGGATGGGGTTTTGGCCCAGGCTAATCTCAAACTCCTGGACTCAAGCAATCTGCCCAATTTGGCCTCACGAAGTGCTGGGATTATAGGCATGAGCCACTGTGCCCGGCCCTGCCAGCTTTGTATAAGCTGAGGAGTTTTTAAAAATACCTAGACTCAGGGCAAACCCCAGACACTTAAGTCAGATTCTCTGGGAGATGAAGCCCAGGCACTGGTATTTTTAAAGTCTCTACATATGGTTCTAATGTGCTGCTAAGTTAGAGAACCGCTGATCTAGACCAGGCCTTTTCAAACTTAATGTGCTCGTGAATTACCTGGACCTTGTTAAAATGCAGATTCAGTCTGCATAGGCCTGGGGTGGAGCCTGAGCTTCTGCATTTTTAACAAGTCTCTAGAGAATGCTGCTGCATCTGTGCTGCTAACTACACTTGGAGATAGGAGGTTCTGGAGAGCAGAGGAAAGAGCATGAACCATAACCTAGGGGCTGGTAGTCCTGATTTCCGAGCCAAGGTTTGCCTTTATGTGGCTGGCAACTTGCTTGGACTCCTACCTCAATTCTCTGGGCCCAAGGTTTGTCCTGCCTCAGAAGGATGTCAAGAAAATTGAGTGAGTAATGCAGAATTGTTTCTTAAAATGTGTGCAGATGCTCCATGAATTTAGAGAGTATGTGGATGCACATTAGTAAATTTTAATAATTGTGACCATGTTGTTATGAGTACTTAGAACAAGTAATAATGGCTTTTGATGTATAGTAGTAAGAAAGCTTCCTTTTAAAAGGCATGTATTTAAGTTTCAAAAGTGGGGCTATTTAAAAATATATGAAATAAATAATAGTAGAGGTAATTGACAGAGCAAAATTAGGAAGGCAGGAAGAGAATGACTCAAGTTTGGGAAATGCTGAGAAAGCAGATGCCCAAGGGCTATGAAAACTTAAAAAAATAGGTAGCACTTGATTTTGATTGGCTGAATGAGATGATGTGTTTGATCATTTACGGGGTTGGCATTTGGCAACATGCACTGGGTGGCTGGAATCACTGTTTATTAAAAAATATTTGAGTCCCTACTTTGCACTAGATACTCTTTTAGTCTCTTGGAAAAGGGATTGGGGGGCAGGCAGGATAAAAACAAATCATTTATGCCCACAAGAAAATTGCAGGAAGATAAAAGTCATGAAATAAACTCTATGCTTCTAATTTAATATTTTTTATAGATTATGAGAAAAAAGTTTTGCTCACTATCAGCTAGGAAAGCTGTCTTAGCACAACCATTCATTCTTGCACAAATCAAAATCAAGACGAGCCAGATTTAATTTAATATTTTTTCACAGATTATGAGAAAAACTTTCTAATTTAATTTTTTTATAGATTATGAGAATAAAGTTTCGCTCTCTATCAGCTAGGAAAGCTGTCTTAGCACAACCATTCATTCTTGCACAAATCAAAATTAAGATGAGCCAGAAGGCTCCATTCTGACAGCTTCTAATGGAGAACCTACATTTACTGGACATGGGGAAAGTTGCTGGGCTCTAAGGACTGTGCTCATTTCTTGAACTAGATAAATGGTCTTGGTGTAGCATAATACCGAAACTTCTTGTCGCAGCCCGTAAGGACAGAACTCAATCAGCCTGAAAAGGAAGTCAGTGACTCCGACTCAACACAGGAATGTTCTATGATTGCTAAAGAAGGATGTAGGAGTGTGGCACAATTCAACCACAGTCTGTGGCCCTGTGCCTCTGCCTTGACATGAGTGGGATTTCCCAGCTTCTCATTTTCTTCTTATCTAAGACATTGGGAACAAATTACTTGACCTCCTCTGGGCTTCAGTACTCCCACTCATCAAATTAGAGGACTGGGCAGTCGCTAGGCTCTCTTTAGGCATCATATTTTAGTTTCTGTGATTTTAAATTTGAGAAAGGGGTGTGTAAGGGAGAATACATAGGGGAGGGGGAAAGGCTTATTAAAAGTGTAGTTAGAAACTGAATGTTTAAGAATTGCATTTTGTAATAATACCTTTACCTAATCAGGACTGACAATCTTACCTGATGACAGCACCTGGAGGAATGGCTGCATTCAAAAATAAAAATGAAATAAAACAAGACCTCATTTGAACTTAGCAATAATGCTGATTCCTCTTTTTGATTTGAGGAGGTTATAGCTGTTGTAAATGCTTGAATTGGGTCTGCCCAGGCAAAACGGAGTCAAGAGTCCATGTCGGATGAATTTTAACAATGTAGACAATAGAAAGGGTTGCTTAAACTGCCCCTCTTTTACCAAAACACATTTACAAATGAAAGAACAACACTTCCATTTTTTAAAAACATTTTTTGAGATGAAGTCTTCCTTTGTCACCCAGAGTGGAGTGCAGTGGTGCGATCTTGTCTCACTGCAAACTTTGCCTCCCGGGTTCAAGTGATTCTCCTGCCTCATCCTCCCGAGTAGCTGGGACTACAGGCGCCCACCACCATTCCTAGCTAATTTTTGTATTTTTAGTAGAGACAGGGTTTCAACATGTTGGCCAGGCTGGTCTCGAACTCCTGACCCCATGTGATCCGCCGACCTCGGCCTCTGAAAGTGCTGGGATTACAGGCGTGAGCCAACACGCATGGCTAAAAATTTTCCATTTTTAATTGCAGGGTCTGGGGAATTAAAATGCATCCGTAATTTCTTGCATCTCTCCGCTCGGGCTTGCATGAATGCAGAGGGATGGGGAGGACTGCTTGAGGCAAGCATCCGCCTCTTGTCGCCTGCCATCTGGAGAGAGAGGGCTGTGATTTATCTCACTTTAATCAGGAAGGACCCGATGGGTGGATGGAGAGGTCTGACGGCTTTGTTGCTCCATGTGGGAAAGAAACGGACAGAGTGAATTTGTGTATGATCCCTAAGGAGAAAGCGTCTTTGTGCTCTATTTCTTTTTGACCTGGAGCCCCTGAAAGCAAGCTAGTTACAAGTTGAAATAGGCCGTTTCTAAAGTGTGATTCTGTTTGTGTATGAGCCTTGATTACAAAGGGGAAAAAAACCCTCTTAATTTACATACACCACATGTAGTGCAGGATCCCCTGGGCTGTCTTTTCAGGTATCAGGAAACTTTGATGAAAGTCGCTTGTCTCATCTAGGAGTCATTTCATATTGTTTAGCAGAGCCTGGTATTAACATTTCCTTCCAACTGTTTACTGGAATCTGTGTGTTCCCTTCAAGTGATGCATACTAGGTGCATAGGCTTCCTGCCACTGTCATCCTAATCTTTCCGTGCAGACAGGAGCAGAGGGGAGAGCGCTGAGCCAGGCCCCAGCTTGCTTTTCTTTCCTGACACAGCCCGGCTCCGCTGCACTTCTCAGCTCTTGCTCTAGGTGGTGCTGTTTGACCATTTTCTTCATGTGACCCTCCACTCGGTAATATAAATTCATTCGGAGGATGACCTGATATCAAAAAAAATTCCTTTTGATTAGTAGAATCAACTTGTTTCTTCACACGATACTCTTCCCACTGAGACACATGGAGACAATTCTGACTCCAGGTTTGCAACCTTGAGATTTCTCTCAGATGCAATAAAAAAAACAAAAAAGCATTTTGAGTGGCACAGTGATGCCTAGTGCATGATCATGTTTGTCTGCTCAAACATTAAAGGGAAACTTGTGGGTTTGAGGATGCCCAGCAGCACGACAGCTGCCAATTTAAATGAGCCGTATAGAGAGAGAGGGGGCGAGAGGGGACTACAAATTTCAGAATATGAGCTGAACGTTTATAAGTTAAAAAAAAAAAAAAACAAGTCAAAAGGGAGCCCAGGATGGTGCAAGAAAGAGGAGAAAGGAAGATTTTCCTTGCAGCAAATCAGGAGAGTTCATAAGGGCTGATTACATGAGTGGAAGCCTTAAGTTCTTTTTTTTAAAAAATGTGAAAGTTTGCATGTATGTATGTATGTATGTATGTATGTTTGTAGTATGTATGTATAGCTTCGTGTATTACCATTATTATTGCAATCAGCAAATGGATTTACTTCCTTTATCTCATGGGCTCCTTCCCACTCATTTCTGGCAGCACATTTTCCTTTCTCCTTCATCCCAGAACACCAAAGAACAGATGCGCTTCCTAACCCTGGCTCCAGGGGACTTTATACAATGTAAACAGTGCACCTCTAACGTGGTTCAACGCTTAGAGAACGTGTGTCCCATTTTAAAACTGTGACTCCTTTATATTTTGCAGTGCTTATTTTAATAAGAGACATTGGACTTGTGACTTATTTTTCGTGGAGGAGTGAGCTTAATGGTTGAAAGTAATCGATAAACTTGTTTTTCCTCTGATGCCATCAGCCAAGATCCTATGGCAATAGTAAGAGGATAACACTGGGCTGGCACCCCCTCCATAACATATTTGGACGATGTTTTTCCCCCAGAATGCACATGCAATAGCTTTGGTTTGGTAAGAGAGAGATGGTGTACTTGGTTTCCTTCTGTCACACTTTTGGTGAAATGCATTAGACTTTTAAATCAGGAAATTCAGCAAGATGAGTTAGATTTTTACACAAGAGCAGTGGAGGACTTCCAGCTGGTTGGGGGAATGATACGGAAATATCTTGCTAAATCAGGGTCTGGTGGAATGCTGCTCCCCTTGCAGGCTCCTCTTCACAGGGAGCAATCTGTGGGTTGCTTATAGAACAGAGCGAGCAGGAGGCATAGCATGGTCTTGCTCATGGGGAGACCCGGTGTTCAGATGTTTGTCATTAGGAACTGGGTGTGGGCTTTTTCAAGTTAAACTGAAGCAGCAGTTCTATTAGGAAGAGCCTCCCAGATCAGCATCTTCTGTTTCTGGATACTCTCCCTTTGAAAAGGCAGATTTCAGCAAAAAGCTTTGCTAATGGTGAAATTGCACAACTGAAACCCTATGGGAGCAATGGGAAAGATGGAGAAAGAGGTGGTTATATCATGTACTTCAACAGTTTATTTAGAGGCTGTTGACGTTAGAATAACAAGCCAAGACAAACAAAAATACTCATTTTGGATGAAAATATTGTCTTTTCATGTTATTATAGATAGCTGAGTCCTAAGACTTATACAGAAACACATTTTCCTAATGAGTGGCTGATTTTTCTGGTTGTGCAAGTAATATCCAAATTATTGTACAAATTTTTGGCTCAGGAGCAAACATTGTATTGCATATTGAGCTAATCACTTGCCCTTTCTAAGGTAAGCCCTTACCTCTGCTTTCCCTTCATCTTGTCATTTCTGTTTGTTGGGTACAGGTTTCCTGTTGGTTCTTTCTGTTGGCTCTGATGTAACATGAATGAAGTTCTTAACATCCTTTCAGACATAAACACAACTTAGCTCATTGTTTCTGAGTTCATATAGAGGTTTTCTTGCCCCTGAGACTTTCATGTCAGACAGCTGGATGTTGCTGTGTTCAAGGCTCTATATGTTGATTTTGTATCCTACAACTTTACTGATTTCACCTATCAGTTCAGTTCTAACAGTTTTCAAATTTTATTTATTTGTTTTTGTTTTTTAAATATTGTATGTTTCATTTTAGAGTCAGGAGGGTAGATGTACAGGTTTCTTAAACAGGTATATTGCATGGTGCTGAGGTTTGGGCTTCTAATGATCCCACCAGCCAAGTAGTGAGCATAGTAATCGATAGGTAGTTTTTCAACCCTTGCTCCCACCATCCTTCCCTCCCACCTTTGGAGTCCCCCAGTGTCTATTGTTCCCTTCTTTGTGTTGAGTTCTAACCTTTTTTTAGTGAAGTTTGTAGGGTTCTCTATATATAACAAGATCATGCCGTCAGTAGAGACAGTTTCACTTCTTCCTTTCCTATTAGGATGCCTTTTATTTCTTTCTTTTGCCTAATTACCCTGAGAAGTGGTGTCTGTGGGCATCCTTGTCTTGTTCCTGATGGTAGAGGAAAAGTTTCAACTTTTAACCATTGATTATGGTGTTAGCTATGGGTTTGTCATATATGGCCTTTATTTTGTTGGGATACAGTCCCTCAATGCGTGATCTGTTGGGTGTTTTTTTTTCACCATGAAAGGGTTTCGAATTTTGTCAAAATCTTTTTCTATATCTATTGTGATGGCCATATAGTTTCTATCCTTTATTTTTCTAATATGGTATATTATATGTATTGATTTGCTTATGTTGAACCATGACATGATCATGGTGAATGATTCTTTCAATGTGCTATTGAATTTGGTTTGCTAGGATTTTGTTGAGGATTTTTGCATCTATGTAGATCAAGGATATTGGCCTGTCATTTTCCTTTCTTGTAGTGTTCTTGTCTGGCTTTGGAATCAGGGTAATGCTGGCCCTGTAAGATGAGTTTGGAAGTATTCCCTCCACTTCAGCTTTTTGGAAGAGTTTGAGAAGGACTGGTATTCGTTCTTCTTAAAATATTTGGTAGAATTAATCTGGGAAGCCATCTGGTTTTGCGTTTTTCATTGATAGGAGACATTTTCTTACTGATTCAACCTCCTTGCTTGCTATTAGTCTGTTCAGATTTTTAAATTTCTTCATGAGTCAATCTTGGTAGGTTTTATGTGTCTGGGAATTTATCCATTTCTTCTAGATGATCCAATTAGTTAGTGTGTAATTATACCTAGCAGTTTCTTAGGATCCTTTGTATTTCTGTGATATTGGCTATGATGTTTCATCTTTCATTTCTGATTTTATGCTCTATTGAAAACATGAGGCATAGCAGGTAGGGGGCACTGGTCAGGACTTGGGGTATAAACTGGCAGATGTTAAGGTGGGTGATTCTGGTTAACTCAGAAACTCCGAAGTCCCGTGTGGAAGAATTAACTGCCTGTACTCACCTAGTAATGTATATCCTTGGTCAAAAAAGATCCAGCTGAGAATGTTGGATGAAGGGACCAAATCAATATTCATCATTATATTGAAAACAAGTCAGATTGGCTGTGGTCTTTTGACAGCAGGTCAGTGGCTAAGTCTATTTGAACAAAGTTAGGGCAGGTTCAAGGGAGAATCCTGAGATCGGTATTCTTTGTTCCATACAAACTTGCCTTTCAGCTTCTTCTCCCCATGCCTCCAGGATGTCCCTGCACAGCCCGTAGGGCCCCCTCCTTCAGTACCTTGCCTTACGAAGGGGAGAAAATGAGTTTTCCAATGTTAGCATATATTTAGCCTTCCAAAATTTTCTATTTCTATTTTAGGGGAGCTCTAGGAAAACAGCAGATTACTCTAAATCCCCAGGTAAAAATCTGAAATGGTGGAATTTCATATGACCAGGAGACATATTTTGGGGCAAGTGGGCTTTTCACAATCACTTGGACATGAAGGCATCTGCTTCTTCTATGCCTAAAATAGTCCTTCAATTTAGTAGTTTAATTCCTCTTCCTCTTTTTCAAATTTCAAGACAATACATGTAGTGACTGAACAATTTGGATCCAAGTTTCACTATTTAACTGCCAGTGTGACCTTGGGCGAGTCACTTAAACTTTTCAAGGCTCAATTTCATCATGTAAAGTAGAAATACAAACAATCCCTGACTTAGAATATTTTGACTTATGATTTTTCAACTTTAAGATAGTTTGAAAGCAATACACATTCAGCAGAAGCTGTACTTTGAGTACTCATACAACCATTCTGTTTTCCACTTTCAGTACAGTATTCATTATATTACATGAGATATTCAAAGCCCACTTTATTATAAAATGGGCTTTCTGTTAGATGATTTTGCCTAACTGTAGGTTAATGTGAGTGTTTAAGGTAGGCCGAGCTAAGCTATGATGTTTAGTAGGTTAAGTGTATTAAATGCATTTTCAGCTTACAATATTTTCATAAGTTTATTGGAATATAACCCCATTGTAAATTGAGGGGTATTTGTAATAATGATATCTCTTCAAGGAGACTTTGTGAGCCTCTTATAGGAAAATGCATACACAGATGCATATAAATATATAATCTTTCTTTTCCATACATATGATATTCTTTAAGGATATTCAAAAATCTGGAAACAGTTGCCTCCAGGGAGATAAATGGTAGTGGGTTGGGAAACTTTTAACTGTATACGCTTTTGTACCTTTTGCATTTTGAATCAGATGAATGTATAATCTACATAAAATATTAAGATTAAAACATCACCGAATAACTTATCAGGAGTTTGGTGAACATAAGGGAAGGCCACCTATGGTTGCTGTATTTTATTCAGTGTTGGTCACTGTTGGGCACTTCATAGAGCTTATTTCATTTCATCCTCACAAGCGCCGTAGGAGGAAGGGGCCCCAGAGGGATTCATGGTTAGAATAGCAGAGTAGGAGCATTTGGCAGCTATATTCTGTGTAGGTGATAACTTGAAAGATATTTTTGTTATAAAATGTTTCAAACATACAAAAAATATAGAGAAGCAGTTTTCTATAGTTATTAAATATTCTTAATGGGTAGTCACAGAAATTATCATCCAAAGTGGGATATTCTTGAGAGAAAAAGGAGGTTCTATTTATAATTATGGTGGGATAACAAACTTAAGATGAACAGCTCTGGACAAACTGGGTTGTAGGGACCCTGGAAAACAAGGATTACTGTAAATGTGAGTCCCGCCTTGTGCTTCTCTCTGTCCCACCAAGAAAATATGGTTTTGATACAGATGTTCATTGTGTCAAGGCAACCATGGCAACCATGATTTACATACACTGTTCAAGTTTTATGCTGATCCTACCTATGTATGTCTCAGGAACTTTCCAGAGTTTCCTTTGAGTGCTTCTAAATTTTGCATAAATGGTATGTTGTCCCTTGTCTCTTTTTAAAACCAGTAAGCCATTTTCCCTTCTTTTCCTGGAAAATTAAAGGAACAAAGACCAGGAAATAACAACGTATTAGCTAAGGTTCTGTTGATTGAAAGCAACTGAACCTAATTCTGGCTAGCTTAAACCATGCTACGATTTAATGAATACTGCAGAATCTTAGATATCTTATGACTGGGAAAGAGGAGGTTCAGGCAGTTCCTGGGATGTCAGCAACAGGTAGCTGTCAATTAACTGCCCCCACACCACCCACTGCTGCCGTCATCAATATAGCACACCACGATGGCTCCCAGCCTCTGTACGTCTGGGTTCCTTTGTTCAAATTCTAGAGACAGCAAGAGAAATCCCATTGAGTCAGGGATCCTTCCCTGGGTCACACTCCCTGCATATGGTCAGAAATGCAGGATTATGTACTAAAGACACAGCTAAAGAGGACCCACTTCACTGTTTTGGGACCATTTGCAGGGGAGGCAAAATTGTGAGCTACTCAATTAAAGAGGTGATAACCATAAGTTTGCAGGAAAAAAAAAATTGGAGAAGAGAAGGATAACACTATCCTAAGGTTTCTTCTGAAAATGGACGAAGGGAACAGCATTTCCATTTGGAAATTCTCTCCTGGCATTTCAATATTTATGGATTCTGAATTCTGAGAAAAATCAGTTGAGAAATTAGGAAAATGGGAAGGAACATTCTAATTTTCCTGTGAAAATTACAGCTTAATAGTCAGTATAGAGAACTTACTGGCTTGAAGAAATGCACTGACTTCAAGTCAAGCAAGATGAGGAAGCACTGACATGTGGAGATGAAAGTTAAGGTGAACAGGACAGGAGCAGTAAAGGAGCCTCAGTCAGACTTTCTTGTATCTGTTGCTGTGTTACAAGTGTGTGTTCATGGCCTTGTCCACTGCTAACAGTGAACCATTTCTGCAAATAAATATTAATGTGTTCATAGGCATAGTATATGTTTTACAAATCCTATGAGAGGTTTTCTAAGAAATGCCAAGTTTTAGAAACAAAATATGCCCTTAAATCGGCCATTTTGACAGTTGCTTCTTTCTAGTGCTATTCATCTTGCCAGGAGATCAGAATGTTATGTTATTTAAATGGTATTGGAGGGGATGATTGACGCCTTGTTTAACAATGTCATGTAAACAATGATTAAAGCATTAAGTATTTGTGGTGTTACCTTTCAATCTTTATAGGACTTTTCTTTAGCATTTATTTGGTGATAATATTCATTTCTTTTTAATGTTTTCTCTATTAATGCTATTGGATTTTATAATCTTGTTACAATATGTTGGCTCATAATAATAATAAATCATCATTTGTTATCATATCTTTTTAAAACAGAAGACTACTAAAAGTTTTCATATAATCCTGTTACAGAAAAAAACGACTATTTGCTTGTTATTATAGTCACTTATTATTTTTTCAAAAACTTGTAAGTGAAGTGTTATGAAAATCATATGAATTTGGGAATTCCCAAGCATTCTCAGAAATTCTATTTCCTTGTTCCCAAATCCCAATGATTAATATCTGCCAAGAGTCGGAAAACAGTGAAAGGAAGTAACATCCTATGTTGGATACCTGGTAGGGTTAGTGAAGAAACGTTATTGCTGAGCTCTGTGTTACGCTCACGAATGATGCCATTGAGGAAGTCACGCTTGTTGAAAGGAACGCAGATACACAAAGAGTTTTGCTGCTGTCTGTTGGATAAGAACCCCCTGGTCGATTTCAGCTCCTACTGCAAGTTACAAAAATCAATCCAATGATAAATGAAAAGTGCCCAGTGTGCTGGGAAATAACTTATTTTTTGGCTTCAGAGGAAATTTTAGAAACAGTGCCAAGTGAAACGTAAAAACAAACTACGAAGACGTTCATGAATTTCCCTCTGAAGCTGACAGCCGTATTTTAGCAGATGGAACTCCTACTATTAGCCCAACTCTTGGGTTGAAACAGTGTGTCCAGGAAACCCTATGTTAAAATGCAATGTGTTGGGGATATTGTTCCTCTATTTGCTTGAGTTAATTTTCAAATTAGTGTACTCTTGCTTAGCTGTGCTCTGAGGGAATGAACAAAAGATTGGTAAACGCTGATGGAGAACACTGGTCAGGCAGGGCACATAGAATCCCTGGGGATGGTGGTTCCTGACAAATGGGGGAGGAGGCCCTGAGCCAGGCTTGGGCTGGGCTGGAGGAACATGAAGATGGGATCTACTCACAACCCCCAAAACTGAGGGTCCTGGTAACACATTATTTCACCCTCAGCCATGCAAATTCATTATTTTTATGGATAAAATAGCTTTAAAAAACTAATTTACATTGAATTGTTAAAATATTTATATAGAGATTAGAAATATTTATATAGAGATTATTGGGAATCCCCTCCTAAAGCCCAAACATAAAAACTACCAAAAAAAAAAAAATTCCGTGTAGGCTAAGATTGCAAATGACTGATGGAATGTAATTTAAATTAAACATGGAAAATATATTTCCTCTTTAATAAAGATCTAAATTCTATTCTTTTTAGGAGCCTTCAGAAATGAAATTCAACTATTAAAAAAAGTATAGAGAAGCCTTTAGAAAAGAAACTTTTCTTTTGCTGTATTATATATTAAAGAACTTTGATGAGAATAGTTCTAAAGTGTTTAATAATCGATTCCACTGATGTTTCTAGGTATTGTGGGGAACACCTAGAAATTAAATCTTCATCTTTGGCAGATCAGAGGCCTATTATTTTTAGGTAAAACAATTAAAATCTGCTTTTAATAAATCACAAATTTTGCAAGTTAGCCATTAATAGTAAGTGCTTTTCAAAGTTTGGCCCAATACATGAAAAAGCCAGAAAAACATACCTGCATTAGTTTTGCCCATCACCTTCTTATGCTGGCCTCAGGAGATTTATTAACAGCATTCAATATTTTAGGTAGGCTGGATGTGGTGGCTCATGCATGTAACCCCAGCAATTTGGGAGGCCGAGGTGGGAGGATGGCTTGAGACCAGGAGTTCAAGACCAGCCTGGTCAACCAAGTGAGCCCCTCGGTCTCTCTGAAAAGAAAAAAAATTTAGGTATCCTGTGGCTACCTCCAAAAACAAACTCCAGAGGAACTGAATTTTTTTTTTTTATTTCATGTGTTGGGATAATGGCTTCTTTTGCAGTTACTTACGAAGAATTTAAGGGTCAGTAAAAATATTTTTTCATCCTTAATAACATGAATTCTCTAATTTGTGTGTGATATAATGCTAGATATTGTGCCAAAAGTGTTACATATACATAATCCATGCCCATTTTCAAAGATAATACTAATATAGAGAATAAGAATCATTATTATTGTAGTAATTATTATTTTAGTAATAGTAGTAATAATCAAAACAATTACATCAAACACTTATTAAACCCTTATTATGTGATAGGTACTGTGTAAGCAATTTCCACATATTAGCTCCTTAAATGTGATCACTAACCCCATGAGGTAGGTAGCATTATGTCCATTTTATAGATGCAGAAACTGAGCTTTGAAGAGGGAAAGCAACTTGCCCAAGGCCATGCAGGCAGTCATTGATAAGGGCAGGGAGAGAGAAGTTGAAGTCTGAGATGTAAGTTCACAGACACGAGTACACAAACACGTACAAGATACTCGTATGACATGTGGGGTTGCTTGAAATATGTAATTGACTTTCCCCAGCACAAGAAAGTGTTTGGACAGATTTCAAAGGGATCTAACACTTCCTCAGAGGACTGCCCTACGACATTTTTCCGTGTGCTTTTCTGCCTCTTGTCCTATACTTTTGGCATTTCTTCTGCTCTTAGAGGCAATGAGTCAACAGCATATTTTTAGCACCTCCTGTGTGCATAGAAGTGGCCCCTGACTCAATGGGAGTGTATAACTACCATGGGCCAAATCAGTCTGCTTTCCTGTTAGCCAGGGGATTATAGAAGAACACGCTCCCCTGATTCCAACAGAACTTGCTGCCACTCTGATGTCTTCATTGTAAGGCCTCTAAATGAATGTTCAAGAAATTCATGTTAAAGGCACGTGTCATATGTGTAACTTGTAAACATTTGTGTACTTGTCTCTGTGTCCTTACACCTCAGGCTTCAACTCTTGTTTTTACCTTTATCAATGACTACCTGTGTGCTGTGTGGCTTTGGACCAATTGCTCAGCCCCTCTAAAGCTCAATTTCTGCATCTGTAAAATGGATATAATGCCATATATACATAGATATAGATATACATACACCAATATATATACACACATATATATGTGTGTATATACATATATATATAATATACAAACTGAAATATATAGTTATATAAATATTTCCGTTTAAGTTTCAAAAATCACTGGAGGGTATTTTTATAATACCCTTCAGCAATTTTACCTGCTGCCTTTGCACATTCTGGTGAATTTCTAAATGGAAGTCTGATAGAGATTAATCTTTTAATGCATCATAAATAAAAAAAATCACAGAATGATGTAGCTGGAGAGGACCCTGGGGATCTAGTGTTTCATGAAAGATTAATGTCCTTGATCGGTTTGTAAGTGTTTTGGGAAAATCTTCCATGGTCAAATAAAACTTGGCAATGTTGGATTAAAGTTAAATAGGTTTTTTTTTTCCTGCAGAACTTCATAGTCTTTAATATGCTAATATGTTTTGTGAATCTACAAGGAATGAAGTGTTTCAATGCTTATTTTACCCAGATTCTCATTTTGGGACAGGCTGGTCAAGCTGAGTCAGCTAGTATATTCTCTAGATGGAGATGATGGCTGATGCCTTTTTGAGAGCAAGAGAGTCCCCAGGGGAAGCAAGGGTATATCAGTTGCTCCATTTCATGCCAAGGATCCTCAGTCTTTAGAGGCTCAGAGAAGGCTGAAAGGCTACTCTAGGCTATCAGGGCTACCATTCATTGTGACCCATGCTACAGAGAAGCTTTGAGCTCAGTGCAAAGGAGTGACCAGCCCTTGAGAATCAGGAAAATTTATTTATTCCTGACCTAGTCCACTGAGGACATACAAGGAATGGGGCAGGGGAGTGTCACCAGCTATGGTTACAAGCTAGTCTGATTCTCTTTCATTAAGAAAACTGGTCCCTGTGAGTTTAGATTGGGAAGCACCAGGTTAAAAAAATTTTAGGCCAGGAGTGGTGGCCACTGTACTCCAGCCTGGGTGACACAGTGAGAATCTGTCTTAAAAAAAAAAAAAGTTAAGCGATGTCTTCTGTTGAGGACCTCTCAGAACTTTTAATATGAAAGTGTGCATTGTGAAGAATGGGAGTAGAGTGTACAGGAGTTTTAAAAGCTACTTGGTCATGAAACTCTTGCTTTGTGCAGGATTCGAGGGGCACTAACATTCTGAGGAAAATATTTTGGGAAACATTGATCTAATCCAAACTTCTCATTTTACCAGCAAACAACTGTGGGGCCCTCTAAGTTTCCTTTCTCCATCATTGTGACAAATTCATTGGAATTAATTCAATTAAACCTGGGGTCAGCTTTGAAGAGATTTATTTAGCAGGTAAATCTGTTTTGTACATTTTGAGGGAGTTCTGAGTTTCCATAGTCAGAAACCACAGATCAATTTAACCAACCTTTATGGAATATCACCTATGGCCCAAAGACCCTTTAGCTACAGTGATGGTCTACAAAAATATAAACTGTAATTCTTGCAATACAGGAGATTAGTAATAATGGTAAATATAATGATGATGACACCATGAATAGCTAACATTTATTGAATGCCTTTCTATTAGTCAGGCACTTTACTAAGTATTTTAATCCTCCCAACAATTTATGAGGTAGGGATTATAATAATTCCCATCTTATAGTGAGGACACTGAGGTTAGGAAATTATCCTAGCCTAAATGTTAAGTGTAAGCATGAATAGAAAGGTGTTATCAGCCTATAAGACATTCCTTTATGAGTGATACAAAGTCCTATATAAATTCAGAGAAAAGAAAAGTGGTTTTAGAAATCCTTGATCAGTGAGTGTGAAGCATGTGGTGGCCCGGTTACTGTTTGGTTGCCCATCTGTCCTCCCTCTGGGGATCAGCACCGCCTTACTTTGGAAGAATTGTTTTCCTTTTCACTGTAAGGTTCTTTCTGGCTATGCAATGGGGCACATTGCCGCAAACTAGCCCTGTTCCAGTCTTTGAGAACCTTGAAATTGGAACCAAGGGAAGAGGATTGCCTCTTGAATGGTAATTCTCTAAAATCTAATCTGAGGTGCTGGTGCCAAATCCCTGGGTCTGTGGAAGGAGCTGGGCTGTGAGAGGGGAGAGTGATGTTGATGTCAAGAGAGAGGCAGGTGCTAGGAGCAGAGAGATGGAGGCCTGGAGGGTTTCTGGGTTTCTCTGAGGCTTAGGGTTTGGATCATTGTCTTCGTTACTGGAACAAAGGATTTACCATACCTGCTCTTCTGGGAATGAAACTGTCCTGCTTTGCAAAATAAAGTGTCATTAGGAAGAGATCTTAAAAACCCCACACCATAGACAGGTGCACAGATCCGTAGAAGTGTTAAAGTTCTGTCTGTTGGATGCTAAGCCAAGACTCTTAAGTATGTTCTAAAGAGAAACTGGTGTGTGTAGGCTGTGCACTCCCAGGGAGATAAAAAGTCAGGAACTTTATGGGTTGGGCTTGGTGGCTCCCACCTGTAATCCCAGCACTGTGGGTGCCTAAAGTGGGCAGATTTATTGAGCTGAGGACTTCGAGACCAGCCTAGGCAACATGGTGAAACCCCATGTCTACAAAAACTACAAAAATTAGCTGGGCGTGGTGGCACGTACCTGTAGGCGGGAGGATCGCTTGAGCCCAAGAGGGAGAGGGTGCAGTGAGCCATGATTGTGCCACTGCACTCCACCTGGGTGACAGGAACTTTATGGGGAATGGGATCTTGGAGACTGAGTAGAGACTAGAGGAAAAAAAAAAAAACTACCTCCCCAACTGGCCACACTATTCTTTTAAAAAAATGTTAATTGACAAATTAAAATTGTATGTATTTACGGAGGTAGAATGTGATGTTATGATATATGTATACATTGTGGAATAATTAAATCCAGAGAATTAATAGATTCATCACCTCAAAACCTATCTTTTTTGTGGTGAGAACATTTGAAATTTATTGTCTTAGCAATTTTGAAATACACAATACTTCATTGTTAACTACAGTCACCATGCTGTGCTGTAGATCTCAACAAAATGTATTCTTCCTGTCTCAACTAAAACATTGTACTCTTTGACAACATTTCCCCATTCCTCTCACCCCCTCCAAAAATACCCATTCTTTATGTTGAAGAGAATGGCTAAAAAGTCCCAGCAGGTTTCAACTGACGGATTCAGTGGTTGTCCCATCACACTTCAATGTTATTAATAGAAAGGGGAGGGGCAATACATAATTCGGACAGGCGGAAAGTACCATTGTAACCACTTTCCTGACTTCACAGAAAAAGTCCTCTTGTTTTCATCTGTAAAATGGGAACTGCGTGAATACCATTCTTCTTTTCTTCAGCCTCCAAAGAAAAAACAGATGCAAAGCCTTTTATCAATTGCAAAACAGTATACAATGTGTGTTATTACTCACAGTTGTCTTACTGTGACCAAACACTTTATAAGCCTGCGGCAAGTCAGCCTTACTCTCAGGAAGTGGACAATATTTGGGGAAGGAGAAGCAGCAGGATCTTTCAGGACAGTAGCCTTGGTGGGTCCAAAAATTCCTTGAGCGAAATGGGAGACAAAATTTTCTTCCTGCTTTGGGGTTTATCCTGTTAGTCTTTTCTCTCTTCACTCCTATTTTCTATGGAGAATTTCCTGGTTTTGGAGTTTGGGTGCGTTTTATGGAGAGGAGGCAGAACATCTTTAGCTCCAGCAGAATGAAAGGATACATGCAAAGGAACCTAGCACAGTATGTGGTACCCAGTTCCCCTTTAACTTGGCTTTATTCATTCACTCCTGGTAGGGCATTAATAAGGGATTTAGCCCCCTCCTATTGAAAACGTTTAATTCAGGGAAGAGTTCAGGCAGTGTGGACAGATACAGTGTAGGCCAAGCCTGTTTCTAAGGCAGGAGCTGGGTAGGGAGGGTGAGAAGGGCGAGAAGAATAGGGCAATATGTGTCGTCTGTGTTGCTGCTGTTGCAACCACCACAACAAACAAACAAGTGAAAAAAAAAAAAAAAAAAGAATTGTCCATACCGGAAAGTGTGCTGTTTTGGAGGAGGCTGGGGAAAGTGTGGATGGCTCGAGTGGGTCCTGTTGGATTGAAGTCTGACAGTGGTGATTCCCTTCAACAAATGGTCGGGGTGGGAGGGTACACACACACACACACACACACCCCACACGCAGCGCCCAGCCTCCGATTTCAGCGCTGGCAGGAGATAACCATTCTTAGCTCGCCTTTCCAGGGTTATTTTTGGCTGAGGCTGTTCGCTGATGGCAAAAGGTTTCAGCCCCCTCCCAAATCCCTCCCCGTGCTTGTTCTAAAGAGAAACTGGTGCGTGTAGGCTGCTCACTCCCAGGGAGACAGGGAGACGGGCCTGGCGCCGGAGAGGAACCCGGACTCTGCCCAAAGTCTCGCCGCCCGCCGGCTGTTTTCTGGCGGAGGGTGTGCCCCGGAGGGTGGCGATCGCGCGTGAAGGCTGGGGCCAGGCGCGAGTGCAGGCGTCACCGGGGTCGGGCTAGCAGGCCCTGGAATCAGGCTTTTGGGACACCCCGAATGTGAGTCCCACTTGGGGAGAAACTGAGGGCACCTCGGGTGGTCTGGCAGCGGAGAAGGTGGGCGGGAGAAAACTTTACGGGAAGGCAGAAGCAATCTCTGCCGAGGGAGTCAGCGAGCGGCCGCGCGGAGAGGAGGGGCGGGCGGTCCCCAGGCGGGCGGGCGCAGGGCGCCGACCTGCCGGAGAGGGCGCCCGGGCGCGAGGCGGAGTCCCGGCGAGTGGCCAGGCTGGCGGAGGCCCCCGGTAGGCTGCAGTTTCCCTCCGGCCCCGGGAGCCGCAGTAGGACCGGCCAGGAGGCGAGCCCCATCCCGGTGCTGACAGTGCCCACCGCGCCCTACGAGGACCGGCGGCCGGCCGGTGGCGGGGGTCTGTGGCGACCTACCGGCCTCTTCGAGGGCCAGCGCAACAACCTGCCCAACTTCATCCAGAGCGTGCTGTTGTCCATCGACCTGCGCGACCGTCGGGGCTGCACCACGGTGGTGGGCAGTGACGGCAGGTACTTTAGCAGGACGGCCATCAAGATCGTGGTGCAGATGGCCGCGGCCAACAGGGTGAGTGTCCGGATGCCCCTTGCTTCCCGCCGCGCCGCCGCCATGCCCTCTCCTAGCCCTTGTCCCCCGCTGCCTCCGGGCCCAGCTGGGAGGCCCCTGCCCGGCCCTGGCTTTGCTTCCTCACTCCTGCGTCCTCACCCTCCAGCGCCCCACTCCCGCCGTGCTCGCAGCCTCCCCGGTGAACCCCGGACACTGGGTTCTATTAGTACCCACCACCCCCAAAAGCCTTGAGGGGTGTCCGTCGTTCCTGGAGCCACTCCGGGCGCCCTGGACTCTTCTCTGACTCTGCACACCTCCCGCACCTGCTCATTTTTCTTTCGGACATTCTCTTACCCGGCCCTGTAGATTCCAAGGCATCTCCCAGTTTTCCATATTGTTCCCAATGCGTTCACTGCCCACAGTCCCCACACAAACTTCTTTCCCAAGCTCACAACATAGTTCCTCTGCCCTGTGCCCTTTTTGCAATAATCTGCCAGTCCCCTAAGTCTTAGCTCTGCCTATTTAACAGTAGTGGTGTCTCAGAACACACACACACACACACACACACACACACACACACACGATCCCTGACATATTTGGCAAGAGTAGGCCCTGAAGGTTTTTAATATTTTGGTTCTTTAACCCAGTGGAATTACTGAATGATTTATTTAATTAGGGTAGGGATGGAGTGGATCCATTTGTTTGATGCTAAACAGCCTGAGCTCGCAGTTCCCAGGGGGCGTATCTCTAAATGGTCTGAAACGAGATTTGCAGTGGTTTTCTTAATGCAATTCCCAACTTCTCTCCAAATGCCTTTTGACATTTGACAACATTTCATGCCTCTTCCCCTTTCGCTTTTCATCCTTGTTTTCTCACCCTTCTCCCACGACCTCGGTAGTCTTCTGCAATCCAGATTCTCAGACTTCGGGTTTTTCTCCCTCTGCCCCTTTCCTCTCTGTCCTATAACTAGAAGCACCTTTTGGCATAGACCCGTATCCCAGTTTCCTCTTTCCCAGGTCCAGCAGCATCTCAAGGACATCTACAAGAGGGATACTTAACTTCAGGGGTCTCTGAATGATATGTGGGAAACATCGTCTAAAAAAGTAATTTTATCCTTATTCATGCAACCAGACCCACACTCATAGAACTTTTCTTTAAGGGGAGTGTCTTGCAGATGTATAAATGAGTGTTAAGATCTTTAAAGGCGAAACTGAACATTTCCCTGGCATTTGAATTCCCTCCTTCCTTCCCAACCCTCTCCTTTTCATTTTCTCATTTATTATTAAAAACATTTTTAATGGATCTCCATGCTTCATATTTATCTACTATAATTCCTCCTTCTCGGTGTTGCAGGGATGGGGAAAGAGGATTTTTTAAAAAACACAATAAAAAGCAATTGGGAGAAACAGGGCCAGTGGTGTTGTGGTGGGTAGTGGAATTGTGATTTTTGACTCCAGTAGACAATGATGCTGGATATATGGGGTTTGATTTCTCTCTGGCTCCTCACTTGAGATTGATGAAGTTTGGCTAGAATCAGGGAGTTGAAGAGAGGTTGACAAATGGTCTTTCACTCTTCTCTGACACGCTGTTCCTGTGGAGTGATGGAGAATAATGAGCCTTGGGAGAGCTATGGGAGCTCTCATACTCCTTCCCGAGCCAATTTTTTAGGGAGTGAGAGAAACATGGCCTGTCCAATACTTGTTGTGGGTCAGGATATTTTTGAAGCTACGGTTGTTGATTTGCATGGGAAAATTATTATGTCTTATTATTTCTTGTCCCACTTTACCATAAGGGCTCCTCAGCTTCTTACTTCAATGGGTCTTCCATGACAAACACACTTTATTAACTCTAAGAGTGGAATTTATTTTAACAGATAATTAGCATAGGTCAATATATGCTTAAAATAGAGTCAAATTAAACCTACTAGCTGTTATAAAGGACAGATGACAAAATCCACATAGAAGAATCGACTCTTAAATAATCTGAAAGTACTACTTCTAAGAGGGGCGGGCATGGGTGAAGGGAATGGTGGACATGTTTCAGAATTTCAAACGCCAACTTTAACCAATCGTTTCCTCATTTTGTTCACCTTCTTGGGGGCTTATGCTAAAGTGAAGTGAATAGCCATAAGGCTGGCTTCAGGAGAAAGGTGGTCTAAAAGAACTGGATAATTATAAGCAAAATTGGTCTCGAATGATTGAAAATTGATGAGAATGTGCTTGTCTCCTGATTTGGCATCCTGAGTTAGACTCAGGAATACTGAACATGGATCCCAAAGGCTTTGGTCTTTTTTGATATCCTATTTGATAATCATAAGCAGGCTAGAAAAATAGGAAACTAGAATTTATTCTCTTTGAACTGACAAATCTGACCAGTGGGCTGCATTCTCTCTATCTGAAAAATCTTGGTCTTGATTGAAAAAGTTAATTTTACAAAGCAATTTTCTTTTTTTAAATTAAATTTCACTTTTTTTGAGACAGGGTGTCACTTTGTTGCCCAGGCTGGAGTGTAATGGTACAGTCTTGGCTCACTGTAGCCTTGACCTCCACAGATTCAGGTGATCTTCCCACCTCAGCCTCCTGAGTAGCTGGGGCTATAGGTTCACGCCACTACGCACAGCTGATTTTTGTGTTTTTACTACTCATAGGGTTTCTCTGTGTTGCCCAGTCTAGTCTCAAACTCCTGATCTCAAGAGATCTGCCTGCCTTGGCCTCCTAAAGTGTCATGAACCACCATGCCCAGCCTACAAAGCAATGTTCTAGGAAAAACTACAGTTACTCTTTGATTATGTAATTGCTGGAGAAGAAAAGCATGGCATTTCTAAAATGATGAACTATATTACTTATATTTTAATATCTCATAAAGTTTGAAATAGACATTTCAAACATAAACATGTATAAAAATTTTTATAAATTAAAAATATAAAATCAAAAACATTTTACAATTATTTTATTATAAAATTATTATAGAATCAAAAACATTATAAATTTAAACAAGTTTTTAAAAAATTTATTTTGGGATTTCCCATGGAGTGATGGAGAATAATGAGCCTTGGGAGAGCTATGGCAACTCTCATACTCCTTCCTGGGCCAACTTTTTTAGGAAATGGGAGAAATATACCCTGTTCAAAGTTTATTGAGGGTCAGGATATTTTTGAAGCTACAGTTGTTGATTTGCTTCAAACTTTAAAAAATTTTTAAAAAAATTATGGCATGTAAAAAAATTTATTATAAAACTTTGAAATTTTCAAACTTTCAGAAAAGCAGACAGATGAGATTAATGGCACTCACAGGCAAGCATAGAACATAGATTGTAAACATTTTGCTATATTTGTGTCATGACTATTTTTTGCTTGTGTTTGAAAGTATATTAAAGAAAATGATATTTTACCCCTAAATTCTTTAGTACAGATTTCTAAAAAAATAAGAACATTTTCCTGTATAGTTACAAAATCATCTTTTCAAACAAAATAAAAAATGGCTTTTTTATATCATTTATTACCCAGTCCACATTCAGATTTCCTCAATTATTGTGAAATGTCCTTTTATTTTTTGAGACAAAGTCTTGCTCTTTCACACAGCCTGAAGTGTAGTGAAACAATCATAGCTCATTGCAGCCTCAAACTCCTGGGCTCAAGTGATCTTGCTGCCTCAGCTTCCTGAGTAGCTAGGACTATAGGTGCACACCACCATGCCCAGCTAATTTATTGTTTTTGTAGAGATGGAGGTCTTACTACATTGCCCAGGCTGGTCTCAAACTCCTGGCTTCAAGTGATCCTTCCAGCTTGGTCTCCCTGAAATATATTTTGTGGCTGGTTTGTTCAAATTAGTTTCTTCTAATCAAGGGACACACATTGCATTTGATTATTTAGCTCAAAACTGTTTTAACCTGGAAAATACCCATACTCTTTGTTTATGTATTTATTTAGTGAAATTGACTTGTTGAAAAACTAGTCAGTTGTCCTGTAGAATATTTCCCCTTCTGGAATTTTCTGGTTGCTTTTTATGGTGTCATTTAACTTTTCACTCTGTTTTTTCCTGGTTAACTGGAAGTTAGTTCTAAAGGCTTTTAGGCCTGCTATAACAAAATACCAAAAACTGGATGACTTATAAAGAATAGAATTTTATTTCTCACAGTCCTAGAGGCTAGCAAGTTTAAAATCAAGGAGCATGTGGTTTTGATATCTGGTTAGGACCAACTTTCTGGTTCATAGATTGGCCTTCTTGCTGGGCCCTCACATAGTGGGAGAGACTAGCTAGCTCTCTGGGGCCTCTTTTATAAGGGCACTAATTCCAATCATGAAGCCTCTGTCCTTATGGTCTAATGACCCCCTAAAGGCCCCACCTTTTAATACCAGCACCTTTGGGGTTAGGATGTCAACATATTAATTTTGGGAAGACATACACGTTCAGCCCATTGCAAGGTTTAGTTAGATTCAGGTTCAACTTCTTTTTTTAAAGACTATTTCATAGGCAATAATGTGTATTCACATCCCATCATTAGTGATGGTGAGATGATCGCAAGGTTAGGGTGATCACTGCCTATCTCCTCTGCTATATTCCCCCTTGGGTCAAGCCAGTAGTCTGTGACGTGAACTTTGTACCATGTGTATATTCAGTTATATTCTGTATCAATAGTTACTTGATTGTTTTAGCATTTATTAATGATCCTTGCTTGAGTTGATTATTTCATTAGGGGTTTCAAAATGGTGAATTTCTAATTCTCTAATTCTATCTACATGTTTTAGCTGGCATTTTTCTATAAGCAGACCATTTTCTTCACAACTGGGTTATTTGGCTACCCTGAAACATAGTTCCTTCCGGGAAGGCAGAACATATGTTTATTTCTGTCTTTTAAAAATTACTGGTGTTTGGAGTGAAGATTAGGTGAGCTAACTACCTCCACAGGTGACAAATGAATTTTGTTTTGTCTCAATTTTGCTTTTTTGAATATCACTGTGGCTGCTTGGATTTTTATATTTAATTTGAATGGATTAGGGAATAAATGAGAAGATAGGTTTTATCTGTTTCTGTAGTTTTTATGTGGCTGTGTGAACTTACTTTTAAAAATTCCCAGAAATATTTTAATTCCCCTTTAAAGATATAAACTATGTCATACTATAAAGCAAAAGAAAAACCAATCATGTGAAGAGTAAATAGTATCGTTTAAACGAATTGTGGTTAAGCTTAGTTTGTAACTAATTAGTTTTTTATTTTCTTTCTACTTTTATCTGCTTCAGAGCCTCTTCAGTGGTTTAGATCTTCTATGTGTCAAATTATTCTAATCTCTTAAAAAGTTTAAGAGCTAAAATACAACACAATGACTACAAGAATGCCTTTGTCCTTTTCTGGGTAGGTACACCTAAGGCAACTTCTTTTTCTCTTCTTTCTTCTCTTCTTCTTTCTTATTCTTAAATCATCTTCAATATTGGACAGATGACAGCACTATGCCTGCCTAAAGATGTTTCTGAGTTTTTCTTTTTTTTTTCTTTTTTTTTTTTTGAGATGGAGTCTTGCTCTGTCACCCAGGCTAGAGTGCAGTGGCACAATCTTGGCTCACTACAACTTCTGCCTCCTGGGTTCCAGTGATTCTCCCAACTCAGCCTCCTGAGTAGCTGGGGTTACAGGCATGCACCACCACGCGTAGTTAATTTTTTGTATTTTTACTAGAGACGGGGTTTCACCATGTCGGCCAGGCTGGTCTTGAACTCCTGACCTCAAGGGATCTGCCTGCCTTGGCCTCCCAAAGTGCTGGGATTACACGTGTGAGCTACTGCGCCCGGCCGTTTCTGACTTTTTCTAAAGTCTTCTTTCTCTGGAGATGACATTATATAATAGCACTGTTCAATAGAAGTTTCTTTGATGATGGAACTGTTCTATAATCTGCATTGTCCCAGCCACTAGCCATATGTGACTACTGTAACACTTGAAATGTGGCTAGAGCAACTGAAGAACTGAATTTTGCATTTTACTGAATTTTAATTAATTAAAATAGAAATGCAAATAACCATAAGTGGTTAGTAGCTACCATACTGGACAGCAAAGATCTATAATTCAGCATTTAAAATCGATTTTGTTTTGTTTTCAAAAATGGAGTCAGACTTTTACAACCCAAAAGAACTGTAGGTTAAATTAAGGTAAATCACCAAATACTACATACACATTTGGGAAATCCAAACCAGATTTTTTCATGTGATAACCACACCCTCTTTTGACTTTAGCCTTGGAGGTAATGGAGTATGGCAGAAAAAACCCTGTATCAGCAGCTGGAAGACTCACCTTCTTTTCCTAGCTCTGCCATATATTGACCAAAAGAGTCAAAGTCCATTCAGATGGTTGAGGGGCCTTGGAATTTTGTTTTTGGTTTTCACATACAAGTTGGAGGGCAGATGCGTTAGCCTCTTGAAATACCCAGAAACCACTTGTTTCCTCATCTAAAAATCAGGTATGACAGGATCATTTAATTATCCTGGAAATCAGATGAAGCACTGCATATGAAAGCACTTTGTAACATCGATAGCACTGGGAAATGTAAAGACCTTTTACTGAAATATAAAGGTGTATGGTCAACTGAATATATCTCAGATAGTTATGATTTGACTGTATATATTGAATATAACCTGTAGTGGGCCCCTTGGTAAACAGCTTACAGTTTTGTTGCAAGTTTTAGCCAAGAGAAAATTTATTTGTTGACTAGTCATGCCCTTTATTGGCCACATGATGAGCAGCAAAGATATTAACACACAGTGCACCTTGCAGAATTCAAGAATGTCTCAGTGTCTTGTGAACTAGGAAGCTGAAATGCAGTGGTATGCAGAAGGCTGGCTCAGTAGGAGCCTTGGGAGTGTCCTCCAGATAGATGTTTGTGCAGGTTGTATTTGATTCCAGTTGGCCATGAAAAGCTGGTTGCTCTAAAGAATGAGAATATACTTGGTTTTGCATTTACTAGAACTATCTGGGGAACAAATCTTGGGGTGGAAGAAAGAAGGGAGGGAGGGAAAGCTGTGCTTCAATACCTAGGGCTTCTTTCCTGGAATGGATCTGAGAATCTGGGATTGGGTGGCTAATAGCTCATCTCTAGAAGGGAGAAAGAACTGGGTGGTGATGGCTTTGTATTTTCTATTGGAGTTCACTACAGAATAGGTGAATGGAATGGGCTGCTATGATCCAGACATTAGGGAGGACAGGTTTGTGATACATTAGAAAACTTGAATGAGCCCTTCTATGATTCTCTCTTCCCTCTTTCTGCTTCCCGTTCTTAATCACCATCCGCAGGTTGTGGAATTAGCAAATCTATTATGTGAGCAATAGCAAACTTACAGGAGCCCTTGGCTCCATCTATCTCCCTGTTTGTGTCAGTTCCTTCTGGATGCTTTTAGTCTGTGGTCTTCATTCACTCTTTTTATGGGGAAGTAAAAGGAGTGGGACAGATTATGAGAACAGCTGGGTCCTCCCAGTTGCTGGGGTGGTTATTTTAAGCTTTGTTTAATGTGTCCAGAGACCCAGATGGCATTTTTAACTAAGCTGCTTTATTAAATCTTGTGATAAAGCATAGTGACGTTTATTGAAAAGGCAGACACGCATCAGCAACATTATGCGTGAAACTTGCTCTAAGAATTTTCTATAAAACATCTGTTCTCTTTGAGCCTTTTGTGAACTCTGGAAGTTTGCTAGTTTCCATACAGACTTGAGAACAAGAAGTTGGAACCCACTTTTGGAGATGTCCAAGCATAGGTATTGGAATCATTAATCCTAACCCTCTCAGTTTTAAGGCCCCGGATACCCTTCTGTTAGACAACAGTAACATGAGCAAGCACTGTAATAACATTTAAACAAGATTATTTGGAAATAATGGACAAGAAAAATTAGTATACATTGTTTGGGGATTTTAAAATTAAAGATAAAAAGCTAGGGCTTCAATGACCTGTGCCAGCCTATAGCCTTAATAGTCAATTTGCAAACACTCAAGATTTGGCCAATATGCCTCTACTACTTCTACTTAACACAGTCAAAGGGAAATTTTTAGATTCTTCCATCTGATTTGACTCTCTTAGTTACGAATAAGAGGATATCTAGAATATATATGTGACTTGTTAAAATGAAAATCCACCTTCTCTGAGTCTTCAAATATCTTTCATATCTTACATTTTTAGTCAAATCAACTTTTGAAGTCATGTCCGTAGTTGTATGAAAAGAAAAATTTCAGGAACATTCAACCTCAAAAGTTCTTTTTCTTAGTCTGAAGTCGTAGAAGCATTTGACTTTTACTTTCTCTTTTTAAGTTTGTACTAGTAGGTATTTTGTATAAATATAATATTTACTTATTGCCTTTGTATTCTTTTTCTCTAGTAAACATCCTGGTTTTTAGCTATCAATATGTAGTTTTACATTTAGGGATTTCTAATGGAAAGAGAAAGGAATCTGCAATCAGAGGACGAGAGTTTATTCTACTTGACCAAACACATACACAATACTGGAAGGAGAGTTTTACAACAAATATTTTATATCTATGACATGTAAAAAGATTTTGAAATCAAGAAAATTCAAACAATTCAATACAAATATCATCAATAATAACACATGAACAGGTGGCCAACTTTATTAATAACCAGAGAAATATAAATTAAAACAATCCATCAACTTGTAAAACAGATGAAATTACCCAGATTTGGTGTAGCAGATGGAAAATTGTCATGTTTGTATACTGTTCATAGAAGATAAATTGACATAATTTTTTGGTCAGGCAATTTGGAAGTATATATCTAAATTAATAGAGTAGTTTTCTAATAACCTGGGAATCTCTTAATCTAAGAATCTTTACTGTAGATTTTTCTAGAACAAATGTACAAACATCTGTGTACAAGGGTACTCACTGCAGCATTTTGCTAAGGAAAAACTCAGAAAAAATCTGTATGTTCAACAGAGAACAGGTACATAATTTATGACACAATATACACCACTAAAATAAAGGATATAAATTTATATGTAGTATGAAAAAGATGTGAATGATAGCTTGTTGGTGAAAAACAGCAATGACTGGAATATTGTGTGTAACGTAATCCTGCTTTTCTGTATATAATGTAGGCATAGAAAATAGGATTGAAAGGACATACTCTAGTCAACAGTGTATATAGCTTGGGTGGAGGGGGTGTATAATGGGGAAGGAGAGTCCCTTTTCCTATCTATTCCATATACATCTCTGGATTTAAAAGATCATACATGCATATGCATTACCTTCAAAATTAAAATGATAAAGACAAAAGGAGAAGCTTTGGATTTGAATCATGATACTACTGTTTGCAACTTCTATGACCGTGGGGAAGTCGCCTAGCCTCCTGGGGTTTATTTCCTCATTTATAAAAACAGGGAAAGTAATAATACTTGTCTACATATCTTCTAGGGTTGTTGGGAGGATTGAATGTGATAATGGGTTACAGCATTATGAATTATTTATTCATATAACACAATTATTATAAAAATATTTTGCTCTGATTAAAATAAAAGAAGGACGAGATCGTGTGTGTTTTTCAGTCCCAGTAGCTTTACTAACCAGAAAGCGCCTGCTGATGTGGTGATCACAGTTGCTTTGGTGCAGCTTCCTCTTGACTTTTGGCATTTCTCCATGCTGCTAGCTAAGGCTGAGGTGGCGACTGTGGAAAGTGTGATCTCCTCCCCCTCCCAGCACACATTTGTGTGCATACTCACAGTCTTGCACACACAAACACACACAGGCACACTCTATCACAGTACATGAGGTGGCAGCAGCTGCTCCGGCATAGACTTTCACACAACATAAAGGGCTTTTTTGGTGTGGTCTGTGCATTATTTCCTGTTAAGCATGAGCTGAATCAGTGCCATGCTTTTCCATCTGAAACCTTTCTGAGGCTCAGGCTGTGTTAAGAGCAAACCCTCTCCCCTCCATGCCCACCCCATGGCCCTCTACTGAAGCCAGATCATAATCTGCTCATTTCATGAGGATTTTCAAACCGAATGGACTGGGCCATGTGAGAGATCACTGAAAGGAACAGACCAAGCAGAGGCTAAGAGACTCCACGCTAATCTGCTGAGTCATCTGAAAATGCACAGCTGCGGGAGCTCACGGTGCTTTAAAGTACTTTGGCAGGATGTTTGTTCAGGGGGCCTGTTCCTGCAGCCCTGCTGAATGTTTGGTTAGGAGGCATAATCATTTTTTGGACAGGACCTCCCAAATGTAAAGTGATAGATGCTAATGTGGAATATAATACAGAAGGTCCAGCTTGGATGTCATAAATAACAATAAATTGTTTAATCTTGCCGAGTTGTAAATCTATGATTGCCAGAGGTCTTTAGTTCACTGGAACATAGTATAGGGGCAGGGGCACTTAGCAAATAGGCAGTTATTATTTTCCAAACAGACAGAAACTGGTCTGATGGAATTTATCTAAAAAGGCATACACATGTATTGTAATTAATTGTGACAATTACTCAGAGAAAACACATGGCCCTAAAGAGGCTGAGGGGTTTTTCTGTTCTACCTATAAATGTATATGTATATTCACCTATATTCTACCTATGTATAAGTAAGAGAATGAGTTTTTGTTTTGGGGATATATATTTATACCTAACTATACAGATAGATATACACATACTTAATTTCTGTCTACCTATTAAGGTGCGGTGCCAGATGGAAATTATATTTAAACATTTAGATAGCTTATTCTATAGCATATGTGTGCATATAGCCCCCCCATAAAGCTTTGTCTCTTTTCTGGATATATTTAACAAGAGGCTAGAACAGAGTCCAAAATGTCAGAAATGTTTGAACATTCCATAGAAATGAAGGAGGTGTTTCCAAATGACCTATGTTTCTATGGCAATAAATAGAAATTGTGCTGCGTTGGAAGGGTCAGGAGTAAGGAATATAAAAAGTGTAAGTATGACTATTCCAGGCAGAAATCTACCCTGTAAGAACAGCTTTGTGCAGTGAGCTCAACAACATTGATCAGTTAGCAGTCCGGTTCAGTACAACATTGATCAGGTAGCAAGCCAGTTCGGCAGTGCCAGTCGGAGACACAGATGGGGACAATCAAAGAAGATGCAGGTAAGGACAAGGATGCAGACATGTACCTGTCACTACCATGGACTTCAGCAGCTTCTTAGTGAGCAGGTTTATGATCAAAGAAGAAAGACATCGTTGATATGTAAGCACGATGCAATTAATTATCTGTTTAGTTATTAGCAAACTACATCCAGTTTTTAGTTTTTAGGGTTTTTTTTCATTTTTCTTTTTTGAAACAGGTTCTTCTTCTGTCATCCAGGCTGGAGTGCAGAAGTTATCCAAGCTCACTGCAGCCTTAAATTCCTGGGCTCCGTGGATCCTCCAACCTCAGCCTCCCAAGAAGCAGGGACTACAGGTGCACGCCACCATGGCCAGCTAACTTTTCTTATCTTTTTGTAGAGATGAGGTCTTGCTGTATTGCACAGGCTTCTCTTGAGCTCCTGGCAGTGCAGATATTTCCATGTTTATATAGATGGTGGTGTAGATATTTCCTTGTTTATGTAGATGGCGGTGTAGATATTTCCATGTTTATAGAGATGGCGGTGTATATATTTCCATGTTTATAGAGATAGCGGTGTAGAAATTTCCATGTTTATAGAGATAGTGGTGTAGGTATTTCCATGTTTATAGAGATAGCGGAGTAGATATTTCCATGTTTATACAGATAGCGGTGTAGATATTTCCAAGTTTACACAGATTGCGGTGTTGATATTTCCATGTATATACAGATATCGGTGTAGACATTTCCATGTTTATACAGCTCGCGGTGCAGATATTTACATCTTTATACAGATGGCAGTGTAGATATTTCCAGGTTTATACAGATGGCGGTGTAGAGATTTCCATGTTTATGGAGATGGCAGGGTAGATATTTTCATGTTTATAGAGATGGCGGTGTAGATATTTCCATGTTTATAGAGATAGTGCGGTAGATATTTCCATGTTTATAGAGATGGCGGTGTAGATATTTCCATGTTTATAGAGATAGTGCGGTAGATATTTCCATGTTTATAGAGATGGCTGTGTAGATATTTCCATGTATATAGATGGCAGTGTAGATATTTCCGTGTTTATACATATGGTGGTGTAGATATTTCCATGTTTATACAGAAGACTGTGCAGGTATTTCCAAGTTTATACAGATGGCAGTGTAGATATTTCCATGTTTATAGAGATAGCCATGTAGATATTTCCATGTTTATACAGATAGGGGTGTAGAGATTTCCATGTTTATACTGATAGCGGTGTATATATTTCCATGTTTATAGAGATAGCGGTGTAGACATTTCCATGTTTGTACAGACAGCGGAGTAGATACTTGCATGTTTATACAGATAGCGGTGCAGATATTTCCATGTTTATACAGATCGTGGTGTAGATATTTCCATGTTTATACAGACGTTGGTGTAGATATTTCCATGTTTATACAGATACCGGAGTAGATATTTCCATGTTTATACAGGTAGCGGTGTAGATATTTCCATGTTTTTGGAGATGGCGGTGTATTTTCATGTTTATAGAGATTGCGGTGTAGGTATTTTCATGTTTATAGAGATAGCGGTGTAGTTATTTCCATGTGTATAGAGATAGCGGTGTAGATGTTTCCATGTTTATACTGATGGCTGTGTAGATATTTACATGTGTATACAGATGGCAGTGTAGATATTTCCATGTTTATAGAGATGGTGGTGTAGATATCTCCATGTTTATAGAGATAACTGTGTAGATATTTCCATGCTTATACAGATGGCGGTGTAGATATTTCCGTGTTTATAGAGATAGCTGTGTAGATATTTCCATGTTTATACAGATAGCGGTGCAGATATTTCCATGTTTATAGAGATAGCGGTGTAGATATTTCCATGTTTATACAGATAGCGGTGTTATATTTCCATGTTTATTCAGATGACAGTGTAGATATTTCCATGTTTATAAACAGGGCGGTGTAGATATTTCCATATTTATAGACATAGCCGTGTAGATATTTCCAGGTTTATACAGATGGCAGTGTAGATATTTCCTTGTTTATAAAGACGGTGGTGTAGATCTTTCCATGTATATACAGAAGACGGAGTAGTTATTTCCAAGTTTATACAGATGGCATTGTAGATATTTTCGTGTTTATAGAGATAGCGGTGTAGATATTTCCATGTTTATACAGATACCGGTGTAGATATTTCCATGTTTATACAGGTAGTGTTGTAGATATTTCCATGTTTATACAGATCGCGGTGTAGATATTTCCATCTTTTTACAGATGGCAGTGTAGATATTTCCATGTTTATACAAATAGCGGTGTAGATATTTCCATGTTTATGCAGATGGTGGTGTGGATATTTCCATGTTTATAGAGATGGAGGTGTAGGTATTTCCATGTTTATGGAGATAGTGATGTAGATATTTCCATGTTTATACAGGTAGCTGAGTAGATATTTCCATGTTTATGCAGATAGCGGTGTTGGCATTTCCATGTTTATACAGATAGAAGTGCAGATATTTCGATGCTTATGCAGATCGCGGTGTAGATATTTCCATCCTTATACAGATGGCAGTGTAGATATTTCCATGTTTATAGAGATAGCAGTGTAGATATTTCCATGTTTACACAGATGGCGGTGTAGATAGTTCCATGTTTATACAGATAGCAGTGTAGATATTTCCATGTTTATACACATGGCGGTGTAGATATTTCCATGTTTATACAGATAGCTGTGTAGATTTTTCCATGTTTATTCAGATAGCGGTTTAGATATTTCCATATTTATAGAGATGGCCGTGTAGATATTTCCAGGTTTATACAGATGGCAGTGTAGATATTGCCTTGTTTATAAAGACGGTTGTGTAGATATTTCCATGTATATACAGAAGACGGTGTAGTTATTTCCAAGTTTATACAGATGGCGGTGTAGATATTTCCATGTTTATAGAGATAGCCATGTAGATATTTCCATGTTTATACAGACAGCGGTGTAGACATTTCCATGTTTACAGAGATAGCGGTGTAGACATTTCCATATTTATACAGATAGGGGTGTAGATATTTCCATGTTGATGCAGATCGTGGTGTAGATATTTCCATGTTTATTCAGATACCGGTGTAGATATTTCCATGTTTATACAGGTAGCGTTGTAGATATTTCCATGTTTATACAGATCGCGGTATAGATATTTCCATATTTTTACAGATGGCGGTGTAGATATTTCCATGTTTATACAGATGGCGGTGGAGATATTTCCATGTTTATACAGATATCGGTGGAGATATTTCCATGTTTATACAGATAGCGGTGGAAATATTTACATGTTTATACAGATGGAGGTGTAGATATTTCCAAGTTTATGCAGATTGCGGTGGAGATATTTCCATGTTTATAGAGATAGCGGTGTAGATATTTCCATGTAGATACAGATAGCGGTGTAGATATTTACATGTTTATAGAGATAGCTTTTTAGATATTTCCTTATTTACACAGATAGCGGTGTTGATATTTCCATGTTTATTCAGATGGTGGTGTAGATATTTCCATGTTTATACAGATAGCGGTGTGGCTATTTCCATTTTGATACAGATGGCAGTGTAGATATTTCCATGTTTATACAGATGGAGGTGTAGATATTTCCATGTTTATACAGATGACTGTGTAGATAATTCCATGTTTTTACAGATGGCGGTGTAGATATTTCCATGTTTATACAGATAGCGGTGTGGCTGTTTCCATGTTTATGCAGATAGCGATGTAGTTATTTCCATGTTTACAGAGATGGCCGTGCAGATATTTCCATGTTTATACAGATGACTCTGTAGGTATTTCCATGTTTATACAGATGGCGGTGTAGATATTTCCATGTTTTTAAAGATAGCCATGTAGATATTTCCATGTTTATACAGATAGCGGTGTAGACATTTCCATGTTCATAGAGATAGCCTTGAAGTTATTTCCCTATTTATGCAGATAGCGGTGTTGATATTTCCATGTTTATACAGATAGCGGTGGAGATATTTCCATGGTTATACTGATAGCGGTGTAGGAATTTCCATGTTTATAGAGATAGCAGTGATGTTATTTCCATGTTTATACAGATGGCATTGTAGATATTTCCATGTTTATACAGATAATGGTGTAGATATTTCCATGTTTATACAGATGACTGTGTAGTTAATTCCACGTTTATAAATATGGCGGTGTAGATATTTCCATGTTTATACAGATAGCCATGTAGATATTTCCATGTTTATACAGATAGCGGTGTAGGTATTTCCATGTTTATACAGATGGCATTGTAGATATTTCCATGTTTATACAAAGAGTGGTGTGGATATTTCCATGTTTATACAGATGACTGTGTAGATAATTGCATGTTTATACAGATGGCGGTGGAGATATTTCCATGTTTATAGAGATAGCCATGTAGATATTTCCATGTTTATACAGAGAACGGTGTAGTTATTTTCATGTTTATAGAGATAGAGGTGTAGATATTTCCCTATTTGCACAGATTGCCGTGTAGATATTTCCATCTTCACACAGATAGCGGTGTACATATTTCCATGTTTACACAGACAGCTGTGTAGATATTTCCATGTTTACACAGATAGTGTTGTAGATATTTCCATGTTTATACAGATAGCGGAGTAGATATTTCCATGATTATAAAGATATCGGTGTAGATATTTCCATGTTTATACAGATAGCGGTGGAGATATTTCCATGTTTATACAGATAGCGCTGTAGATATTTCCATGTTTATACAGACAGCGTTGTAGATATTTCCATGTTTATACAGATAGCGGTGTAGATATTTCGATGTTTATTCAGATAGTGGTGGAGATATTTCCATGTTTATACAGATATCGGTGGAGATATTTACATGTTTATACAGATAGCGGTGGAAATATTTACATGTTTATACTGACGGAGGTGTTGATATTTCCAAGTTTATGCAGATTGCGGTGGAGATATTTCCATGTTTACAGAGATAGCGGTGTAGATATTTCCATGTAGATACAGATAGCAGTGTAGATATTTCCATGTTTATAGAGATAGCGGTGTAGATATTTACAAATTTATGCAGAGAGCGGTGTAGATATTTCCATGTTTATTCAGATGGCGGTGTAGATATTTCCATGTTTATACAGATAGCGTTGTGGTTATTTCCATTTTTATACAGATGGCAGTGTAGATATTTCCATGTCTATACAGATGGAGGTGTAGATATTTCCATGATTATACAGATGACTGTGTGGATATTTCCATTTCTTTACCGATGGCGATGTAGGTATTTCCATGTTTATACAGATAGCGGTGTGGCTGTTTCCATGTTTATGCAGATAGCGATGTAGTTATTTCCATGTTTATAGAGATGGCTGTGTAGATATTTCCATGTTTATAATGATGGAAGTGTTGTTATTTCCATGTTTATACAGATAGTGGTGCAGATATTTCCATGTTTATACAGATGACTGTGTAGGTATTTCCATGTTTATACAGATGGCGGTGTAGATAGTTTCATGTTTATAGAGATAGCCATGTAGATATTTGCATGTTTATACAGATAGCGGTGCAGACATTTCCATGCTCATAGAGGTAGCGGTGAAGTTATTTCGATATTTATACAGATAGCGGTGTAGATATTTCTAAGTTTATACAGATAGCGGTGTAGATATTTCCATGTTTGAACTGATAGTGGTGGAGATATTTCCATGTTTATACAGATAGCGGTGTAGGAATTTCCATGTTCATAGAGATAACGGTGATGTTATTTCCATGTTTATACAGATGGCATTGTAGATATTTCCATATTTATTCACACAGCGGTGTGGCTATTTCCATGTTTATACAGATAGCAATGTTAATATTTCCATGTTTATAGAGATGGCTGTGTATATATTTTCATGTTTATACAAATGGCAGTGTAGATATTTCCATGTTTATACAGATAGTGGTGTAGATATTTCCATGTTCATAGAGATGACTCTGTAGTTATCTCCATGTTTATACAGATGGCGGTGTAGATATTTCCATGTTTATACAGATAGCCATGTAGATATTTCCATGTTTATAGAGATAGCGGTGTAGACATTTCCACGTTTATAGAGATAGCGGTGTAGATATTACCATGTTTATAAAGATGGCTGTGTAGATATTTCCATGTGTATACTGATGGCAGTGTAGATATTTCCATGTTTATACAGATGGAGGTGTAGATATTTCCATGTTTATACAGATGACTGTGTAGTTATTTCCATGTTTTTACAGATGGTGGTGTAGATATTTCCATATTTATAGAGATAGCCATGTAGATATTTCCATGTTTATACAGATAGTGGTGTAGACATTTCCATGTTTATAGAGATAGCGGTGTAGATATTTCCATATTTATACAGATAGTGGTGTAGATATTTCCATGTTTATACAGATAGTGTTGGAGATATTTCCATGTTTATACAGATAGTGTTGGAGATATTTCCATGTTTATAGAGATGGCGGTGTAGATATTTCCAAGTTTATACAGATAGCGGTGTAGATATTTCCAAGCTTATACAGATAGCGGTGTAGATATTTCAATGTTTATACAGATTGCGGTGTAGGTTTTTCCATGCATATAGAGATAGCGGTGTAGATATTTCCATGTTTATACAGATGGCTGTGTGGATATTTCCATGTGTATACAGATGGCAGTGTAGATATTTCCAAGTTTATAGAGATGGAGGTGTAGATATTTCCATGTTTATAACCATGAATCTGTAGGAATTTCCATGTTTTTACGGATAGCGGAGTAGGAATTTCCATGTTTATAGAGATGAGTGAGTAGGTATTTCCATGTTTATACAGATGGCATTGTAGATATTTCCATGTTTATACAGATAGTGGTGTAGATATTTCCATGTTTATACCGATGACTGTGTAGGTATATCCACGTATATACAGATGGCAGTGTAGATATTTCCATGTTTATACAGATAGCGGTGTAGATATTTCCATGTTTATAGAGATGGCAGTGTAGACATTTCTATGTTTATACAGATGACTTTGTAGATGTTTCTGTGTTTATACAGATGACTGTGTAGGTAATTCTATGTTTATACCGATGGCGGTGTAGATATTTACATGTTTATAGAGATAGCTAAGTAGATATTTCCATATTTATTCACACAGCGGTGTGGCTATTTCCATGTTTATACAGATAGCGATGTAGATATTTCCATGTTTATAGAGATGGCTGTGTATATACTTACATGTTTATACACATGGCAGTGTAGATATTTCCATGTTTATACAGATAGTGGTGCAGATATTTCCATGTTCATACAGATGACTCTGTAGGTATTTCCATGTTTATACAGATGGCGGTGTAGATATTTCCATGTTTAAAGAGATAGCCATGTAGATATTAGCATGTTTATACAGATAGCGGTGTAGACATTTCCATGTTTATAGAGATAGCGGTGTAGATATTTCCATGTTTATACAGATAGCGGTGTAGATATTTCCAAGTTTATACAAATAGCGGTGTAGATATTTCCATGTTTATACAGATAGCGGTGTAGCTATTTCCATGTTTTTAGAGATAGCGGTGAAGATATTTCCATGTTTATAAAGATGGCATTGTAGATATTTCCATGTTCATAGAGATAGTGGTGTAGATATTTCCATGTTTATACAGATGACTGTGTAGTTAATTCCATGTTTATACAGATGGCGGTGTAGATATTTCCATTTTTATAGAGACAGCCATGTAGATATTTCCATCTTTATACAGATAGCGGTGTAGATATTTCCATGTTCATACAGATAGCGGTGTAGATATATCTATGTTTAAACAGACAGTGGTGTAGATATTTCCATGTTTATACAGATAGCGGTGTATATATTTACATGTTTATACAGATAGCGGTGTAGATATTTCCATGTTTACAGAGATAGAGGTGTAGATATATCCATATTTGCACAGACTGCTGTGTCGATATTTCCATCTTCACACAGATAGCGGTGTATATATTTCCATGTTTACACAGACATGTGTGTAGATATTTCCATGTTTACACAGATAGTGTTGTAGATAATTCCATGTTCATGCAGATAGCGGTGTAGGTATTTCCGTGTTTATAAAGATAGCGGAGTAGATACTTCCATGTTTATACAGATAGCGGTGGAGATATTTCCATTTTTAAACAGCGCTGCAGATGTTTCGATGTTTATACAGATAGCGGTGTAGATATTTCCATGTTTATACAGATAGCGGTGTAGGTATTTCCATGTTTATACAGATGGCATTGTAGATATTTCCATGTTTATTCAATTAGTGGTGTAGATATTTCCATGTTTATACAGATGACTGTGTAGTTAATTCCATGTTTATACAGATGGCGGTGGAGATATTTCCATGTTTATAGAGATAGCCATGTAGGTATTTCCATGTTTATACAGAGAACGGTGTAGATATTTCCATGTTTATAGAGTTAGAGGTGTAGATATTTCCCTATTTGCACAGATTGCCATGTAGATATTTCCAAATTCACACAGATAGCGGTGTACCTATTTCCATGTTTACACAGACAGCTGTGTAGTTATTTCCATGTTTACAAAGATAGTGTTGTAGATATTTCCATGTTTATACAGATAGCGGAGTAGATATTTCCATGTTTATAAAGATATCGGTGTAGATATTTCCATGTTTATACAGAAAGCGGTGTAGATATTTCCAAGTTTATACAGATAGCGCTGTAGATATTTCCATGTTTATACACACAGCGTTGTAGATATTTCCATGTTTATACAGATATCGGTGTAGATATTTCCATGTTTATTCAGATAGCGGTGGAGATATTTCCATGTTTATTCAGATATCGGTGGAGACATTTCCATGTTTATACAGATAGCGGTGGAAATATTTACATGTTTATTCAGACGAAGGTGTAGATATTTCCAAGTTTATGCAGATTGCGGTGGAGATATTTCCATGTTTATAGAGATAGCTTTGTAGATATTTCCATATTTATACAGATAGCGGTGTAGATATTTCCATGTTTATTCAGATGGCGGTGCAGATATTTCCATGTTTATACAGATAGCGGTGTGGTTATTTCCATTTTTATACGGATGGCAGTGTAGATATTTCCATGTTTATACAGATGGAGGTGTAGATATTTCCATGTTTATACAGATGACTGTGTGGATATTTCCATTTCTTTACCGATGGCGGTGTAGATATTTCCAAGTTTATACAGATAGCGGTGTGGCTGTTTCCATGCTTATGCAGATAGCAATGTAGAGATTTCCATGTTTATAGAGATGGCTGTGTAGGTATTTCCATGTTTATACTGATGGAGGTGTTGTTATTTCCATGTTTATACTGATATTGCTGCAGATATTACCATGTTTATACAGATGTCTGTGAAGGTATTTCCATGTTTATACAGATGGCGGAGTAGATAATTCCATGATTATAGAGATAGCCATGTAGATATTTGCATGTTTATACAGATAGCGGTGTAGACATTTCCATGTTCATAGAGATAGCGGTGAAGTTATTTCGATATTTATACAAATAGCGGTGTAGATATTTCTAAGTTTATACAGATAGCGGTGTAGATATTTCCCTGTTTATACAGATAGCGGTGTAGGAATTTCCATGTTTATAGAGATAACGGTGATGTTATTTCCATGTTTATACAGATAGTGGTGTAGATATTTCCATGTTTATACAGATAGTGCTGGAGATATTTGCATATTTATACAGATAGTGTTGGATATATTTCCATGTTTATAGAGATGGCGGTGTAGATATTTCCAAGTTTATACAGATAGCGGTGTAGATATTTCCAAGTTTACACAGATAGCGGTGTAGATATTTCCATGTTTATACAGATTGCGGTGTAGGATTTTCCATGTTTATAGAGAGAGCGGTGTAGATATTTCCATGTTTATACAGATGGCTGTGTAGATATTTCCGTGTGTATACAGATGGCAGTGTAGATACTTCCAAGTTTATACAGATGGAGGTGTAGGTATTTCCATGTTTATAACCATGACTGTGTAGGTATTTCCATGTTTTTACAGATAGCGGTGTAGGTATTTCCATGTTTATAGAGATGACTGAGTAGGTAATTCCATGTTTATACAGATGGCATTGTAGATATTTCCATGTTTATACAGATAGCGGTGTAGGTATTTCTTGTTTATAGAGATGTCTGTGTAGGTATTTCCACGTTTATACAGATGACGGTGTAGATATTTCCATGTTTATACAGATAGCGGTGTAGACATTTCCATGTTTATAGAGATAGCTGTGTAGTTATTTCCATGTTTATACAGATAGTGGTTGAGATATTTCCATGTTTATAGAGATAGCGGTGGAGATAGTTCCATGTTTATAGAGATGGCAGTGTAGACATTTCCTAGTTTATACACGTAGCAGTGTAGATATTTCCATGTTTATACAGATAGCGGTTGTGGATATTAACATGTTTATACTGATAGCGGTGTAGGTATTTCCATGTTTATAGAGATAGCGGTGTAGATATTTCCATGTTTATACAGATGGCTGTGTAGACATTTCCATGTGAATACAGATGGCAGTGTAGATATTTCCATGTTTATACAGATGACTGTGTACAGGTTTCCATGTTTTTACAGATGGCCGTGTAGACATTTCCTTGTTTACACAGATAGGGGTGTGGCTATTTCCATGTTTATGCAGATAGTGATGTAGATATTTCCATGTTTATAGAGATGGCTGTGTAGATATTTCCATGTTTATAGAGATGGCAGTGTAGACATTTCAATGTTTATACAGATGACTTTGTAGAGGTTTCTGTGTTTATACAGGTGACTGTGTAGGTATTTCTATGTTTATACCGATGGCGGTGTAGATATTTACATGTTTATAGAGATAGCTAAGTAGATATTTCCATATTTATTCACACAGCGGTGTGGCTATTTCCATGTTTACACAGATAGCGATGTAGATATTTCCATGTTTATAGAGATGGCTGTGTATATATTTACATGCTTATACACATGGCTGTGTAGATATTTCCATGTTTATACAGATAGTGGTGTAGATATTTCCATGTTCATACAGATGACTCTGTAGGTATTTCCATGTTTATACAGATGGCGGTGTAGATATTTCCATGTTTATAGAGATAGCCATGTAGATATTTCCATGTTTATACAGATAGCGGTGTAGACATTTCCATGTTTATAGAGATAGCGGTGTAGGTATTTCCATGTTTATACTGATTACAGTCTATATAATTCCAAGTTAATACAGATAGCTTTGTAGATATTTCCATGTTTACACAGATAGCGGTGTGGACATTTCCATGTTTATACAGATATTGGTGGAGATATTTCCATGTTTATTCTGATAGCGGTGTAGATATTTCCATGTTTATACAGATAGCGGTGTTGGTATTTCCATGTTTATAGAGATAACGAGGTAGATATTACCATGTTTATAAAGATGGCTGTGTAGATATTTCCATGTGTATACAGATGGCAGTGTAGATATTTCCATGTTTATACAGATGGAGGTGTAGATATTTCCATGTTTATACAGATGACTGTGTAGTTATTTCCACTTTTTTACAGATGGTGGTGTAGATATTTCCATGTGTATAGAGATAGCCATGGAGATATTTCCATGTTTATAGAGATAGCGGTGTAGACATTTCCATGTCTATAGAGATAGCGGTGTAGTTATTTCCATATTTATACAGATAGCGGTGTAGATATTTCCATGTTTATACAGATAGTGGTGGAGATATTTCCGTGTTTATAAAGATAGTGTTGGAGATATTTCCATGTTTATAGAGATGGCGGTGTAGATATTTCCAAGTTTATACAGGTGGCGGTGTAGATATTTCCAAGCTTATACAGGTAGCGGTGTAGATATTTCCAAGTTTATACAGATTTCGGTGTAGGTTTTTCCATGTTTATACAGATAGCGGTGTAGATATTGCCATGTTTATACAGATGGCTGTGTAGATATTTCCATGTGTATACAGATGGCAGTGTAGGTATTTCCATGTTTCTACAGATGTAGGTGTAGCTATTTCCATGTTTATACACATGACTGTGTAGATATTTCCATGTTTTTACAGATAGCTTTGTAGGTATTTCCATGTTTATAGAGATGACCGAGTAGGTATTTCCATGTTTATACAGATGGCAGTGTAGATATTTCCATGTTTATACAGATAGTGGTGTAGATATTTCCATGTTTATACAGATGACTCTGTAGGTATTTCCATGTTTATACAGATGGCGGTGTAGATATTTACATGTTTATACAGATAGCGGTGTAGACATTTCCATGTTTATAGAGATAGCGCTGTAGATATTTCCATGGTTACACAGATAGCGGTGTAGTTATTTCCAAGTTTATACAGATAGTGGTGGAGATATTTCCATGTTTAGATAGCGGTGGAGATATTTCCATGTTTATAGAGATGGCGGTGTAGACATTTCCAAGTTTATACAGGTTGCGGTGTAGATATTTCCATGTTTATACAAATAGCGTTGTAGATATTATCATGTTTATACACATAGCGGTGTAGGTATTTCCATGTTTATTGAGACAGCGGTGTAGATATTTCCATGTTTATACAGATGGCTGTGTAGATATTTCCATGTGAATTCAGATGGCAGTGTAGATATTTCCATGTTTATACAGATGGAGTTGTAGATATTTCCATGTTCATACTGATGACTGTGCAGATGTTTCCATGTTTTTACAGATGTCCGTGTAGTCATTTCCATGTTTATACAGATAGGGGTGTGGCTAATTCCATGTTTATGTAGATAGTGATGTATATATTTCCATGTTTACAGAGATGGCTGTGTTGATATTTCCATGTTTATAGAGATGGCAGTGTAGACATTTAAATGTTTATACAGATGACTTTGTAGATATTTCCAGGTTTATACAGATGACTGTGTAGGTATTTCCATGTTTATACCGATGGCGGTGTAGAGATTTACATGTTTATAGAGATAGCTAAGTAGATATTTCCATGTTTATACAGATATCGGTGTAGACATTTCCATGTTTATAGAGATTGCTGTGTATATATTTCCATATTTATTCACATAGCGTTGTGGCTGTTTCCATGTTTATACAGATAGTGATGTAGATATTTTCATGTTTGTAGAGATGGCTGTGTATATATTTACATGTTTATACACATGGCAGTGTAGATATTCCCATGTTTATACAGATAGTGGTGGAGATATTTCCATGTTTATACAGACGACAGTGTAGGTATTTCCATGTTTATACAGATGGACGTGTAGATATTTCCATGTTAATAGAGATAGCCATGTAGATGTTTCCGTGTTTATACAGATAGTGGTGTAGACATTTCCATGTTTATAGAGATAGTAGTGAAGATATTTCCATATTTATACAGGTAGCGGTGTAAATATTTCACGTTTATACAGATAGCGGTGCAGATATTTCCATGTTTATACAGAGAGCGGTGTAGCTATTTCCATGTTTTTCAGATAGCTGTGGAGATATTTCCATGTTTTTACAGATAGCGGTGTGTGTATTTCCATGTTTATAGAGATAGCGGTGAAGTTATTTCCAGGTTTATACAGATGGCATTGTAGATATTTCCAATTTTATAGGGATAGTCGTGTAGATATTTCCATGTTAATACAGATGACTGTGTAGCTAATTCCAAGTTTATACAGATGGCGGTATATATATTTCCATGTTTACAGAGATAGCCATGTAGATACTTCCATGTTTATGCAGATAGCGGTGTAGATATTTCCATGTTCTCAGAGATAGAGGTGTAGATATTTCCATATTTGCACAGATTGCCATGTAGATGTTATCATCTTCACACAGATAGCGGTGTACATATTTCCATGTTTACACAGACAGCTGTGTAGGTATTTCCATGTTTGCACAGAGAGTGTTGTAGACATTTCCATGTTTATACAGATAGCGGTGGAGATATTTCCATGTTTAAACAGATAGCGGTTGAGATATTTCCATGTTTATAGACATGGCCGTGTAGATATTTCCAAGTTTATACAGATAGCTGAGTAGATATTTCCATGTTTATGCAGATAGCGGTGTAGATATTTCCATGTGTATAAGGATGGCAGTGAAGATATTTCCATGTTTACACACATGGAGGTGCAGGTATTTCCATGTTTATACAGATGACTGTGTAGATATTTCCATGTTTTTATAGATGGCGGAGTAGATATTTCCATGTTTATACAGATAGCGGTGTGGCTATTTCCATGTTTATACAGCAAGTGATGTAGATATTTCCATGTTTATACAGATAGCGGTGTAGATATTTCCATATTTATACAGATAGCGGTGTAGATATATCCATGTTTATACAGACCGTGGTGTAGATATTTCCATGTTTATACAGATAGCAGTGTAGATATTGACATGTTTATACAGATAGCGGTGGAGATATTTCCATGTTTACAGAGATAGACGTGTAGAGATTTCCATATTTGCACAGATTGCGGTGTAGATATTTCCATCTTCACACAAATAGCGGTGTACATATTTCCATGTTTACACAGACAGCTGAATAGTTGTTTCCATGTTTACACAGATAGTGTTGTAGCTATTTCCATGTTTATACAGATAGCGGTGTAGATATTTCTTTGTTTAAAGATAGCGGTGTAGATATTTCCATGTTTATACAGATAGCGGTGGAGATATTTCCATGTTTATACAGATAGCGTTGTAGATATTTCCATGTTTATACAGATAACGGTGTAGATATTTCCATGTTTATACAGATAGCGGTGTGGCTATTTCCACTTTATACAGATGGCAGTGTAGATATTTCCATGTTTACACAGATGGAGGTGGAGATATTTCAATGTTTATACAGATGACTCTGTGGATATTTCCATGTTTTTACAGTTGGCGGTGTAGATATTTCCATGTTTATACAGACAGCGGTGTGGCTATTTCCATGTTTATGCAAAGAGCGATGTAGATATTTCCATGTTTATAGAGATGGCAGTGTAGATATTTCCATGTTTACACAGATCGCAGTGTAGATATTTCCATGTTTATACAGATAGTGGTGTAGACATTTCCATGGTTATAGAGATAGCGGTGAAGATATTTCCAAATTTACTCAGATAGCGGCGTAGTTATTTCCAAGTTTATGCAAATAGTGGTGTAGATATTTCCATGTTAGTACAGACAGCGTTGTAGATATTTCCATGTTTATACAGATAGCGGTGTGGCTATTTCCATGTTTGTAGAGATAGCGATGTAGATATTTCCATGTTTATAGAGATGGCAGTGTAGATATTTCCATATTTATACAGATAGCGGTGGAGATATTTCCATGTCTATGCAGATATCGTTAGAGATATTTCCATGTTTATACAAATAGCGGTGGAGATATTTACGTGTTTATACAGATGGTGGTGTTGATATTTTCAAATTTATGCAGATAGCGTTGGAGTTATTTCCAAGTTTATAGAGATAACGGTGTAGAGATTTCCATGTGGATACAGATAGCGGTGTAGATATTTCTATGTTTATAGAGATAGCGGTGTAGATATTCCCAAATTTATACAGATAGCGGTGTAGATATTTCCATGTTTATTCAGATGGCGGTGTAGACATTTCCATGTTTATACAGATAGCGGTGTAGCTATTTCCATTTTTATACAGATGGCAGTGTAGATATTTCCGTGTTTATAGAGATGGAGGTGTAGATATTTCCATGTTTATACAGATGGCTGTGTAGATATTTCCATGGTTACACAGATAATGCTGTAGATATTTCCATGTTAAATAGATGACGGTGTAGGTATCTCCATGTTTTTACTGATGGCGGTGTAGATATTTCCATGTTTATACACATAGCCATGTAGACATTTCCATGTTTATACAGATAGCGGTGTAGGCATTTCCTTGTTTATAGAGATAGCGCTGTGGATATTTCCAGGATTATATAGATAGCAGTTTAGGTATTTCCATGTTTATACAGATAGCGGTGGAGATATTTCCATGTTAATAGAGATGGCCGTGTAGATATTTCTAAGTTTATACAGATAGCGGTGTAGATATTTACATATTTATACAGATAGCGGTGGAGATATTTCCATGTTTATACAGATAGCGGTGTAGGTATTTCCATGTTTATACAGATAGTGGTGTAGATATATCCATGTTTATACAGATGACTGTGTAGTTAATTCCACGTTTATAAAGATTGCGGTGTAGATATTTCAATGTTTATTGAGATAGCCATGTAGAAATTTCCATGTTTATACAGATAGCGGTGTACATATTTCCATGTTTACAGTGATAGAGGTGTAGATATTTCCATATTTGCACATATTGCCGTGTATATATTTCCATCTTCACACAGATAGCAGTGTACATATTTCCATGTTTACACAGACAGCTGTGTAGATATTTCCATGTTTACACAGATAGTGTTGTAGATATTTCTATGTTTATATAGATAGCGGTGTAGATATATCCATGGTTATACACACCGTGGTGTAGATATTTCCATGTTTATACAGATAGCGGTGTAGATATTTTCATGTTTATACAGATGGCAGTGTAGATATTTCCGTGTTTATAGAGATGAAGGTGTAGATATTTCCATGTTTATGCAGTTGACTGTGTAGATATTTCCATGTTTTTACAGATGGCGGTGTAGATATTTCCATGTTTTTACAGATAGCTGTGTGGCTATTTCCATGTTTATGCAGATAGCGATGTAGATATTTCCAAGTTTATAGAGATGACTGTGTAGATATTTCCATTTTTATAGAGATGGCTGTGTAGATATTTCCATGTTTATACAGATAGTGGCTTTGATATTTCCATCTTTATACAGATGACAGTGTAATTATTTCCATGTTTATACAGATGGCAATGTAGATATTTCCATGTTTATAGAGATAGCCATGTAGATATTTCCATGTTTATACAGATAGTGGTGTAGACATTTCCATGTTTATAGAGATATCGGTGAAGATATTTCCATATTTATACAGATAGCGGTATAGATATTTCCAAGTTTATACAGATAGCGGTGTAGATATTTCCATGTTTATACAGATAGCGGTGTAGATATTTCCATGTTTATACAGAGAGTGGAGGAGATATTTCCATGTTTATACAGATAGCGGTGTAGGTATTTCCATGTTTATACAGATAGCGGTGGAGATATTTCCATGTTTATAGAGATGGCTGTGTAGATATTTCCATGTTTATACAGATGGCATTGTAGACATATCCATGTTTATACAGATAGCGGTGGAGACATTTCCATTTTTAAAAAGATAGCGCAGTAGATATTTCCATGTTTATACAGATAGCAGTTTAGATATTTCCATGTTTATACAGATAGCGGTGTAGATATTTCCATGTTAATACAGATAGCATTGGAGATATTTCCATGTTTATACAGATATCAGTGTAGATATTTCCATGTTTAAACAGATAGTGGTGTAGATATTTCCATGTTTACAGAGATAGAGGAGTAGATATTTCCATATTTGCACAGATTGCCGTGTAGATTCTTCCATCTTCACACAGATAGCGGTGTACATTTTTCCTTGTTTACACAGACAGCTGTGTAGATATTTCCATGTTTGCACAGATAGTGTTGTGGATATTTCCATGTTTATACAGATAGCGGTGTAGATATTTCCATGTTCATAAAGATAGCGGTGTAGATATTTCCATTTTTATACAGATGGCTTTGCAGATATTTCCATGTTTATATAGATAGCGGTGGAGATATTTCCATGTTTATACAGATAGCGGTGTAAATATTTCCATGTTTATACAGAGAATGGCGGAGATATTTCCATGTTTATACAGATAGCGGTGTAGATATTTCCATGTTTATACAGACAGCGGTGTGGATATTTCCATGTTTAAAAAGATAGCCGTGGAGATATTTCCATGTTTATACAGATAACGGTGGAGATATTTCCATGTATATGCAGATTGCGGTGGAGATATTACAATGTTTATAGAGATAGCGGTGTAGATATTTCCATGTAGATACAGATAGCGGTGTAGATATTTCCATGTTTATAGAGATAGCGGTGTAGATATTTCCATATTTATGCAGATAGCGGTGTAGATATTTCCATGTTTATTCAGATGGCGGTGTAGAAATTTCCATGTTTATACACATTGCGGTGTGGCTATTTCCATTTTTATGCAGATGGCAGTGTAGATATATCAATATTTTTAGAGTTGAAGGTGTAGATATTTCCATGTTTATACAGATGACTGTTTAGATATTTCCATGTTTTTACAGATGGCGGTGTAGATATTTCCATGTTTTTCAGATAGCAGTGTGGCTATTTCCATGTTTATGCAGATAGCGATGTAGATTTTTCCAAGTTTATAGAGATGACTGTGTAGATATTTCCATTTTTATAGAGATGGCTGTGTAGATATTTCCATGTTTATAGAGATAGTGGCTTTCATATTTCCATCTTTATACAGATGACAGTGTAATTATTTCCATGTTTATACAGATGGCGGTGTAGATATTTCCATGTTTATAGAGATAGCCATGTAGATATTTCCATGTTTATACAGATAGTGGTGTAGACATTTCCATGTTTATAGAGATATCGGTGAAGATATTTCCATATTTATACAGATAGCGGTATAGATATTTCCAAGTTTATACAGATAGCGGTGTAGATATTTCCATGTTTATACAGATAGCGGTGTAAATATTTCCATCTTTATACAGAGAGTGGCGGAGATATTTCCATGTTTATACAGATAGCGGTGTAGATATTTCCATGTTTATACAGACAGCGGTGGAGATATTTCCATGTTTATAGAGATGGCTGTGTAGATATTTCCATGTTTATACAGATGGCATTGTAGACATATCCATGTTTATACAGATAGCGGTGGAGACATTTCCATTTTTAAAAAGATAGCGCAGTAGATATTTCTATGTTTATACAGATAGCAGTTTAGATATTTCCATGTTTATACAGATAGCGGTGTAGATATTTCCATGTTAATACAGATAGCATTGGAGATATTTCCATGTTTATTCAGATATCAGTGTAGATATTTCCATGTTTATACAGATATTGGTGTAGTTATTTCCATGTTTACAGAGATAGAGGAGTAGATATTTCCATATTTGCACAGATTGCCGTGTAGATACTTCCATCTTCACACAGATAGCGTTGTACATATTTCCTTGTTTACACAGACAGCTGTGTAGATATTTCCATGTTTGCACAGACAGTGTTGTGGATATTTCCATGTTTATACAGATAGCGGTGTAGATATTTCCATGTTCATAAAGATAGCGGTGTAGATATTTCCATGTTTATACAGATAGCGGTGGAGATATTTACATGTTTATACAGATTGCGCTGTAGATATTTCCATGTTTATACACACAGCGGTGTAGATATTTCCATGTTTATACAGATAGCGGTGTCGATATTTCCATGTTTATAAAGATAGCGATGAATTTATTTTCATATTTATACAGATAGCGGTGTAGATATTTCCATGTTTACAAAGATAGTGTTGTAGATATTTCCATGTTTATACAGATAGCGGTGTAGAAATTTCCATGTTTATAAAGATAGCGGTGGAGATATTTCCATGTTTATACAGATATCGGTGGAGATATTTCCATGTTTATACAGATAGCGGTGGAAATATTTACATATTTATAGAGATGGAGGTGTAGATATTTCCAAGTATATGCAGATTGCGGTGGAGATATTCCATGTTTTTAGAGATAGCGGTGTAGATCTTTCCATGTAGATACAGTTAGCCGTGTAGATATTTCCATGTTTATAGAGATAGCCATGTAGATATTTCTATGTTTATACAGATAGCAGTGAAGACATTTCCATGTTTATAGAGATAGCGGTGAAGTTATTTCCCTATTTATACAGATAGCGGTGTAGATATTCCTAAGTTTATACAGATAGCGGTGTAGATATTTCCATATTAATACAGATAGCATTGGAGATATTTCTATGTTAATACAGATATCGGTGTAGATATTTCCATGTTTATACAGATATCGGTGTAGATATTTCCATGTTTACAGAGATAGAGGTGTAGATATTTCCATATTTGCACAGATTGCGGTGTAGATATTTCCATCTTCACACAGATAGCGGTGTACGTATTTCCATGTTTACGCAGACAGCTGTGTAGATATTTCCATGTTTACACAGATAGTGTGGTAGATATTTCCATGTTTATACAGATAGCGGTGTAGATATTTCCAAGTTTATACAGATAGCGGTGGAGGTATTTCCATGTTTATAGAGATAGCGCTGTAGATATTTCCCTGTTTATAAAGATAGCTGTGTAGATATTTCCACGTTTATACAAACAGCGGTGGAGATATTTCCACGTTTATACGGATAGCGGTGTAGGTATTTCCATGTTTATACAGATAGCGGTGGAGATATTTCCATGTTTATACAGATAGCGGTGGAGATATTTACTTGTTTATAGAGATGGCTGTGTAGATATTTCCAAGTTTATGCAGATAGCGTTGGAGATATTTCCATTATTATAGAGAGAGCGGTGTAGATATATCCATGTGTATACAGATAGCGGTGTAGATATTTCCATGTTTATAGAGATAGCCGTGAAGGTATTTTCATATTTATACAGATAGCGGTGTAGATATTTCAATGTTTATTCAGATGGCGGTGTTGATATTTCCATGTTTATACACATAGCGGTGTGGCTATTTCCATTGTTATACAGATGGCAGTGTAGATATTTCCATGTTTACACAGATAGTGTTGTGGATATTTTCATTTTTATAGAGATAGCGGTGTAGATATTTCCAGGTTTATACAGATATCGGTGGAGATATTTCCATGTTTGTAGAGATAGCCGTGTAGATATTTCCATATTTATGCAGATAGCGGTGTAGATATTTCCATGTTTATTCAGATGGCAGTGTATTTATTTCCATGTTTATACTGATTGCGGTGTGGCTATTTCCATTTTTATACAGATGGCAGTGTAGATATATCCATGTTTATACACATGGAACTGTAGATATTTCCATGTTTATACAGATGACTGTGTAGATATTTCCATGTTTTTACAGATGGCGGTGTAGGTCTTTACATGTTTTTACAGATAGCGGTGTGGCTATTTCCATGTTTATGCAGATAGCGATGTAGATATTTCCAAGTTTATAGAGATGTCTGTGTAGATATTTCCATGTTTATAGTGATGGCTCTGTAGATATTTCCATGTTTATACAGATAGTGGTGTAGATATTTCCATGTTTATACAGATGACAGTGTAGTTATTTCCATGTTTATACAGATGGCGGTGTAGATATTTCCATGTTTACAGAGATAGCCATGTAGATATTTACATGTTTATACAGATAGTGGTGTAGACATTTCCATGTTTATAGAGATATCAGTGAAGATATTTCCATATTTATACAGATAGCGGTGTACATATTTCCAATTTTATTCTCATAGTGGTGTAGATATTTCCATGTATATACAGATAGCGGTGTAGATATTTCCATGTTTATAGAGATAGCGGTGAAGTTATTTCCATGTTTATACAGATGACTGTGTGGATATTTCCATGTGTATACAGATGGCAGTGTAGATATTTCCATGTTTATACAGATGGAGGTGTAGATATATCCGTTTTTCTACAGATGACTGTGTAGATATTTCCATGTTTTTACAGATGGCATTGTAGATATTTCCATGTTCATAGAGATAGTGGTGTAGATATTTCCATGTTTCTACAGATGACTTTGTAGTTAATTCCATGTTTCTACAGATGGCGGTGTAGATATTTCCATGTTTTTAGAGATAGCCATGTAGATATTTCCAAGTTTATACAGATAGCGGTGGAGTTATTTCCATGTTTATACAGATGACTGTGTAGTTAATTCCATGTTTATAAAGATGGCGGTGTAGGTATTTCCATGTTTATAGAGATAGCCTTGTAGATATTTCCATGTTTATACAGATAGCGGTGTAGATATTTCCATGTTTACAGAGATAGAGGAGTAGATATTTCCATATTTGCACAGATTGCCGTGTAGATATTTCCATCTTCACACAGATAGCGGTGTACATATTTCCATGTTTACACAGACAGCTGTGTAGATATTTCCAGGTTTACACAGATACTGTTGTGGATATTTCTATGTCTATAAATATAGCGGTGTAGATATTTCCATGTTCATAAAGATAGTGGTGTAGATATTTCCAAGTTTATACAGATAGCGGTGTAGATATATCCGTGTTTATACAGACTGTGTTGTAGATATTTCCATGTTTATACAGATAGCGGTGTAGATATTTTCATGTTTATACAGATAGCGGTGTAGATATTTCCATGTTTACAGAGATAGAGTTGTAGATATTTCCATATTTGCCCAGATTGCAGTGTAGATATTTCCATCTTCACACAGATAGCGTTGTACATATTTCCATGTTTACACAGACAGCTGTGTAGGTATTTCCATGTTTACACAGATAGTGTTGTAGATATTTTCATTTTTATACAGATAGCGGTGCAGACATTTCCATGTTTATACAGATAGCGGTGTAGATATTTCCATGTTTATAAAGATAGCGGTGTAGATATTTCCATGTTTATACAGATAGCGGTGGAGATATTTCCATGTTTATAAAGATAGCGCTGTAGATATTTCCATGTTTGTACAGACAGCGTTGTAGATATTTCCATGTTTATACAGATAGCGGTGTAGATATTTCCATGTTTATACAGATAGCGGTGGAGATATTTCCATGTTTATACAGATATCGGTGGAGATATTTCCATGTTTGTACAGATAGCGGTGGAAATATTTACATGTTTATACAGATGGCGGTGTAGATATTTCCAGGTTTAGTCAGATTGCAGTGGACATATTTCCATGTTTATAGGGATAACGGTGTAGATATTTCCATGTATATACAGAAAGCGGTGTAGATATTTCCATGTTTATAGAGATAGCTTTGTAGGTATTTCCATATTTATGCAGATAGCGGTGAAGATATTTTCATGCTTATTCAGATGGCGGTGTAGATACTTCCATGTTTCTACAGTTAGCGTTGTGGCTATTTCCATTTTTATACAGATGGCAGTGTAGATATTTCCATGTTTATGCAGATGGAGTTGCAGATATTTCCATGTTTATACAGATGACTGTGTATATATTTCCATCTTTTTACAGATGGCGAAGTAGATATTTCCATGTTTATACAGATAGCGGTGTGGCTGTTTCCATGTTTATGCAGATAGCGATGTAGATATTTCCATGTTTATAGAGATGGCTGTGTAGATATTTCCATGTTTCTACAGATGGCAGTGTTGATATTTCCATGTTTATACAGATAGTGGTGCAGATATTTCCATGTTTATACAGATGACTTTGTAGGTATTTCCATGTTTATTCAGATGGAGGTGTAGATATTTCCATGTTTATAGAGATAGCAATGTAGATATTTCCATGTTTATACAGATAGCGGTGGAGATATTTCCATGTTTATAGCGAGAGCGGTGAACTTGTTTCCATATTTATACAGATAGCGGTGTAGATATTTCCATGTTTATACAGATAGCGGTGTAGATATTTCCATGTTTACAGAGATAGAGGTGTAGGTATTTCCATATTTGCACAGATTGCGGTGTAGATATTTCCATCTTCACACGGATAGCGGTGTATATATTTCCATGTTTACACAGACAGCTGTGTAGATATTTCCATGTTTACACAGATAGTGTTGTAGATATTTCCATGTTTATACAGATAGCGGTGGAGAGAGTTCCATGTTTATGTCGATAGCGGTGGAGATATTTCCATGTTTATACAGATAGCTGTGTAGGTATTTCCATGTTTATACAGAGAGCGGTGTAGATATTACCATGTTTATACAGATAGCGTTGGAGATATTTCCATGTTCATACAGATAGTGGTGGAGATATTTCCATGTTTATACAGATGGCTGTGGAGATATTTCCAAGTTTATGCAGATAGAGGTGGAGATATTTCCATTATTATAGAGATAGCGGTGTAGATATTTCCATGTGGATACAGATAGCGGTGTAGATATTTCCATGTTTATAGAGATAGCGGTGAAGATATTTTCATATTTATAGAGATAGCGGTGTAGATATTTCCATGTTTATACAGATGGCGGTGTAGGTATTTCCATGTTTTTACAGATGACTTTGTAGATATTTCCATGTTTTTACAGATGGCGGTGTGGCTGTTTCCATGTTTATGCAGATAGCGATGTAGATATTTCCATGTTTATAGAGATAGCTTTGTAGATATTTCCATATTTATGCAGATAGTGGTGTAGATATATTCATGTTTATTCAGATGGCCGTGTAGATAATTCCATGTTTCTACAGACAGCGTTGTGGCTATTTCCATTTTTATACAGATGGCAGTGTAGTTATTTCCATGTTTATACAGATGGAGGTGTAGATATTTCCATGTTTACAGATGACTCTGTAGATATATCCATCTTTTTACAGATGGCGAAGTAGATATTTCCATGTTTATACAGAGAGCGGTGTGGCTGTTTCCATGTTTATGCAGATAGCGATGGAGATATTTCCATGTGTATAGAGATGGCTGTGTAGATATTTCCATGTTTATACAGATGGCAGTGTTGATATTTCCATGTTTATACAGATAGTTGTGCAGATATTTCCATGTTTATACAGATGACTTTGTAGGTATTTCCATGTTTATACAGATGGAGGTGTAGATATTTCCATGTTTATAGAGATAGCCATGTAGATATTTCCATGTTTATACAGATAGCGGTGTAGATATTTACATGTTTATACAGATTGCGGTGTAGATATTTCCATGTTTACAGAGATAGAAATGTAGATATTTCCATATTTGCACAGATTGCGGTGTAGATATTTCCATCTTCAAACGCATAGCGGTGTATATATTTCCATGTTTACACAGACAGCTGTGTAGATATTTCCATGTTTACACAGATAGTGTTGTAGATATTTCCATGTTTATAGAGATAGCGGTGGAGAGAGTTCCATGTTTATACAGATAGCGGTGGAGATATTTCCATGTTTATACAGATAGCGGTGTAGATATTTCCATGTTCATACAGATAGCGGTGTAGATATTTCCATGTTTATACAGATAGCGTTGGAGATATTTCCATGTTCATACAGATAGTGGTGGAGATATTTCCATGTTTATACAGATGGCTGTGGAGATATTTCCAAGTTTATGCAGATAGCGGTGGAGATATTTCCATTATTATAGAGATAGTGGTGTAGATATTTCCATGTGGATACAGATAGCGGTGTAGATATTTCCATGTTTTTAGAGAGAGTGGTGAAGTTATTTTCATAGTTATATAGATAGCGGTGTAGATATTTCCATGTTTACAAAGATAGTGTTGTAGATATTTCCATGTTTATACAGATAGCGGTGTAGATATTTCCATGTTTATAAAGATAGCGGTGGAGATATTTCCATGTTAATACAGATATCGGTGGAGATATTTCCATGTTTATACAGAGAGCGGTGGAAATATTTACAAGTTTATACAGATGGAGGTGTAGATATTTCCAAGTTTATGCAGATTGCGGTGGAGATATTTCCATGTTTATAGAGATAGCGGTGTAGATATTTCCATGTAGATACAGATAGCCCTGTAGATATTTCCATGTTTATAGAGATAGCCATGAAGATATTTCCATGTTTATACAGATAGCGGTGAAGACATTTCCATGTTTATAGATATAGCGGTGAAGTTATTTCCCTATTTATAAAGATAGCGGTGTAAATATTTCTAAGTTTATACAGATTGCCGTGTAGATACTTCCATTTTTATACAGATAGCGGTGGAGATATTTCCAGGTTTATACAGATAGCGGTGTAGGTATTTCCATGTTTATAGAGATAGCGGTGATGTTATTTCCATGTTTATACAGATGGCATTGTAGATATTTCAATGTTTATACAGATAGTGGTGTAGATATTTCCATGTTTATACAGATGACTGTGTAGTTAATTCCATGTTTATAAAGATGGCGGTGTAGATATTTCCATGTTTATAGAGATAGCCTTGTAGATATTTCCATGTTTATACAGATAGCGGTGTAGATATTTCCATGTTTACAGAGATAGAGGAGTAGATATTTCCATATTTGCACTGATTGCCGTGTAGATATTTCCATCTTCACACAGATAGCAGTGTACATATTTCCATGTTTACACAGACAGCTGTGTAGATATTTCCAGGTTTACACAGATACTGTTGTGGATATTTCTATGTCTATAAATATAGCGGTGTAGATATTTCCATGTTCATAAAGATAGCGGTGTAGATATTTCCATGTTTATACAGATAGCGGTGTAGATATTTCCATGTTTATACTGATAGCGCTGTAGATATTTCCATGTTTATAAAGACAGCAGTGTAGATATTTCCATGTTTATACAGATAGCGGTGTAGATATTTCCATGTTTATACAGATAGCGGTGTACGTACTTCCATGTTTATAGAGATAGCGGTGTAGATATTTACATGCTTATACAGATGGCTGTGTAGGTATTTCCATGTTTATACAGATTGCAGTGAAGGTATTTCCATGTTTATAAAGATGGAGGTGTAGATATTTCCATGTTTAGACAGATGACTGTGTAGATATTTCCAAGTTTATACAGATAGCGGTGTAGATATATCCATGTTTAAACAGACTGTGTTGTAGATATTTCCATGTTTATACAGATAGCGGTGTAGATATTTTCATGTTTATACAGATAACGGTGTAGATATTTCCATGTTTACAGAGATAGAGTTGTAGATATTTCCATATTTGCCCAGATTGCGGTGTAGATATTTCCATCTTCACACAGATAGCGTTGTACATATTTCCATGTTTACACAGACAGCTGTGTAGATATTTCCATGTTTACACAGATAGTGTTGTAGATATTTTCATTTTTATACAGATAGCGGTGCAGACATTTCCATGTTTATACAGATAGCAGTGTAGATATTTCCATGTTTATAAAGATAGCGGTGTAGATATTTCCATGTTTATACAGATAGCGGTGGAGATATTTCCATGTTTATAAAGATAGCGCTGTAGATATTTCCATGTTTGTACAGACAGCGTTGTAGATATTTCCATGTTTATACAGATAGCGGTGTAGATATTTCCATGTTTATACAGATAGCGGTGGAGATATTTCCATGTTTATACAGATATCGGTGGAGATATTTCCATGTTTGTACAGATAGCGGTGGAAATATTTACATGTTTATACAGATGGCGGTGTAGATATTTCCAAGTTTAGTCAGATTGCAGTGGACATATTTCCATGTTTATAGGGATAACGGTGTAGATATTTCCATGTATAAACAGAAAGCGGTGTAGATATTTCCATGTTTATAGAGATAGCTTTGTAGGTATTTCCATGTTTATGCAGATAGCGGTGTAGATATTTTCATGCTTATTCAGATGGCGGTGTAGATATTTCCATGTTTCTACAGATAGCGTTGTGGCTATTTCCATTTTTATACAGATGGCAGTGTAGATATTTCCATGTTTATGCAGATGGAGTTGCAGATATTTCCATGTTTATACAGATGACTGTGTATATATTTCCATCTTTTTACAGATGGCGAAGTAGATATTTCCATGTTTATACAGATAGCGGTGTGGCTGTTTCCATGTTTATGCAGATAGCGATGTAGATATTTCCATGTTTATAGAGATGGCTGTGTAGATATTTCCATGTTTATACAGATGGCAGTGTTGATATTTCCATGTTTATACAGATAGTGGTGCAGATATTTACATGTTTATACAGATGACTTTGTAGGTATTTCCATGTTTATTCAGATGGATGTGTAGATATTTCCATGTTTATAGAGATAGCAATGTAGATATTTCCATGTTTATACAGATAGCGGTGGAGATATTTCCATGTTTATAGCGAGAGCGGTGAAGTTGTTTCCATATTTATACAGATAGCGGTGTAGATATTTCCATGTTTATACAGATAGCGGTGTAGATATTTCCATGTTTACAGAGATAGAGGTGTAGGTATTTCCATATTTGCACAGATTGCGGTGTAGATATTTCCATCTTCACACGGATAGCGGTGTATATATTTCCATGTTTACACAAACAGCTGTGTAGATATTTCCATGTTTACACAGATAGTGTTGTAGATATTTCCATGTTAATACAGATAGCGGTGGAGAGAGTTCCATGTTTATATCGATAGCGGTGGAGATATTTCCATGTTTATACAGATAGCGGTGTAGGTATTTCCATGTTTATACAGAGAGCGGTGTAGATATTACCATGTTTATACAGATAGCGTTGGAGATATTTCCATGTTCATACAGATAGTGGTGGAGATATTTCCATGTTTATACAGATGGCTGTGGAGATATTTCCAAGTTTATGCAGATAGCGGTGGAGATATTTCCATTATTATAGAGATAGCGGTGTAGATATTTCCATGTGGATACAGATAGCGGAGTAGATATTTCCATGTTTATAGAGATAGCGGTGAAGATATTTTCATATTTATACAGATAGCGGTGTAGATATTTCCATGTTTACAAAGATAGTGTTGTAGATATTTCCATGTTTATACAGATGGCGGTGTAGATATTTCCATGTTTATAGAGATAGCGGAGGAGATATTTCCATTTTTATACAGATATCGGCGGAGATATTTCCATGTTTATACAGATAGCGGTGTGGCTATTTCCATTTTTATACAGATGGCAGTGTAGATATTTCCATGTTTATACAGATGGCGGTGTAGATATTTCCATGTTTATACAGATGACTCTGTAGATATTTCCATGTTTTTACAGATGGCGGTGTGGCTGTTTCCATGTTTATGCAGATAGCGATGTAGATATTTCCATGTTTATAGAGATGGCTGTGTAGATATTTCTATGTTTATACAGATGGCAGTGTTGATATTTCCATGTTTATACAGATATTGGTGCAGATATATCCATTTTTCTACATATGACTGTGTAGGTATTTCCATGTTTATATAGATGGCGGTGCAGATATTTCCATGTTCATTGAGATAGCCATGTAGATATTTCCATGTTTATACAGATAGCGGTGTAGACATTTCCATGTTTATAGTGATAGCAGTGAAGTTATTTCTCTATTTATACAGATGGCGGTGTAAACATATCTAAGTTTATACAGATAGCGGTGTAGATATTTCCATGTTTATACAGACAGCGGTGGAGATATTTCCATGTATATACAGATAGCGCTGTTGATATTTCCATGTTTATACAGACAGAGGTGTAGATATTTCCATGTTTATACAGATAGCGCTGTAGATATTTCCAAGTTTGCAGATTGCGGTGGAGGTATTACCGTGTTTATAGAAATAGCGGTGTAGATATTTCCATGTTGATACAGATAGCGGTGTAGATATTTCCATGTTCATAGAGATAGCGTTGTAGATATTTCCATATTTATGCAGATAGCGGTGTAGACATTTCCATGTTTATTCAGATGGCGGTGTAGATATTTCCGTGTTTATACAGATTTCTGTGTGGCTATTTCCATTTTTATACAGATGGCTGTGTAGATATATCCATGTTTATACACAAGGAGGTGTAGATATTTCCATATTTATACAGATGACTGTGTAGATATATCCATGTTTATACACAAGGAGGTGTAGATATTTCCATATTTATACAGATGACTGTGTAGATATTTCCATGTTTTTACAGATAGCGTTGTGGCTATTTCCATGTTTATGCAGATAGCGATGTAGATATTTCCAAGTTTATAGAGATGTCTGTGTAGGTATTTCCATGTTTATAGAGATGTCTGTGTAGATATTTCCATGTGTATACAGATAGTGGTGTAGATATTTCCATGTTTATACAGATGACAGTGTAGTTATTTCCATGTTTATACAGATGGTTGTGTAGATATTTCCATGTTTATAGAGATAGCCATGTAGATATTTCCATGTTTATACAGATAGTGGTGTAGACATTTCCATGTTGATAGAGATATCGGTGAAGATATTTCCATGTTTATACAGATAGCGTTGTAGATATTTCCAAGTTTATAAAGATAGCGGTGTAGATATTTCCATGTTTATACAGATAGCGGTGTAGATATTTCCATGTTTATACCGAGAGAGGTGGAGATATTTCCATGTTTATGCAGATATCGGTGTAGCTATTTCCATGTTTATAGAGATAGCGGTGAAGATATTTCCATGCATATAGAGTTGGCATTTTAGATATTTCCATGTTCATAGAGATGGTGTTGTAGATATTTCCATGTTTATACAGATGACTGTGTAGATATTTCCATGTTTTTACAGATGGCTGTGTGGCTGTTTCCATGTTTATGCAGATAGCGATGTAGATATTTCCATGTTTATAGAGATGGCTGTGTAGGTATTTCCATGTTTATACAGATGGCAGTGTTGATATTTCCATGTATATACAGATAGTGGTGCAGATATTTCCATTTTCATACAGATGACTGTGTAGGTATTTCCATGTTTATACAGATGGCGGTTTAGATATTTCCATGTTTATTGAGATAGCCATGTAGGTATTTCCATGTTTATACAGATAGCGGTTTAGACATTTCCATGTTTAAAGAGATAGCGGTGAAGTTACTTCCCTATTTATACAGATAGCGGTGTATATATTTCAAAGTTTATACACATAGCGGTGTAGATATTTCCATTTTTATACAGATAGCGGTGGAGATATTTCATTGTTTATACAGATAGTGGTGTAGGTATTTCCATGTTTACAGAGATAGCGGTGATGTTATTTCCATGTTTATACAGATGGCATTGTAGATATATCCATGTTTATACAGATAGTGGTGTAGATATTTCCATGTTTATGCAGATGACTCTGTAGTTAATTCCATGTTTATAAACATGGCGGTGTAGGTATTTCCATGTTTATAGAGATAGCCATGTAGATATTTCCATGTTTATACAGATAGCGGTGTAGATATTTCCATGTTTACAGAGATAGAGGAGTCGATATTTCCATATTTGCACAGATTGCCCTGTAGATATTTCCATCTTCACACAGTTAGTGGTGTACATATTTCCATGTTTACACAGACAGCTGTGTAGATATTTCCATGTTCATACAGATAGCGGTGTAGATGTTTCCATGTTCATAAAGATAGCAGTGTAGATATTTCTATGTTTATACAGATAGCAGTGGAGTTATTTCCATGTTTATACAGATAGCGGTGCAGATATTTCCATGTTTATACAAATAGCGGTGGAGATATTTTCATGTTTATACATATAACGGTGTAGATATTTCCATGTTTAGAAAGATAGCGGTGGAGATATTTCCATGTTTATACAGATATCGGTGGAGATATTCCCAAGATTATGCAGATTGTGTGGAGATATTACCATGTTTATAGAGATAGCGGTGTAGATATTTCCATGTAGATACAGATAGCGGTGTAGATATTTCCATGTTTATAGAGATAGCGGTGTAGTTATTTCCATATTTATGCAGATAGCGGTGTACATATTTCCATGTTTATTCAGATGGTGGTGTAGATATTTCCATGTTTATACAGATTGTGGTGTGGCTATTTCCATTTTTATACAGATGGCAGTGTAGATATATCCATGATTACACACATGGAGGTGTAGATATTTCCATGTTTATACAGATGACTGTGTAGATATTTCCATGTTTCTACAGATGGCGGTGTAGATATTTCCATGTTTTTACAGATAGCGGTGTGGCTAATTCCATGTTTATGCAGATAGCGATGCAGATATTTCCACGTTTATAGAGATGTCTGTGTAGATATTTCAATGTTTATTGAAATGACTTTGTAGATATTTCCATGTTTATACAGATAGTGGTGTAGATATTTCCATGTTTATACAGAGTGTTGTGTAGGCATTTCCATGTTTATAGTAATATCGGTGCAGATATTTCCATATTTATACAGATGGCGGTGTAGATACTTCCAAGTTTATAGAGATAGCGGTGTAGATATATCCATGTTTATACAGATAGCGGTGTAGATATTTCCATGTTTATACAGAGAGTGGTGGATATATTTCCATATTTATACAGATAGCGGTGTAGCTATTTCCATGTTTATAGAGATAGTGGTGAAGTTATTTCCATGTTTATACAGATGGCATTGTAGATAGTTCCATGTTCATTGAGATAGAGGTGTAGATATATCCATATTTGCACAGATTGCGGTGTCGATATTTCCATCTTCACACAGATAGCGGTGTATATATTTCCATGTTTACACAGACAGGTGTGTAGATATTTCCATGTTTACACAGATAGTGTAGTAGATATTTCCATGTTCATGCAGATAGCGGTGTAGATATTTCCATGCTTATAAAGATAGTGGAGTAGATACTTCCATATTTATAGAGATAGCAGTGGAGAAGTTTCCATTTTTGTACTGATAGCTCTATAGATATTTCCATGTTTATGCAGATAGTGGTGTAGATATTTCCATGTTAATACAGACACCATTGGAGATATTTCCATGTTTATACAGATATCGGTGTAGATATTTCCATGTTTATACAGATAGCGGTGTAGATATTTCCATGTTTACACAGATAGAGGTGTAGATATTTCCAAATTTGCACAGATTTCGGTGGAGGTATTTCCATCTTCACACAGATAACGGTGTACATATTCCCATGTTAACACAGACAGCTGTGTAGATATTTCCATGTTTACAGATAGTGTTGTAGATATTTCCATGTTTATACGGATAGCGGTGTAGATATTTCCATGTTTATAAAGATAGCGGTGTAGATATTTCCATGTTTATACAGATAGCGGTAGAGATATTTCCATGTTTATACAGATAGTGCTGTAGATATTTCCATGTTTATACAGACAGCGGTGTAGATATTTCCATGTTTATACAGAGAGTGGTGGAGATATTTCCATGTTTATACAGATATCGGTGCAGCTATTTCCATGTTTATAGAGATAGCGGTGAAGATATTTCCATGTTTATACAGATGGCATTGTAGATATTTCCATGTTCGTAGAGATAGTGGTGTAGATATTTCCATGTTTATATAGATGACTGTGTAGTTAATTCCATGTTTATACAGATGGCGGTGTAGATATTTCCACATTTATAGAGATAGCCATGTAGTTATTTCCAAGTTTATACAGATAGCGGTGTAGATATTTACATGTTTATACAGATAGCGGTGTAGATATATCCATGTTTATACAGATGACTGTGTAGTTAATTCCATGTTTACACAGATGGCGGTGTAGGTATTTCCATGTTTATAGAGATAGCCATGTAGATATTTCCATGTTTATGCAGAGAGCGGTGTCGATATTTCCATGTTTACAGAGATAAAGGTGTAGATATTTCCATATTTGCACAGATTGCCGTGTAGATATTTCCATCTTCACACAGATAACGGTGTACATATTTCCATGTTAACACAGACAGCTGTGTAGATATTTCCATGTTTACTCAGATTGCAGTGTAGATATTTCCAAGTTTATACAGATAGCGGTGGAGATATTTCCATGTTTATACAGATAGCGCTGTAGATATTTCCCTGTTAATGCAGATAGCGGTGTAGATATTTCCATGTTTATACAGATAGCGGCGTAAATATTTCCATGTTTTTACAGATAGCGTTGGAGATATTTCCATGTTTATACAGATAGTGGTGCAGATATTTCCATGTTTATACAGATGACTTTGTAGGTATTTCCATGTTTATTCAGATGGAGGTGTAGATATTTCCATGTTTATTGAGATAGCCATGTAGGTATTTCCATGTTTATACAGATAGCGGTTTAGACATTTCCATGTTTAAAGAGATAGCGGTGAAGTTACTTCCCTATTTATACAGATAGCGGTGTAGATATTTCAAAGTTTATACACATAGCGGTGTAGATATTTCCATTTTTATACAGATAGCGGTGGAGATATTTCATTGTTTATACAGATAGTGGTGTAGGTATTTCCATGTTTACAGAGATAGCGGTGATGTTATTTCCATGTTTATACAGATGGCATTGTAGATATATCCATGTTTATACAGATAGTGGTGTAGATATTTCCATGTTTATGCAGATGACTCTGTAGTTAATTCCATGTTTATAAACATGGCGGTGTAGATATTTCCATGTTTATAGAGATAGCCATGTAGATATTTCCATGTTTATACAGATAGCGGTGTAGATATTTCCATGTTTACAGAGATAGAGGAGTCGATATTTCCATATTTGCACAGATTGCCCTGTAGATATTTCCATCTTCACACAGTTAGTGGTGTACATATTTCCATGTTTACACAGACAGCTGTGTAGATATTTCCATGTTCATACAGATAGCGGTGTAGATATTTCCATGTTCATAAAGATAGCAGTGTAGATATTTCTATGTTTATACAGATAGCAGTGGAGTTATTTCCATGTTTATACAGATAGCGGTGCAGATATTTCCATGTTTATACAAATAGCGGTGGAGATATTTTCATGTTTATACATATAACGGTGTAGATATTTCCATGTTTAGAAAGATAGCGGTGGAGATATTTCCATGTTTATACAGATATCGGTGGAGATATTCCCAAGTTTATGCAGATTGTGTGGAGATATTACCATGTTTATAGAGATAGCGGTGTAGATATTTCCATGTAGATACAGATAGCGGTGTAGATATTTCCATGTTTATAGAGATAGCGGTGTAGTTATTTCCATATTTATGCAGATAGCGGTGTACATATTTCCATGTTTATTCAGATGGTGGTGTAGATATTTCCATGTTTATACAGATTGTGGTGTGGCTATTTCCATTTTTATACAGATGGCAGTGTAGATATATCCATGATTACACACATGGAGGTGTAGATATTTCCATGTTTATACAGATGACTGTGTAGATATTTCCATGTTTCTACAGATGGCGGTGTAGATATTTCCATGTTTTTACAGATAGCGGTGTGGCTAATTCCATGTTTATGCAGATAGCGATGCAGATATTTCCACGTTTATAGAGATGTCTGTGTAGATATTTCAATGTTTATTGAAATGACTGTAGATATTTCCATGTTTATACAGATAGTGGTGTAGATATTTCCATGTTTATACAGAGTGTTGTGTAGGCATTTCCATGTTTATAGTAATATCGGTGCAGATATTTCCATATTTATACAGATGGCGGTGTAGATACTTCCAAGTTTATAGAGATAGCGGTGTAGATATATCCATGTTTATACAGATAGCGGTGTAGATATTTCCATGTTTATACAGAGAGTGGTGGATATATTTCCATATTTATACAGATAGCGGTGTAGCTATTTCCATGTTTATAGAGATAGTGGTGAAGTTATTTCCATGTTTATACAGATGGCATTGTAGATAGTTCCATGTTCATTGAGATAGAGGTGTAGATATATCCATATTTGCACAGATTGCGGTGTCGATATTTCCATCTTCACACAGATAGCGGTGTATATATTTCCATGTTTACACAGACAGGTGTGTAGATATTTCCATGTTTACACAGATAGTGTAGTAGATATTTCCATGTTCATGCAGATAGCGGTGTAGATATTTCCATGCTTATAAAGATAGTGGAGTAGATACTTCCATATTTATAGAGATAGCAGTGGAGAAGTTTCCATTTTTGTACTGATAGCTCTATAGATATTTCCATGTTTATGCAGATAGTGGTGTAGATATTTCCATGTTAATACAGACACCATTGGAGATATTTCCATGTTTATACAGATATCGGTGTAGATATTTCCATGTTTATACAGATAGCGGTGTAGATATTTCCATGTTTACACAGATAGAGGTGTAGATATTTCCAAATTTGCACAGATTTCGGTGGAGGTATTTCCATCTTCACACAGATAACGGTGTACATATTCCCATGTTAACACAGACAGCTGTGTAGATATTTCCATGTTTACAGATAGTGTTGTAGATATTTCCATGTTTATACGGATAGCGGTGTAGATATTTCCATGTTTATAAAGATAGCGGTGTAGATATTTCCATGTTTATACAGATAGCGGTAGAGATATTTCCATGTTTATACAGATAGTGCTGTAGATATTTCCATGTTTATACAGACAGCGGTGTAGATATTTCCATGTTTATACAGAGAGTGGTGGAGATATTTCCATGTTTATACAGATATCGGTGCAGCTATTTCCATGTTTACAGAGATAGCGGTGAAGATATTTCCATGTTTATACAGATGGCATTGTAGATATTTCCATGTTCGTAGAGATAGTGGTGTAGATATTTCCATGTTTATATAGATGACTGTGTAGTTAATTCCATGTTTATACAGATGGCGGTGTAGATATTTCCACATTTATAGAGATAGCCATGTAGTTATTTCCAAGTTTATACAGATAGCGGTGTAGATATTTACATGTTTATACAGATAGCGGTGTAGATATATCCATGTTTATACAGATGACTGTGTAGTTAATTCCATGTTTACACAGATGGCGGTGTAGGTATTTCCATGTTTATAGAGATAGCCATGTAGATATTTCCATGTTTATGCAGAGAGCGGTGTCGATATTTCCATGTTTACAGAGATAAAGGTGTAGATATTTCCATATTTGCACAGATTGCCGTGTAGATATTTCCATCTTCACACAGATAACGGTGTACATATTTCCATGTTAACACAGACAGCTGTGTAGATATTTCCATGTTTACTCAGATTGCAGTGTAGATATTTCCAAGTTTATACAGATAGCGGTGGAGATATTTCCATGTTTATACAGATAGCGCTGTAGATATTTCCCTGTTAATGCAGATAGCGGTGTAGATATTTCCATGTTTATACAGATAGCGGCGTAAATATTTCCATGTTTTTACAGATAGCGTTGGAGATATTTCCATGTTTATACAGATAGTGGTGCAGATATTTCCATGTTTATACAGATGACTTTGTAGGTATTTCCATGTTTATTCAGATGGAGGTGTAGATATTTCCATGTTTATTGAGATAGCCATGTAGGTATTTCCATGTTTATACAGATAGCGGTTTAGACATTTCCATGTTTAAAGAGATAGCGGTGAAGTTACTTCCCTATTTATACAGATAGCGGTGTAGATATTTCAAAGTTTATACACATAGCGGTGTAGATATTTCCATTTTTATACAGATAGCGGTGGAGATATTTCATTGTTTATACAGATAGTGGTGTAGGTATTTCCATGTTTACAGAGATAGCGGTGATGTTATTTCCATGTTTATACAGATGGCATTGTAGATATATCCATGTTTATACAGATAGTGGTGTAGATATTTCCATGTTTATGCAGATGACTCTGTAGTTAATTCCATGTTTATAAACATGGCGGTGTAGATATTTCCATGTTTATAGAGATAGCCATGTAGATATTTCCATGTTTATACAGATAGCGGTGTAGATATTTCCATGTTTACAGAGATAGAGGAGTCGATATTTCCATATTTGCACAGATTGCCCTGTAGATATTTCCATCTTCACACAGTTAGTGGTGTACATATTTCCATGTTTACACAGACAGCTGTGTAGATATTTCCATGTTCATACAGATAGCGGTGTAGATATTTCCATGTTCATAAAGATAGCAGTGTAGATATTTCTATGTTTATACAGATAGCAGTGGAGTTATTTCCATGTTTATACAGATAGCGGTGCAGATATTTCCATGTTTATACAAATAGCGGTGGAGATATTTTCATGTTTATACATATAACGGTGTAGATATTTCCATGTTTAGAAAGATAGCGGTGGAGATATTTCCATGTTTATACAGATATCGGTGGAGATATTCCCAAGTTTATGCAGATTGTGTGGAGATATTACCATGTTTATAGAGATAGCGGTGTAGATATTTCCATGTAGATACAGATAGCGGTGTAGATATTTCCATGTTTATAGAGATAGCGGTGTAGTTATTTCCATATTTATGCAGATAGCGGTGTACATATTTCCATGTTTATTCAGATGGTGGTGTAGATATTTCCATGTTTATACAGATTGTGGTGTGGCTATTTCCATTTTTATACAGATGGCAGTGTAGATATATCCATGATTACACACATGGAGGTGTAGATATTTCCATGTTTATACAGATGACTGTGTAGATATTTCCATGTTTCTACAGATGGCGGTGTAGATATTTCCATGTTTTTACAGATAGCGGTGTGGCTAATTCCATGTTTATGCAGATAGCGATGCAGATATTTCCACGTTTATAGAGATGTCTGTGTAGATATTTCAATGTTTATTGAAATGACTTTGTAGATATTTCCATGTTTATACAGATAGTGGTGTAGATATTTCCATGTTTATACAGAGTGTTGTGTAGGCATTTCCATGTTTATAGTAATATCGGTGCAGATATTTCCATATTTATACAGATGGCGGTGTAGATACTTCCAAGTTTATAGAGATAGCGGTGTAGATATATCCATGTTTATACAGATAGCGGTGTAGATATTTCCATGTTTATACAGAGAGTGGTGGATATATTTCCATATTTATACAGATAGCGGTGTAGCTATTTCCATGTTTATAGAGATAGTGGTGAAGTTATTTCCATGTTTATACAGATGGCATTGTAGATAGTTCCATGTTCATTGAGATAGAGGTGTAGATATATCCATATTTGCACAGATTGCGGTGTCGATATTTCCATCTTCACACAGATAGCGGTGTATATATTTCCATGTTTACACAGACAGGTGTGTAGATATTTCCATGTTTACACAGATAGTGTAGTAGATATTTCCATGTTCATGCAGATAGCGGTGTAGATATTTCCATGCTTATAAAGATAGTGGAGTAGATACTTCCATATTTATAGAGATAGCAGTGGAGAAGTTTCCATTTTTGTACTGATAGCTCTATAGATATTTCCATGTTTATGCAGATAGTGGTGTAGATATTTCCATGTTAATACAGACACCATTGGAGATATTTCCATGTTTATACAGATATCGGTGTAGATATTTCCATGTTTATACAGATAGCGGTGTAGATATTTCCATGTTTACACAGATAGAGGTGTAGATATTTCCAAATTTGCACAGATTTCGGTGGAGGTATTTCCATCTTCACACAGATAACGGTGTACATATTCCCATGTTAACACAGACAGCTGTGTAGATATTTCCATGTTTACAGATAGTGTTGTAGATATTTCCATGTTTATACGGATAGCGGTGTAGATATTTCCATGTTTATAAAGATAGCGGTGTAGATATTTCCATGTTTATACAGATAGCGGTAGAGATATTTCCATGTTTATACAGATAGTGCTGTAGATATTTCCATGTTTATACAGACAGCGGTGTAGATATTTCCATGTTTATACAGAGAGTGGTGGAGATATTTCCATGTTTATACAGATATCGGTGCAGCTATTTCCATGTTTACAGAGATAGCGGTGAAGATATTTCCATGTTTATACAGATGGCATTGTAGATATTTCCATGTTCGTAGAGATAGTGGTGTAGATATTTCCATGTTTATATAGATGACTGTGTAGTTAATTCCATGTTTATACAGATGGCGGTGTAGATATTTCCACATTTATAGAGATAGCCATGTAGTTATTTCCAAGTTTATACAGATAGCGGTGTAGATATTTACCTGTTTATACAGATAGCGGTGTAGATATATCCATGTTTATACAGATGACTGTGTAGTTAATTCCATGTTTACACAGATGGCGGTGTAGGTATTTCCATGTTTATAGAGATAGCCATGTAGATATTTCCATGTTTATGCAGAGAGCGGTGTCGATATTTCCATGTTTACAGAGATAAAGGTGTAGATATTTCCATATTTGCACAGATTGCCGTGTAGATATTTCCATCTTCACACAGATAACGGTGTACATATTTCCATGTTAACACAGACAGCTGTGTAGATATTTCCATGTTTACTCAGATTGCAGTGTAGATATTTCCAAGTTTATACAGATAGCGGTGGAGATATTTCCATGTTTATACAGATAGCGCTGTAGATATTTCCCTGTTAATGCAGATAGCGGTGTAGATATTTCCATGTTTATACAGATAGTGGCGTAAATATTTCCATGTTTTTACAGATAGCGTTGGAGATATTTCCATGTTTATACAGATAGTGGTGCAGATATTTCCATGTTTATACAGATGACTTTGTAGGTATTTCCATGTTTATTCAGATGGAGGTGTAGATATTTCCATGTTTATTGAGATAGCCATGTAGGTATTTCCATGTTTATACAGATAGCGGTTTAGACATTTCCATGTTTAAAGAGATAGCGGTGAAGTTACTTCCCTATTTATACAGATAGCGGTGTAGATATTTCAAAGTTTATACACATAGCGGTGTAGATATTTCCATTTTTATACAGATAGCGGTGGAGATATTTCATTGTTTATACAGATAGTGGTGTAGGTATTTCCATGTTTACAGAGATAGCGGTGATGTTATTTCCATGTTTATACAGATGGCATTGTAGATATATCCATGTTTATACAGATAGTGGTGTAGATATTTCCATGTTTATGCAGATGACTCTGTAGTTAATTCCATGTTTATAAACATGGCGGTGTAGATATTTCCATGTTTATAGAGATAGCCATGTAGATATTTCCATGTTTATACAGATAGCGGTGTAGATATTTCCATGTTTACAGAGATAGAGGAGTCGATATTTCCATATTTGCACAGATTGCCCTGTAGATATTTCCATCTTCACACAGTTAGTGGTGTACATATTTCCATGTTTACACAGACAGCTGTGTAGATATTTCCATGTTCATACAGATAGCGGTGTAGATATTTCCATGTTCATAAAGATAGCAGTGTAGATATTTCTATGTTTATACAGATAGCAGTGGAGTTATTTCCATGTTTATACAGATAGCGGTGCAGATATTTCCATGTTTATACAAATAGCGGTGGAGATATTTTCATGTTTATACATATAACGGTGTAGATATTTCCATGTTTAGAAAGATAGCGGTGGAGATATTTCCATGTTTATACAGATATCGGTGGAGATATTCCCAAGTTTATGCAGATTGTGTGGAGATATTACCATGTTTATAGAGATAGCGGTGTAGATATTTCCATGTAGATACAGATAGCGGTGTAGATATTTCCATGTTTATAGAGATAGCGGTGTAGTTATTTCCATATTTATGCAGATAGCGGTGTACATATTTCCATGTTTATTCAGATGGTGGTGTAGATATTTCCATGTTTATACAGATTGTGGTGTGGCTATTTCCATTTTTATACAGATGGCAGTGTAGATATATCCATGATTACACACATGGAGGTGTAGATATTTCCATGTTTATACAGATGACTGTGTAGATATTTCCATGTTTCTACAGATGGCGGTGTAGATATTTCCATGTTTTTACAGATAGCGGTGTGGCTAATTCCATGTTTATGCAGATAGCGATGCAGATATTTCCACGTTTATAGAGATGTCTGTGTAGATAATTCAATGTTTATTGAAATGACTTTGTAGATATTTCCATGTTTATACAGATAGTGGTGTAGATATTTCCATGTTTATACAGAGTGTTGTGTAGGCATTTCCATGTTTATAGTAATATCGGTGCAGATATTTCCATATTTATACAGATGGCGGTGTAGATACTTCCAAGTTTATAGAGATAGCGGTGTAGATATATCCATGTTTATACAGATAGCGGTGTAGATATTTCCATGTTTATACAGAGAGTGGTGGATATATTTCCATATTTATACAGATAGCGGTGTAGCTATTTCCATGTTTATAGAGATAGTGGTGAAGTTATTTCCATGTTTATACAGATGGCATTGTAGATAGTTCCATGTTCATTGAGATAGAGGTGTAGATATATCCATATTTGCACAGATTGCGGTGTCGATATTTCCATCTTCACACAGATAGCGGTGTATATATTTCCATGTTTACACAGACAGGTGTGTAGATATTTCCATGTTTACACAGATAGTGTAGTAGATATTTCCATGTTCATGCAGATAGCGGTGTAGATATTTCCATGCTTATAAAGATAGTGGAGTAGATACTTCCATATTTATAGAGATAGCAGTGGAGAAGTTTCCATTTTTGTACTGATAGCTCTATAGATATTTCCATGTTTATGCAGATAGTGGTGTAGATATTTCCATGTTAATACAGACACCATTGGAGATATTTCCATGTTTATACAGATATCGGTGTAGATATTTCCATGTTTATACAGATAGCGCTGTAGATATTTCCATGTTTACACAGATAGAGGTGTAGATATTTCCAAATTTGCACAGATTTCGGTGGAGGTATTTCCATCTTCACACAGATAACGGTGTACATATTCCCATGTTAACACAGACAGCTGTGTAGATATTTCCATGTTTACAGATAGTGTTGTAGATATTTCCATGTTTATACGGATAGCGGTGTAGATATTTCCATGTTTATAAAGATAGCGGTGTAGATATTTCCATGTTTATACAGATAGCGGTAGAGATATTTCCATGTTTATACAGATAGTGCTGTAGATATTTCCATGTTTATACAGACAGCGGTGTAGATATTTCCATGTTTATACAGAGAGTGGTGGAGATATTTCCATGTTTATACAGATATCGGTGCAGCTATTTCCATGTTTATAGAGATAGCGGTGAAGATATTTCCATGTTTATACAGATGGCATTGTAGATATTTCCATGTTCGTAGAGATAGTGGTGTAGATATTTCCATGTTTATATAGATGACTGTGTAGTTAATTCCATGTTTATACAGATGGCGGTGTAGATATTTCCACATTTATAGAGATAGCCATGTAGTTATTTCCAAGTTTATACAGATAGCGGTGTAGATATTTACATGTTTATACAGATAGCGGTGTAGATATATCCATGTTTATACAGATGACTGTGTAGTTAATTCCATGTTTACACAGATGGCGGTGTAGGTATTTCCATGTTTATAGAGATAGCCATGTAGATATTTCCATGTTTATGCAGAGAGCGGTGTCGATATTTCCATGTTTACAGAGATAAAGGTGTAGATATTTCCATATTTGCACAGATTGCCGTGTAGATATTTCCATCTTCACACAGATAACGGTGTACATATTTCCATGTTAACACAGACAGCTGTGTAGATATTTCCATGTTTACTCAGATTGCAGTGTAGATATTTCCAAGTTTATACAGATAGCGGTGGAGATATTTCCATGTTTATACAGATAGCGCTGTAGATATTTCCCTGTTAATGCAGATAGCGGTGTAGATATTTCCATGTTTATACAGATAGCGGCGTAAATATTTCCATGTTTTTACAGATAGCGTTGGAGATATTTCCATGTTTATACAGATAGTGGTGCAGATATTTCCATGTTTATACAGATGACTTTGTAGGTATTTCCATGTTTATTCAGATGGAGGTGTAGATATTTCCATGTTTATTGAGATAGCCATGTAGGTATTTCCATGTTTATACAGATAGCGGTTTAGACATTTCCATGTTTAAAGAGATAGCGGTGAAGTTACTTCCCTATTTATACAGATAGCGGTGTAGATATTTCAAAGTTTATACACATAGCGGTGTAGATATTTCCATTTTTATACAGATAGCGGTGGAGATATTTCATTGTTTATACAGATAGTGGTGTAGGTATTTCCATGTTTACAGAGATAGCGGTGATGTTATTTCCATGTTTATACAGATGGCATTGTAGATATATCCATGTTTATACAGATAGTGGTGTAGATATTTCCATGTTTATGCAGATGACTCTGTAGTTAATTCCATGTTTATAAACATGGCGGTGTAGATATTTCCATGTTTATAGAGATAGCCATGTAGATATTTCCATGTTTATACAGATAGCGGTGTAGATATTTCCATGTTTACAGAGATAGAGGAGTCGATATTTCCATATTTGCACAGATTGCCCTGTAGATATTTCCATCTTCACACAGTTAGTGGTGTACATATTTCCATGTTTACACAGACAGCTGTGTAGATATTTCCATGTTCATACAGATAGCGGTGTAGATATTTCCATGTTCATAAAGATAGCAGTGTAGATATTTCTATGTTTATACAGATAGCAGTGGAGTTATTTCCATGTTTATACAGATAGCGGTGCAGATATTTCCATGTTTATACAAATAGCGGTGGAGATATTTTCATGTTTATACATATAACGGTGTAGATATTTCCATGTTTAGAAAGATAGCGGTGGAGATATTTCCATGTTTATACAGATATCGGTGGAGATATTCCCAAGTTTATGCAGATTGTGTGGAGATATTACCATGTTTATAGAGATAGCGGTGTAGATATTTCCATGTAGATACAGATAGCGGTGTAGATATTTCCATGTTTATAGAGATAGCGGTGTAGTTATTTCCATATTTATGCAGATAGCGGTGTACATATTTCCATGTTTATTCAGATGGTGGTGTAGATATTTCCATGTTTATACAGATTGTGGTGTGGCTATTTCCATTTTTATACAGATGGCAGTGTAGATATATCCATGATTACACACATGGAGGTGTAGATATTTCCATGTTTATACAGATGACTGTGTAGATATTTCCATGTTTCTACAGATGGCGGTGTAGATATTTCCATGTTTTTACAGATAGCGGTGTGGCTAATTCCATGTTTATGCAGATAGCGATGCAGATATTTCCACGTTTATAGAGATGTCTGTGTAGATATTTCAATGTTTATTGAAATGACTTTGTAGATATTTCCATGTTTATACAGATAGTGGTGTAGATATTTCCATGTTTATACAGAGTGTTGTGTAGGCATTTCCATGTTTATAGTAATATCGGTGCAGATATTTCCATATTTATACAGATGGCGGTGTAGATACTTCCAAGTTTATAGAGATAGCGGTGTAGATATATCCATGTTTATACAGATAGCGGTGTAGATATTTCCATGTTTATACAGAGAGTGGTGGATATATTTCCATATTTATACAGATAGCGGTGTAGCTATTTCCATGTTTATAGAGATAGTGGTGAAGTTATTTCCATGTTTATACAGATGGCATTGTAGATAGTTCCATGTTCATTGAGATAGAGGTGTAGATATATCCATATTTGCACAGATTGCGGTGTCGATATTTCCATCTTCACACAGATAGCGGTGTATATATTTCCATGTTTACACAGACAGGTTTGTAGATATTTCCATGTTTACACAGATAGTGTAGTAGATATTTCCATGTTCATGCAGATAGCGGTGTAAATATTTCCATGCTTATAAAGATAGTGGAGTAGATACTTCCATATTTATAGAGATAGCAGTGGAGAAGTTTCCATTTTTGTACTGATAGCTCTATAGATATTTCCATGTTTATGCAGATAGTGGTGTAGATATTTCCATGTTAATACAGACACCATTGGAGATATTTCCATGTTTATACAGATATCGGTGTAGATATTTCCATGTTTATACAGATAGCGGTGTAGATATTTCCATGTTTACACAGATAGAGGTGTAGATATTTCCAAATTTGCACAGATTTCGGTGGAGGTATTTCCATCTTCACACAGATAACGGTGTACATATTCCCATGTTAACACAGACAGCTGTGTAGATATTTCCATGTTTACACAGATAGTGTTGTAGATATTTCCATGTTTATACGGATAGCGGTGTAGATATTTCCATGTTTATAAAGATAGCGGTGTAGATATTTCCATGTTTATACAGATAGCGGTAGAGATATTTCCATGTTTATACAGATAGCGCTGTAGATATTTCCATGTTTATACAGACAGCGGTGTAGATATTTCCATGTTTATACAGAGAGTGGTGGAGATATTTCCATGTTTATACAGATATCGGTGCAGCTATTTCCATGTTTATAGAGATAGCGGTGAAGATATTTCCATGTTTATACAGATGGCATTGTAGATATTTCCATGTTCGTAGAGATAGTGGTGTAGATATTTCCATGTTTATATAGATGACTGTGTAGTTAATTCCATGTTTATACAGATGGCGGTGTAGATATTTCCACATTTATAGAGATAGCCATGTAGTTATTTCCAAGTTTATACAGATAGCGGTGTAGATATTTACATGTTTATACAGATAGCGGTGTAGATATATCCATGTTTATACAGATGACTGTGTAGTTAATTCCATGTTTACACAGATGGCGGTGTAGGTATTTCCATGTTTATAGAGATAGCCATGTAGATATTTCCATGTTTATGCAGAGAGCGGTGTCGATATTTCCATGTTTACAGAGATAAAGGTGTAGATATTTCCATATTTGCACAGATTGCCGTGTAGATATTTCCATCTTCACACAGATAACGGTGTACATATTTCCATGTTAACACAGACAGCTGTGTAGATATTTCCATGTTTACTCAGATTGCAGTGTAGATATTTCCAAGTTTATACAGATAGCGGTGGAGATATTTCCATGTTTATACAGATAGCGCTGTAGATATTTCCCTGTTAATGCAGATAGCGGTGTAGATATTTCCATGTTTATACAGATAGCGGCGTAAATATTTCCATGTTTTTACAGATAGCGTTGGAGATATTTCCATGTTTATACAGATAGTGGTGCAGATATTTCCATGTTTATACAGATGACTTTGTAGGTATTTCCATGTTTATTCAGATGGAGGTGTAGATATTTCCATGTTTATTGAGATAGCCATGTAGGTATTTCCATGTTTATACAGATAGCGGTTTAGACATTTCCATGTTTAAAGAGATAGCGGTGAAGTTACTTCCCTATTTATACAGATAGCGGTGTAGATATTTCAAAGTTTATACACATAGCGGTGTAGATATTTCCATGTTTATAGAGATAGCGGTGTAGATATTTCCATGTTTATACCGAGAGAGGTGGAGATATTTCCATGTTTATGCAGATATCGGTGTAGCTATTTCCATGTTTATAGAGATAGCGGTGAAGATATTTCCATGCATATACAGATGGCATTTTAGATATTTCCATGTTCATAGAGATGGTGTTGTAGATATTTCCATGTTTATACAGATGACTGTGTAGATATTTCCATGTTTTTACAGATGGCTGTGTGGCTGTTTCCATGTTTATGCAGATAGCGATGTAGATATTTCCATGTTTATAGAGATGGCTGTGTAGATATTTCCATGTTTATACAGATGGCAGTGTTGCTATTTCCATGTATATACAGATAGTGGTGCAGATATTTCCATTTTCATACAGATGACTGTGTAGGTATTTCCATGTTTATACAGATGGCGGTTTAGATATTTCCATGTTTATTGAGATAGCCATGTAGGTATTTCCATGTTTATACAGATAGCGGTTTAGACATTTCCATGTTTAAAGAGATAGCGGTGAAGTTACTTCCCTATTTATACAGATAGCGGTGTAGATATTTCGAAGTTTATACACATAGCGGTGTAGATATTTCCATTTTTATACAGATAGCGGTGGAGATATTTCATTGTTTATACAGGTAGTGGTGTAGGTATTTCCATGTTTACAGAGATAGCGGTGATGTTATTTCCATGTTTATACAGATGGCATTGTAGATATATCCATGTTTATACAGATAGTGGTGTAGATATTTCCATGTTTATGCAGATGACTCTGTAGTTAATTCCATGTTTATAAACATGGCGGTGTAGATATTTCCATGTTTATAGAGATAGCCATGTAGATATTTCCATGTTTATACAGATAGCGGTGTAGATATTTCCATGTTTACAGAGATAGAGGAGTCGATATTTCCATATTTGCACAGATTGCCCTGTAGATATTTCCATCTTCACACAGTTAGTGGTGTACATATTTCCATGTTTACACAGACAGCTGTGTAGATATTTCCATGTTCATACAGATAGCGGTGTAGATATTTCCATGTTCATAAAGATAGCAGTGTAGATATTTCTATGTTTATACAGATAGCAGTGGAGTTATTTCCATGTTTATACAGATAGCGGTGCAGATATTTCCATGTTTATACAAATAGCGGTGGAGATATTTTCATGTTTATACATATAACGGTGTAGATATTTCCATGTTTAGAAAGATAGCGGTGGAGATATTTCCATGTTTATACAGATATCGGTGGAGATATTCCCAAGTTTATGCAGATTGTGTGGAGATATTACCATGTTTATAGAGATAGCGGTGTAGATATTTCCATGTAGATACAGATAGCGGTGTAGATATTTCCATGTTTATAGAGATAGCGGTGTAGTTGTTTCCATATTTATGCAGATAGCGGTGTACATATTTCCATGTTTATTCAGATGGTGGTGTAGATATTTCCATGTTTATACAGATTGTGGTGTGGCTATTTCCATTTTTATACAGATGGCAGTGTAGATATATCCATGATTACACACATGGAGGTGTAGATATTTCCATGTTTATACAGATGACTGTGTAGATATTTCCATGTTTCTACAGATGGCGGTGTAGATATTTCCATGTTTTTACAGATAGCGGTGTGGCTAATTCCATGTTTATGCAGATAGCGATGCAGATATTTCCACGTTTATAGAGATGTCTGTGTAGATATTTCAATGTTTATTGAAATGACTTTGTAGATATTTCCATGTTTATACAGATAGTGGTGTAGATATTTCCATGTTTATACAGAGTGTTGTGTAGGCATTTCCATGTTTATAGTAATATCGGTGCAGATATTTCCATATTTATACAGATGGCGGTGTAGATACTTCCAAGTTTATAGAGATAGCGGTGTAGATATATCCATGTTTATACAGATAGCGGTGTAGATATTTCCATGTTTATACAGAGAGTGGTGGATATATTTCCATATTTATACAGATAGCGGTGTAGCTATTTCCATGTTTATAGAGATAGTGGTGAAGTTATTTCCATGTTTATACAGATGGCATTGTAGATAGTTCCATGTTCATTGAGATAGAGGTGTAGATATATCCATATTTGCACAGATTGCGGTGTCGATATTTCCATCTTCACACAGATAGCGGTGTATATATTTCCATGTTTACACAGACAGGTGTGTAGATATTTCCATGTTTACACAGATAGTGTAGTAGATATTTCCATGTTCATGCAGATAGCGGTGTAGATATTTCCATGCTTATAAAGATAGTGGAGTAGATACTTCCATATTTATAGAGATAGCAGTGGAGAAGTTTCCATTTTTGTACTGATAGCTCTATAGATATTTCCATGTTTATGCAGATAGTGGTGTAGATATTTCCATGTTAATACAGACACCATTGGAGATATTTCCATGTTTATACAGATATCGGTGTAGATATTTCCATGTTTATACAGATAGCGGTGTAGATATTTCCATGTTTACACAGATAGAGGTGTAGATATTTCCAAATTTGCACAGATTTCGGTGGAGGTATTTCCATCTTCACACAGATAACGGTGTACATATTCCCATGTTAACACAGACAGCTGTGTAGATATTTCCATGTTTACACAGATAGTGTTGTAGATATTTCCATGTTTATACGGATAGCGGTGTAGATATTTCCATGTTTATAAAGATAGCGGTGTAGATATTTCCATGTTTATACAGATAGCGGTAGAGATATTTCCATGTTTATACAGATAGCGCTGTAGATATTTCCATGTTTATACAGACAGCGGTGTAGATATTTCCATGTTTATACAGAGAGTGGTGGAGATATTTCCATGTTTATACAGATATCGGTGCAGCTATTTCCATGTTTATAGAGATAGCGGTGAAGATATTTCCATGTTTATACAGATGGCATTGTAGATATTTCCATGTTCGTAGAGATAGTGGTGTAGATATTTCCATGTTTATATAGATGACTGTGTAGTTAATTCCATGTTTATACAGATGGCGGTGTAGATATTTCCACATTTATAGAGATAGCCATGTAGTTATTTCCAAGTTTATACAGATAGCGGTGTAGATATTTACATGTTTATTCAGATAGCGGTGTAGATATATCCATGTTTATACAGATGACTGTGTAGTTAATTCCATGTTTACACAGATGGCGGTGTAGGTATTTCCATGTTTATAGAGATAGCCATGTAGATATTTCCATGTTTATGCAGAGAGCGGTGTCGATATTTCCATGTTTACAGAGATAAAGGTGTAGATATTTCCATATTTGCACAGATTGCCGTGTAGATATTTCCATCTTCACACAGATAACGGTGTACATATTTCCATGTTAACACAGACAGCTGTGTAGATATTTCCATGTTTACTCAGATTGCAGTGTAGATATTTCCAAGTTTATACAGATAGCGGTGGAGATATTTCCATGTTTATACAGATAGCGCTGTAGATATTTCCCTGTTAATGCAGATAGCGGTGTAGATATTTCCATGTTTATACAGATAGCGGCGTAAATATTTCCATGTTTTTACAGATAGCGTTGGAGATATTTCCATGTTTATACAGATAGTGGTGCAGATATTTCCATGTTTATACAGATGACTTTGTAGGTATTTCCATGTTTATTCAGATGGAGGTGTAGATATTTCCATGTTTATTGAGATAGCCATGTAGGTATTTCCATGTTTATACAGATAGCGGTTTAGACATTTCCATGTTTAAAGAGATAGCGGTGAAGTTACTTCCCTATTTATACAGATAGCGGTGTAGATATTTCAAAGTTTATACACATAGCGGTGTAGATATTTCCATGTTTATAGAGATAGCGGTGTAGATATTTCCATGTTTATACCGAGAGAGGTGGAGATATTTCCATGTTTATGCAGATATCGGTGTAGCTATTTCCATGTTTATAGAGATAGCGGTGAAGATATTTCCATGCATATACAGATGGCATTTTAGATATTTCCATGTTCATAGAGATGGTGTTGTAGATATTTCCATGTTTATACAGATGACTGTGTAGATATTTCCATGTTTTTACAGATGGCTGTGTGGCTGTTTCCATGTTTATGCAGATAGCGATGTAGGTATTTCCATGTTTATAGAGATGGCTGTGTAGATATTTCCATGTTTATACAGATGGCAGTGTTGCTATTTCCATGTATATACAGATAGTGGTGCAGATATTTCCATTTTCATACAGATGACTGTGTAGGTATTTCCATGTTTATACAGATGGCGGTTTAGATATTTCCATGTTTATTGAGATAGCCATGTAGGTATTTCCATGTTTATACAGATAGCGGTTTAGACATTTCCATGTTTAAAGAGATAGCGGTGAAGTTACTTCCCTATTTATACAGATAGCGGTGTAGATATTTCGAAGTTTATACACATAGCGGTGTAGATATTTCCATTTTTATACAGATAGCGGTGGAGATATTTCATTGTTTATACAGATAGTGGTGTAGGTATTTCCATGTTTACAGAGATAGCGGTGATGTTATTTCCATGTTTATACAGATGGCATTGTAGATATATCCATGTTTATACAGATAGTGGTGTAGATATTTCCATGTTTATGCAGATGACTCTGTAGTTAATTCCATGTTTATAAACATGGCGGTGTAGATATTTCCATGTTTATAGAGATAGCCATGTAGATATTTCCATGTTTATACAGATAGCGGTGTAGATATTTCCATGTTTACAGAGATAGAGGAGTCGATATTTCCATATTTGCACAGATTGCCCTGTAGATATTTCCATCTTCACACAGTTAGTGGTGTACATATTTCCATGTTTACACAGACAGCTGTGTAGATATTTCCATGTTCATACAGATAGCGGTGTAGATATTTCCATGTTCATAAAGATAGCAGTGTAGATATTTCTATGTTTATACAGATAGCAGTGGAGTTATTTCCATGTTTATACAGATAGCGGTGCAGATATTTCCATGTTTATACAAATAGCGGTGGAGATATTTTCATGTTTATACATATAACGGTGTAGATATTTCCATGTTTAGAAAGATAGCGGTGGAGATATTTCCATGTTTATACAGATATCGGTGGAGATATTCCCAAGTTTATGCAGATTGTGTGGAGATATTACCATGTTTATAGAGATAGCGGTGTAGATATTTCCATGTAGATACAGATAGCGGTGTAGATATTTCCATGTTTATAGAGATAGCGGTGTAGTTGTTTCCATATTTATGCAGATAGCGGTGTACATATTTCCATGTTTATTCAGATGGTGGTGTAGATATTTCCATGTTTATACAGACTGTGGTATGGCTATTTCCATTTTTATACAGATGGCAGTGTAGATATATCCATGATTACACACATGGAGGTGTAGATATTTCCATGTTTATACAGATGACTGTGTAGATATTTCCATGTTTCTACAGATGGCGGTGTAGATATTTCCATGTTTTTACAGATAGCGGTGTGGCTAATTCCATGTTTATGCAGATAGCGATGCAGATATTTCCACGTTTATAGAGATGTCTGTGTAGATATTTCAATGTTTATTGAAATGACTTTGTAGATATTTCCATGTTTATACAGATAGTGGTGTAGATATTTCCATGTTTATACAGAGTGTTGTGTAGTCATTTCCATGTTTATAGTAATATCGGTGCAGATATTTCCATATTTATACAGATGGCGGTGTAGATACTTCCAAGTTTATAGAGATAGCGGTGTAGATATATCCATGTTTATACAGATAGCGGTGTAGATATTTCCATGTTTATACAGAGAGTGGTGGATATATTTCCATATTTATACAGATAGCGGTGTAGCTATTTCCATGTTTATAGAGATAGTGGTGAAGTTATTTCCATGTTTATACAGATGGCATTGTAGATAGTTCCATGTTCATTGAGATAGAGGTGTAGATATATCCATATTTGCACAGATTGCGGTGTCGATATTTCCATCTTCACACAGATAGCGGTGTATATATTTCCATGTTTACACAGACAGGTGTGTAGATATTTCCATGTTTACACAGATAGTGTAGTAGATATTTCCATGTTCATGCAGATAGCGGTGTAGATATTTCCATGCTTATAAAGATAGTGGAGTAGATACTTCCATATTTATAGAGATAGCAGTGGAGAAGTTTCCATTTTTGTACTGATAGCTCTATAGATATTTCCATGTTTATGCAGATAGTGGTGTAGATATTTCCATGTTAATACAGACACCATTGGAGATATTTCCATGTTTATACAGATATCGGTGTAGATATTTCCATGTTTATACAGATAGCGGTGTAGATATTTCCATGTTTACACAGATAGAGGTGTAGATATTTCCAAATTTGCACAGATTTCGGTGGAGGTATTTCCATCTTCACACAGATAACGGTGTACATATTCCCATCTTAACACAGACAGCTGTGTAGATATTTCCATGTTTACACAGATAGTGTTGTAGATATTTCCATGTTTATACGGATAGCGGTGTAGATATTTCCATGTTTATAAAGATAGCGGTGTAGATATTTCCATGTTTATACAGATAGCGGTAGAGATATTTCCATGTTTATACAGATAGCGCTGTAGATATTTCCATGTTTATACAGACAGCGGTGTAGATATTTCCATGTTTATACAGAGAGTGGTTTAGATATTTCCACGTTTATACATATCATTGTGTAGATATTTCCATGTTCATACAGCCCGCGGTGTAGATATTTCCATTTTTATGCAGATGGCAGTGTAGATATTTCCATGTTTGTACAGATAGCGGTGTAGATATTTCCATGTTTATACAGAAAGCGCTGTAGATATTTCCATGTTTATACAGACAGCGGTGTAGATATTTCCATGTTTATACAGATAGCGGTGTAGATATTTCCACGTTTATACATATCATTGTGTAGATATTTCCATGTTCATACAGCTCGCTGTGTAGATATTTCCATTTTTATGCAGATGGCAGTGTAGATATTTCCATGTTTGTACAGATAGCGGTGTAGATATTTCCATGTTTATACAGATGGCGGTTAAGGTATTTCCATGTTTATACAGATGGCGGTTGTGATATTTCCATGTTTATGCAAATGGCTGTGTAGATATTTCCATGTTTATGCATATAGCGGTGTAGATATTTCCAAGTTGATAGAGATGGCGGCGATGACATTTCCATGTTTATAGGGATTGCGGTGTAGATATTTCCATGTTTATACAAATCATGGTGTAGGTATTTCCATGTTTATACAGATAGCGTTGGAGAGACTTCCAGGTTTATACAGATAACGGTGTAGATATTTCCATGTTTATTCAGATAGCGGTGTAGATATTTCCATGTTTATACAGATAGCGGTGTTGGTGTTTCCATGTTCATACAGCTCGCGGTGTAGATATTTACAAGTTTATACAGATGTCAGTGTAGGTATTTCCATTTTTATGCAGATGGCGGTGTAGATATTTCCATGTTTATAGTGATGCCAGAGTAGATGTATTCAAGTTTATACAGATAGCGGTGTAGAGATTTCCTTTTTTATACAGATAGCGGTGTTGGTATTTCAATGTTTATGCAGATAGCGGTGTAGATATTTCCATGTATATACAGCTAGCGGTGTAGATATTTCCTTGTTTATCCAGATGGCGGTGTAGATATTTCCGTGTTTATCCAGATGGCGTTGTAGATATGTCCTTGTTTATACACATGGCGGTGTAGAGAGTTCCATGTTTAAGGAGATGGCATTGTAGATATATTCATTTTTATAGAGATGGCGGTGTAGATATTTCCATGTTTATAGAGATAGCGGTGTAGATATTTCCATGTTTATAGATATAGCGGTGTAGATATTTCCATGTGTATACAGATGACTGTGTAGATATTTCCATGTTTTTACAGATGGCGGTGTAATTATTTCAATGTTTACAGAGATAACGGTGTAGATATTTCCATGTTTATAGAGATAGCGGTGTAGATATTTCCATGTTTATAGAGATAGCGGTGTAGATATTTTCATGTTTATTCAGATGGCGGTGTAGATATTTCCATGTTTATACAGATGATGGTGTAGATATTTCCATGTTTATACAGATGAATGTGCAGGTATTTCCATGTTTATACAGATGGGGGTGTAGGTAGTTCCATGTTTATAGAGATAGCTGTGTAGATATTTCCAAGTTTATACAGATAACGGTATAGATATTTCCATGTTTATGCAGATCGCGGTATAGATATTTACATGCTTATACAGATAGCGGCGTAAATATTTCCATGTTTATACACATCGCGGTGTTGATATTTCCATGTTTATACAGATAGCGGTGTAGATATTTCCATGTTTATACAGATAGCGGTGTAGATATTTCCATAATCTTACAGATGGCGGTGTAGAGATTTCCATGTTTATACAGATGGCGGTGTAGATATTTCCATGTTTATTCAGATGGCGGTGTAGATAGTTCCATGTTTATGGAGATGGCAGTGAAGACATTTTCATTTTTATAGAGATGGCGGTGTTGATATTTCCATGTTTATAGAGATGGTGGTGTAGATATTTCCATGTTTATAGAGATAGCCGTGTAGGTATATCCCTGTTTATAGAGAAAGCGGTGTAGATATTTCTATGTTTATACAGATGTCTGTGTAGATATTTCCTTGTGTATGCAGATGGCAGTGTAGATATTTCCATGTTTATAGATATGGTGGTGTAGATACTTCCATGTTTATACAGATGACTGTGTAGATATTTCCATGTTTTTACAGATGGCCGTGTAATATTTCCATGTTTACACAGATAGCAGTGTAGATATTTCCACCTTTATTGAGATAGCGATGTAGATATTTCCATGTTTATACAGACGGCGTGGTAGATATTTCCATGTTTATACAGATCATGTTGTAGATATTTCCATGTTTATACAGATAGCGTTGGAGATATTTCCAGGTATATACAGATAGAGGTGTAGATATTTCCATATTTATACAGATCACTGTGTAGATATTTCCATGTGTATACAGATGGCGGTGTAGGTATTTCCATGTTTATATAGATGGCGGTGTAGATATTTCCTTGTTTATGTAGATTTCGGTGTAGATATTTCCAAGTTTACAGAGATGGTGGTGTAGATATTTCCATGTTTATACAGATGACTGTGTAGATACTTCCATGTTTTTACAGATGGCGGTGTAATTATTTCCATGTTTTCAGAGATAGCGGTGTAGATATTTACATGTTTATAGAGATAGTGGTGTAGATATTTCCATGTTTATAGAGATAGCGGTGTAGATATTTCCATGTTTATTCAGATGGCAGTGTAGATATTTCCATGTTTATTCAGATGGCTGTGTAGATATATCCATGTTTATACAGATGGCAGTGCAGATATTTCCATGTTCATACAGATGACTGTGTAGATATTTCCATGTTTATACAGATGGCGGTGTAGGTATTTCCATGTTTATACAGATGGCGGTGTAGATATTTCCATGTTTATACGGATAGAGTTGTAGATATTTCCATGTTTATACAGATCATTGTGGAGATATTTCCATGTTCATAGAGCTCGCGGTGTAGTTATTTCCATCTTTTTACAGATGGCAGTGTAGATAATTCCAAGTTTCTACAGATGGCGGTGTAGATATTTCCAAGTTTATACAGATGGCGGTTTAGATATTTCCATGTTTATACAGATGGCGGTGTAGATATTTCCATGTTTATGCAAATGGCTGTGTAGATATTTCCAAGTGTATGCAGATGCCGGTGTAGATATTTCCAAGTTTATAGAGATGGTGGCATAGACATTTCCATGTTTATAGGGATTGTGGTGTAGATATTTCCATGTTTATACAAATCATGGTGTAGGTATTTCCATGTTTATACAGATAGCATTGGAGATACTTCCAGGTTATAAATCCAGAGAATTAATAGATTCATCACCTCAAAACCTATCTTTTTTGTGGGGAGAACATTTGAAATTTATTGTCTTAGCAATTTTGAAATACACAATACTTCATTGTTAACTACAGTCACCATGCTGTGCTGTAGATCTCAACAAAATGTATTCTTCCTGTCTCAACTAAAACATTGTACTCTTTGACAACATTTCCCCATTCCTCTCACCCCCTCCAAAACACCCATTCTTTCTGTTGAAGAGAATGGCTAAAAAGTCCCAGCAGGTTTCAACTGACAGCTTCAGTTGTTGTCCCATCACACTTCAATGTTATTAATAGAAAGGAGAGGGGCAATACATAATTCGGACAGGCGGAAAGTACCATTGTAACCACTTTCCTGACTTCACAGAAAATGTCCTCTTGTTTTCATCTGTAAAATGGGAACTGCGTGAATACCATTCTTCTTTTCTTCAGCCTCCAAAGAAAAAACAGATGCAAATCCTTTTATCAATTGCAAAACAGTATACAATGTGTGTTATTACTCACAGTTGTCTTACTGTGACCAAACACTTTATAAGCCTGTGGCAAGTCAGCCTTACTCTCAGGAAGTGGACAATATTTGGGGAAGGAGAAGCAGCAGGATCTTTCAGGACAGTAGCCTTGGTGGGTCCAAAAATTCCTTGAGCGAAATGGGAGACAAAACTTTCTTCCTGCTTTGGGGTTTATCCTGTTTGTCTTTTCTCTCTTCACTCCTATTTTCTATGGAGAATTTCCTGGTTTTGGAGTTTGGGTGTGTTTTATGGAGAGGAGGCAGAACATCTTTAGCTCCAGCAGAATGAAAGGATACATGCAAAGGAACCTAGCACAGTATGTGGTACCCAGTTCCCCTTTAACTTGGCTTTATTCATTCACTCCTGGTAGGGCATTAATAAGGTATTTAGCCCCCTCCTATTGAAAACGATTAATTCAGGGAAGAGTTCAGGCAGTGTGGACAGATACAGTGTAGGCCAAGCCTGTTTCTAAGGCAGGAGCTGGGTAGGGAGGGTGAGAAGGGCGAGAAGAATAGGGAAATATGTGTCGTCTGTGTTGCTGCTGTTGCAACCACCACAACAAACAAACAAGTGAAAAAAAAAATTGTCCATACCGGAAAGTGTGCTGTTTTGGAGGAGGCTGGGGAAAGTGTGGATGGCTCGAGTGGGTCCTGTTGGATTGAAGTCTGACAGTGGTGATTCCCTTCAACAAATGGTCGGGGTGGGAGGGTACACACACACACACACACACACACACACACCCCACATACAGCGCCCAGCCTCCTATTTCAGCGCTGGCAGGAGATAACCATTCTTAGTTCGCCTTTCCAGGGTTATTTTTGGCTGAGGCCGTTCGCTGATGGCAAAAGGTTTCAGCCCCCTCCCAAATCCCTCCCCATGCTTGTTCTAAAGAGAAACTGGTGCGAGTAGGCTGCACACTCCTAGGGAGACAGGGAGACGGGCCTGGCGCCGGAGAGGAACCTGGACTCTGCCCAAAGTCTCACCACCCGCCGGCTGTTTTCTGGCGGAGGGTGTGCCCCGGAGGGCGGCGATCGCGCGTGAAGGCTGGGGCCAGGCGCGGGTGCAGGCGTCACCGGGGTTGGGCTAGCAGGCCCTGGAATCAGGCTTTTGGGACACCCCGTAAGTGAGTCCAACTTGGGGAGAAACTGAGGGCACCTCGGCCGGTCTGGCAGCAGAGAAGGTGGGAGGGAGAAAACTTTACAGGAAGGCAGAAGCAATCTCCGCCGAGGGAGTCAGCGAGCGGCCGCGCGGAGAGGAGGGGCGGGCGGTCCCCAGGCGGGCGGGCGCAGGGCGCCGACCTGCCGGAGAGGGGGCCTGGACGTGAGGCGGAGTCCTGGCGCGCGGCCAGGCTGGCGGAGGCCACTGGCAGGCTGCAGATTCCCTCCGGCCCCGGGAGCCTCAGCAGGACCGGCCAGGAGGCACCACGGAGGGGGGCCCCATCCCGGTGCTGACAGTGCCCACTGTGCCCTACGAGGACCGGTGGCCGGCCGGCGGCGGGGGTCTGTGGCGACCTACCGGCTTCTTCGAGGGCCAGCGCAACTACCTGCCCAACTTCATCCAGAGCGTGCTGTCGTCCATTGACCTGCGCGACCGTCGGGGCTGCACCACGGTGATGGGCAGCGACGGCAGGTACTTTAGCAGGACGGACATCGAGATCGTGGTGCAGATGGCCACGGCCAATGGGGTGAGTGTCCGGATGCCCCTCGCTTCCCACCATGCCGCCGCCATGCCCTCTCCTAGCACTTGTCCCCATGCTGCCTCCGGGCCCAGCTGGGAGGCCCCTGTCCCGGCTTTGCTTCCTCACTCCCGCGTCCTCACCCTCCAGCGCCCCACTCCCGCCGTGCTCGCAGCCTCCCCGGCGCACCCTGGACACTGGGTTCTATTAGTACCCACCACCCCCAAAAGTCTTGAGGGGTGTCCGTCGTTCCTGGAGCCACTCCGGGCGCCCTGGACTCTTCTCCTACTCTGCACACATCCCGCACCTGCTCATTTTTCTTTCGGACATTCTCTTACCCGGCCCTGTAGATTCCAAGACAGCTCACAGTTTTCCATATTGTTCCCAACGCGTTCACTGCCCACAGTCCCCACACAAACTTCTTTCCCATGCTCACAACATAGTCCCTCTGCCCCGTGACCTTTTTGCAATAAGCTGCCAGTCCCCTAAGTCTTAGCTCTGCCTATTTAACAGTAGTGGTGTCTCAGAACACACACACACACACACACACGATCCCTGACATATTTGGCAAGAGTAGGCCCTGAAGGTTTTTAATATTTTGGTTCTTTAACCCAGTGGAATTACTGAATGATTTATTTAATTAGGGTAGGGATGGAGTGGATCCATTTGTTTGATGCTAAACAGCCTGAGCTCGCACTTCCCAGGGGGCATATCTCTAAATGGTCTGAAACGAGATTTGCAGTGGTTTTCTTAATGCAATTCCCAACTTCTCTCCAAATGCCTTTTGACATTTGACAACATTTCATGCCTCTTCCCCTTTCGCTTTTCATCCTTGTTTTCTCTCCCTTCTCCCACGACCTCGGTAGTCTTCTGCAATCCAGATTCTCAGACTTCGGGTTTTTCTCCCTCTGCCCCTTTCCTCTCTGTCCTATAACTAAAAGCACCTTTTGGCATAGACCCGTATCCCAGTTACCTCTTTCCCAGGTCCAGCAGCATCTCAAGGACATCTACAAGAGGGATACCTAACTTCAGGGGTCTCTGAATGATATGTGGGAAACATCGTCTAAAAAAGTAATTTTATCCTTATTCATGCAACCAGACCCACACTCATAGAACTTTTCTTTAAGGGGAGTGTCTTGCAGATGTATAAATGAGTGTTAACATCTTTAAAGGCGAAACTGCACAATTCCCTGGCATTTGAATTCCCTCCTTCCTTCCCAACCCTCTCCTTTTCATTTTCTCATTTATTATTAAAAACATTTTTAAAGGATCTCCATGCTTCATATTTATCTACTATAATTCCTCCTTCTCGGTGTTGCAGGGATGGGGAAAGAGGATTTTTTAAAAAACACAATAAAAAGCAATTGGGAGAAACAGGGCCAGTGGTGTTGGGGTGGGTAGTGGAATTGTGATTTTTGACTCCAGTAGACAATGATGCTGGATATATGGGGTTTGATTTCTCTCTGGCTCCTCACTTGAGATTGATGAAGTTTGGCTAGAATCAGGGAGTTGAAGAGAGGTTGACAAATGGTCTTTCACTCTTCTCTGACAGGCTGTTCCTGTGGAGTGATGGAGAATAATGAGCCTTGGGAGAGCTATGGGAGCTCTCACACTCCTTCCCGAGCCAATTTTTTAGGGAGTGAGAGAAACATGGCCTGTCCAATACTTGTTGTGGGTCAGGATATTTTTGAAGCTACGGTTGTTGATTTGCATGGGAAAATTATTATGTCTTATTATTTCTTATCCCACTTTACCATAAGGGCTCCTCAGCTTCTTACTTCAATGGGTCTTCCATGACAAACACACTTAATTAACTCTAAGAGTGGAATTTATTTTAACAGATAATTAGCATAGGTCAATATATGCTTAAAATAGAGTCAAATTAAACCTACTAGCTGTTATAAAGGACAGATGACAAAATCCACATAGAAGCATCGACTCTTAAATAATCTGAAAGTACTACTTCTAAGAGGGGCGGGCATGGGTGAAGGGAATGGTGGACATGTTTCAGAATTTCAAACGCCAACTTTAACCAATCGTTTCCTCATTTTGTTCACCTTCATGGGGGCTTATGCTAAAGTGAAGTGAATAGCCATAAGGCTGGCTTCAGGAGAAAGGTGGTCTAAAAGAACTGGATAATTATAAGCAAAATTGGTCTCGAATGATTGAAAATTGATGAGAATGTGCTTGTCTCCTGATTTGGCATCCTGAGTTAGACTCAGGAATACTGAACATGGATCCCAAAGGCTTTGGTCTTTTTTGATATCCTATTGGATAATCATAAGCAGGCTAGAAAAATAGGAAACTAGAATTTATTCTCTTTGAACTGACAAATCTGACCAGTGGGCTGCATTCTCTATATCGGAAAAATCTTGGTTTGATTGAAAAAGTTAATTTTACAAAGCAATTTTCTTTTTTTAAATTAAATTTCATTTTTTTTGAGACAGGGTCTCACTTTGTTGCCCAGGCTGGAGTGCAATGGTACAGTCTTGGCTCACTGTAGCCTTGACCTCCCCAGATTCAGGTGATCTTCCCACCTCAGCCTCCTGAGTAGGTGGGGCTATAGGTGCACGCCACTACGCACAGCTGATTTTTGTGTTTTTACTACTCATAGGGTTTCTCTGTGTTGCCCAGTCTACTCTCAAACTCCTGATCTCAAGAGATCTGTCTGCCTTGGCCTCCTAAAGTGTCATGAACCACCATGCCCAGCCTACAAAGCAATGTTCTAGGAAAAACTACAGTTACTCTTTGATTATGTAATTGCTGGAGAAGAAAAGCATGGCATTTCTAAAATGATGAACTATATTACTTATATTTTAATGTCTCATAAAGTTTGAAATAGACATTTCAAACATAAACATGTATAAAAATTTTTATAAATTAAAATATAAAATCAAAAACATTTTACAATTATTTTATTATAAAATTATTATAGAATCAAAAACATTATAAATTTAAACAACTTTTTAAAAAAATTATTTTGGGATTTCCCATGGAGTGATGGAGAATAATGAGCCTTGGGAGAGCTATGGCAGCTCTCATACTCCTTCCTGGGCCAACTTTTTAGGAAATGGGAGAAATATACCCAGTTCAATGTTTATTGTGAGTCAGGATATTTTTGAAGCTATAGTTGTTGATTTGCTTCAAACTTTAAAAAAAATTATTATAAAATTATGGGATGTAAAAAATTTATTATAAAACTTTGAAATTTTCAAACTTTCAGAAAAGCAGAGAGATGAGATTAATGACACTCACAGGCAAGCATAGAACATAGATTGTAAACATTTTGCTATATTTGTGTCATGACTATTTTTTGCTTGTGTTTGAAAGTATATTAAAGAAAATGATATTTTACCCCTAAATTCTTTAGTACAGATTTCTAAAAAATAAGAACATTTTCCTCTATAGTTACAAAATCATCTTTTCAAACAAAATAAAAAATGGCTTTTTTATATCATTTATTACCCAGTCCACATTCAGATTTCCTCAATTATTATGAAATGTCCTTTTATTTTTTGAGACAAAGTCTTGCTCTTTCACACAACCTGAAGTGCAGTGAAACAATCATAGCTCATTGCAGCCTCAAACTCCTGGGCTCAAGTGATCTTCCTGCCTCAGCTTCCTGAGTAGCTAGGACTATAGGTGCACACCACCATGCCCAGCTAATTTATTGTTTTTGTAGAGATGGAGGTCTTACTACGTTGCCCAGGCTGGTCTCAAACTCCTGGCCTCAAGTGATCCTTCCAGCTTGGTCTCCCTGAAATATCTTTTGTGGCTGGTTTGTTCAAATTAGTTTCTTCTAATCAAGGGACACACATTGCATTTGATTATTTAGCTCAAGACTTTTTTAACCTGGAAAATACCCATACTCTTTGTTTATGTATTTATTTAGGGAAATTGACTTGTTGAAAAACTAGTCAGTTGTCCTGTAGAATATTTCCCCTTCTGGAATTTTCTGGTTGCTTTTTATGGTGTCATTTAACTTTTCAGTCTGTTTTTTCCTGGTTAACTGGAAGTTAGTTCTAAAGGCTTTTAGGCCTGCTATAACAAAATACCAAAAACTGGATGACTTATAAAGAACAGAAATTTATTTCTCACAGTTCTAGAGGCTAGCAAGTTTAAGATCAAGGAGCATGTGGTTTTGATATCTGGTTAGGACCAACTTTCTGGTTCATAGATTGGCCTTCTTGCTGGGCCCTCACATAGTGGGAGAGACTAGCTAGCTCTCTGGGGCCTCTTTTATAAGGGCACTAATTCCAATCATGAAGCCTCTGTCCTTATGATCTAATGACCCCCTAAAGGCCCCACCTTTTAATACCAGCACCTTTGGGGTTAGGATGTCAACATATTAATTTGGGGAAGACATACACGTTCAGCCCATTGCAAGGTTTAGTTAGATTCAGGTTCAACTTCTTTTTTTAAAGACTATTTCATAGGCAATAATGTGTATTCACATCCCATCATTAGTGATGGTGAGATGATCGCAAGGTTAGGGTGATCACTGCCTATCTCCTCTGCTATATTCCCCCTTGGGTCAAGCCAGTAGTCTGTGACGTGAACTTTGTACCATGTGTATATTCAGTTATATTCTGTATCAATAGTTACTTGATTGTTTTAGCATTTATTAATGATCCTTGCTTGAGTTGATTATTTCATTAGGGGTTTCAAAATGGTGAATTTCTAATTCTCTAATTCTATCTACATGTTTTAGCTGGCATTTTTCTATAAGCAGACCATTTTCTTCACAACTGGGTTATTTGGCTACCCTGAAACATAGTTCCTTCCGGGAAGGCAGAACATATGTTTATTTCTGTCTTTTAAAAATTACTGGTGTTTGGAGTGAAGATTAGGTGAGCTAACTACCTCCACAGGTGACAAATGAATTTTGTTTTGTCTCACTTTTGCTTTTTTGAATATCACTGTGGCTGCTTGGATTTTTATATTTAATTTGAATGGATTAGGGAATAAATGAGAAGATAGGTTTTATCTGTTTCTGTAGTTTTTATGTGGCTGTGTGAACTTACTTTTAAAAATTCCCAGAAATATTTTAATTCCCCTTTAAAGATATAAACTATGTCATACTATAAAGCAAAAGAAAAACCAATCATGTGAAGAGTAAATAGTATCGTTTAAACGAATTGTGGTTAAGCTTAGTTTGTAACTAATTAGTTTTTTATTTTCTTTCTACTTTTATCTGCTTCAGAGCCTCTTCAGTGGTTTAGATCTTCTATGTGTCAAATTATTCTAATCTCTTAAAAAGTTTAAGAGCTAAAATACAACACAATGACTACAGGAATGCCCTTGTCCTTTTCTGGGTAGGTACACCTAAGGCAACTTCTTTTTCTCTTCTTTGTTCTCTTCTTCTTTCTTATTCTTAAATCATCTTCAATATTGGACAGATGACAGCACTATGCCTGCCTCAAGATGTTTCTGACTTTTTCTTTTTCTTTTTTTTTTTTTTTGAGATGGAGTCTTGCTCTGTCACCCAGGCTAGAGTGCAGTGGCACAATCTTGGCTCACTACAACTTCTGTCTCCTGGGTTCCAGTGATTCTCCCAACTCAGCCTCCTGAGTAGCTGGGGTTACAGGCATGCACCACCACGCCTAGCTAATTTTTTGTATTTTTACCAGAGACGGGGTTTCACCATGTTGGCCAGGCTGGTCTTGAACTCCTGACCTCAAGGGATCTGCCTGCCTTGGCCTCCCAAAGTGCTGGGATTACACGTGTGAGCCACTGCACCCGGCCATTTCTGACTTTTTCTAAAGTCTTCTTTCTCTGGAGATGACATTATATAATAGCACTGTTCAATAGAAGTTTCTTTGATGATGGAACTGTTCTATAATCTGCATTGTCCCAGCCACTAGCCATATGTGACTACTGTAACACTTGAAATGTGGCTAGAGCAACTGAAGAACTGAATTTTGCATTTTACTGAATTTTAATTAATTAAAATAGAAATGCAAATAACCATAAGTGGTTAGTAGCTACCATACTGGACAGCAAAGATCTATAATTCAGCATTTAAAATCGATTTTGTTTTGTTTTCAAAAATGGAGTCAGACTGTTACAACCCAAAAGAACTGTAGGTTAAATTAAGGTAAATCCCCAAATGCTACATACACATTTGGGAAATCCAAACCAGATTTTTTCATGTGATAACCACACCCTCTTTTGACTTTAGCCTTGGAGGTAATGGAGTATGGCAGAAAAAACCCTGTATCAGCAGCTGGAAGACTCACCTTCTTTTCCTAGCTCTGCCATATATTGACCAAAAGAGTCAAAGTCCATTCAGATGGTTGAAGGGCCTTGGAATTTTGTTTTTGGTTTTCACATACAAGTTGGAGGGCAGATGCGTTAGCCTCTTGAAATACCCAGAAACCACTTGTTTCCTCATCTAAAAATCAGGTATGACAGGATCATTTAATTATCCTGGAAATCAGATGAAGCACTGCATATGAAAGCACTTTGTAACATCGATAGCACTGGGAAATGTAAAGACCTTTTACTGAAATATAAAGTTGTATGGTCAACTGAATATATCTCAGATAGTTAGGATTTGACTGTATATATTGAATATAACCTGTAGTGGGCCCCTTGGTAAACAGCTTACAGTTTTGTTGCAAGTTTTAGCCAAGAGAAAATTTATTTGTTGACTAGTCATGCCCTTTATTGGCCACATGATGAGCAGCCAAGATATTAACACACAGTGCACCTTGCAGAATTCAAGAATGTCTCAGTGTCTTGTGAACTAGGAAGCTGAAATGCAGTGGTATGCAGAAGGCTGGCTCAGTAGGAGCCTTGGGAGTGTCCTCCAGATAGATGTTTGTGCAGGTTGTGTTTGATTCCAGTTGGCCATGAAAAGCTGGTTGCTCTAAAGAATGAGAATATACTTGGTTTTGCATTTACTAGAACTATCTGGGGAACAAATCTTGGGGTGGAAGAAAGAAGGGAGGGAGGGAAAGCTGTGCTTCAATACCTAGGGCTTCTTTCCTGGAATGGATCTGAGAATCTGGGATTGGGTGGCTAATATCTCATCTCTAGAAGGGAGAAAGAACTGGGTGGTGATGGCTTTGTATTTTCTATTGGAGTTCACTAGAGAATAGGTGAATGGAATGGGCTGCTATGATCCAGACATTAGGGAGGACAGGTTTGTGATACATTAGAAAACTTGAATGAGCCCTTCTATGATTCTCTCTTCCCTCTTTCTGCTTCCCGTTCTTAATCACCATCCGCAGGTTGTGGAATTAGCAAATCTATTATGTGAGCAATAGCAAACTTACAGGAGCCCTTGGCTCCAACTATCTCCCTGTTTGTGTCAGTTCCTTCTGGATGCTTTTAGTCTGTGGTCTTCATTCACTCTTTTTATGGGGAAGTAAAAGGAGTGGGACAGATTATGAGAACAGCTGGGTCCTCCCAGTTGCTGGGGTGGTTATTTTAAGCTTTGTTTAATGTGTCCAGAGACCCAGATGGCATTTTTAACTAAGCTGCTTTATTAAATCTTGTGATAAAGCATAGTGATGTTTATTGAAAAGGCAGACACGCATCAGCAACATTATGCGTGAAACTTGCTCTAAGAATTTTCTATAAAACATCTGTTCTCTTTGAGCCTTTTGTGAACTCTGGAAGTTTGCTAGTTTCTATACAGACTTGAGGACAAGAAGTTGGAACCCACTTTTGGAGATGTCCAAGCATAGGTATTGGAATCATTAATCCTAACCCTCTCAGTTTTAAGGCCCCGGATACCCTTCTGTTAGACAACAGTAACATGAGCAAGCACTGTAATAACCTTTAAACAAGATTATTTGGAAATAATGGACAAGAAAAATTAGTATACATTGTTTGGGGATTTTAAAATTAAAGATAAAAAGCTAGGGCTTCAATGACCTGTGCCAGCCTATAGCCTTAATAGTCAATTTGCAAACACTCAAGATTTGGCCAATATGCCTCTACTGCTTCTACTTAACACAGTCAAAGGGAAATTTTTAGAGTCTTTCATCTGATTTGACTCTCTTAGTTACGAATAAGAGGATATCTAGAATATATATGTGACTTGTTAAAATGAAAATCCACCTTCTCTGAGTCTTTAAATATCTTTCATATCTTACATTTTTTAGTCACATCAACTTTTGAAGTCATGTCCGTAGTTGTATGAAAAGAAAAATTTCAGGAACATTCAACCTCAAAAGTTCTTTTTCTTAGTCTGAAGTCGTAGAAGCATTTGACTTTTACTTTCTCTTTTTAAGTTTGTACTAGTAGGTATTTTGTATAAATATAATATTTAATTATTGCCTTTGTATTCTTTTTCTCTAGTAAACATCCTGGTTTTTAGCTATCAATATGTAGTTTTACATTTAGGGATTTCTAATGGAAAGAGAAAGGAATCTGAAATCAGAGGACGAGAGTATATTCTACTTGACCAAACACATACACAATACTGGAAGGAGAGTTTTACAACAAATATTTAATATCTATGACATGTAAAACGTTTTTTGAAATCAAGAAAATTCAAACAATTCAATACAAATATCATCAATAATAACACATGAACAGGTGGCCAACCTTATTAATAACCAGAGAAATATAAATTAAAACAATCCATCAACTTGTAAAAAAGATGAAATTACCCAGAGTTGGTGTAGGTGATGGAAAATTGTCATGTTTGTATACTGTTCATAGAAGTTAAATTGACATAATTTTTTGGTCAGGCAATTTGGAAGTATATATCTAAATTAATAGAGTAGTTTTCTAATAACCTGGGAATCTCTTAATCTAAGAATCTTTACTGTAGATTTTTCTAGAACAAATGTACAAACATCTGTGTACAAGGGTACTCACTGCAGCATTTTGCTAAGGAAAAACTCAGAAAAAATCTATATGTTCAACAGAGAACAGGTACATAATTTATGACACAACTGCACAATATACACCCCTAAAATAAAGGATATAAATTTATATGTAGTATGAAAAAGATGTGAATGATAGCTTGTTGGTGAAAAACAGCAATGACTGGAATATTGTGTGTAACGTAATCCTGCTTTTCTGTATATAATGTAGGCATAGAAAATAGGATTGAAAGGACATACTCTAGTCAACAGTGTATATAGCTTGGGTGGAGGGGGTGTATAATGGGGAAGGAGAGTCCCTTTTCCTATCTATTACATATACATCTCTGGATTTAAAAGATCATACATGCATATGCATTACCTTCAAAATTAAAATGATAAAGACAAAAGGAGAAGCTTTGGATTTGAATCATGATACTACTGTTTGCAACTTCTATGACCGTGGGGAAGTCGCCTAGCCTCCTAGGGTTTATTTCCTCATTTATAAAAATAGGGAAAGTAATAATACTTGTCTACAAATCTTCTAGGGTTGTTGGGAGGATTGAATGTGATAATGGGTTACAGCGTTATGAATTATTTATTCATATAACACAATTATTATAAAAATATTTTGCTCTGATTAAAATAAAAGAAGGACGAGATCGTGTGTGTTTTTCAGTCCCAGTAGCTTTACTAACCAGAAAGCGCCTGCTGATGTGGTGATCACAGTTGCTTTGGTGCAGCTTCCTGTTGACTTTTGGCAATTCTCCACGCTGCTAGCTAAGGCTGAGGTGGCGACTGTGGAAGGTGTGATCTCCACCCCCTCCCAGCACACATTTGTGTGCATAGTCACACTGATGCACACACAAACACACACATGCACACTCTATCACAGTACATGAGGTGGCAGCAGCTGCTCCGGCATAGACTTTCACACAACATAAAGGGCTTTTTTGGTGTGGTCTGTGCATTATTTCCTGTGAAGCATGAGCTGAGTCAGTGCCATGCTTTTCCATCTGAAACCTTTCTGAGGCTCAGGCTGTGTTAAGAGCAAACCCTCTCCCCTCCATGCCCACCCCATGGCCCTCTACTGAAGCCAGATCATAATCTGCTCATTTCATGAGGATTTTCAAACCGAATGGACTGGGCCATGTGAGAGATCACTGAAAGGAACAGACCAAGCAGAGGCTAAGAGACTCCACGCTAATCTGCTGAGTCATCTGAAAATGCACAGCTGTGGCAGCTCACGGTGCTTTAAAGTATTTTGGCAGGATGTTTGTTCAGGGGGCCTGTTCCTGCAGCCCTGCTGAATGTTTGGTTGGGAGGCATAATCATTTTTTGGACAGGATCTCCCAAATGTAAGGTGATAGATGCTAATGTGGAATATAATACAGAAGATCCAGCTTGGATGTCATAAATAACAATAAATTGTATAATCTTGCTGAGTTGTAAATATATGATTGCCAGAGGTCTTTAGTTCACTGGAACATAGTATGGGGGCAGGGGCACTTAGCAAATAGGCAGTTATTATTTTCCAACCAGACAGAAACTGGTCTGATGAAATTTATCTAAAAAGGCATACACATGTATTTTAATTAATTGTGACAATTACTCAGAGAAAACACATGGCCCTAAAGAGGCTGAGGGTTTTTTTGTTCTAAATATAAATGTATATGTATATTCACCTATATTCTACCTATGTATAAGTAAGAGAATGAGTTTTTGTTTTGGGGATATATATTTATACGAATCTATACAGACAGATATACACATACTTAATTTCTGTGTACCTATTAAGGTGCGGTGACAGATGGAAAGTATTTTTAAGCATTTAGATAGCTTATTCTATAGCATATGTGTGCATATAGCCCACCCATAAAGCTTTGTCTCTTTTCTGGATATATTTAACAAGAGGCTAGAACAGAGTCCAAAATGTCAGAAATGTTTGAACATTCCATAGAAATGAAGGAGGTGTTTCCAAATGACCTATGTTTCTATGGCAATAAATAGAACTTGTGCTGCGTTGGATGGGTCAGGAGTAAGGAATATAAACAGTGTAATTATGGCTATTCCAGGCAGAAATCTACCTTGTAAGAACAGCTTTGTGCAGTGAGCTCGACAACATTGATCAGTTAGCAGTCCGGTTCAGTACAACATTGATAAGGTAGCAAGACGGTTCGGCAGTGCCAGTCGGAGACAAAGATGGGGACAATCAAAGAAGATGCAGGTCAGGACAAGGATGCAGACATGTACCTGTCACTACCATGGACTTCAGCAGCTTCTTAGTGAGCAGGTTTATGATCAAAGAAGAAAGACATCGTTGATATGTAAGCATGTTACAATTACTTTGCTGTTTAGTTACTAGCAAACTACATCCAGTTTTTAGTTTTTAGGTTTTTTTTTCTTTTTTCTTTTTTGAAACAGGTTCTTGTTCTGTCACCCAGGTTGGAGTGCAGTCGTTATCCAAGCTCACTGCAGCCTTAAAATCCTGGGCTCCGTAGATCCTCCCACCTCAGCCTCCCAAGAAGCTGGGACTACAGGTGCACACGACCATGGCCAGCTAATATTTCTAATCTTTCTGTAGAGATGAGGCCTTGCTGTATTGCCCAGGCTGCTCTTGAGCTCCTGGCAGTGTAGATATTTCCATGTTTATACAGATGATGGTGTAGATATTTCCATGTTTATACAGATGAGTGTGTAGATATTTCCATGTTTTTAAAGATGGCGGTGTAGATATTTCCATGTTTATAGAGATGGCGGTGTAGATATTTCCATGTTTATACAGATAGCGGTGTAGATATTTCCACGTTTTTAAAGATAGCGGTGGAGAAATTTCCATTTTTATACAGCTAGCGGTGTAGATATTTCCATGTTAACACAGATGGCGGTGTAGATATTTCCATGTTTATTGAGATAGCGGTATAGACATTTCCATGTTTATACAGATAGTGGTGTAGATATTTCCATGTTTATAGAGATAGCGGTGTAGATATTTCCATATTTATACATATAGCGGTGTAGATATTTCCATGTTTATAGTGATAGCGGTGTAGGAATTTCCATGTTTATAGTGATAGCGGTGTAGATATTTCCATGTTTATATGGATAGCCGTGTAGATATTTCCGTGTTTATACGGATAGCAGTGTTGATATTTTCATGTTTATACAGATAGCGGTGTAGGTATTTCCATGCTAATACAGATAGCGGTGTAGATATTTCCATGTTTATACAGATGGCTGTGTAGATATTTCCATGTTTATACAGATGGCAGTGTAGATATTTCCATCTTTATGCAGATGGTGGTGTTGATTTTTCCGTGTGTACAGAGATAGCGGTGTAGATATTTCCATCTTTGCACAGATTGCGGTGTAGGTATTTCCATTTTTACACAGTTAGTGGTGTAGATATTTCCGAGTTTACAAAGATAGCTGTGTAGATATTTCCATGTTTACACAGATGGCGTTGTAGATATTTCCATGTTTACACAGATAGCGTTGTAGATATTTCCATGTTTATTGAGATAGCGGTGTAGACATTTCCATGTTTATACAGATAGTGGTGTAGATATTTCCATGTTTATAGAGATAGCGGTGTAGATATTTCCATCTTTATACATATAGCGGTGTAGATATTTCCATGTTTATAGTGATAGCGGTGAAGGAGTTTCCATGTTTATAGTGATAGCGGTGTAGATATTTCCATGTTTATATGGATAGCGGTGTAGATATTTCCGTGTTTATACGGATAGCGGTGTTGATATATTCATGTTTATACAGATAGCGGTGTAGGTATTTCCATGCTAATACAGATAGCGGTGTAGATATTTCCATGTTTATACAGATGGCTGTGTAGATATTTCCATGTTTATACAGATGGCAGTGTAGAAATTTCCATGTTTATGCAGATGGTGGTGTTGAGATTTCCGTGTGTACAGAGATAGCGGTGTAGATATTTCCATCTTTGCACAGATTGCGGTGTAGGTATTTCCATCTTTACACAGATAGTGGTGTAGATATTTCCGAGTTTACAAAGATAGCTGTGTAGATATTTCCATGTTTACACAGATGGCGTTGTAGATATTTCCATGTTTACACAGATAGCGTTGTAGATATTTCCATGTTTATACAGATAGCGGTGTAGGTATTTCCATGTTTATACAGATAGCGGTGTAGATATTTCCATGTTTATAGAGATAGCAATGTAGATGTTTCCATGTTTGTACAGATGGCGGTGATGATGTTTCCATCTCTACACAGATTGCCGTGTAGGTATTTCCATGTGTATACAGATGGCATTGTACATATTTCCATGTTTATACAGATGGTGGTGTAGAAATTTCCATGTTTACACAGATGACTGTATAGGTATTTCCATGTTTATACAGATGGCGTTGTACATATTTGCATGTTTATAGAGATAGCGGTGCAGATATTTCCATATTTATACAGATAACGGTGTAGAAATTTCCATCTTTATACAGATATCGGTGTAAATATATCCATGTTTATACAGATCACGGTGTAGATATTTCCATGTTTATAGAGATAGCGGTGTAGATATTTCCAGGTTTATACAGATAGCGGTGTAGATATTTCCATGTTTATACAGACCGCGGTGTAGATATTTCCATGTATATACACATGGCTGTGTAGATATTTCCATGTTTATACAGAGGGCGGTGTAGATATTTCCATGTTTATACAGATAACTTTGTAAGTATTTCCATGTTTATAAAGATGGCGGTGTAGATATTTCCATGTTTATACTGATCACGGTGTAGATATTTCCATGTTTATAGAGATGGCGGTGTAGATATTTCCATGTTCATAGAGATAGCGGTGTTGATTTTTCCATGTTTATAGAGATAGCTGTGTGGATATTTCCATGTTTATACAGATAGGGGTGTAGATATTTCCATGTTTATAGAGATGGCGGTGTAGATATTTCCATGTTTATACAGATCACGGTGTAGATATTTCCATGTTTATACAGATCGCGGTGTAGATATTTCCATATTTATACAGATCATGGTGTAGAAATTTCCATGTTTATACAGATCGTGGTGCTGATATTCCCATGTTTATAGGGATAGCGGTGCAAATATTTCCACATTTATAGAGATAGCGGTGTAGTTATTAGCATGTTTATACAGATAGCGGTGTAGATATCTCCATGTATAAACAGATGTCTGTGTATATACTTCCATGTTTAAACAGATGGCGGTATAGATATTTCCTTGTTTATACAAATAGCGGTGTAGTTATTTCCATGTTTATACAGATAGCGGTGTAGATATTTCCATGTGTATACAGATGGCTGTGTAGATATTTCCATGTTTATACAGATGGCTGTGTAGATATTTCCATGTTTATACAGATGACTTTGTGGGTATTTCCATGTTTATACAGATCGCGGTGCAGGTATTTCCTTGTTTATAGAGATAGCTGTGTAGATATTTCCATGTTTATACAGATAGCGGTGTAGATATTTCCATGTTTGTACAGATGGCGGTGTTGATGTTTCCATCTATACACAGATTGACGTGTAAGTATTTCCATGTATATACAGATGGCATTGTAGATATTTCCGTGTTTATACAGATGGTGGTGTAGATATTTCCATGTTTATACATATGAGTGTACAGGTATATCCATGTATTTCCAGATGGCATTGAAGATATTTCCATGTATACAGAGATAGCAGTGTAGATATTTCCATGTTTATACAGATGGCGGTGTAGATATTTCCATGTTTATAGAGATAGCGGTGTAGATATTTCCATATTTATACAGATAACGGTGTAGATATTTCCATGTTTATACAGATAGGGGTGTAGATATTTCCATGTTTATAGAGATGGCGGTGTAGATATTTCCATGTTTATACAGATCATGGTGTAGATATTTCCTTGTTTATACAAATAGCGGTGTAGTTATTTCCATGTTTATACAGATAGCGGTGTAGATATTTCCATGTATATACAGATGGCTGTGTAGATATTTCCATGTTTATACAGATGGCTGTGTAGATATTTCCATGTAAATACAGATGACTTTGTAGGTATTTCCATGTTTATACAGATGGCGGTGTAGATATTTCCATGTTTATAGAGATAGCTGTGTAGATATTTCCATGTTTATAGAGATAGCGCTGTAGATATTTCCATGTTTATGCAGATCGCGGTGTAGGTATTTCCATGTTTATACAGATCGCGGTGTAGGAATTTCCATATTTATACAGATAGCGGTGTACATATTTTCATGTTTATACAGATAGCAGTGTAAATATTTTCATGTTTATACAGATCACGGTGTAGATATTTCCATGTTTATAGAGATAGCGGTGTAGATATTTCCATGTTTATACAGATAGCGGTTTAGATATTTCCATGTTTATTCAGGCTGCGGTGTAGATATTTCCATGTTTATACACATAGCGGTGTAGATATTTCCATGTTTGTACAGATGGCGGTGTTGTTATTTCCATGTTTATACAGATGGCTGTGTAGATATTTCCATGTTTATAAAGATGACTTTGTAGGTATTTCCATGTTTATACACATGGCGGTGTAGGTATTTCCATGTTTATATAGATGGTGGTGTAGATATTACCATATTTATACAGATAGCGGTGTAGATATTTCCATGTTTATACAGATCGTGGTGAAGATATTTCCATGTTTATACAGATCGCGGTGTAGATATTTCCATGTTTATACAGATCGCAGTGTAGATATTTCCATGTTTATACAGAGAGCGGTGTAGGTATTTCCATGTTTATACAGATAGCTGTGTAGATATTTCCATGTTTATACAGATGGCGGTGTACTTATTTCCATGTTAATAGAGATGGCGGTGTAGATATTTCCATGTTCATAGAGATAGCGGTGTAGATATATCCATGTTCATAGAGATGGCAGTGACGATTATTCCATGTTTATACAGATAGCTGTGTAGATATTTCCATTTCTATAGAGATAGCGGTTTTAATATTTCATATTTATACAGATAGCGGTCTAGATATTTCCATGTTTATACAGATTGCGGTGTAAATATTTCCATGTTTATACAGATAGCGGTGGAGATATTTCCACGTTTATACAGATGGCGGTGCAGATATTTCCATCTTTCTGCAAATGGCAGTGTAGATATTTCCATGTTTATAGAGATGGCGGTGTATGTATTTCCATGCATATGTAGATGGCAATGTAGGTATTTTCTTGTTTATGTAGATGGCGTTGTAGCTATCTCCATGTTTAAAGAGATGGCGGTGTATATATTTCCAAGTTGATGGAGATAGCGGTGTAGATATTTCCATGTTTATAGAGATAGCGGTGTAGTTATTGCCATGTTTATAGAGATAGCGTTGTAGATATTTCCATATTTCTACAGATGACTGTGTAGATATTTCCATGTTCGTACAGATGGCAGTGTAGATATTTCCATGTTTATAGAGATAGCGGTGTAGATATTTTCATGTTTATACATATTGGGGTGGAGATATGTCCATGTTTATACAGATAGCAATGGAGATATTTCCACGTTAATACACATAGCGGTGTAGATATTTCCATGTTTATACAGATAGCGGTGTAGATATTTCCATGTTTATACAGGCTGCGGTGTAGATATTTCCATGTTTATACAGATAGCGGTGTAGATATTTCCATGTTTGTACAGATGGCGGTGTTGTTATTTCCATGTTTATACAGATGGCTGTGTAGATATTTCCATGTTTATAAAGATGACTTTGTAGGTATTTCCATGTTTATACAGATGACTGTGTAGATATTTCCATGTTAATACAGATGGCGGTGTAGATATTTCCATGTTTATTGAGATAGCGGTGTAGATATTTCCATGTGTATAGAGATAGCGGTGTACATGTTTCCATGTTTATACTGATGGCTGTGTAGATATTTCCATGTGTATACAGATGACAGTGTAGACATTTCCATGTTTATAGAGATGGTGGTGTAGATATTTCCATGTTTAAACACATGAATATGTAGATATTTCCATGTGTATAGAGATGGCGGTGTAGATATTTCCATTTTTACAGAGATAGCGGTGTAGATATTTCCATGTTTACAGAGATAGCGGTGTAGATATTTCCATGATTATCCAGATAGTGGTGCAGATATTTCCATGTTTATAGAGATAGCGGTGTAGATATTTCCATGTTTATACAGATAGCGGTGTAGATATTTCCATGTTTATACAGATAGCGGTGTAAATATTTCCATGTTTATACAGATCACGTTGTAGTTATTTCCATGTTTATAGAGATAGCGGTGTAGATATTTCCATGTTTATACAGATAGCGGTTTACATATTTTCATGTGTATACAGACCGCGGTGAAGATATTTCCATGTTTATACAGATAGCGGTGCAGATATTTCCATGTTTGTAAAGATGGCGGGGTTGATATTTCCATCTATACACAGATGACCGTGTAGATATTTCCATGTTTATACAGATGGCGGCGCAGATATTTCCATGGGTATGTAGATGGCGGTGGAGATATTTCCATGTTTATACAGATAGTGGTGTAGTTATTTCCATGTTTATATAGATAACGGTGTAGATATTTCCATGTATATACACATGGCTGTGTAGATATTTCCATGTTTATACAGATGGCGGTGTAGATATTTCCACGTTTATACAGATAACTTTGTAAGTTTTTCCATGGTTATACAGATGGCGGTGTAGATATTTCAATGTTTATAGGGATAGCAGTGGAGATATTTCCATGTTTATACAGATAGCGGTGTAGATATTTCCATGTTTATACTGATCACGGTGTAGCTATTTCCATGTTTATACCGATAACTTTGTAAGTATTTCCATGTTTATACAGATGGCGGTGTAGATATTTCGATGTTTATAGAGATAACAGTGGAGATATTTCCATGTTTATAGAGATAGCGGTGTGGATGTTTCCATGTTTATACAGATAGGGGTGTAGATATTTCCATGTTTATAGAGATGGCGGTGTAGATATTTCCATGTTTATACAGATCACGTTGTAGATATTTCCATGTTTATACAGATCGCGGTGTAGATATTTCCATGTTTATACAGATGGCTGTGCCGATATTTCCATGTTTATAGAGAGTTCTCTGTAGATATTTCCATGTTTATATAAATGACAGTGCAGAAATTTCCAGGTTTATACAGATGACTGTGTAGATATTTCCATGTTAATACAGATGGCGGTGTAGATTTTTCCATGTTTATACAGATCGCATTGTAGATATTTCCATGTTTATACAGATCGCGGTGTAGTTATTACCATGTTTATACAGATAGCGTTGTAGATATTTCCATGTTTATACAGATGGCGGTGTAGATATTTCCATGTTTATAGAGATAGCGGTGCAGATATTTCCATGTTTATTGAGATAGCGGTGTAAATCTTTCCATATTTATACAGATAGTGGTTTAGATATTTCCATGTTTTTACAGATAGCGGTGTAGATAGTTCCATCTTTATTCAGAGAGTGCTGTACATATTTCAATGTTTATACAAATCACTGTGTAGATATTTCCATGTTTATACAGATAACGTTGTAGGTATTTCCATCTTTATACAAACGGTGCTGTAGATATTTCCATGTTCCTACACATGACTGTGTAGTTATTTCCATGTTTATACAGATGGCGGTGTAGATATTTCCATATTTATAGAGATAGCAGTGTAGATATTTCCAGGTTTATACAGATAGTGGTGTAAATATTTCCATGTTTATACAGATCGTGGTGTAGATATTTCCATGTTTATACACATACCGGTGTAGATAATTCCATGTTTATACAGACTGCAGTTTAGGTATTTCTATGTTTATACAGATAGCGGTGTAGATATTTCCATGTTTGTACAGATGGCAGTGTTGATATTTCCATCTGTACACAGATTGCCATGTAGATATTTCCATCTTTATACAGATGGTGTTGTAGTTATTTCCATGGACATGCAGATGGCTGTGTGGATATTTCCATGTTAATAGAGATAGCGGTGTACGTATTTCCATGTTTATAGACATAGCGGTGTAGATATTTCCATGTTTATATAGATGGCGTTGTAGATATTTCCATGTTTATACCGATAGCGGTGTTGGTATTTCCACGTTTATACAGATAGCGATGTAGATATTTCCATGTTTATAGAGCTCGCGGTGCAGATATTTATATCTTTATTCAGATGGCATTGTAGATATTTCCTTATTCACACAGATGGCGGTGTAGATGTTTCCATGATTATACAGATGGCGGAGTAGTTAATTCCATGTTTATGGAGATGGCAGTGTAGATATTTTCATGTTTATAGAGATGGCGGTGTAGATATTTCCATGCTTATAGAGATAGCTGTGAAGATATTTACATGGTTATACAGATGGCTGTGTAGATATTTCCATGTGTATACAGATGGCATTGTAGATAGTTCCATGTTTATACAGTTGAATGTATAGGTATTTCCATGTTTTTACAGATGGCAGTGCACATATTCCCATGTTTATACAGATAGCGGTGTAGATATTTCCATGTATAAACAGATGTCTCTGTAGATATTTCCATGTTTAAACGGATGGCGGTGTAGATATTTCCTTGTTTATACAAATAGTGGTGTATTTCTTTCCACGTTTATACAGATAGCGGTGTAGATATTTCCATTTATATACAGACGGCTCTGTAGATATTTCCAAGTTTATACAGATGGCTGTGTAGATATTTCCATGTTTAAACAGATGACTTTGTAGGTATTTCCATGTTTACACAGATTGCGGTGTAGATATTTCCATGTTTATAGAGATAGCTGTGTAGATATTACCATGTTTATACAGACAGCGGTGTAGATATTTCCATGTTATACAGATCGCGGTTTAGATATTTCCATGTTTATACAGATCGCGGTGTAGATATTTCCATGTTCCTACACATGACTGTGTAGGTATTTCCATGTTTATACAGATGGCTTTGTGGATATTTCCATGTTTATAGAGATAGCGGTGTAGATATTTCCATGTTTATACAGATAGCGGTGTAAATATTTCCATGTTAATACAGATCGTGGTGTAGAAATTTCCATCTTTATAAAGACCGCACTGTAGATGTTTCCATGTTTATACAGATGGCGGTGTAGATATTTCCATGTTTATAGAGATAGCGGTGTAGGTATTTCCATATTTATACAGATAACGGTGTAGATATTTCCATGTTTATACATATAGCAGTGTAAATATTTCCATGTTTATACAGATCACGGTGTAGATATTTCCATGTTTATAAAGATAGCTGTGTAGATATTTCCATGTTTATACAGATAGCGGTTTAGATATTTCCATGTTTATACAGGCTGCGGTGTAGATATTTCCATGTTTATACAGATAGCGGTGTAGATCTTTCCATGTTTGTACAGATGGCGGTGTTGATATTTCCATCTATACACAGATGGACGTGTAGATATTTCCATGTTTATACAGACGGCGGCGCAGGTATTTCCATGGATATGTAGATGGCGGTGTAGATATTTCCATGTTTATACAGATAGCGGTGTTGTTATTTCCATTTTTATATAGATAGCGGTGTAGATATTTAAATGTATATACACATGTCTGTGTAGGTATTTCCATGTTTATACAGATGGCGGTGTTGATATTTCCATGTTTATACCGATAACTTTGTATGTATTTCCATGTTTATACAGATGGCGGTGTAGATATTTCGATGTTTATAGAGATAGCAGTGGAGATATTTCCATGTTTATAGAGATATTGGTGTAGATATTTCCACGTTTATACTGATCGCGGTGTAGATATTTTCATGTTTATAGAGATGGCGGTGTAGATATTTCCATGTTCATAGAGATAGCGGTGTTGATTTTTCCATGTTAGAAGAGATAGGGGTGTGGATATTTCCATGTTTATACAGATAGGGGTGTAGATATTTCCATGTTTATAGAGATGGCGGTGTAGATATTTCCATGTTTATACAGATCACGGTGTAGATATTTCCATGTTTATACAGATCGCGGTGTAGATATTTCCATGTTTATACAGATCATGGTGTAGATATTTCCATATTTATACAGATCGCGGTGTTGATATTAGCATGTTTATAGGGATAGCGGTGCAAATATTTCCACATTTATGCAGAGAGCTGTGTAGTTATTAGCATGTTTATACAGATAGCGGTGTAGATATTTCCATGTATAAACAGATGACTGTGTATATATTTCCATGTTTAAACAGATGGCGATGAAGATATTTCCTTGTTTATACAATTAGCGGTATAGTTATTTCCATATTTATACAGATCACGGTGTAGATATTTCCTTGTTTATACAAATAGCGGTTTAGTTATTCCCATGTTTATACAGATAGCGGTGTAGGTATTTCCTTGTTTATACAAATAGCGGTGTAGATATTTACATGTTTATACAGATCATGGTGTAGATATTTCCTTGTTTATACAAATAGCGGTGTAGTTATTTCCATGTTTATACAGATAGCGGTGTAGATATTTCCATGTATATACAGATGGCTGTGTAGATATTTCCATGTTTATACAGATGGCTGTGTAGATATTTCCATGTAAATACAGATGACTTTGTAGGTATTTCCATGTTTATACAGATGGCGGTGTAGATATTTCCATGTTTATAGAGATAGCTGTGTAGATATTTCCATGTTTATAGAGATAGCGCTGTAGATATTTCCATGTTTATGCAGATCGCGGTGTAGGTATTTCCATGTTTATACAGATCGCGGTGTAGGAATTTCCATATTTATACAGATAGCGGTGTACATATTTTCATGTTTATACAGATAGCAGTGTAAATATTTTCATGTTTATACAGATCACGGTGTAGATATTTCCATGTTTATAGAGATAGCGGTGTAGATATTTCCATGTTTATACAGATAGCGGTTTAGATATTTCCATGTTTATTCAGGCTGCGGTGTAGATATTTCCATGTTTATACACATAGCGGTGTAGATATTTCCATGTTTGTACAGATGGCGGTGTTGTTATTTCCATGTTTATACAGATGGCTGTGTAGATATTTCCATGTTTATAAAGATGACTTTGTAGGTATTTCCATGTTTATACACATGGCGGTGTAGGTATTTCCATGTTTATATAGATGGTGGTGTAGATATTACCATATTTATACAGATAGCGGTGTAGATATTTCCATGTTTATACAGATCGTGGTGAAGATATTTCCATGTTTATACAGATCGCGGTGTAGATATTTCCATGTTTATACAGATCGCAGTGTAGATATTTCCATGTTTATACAGAGAGCGGTGTAGGTATTTCCATGTTTATACAGATAGCTGTGTAGATATTTCCATGTTTATACAGATGGCGGTGTACTTATTTCCATGTTAATAGAGATGGCGGTGTAGATATTTCCATGTTCATAGAGATAGCGGTGTAGATATATCCATGTTCATAGAGATGGCAGTGACGATTATTCCATGTTTATACAGATAGCTGTGTAGATATTTCCATTTCTATAGAGATAGCGGTTTTAATATTTCATATTTATACAGATAGCGGTCTAGATATTTCCATGTTTATACAGATTGCGGTGTAAATATTTCCATGTTTATACAGATAGCGGTGGAGATATTTCCACGTTTATACAGATGGCGGTGCAGATATTTCCATCTTTCTGCAAATGGCAGTGTAGATATTTCCATGTTTATAGAGATGGCGGTGTATGTATTTCCATGCTTATATAGATGGCAATGTAGGTATTTTCTTGTTTATGTAGATGGCGTTGTAGCTATCTCCATGTTTAAAGAGATGGCGGTGTATATATTTCCAAGTTGATGGAGATAGCGGTGTAGATATTTCCATGTTTATAGAGATAGCGGTGTAGTTATTGCCATGTTTATAGAGATAGCGTTGTAGATATTTCCATATTTCTACAGATGACTGTGTAGATATTTCCATGTTCGTACAGATGGCAGTGTAGATATTTCCATGTTTATAGAGATAGCGGTGTAGATATTTTCATGTTTATACATATTGGGGTGGAGATATGTCCATGTTTATACAGATAGCAATGGAGATATTTCCACGTTAATACACATAGCGGTGTAGATATTTCCATGTTTATACAGATAGCGGTGTAGATATTTCCATGTTTATACAGGCTGCGGTGTAGATATTTCCATGTTTATACAGATAGCGGTGTAGATATTTCCATGTTTGTACAGATGGCGGTGTTGTTATTTCCATGTTTATACAGATGGCTGTGTAGATATTTCCATGTTTATAAAGATGACTTTGTAGGTATTTCCATGTTTATACAGATGACTGTGTAGATATTTCCATGTTAATACAGATGGCGGTGTAGATATTTCCATGTTTATTGAGATAGCGGTGTAGATATTTCCATGTGTATAGAGATAGCGGTGTACATGTTTCCATGTTTATACTGATGGCTGTGTAGATATTTCCATGTGTATACAGATGACAGTGTAGACATTTCCATGTTTATAGAGATGGTGGTGTAGATATTTCCATGTTTAAACACATGAATATGTAGATATTTCCATGTGTATAGAGATGGCGGTGTAGATATTTCCATTTTTACAGAGATAGCGGTGTAGATATTTCCATGTTTACAGAGATAGCGGTGTAGATATTTCCATGATTATCCAGATAGTGGTGCAGATATTTCCATGTTTATAGAGATAGCGGTGTAGATATTTCCATGTTTATACAGATAGCGGTGTAGATATTTCCATGTTTATACAGATAGCGGTGTAAATATTTCCATGTTTATACAGATCACGTTGTAGTTATTTCCATGTTTATAGAGATAGCGGTGTAGATATTTCCATGTTTATACAGATAGCGGTTTACATATTTTCATGTGTATACAGACCGCGCTGAAGATATTTCCATGTTTATACAGATAGCGGTGCAGATATTTCCATGTTTGTAAAGATGGCGGGGTTGATATTTCCATCTATACACAGATGACCGTGTAGATATTTCCATGTTTATACAGATGGCGGCGCAGATATTTCCATGGGTATGTAGATGGCGGTGGAGATATTTCCATGTTTATACAGATAGTGGTGTAGTTATTTCCATGTTTATATAGATAACGGTGTAGATATTTCCATGTATATACACATGGCTGTGTAGATATTTCCATGTTTATACAGATGGCGGTGTAGATATTTCCACGTTTATACAGATAACTTTGTAAGTTTTTCCATGGTTATACAGATGGCGGTGTAGATATTTCAATGTTTATAGGGATAGCAGTGGAGATATTTCCATGTTTATACAGATAGCGGTGTAGATATTTCCATGTTTATACTGATCACGGTGTAGCTATTTCCATGTTTATACCGATAACTTTGTAAGTATTTCCATGTTTATACAGATGGCGGTGTAGATATTTCGATGTTTATAGAGATAACAGTGGAGATATTTCCATGTTTATAGAGATAGCGGTGTGGATGTTTCCATGTTTATACAGATAGGGGTGTAGATATTTCCATGTTTATAGAGATGGCGGTGTAGATATTTCCATGTTTATACAGATCACGTTGTAGATATTTCCATGTTTATACAGATCGCGGTGTAGATATTTCCATGTTTATACAGATGGCTGTGCCGATATTTCCATGTTTATAGAGAGTTCTCTGTAGATATTTCCATGTTTATATAAATGACAGTGCAGAAATTTCCAGGTTTATACAGATGACTGTGTAGATATTTCCATGTTAATACAGATGGCGGTGTAGATTTTTCCATGTTTATACAGATCGCATTGTAGATATTTCCATGTTTATACAGATCGCGGTGTAGTTATTACCATGTTTATACAGATAGCGTTGTAGATATTTCCATGTTTATACAGATGGCGGTGTAGATATTTCCATGTTTATAGAGATAGCGGTGCAGATATTTCCATGTTTATTGAGATAGCGGTGTAAATCTTTCCATATTTATACAGATAGTGGTTTAGATATTTCCATGTTTTTACAGATAGCGGTGTAGATAGTTCCATCTTTATTCAGAGAGTGCTGTACATATTTCAATGTTTATACAAATCACTGTGTAGATATTTCCATGTTTATACAGATAACGTTGTAGGTATTTCCATCTTTATACAAACGGTGCTGTAGATATTTCCATGTTCCTACACATGACTGTGTAGTTATTTCCATGTTTATACAGATGGCGGTGTAGATATTTCCATATTTATAGAGATAGCAGTGTAGATATTTCCAGGTTTATACAGATAGTGGTGTAAATATTTCCATGTTTATACAGATCGTGGTGTAGATATTTCCATGTTTATACACATACCGGTGTAGATAATTCCATGTTTATACAGACTGCAGTTTAGGTATTTCTATGTTTATACAGATAGCGGTGTAGATATTTCCATGTTTGTACAGATGGCAGTGTTGATATTTCCATCTGTACACAGATTGTCATGTAGATATTTCCATCTTTATACAGATGGTGTTGTAGTTATTTCCATGGACATGCAGATGGCTGTGTGGATATTTCCATGTTAATAGAGATAGCGGTGTACGTATTTCCATGTTTATAGACATAGCGGTGTAGATATTTCCATGTTTATATAGATGGCGTTGTAGATATTTCCATGTTTATACCGATAGCGGTGTTGGTATTTCCACGTTTATACAGATAGCGATGTAGATATTTCCATGTTTATAGAGCTCGCGGTGCAGATATTTATATCTTTATTCAGATGGCATTGTAGATATTTCCTTATTCACACAGATGGCGGTGTAGATGTTTCCATGATTATACAGATGGCGGAGTAGTTAATTCCATGTTTATGGAGATGGCAGTGTAGATATTTTCATGTTTATAGAGATGGCGGTGTAGATATTTCCATGCTTATAGAGATAGCTGTGAAGATATTTACATGGTTATACAGATGGCTGTGTAGATATTTCCATGTGTATACAGATGGCATTGTAGATAGTTCCATGTTTATACAGTTGAATGTATAGGTATTTCCATGTTTTTACAGATGGCAGTGCACATATTCCCATGTTTATACAGATAGCGGTGTAGATATTTCCATGTATAAACAGATGTCTCTGTAGATATTTCCATGTTTAAACGGATGGCGGTGTAGATATTTCCTTGTTTATACAAATAGTGGTGTATTTCTTTCCACGTTTATACAGATAGCGGTGTAGATATTTCCATTTATATACAGACGGCTCTGTAGATATTTCCAAGTTTATACAGATGGCTGTGTAGATATTTCCATGTTTAAACAGATGACTTTGTAGGTATTTCCATGTTTACACAGATTGCGGTGTAGATATTTCCATGTTTATAGAGATAGCTGTGTAGATATTACCATGTTTATACAGACAGCGGTGTAGATATTTCCATGTTATACAGATCGCGGTTTAGATATTTCCATGTTTATACAGATCGCGGTGTAGATATTTCCATGTTCCTACACATGACTGTGTAGGTATTTCCATGTTTATACAGATGGCTTTGTGGATATTTCCATGTTTATAGAGATAGCGGTGTAGATATTTCCATGTTTATACAGATAGCGGTGTAAATATTTCCATGTTAATACAGATCGTGGTGTAGAAATTTCCATCTTTATAAAGACCGCACTGTAGATGTTTCCATGTTTATACAGATGGCGGTGTAGATATTTCCATGTTTATAGAGATAGCGGTGTAGGTATTTCCATATTTATACAGATAACGGTGTAGATATTTCCATGTTTATACATATAGCAGTGTAAATATTTCCATGTTTATACAGATCACGGTGTAGATATTTCCATGTTTATAAAGATAGCTGTGTAGATATTTCCATGTTTATACAGATAGCGGTTTAGATATTTCCATGTTTATACAGGCTGCGGTGTAGATATTTCCATGTTTATACAGATAGCGGTGTAGATCTTTCCATGTTTGTACAGATGGCGGTGTTGATATTTCCATCTATACACAGATGGACGTGTAGATATTTCCATGTTTATACAGACGGCGGCGCAGGTATTTCCATGGATATGTAGATGGCGGTGTAGATATTTCCATGTTTATACAGATAGCGGTGTTGTTATTTCCATTTTTATATAGATAGCGGTGTAGATATTTAAATGTATATACACATGTCTGTGTAGGTATTTCCATGTTTATACAGATGGCGGTGTTGATATTTCCATGTTTATACCGATAACTTTGTATGTATTTCCATGTTTATACAGATGGCGGTGTAGATATTTCGATGTTTATAGAGATAGCAGTGGAGATATTTCCATGTTTATAGAGATATTGGTGTAGATATTTCCACGTTTATACTGATCGCGGTGTAGATATTTTCATGTTTATAGAGATGGCGGTGTAGATATTTCCATGTTCATAGAGATAGCGGTGTTGATTTTTCCATGTTAGAAGAGATAGGGGTGTGGATATTTCCATGTTTATACAGATAGGGGTGTAGATATTTCCATGTTTATAGAGATGGCGGTGTAGATATTTCCATGTTTATACAGATCACGGTGTAGATATTTCCATGTTTATACAGATCGCGGTGTAGATATTTCCATGTTTATACAGATCATGGTGTAGATATTTCCATATTTATACAGATCGCGGTGTTGATATTAGCATGTTTATAGGGATAGCGGTGCAAATATTTCCACATTTATGCAGAGAGCTGTGTAGTTATTAGCATGTTTATACAGATAGCGGTGTAGATATTTCCATGTATAAACAGATGACTGTGTATATATTTCCATGTTTAAACAGATGGCGATGAAGATATTTCCTTGTTTATACAATTAGCGGTATAGTTATTTCCATATTTATACAGATCACGGTGTAGATATTTCCTTGTTTATACAAATAGCGGTTTAGTTATTCCCATGTTTATACAGATAGCGGTGTAGGTATTTCCTTGTTTATACAAATAGCGGTGTAGATATTTACATGTTTATACAGATCATGGTGTAGATATTTCCTTGTTTATACAAATAGCGGTGTAGTTATTTCCATGTTTATACAGATAGCGGTGTAGATATTTCCATGTATATACAGATGGCTGTGTAGATATTTCCATGTTTATACAGATGGCTGTGTAGATATTTCCATGTAAATACAGATGACTTTGTAGGTATTTCCATGTTTATACAGATGGCGGTGTAGATATTTCCATGTTTATAGAGATAGCTGTGTAGATATTTCCATGTTTATAGAGATAGCGCTGTAGATATTTCCATGTTTATGCAGATCGCGGTGTAGGTATTTCCATGTTTATACAGATCGCGGTGTAGGAATTTCCATATTTATACAGATAGCGGTGTACATATTTTCATGTTTATACAGATAGCAGTGTAAATATTTTCATGTTTATACAGATCACGGTGTAGATATTTCCATGTTTATAGAGATAGCGGTGTAGATATTTCCATGTTTATACAGATAGCGGTTTAGATATTTCCATGTTTATTCAGGCTGCGGTGTAGATATTTCCATGTTTATACACATAGCGGTGTAGATATTTCCATGTTTGTACAGATGGCGGTGTTGTTATTTCCATGTTTATACAGATGGCTGTGTAGATATTTCCATGTTTATAAAGATGACTTTGTAGGTATTTCCATGTTTATACACATGGCGGTGTAGGTATTTCCATGTTTATATAGATGGTGGTGTAGATATTACCATATTTATACAGATAGCGGTGTAGATATTTCCATGTTTATACAGATCGTGGTGAAGATATTTCCATGTTTATACAGATCGCGGTGTAGATATTTCCATGTTTATACAGATCGCAGTGTAGATATTTCCATGTTTATACAGAGAGCGGTGTAGGTATTTCCATGTTTATACAGATAGCTGTGTAGATATTTCCATGTTTATACAGATGGCGGTGTACTTATTTCCATGTTAATAGAGATGGCGGTGTAGATATTTCCATGTTCATAGAGATAGCGGTGTAGATATATCCATGTTCATAGAGATGGCAGTGACGATTATTCCATGTTTATACAGATAGCTGTGTAGATATTTCCATTTCTATAGAGATAGCGGTTTTAATATTTCATATTTATACAGATAGCGGTCTAGATATTTCCATGTTTATACAGATTGCGGTGTAAATATTTCCATGTTTATACAGATAGCGGTGGAGATATTTCCACGTTTATACAGATGGCGGTGCAGATATTTCCATCTTTCTGCAAATGGCAGTGTAGATATTTCCATGTTTATAGAGATGGCGGTGTATGTATTTCCATGCTTATATAGATGGCAATGTAGGTATTTTCTTGTTTATGTAGATGGCGTTGTAGCTATCTCCATGTTTAAAGAGATGGCGGTGTATATATTTCCAAGTTGATGGAGATAGCGGTGTAGATATTTCCATGTTTATAGAGATAGCGGTGTAGTTATTGCCATGTTTATAGAGATAGCGTTGTAGATATTTCCATATTTCTACAGATGACTGTGTAGATATTTCCATGTTCGTACAGATGGCAGTGTAGATATTTCCATGTTTATAGAGATAGCGGTGTAGATATTTTCATGTTTATACATATTGGGGTGGAGATATGTCCATGTTTATACAGATAGCAATGGAGATATTTCCACGTTAATACACATAGCGGTGTAGATATTTCCATGTTTATACAGATAGCGGTGTAGATATTTCCATGTTTATACAGGCTGCGGTGTAGATATTTCCATGTTTATACAGATAGCGGTGTAGATATTTCCATGTTTGTACAGATGGCGGTGTTGTTATTTCCATGTTTATACAGATGGCTGTGTAGATATTTCCATGTTTATAAAGATGACTTTGTAGGTATTTCCATGTTTATACAGATGACTGTGTAGATATTTCCATGTTAATACAGATGGCGGTGTAGATATTTCCATGTTTATTGAGATAGCGGTGTAGATATTTCCATGTGTATAGAGATAGCGGTGTACATGTTTCCATGTTTATACTGATGGCTGTGTAGATATTTCCATGTGTATACAGATGACAGTGTAGACATTTCCATGTTTATAGAGATGGTGGTGTAGATATTTCCATGTTTAAACACATGAATATGTAGATATTTCCATGTGTATAGAGATGGCGGTGTAGATATTTCCATTTTTACAGAGATAGCGGTGTAGATATTTCCATGTTTACAGAGATAGCGGTGTAGATATTTCCATGATTATCCAGATAGTGGTGCAGATATTTCCATGTTTATAGAGATAGCGGTGTAGATATTTCCATGTTTATACAGATAGCGGTGTAGATATTTCCATGTTTATACAGATAGCGGTGTAAATATTTCCATGTTTATACAGATCACGTTGTAGTTATTTCCATGTTTATAGAGATAGCGGTGTAGATATTTCCATGTTTATACAGATAGCGGTTTACATATTTTCATGTGTATACAGACCGCGGTGAAGATATTTCCATGTTTATACAGATAGCGGTGCAGATATTTCCATGTTTGTAAAGATGGCGGGGTTGATATTTCCATCTATACACAGATGACCGTGTAGATATTTCCATGTTTATACAGATGGCGGCGCAGATATTTCCATGGGTATGTAGATGGCGGTGGAGATATTTCCATGTTTATACAGATAGTGGTGTAGTTATTTCCATGTTTATATAGATAACGGTGTAGATATTTCCATGTATATACACATGGCTGTGTAGATATTTCCATGTTTATACAGATGGCGGTGTAGATATTTCCACGTTTATACAGATAACTTTGTAAGTTTTTCCATGGTTATACAGATGGCGGTGTAGATATTTCAATGTTTATAGGGATAGCAGTGGAGATATTTCCATGTTTATACAGATAGCGGTGTAGATATTTCCATGTTTATACTGATCACGGTGTAGCTATTTCCATGTTTATACCGATAACTTTGTAAGTATTTCCATGTTTATACAGATGGCGGTGTAGATATTTCGATGTTTATAGAGATAACAGTGGAGATATTTCCATGTTTATAGAGATAGCGGTGTGGATGTTTCCATGTTTATACAGATAGGGGTGTAGATATTTCCATGTTTATAGAGATGGCGGTGTAGATATTTCCATGTTTATACAGATCACGTTGTAGATATTTCCATGTTTATACAGATCGCGGTGTAGATATTTCCATGTTTATACAGATGGCTGTGCCGATATTTCCATGTTTATAGAGAGTTCTCTGTAGATATTTCCATGTTTATATAAATGACAGTGCAGAAATTTCCAGGTTTATACAGATGACTGTGTAGATATTTCCATGTTAATACAGATGGCGGTGTAGATTTTTCCATGTTTATACAGATCGCATTGTAGATATTTCCATGTTTATACAGATCGCGGTGTAGTTATTACCATGTTTATACAGATAGCGTTGTAGATATTTCCATGTTTATACAGATGGCGGTGTAGATATTTCCATGTTTATAGAGATAGCGGTGCAGATATTTCCATGTTTATTGAGATAGCGGTGTAAATCTTTCCATATTTATACAGATAGTGGTTTAGATATTTCCATGTTTTTACAGATAGCGGTGTAGATAGTTCCATCTTTATTCAGAGAGTGCTGTACATATTTCAATGTTTATACAAATCACTGTGTAGATATTTCCATGTTTATACAGATAACGTTGTAGGTATTTCCATCTTTATACAAACGGTGCTGTAGATATTTCCATGTTCCTACACATGACTGTGTAGTTATTTCCATGTTTATACAGATGGCGGTGTAGATATTTCCATATTTATAGAGATAGCAGTGTAGATATTTCCAGGTTTATACAGATAGTGGTGTAAATATTTCCATGTTTATACAGATCGTGGTGTAGATATTTCCATGTTTATACACATACCGGTGTAGATAATTCCATGTTTATACAGACTGCAGTTTAGGTATTTCTATGTTTATACAGATAGCAGTGTAGATATTTCCATGTTTGTACAGATGGCAGTGTTGATATTTCCATCTGTACACAGATTGCCATGTAGATATTTCCATCTTTATACAGATGGTGTTGTAGTTATTTCCATGGACATGCAGATGGCTGTGTGGATATTTCCATGTTAATAGAGATAGCGGTGTACGTATTTCCATGTTTATAGACATAGCGGTGTAGATATTTCCATGTTTATATAGATGGCGTTGTAGATATTTCCATGTTTATACCGATAGCGGTGTTGGTATTTCCACGTTTATACAGATAGCGATGTAGATATTTCCATGTTTATAGAGCTCGCGGTGCAGATATTTATATCTTTATTCAGATGGCATTGTAGATATTTCCTTATTCACACAGATGGCGGTGTAGATGTTTCCATGATTATACAGATGGCGGAGTAGTTAATTCCATGTTTATGGAGATGGCAGTGTAGATATTTTCATGTTTATAGAGATGGCGGTGTAGATATTTCCATGCTTATAGAGATAGCTGTGAAGATATTTACATGGTTATACAGATGGCTGTGTAGATATTTCCATGTGTATACAGATGGCATTGTAGATAGTTCCATGTTTATACAGTTGAATGTATAGGTATTTCCATGTTTTTACAGATGGCAGTGCACATATTCCCATGTTTATACAGATAGCGGTGTAGATATTTCCATGTATAAACAGATGTCTCTGTAGATATTTCCATGTTTAAACGGATGGCGGTGTAGATATTTCCTTGTTTATACAAATAGTGGTGTATTTCTTTCCACGTTTATACAGATAGCGGTGTAGATATTTCCATTTATATACAGACGGCTCTGTAGATATTTCCAAGTTTATACAGATGGCTGTGTAGATATTTCCATGTTTAAACAGATGACTTTGTAGGTATTTCCATGTTTACACAGATTGCGGTGTAGATATTTCCATGTTTATAGAGATAGCTGTGTAGATATTACCATGTTTATACAGACAGCGGTGTAGATATTTCCATGTTATACAGATCGCGGTTTAGATATTTCCATGTTTATACAGATCGCGGTGTAGATATTTCCATGTTCCTACACATGACTGTGTAGGTATTTCCATGTTTATACAGATGGCTTTGTGGATATTTCCATGTTTATAGAGATAGCGGTGTAGATATTTCCATGTTTATACAGATAGCGGTGTAAATATTTCCATGTTAATACAGATCGTGGTGTAGAAATTTCCATCTTTATAAAGACCGCACTGTAGATGTTTCCATGTTTATACAGATGGCGGTGTAGATATTTCCATGTTTATAGAGATAGCGGTGTAGGTATTTCCATATTTATACAGATAACGGTGTAGATATTTCCATGTTTATACATATAGCAGTGTAAATATTTCCATGTTTATACAGATCACGGTGTAGATATTTCCATGTTTATAAAGATAGCTGTGTAGATATTTCCATGTTTATACAGATAGCGGTTTAGATATTTCCATGTTTATACAGGCTGCGGTGTAGATATTTCCATGTTTATACAGATAGCGGTGTAGATCTTTCCATGTTTGTACAGATGGCGGTGTTGATATTTCCATCTATACACAGATGGACGTGTAGATATTTCCATGTTTATACAGACGGCGGCGCAGGTATTTCCATGGATATGTAGATGGCGGTGTAGATATTTCCATGTTTATACAGATAGCGGTGTTGTTATTTCCATTTTTATATAGATAGCGGTGTAGATATTTAAATGTATATACACATGTCTGTGTAGGTATTTCCATGTTTATACAGATGGCGGTGTTGATATTTCCATGTTTATACCGATAACTTTGTATGTATTTCCATGTTTATACAGATGGCGGTGTAGATATTTCGATGTTTATAGAGATAGCAGTGGAGATATTTCCATGTTTATAGAGATATTGGTGTAGATATTTCCACGTTTATACTGATCGCGGTGTAGATATTTTCATGTTTATAGAGATGGCGGTGTAGATATTTCCATGTTCATAGAGATAGCGGTGTTGATTTTTCCATGTTAGAAAGGATAGGGGTGTGGATATTTCCATGTTTATACAGATAGGGGTGTAGATATTTCCATGTTTATAGAGATGGCGGTGTAGATATTTCCATGTTTATACAGATCACGGTGTAGATATTTCCATGTTTATACAGATCGCGGTGTAGATATTTCCATGTTTATACAGATCATGGTGTAGATATTTCCATATTTATACAGATCGCGGTGTTGATATTAGCATGTTTATAGGGATAGCGGTGCAAATATTTCCACATTTATGCAGAGAGCTGTGTAGTTATTAGCATGTTTATACAGATAGCGGTGTAGATATTTCCATGTATAAACAGATGACTGTGTATATATTTCCATGTTTAAACAGATGGCGATGAAGATATTTCCTTGTTTATACAATTAGCGGTATAGTTATTTCCATATTTATACAGATCACGGTGTAGATATTTCCTTGTTTATACAAATAGCGGTTTAGTTATTCCCATGTTTATACAGATAGCGGTGTAGGTATTTCCTTGTTTATACAAATAGCGGTGTAGATATTTACATGTTTATACAGATCATGGTGTAGATATTTCCTTGTTTATACAAATAGCGGTGTAGTTATTTCCATGTTTATACAGATAGCGGTGTAGATATTTCCATGTATATACAGATGGCTGTGTAGATATTTCCATGTTTATACAGATGGCTGTGTAGATATTTCCATGTAAATACAGATGACTTTGTAGGTATTTCCATGTTTATACAGATGGCGGTGTAGATATTTCCATGTTTATAGAGATAGCTGTGTAGATATTTCCATGTTTATAGAGATAGCGCTGTAGATATTTCCATGTTTATGCAGATCGCGGTGTAGGTATTTCCATGTTTATACAGATCGCGGTGTAGGAATTTCCATATTTATACAGATAGCGGTGTACATATTTTCATGTTTATACAGATAGCAGTGTAAATATTTTCATGTTTATACAGATCACGGTGTAGATATTTCCATGTTTATAGAGATAGCGGTGTAGATATTTCCATGTTTATACAGATAGCGGTTTAGATATTTCCATGTTTATTCAGGCTGCGGTGTAGATATTTCCATGTTTATACACATAGCGGTGTAGATATTTCCATGTTTGTACAGATGGCGGTGTTGTTATTTCCATGTTTATACAGATGGCTGTGTAGATATTTCCATGTTTATAAAGATGACTTTGTAGGTATTTCCATGTTTATACACATGGCGGTGTAGGTATTTCCATGTTTATATAGATGGTGGTGTAGATATTACCATATTTATACAGATAGCGGTGTAGATATTTCCATGTTTATACAGATCGTGGTGAAGATATTTCCATGTTTATACAGATCGCGGTGTAGATATTTCCATGTTTATACAGATCGCAGTGTAGATATTTCCATGTTTATACAGATAGCGGTGTAGGTATTTCCATGTTTATACAGATAGCTGTGTAGATATTTCCATGTTTATACAGATGGCGGTGTACATATTTCCATGTTAATAGAGATGGCGGTGTAGATATTTCCATGTTCATAGAGATAGCGGTGTAGATATATCCATGTTCATAGAGATGGCAGTGACGATTATTCCATGTTTATACAGATAGCTGTGTAGATATTTCCATTTCTATAGAGATAGCGGTTTTAATATTTCATATTTATACAGATAGCGGTGTAGATATTTCCATGTTTACACAGATTGCGGTGTAGATATTTCCATGTTTATACAGATAGCGGTGGAGATATTTCCACGTTTATACAGATGGCGGTGCAGATATTTCCATCTTTCTGCAAATGGCAGTGTAGATATTTCCATGTTTATAGAGATGGCGGTGTATGTATTTCCATGCTTATATAGATGGCAATGTAGGTATTTTCTTGTTTATGTAGATGGCGTTGTAGCTATCTCCATGTTTAAAGAGATGGCGGTGTATATATTTCCAAGTTCATGGAGATAGCGGTGTAGATATTTCCATGTTTATAGAGATAGCGGTGTAGTTATTGCCATGTTTATAGAGATAGCGTTGTAGATATTTCCATATTTCTACAGATGACTGTGTAGATATTTCCATGTTCGTACAGATGGCAGTGTAGATATTTCCATGTTTATAGAGATAGCGGTGTAGATATTTTCATGTTTATACATATTGGGGTGGAGATATGTCCATGTTTATACAGATAGCAATGGAGATATTTCCACGTTAATACACATAGCGGTGTAGATATTTCCATGTTTATACAGATAGCGGTGTAGATATTTCCATGTTTATACAGGCTGCGGTGTAGATATTTCCATGTTTATACAGATAGCGGTGTAGATATTTCCATGTTTGTACAGATGGCGGTGTTGTTATTTCCATGTTTATACAGATGGCTGTGTAGATATTTCCATGTTTATAAAGATGACTTTGTAGGTATTTCCATGTTTATACAGATGCCTGTGTAGATATTTCCATGTTAATACAGATGGCGGTGTAGATATTTCCATGTTTATTGAGATAGCGGTGTAGATATTTCCATGTGTATAGAGATAGCGGTGTACATGTTTCCATGTTTATACTGATGGCTGTGTAGATATTTCCATGTGTATACAGATGACAGTGTAGACATTTCCATGTTTATAGAGATGGTGGTGTAGATATTTCCATGTTTAAACACATGAATATGTAGATATTTCCATGTGTATAGAGACGGCGGTGTAGATATTTCCATTTTTACAGAGATAGCGGTGTAGATATTTCCATGTTTACAGAGATAGCGGTGTAGATATTTCCATGATTATCCAGATAGCGGTGCAGATATTTCCATGTTTATAGAGATAGCGGTGTAGATATTTCCATGTTTATACAGATAGCGGTGTTATATTTATATGTTTATACAGATGACGGTGTAGATATTTCCATGTTTATACGCATGGCGGTGTAGATATTTCCATGTTTATACAGATAGCGGTGTACATATTTCCATGTTTATACAGATAGCGGTTTAGATATTTCCATGTTTATACAGATGACTGTGTAGATATTTCCATGTTTATACAGATGGCAGAGTAGATATTTCCATGCTTATAAAGATGGTGGTGTAGATATTTCCATGTTTATACAGAAGACTGTGTAGGTATTTCCAAGTTTATACAGATGGCGGTGTAGATATTTCCATGTTTATAGAGATAGCCAAGTAGATATTTCCATGTTTAGACAAATAGCAGTGTAGATATTTCCATGTTTATAGAGATAGCGGTGTAGACATTTCCATATTTATACAGATAGCGGTGAAGAGATTTCCATGTTTATACAGATAATGGTGTCGATATTTCCATGTTTATACAGATAGCGGTGTAGATATTTCCATGTTGATACAGATCGTGGTGTAGATATTTCCATGTTTATACAGATACTGGTGTAGATATTTCCATGTTTATACAGGTAGCGTTGTAGATATTTCCATGTTTATACATACCGCGGTGTAGATATTTGCATCTTTTTACAGACGGCGGTGTAGATATCTCCATGTTTATACAGATGGCCGTGTAGATATTTCCATGTTTATACAGATAGCGGTGTAGATATTTCCATGTTTATACCCATAGCGGTGCAGATATTTCCATGTTTACAGAGATAGCGGTGTTATATTTATATGATTATACAGATGACGGTGAAGATATTTCCATGTTTATACACATGGCAGTGTGGATATTTCCATGTTTATACTGATAGCGGTGTAGGTATTTCCATGTTTACACAGATAGCGGTGTAGATATTTCCAACTTTGCACAGATTGCGGTGTAGAAATTTCCATCTTTACACAGGTAGCGGTGTAGATATTTCCATGTTTATAGAGATAGCGGTGTAGATATTTCCACATTTGTACAGAAAGCAGTGTACATATTTCCATGTTTATACAAATGGCGATGCAGATATTTCCAACTTTTTATAGACGGTGGTGTAGATATTTCCATGTTTATACAGATGTCGGTGTAGATATTTCCATGTTTATGCAGATGGCGGTGTAGATATTTCCATGGTTATGCAGATGGCGGTGTAGATATTTCCATGTATATAGAGATGGCGGTGTAGATATTTCTATATTTATAGAGATAGCGGTGTAGATAATTCCATGTTTATAGAGATGGCCGTGTAAGTACTTCCATGTTTATGGAGATATTGGTGTAGATATTTCCATGTTTATACAGTTAGCGGTGTAGATATTTCCATGTTTATACAGATAGCTGTGTTGGTATTTCCATGTTTATACAGATAGCGGTGTAGGTATTTCCAGGTTTATACAGCTCAAGGTGTAGATATTTCCATTTTTAAACAGATGGCAGTGTAGATATTTCCATGTTTTTCCAGATAGTGGTGCAGATATTTCCATGTTTATAAAGATAGCGGTGCTTTATTTATATGTTTATAGAGATGACGGTGTAGATATTTCCATGTTTATACAGATAGCGGTGTACATATTTCCATGTTTATGCAGATAGCAGTGTAGATATTTCCATGTTTATACAGATGACTGTGTAGATATTTCCATGTTTATACAGATGGCAGAGTAGATATTTCCATGCTTATAAAGATGGTGGTGTAGATATTTCCATGTTTATACAGAAGACTGTGTAGGTATTTCCAAGTTTATACAGATGGCGGTGTAGATATTTCCATGTTTATAGAGATAGCCAAGTAGATATTTCCATGTTTAGACAAATAGCAGTGTAGATATTTCCATGTTTATAGAGATAGCGGTGTAGACATTTCCATATTTATACAGATAGCGGTGAAGAGATTTCCATGTTTATACAGATAGTGGTGTCGATATTTCCATGTTTATACAGATAGCGGTGTAGATATTTCCATGTTGATACAGATCGTGGTGTAGATATTTCCATGTTTATAAAGATGTTTGTGTAGACATTTCCATGTTTATACAGATAGCGGTGTAGATATTTCCATGTTTATGGAGATAGCAGTGTAGAAATTTCCATGTTGATACAGATCGTGGTGTAGATATTTCCATGTTTATGCAGATGGCGGAGTAGATATTTCCATGTTTATGCAGATGGCGGTGTAGATATTTCCATGTTTATAGAGATGGCGGTGTAGATATTTCTATATTTATAGAGATAGCGGTGTAGATAATTCCATGTTTATAGAGATTGCCGTGTAGGTACTTCCATGTTTATGGAGATATTGGTGTAGATATTTCCATGTTTATACAGTTAGCGGTGTAGATATTTCCATGTTTATACAGATAGCTGTGTTGGTATTTCCATGTTTATACAGATAGCGGTGTAGGTATTTCCATGTTTATACAGCTCACGGTGTAGATATTTCCATTTTTATACAGATGGCAGTGTAGATATTTCCATGTTTATAGAGATAGCGGTGTAGATATTTCCTTGTTTACGAAGATGGTGGTGTAGATAATTACATCTTTATGGAGATGGAGGTGTAGATATTTTCATGTTTAAAGAGATAGCGGTATAGGTGTTTCCATGTGTATAGAGATAGCGGTGTAGATGTTTCCATGTTTATACTGATGGCTGTGTAAATATTTCCATGTGTATACAGATGGCAGTGTAGACATTTTCATGTTTATAGACATGGTGGTGTAGATACTTCCATGTTTACACAGATAGTAGTGTAGACATTTCCACGTTTATACAGATGACGGTGTAGATATTTCCATGTTTATACCCATGGTGTTGTAGATATTTCCATGTTTATACAGACAGCGGTGTAGATATTTCCATGTTTACACAGATATCGGTGTAGATATTTCCATCTTTGCACAGATTGCGGTGTAGAAATTTCCATCTTTACACACGTAGCGGTGTAGATACTTCCATGTTTATAGAGATGGCGTTGTATATATTGCCATGTTTATAGAGACAGCAGAGTAGATATTTCCATGTTTATAGAGATAGTGGTGTAGATATTTCCATGTTTATAGAGATAGTGGAGTAGATATTTCCATGTTTATACAGATAGCGATGTAGATATTTCCATGTTTATACAGATTGTGGTGTCGATATTTCCAGGTTGATACAGATATCGGTGTAGATATTTGCATGTTTATACAGCTTGCTGTGTAGATATTTACATCTTTATACAGTTGGCAGTGTAGATATTTCCATGTTTATACAGATGGCGGTGGAGGTATTTCCATGTTTATAGAGACAGTGTTGTGGATATTTCCATGTCAATAGAGATGGCTGTGAAGATATTTCCATGTATACAGATGGCAGTGTAGATATTTCCGTGTTTATACAGATGGTGGTGTAGATATTTCCATGTTTATACAGATGGCGGTGTAGATATTTCCATGTTTATAGAGATTGCCATGTAGATATTTCCATGTTTATACAGATCGTGGTGTAGATATTTCCATGTTTATACAGATACCGGAGTAGATATTTCCATGTTTATACAGGTAGCGGTGTAGATGTTTCCATGTTTATACAGATCACGGTGTGGGTATTTCCATCTTTATACAGATGGCAGTGTAGATATTTCCATCTTTATACAGATAGCGGTGTAGATATTTCCATGTTTACACTGATGGCGGTGTAGATAGTAACATGTTTATGGAGATGGCGGTGTAGATACTTTCATGTTTATAGAGATGGCGGTGTAGATATTTCATTGTTTATAGAGATGGCAGTGTAGATATTTCCATGTTTGTAGAGATAGCGGTGTAGCTATTTCCATATGTATAGAGATAGCGATGTAAATGTTTCCATGTTAATACTGATGGCTGTGTAGATATTTCCATGTGTGTACAGATGGCAGTGTAGACAGTTCCACGTTTATAGAGATGGTGGTGTAGATATTTCCATGTTTATACACATGAATATGTAGATATTTCCATGTTTATAGAGATGGCGGTGTAGATATTTCCATGTTTGCAGAGTTAGCGGTGTAGATATTTCCATGTTTACAGAGATAGCGGTGTAGATATTTCCACGTTTATCCAGATAGCGGTGCAGATATTTCCATGTTTATAGAGATAGCGGTGTTATATTTATATGTTTATACAGATGACGGTGTAGATATTTCCATGTTTATACAGATGGCAGTGTGGATATTTCCATGTTTATAGAGAGGGTGGTGTAGATATTTCCATGTTTACACAGATGTCTGTGTAGATATTTCCATGTTTATACAGATGGCGGTGTAGATATTTCCATGTATATAGAGATAGTGGTGTAGATATTTCTATGTTTAAACAGATAGCGGTGCAGATATTTCCATGTTTATAGTGATAGCGGTGTAGATATTTCCTTGTTTATAGAGATAGCAGTGTTATATTTCCATGTTTATACAGATAGTGGTGTTATATTTCCATGTTTATACAGATGACGGTGTAGATATTTTCATGTTTCTACACATGGCGGTGTAGATATTTCCATGTTTATAGAGATGGCTGTGTAGATATTTCCATGTTTATACAGAAGATTGCGTAGGTATTTTCTAGTTTATACAGATGGCGGTGTAGGTATTTCCATGTTTAAAGAGATAGCCATGTAGATATTTTCATGTTTATACAGATAGCGGTGTACACATTTCCATGTTTATAGAGATAGCGGTGTAGACATTTCCATATTTATACAGATATCTGTGTAGATATTTCCATGTTTATACCGATAGCGGTGTAGATATTTCCGTGTTTATACAGATAGCGGTGAAGACATATCCATGTTGATACAGATCGTGGTGTAGGTATTTCCATGTTTATACTGCTACCAGTGTGGATATTTCCATGTTTATGCAGGTCGCGTTGTAGATATTTGCATGTTTATACAGATCGCGGAGTAGATATTTCCATCTTTTTACAGATGGCGGTGAAGATATTTCCATTTTTATAGAGATGGCATTGTAGATATTTCCATGTTTATGCAGATGGCAGTGTAGATATTTCCATTATTATAGAGATGGCGGTGTAGGTATTTCCATGTTTATGGAGATAGCGATGTAGATATTTCCATGTTTATATAGATAGCGGTGTAGATATTTCCAAGTTTATACAGATAGCGGTGTTGGTATTTCCTTGTTTATACAGTTAGCGGTGTAGATATTTCCATGTTTATACAGCTCGCGGTGTAGATATTTACATCTTTATACACATGGCAGTGTAGATATTTCCATATTTATGCAGATAGCGGTGTACATATTTCCAAGTTTAAACAGATGGCGGTGTAGATAGTTCCGTGTTTATGGAGATGGGGGTGTAGATATTTTCATGTTTACAGAGATGACGGTGTAGATATTTCCATGTTTATAGAGACAGCCGTAAAGTTATTTCCATGTGTATAGAGATAGCGGTTTAGATGTTTCCATGTTTATACTGATGGCTGTGTAGATATTTCTAAGTGTATACAGATGGCAGTGTAGATATTTCCATGATTACACAATAAGCGTTGTAGATATTTCCATGTTTATACAGATAGCTGTGAAGATATTTCCATGTTTATACAGATAGCAATGTTGGTATTTCCATGTTTATGCAGATAGCGTTGTAGATATTTCCATGTATATACAGCTCGTGGTGTAGATATTTCCATCTTTATACAGATGTCAGTGTAGATATTTCCATGTTTATACAGATAGCTGTGTAGATATTTCCATGCTTACACAGATGGCGTTGCAGATATTTCCATGTTTATGGAGATGGCAGTATAGATATTTTCATGTTTATAGAGATGTCGGTGTAGATATTTCCATGTTTATAGAGATAGAAGTGTAGGTATTTCCATGTGTATACAGATGGCAGTGCAGATATTTTCATGTTTATAAAGATGGTGGAGTAGAAATATCCATGTTTATACAGATGTCTGTGTTGATACTTCCATGATTATACAGATGGCGGTTTAGATATTTCCATGTTTATAGAGATAGCGGTGTAGGTATTTCCATGTTTATACAGATAGCTGTGAAGATATTTCCACGTTTATAGAGATAGCAGTGTAGATATTTCCATGTTAATACAGACAACGATGATATATTTCCATGTTTATACAGATGGCGGTGCAGATATTTCCATGTTTATACAGATAGCGGTGTAGATATTTCCATGTTTATACACATAGCGGTGCAGATAATTCCATGTTTACAGAGATAGCGCTGTAGATATTTCCATGTTTATAGAGATAGTAGTGTATATATTTTCATGTTTATACAGTTGACGGTGTAGATATTTCCATGTTTATACACATGGCAGTGTGGATATTTCCATGTTTATACTGATAGCTGTGTAGATATTTCCATGTTTACACAGATAGCGGTGTAGATATTTCCAACTTTGCACAGATTGGGTGTAGAAATTTCCATCTTTACACAGATAGCGGTGGAGATATTTCCATATTTATAGAGATAGCGGTGTAGATATTTCCACATTTGTACAGATAGCGGTGTACATATTTCCATGTTTATACACATGGCGATGCATATATTTCCATCTTTTTATAGACGGTGGTGTAGATATTTCCATGTTTATACAGATGGCGGTGTAGATATTTCCCTGTTTATGCAGATGGCGGTGTAGATATTTCCATCTTTATGCAGATTCCGGTGTAGGTATTTCCATGTTTATAGAGATGGCGGTGTAGATATTTCTATATTTATAGAGATAGCGGGGTAGATAATTCCATGTTTATAGAGATGGCCGTGTAGGTACTTCCATGTTTATGGAGATATTGGTGTAGGTATTTTCATGTTTATACAGTTAGCGGTGCAGATATTTCCATGTTTATACAGATAGCTGTGTTGGTATTTCCATGTTTAAACAGATAGCGGTGAAGATATTTCCATGTTTATGCAGCTCACCGTGTAGATATTTCCATTTTTGTACAGATGGCAGTGTAGATATTTCCATGTTTATGCAGATAGCGGTGTAGATATTTCCATGTTTATACACATAGCGGTGCAGATATTTCCATGTTTACAGAGATAGCGCTGTAGATATTTCCATGTGTATAGAGATAGTAGTGTATATATTTTCATGTTTATACAGTTGACGGTGTAGATATTTCCATGTTTATACACATGGCAGTGTGGATATTTCCATGTTTATACTGATACCGGTGTAGATATATCCATGTTTACACAGATAGCGGTGCAGGTATTTCCAACTTTGCACAGATTGCGGTGTAGAAATTTCCATCTTTACACAGTTAGCGGTGTAGATATTTCCATGTTTATAGAGATAGCGGTGTACATATTTCCATGTTTATACAGATGACGATGCATATATTTCCATCTTTTTATAGACGGCGGTGTAGATATTTCCATGTTTATACAGATGGCGGTGTAGATATTTCCATGTTTATGCAGATGGCGGTGTAGATATTTCCATGTTTATGCAGATGGCGGTGTAGGTATTTCCATGTTTATAGAGATGGCCGTGTAGATATTTCTATATTTATAGAGATAGCGGGCTAGATAATTCCATGTTTATAGAGATGGCCGTGTAGGTACTTCCATGTTTATGGAGATATTGGTGTCGATATTTCCAAGTATATACAGTTAGCGGTGTAGATATTTCCATGTTTGTACAGATAGCTGTGTTGGTATTTCCATGTTTATACATATAGCGGTGTAGGTATTTCCATGTTTATACAGCTCACGGTGTAGATATTTCCATTTTTGTGCAGATGGCAGTGTAGATATTTCCATGTTTTTACAGATAGCGGTGTAGATATTTCCATGTTTACAAAGATGGCGGTGTAGATAATTACATCTTTACGGAGATGGAGGTTTAGATATTTTCATGTTTAAAGAGATAGCGTTATAGGTGTTTCCATGTGTATAGAGATAGGGGTGTAGATGTTTCCATGTTTATACTGATGGCTGTGTAAATATTTCCATGTGTATACAGATTGCAGTGTAGACATTTTCATGTTTATAGACATGGTGGTGTAGATACTTCCATGTTTACACAGATAGTAGTGTAGACATTTCCATGTTTATACAGATGACAGTGTAGATATTTCCATGTTTATACCCACGGTGGTGTAGATATTTCCATGTTTATACAGACAGCGGGGTAGATATTTCCATGTTTATACAGACAGCGGTGTAGATATTTCCATGTTTACACAGATATCGGTGTAGTTATTTCCATCTTTGCACATATTGCGGTGTAGAAATTTCCATCTTTACACACGTAGCGGTGTATATATTTCCATGTTTATAGAGATGGCGGTGTATATATTGCCATGTTTATGGGGACAGCAGGGTAGTTATTTACATGTTTATAGAGATAGTGGTGTAGGTATTTCCATGTTTACAGAGATAGTGGAGTAGATATTTCCATGTTTATACAGATAGCGGTGTAGATATTTCCATGTTTATACAGATTGCGGTGTCGATATTTCCAGGTTTATACAGATATTGGTGTAGATACTTGCATGTTTATACAGCTCGCGGTGTAGATATTTACATCGTTATACAGATGACAGTGCAGATATTTCAATGTTTACACAGATGGCGGTGGAGATATTTCCATGTTTATGGAGATGGCAGTGTAGATATTTTCATGTTTATGGAGATGGCGGTGTAGATATTTCCATGTTTATAGAGACAGTGTTGTAGATATTTCCAAGTCTATAGAGATGGCTGTGTAGATATTTCCATGAATACAGATGGCAGTGTAGATATTTCCGTGTTTATACAGATGGTGGTTTAGGTATTTCCAAGTTTATACAGAAGACTGTGCAGGTATTTCCAAGTTTATACAGATAGCGGTGTAGATATTTCCATGTTTATACAGATACAGGAGAAGATATTTCCATGTTTATACAGGTAGCGGTGTAGATGTTTCCATGTTTATACAGATCACGTTGTAGATATTTCCATCTTTATACAGATGGCAGTGTAGATATTTCCATGTTTATACAGATAGCAGTGTAGATATTTCCATGTTTACACTGATGGCGGTGTAGATAGTAACATGTTTATGGAGATGGCGGTGTAGATACTTTCATGTTTATAGAGATGGCAGTGTAGATATTTCCATGTTTATAGAGATAGCGGTGTAGCTATTTCCATGTGTATAGAGATAGTGGTGTATATGTTTCCATGTTAATACTGATGGCTGTGTAGATATTTCCATGTGTATACAGATGGCAGTGTAGACATTTCCATGTTTATAGAGATGGTGGTGTAGATATTTCCATGTTTATACACATGAATATGTAGATATTTCCATGTTTATAGAGATGGCGGTGAAGATATTTCCATATTTATAGAGATAGCGGTGTTATATTTATATGTTTATACAGATGACTGTGTAGATATTTCCATGTTTATACACATGGCGGTGTAGGTATTTCCATGTTTATACAGATAGCGGTGTAGATATTTCCATGTTTATACAGATAGCGGTGTAGATATTTCCATGTTTATTGAGATGGCTGTGTAGATATCTCCATGTTTATACACATGGCACTGTAGATATATCCATGTTTATAAAGATGGTTGTGTAGATATTTCCATGTTTATACAGATAGCGGTGTAGATATTTCCATGTTTATGGAGATAGCGGTGTAGATATTTCCATGTTGATACAGATTGTGGTGTAGATATTTCCATGTTTATAGAGATACTGGTGTAGATATTTCCATGTTTATACAGGTAGCGGTGTAGATATTTCCATGTTTATACAGATCACGGTGTAGATATTTCCATCTTTATACAAATGGCAGTGTAGATATTTCCATGTTTATACAGATAGCGGTGTAGATATTTCCATGTTTACAAAGATGGCGGTGTAGATAATTACATCTTTATGGAGATGGAGGTGTAGATATTTTCATGTTTAAAGAGATAGCGGTATGGGGATTCCATGTGTATAAAGATAGGGGTGTAGATGTTTCCATGTTCATACTGATGGCTGTGTAGATATTTCCATCTGTATACAGATGGCAGTGTAGACATTTTCATGTTTATAGACATGGTGGTGTAGATACTTCCACGTTTACACAGATAGTAGTGTAGACATTTCCAAGTTTATACAGATGACGGTGTAGATATTTCCACGTTTATACTCATGGCGGTGTAGATATTTCCATGTTTATACAGATAGCGGTGTAGATATTTCCATGTTTATACAGATAGCGGTGTAGATATTTCCATGTTTACACGGATATCGGTGTAGATATTTCCATCTTTGCACAGATTGCAGTGTAGAAATTTCCATCTTTATATAGATATCGGTGTAGATATTTCCATGTTTACATAGATAGCTGTGAAGATATTTCCATGTTTACACAGATAGCGTTGTAGATATTTCCATGTTTATACACATAGCCTTGTAGATATTTCCATGTTTATGAAGATAGCAGTGTAGATATTTCCATGTTTATACAGATAGCCGTGTAGGTATTTCCATGTTTAAACAGATGGCGGTGGAGATATTTCCCTGTTTATACAGATGGCGGTGGAGATATTTCCATGTTTATTCAGATAGCGGTGGAGATATTTCCATGTTTATAGAGATAGCAGTGTAGATATTTCCATGTGTATACAAATGGCTGTGTAGATATTTCCATGTTTATACAGAAGGCTCTGTAGTTATTTCCATGTTTTTACAGATGGCGGTGTAGATATTTCCATGTGTATACAGATAGCGGTGTGGCTATTTCCACGTTTATGCAGATAGCGATGTAGATATTTCCATGTTTGTAGAGATGACTGTTTAGATATTTCCAGGCTTATACAGATGGTGGTGTAGATATTTCCGTGTTTATACAGACGGTGGTGTAGATATTTCCAAGTTTATACAGAAGACTGTGCAGGTATTTCCAAGTTTATACTGATGGCGGTGCAGATATTTCCATGTTTATAGACATAGCCATGTAGATATTTCCATGCTTATACAGATAGCGGTGTAGACATTTCCATGTTTATAGAGATAGCGGTGTAGATATTTCCATGTTTGAACAGATACCGATGTAGATATTTCCATGTTTATACAGATGTCAGTGTAGATACTTCCATGTTTATACAGATAGCGGTGCTGATATTTCCATGTTTACACAGATGGTGGTGTAGATAGTTTCATGTTTATGGAGATGGCGGTGTAGATATTTTCATGTTTATAGAGATGATGGTGTAGATATTTCCATGTTTATACAGACTGCGGTGCAGCTATTTCCATGTTTATAGACATAGTGGTTTCGGTATTTCCATGTGTATAGAGATAGCGGTGTAGATGTTTCCATGTTTATACTGTTGGCTGTGTAGATATTTCCATGTTTATAGAGATAGTGTTGTAGATATTTCCATGGTTGTACAGATAGCGGTGTTATATTTCCATGTTTATACAGATGACGTTGTAGATATTTCATTGATCATTCACATGGCGGTGTAGATATTTCCATGTTTATACAGATTGCGGTGTAGATATTTCCATGTTTATACAGATAGCAGTGTAAATATTTCAATGTTTATAGAGATGGCTGTGTAGATATTTCCATGTTTATACAGATGGCAGTGTAGATATTTCCAGGTTTGTAAAGATGGTGGTGTAGATATTTCCATGTTTATTCCGAAGATTGTGCAGGTGTTTCCAAGTTTATACAGATGGCAGCGTAGATATTTCCATGTTTATAGAGATAGCCATGTAGATATTTCCATGTTTATACAGAAAGCTTTGTAGACATTTCCATGTTTATAGAGATAGCGTTGTAGACATTTCCATATTTATAGAGATAGCGGTGTAGATATTTCCATGTTTAGATAGCAGTGTAGATATTTCCATGTTTATACACATAGCGGTGCAGATATTTCCATGTTTATAGAGATAGCGCTGTAGATAATTCCATGTTTATACAGATAGTAGTGTAGATATTTCCATGTTTATACAGATGACGGTGTAGATATTTCCATGTTTATACACATGGTGGGGAGGATATTTCCATGTTTATACAGATAGAGGTGTAGATATTTCCATGTTTACACAGATAGCGGTGTAGATATTTCCGTCTTTGCACAGATTGCGGAGTAGAAATTTCCATCTTTACACAGGTTGCGGTGTAGACATTTCCATGTTTATAGAGATGGCGGTGTAGATATTTCCATGTTTATGCAGATGGCAGTGTAGATATCTCCATTATTTTAGAGATGGCTGTGTAGGTATTTCCATTTTATGGAGATAGCGATGTAGATATTTCCATGTTTATATAGATAGCGGTGTAAATATTTCCAAGTTTATACCGATAGCGGTGTTGGTATTTCCTTGTTTATACAGATAGCGGTGTTTATATTTCCATGTTTATTCAGCTCGCGGTGTAGATATTTACAACTTTATACAGATGGCAGTGTAGATATTTCCATATTTATGCAGATAGCACTCTAGATATTTCCAAGTTTAAACAGATTGCGGTGTAGATAGTTCCATGTTTATGGAGATGGGGGTGTAGATATTTTCATGTTTACAGATATGACAGTGTAGATATTTCCATGTTTATAGAGACAGCGGTATAGGTATTTCCATATGTATAGAGACAGCGGTGTAGTTGTTTCCATGTTTATACTGATGGCTGTGTAGATATTTCTATGTGTATACAGATGGCAGTGTAGATATTTCCATGAGTACGCAATTAGCGTTGTAGATATTTCCATGTTTATACAGATAGCGGTGTAGATATTTCCATGTTTATACAGACAGCAGTGTTGGTATTTCCATGTTTATGCAGATAGCGTTGTAGATATTTCCATGTTTATACTGCTCGTGGTGTAGATATTTCCATCTTTACAGATGTCAGTGTAGATATTTCCATGTTTATACAGATAGCTGTGTAGATATTTCCATGTTTACACAGATGGCGTTGCAGATAGTTCCATGTTTATGGAGATGGCAGTGTAGATATTTTCATGTCTCTAGAAATGTCGGTGTAGATATTTCCATTTCTATAGAGATAGATGTGTAGGTATTTCCATGTGTATTGAGATAGCGTTGTAGAAGTTTCCATGTTTATACTGATGGCTGTGTAGATATTTCCTTGTGTATACAGATGACAGTGCAGATATTTTCATGTTTATAGAGATGGTGGAGTAGATATATCCATGTTTATACAGATGTCTGTGTTGATACTTCGATGTTTATACAGATGGCGGTTTAGATATTTCCATGTTTATAGAGATAGCGGTGTAGGTATTTCCATGTTTATACAGATAGCTGTGCAGATATTTCCATGTTTATAGAGATAGCAGTATAGTTATTTCCATGTTAATACAGACAGCGATGATATATTTCCATGTTTATACAGATGATGGTGTTGATATTTCCATGTTTATACACATGGGGGTGTAGGTATTTCCATGTTTATACAGATAGCGGTGTAGATATGTCCATGTTTATACAGATAGCGGTGTAGATATGTCCATGTTTATACAGATGGCTGTGTAGATATTTCCAAGTTTATACAGATGGCAGTGTAGATATTTCCATGTTTATACAGATGTTGGTGTAGATATTTCCATTTTTATACAGAAGACTGTGTAGTTATTTCCAATTTTATGCAGATGATGGTGTAGAAATTTCCATGTTTATAGAGATAGCCATGTAGATACTTCCATGTTTATACAGATAGAGGTGTAGACATGACCATGCTTCTGGAGATAGTGGTGTAGATATTTCCATGTTGATACAGATCGTGGTGTAGATATTTCCATGTTTATGCAAATACCGGTGTAGATATTTCCATGTTTATACAAATCACGGTGTAGATATTTCCATCTATTTACAAACGGCAGGGTAGATATTTCCATGTTTATACATATGGCATTGTAGATATTTCCATTTTTATGCAGATGGCGGTGTAGATATTTCCATGTTTATAGAGATGGCGGTGTAGTAATTTCTATATTTATAGAGATAGCGGTGTATGTAATTCCATGTTTATAGAGATGGCGTTGTAGTTATTTCCATGTTTTTGGAGATACTCGTGTAGATATTTCCATGTTTATATATATACCGGTGTAGCTATTTCCAGGTTTATACAGATAGCGGTGTTGGTACTTCCATGATTATACAGATAGCGGTGTACATATTTCCATATTTATACAGCTTGCGGTGTAGTTATTTCCATCTTTTTACACATGGCAGTGTAGATATTTCCATGTTTATACTGATAGCGGTGTAGATATTTCCACGTTTACACAGATGGAGGTGTAGATAGTTCCATGTTTATGGAGATGGCGGTGTAGATATTTTCATGTTTATTGAGATGACTTTGTAGATATTTCCATGTTTATAGAGATATCGGTATAGGTATTTCCATGTGTATAGAGATAGCGGTGTAGATGTTTCCATGTTTATACTGATGGTTGTGTAGATATTTCCATGTGTACACAGATGGCAGTGTAGATATTTCCATGTTTATAGAGATGGTGTTGTAGATATTCCCATGTTTATACAGATGGCAGTGTAGATATTTCCATGTTATAGAGATGGTGGTGTAGATATTTCCATGTTTATACAGATGACTGTGTAGATATTTCCATGTTTACACAGACGGCGGTGTAGATATTACCATGTTTGTAGAGATAGCGGTGTAGATATTTCCATGTTTATACAGACAGCGGTGCAGATATTTCCATGTTTATAGTGATAGCGCTGTAGATATTTCCATGTTCATACAGATGGCGGTGTAGATATTTCCATGTTTATGCAGATGGCCTTGTAGATATTTCCATGTTTATATAGATGGTTGTGTAGATATTACTGAATTTATAGAGATTGCAGTGTAGATAATTCCATGTTTATAGAGATGGTGGTGTAGTTATTTCCATGTTTATGGAGATAGTGGTGTAGATATTTCCATGTTTACACAGATAGCCGTGTAGATATTTCCATCTTTGCACAGATTGCGGTGTACAAATTTCCATCTTTGCACAGATAGCGGTGTTGATATTTCCATGTTTATGCAGATAGCGGTGGAAATGTTTCCATTTTTATGCAGATAGCTATATGGTATTTCCATGTTTATACAGATATTGGTGTAGATATTTGCATGTTTATACAGCTGACAGTGTAGATATTTCCATGTTTATAAAGATAGCGGTGTAGGTATTTCCATGTTTATAGAGATAGCGGTGTAGATATAGCCAAGTTTATACAGATGGCTGAGTAGTTATGTCCTTGTGTGTAGATGGCAGAGTAGATATTTCCAAGTTTATACAGATGGTGGTGTAGATACTTCCATGTTTATAAAGATGACTTTGTAGATATTTCCATGTTTTTACAGATGGTGGTGTAGATATTTCCATGTTTATAGAGATAGCGGTGTAGATATTTCCAAGTTTATACAGATAGCGGTGTAGATATTTCCATGTCTATACCGATATTGGTGGAGATATTTTCATGTTTATACAGACGGAGGTATAGATATTTCCCTGTTTATACAGATAGCGGCGTAGGTTTTTCCATGTTTAGAGAGATAGCGGTGTAGATATTTAAATTTTTATATAGATGTCAGTGTAGATATTTCCTTGTTTATGTAGATGGCGGTGTAGCTATTTCCAGGTTTATAGAGATGGTGTTGTATATACTTCCATGTTTACAGAGATAGCTGTGTAGATATTTCCATGTTTATACAGATAGCGGTGTTTGTATTTCCATGTTTATAGAGATAGCGGAGTAGATATTTCCATGTTTATAAAGATAGCGGTCTAGTTATTTCCATGTTTATACAGATTGCGGTGTTGGTATTTCCATGTTTATACAGATAGCGGTGTCGATATTTCCATGTTTATACAGCTCGCGGTGTCGATATTTACATCTGTGTACAGATGGCGGTGTAGAAATCTCCATGTTTATACAGATGGCGGTATAGATATTTCCATGTTTACACAGATGGTGGTATAGACACTTCCATGTTTATGGAGATGGCGGTGTAGATATTTCCATGTGTATAGAGATAGCGGTGTTGGTGTTTCCATGTTTATACTGATGGCTGTCTAGATATTTCCATTTGTATAGAGACAGCGTTGTAGGTGTTTCCATGTTTATACAGATGGCTGTGTAGGTACTTCCATGTGTATACAGATGGCAGTGTAGATATTTCCATGTTTATAGAGATGGTGGTGTAGATATTTCCATGTTTATACAGATGACTGTGTAGATATTTCCATGTTTATACAGATGGCATTGTGGATATTTCTATGTTTATACAGATAGCAAAGTAGATATTTCCATGTTTATACAGATAGCGGTGCAGGTATTTCAATGTTTTACAGGTAGCGGTGTAGATATTTCCATATTTATATAGATGATGGTGTAGATATTTCCATGTTTATACACATGGCGGTGGAGACATATCCATGTTTATACAGATAGCGGTGTAAATATTTCCATGTTTACACAGATAGTGGTGTAGATATTTCCATGTTTACACAGATAGCGGTGTAGAAATTTCCATCTTTGCACAGATTGCAGTGTAGAAATTTCCATCTTTACACAGGTAGCAGTGTAGATATTTCCAAGTTTATAGAGATTGCGGTGTAGATATTTCCACATTTATACAGATAGCGGTGTCGATATTTCCATATTTTTACAGATGGCTATGTAGATATTTCCATGTTTATACAGATGGCGGTGTAGATATTTCCATGTTTATACAGATAGTGGTATAAATATTTCAACGTTTATACAGATGGCGGTGTAGATATTTCCATGTTTACAGAGATAGCAGTGTAGATAATTGCATCTTTGCACAGATTGCACTGTAGATATTTCCATCTTTACACAGATAGCGGTGTAGATATTTCCATGTTTATACAGATAGCTGTGTAGATATTTCCATGTTTATACAGATGGCGGTGTAGATATTTCTTTGTTTATGTAGATGTCGGTGTAGATATTTCCATTTTTATGGAGATAGCGGTGTAGATATTTCCCTGTTTATACAGACAGCGGAGTAGATATTTCCATGTTTATACAGCTCGCGGTGTAGATATTTCCATCTTTATACAGATGACGGTGTAGATATTTCCATGTTTATACAGATAGCGGTGTAGAAAGTTCCATGTTTATACAGATAGGGTGTAGATATATCCATGTTTATACAGATAGCGGTGTATATAATTCCATGTTTATACAGATAGCGGTGGACATATTTCCATGTTTATACAGGTATAGTTGTAGATATTTCCATGTTTATACTGTTAGCGGTGTAGATATTTCCATGATTATAGAGATAGCAGTGTAGGTATTTCCATGTTTATAGAGACAGCAGAGTAGATATTTCCATGTTTATACAGCTCGCAATGTAGATATTTTCATCTTTATACAGATGGCAGTGTAGGTATTTCCATGTTTTTACAGATGGCGGTGTAGATAGTTCCATGCTTATGGAGATGGCAGTGTTGATATTTACATGTTTATAGAGATGGCGGTGTAGATATTTCCATGTTTATAGAGATATTGGTGTAGATATTTCCATGTTTATAGAGATAGCAGAGTAGGTAATTCCATGTTTATAGAGATAGCGGTGTAGTTATTTCCATGTTGATACAGATGGCTGTGAAGGTATTTCCATGTGTATACAGATGGCAGTGTAGGTACTTCCATGTGTACATAGATGGCAGTGTAGATACTTCCAAGTTTATACAGATGGTTGTGTAGATATTTCTATGTTTATACTGATTGTGGTGGAGATATTTCCGTGTTTATACAGATGTCGGTGTAGATAATTCCATGTTTATAGAGATAGCGGTGGAGATATCTCCATGTTAGTACAGATAGTGATGTAGATATTTCCATGTTCATCCTGATAGCGGTGGAGATATTTCCATGTTTATACAGATAGCGGTGGAGATATGTCGATGTTTATACAGATAGCTTTGGGGATATTTCCATGTTTATAGAGATGGCGGTGTAGATATTTCCATATTTATAGAGATAGCCGTGTAGATATTTCGATGTTTATTCAGATGGTGGTGTAGATATTTCCATGTTTATACAGATAGCGGTGTGGCTACTTCCATGTTTGTACAGATGGCAGTATAGATATTTCCAGGTTTATACAGATAGCGATGAAAACTTTTCCATGTTTATAGAGATTGCTGTGTAGATATTTCCATGTTTAAACAGATGTAGCTGTAGGTATTTCCATGTTTATACAGATAACGATGTAGATATTTCCATGTTTATACAGATAGCGGTGGAGATATTTCCATGCTTATTCAGATGGCGGTGTAGATATTTCCATGTTTATACAGATAGCAGTGTTGCTGTTTCCATGTTTATATAGATGGCAGTGTGGATATTTCTATGTTTATACAGACAGAGGTTTAGATATTTCCATGTTTATAAAGATGGCAGTGTACATATTTCCATGTTTATAGAGATAGCGGTGGAGATATTTCCATGTTTATAGAGATAGCGTTCGAGATAATTCCATGTTTACACAGATAACGATGCAGATATTTCTATGTTTATACAGACAGTGGTGTAGAGATTTCCATGTTTATAGAGATGGCTGTGTAGGTATTTCCATGTTTATGCAGATGGCAGTGTAGATATTTCCATGTTTATACAGATATTGGTGAAGGTATTTCCATGATTATACAGATGACTGTGTAGGTATTTCCATGTTTATGGTGATGGCGGTGTTGATATTTTCATGTTTATAGAGATAGCCATGTAGATATTTCCATGTTTAAACAGATAGCGGTGTAGACATTTCTATGTTTATTGAGATAGCAGTGTAGGTATTTCCATATTTATACAGATGGCGTTGTAGATATTTCCATGTCTATACAGATATCGGTGTAGATATTTCCATGTATGTACAGATAGCGGTGTAGATATTTTCATGTTTAAACAGATAACGGTGTAGTTATTTCCATCTTTGAACAGATTGTGTTGTAGATATTTCCATCTTTACACAGAGAGCGGTGTAGATATTTCAGTGGTTACACAGATAGCTCTGTAGGTATTTCCCTGTTTACACAGATAGCGTTGTAGATATTTCCATGTTTATAGAGATAGCGGTGTAGATATTTCCATGTGTATAGAGATGGCGGCGTAGGTATTTCATTGTTTATAGAGAGAGTGGTGTAGATATTTCCATCTTTATACAGAGGGCTGTGTGGATATTTCCATGTGTATACAGATGGCAGTGTAGATATTTCCATGTTTACACAGATGGAGGTGTAGATATTTCCATGTTTATACAGATGACGGAGTAGATATTTGCAAATTTATACAGATTGCGGTATAGTTATTTCCATGTTTAAAGAGATAACGGTGTAGATATTCCCATGTTTATAAAGATAGCGGTGTAGATATTTCAATGTTTATAGAGACAGTGGTGTAGATATTTCCATATTTTACAGATAAGCGGTGTAAATATTTCCATGATTATTCAGATGGCGGTGTAGATATTTCCATGTTTATACAGATGATGGTGTAGATATTTCCATGTTTATACTGATAGCGGTGTAGATATTTCCATGTTTAAAGAGATAACGGTGTAGATATTCCCATGTTTATAAAGATAGCGGTGTAGATATTTCAATGTTTATAGAGACAGTGGTGTAGATATTTCCATCTTTTACAGATAAGCGGTGTAGATATTTCCATGTTTATGCAGATTGTGCTGTAGGTATTTCCATTTTTCACAGATGGCAGTGTAGATATTCCCATGTTTATACAGATTGCGGTGTAGATATTTCCATATTTATACAGATAGCAGTGTAGATTTTTCCAGGTTTCAACAGACGGTGGTGTAGATATTTCCATGTTTATCTGGATAGCGGTGTAGATATTTCCATGTATATACAGATAGCGGTGTAGATATTCCCATGTTTACACAGATAGCAGTGTAGATATTTCCGTCTTGCCCAAATTGCGTTTTAGATATTTCCATCTTTACACAGAAAGAGGTGTAGATATTTCCATGGTTACACAGATAGCTACGTAGATATTTCCATGTTTACACTCATAGCGATGTAGATATTTCCATGTTTATAGAGATAGCGGTGTAGATATTTCCATGTGTATAGAGATGGCGGTGTAGGTATTTCCATGTTTATAGACAGAGTGGTGTAGATATTTCCATCTTTAGATAGAGAGCGGTGTAGATATTTTAATGTTTATAGATAGCGGTGTTGGTTTTTCCATGTTTTCACAGATAGCGGTGTGAATACTTCCATGTTTATACAGCTCGCAGTGTGTATATTTCCACCTTTACAGAGATGGCAGTGTAGATGTTTCAATGTTTATACAGATAGCTGTGTAGATAATTCCATGTTTATACAGATGGCGGTGAAGATATTTCCATGTTTATGGAGATGGCGGTATAGATATTTTCATGTTGAGAGATATGGCGGTGTAGATATTTCCATGTTTATAGAGATTGCAGTGTTGATATTTCCGTGTTTACAGAGATAGTGGTGTAGTTATTTCCATGTTTATAGAGATGGTGGTATAGATATTCCCATGTTTATACAGATGGCTGTGTAGATATTTCCATGTATATACAGATGGCAGAGTAGATATTTCCATGTTTAAAATGTTGGTGGTGTGGATATTACCATGTTTATACAGATGACTGTGTAGATATTTCCATATTTATAAAGATAGCGGTGTAGATATTTCCATGTTTATAGAGATAGTCATGTAGATATTTCCATGTTTATACAGATAGTAGTGTAGACATTTCCATGTTTATAGAGATGGCGTTGTAGATATTTCCATATTTATACAGATAGCGGTGTAGATATTTCCGTGTTTATACAGATAGCGGTATAGATATTTCCATGTACATACAGATAGCGGTGTAGATATTTCCATATTTATACAGATAGACGTGTAGATATTTCCATATTTATACAGATTGCCATGTAGATATTTCCATTTTTATAGAGATGGCGGTGTAGATTTTTCCATGTTTATAAAGATAGCTGTGTAGATATTTCCATGTTTATACAGATAGTGGTGTAGATATTTCCAGGTTAACACAGATAGCAGTGTAGATATTTCCATCTTTGCGTAGTTTGCAGTGTAGATTTTCCATGTTTATTCTGATAGCGGTGTAGATATTTCTATGTTTAGAAAGATAGCGGTGTAGATATTTCCATGTTTACGCAGATAGCATTGTAGATATTTCCATGTTTAAAGAGAGAGTGGTTTAGGTATTTCCATGTTTATACAGATGGCTGTGTAGACATTTCCATGTTTATACAGAGGACTGTGTAGATATTTCCATTATAATACTGTTGGCAGTGTAGATATAATAATGTTTATAAAGATAGCGTTGTAGATATTTCCATGTTCACACAGATAGCAGTGTAGATATTTCCATGTATATAGAGATAGCGGTGTAGATATTTCCAAATTTATACAGATAGCGGTGGAGTTATTTCCATATTTTTACAGATGTCGGAGTAGATATTTCCATGTTTATACAGATGGCGCTGTAGATATTTCCATGTTTATACAGATAGCGGTGTAGATATTTCCATGTTCATACAGATAGCGGTGAAGTTATTTCCATGTATATACAGATGGCACTATAGATATTTCCATGTTTACAGAGATGGTTGTGTAGATATTTCTATGTTTATTCAGATGACTGTGTAGATATTTGCATGTTTATACACATGGCGGTGTAGATATTTCCATGTTTATACAGATAGCAGTGGAGATATTTCCATGTTTATACAGATAGCTGTGTAGATATTTCCATGTTTATACAGATAGTGGTGGAGATATTTCCATGTTTATACAAATAATGGTGTAGATAGTTCCATGTTTATACAGATGGCGGAGTAGGTATTTCCATCATTATACAGATAGTGGTGTAGATATTTCCATGTTTACACAGATAGCGGTGTAGGTATTTCCATGTTTATACAGATAGTGGTGTTGGTAATTACATGTTTTTGCAGACAGCGGTGTAGATATTTCCATGTTAATACACATGAATTTGTAGTTATTTCCATGTTTCTACCGATGGTGATGTAAATATTTCCATGTCTGTAGAGACAGCCGTGTAGTTATTTCCATGTTTATACAGATACAGGTGTAGATATTTCCATGTTTATAGAGATAGCGGTGTAGATATTTCCATATTTATACATATAGCGGTGTAGATATTTCCATATTTATACAGATGGCGGTGGAGATATTTCCATGTTTACAGAGATAGCGGTGTAGATATTTCCATCTTTGCACAGATTGTGGTGTAGATATTTCCATCTTTACACAGATAGCAGTGTATATATTTCCAAGTTTACACAGATAGCTTTGTAGATATTTCCATGTTTACACAGAGAGCCTTGAAGTTATTTCCATGTTTATACATATAGCGGTGTTGATATTTCCATGTTTATACAGATAGCGATGTAGATAATTCCATGTTTATACTGATAGCAGTGTAGATATTTCCATGTTTATACTGATAGCGATGCAGATATTTCCAAGTTTATAGAGATGGCGGTGTAGATATTTCCACGTTTATAGAGATTGCGGTGTAGATATTTCCACGTTTATAGAGATAGCACTGTAGTTATTTCCATGTTTATAGAGATAGCGGGTAGATATTTCCATGTTTATACAGATGGCTGTGTAGGAATTTCCATGGGTATACAGATAGCGGTGGAGTTATTTCCTTTTTTATACAGATCGCAGTGTTTATATTTCCATGTTTATACAGATAGCGGTGTAGATATTTCTGTGTTTATAAAGGTAGCCGTGTAGATATTTCCATGTTTATACAGATAGCGGTGGAGACATTTCCTTGTTTATACAGATCGTGGTGTATATTTTTCATGTTTATACATATAGTCGTGTAGATATTTCCATGGTTATACAGGTAGCGGTGTAAATATTTCCATGTTTATGCAGATTGTGGTGTAGGTATTTCCATTTTCCACAGAAGGCAGTGTAGATATTTCCATGTTTATGCAGATGGCGGTGTAGATATTTCCACATTTATACAGATAGCAGTGTAGATTTTTCCAGGTTTCTACAGATGGCGGTGTAGATATTTCCATGTTTGCACAGATAGCGGTGTAGATAATTCCAGGTTTGTAGATATAGCGGTGTAGATATTTCCATGTTTATGCAGATGGCGGTGTAGGTCTTTCCATATTTATACAGATAGCGGTGGAGATATTTCCATGTTTATACAGATAGCGATGTAGATATTTCCATGTTTATAGAGATAGCGGTGTAGATATTTCCAAGTTTGTATAGATAGCAGTGTAGATATTTCCATGTTTATACAGATGTCTGTGTAGATAACTCTATGTGTATACAGAAGGCAATATCGATATTTCCATGTTTATAGAGATGGTGGTGTAGATATTTCCATGTTTATACAGACGACTGTGTAGATATTTGCATGTTTGTACAGATGGTGGTGAAGGTATTTCCATCATTATACAGACAGCGGTGGAGATATTTCCACGTTTATACAGATGGCGATGTAGATATTTCCAAGTTTATACAGATAGCGGTGTAGATATTTCCATGTATATAGAGATAGCGGTGGAGATATTTCCTTGTTTATACACATAGCATGGCAGAGATTTCCATGTGTATACAGATGGTGGTGTAGATATTTCCATGTTTATAAAGATAGCATTGTAGATATTTCCAAGTTTATACAGAGAGCGGTGTAAATATTTCCATCTTCATAAAGATAGCGGTGTAGGTATTTCCATTTTTGTACAGATAGCGGTGTAGGCATTTCCATGTTTAGAAAGATAGCGGTGTAGACATTTCCATGTTTATAGAGATAGCGTTGTAGATATTTCCAAATTAACACAGGTAGCGGTGCAGATATTTCCAAGTTTATACAGATATCGGTGTAGATAATTCCATGCTTATAGAGATGGCGGTGTAGGTATTTCCAGGTTTATACAGATAGCGGTGAAGATATTTCCATTTTTATACACATCGTGGTGTTGGAATTTCCATGTTTATACAGATTGCGGTGTACACATTTAAATGTACATACAGCTCGCGGTGTAGATATTTCCATCTTTATACAGATGGCAGTGTATATATTTCCAAGTTTATACAGATAGCGGTGTAGATTTTTCCATTTTTACACAGATTGTGGTGTAGATAATTCCATGTTTATGGAGATGGCAGTGTAGATATTTCCATGTTTATAGAGATAGCAGTGTAGATATTTCCATGTGTATAGAGATGGCAGTGTAGGTATTTCCATGTTTATAGAGAGAGTGGTGTAGATATTTCCATCTTTATACAGACAGCGGTGAAGATATTTCCATGTTTATACAGATAGCGGTGTTGGTTATTCCATGTTTATACAGATAGCGGTGTAGATATTTCCATGTTCGTAGACATAGCGGTGTAGGTATTTCCACGTTTATACAGATAGCGGTGTAGATATTTCTACATTTATTCATATAGCGGTGCAGACCTTTCCATGTTCATAGAAATGGCGTTGTGGGTATTTACATGTTTAAAGAGATAGTGATGTAGATATTTCCATATTTATACAGATACCGGTGTAGAAATTTCCATGTTTATACAGACAGCGGTGTTGGTATTTCCATGTTTATACAGATAGTGGTGTAGATATTTCCATGTTTATACAGCTCGTGGTGTAGACATTTCCATCTTTATACAGATGACAGAGTAGATATTTACATGTTTACACAGATAGTGGTGTAGATATTTCCATGTTTATAAAGATAGCGGTGTAGATATTTCCATGTTTATACAGATAGCGGTTAAGTTATTACCATGTTTATTCAGATAGCAGTGTTTTTATTTCCATGTTGATAGGATTAATGGTGTCGGTAATTCCATGTTTATACAGATAGCGATGCAGTTATTTCCATGTTTATACAGATAGCGGTGTAGATATTTCCATGTTTATACAGATGGCAGTGAAGATATTTCCATGTTTACAGATGGCAGTGTAGATATTTCCATGTTTATACAGATGGTGGTGTAGATAATTCCATCCATATACAGATGGCAGTGTAGATATTTCCATGTTCATAGAGATAGCTCTGCAGCTATTTCCATGTTTATACAGATAGCGGTGTATTAATTTGCATGTTTATACATGTGGCGGTGTAGATAATTCCATATTTATACAGATGTCGGTGTAGATATTTCCATTTTTATAGAGAGTGTGGTGTAGATATTTCAGTGTTTATACAGATGGCATTGTAGATATTTCCATGTTTATACAGATGGCGGTGTATTAATTTGCATGTTTATACAAATGGCGGTGTAGATAATTCCATCTTTATACAGATAGCAGTGTAGATATTTCCATGTTTGTACAGATGGCGGTGTAGATATTTCCATGTTTGTATAGATGACGGTGTAGATATTTCCATGTTTATAGAGATGGCAGTGTAGTTATTTCTATGTTTATATAGATGTCAGTGTAGATATTTCAATGTTTATACAGATAGACATGTAGATATTTCCACGTTCATACAGATGACGGTGAAGATATTTCCATTTTTATAGAGATTGCAGTGTAGATATTTCCAAGTTTGTACAGATGACATTGAAGATATTTCCATGTTTATACAGATGGCGTTGTAGGTATTTACATGTTTATGGAGATGGCGGTGTAGATATTTCCATGTTTATACAGATTGCGCTGTAGATATTTCCATCATTACACAGATAGCGGTGCAGATATTTCCATGTTTATACAGATGGCGGTGTAGGTATTTCCATGTTTATAGAAATAGCCGTGTAGTAATTTTCATGTTTATACAGATAGCGGTGTTCATATTTTCATGTTTATGGTGATAGCGGTGTAAATATTTTCATGTTTATGTAGATAGTGGTGTAGTTAATTCCAAGATTATACAGATAGCGGTGTAGGTATTTGCATGTTGATACAGGTGGCTGTGCAGATATTTCCATGTTTATACAGATGGCAGTGTAGATATTTCCATGTTTATAAAGATGGTGCTGTAGATATTTCCATGTTTATACAGATGACTGTGTAGACATTTCCATGTTTATACAGATGGCGTTGTAGCTACTTCCATATTTATACCGATGGCGGTGAAGATATTTCCATGTTTATACAGATAGTGATGCAGATATTTCCATGTTTATACAGATGATGGTGTAGATATTTATATTTTTATAGAGATTGCGATGTAGATATTTCCATGTTTATAGAGATAGCGGTGTAGATATTTCCATGTTTAAAGAGATGGCGCTGTAGTTATTTCCATCTTTATATAGATGGCGGTGAGCTTATTTCCATGTTTATGCAGATGGCCATGTAGATATTTCCATGTTTATAGAGATGGCGGTGTAGATATTTCCATGTTTATACAGATGGCGGTGTAGATATTTCTATGTTTATAGAGATATTGGTGTAGATATTTCCATGTTTATACAGATAGCGGTGTAGATATTTCCTTGATTACACAGATAGCGGTGTAGATATTTCCATGTTTATACAGATGGTGGTGTAGATATTTCCATGTTTATACAGATGGTGGTGTAGATATTTCCATGTTTATACAGATAGCGGTGTAGTTATTTCCATGTTTATGCAGATAGCGGTGTTGATATTTCCATGTTTATAGGGACAACGGTGTAGGTTTTTCCATCTTTACACAGATATCGGTGTAGGTATTTCCATATTTGTACAGATAGCGGTGTAGATATTTTCATGTTTATACAGACGGCTGTGTAGATATTTCCATCTTTATTCAAATGGCAGTGTAGATATTTCCATGTATATACAGAGTACAGTGTAGGTATTTCTATGTTTATACAGATGGCGGTGTAGATATTTCCATGTTTATACGATGGCGGTGTAGATATTTCCATATTTATACAGGTAACGGTGTAGATATTTCCATGTTTATACGGATAACGGTGCACGTATTTCCATGTTAATACATATGGCAGTGTTCATATTTCCATATTTATACAGATGGTGATGTAGATATTTCCATGTTTATAGAGACGACTGTGTAGATATTTCCTTGTTTATACTGATGGCAGTGTTGATATTTCCATATTAATACAGATGGCGGTGTACATATTTCCATGTTTATAGAGATGGTGGTGTAGATATTTCCATTTTTATACAGATGGCGGTTTAGGTATTTCCATGTTTATACAGATAGCGGTGTAGATGTTCCCATGTTTACACAGATAGAGGTGTAGATATTGCCATGTTTATACAGATGGCGGTGTGGATATTTCCATGTTTATACAGATAGCGGTGTAGATGTTCCCATGTTTACACAGATAGCGGTGTAGATATTTCCATGTTTATACAGGTCATGGTGTAGATATTTCCATGTTTATATGGATAGTGTTGTACGTATTTTCATGTTTATATAGATGGCAGTGTAGATATTTCCATCTTTCTACAGATGGCATTGTAGATATTTCAATGTTTATACAGAAAGCGGTGTAGATATTTCCATGTTTATAGAGATAGCGGTGTAGGTATTTCCATGTTTATAGACGTAGCGGTGTAGATATTTCCATGTTTACATAGATGGCGTTGTAGATATTTCTATGTTTATACTGATAGCGGTGTTGATTTTTCCATGTTTATAGAGATAGCGGTGTGGATATTTCCATGTTTATACAGATAGGGTTGTAGATATTTCCATGTGTTTACAGATATCGGTGTAGATATTTCCATGCTTACAGATTGCGGTGAAAATATTTCCATCTTTCTACAGATGGCATTGTAGATATTTTCATGTTTATACAGATGGCGGTGTAGATATTTCCATGTTTATATAGATGGTGGTTTAGATATTTCCATGTTTATACAGATCGCGGTGAAGATATTTCCATGTTTATAAAGATCGCGGTGGAGATATTTCCATGTTTATACAGATCGTGGTGTAGATATTTCCATGTTTATACAGATAGCGGTGTAGATATTTCCATGTTTATACAGATAGCAGTGTAGATATTTTCATGTTTATTGAGATAGCTGTGTAGGTATTTCCATGTTTATAGACATAGCGGTGTAGGTATTTCCATGTTTTTATAGATGGCGTTGTTGATATTTCCATGTATATACCGATAGCAGTGTTGGTATTTCCACGTTTATACAGATAGCGACGTAGATATTTCCATGTTTATACAGCACGCGGTCCAGATATTTTTATCTTTATACTGATGGCATTGTAGATATTTCCTGATTCACACAGATGGCGGTGTAGATGTTTCCATGTTTATACAGATGGCGGAGTAGTTAGTTCCATGTTTATGGAGATGGCAGTGTAGATATTTTCATGTTTATAGAGATGGCGGTGTAGATATTTCCATGTTTATAGAGATAGCAGTTTAGATATTTACATGTCTATACAGATGGCTGTGTAGATATTATCATGTGTATACAGATGGCATTGTAGATATTTCCATGTTTATACAGATGACTGTATAGGTATTTCCATGGTTTTATAGATGGCAGTGCAGATATTTCCATGTTTATAGAGATAGCGGTGTAGATATTTCCATGTTTGTACAGATGGCGGTGTTGATATTTCCATCTATACACAGATGGCCGTGTAGATATTTCCATGTTTATACAGATGGTGGCGTAGATATTTCCATGAATATGCAGATGGCGGTGGAGGTATTTCCATGTTTCTGCAGATAGCGGTGTAGATATTTCCATGTTTAAACAGATGGTGGTGTAGATATTTCCGTGTTTATACACATGGCGGAGTAGATACCTATATCTTTATGGAGATGGCAGTGTAGATATTTTCATGTTTATAGAGATGGCGGTGTAGATATTTCCATATTTATAGAGATAGCGGTGTAGATACTTCCATCTTTCTACAGATGGCCGTGTAGATAATTCCATGTTTATACAGATGGCCGTGTAGATATTTCCATGTGCATACAGATGGTATTGTAGGTATTTCCATGTTTATACAGATGGTGGTGTAGATATTTCCACGTTTATTCATATGACTCTGTAGATATTTCCATGTATTTACAGATGGAAGTGTAGATTTGTCAATGTTTATAGAGATGGCGCTGTAGATATTTCCATGTTTACAGATAACGGTGGAGATATTTCCATGTTTATACAGAGAGCAGTGGAGATAATTCCATGTTTATACACATAGCGGTGTACATATTTCCATGTTTATAGAGACAGCGGTGTAGGTATTTCCATGTTTATACAGATAGCGGTGCAGATATTACCAGGTTTACACAGATGCCTATGCAGATATTTCCATATTTATACAGAGGGCTGTGTAGATATTTCTATGTTTATACAGATGGCAGTGTAGATACATAAATGTTCCTACACATGACTGTGTAGGTATTTCCAGGTTTATACAGACGTCTTTGTAGATATTTCCATGTTTATAGAGATAGTGGTGCAGACATTTCCATGTTTATTCAGATAGCGGTGTATATATTTCCATGTTTATACAGATCAAGGTGTAGATATTTCCATGTTTATACAGATACCGGTGTAGATATTTCCATGTTTATACAGACCACAGTGTAGATATTCCCATGTTTATAGAGGTAGCATTGCAGATATTTCCATGTTTGTACAGATGGCGGTGTTGATGTTTCCATCTATACACAGATTGCTGTGTAGGTATTTCCATGTGTATACAGATGGCATTGTAGTTATTTCCATGTTTATACAGATGGTGGTGTAGATATTTCCTTGTTTACACAGATGACTGTATAGGTATTTCCATGTTTATACAGATGACGGTGTAGATATTTCATGTTTATAGAGATAGCGGTGTAGATATTTCCATATTTATACAGATAACGGTGTAGAAATTTCCATGTTTATACAGATAGCGGTGTAAATATTTCCATGTTTATACAAGTCACGGTGTAGATATTTCCTTGTTCATACAAATAGCGGTGTAGATATTTCCATGTTTATACAGAGAGTGGTGTAGATATTTCCATGTATATACAGAAGGCTGTGTAGATATTTCCATGTTTATACAGATGGCTTTGTAGATATTTCCATGTTTATACAGATGACATTGTAGTTATTTCCTTGTTTATACAGATCGCGGTGTAGATATTTCCATGTTTATAGAGATAGCTTTGTAGATATTTCCATGTTTATACAGATAGCGGTGCAGATATTTCCATGTTTGTACAGAAGGCGGTGTTGATATTTCCATCTATACACAGATGACAATGTAGGTATTTCCATGTTTATACAGATGGCGACGCAGATATATCCATGGATATGTAGATGGCGGTTTAGATATTTCCATGTTTATACAGATAGCGGTGTAGTTATTTCCATGTTTATATGGATAGCGGTGTAGATATTTCCAAGTATATACACATGGCTCTGTAGATATTTTCATGTTTATGCAGATGGCGGTGTAGATATTTCCATGTTTATACAGATAACTTTGTAAGTATTTCCATGTTTATACATATGGCGGTGTAGATATTTCGATGTTTATAGAGATTGCAGTGGAGATATTTCCATGTTTATACAGATAGCGGTGTAGATATTACCATGTTTATACTGATCGTGGTGTAGATATTTCCATGTATATAGAGATGGCGGTGTAGATATTTCCATGTTCATAGAGATAGCGGTGTTGATTTTTCCATGTTTATAGAGATAGCGGTGTAGATATTTCCATGTTTATACAGATAGCAGTGTAGATATTTCCATGTTTATACAGATCGCGGTGTAGATATTTCCATGTTTACACAGATAACGGTGTAGATATTTCAATGTTTTTACAGATATCGTTGTAGATATTTCCATGTTTACACAGATTGCGCTGTAGATATTTCCAGCTTTCTACAGATGGCATTGTAGATATTTCCATGTTTATACAGATGTCGGTGTAGATATTTCCATGTTTATATAGATGGTGGTGTAGATATTACCATGTTTATACAGATAGCGGTGTAGATATTTCCATCTTTATACAGATCGTGGTGAAAATATTTCCATGTTTATACAGATCGCGGTGTAGATATTTCCATGTTTATACAGATCGTGGTGTAGATATTTCCGTGTTTATACAGATAGCGGTGTAGTTATTTCCATGTTTATACAGATAGCGGTGTAGATATTTCCATGTTTATAGAGCTAGCGGTGTAGGTATTTCCATGTTTATAGACATAGCGGTGTAGATATTTCCATGTTTATATAGATGGCTTTGTAGATATTTCCATGTTTATACCGATAGCGGTGTTGGTATTTCCACGTTTATACAAACAGCGATGTAGATATTTCCATGTTTATAAAGCTCGCGGTGCTGATATTTATATCTTTATACAGATGGCATTGTAGATATTTCCTTATTCACACTGATGAAGGTGTAGATGTTTCCATGTTTATACAGATGGCGGAGTAGTTAGTTCCATGTTTATGGAGATGGCAGTGTAGATATTTTCATGTTTATAGAGATTGCGGTGTAGATATTTCCATGTATAAAGAGATAGCAGTGTAGATATTTACATGTTTATACAGATGGCTGTGTAGATATTCACATGCGTATACAGATGGCATTGTAGATATTTCCATGTTTATACACATGATTGTATAGGTATTTCCATGTTTTTACAGATGGCAGTGCAGTTATTTCCATGTTTATAGAGATAGCGGTGTAGATATTTCCGTGTTTGTACAGATGTCGGTGTTGATATTTCCATCTATACACAGATGGCCGTGTAGATATTCCCATGTTTATACAGATGTCGGCGTATATATTTCCATGTTTACACAGATGGTGGTGCAGATATTTCCGTGTTTATACACATGGCGGAGTAGATACTTCCATCTTTATGGAGATGGCAGTGTAGATATTTTCATGTTTATAGAGATGGCGGTGTAGATATTTCCATGTTTATAGAGATAGCAGTGTAGATATTTACATGTTTATACAGATGGCTTTGTAGATATTTCCATGTGTATACAGATGGCATTGTAGATATTTCCATGTTTATACAGATGACTGTATAGGTATTTCCATGTTTATAGAGATAGAGGTGTAGATATTTCCATGGATATGCAGATGGCGGTGGAGATATTTCCATGTTTATACAGATATCGGTGTAGATATTTCCATGTTTACACAGATGGTGGTGTAGATATTTCCGTGTTTATACACATGGCGGAGTAGATACTTCCATCATTATGGAGATGGCAGTGTAGATATTTTCATGTTTATAGAGATGGCGGTGTAGATATTTCCATATTTATAGAGATAGCGGTGTAGATATTTCCATCTTTCTACAGATGGCCGTGTAGATATTTCCATGTATTTACAGATGGAAGTGTAGATTTTTTAATGTTTATAGGGATGGTGCTGTAGATATTTCCATGTTTATACAGATAACGGTGGAGATATTTCCATGTTTATACAGAGAGCAGTGGAGATATTTCCATGTTTATACACATAGCGGTGTACATATTTCCATGTTTAGAGAGACAGCGGTGTAGGTATTTCCATGTTTATACAGATAGCGGTGCAGATATTTCCAGGTTTACACAGATGCCTATGCAGATATTTCCATATTTATACAGAGGGCTGTGTAGATATTTCTATGTTTAAACACATTGCAGTGTAGATATTTAAATGTTCCTACACATGACTGTGTAGGTATTTCCATGTTTATACAGATGTCTTTGTAGATATTTCCATGTTTATAGAGATAGCGGTGCAAACATTTCCAAGTTTATACAGATAGCGCTGTATATATTTCCATTTTTATACAGATCATGGTGTAGATATTTCCATGTTTATACAGATACCGGTATAGATATTTCCATGTTTATACAGACCGCAGTGTAGATATTCCCATGTTTATAGAGATAGCAGTGTAGATATTTCCATGTATGTACAGATGGCGGTGTTGATGTTTCCAACTATACACAGATTGCAGTGTAGGTATTTCCATGTGTATACAGATGGCATTGTATATATTTCCATGTTTATACAGATGGTGATGTAGATATTTCCATGTTTACACAGATGACTGTATAGGTATTTCCATGATTATACAGATGGCGGTGTAGATATTTCCATGTTTATAGAGATAGTGGTGTAGATATTTCCATGTATATAGAGATAACTGTGTACTTATTTCCATGTTTATAGACATAGCGGTGTAGATATTTCCATGTTTATATAGATGGCATTGTAGATATTTCTTTGTTTATACCGATAGCGGTGTTGGTATTTCCACATTTATACAGATAGCGTTGTAGATATTTCCATGTTTATACAGCTCGCGGTGCAGGTATTTATATCTTTATACAGATGGCATTGTAGATATTTCCTTATTCCCACAGATGGCAGTGTAGATGTTTCCATGTTTATACAGATGGCGGAGTAGTTAGTTCCATCTTTATGGAGATGGCAGTGTAGACATTTTCATGTTTATAGAGATGGCGGTGTAGATATTTCCATGTTTATAGTGATAGCAGTGTAGATATTTACATGTTTATACAGATGGCTGTGTAGATATTTCCATGTGTACACAGATGGCATCGTAGATATTTCCATGTTTATATAGATGACTCTATAGGTATTTCCATGTTTTTACAGATGGCAGTGCAGATATTTCCATGTTTATAGAGATAGCGGTGTAGATATTTCCAGGTTTGTACAGATGGCGGTGTTGATATTTCCATCTATACACAGATGGCCGTGTAGATATTTCCATGTTTAAACAGATGGCAGCGTAGATATTTCCATGGATATGCAGATGGCGGTGTAGATATTTCCATGTTTATACAGATAGCGGTGTAGATATTTCCATGTTTGAACAGATGGTGGTGTAGATATTTCCGTGTTTATACACATGGCGGAGTAGATACTTCCATCTTTACGGAGATGGCAGTGTAGTTATTTTCATGTTTATAGAGATGGCGGTGTAGATATTTCCATATTTATAGAGATAGCGGTGTAGATACTTCCATCTTTCTACAGATGGCGGTGTAGATATTCCCATGTTTATACAGATGGCCGTGTAGATATTTCCATGTGTATACAGATGGTATTGTAGGTATTTCCATGTTTATACAGATGGTGGTGTAGATATTTCCACGTTTATTCAGATGACTGTTTAGATATTTCCATGTTTTTACAGATGGCAGTGTAGATTTGTCAATGTTTATAGAGATGGCTCTGTAGATATTTCCATGTTTATACAGATAACGGTGGAGATATTTCCATGTTTATACAGAGAGCAGTGGAGATATTTCCATGTTTATACACATAGCGCTGTACATATTTCCATGTTTATAGAGACAGCGGGGTAGGTATTTCCATGTTTATACACATAGCGGTTCAGATATTACCAGGTTTACACAGATGCCTATGCAGATATTTCCATATTTATACAGAGGGCTGTGTAGATATTTCTGTTTATACAGATGGCAGTGTAGATATTTAAATGTTCCTACATATGACTGTGTAGGTATTTCCATGTTTATACAGATGTCTTTGAGGATATTTCCATGTTTATAGAGATAGCGGTGCAGACTTTTCCATGTTTATACAGATAGCGGTGTATATATTTCCATGTTTATACAGATCATGGTGTAGATATTTCCATGTTTATACAGATACCGGTGTAGATATTTCCATGTTTATACAGACCGCAGTGTAGATATTCCCATGTTTATAGAGATATCAGTGTAGATATTTCCATGTTTGTACAGATGGCGGTGTTGATGTGTCCATCTATACACAGATTGCTGTGTAGGTATTTCCATGTGTATACAGATGGCATTGTAGATATTTCCATGTTTCTACAGATGGTGGTGTAGATATTTCCATGTTTACACAGATGACTGTATAGGTATTTCCATGTTTATTCAGATGGCGGTGTAGATATTTCCATGTTTATAGAGAGAGCTTTGTAGATATTTACATGTTTATACAGATCGCGGTGTAGATATTTCCATGTTTATACAGATAGCGGTGTAGAGATTTCCATGTTTATACAAATAGCAGTGTAGATATTTCCATGTATATAGAGATAACTGTGTACTTATTTCCATGTTTATAGACATAGCGGTGTAGATATTTCCATGTTTATATAGATGGCATTGTAGATATTTCTTTCTTTATACCGATAGCGGTGTTGGTATTTCCACATTTATACAGATAGCGTTGTAGATATTTCCATGTTTATACAGCTCGCGGTGCAGATATTTATATCTTTATACAGATGGCATTGTTGATATTTCCTTATTCACACAGATGGCAGTGTAGATGTTTCCATGTTTATACAGATGGCGGAGTAGTTAGTTCCATGTTTATGGAGATGGCAGTGTAGACATTTTCATGTTTATAGAGATGGCGGTGTAGATATTTCCATATTTATAGAGATAGTGGTGTAGATAATTCCATCTTTCTACAGATTGCGGTGTAGATATTTCCATGTTTCTACAGACGGCGGTGTAGATATTTCCTTGTTTATACAGACAGCGGTGTAGATATTTCCATGTTTATACAGGTAGCGGTGTAGATATTTCCAAGTTTACAGAGATAGTGGTGTTGATATTTCCATGTTTATACAAAGAGAGGTGTAGATATTTACATCTTTATACAGACTGCGGTGTAGATATTTCCATGTTTATACAGAGAGCGGTGTATGTATTTCCATGTTTTTAGAGATAGTGGTGTTGATATTTCCATGTTTATTCAGATAGAGGTGTTGATATTTCCAGGTTTATACAGATAGCGGTGTACATATTTCCATGTTTATGCAGATCACGGTGTAGATATTTCCATCTTTCTTCAGATGGCAGTGTAGGTATTTCCATGTTTATCCAGATGGCGGTGTAGATATTTCCATGTTTATATAGATGGCGGTGTAGATATTTCCTTGTTTATGTAGATTTCGGTGTAGATATTTCCATGTTTGTAGAGATGACTCTGTATATATTTCCATGTTTATAGAGATAGCGGTGTAGATATTTCCATGTTTATACAGATAGCGGTGTTGTTATTTCCATGTTTATACAGATAGCGGTGTTGTTATTTCCATGTTTATACAGCTCACGGTGTAGATATTTACATCTTTATACAGATGTCAGTGTAGATATTTCCAGGTTTATACAGATGGCGGTGTCGCTAGTTCCATGTATATTGAGATGCCAGTGTAGATATTTTCATGTTTATAAAGATGGTGGTGTAGGTATTTCCATGTTTTTAGAGATAGTTGTGTAGGTATTTCCATGTTTATACAGATAGCGGTGTAGATATCTTCATATTTATACAGATTGCAGTGTAGATATTTCCATGTTAATACAGATAGCTGTGTAGATATTTCCATCTTTATATAGATCATTGAGTAGATATTTCCATGTTTACACAGATTGCGGTGTAGATATTTCCAACTTTCTACAGATGGCAGTGTAGATATTTCCATGTTTATACAGATGACAGTGTAGATATTTCCATGTTTATAGAGATATCAGTGTTGATATTTCCATGTTTATTTAGATAGCGGTGTAGTTATTTTCACGTTTATAGAGATAGCAGTGTAGGTATTTCCATGTTTATAGAGATGGCTGTGTAGATACTTCCATGTGTATACAGATGGCAGTGTAGATATTTCCATGTTTATACAGAAGACTGTGTAGATATTTCCATGTTTTTACAGATGGCAGTGTAGTTGTTTCCATGTTTATAAACATGACTGTGTAGATATTTCCAAGTTTTTACAGATGGCAGTGTAGGTATTTCCATGTTAACAGAGAGAGCGGTGTTGATATTTCCATGTATATAGAGATAGCCCTGTAGATATTTCCATATTTATACAGATAGCGGTGTAGATATTTCCATGTTTCTACAAAGAGAGGTGTAGATATTTACATCTTTATACAGACTGCAGTGTAGATATTTCCATGTTTATACAGAGAGCAGTGTATGTATTTCCATGTTTATAGAGATAGTGGTGTTGTTATTTCCATGTTTATTCAGAAATAGGTGTTGATATTTCCATGTTTATACAGATAGCGGAGTAGATATTTCCATGTTTATACAGATAGTGGTGTAGATATTTCCATATTCATACAGATGGCGGTGTAGAGATTTCCATGTTTATACAGATGGCGGTGTAGATATTTCCATGTTTATACAGATGGCGGTGTAGATAATTCCATGTTTATGGAGATGGCAGTGAAGACATTTTCATTTTTATAGAGATGGCGGTGTTGATATTTCCATGTTTATAGAGATGGTGGTGTAGATATTTCCATGTTTATAGAGATAGCGGTGTAGGTATATCCCTGTTTACAGAGAAAGCGGTGTAGATATTTCTATGTTTATACAGATGTCTGTGTAGATATTTCCTTGTGTATGCAGATGGCAGTGTAGATATTTCCATGTTTATAGATATGGTGGTGTAAATACTTCCATGTTTATACAGATGACTGTGTAGATATTTCCATGTTTTTACAGATGGCCGTGTAATATTCCCATGTTTACAGAGATAGCAGTGTAGATATTTCCACCTTTATTGAGATAGCGATGTAGTTATTTCCATGTTTATACAGACGGCGGGGTAGATATTTCCATGTTTATACAGATCATGTTGTAGATATTTCCATGTTTATACAGATAGCGTTGGAGATATTTCCAGGTATATACAGATAGAGGTGAAGATATTTCCATATTTATACAGATCACTGTGTAGATATTTCCATGTGTATACAGATGGCGGTGTAGGTATTTCCATGTTTATATAGATGGCGGTGTAGATATTTCCTTGTTTATGTAGATTTCGGTGTAGATATTTCCATGTTTATACAGATGATGGTGTAGATATTTCCATGTTTATACAGATGAATGTGCAGGTATTTCCATGTTTATACGGATGGGGGTGTAGGTAGATCCATGTTTATAGAGATAGCTGTGTAGATATTTCCATGTTTATACAGATCGCGGTATAGATATTTACATGCTTATACAGATAGCGGCGTAAATATTTCCATGTTTATACACATCCCGGTGTAGATATTTCTATGTTTATACAGATCATGGTGTAGTTATTTCCATGTTTATGCAGATAGCGTTGGAGATACTTCCAGGTTTATACAGATAGCGGTGTACATATTTCCATGTTTATGCAGATCACGGTGTAGATATTTCCATCTTTCTTCAGATGGCAGTGTAGATATTTCCATGTTTATCCAGATGGCGGTGTAGATATTTCCATGTTTATATTGATGGCGGTGTAGTTATTTCCTTGTTTATGTAGATTTCGTTGTAGATATTTCCATGTTTGTAGAGATGACTCTGTATATATTTCCATGTTTATAGAGATAGCGGTGTAGGTATTTCCATGTTTATACAGATAGAGGTGTAGATATTTCCATGTTTATACAGATAGCGGTGTAGATATTTCCATGTTTATACAGATAGCGGTGTTGTTAATTCCATGTTTATACAGCTCACGGTGTAGATATTTACATCTTTATACAGATGTCAGTGTAGATATTTCCAGGTTTATACAGATGGCGGTGTAGCTAGTTCCATGTATATTGAGATGCCAGTGTAGATATTTTCATGTTTATAGATATGGTGGTGTAGGTATTTCCATGTTTATAGAGATAGTTGTGTAGGTATTTCCATGTTTATACAGATAGCGGTGTAGATATCTACATATTTATACAGATACAGTGTAGATATTTCCATGTTTATACAGATATCTGTGTAGATATTTCCATCTTTATATAGATCATTGAGTAGATATTTCCATGTTTACACAGATTGCGGTGTAGATATTCCCATCTTTCTACAGATGGCAGTGTAGATATTTCCATGTTTATACAGATGACAGTGTAGATATTTCCATGTTTATAGAGATATCAGCGTTGATATTTCCATGTTTATTTAGATAGCGGTGTAGTTATTTTCACGTTTATAGAGATAGCAGTGTAGGCATTTCCATGTTTATACAGATGGCTGTGTAGTTACTTCCATGTGTATACAGATGGCAGTGTAGATATTTCCATGTTTATACAGAAGACTGTGTAGATATTTCCATGTTTTTACAGATGGCAGTGTAGTTGTTTCCATGTTTATAAACATGACTGTGTAGATATTTCCAAGTTTTTACAGATGGCAGTGTAGGTATTTCCATGTTAACAGAGATAGCGTTGTAGATATTTCCATGTATATAGAGATAGCCCTGTAGATATTTCCATATTTATACAGATGGCGGTGTAGATATTTCCATGTTTATACAAAGAGAGGTGTAGATATTTACATCTTTATACAGACTGCGGTGTAGATATTTCCATGTTTATACAGAGAGCGGTGTATGTATTTCCATGTTTATAGAGATAGTGGTGTTGATATTTCCATGTTTATTCAGATAGAGGTGTTGATATTTCCATGTTTATACAGATAGCGGTGTAGATATTTCCATGTTTATACAGATAGCGGTGCAGATATTTCCATGTTTATACAGATCATGTTGTAGATATTTCCATGTTTATACAGATAGCGTTGGAGATATTTCCAGGTATATACAGATAGAGGTGTAGATATTTCCATATTTATACAGATCACTGTGTAGATATTTCCATGTGTATACAGATGGCGGTGTAGGTATTTCCATGTTTATATAGATGGCGGTGTAGATATTTCCTTGTTTATGTAGATTTCGGTGTAGATATTTCCATGTTTATAGAGATGGTGGTGTAGATATTTCCATGTTTATACAGATGACTGTGTAGATACTTCCATGTTTTTACAGATGGCGGTGTAATTATTTCCATGTTTTCAGAGATAGCGGTGTAGATATTTCCATGTTTATAGAGATAGTGGTGTAGATATTTCCATGTTTATAGAGATAGCGTTGTAGGTATTTCCATGTTTATTCAGATGGCAGTGTAGATATTTCCATGTTTATTTAGATGGCTGTGTAGATATATCCATGTTTATACAGATGGCAGTGCAGATATTTCCATGTTCATACGGATGACTGTGTAGATATTTCCATGTTTATACAGATGGCGGTGTAGCTCTTTCCATGTTTATACTGATGGCGGTGTAGATATTTCCATGTTTATACGGATAGAGTTGTAGATATTTCCATGTTTATACAGATCATTGTGGAGATATTTCCATGTTCATAGAGCTCGCGGTGCAGTTATTTCCATCTTTTTACGGATGGCAGTGTAGATAATTCCAAGTTTATACAGATGGCGTTGTAGATATTTCCAAGTTTATACAGATGGCGGTTTAGATATTTCCATGTTTATACAGATGGCGGTGTAGATATTTCCATGTTTATGCAAATGGCTGTGTAGATATTTCCAAGTTTATGCAGATGGCGGTGTAGATATTTCCAAGTTGATAGAGATGGTGGCGTAGACATTACCATGTTTATAGGGATTGCGGTGTAGATATTTCCATGTTTATACAAATCATGGTGTAGGTATTTCCATGTTTATACAGATAGCGTTGGAGATACTTCCAGGTTTATACAGATAGTGGTGTAGATATTCCCATGTTTATACAGATAGCGATGTAGATATTTCCATATTTATACAGATAGCGGTGTTGGTGTTTCCATGTTTATACACCTCGCATTGTAGATATTTACATGTTTATACAGATGTCAGTGTAGATATTTCCATGTTTATACAGATGGCGGTGTAGATAGTTCCATGTTTAAAGAGATGCCAGTGTAGATATATTCATGTTTATAGAGATGGCGGTGTAGATATTTCCATGTTTATAGACATAGTGGTGTAGATATTTCCATGCTTATTGGGATAGCGGTGTAGATATTTCCATGTTTATAGAGATAGTCGTGTAGGTATTTCCATACTTCTAGAGATAGCGGTGTAGATATTTCCATCTTTATACAGATAGAGGTGTAGAGATTTCCATACTTATACAGATAGCGGTGAAGATATTTCCATGATTATACAGTTAGCGGTATAGATATTTACATGTTTATACAGATTGCGGTGTAGATATTTCCATGTTTATGCAGATAGCGGTGTAGAAATTTTATGTTTATACAGAACGCGGTGTAGATATTTCCATCTTTTTACACATGGCAGTGTATACATTTCCATGTTTATACAGATGGCGTGTAGATAGTTCCATGTTTATGGAGATTGCATTGTAGATATTTTCATGTTTACAGAGAGGGCGGTGTAGGTATTTCCATGTTCATAGAGATGGCGGTGTAGATATTTCCATGTTTATGGAGATGGCAGTGTAGATATTTTCATGTTTACAGAGAGGGCGGTGTAGATATTTCCATGTTTATAGAGATTGCGGTGTAGATATTTCCATGTTTATACAGATGGATGTGTAGCTATTTCCATGTGTTTACAGATGGCAGTGTAGATATTTCCATGTTTACAGAGATAGCGGTGTAGATATTTCCATGTTTACCCAGATGGCTGTGTATATATTTCCATGTTTATACAGATGGCTGTGTTGATATTTCCATGTTTATACAGATGGCAGTGTAGATATTTCCATGTTTATATAGATGACTGTGTATATATTTCCCTGTTTATACAGACGGCGGGTAGGTGTTTCCATGTTTATATAGATGGCGGTGTAGATATTTCCAAGTTTATACAGACAGCGGGGTAGATGTTTCCATGTTTATACAGAGCATTCTGTAGATATTTCCATGTTCATACAGCTCGCGGTGTTGATACTTCCATCTTTATACAGATGTCCATTTAGATATTTCCATGTTTAAACAGATGGCGGTGTAGATATTTCCATGTTTATACCGATGGCGGTGTAGATATTTCCATGTTTATACAGATGGCGGTGTAGGTATTTCCATGTTTATGCAAAAGGCGGTGTAGATATTTCCAAGTTTATGCAGATGGCGGTGTAGATATTTCCAAGTTGATAGAAATGGCGGTGTAGACATTTCCATGTTTATAGGGATTGCAGTGTAGATATTTCCACGTTTATTGAGCTAGCGGTGAAGGTTTTTCCATGTTTATAGGGATAGCGGTGTAGATATTTCCATGTTTATAAAGAAAGCGGTGTAGATATTTCCATGTTTATACAGAAGGCGGTGCAGATATTTCCATGTTTATGCAGCTCGCGGTGGAGATACTTACATCTTTATGCAGATGGCAGTGTAGATATTTCCATGTTCATACAGATAGCGGTGCAGTTTTGTCCATGTTTATAGAGATAGCGGTGTAAATATTTCCATATTTATACAGATAGTGGTGTAGATATTTCCATGTTTATACAGATAGCGGTGTAGATATTTCCATGTTTATACAGATAGCAGTGAACCTATTTCCATGTTTATAAAGATAGCGGTGTTGTTATTTCCATGTTTATACAGCTCGCAGTGTAGATAATTACAACTTTATACAGATGTCAGTGTAGATATTTCCATGTTTATACAGATGTCGGTATAGACAGTTCCATGTTTATTGAGATGCCATTGTAGATATTTTCATGTTGATAGAGATGGCGTTGTACATATTTCCATGTTTATAGAGATTGCGATGTAGTCATTTACATGTTTATAGAGATAGTGGTGGAGATATTTCCATATTTATACAGATAGCGGTGTAGATATTTCAATGTTTATACAGATAGTGGTGTACATATTTACATGTTTATTCAGATTGCGGTGTAGATATTTTCATGTTTAAGCAGACAGCAGTGTAGATATTTCCATGTTTATACAGATCATTGTGTAGATATTTCCATGTGTATACAGATGGCAGTGTAGATATTTCCATGTTTATACAGATGACTGTGTAGATATTTCCATGTTTCTACAGATGGCAGTGTAGATATTTCCATGTTTATAGAGATAGCGGTGTAGATATTTCCATGGCTATACAGAGAGCGGTGTAGATATTCCCATGTATATGGAGATAGCGGTGTACATATTTCCATATTTATACAGATAGCAGTGTAGATATTTCCATGTTTATACAGATAGCGGTGTAGATATTTGCATGTTTATACAGATCGTGGTGTAGATATTATCATGTTTATATAGATCACGGTGTAGATATTTCCATGTTTATACAGATAGAGGTTTAGATATTTCCATGTTTATACAGATAGCGGTGTTGATACTTCCATGTTTATAGAGATAGTGGTGTAGATATTTCCATGTTTATTCAGATGGCTGTGTAGATATTTCCATGTTTATACAGAAGGCAGTGTAGATATTTCCATGTTTATACAGATGGCGGTGTAGATATTTCCATGTTTATACAGATCATGTTGTAGATATTTCCATGTTTATACAGATAGCGTTGGAGATATTTCCAGGGATATACAGATAGAGGTGTAGATATTTCCATATTTATACAGATCACTGTGTAGATATTTCCATGTGTATACAGATGGCGGTGTAGGTATTTCCATGTTTATATAGATGGCGGTGTAGATATTTCCTTGTTTATGTAGATTTCAGTGTAGATATTTCCATGTTTATAGAGATGGTGGTGTAGATATTTCCATGTTTATACAGATGACTGTGTAGATACTTCCATGTTTTTACAGATGGCGGTGTAATTATTTCCATGTTTTCAGAGATAGCGGTGTAGATATTTCCATGTTTATAGAGATAGTGGTGTAGATATTTCCATGTTTATAGAGATAGCGTTGTAGGTATTTCCATGTTTATTCAGATGGCAGTGTAGATATTTCCATGTTTATTTAGATGGCTGTGTAGATATATCCATGTTTATACAGATGGCAGTGCAGATATTTCCATGTTCATACGGATGACTGTGTAGATATTTCCATGTTTATACAGATGGCGGTGTAGCTATTTCCATGTTTATACTGATGGCGGTGTAGATATTTCCATGTTTATACGGATAGAGTTGTAGATATTTCCATGTTTATACAGATCATTGTGGAGATATTTCCATGTTCATAGAGCTCGCGGTGTAGTTATTTCCATCTTTTTACGGATGGCAGTGTAGATAATTCCAAGTTTATACAGATGGCGGTGTAGATATTTCCAAGTTTATACAGATGGCGGTTTAGATATTTCCATGTTTATACAGATGGCGGTGTAGATATTTCCATGTTTATGCAAATGGCTGTGTAGATATTTCCAAGTTTATGCAGATGGCGGTGTAGATATTTCCAAGTTGATAGAGATGGTGGCGTAGACATTACCATGTTTATAGGGATTGCGGTGTAGATATTTCCATGTTTATACAAATCATGGTGTAGGTATTTCCATGTTTATACAGATAGCGTTGGAGATACTTCCAGGTTTATACAGATAGTGGTGTAGATATTCCCATGTTTATACAGATAGCGATGTAGATATTTCCATATTTATACAGATAGCGGTGTTGGTGTTTCCATGTTTATACAGCTCGCATTGTAGATATTTACATGTTTATACAGATGTCAGTGTAGATATTTCCATGTTTATACAGATGGCGGTGTAGATAGTTCCATGTTTAAAGAGATGCCAGTGTAGATATATTCATGTTTATAGAGATGGCGGTGTAGATATTTCCATGTTTATAGACATAGTGGTGTAGATATTTCCATGCTTATTGGGATAGCGGTGTAGATATTTCCATGTTTATAGAGATAGTCGTGTAGGTATTTCCATACTTCTAGAGATAGCGGTGTAGATATTTCCATCTTTATACAGATAGCGGTGTAGAGATTTCCATACTTATACAGATAGCGGTGAAGATATTTCCATGATTATACAGTTAGCGGTATAGATATTTACATGTTTATACAGATTGCGGTGTAGATATTTCCATGTTTATGCAGATAGCGGTGTAGAAATTTTATGTTTATACAGAACGCGGTGTAGATATTTCCATCTTTTTACACATGGCAGTGTGTACATTTCCATGTTTATACAGATGGCGTGTAGATAGTTCCATGTTTATGGAGATTGCATTGTAGATATTTTCATGTTTACAGAGAGGGCGGTGTAGGTATTTCCATGTTCATAGAGATGGCGGTGTAGATATTTCCATGTTTATGGAGATGGCAGTGTAGATATTTTCATGTTTACAGAGAGGGCGGTGTAGATATTTCCATGTTTATAGAGATTGCGGTGTAGATATTTCCATGTTTATACAGATGGATGTGTAGCTATTTCCATGTGTTTACAGATGGCAGTGTAGATATTTCCATGTTTACAGAGATAGCGGTGTAGATATTTCCATGTTTACCCAGATGGCTGTGTATATATTTCCATGTTTATACAAATGGCTGTGTTGATATTTCCATGTTTATACAGATGGCAGTGTAGATATTTCCATGTTTATATAGATGACTGTGTATATATTTCCCTGTTTATACAGACGGCGGGTAGGTGTTTCCATGTTTATATAGATGGCGGTGTAGATATTTCCAAGTTTATACAGACAGCGGGGTAGATGTTTCCATGTTTATACAGAGCATTCTGTAGATATTTCCATGTTCATACAGCTCGCGGTGTTGATACTTCCATCTTTATACAGATGTCCATTTAGATATTTCCATGTTTAAACAGATGGCGGTGTAGATATTTCCATGTTTATACCGATGGCGGTGTAGATATTTCCATGTTTATACAGATGGCGGTGTAGGTATTTCCATGTTTATGCAAAAGGCGGTGTAGATATTTCCAAGTTTATGCAGATGGCGGTGTAGATATTTCCAAGTTGATAGAAATGGCGGTGTAGACATTTCCATGTTTATAGGGATTGCAGTGTAGATATTTCCACGTTTATTGAGCTAGCGGTGAAGGTTTTTCCATGTTTATAGGGATAGCGGTGTAGATATTTCCATGTTTATAAAGAAAGCGGTGTAGATATTTCCATGTTTATACAGAAGGCGGTGCAGATATTTCCATGTTTATGCAGCTCGCGGTGGAGATACTTACATCTTTATGCAGATGGCAGTGTAGATATTTCCATGTTCATACAGATAGCGGTGCCGTTTTGTCCATGTTTATAGAGATAGCGGTGTAAATATTTCCATATTTATACAGATAGTGGTGTAGATATTTCCATGTTTATACAGATAGCGGTGTAGATATTTCCATGTTTATACAGATAGCAGTGAACCTATTTCCATGTTTATACAGATAGCGGTGTTGTTATTTCCATGTTTATACAGCTCGCAGTGTAGATAATTACATCTTTATACAGATGTCAGTGTAGATATTTCCATGTTTATACAGATGTCGGTATAGACAGTTCCATGTTTATTGAGATGCCATTGTAGATATTTTCATGTTGATAGAGATGGCGTTGTACATATTTCCATGTTTATAGAGATTGCGATGTAGTCATTTACATGTTTATAGAGATAGTGGTGGAGATATTTCCATATTTATACAGATAGCGGTGTAGATATTTCAATGTTTATACAGATAGTGGTGTACATATTTACATGTTTATTCAGATTGCGGTGTAGATATTTTCATGTTTAAGCAGACAGCAGTGTAGATATTTCCATGTTTATACAGATCATTGTGTAGATATTTCCATGTGTATACAGATGGCAGTGTAGATATTTCCATGTTTATACAGATGACTGTGTAGATATTTCCATGTTTCTACAGATGGCAGTGTAGATATTTCCATGTTTATAGAGATAGCGGTGTAGATATTTCCATGGCTATACAGAGAGCGGTGTAGATATTCCCATGTATATGGAGATAGCGGTGTACGTATTTCCATATTTATACAGATAGCAGTGTAGATATTTCCATGTTTATACAGATAGCGGTGTAGATATTTGCATGTTTATACAGATCGTGGTGTAGATATTATCATGTTTATATAGATCACGGTGTAGATATTTCCATGTTTATACAGATAGAGGTTTAGATATTTCCATGTTTATACAGATAGCGGTGTTGATACTTCCATGTTTATAGAGATAGTGGTGTAGATATTTCCATGTTTATTCAGATGGCTGTGTAGATATTTCCATGTTTATACAGAAGGCAGTGTAGATATTTCCATGTTTATACAGATGGCGGTGTAGATATTTCCATGTTTATACACATGGCGGTGTAGATATTTCCATGTTTATACTGAAGACTCTGTAGAAATTTCCATGTTTATTCAGATGGCGGAGTAGATATTTCCATGTTTATACAGATGGCGGTGTAGATGTTTCCATGTTTACACAGATGGCGGTGAAGCTATTTCCATTTTATAGAGATAACGGTGTAAATATTTCCATTTTTATACAGATAGCGGTTTAGACATTTCCATGTTTATACAGATGTTGGTGTAGATATTTCCATGTTTATACAGATGGCGGTGAAGGTATTTCCATCTTTATACAGATGACTGTTTAGGTATTTCCATGTTTATACAGGGTAGCAGTGTAGATATTTCCATGTTTATACAGATCGTGATGTAGATATTTCCATCTTTCTACAGATGGCTGTGTAGATATTTCCATGTTTATACGGATGGCGGTGTAGATATTTCCATGTTTATACAGATGGCAGTGTAGATATTTCCATATTTATATAGATGGCGGTGTAGATATTTCCATATTTATATAGATGGCGGTGTAGATATTTCCTTGTTTATGTAGATGGCAGTGTAGATATTTCCATGTTTATACAGATGGCGTGCGGATATTTCCATGTTTATACAGCTCGCGGCTTAGATACTTACATCTTTATGCAGAAGGCAGTGTATATATTTCCATGTTTGTACAGATCGCTTTTTAGATATTTTCATGTTTATAGGGATAGTGGTGTAAATATTTCCATATTTATACAGATTGTAGTGTAGATATTTCCATGTTTATATAGTTAGCAGAGCAGATATTTCCATGTTTATACAGATCATTGTGTAGATATTTCCATGTTTATACAGATTGCGGTGTAGATATTTCCATCTTTCTACAGATGGCGGTGTAGACATTTCCATGTTCATACAGATGGAGATGTGGATATTTCCATGTTTATACAGATGGCGGTGTAGATATTTCCATGTTTATACAGCTCACGGCGTAGATGCTTACATCTTTATGCAGATGGCAGTGCAGATATTTCCACGTTTATACAGATGGCCGTGTAGATAGTCCCATGTTTATGGCGATGTCAGTTCAGGTATTTTCATGTATATAGAGAAGGCAGTGTAGATATTTTGGGGTTTATAGAGAGAGCGGTGTAGATATTTCCATGTTTATACAGATGATTGTGTAGCTATTTCCACGTTTATACAGATGGCGGTGTATATATTTCCATGTTTATCCAGATGGCGGTGTACCTAGTTCCATGTTTATGAAGATGTCAGTGCAGGTATTTTCATGTTTATAGAGAAGGCAGTGTAGATATTTTGCGGTTTATAGAGAGAGCGGTGTAGATATTTCCATGATTATACAGAGGATTGTGTAGTTATTTCCACGTTTATACAGATGGCGGTGTAGATATTTCCATGTTTATTCAGATGACTGTGTAGAAATTTCCATGTTTGTTCAGATGGTGGTGTAGATATTTCCATGTTTATACGGAGGGTGGTGTAGATATTTCCATCTTTCTACAGATGGCAGTTTAGATATTTCCATGTTTACAGGGATAGCGGTAGAGATATTTCCATATTTGCTCTGATTGCAGAGTAGATATTTCCATGTTTACACAGATGGCGGTGTAGATATTTCCATGTTTATGGAGATGGCGGTGTAGATATTTTCATGTTTATAGAGATGGCGGTGTAGATATTTCCATGTTTATAGAGATTGCGGTGTAGATAATTCCATGTATATAGGGATTGCGGATTAGTTATTTCCATGTTTACAGATTGCTGTGTAGGTATTTCCATGTTTATAGAGATAGCGGTGTAGATATTTCCATGTTCACACTGATAGCTGTGTAGATCTTTCCATGTTTACACAGATAGCGTTGTAGTTATATCCATGTTTATACAGATAGCGGTGTACATATTTCCATGTTTATACAGATATCGGGGTAGATGTTTCCATGCTTATGCAGACAGCAGTGGAGATATATCCATGTTTATACAGATAGCGGTGTAGATATTTCCATGTTTACAGAGATGGCTGTGAAATATTTCCATGTTTATACACATGGCCGTGTAGATATTTGCATGTTTATTCAGATAGTGGTGTAAATATTTCCATGTTTATACAGATGACTATGTTGGTATTTCCATGTTTATACTGATGGCGGTGTAGATATTTCGATGTTTATAGAGATAGCCATGTAGCTATTTTCATGTTTATACAGATAGCGTTGTAGACATTTCCATGTTTATAGTGATAACAGTGTCGATATGTCCATATTTATACAGATAGCGGTGTAGATATTTACATGTATATACAGATAGCGGTGTAGATATTTCCATGTTTATACTGATAGCGGTGTAGATATTTAAATGTTTATGCAGATCGTGGTGTAGATATTTCCATGTTTATACAGATAGCGGTGTAGATATTTCCATGTTTATACAGTTAGCGGTGTACATATTTCCATGTTTACAGAGATAGCGGTGTAGATATTTCCATGTATATACAGATAGTGATGTAGATATTTCCATTTTTACACAGATAGCGGTGTACATATTTCCTTGTTTACACAGATAGCTGTGTAGATATTTCCATGTTTACACAGATAGTGTTATAGATATTTCCATGTTTATACAGATAGCGGTGTAGGTATTTCCATGTTTATAAAGATATCGGTGTAGATATTTCCAAGTTTACAGAGATAGCGGTGGAGATATTTCCATGTTTATAGAGATAGCGTTGTAGGTATTTCCATGTTTATTCAGATGGCAGTGTAGATATTTCCATGTTTATTTAGATGGCTGTGTAGATATATCCATGTTTATACAGATGGCAGTGCAGATATTTCCATGTTCATACGGATGACTGTGTAGATATTTCCATGTTTATACAGATGGCGGTGTAGCTATTTCCATGTTTATACTGATGGCGGTGTAGATATTTCCATGTTTATACGGATAGAGTTGTAGATATTTCCATGTTTATACAGATCATTGTGGAGATATTTCCATGTTCATAGAGCTCGCGGTGTAGTTATTTCCATCTTTTTACGGATGGCAGTGTAGATAATTCCAAGTTTATACAGATGGCGTTGTAGATATTTCCAAGTTTATACTGATGGCGGTTTAGATATTTCCATGTTTATACAGATGGCGGTGTAGATATTTCCATGTTTATGCAAATGGCTGTGTAGATATTTCCAAGTTTATGCAGATGGCAGTGTAGATATTTCCAAGTTGATAGAGATGGTGGCGTAGACATTACCATGTTTATAGGGATTGCGGTGTAGATATTTCCATGTTTATACAAATCATGGTGTAGGTATTTCCATGTTTATACAGATAGCGTTGGAGATACTTCCAGGTTTATACAGATAGTGGTGTAGATATTCCCATGTTTATACAGATAGCGATGTAGATATTTCCATATTTATACAGATAGCGGTGTTGGTGTTTCCATGTTTATACAGCTCGCATTGTAGATATTTACATGTTTATACAGATGTCAGTGTAGATATTTCCATGTTTATACAGATGGCGGTGTAGATAGTTCCATGTTTAAAGAGATGCCAGTGTAGATATATTCATGTTTATAGAGATGGCGGTGTAGATATTTCCATGTTTATAGACATAGTGGTGTAGATATTTCCATGCTTATTGGGATAGCGGTGTAGATATTTCCATGTTTATAGAGATAGTCGTGTAGGTATTTCCATACTTCTAGAGATAGCGGTGTAGATATTTCCATCTTTATACAGATAGAGGTGTAGAGATTTCCATACTTATACAGATAGCGGTGAAGATATTTCCATGATTATACAGTTAGCGGTATAGATATTTACATGTTTATACAGATTGCGGTGTAGATATTTCCATGTTTATGCAGATAGCGGTGTAGAAATTTTATGTTTATACAGAACGCGGTGTAGATATTTCCATCTTTTTACACATGGCAGTGTATACATTTCCATGTTTATACAGATGGCGTGTAGATAGTTCCATGTTTATGGAGATTGCATTGTAGATATTTTCATGTTTACAGAGAGGGCGGTGTAGGTATTTCCATGTTCATAGAGATGGCGGTGTAGATATTTCCATGTTTATGGAGATGGCAGTGTAGATATTTTCATGTTTACAGAGAGGGCGGTGTAGATATTTCCATGTTTATAGAGATTGCGGTGTAGATATTTCCATGTTTATACAGATGGATGTGTAGCTATTTCCATGTGTTTACAGATGGCAGTGTAGATATTTCCATGTTTACAGAGATAGCGGTGTAGATATTTCCATGTTTACCCAGATGGCTGTGTATATATTTCCATGTTTATACAGATGGCTGTGTTGATATTTCCATGTTTATACAGATGGCAGTGTAGATATTTCCATGTTTATATAGATGACTGTGTATATATTTCCCTGTTTATACAGACGGCGGGTAGGTGTTTCCATGTTTATATAGATGGCGGTGTAGATATTTCCAAGTTTATACAGACAGCGGGGTAGATGTTTCCATGTTTATACAGAGCATTCTGTAGATATTTCCATGTTCATACAGCTCGCGGTGTTGATACTTCCATCTTTATACAGATGTCCATTTAGATATTTCCATGTTTAAACAGATGGCGGTGTAGATATTTCCATGTTTATACCGATGGCGGTGTAGATATTTCCATGTTTATACAGATGGCGGTGTAGGTATTTCCATGTTTATGCAAAAGGCGGTGTAGATATTTCCAAGTTTATGCAGATGGCGGTGTAGATATTTCCAAGTTGATAGAAATGGCGGTGTAGACATTTCCATGTTTATAGGGATTGCAGTGTAGATATTTCCACGTTTATTGAGCTAGCGGTGAAGGTTTTTCCATGTTTATAGGGATAGCGGTGTAGATATTTCCATGTTTATAAAGAAAGCGGTGTAGATATTTCCATGTTTATACAGAAGGCGGTGCAGATATTTCCATGTTTATGCAGCTCGCGGTGGAGATACTTACATCTTTATGCAGATGGCAGTGTAGATATTTCCATGTTCATACAGATAGCGGTGCCGTTTTGTCCATGTTTATAGAGATAGCGGTGTAAATATTTCCATATTTATACAGATAGTGGTGTAGATATTTCCATGTTTATACAGATAGCGGTGTAGATATTTCCATGTTTATACAGATAGCAGTGAACCTATTTCCATGTTTATACAGATAGCGGTGTTGTTATTTCCATGTTTATACAGCTCGCAGTGTAGATAATTACATCTTTATACAGATGTCAGTGTAGATATTTCCATGTTTATACAGATGGCGGTATACACAGTTCCATGTTTATTGAGATGCCATTGTAGATATTTTCATGTTGATAGAGATGGCGTTGTACATATTTCCATGTTTATAGAGATAGCGATGTAGTCATTTACATGTTTATAGAGATAGTGGTGGAGATATTTCCATATTTATACAGATAGCGGTGTAGATATTTCAATGTTTATACAGATAGTGGTGTACATATTTACATGTTTATTCAGATTGCGGTGTAGATATTTTCATGTTTAAGCAGACAGCAGTGTAGATATTTCCATGTTTATACAGATCATTGTGTAGATATTTCCATGTGTATACAGATGGCAGTGTAGATATTTCCATGTTTATACAGATGACTGTGTATATATTTCCATGTTTCTACAGATGGCAGTGTAGATATTTCCATGTTTATAGAGATAGCGGTGTAGATATTTCCATGGCTATACAGAGAGCGGTGTAGATATTCCCATGTATATGGAGATAGCGGTGTACATATTTCCATATTTATACAGATAGCAGTGTAGATATTTCCATGTTTATACAGATAGCGGTGTAGATATTTGCATGTTTATACAGATCGTGGTGTAGATATTATCATGTTTATATAGATCACGGTGTAGATATTTCCATGTTTATACAGATAGAGGTTTAGATATTTCCATGTTTATACAGATAGCGGTGTTGATACTTCCATGTTTATAGAGATAGTGGTGTAGATATTTCCATGTTTATTCAGATGGCTGTGTAGATATTTCCATGTTTATACAGAAGGCAGTGTAGATATTTCCATGTTTATACAGATGGCGGTGTAGATATTTCCATGTTTATACAGATCATGTTGTAGATATTTCCATGTTTATACAGATAGCGTTGGAGATATTTCCAGGTATATACAGATAGAGGTGTAGATATTTCCATATTTACACAGATCACTGTGTAGATATTTCCATGTGTATACAGATGGCGGTGTAGGTATTTCCATGTTTATATAGATGGCGGTGTAGATATTTCCTTGTTTATGTAGATTTCGGTGTAGATATTTCCATGTTTATAGAGATGGTGGTGTAGATATTTCCATGTTTATACAGATGACTGTGTAGATACTTCCATGTTTTTACAGATGGCGGTGTAATTATTTCCATGTTTTCAGAGATAGCGGTGTAGATATTTCCATGTTTATAGAGATAGTGGTGTAGATATTTCCATGTTTATAGAGATAGCGTTGTAGGTATTTCCATGTTTATTCAGATGGCAGTGTAGATATTTCCATGTTTATTTAGATGGCTGTGTAGATATATCCATGTTTATACAGATGGCAGTGCAGATATTTCCATGTTCATACGGATGACTGTGTAGATATTTCCATGTTTATACAGATGGCGGTGTAGCTATTTCCATGTTTATACTGATGGCGGTGTAGATATTTCCATGTTTATACGGATAGAGTTGTAGATATTTCCATGTTTATACAGATCATTGTGGAGATATTTCCATGTTCATAGAGCTCGCGGTGTAGTTATTTCCATCTTTTTACGGATGGCAGTGTAGATAATTCCAAGTTTATACAGATGGCGGTGTAGATATTTCCAAGTTTATACAGATGGCGGTTTAGATATTTCCATGTTTATACAGATGGCGGTGTAGATATTTCCATGTTTATGCAAATGGCTGTGTAGATATTTCCAAGTTTATGCAGATGGCGGTGTAGATATTTCCAAGTTGATAGAGATGGTGGCGTAGACATTACCATGTTTATAGGGATTGCGGTGTAGATATTTCCATGTTTATACAAATCATGGTGTAGGTATTTCCATGTTTATACAGATAGCGTTGGAGATACTTCCAGGTTTATACAGATAGTGGTGTAGATATTCCCATGTTTATACAGATAGCGATGTAGATATTTCCATATTTATACAGATAGCGGTGTTGGTGTTTCCATGTTTATACAGCTCGCATTGTAGATATTTACATGTTTATACAGATGTCAGTGTAGATATTTCCATGTTTATACAGATGGCGGTGTAGATAGTTCCATGTTTAAAGAGATGCCAGTGTAGATATATTCATGTTTATAGAGATGGCGGTGTAGATATTTCCATGTTTATAGACATAGTGGTGTAGATATTTCCATGCTTATTGGGATAGCGGTGTAGATATTTCCATGTTTATAGAGATAGTCGTGTAGGTATTTCCATACTTCTAGAGATAGCGGTGTAGATATTTCCATCTTTATACAGATAGCGGTGTAGAGATTTCCATACTTATACAGATAGCGGTGAAGATATTTCCATGATTATACAGTTAGCGGTATAGATATTTACATGTTTATACAGATTGCGGTGTAGATATTTCCATGTTTATGCAGATAGCGGTGTAGAAATTTTATGTTTATACAGAACGCGGTGTAGATATTTCCATCTTTTTACACATGGCAGTGTATACATTTCCAAGTTTATACAGATGGCGTGTAGATAGTTCCATGTTTATGGAGATTGCATTGTAGATATTTTCATGTTTACAGAGAGGGCGGTGTAGGTATTTCCATGTTCATAGAGATGGCGGTGTAGATATTTCCATGTTTATGGAGATGGCAGTGTAGATATTTTCATGTTTACAGAGAGGGCGGTGTAGATATTTCCATGTTTATAGAGATTGCGGTGTAGATATTTCCATGTTTATACAGATGGATGTGTAGCTATTTCCATGTGTTTACAGATGGCAGTGTAGATATTTCCATGTTTACAGAGATAGCGGTGTAGATATTTCCATGTTTACCCAGATGGCTCTGTATATATTTCCATGTTTATACAGATGGCTGTGTTGATATTTCCATGTTTATACAGATGGCAGTGTAGATATTTCCATGTTTATATAGATGACTGTGTATATATTTCCCTGTTTATACAGACGGCGGGTAGGTGTTTCCATGTTTATATAGATGACGGTGTAGATATTTCCAAGTTTATACAGACAGCGGGGTAGATATTTCCATGTTTATACAGAGCATTCTGTAGATATTTCCATGTTCATACAGCTCGCGGTGTTGATACTTCCATCTTTATACAGATGTCCATTTAGATATTTCCATGTTTAAACAGATGGCGGTGTAGATATTTCCATGTTTATACCGATGGCAGTGTAGATATTTCCATGTTTATACAGATGGCGGTGTAGGTATTTCCATGTTTATGCAAAAGGCGGTGTAGATATTTCCAAGTTTATGCAGATGGCGGTGTAGATATTTCCAAGTTGATAGAAAGCGGCGGTGTAGACATTTCCATGTTTATAGGGATTGCAGTGTAGATATTTCCACGTTTATTGAGCTAGCGGTGAAGGTTTTTCCATGTTTATAGGGATAGCGGTGTAGATATTTCCATGTTTATAAAGAAAGCGGTGTAGATATTTCCATGTTTATACAGAAGGCGGTGCAGATATTTCCATGTTTATGCAGCTCGCGGTGGAGATACTTACATCTTTATGCAGATGGCAGTGTAGATATTTCCATGTTCATACAGATAGCGGTGCCGTTTTGTCCATGTTTATAGAGATAGCGGTGTAAATATTTCCATATTTATACAGATAGTGGTGTAGATATTTCCATGTTTATACAGATAGCGGTGTAGATATTTCCATGTTTATACACATAGCAGTGAACCTATTTCCATGTTTATACAGATAGCGGTGTTGTTATTTCCATGTTTATACAGCTCGCAGTGTAGATAATTACATCTTTATACAGATGTCGGTGTAGATATTTCCATGTTTATACAGATGGCGGTATAGACAGTTCCATGTTTATTGAGATGCCATTGTAGATATTTTCATGTTGATAGAGATGGCGTTGTACATATTTCCATGTTTATAGAGATTGCGATGTAGTCATTTACATGTTTATAGAGATAGTGGTGGAGATATTTCCATATTTATACAGATAGCGGTGTAGATATTTCAATGTTTATACAGATAGTGGTGTACATATTTACATGTTTATTCAGATTGCGGTGTAGATATTTTCATGTTTAAGCAGACAGCAGTGTAGATATTTCCATGTTTATACAGATCATTGTGTAGATATTTCCATGTTTATACAGATCGCGGTGTAGATATTTCCATCTTTCTACAGATGGCGGTGTAGACATTTCCATGTTCATACAGATGGAGATGTGGATATTTCCAAGTTTATACAGATGGCGGTGTAGATATTTCCATGTTTATACAGATAGCGGTGTAGATATTTCCATGTTTATACAGTTAGCGGTGTACATATTTCCATGTTTACAGAGATAGCGGTGTAGATATTTCCATGTATATACAGATAGTGATGTAGATATTTCCATCTTTACACAGATAGCGGTGTACATATTTCCTTGTTTACACAGATAGCTGTGTAGATATTTCCATGTTTACACAGATAGTGTTATAGATATTTCCATGTTTATACAGATAGCGGTGTAGGTATTTCCATGTTTATAAAGATATCGGTGTAGATATTTCCAAGTTTACAGAGATAGCGGTGGAGATATTTCCATGTTTATAGAGATAGTGATGTAGATATTTCCATGTTTATACAGATAGTGGTGTAGATATTTCCATGTATATACAGATAGCGGTGTAGATATTTACATGTTTAAACAGATAGCGGTGTAGATATTTCCATGTTTATACAGATAGTGATGTAGATATTTCCATGTTTATACAGATGGCGGTGTAGATATTTCCAAGTTTATACAGATAGCGGTGTAGGTATTTCCATGTTTATACACATAGTGCTGTAGATATTTCTGTTTCTACAGATACCGGGGAAGGTATTTCCAAGTTTACAGATAGCGGTTTGGCTATTTCCATGTTTATACTGATAGCAATGTAGATATTTCCATGTTTATAGAGATGGCTGTTTAGATATTTCCATGTTTATACTGACGGCCGTGTAGGTATTTCCATGTTTATACAGATTGTGGTGTATATATTTCCATGTTTATTCAGATAATTCTGTAGGTATTTCCATGTTTATGCAGATGGCGGTGTAGATATTTTCAGGTTTATACAGATAGCGGTGTAGGTATTTCCATGTTTATACAGATAGCGGTTTGCCTATTTCCATGTTTATACAGATAGTGATGTAGATATTTGCATGTTTATACAGATGGCGGTGTAGATATTTCCATGTTTATACAGATAGCGGTGTATAGATTTCCATGTTTATACAGATAGCGGTGTTGATATTTCCATGTTTATACAGATAGCGGTGTAGATATTTAAATGTTTATGCAGATCATGGTGTAGATATTTCCATGTTTATACAGACAGCAGTGTAGATATTTCCATGTTTATAGAGATAGTGGTGTACATATTTCCATGTTTACAGAGGCTGCGGTGTAGATATTTCCATGTTTGTACAGATAGTGGTGTAGATATTTCCATCTTTACACAGATATCGTTGTACATATTTCCATGTTTACACAGATATCTGTTTAGATATTTCCATGTTTAAACAGATAGTGTTATAGATAATTCCATATTTATACAGATAGCGCTGTAGATATTTCCATGTATATACAGTTAGCGGTGTAGATATTTCCATGTTTATACAGATAGCGGTGTAGATATTTAAATGTTTATGCATATCGTGGTGTAGATATTTCCATATTTATACAGATAGCGGTGAAGTTATTTCCATGTTTATAAAGATAGCGTTGTAGATATTTCCAAGTTTATAGAGATATCGCTGGAGATATTTCCATGTTGATAGAGATAGCGATGTAGATATTTCCATGTTTATACAGATAATGATGTAGATATTTCCATGTTTATACAGATGGCGGTGTAGATACTTCCAAGTTTAAACAGATAGCGGAGTAGGTATTTCCATGTTTATACACATAGTGGTGTAGATATTTCTATGTTTCTACAGATACTGGTGTAGGTATTTCCAAGTTTATACAGATAGCGGTTTGGCTATTTCCATGTTTATACTGATAGCAATGTAGATATTTCCATGTTTATAGAGATGGCTGTTTAGATATTTCCATGTTTATACAGATAGCGGTGTAGGAATTTCCATGTTTATACAGATAGCGGTGTGGCTATTTCCATGTTTATACAGATAGTGATGTAGATATTTCCATGTTTATAAAGATGACGGTGTATATATTTCAATGTTATAGAGATAGAGGTGTAGTTAATTCCATGTTTATACAGAGAGCATTTTAGATGTTTCAATGTTTATAGATACAGCGGTGCAGATATTTTCATGTTTATAGAGATAATGGTGTAGATATTTCCATGTTTATACAGATAGCGGTGCAGATATTTCCTTGTTTGTACAGAGAGCGGTGTTGGTATTTCCAGGTTTATACTGATAGCGGTGTAGATATTTCCATGTTTATAGAGCTCACGGTGTAGATATTTCCATGATTATACAGATGGCGGTGTAGATATTTCCATGTTTATCCAGATGGCGGAGTAGATACTTCCATGATTCTACAGATGGCGGTGTAGATAGTTCCATGTTTCAAGAGATGGCAGTGTTGTTATTTTCATTTTTATAGGGATGGCGGTGTAGATATTTCCTTGTTTATAGGGATAGCGGTGTAGATATTTCCATATTTATACAGATAGCGGTGTAGATATTTCCATGTTTATACAGATGGTGGTGTAGATATTTCCATGTTTATACAGATGACTGTGTAGATATTTCCATCTTTTTACAGATGGCGGTGTAATTATTTCCATGTTTACAGAGATAGCGGTGTAGATATTTCCATGTTTATAGAGATAGCGTTGTAGATATTTCCATGTTTATAGAGATAGCGGTGTAGATATTTCCATGTTTATTCAGATGCCTGTGTAGTTTTTTCCATGTTTATACAGATGTCTGTGTAGATATTTCCATGTTTATACCGATGACTGTGTGGATATTTCCATATTTATACAGATAGCGGTGAAGATATCTCCTTGTTTCCACAGATAGCGGTGTAGATATTTCCATTTTTATACAGATCGCGATGTAGATATTTCTGTGTTTATACAGATCATTGTGTAGATATTTCCATGTTTATACAGATTGCAGTTTAGATATATCCATCTTTCTACAGATGGCATTGTAGTTATTTCCATGTTTATACAGATGGCGGTGTAGATATTTCCACGTTTATATAGATGGCGGTGTTGATATTTCCTTGTTTATGAAGATGGCGGTGTAGATATTTTCATGTGTATAGAGATTGCGGTGTATATATTCCCATGTTTATAGAGATAGCGGTGCAGTTATTTCCATGTTTATACAGATAGCGGTGTAGGTGTTTCCATGTTTATAGAGCTCGCGGTGTAGGTATTTCCATGGTTATACAGATGGCGGTGTAGATATTTCCATGTTTAACCAGATGGCGGTGTAGATACTTCCATTTGTATACAGATTTCGGTGTAGATAGTTCCATGTTTATGGAGATGGCAGTGTAGATATTTTCATTTTTATAGAGATGGCGCTGTAGATATTTCCATGTTTATAGAGATAGCGGTGTAGATATTTCCATGTTTATAGGGATAGTGTTGTAGGTATTTCGATGTTTCTATACATAGCGGTGTAGATATTTCCATGTTTATACAGATGTCTGTGTAGATATTTACATGTGTATGCAGATGGCACTGTAGATATTTCCATGTTTATAGAGATGGTGGTGTAGATATTTTCATGTTTATACAGATGACTGTGTAGATATTTCCATATTTTTACAGATGTCAGTGTAATTATTTCCATGTTTACAGAGATAGCGGTGTAGATATTTCCATGTTTATACAGATAGCGGAGTAGATATTTCCATGTTTATACAAATAGCTGTGTAGATATTTCCATGTTTACAGGGATAGCGGTATAGATATTCCATATTTGCTCTGATTGCAGTGTAGATATTTCCATGTTTAAACAGATAGCGGTGTAGTTATTTCCATGTTTATACGGATATTTTTGGAGATATTTCCATGTTTATACAGATGGCAGTGGAGGTATTTCCATGTTCATACAGATGGCGGTGTAGATATTTCCAAGTTTATACAGATAGCAGTGTAGGTATTTCCATGTTTATACAAATAGCTTTGTAGATATTTCCATGTTTATACAGATAGCAGTGTAGATATTTCCATGTATACAGACATAGCGCTGTAGATATTTCCATATTTGCACAGATTGCAGTGAAGATATTTCCATGTGTATAGAGATAGCGGAGTGGATATTTCCATGTTTATAGAGATAGCAGTGTAGGTATTTCCATGTTCATAGAGATAGTGGTGTAGATAATTCCATGTGTATACAGATGGCCGTGTAGATATTTCTATGTTTATACAGATGGCAGTGTACACATTTCCATGTGTATACAGAGGGAGGTGTAGATATTTCCATTTTTATACAGATGACTGTGTAGGTATTTCCATGTTTATACAGATGTCGGTGTACATATTTCCATGTTTATAGATAGAGCCATGTAGCTATTTCCATGTTTATACAGATAGCGGTGTAGACATTTCCATGTTTATAGTGATAGCTGTGTAGATATTTCCATAGTTATACAGACCGTGGTGTAGATATATCCACGTTTACACAGATAATGGTGTAGGTATTTCCATGTTTATACAGATAGCGGTGTAGATATTTCCATGTTTACAGAGATAGCAGTGTAGATATATCCATGTTTATACAGATAGCGGTGTAGATATTTCCATCTTTACACAGATAGCGGTTTACATATTTCCTTTTTTACACAGATGGCTGTGTATGTATTTCCATGTTTACACAGGTAGCGTTGTAGTTATTTCCATATATATACAGATAGCGGTGTACTTATTTCCATGTTTATACAGATATCAGTGGAGATGTTTCCATGCTTATACAGATAGCAGTGGAGATATTTCCATGTTTATACAGATAGCGGTGTAGATATTTGCCTGATATAGAGACGGCTTTGTAGATATTTCCATGTTTATACAGATGGCTGTGTAGATATTTCCATGTTTATACAGATGGCCGTGTAGATATTTCCATGTTTATGCAGATAGTGGTGTAAATATTTCCATGTTTATACAGATGACTGTGTCGGTATTTCCATGTTTATACTGATGGCGGTGTAGATATTTCCATGTTTATAGACATAGCCATGTAGCTATTTTCATGTTTGTACAGATAGCGTTGTAGACATTTCCATGTTTATAGTGATAGCAGTGTTTATATTTCCATATTTATACAGACAGCGGTGTAGATATTTCCATGTATATACAGATAGCGGTGTAGATATTTCCAAGTTTATAGATATAGAGGTGTAGATATTTAAATGTTTATGGAGATCGTGGTGTAGATATTTCCATGTTTATACCGATAGCGGTATAGATATTTCCATGTTTATACAGATAGCGGTGTACATATTTCCACTTTCACAGAGATAGCGGTGTAGATATTTCCATGTTTATACAGATAGTGGTGCAGATATTTCCATCTTTAAACAGATAGCGTTGTACATATTTCCATGTTTACACAGATAGCTGTGTAGATATTTCCATGTTTAAACAGATAGTGTTATAGATAATTCCATATTTATACAGATAGCGGTGTAAATTTTTCCATGTTATACAGTTAGCGGTGTATATATTTCCATGTATATACAGACAGCGGTGTAGATATTTAAATGTTTATGCAGATCGTGGTGTAGATATTTCCATATTTATACAGATAGCGGTGTAGGTATTTCCATGTTTATACAGATAGCGGTGTACATATGTCCATGTTTACAGAGATAGCGGTGTATATATTTCCATCTTTATAGAGATATCGGTGGAGGTATTTCCATGTTTATAGACATAGCGATGTAGATATTTCCATGTTTATGCAGATAGTGGTGTAGATATTTCTATGTTTCTACAGATACTGGGGTAGGTATTTCCATGTTTATACAGATAGCGGTTTGGCTATTTCCATGTTTCTACTGATAGCAGTGTAGATATTTCCATGTTTATAGAGATGGCTGTTTAAATATTTCCATGTTTATACTCATGGTCGTGTACGTATTCCCATGTTTATACACATAGTGATGTAGATATTTCCATGTTTATTCAGGTGACTCTGTAGTTATTTCCAAGTTTATGCAGATGGCGATGTAGATATTTCCATGATTATACAGATAGCGGTGTAGTTACTTCCATGTTTATACAGATAGCGGTGTGGCTATTTCCATGTTTATACAGAAAGTGATGTACATATTTCCATGTTTACAGATGGCAGTGTAGATATATCCATGTTTATACAGATAGCGGTGTACAGATTTCCATGTTTATACAGATAGCGGTGGAGATATTTCAATGTTTATACATATGGCTGTGGAGATATTTCCATGTTTATACAGATGGCGGTGTAGATATTTCCAAGTTTCTACAGATAGCGGTGTAGATATTTCGATGTTCATACAGATAGCGATGTAGATATTTCCATGTTTATCCTGATAGCGGTGAAGGTATTTCCATGTTTATAGAGATAGCGGTGTAGATAATTCCATGTTTATACAGATGGCTGTGTAGATATTTCCATGTGTATACAGATGGCAGTGTAGATATTTTCATGTGTATACAGATGGAGGTGTAGATATTTCCATGTTTATGCAGATGACTGTGTAGATATTTCCATGTTTTAACAGATGGCGGTGTAGATATTTCCATGTTTATACTGATAGCGTTGTGGCTATTTCCATGTTAATGCAGATAGTGGAGTAGATATTTCCATGTTTATACAGATGGCTGTGTAGTTATTTCCATGTTTACACAGAAGGAAGTGTAGATATTTCCATCTTTATGCAGATAGTGGTGTAGATATTTCCATGTTTATACAGATGACTGTGTAGGTATTTCCATGTTTATACATATGGCGGTGTAGATCTTTCCATGTTTATAGAAATAGCCATGTAGATATTTCCATGTTTATACAGATAGCAGTGGAGATATATCCATGTTTATACAGATAGCGGTGTAGATATTTCCATGTTTATAGAGATGGCTGTGTAAATATTTACATGTTTATACAGATGGCCGTGTAGATATTTGCATGTTTATACAGATAGTGGTGTAATTATTTCCATGTTTAAACAGATTTCTATGTCGGTATTTCCATGTTTATACTGATCGCGGTGTAGATATTTCGATGTTTATAGAGATAGCCATGTAGTTATTTTCATGTTTATACAGATAGTGTTGTAAACATTTCCATGTTTATAGTGATAGCAGTGTCGATATTTCCATGTTTATACAGATAGCGGTGTAGATATTTAAATGTTTATGCAGATCGTGGTGTAGATATTTCCATGTTTATACAGATAGCGGTGTAGATATTTCCATGTTTATACAGATAGCGGTGTACGTATTTCCATGTTTACAGAAATAGCGGTGTAGATATTTCCATGTTTATACAGATAGCGGTGTACATATTTCCTTGTTTACACAGATAGCTGTGTAGATATTTCCATGTTTACACAGATAGTGTTACAGATATTTCCATGTTTTTACAGATAGCGGTGTAATTATTTCCATGTTTATAAAGATAGCGGTGTAGATATTTCCAAGTTTATTGAGATATCAGTGGAGATATTTCCATGATTATGGAGATAGCGATGTAGATATTTCCATGTTTATACAGATAGTGGTGTAGATATTTCCATGTGTATATAGATAGCGTTGTAGATATTTCCATGTTTAAACAGATAGCGGTGTAGATATTTCCATGTTTATACAGATAGTGATGTAGATATTTCCCTGTTTATACAGATGGCGGTGTAGATATTTCCAAGTTTATACAGATAGCGGTGTAGGTACTTCCATGTTTATACAGATAGCGGAGTGGCTATTTCCATGTTAATACAGACAGTGATGTAGATATTTCCATGTTTATACAGATGGCGGTGTAGATATTTCCATGTTTATAGACATAGCCATGTAGCTATTTTCATGTTTGTACAGATAGCGTTGTAGACATTTCCATGTTTATAGTGATAGCAGTGTTTATATTTCCATATTTATACAGACAGCGGTGTAGATATTTCCATTTATATACAGATAGCGGTGTAGATATTTCCAAGTTTATAGATACAGAGGTGTAGATATTTAAATGTTTATGGAGATCGTGGTGTAGATATTTCCATGTTTATACCGATAGCGGTATAGATATTTCCATGTTTATACAGATAGCGGTGTACATATTTCCACTTTCACAGAGATAGCGGTGTAGATATTTCCATGTTTATACAGATAGTGGTGCAGATATTTCCATCTTTAAACAGATAGCGTTGTACATATTTCCATGTTTACACAGATAGCTGTGTAGATATTTCCATGTTTAAACAGATAGTGTTATAGATAATTCCATATTTATACAGATAGCGGTGTAAATTTTTCCATGTTATACAGTTAGCGGTGTATATATTTCCATGTATATACAGACAGCGGTGTAGATATTTAAATGTTTATGCAGATCGTGGTGTAGATATTTCCATATTTATACAGATAGCGGTGTAGGTATTTCCATGTTTATACAGATAGCGGTGTACATATGTCCATGTTTACAGAGATAGCGGTGTATATATTTCCATCTTTATAGAGATATCGGTGGAGGTATTTCCATGTTTATAGACATAGCGATGTAGATATTTCCATGTTTATGCAGATAGTGGTGTAGATATTTCTATGTTTCTACAGATACTGGGGTAGGTATTTCCATGTTTATACAGATAGCGGTTTGGCTATTTCCATGTTTCTACTGATAGCAGTGTAGATATTTCCATGTTTATAGAGATGGCTGTTTAAATATTTCCATGTTTATACTCATGGTCGTGTACGTATTCCCATGTTTATACACATAGTGATGTAGATATTTCCATGTTTATTCAGGTGACTCTGTAGTTATTTCCAAGTTTATGCAGATGGCGATGTAGATATTTCCATGTTTAAACAGATAGCGGTGTAGATATTTCCATGTTTATACAGATAGTGATGTAGATATTTCCCTGTTCATACAGATGGCGGTGTAGATATTTCCAAGTTTATACAGATAGCGGTGTAGGTACTTCCATGTTTATACAGATAGCGGAGTGGCTATTTCCATGTTAATACAGACAGTGATGTAGATATTTCCATGTTTATACAGATGGAGGTGTAGATATTTCCATGTTTATACAGATAGCGTTGTACAGATTTCCATGTTTATACAGATAGCGGTGGAGATATTTCCATGTTTATACAGATAGCTGTGGAGATATTTCCAGGATTATAGAGATGGCGGTGTAGATATTTCCAAGTTTATACAGATAGCGGTGTAAATATTTCCATGTTTATTCAGATAGCGGTGTAGATATTTCCATGTTTATAGAGATAGCGGTGAAGGTATTTCCATGTTTATAGAGATAGCGGTGTAGATAATTCCATGTTTATACAGATGGCTGTGTAGATATTTCCTTGTGTATACAGATGGCAGCGTAGATATTTCCATGTGTATACAGATGGAGGTGTAGATAATCCAGGTTTATGCATATGACTGTGTAGATATTTCCATGTTTTTACAGATGGCGGTGTAGATATTTCCATGTTTATACAGATAGCGGTGTGTCTATTTCCATGTTAATACAGATAGTGGTGTAGATATTTCCATGTTTATACAGATGGCTGTGTAGATTTTTCCATGTTTATAGAGAAGGAAGTGTAGATATTTCCATGTTTATACAGATAGTGGTTTAGATATTTCCATGTTTATACAGATGACTGTGTAGATATTTCCATGTTTATACAGATGGCGGTGTAGATCTTTCCATGTTTATAGAGATAGCCATGTTGTTATTTCCATGTTTATACAGATAGCAGTGTAGACTTTTCCATGTTTATACAGATAGCGGTGTAGATAATTCCATGTTTATACAGATAGCGGTGTAGATATTTCCATGTTTACACAGATGGCGGTGTAGATATTTCCAAGTTTATGGAGATGGCGGTGTAGATATTTTCATGTTTATAGAGATGGCGGTGTAGATATTTCCATGTTTATAGAGATTGCGTTGTAGTTATTTCCATGTTTATAGGGATTGCGGATTAGTTATTTCCATGTTTACAGATTGCTGTGTAGGTATTTCCATGTTTATAGAGATAGTGGTGTAGATATTTCCATGTTCACACAGATAGCTATGTAGATATTTCCATGTTTACGCAGATAGCGTTGTAGTTATTTCCATGTTTATACAGATAGCAGTGTACATATTTCCATGCTTATACAGATATCGGTGTAGATGTTTCCATGCTTATACAGATAGCAGTGGAGATATATCCATGTTTATACAGAAAGCTGTGGAGATATTTCCATGTTTATACAGATGGCGGTGTAGATCTTTCCATGTTTATAGAGATAGCCATGTAGATATTTCCATGTTTATACAGATAGCAGTGTAGACATTTCCATGTTTATACAGATAGCGGTGTAGATATTTCCATGTTTATACAGATATCGGTGTAGCTATTTCCATGTTTACACAGATGGCGGTGTAGCTATTTCCAAGTTTATGGAGATGGCGGTGTAGATATTTTCATGTTTATAGAGATGGCGGTGTAGATATTTCCATGTTTATAGGGATTGCGGATTAGTTATTTCCATGTTTACAGATTGCTGTGTAGGTATTTCCATGTTTATAGAGATAGCGGTGTAGATATTTCCATGTTCACACAGATAGCTGTGTAGATATTTCCATATTTACACAGATAGCGTTGTAATTATTTCCATGTTTATACAGATAGCGGTGTACATATTTCCATGTTATACAGATATCGGTGTAGATGTATCCATGCTTATACATATAGCAGTGGAGATATATCCATGTTTATAAAGATAGTGGTGTAGATAATTCCATGTTTATAGAGATGGCTGTGTAAATATTTCCATGTTTTTACAGATGTCCGTGTAGATATTTGCATGTTTATACAGATAGTGGTGTAAATATTTCCATGTTTTTACAGATTTCTATGTCGGTATTTCCATGTTTATACTGATGGCGGTGTAGATATTTCCTTGTTTACACATATAGCTGTGTAGATATTTCCATGTTTACACAGATAGTGTTACAGATATTTCCATGTTTATACAGATAGCGGTGTAGTTATTTCCATGTTTATAAAGATAGCGGTGTTGATATTTCCAAGTTTATTGAGATATCAGTGGAGATATTTCCATGTTTATGGAGATAGCGATGTAGATATTTCCATGTTTATACAGATAGTGGTGTAGATATTTCCATGTGTATATAGATAGCGGTGTAGATATTTCCATGTTTAAACAGATAGCAGTGTAGATATTTCCATGTTTATACAGATAGTGATGTAGATATTTCCCTGTTTATACAGATGGCGGTGTAGATATTTCCAAGTTTATACAGATAGCGGTGTAGGTACTTCCATGTTTATACAGATAGCGGAGTGGCTATTTCCATGTTTATACAGACAGTGATGTAGATATTTCCATGTTTATACAGATGGCGGTGTAGATATTTCCATGTTTATACAGATGGCGTTGTAGATATTTCCATGTTTATACAGATAGCGTTGTACAGATTTCCATGTTTATACAGATAGCGGTGGAGATATTTCCATGTTTATACAGATAGCTGTGGAGATATTTCCAGGATTATACAGATGGCGGTGTAGATATTTCCAAGTTTATACAGATAGCGGTTTAAATATTTCCATGTTTATTCAGATAGCGGTGTAGATATTTCCATGTTTATAGAGATAGCGGTGAAGGTATTTCCATGTTTATAGAGATAGCGGTGTAGATAATTCCATGTTTATACAGATGGCTGTGTAGATATTTCCTTGTGTCTACAGATGGCAGTGTAGATATTTCCATGTGTATACAGATGGAGGTGTAGATAATCCAGGTTTATGCATATGACTGTGTAGATATTTCCATGTTTTTACAGATGGCGGTGTAGATATTTCCATGTTTATACAGATAGCGGTGTGTCTATTTCCATGTTAATACAGATAGTGGTGTAGATATTTCCATGTTTATACAGATGGCTGTGTAGATATTTCCATGTTTATAGAGAAGGAAGTGTAGATATTTCCATGTTTATACAGATAGTGGTTTAGATATTTCCATGTTTATACAGATGACTGTGTAGATATTTCCATGTTTATACAGATGGCGGTGTAGATCTTTCCATGTTTATAGAGATAGCCATGTAGTTATTTCCATGTTTACACAGATAGCAGTGTAGACTTTTCCATGTTTATACAGATAGCGGTGTAGATAATTCCATGTTTATACACATAGCGCTGTAGATATTTCCATGTTTACACAGATGGCGGTGTAGATATTTCCAAGTTTATGGAGATGGCGGTGTAGATATTTTCATGTTTATAGAGATGGCGGTGTAGATATTTCCATGTTTATAGAGATTGCGGTGTAGATATTTCCATGTTTATAGGGATTGCGGATTAGTTATTTCCATGTTTACAGATTGCTGTGTAGGTATTTCCATGTTTATAGAGATAGTGGTGTAGATATTTCCATGTTCACACAGATAGCTATGTAGATATTTCCATGTTTACGCAGATAGCGTTGTAGTTATTTCCATGTTTATACAGATAGCAGTGTACATATTTCCATGCTTATACAGATATCGGTGTAGATGTTTCCATGCTTATACAGATAGCAGTGGAGATATATCCATGTTTATACAGAAAGCTGTGGAGATATTTCCATGTTTATACAGATGGCGGTGTAGATCTTTCCATGTTTATAGAGATAGCTATGTAGATATTTCCATGTTTATACAGATAGCAGTGTAGACATTTCCATGTTTATACAGATAGCGGTGTAGATATTTCCATGTTTATACAGATATCGGTGTAGCTATTTCCATGTTTACACAGATGGCGGTGTAGCTATTTCCAAGTTTATGGAGATGGCGGTGTAGATATTTTCATGTTTATAGAGATGGCGGTGTAGATATTTCCATGTTTATAGGGATTGCGGATTAGTTATTTCCATGTTTACAGATTGCTGTGTAGGTATTTCCATGTTTATAGAGATAGCGGTGTAGATATTTCCATGTTCACACAGATAGCTGTGTAGATATTTCCATATTTACACAGATAGCGTTGTAATTATTTCCATGTTTATACAGATAGCGGTGTACATATTTCCATGTTATACAGATATCGGTGTAGATGTATCCATGCTTATACATATAGCAGTGGAGATATATCCATGTTTATACAGATAGTGGTGTAGATAATTCCATGTTTATAGAGATGGCTGTGTAAATATTTCCATGTTTTTACAGATGTCCGTGTAGAGATTTGCATGTTTATACAGATAGTGGTGTAAATATTTCCATGTTTTTACAGATTTCTATGTCGGTATTTCCATGTTTATACTGATGGCGGTGTAGATATTTCCTTGTTTACACATATAGCTGTGTAGATATTTCCATGTTTACACAGATAGTGTTACAGATATTTCCATGTTTATACAGATAGTGGTGTAGATATTTCCATGTGTATATAGATAGCGGTGTAGATATTTCCATGTTTAAACAGATAGCGGTGTAGATATTTCCATGTTTATACAGACAGTGATGTAGATATTTCCCTGTTTATACAGATGGCGGTGTAGATATTTCCAAGTTTATACAGATAGCGGTGTAGGTACTTCCATGTTTATACAGATAGCGGAGTGGCTATTTCCATGTTTATACAGACAGTGATGTAGATATTTCCATGTTTATACAGATGGCGGTGTAGATATTTCCATGTTTATACAGATGGCGTTGTAGATATTTCCATGTTTATACAGATAGCGTTGTACAGATTTCCATGTTTATACAGATAGCGGTGGAGATATTTCCATGTTTATACAGATAGCTGTGGAGATATTTCCAGGATTATACAGATGGCGGTGTAGATATTTCCAAGTTTATACAGATAGCGGTTTAAATATTTCCATGTTTATTCAGATAGCGGTGTAGATATTTCCATGTTTATAGAGATAGCGGTGAAGGTATTTCCATGTTTATAGAGATAGCGGTGTAGATAATTCCATGTTTATACAGATGGCTGTGTAGATATTTCCTTGTGTATACAGATGGCAGTGTAGATATTTCCATGTGTATACAGATGGAGGTGTAGATAATCCAGGTTTATGCATATGACTGTGTAGATATTTCCATGTTTTTACAGATGGCGGTGTAGATATTTCCATGTTTATACAGATAGCGGTGTGTCTATTTCCATGTTAATACAGATAGTGGTGTAGATATTTCCATGTTTATACAGATGGCTGTGTAGATATTTCCATGTTTATAGAGAAGGAAGTGTAGATATTTCCATGTTTATACAGATAGTGGTTTAGATATTTCCATGTTTATACAGATGACTGTGTAGATATTTCCATGTTTATACAGATGGCGGTGTAGATCTTTCCATGTTTATAGAGATAGCCATGTAGTTATTTCCATGTTTACACAGATAGCAGTGTAGACTTTTCCATGTTTATACAGATAGCGGTGTAGATAATTCCATGTTTATACACATAGCGCTGTAGATATTTCCATGTTTACACAGATGGCGGTGTAGATATTTCCAAGTTTATGGAGATGGCGGTGTAGATATTTTCATGTTTATAGAGATGGCGGTGTAGATATTTCCATGTTTATAGAGATTGCGGTGTAGATATTTCCATGTTTATAGGGATTGCGGATTAGTTATTTCCATGTTTACAGATTGCTGTGTAGGTATTTCCATGTTTATAGAGATAGTGGTGTAGATATTTCCATGTTCACACAGATAGCTATGTAGATATTTCCATGTTTACGCAGATAGCGTTGTAGTTATTTCCATGTTTATACAGATAGCAGTGTACATATTTCCATGCTTATACAGATATCGGTGTAGATGTTTCCATGCTTATACAGATAGCAGTGGAGATATATCCATGTTTATACAGAAAGCTGTGGAGATATTTCCATGTTTATACAGATGGCGGTGTAGATCTTTCCATGTTTATAGAGATAGCCATGTAGATATTTCCATGTTTATACAGATAGCAGTGTAGACATTTCCATGTTTATACAGATAGCGGTGTAGATATTTCCATGTTTATACAGATATCGGTGTAGCTATTTCCATGTTTACACAGATGGCGGTGTAGCTATTTCCAAGTTTATGGAGATGGCGGTGTAGATATTTTCATGTTTATAGAGATGGCGGTGTAGATATTTCCATGTTTATAGGGATTGCGGATTAGTTATTTCCATGTTTACAGATTGCTGTGTAGGTATTTCCATGTTTATAGAGATAGCGGTGTAGATATTTCCATGTTCACACAGATAGCTGTGTAGATATTTCCATATTTACACAGATAGCGTTGTAATTATTTCCATGTTTATACAGATAGCGGTGTACATATTTCCATGTTATACAGATATCGGTGTAGATGTATCCATGCTTATACATATAGCAGTGGAGATATATCCATGTTTATACAGATAGTGGTGTAGATAATTCCATGTTTATAGAGATGGCTGTGTAAATATTTCCATGTTTTTACAGATGTCCGTGTAGAGATTTGCATGTTTATACAGATAGTGGTGTAAATATTTCCATGTTTTTACAGATTTCTATGTCGGTATTTCCATGTTTATACTGATGGCGGTGTAGATATTTCCTTGTTTACACATATAGCTGTGTAGATATTTCCATGTTTACACAGATAGTGTTACAGATATTTCCATGTTTATACAGATAGCGGTGTAGTTATTTCCATGTTTATAAAGATAGCGGTGTTGATATTTCCAAGTTTATTGAGATATCAGTGGAGATATTTCCATGTTTATGGAGATAGCGATGTAGATATTTCCATGTTTATACAGATAGTGGTGTAGATATTTCCATGTGTATATAGATAGCGGTGTAGATATTTCCATGTTTAAACAGATAGCGGTGTAGATATTTCCATGTTTATACAGATAGTGATGTAGATATTTCCCTGTTTATACAGATGGCGGTGTAGATATTTCCAAGTTTATACAGATAGCGGTGTAGGTACTTCCATGTTTATACAGATAGCGGAGTGGCTATTTCCATGTTTATACAGACAGTGATGTAGATATTTCCATGTTTATACAGATGGCGGTGTAGATATTTCCATGTTTATACAGATAGCGTTGTACAGATTTCCATGTTTATACAGACAGCAGTGGAGATATTTCCATGTTTATACAGATAGCTGTGGAGATATTTCCAGGATTATACAGATGGCGGTGTAGATATTTCCAAGTTTATACAGATAGCGGTGTAAATATTTCCATGTTTATTCAGATAGCGGTGTAGATATTTCCATGTTTATAGAGATAGCGGTGAAGGTATTTCCATGTTTATAGAGATAGCGGTGTAGATAATTCCATGTTTATACAGATGGCTGTGTAGATATTTCCTTGTGTATACAGATGGCAGTGTAGATATTTCCATGTGTATACAGATGGAGGTGTAGATAATCCAGGTTTATGCATATGACTGTGTAGATATTTCCATGTTTTTACAGATGGCGGTGTAGATATTTCCATGTTTATACAGATAGCGGTGTGTCTATTTCCATGTTAATACAGATAGTGGTGTAGATATTTCCATGTTTATACAGATGGCTGTGTAGATATTTCCATGTTTATAGAGAAGGAAGTGTAGATATTTCCATGTTTATACAGATAGTGGTTTAGATATTTCCATGTTTATACAGATGACTGTGTAGGTAATTCCATGTTTATACAGATGGCGGTGTAGATCTTTCCATGTTTATAGAGATAGCCATGTAGTTATTTCCATGTTTATGCAGATAGCAGTGTAGACTTTTCCATGTTTATACAGATAGCGGTGTAGATAATTCTATGTTTATACAGATAGCGGTGTGGATATTTCCATGTTTACACAGATGGCGGTATAGATATTTCCAAGTTTATGGAGATGGCGGTGTAGATATTTTCATGTTTATAGAGATGGCGGTGTAGATATTTCCATGTTTATAGAGATGGCGGTGTAGATATTTCCATGTTTATAGGGATTGCGGATTAGTTATTTCCATGTTTACAGATTGCTGTGTAGGTATTTCCATGTTTATAGAGATAGTGGTGTAGATATTTCCATGTTCACACAGATAGCTATGTACATATTTCCATGTTTACGCAGATAGCGTTGTAGATATTTCCATGTTTATACAGATAGCAGTGTACATATTTCCATGTTTATACAGATATCGGTGTAGATGTTTCCATGCTTATACAGATAGCAGTGGAGATATATCCATGTTTATACAGAAAGCTGTGGAGATATTTCCATGTTTATACAGATGGCGGTGTAGATCTTTCCATGTTTATAGAGATAGCCATGTAGATATTTCCATGTTTATACAGATAGCAGTGTAGACATTTCCATGTTTATACAGATAGCGGTGTAGATAATTCCATGTTTATACAGATAGCGGTGTAGATATTTCCATGTTTACACAGATGGCGGTGTAGATATTTCCAAGTTTATGGAGATGGCGGTGTAGATATTTTCATGTTTATAGAGATGGCGGTGTAGATATTTCCATGTTTATAGAGATTGCGGTGTAGATATTTCCATGTTTATAGGGATTGCGGATTAGTTATTTCCATGTTTACAGATTGCTGTGTAGGTATTTCCATGTTTATAGAGATAGTGGTGTAGATATTTCCATGTTCACACAGATAGCTATGTAGATATTTCCATGTTTACGCAGATAGCGTTGTAGTTATTTCCATGTTTATAAAGATAGCAGTGTACATATTTCCATGCTTATACAGATATCGGTGTAGATGTTTCCATGCTTATACAGATAGCAGTGGAGATATATCCATGTTTATACAGAAAGCTGTGGAGATATTTCCATGTTTATACAGATGGCGGTGTAGATCTTTCCATGTTTATAGAGATAGCCATGTAGATATTTCCATGTTTATACAGATAGCAGTGTAGACATTTCCATGTTTATACAGATAGCGGTGTAGATATTTCCATGTTTATACAGATATCGGTGTAGCTATTTCCATGTTTACACAGATGGCGTTGTAGCTATTTCCAAGTTTATGGAGATGGCGGTGCAGATATTTTCATGTTTATAGAGATGGCGGTGTAGATATTTCCATGTTTATAGGGATTGCGGATTAGTTATTTCCATGTTTACAGATTGCTGTGTAGGTATTTCCATGTTTATAGAGATAGCGGTGTAGATATTTCCATGTTCACACAGATAGCTGTGTAGATATTTCCATATTTACACAGATAGCGTTGTAATTATTTCCATGTTTATACAGATAGCGGTGTACATATTTCCATGTTATACAGATATCGGTGTAGATGTATCTATGCTTATATATATAGCAGTGGAGATACATCCATGTTTATACAGATAGTGGTGTAGATAATTCCATGTTTATAGAGATGGCTGTGTAAATATTTCCATGTTTTTACAGATGTCCGTGTAGATATTTGCATGTTTATACAGATAGTGGTGTAAATATTTCCATGTTTTTACAGATTTCTATGTCGGTATTTCCATGTTTATACTGATGGCGGTGTAGAAATTTCCTTGTTTGCAAAGATAGCTGTGTAGATATTTCCATGTTTACACAGATAGTGTTACAGATATTTCCATGTTTATACAGATAGCGGTGTAGTTATTTCCATGTTTATAAAGATAGCGGTGTAGATATTTCCAAGTTTATTGAGATATCAGTGGAGATATTTCCATGTTTATGGAGATAGCGATGTAGATATTTCCATGTTTATACAGATAGTGGTGTAGATATTTCCATGTGTATATAGATAGCGGTGTAGATATTTCCATGTTTAAACAGATAGCGGTGTAGATATTTCCATGTTTATACAGATAGTGATGTAGATATTTCCCTGTTTATACAGATGGCGGTGTAGATATTTCCAAGTTTATACAGATAGCGGTGTAGGTACTTCCATGTTTATACAGATAGCGGAGTGGCTATTTCCATGTTTATACAGACAGTGATGTAGATATTTCCATGTTTATACAGATGGCGGTGTAGATATTTCCATGTTTATACAGATAGCGTTGTACAGATTTACATGTTTATACAGACAGCAGTGGAGATATTTCCATGTTTATACAGATAGCTGTGGAGATATTTCCAGGATTATACAGATGGCGGTGTAGATATTTCCAAGTTTATACAGATAGCGGTGTAAATATTTCCATGTTTATTCAGATAGCGGTGTAGATATTTCCATGTTTATAGAGATAGCGGTGAAGGTATTTCCATGTTTATAGAGATAGCGGTGTAGATAATTCCATGTTTATACAGATGGCTGTGTAGATATTTCCTTGTGTATACAGATGGCAGCGTAGATATTTCCATGTGTATACAGATGGAGGTGTAGATAATCCAGGTTTATGCATATGACTGTGTAGATATTTCCATGTTTTTACAGATGGCGGTGTTGATATTTCCATGTTTATACAGATAGCGGTGTGTCTATTTCCATGTTAATACAGATAGTGGTGTAGATATTTCCATGTTTATACAGATGGCTGTGTAGATATTTCCATGTTTATAGAGAAGGAAGTGTAGATATTTCCATGTTTATACAGATAGTGGTTTAGATATTTCCATGTTTATACAGATGACTGTGTAGATATTTCCATGTTTATACAGATGGCGGTGTAGATCTTTCCATGTTTATAGAGATAGCCATGTTGTTATTTCCATTTTTATACAGATAGCAGTGTAGACTTTTCCATGTTTATACAGATAGCGGTGTAGATAATTCCATGTTTATACAGATAGCGGTGTAGATATTTCCATGTTTACACAGATGGCGGTGTAGATATTTCCAAGTTTATGGAGATGGCGGTGTAGATATTTTCATGTTTATAGAGATGGCGGTGTAGATATTTCCATGTTTATAGAGATTGCGTTGTAGTTATTTCCATGTTTATAGGGATTGCGGATTAGTTATTTCCATGTTTACAGATTGCTGTGTAGGTATTTCCATGTTTATAGAGATAGTGGTGTAGATATTTCCATGTTCACACAGATAGCTATGTAGATATTTCCATGTTTACGCAGATAGCGTTGTACTTATTTCCATGTTTATAAAGATAGCAGTGTACATATTTCCATGCTTATACAGATATCGGTGTAGATGTTTCCATGCTTATACAGATAGCAGTGGAGATATATCCATGTTTATACAGAAAGCTGTGGAGATATTTCCATGTTTATACAGATGGCGGTGTAGATCTTTCCATGTTTATAGAGATAGCCATGTAGATATTTCCATGTTTATACAGATAGCAGTGTAGACATTTCCATGTTTATACAGATAGCGGTGTAGATATTTCCATGTTTATACAGATATCGGTGTAGCTATTTCCATGTTTACACAGATGGCGGTGTAGCTATTTCCAAGTTTATGGAGATGGCGGTGTAGATATTTTCATGTTTATAGAGATGGCGGTGTAGATATTTCCATGTTTATAGGGATTGCGGATTAGTTATTTCCATGTTTACAGATTGCTGTGTAGGTATTTCCATGTTTATAGAGATAGCGGTGTAGATATTTCCATGTTCACACAGATAGCTGTGTAGATATTTCCATATTTACACAGATAGCGTTGTAATTATTTCCATGTTTATACAGATAGCGGTGTACATATTTCCATGTTATACAGATATCGGTGTAGATGTATCCATGCTTATACATATAGCAGTGGAGATATATCCATGTTTATACAGATAGTGGTGTAGATAATTCCATGTTTATAGAGATGGCTGTGTAAATATTTCCATGTTTTTACAGATGTCCGTGTAGAGATTTGCATGTTTATACAGATAGTGGTGTAAATATTTCCATGTTTTTACAGATTTCTATGTCGGTATTTCCATGTTTATACTGATGGCGGTGTAGATATTTCCTTGTTTACACATATAGCTGTGTAGATATTTCCATGTTTACACAGATAGTGTTACAGATATTTCCATGTTTATACAGATAGCGATGTAGTTATTTCCATGTTTATAAAGATAGCGGTGTTGATATTTCCAAGTTTATTGAGATATCAGTGGAGATATTTCCATGTTTATGGAGATAGCGATGTAGATATTTCCATGTTTATACAGATAGTGGTGTAGATATTTCCATGTGTATATAGATAGCGGTGTAGATATTTCCATGTTTAAACAGATAGCGGTGTAGATATTTCCATGTTTATACAGATAGTGATGTAGATATTTCCCTGTTTATACAGATGGCGGTGTAGATATTTCCAAGTTTATACAGATAGCGGTGTAGGTACTTCCATGTTTATACAGATAGCGGAGTGGCTATTTCCATGTTTATACAGACAGTGATGTAGATATTTACATGTTTATCCAGATGGCGGTGTAGATATTTCCATGTTTATACAGATAGCGTTGTACAGATTTCCATGTTTATACAGACAGCGGTGGAGATATTTCCATGTTTATACAGATAGCTGTGGAGATATTTCCAGGATTATACAGATGGCGGTGTAGATATTTCCAAGTTTATACAGATAGCGGTGTAAATATTTCCATGTTTATTCAGATAGCGGTGTAGATATTTCCATGTTTATAGAGATAGCGGTGAAGGTATTTCCATGTTTATAGAGATAGCGGTGTAGATAATTCCATGTTTATACAGATGGCTGTGTAGATATTTCCTTGTGTATACAGATGGCAGTGTAGATATTTCCATGTGTATACAGATGGAGGTGTAGATAATCCAGGTTTATGCATATGACTGTGTAGATATTTCCATGTTTTTACAGATGGCGGTGTAGATATTTCCATGTTTATACAGATAGCGGTGTGTCTATTTCCATGTTAATACAGATAGTGGTGTAGATATTTCCATGTTTATACAGATGGCTGTGTAGATATTTCCATGTTTATAGAGAAGGAAGTGTAGATATTTCCATGTTTATACAGATAGTGGTTTAGATATTTCCATGTTTATACAGATGACTGTGTAGGTAATTCCATGTTTATACAGATGGCGGTGTAGATCTTTCCATGTTTATAGAGATAGCCATGTAGTTATTTCCATGTTTATGCAGATAGCAGTGTAGACTTTTCCATGTTTATACAGATAGCGGTGTAGATAATTCTATGTTTATACAGATAGCGGTGTGGATATTTCCATGTTTACACAGATGGCGGTATAGATATTTCCAAGTTTATGGAGATGGCGGTGTAGATATTTTCATGTTTATAGAGATGGCGGTGTAGATATTTCCATGTTTATAGAGATGGCGGTGTAGATATTTCCATGTTTATAGGGATTGCGGATTAGTTATTTCCATGTTTACAGATTGCTGTGTAGGTATTTCCATGTTTATAGAGATAGTGGTGTAGATATTTCCATGTTCACACAGATAGCTATGTACATATTTCCATGTTTACGCAGATAGCGTTGTAGATATTTCCATGTTTATACAGATAGCAGTGTACATATTTCCATGTTTATACAGATATCGGTGTAGATGTTTCCATGCTTATACAGATAGCAGTGGAGATATATCCATGTTTATACAGAAAGCTGTGGAGATATTTCCATGTTTATACAGATGGCGGTGTAGATCTTTCCATGTTTATAGAGATAGCCATGTAGATATTTCCATGTTTATACAGATAGCAGTGTAGACATTTCCATGTTTATACAGATAGCGGTGTAGATAATTCCATGTTTATACAGATAGCGGTGTAGATATTTCCATGTTTACACAGATGTCGGTGTAGATATTTCCAAGTTTATGGAGATGGCGGTGTAGATATTTTCATGTTTATAGAGATGGCGGTGTAGATATTTCCATGTTTATAGAGATTGCGGTGTAGATATTTCCATGTTTATAGGGATTGCGGATTAGTTATTTCCATGTTTACAGATTGCTGTGTAGGTATTTCCATGTTTATAGAGATAGTGGTGTAGATATTTCCATGTTCACACAGATAGCTATGTAGATATTTCCATGTTTACGCAGATAGCGTTGTAGTTATTTCCATGTTTATAAAGATACCAGTGTACATATTTCCATGCTTATACAGATATCGGTGTAGATGTTTCCATGCTTATACAGATAGCAGTGGAGATATATCCATGTTTATACAGAAAGCTGTGGAGATATTTCCATGTTTATACAGATGGCGGTGTAGATCTTTCCATGTTTATAGAGATAGCCATGTAGATATTTCCATGTTTATACAGATAGCAGTGTAGACATTTCCATGTTTATACAGATAGCGGTGTAGATATTTCCATGTTTATACAGATATCGGTGTAGCTATTTCCATGTTTACACAGATGGCGTTGTAGCTATTTCCAAGTTTATGGAGATGGCGGTGCAGATATTTTCATGTTTATAGAGATGGCGGTGTAGATATTTCCATGTTTATAGGGATTGCGGATTAGTTATTTCCATGTTTACAGATTGCTGTGTAGGTATTTCCATGTTTATAGAGATAGCGGTGTAGATATTTCCATGTTCACACAGATAGCTGTGTAGATATTTCCATATTTACACAGATAGCGTTGTAATTATTTCCATGTTTATACAGATAGCGGTGTACATATTTCCATGTTATACAGATATCGGTGTAGATGTATCTATGCTTATATATATAGCAGTGGAGATACATCCATGTTTATACAGATAGTGGTGTAGATAATTCCATGTTTATAGAGATGGCTGTGTAAATATTTCCATGTTTTTACAGATGTCCGTGTAGATATTTGCATGTTTATACAGATAGTGGTGTAAATATTTCCATGTTTTTACAGATTTCTATGTCGGTATTTCCATGTTTATACTGATGGCGGTGTAGAAATTTCCTTGTTTGCAAAGATAGCTGTGTAGATATTTCCATGTTTACACAGATAGTGTTACAGATATTTCCATGTTTATACAGATAGCGGTGAAGTTATTTCCATGTTTATAAAGATAGCGGTGTAGATATTTCCAAGTTTATTGAGATATCAGTGGAGATATTTCCATGTTTATGGAGACAGCGATGTAGATATTTCCATGTTTATACAGATAGTGGTGTAGATATTTCCATGTGTATATAGATAGCGGTGTAGATATTTCCATGTTTAAACAGATAGCGGTGTAGATATTTCCATGTTTATACAGATAGTGATGTAGATATTTCCCTGTTTATACAGATGGCGGTGTAGATATTTCCAAGTTTATACAGATAGCGGTGTAGGTACTTCCATGTTTATACAGATAGCGGAGTGGCTATTTCCATGTTTATACAGACAGTGATGTAGATATTTACATGTTTATACAGATGGCGGTGTAGATATTTCCATGTTTATACAGATAGCGTTGTACAGATTTACATGTTTATACAGATAGCGGTGGAGATATTTCCATGTTTATACAGATAGCTGTGGAGATATTTCCAGGATTATACAGATGGCGGTGTAGATATTTCCAAGTTTATACAGATAGCGGTGTAAATATTTCCATGTTTATTCAGATAGCGGTGTAGATATTTCCATGTTTATAGAGATAGCGGTGAAGGTATTTCCATGTTTATAGAGATAGCGGTGTAGATAATTCCATGTTTATACAGATGGCTGTGTAGATATTTCCTTGTGTATACAGATGGCAGCGTAGATATTTCCATGTGTATACAGATGGAGGTGTAGATAATCCAGGTTTATGCATATGACTGTGTAGATATTTCCATGTTTTTACAGATGGCGGTGTAGATATTTCCATGTTTATACAGATAGCGGTGTGTCTATTTCCATGTTAATACAGATAGTGGTGTAGATATTTCCATGTTTATACAGATGGCTGTGTAGATATTTCCATGTTTATAGAGAAGGAAGTGTAGATATTTCCATGTTTATACAGATAGTGGTTTAGATATTTCCATGTTTATACAGATGACTGTGTAGATATTTCCATGTTTATACAGATGGCGGTGTAGATCTTTCCATGTTTATAGAGATAGCCATGTAGTTATTTCCATGTTTACACAGATAGCAGTGTAGACTTTTCCATGTTTATACAGATAGCGGTGTAGATAATTCCATGTTTATACACATAGCGCTGTAGATATTTCCATGTTTACACAGATGGCGGTGTAGATATTTCCAAGTTTATGGAGATGGCGGTGTAGATATTTTCATGTTTATAGAGATGGCGGTGTAGATATTTCCATGTTTATAGAGATTGCGGTGTAGATATTTCCATGTTTATAGGGATTGCGGATTAGTTATTTCCATGTTTACAGATTGCTGTGTAGGTATTTCCATGTTTATAGAGATAGTGGTGTAGATATTTCCATGTTCACACAGATAGCTACGTAGATATTTCCATGTTTACGCAGATAGCGTTGTAGTTATTTCCATGTTTACACAGATAGCAGTGTACATATTTCCATGCTTATACAGATATCGGTGTAGATGTTTCCATGCTTATACAGATAGCAGTGGAGATATATCCATGTTTATACAGAAAGCTGTGGAGATATTTCCATGTTTATACAGATGGCGGTGTAGATCTTTCCATGTTTATAGAGATAGCCATGTAGATATTTCCATGTTTATACAGATAGCAGTGTAGACATTTCCATGTTTATACAGATAGCGGTGTAGATATTTCCATGTTTATACAGATAGCGGTGTAGCTATTTCCATGTTTACACAGATGGCGGTGTAGCTATTTCCAAGTTTATGGAGATGGCGGTGTAGATATTTTCATGTTTATAGAGATGGCGGTGTAGATATTTCCATGTTTACACAGATAGTGTTACAGATATTTCCATGTTTATACAGATAGCGGTGTAGTTATTTCCATGTTTATAAAGATAGCGGTGTTGATATTTCCAAGTTTATTGAGATATCAGTGGAGATATTTCCATGTTTATGGAGATAGCGATGTAGACATTTCCATGTTTATACAGATAGTGGTGTAGATATTTCCATGTGTATATAGATAGCGGTGTAGATATTTCCATGTTTAAACAGATAGCGGTGTAGATATTTCCATGTTTATACAGATAGTGATGTAGATATTTCCCTGTTTATACAGATGGCGGTGTAGATATTTCCAAGTTTATACAGATAGCGGTGTAGGTACTTCCATGTTTATACAGATAGCGGAGCGGCTATTTCCATGTTTATACAGACAGTGATGTAGATATTTCCATGTTTATACAGATGGCGGTGTAGATATTTCCATGTTTATACAGATAGCGTTGTACAGATTTCCATGTTTATACAGATAGCGGTGGAGATATTTCCATGTTTATACAGATAGCTGTGGAGATATTTCCAGGATTATACAGATGGCGGTGTAGATATTTCCAAGTTTATACAGATAGCGGTGTAAATATTTCCATGTTTATTCAGATAGCGGTGTAGATATTTCCATGTTTATAGAGATAGCGGTGAAGGTATTTCCATGTTTATAGAGATAGCGGTGTAGATAATTCCATGTTTATACAGATGGCTGTGTAGATATTTCCTTGTGTATACAGATGGAGGTGTAGATAATCCAGGTTTATGCATATGACTGTGTAGATATTTCCATGTTTTTACAGATGGCGGTGTAGATATTTCCATGTTTATACAGATAGCGGTGTGTCTATTTCCATGTTAATACAGATAGTGGTGTAGATATTTCCATGTTTATACAGATGGCTGTGTAGATATTTCCATGTTTATAGAGAAGGAAGTGTAGATATTTCCATGTTTATACAGATAGTGGTTTAGATATTTCCATGTTTATACAGATGACTGTGTAGGTAATTCCATGTTTATACAGATGGCGGTGTAGATCTTTCCATGTTTATAGAGATAGCCATGTAGTTATTTCCATGTTTATACAGATAGCAGTGTAGACTTTTCCATGTTTATACAGATAGCGGTGTAGATAATTCTATGTTTATACAGATAGCGGTGTGGATATTTCCATGTTTACACAGATGGCGGTATAGATATTTCCAAGTTTATGGAGATGGCGGTGTAGATATTTTCATGTTTATAGAGATGGCGGTGTAGATATTTCCATGTTTATAGAGATGGCGGTGTAGATATTTCCATGTTTATAGGGATTGCGGATTAGTTATTTCCATGTTTACAGATTGCTGTGTAGGTATTTCCATGTTTATAGAGATAGTGGTGTAGATATTTCCATGTTCACACAGATAGCTATGTAGATATTTCCATGTTTACGCAGATAGCGTTGTAGATATTTCCATGTTTATACAGATAGCAGTGTACATATTTCCATGTTTATACAGATATCGGTGTAGATGTTTCCATGCTTATACAGATAGCAGTGGAGATATATCCATGTTTATACAGAAAGCTGTGGAGATATTTCCATGTTTATACAGATGGCGGTGTAGATCTTTCCATGTTTATAGAGATAGCCATGTAGATATTTCCATGTTTATACAGATAGCAGTGTAGACATTTCCATGTTTATACAGATAGCGGTGTAGATAATTCCATGTTTATACAGATAGCGGTGTAGATATTTCCATGTTTACACAGATGGCGGTGTAGATATTTCCAAGTTTATGGAGATGGCGGTGTAGATATTTTCATGTTTATAGAGATGGCGGTGTAGATATTTCCATGTTTATAGGGATTGCGGATTAGTTATTTCCATGTTTACAGATTGCTGTGTAGGTATTTCCATGTTTATAGAGATAGTGGTGTAGATATTTCCATGTTCACACAGATAGCTATGTAGATATTTCCATGTTTACGCAGATAGCGTTGTAGTTATTTCCATGTTTATAAAGATACCAGTGTACATATTTCCATGCTTATACAGATATCGGTGTAGATGTTTCCATGCTTATACAGATAGCAGTGGAGATATATCCATGTTTATACAGAAAGCTGTGGAGATATTTCCATGTTTATACAGATGGCGGTGTAGATCTTTCCATGTTTATAGAGATAGCCATGTAGATATTTCCATGTTTATACAGATAGCAGTGTAGACATTTCCATGTTTATACAGATAGCGGTGTAGATATTTCCATGTTTATACAGATATCGGTGTAGCTATTTCCATGTTTACACAGATGGCGGTGTAGCTATTTCCAAGTTTATGGAGATGGCGGTGTAGATATTTTCATGTTTATAGAGATGGCGGTGTAGATATTTCCATGTTTATAGGGATTGCGGATTAGTTATTTCCATGTTTACAGATTGCTGTGTAGGTATTTCCATGTTTATAGAGATAGCGGTGTAGATATTTCCATGTTCACACAGATAGCTGTGTAGATATTTCCATATTTACACAGATAGCGTTGTAATTATTTCCATGTTTATACAGATAGCGGTGTACATATTTCCATGTTATACAGATATCGGTGTAGATGTATCCATGCTTATACATATAGCAGTGGAGATATATCCATGTTTATACAGATAGTGGTGTAGATAATTCCATGTTTATAGAGATGGCTGTGTAAATATTTCCATGTTTTTACAGATGTCCATGTAGAGGTTTGCATGTTTATACAGATAGTGGTGTAAATATTTCCATGTTTTTACAGATTTCTATGTCGGTATTTCCATGTTTATACTGATGGCGGTGTAGATATTTCCTTGTTTACACATATAGCTGTGTAGATATTTCCATGTTTACACAGATAGTGTTACAGATATTTCCATGTTTATACAGATAGCGGTGTAGTTATTTCCATGTTTATAAAGATAGCGGTGTTGATATTTCCAAGTTTATTGAGATATCAGTGGAGATATTTCCATGTTTATGGAGATAGCGATGTAGACATTTCCATGTTTATACAGATAGTGGTGTAGATATTTCCATGTGTATATAGATAGCGGTGTAGATATTTCCATGTTTAAACAGATAGCGGTGTAGATATTTCCATGTTTATACAGATAGTGATGTAGATATTTCCCTGTTTATACAGATGGCGGTGTAGATATTTCCAAGTTTATACAGATAGCGGTGTAGGTACTTCCATGTTTATACAGATAGCGGAGCGGCTATTTCCATGTTTATACAGACAGTGATGTAGATATTTCCATGTTTATACAGATGGCGGTGTAGATATTTCCATGTTTATACAGATAGCGTTGTACAGATTTCCATGTTTATACAGATAGCGGTGGAGATATTTCCATGTTTATACAGATAGCTGTGGAGATATTTCCAGGATTATACAGATGGCGGTGTAGATATTTCCAAGTTTATACAGATAGCGGTGTAAATATTTCCATGTTTATTCAGATAGCGGTGTAGATATTTCCATGTTTATAGAGATAGCGGTGAAGGTATTTCCATGTTTATAGAGATAGCGGTGTAGATAATTCCATGTTTATACAGATGGCTGTGTAGATATTTCCTTGTGTATACAGATGGAGGTGTAGATAATCCAGGTTTATGCATATGACTGTGTAGATATTTCCATGTTTTTACAGATGGCGGTGTAGATATTTCCATGTTTATACAGATAGCGGTGTGTCTATTTCCATGTTAATACAGATAGTGGTGTAGATATTTCCATGTTTATACAGATGGCTGTGTAGATATTTCCATGTTTATAGAGAAGGAAGTGTAGATATTTCCATGTTTATACAGATAGTGGTTTAGATATTTCCATGTTTATACAGATGACTGTGTAGGTAATTCCATGTTTATACAGATGGCGGTGTAGATCTTTCCATGTTTATAGAGATAGCCATGTAGTTATTTCCATGTTTATACAGATAGCAGTGTAGACTTTTCCATGTTTATACAGATAGCGGTGTAGATAATTCTATGTTTATACAGATAGCGGTGTGGATATTTCCATGTTTACACAGATGGCGGTATAGATATTTCCAAGTTTATGGAGATGGCGGTGTAGATATTTTCATGTTTATAGAGATGGCGGTGTAGATATTTCCATGTTTATAGAGATGGCGGTGTAGATATTTCCATGTTTATAGGGATTGCGGATTAGTTATTTCCATGTTTACAGATTGCTGTGTAGGTATTTCCATGTTTATAGAGATAGTGGTGTAGATATTTCCATGTTCACACAGATAGCTATGTAGATATTTCCATGTTTACGCAGATAGCGTTGTAGATATTTCCATGTTTATACAGATAGCAGTGTACATATTTCCATGTTTATACAGATATCGGTGTAGATGTTTCCATGCTTATACAGATAGCAGTGGAGATATATCCATGTTTATACAGAAAGCTGTGGAGATATTTCCATGTTTATACAGATGGCGGTGTAGATCTTTCCATGTTTATAGAGATAGCCATGTAGATATTTCCATGTTTATACAGATAGCAGTGTAGACATTTCCATGTTTATACAGATAGCGGTGTAGATAATTCCATGTTTATACAGATAGCGGTGTAGATATTTCCATGTTTACACAGATGGCGGTGTAGATATTTCCAAGTTTATGGAGATGGCGGTGTAGATATTTTCATGTTTATAGAGATGGCGGTGTAGATATTTCCATGTTTATAGGGATTGCGGATTAGTTATTTCCATGTTTACAGATTGCTGTGTAGGTATTTCCATGTTTATAGAGATAGTGGTGTAGATATTTCCATGTTCACACAGATAGCTATGTAGATATTTCCATGTTTACGCAGATAGCGTTGTAGTTATTTCCATGTTTATAAAGATACCAGTGTACATATTTCCATGCTTATACAGATATCGGTGTAGATGTTTCCATGCTTATACAGATAGCAGTGGAGATATATCCATGTTTATACAGAAAGCTGTGGAGATATTTCCATGTTTATACAGATGGCGGTGTAGATCTTTCCATGTTTATAGAGATAGCCATGTAGATATTTCCATGTTTATACAGATAGCAGTGTAGACATTTCCATGTTTATACAGATAGCGGTGTAGATATTTCCATGTTTATACAGATATCGGTGTAGCTATTTCCATGTTTACACAGATGGCGGTGTAGCTATTTCCAAGTTTATGGAGATGGCGGTGCAGATATTTTCATGTTTATAGAGATGGCGGTGTAGATATTTCCATGTTTATAGGGATTGCGGATTAGTTATTTCCATGTTTACAGATTGCTGTGTAGGTATTTCCATGTTTATAGAGATAGCGGTGTAGATATTTCCATGTTCACACAGATAGCTGTGTAGATATTTCCATATTTACACAGATAGCGTTGTAATTATTTCCATGTTTATACAGATAGCGGTGTACATATTTCCATGTTATACAGATATCGGTGTAGATGTATCTATGCTTATATATATAGCAGTGGAGATACATCCATGTTTATACAGATAGTGGTGTAGATAATTCCATGTTTATAGAGATGGCTGTGTAAATATTTCCATGTTTTTACAGATGTCCGTGTAGATATTTGCATGTTTATACAGATAGTGGTGTAAATATTTCCATGTTTTTACAGATTTCTATGTCGGTATTTCCATGTTTATACTGATGGCGGTGTAGAAATTTCCTTGTTTGCAAAGATAGCTGTGTAGATATTTCCATGTTTACACAGATAGTGTTACAGATATTTCCATGTTTATACAGATAGCGGTGTAGTTATTTCCATGTTTATAAATATAGCGGTGTAGATATTTCCAAGTTTATTGAGATATCAGTGGAGATATTTCCATGTTTATGGAGATAGCGATGTAGATATTTCCATGTTTATACAGATAGTGGTGTAGATATTTCCATGTTTACACAGATGGCGGTGTAGATATTTCCAAGTTTATGGAGATGGCGGTGTAGATATTTTCATGTTTATAGAGATGGCGGTGTAGATATTTCCATGTTTATAGAGATTGCGGTGTAGATATTTCCATGTTTATAGGGATTGCGGATTAGTTATTTCCATGTTTACAGATTGCTGTGTAGGTATTTCCATGTTTATAGAGATAGTGGTGTAGATATTTCCATGTTCACACAGATAGCTATGTAGATATTTCCATGTTTACGCAGATAGCGTTGTAGTTATTTCCATGTTTACACAGATAGCAGTGTACATATTTCCATGCTTATACAGATATCGGTGTAGATGTTTCCATGCTTATACAGATAGCAGTGGAGATATATCCATGTTTATACAGAAAGCTGTGGAGATATTTCCATGTTTATACAGATGGCGGTGTAGATCTTTCCATGTTTATAGAGATAGCCATGTAGATATTTCCATGTTTATACAGATAGCAGTGTAGACATTTCCATGTTTATACAGATAGCGGTGTAGATATTTCCATGTTTATACAGATATCGGTGTAGCTATTTCCATGTTTACACAGATGGCGGTGTAGCTATTTCCAAGTTTATGGAGATGGCGGTGTAGATATTTTCATGTTTATAGAGATGGCGGTGTAGATATTTCCATGTTTATAGGGATTGCGGATTAGTTATTTCCATGTTTACAGATTGCTGTGTAGGTATTTCCATGTTTATAGAGATAGCGGTGTAGATATTTCCATGTTCACACAGATAGCTGTGTAGATATTTCCATATTTACACAGATAGCGTTGTAATTATTTCCATGTTTATACAGATAGCGGTGTACATATTTCCATGTTATACAGATATCGGTGTAGATGTATCCATGCTTATACATATAGCAGTGGAGATATATCCATGTTTATACAGATAGTGGTGTAGATAATTCCATGTTTATAGAGATGGCTGTGTAAATATTTCCATGTTTTTACAGATGTCCATGTAGAGGTTTGCATGTTTATACAGATAGTGGTGTAAATATTTCCATGTTTTTACAGATTTCTATGTCGGTATTTCCATGTTTATACTGATGGCGGTGTAGATATTTCCTTGTTTACACATATAGCTGTGTAGATATTTCCATGTTTACACAGATAGTGTTACAGATATTTCCATGTTTATACAGATAGCGGTGTAGTTATTTCCATGTTTATAAAGATAGCGGTGTTGATATTTCCAAGTTTATTGAGATATCAGTGGAGATATTTCCATGTTTATGGAGATAGCGATGTAGACATTTCCATGTTTATACAGATAGTGGTGTAGATATTTCCATGTGTATATAGATAGCGGTGTAGATATTTCCATGTTTAAACAGATAGCGGTGTAGATATTTCCATGTTTATACAGATAGTGATGTAGATATTTCCCTGTTTATACAGATGGCGGTGTAGATATTTCCAAGTTTATACAGATAGCGGTGTAGGTACTTCCATGTTTATACAGATAGCGGAGTGGCTATTTCCATGTTTATACAGACAGTGATGTAGATATTTCCATGTTTATACAGATGGCGGTGTAGATATTTCCATGTTTATACAGATAGCGTTGTACAGATTTCCATGTTTATACAGATAGCGGTGGAGATATTTCCATGTTTATACAGATAGCTGTGGAGATATTTCCAGGATTATACAGATGGCGGTGTAGATATTTCCAAGTTTATACAGATAGCGGTGTAAATATTTCCATGTTTATTCAGATAGCGGTGTAGATATTTCCATGTTTATAGAGATAGCGGTGAAGGTATTTCCATGTTTATAGAGATAGCGGTGTAGATAATTCCATGTTTATACAGATGGCTGTGTAGATATTTCCTTGTGTATACAGATGGCAGTGTAGATATTTCCATGTGTATACAGATGGAGGTGTAGATAATCCAGGTTTATGCATATGACTGTGTAGATATTTCCATGTTTTTACAGATGGCGGTGTAGATATTTCCATGTTTATACAGATAGCGGTGTGTCTATTTCCATGTTAATACAGATAGTGGTGTAGATATTTCCATGTTTATACAGATGGCTGTGTAGATATTTCCATGTTTATAGAGAAGGAAGTGTAGATATTTCCATGTTTATACAGATAGTGGTTTAGATATTTCCATGTTTATACAGATGACTGTGTAGGTAATTCCATGTTTATACAGATGGCGGTGTAGATCTTTCCATGTTTATAGAGATAGCCATGTAGTTATTTCCATGTTTATACAGATAGCAGTGTAGACTTTTCCATGTTTATACAGATAGCGGTGTAGATAATTCTATGTTTATACAGATAGCGGTGTGGATATTTCCATGTTTACACAGATGGCGGTATAGATATTTCCAAGTTTATGGAGATGGCGGTGTAGATATTTTCATGTTTATAGAGATGGCGGTGTAGATATTTCCATGTTTATAGAGATGGCGGTGTAGATATTTCCATGTTTATAGGGATTGCGGATTAGTTATTTCCATGTTTACAGATTGCTGTGTAGGTATTTCCATGTTTATAGAGATAGTGGTGTAGATATTTCCATGTTCACACAGATAGCTATGTAGATATTTCCATGTTTACGCAGATAGCGTTGTAGATATTTCCATGTTTATACAGATAGCAGTGTACATATTTCCATGTTTATACAGATATCGGTGTAGATGTTTCCATGCTTATACAGATAGCAGTGGAGATATATCCATGTTTATACAGAAAGCTGTGGAGATATTTCCATGTTTATACAGATGGCGGTGTAGATCTTTCCATGTTTATAGAGATAGCCATGTAGATATTTCCATGTTTATACAGATAGCAGTGTAGACATTTCCATGTTTATACAGATAGCGGTGTAGATAATTCCATGTTTATACAGATAGCGGTGTAGATATTTCCATGTTTACACAGATGGCGGTGTAGATATTTCCAAGTTTATGGAGATGGCGGTGTAGATATTTTCATGTTTATAGAGATGGCGGTGTAGATATTTCCATGTTTATAGAGATTGCGGTGTAGATATTTCCATGTTTATAGGGATTGCGGATTAGTTATTTCCATGTTTACAGATTGCTGTGTAGGTATTTCCATGTTTATAGAGATAGTGGTGTAGATATTTCCATGTTCACACAGATAGCTATGTAGATATTTCCATGTTTACGCAGATAGCGTTGTAGTTATTTCCATGTTTATAAAGATACCAGTGTACATATTTCCATGCTTATACAGATATCGGTGTAGATGTTTCCACGCTTATACAGATAGCAGTGGAGATATATCCATGTTTATACAGAAAGCTGTGGAGATATTTCCATGTTTATACAGATGGCGGTGTAGATCTTTCCATGTTTATAGAGATAGCCATGTAGATATTTCCATGTTTATACAGATAGCAGTGTAGACATTTCCATGTTTATACAGATAGCGGTGTAGATATTTCCATGTTTATACAGATATCGGTGTAGCTATTTCCATGTTTACACAGATGGCGGTGTAGCTATTTCCAAGTTTATGGAGATGGCGGTGCAGATATTTTCATGTTTATAGAGATGGCGGTGTAGATATTTCCATGTTTATAGGGATTGCGGATTAGTTATTTCCATGTTTACAGATTGCTGTGTAGGTATTTCCATGTTTATAGAGATAGCGGTGTAGATATTTCCATGTTCACACAGATAGCTGTGTAGATATTTCCATATTTACACAGATAGCGTTGTAATTATTTCCATGTTTATACAGATAGCGGTGTACATATTTCCATGTTATACAGATATCGGTGTAGATGTATCTATGCTTATATATATAGCAGTGGAGATACATCCATGTTTATACAGATAGTGGTGTAGATAATTCCATGTTTATAGAGATGGCTGTGTAAATATTTCCATGTTTTTACAGATGTCCGTGTAGATATTTGCATGTTTATACAGATAGTGGTGTAAATATTTCCATGTTTTTACAGATTTCTATGTCGGTATTTCCATGTTTATACTGATGGCGGTGTAGAAATTTCCTTGTTTGCAAAGATAGCTGTGTAGATATTTCCATGTTTACACAGATAGTGTTACAGATATTTCCATGTTTATACAGATAGCGGTGTAGTTATTTCCATGTTTATAAAGATAGCGGTGTAGATATTTCCAAGTTTATTGAGATATCAGTGGAGATATTTCCATGTTTATGGAGATAGCGATGTAGATATTTCCATGTTTATACAGATAGTGGTGTAGATATTTCCATGTGTATATAGATAGCGGTGTAGATATTTCCATGTTTAAACAGATAGCGGTGTAGATATTTCCATGTTTATACAGATAGTGATGTAGATATTTCCCTGTTTATACAGATGGCGGTGTAGATATTTCCAAGTTTATACAGATAGCGGTGTAGGTACTTCCATGTTTATACAGATAGCGGAGTGGCTATTTCCATGTTTATACAGACAGTGATGTAGATATTTACATGTTTATACAGATGGCGGTGTAGATATTTCCATGTTTATACAGATAGCGTTGTACAGATTTACATGTTTATACAGATAGCGGTGGAGATATTTCCATGTTTATACAGATAGCTGTGGAGATATTTCCAGGATTATACAGATGGCGGTGTAGATATTTCCAAGTTTATACAGATAGCGGTGTAAATATTTCCATGTTTATTCATATAGCGGTGTAGATATTTCCATGTTTATAGAGATAGCGGTGAAGGTATTTCCATGTTTATAGAGATAGCGGTGTAGATAATTCCATGTTTATACAGATGGCTGTGTAGATATTTCCTTGTGTATACAGATGGCAGTGTAGATATTTCCATGTGTATACAGATGGAGGTGTAGATAATCCAGGTTTATGCATATGACTGTGTAGATATTTCCATGTTTTTACAGATGGCGGTGTAGATATTTCCATGTTTATACAGATAGCGGTGTGTCTATTTCCATGTTAATACAGATAGTGGTGTAGATATTTCCATGTTTATACAGATGGCTGTGTAGATATTTCCATGTTTATAGAGAAGGAAGTGTAGATATTTCCATGTTTATACAGATAGTGGTTTAGATATTTCCATGTTTATACAGATGACTGTGTAGGTAATTCCATGTTTATACAGATGGCGGTGTAGATCTTTCCATGTTTATAGAGATAGCCATGTAGTTATTTCCATGTTTATACAGATAGCAGTGTAGACTTTTCCATGTTTATACAGATAGCGGTGTAGATAATTCTATGTTTATACAGATAGCGGTGTGGATATTTCCATGTTTACACAGATGGCGGTATAGATATTTCCAAGTTTATGGAGATGGCGGTGTAGATATTTTCATGTTTATAGAGATGGCGGTGTAGATATTTCCATGTTTATAGAGATGGCGGTGTAGATATTTCCATGTTTATAGGGATTGCGGATTAGTTATTTCCATGTTTACAGATTGCTGTGTAGGTATTTCCATGTTTATAGAGATAGTGGTGTAGATATTTCCATGTTCACACAGATAGCTATGTACATATTTCCATGTTTACGCAGATAGCGTTGTAGATATTTCCATGTTTATACAGATAGCAGTGTACATATTTCCATGTTTATACAGATATCGGTGTAGATGTTTCCATGCTTATACAGATAGCAGTGGAGATATATCCATGTTTATACAGAAAGCTGTGGAGATATTTCCATGTTTATACAGATGGCGGTGTAGATCTTTCCATGTTTATAGAGATAGCCATGTAGATATTTCCATGTTTATACAGATAGCAGTGTAGACATTTCCATGTTTATACAGATAGCGGTGTAGATAATTCCATGTTTATACAGATAGCGGTGTAGATATTTCCATGTTTACACAGATGGCGGTGTAGATATTTCCAAGTTTATGGAGATGGCGGTGTAGATATTTTCATGTTTATAGAGATGGCGGTGTAGATATTTCCATGTTTATAGAGATTGCGGTGTAGATATTTCCATGTTTATAGGGATTGCGGATTAGTTATTTCCATGTTTACAGATTGCTGTGTAGGTATTTCCATGTTTATAGAGATAGTGGTGTAGATATTTCCATGTTCACACAGATAGCTATGTAGATATTTCCATGTTTACGCAGATAGCGTTGTAGTTATTTCCATGTTTATAAAGATACCAGTATACATATTTCCATGCTTATACAGATATCGGTGTAGATGTTTCCATGCTTATACAGATAGCAGTGGAGATATATCCATGTTTATACAGAAAGCTGTGGAGATATTTCCATGTTTATACAGATGGCGGTGTAGATCTTTCCATGTTTATAGAGATAGCCATGTAGATATTTCCATGTTTATACAGATAGCAGTGTAGACATTTCCATGTTTATACAGATAGCGGTGTAGATATTTCCATGTTTATACAGATATCGGTGTAGCTATTTCCATGTTTACACAGATGGCGGTGTAGCTATTTCCAAGTTTATGGAGATGGCGGTGCAGATATTTTCATGTTTATAGAGATGGCGGTGTAGATATTTCCATGTTTATAGGGATTGCGGATTAGTTATTTCCATGTTTACAGATTGCTGTGTAGGTATTTCCATGTTTATAGAGATAGCGGTGTAGATATTTCCATGTTCACACAGATAGCTGTGTAGATATTTCCATATTTACACAGATAGCGTTGTAATTATTTCCATGTTTATACAGATAGCGGTGTACATATTTCCATGTTATACAGATATCGGTGTAGATGTATCTATGCTTATATATATAGCAGTGGAGATACATCCATGTTTATACAGATAGTGGTGTAGATAATTCCATGTTTATAGAGATGGCTGTGTAAATATTTCCATGTTTTTACAGATGTCCGTGTAGATATTTGCATGTTTATACAGATAGTGGTGTAAATATTTCCATGTTTTTACAGATTTCTATGTCGGTATTTCCATGTTTATACTGATGGCGGTGTAGAAATTTCCTTGTTTGCAAAGATAGCTGTGTAGATATTTCCATGTTTACACAGATAGTGTTACAGATATTTCCATGTTTATACAGATAGCGGTGTAGTTATTTCCACGTTTATAAAGATAGCGGTGTAGATATTTCCAAGTTTATTGAGATATCAGTGGAGATATTTCCATGTTTATGGAGATAGCGATGTAGATATTTCCATGTTTATACAGATAGTGGTGTAGATATTTCCATGTGTATATAGATAGCGGTGTAGATATTTCCATGTTTAAACAGATAGCGGTGTAGATATTTCCATGTTTATACAGATAGTGATGTAGATATTTCCCTGTTTATACAGATGGCGGTGTAGATATTTCCAAGTTTATACAGATAGCGGTGTAGGTACTTCCATGTTTATACAGATAGCGGAGTGGCTATTTCCATGTTTATACAGACAGTGATGTAGATATTTACATGTTTATACAGATGGCGGTGTAGATATTTCCATGTTTATACAGATAGCGTTGTACAGATTTCCATGTTTATACAGATAGCGGTGGAGATATTTCCATGTTTATACAGATAGCTGTGGAGATATTTCCAGGATTATACAGATGGCGGTGTAGATATTTCCAAGTTTATACAGATAGCGGTGTAAATATTTCCATGTTTATTCAGATAGCGGTGTAGATATTTCCATGTTTATAGAGATAGCGGTGAAGGTATTTCCATGTTTATAGAGATAGCGGTGTAGATAATTCCATGTTTATACAGATGGCTGTGTAGATATTTCCTTGTGTATACAGATGGCAGTGTAGATATTTCCATGTGTATACAGATGGAGGTGTAGATAATCCAGGTTTATGCATATGACTGTGTAGATATTTCCATGTTTTTACAGATGGCGGTGTAGATATTTCCATGTTTATACAGATAGCGGTGTGTCTATTTCCATGTTAATACAGATAGTGGTGTAGATATTTCCATGTTTATACAGATGGCTGTGTAGATATTTCCATGTTTATAGAGAAGGAAGTGTAGATATTTCCATGTTTATACAGATAGTGGTTTAGATATTTCCATGTTTATACAGATGACTGTGTAGGTATTTCCATGTTTATACAGATGGCGGTGTAGATCTTTCCATGTTTATAGAGATAGCCATGTAGTTATTTCCATGTTTATACAGATAGGAGTGTAGACTTTTCCATGTTTATACAGATAGCGGTGTAGATAATTCTATGTTTATACAGATAGCGGTGTAGATATTTCCATGTTTACACAGATGGCGGTGTAGATATTTCCAAGTTTATGGATATGGCGGTGTAGATATTTTCATGTTTATAGAGATGGCGGTGTAGATATTTCCATGTTTATAGAGATTGCGGTGTAGATATTTCCATGTTTATAGGGATTGCGGATTAGTTATTTCCATGTTTACAGATTGCTGTGTAGGTATTTCCATGTTTATAGAGATAGTGGTGTAGATATTTCCATGTTCACACAGTTAGCTATGTACATATTTCCATGTTTACGCAGATAGCGTTGTAGATATTTCCATGTTTATACAGATAGCAGTGTACATATTTCCATGTTTATACAGATATCGGTGTAGATGTTTCCATGCTTATACAGATAGCAGTGGAGATATATCCATGTTTATACAGAAAGCTGTGGAGATATTTCCATGTTTATACAGATGGCGGTGTAGATCTTTCCATGTTTATAGAGATAGCCATGTAGATATTTCCATGTTTATACAGATAGCAGTGTAGACATTTCCATGTTTATACAGATAGCTGTGTAGATAATTCCATGTTTATACAGATAGCGGTGTAGATATTTCCATGTTTACACAGATGGCGGTGTAGATATTTCCAAGTTTATGGAGATTGCGGTGTAGATATTTTCATGTTTATAGAGACGGCGGTGTAGATATTTCCATGTTTATAGAGATTGCGGTGTAGATATTTCCATGTTTATAGGGATTGCGGATTAGTTATTTCCATGTTTACAGATTGCTGTGTAGGTATTTCCATGTTTATAGAGATAGTGGTGTAGATATTTCCATGTTCACACAGATAGCTATGTAGATATTTCCATGTTTACGCAGATAGCGTTGTAGTTATTTCCATGTTTATACAGATAGCAGTGTACATATTTCCATGCTTATACAGATATCGGTGTAGATGTTTCCATGCTTATACAGATAGCAGTGGAGATATATCCATGTTTATACAGAAAGCTGTGGAGATATTTCCATGTTTATACAGATGGCGGTGTAGATCTTTCCATGTTTATAGAGATAGCCATGTAGATATTTCCATGTTTATACAGATAGCAGTGTAGACATTTCCATGTTTATACAGATAGCGGTGTAGATATTTCCATGTTTATACAGATATCGGTGTAGCTATTTCCATGTTTACACAGATGGCGTTGTAGCTATTTCCAAGTTTAGGGAGATGGCGGTGCAGATATTTTCATGTTTATAGAGATGGCGGTGGAGATTTTTCCATGTTTATAGGGATTGCGGATTAGTTATTTCCATGTTTACAGATTGCTGTGTAGGTATTTCCATGTTTATAGAGATAGCGGTGTAGATATTTCCATGTTCACACAGATAGCTGTGTAGATATTTCCATATTTACACAGATAGCGTTGTAATTATTTCCATGTTTATACAGATAGCGGTGTACATATTTCCATGTTATACAGATATCGGAGTAGATGTATCCATGCTTATATATATAGCAGCGGAGATATATCCATGTTTATACAGATAGTGGTGTAGATAATTCCATGTTTATAGAGATGGCTGTGTAAATATTTCCATGTTTTTACAGATGTCCGTGTAGATATTTGCATGTTTATACAGATAGTGGTGTAAATATTTCCATGTTTTTACAGATTTCTATGTCGGTATTTCCATGTTTATACTGATGGCGGTGTAGAAATTTCCTTGTTTGCAAGATAGCTGTGTAGATATTTCCATGTTTACACAGATAGTGTTACAGATATTTCCATGTTTATACAGATAGCGGTGTAGTTATTTCCATGTTTATAAAGATAGCGGTGTAGATATTTCCAAGTTTATTGAGATATCAGTGGAGATATTTCCATGTTTATGGAGATAGCGATGTAGATATTTCCATGTTTATACAGATAGTGGTGTAGATATTTCCATGTGTATATAGATAGCGGTGTAGATATTTCCATGTTTAAACAGATAGCGGTGTAGATATTTCCATGTTTATACAGATAGTGATGTAGATATTTCCCTGTTTATACAGATGGCGGTGTAGATATTTCCAAGTTTATACAGATAGCGGTGTAGGTACTTCCATGTTTATACAGATAGCGGAGTGGCTATTTCCATGTTTATACAGACAGTGATGTACATATTTCCATGTTTATACAGATGGCGTTGTAGATATTTCCATGTTTATACAGATAGCGTTGTACAGATTTCCATGTTTATACAGATAGCGGTGGAGATATTTCCATGTTTATACAGATAGCTGTGGAGATATTTCCAGGATTATACAGATGGCGGTGTAGATATTTCCAAGTTTATACAGATAGCGGTGTAAATATTTCCATGTTTATTCAGATAGCGGTGTAGATATTTCCATGTTTATAGAGATAGCAGTGAAGGTATTTCCATGTTTATAGAGATAGCGGTGTACATAATTCCATGTTTATACAGATGGCTGTGTAGATATTTCCTTGTGTATACAGATGGCAGTGTAGATATTTCCATGTGTATACAGATGGAGGTGTAGATAATCCAGGTTTATGCATATGACTGTGTAGATATTTCCATGTTTTTACAGATGGCGGTGTAGATATTTCCATGTTTATACAGATAGCGGTGTGTCTATTTCCATGTTAATACAGATAGTGGTGTAGATATTTCCATGTTTATACAGATGGCTGTGTAGATATTTCCATGTTTATAGAGAAGGAAGTGTAGATATTTCCATGTTTATACAGATAGTGGTTTAGATATTTCCATGTTTATACAGATGACTGTGTAGGTATTTCCATGTTTATACAGATGGCGGTGTAGATCTTTCCATGTTTATAGAGATAGCCATGTAGTTATTTCCATGTTTATACAGATAGGAGTGTAGACTTTTCCATGTTTATACAGATAGCGGTGTAGATAATTCTATGTTTATACAGATAGCGGTGTAGATATTTCCATGTTTACACAGATGGCGGTGTAGATATTTCCAAGTTTATGGATATGGCGGTGTAGATATTTTCATGTTTATAGAGATGGCGGTGTAGATATTTCCATGTTTATAGAGATTGCGGTGTAGATATTTCCATGTTTATAGGGATTGCGGATTAGTTATTTCCATGTTTACAGATTGCTGTGTAGGTATTTCCATGTTTATAGAGATAGTGGTGTAGATATTTCCATGTTCACACAGTTAGCTATGTACATATTTCCATGTTTACGCAGATAGCGTTGTAGTTATTTCCATGTTTATACAGATAGCAGTGTACATATTTCCATGTTTATACAGATATCGGTGTAGATGTTTCCATGCTTATACAGATAGCAGTGGAGATATATCCATGTTTATACAGAAAGCTGTGGAGATATTTCCATGTTTATACAGATGGCGGTGTAGATCTTTCCATGTTTATAGAGATAGCCATGTAGATATTTCCATGTTTATACAGATAGCAGTGTAGACATTTCCATGTTTATACAGATAGCGGTGTAGATAATTCCATGTTTATACAGATAGCGGTGTAGATATTTCCATGTTTACACAGATGGCGGTGTAGATATTTCCAAGTTTATGGAGATGGCGGTGTAGATATTTTCATGTTTATAGAGATGGTGGTGTAGATATTTCCATGTTTATAGAGATTGCGGTGTGGATATTTCCATGTTTATAGGGATTGCGGATTAGTTATTTCCATGTTTACAGATTGCTGTGTAGGTATTTCCATGTTTATAGAGATAGTGGTGTAGATATTTCCATGTTCACACAGATAGCTATGTAGATATTTCCATGTTTATGCCGATAGCGTTGTAGTTATTTCCATGTTTATACAGATAGCAGTGTACATATTTCCATGCTTATACAGATATCGGTGTAGATGTTTCCATGCTTATACAGATAGCAGTGGAGATATATCCATGTTTATACAGAAAGCTGTGGAGATATTTCCATGTTTATACAGATGGCGGTGTAGATCTTTCCATGTTTATAGAGATAGCCATGTAGATATTTCCATGTTTATACAGATAGCAGTGTAGACATTTCCATGTTTATACAGATAGCGGTGTAGATATTTCCATGTTTATACAGATATCGGTGTAGCTATTTCCATGTTTACACAGATGGCGGTGTAGCTATTTCCAAGTTTATGGAGATGGCGGTGTAGATATTTTCATGTATATAGAGATGGCGGTGTAGATATTTCCATGTTTATAGGGATTGCGGATTAGTTATTTCCATGTTTACAGATTGCTGTGTAGGTATTTCCATGTTTATAGAGATAGCGGTGTAGATATTTCCATGTTCACACAGATAGCTGTGTAGATATTTCCATATTTACACAGATAGCGTTGTAATTATTTCCATGTTTATACAGATAGCGGTGTACATATTTCCATGTTATACAGATATCGGTGTAGATGTATCCATGCTTATACATATAGCAGTGGAGATATATCCATGTTTATACAGATAGTGGTGTAGATAATTCCATGTTTATAGAGATGGCTGTGTAAATATTTCCATGTTTTTACAGATGTCCGTGTAGATATTTGCATGTTTATACAGATAGTGGTGTAAATATTTCCATGTTTTTACAGATTTCTATGTCGGTATTTCCATGTTTATACTGATGGCGGTGTAGATATTTCCTTGTTTACACAGATAGCTGTGTAGATATTTCCATGTTTACACAGATAGTGTTACAGATATTTCCATGTTTATACAGATAGCGGTGTAGTCATTTCCATGTTTAAAAAGATAGCGGTGTAGATATTTCCAAGTTTATTGAGATATCAGTGGAGATATTTCCATGTTTATGGAGATAGCGATGTAGATATTTCCATGTTTATACAGATAGTGGTGTAGATATTTCCATGTGTATATAGATAGCGGTGTAGATATTTCCATGTTTAAACAGATAGCGGTGTAGATATTTCCATGTTTATACAGATAGTGATGTAGATATTTCCCTGTTTATACAGATGGCGGTGTAGATATTTCCAAGTTTATACAGATAGCGGTGTAGGTACTTCCATGTTTATACAGATAGCGGAGTGGCTATTTCCATGTTTATACAGACAGTGATGTACATATTTCCATGTTTATACAGATGGCGATGTAGATATTTCCATGTTTATACAGATAGCGTTGTACAGATTTCCATGCTTATACAGATAGCGGTGGAGATATTTCCATGTTTATACAGATAGCTGTGGAGATACTTCCAGGATTATACAGATGGCGGTGTAGATATTTCCAAGTTTATACAGATAGCGGTGTAAATATTTCCATGTTTATTCAGATAGCGGTGTAGATATTTCCATGTTTATAGAGATAGCGGTGAAGGTATTTCCATGTTTATAGAGAGAGCGGTGTAGATAATTCCATGTTTATACAGATGGCTGTGTAGATATTTCCTTGTGTATACAGATGGCAGTGTAGATATATCCATGTGTATACAGATGGAGGTGTAGATAATCCAGGTTTATGCATATGACTGTGTAGATATTTCCATGTTTTTACAGATGGCGGTGTAGATATTTCCATGTTTATACAGATAGCGGTGTGTCTATTTCCAAGTTAATACAGATAGTGGTGTAGATATTTCCATGTTTATACAGATGGCTGTGTAGATATTTCCATGTTTATAGAGAAGGAAGTGTAGATATTTCCATGTTTATACAGATAGTGGTTTAGATATTTCCATGTTTATACAGATGACTGTGTAGGTATTTCCATGTTTATACAGATGGCGGTGTAGATCTTTCCATGTTTATAGAGATAGCCATGTAGTTATTTCCATGTTTATACAGATAGCAGTGTAGACTTTTCCATGTTTATACAGATAGCGGTGTAGATAATTCTATGTTTATACAGATAGCGGTGTAGATATTTCCATGTTTACACAGATGGCGGTGTAGATATTTCCAAGTTTACGGAGATGGCGGTGTAGATATTTTCATGTTTATAGAGATGGCGGTGTAGATATTTCCATGTTTATAGAGATTGTGATGTAGATATTTCCATGTTTATAGGGATTGCGGATTAGTTATTTCCATGTTTACAGATTGCTGTGTAGGTATTTCCATGTTTATAGAGATAGTGGTGTAGATATTTCCATGTTCACACAGATAGCTATGTACATATTTCCATGTTTACGCAGATAGCGTTGTAGTTATTTCCATGTTTATACAGATAGCAGTGTACATATTTCCATGTTTATACAGATATCGGTGTAGATGTTTCCATGCTTATACAGATAGCAGTGTAGATATATCCATGTTTATACAGAAAGCTGTGGAGATATTTCCGTGTTTATACAGATGGCGGTGTAGATCTTTCCATGTTTATAGAGATAGCCATGTAGATATTTCCATGTTTATACAGATAGCAGTGTAGACATTTCCATGTTTATACAGATGGCGGTGTAGATATTTCCATGTTTATACAGATATCGGTGTAGCTATTTCCATGTTTACACAGATGGCGGTGTAGCTATTTCCAAGTTTATGGAGATGGCGGTGTAGATATTTTCATGTTTATAGAGATGGCGGTGTAGATATTTCCATTTTTATAGGGATTGCGGATTAGTTATTTCCATGTTTACAGATTGCTGTGTAGGTATTTCCATGTTTATAGAGATAGCGGTGTAGATATTTCCATGTTCACACAGATAGCTGTGTAGATATTTCCATATTTACACAGATAGCGTTGTAATTATTTCCATGTTTATACAGATAGCGCTGTACATATTTCCATGTTATACAGATATCGGTGTAGATGTATCCATGCTTATACATATAGCAGTGGAGATATATCCATGTTTACACAGATAGTGGTGTAGATAATTCCATGTTTATAGAGATGGCTGTGTAAATATTTCCATGTTTATACAGATGTCCGTGTAGATATTTGCATGTTTATACAGATAGTGGTGTAAATATTTCCATGTTTTTACAGATTTCTATGTCGGTATTTCCATGTTTATACTGATGGCGGTGTAGATATTTCGATGTTTATAGAGATAGCCATGTAGCTATTTTCATGTTTATACAGATAGCGTTGTAGACATTTCCATGTTTATAGTGATAGCAGTTTCGATATATCCATATTTATACAGATAGCGGTGTAGATATTTCCACGTATATGCAGATAGCGGTGTAGATATTTCCATGTTTATACAGATAGCGGTGTAGATATTTAAATGTTTATGCAGATCGTGGTGTAGATATTTCCATGTTTATACAGATAACGGTGTACATATTTTCATGTTTACAGAGATAGCAGTGTAAATATTTCCATGTTTATACAGATAGTGGTGAAGATATTTCCATCTTTACACAGATAGCGGTGTACATATTTCCTTGTTTACACAGATAGCTGTGTAGATATTTCCATGTTTACGCAGATAGTGTTATAGATATTTCCATGTTCATAAAGATAGCGGTGTAGTTATTTCCATGTTTAAAAAGATAGCGGTGTAGATATTTCCAAGTTTATAAAGATATCTGTGGACATATTTCCATGTTTATAGAGATAGCGATGTAGATATTTCCATGTTTATACAGATAGTGGTGTAGATATTTCCATGTCTATACTGATAGCGGTGTAGATATTTCCATGTTTATACAGGTAGCGGTGTTGATATTTCCATGTTTATACAGATAGCGGTGTAGATATTTCCATATTCATGCAGATGGCGGTGAAGATATTTCTATGTTTATATAGATCTCGGTGTATATATTTCCATGTTTATGCCGATGGCGGAGTATATATTTCCATGTTTATAGAGATGGCGGTGTAGATATTTCTATGTCTATAGAGATAGCGGTGGAGATATTTCCATGTTTATACAGATGGAGTTGTAGATATTTCCATGTTTATACTGATAGTGGTGTAGATATTTCCATGTTTATAAAGATAGCGGTGTAGTTATTTCCATGTTGATAAAGATTTCCGTGTAGATATTTCCATGTTTATAAAGACAGTAGTGTAGGTATTTCCATGTTTATAGAGATAGCGGTGTAGATATTTCCATGTTTATATACATGCCTGTGTAGGTATTTCCATGTTTACACAGATAGCATTGTAGATATTTCCATGTTTATGCAGATAGCGGTGTAGATATTTCCATGTTTATACAGATAGCGGTATAATTTCCATGTTTATACAGATAGCGGTGGAGATATTTCCATGTTTATACAGATAGCGTTGTAGATATTTTCATGTTTATACAGATGGTTGTGTAGATATTCCCATGTGTATACAGATGGCGCTGTAGATATTTCCATGTTTATAGACATGGTGTTGTAGATATTTCCTTGTTTGTACAGATGACTGTGTAGATATTTCCATGTTTATACTCATGGCAGTGTACATATTTCCATGTTTATAGAGATAGCGGTGCAGGTATTTCCATGTTTATACAGATAGCAGTGTAGATATTTCCATGTTTATAGGGATAGCCGTGTAGACATTTCCAGATTTATACAAATAGCGGTGAAGACATTTCCATATTTATACAGAGAGCGGTGTAGATATTTCCATCTTTGCACAGATTGGGTGTAGATATTTCCATGTGTATTCAGACAGCGGTGTAGATATTTCCATGTTTACACAGATTGCAGTGTTGTTATTTCCAGGTTTATACAGACAGCGTTGTATATATTCCCATGCTTATACAGCTCACGGTGTAGATATTTCCATGTTTATACAGATGGCTGTGTAGATATTTCCATGTTTATACTGATAGCGGTGTAGATATTTCCATGTTTAGATAGCGGTGTAGATATTTCCATGTTTATACAGATAGCGGTGGAGATATCTCCTTGTTTATACAGACCGTGGTGTAGATATTTCCATGTTTATACAGATAGCGCTGTAGATATTTCCATGTTTATACAGTTAGCGGTGTAGATATTTCCATGTTTATACAGGTAGCGGTGTAGACATTTCCATTTTTATACAGATCGTGTTGTAGATATTTCCATCTTTCCACAGATGGCAGTGTAGATATTTCCATATTTATAGAGATGGCTTTGTAGATATTTCCATGTTTATACAGATAGCGGTGTAGATATTTCCATATTAATGCAGATGGCGGTGAAGATATTTACATGTTTATAGAGATGGCGGTGTAGATATTTCCATGTTTATACAGATGGTGGTGTAGATATTTCCATGTTTATGCTGATGGCAGAGTAGATATTTCCATGTTTAAACAGAGAGCGGTGTAGTTATTTCCATGTTTATACAGATATTGTTGGAGATATTTCCATGTTTATACAGATGGCTGTGGAGGTATTTCCATGTTCATACAGATGGCGGTGTAGATATTTCCAAGTTTATACAGATAGTAGTGTATGTATTTCCATGTTTATACAGATAGCTTTGTAGATATTTCCATGTTTATACAGATCGCTGCGTAGATATTTCCATGTATACAGACATAGCGCTGTAGATATTTCGATATTTGCACAGATTGCATTGTAGATATTTCCATGTGTATAGAGATAGCGGTGTGGATATTTCCATGTTTATAGACATAGAGGTGTAGGTATTTCCATGTTGATAGAGATAGTGGTGTAGATAATTCCATGTTTATACAGATGGCCGTGTAGATATTTCCATGTTTACACAGATGGCAGTGTACATATTTCCATGTGTATACAGATGGAGGTGTAGATATTACCATGTTTATACAGATGACTGTGTAGGTAATTCCATGTTTTTACAGATGGCGGTGTAGACATTTCCATGTTTATAGTGATAGCAGTGTAGATATTTCCATATTTATACAGACCGTGGTGTAGATATTTCCACGTTTACACAGATAACGGTGTAGATATTTCCATGTTTATAAAGATAGCGGTGTAGTTATTTCCATGTTGATAAAGATTTCCGTGTAGATATTTCCATGTTTATAAAGACAGTAGTGTAGGTATTTCCATGTTTATAGAGATAGCGGTGTAGATATTTCCATGTTTATATACATGCCTGTGTAGGTATTTCCATGTTTACACAGATAGCATTGTAGATATTTCCATGTTTATGCAGATAGCGGTGTAGATATTTCCATGTTTATACAGATAGCGGTATAATTTCCATGTTTATACAGATAGCGGTGGAGATATTTCCATGTTTATACAGATAGCGTTGTAGACATATCCATGTTTATACAGATAGCGTTGTAGATATTTTCATGTTTATACAGATGGTTGTGTAGATATTCCCATGTGTATACAGATGGCGCTGTAGATATTTCCATGTTTATAGACATGGTGTTGTAGATATTTCCTTGTTTGTACAGATGACTGTGTAGATATTTCCATGTTTATACTCATGGCAGTGTACATATTTCCATGTTTATAGAGATAGCGGTGCAGGTATTTCCATGTTTATACAGATAGCAGTGTAGATATTTCCATGTTTATAGGGATAGCCGTGTAGACATTTCCAGATTTATACAAATAGCGGTGAAGACATTTCCATATTTATACAGAGAGCGGTGTAGATATTTCCATCTTTGCACAGATTGGGTGTAGATATTTCCATGTGTATTCAGACAGCGGTGTAGATATTTCCATGTTTACACAGATTGCAGTGTTGTTATTTCCAGGTTTATACAGACAGCGTTGTATATATTCCCATGCTTATACAGCTAGCGGTGTAGATATTTCCATGTTTATACAGATGGCTGTGTAGATATTTCCATGTTTATACTGATAGCGGTGTAGATATTTCCATGTTTAGATAGCAGTGTAGATATTTCCATGTTTATACAGATAGCGGTGGAGATATCTCCTTGTTTATACAGACCGTGGTGTAGATATTTCCATGTTTATACAGATAGCGCTGTAGATATTTCCATGTTTATACAGTTAGCGGTGTAGATATTTCCATGTTTATACAGGTAGCGGTGTAGACATTTCCATTTTTATACAGATCGTGTTGTAGATATTTCCATCTTTCCACAGATGGCAGTGTAGATATTTCCATATTTATAGAGATGGCTTTGTAGATATTTCCATGTTTATACAGATAGCGGTGTAGATATTTCCATATTAATGCAGATGGCGGTGAAGATATTTACATGTTTATAGAGATGGCGGTGTAGATATTTCCATGTTTATACAGATGGTGGTGTAGATATTTCCATGTTTATGCTGATGGCGGAGTAGATATTTCCATGTTTAAACAGAGAGCGGTGTAGTTATTTCCATGTTTATACAGATATTGTTGGAGATATTTCCATGTTTATACAGATGGCTGTGGAGGTATTTCCATGTTCATACAGATGGCGGTGTAGATATTTCCAAGTTTATACAGATAGTAGTGTATGTATTTCCATGTTTATACAGATAGCTTTGTAGATATTTCCATGTTTATACAGATCGCTGCGTAGATATTTCCATGTATACAGACATAGCGCTGTAGATATTTCGATATTTGCACAGATTGCAGTGTAGATATTTCCATGTGTATAGAGATAGCGGTGTGGATATTTCCATGTTTATAGACATAGAGGTGTAGGTATTTCCATGTTGATAGAGATAGTGGTGTAGATAATTCCATGTTTATACAGATGGCCGTGTAGATATTTCCATGTTTACACAGATGGCAGTGTACATATTTCCATGTGTATACAGATGGAGGTGTAGATATTACCATGTTTATACAGATGACTGTGTAGGTAATTCCACGTTTACACAGATAACGGTGTAGATATTTCCATGTTTATACAGATAGCGGTGTAGATATTTCCAAGTATTTACAGATAGCGATGTAGATATTTCCATCCTTACACAGATAGCGGTGTACATATTTACCTGTTTACACAGATACCTGTGTTGGTATTTCCATGTTTACACAGATAGCATTGTAGTTTTTTCCATGTTTATACACAGAGTGGTGTACATATTTTCATGTTTGTACAGATATCGGTGGAGATGTTTCCATGCTTATACAGATAGCAGTGGAGATATTTCCAAGTTTACACAGATAGCGGTGTAGATATTTGCATGTTTATACAGATGGCTGTGTAGATATTTCCATGTTAATATAGATAGCGGTGTAGATATTTCCATGTTAACACAGATAGTGTTATAGATATTTCCATGTTTATACATATAGCGGTGTAGATATTTCCATGTTTATACAGATAGCGGTGTAGATATTTAAATGTTTATGCAGATCGTGGTGTAGATATTTCCATATTTATACAGATAGCGGTGTAGATATTTCCATGTTTATAAAGATAGCAATGTAGATATTTCCATGTTTATACAGATAGTGGTGTAGATATTTCCATGTATATACAGATAGCGGAGTAGATATTTCCATATTTAAACATATAGCGGTGTAGATAATTCCATGTTCATACAGATAGTGATGTAGATATTTCCATGTTTATACAGATGGCGGTGTAGATATTTCCAAGTTTATACAGATAGCGGTGTAGGTATTTCCATGTTTATACACATAGTGGTGTAGATATTTCTATGTTTCTACAGATACTGGTGTAGGTATTTCCAAGTTTATACAGATAGCGGTTTGGCTATTTCCATGTTTATACTGATAGCAATGTAGATATTTCCATGTTTATAGAGATGGCTGTTTAGATATTTCCATGTTCATACTGATGGCCGTGTAGGAATTTCCATGTTTATACAGATAGTGGTGTAGATATTTCCATGTTCATTCAGATGGTTCTGTAGGTATTCCCATGTTTATGCAGATGGCGGAGTAGATATTTCCATGTTTATACAGATAGCGGTGTAGGTATTTCCATGTTTATACAGATAGCGGTGTGGATATTTCCTTGTTTATACAGATATTGATGTAGATATTTCCATGTTTATACAGATGGCGCTGTAGATATTTCCATGTTTATAGAGATAGCAGTGTATAGATTTCCATGTTTATACAGATTGCGGTGGAGATATTTCCATGTTTATAAAGATAGCGGTGTAGATACTTAAATGTTTATGCAGATCGTGGTGTAGATATTTCCATGTTTATTCAGATAGCGGTGTAGATATTTCCATGTTTATACAGATATTGGTGTACATATTTCCATGTTTACAGAGACTGCGGTGTAGATATTTCCATGTTTATACAGATAGTGGTGTAGATATTTCCATCTTTTCACAGATAGCGTTGCATGTATTTCCATGTTTTCACAGATAGCTGTGTAGATATTTCCATGTTTATACAGATGGCATTGTAGATATTTCCATGTTTATACAGATGGAGGTGTAGATATTTCCATGTTTATACAGATGACTGTGTAGATATTTCCATGTTTTCACAGATGGCGGTGTAGATATTTCCATGTTTATAGAGATAGGTGTGTAGATATTTCCATGTTTATAGAGATGGCTGTGTAGATATTTACATGTTTATACAGATGGCAGTGTAGATATTTTCATGATTATACAGATAGTGGTGTAGATATTTAAAGGTTTTTACAGATGACTTTGTAGTTATTTCCATGTTTATACAGATGGCGGTGTAGATATTTCCATGTTTATACAGTTAGCGGTGTGGCTATTTCCATGTTTATACAGATAGCAATGGAGATATTTCCATGTTTATACAGATAGCGGTGGAGATATTTCCATGTTTATAGAGATAGCGGTGTAGATATTTCCATGTTTATACAGATAGCTTTGTGGCTATTTCCATGTGTATACAGATAGCGTTGGAGATATTTCTATGTTTATACAGATAGCTGTGTAGATGTTTCCATGTGTATACAGATGGCAGTGTAGATATTTCCATGTTTATACAGATGGAATTGTAGATATTCCCATGTTTATACAGATGACTCTGTAGAAATTTCCATGTTTTTATAGATGGCGGTGTCGATATTTCCATGTTTATACAGATAATGGTGTGACAATTTCCATGTTTATACAGATAGCGGTGTGGAATTTCTAGGTTTATACAGATGACTCTGTAGGTATTTCCATGTTTATACAGATGGCAGTGTAGATATTTTCATGTTTATACAGATAGTGGTGTAGACATTTCCATGTTTATAGAGATAGCGGTGTAGATATTTCCATATTTATACAGATAGCGGTGTAGACATTTCCATGTTTATAGAGATAGCGGTGTAGATATTTCCATATTTATACAGATAGCGGTGTCACTATTTCCATGTTTATACAGATAACAGTGGAGATATTTCCATGTTTATACAGATAGGGTTGGAGATATTTACATGTTCATAGAGATAGCGGTGTAGAAATTTCCATGTTTATACAGATAGCTCTGTGGCTATTTCCATGTTTATACAGATAGCTTTGGAGATATTTCCATCTTTATACTGATGGCGGTGTGGATATTTCCATGTTTATGCAGATGTCGGTGCTGATATTTCCATGTTTATACAGATAGCGCTGTACATATTTCCATATTTATACAGATGACTGTGTAGCTATTTCCATTTTTATACAGATGGTGGTGAAGATATTTCCATGTTTATACAGATAGCGGTGGAGATATTTCCATGTTTATATAGATAGCGGTGGTGATATTTCCATGTTTATAGAAATAGCGGTGTAGATATTTCCATGTTTATACAGATAGCTTTGTGGCTATTTCCATGTTTTTACACATAGCGGTGTAGATATTTCCATGTTTATAGAGATGGCTGTGTAGATATTTACATATTTATACAGATGGTAGTGTAGATATTTCCATGTTTAGACAGATAATTGTGTAAATATTTCCATGTTTATACAGATTGCGGGGTAGGTATTTCCATGTTTATAGAGAGAGCGGTGTAGATATTTCCATGTTTATACAGATTGCTGTGTAAATATTTCCATGTTTATACTGATGGAAGTGTAGATATTTCCATGTTTATACAGATGACTGTGTAGATATTTCCATGTTTTTACTGATGGCGGTGTACATATTTCCATGTTTATACAGATAGCGGTGTGGCTATTTCAATGTTTATACAGATAGCGGTGTAGATATTTCCATGTTTATAGAGATGACTGTGTAGATATTTTCATGTTTATACAGATGGCAGTGTAGATATTTTCATGTTTATACAGATAGTGGTGTAGATATTTCCAGGTTTATACAGATGACTGTGTAGTTATTTCCATGTTTATACAGATGGCGGTGAAGATATTTCCATGGTTATAGAGACAGCCATGTAGATATTTCCATGTTTATAGAGATAGCGGTGTAGACCTTTTCTTGTTTATAGAGATAGCGCTGTAGCTATTTCCATATTTATACAGATAGCGGTGTCACTATTTCCATGTTTTTACAGATAGTGGTGGAGATATTTCCATGTTTATACAGATAGCGGTGGTGATATTTCCATGTTTATAGAGATAGCGGTGTAGATATTTCCATGTTTATACAGATAGCTGTGTGGCTATTTCCATCTTTATACAGATAGCGTTGGAGATATTTCCATGTTTATACAGATAGCGGTGGAGATATCTCCATGTTTGTACAGATAGCGGTGGAGATATTTCCATGTTTATAGAGATAGTAGTGTATATATTTCCGTGTTTAAACAGATAGCTTTGTGGGTATTTCCATGTTTATAGAGATAGCGGTGTAGATATTTCCATGTTTATAGAGATGGCTGTGTAGATATTTACATATTTACGCAGATAGCAGTGTAGATATTTCCATGTTTAGACAGATAATGGTGTAGGTATTTCCATGTTTATACAGATTGCGGTGTAGACATTTCCATGTTTATAGAGATAGCGGTGTAGATATTTCCATGTTTATAGAGATGGCTTTGTAGATATTTCCATGTGTATAAAAATGGCAGTGTAGATATTTCCATGTTTATACAGATGGAGGTGTAGATATTTCCATGTTTATACAGATGACTGTGTAGATATTTCCATGTTTTCACAGATGGCGGTGTATATATTTCCATGTTTATACAGATAGCGGTGTGGCTATTTCCATGTTTATACAGAAAGCGGTGTGGATATTTCCATGTTTATAGAGATGGCTGTGTGGATATTTACATGTTTATACAGATGGCTGTGTAGATATTTTCATGTTTACACAGATAGTGGTGTAGATATTTCCAGGTTTATACAGATGACTGTGTAGTTATTTCCATGTTTATACAGATGGCGGTGAAGATATTTCCATGTTTATAGAGACAGCCATGTAGATATTTCCATGTTTATACAGATAGCGGTGTAGACATTTCCATGTTTATAGAGATAGCGCTGTAGATATTTCCATATTTATACAGATAGCGGTGTCACTATTTCCATGTTTATACAGATAGCAGTGGAGATATTTCCATGTATATACAGATAGCGGAGGAGATATTTACATGTTTATAGAGATAGCGGTGTAGATATTTCCATGTTTATACAGATAGGGGTGTGGCTATTTCCATGTTTATACAGATAGCGTTGGAGATATTTCCATGTTTATACGGATAGCAGTGGAAATATTTCCATGTTTATACAGATAGCGGTGGAGGTATTTCCATGTATATAGAGATAGCTGTGTATATATTTCCATATTTATACAGATATCTGTGTGGCTATTTCCAAGTTTATACAGATAGTGTTGTGGATATTTCCATGTTTATAGAGATGGCTGTGTAGATATTTACATATTTACACAGATGGCAGTGTAGATATTTTCATGTTTAGACTGATAATGGTGTAGATATTTACATGTTTATACAGATTTCGGTGTAGGAATTTCCATGTTTATACAGATAGCGGTGTAGACATTTCCATGTTTATAGAGATAGCGCTGTAGATATTTCCATATTTATACAGATAGCGGTGTCACTATTTCCATGTTTATACAGATAACGGTGGAGGTATTTCCAAGTTTATAGAGATAGTAGTGTCTATATTTCCGTGTTTATACAGATAGCTGTGTGGCTATTTCCATGTTTATTCAGATAGCGGTGTAGATATTTCCATGTTTATAGAGATGGCTGTGTAGATATTTACATGTTTATACAGATGGCAGTGTAGATATTTTCATGTTTATACAGATAGTGGTGTAGATATTTCCAGGTTTATACAGATGACTGTGAAGTTAATTCCATGTTTATACAGATGGCGGTGACGATATTTCCATGTTTATAGAGACAGCCATGTAGATATTTCCATGTTTATACAGATAGCGTTGTAGACATTTCCATGTTTTTAGAGATAGCGATGTAGATATTTCCATATTTATAAAGATAGCGGTGTCACTATTTCCATGTTTATACAGATAGCGGTGGAGATATTTCCATGTTTATAGAGATAGCGGTGTAGATATTTCCATGTTTATAGAGATAGTAGTGTATATATTTCTATGTTTATACAGATAGCTCTGTGGGTATTTCCATGTTTATACAGAGAGCGGTGTAGATATTTCCATGTTTATAGAGATGTCTGTGTAGATATTTACATACTTACGCAGATGGCAGTGTAGATATTTCCATGTTTAGACAGATAATGGTGCAGGTATTTCCATGTTTATACAGATTGCGGCGTAGACATTTCCATGTTTATAGAGATAGCGGTGTAGATATTTCCATGTTTATACAGATGGCTGTGTAGGTATTTCCATGTGTATACAGATGGCAGTGTAGATATTTCCATGTTTATACAGATGGAGGTGTAGATACTTCCATGTTTAGACAGATGATGATGTAGATATTTCCATGTTTTTACAGATGGCGGTGTAGATATTTCCAAGTTTAAAAAGATAGAGGTGTGGCTATTTCCATGTTTATACTGATAGCGGTGTAGATATTTCCATGTTTAGAGAGATGGCTGTGTAGATATTTACATGTTTATTCAGATGGCGTTGAAGATATTTCCATGTTTATGGAGACAGCCATGTAGATATTTCCAAGTTTATACAGATAGCGGTGTAGACATTTCCATGTTTATAGAGATAGCGGTGTAGATATTTCCATATTTATACAGATAGCGGTGTCACTATTTTAATGTTTATACAGATAACGGTGGAGGTATTTCCATGTTTATACAGATAGCGGTGGAGATATTTCCATGTTTATAGAGATAGCGGTGTAGATATTTCCATGTTTATACAGATAGCGTTGGAGATATTTCCATGTTTATAGAGATAGCGGTGTAGATATTTTCATGTTCATACAGATAGCTGTGTGGCTATTTCCATGTTTATACAGATAGCGTTGGAGATATGTCCATGTATATACAGATGGCGGTGTAGATATTTCTATGTTTATGCAAATGGCGGTGCAGATATTTCCATTTTGATACAGATAGCGGTGTACATATTTCCTTATTTATACAGATGACTGTGTAGTTATTTCCATTTTTATACAGATGGCGGTGAAGATATTTCCATGTTTATACAGATAGCGGTGGAGATATTTCCATGTTTATACAGATGACTGTGTAGATATTTTCATATTTTTACACATGTCGATGAAGATATTTCCATGTTTATACAGATAGCAGTGTGGCTATTTCCATGTTTATACAGATAGCAGTGTAGATATTTCCATGTTTATAGAGATGGCTGTGTAGATATTTCCATGTTTATACAGATGGCAGTGTAGATATTTCCATGTTTGTTCAGACAGTGGTGTAGATATTTCCATGTTTATACAGATGACTGTGTAGGTCTTTCCATGTTTATACAGATGGCGGTGTAGATATTTCCATGTTTATACAGATAGCGGTGTGGCTATTTCAATGTTTATACAGATAGCGGTGTAGATATTTCCATGTTTATAGAGATGGCTGTGCAGATATTTACATGTTTATACAGATAGCAGTGTAGATATTTCCATGTTTATACAGATAGTAGTGTATATATTTCCAGGTTTATACCGATTACTGTGTAGGTATTTCCATGTTTATACAGATGGCGGTGTAGATATTTCCATGTTTATAGAGATAGCCATGTTGATATTTCCATGTTTATACAGATAGCGGAGTAGACATTTCCATGTTTATAGAGATAGCGGTGTAGATATTTCCATATTTATACAGATAGCGTTGTCACTATTTCCACGGTTATACAGATAGCGGTGTCACTATTTCCATGTTTATACAGATAGCGGTGGAGATATTTCCATGTTTATACAGATAGCGGTGGAGATATTTCCATGTTTATAGAGATAGCGGTGGAGTTATTTCCATGTTTATACAGATAGCTATGTGGCCATTTCCATGTGTATACAGATAGCGTTGGAGATATTTCCATGTTTATACAGATAGCAGTGGGGATATTTCCATGTTTATACAGATAGAGGTGTAGATATTTCCATGTTTATAGAGATGGCTGTGAATATATTTACATATTTATACAGATGCCAGTGTAGATATTTCCATGTTTAGCAGATAATGGTGTAGATTTTTCCATGTTTATACAGAATGTGGTGTAGGTATTTCCATGTTTACAGAGATAGCGGTGTAGATATTTCGATGTTTATGCAGATGGCTGTGTAGATGTTTTCATGTTTATTCAGATGGCAGTGTAGATATTTTTATGTTTATGCTGATAGTGGTGTAGATATTTCCAGGTTTATACAGATGACTGTGTAGTTATTTCCATGTTTATACAGATGGCGGTGAAGATATTTCCATGGTTATAGAGACAGCCATGTAGATATTTCCATGTTTATATAGATAGCGGTGTAGACATTTCCATGTTTATAGAGATAGCGGTGTAGATATTTCCATATTTATACAGATAGCGGTGTCACTATTTCCATGTTTATACAGATAGAGGTGGAGATATTTCCATGTTTATAAATATCGCGGTGGAGATATTTCCATGTTTGTACAGACAGTGGTGTAGATATTTCCATGTTTATACAGATGACTGTGTAGGTATTTCCATGTGTATACAGATGGCGGTGTAGACATTTCCATGTTTATATAGATAGCGGTGTGGCTATTTCCGTGTTTATACAGATAGCGGTGCAGATATTTCCATCTTTATACAGATGGCTGTGTAGATATTTACATGTTTATACAGATGGCAGTGTAGTTATTTCCATGTTTATGCAGATAGTGGTGTAGATATTTCCAGGTTTATACAGATAACTGTGTAGTTATTTCCATGTTTATACAGATGGCGGTGAAGATATTTCCATGTTTACAGAGACAGCCATGTAGATATTTCCATGTTTATACAGATAGCGGTGTAGACATTTCCATGTTTATAGAGATAGCGGTGTAGATATTTCCATATTTATACAGATAGCGGTGTCACTATTTCAATGTTTATACAGATAGCGGTGGAGATATTTCCATGTTTATACAGATAGCGGTGGAGATATTTCCATGTTTATAGAGATAGCGGTGTAGATATTTCCGTGTTTATACAGATAGCTGTGTGGCTATTTCCATGTTTATACAGATAGCGTTGGAGATATTTCCATGTTTATACAGATAGCGGTGGAGATATTTCCATGTTTATACAGATAGCGGTGGAGATATTTCCATGTTTATAGTGATTGCAGTGTAGATATTTCCATGTTTATACAGATAGCTGTGTCTATTTCCATGTTTATACAGATAGCGTTGGAGATATTTCCATGTTTATACAGATAGCGGTGGAGATATTTCCATGTTTATACAGATAGCGGTGGAGATATTTCCATGTTTATAGAGATAGTAGTGTATATATTTTCATGTGTATACAGATAGCTGAGTGGCTATTTCCATGTTTATACAGATAGCGGTGTCGATATTTCCATGTTTATAGAGATGGATGTGTAGATATATACATATTTACACAGATGGCAGTGTAGATATTTCCATGTTTAGACAGATAATGGTGTAGGTATTTCCATGGTTATACAGATTGCGGTGTAGATATTTCCATGTTTATAGAGATAGCGGTGTAGATATTTCCATGTTAATACAGATGGCTGTGTATATATTTCCATGTGTATACAGATGGCAGTGTAGATATTTCCATGTTTATACAGATGGAGTTGTAGATATTTCCATGTTTATACAGATGACTGTGTAGATATTTCCATGTTTTTACAGATGGCGGTGTATATATTTCCGTGTTTATATAGATAGCGGTGTGCCTATTTCCATGTTTATACAGAAAGCGGTGTAGATATTTCCATGTTTATAGAGATGGCTGTGTAGATATTTACATGTTTATACAGATGGAGGTGTAGATATTTCCATGTTTATACAGATGGAGGTGTAGATATTTCCATGTTTATACAGATGACTGTGTAGATATTTCCATCTTTTTACAGATGGCGCTGTAGATATTTCCATGTTTATACAGATAGCAGTGTGGTATTTCTAGGTTTATACAGATGACTCTGTAGGTATTTCCATGTTTATACAGATGGCAGTGAAGATATTTCCATGTTTATAGAGACAGTCATGTAGATATTTCCATGTTTATACAGATAGCGGTGTAGACATTTCCATGTTTATAGAGATAGCGGTGTAGCTATTTCCATATTTATACAGATAGCGGTGTCACCATTTCCATGTTTATACAGATAGCAGTGGAGATATTTCCATGTTTATACAGATAGGGGTGGAGATATTTCCATGTTCATAGAGATAGCGGTGTAGAAATTTCCATGTTTATACAGATAGCTCTGTGGCTATTTCCATGTTTATACAGATAGCTTTGGAGATATTTCCATGTTTATACTGATGCCGGTGTAGATATTTCCATCTTTATGTAGATGTCGGTGCTGATATTTCCATGTTTATACAGATGGCGCTGTACATATTTCCATATTTATACAGATGACTGTGTAGCTATTTCCATTTTTATACAGATGGTGGTGAAGGTATTTCCATGTTTATACAGATAGCGGTGGAGATATTTCCATGTTTATATAGATAGCGGTGGTGATATTTCCATGTTTATAGAAATAGCGGTGTAGATATTTCCATGTTTATACAGTTAGCTTTGTGGCTATTTCCATGTTTTTACACATAGCGGTGTAGACATTTCCATGTTTATAGAGATAGCGGTGTAGATATTTCCATGTTTATACAGATAGCTGTGAGGCTGTTTCCATGTTTATACTGATAGCGTTGGAGATATTTCCATGTTTATACAGATGACGGTTTAGATATTTCCATGTTTATGCAGATGGCGGTGCAGATATTTCCATGTTTATACAGATAGCAGTGTACATATTTCAATATGTATACAGATGACTGTGTAGTTATTTCCATTTTTATACATATGGCGGTGTAGATATTTCTATGTTTATACAGATAGCGGTGGAGATATTTCCATGTTTATACAGATGACTGTGTAGATATTTTCATATTTTTACACATGTCGGTGTAGATATTTCCATGTTTATACAGATAGCGCTGTGGCTATTTCCATATTTATACAGATAGTAGTGTAGATATTTCCATGTTTATAGAGATGGCTGTGTAGATATTTCCATGTTTATACAGATGGCCGTGTAGATATTTCCATGTTTGCACAGACAGTGGTGTAGATATTTCCATGTTTATACAGATGATTGTGAAGGTATTTCCATGTTTATACAGATGGCGGTGTAGACATTTCCATGTTTCTACAGATGATTGTGAAGGTATTTCCATGTTTATACAGATGGCGGTGTAGACATTTCCATGTTTATACAGATAGCGTTGTGGCTATTTCCATGTTTATACAGATAGCGGTGCAGATATTTCCATGTTTATAGAGATGGCTGTGTAGATATTTACATGTTTATACAGATGGCAGTGTAGTTATTTCCATGTTTATGCAGATAGTGGTGTAGATATTTCCAGCTTTATACAGATGACTGTGTAGTTATTTCCATGTTTCTACAGATGGCGGTGAAGATATTTCCATGTTTATACAGACAGCCATGTAGTTATTTCCATGTTTATACAGATAGCGGTGTAGACATTTCCATGTTTATAGAGATAGCGGTGTAGATATTTCCATGTTTATATAGATAGCGGTGTGGCTATTTCCAAGTTTATACAGATAGCGGTGTAGATATTTCCATGTTTATAGAGATGGCTGTGTAGATATTTACATATTTATACAGATGGCAGTGTAGATAATTCCATGTTTAGACAGATAATGGTGTAGATATTTCCATGTTTATACAGATTGTGGTGTAGGTATTTCCATGTTTATAGAGATAGCGGTGTAGATATTTCCATGTTTATACAGATGGCTGTGTGGATATTTCCATGTGTATACAGATGGCAGTGTAGATATTTCCATGTTTATTCAGATGGAGGTGTAAATATTTCCATGTTTATACAGATGACTGTGTAGATATTTCCATGTTTTTACAGATGGTGGTGTAGATATTTCCATGTTTATACAGATAGCGGTGTGGCTATTTCCATGTTTATACAGATAGCAGTGTAGATATTTCCATGTTTATAGAGATGGCTGTGTAGATATTTACATGTTTATACAGATGGCAGTGTAGATATCTTCATGTTTATACAGATAGTGGTGTAGATATTTCCAGGTTTATACAGATGACTGTGTAGTTATATCCATATTTATACAGATGGCGTTGTAGATATTTCCATGTTTATACAGATAGCTGTGTGGCTATTTCCACGTTTATACAGATAGCGGTGGAGATATTTCCATGTTTATACAGATAGCGTTGGAGATATTTCCATGTTTATAGAGATAGCAGTGCATATATTTCTATGTTATCCATATATCTGTGTGGCTATTTCCATGTTTATACAGATAGCGTTGCAGATATTTCCATGTTTATACAGATGGCTGTGTAGATATTTACATATTCATACAGATGGCAATGTAGATATTTCCAAGTTTAGACAGATAATGGCGTAGATATTTCCATGTTTATACAGATTGCGGTGTAGGTATTTCCATGTTTATAGAGATAGCGGTGTAGATATTTCCATGTTTATAGAGATGGCAGTGTTGATATTTCCATGTGTATACAGATGGCAGTGTAGATATTTCCATGTTTATACAGATGGAGGTGTAGATATTTCCATGTTTATACAGATGACTGTGTAGATATTTCCATGTTTTTACAGATGGCGGTGTGGATATTTCCATGTTTATACAGATAGCGGTGTGTCTATTTCCATGTTTATACAGATAGCGATGTAGATATTTCCATGTTTATAGAGATGGCTGTGTAGATATTTACATGTTTATACAGATGTCAGTGTAGATATTTTCATGTTTATACAGATAGTTCTGTAGATATTTCCAGGATTATACAGATGACTGTGTAGATATTTCCATGTTTTTACAGATGGCGGTGAAGATATTTCCATGTTTATAGAGACAGCCATGTAGATAATTCCATGTTTATACAGATAGCGGTGTAGACATTTCCATGTTTATAGAGATAGCGGTGTAGATACTTCTATATTTATACAGATAGCGGTGTCACTATTTCCATGTTTATACAGATAGCGGTGGAGACATTTCCATGTTTATTCAGATAGCCGTGGAGTTATTTCCATGTTTATACAGATAGCGGTGTAGATATTTCCATGTTTATACAGATAGCTGTGTGGCTATTTCCATGTTTATACAGATAGCTTTGGAGATATTTCCATGTTTATACAGATGGTGGTGTTGATATTTCCATGTTCATGCAGATGTCGGTGCAGATATTTCCATGTATATGAAGATAGCGGTGTACATTTTTCCATATTTATACAGATGACTGTGTAGTTATTTCCATTTTTATACAGATGGCGGTGAAGATATTTCCATGTTTATACAGATAGCGGTGGAGATATTTCCATGTTTATACAGATGACTGTGTAGATATTTTCATATTTTTACACATGTCGGTGTAGATATTTCCATGTTTATACTGATAGCGGTGTGGTTATTTCCATGTTTATACATATAGAAGTGTAGATATTTCCATGTTTATACAGATGGCCGTGTAGATATTTCCATGTTTTTACAGACAGTGGTGTAGATATTTCCATGTTTATACAGATGACTGTGTAGGTATTTCCATGTTTATATAGATGGCGGTGTAGACATTTCCATGTTTATACAGATAGCGGTGTGGCTATTTCCATGTTTATACAGATAGCGGTGCAGATATTTCCATGTTTATAGAGATGGCTGTGCAGATATTTACATGTTTATACAGATGGCAGTGTAGTTATTTCCATGCTTATGCAGATAGTGGTGTAGATATTTCCAGGTTTATACAGTTGACTGTGAAGTTATTTCCATGTTTCTACAGATGGCGGTGAAGATATTTCCATGTTTAAAGAGACAGCCATGTAGATATTTCCATGTTTATACAGATAGCGGTGTAGACATTTCCATGTTTATAGAGATAGCGGTGTAGATATTTCCATATTCATACAGATAGCGGTGTCACTATTTCCATGTTTATACAGATAGCGGTGGAGATATTTCCATGTTTATTCAGATAGCGGTGGAGATATTTCCATGTTTATAGATATAGCGGTGTAGATATTTCCATGTTCATACAGATAGCTGTGTGGCTATTTACATGTTTATACAGATAGCGTTGGAGATATTTCCATGTTTATAGAGATAGCGGTGGGGATATTTCCATGTTTATACAGATAGCGGTGCAGATATTTCCATGTTTATAGAGATAGCAGTGTATATATTTCCATTTTTATACAGATAGCTGTGTGGCTATTTCCATGTTTATACAGATAGCGGTGTAGATATTTCCATGTTTATAGAGATGGCTGTGTAGATATTTACATATTTATACAGATGGCAGTGTAGATATTTCCATGTTTAGCAGATAATGGTGTAGATATTTCCATGTTTATACAGATTGTGTTGTAGATATTTCCATGTTTATAGAGATAGCGGTGTAGATATTTCCATGTTTATAGAGATGGCTGTGTAGATATTTACATGTTTATGCAGATGGCAGTGTAGATATTTTCATGTTTATACAGATAGTGGTGTAGATATTTCCAGGTTTATACAGATGACTGTGTAGTTATTTCCATGTTTATACAGATGGCGGTGAAGATATTTCCATGTTTTTAGAGACAGCCATGTAGATATTTCCATGTTTATACAGATAGCGTTGTAGACATTTCCATGTTTATAGAGATAGCGGTGTAGACACTTCCATGTTTATACAGATAGCTGTGTGGCTATTTCCATGTTTATACAGATAGCGTTGGAGATATTTCCATGTTTATACAGATGGCGGTGTAGATATTTCCATGTTCATGCAGATGTCGGTGCAGATATTTCCATGTTTATACAGATAGCGGTGTACATATTTCCATATTTATACAGATGACTGTGTCGTTATTTCCATTTTTATACACATGGCCGAGTAGATATTTCCATGTATATACAGATAGCGGTGGAGATATTTCCATGGTTATACAGATGTCTCTGTAGATATTTTCATATTTTTACACATGTCGGTGTAGATATTTCCATGTTTATACAGATAGTGGTGTGACTATTTCCATGTTTATACAGATATCAGTGTAGATATTTCCATGTTTATAGAGATGGCTGTGTAGATATTTCCATGTTTATACAGATATCAGTGTAGATATTTCCATGTTTGTACAGACAGTGGTGTAGATATTTCCATGTTTATACAGATGACTGTGTAGTTATTTCCATGTTTATACAGATGGCGGTGTACACATTTCCATGTTTATACAGATAGCGGTGGGGCTATTTCCATGTTTATAGAGATAGCGTTGTAGATATTTCCATTTTTATAGAGATGGCTGTGTAGATATTTACATGTTTATACAGATGGCAGTGTAGATATTTCCATGTTTATACAGATAGTGGTGTAGATATTTCCAGGTTTATACAGATGACTGTGTAGATATTTCCATGTTTATACAGATGGCGGTGTAGATATTTCCATGTTTATAGAGATAGCCATGTAGATATTTCCATGTTTATACAGATAGCGGTGTAGACATTTCCATGTTTATAGAGATAGCGGTGTAGATATTTCCATATTTATACAGATAGCGGTGTCACTATTTCCATGTTTATACAGATAGCGGTGTAGATATTTCCATGTTTATACAGATAGCGGTGGAGATATTTCCATGTTTATACAGATAGCGGTGCAGATATTTCCATGTTTATAGAGATAGCGGTGTAGATACTTCCATGTTTATATAGATAGCGGTGTGGCTATTTCCAAGTTTATACAGATAGCGGTGTAGATATTTCCATGTTTATAGAAATGGCTGTGTAGATATTTATATATATATACAGATGGCAGTGTAGATATTTCCATGTTTAGACAGATAATGGTGTAGATATTTCCATGTTTATACAGATTGTGATGTAGGTATTTCCATGTTTATAGAGATAGCGGTGTAGATATTTCCATGTTTATACAGATGGCGGTGAAGATTTTTCCATGTTTTTAGAGACAGCCATGTAGATATTTCCATGTTTATACAGATGGAGGTGTAAATATTTCCATGTTTATAGAGATAGCGGTGTAGATACTTCCATGTTTATACAGATAGCTGTGTGGCTATTTCCATGTTTATACAGATAGCGTTGGAGATATTTCCATGTTTATGCAGATGGCGGTGCAGATATTTCCATGTTTATACAGATAGCGGTGTACATATTTCCATATTTACACAGATGACTGTGTAGTTATTTCCATTTTTATACACATGGCGGAGTAGATATTTCCATGTTTATACAGATAGCGGTGGAGATATTTCCATGGTTATACAGATGACTCTGTAGATATTTTCATATTTTTACACATGTCGGTGTAGATATTTCCATGTTTATACAGATAGCGGTGTGACTATTTCCATGTTTATACAGATATCAGTGTAGATATTTCCATGTTTATGGAGATGGCTCTGTAGATATTTCCATGTTTATACAGGTATCAGTGTAGATATTTCCATGTTTGTACAGACAGTGGTGTAGATATTTCCATGTTTATACAGATGACTGTGTAGTTATTTCCATGTTTATACAGATGGCGGTGTACACATTTCCATGTTTATACAGATAACGGTGCGGCTATTTCCATGTTTATACAGATAGCATTGTAGATATTTCCATTTTTATAGAGATGGCTGTGAGGATATTTACATGTTTATACAGATGGCAGTGTAGATATTTCCATGTTTATACAGATAGTGGTGTAGATATTTCCAGGTTTATACAGATGACGGTGTAGGTATTTCCATGTTTATACAGATGGCGGTGTAGATATTTCCATGTTTATAGAGATAGCCATGTAGATATTTCCATGTTTGTACAGATAGCGGTGTAGACATTTCCATGTTTATAGAGATAGCGGTGTAGATATTTCCATATTTATACAGATAGCGGTGTCACTATTTCCATGTTTATACAGATAGCGGTGTAGATATTTCCATGTTTATACAGATAGCGGTGGAGATATTTCCATGTTTATACAGATAGCGGTGGAGATATTTCCATGTTTATAGAGATAGCGGTGTAGATATTTCCATGTTTATATAGATAGCGGTGTGGCTATTTCCAAGTTTATACAGATAGCGTTTTAGATATTTCCATGTTTATAGAGATGGCTGTGTAGATATTTACATATTTATACAGATGGCAGTGTAGATATTTCCATGTTTAGACAGATAATGGTGTAGACATTTCCATGTTTATACAGATTGTGGTGTAGGTTTTTCCATGTTTATAGAGATAGCGGTGTAGATATTTCCATGTTTATACAGATGGCTGTGTGGATATTTGCATGTGTATACAGATGGCAGTGTAGATATTTCCATGTTTATACAGATGGAGGTGTAAATATTTCCATGTTTATACAGATGACTGTGTAGATATTTCCATGTTTTTACAGATGGCGGTGTAGATATTTCCATGTTTATACAGATAGCGGTGTGTCTATTTCCATGTTTATACAGATAGCGGTGTAGATATTTCCATGTTTATAGAGATGGCTGTGTAGATATTTACATGTTTATACAGATGGCAGTGTAGATATTTTCATGTTTATACAGATAGTGGTGTAGGTATTTCCAGGTTTATACAGATGACTGTGTAGTTATTTCCATGTTTATACAGATGGCGGTGTAGATACTTCCATGTTTATACAGATAGCGGTTTGGCTATTTCCATGTTTATACAGATAGCGGTGGAGATATTTCCATGTTTATAGAGATAGCGGTGTAGATATTTCCATGTTTATACAGATAGCTGTGTGGTTATTTCCATGTTTATACACAAAGCGTTGGAGTTATTTCCATGTTTATACAGATAGCGGTGGAGATATTTCCATGTTTATACAGATACCGTTGGAGGTATTTCCATGTTTATAGAGATAGCAGTGCATATATTTCCATGTTTTCCAGATATCTGTGTGGCTATTTCCATGTTTATACAGATAGCGTTGTAGATATTTCCATGTTAATACAGATGGCTGTGTAGATATTTACATATTTATACAGATGGCAGTGTAGATATTTCCATGTTTAGACAGATAATGGCGTAGATATTTCCATGTTTATACAGATTGCGGTGTAGGTATATCCATGTTTATAGAGATAGCGGTGTAGATGTTTCCATGTTTATACAGATGGCAGTGTAGATATTTCCATGTTTATACAGATGGCGGTGAACACATTTCCATGTTTATACAGATAACGGTGCGGCTATTTCCATGTTTATACAGATAGCGTTGTAGATATTTCCATTTTTATAGAGATGGGTGTGTAGATATTTACATGTTTATACAGACGGCAGTGTAGATATTTCCATGTTTATACAGATAGTGGTCTAGATATTTCCAGGTTTATACAGATGACTGTGTAGGTATTTCCATGTTTATACAGATGGCGGTGTAGATATTTCCATGTTTATAGAGATAGCCATGTAGATATTTCCATGTTTATACAGATAGCGGTGTAGAAATTTCCATGTTTATAGAGATAGCGGTGTAGATATTTCCATATTTATGGAGATCGCGGTGTCACTATTTCCGTGTTTATACAGATAGCGGTGTAGATATTTCCATGTTTATACAGATAGAGGTGGAGATATTTCCATGTTTATACAGATAGCGGTGGAGATCTTTCCATGTTTACAGAGATAGCGGTGTAGATATTTCCATGTTTATATAGATAGCGGTGTGTCTATTTCCAAGTTTATACAGATAGCGGTGTAGATATTTCCATGTTTATAGAGATGGCTGTGTAGATATTTACATATTTATACAGATGGCAGTGTAGATATTTCCATGTTTAGACAGATAATGGTGTAGATATTTCCATGTTTATACAGATTGTGGTGTAGGAATTTCCATGTTTATAGAGATAGCGGTGTAGATATTTCCATGTTTATACAGATGGCTGTGTGGATATTTCCATGTGCATTCAGATGGCAGTGTAGATATTTCCATGTTTATACAGATGGAGGTGTAAATATTTCCATGTTTATACAGATGACTGTGTAGGTATTTCCATGTTTTTACAGATGGCGGTGTAGATATTTCCATGTTTATACAGATAGCGGTGTGGCTATTTCCATGTATATACAGATAGCGGTGTAGATATTTCCATGTTTATAGAGATGGCTGTGTAGGTATTTACATGTTTATACAGATGGCAGTGTAGATATCTTCATGTTTATACAGATAGTGGTGTAGATATTTCCAGGTTTATACAGATGACTGTGTAGTTATTTCCATGTTTATACAGATGGCGGTGTAGATATTTCCATGTTTATACAGATAGCTGTGTGGCTATTTCCATGTTTATACAGATAGCGTTGGAGATATTTCCATGTTTATACAGATAGCGTTGGAGATATTTCCATGTTTATACAGATAGCGTTGGAGATATTTCCATGTTTATAGAGATAGCAGTGCATATATTTCCATGTTTTCCAGATATCTGTGTGGCTATTTCCATGTTTATACAGATAGCGTTGTAGATATTTCCATGTTGATACAGATGGCTCTGTAGATGTTTACATATTTATACAGATGGCAATGTAGATATTTCCATGTTTAGACAGATAATGACGTAGATATTTCCATGTTTATACAGATTGCGGTGTAGGTTTTTCCATGTTTATAGAGATAGCGGTGTAGATATTTCCATGTTTATACAGATGGCAGTGTAGATATTTCCATGTGTATACAGATGGCAGTGTAGATATTTCCATGTTTATACAGACGGAGGTGTAGATATTTCCATGTTTATACAGATGACTGTGTAGATATTTCCATGTTTTTACAGATGGCGGTGAGGATATTTCCATGTTTATACAGATAGCGGTGTGTCTATTTCCATGTTTATACAGATAGCGGTGTAGATATTTCCATGTTTATAGAGATGGCTGTGTAGATATTTACATGTTTATACAGATGGCAGTGTAGATATTTTCATGTTTATACAGATAGTTGTGTAGATATTTCCAGGATTATACAGATGACTGTGTAGTTATTTCCATGTTTTTACAGATGGCGGTGAAGATATTTCCATGTTTATAGAGACAGCCATGAAGATATTTCCATGTTCATACAGATAGCGGTGTAGACATTTCCATGTTTATAGAGATAGCGGTGTAGATACTTCTATATTTATACAGATAGCGGTGTCACTATTTCCATGTTTATACAGATAGCGGTGGAGATATTTTCATGTTTATACAGATAGCCGTGGAGTTATTTCCATGTTTATAGAGATACCGGTGTAGATATTTCCATGTTTATACAGATAGCTGTGTGGCTATTTCCATGTTTATACAGATAGCTTTGGAGATATTTCCATGTTTATACAGATGGTGGTGTTGATATTTCCATGTTCATGCAGATGTCGGTGCAGATATTTCCATGTTTATACAGATAGCGTTGTACATATTTCCATATTTATACAGATGACTGTGTAGTTATTTCCATTTTTATACAGATGGCGGTGAAGATATTTCCATGTTTATACAGATAGCGGTGGAGATATTTCCATGTTAATACAGATGACTGTGTAGATATTTTCATATTTTTACACATGTCGGTGTAGATATTTCCATGTTTATACTGATAGCGGTGTGGTTATTTCCATGTTTATACATATAGCAGTGTAGATATTTCCATGTTTATACAGATGGCCGTGTAGATATTTCCATGTTTGTACAGACAGTGGTGTAGATATTTCCATGTTTACACAGATGACTGTGTAGGTATTTCCATGTTTATATAGATGACGGTGTAGACATTTCCATGTGTATACAGATAGCGGTGTGGCTATTTCCATGTTTATACAGATAGCGGTGCAGATATTTCCATGTCTATAGAGATGGCTGTGCAGATATTTACATGTTTATACAGATGGCAGTGTAGTTATTTCCATGCTTATGCAGATAGTGGTGTAGATATTTCCAGGTTTATACAGATGACTGTGTAGGTATTTCCATGTTTATATAGATGGCGGTGTAGATATTTCCATGTTTATAGAGACAGCCATGTAGATATTTCCATGTTTATACAGATAGCGGTGTAGACATTTCAATGTTTATAGAGATAGCCGTGTAGATATTTCCATATTCATACAGATAGCGGTGTCACTATTTCCATGTTTATACAGATAGCGGTGGAGATATTTCCATGTTTATACAGATAGCGGTGGAGATATTTCCATGTTTATAGAGATAGCGGTGTAGATATTTCCATGTTTGTACAGACAGTGGTGTAGATATTTCCATGTTTATACAGATGACTGTGTAGTTATTTCCATGTTTATACAGATGGCGGTGTACACATTTCCATGTTTATACAGATAGCGGTGGGGCTATTTCCATGTTTATAGAGATAGCGTTGTAGATATTTCCATTTTTATAGAGATGGCTGTGTAGATATTTACATGTTTATACAGATGGCAGTGTAGATATTTCCATGTTTATACAGATAGTGGTGTAGATATTTCCAGGTTTATACAGATGACTGTGTAGGTATTTCCATGTTTATATAGATGGCGGTGTAGATATTTCCATGTTTATAGAGATAGCCATGTAGATATTTCCATGTTTATACAGATAGCGGTGTTGACATTTCCATGTTTATAGAGATAGCGGTGTATATATTTCCATATTTATACAGATAGCGGTGTCACTATTTCCATGTTTATACAGATAGCGGTGTAGATATTTCCATGTTTATACAGATAGCGGTGGAGATATTTCCATGTTTATACAGATAGCGGTGGAGATATTTCCATGTTTATAGAGATAGCGGTGTAGATACTTCCATGTTTATATCGATAGCGGTGTGGCTATTTCCAAGTTTATACAGATAGCGGTGTAGATATTTCCATGTTTATAGAGATGGCTGTGTAGATATTTATATATATATATACAGATGGCAGTGTAGATATTTCCATGTTTAGACAGATAATGGTGTAGATATTTCCATGTTTATACAGATTGTGTTGTAGGTATTTCCATGTTTATAGAGATAGCGGTGTAGATATTTCCATGTTTATACAGATGGCGGTGAAGATTTTTCCATGTTTTTAGAGACAGCCATGTAGATATTTCCATGTTTATACAGATGGAGGTGTAAATATTTCCATGTTTATACAGATAGCGGTGTAGATACTTCCATGTTTATACAGATAGCTGTGTGGCTATTTCCATGTTTATACAGATAGCGTTGGAGATATTTCCATGTTTATACAGATGGCGGTGTAGATATTTCCATGTTTATGCAGATGGCGGTGCAGATATTTCCATGTTTATACAGATAGCGGTGTACATATTTCCATATTTACACAGATGACTGTGTAGATATTTCCATATTTATACACATGGCGGAGTAGATATTTCCATGTTTATACAGATAGCGGTGGAGATATTTCCATGGTTATACAGATGACTCTGTAGATATTTTCATATTTTTACACATGTCGGTGTAGATATTTCCATGTTTATACAGATAGCGGTGTGGCTATTTCCATGTTTATACAGATATCAGTGTAGATATTTCCATGTTTATGGAGATGACTCTGTAGATATTTCCATGTTTATACAGATATCAGTGTAGATATTTCCATGTTTGTACAGACAGTGGTGTAGATATTTCCATGTTTATACAGATGACTGTGTAGTTATTTCCATGATTATACAGATGGCGGTGTACACATTTCCATGTTTATACAGATAGCAGTGCGGCTATTTCCATGTTTATACAGATAGCGTTGTAGATATTTCCATTTTTATAGAGATGGCTGTGAGGATATTTACATGTTTATACAGATGGCAGTGTAGATATTTCCATGTTTATACAGATAGTGGTGTAGATATTTCCAGGTTTATACAGATGACGGTGTAGGTATTTCCATGTTTATACAGATGGCGGTGTAGATATTTCCATGTTTATAGAGATAGCCATGTAGATATTTCCATGTTTGTACAGATAGCGGTGTAGACATTTCCATGTTTATAGAGATAGCGGTGTAGATATTTCCATATTTATACAGATAGCGGTGTCACTATTTCCATGTTTATACAGATAGCGGTGTAGATATTTCCATGTTTATACAGATAGCGGTGGATATATTTCCATGTTTATACAGATAGCGGTGGAGATATTTCCATGTTTATAGAGATAGCGGTGTAGATATTTCCATGTTTATATAGATAGCGGTGTGGCTATTTCCAAGTTTAAACAGATAGCGGTTTAGATATTTCCATGTTTATTGAGATGGCTGTGTAGATATTTACATATTTATACAGATGGCAGTGTAGATATTTCCATGTTTAGACAGATAATGGTGTAGACATTTCCATGTTTATACAGATTGTGGTGTAGGTATTTCCATGTTTATAGAGATAGCGGTGTAGATATTTCCATGTTTATACAGATGGCTGTGTGGATATTTGCATGTGTATACAGATGGCAGTGTAGATATTTCCATGTTTAAACATATGGAGGTGTAAATATTTCCATGTTTATACAGATGACTGTGTAGATATTTCCATGTTTTTACAGATGGCGGTGTAGATATTTCCATGTTTATACACATAGCGGTGTGGCTATTTCCATGTTTATACAGATAGCGGTGTAGATATTTCCATGTTTATAGAGATGGCTGTGTAGATATTTACATGTTTATACAGATGGCAGTGTAGATATTTTCATGTTTATACAGATAGTGGTGTAGATATTTCCAGGTTTATACAGATGACTGTGTAGTTATTTCCATGTTTATACAGATGGCGGTGTAGATATTTCCATGTTTATACAGATAGCGGTGTGGCTATTTCCATGTTTATACAGATAGCGGTGGAGATATTTCCATGTTTATAGAGATAGCGGTGTAGATATTTCCATGTTTATACAGATAGCTGTGTGGCTATTTCCATGTTTATACAGAAAGCGTTGGAGTTATTTCCATGTTTATACAGATAGCGGTGGATATATTTCCATGTTTATACAGATACCGTTGGAGGTATTTCCATGTTTATAGAGATAGCAGTGCATATATTTCCATGATTTCCAGATATCTGTGTGGCTATTTCCATGTTTATACAGATAGCGTTGTAGATATTTCCATGTTAATACAGATGGCTGTGTAGATATTTACATATTTATACAGATGGCAGTGTAGATATTTCCATGTTTAGACAGATAATGGCGTAGATATTTCCATGTTTATACAGATTGCGGTGTAGGTATTTCCATGTTTATAGAGATAGCGGTTTAGATATTTCCATGTTTATACAGATGGCTGTGTGGATATTTCCATGTGCATTCAGATGGCAGTGTAGATATTTCCATGTTTATACAGATGGAGGTGTAAATATTTCCATGTTTATACAGATGACTGTGTAGGTGTTTCCATGTTTTTACAGATGGCGGTGTAGATATTTCCATGTTTATACAGATAGCGGTGTGGCTATTTCCATGTATATACAGATAGCGGTGTAGATATTTCCATGTTTATAGAGATGGCTGTGTAGATATTTACATGTTTATACAGATGGCAGTGTAGATATCTTCATGTTTATACAGAAAGTGGTGTAGATATTTCCAGGTTTATACAGATGACTGTGTAGTTATTTCCATGTTTATACAGATGGCGGTGTAGATATTTCCATGTTTATACAGATAGCTGTGTGGCTATTTCCATGTTTATATAGATAGCGTTGGAGATATTTCCATGTTTATACAGATAGCGGTGGAGATATTTCCATGTTTATACAGATAGCGTTGGAGATATTTCCATGTTTATAGAGATAGCAGTGCATCTATTTCCATGTTTTCCAGATATGTGTGTGGCTATTTCCATGTTTATACAGACAGCGTTGTAGATATTTCCATGTTTATACAGATGGCAGTGTAGATATTTCCATGTGTATACAGATGGCAGTGTAGATATTTCCATGTTTATACAGATGGAGGTGTAGATATTTCCATGTTTATACAGATGACTGTGTAGATATTTCCATGTTTTTACAGATGGCGGTGAGGATATTTCCATGTTTATACAGATAGCGGTGTGTCTATTTCCATGTTTATACAGATAGCGGTGTAGATATTTCCATGTTTATAGAGATGGCTGTGTAGATATTTACATGTTTATACAGATGGCAGTGTAGATATTTTCATGTTTATACAGATAGTTGTGTAGATATTTCCAGGATTATACAGATGACTGTGTAGTTATTTCCATGTTTTTACAGATGGCGGTGAAGATATTCCATGTTTATAGAGACAGCCATGTAGATATTTCCATGTTCATACAGATAGCGGTGTAGACATTTCCATGTTTATAGAGATAGCGGTGTAGATAGTTCTATATTTATACAGATAGCGGTGTCACTATTTCCATGTTTATACAGATAGCGGTGGAGATATTTCCATGTTTATACAGATGACTGTGCAGATATTTTCATATTTTTACACATGTCGGTGTAGATATTTCCAGGTTTATACTGATAGCGGTGTGGTTATTTCCATGTTTATACATATAGCAGTGTAGATATTTCCATGTTTATACAGATGGCCGTGTAGATATTTCCATGTTTGTACAGACAGTGGTGTAGATATTTCCATGTTTATACAGATGACTGTGTAGGTATTTCCATGTTTATATAGATGGCGGTGTAGACATTTCCACGTTTATACAGATAGCGGTGTGGCTATTTCCATGTTTATACAGATAGCGGTGCAGATATTTCCATGTTTATAGAGATGGCTGTGCAGATATTTACATGTTTATACAGATGGCAGTGTAGTTATTTCCATGCTTATGCAGATAGTGGTGTAGATATTTCCAGGTTTATACAGTTGACTGTGTAGTTATTTCCATGTTTCTACCGATGGCGGTAAAGATATTTCCATGTTTATACAGATAGCGGTGGAGATATTTCAATGTTTATACAGATAGCGGTGGAGATATTTCCATGTTTATAGAGATAGCGGTGTAGATATTTCCATGTTCATACAGATAGCTTTGTGGCTATTTCCATGTTTATACAGATAGCGTTGGAGATATTTCCATGTTTATAGAGATAGCAGTGGGGATATTTCCATGTTTATACATATAGCGGTGCAGATATTTCCATGTTTATAGAGATAGCAGAGTATATATTTCCATTTTTATACAGATAGCTGTGTGGCTATTTCCATGTTTATACAGATAGCAGTGTAGATATTTCCATGTTTATAGAGATGGCTGTGTAGATATTTACATGTTTATACAGATGGCAGTGTAGATATTTTCATGTTTATACAGATAGTGGTGTAGATATTTCCAGGTTTATACAGATGACTGTGTAGTTATTTCCATGTTTATACACATGGCGGTGAAGATATTTCCATGTTTTTAGAGACAGCCATGTAGATATTTCCTTGCTTATACAGATAGCGGTGTAGACATTTCCATGTTTATAGAGATAGCGGTTTAGATACTTCCATGTTTATACAGATAGCTGTGTGGCTATTTCCATGTTTATACAGATAGCGTTGGAGGTATTTCCATGTTTATACAGATGGCGGTGTAGATATTTCCATGTTTATGCAGATGGCGGTGCAGATATTTCCATGTTTATACAGATCGCGGTGTACATATTTCCATATTTATACAGATGACTGTGTAGTTATTTCCATTTTTATACACATGGCGGAGTAGATATTTCCATGTTTATACAGATAGCTGTGGAGATATTTCCATGGTTATACAGATGTCTCTGTAGATATTTTCATATTTTTACACATGTCGGTGTAGATATTTCCATGTTTATACAGATAGCGGTGTGGCTATTTCCATGTTTATACAGATATTAGTGTAGATATTTCCATGTTTATAGAGATGGCTGTGTAGATATTTCCATGTTTATACAGATATCAGTGTAGATATTTCCATGTTTGTACAGACAGTGGTGTAGATATTTCCATGTTTATACAGATGACTGTGTAGTTATTTCCATGTTTATACAGATGGCGGTGTACACATTTTCATGTTTATACAGATAGCGGTGCGGCTATTTCCATGTTTATAGAGATAGCGTTGTAGATATTTCCATTTTTATAGAGATGGCTGTGTAGATATTTACATGTTTATACAGATGGCAGTGTAGATATTTCCATGTTTATACAGATAGTGGTGTAGATATTTCCAGGTTTATACAGATGACTGTGTAGGTATTTCCATGTTTATACAGATGGCGGTGTAGATATTTCCATGTTTATAGAGATAGCCATGTAGATATTTCCATGTTTATACAGATAGCGGTGTAGACATTTCCATGTTTATAGAGATAGCGTTGTAGATATTTCCATATTTATACAGAGTGCGGTGTCACTATTTCCATGTTTATACAGATAGCGGTGTAGATATTTCCATGTTTATAGAGATGGCTGTGTAGATATTTATATATATATACAGATGGCAGTGTAGATATTTCCATGTTTAGACAGATAATGGTGTAGATATTTCCATGTTTATACAGATTGTGGTGTAGGTATTTCCATGTTTATAGAGATAGCGGTGTAGATATTTCCATGTTTATACAGATGGCGGTGAAGATATTTCCATGTTTTTAGAGACAGCCATGTAGATATTTCCATGTTTATACAGATGGAGGTGTAAATATTTCCATGTTTATACAGATGACTGTGTAGATATTTCCATGTTTTTACAGATGGCGGTGTAGTTATTTCCATGTTTATACAGATAGCGGTGTGTCTATTTCCATGTTTATACAGATAGCGGTGTAGATATTTCCATGTTTATAGAGATGGCTGTGTAGATATGTACATGTTTATGCAGATGGCAGTGTAGATATTTTCATGTTTATACAGATAGTGGTGTAGATATTTCCAGGATTATACAGATGACTGTGTAGTTATTTCCATGTTTTTACAGATGGCGGTGAAGATATTTCCATGTTTATAGAGACAGCCATGTAGATATTTCCATGTTTATACAGATAGCGGTGTAGACATTTCCATGTTTATAGAGACAGCGGTGTAGATACTTCCATATTTATACAGATAGCGGTGTCACTATTTCCATGTTTATACAGATAGCGGTGGAGATATTTCCATGTTTATACAGATAGCGGTGGAGATATTTCCATGTTTATACAGATAGCGGTGTAGATATTTCCATGTTTATACAGATAGCTGTGTGGCTATTTCCATGTTTATACAGATAGCTTTGGAGATATTTCCATGTTTATACAGATGGCGGTGTAGATATTTCCATGTTTATGCAGATGGCGGTGAAGATATTTCCATGTTTATGCAGATGGCGGTGCAGATATTTCCATGTTTATACAGATAGCGGTGTACATATTTCCATATTTATACAGATGACTGAGTAGTTATTTCCATTTTTATACAGATGGTGGTGAAGATATTTCCATGTTTATACAGATAGCGGTGGAGATATTTCCATGTTTATACAGATGACTGTAGATATTTTCATATTTTTACACATGTCGTTTTAGATATTTCCATGTTTATACAGATAGCGGTGTGGTTATTTCCATGTTTATACATATAGCAGTGTAGATATTTCCATGTTTATAGAGATGGCTGTGTAGATATTTCCATGTTTATACAGATGGTAGTGTAGATATTTCCATGTTTGTACAGACAGTGGTGTAGTTATTTCCATGTTTATGCAGATGACTGTGTAGGTATTTCCATGTTTATAGAGATAGCGGTGTAGATATTTCCATGTGTACACATATAGCTCTGTGGCTATTTCCATGTTTATACAGAGAGCGGTGGAGATACGTCCATGTTTATACAGATAGCGGTGGAGGTATTTCCATGTTTATACAGATAGCGGTGGAGATATTTCCATGTTTATAGAGATTGCACTGCATATATTTCCATGTTTTCCAGATATCTGTGTGGCTATTTCCATGTTTATACAGATAGCGGTGTAGATATTTCCTTGTTTATAGAGATGGCTGTGTAGATATTTACATATTTATACAGATGGCAGTGTAGATATTTCCATGTTTAGACAGATAATGGCGTAGATATTTCCATGTTTATACAGATTGTGGTGTAGGTATTTCCATGTTTATAGAGATAGCGGTGTAGATATTTCCATGTTTATACAGATGGCGGTGTAGATATTTCCATGTGTATACAGATGGCAGTGAAGATATTTCCATATTTATACAGATGGAGGTGTAGATATTTCCATGTTTATACAGATTGCGGTGTAGGAATTTCCATGTTTATAGAGATAGCGGTGTAGATATTTCCATGTTTATACAGATGGCAGTGTAGATATTTCCATGTGTATACAGATGGCAGTGTAGATATTTGCATGTTTATACAGATGGCGGTGTAGATATTTCCATGTTTATACAGATACCGGTGTGGCTATTTCCATGTTTATACAGATAGCGGTGTAGATATTTCCATGTTTATAGAGATGGCTGTGTAGATATTTACATGTTTATACAGATGGCAGTGAAGATATTTTCATGTTTATACAGATAGTGGTGTAGATATTTCCAGGTTTATACAGATGACTGTGTAGTTATTTCCATTTTTATACAGATGGCGGTGTAGATATTTCCATGTTTATACAGATAGCGGTGTGGCAATTTCCATGTTTATACAGATAGCGGTGGAGATATTTCCATGTTTATTGAGATAGCGGTGTAGATATTTCCATGTTTATACAGATAGCTGTGTGGCTATTTCCATGTTTATACAGGAAGCGTTGGAGATATTTCCATGTTTTACAGATAGCGGTGGAGGTATTTCCATGTTTATACAGATAGCGTTGGAGATATTTCCATGTTTATAGAGATAGCAGTGCATATATTTCCATGTTTTCCAGATATCTGTGTGGCTATTTCCATGTTTATACAGATAGCGTTGTAGATATTTCCATGTTTATACAGATGGCTGTGTAGATATTTACATATTTATACAGATGTCAGTGTAGGTATTTCCATGTTTAGACAGATAATGGTGTAGATATTTCCATGTTTATACAGATTGCGGTGTAGGTATTTCCATGTTTATAGAGATAGCGGTGTAGATATTTCCATGTTTATTCAGATGGCAGTGTAGATATTTCCATGTGTATACAGATGGCAGTGTAGATATTTCCATGTTTATACAGATGGAGGTGTAGATATTTCCGTGTTTATACAGATGACTGTGTAGATATTTCCATGTTTTTACAGATGGCGGTGTAGATATTTCCATGTTTATACAGATAGCAGTGTGTCTATTTCCCTGTTTATACAGATAGCGGTGTAGATATTTCCATGTTTATAGAGATGGCTGTGTAGATATTTACATGTTTATACAGATGGCAGTGTAGATATTTTCATGTTTATACAGATAGTGGTGCAGATATTTCCAGGATTATACAGATGACTGTGTAGTTATTTCCATGTTTTTACAGATGGCGGTGAAAATATTTCCATGTTTATGGAGACAGCCATGTAGATATTTCCATGTTTATACAGATAGCGGTGTAGACATTTCCATGTTTATAGAGATAGCGGTGGAGATATTTCCATGTTTATACAGATAGCGGTGGAGATATTTCCATGTTTATACAGATAGCGGTGTAGATATTTCCATCTTTATACAGATAGCTGTGGCTATTTCCATGTTTATACAGATAGCTTTGGAGATATTTCCATGTTTATACAGATGGTGGTGTAGATATTTCCTTCTTTATGCAGATGACGGTGCAGATATTTCCATGTTTATACAGATAGCGGTGTACATATTTCCATATTTATACAGATGACTGTGTAGTTATTTCCATTTTTATACAGATGGTGGTGAAGATTTTTCCATGTTTATACAGATAGCGGTGGAGATATTTCCATGTTTATACAGATGACTGTGTAGATATTTTCATATTTTTACACATGTCGGTGTATATATTTCCATGTTTATACAGATAGCGGTGTGGCTATTTCCATGTTTATACATATAGCAGTGTAGATATTTCCATGTTTATAGAGATGGCTGTGTAGATATTTCCATGTTTATAGAGATGGCAGTGTAGATATTTCCATGTTTCTACAGACAGTGGTGTAGGTATTTCCATGTTTATACAGATGGCTGTGTAGATATTTACATATTTATACAGATGGCAGTGTAGATATTTCCATGTTTAGACAGATAATGGCGTAGATATTTCCATGTTTATACAGATTGCGGTGTAGGTATTTCCATGTTTATAGAGATAGCGGTGTAGATATTTCCATGTTTATACAGATGGCGGTGTAGATATTTCCATGTGTATACAGATGGCAGTGTAGATATTTCCATATTTATACAGATGGAGGTGAAGATATTTCCATGTTTATACAGATTGCAGTGTAGGAATTTCCATGTTTATAGAGATAGCGGTGTAGATATTTCCATGTTTATACAGATGGCAGTGTAGATATTTCCATGTGTATACAGATGGCAGTGTAGATATTTGCATGTTTATACAGATGGCGGTGTAGATATTTCCATGTTTATACAGATACCGGTGTGGCTATTTCCATGTTTATACAGATAGCGGTGTAGATATTTCCATGTTTATAGAGATGGCTGTGTAGATATTTCATGTTTATACAGATGGCAGTGTAGATATTTTCATGTTTATACAGATAGTGGTGTAGACATTTCCAGGTTTATACAGATGACTGTGTGGTTATTTCCATGTTTATACAAATGGCGGTGTAGATATTTCCATGTTTATACAGATAGCGGTGTGGCAATTTCAATGTTTATACAGATAACGGTGGAGATATTTCCATGTTTATTGAGATAGCGGTGTAGATATTTCCATGTTTATACAGACAGCTGTGTGGCTATTTCCATGTTTATACAGAAAGCGTTGGAGATATTTCCATGTTTATACAGATAGCGGTGGAGATATTTCCATGTTTATACAGATAGCGTTGGAGATATTTCCATGTTTAGAGAGATAGCAGTGCATATATTTCCATGTTTTCCAGATATCTGTGTGGCTATTTCCATGTTTATACAGATAGCGTTGTAGATATTTCCATGTTTATACAGATGGCTGTGTAGATATTTACATATTTATACAGATGGCAGTGTAGGTATTTCCATGTTTAGACAGATAACGGTGTAGATATTTCCATGTTTATACAGATTGCGGTGTAGGTATTTCCATGTTTATAGAGATAGCGGTGTAGATATTTCCATGTTTATTCAGATGGCAGTGTAGATATTACCATGTGTATACAGATGGCAGTGTAGATATTTCCATGTTTATACAGATGGAGGTGTAGATATTTCCGTGTTTATACAGATGACTGTGTAGATATTTCCATGTTTTTACAGATGGCGGTGTAGATATTTCCATGTTTATACAGATAGCAGTGTGTCTATTTCCATGTTTATACAGATAGCGGTGTAGATATTTCCATGTTTATAGAGATGGCTGTGTAGATATTTACATGTTTATACAGATGGCAGTGTAGATATTTTCATGTTTATACAGATAGTGGTGTAGATATTTCCAGGATTATACAGATGACTGTGTAGTTATTTCCATGTTTTTACAGATGGCGGTGAAGATATTTCCATGTTCATGGAGACAGCCATGTAGATATTTCCATGTTTATACAGATAGCGGTGTAGGCATTTCCATGTTTATAGAGATAGCGGTGTAGATACTTCCATATTTATACAGATAGAGGTGTCACTATTTCCATGTTTATACAGATAGCGGTGGAGATATTTCCATGTTTATACAGATAGCGGTGGAGATATTTCCATGTTTATACAGATAGCGGTGTAGATATTTCCATGTTTATACAGATAGCTGTGGCTATTTCCACGTTAATACAGATAGCTTTGGAGATATTTCCATGTTTATATAGATGGCGCTGTAGATATTTCCATCTTTATGCAGATGGCGGTGCAGATATTTCCATGTTTATACAGATAGCGGTGTACATATTTCCATATTTATACAGATGACTGTGTAGTTATTTCCATTTTTATACAGATGGTGGTGAAGATATTTCCATGTTTATACAGACAGCGGTGGAGATATTTCCATGTTTATACAGATGACTGTGTAGATATTTTCATATTTTTACACATGTCGGTGTATATATTTCCATGTTTATTCAGATAGCGGTGTGGCTATTTCCATGTTTATACATATAGCAGTGTAGATATTTCCATGTTTATAGAGATGGCTGTGTAGATATTTCCATGTTTATACAGACGGCAGTGTAGATATTTCCATGTTTCTACAGACAGTGGTGTAGGTATTTCCATGTTTATACAGATGACTGTGTGGGTATTTCCATGTTTATAGAGATAGCGGTGTAGATATTTCCATGTGTATACAGATAGCTGTGTGGCTATTTCCATGTTTATACAGATAGCGGTGGAGATGTTTCCATGTTAATATAGATAGCGGCAGAGATATTTCCATGTTTATACAGATAGCGGTGGAGATATTTCCATGTTTATAGAGATAGCAGTGCATATATTTCCATGTTTTCCAGATAGCTGTGTGGCTATTTCCATGTTTATACAGACATCGGTGTAGATATTTCCATTTTTATACAGATGGCTGTGTAGATATTTACATATTTATACAGATGGCAGTGTAGGTATTTCCATGTTTAGACAGATAATGGCGTAGATATTTCCATCTTTATACAGATTGCGGTGTAGGTATTTCCATGTTTATAGAGATAGCGGTGTAGATATTTCCATCTTTATACAGATGGCGGTGTAGATATTTCCATGTGTATACAGATGGCAGTGTAGATATTTCCAAGTTTATACAGATGGAGGTGTAGATATTTCCATGTTTATACCGATTGCGGTGTAGGAATTTCCATGTTTATAGAGATAGCGGTGTAGATATTTCCATGTTTATACAGATGGCAGTGTAGATATTTCCATGTGTATACAGATGGCAGTGTAGATATGTGCATGTTTTTTCAGATGGCGGTGTAGATATTTCCATGTTTATACAGATAGCGGTGTGGCTATTTCCATGTTTATACAGATAGCGGTGGAGATATTTCCATGTTTACAGAGATGGCTGTGTAGATATTTACATGTTTATACAGATGGCAGTGTAGATATTTTCATGTTTATACAGATAGTGGTGTAGATATTTCCAGGTTTATACAGATGACTGTGTAGTTATTTCCATGTTTATACAGATAGCTGTGTGGCTATTTCCATGTTTATACAGATAGCGTTGGAGATATTTCCATGTTTATACAGATAGCGGTGGAGATATTTCCATGTTTAGACAGATAGCGTTGGAGATATTTCCATGTTTATAGAGATAGCAGTGCATATATTTCCATGTTTTCCAGATATCTGTGTGCCTATTTCCATGTTTATACAGATAGCGTTGTAGATATTTCCATGTTTATACAGATGGCTGTGTAGATATTTACATATTTATACAGATGTCAGTGTAGATATTTCCATGTTTTTACAGATGGCGGTGTAGATATTTCCATGTTTATACAGACAGCGGTGTGTCTATTTCCATGTTTATACAGATAGCGGTGTAGATATTTCCATGTTTATATAGATGGAGGTGTAGATATTTCCATGTTTATACAGATGACTGTGTAGATATTTCCATGTTTTTACAGATGGCGGTGTAGATATTTCCATGTTTATACAGATAGCGGTGTGTCTATATCCATGTTTATACAGATTGCGGTGTAGATATTTCCATGTTCATAGAGATGGCTGTGTAGATATTTACATGTTTATACAGATGGCAGTGTAGATATTTTCATGTTTATACAGATAGTGGTGTAGATATTTCCAGGATTATACAGATGACTGTGTAGTTATTTCCATGTTTTTACAGATGGCAGAGAAGTTATTTACATATTTATAGAGACAGCCATGTAGATATTTCCATGTTTATACAGATAGCGGTGTAGACATTTCCATGTTTATAGAGATAGAGGTGTAGATACTTCCATATTTATACAGATAGCGGTGTCACTATTTCCATGTTTATACAGATAGCGGAGGAGATATTTCCATGTTTATACAGATAGCGGTGGAGATATTTCCATGTTTATAGAGATAGCGGTGTAGATATTTCCAGGTTTATACAGATAGCTGTGTGGCTATTTCCATGTTTATACAGACAGCTTTGGAGATATTTCCATGTTTATACAGATGGCGGTGTAGATATTTCCATGTTTATACAGATGGCGGTGTAGATATTTCCATGTTTATGCAGATGGCGGTGCAGATATTTCCATGTTTATACAGATAGCGGTGTACATATTTCCATATTTAGACAGATGACTGTGTAGTTATTTCCATTTTCATACAGATGGCGGTGAAGATATTTCCATGTTTATACAGATAGCGGTGGAGATATTTCCATGTTTATACAGATGACTGTGTAGACAATTTCATATTTTTACACATGTCGGTGTAGATATTTCCATGCTTATACAGATAGCGGTGTGGCTATTTCCATGTTTATACATATAGCACTGTAGATATTTCCATGTTTATAGAGATGGCAGTGTAGATATTTCCATGTTTATACAGATGGCAGTGTAGATATTTCCATGTTTGTACAGACAGTGGTGTAGGTATTTCCATGTTTATACAGATGACTGTGTAGGTATTTCCATGTTTATAGAGATGGCGTTGTAGTTATTTCTATGTTTATAGAGATGGCTGTGTAGATATTTACATGTTTATACAGATGGCAGTGTAGATATTTCCATGTTTAGACAGATAATGGCGTAGATATTTCCATGTTTATACAGATTGCGGTGTAGGTATTTCCATGTTTATAGAGATAGCGGTGTAGATATTTCCATGTTTATACAGATGGCGGTGTAGATATTTCCATGTGGATACAGATGGCAGTGTTGATATTTCCATGTTTATACAGATGGAGGTGTAGATATTTCCATGTTTATACAGATTGCGGTGTAGGAATTTCCATGTTTATAGAGATAGCGTTGTAGATATTTCCATGTTTATACAGATGGCAGTGTAGATATTTCCATGTGTATACAGATGGCAGTGTAGATATTTGCATGTTTATTCAGATGGCGGTGTAGATATTTCCATGTTTATACAGATAGCGGTGTGGCTAATTCCATGTTTATACAGATAGCGGTGTAGATATTTCCATGTTTATAGAGATGGCTGTGTAGATATTTACATGTTTATACAGATGGCAGTGTAGATATTTTCATGTTTATACAGATAGTGGTGTAGATATTTCCAAGTTAATACAGATGACTGTGTAGTTATTTCCACGTTAAAACAGATGGCGGTGTAGATATTTCCATGTTTATAAAGATAGCCGTGTGGTATTTCCATGTTTATACAGATAGCGGTGGAGATATTTCCGTGTTTATAGAGATAGCGGTGTAGATATTTCCATGTTTATACAGGTAGCTGTGTGGCTATTTCCATGTTTATACAGAAAGCGTTGGAGATATTTCCATGTTTATACAGAGAGCGGTGGAGATATTTCCATGTTTATACAGATAGCGTTGGAGATATTTCCATGTTTATAGAGATAGCAGTGCATATATTTCCATGTTTTCCAGATATCTGTGTGGCTATTTCCATGTTTATACAGATAGCGTTGTAAATATTTCCATGTTTATACAGATGGCTGTGTAGATATTTACATATTTATACAGATGGCAGTGTAGATATTTCCATGTTTAGACAGATAATGGCGTAGATATTTCCATGTTTATACAGATTGCGGTGTAGGTATTTAAATGTTTATAGAGATAGCGGTGTAGATATTTCCATGTTTATACAGATGGCAGTGTAGATATTTCCATGTGTATACAGATGGCAGTGTAGATATTTTCATGTTTATACAGATAGTGGTGTAGATATTTCCAGGTTTATACTGATGACTGTGTAGTTATTTCCATGTTTATACAGATGGCGGTGTAGATATTTCCATGTTTATACAGATAGCTGTGTGGCTATTTCCATGTTTATACAGACAGCTTTGGAGATATTTCCATGTTTATACAGATGGCGGTGTAGATATTTCCATGTTTATACAGATGGCGGTGTAGATATTTCCATGTTTATGCAGATGGCGGTGCAGATATTTCCATGTTTATACAGATAGCGGTGTACATATTTCCATATTTAGACAGATGACAGTGTAGTTATTTCCATTTTCATACAGATGGCGGTGAAGATATTTCCATGTTTATACAGATAGCGGTGGAGATATTTCCATGTTTATACAGATGACTGTGTAGACATTTTCATATTTTTACACATGTCGGTGTAGATATTTCCATGCTTATACAGATAGCGGTGTGGCTATTTCCATGTTTATACATATAGCACTGTAGATATTTCCATGTTTATAGAGATGGCTGTGTAGATATTTCCATGTTTATACAGATGGCAGTGTAGATATTTCCATGTTTGTACAGACAGTGGTGTAGGTATTTCCATGTTTATACAGATGACTGTGTAGGTATTTCCATGTTTATAGAGATGGCGGTGTAGTTATTTCTATGTTTATAGAGATGGCTGTGTAGATATTTACATGTTTATACAGATGGCAGTGTAGATATTTTCATGTTTATACAGATAGTGGTGTAGATATTTCCAAGTTTATACTGATGACTGTGTAGTTATTTCCATGTTTATACAGATGGCGGTGTAGATATTTCCATGTTTATACAGATAGCGGTGTGGCTATTTCCATGTTTATACAGATAGCGGTGGAGATATTTCCATGTTTATAGAGATAGCGGTGTAGATATTTCCATGTGTATACAGATAGCTGTGTGGCTATTTCCATGTTTATACAGATAGCGGAGGAGATATTTCCATGTTTATACAGATGGCGGTGTAGATATTTCCATGTTTATGCAGATGGCGGTGCAGATATTTCCATGTTTATACAGATAGCGGTGTACATATTTCCATATTTATACAGATGACTGTGTAGTTATTTCCATTTTTATACAGATGGTGGTGAAGTTATTTCCATGTTTATACAGATAGCAGTGGAGATATTTCCATGTTTATACAGATGACTGGGTAGATATTTTCATATTTTTACACATGTCGGCGTAGATATTTCCATGTTTATACAGATAGCGGTGTGGCTATTTCCATGTTTATACATATAGCAGTGTAGATATTTCCATATTTATAGAGATGGCTGTGTAGATATTTCCATGTTTATACAGATGGCAGTGTAGATATTTCCATGTTTGTACAGACAGTGGTGTAGGTATTTCCAAGTTTATACAGATGACTGTGTAGGTATTTCCATGTTTATAGAGATAGCGTTGTAGATATTTCCATGTGTATACAGATAGCGGTGTGGCTATTTCCATGTTTATACAGATAGCGGTGGAGATATTTCCATGTTCATACAGATAGCGGTGGAGATATTTCCATGTTTATACAGATAGCGGTGGAGATATTTCCATGTTTATAGAGATAGCAGTGCATATATTTCCATGTTTTCCAGATATCTGTGTGGCTATTTCCATGTTTATACAGATAGCGGTGTAGATATTTCCATGTTTATACACATGGCTGTGTAGATATTTACATATTTATACAGATGGCAGTGTAGATATTTCCATGTTTAGACAGATAATGGCGTAGATATTTCCATGTTTATACAGATTGCGGTGTAGGTATTTCCATGTTTATAGAGATAGCGGTGTAGATATTTCCATGTTTATACAGATGGCGGTGTAGATATTTCCATGTGGATACAGATGGCAGTGTTGATATTTCCATGTTTATACAGATGGAGGTGTAGATATTTCCATGTTTATACAGATTGCGGTGTAGGAATTTCCATGTTTATAGAGATAGCGGTGTAGATATTTCCATGTTTATACAGATGGCAGTGTAGATATTTCCATGTGTATACAGATGGCAGTGTAGATATTTGCATGTTTATTCAGATGGCGGTGTAGATATTTCCATGTTTATACAGATAGCGGTGTGGCTAATTCCATGTTTATACACATAGCGGTGTAGATATTTCCATGTTTATAGAGATGGCAGTGTAGATATTTACATGTTTATACAGATGGCAGTGTAGATATTTTCATGTTTATACAGATAGTGGTGTAGATATTTCCAGGTTTATACAGATGACTGTGTAGTTATTTCCACGTTTAAACAGATGGCGGTGTAGATATTTCCATGTTTATAAAGATAGCGGTGTGGTATTTCCATGTTTATACAGATAGCGGTGGAGATATTTCCGTGTTTATAGAGATAGCGGTGTAGATATTTCCATGTTTATACAGGTAGCTGTGTGGCTATTTCCATGTTTACACAGAAAGCGTTGGAGATATTTCCATGTTTATACAGAGAGCGGTGGAGATGTTTCCATGTTTATACAGATAGGGTTGGAGATATTTCCATGTTTATAGAGATAGCAGTGCATATATTTCCATGTTTTCCAGATATCTGTGTGGCTATTTCCATGTTTATACAGATAGCGTTGTAAATATTTCCATGTTTATACAGACGGCTGTGTAGATATTTACATATTTATACAGATGGCAGTGTAGATATTTCCATGTTTAGACAGATAATGGCGTAGATATTTCCATGTTTATACAGATTGCGGTGTAGGTATTTCCATGTTTATAGAGATAGCGGTGTAGATATTTCCATGTTTATACAGATGGCAGTGTAGATATTTCCATGTGTATACAGATGGCAGTGTTGATATTTCCATGTTTATACAGATGGAGGTGTAGATATTTCCATGTTTATACAGATGGAGGTGTAGATATTTCCATGTTTATACAGATGACTGTGTAGATATTTCCATGTTTTTACAGATGGCGGTGTAGATATTTCCATGTTTATATAGATAGCGGTGTCTCTATTTCCATGTTTATACAGATAGCGGTGTAGGTATTTCCATGTTTATAGAGATGGCTGTGTAGATATTTACATGTTTATACAGATGGCAGTGTAGATATTTTCATGTTTATACAGATAGTGGTGTAGATATTTCCAGGTTTATACAGATGACTGTGTAGTTATTTCCATGTTTATACAGATGGCGGTGTAGATATTTCCATGTTTATACAGATAGCGGTGTGGCTATTTCCAGGTTTATACAGATAGCGCTGGAGATATTTCCATGTTTATAGAGATAGCGGTGTAGATATTTCCATGTTTATACAGATAGCTGTGTTGCTATTTCCATGTTTATACAGAAAGCGTTGGAGATATTTCCATGTTTATACAGATAGCGGTGGAGATATTTCCATGTTTATACAGATAGCGTTGGAGATATTTCGATGTTTATAGAGATAGCAGTGCATATATTTCCATGTTTTCCATATATCTGTGTGGCTATTTCCATGTTTATACAGATGGCTGAGTAGTTATTTACATATTTATACAGATGGCAGTGTAGATATTTCCATGTTTAGACAGATAATGGCGTAGATATTTCCATTTTTATACAGATTGCCGTGTATATATTTCCATGTTTATAGAGATAGCGGTGTAGATATTTCCATGTTTATACAGTTGGCAGTGTAGATATTTCCATGTGTATACATATGGCAGTGTAGATATTTCCATGTTTATACAGATGGAGGTGTAGATATTTCCATGTTTATACAGATGACTGTGTAGATATTTCCATGTTTTTACAGATGGCGGTGTAGATATTTCCATGTTAAAACAGATAGCGGTGTGTCTATTTCCATGTTTATACAGATAGCGGTGTAGATATTTCCAAGTTTATAGAGATGGCTGTGTAGATATTTACATGTTTATACAGATGGCAGTGTAGATATTTTCATGTTTATACAGATAGTGGTGTAGATATTTCCAGGATTATACAGATGACTGTGTAGTTATTTCCATGTTTTTACAGATGGCGGTGAAGATATTTCCATGTTTATAGAGACAGCCATGTAGATATTTCCATGTTTATACAGATAGCGGTGTAGACATTTCCATGTTTATAGAGATACCGGTGTAGATACTTCGATATTTATACAGATAGCGGTGTCACTATTTCCATGTTTATACAGATAGCGTTGGAGATATTTCCATGTTTATACAGATGACTGTGTAGATATTTTCATATTTTTACACCTGTCGGTGTAGATATTTCCATGTTTATTCAGATAGCGGTGTGGCTATTTCCATGTTTATACATATAGCAGTGTATATATTTCCATGTTTATAGAGACGGCTGTGTAGATATTTCCATGTTTATACAAATGGCAGTGTAGATATTTCCATGTTTGTACAGACAGTGGTGTAGGTATTTCCATGTTCATACAGATGACTGTGAAGGTATTTCCATGTTTATAGAGATAGCGGTGTAGATATTTCCATGTGTATACAGATAGCTGTCTGGCTTTTTCCATGTTTATACAGATAGCGTTGGAGATATTTCCATGTTTATACAGATAGCGGTGGAGATATTTCCATGTTTATACAGATGACTGTGTAGGTATTTCCATGTTTATAGAGATGTCGGTGTAGATATTTCTATGTTTATAGAGATGGCAGTGTAGATATTTACATGTTTATACAGATAGTGATGTAGATATTTCCAGGTTTATACTGATGACTGTGTAGTTATTTCCGTGTTTATACAGATGGCGGTGTAGATATTTCCATGTTTATACAGATAGCGGTGTGGCTATTTCCATGTTTATACAGATAGCGGTGGAGATGTTTCCATGTTTATAGAGATAGCGGTGTAGATATTTCCATGTGTATACAGATAGCTGTGTGGCTATTTCCAGGTTTATACAGATAGCGGTGGAGATATTTCCATGTTTATACAGATAGCGGTGGAGATATTTCCATGTTTATACAGATAGCGGTGGAGATATTTAAATGTTTATAGAGATAGCAGTGCATATATTTCCATGTTTTGCAGATATCTGTGTGGCTATTTCCATGTTTATACAGATAGCGGTGTAGATATTTCAATGTTTATAGAGATGGCTGTGTAGATATTTACATATTTATACAGATGGCAGTGTAGATATTTCCATGTTTAGACAGATAATGGCGCAGATATTTTCAAGTTTATACAGATTGCGGTGTAGGTATTTCCATGTTTATAGAGATAGCGGTGTAGATATTGCCATGTTTATACAGATGGCAGTGTAGACATTTCCATGTGTATACAGATGGCAGTGTAGTTATTTCCATGTTTATACAGATGGAGGTGTAGATATTTCCATGTTTATACTGATGACTGTGTAGATATTTTCATATTTTTACACATGTCGGTGTAGATATTTCCATGTTTATACAGATAGCGGTGTGGCTATTTCCATGTTTATACATATTGCACTGTAGATATTTCCATGTTTATAGAGATGGCTGTGTAGATATTTCCATGTTTATACAGATGGCAGTGTAGATATTTCCATGTTTGTACAGACAGAGGTTTAGGTATTTCCATGTTTATACAGATTACTGTGTAGGTATTTCCGTGTTTATAGAGATGGCGGTGTAGATATTTCTATGTTTACAGAGATGGCTGTGTAGATTTTACATGTTTATACAGATGGCAGTGTAGATATTTTCATGTTTATACAGATAGTGGTGTAGATATTTCCAGGTTTATACTGATGACTGTGTAGTTATTTCCATGTTTATACAGATGGCGGTGTAGATATTTCCATGTTTATACAGATAGCGGTGTGGCTATTTCCATGTTTATACAGATAGCGTTGGAGATATTTCCATGTTTATAGAGATAGCGGTGTAGATATTTCCAAGTTTATACAGATAGCTGTGTGGCTATTTCCATGTTTATACAGATAGCGGTGGAGATATTTCCATGTTTATACAGATAGTGGAGGAGATATTTCCATGTTTATAGAGATAGCGGTGTAGATATTTCCAAGTTTATACAGATAGCTGTGTGGCTATTTCCATGTTTATACAGATAGCTTTGGAGATATTTCCATGTTTATACAGATGGCGGTGTAGATATTTCCATGTTTATGCAGATGGCGGTGCAGATATTTCCATGTTTATACAGATAGCGGTGTACATATTTCCATATTTACACAGATGACTGTGTAGTTATTTCCATTTTTATACAGATGGCGGTGAAGATATTTCCATGTTTATACAGATAGCGGTGGAGATATTTCCATGTTTATACAGATGACTGTGTAGATATTTTCATATTTTTACACATGTCGGTGTAGATATTTCCATGTTTATACAGATAGCGGTGTGGCTATTTCCATGTTTATACATATAGCACTGTAGATATTTCCATGTTTATAGAGATGGCTGTGTAGATATTTCCAGGTTTATACAGATGGCGGTGTAGATATTTCCATGTTGGTACAGACAGTGGTGTAGGTATTTCCATGTTTATACAGATGACTTTGTAGGTATTTCCATGTTTACACAGATGGCGGTGTAGATATTTCTATGTTTATAGAGATGGCTGTGTAGATATTTACGTATTTATACAGATGGCATTGTAGATATTTCCATGTTTAGACAGGTAATGGCGTATATATTTCCATGTTTATACAGATAGCGGTGTGGCTATTTCCATGTTTATACAGATAGCGGTGTAGATATTTCCATGTTTATAGAGATGGCTGTGTAGATATTTACATGTTTATACAGATGGCAGTGTAGATATTTTCATGTTTATACAGATAGTGGTGTAGATATTTCCAAGTTTATACAGATGACTGTGTAGTTATTTCCATGTTTATACAGATGGCGGTGTAGATATTTCCGTGTTTATACAGATAGCGGTGTTGCTATTTCCATGTTTATACAGATAGCGGTGTAGTTATTTCCATGTTTATAGAGATGGCTGTGTTGATACTTACATGTTTATACAGATGGCAGTGTAGATATTTTCAGGTTTATACAGATAGTGGTGTAGATATTTCCAGGTTTATACAGATAACTGTGTAGTTATTTCCATGTTTATACAGATGGCGGTGTAGATATTTCCATGTTTATACAGCTAGCGTTGTGGCTATTTCCATGTTTATACAGATAGCGGTGGAGATATTTCCATGTTTATAGAGATTGCGGTGTAGATATTTCCATGTTTATACAGATAGCTGTGTGGCTATTTCCATGTTTATACAGAGAGCGTAGGAGATATTTCCATGTTTATACAGATAGCGGTGTAGATATTTCCATGTTTATACAGATAGCTTTGTGGCTATTTCCATGTTTATACAGAGGGCGTAGGAGATATTTCCATGTTTATACAGATAGCGTTGGAGATATTTCCATGTTTTTAGAGATAGCAGTGCATATATTTCCATGTTTTCCAGATATCTGTGTGGCTATTTCCATGTTTATACAGATAGCGTTGTAGATATTTCCATGTTTATACAGATAGCTTTGTAGATATTTACATATTTATACAGATGGCAGTATAGATATTTCCATGTTTAGACAGATAATGGCGTAGATATTTCCATGTTTATACAGATTGCGGTGTAGTTATTTCCATGTTTATAGAGATAGCGGTGTAGATATTTCCTTGTTTATACATATGGCAGGGTAGATATTTCCATGTGTATACAGATGGCAGTGTAGATATTTCCATGTTTACACAGGTGGAGGTGTAGATATTTCCATGTTTATACAGATGACTGTGTAGATATTTCCATGTTTTTACAGATGGCGGTGTAGATATTTCCATGTTTATACAGATGGCGGTGTGTCTATTTCCATGTTTACACAGATAGCGGTGTAGATATTTCCATGTTTATAGAGATGGCTGTGTAGATATTTACATGTTTATACAGATGGCAGTGTAGATATTTTCATGTTTATACATATAGTGGTGTACATATTTCCAGGATTATACAGATGACTGTGTAGTTATTTCCATGTTTTTACAGATGGCGGTGAAGATATTTCCATGTTTATAGAGACAGCCAGGTAGATATTTCCATGTTTATACAGATAGCGGTGTAGACATTTCCATGTTTATAGAGATAGCGGTGTAGATACTTCCACATTTATACAGATAGCGGTGTCACTATTTCCATGTTTATACAGATAGCGGTGGAGATATTTCCATGTTTATACAGATAGCGGTGGAGATATTTCCATGTTTATAGAGATAGCGGTGTAGATATTTCCAAGTTTATACAGATAGCTGTGTGGCTATTTCCATGTTTATACAGATAGCGTTGGAGATATTTCAATGTTTATACAGATAGCGGTGGAGATATTTCCATGTTTATACAGATAGCGTTGGAGATATTTCCATGTTTATAGAGATAGCAGTGCATATATTTCCATGTTTTCCAGATATCTGTGTGGCTATTTCCATGTTTATACAGATAGCGTTGTGGATATTTCCATGTTTATACAGATAGCTGTGTAGATATTTACATATTTATACAGATGGCAGTGTAGATATTTCCATGTTTAGACAGATAATGGCGTAGATATTTCCATGTTTATACAGATTGCGGTGTACGTATTTCCATGTTTATAGAGATAGTGTTGTAGATATTTCCATGTTTATACAGATGGCAGTGTAGATATTTCCATGTGTATATAGATGGCAGTGTAGATATTTCCATGTTTATACAGATGGAGGTGTAGATATTTCCATGTTTATACAGATGACTGTGTAGATATTTCCATGTTTTTACAGATGGCGGTGTAGATATTTCCGTGTTTATACAGATAGCGGTGTGTCCATTTCCATGTTTATACAGAGAGCGGTGTAGATATTTCCATGTTTATAGAGATGGCTGTGTAGATATTTCCATGTTTATACAGATGGCAGTGTAGATATTTTCATGTTTATACAGATAGTGGTGTAGATATTTCCAGGATTATACAGATGACTCTGTATTTATTTCCATGTTTTTACAGATGGCGGTGAAGTTATTTCCATGTTTATAGAGACAGCCATGTAGATATTTCCATGTTTATATAGATAGCGGTGTAGACATTTCCATGTTTATAGAGATAGCGGTGTAGATACTTCCATATTTATACAGATAGCGGTGTCACTATTTTCATGTTTATACAGATAGCGGTGGAGATATTTCCATGTTTATACAGATAGCGGTGGAGATATTTCCATGTTTATAGAGATAGCGGTGTAGATATTTCCAAGTTTATACAGATAGCTGTGTGGCTATTTCCATGTTTATACAGATAGCTTTGGAGATATTTCCATGGTTATACAGATGGCAGTGTAGATATTTCCATGTTTATGCAGATGGCGGTGCAGATATTTCCATGTTTATACAGATAGCGGTGTACATATTTCCATATTTATACAGATGACTGTGTAGTTATTTCCATGTTTATACAGATGGCGGTGTAGATATTTCAATGCTTATACAGGTAGCAGTGTGGCTATTTCCATGTTTATACAGATCGCGGTGGAGAATTTTCCATGTTTATAGAGATAGCGGTGTAGATATTTCCATGTGTATACAGAGAGCTATATGGCTATTTCCATGTTTATACAGATAGCGGTGGAAATATTTCCATGTTTATACAGATAGCGGTGGAGATATTTCCATGTTTATACAGATAGCGGTGGAGATATTTCCATGCTTATAGAGATAGCAGTGCATATATTTCCATGTTTTCCAGATATCTGTGTGGCTATTTCCATGTTTATACAGATAGCGGTGTAAATATTTCCATGTTTATAGAGATTGCTGTGTAGATATTTACATATTTATACAGAGGGCAGTGTAGATATTTCCATGTTTTGACAGATAATGGCGTATATATTTCCATGTTTATACAGATTACGGTGTAGGTATTTCCATGTTTATAGAGATAGCGTTGTAGACATTTTCATGTTTATACAGATGGCAGTGTAGATATTTCCATGTGTATACAGATGGCAGTGTAGATATTTCCATGTTTATACAGATGGAGTTGTAGATATTTCCATGTTTATACAGATGACTGTGTAGATATTTCCACGTTTTTACAGACGGCGGTGTGGATATTTCCATGTTTATACAGATCGCGGTGTGGCTATTTCCATGTTTATACAGATAGCGGTGTAGATATTTCCATGTTTATAGAGATGGCTGTGTAGATATTTACATGTTTATACAGATGGCAGCGTAGATATTTTCATGTTTATACAGATAGTGGTGTAGATATTTCCAGGATTATACAGATGACTGTGTAGTTTTTTCCATGTTTTTACAGATGGCGGTGAAGATATTTCCATGTTTATAGAGACAGCCATGTAGACATTTCCATATTTATACAGATAGCGGTGTAGACATTTCCATGTTTATAGAGATAGCGGTGTAGATACTTCCACATTTATACAGATAGCGGTGTCATTATTTCCATGTTTATACAGATCGCGGTGTGGCTATTTCCATGTTTATACAGATAGCGGTGTAGATATTTCCATGTTTATAGAGATGGCTGTGTAGATATTTACATGTTTATACAGATGGCAGCGTAGATATTTTCATGTTTATACAGATAGTGGTGTAGATATTTCCTAGGATTATACAGATGACTGTGTAGTTTTTTCCATGTTTTTACAGATGGCGGTGAAGATATTTCCATGTTTATAGAGACAGCCATGTAGATATTTCCATATTTATACAGATAGCGGTGTAGACATTTCCATGTTTATAGAGATAGCGGTGTAGATACTTCCACATTTATACAGATAGCGGTGTCATTATTTCCATGTTTATACAGATAGCGGTGGAAATATTTCCATGTTTATACAGATAGCGGTGGAGATATTTCCATGTTAATAGAGATAGCGGTGTAGATATTTTCATGTTTATAGAGATAGCTGTGTGGATATTTCCAAGTTTTTACAGATAACTTTGGAGATATTTCCATGTTTATACAGATGGCGGTGTAGATAGTTCCATGTTTATGCAGATGGCGGTGCAGATATTTCCATGTTTGTACTGAGAGCGGTGTACATAATTCCATATTTATACAGATGACTGTGTAGTTATTTCCATTTTTTTACAGATGGCGGTGTAGATATTTTCATATTTTAACACATGTCGGTGTAGATATTTCCACGTTTATACAGATAGCGGTGTGGCTATTTCCATGTTTATACATATAGCAGCATAGATATTTCCATGTTTATAGAGATGGCTGTGTAGATATTTCCATGTTTATACAGATAGCGGTGTGGCTATTTCCATGTTTATACAGATAGCGGTGCAGATATTTCCATGTTTATAGAGATGGATGTGTAGATATTTACATGTTTATACTGATGGCAGTGTAGATATTTCCATGTTTATACAGATAGTGGTGTAGCTATTTCCAGGTTTATACAGATAAATGTGTAGGTATTTCCATGTTTATACAGATGGCGGGGTAGATATTTCCATGTTTATTGAGATAGCGATGTAGATATTTCTATGTTTATTCAGATAGCGGTGTAGTCATTTCCATGTTTATAGAGATAGCGGTGTAGATATTTCCATATGTATACAGATAGCGGTGTCACTATTTCCATGTTTATACTGATAGCGGTGGAGATATTTCCATGTTTATACAGATAGCGGTGGAGATATTTCCATGTTTATAGAGATAGCGATTGAGATATTTCCATGTTTATAGAGATAGCGGTGTAGATATTTCCATGTTTATACAGATAGCTGTGTGGCTATTTCCATGTTTATACAGATAGCGGTGTAGATATTTCCATGTTTATAGAGATGTCTGTGTAGATATTTACATATTTATACAGATGGCAGTGTAGATATTTCCATGTTTAGACAGATAATGATGTAGATATTTCCATGTTTATACAGATTGAGGTATAGTTATTTCCATGTTTATAGAGATAGCGGTGTAGATATTTCCATGTTTATACAGATAGCTGTGTGGCTATTTCCATGTTTATACAGACAGCGTTGGGGATATTTCCAAGTTTATACAGATGGCGGTGTAGATACTTCCATGTTTATGCAGAAGGCGGTGCAGATATTTCCATGTTTATACAGATAGCGGTGTACATATTTCCATATTTATACAGATGACTGTGTAGTTATTTCCATTTTTATACAGATGGCGGTGTTGATATTTCCATGTTTATGCAGATAGCGGTGGAGGTATTTCCATGTTTATACAGATGACTGTGTAGATGTTTTCATATTTTTACACTTGTCGGTGTAGATATTTCCATGTTTATACAGATAGCGGTGTGGCTATTTCCATGTTTATACAGAGAGCAGTGTAGATATTTCCATGTTTATAGAGATGGCTGTGTAGATATTTCCGTGTTTATACAGATGGCAGTGTAGATTTTTCCATGTTTGCATAGACAGTGGTGTAGATATTTCCATGTTTATACAGATGACTGTGTAGGTATTTCCATGTTTATACAGATGGCGGTGTAGACATTTCCATCTTTATACAGATAGCGGTGTGGATATTTCCGTGTTTATACAGATAGCAGTGCAGATATTTCCATGTTTATTGAGATGGCTGTGTAGATATTTACATGTTTATACAGATGGCACTGTAGTTATTTCCATGTTTATATAGATAGTGGTGTAGATATTTCCAGGTTTATACAGATGACTGTGTAGTTATTTCCATGTTTATACAGATGGCGGTGAAGGTATTTCCATGTTTATAGAGATAGCGGTGGAGATATTTCCATGTTTATAGAGATAGCGGTGCAGATATTCCATGTTTATACAGATAGCTGTGTGGCTATTTCCATGCTTCTACAGATAGCGTTGGAGATATTTCCATGTTTATACAGATAGCGGTGGAGATATTTCCATGTTTATACAGATAGCGGTGGAGATATTTCCATGTTTATAGAGATAGCAGTGTATATATTTCCATTTTTATACAGATAGCTCTGTGGCTATTTCCACGTTTATACAGATAGCGGTGTAGATATTTCCATGTTTATAGAGATGGCTGTGTAGCTATTTACATATTTATACAGATGGCGGTGTAGATATTTCCATGTTTAGACAGATAATGGTGTAGATATTTCCATGTTTATACAGATTGCGGTGTAGGTATTTCCATGTTTATAGAGATAGCGGTGTAGATATTTCCATGTTTATACAGATGGCTGTGTAGATATTACCATGTGCATACAGATGGCAGTGTAGATATTTCCATGTTTATAAAGATGGAGGTGTAGATATTTCCATATTTATACAGATGATTGTGTAGATATTTCCATGTTTTTACAGATAGTGGTGTGGCTATTTCCATGTTTATACTGATAGCAGTGTAGATATTTCCATGTTTATAGAGATGGCTGTGTAGATATTTACATGTTTATGCACATGGCAGTGTAGATATTTTCATGTTTATACAGATAGTTGTGTAAATATTTCCAGGTTTATACAGATGATTGTGTAGTTATTTCCATGTTTATAGAGATGGCGGTGAAGATATTTCCAAGTTCATAGAGACAGCCATGTAGATATTTCCATGTTTATACTGCTGGAAGTGTAGATATTTCCATGTTTAAACAGATGACTGTTAGATATTTCCATGTTTTTACAGATGGCGGTGTAGATATTTCCATGTTTATACAGATAGCGGTTTGGCTATTTCCATGTTTATACAGATAGCGGTGGAGATATTTCCATGTTTATAGAGATAGTGGTGTAAATATTTCCATGTTTATACAGAAAGCTGTGTGGCTTTTTCCATGTTTATACAGATAGCGTTGGAGATATTTCCATGTTTATACAGATAACGGTGGAGATATTTTCATGTTTATACAGATAGCGGTGGAGATATTTCCAAGTTTATAGAGATAGCAGTGTATATATTTCCATGTTTATACAGATACCTGTGTGGCTATTTCCATGTTTATACAGATAGCGGTGTAGATATTTCCATGTTTATAGAGATGGCTTTGTAGATATTTACATATTTATACAGATGGCAGTGTAGATATTTCCATCTTTAGACAGATAATGGTGTAGATATTTCCATGTGTATACAGATTGCGGTGTAGGTATTTCCATGTTTATAGAGATAGCGGTGTAGATATTTCCATGTTTTTACAGACGGCTGTGTAGATATTTCCATGTGCATACAGATGTCAGTGTAGATATTTCCATGTTTATACAGATGGAGGTGTAGATATTTCCATGTTTATACAGATGACTGTGTAGATATTTCCATGTTTTTACAGATGGCGGTGTAGATACTTCCATATTTATACAGATAGCGGTGTCACTATTTTCATGTTTATACAGATAGCGGTGGAGATATTTCCATGTTTATACAGATAGCGGTGGAGATATTTCCATGTTTATAGAGATAGCGCTGTAGATATTTCCAAGTTTATACAGATAGCTGTGTGGCTATTTCCATGTTTATACAGATAGCTTTGGAGATATTTCCATGGTTATACAGATGGCAGTGTAGATATTTCCATGTTTATGCAGATGGCGGTGCAGATATTTCCATGTTTATACAGATAGCGGTGTACATATTTCCATATTTATACAGATGACTGTGTAGTTATTTCCATGTTTATACAGATGGCGGTGTAGATATTTCAATGTTTATACAGGTAGCAGTGTGGCTATTTCCATGTTTATACAGATCGCGGTGGAGAATTTTCCATGTTTATAGAGATAGCGGTGTAGATATTTCCATGTGTATACAGAGAGCTATATGGCTATTTCCATGTTTATACAGATAGCGGTGGAAATATTTCCATGTTTATACAGATAGCGGTGGAGATATTTCCATGTTTATACAGATAGCGGTGGAGATATTTCCATGTTTATAGAGATAGCAGTGCATATATTTCCATGTTTTCCAGATATCTGTGTGGCTATTTCCATGTTTATACAGATAGCGGTGTAAATATTTCCATGTTTATAGAGATTGCTGTGTAGATATTTACATATTTATACAGAGGGCAGTGTAGATATTTCCATGTTTTGACAGATAATGGCGTATATATTTCCATGTTTATACAGATTACGGTGTAGGTATTTCCATGTTTATAGAGATAGCGGTGTAGACATTTTCATGTTTATACAGATGGCAGTGTAGATATTTCCATGTGTATAGAGATGGCAGTGTAGATATTTCCATGTTTATACAGATGGAGTTGTAGATATTTCCATGTTTATACAGATGACTGTGTAGATATTTCCACGTTTTTACAGACGGCGGTGTAGATATTTCCATGTTTATACAGATCGCGGTGTGGCTATTTCCATGTTTATACAGATAGCGGTGTAGATATTTCCATGTTTATAGAGATGGCTGTGTAGATATTTACATGTTTATACAGATGGCAGCGTAGATATTTTCATGTTTATACAGATAGTGGTGTAGATATTTCCAGGATTATACAGATGACTGTGTAGTTTTTTCCATGTTTTTACAGATGGCGGTGAAGATATTTCCATGTTTATAGAGACAGCCATGTAGATATTTCCATATTTATACAGATAGCGGTGTAGACATTTCCATGTTTATAGAGATAGCGGTGTAGATACTTCCACATTTATACAGATAGCGGTGTCATTATTTCCATGTTTATACAGATAGCGGTGGAGATATTTCCATGTTTATACAGATAGCGGTGGAGATATTTCCATGTTAATAGAGATAGCGGTGTAGATATTTTCATGTTTATAGAGATAGCTGTGTGGATATTTCCAAGTTTTTACAGATAACTTTGGAGATATTTCCATGTTTATACAGATGGCGGTGTAGATAGTTCCATGTTTATGCAGATGGCGGTGCAGATATTTCCATGTTTGTACTGAGAGCGGTGTACATAATTCCATATTTATACAGATGACTGTGTAGTTATTTCCATTTTTTTACAGATGGCGGTGTAGATATTTTCATATTTTAACACATGTCGGTGTAGATATTTCCATGTTTATACAGATAGCGGTGTGGCTATTTCCATGTTTATACATATAGCAGCGTAGATATTTCCATGTTTATAGAGATGGCTGTGTAGATATTTCCATGTTTATACAGATAGCGGTGTGGCTATTTCCATGTTTATACAGATAGCGGTGCAGATATTTCCATGTTTATAGAGATGGATGTGTAGATATATACATGTTTATACTGATGGCAGTGTAGATATTTCCATGTTTATACAGATAGTGGTGTAGCTATTTCCAGGTTTATACAGATAAATGTGTAGGTATTTCCATGTTTATACAGATGGCGGGGTAGATATTTCCATGTTTATTGAGATAGCGATGTAGATATTTCTATGTTTATTCAGATAGCGGTGTAGTCATTTCCATGTTTATAGAGATAGCGGTGTAGATATTTCCATATGTATACAGATAGCGGTGTCACTATTTCCATGTTTATACTGATAGCGGTGGAGATATTTCCATGTTTATACAGATAGCGGTGGAGATATTTCCATGTTTATACAGATAGCGATTGAGATATTTCCATGTTTATAGAGATAGCGGTGTAGATATTTCCATGTTTATACAGATAGCTGTGTGGCTATTTCCATGTTTATACAGATAGCGGTGTAGATATTTCCATGTTTATAGAGATGGCTGTGTAGATATTTACATATTTATACAGATGGCAGTGTAGATATTTCCATGTTTAGACAGATAATGATGTAGATATTTCCATGTTTATACAGATTGAGGTATAGTTATTTCCATGTTTATAGAGATAGCGGTGTAGATATTTCCATGTTTATACAGATAGCTGTGTGGCTATTTCCATGTTTATACAGACAGCGTTGGAGATATTTCCAAGTTTATACAGATGGCGGTGTAGATACTTCCATGTTTATGCAGAAGGCGGTGCAGATATTTCCATGTTTATACAGATAGCGGTGTACATATTTCCATATTTATACAGATGACTGTGTAGTTATTTCCATTTTTATACAGATGGCGGTGTTGATATTTCCATGTTTATGCAGATAGCGGTGGAGGTATTTCCATGTTAATACAGATGACTGTGTAGATGTTTTCATATTTTTACACTTGTCGGTGTAGATATTTCCATGTTTATACAGATAGCGGTGTGGCTATTTCCATGTTTATACAGAGAGCAGTGTAGATATTTCCATGTTTATAGAGATGGCTGTGTAGATATTTCCGTGTTTATACAGATGGCAGTGTAGATTTTTCCATGTTTGTATAGACAGTGGTGTAGATATTTCCATGTTTATACAGATGACTGTGTAGGTATTTCCATGTTTATACAGATGGCGGTGTAGACATTTCCATCTTTATACAGATAGCGGTGTGGATATTTCCGTGTTTATACAGATAGCAGTGCAGATATTTCCATGTTTATTGAGATGGCTGTGTAGATATTTACATGTTTATACAGATGGCACTGTAGTTATTTCCATGTTTATATAGATAGTGGTGTAGATATTTCCAGGTTTATACAGATGACTGTGTAGTTATTTCCATGTTTATACAGATGGCGGTGAAGGTATTTCCATGTTTATAGAGATAGCGGTGGAGATATTTCCATGTTTATAGAGATAGCGGTGCAGATATTCCATGTTTATACAGATAGCTGTGTGGCTATTTCCATGTTTCTACAGATAGCGTTGGAGATATTTCCATGTTTATACAGATAGCGGTGGAGATATTTCCATGTTTATACAGATAGCGGTGGAGATATTTCCATGTTTATAGAGATAGCAGTGTATATATTTCCATTTTTATACAGATAGCTCTGTGGCTATTTCCACGTTTATACAGATAGCGGTGTAGATATTTCCATGTTTATAGAGATGGCTGTGTAGCTATTTACATATTTATACAGATGGCGGTGTAGATATTTCCATGTTTAGACAGATAATGGTGTAGATATTTCCATGTTTATAAAGATTGCGGTGTAGGTATTTCCATGTTTATAGAGATAGCGGTGTAGATATTTCCATGTTTATACAGATGGCTGTGTAGATATTACCATGTGCATACAGATGGCAGTGTAGATATTTCCATGTTTATAAAGATGGAGGTGTAGATATTTCCATATTTATACAGATGATTGTGTAGATATTTCCATGTTTTTACAGATAGTGGTGTGGCTATTTCCATGTTTATACTGATAGCAGTGTAGATATTTCCATGTTTATAGAGATGGCTGTGTAGATATTTACATGTTTATGCACATGGCAGTGTAGATATTTTCATGTTTATACAGATAGTTGTGTAAATATTTCCAGGTTTATACAGATGACTGTGTAGTTATTTCCATGTTTATAGAGATGGCGGTGAAGATATTTCCAAGTTCATAGAGACAGCCATGTAGATATTTCCATGTTTATACTGCTGGAAGTGTAGATATTTCCATGTTTAAACAGATGACTGTTAGATATTTCCATGTTTTTACAGATGGCGGTGTAGATATTTCCATGTTTATACAGATAGCGGTTTGGCTATTTCCATGTTTATACAGATAGCGGTGGAGATATTTCCATGTTTATAGAGATAGTGGTGTAAATATTTCCATGTTTATACAGAAAGCTGTGTGGCTTTTTCCATGTTTATACAGATAGCGTTGGAGATATTTCCATGTTTATACAGATAACGGTGGAGATATTTTCATGTTTATACAGATAGCGGTGGAGATATTTCCAAGTTTATAGAGATAGCAGTGTATATATTTCCATGTTTATACAGATACCTGTGTGGCTATTTCCATGTTTATACAGATAGCGGTGTAGATATTTCCATGTTTATAGAGATGGCTTTGTAGATATTTACATATTTATACAGATGGCAGTGTAGATATTTCCATCTTTAGACAGATAATGGTGTAGATATTTCCATGTGTATACAGATTGCGGTGTAGGTATTTCCATGTTTATAGAGATAGCGGTGTAGATATTTCCATGTTTTTACAGACGGCTGTGTAGATACTTCCATGTGCATACAGATGTCAGTGTAGATATTTCCATGTTTATACAGATGGAGGTGTAGATATTTCCATGTTTATACAGATGACTGTGTAGATATTTCCATGTTTTTACAGATGGCGGTGTAGATACTTCCATATTTATACAGATAGCGGTGTCACTATTTTCATGTTTATACAGATAGCGGTGGAGATATTTCCATGTTTATACAGATAGCGGTGGAGATATTTCCATGTTTATAGAGATAGCGCTGTAGATATTTCCAAGTTTATACAGATAGCTGTGTGGCTATTTCCATGTTTATACAGATAGCTTTGGAGATATTTCCATGGTTATACAGATGGCAGTGTAGATATTTCCATGTTTATGCAGATGGCGGTGCAGATATTTCCATGTTTATACAGATAGCGGTGTACATATTTCCATATTTATACAGATGACTGTGTAGTTATTTCCATGTTTATACAGATGGCGGTGTAGATATTTCAATGTTTATACAGGTAGCAGTGTGGCTATTTCCATGTTTATACAGATCGCGGTGGAGAATTTTCCATGTTTATAGAGATAGCGGTGTAGATATTTCCATGTGTATACAGAGAGCTATATGGCTATTTCCATGTTTATACAGATAGCGGTGGAAATATTTCCATGTTTATACAGATAGCGGTGGAGATATTTCCATGTTTATACAGATAGCGGTGGAGATATTTAAATGTTTATAGAGATAGCAGTGCATATATTTCCATGTTTTCCAGATATCTGTGTGGCTATTTCCATGTTTATACAGATAGCGGTGTAAATATTTCCATGTTTATAGAGATTGCTGTGTAGATATTTACATATTTATACAGAGGGCAGTGTAGATATTTCCATGTTTTGACAGATAATGGCGTATATATTTCCATGTTTATACAGATTACGGTGTAGGTATTTCCATGTTTATAGAGATAGCGGTGTAGACATTTTCATGTTTATACAGATGGCAGTGTAGATATTTCCATGTGTATAGAGATGGCAGTGTAGATATTTCCATGTTTATACAGATGGAGTTGTAGATATTTCCATGTTTATACAGATGACTGTGTAGATATTTCCACGTTTTTACAGACGGCGGTGTAGATATTTCCATGTTTATACAGATCGCGGTGTGGCTATTTCCATGTTTATACAGATAGCGGTGTAGATATTTCCATGTTTATAGAGATGGATGTGTAGATATTTACATGTTTATACAGATGGCAGCGTAGATATTTTCATGTTTATACAGATAGTGGTGTAGATATTTCCAGGATTATACAGATGACTGTGTAGTTTTTTCCATGTTTTTACAGATGGCGGTGAAGATATTTCCATGTTTATAGAGACAGCCATGTAGATATTTCCATATTTATACAGATAGCGGTGTAGACATTTCCATGTTTATAGAGATAGCGGTGTAGATACTTCCACATTTATACAGATAGCGGTGTCATTATTTCCATGTTTATACAGATAGCGGTGGAGATATTTCCATGTTTATACAGATAGCGGTGGAGATATTTCCATGTTAATAGAGATAGCGGTGTAGATATTTTCATGTTTATAGAGATAGCTGTGTGGATATTTCCAAGTTTTTACAGATAACTTTGGAGATATTTCCATGTTTATACAGATGGCGGTGTAGATAGTTCCATGTTTATGCAGATGGCGGTGCAGATATTTCCATGTTTGTACTGAGAGCGGTGTACATAATTCCATATTTATACAGATGACTGTGTAGTTATTTCCATTTTTTTACAGATGGCGGTGTAGATATTTTCATATTTTAACACATGTCGGTGTAGATATTTCCATGTTTATACAGATAGCGGTGTGGCTATTTCCATGTTTATACATATAGCAGCGTAGATATTTCCATGTTTATAGAGATGGCTGTGTAGATATTTCCATGTTTATACAGATAGCGGTGTGGCTATTTCCATGTTTATACAGATAGCGGTGCAGATATTTCCATGTTTATAGAGATGGATGTGTAGATATATACATGTTTATACTGATGGCAGTGTAGATATTTCCATGTTTATACAGATAGTGGTGTAGCTATTTCCAGGTTTATACAGATAAATGTGTAGGTATTTCCATGTTTATACAGATGGCGGGGTAGATATTTCCATGTTTATTGAGATAGCGATGTAGATATTTCTATGTTTATTCAGATAGCGGTGTAGTCATTTCCATGTTTATAGAGATAGCGGTGTAGATATTTCCATATGTATACAGATAGCGGTGTCACTATTTCCATGTTTATACTGATAGCGGTGGAGATATTTCCATGTTTATACAGATAGCGGTGGAGATATTTCCATGTTTATACAGATAGCGATTGAGATATTTCCATGTTTATAGAGATAGCGGTGTAGATATTTCCATGTTTATACAGATAGCTGTGTGGCTATTTCCATGTTTATACAGATAGCGGTGTAGATATTTCCATGTTTATAGAGATGGCTGTGTAGATATTTACATATTTATACAGATGGCAGTGTAGATATTTCCATGTTTAGACAGATAATGATGTAGATATTTCCATGTTTATACAGATTGAGGTATAGTTATTTCCATGTTTATAGAGATAGCGGTGTAGATATTTCCATGTTTATACAGATAGCTGTGTGGCTATTTCCATGTTTATACAGACAGCGTTGGAGATATTTCCAAGTTTATACAGATGGCGGTGTAGATACTTCCATGTTTATGCAGAAGGCGGTGCAGATATTTCCATGTTTATACAGATAGCGGTGTACATATTTCCATATTTATACAGATGACTGTGTAGTTATTTCCATTTTTATACAGATGGCGGTGTTGATATTTCCATGTTTATGCAGATAGCGGTGGAGGTATTTCCATGTTAATACAGATGACTGTGTAGATGTTTTCATATTTTTACACTTGTCGGTGTAGATATTTCCATGTTTATACAGATAGCGGTGTGGCTATTTCCATGTTTATACAGAGAGCAGTGTAGATATTTCCATGTTTATAGAGATGGCTGTGTAGATATTTCCGTGTTTATACAGATGGCAGTGTAGATTTTTCCATGTTTGTATAGACAGTGGTGTAGATATTTCCATGTTTATACAGATGACTGTGTAGGTATTTCCATGTTTATACAGATGGCGGTGTAGACATTTCCATCTTTATACAGATAGCGGTGTGGATATTTCCGTGTTTATACAGATAGCAGTGCAGATATTTCCATGTTTATTGAGATGGCTGTGTAGATATTTACATGTTTATACAGATGGCACTGTAGTTATTTCCATGTTTATATAGATAGTGGTGTAGATATTTCCAGGTTTATACAGATGACTGTGTAGTTATTTCCATGTTTATACAGATGGCGGTGAAGGTATTTCCATGTTTATAGAGATAGCGGTGGAGATATTTCCATGTTTATAGAGATAGCGGTGCAGATATTCCATGTTTATACAGATAGCTGTGTGGCTATTTCCATGTTTCTACAGATAGCGTTGGAGATATTTCCATGTTTATACAGATAGCGGTGGAGATATTTCCATGTTTATACAGATAGCGGTGGAGATATTTCCATGTTTATAGAGATAGCAGTGTATATATTTCCATTTTTATACAGATAGCTCTGTGGCTATTTCCACGTTTATACAGATAGCGGTGTAGATATTTCCATGTTTATAGAGATGGCTGTGTAGCTATTTACATATTTATACAGATGGCGGTGTAGATATTTCCATGTTTAGACAGATAATGGTGTAGATATTTCCATGTTTATACAGATTGCGGTGTAGGTATTTCCATGTTTATAGAGATAGCGGTGTAGATATTTCCATGTTTATACAGATGGCTGTGTAGATATTACCATGTGCATACAGATGGCAGTGTAGATATTTCCATGTTTATAAAGATGGAGGTGTAGATATTTCCATATTTATACAGATGATTGTGTAGATATTTCCATGTTTTTACAGATAGTGGTGTGGCTATTTCCATGTTTATACTGATAGCAGTGTAGATATTTCCATGTTTATAGAGATGGCTGTGTAGATATTTACATGTTTATGCACATGGCAGTGTAGATATTTTCATGTTTATACAGATAGTTGTGTAAATATTTCCAGGTTTATACAGATGACTGTGTAGTTATTTCCATGTTTATAGAGATGGCGGTGAAGATATTTCCAAGTTCATAGAGACAGCCATGTAGATATTTCCATGTTTATACTGCTGGAAGTGTAGATATTTCTATGTTTAAACAGATGACTGTTAGATATTTCCATGTTTTTACAGATGGCGGTGTAGATATTTCCATGTTTATACAGATAGCGGTTTGGCTATTTCCATGTTTATACAGATAGCGGTGGAGATATTTCCATGTTTATAGAGATAGTGGTGTAAATATTTCCATGTTTATACAGACAGCTGTGTGGCTTTTTCCATGTTTATACAGATAGCGTTGGAGATATTTCCATGTTTATACAGATAACGGTGGAGATATTTTCATGTTTATACAGATAGCGGTGGAGATATTTCCAAGTTTATAGAGATAGCAGTGTATATATTTCCATGTTTATACAGATACCTGTGTGGCTATTTCCATGTTTATACAGATAGCGGTGTAGATATTTCCATGTTTATAGAGATGGCTTTGTAGATATTTACATATTTATACAGATGGCAGTGTAGATATTTCCATCTTTAGACAGATAATGGTGTAGGTATTTCCATGTGTATACAGATTGCGGTGTAGGTATTTCCATGTTTATAGAGATAGCGGTGTAGATATTTCCATGTTTTTACAGACGGCTGTGTAGATATTTCCATGTGCATACAGATGTCAGTGTAGATATTTCCATGTTTATACAGATGGAGGTGTAGATATTTCCATGTTTATACAGATGACTGTGTAGATATTTCCATGTTTTTACAGATGGCGGTGTAGGTATTTCCATGTTTATACAGATAGCGGTGTGGCTATTCCCATGTTTATACAGATAGTGGTGTAGATATTTCCAGGTTTATACAGATGACTGTGCAGTGATTTCCATGTTTATACAGATGGCGGTGTAGATATTTCCATGTTTATACAGATAGCGGTGTGGCTATTTCCATGTTTATACAGATAGCGGTGGAGATATTTCCATCTTTATAGAGATTGCGGTGTAGATATTTCCATGTTTATACAGATAGCTGTGTGGCTATTTCCATGTTTATACAGATAGCGTTGGAGACATTTCCATGTTTATACAGATAGCGGTGGATTTATTTCTATGTTTATACAGATAGCGTTGGAGATATTTCCATGTTTATAGAGATAGCAGTGCATATATTTCCATGTTTTCCAGATATCTGTGTGGCTATTTCCATGTTTATACAGATAGCGTTGTAGATATTTCCATGTTTATACAGATGGCTGTGTAGATATTTTCATATTTATACAGATGGCAGTGTAGATATTTCCATGTTTAGACAGATAATGGCGTAGATATTTCCATGTTTATACAGATTGCGGTGTAGGTATTTCCATGTTTATAGAGATAGCGGTGCAGATATTTCCATGTTTATACAGATGGCAGTGTAGATATTTCCATGTGTATACAGATGGCAGTGTAGATATTTCCATGTTTATACAGATGGAGGTGTAGATATTTCCATGTTTATACAGATGACTGTGTAGATATTTCCATGTATTTACAGATGGCGTTGTAGATATTTCCATGTTTATACAGATAGCGGTGTGTCTATTTCCATGTTTATACAGATAGCGGTGTAGATATTTCCATGTTTATAGAGATGGCTGTGTGGATATTTACATGTTTATACAGATGGCAGTGTAGATATTTTCATGTTTATACAGATAGTGGTGTAGATATTTCCAGGATTATACAGATGACTGTGTGGTTATTTCCATGTTTTATAGATGGCGGTGAAGATATTTCCATGTTTATAGAGACAGCCATGTAGATATTTCCATGTTTATACAGATAGCGGTGTAGACATTTCCATGTTTATAGAGATAGCGGTGTAGATACTTCCATATTTATACAGATAGCGGTGTCAATATTTCCATGTTTATACAGATAGCGGTGGAGATATTTCCATGTTTATACAGATAGCGGTGGAGATATTTCCATGTTTATAGAGATAGCAGTGTAGAAATTTTTCTTGTTTATACAGATAGGTGTGTGGCTATTTCCATGTTTATACAGATAGCTTTGGAGATATTTCCATGTTTATACAGATAGCGGTGTAGATATTTCCATGTTTATAGAGATGGCTGTGTAGATATTTACATATTTATACAGATGGCAGTGTAGATATTTCCATGTTTATACAGATAATGGTGTAGATATTTCCATGTTTATACAGATTGAGGTATAGTTATTTCCATGTTTATAGAGATAGCGGTGTAGATATTTCCATGTTTATACAGATAGCTGTGTGGCTATTTCCATGTTTATACAGACAGCGTTGGAGATATTTCCAAGTTTATACAGATGGCGGTGTAGATACTTCCATGTTTATGCAGAAGGCGGTGCAGATATTTCCATGCTTATACAGATAGCGGTGTAGACATTTCCATGTTTATAGAGATAGCGGTGTAGATACTTCCATATTTATACAGATAGCGGTGTCACTATTTCCATGTTTATACAGATAGTGGTGGAGATATTTCCATGTTTATACAGATAGCGGTGGAGATATTTCCATGTTTATAGATATAGCGGTGTAGATATTTCCAAGTTTATACAGATAGCTGTGTGGCTATTTCCATGTTTATACAGATAGCTTTGGAGATATTTCCATGTTTATACAGATGGCGGTGTAGATATTTCCATGTTTATGCAGATGGTGGTGCAGATATTTCCATGTTTATACAGATATCGTTGTATATATTTCCATATTTATACAGATGACTGTGTAGTTATTTCCATTTTTATACAGATGGCGGTGAAGATATTTCCATGTTTATACAGATAGCGGTGGAGATATTGCCATGTTTATACAGATGACTGTGAAGACATTTTCATATTTTTACACATGTCAGTGTAGATATTTCCATGTTTATACAGATAGCGATGTGGCTATTTCCATGTTTATACATATAGCACTGTAGATATTTCCATGTTTATAGAGATGGCTGTGTGGATATTTCCATGTTTATACAGATGGCAGTGTAGATATTTCCATGTTTGTACAGACAGTGCTGTAGGTATTTCCATGTTTATACAGATGACTGTTTAGGTATTTCCATGTTTATAGAGATGGCGGTGTAGATATTTCTATGTTTATAGAGATGGCTGTGTAGATATTTACATGTTTATACAGATGGCAGTGTAGATATTTTCATGTTTATACAGATAGTGGTGTAGATATTTCCAGGTTTATACTGATGACTGTGTAGTTATTTCCATGTTTATACAGATGGCGGTGTAGAAACTTCCATGTTTATACAGATAGCGGTGTGGCTATTTCCATGTTTATACAGATAGCGGTGGAGATATTTCCATGTTTATAGAGAGAGCGGTGTAGATATTTCCATGTGTATACAGATAGCTGTGTGACTATTTCCATGTTAATACAGATAGCGGTGGAGATATTTCCATGTTTACACCGATAGCGGTGGAGATATTTCCATGTTTATACAGATAGCGTTGGAGATATTTCCATGTTTATAGAGATAGCAGTGCATATATTTCCATGTTTTCCAGATATCTGTGTGGCTATTTCCATGTTTATTCAGATAGCGGTGTAGATATTTCCATGTTTATAGAGATGGCTGTGTAGATATTTACATATTTATACAGATGGCAGTGTAGATATTTCCATGTTTAGACAGATAATGGTGTAGATATTTCCATGTGTATACAGATTGCGGTGTAGGTATTTCCATGTTTATAGAGATAGCGGTGTAGATATTTCCATGTTTTTACAGACGGCTGTGTAGATATTTCCATGTGCATACAGATGTCAGTGTAGGTATTTCCATGTTTACACAGATGGAGGTGCAGATATTTCCATGTTTATACAGATGACTGTGTAGATATTTCCATGTTTTTACAGATGGCGGTGAAGATATTTCCATGTTTATACAGATAGCGGTGTGGCTATTTCCATGTTTATACAGATAGCGGTGTAGATATTTCCATGTTTATAGAGATGGCTGTGTTGATATTTACATGTTTATACAGATGGCAGTGTAGATATTTTCAGGTTTATACAGACAGTGGTGTAGATATTTCCAGGTTTATACAGATGACTGTGTAGTTATTTCCATGTTTATACAGATGGCGTTGTAGATATTTCCATGTTTATACAGCTAGCGGTGTGGCTATTTCCATGTTTATACAGATAGCGGTGGAGATATTTCCATGTTTATAGACATAGCGGTGTAGATAATTCCATGTTTATACAGATAGCTGTGTGGCTATTTCCATGTTTATACAGATAGCGTTGGAGATATTTCAATGTTTATACAGATAGCGGTGGAGATATTTCCATGTTTATACAGATACCGTTGGAGATATTTCCATGTTTATAGAGATAGCAGTGCATATATTTCCATGTTTTCCAGATATCTGTGTGGCTATTTCCATGTTTATACAGATAGCGTTGTAGATATTTCCATGTTTATACAGATAGCTGTGTAGATATTTACATATTTATACAGATGGCAGTGTAGATATTTCCATGTTTAGACAGATAATGGCGTAGATATTTCCATGTTTATACAGATTGCGGTGTAGGTATTTCCATGTTTATAGAGATAGTGGTGTAGATATTTCCATGTTTATACAGATGGCAGTGTAGATATTTCCATGTGTATATAGATGGCAGTGTAGATATTTCCATGTTTATACAGATGGAGGTGTAGATATTTTCATGTTTATACAGATGACTGTGTAGATATTTCCATGTTTTTACAGATGGCGGTGTAGATATTTCCATGTTTATACAGATAGCGGTGTGTCCATTTCCATGTTTATACAGATAGCGGTGTAGATATTTCCATGTTTATAGAGATGGCTGTGTAGATATTTACATGTTTATACAGATGGCAGTGTAGATATTTTCATGTTTATACAGATAGTGGTGTAGATATTTCCAGGATTATACAGATGACTGTGTATTTATTTCCATGTTTTTACAGATGGCGGTGAAGTTATTTCCATGTTTATAGAGACAGCCATGTAGATATTTCCATGTTTATATAGATAGCGGTGTAGACATTTCCATGTTTATAGAGATAGCGGTGTAGATACTTCCATATTTATACAGATAGCGGTGTCACTATTTTCATGTTTATACAGATAGCGGTGGAGATATTTCCATGTTTATACAGATAGCGGTGGAGATATTTCCATGTTTATAGAGATAGAGGTGTAGATATTTCCAAGTTTATACAGATAGCTGTGTGGCTATTTCCATGTTTATACAGATAGCTTTGGAGATATTTCCATGGTTATACAGATGGCAGTGTAGATATTTCCATGTTTATGCAGATGGCGGTGCAGAAATTTCCATGTTTATACAGATAGCGGTGTACATATTTCCATATTTATACAGATGACTGTGTAGTTATTCCCATTTTTATACAGATGGCGTTGAAGATATTTCCATGTTTATACAGATAGCGGTTTGGCTATTTCCATGTTTATACAGATAGTGTTGGAGATATTTCCATGTTTATAGAGATAGTGGTGTAAATATTTCCATGTTTATACTGATAGCAGTGTAGATATTTCCATGTTTATAGAGATGGCTGTGTAGATATTTACATGTTTATGCACATGGCAGTGTAGATATTTTCATGTTTATACAGATAGTGGTGTAAATATTTCCAGGTTTATACAGATGACTGTGTAGTTATTTCCATGTTTATAGAGATGGCGGTGAAGATATTTCCAAGTTCATAGAGACAGCCATGTAGATATTTCCATGTTTATACTGATGGAAGTGTAGATATTTCCATGTTTAAACAGATGACTGTTAGATATTTCCATGTTTTTACAGATGACGGTGTAGATATTTCCATGTTTATACAGATAGCGGTTTGGCTATTTCCATGTTTATACAGATAGCGGTGGAGATATTTCCATGTTTATAGAGATAGTGGTGTAAATATTTCCATGTTTATACAGACAGCTGTGTGGCTTTTTCTATGTTTATACAGATAGCGTTGGAGATATTTCCATGTTTATACAGATAATGGTGGAGATATTTTCATGTTTATACAGATAGCGGTGGAGATATTTCCCAGTTTATAGTGATAGCAGTGTATATATTTCCATGTTTATACAGATACCTGTGTGGCTATTTCCATGTTTATACAGATAGCGGTGTAGATATTTCCATGTTTATAGAGATGGCTGTGTAGATATTTACATATTTATACAGATGGCAGTGTAGATATTTCCATGTTTAGACAGATAATGGTGTAGATATTTCCATGTGTATACAGATTGCGGTGTAGGTATTTCCATGTTTATAGAGATAGCGGTGTAGATATTTCCATGTTTTTACAGACGGCTGTGTAGATATTTCCATGTGCATACAGATGTCAGTGTAGATATTTCCATGTTTATACAGATGGAGGTGTAGATATTTCCATGTTTATACAGATGACTGTGTAGATATTTCCATGTTTTTACAGATGGCGGTGTAGGTATTTCCATGTTTATACAGATAGCGGTGTGGCTATTCCCATGTTTATACAGAGAGTGGTGTAGATATTTCCAGGTTTATACAGATGACTGTGTAGTGATTTCCATGTTTATACAGATGGCGGTGTAGATATTTCCATGTTTATACAGATAGCGGTGTGGCTATTTCCATGTTTATACAGATAGCGGTGGAGATATTTCCATGTTTATAGAGATTGCGGTGTAGATATTTCCATGTTTATACAGATAGCTGTGTGGCTATTTCCATGTTTATACAGATAGCGTTGGAGACATTTCCATGTTTATACAGATAGTGGTGTAGATATTTCCAGGTTTATACAGATGACTGTGTAGTTATTTCCATGTTTTACAGATGGCAGTGAAGATATTTCCATGTTTATAGAGACAGCCATGTAGATATTTCCATGTTTATACAGATAGCGGTGTAGACATTTCCATGTTTATAGAGATAGCGGTGTAGATACTTCCATATTTATACAGATAGCGGTGTCAATATTTCCATGTTTATACAGATAGCGGTGGAGATATTTCCATGTTTATACAGATAGCGGTGTAGATATTTCCATGTTTATAGAGATGGCTGTGTAGATATTTACATATTTATACAGATGGCAGTGTAGATATTTCCATGTTTAGACAGATAATGGTGTAGATATTTCCATGTTTATACAGATTGAGGTATAGTTATTTCCATGTTTATAGAGATAGCGGTGTAGATATTTCCATGTTTATACAGATAGCTGTGTGGCTATTTCCATGTTTATAAAGACAGCGTTGGAGATATTTCCAAGTTTATACAGATGGCGGTGTAGATACTTCCATGTTTATGCAGAAGGCGGTGCAGATATTTCCAGGTTTATACAGATAGCGGTGTACATATTTCCATATTTATACAGATGACTGTGTAGTTATTTCCATTTTTATACAGATGGCGGTGTTGATATTTCCATGTTTATGCAGATAGCGGTGGAGGTATTTCCATGTTTATACAGATGACTGTGTAGATATTTTCATATTTTTACACATGTCGGTGTAGATATTTTCATGTTTATACAGATAGCGGTGTGGCTATTTCCATGTTTATACAGAGAGCAGTGTAGTTATTTCCATGTTTATAGAGATGGCTGTGTAGATATTTCCACGTTTATACAGATGCCAGTGTAGATACTTCCATGTTTGTACAGACAGTGGTGTAGATATTTCCATGTTTATACAGATGACTGTGTAGGTATTTCCATGTTTATACAGATGGCGGTGAAGGTATTTCCATGTTTATAGAGATAGCGGTGGAGATATTTCCATGTTTATAGAGATAGCGGTGTAGATATTCCATGTTTATACAGATAGCTGTGTGGCTATTTCCATGTTTATACAGATAGCGTTGGAGATATTTCCATGTTTATACAGATAGCGGTGGAGATATTTCCATGTTTCTACAGATAGCGGTGGAGATATTTCCATGTTTATAGAGATAGCAGTGTATATATTTCCATTTTTATACTGATAGCTGTGTGGCTATTTCCATGTTTATACAGATAGCGGTGGAGATATTTCCATGTTTATAGAGATGGCTGTGTAGCTATTTACATATTTATACAGATGGCGGTGTAGATATTTCCATGTTTAGACAGATAATGGTGTAGATATTTCCATGTTTATACAGATTGCGGTGTAGGTATTTCCATGTTTATAGAGATAGCGGTGTAGATATTTCCATGTTTATACAGATGGCTGTGTAGATATTTCCATGTGCATACAGACGGCAGTGTAGATATTTCCATGTTTATAAAGATGGAGGTGTAGACATTTCCATATTTATACAGATGATTGTGTAGATATTTCCATGTTTTTACAGATAGTGGTGTGGCTATTTCCATGTTTATACTGATAGCAGTGTAGGTATTTCCATGTTTATGGAGATGGCTGTGTAGATATTTACATGTTTATACACATGGCAGTGTAGATATTTTCATGTTTATACAGATAGTGGTGTAAATATTTCCAGGTTTATACAGATGACTGTGTAGTTATTTCCATGTTTATAGAGATGGCGGTGAAGATATTTCCAAGTTCATAGAGACAGCCATGTAGATATTTCCATGTTTATACTGATGGAAGTGTAGATATTTCCATGTTTAAACAGATGACTGTGTAGATATTTCCATGTTTTTACAGATGGCGGTGTAGATATTTCCATGTTTATACAGATAGCGGTTTGGCTATTTCCATGATTATACAGATAGCGGTGGAGATATTTCCATGTTTATAGAGATAGTGGTGTAGATATTTCCATGTTTATACAGATAGCTGTGTGGCTTTTTCCATGTTTATACAGATAGCGTTGGAGATATTTCCATGTTTATACAGATAACGGTGGAGATATTTCCATGTTTATACAGATAGCGGTGGAGATATTTCCAAGTTTATAGAGATAGCAGTGTATATATTTCCATGTTTATACAGATATCTGTGTGGCTATTTCCATGTTTATACAGATAGCAGTGTAGTTATTTCTATGTTTATAGAGATGGCTGTGTAGATATTTACATATTTAAACAGATGGCAGTGTAGATATTTCCATGTTTAGACAGATAATGGTGTAGATATTTCCATGTGGATACAGATTGCGGTGTAGGTATTTCCATGTTTATTGAGATAGCGGTGTAGATATTTCCATGTTTTCACAGATGGCTGTGTAGATATTTCCATGTGCATACAGATGGCAGTGTAGATATTTCCATGTTTATACAGATGGAGGTGTAGATATTTCCATGTTTATACCGATGACTGTGTAGATATTTCCATGTTTTTACAGATGGCGGTGTATGTATTTCCATGTTTATACAGATAGCGGTGTGGCTATTCCCATGTTTATACAGATAGTGGTGTAGATATTTCCAGGTTTATACAGATGACTGTGCAGTTATTTCCATGTTTATACAGATGGCGGTGTAGATATTTCCATGTTTATACAGATAGCGGTGTGGCTATTTCCATGTTTATACAGATAGCGGTGGAGATATTTCCATGTTTATAGAGATAGCGGTGTAGATATTTCCATGTGTATACAGATAGCTGTGTGACTATTTCCATGTTTATACAGATAGCGGTGGAGATATTTCCATGTTTACACAGATAGCGGTGGAGATATTTCCATGTTTATACAGATAGCGTTGGAGATATTTCCATGTTTATAGAGATAGCAGTGCATATATTTCCATGTTTTCCAGATATCTGTGTGGCTATTTCCATGTTTATACAGATAGCGGTGTAGATATTTCCATGTTTATAGAGATGGCTGTGTAGATATTTACATATTTATACAGATGGCAGTGTAGATATTTCCATGTTTAGACAGATAATGGCGTAGATATTTCCATGTTTATACAGATTGCGGTGTAGGTATTTCCATGTTTATAGAGATAGCGGTGTAGATATTTCCATGTTTATACAGATGGCAGTTTAGATATTTCCATGTGTATACAGATGGCAGTGTAGATATTTCCATGTTTATACAGATGGAGGTGCAGATATTTCCATGTTTATACAGATGACTGTGTAGATATTTCCATGTTTTTACAGATGGCAGTGAAGATATTTCCATGTTTATACAGATAGCGGTGTGGCTGTTTCCATGTTTATACAGATAGCGGTGTAGATATTTCCATGTTTATAGAGATGGCTGTGTTGATATTTACATGTTTATACAGATGGCAGTGTAGATATTTTCAGGTTTATACAGACAGTGGTGTAGATATTTCCAGGTTTATACAGATGACTGTGTAGTTATATGCATGTTTATACAGATGGCGGTGTAGATATTTCCATGTTTATACAGCTAGCGGTGTGGCTATTTCCATGTTTATACAGATAGCGGTGGAGATATTTCCATGTTTATAGACATAGCGGTGTAGATAATTCCATGTTTATACAGATAGCTGTGTGGCTATTTCCATGTTTATACAGATAGCGTTGGAGATATTTCAATGTTTATACAGATAGCGGTGGAGATATTTCCATGTTTATACAGATAGCGTTGGAGATATTTCCATGTTTATAGAGATAGCAGTGCATATATTTCCATGTTTTCCAGATATCTGTGTGGCTATTTCCATGTTTATACAGATAGCGTTGTAGATATTTCCATGTTTATACCGATAGCTGTGTAGATATTTACATATTTATACAGATGGCAGTGTAGATATTTCCATGTTTAGACAGATAATGGCGTAGATATTTCCATGTTTATACAGATTGCGGTGTAGGTATTTCCATGTTTATAGAGATAGCGGTGTAGATATTTCCATGTTTATACAGATGGCAGTGTAGATATTTCCATGTGTATATAGATGGCAGTGTAGATATTTCCATGTTTATACAGATGGAGGTGTAGATATTTCCATGTTTATACAGATGACTGTGTAGATATTTCCATGTTTTTACAGATGGCGGTGTAGATATTTCCATGTTTATACAGATAGCGGTGTGTCCATTTCCATGTTTATACAGATAGCGGTGTAGATATTTCCATGTTTATAGAGATGGCTGTGTAGATATTTCCATGTTTATACAGATGGCAGTGTAGATATTTTCATGTTTATACAGATAGTGGTGTAGATATTTCCAGGATTATACAGATGACTGTGTATTTATTTCCATGTTTTTACAGATGGCGGTGAAGTTATTTCCATGTTTATAGAGACAGCCATGTAGATATTTCCATGTTTATATAGATAGCGGTGTAGACATTTCCATGTTTATAGAGATAGCGGTGTAGATACTTCCATATTTATACAGATAGCGGTGTCACTATTTTCATGTTTATACAGATAGCGGTGGAGATATTTCCATGTTTATACAGATAGCGGTGGAGATATTTCCATGTTTATAGAGATAGCGGTGTAGATATTTCCATGTTTATACAGATAGCTGTGTGGCTATTTCCATGTATATACAGATAGCTTTGGAGATATTTCCATGGTTATACAGATGGCAGTGTAGATATTTCCATGTTTATGCAGATGGCGGTGCAGATATTTCCATGTTTATACAGATAGCGGTGTACATATTTCCATATTTATACAGATGACTGTGTAGTTATTTCCATGTTTATACAGATGGCGGTGTAGATATTTCAATGTTTATACAGGTAGCAGTGTGGCTATTTCCATGTTTATACAGATCGCGGTGGAGAATTTTCCATGTTTATAGAGATAGCGGTGTAGATATTTCCATGTGTATACAGATGACTCTGTAGATATTTCCACGTTTTTACAGACGGCGGTGTAGATATTTCCATGTTTATACAGATCGCGGTGTGGCTATTTCCATGTTTATACAGATAGCGGTGTAGATATTTCCATGTTTATAGAGATGGCTGTGTAGATATTTACATGTTTATACAGATGGCAGCGTAGATATTTTCATGTTTATACAGATAGTGGTGTAGATATTTCCAGGATTATACAGATGACTGTGTAGTTTTTTCCATGTTTTTACAGATGGCGGTGAAGATATTTCCATGTTTATAGAGACAGCCATGTAGATATTTCCATATTTATACAGATAGCGGTGTAGACATTTCCATGTTTATAGAGATAGCGGTGTAGATACTTCCACATTTATACAGATAGCGGTGTCATTATTTCCATGTTTATACAGATAGCGGTGGAGATATTTCCATGTTTATACAGATAGCGGTGGAGATATTTCCATGTTAATAGAGATAGCGGTGTAGATATTTTCATGTTTATAGAGATAGCTGTGTGGCTATTTCCAAGTTTTTACAGATAACTTTGGAGATATTTCCATGTTTATACAGATGGCGGTGTAGATAGTTCCATGTTTATGCAGATGGCGGTGCAGATATTTCCATGTTTGTACTGAGAGCGGTGTGCATAATTCAATATTTATACAGATGACTGTGTAGTTATTTCCATTTTTTTACAGATGGCGGTGTAGATATTTTCATATTTTAACACATGTCGGTGTAGATATTTCCATGTTTATACAGATAGCGGTGTGGCTATTTCCATGTTTATACATATAGCAGCGTAGATATTTCCATGTTTATAGAGATGGCTGTGTAGATATTTCCATGTTTATACAGATAGCGGTGTGGCTATTTCCATGTTTATACAGATAGCGGTGCAGATATTTCCATGTTTATAGAGATGGATGTGTAGATATTTACATGTTTATACTGATGGCAGTGTAGATATTTCCATGTTTATACAGATAGTTGTGTAGCTATTTCCAGGTTTATACAGATAAATGTGTAGGTATTTCCATGTTTATACAGATGGCGGGGTAGATATTTCCATGTTTATTGAGATAGCGATGTAGATATTTCTATGTTTATTCAGATATCGGTGTAGTCATTTCCATGTTTATAGAGATAGCGGTGTAGATATTTCCATATGTATACAGATAGCGGTGTCACTATTTCCATGTTTATACTGATAGCGGTGGAGGTATTTCCATGTTTATACAGATAGCGGTGGAGATATTTCCATGTTTATACAGATAGCGATGGAGATATTTCCATGTTTATAGAGATAGCGGTGTAGATATTTCCATGTTTATACAGATAGCTGTGTGGCTATTTCCATGTTTATACAGATAGCGGTGTAGATATTTCCATGTTTATAGAGATGGCTGTGTAGATATTTACATATTTATACAGATGGCAGTGTAGATATTTCCATGTTTAGACAGATAATGATGTAGATATTTCCATGTTTATACAGATTGAGGTATAGTTATTTCCATGTTTATAGAGATAGCGGTGTAGATATTTCCATGTTTATACAGATAGCTGTGTGGCTATTTCCATGTTTATACAGACAGCGTTGGAGATATTTCCAAGTTTATACAGATGGCGGTGTAGATACTTCCATGTTTATGCAGAAGGCGGTGCAGATATTTCCATGTTTATACAGATAGCGGTGTACATATTTCCATATTTATACAGATGACTGTGTAGTTATTTCCATTTTTATACAGATGGCGGTGTTGATATTTCCATGTTTATGCAGATAGCGGTGGAGGTATTTCCATGTTAATACAGATGACTGTGTAGATGTTTTCATATTTTTACACATGTCGGTGTAGATATTTCCATGTTTATACAGATAGCGGTGTGGCTATTTCCATGTTTATACATATAGCACTGTAGATATTTCCATGTTTATAGAGATGGCTGTGTGGATATTTCCATGTTTATACAGATGGCAGTGTAGATATTTCCATGTTTGTACAGACAGTGCTGTAGGTATTTCCATGTTTATACAGATGACTGTTTAGGTATTTCCATGTTTATAGAGATGGCGGTGTAGATATTTCTATGTTTATAGAGATGGCTGTGTAGATATTTACATGTTTATACAGATGGCAGTGTAGATATTTTCATGTTTATACAGATAGTGGTGTAGATATTTCCAGGTTTATACTGATGACTGTGTAGTTATTTCCATGTTTATACAGATGGCGGTGTAGATATTTCCATGTTTATACAGATAGCGGTGTGGCTATTTCCATGTTTATACAGATAGCGGTGGAGATATTTCCATGTTTATAGAGATAGCGATTTAGATATTTCCATGTGTATACAGATAGCTGTGTGACTATTTCCATGTTTATACAGATAGCGGTGGAGATATTTCCATGTTTACACAGATAGCGGTGGAGATATTTCCATGTTTATACAGATAGCGTTGGAGATATTTCCATGTTTATAGAGATAGCAGTGCATATATTTCCATGTTTTCCAGATATCTGTGTGGCTATTTCCATGTTTATACAGATAGCGGTGTAGATATTTCCATGTTTATAGAGATGGCTGTGTAGATATTTACATATTTATACAGATGGCAGTGTAGATATTTCCATGTTTAGACAGATAATGGCGTAGATATTTCCATGTTTATACAGATTGCGGTGTAGGTATTTCCATGTTTATAGAGATAGCGGTGTAGATATTTCCATGTTTATACAGATGGCAGTGTAGATATTTCCATGTGTATACAGATGGCAGTGTAGATATTTCCATGTATATACAGATGGAGGTGCAGATATTTCCATGTTTATACAGATGACTGTGTAGATATTTCCATGTTTTTACAGATGGCGGTGAAGATATTTCCATGTTTATACAGATAGCGGTGTGGCTATTTCCATGTTTATACAGATAGCGGTGTAGATATTTCCATGTTTATAGAGATGGCTGTGTTGATATTTACATGTTTATACAGATGGCAGTGTAGATATTTTCAGGTTTATACAGACAGTGGTGTAGATATTTCCAGGTTTATACAGATGACTGTGTAGTTATTTCCATGTTTATACAGATGGCGGTGTAGATATTTCCATGTTTATACTGCTAGCGGTGTGGCTATTTCCATGTTTATACAGATAGCGGTGGAGATATTTCCATGTTTATAGACATAGCGGTGTAGATATTTCCATGTGTATACAGATAGCTGTGTGACTATTTCCATGTTTATACAGATAGCGGTGGAGATATTTCCATGTTTACACAGATAGCGGTGGAGATATTTCCATGTTTATACAGATAGCGTTGGAGATATTTCCATGTTTATAGAGATAGCAGTGCATATATTTCCATGTTTTCCAGATATCTGTGTGGCTATTTCCATGTTTATACAGATAGCGTTGTAGAAATTTACATGTTTATACAGATAGTTGTGTAGATATTTACATATTTATACAGATGGCAGTGTAGATATTTCCATGTTTAGACAGATAATGGCGTAGATATTTCCATGTTTATACAGATTGCGGTGTAGGAATTTCCATGTTTATAGAGATAGTGGTGTAGATATTTCCATGTTTATACAGATGGCAGTGTAGATATTTCCATGTGTATATAGATGGCAGTGTAGATATTTCCATGTTTATACAGATGGAGGTGTAGATATTTCCATGTGTATATAGATGGCAGTGTAGATATTTCCATGTTTATACAGATGGAGGTGTAGATATTTCCATGTTTATACAGATGACTGTGTAGATATTTCCATGTTTTTACAGATGGCGGTGTAGATATTTCCATGTTTATACAGATAGCGGTGTGTCCATTTCCATGTTTATACAGATAGCGGTGTAGATATTTCCATGTTTATAGAGATGGCTGTGTAGATATTTACATGTTTATACATATGGCAGTGTAGATATTTTCATGTTTATACAGATAGTGGTGTAGATATTTCCAGGATTATACAGATGACTCTGTATTTATTTCCATGTTTTTACAGATGGCGGTGAAGTTATTTCCATGTTTATAGAGACAGCCATGTAGATATTTCCATGTTTATATAGATAGCGGTGTAGACATTTCCATGTTTATAGAGATAGCGGTGTAGATACTTCCATATTTATACAGATAGCGGTGTCACTATTTTCATGTTTATACAGATAGCGGTGGAGATATTTCCATGCTTATACAGATAGCGGTGGAGATATTTCCATGTTTATAGAGATAGCGGTGTAGATATTTCCAAGTTTATACAGATAGCTGTGTGGCTATTTCCATGTTTATACAGATAGCTTTGGAGATATTTCCATGGTTATACAGATGGCAGTGTAGATATTTCCATGTTTATGCAGATGGCGGTGCAGATATTTCCATGTTTATACAGATAGCGGTGTACATATTTCCATATTTATACAGATGACTGTGTAGTTATTTCCATTTTTATACAGATGGCGGTGAAGATATTTCCATGTTTATACAGATAGCGGTGGAGATATTTCCATGTTTATACAGATGACTGTGTAGATATTTTCATATTTTTACACATGTCGGTGTAGATATTTCCATGTTTATACAGATAATGATGTAGATATTTCCATGTTTATACAGATTGAGGTATAGTTATTTCCATGTTTATAGAGATAGCGGTGTAGATATTTCCATGTTTATACAGATAGCTGTGTGGCTATTTCCATGTTGATACAGACAGCGTTGGAGATATTTCCAAGTTTATACAGATGGCGGTGTAGATACTTCCATGTTTATGCAGAAGGCGGTGCAGATATTTCCATGTTTATACAGATAGCGGTGTACATATTTCCATATTTATACAGATGACTGTGTAGTTATTTCCATTTTTATACAGATGGCGGTGTTGATATTTCCATGTTTATGCAGATAGCGGTGGAGGTATTTCCATGTTAATACAGATGACTGTGTAGATGTTTTCATATTTTTACACGTGTCGGTGTAGATATTTCCATGTTTATACAGATAGCGGTGTGGCTATTTCCATGTTTATACATATAGCACTGTAGATATTTCCATGTTTATAGAGATGGCTGTGTGGATATTTCCATGTTTATACAGATGGCAGTGTAGATATTTCCATGTTTGTACAGACAGTGCTGTAGGTATTTCCATGTTTATACAGATGACTGTTTAGGTATTTCCATATTTATAGAGATGGCGGTGTAGATATTTCTATGTTTATAGAGATGGCTGTGTAGATATTTACATGTTTATACAGATGGCAGTGTAGATATTTTCATGTTTATACAGATAGTGGTGTAGATATTTCCAGGTTTATACTGATGACTGTGTAGTTATTTCCATGTTTATACAGATGGCGGTGTAGATATTTCCATGTTTATACAGATAGCGGTGTGGCTATTTCCATGTTTATACAGATAGCGGTGGAGATATTTCCATGTTTATAGAGATAGCGGTGTAGATATTTCCATGTGTATACAGATAGCTGTGTGACTATTTCCATGTTTATACAGATAGCGGTGGAGATATTTCCATGTTTACACAGATAGCGGTGGAGATATTTCCATGTTTATACAGATAGCGTTGGAGATATTTCCATGTTTATAGAGATAGCAGTGCATATATTTCCATGTTTTCCAGATATCTGTGTGGCTATTTCCATGTTTATACAGATAGCGGTGTAGATATTTCCATGTTTATAGAGATGGCTGTGTAGATATTTACATATTTATACAGATGGCAGTGTAGATATTTCCATGTTTAGACAGATAATGGCGTAGATATTTCCATGTTTATAGAGATTGCGGTGTAGGTATTTCCATGTTTATAGAGATAGCGGTGTAGATATTTCCATGTTTATACAGATGGCAGTGTAGATATTTCCATGTGTATACAGATGGCAGTGTAGATATTTCCATGTTTATACAGATGGAGGTGCAGATATTTCCATGTTTATACAGATGACTGTGTAGATATTTCCATGTTTTTACAGATGACGGTGAAGATATTTCCATGTTTATACAGATAGCGGTGTGGCTATTTCCATGTTTATACAGATAGCGGTGTAGATATTTCCATGTTTATAGAGATGGCTGTGTTGATATTTACATGTTTATACAGATGGCAGTGTAGATATTTTCAGGTTTATACAGACAGTGGTGTAGATATTTCCAGGTTTATACAGATGACTGTGTAGTTATTTCCATGTTTATACAGATGGCAGTGTAGATATTTCCATGTTTATACAGATGGAGGTGCAGATATTTCCATGTTTATACAGATGACTGTGTAGATATTTCCATGTTTTTACAGATGGCGGTGAAGATATTTCCATGTTTATACAGATAGCGGTGTGGCTATTTCCATGTTTATACAGATAGCGGTGTAGATATTTCCATGTTTATAGAGATGGCTGTGTTGATATTTACATGTTTATACAGATGGCAGTGTAGATATTTTCAGGTTTATACAGACAGTGGTGTAGATATTTCCAGGTTTATACAGATGACTGTGTAGTTATATCCATGTTTATACAGATGGCGGTGTAGATATTTCCATGTTTATACAGCTAGCGGTGTGGCTATTTCCATGTTTATACAGATAGCGGTGGAGATATTTCCATGTTTATAGACATAGCGGTGTAGATAATTCCATGTTTATACAGATAGCTGTGTGGCTATTTCCATGTTTATACAGATAGCGTTGGAGATATTTCAATGTTTATACAGATAGCGGTGGAGATATTTCCATGTTTATACAGATAGCGTTGGAGATATTTCCATGTTTATAGAGATAGCAGTGCATATATTTCCATGTTTTCCAGATATCTGTGTGGCTATTTAAATGTTTATACAGATAGCGTTGTAGATATTTCCATGTTTATACAGATAGCTGTGTAGATATTTACATATTTATACAGATGGCAGTGTAGATATTTCCATGTTTAGACAGATAATGGCGTAGATATTTCCATGTTTATACAGATTGCGGTGTAGGTATTTCCATGTTTATAGAGATAGCGGTGTAGATATTTCCATGTTTATACAGATGGCAGTGTAGATATTTCCATGTGTATATAGATGGCAGTGTAGATATTTCCATGTTTACACAGATAATGGCGTAGATATTTCCATGTTTATACAGATTGCGGTGTAGGTATTTCCATGTTTATAGAGATAGCGGTGTAGATATTTCCATGTTTATACAGATGGCAGTGTAGATATTTCCATGTGTATATAGATGGCAGTGTAGATATTTCCATGTTTATACAGATGGAGGTGTAGATATTTCCATGTTTATACAGATGACTGTGTAGATATTTCCATGTTTTTACAGATGGCGGTGTAGATATTTCCATGTTTATACAGATAGCGGTGTGTCCATTTCCATGTTTATACAGATAGCGGTGTAGATATTTCCATGTTTATAGAGATGGCTGTGTAGATATTTCCATGTTTATACAGATGGCAGTGTAGATATTTTCATGTTTATACAGATAGTGGTGTAGATATTTCCAGGATTATACAGATGACTGTGTATTTATTTCCATGTTTTTACAGATGGCGGTGAAGTTATTTCCATGTTTATAGAGACAGCCATGTAGATATTTCCATGTTTATATAGATAGCGGTGTAGACATTTCCATGTTTATAGAGATAGCGGTGTAGATACTTCCATATTTATACAGATAGCGGTGTCACTATTTTCATGTTTATACAGATAGCGGTGGAGATATTTCCATGTTTATACAGATAGCGGTGGAGATATTTCCATGTTTATAGAGATAGCGGTGTAGATATTTCCAAGTTTATACAGATAGCTGTGTGGCTATTTCCATGTATATACAGATAGCTTTGGAGATATTTCCATGGTTATACAGATGGCAGTGTAGATATTTCCATGTTTATGCAGATGGCGGTGCAGATATTTCCATGTTTATACAGATAGCGGTGTACATATTTCCATATTTATACAGATGACTGTGTAGTTATTTCCATGTTTATACAGATGGCGGTGTAGATATTTCAATGTTTATACAGGTAGCAGTGTGGCTATTTCCATGTTTATACAGATCGCGGTGGAGAATTTTCCATGTTTATAGAGCTTGCGGTGTAGATATTTCCATGTGTATACAGAGAGCTATATGGCTATTTCCATGTTTATACAGATAGCGGTGGAAATATTTCCATGTTTATACAGATAGCGGTGGAGATATTTCCATGTTTATACAGATAGCGGTGGAGATATTTCCATGTTTATAGAGATAGCAGTGCATATATTTCCATGTTTTCCAGATATCTGTGTGGCTATTTCCATGTTTATACAGATAGCGGTGTAAATATTTCCATGTTTATAGAGATTGCTGTGTAGATATTTACATATTTATACAGAGGGCAGTGTAGATATTTCCATGTTTTGACAGATAATGGCGTATATATTTCCATGTTTATACAGATTACGGTGTAGGTATTTCCATGTTTATAGAGATAGCGGTGTAGACATTTTCATGTTTATACAGATGGCAGTGTAGTTATTTCCATGTGTATACAGATGGCAGTGTAGATATTTCCATGTTTATACAGATGGAGTTGTAGATATTTCCATGTTTATACAGATGACTCTGTAGATATTTCCACGTTTTTACAGACGGCGGTGTAGATATTTCCATGTTTATACAGATCGCGGTGTGGCTATTTCCATGTTTATACAGATAGCGGTGTAGATATTTCCATGTTTATAGAGATGGCTGTGTAGATATTTACATGTTTATACAGATGGCAGCGTAGATATTTTCATGTTTATACAGATAGTGGTGTAGATATTTCCAGGATTATACAGATGACTGTGTAGATTTTTCCATGTTTTTACAGATGGCGGTGAAGATATTTCCATGTTTATAGAGACAGCCATGTAGATATTTCCATATTTATACAGATAGCGGTGTAGACATTTCCATGTTTATAGAGATAGCGTTGTAGATACTTCCACATTTATACAGATAGCGGTGTCATTATTTCCATGTTTATACAGATAGCGGTGGAGATATTTCCATGTTTATACAGATAGCGGTGGAGATATTTCCATGTTAATAGAGATAGCGGTGTAGATATTTTCATGTTTATAGAGATAGCTGTGTGGCTATTTCCAAGTTTTTACAGATAACTTTGGAGATATTTCCATGTTTATACAGATGGCGGTGTAGATAGTTCCATGTTTATGCAGATGGCGGTGCAGATATTTCCATGTTTGTACTGAGAGCGGTGTGCATAATTCCATATTTATACAGATGACTGTGTAGTTATTTCCATTTTTTTACAGATGGCGGTGTAGATATTTTCATATTTTAACACATGTCGGTGTAGATATTTCCATGTTTATACAGATAGCGGTGTGGCTATTTCCATGTTTATACATATAGCAGCGTAGATATTTCCATGTTTATAGAGATGGCTGTGTAGATATTTCCATGTTTATACAGATAGCGGTGTGGCTATTTCCATGTTTATACAGATAGCGGTGCAGATATTTCCATGTTTATAGAGATGGATGTGTAGATATTTACATGTTTATACTGATGGCAGTGTAGATATTTCCATGTTTATACAGATAGTGGTGTAGCTATTTCCAGGTTTATACAGATAAATGTGTAGGTATTTCCATGTTTATACAGATGGCGGGGTAGATATTTCCATGTTTATTGAGATAGCGATGTAGATATTTCTATGTTTATTCAGATAGCGGTGTAGTCATTTCCATGTTTATAGAGATAGCGGTGTAGATATTTCCATATGTATACAGATAGCGGTGTCACTATTTCCATGTTTATACTGATAGCGGTGGAGATATTTCCATGTTTATACAGATAGCGGTGGAGATATTTCCATGTTTATACAGATAGCGATGGAGATATTTCCATGTTTATAGAGATAGCGGTGTAGATATTTCCATGTTTATACAGATAGCTGTGTGGCTATTTCCATGTTTATACAGATAGCGGTGTAGATATTTCCATGTTTATAGAGATGGCTGTGTAGATATTTACATATTTATACAGATGGCAGTGTAGATATTTCCATGTTTAGACAGATAATGATGTAGATATTTCCATGTTTATACAGATTGAGGTATAGTTATTTCCATGTTTATAGAGATAGCGGTGTAGATATTTCCATGTTTATACAGATAGCTGTGTGGCTATTTCCATGTTTATACAGACAGCGTTGGAGATATTTCCAAGTTTATACAGATGGCGGTGTAGATACTTCCATGTTTATGCAGAAGGCGGTGCAGATATTTCCATGTTTATACAGATAGCGGTGTACATATTTCCATATTTATAGAGATGACTGTGTAGTTATTTCCATTTTTATACAGATGGCGGTGTTGATATTTCCATGTTTATGCAGATAGCGGTGGAGGTATTTCCATGTTAATACAGATGACTGTGTAGATGTTTTCATATTTTTACACATGTCGATGTAGATATTTCCATGTTTATACAGATAGCGGTGTGGCTATTTCCATGTTTATACATATAGCACTGTAGATATTTCCATGTTTATAGAGATGGCTGTGTGGATATTTCCATGTTTATACAGATGGCAGTGTAGATATTTCCATGTTTGTACAGACAGTGCTGTAGGTATTTCCATGTTTATACAGATGACTGTTTAGGTATTTCCATGTTTATAGAGATGGCGGTGTAAATATTTCTATGTTTATAGAGATGGCTGTGTAGATATCTACATGTTTATACAGATGGCAGTGTAGATATTTTCATGTTTATACAGATAGTGGTGTAGATATTTCCAGGTTTATACTGATGACTGTGTAGTTATTTCCATGTTTATACAGATGGCGGTGTAGATATTTCCATGTTTATACAGATAGCGGTGTGGCTATTTCCATGTTTATACAGATAGCGGTGGAGATATTTCCATGTTTATAGAGATAGCGATTTAGATATTTCCATGTGTATACAGATAGCTGTGTGACTATTTCCATGTTTATACAGATAGCGGTGGAGATATTTCCATGTTTACACAGATAGCGGTGGAGATATTTCCATGTTTATACAGATAGCGTTGGAGATATTTCCATGTTTATAGAGATAGCAGTGCATATATTTCCATGTTTTCCAGATATCTGTGTGGCTATTTCCATGTTTATACAGATAGCGGTGTAGATATTTCCATGTTTATAGAGATGGCTGTGTAGATATTTACATATTTATACAGATGGCAGTGTAGATATTTCCATGTTTAGACAGATAATGGCGTAGATATTTCCATGTTTATACAGATTGCGGTGTAGGTATTTCCATGTTTATAGAGATAGCGGTGTAGATATTTCCATGTTTATACAGATGGCAGTGTAGATATTTCCATGTGTATACAGATGGCAGTGTAGATATTTCCATGTTTATACAGATGGAGGTGCAGATATTTCCATGTTTATACAGATGACTGTGTAGATATTTCCATGTTTTTACAGATGGCGGTGAAGATATTTCCATGTTTATACAGATAGCGGTGTGGCTATTTCCATGTTTATACAGATAGCGGTGTAGATATTTCCATGTTTATAGAGATGGCTGTGTTGATATTTACATGTTTATACAGATGGCAGTGTAGATATTTTCAGGTTTATACAGACAGTGGTGTAGATATTTCCAGGTTTATACAGATGACTGTGTAGTTATTTCCATGTTTATACAGATGGCGGTGTAGATATTTCCATGTTTATACTGCTAGCGGTGTGGCTATTTCCATGTTTATACAGATAGCGGTGGAGATATTTCCATGTTTATAGACATAGCGGTGTAAATATTTCCATGTGTATACAGATAGCTGTGTGACTATTTCCATGTTTATACAGATAGCGGTGGAGATATTTCCATGTTTACACAGATAGCGGTGGAGATATTTCCATGTTTATACAGATAGCGTTGGAGATATTTCCATGTTTATAGAGATAGCAGTGCATATATTTCCATGTTTTCCAGATATCTGTGTGGCTATTTCCATGTTTATACAGATAGCGTTGTAGAAATTTACATGTTTATACAGATAGTTGTGTAGATATTTACATATTTATACAGATGGCAGTGTAGATATTTCCATGTTTAGACAGATAATGGCGTAGATATTTCCATGTTTATACAGATTGCGGTGTAGGAATTTCCATGTTTATAGAGATAGTGGTGTAGATATTTCCATGTTTATACAGATGGCAGTGTAGATATTTCCATGTGTATATAGATGGCAGTGTAGATATTTCCATGTTTATACAGATGGAGGTGTAGATATTTCCATGTTTATACAGATGACTGTGTAGATATTTCCATGTTTTTACAGATGGCGGTGTAGATATTTCCATGTTTATACAGATAGCGGTGTGTCCATTTCCATGTTTATACAGATAGCGGTGTAGATATTTCCATGTTTATAGAGATGGCTGTGTAGATATTTACATGTTTATACAGATGGCAGTGTAGATATTTTCATGTTTATACAGATAGTGGTGTAGATATTTCCAGGATTATACAGATGACTCTGTATTTATTTCCATGTTTTTACAGATGGCGGTGAAGTTATTTCCATGTTTATAGAGACAGCCATGTAGATATTTCCATGTTTATATAGATAGCGGTGTAGACATTTCCATGTTTATAGAGATAGCGGTGTAGATACTTCCATATTTATACAGATAGCGGTGTCACTATTTTCATGTTTATACAGATAGCGGTGGAGATATTTCCATGTTTATACAGATAGCGGTGGAGATATTTCCATGTTTATAGAGATAGCGGTGTAGATATTTCCAAGTTTATACAGATAGCTGTGTGGCTATTTCCATGTTTATACAGATAGCTTTGGAGATATTTCCATGGTTATACAGATGGCAGTGTAGATATTTCCATGTTTATGCAGATGGCGGTGCAGATATTTCCATGTTTATACAGATAGCGGTGTACATATTTCCATATTTATACAGATGACTGTGTAGTTATTTCCATTTTTATACAGATGGCGGTGAAGATATTTCCATGTTTATACAGATAGCGGTGGAGATATTTCCATGTTTATACAGATGACTGTGTAGATATTTTCATATTTTTACACATGTCGGTGTAGATATTTCCATGTTTATACAGATAATGATGTAGATATTTCCATGTTTATACAGATTGAGGTATAGTTATTTCCATGTTTATAGAGATAGCGGTGTAGATATTTCCATGTTTATACAGATAGCTGTGTGGCTATTTCCATGTTTATACAGACAGCGTTGGAGATATTTCCAAGTTTATACAGATGGCGGTGTAGATACTTCCATGTTTATGCAGAAGGCGGTGCAGATATTTCCATGTTTATACAGATAGCGGTGTACATATTTCCATATTTATACAGATGACTGTGTAGTTATTTCCATTTTTATACAGATGGCGGTGTTGATATTTCCATGTTTATGCAGATAGCGTTGGAGGTATTTCCATGTTAATACAGATGACTGTGTAGATGTTTTCATATTTTTACACATGTCGGTGTAGATATTTCCATGTTTATACAGATAGCGGTGTGGCTATTTCCATGTTTATACATATAGCACTGTAGATATTTCCATGTTTATAGAGATGGCTGTGTGGATATTTCCATGTTTATACAGATGGCAGTGTAGATATTTCCATGTTTGTACAGACAGTGCTGTAGGTATTTCCATGTTTATACAGATGACTGTTTAGGTATTTCCATATTTATAGAGATGGCGGTGTAGATATTTCTATGTTTATAGAGATGGCTGTGTAGATATTTACATGTTTATACAGATGGCAGTGTAGATATTTTCATGTTTATACAGATAGTGGTGTAGATATTTCCAGGTTTATACTGATGACTGTGTAGTTATTTCCATGTTTATACAGATGGCGGTGTAGATATTTCCATGTTTATACAGATAGCGGTGTGGCTATTTCCATGTTTATACAGATAGCGGTGGAGATATTTCCATGTTTATAGAGATAGCGGTGTAGATATTTCCATGTGTATACAGATAGCTGTGTGACTATTTCCATGTTTATACAGATAGCGGTGGAGATATTTCCATGTTTACACAGATAGCGGTGGAGATATTTCCATGTTTATACAGATAGCGTTGGAGATATTTCCATGTTTATAGAGATAGCAGTGCATATATTTCCATGTTTTCCAGATATCTGTGTGGCTATTTCCATGTTTATACAGATAGCGGTGTAGATATTTCCATGTTTATAGAGATGGCTGTGTAGATATTTACATATATATACAGATGGCAGTGTAGATATTTCCATGTTTAGACAGATAATGGCGTAGATATTTCCATGTTTATAGAGATTGCGGTGTAGGTATTTCCATGTTTATAGAGATAGCGGTGTAGATATTTCCATGTTTATACAGATGGCAGTGTAGATATTTCCATGTGTATACAGATGGCAGTGTAGATATTTCCATGTTTATACAGATGGAGGTGCAGATATTTCCATGTTTATACAGATGACTGTGTAGATATTTCCATGTTTTTACAGATGACGGTGAAGATATTTCCATGTTTATACAGATAGCGGTGTGGCTATTTCCATGTTTATACAGATAGCGGTGTAGATATTTCCATGTTTATAGAGATGGCTGTGTTGATATTTACATGTTTATACAGATGGCAGTGTAGATATTTTCAGGTTTATACAGACAGTGGTGTAGATATTTCCAGGTTTATACAGATGACTGTGTAGTTATTTCCATGTTTATACAGATGGCGGTGTAGATATTTCCATGTTTATACTGCTAGCGGTGTGGCTATTTCCATGTTTATACAGATAGCGGTGGAGATATTTCCATGTCTATAGACATAGCGGTGTAAATATTTCCATGTGTATACAGATAGCTGTGTGACTATTTCCATGTTTATACAGATAGCGGTGGAGATATTTCCATGTTTACACAGATAGCGGTGGAGATATTTCCATGTTTATACGGATAGCGTTGGAGATATTTCCATGTTTATAGATATAGCAGTGCATATATTTCCATGTTTTCCAGATATCTGTGTGGCTATTTCCATGTTTATACAGATAGCGTTGTAGATATTTACATGTTTATACAGATAGTTGTGTAGATATTTACATATTTATACAGATGGCAGTGTAGATATTTCCATGTTTAGACAGATAATGGCGTAGATATTTCCATGTTTATACAGATTGCGGTGTAGGAATTTCCATGTTTATAGAGATAGTGGTGTAGATATTTCCATGTTTATACAGATGGCAGTGTAGATATTTCCATGTGTATATAGATGGCAGTGTAGATATTTCCATGTTTATACAGATGGAGGTGTAGATATTTCCATGTTTATACAGATGACTGTGTAGATATTTCCATGTTTTTACAGATGGCGGTGTAGATATTTCCATGTTTATACAGATAGCGGTGTGTTCATTTCCATGTTTATACAGATAGCGGTGTAGATATTTCCATGTTTATAGAGATGGCTGTGTAGATATTTACATGTTTATACAGATGGCAGTGTAGATATTTTCATGTTTATACAGATAGTGGTGTAGATATTTCCAGGATTATACAGATGACTCTGTATTTATTTCCATGTTTTTACAGATGGCGGTGAAGTTATTTCCATGTTTATAGAGACAGCCATGTAGATATTTCCATGTTTATATAGATAGCGGTGTAGACATTTCCATGTTTATAGAGATAGCGGTGTAGATACTTCCATATTTATACAGATAGCGGTGTCACTATTTTCATGTTTATACAGATAGCGGTGGAGATATTTCCATGTTTATACAGATAGCGGTGGAGATATTTCCATGTTTATAGAGATAGCGGTGTAGATATTTCCAAGTTTATACACATAGCTGTGTGGCTATTCCCATGTTTATACAGATAGCTTTGGAGATATTTCCATGGTTATACAGATGGCAGTGTAGATATTTCCATGTTTATGCAGATGGCGGTGCAGATATTTCCATGTTTATACAGATAGCGGTGTACATATTTCCATATTTATACAGATGACTGTGTAGTTATTTCCATTTTTATACAGATGGCGGTGAAGATATTTCCATGTTTATACAGATAGCGGTGGAGATATTTCCATGTTTATACAGATGACTGTGTAGATATTTTCATATTTTTACACATGTCGGTGTAGATATTTCCATGTTTATACAGATAGCGGTGTGGCTATTTCCATGTTTATACATATAGCACTGTAGATATTTCCATGTTTATAGAGATGGCTGGGTAGATATTTCCATGTTTATACAGATGGCAGTGTAGATATTTCCATGTTTGTACAGACAGTGGTGTAGGTATTTCCATGTTTATACAGATGACTCTGTGGTTATTTCCATGTTTATAGAGATGGCGGTGTAGATATTTCTATATTTATAGACATGGCTGTGTAGATATTTACTTGTTTATACAGATGGCAGTGTAGATATTTTCATGTTTATACAGATAGTGGTGTAGATATTTCCAGGTTTATACTGATGACTGCGTAGTTATTTCCATGTTTATACAGATGTCGGTGTAGATATTTCAATGTTTATACAGGTAGCGGTGTGGCTATTTCCATGTTTATACAGATCGCGGTGGAGAATTTTCCATGTTTATAGAGATAGCGGTGTAGATATTTCCATGTGTATACAGAGAGCTATATGGCTATTTCCATGTTTATACAGATAGCGGTGGAAATATTTCCATGTTTATACAGATAGCGGTGGAGATATTTCCATGTTTATACAGATAGCGGTGGAGATATTTCCATGTTTATAGAGATAGCAGTGCATATATTTCCATGTTTTCCAGATATCTGTGTGGCTATTTCCATGTTTATACAGATAGCGGTGTAAATATTTCCATGTTTATAGAGATTGCTGTGTAGATATTTACATATTTATACAGAGGGCAGTGTAGATATTTCCATGTTTTGACAGATAATGGCGTATATATTTCCATGTTTATACAGATTACGGTGTAGGTATTTCCATGTTTATAGAGATAGCGGTGTAGACATTTTCATGTTTATACAGATGGCAGTGTAGATATTTCCATGTGTATACAGATGGCAGTGTAGATATTTCCATGTTTATACAGATGGAGTTGTAGATATTTCCATGTTTATACAGATGACTGTGTAGATATTTCCACGTTTTTACAGACGGCGGTGTAGATATTTCCATGTTTATACAGATAGCGGTGTGGCTATTTCCATGTTTATACAGATAGCGGTGTAGATATTTCCATGTTTATAGAGATGGCTGTGTAGATATTTACATGTTTATACAGATGGCAGCGTAGATATTTTCATGTTTATACAGATAGTGGTGTAGATATTTCCAGGATTATACAGATGACTGTGTAGTTATTTCCATGTTTTTACAGATGGCGGTGAAGATATTTCCATGTTTATAGAGACAGCCATGTAGATATTTCCATATTTATACAGATAGCGGTGTAGACATTTCCTTGTTTATAGAGATAGCGGTGTAGATACTTCCACATTTATACAGATAGCGGTGTCATTATTTCCATGTTTATACAGATAGCGGTGGAGATATTTCCATGTTTATACAGATAGCGGTGGAGATATTTCCATGCTAATAGAGATAGCGGTGTAGATATTTTCATGTTTATAGAGATAGCTGTGTGGCTATTTCCAAGTTTTTACAGATAACTTTGGAGATATTTCCATGTTTATACAGATGGCGGTGTAGATAGTTCCATGTTTATGCAGATGGCAGTGCAGATATTTCCATGTTTATACTGAGAGCGGTGTACATAATTCCATATTTATACAGATGACTGTGTAGTTATTTCCATGTTTTTACAGATGGCGGTGAAGATATTTCCATGTTTATACAGACAGCGGTGGAGATATTTCCATGTTTATACAGATGACTGTGTAGATATTTTCATATTTTTACACATGTCGGTGTAGATATTTCCATGTTTATACAGATAGCGGTGTGGCTATTTCCATGTTTATACATATAGCAGCGTAGATATTTCGATGTTTATAGAGATGGCTGTGTAGATATTTCCATGTTTATACAGATAGTGGTGTGGCTATTTCCATGTTTATACAGATAGCGGTGCAGATATTTCCATGTTTATAGAGATGGATGTGTAGATATTTACATGTTTATACTGATGGCAGTGTAGATATTTCCATGTTTATACAGATAGTGGTGTAGCTATTTCCAGGTTTATACAGATAAATGTGTAAGTATTTCCATGTTTATACAGATGGCGGGGTAGATATTTCCATGTTTATTGAGATAGCGATGTAGATATTTCTATGTTTATTCAGATAGCGGTGTAGTCATTTCCATGTTTATAGAGATAGCGGTGTAGATATTTCCATATGTATACAGATAGCGGTGTCACTATTTCCATGTTTATACTGATAGCGGTGGAGATATTTCCATGTTTATACAGATAGCGGTGGAGATATTTCCATGTTTATACAGATAGCGATGGAGATATTTCCGTGTTTATAGAGATAGCGGTGTAGATATTTCCATGTTTATACAGATAGCTGTGTGGCTATTTCCATGTTTATACAGATAGCGGTGTAGATATTTCCATGTTGATAGAGATGGCTGTGTAGATATTTACATATTTATACAGATGGCAGTGTAGATATTTCCATGTTTAGACAGATAATGATGTAGATGTTTCCATGTTTATACAGATTGAGGTATAGTTATTTCCATGTTTATAGAGATAGCGGTGTAGATATTTCCATGTTTATACAGATAGCTGTGTGGCTATTTCCATGTTTATACAGACAGCGTTGGAGATATTTCCAAGTTTATACAGATGGCGGTGTAGATACTTCCATGTTTATGCAGAAGGCGGTGCAGATATTTCCATGTTTATACAGATAGCGGTGTACATATTTCCATATTTATACAGATGACTGTGTAGTTATTTCCATTTTTATACAGATGGCGGTGTTGATATTTCCATGTTTATGCAGATAGCGGTGGAGGTATTTCCATGTTTATACAGATGACTGTGTAGATGTTTTCATATTTTTACACTTGTCGGTGTAGATATTTCCATGTTTATACAGATAGCGGTGTGGCTATTTCCATGTTTATACAGAGAGCAGTGTAGATATTTCCATGTTTATAGAGATGGCTGTGTAGATATTTCCATGTTTATACAGATGGCAGTGTAGATTTTTCCATGTTTGTATAGACAGTGGTGTAGATATTTCCATGTTTATACAGATGACTGTGTAGGTATTTCCATGTTTATACAGATGGCGGTGTAGACATTTCCATGTTTATACAGATAGCGGTGTGGATATTTCCGTGTTTATACAGATAGCAGTGCAGATATTTCCATGTTTATTGAGATGGCTGTGTAGATATTTACATGTTTATACAGATGGCACTGTAGTTATTTCCATGTTTATATAGATAGTGGTGTAGATATTTCCAGGTTTATACAGATGACTGTGTAGTTATTTCCATGTTTATACAGATGGCGGTGAAGGTATTTCCATGTTTATAGAGATAGCGGTGGAGATATTTCCATGTTTATAGAGATAGCGGTGCAGATATTCCATGTTTATACAGATAGCTGTGTGGCTATTTCCATGTTTCTACAGATAGCGTTGGAGATATTTCCATGTTTATACAGATTGCGGTGTAGGTATTTCCATGTTTATAGAGATAGCGGTGTAGATATTTCCATGTTTATACAGATGGCTGTGTAGATATTTCCATGTGCATACAGGTGGCAGTGTAGATATTTCCATGTTTATAAAGATGGAGGTGTAGATATTTCCATATTTATACAGATGATTGTGTAGATATTTCCATGTTTTTACAGATAGTGGTGTGGCTATTTCCATGTTTATACTGATAGCAGTGTAGATATTTCCATGTTTATAGAGATGGCTGTGTAGATATTTACATGTTTATGCACATGGCAGTGTAGATATTTTCATGTTTATACAGATAGTGGTGTAAATATTTCCAGGTTTATACAGATGACTGTGTAGTTATTTCCATGTTTATAGAGATGGCGGTGAAGATATTTCCAAGTTCATAGAGACAGCCATGTAGATATTTCCATGTTTTTACAGATGGCGGTGTAGATATTTCCATGTTTATACAGATAGCGTTTTGGCTATTTCCATGATTATACAGATAGCGGTGGAGATATTTCCATGTTTATAGAGATAGTGGTGTAGATATTTCCATGTTTATACAGATAGCTGTGTGGCTTTTTCCATGTTTATACAGATAGCGTTGGAGATATTTCCATGTTTATACAGATAACGGTGGAGATATTTCCATGTTTATACAGATAGCGGTGGAGATATTTCCAAGTTTATACAGATAGCAGTGTATATATTTCCATGTTTATACAGATACCTGTGTGGCTATTTCCATGTGTATTCAGATAGCGGTGTAGTTATTTCTATGTTTATAGAGATGGCTGTGTAGATATTTACATATTTATACAGATGGCAGTGTAGATATTTCCATGTTTAGACAGATAATGGTGTAGATATTTCCATGTGTATACAGATTGCGGTGTAGGTATTTCCATGTTTATTGAGATAGCGGTGTAGATATTTCCATGTTTTTACAGATGGCTGTGTAGATATTTCCATGTGCATACAGATGGCAGTGTAGGTATTTCCATGTTTATACAGATGGAGGTGTAGATATTTCGATGTTTATACCGATGACTGTGTAGATATTTCCATGTTTTTACAGATGGCGGTGTATGTATTTCCATGTTTATACAGATAGCGGTGTGGCTATTCCCATGTTTATACAGATAGTGGTGTAGATATTTCCAGGTTTATACAGATGACTGTGTAGTTATTTCCATGTTTATACAGATGGCGGTGTAGATATTTCCATGTTTATACAGATAGCGGTGTGGCTATTTCCATGTTTATACAGATAGCGGTGGAGATATTTCCATGTTTATAGAGATTGCGGTGTAGATATTTCCATGTTTATACACATAGCTGTCTGGCTATTTCCATGTTTATACAGATAGCGTTGGAGACATTTCCATGTTTATACAGATAGCCGTGGAGTTATTTCCATTTTATACAGATAGCGTTGTAGATATTTCCATGTTTATAGAGATAGCAGTGCATATATTTCCATGTTTTCCAGATATCTGTGTGGCTATTTCCATGTTTATACAGATAGCGTTGTAGATATTTCCATGTTTATACAGATGGCTGTGTAGATATTTTCATATTTATACAGATGGCAGTGTAGATATTTCCATGTTTAGACAGATAATGGCGTAGCTATTTCCATGTTTATACAGATTGCGGTGTAGGTATTTCCATGTTTATAGAGATAGCGGTGTAGATATTTCCATGTTTATACAGATGGCAGTGTAGATATTTCCATGTGTATACAGATGGCAGTGTAGATATTTCCATGTTTATACAGATGGAGGTGTAGATATTTCCATGTTTATACAGATGACTGTGTAGATATTTCCATGTTTTTACAGATGGCATTGTAGATATTTCCATGTTTATACAGATAGCGGTGTGTCTATTTCCATGTTTATACAGATAGCGGTGTAGATATTTCCATGTTTATAGAGATGGCTGTGTAGATATTTACATGTTTATACAGATGGCAGTGTAGATATTTTCATGTTTATACAGATAGTGGTGTAGATATTTCCAGGATTATACAGATGACTGTGTAGTTATTTCCATGTTTTACAGATGGCGGTGAAGATATTTCCATGTTTATAGAGACAGCCATGTAGATATGTCCATGTTTATACAGATAGTGGTGTAGACATTTCCATGTTTATAGACATAGCGGTGTAGATACTTCCATATTTATACAGAGAGCGGTGTCACTATTTCCATGTTTATACAGATAGCGGTGGAGATATTTCCATGTTTATACAGATAGCGGTGGAGATATTTCCATGTTTATAGAGATAGCAGTGTAGAAATTTTTCTTGTTTATACAGATAGCTGTGTGGCTATTTCCATGTTTATACAGATAGCTTTGGAGATATTTCCATGTTTGTACAGATGGCGGTGTAGATATTTCCATGTTTATGCAGATGGCGGTGCAGATATTTCCATGTTTATACAGATAGCGGTGTACATATTTCCATATTTAGACAGATGACTGTGTAGTTATTTCCATTTTTATACAGATGGTGGTGAAGATATTTCCATGTTTATACAGATAGCGGTGGAGATATTTCCATGTTTATACAGATGACTGTGTAGATATTTTCATATTTTTACACATGTCGGTGTAGATATTTCCATGTTTATACAGATGGCGGTGAAGATATTTCCATGTTTATAGAGACAGCCATGTGGATATTTCCATGTTTATACAGATAGCGGTGTAGACATTTCCATGTTTATAGAGATAGCGGTGTAGATATTTCCATGTTTATACAGATATCTGTGTGGCTATTTCCATGTTTATACAGATAGCATTGGAGATATTTCCATGTTTTTACAGATAGCGGTGGAGATATTTCAATGTTTTTACAGATAGCGGTGGAGATATTTCCATGTTTATACAGATAGCGGTGGAGATATTTCCATGTTTATAGAGATAGCGGTGTAGATATTTCCATGTTTATACAGATAGCTGTGTGGCTATTTCCATGTATATACAGATAGCGTTGGAGATATTTCCATGTTTATACAGATAGCGGTGGAGATATTTCCATGTTTATACAGATAGCGTTGGAGATATTTCCATGTTTATAGAGATAGCAGTGTATATATTTCCATTTTTATACAGATAGCTGTGTGGCTATTTCCATGTTTATACAAATAGCGGTGTAGATATTTCCATATTTATAGAGATGGCTGTGTAACTATTTACATATTTATACAGATGGCGGTGTAGATATTTCCATGTTTAGACAGATAATGGTGTAGATATTTCCATGTTTATACAGATTGCGGTGTAGGTATTTCCATGTTTATAGAGATAGCGGTGTAGATATTTCCATGTTTATACAGATGGCTGTGTAGATATATCCATGTGCATACAGATGGCAGTGTAGATATTTCCATGTTTATAAAGATGGAGGTGTAGATATTTCCATATTTATACAGATGATTGTGTAGATATTTCCATGTTTTTACAGATAGTGGTGTGGCTATTTCCATGTTTATACTGATAGCAGTGTAGATATTTCCATGTTTATAGAGATGGCTGTGTAGATATTTACATGTTTATACACATGGCAGTGTAGATATTTTCATGTTTATACAGATAGTGGTGTAAATATTTCCAGGTTTATACAGATGACTGTGTAGTTATTTCCATGTTTATAGAGATAGCGGTGTAGATATATCCATGTTTATACAGATGACTGTGTAGGTATTTCCATGTTTATACAGATGGCGGTGTAGACATTTCCATGTTTATACAGATAGCGGTGTGGCTATTTCTGTGTTTATACAGATAGCAGTGCAGATATTTCCATGCTTATAGAGAAGGCTGTGTAGATATTTACATGTTTATACAGATGGTACTGTAGTTATTTCCATGTTTATATAGATAGTGGTGTAGATATTTCCAGGTTTATACAGATGACTGTGTAGTTATTTCCATGTTTATACAGATGGCGGTGAAGATATTTCCATGTTAATAGAGACAGCCATGTAGATATGTCCATGTTTATACAGATAGCGGTGTAGACATTTCCATGTTTATAGAGATAGCGGTGTAGATATTTCCATGTTTCTACAGATAGCTGTGTGGCTATTTCCATGTTTATACAGATAGCGTTGGAGATATTTCCATGTTTATACAGATAGCGGTGAAGATATTTCCATGTTTTTACAGATAGCGGTGGAGATATTTCCATGTTTATACAGATAGCGGTGGACATATTTCCGTGTTTATAGAGATAGCGATGTAGATATTTCTATGTTTATACAGATAGCGGTGTAGACATTTCCATGTTTAAAGAGATAGCGGTGTAGATATTACCATATGTATACAGATAGCGGTGTCACTATTTCCATGTTTATACTGATAGCGGTGGATATATTTCCATGTTTATACAGATAGCGGTGGAGATATTTCCATGTTTATACAGATAGCGATGGAGATATTTCCATGTTTATAGAGATAGCGGTGTAGATATTTCCATGTTTATACAGATAGCTTTGTGGCTATTTCCATGTTTATACAGATAGCGGTGTAGATATTTCCATGTTAATAGAGATGGCTGTGTAGATATTTACATATTTATACAGAGGGCAGTGTAGATATTTCCATGTTTAGACAGATAATGGTATAGATATTTCCATGTTTATACAGATTGAGGTATAGGTATTTCCATGTTTATAGAGATAGCGGTGTAGATATTTCCATGTTTATACAGATAGCTGTGTGGCTATTTCCATGTTTATACAGATAGCGTTGGAGATATTTCCAAGTTTATACAGATGGCGGTGTAGATACTTCCATGTTTATGCAGAAGGCGGTGCAGATATTTCCATGTTTATACAGATAGCGGTGTACATATTTCCATATTTATACAGATGACTGTGTAGTTATTTCCATTTTTATACAGATGGCGGTGTAGATATTTCCATGTTTATGCAGACAGCGGTGGAGGTATTTCCAAGTTTATACAGATGACTGTGTAGATATTTTCATATTTTTACACATGTCGGTGTAGATATTTCCATGTTTATACAGATAGCGGTGTGGCTATTTCCATGTTTATACAGATAGCAGTGTAGTTATTTCCATGTTTATAGAGATGGCTGTGTAGATATTTCCATGTTTATACAGATGGCAGTGTAGATATTTCCATGTTTATACAGATAGCGGTGTAGACATTTCAATGTTTATAGAGATAGCGGTGTAGATATTTCCATATGTATACACATAGCGGTGTCACTATTTCCATGTTTATACTGATAGCGGTGGAGATATTTCCATGTTTTTACAGATATCGGCGGAGATATTTTCATGTTTATACAGATAGCGATGGAGATATTTCCATGTTTATAGAGATAGCGGTGTTGATATTTCCATGTTTATACAGATAGCTCTGTGGCTATTTCCATGTTTATACAGATAGCGGTGTAGATATTTCCATGTTTATAGAGATGGCTGTGTAGATATTTACATGTTTATGCAGATGGCAGTGTAGATATTTTCATGTTTATACAGATAGTGTTGTAGATATTTCCAGGATTATACAGATGACTGTGTAGTTTTTTCCATGTTTTTACAGATGGCGATGAAGATATTTCCATGTTTATAGAGACAGCCATGTAGATATATCCATGTTTATACAGATAGCGGTGAAGAAATTTCCATGTTTATACAGATGACTGTGAAGATATTTTCATATTTTTACACATCTCGGTGTAGATATTTCCATGTTTATACAGATAGCGGTGTGGCTATTTCCATGTTTATACATATAGCAGTGTAGATATTTCCATGTTTATAGAGATGGCTGTGTAGATATTTCCATGTTTATACAGATGGCAGTGTAGATATTTCCATGTTTGTACAGACAGTGGTGTAGATATTTCCATGTTTATACAGATTACTGTGTAGGTATTTCCATGTTTAGAGAGATGGCGGTGTAGATATTTCCAGGTTTATACAGATAGCGGTGTGGTTATTTCCATGTTTATACAGATAGCGGTATAGATATTTCCATGTTTATAGAGATGGCTGTGTAGATATTTACATGTTTATACTGATGGCAGTGTAGATATTTCCATGTATATACCGATAGTGGTGTAGTTATTTCCAGGTTTATACAGATGAATGTGTAGGTATTTCCATGTTTATACAGATGGCGGGGTAGATATTTCCATGTTTATTGAGATAGCGATGTAGATATTTCTATGTTTATACAGATAGCGGTGTAGACATTTCCATGTTTAAAGAGATAGCGGTGTAGATATTACCATATGTATACAGATAGCGGTGTCACTATTTCCATGTTTATACTGATAGCGGTGGATATATTTCCATGTTTATACAGATAGCGGTGGAGATATTTCCATGTTTATACAGATAGCGATGGAGATATTTCCATGTTTATAGAGATAGCGGTGTAGATATTTCCATGTTTATACAGATAGCTGTGTGGCTATTTCCATGTTTATACAGATAGCGGTGTAGATATTTCCATGTTAATAGAGATGGCTGTGTAGATATTTACATATTTATACAGAGGGCAATGTAGATATTTCCATGTTTAGACAGATAATGTTATAGATATTTCCATGTTTATACAGATTGAGGTATAGGTATTTCCATGTTTATAGAGATAGCGGTGTAGATATTTCCATGTTTATACAGATAGCTGTGTGGCTATTTCCATGTTTATACAGATAGCGTTGGAGATATTTCCAAGTTTATACAGATGGCGGTGTAGATACTTCCATGTTTATGCAGAAGGCGGTGCAGATATTTCCATGTTTATACAGATAGCGGTGTACATATTTCCATATTTATACAGATGACTGTGTAGTTATTTCCATTTTTATACAGATGGCGGTGTAGATATTTCCATGTTTATGCAGACAGCGGTGGAGGTATTTCCAAGTTTATACAGATGACTGTGTAGATATTTTCATATTTTTACACATGTCGGTGTAGATATTTCCATGTTTATACAGATAGCGGTGTGGCTATTTCCATGTTTATACAGATAGCAGTGTAGTTATTTCCATGTTTATAGAGATGGCTGTGTAGATATTTCCATGTTTATACAGATGGCAGTGTAGATATTTCCATGTTTGTACAGACAGTGGTGTAGATATTTCCATGTTTATACAGATGACTGTGTAGGTATTTCCATGTTTATACAGATGGCGGTGTAGACATTTCCATGTTTATACAGATAGCGGTGTGGCTATTTCTGTGTTTATACAGATAGCAGTGCAGATATTTCCATGCTTATAGAGAAGGCTGTGTAGATATTTACATGTTTATACAGATGGCACTGTAGTTATTTCCATGTTTATATAGATAGTGGTGTAGATATTTCCAGGTTTATACAGATGACTGTGTAGTTATTTCCATGTTTATACAGATGGCGGTGAAGATATTTCCATGTTAATAGAGACAGCCATGTAGATATGTCCATGTTTATACAGATAGCGGTGTAGACATTTCCATGTTTATAGAGATAGCGGTGTAGATATTTCCATGTTTATACAGATAGCTGTGTGGCTATTTCCATGTTTATACAGATAGTGGTGGAGATATTTCCATGTTTATACAGATAGCGGTGGAGATATTTCCATGTTTTTACAGATAGCGGTGGAGATATTTCCATGTTTATACAGATAGCGGTGGACATATTTCCGTGTTTATAGAGATAGCGGTGTAGATATTTCCATGTTTATACAGATAGCTGTGTGGCTATTTCCATGTTTATACAGATAGCGTTGGAAATATTTCCATGTTTATACAGATAGCGGTGGAGATATTTCCATGTTTATACAGATAGCGGTGGAGATATTTCCATGTTTATAGAGATAGCAGTGTATGTATTTCCATTTTTATACAGATAGCTGTGTGGCTATTTCCATGTTTATACAGATAGCGGTGTAGATATTTCCATGTTTATAGAGATGGCTGTTTAGCTATTTACATATTTATACAGATGGCGGTGTAGATATTTCCATGTTTAGACAGCTAATGGTGTAGATATTTCCATGTTTATACAGATTGCGGTGTAGGTATTTCCATGTTTATAGAGATAGCGGTGTAGATATTTCCATGTTTATACAGATGGCTGTGTAGATATTTCCATGTGTACAGATGGCAGTGTAGATATTTCCATGTTTATAAAGATGGAGGTGTAGATATTTCCATGTTTATACAGATGATTGTGTAGATATTTCCATGTTTTTACAGATGGCGGTGTAGATATTTCCATGTATATACAGATAGTGGTGTGGCTATTTCCATGTTTATACTGATAGCAGTGTAGATATTCCCATGTTTATAGAGATGGCTGTGTAGATATTTACATGTTTATACACATGGCAGTGTAGATATTTTCATGTTTATACAGATAGTGGTGTGGCTATTTCCATGTTTATACTGATAGCAGTGTAGATATTTCCATGTTTATAGAGATGGCTGTGTAGATATTTACATATTTATACAGATGGCAGTGTAGATATTTCCAAGTTTAGACAGATAATGGTGTAGATATTTCCATGTGTATACAGACTGCGGTGTAGGTATTTCCATGTTTATAGAGACAGCGGTGTAGATATTTCCATGTTTATACAGATGGCTGTGTAGATATTTCCATGTGCATACAGATGGCAGTGTAGATATTTCCATGTTTATACAGATGGAGGTGTAGATATTTCCATGTTTATACAGATGACTGTGTAGATATTTCCATGTTTTTACAGATGGCGGTGTAGGTATTTCCATGTTTATACAGATAGCGGTGTGGCTATTCCTATGTTTATACAGATAGCGGTATAGATATTTCCATGTTTATAGAGATGGCTGTGTAGATATTTTCATGTTTATACTGATAGCGGTAGAGATATTTCCATGTTTATACAGATAGCGGTGGAGATATTTCCATGTTTATACGGATAGCGATGGAGATATTTCCATGTTTATAGAGATAGCGGTGTTGATATTTCCATGTTTATACAGATAGCTGTGTGGCTATTTCCATGTTTATACAGAGAGGTGTAGATATTTCCATGTTTATAGAGATGGTTGTCTAGATATTTACATATTTATACAGAGGGCAGTGTAGATATTTCCATGTTTAGACAGATAATTGTGTAGATATTTCCATGTTTATACAGATTGAGGTATATGTATTTCCATGTTTATAGAGATAGCGGTGTAGATATTTCCATGTTTATACAGATAGCTGTGTGGCTATGTCCATGTTTATACAGATAGCGTTGGAGTTATTTCCAAGTTTATATAGATGGCGGTGTAGATTCTTCCATGTTTATGCAGAAGACGGTGCAGATATTTCCATGTTTATACAGATAGCGGTGTACATATTCCCATATTTATACAGATGACTGTGTAGTTATTTCCATTTTTATACAGATGGCGGTGTAGATATTTCCATGTTTATGCAGATAGCGGTGGAGGTATTTCCATGTTTATACAGATGACTGTGTAGATATTTTCATATTTTTACACATGTCGGTGTAGATATTTCCATGTTTATACAGATAGCGGTGTGGCTATTTCCTTGTTTATACAGATAGCAGTGTAGTTATTTCCATGTTTATAGAGATGGCTGTGTAGATATTTCCATGTTTATACAGATGGCAGTGTAGATATTTCCATGTTTGTACAGACAGTGGTGTAGATATTTCCATGTTTGTACAGACAGTGGTGTAGATATTTCCATGTTTATACAGATGACTGTGTAGGTATTTCCATGTTTATACAGATGGCGGTGTAGACATTTCCATGTTTATACAGATAGCGGTGTGGCTATTTCCGTGTTTATGCAGATAGCAGTGCAGATATTTCCATGATTATAGAGATGGCTGTGTAGATATTTACATGTTTATACAGATGGCACTGTAGTTACTTCCATGTTTATATAGATAGTGGTATAGATATTTCCAGGTTTATACAGATGACTGTGTAGTTATTTCCATGTTTATACAGATGGCGGTGAAGATATTTCCATGTTAATAGAGACAGCCATGTAGATATGTCCATGTTTATACAGATAGCGGTGTATACATTTCCATGTTTATAGAGATAGCGGTGTAGATATTTCCATGTTTATGCAGATAGCTGTGTGGCTATTTCCATGTTTATACAGATAGCGTTAGAGATATTTCCATGTTTATACAGATAGCGGTGGAGATATTTCCATGTTTTTACAGATAGCGGTGGAGATATTTCCATGTTTATACAGATAGCAGTGTAGATATTTCCATGTTTATAGAGATAGCGGTGTAGATATTTCCATGTTTATACAGATAGCTGTGTGGCTATTTCCATGTTTATACAGATAGCGTTGGAGATATTTCCATGTTTATACAGATAGCGGTGGAGATATTTCCATGTTTATACAGATAGCGGTGGAGATATTTCCATGTTTATAGAGATAGCAGTGTATATATTTCCATTTTTATACAGATAGCTTTGTGGCTATTTCCCTGTTTATACAGATAGTGGTGTAGATATTTCCATGTTTATAGAGATGGCTGTGTAGATATTTACATATTTATACAGATGGCGGTGTAGATATTTCCATGTTTATACAGATAATGGTGTAGATATTTCCATGTTTATACAGATTGCGGTGTAGGTATTTCCAGGTATATAGAGATAGCGGTGTAGATATTTCCATGTTTATACAGATAACGGTGGAGATATTTCCATGTTTATACAGATAGCGGTGGAGATATTTCCATGTTTATAGAGATAGCAGTGTATATATTTCCATGTTTATACAGATATCTGTGTGGCTATTTCCATGTTTATACAGATAGCAGTGTAGATATTTCCATGTTTATAGAGATGGCTGTGTAGATATTTACATATTTATGCAGATGGCAGTGTAGATATTTCCATGTTTAGACAGATAATGGTGTAGATATTTCCATGTGTATACAGATTCCGGTGTAGGTATTTCCATGTTTATAGAGATAGCGGTGTAGATATTTCCATGTTTATACAGATGACTGTGTAGATATTTCCATGTTTTTACAGATGGAGGTGTTGGTATTTCCATGTTTATACAGATAGCGGTGTGGCTATTCCTATGTTTATACAGATAGCGGTGTAGATATTTCCATGTTTATAGAGATGGCTGTGTAGATATTTTCATGTTTATACAGATGGCAGTGTAGATATTTTCATGTTTATTCAGATAGTGGTGTAGATATTTCCAGGTTTATACAGATGACTGTGTAGTTATTTCCATGTTTATACAGATGGGGGTGAAGGTATTTCCATGTTTATAGAGAAAGCCATGTAGATATTTCCATGTTTATACAGATAGCGGTGTAGAAACTTCCATGTTATAGAGATAGCGGTGTAGATACTTCCATATTTATACAGATAGCGGTGTGATTATTTCCATGTTTATACAGATAGCGGTGGAGATATTTCCAGGTTTATACAGATAGCGGTGGAGATATTTCCATGTTAATAGAGATAGCGGTGTAGATATTTCCATGTTTATACAGATAGCTGTGTGGCTATTTCCCTGTTTATACAGATAGTGGTGTAGATATTTCCATGTTTATAGAGATGGCTGTGTAGATATTTTCATGTTTATACAGATGGCCGTGTAGATATTTTCATGTTTATACAGATAGTGGTGTAGATATTTCCAGGTTTATACAGATGACTGTGTAGTTATTTCCATGTTTATTCAGATGGCGGTGAAGGTATTTCCATGTTTATAGAGACAGCCATGTAGATATTTCCATGTTTATACAGATAGCGGTGTAGACACTTCCATGTTTATAGAGATAGCGGTGTAGATACTTCCATATTTATACAGATAGCGGTGTGATTATTTCCATGTTTATACAGATAGCGGTGGAGATATTTCCATGTTTATACAGATAGCGTGGAGATATTTCCATGTTAATAGAGATAGCGGTTTAGATATTTCCATGTTTATACAGATAGCTGTGTGGCTATTTCCAAGTTTTTACAGATAGCTTTGGAGATATTTCCATGTATATACAGATGGCGGTGTAGATATTTCCATGTTTATGCAGATGGCGGTGCAGATATTTCCATGTTTATACAGATAGCGGTGTACATATTTCCATATTTATACAGATGACAGTGTAGTTATTTCCATTTTTATACAGATGGCGGTGAAGATATTTCCATGTTTATACAGATAGAGGTGAAGATATTTCCATGTTTATACAGATGACTGTGTGGATATTTTCACATTTTTACACATGTCGGTGTAGATATTTCCATGTTTATACAGATAGCGGTGTGGCTATTTCCAAGTTTATACATATAGCAGTGTAGATATTTCCATGTTTATAGAGATGGCTGTGTAGATATTTCCATGTTTATACAGATGGCAGTGTAGATATTTCCATGTTTGTACAGACAGTGGTGTAGATATTTCCATGTTTATACAGATTACTCTGTAGGTATTTCCATGTTTAGAGAGATCGCGGTGTAGATATTTCCATGTTTATACAGATAGCGGTGTGGCTATTTCCATGTTTATACAGATAGCGGTGTAGATATTTCCATGTTTATAGAGATGGCTGTGTAGATATTTACATGTTTATACTGATAGTAGTGTAGATATTTCCATGTTTATACAGATAGTGGTGTAGCTACTTCCAGGTTTATACAGGTGAATGTGTAGGTATTTCCCTGTTTATACAGATGGTGGGGTAGATATTTCCATGTTTATTGAGATAGCGATGTAGATATTTCCATGTTTATACAGATAGCGGTGTAGACATTTCCATGTTTATAGAGATAGCGGTGTAGATATTTCCATATGTATACAGATAGCGGTGTCACTATTTCCATGTTTATACTGATAGCGGTGGGGATATTTCCATGTTTATACAGATAGCGGTGGAGATATTTCCATGTTTATACAGATAGCGATGGAGATATTTCCATGTTTATAGAGATAGCGGTGTTGATATTTCCATGTTTATACAGATAGCTGTGTGGATATTTCCAAGTTTATACTGATAGCGGTGTAGATATTTCCATGTTTATAGAGATGGCGGTGTAGATATTTACATATTTATACAGAGGGCAGTGTAGATATTTCCATGTTTAGACAGATAATGGTGTAGATATTTCCATGTTTATACAGATTGAGGTATAGTTATTTCCATGTTTATAGAGATAGCGGTGTAGATATTTCCATGTTTATACAGATAGCTGTGTGGCTATGTCCATGTTTATACAGATAGCGTTGGAGTTATTTCCAAGTTTATAGAGATGGCAGTGTAGATTCTTCCATGTTTATGCAGAAGGCGGTGCAGATATTTCCATGTTTATACAGATAGCGGTGTACATATTTCCATATTTATACAGATGACTGTGTAGTTATTTCCATTTTTATACAGATGGCGGTGTAGATATTTCCATGTTTATGCAGATAGCGGTGGAGGTATTTCCATGTTTATACAGATGACTGTGTAGATATTTTCATATTTTTACACATGTCGGTGTAGATATTTCCATGTTTATACAGATAGCGGTGTGGCTATTTCCATGTTTATACAGATAGCAGTGTAGTTATTTCCATGTTTATAGAGATGGCTGTGTAGATATTTCCATGTTTATACAGATGGCAGTGTAGATATTTCCATGTTTGTACAGACAGTGGTGTAGATATTTCCATGTTTATACAGATGACTGTGTAGGTATTTCCATGTTTATACAGATGGCGGTGTAGTCATTTCCATGTTTATACAGATAGTGGTGTGGCTATTTCCGTGTTTATACAGATAGCAGTGCAGATATTTCCATGATTATAAAGATGGCTGTGTAAATATTTACATGTTTATACAGATGGCACTGTAGTTACTTCCATGTTTATATAGATAGTGGTGTAGATATTTCCAGGTTTATACAGATGACTCTGTAGTTATTTCCATGTTTATACAGATGGCGGTGAAGATATTTCCATGTTAATAGAGACAGCCATGTAGATATGTCCATGTTTATACAGATAGCGGTGTAGACATTTCCATGTTTATAGAGATAGCGGTGTAGATATTTCCATGTTTATACAGATAGCTGTGTGGCTATTTCCATGTTTATACAGATAGCGTTGAAGATATTTGCATGTTCATACAGATAGCGGTGGAGATATTTCCATGTTTTTACAGATAGCTGTGGAGATATTTCCATGTTTATACAGATAGCGGTGGAGATATTTCCATGTTTATAGAGATAGCGGTGTAGATATTTCCATGTTCATACAGATAGCTGTGTGGCTATTTCCATGTTTATACAGATAGCGTTGGAGATATTTCCATGTTTATACAGATAGCGGTGGAGATATTTCCATGTTTATACAGATAGCGGTGGAGATATTTCCATGTTTATAAAGATAGCAGTGTATATATTTCCATTTTTATACAGATAGCTGTGAGGCTATTTCCCTGTTTATACAGATAGTGGTGTAGATATTTCCATGTTTATAGAGATGGCTGTGTAGATATTTACATATTTATACAGATGGCGGTGTAGATATTTCCATGTTTAGACAGATAATGGTGTAGATATTTCCATGTTTATACAGATTGCGGTGTAGGTATTTCCATGTTTATAGAGATAGCGGTGTAGATATTTCCATGTTTATACAGATAACGGTGGAGGTATTTCCATGTTTATACAGATAGCGGTGGAGATATTTCCATGTTTATAGAGATAGCAGTGTATATATTTCCATGTTTATACAGATATCTGTGTGGCTATTTCCATGTTTATACAGATAGCGGTGTAGATATTTCCATGTTTATAGAGATGGCTGTGTAGATATTTACATATTTATTCAGATGGCAGTGTAGATATTTCCATGTTTAGACAGATAATGGTGTAGATATTTCCATGTGTATACAGACTGCGGTGTAGGTATTTCCATGTTTGTAGAGATAGCGGTGTAGATATTTCCATGTTTATACAGATGGCTGTGTAGATATTTCCATGTGCATACAGATGGCAGTGTAGATATTTCCATGTTTATACAGATGGAGGTGTAGATATTTCCATGTTTATACAGATGACTGTGTAGATATTTCCATGTTTTTACAGATGGCGGTGTAGGTATTTCCATGTTATACAGATAGCGGTGTGGCTATTCCTATGTTTATACAGATAGCGGTGCAGATATTTCCATGTTTACAGAGATGGCTGTGTAGATGTTTTCATGTTCATACAGATGGCAGTGTAGATATTTTCATGTTTATACAGATAGTGGTGTAGATATTTCCAGGTTTATACAGATGACTGTGTAGTTATTTCCATGTTTATACAGATGGCGGTGAAGGTATTTCCATGTTTATAGAGACAGCCATGTAGATATTTCCATGTTTATACAGATAGCTGTGTAGACACTTCCATGTTTATAGAGATAGCGGTGTAGATACTTCCATATTTATACAGATAGCGGTGTGATTATTTCCATGTTTATACAGATAGCGGTGGTGATATTTCCATGTTTATACAGATAGCGGTGGAGATATTTCCATGTTAATAGAGATAGCGGTGTAGATAATTCCATGTTTATACAGATAGCTGTGTGGCTATTTCCAAGTTTTTACAGATAGCTTTGGAGATATTTCCATGTTTATACAGATGGCGGTGTAGATATTTCCATGTTTATGCAGATGGCGGTGCAGATATTCCCATGTTTATACAGATAGCTGTGTGGCTATTTCCAAGTTTTTACAGATAGCTTTGGAGATATTTCCATGTTTATACAGATGGCGGTGTAGATATTTCCATGTTTATACAGATGGCGGTGAAGATATTTCCATGTTTATACAGATAGCGGTGAAGATATTTCCATGTTTATACAGATGACTGTGTAGATATTTTCATATTTTTACACATGTCGGTGTAGATATTACCATGTTTATTCTGATAGCGGTGGAGATATTCCATGTTTATACAGACAGCAGTGGAGATATTTCCATGTTTATACAGATAGCGATGGAGATATTTCCATGTTTATAGAGATAGCGGTGTTGATATTTCCATGTTTATACAGATAGCTGTGTGGCTATTTCCATGTTTATACAGATAGCGGTGTAGATATTTCTATGTTTATAGAGATGGCTGTGTAGATATTTACATATTTATACAGAGGGCAGTGTAGATATTTCCATGTTTAGACAGATAATGGTGTAGATATTTCCATGTTTATACAGATTGAGGTATAGGTATTTCCATGTTTATAGAGATAGCGGTGTAGATATTTCCATGTTTTCACAGATAGCTGTGTGGCTATGTCCATGTTTAGACAGATAGCGTTGGAGTTATTTCCAAGTTTATAGAAATGGCGGTGTAGATTCTTCCATGTTTATGCAGAAGGCGGTGCAGATATTTCCATGTTTATACAGATAGCGGTGTACATATTTCCATATTTATACAGATGACTGTGTAGTTATTTCCATTTTTATACAGATGGCGGTGTAGATATTTCCATGTTTATGCAGATAGCCGTGGAGGTATTTCCATGTTTATACAGATGACTGTGTAGATATTTTCATATTTTTACACATGTCGGTGTAGATATTTCCATGTTTATACAGATAGCGGTGTGGCTATTTCCATGTTTATACAGATAGCAGTGTAGTTATTTCCATGTTTATAGAGATGGCTGTGTAGATATTTCCATGTTTATACAGATGGCAGTGTAGATGTTTCCATGTTTGTACAGACTGTGGTGTAGATATTTCCATGTTTATACAGATGACTGTGTAGGTATTTCCATGTTTATACAGATAGCGGTGTAGACATTTCCATGTTTATACAGATAGCGGTGTGGCTATTTCCGTGTTTATACTGATAGCAGTGCAGATATTTCCATGATTATAGAGATGGCTGTGTAGATATTTACATGTTTATAAAGATGGCACTGTAGCTACTTCCATGTTTATATAGATAGTGGTGTAGATATTTCCAGGTTTATACAGATGACTGTGTAGTTCTTTCCATGTTTATACAGATGGCGGTGAAGATATTTCCATGTTAATAGAGACAGCCATGTAGATATGTCCATGTTTATACAGATAGCGGTGTAGACATTTCCATGTTTATAGAGATAGCGGTGTAGATATTTCCATGCTTATACAGATAGCTGTGTGGCTATTTCCATGTTTATACAGATAGCGTTGGAGATATTTCCATGTTTATACAGATAGCGGTGGAGATATTTCCATGTTTTTACAGATAGCGGTGGAGATATTTCCATGTTTATGCAGATAGCGGTGGATATATTTCCACGTTTATAGAGATAGCGGTGTAGATATTTCCATGTTTATACAGATAGCTGTGTGGCTATTTCCATGTTCATACAGATAGCGTTGGAGATATTTCCATGTTTATACAGATAGCGGTGGAGATATTTCCATGTTTATAGAGATAGCAGTGTATATATTTCCATGTTTATACAGATAGCGGTGTAGATATTTCCATGTGTATACAGATTCCGGTGTAGGTATTTCCATGTTTATAGAGATAGCGGTGTAGATATTTCCATGTTTATACAGATGGCTGTGTAGATATTTCCATGTGCATACAGATGGCAGTGTAGATATTTCCATGTTTATACAGATGGAGGTGTAGATATTTCCATGTTTATACAGATGACTGTGTAGATATTTCCATGTTTCTGCAGATGGCGGTGCAGATATTTCCATGTTTATACAGATAGCGGTGTACATATTTATATATTTGTACAGATGACTGTGTAGTTATTTCCATTTTTATACAGATGGCGGTGAAGATGTTTCCATGTTTATACAGATAGCGGTGAAGATATTTCCATGTTTATACAGATGACTGTGTAGATATTTTCATATTTTTACACATGTCGGTGGAGATATTTCCATGTTTATACAGATAGTGGTGTGGCTATTTCCATGTTTATACATATAGCAGTGTAGATATTTCCATGTTTATAGAGATGGCTGTGTAGATATTTCCATGTTTATACAGATGGCAGTGTAGATATTTCCATGTTTGTACAGACAGTGGTGTAGATATTTCCATGTTTATACAGATTACTGTGTAGGTATTTCCATGTTTAGAGAGATCGCGGTATAGATATTTCCATGTTTATACAGATAGCAGTGTGGCTATTTCCAAGTTTATACAGATAGCGGTGTAGACATTTCCATGTTTATAGAGATGGCTGTGTAGATATTTACATGTTTATAGTGATGGCAGTGTAGATATTTCCATGTTTGTACAGATAGTGGTGTACCTATTTCCAGGTTTATACAGATGAATGTGTAGGTATTTCCATGTTTATACAGATGGCGGGGTGGATATTTCCATGTTTATTGAGATAGCGATGTCGATATTTCCATGTTGATACAGATAGCGGTGTAGACATTTCCATGTTTATAGAGATAGCGGTGTAGATATTTCCATATGTATACAGATAGCGGTGTCACTATTTCCATGTTTATACTGATAGCGGTGGAGATATTTCCATGTTTATACAGATAGCGGTGGAGATATTTCCATGTTTAAACAGATCGCGATGGAGATATTTCCATGTTTATAGAGATAGCGGTGTTGATATTTCCATGTTTATACAGATAGCTGTGTGGCTATTTCCATGTTTATACAGATAGCGGTGTAGATATTTCCATGTTTATAGAGATGGCTGTGTAGATATTTACATATTTATACAGAGGGCAGTGTAGATATTTCCATGTTTAGACAGATAATGGTGTAGATATTTCCATGTTTGTACAGATTGAGGTATAGGTATTTCCATGTTTATAGAGATAGCGGTGTAGATATTTCCATGTTTATACAGATAGCTGTGTGGCTATGTCCATGTTTATACAGATAGCGTTGGAGTTATTTCCAAGTATATACAGATGGCGGTGTAGATACTTCCATGTTTATGCAGAAGGCGGGGCAGATATTTCCATGTTTATACAGATAGCGGTGTACATATTTCCATATTTATACAGATGACTGTGTAGTTATTTCCATTTTTATACAGATGGCGGTGTAGATATTTCCATGTTTATGCAGATAGCGGTGGAGGTATTTCCATGTTTATACAGATGACTGTGTAGATATTTTCATATTTTTACACATGTCGGTGTAGATATTTCCATGTTTATACAGATAGCGGTGTGGCTATTTCCATGTTTATACAGATAGCAGTGTAGTTATTTCCATGTTTATAGAGATGGCTGTGTAGATATTTCCATGTTTATACAGATGGCATTGTAGATATTTCCATGTTTGTACAGACAGTGGTGTAGATATTTCCATGTTTATACAGATGACTGTGTAGGTATTTCCATGTTTATACAGATGGCGGTGTAGACATTTCCATGTTTATGCAGATGGCGGTGCAGATATTTCCATGATTATACAGATAGCGGTGTACATATTTCCATATTTATACAGATGACTGTGTAGTTATTTCCATTTTTATACAGATGGCGGGGAAGATATTTCCTTGTTTATACAGATAGCGGTGGAGATATTTCCATGTTTATACAGATAGCGGTGTGGCTATTTCCATGTTTATACAGATGGCGGTGAAGATATTTCCATGTTTATAGAGACAGCCATGTAGATATTTCCATGTTTGTACAGACAGTGGTGTAGATATTTCCATGTTTATACAGATGACTGTGTAGGTATTTCCATGTTTATACAGATGGCGGTGTAGACATTTCCATGTTTATGCAGATGGCGGGGCAGATTCTTCCATGTTTATACAGATAGCGTTGGAGATATTTCCATGTTTATACAGATAGCGGTGGAGGTATTTCCATGTTTATACAGATGTCTGTGTAGATATTTTCATATTTTTACACAGGTCAGTGTAGATATTTCCATGTTTATACAGATAGCGGTGTGGCTATTTCCATGTTTATACAGATAGCAGTGTAGATATTTCCATGTTTGTACAGACAGTGGTGTAGATATTTCCATGTTTATACAGATGACTGTGTAGATATTTCCATGTTTATACAGATGGCGGTGTAGACATTTCCATGTTTATACAGATAGCGGTGTGGATATTTCCATGTTTATACAGATAGCGGTGCAGATATTTCCATGTTAATAGAGATGGCTGTTTAGATATTTACATATTTATACAAATGGCAGTGTAGTTATTTCCATGTTTATACAGATACTGGTGTAGATATTTCCAGGTTTATACAGATGACTGTGTAGTTATTTCCATGTTTATACAGATGGCGGTGAAGATATTTCCATGTTTATAGAGACAGCCATGTAGATATTTCCATGTTTACACCGATAGCGGTGTAGACATTTCCATGTTTATAGAGATAGCGGTGTAGATATTTCCATATTTATACAGATTGCGGTGTCACTATTTCCATGTTTATACAGATAACGGTGGAGATATTTCCATGTTTATACAGATAGCGGTGGAGATGTTTCCATGTTTATAGAGATAGCAGTGTAGATATTTCCATGTTTATACAGATAGCTGTGTGGCTATTTCCATGTTTATACAGATAGCGTTGGAGATATTTCCATGTTTATACAGATAGCGGTGCAGATATTTCCATGTTTATACAGATAGCAGTGGAGATATTTCCATGTTTATAGTGATAGCAGTGTATATATTTCCATGTTTATACAGATAGCTGTGTGGCTATTTCCATGTTTATACAGATAGTGGTGTAGATATTTCCATGTTTATAGAGATGGCTGTGTAGATATTTACATATTTATATAGATGGCAGTGTAGATATTTCCATGTTTAGACCGATAATGCTGTAGATATTTCCATGTTTATACAGATTGTGGTGTAGGTATTTCCATCTTTGTAGAGATAGCGGTGTAGATATTTCCATGTTTATACAGATGGCTGTGTAGATATTTCCATGGGTATACAGATGGCAGTATAGATATTTCCATGTTTATAAAGATGAAGGTGTAGATATTTCTATGTTTATACAGATGACTGTGTAGATATTTCCATGTTTTTACAGATGGCGGTGTAGATATTTCCATGTTTATACATATAGCGGTGTGGCTATTTCCATGTTTATACAGATAGCGGTGTAGATATTTCCATGTTTATAGAGATGGCTCTGTAGATATTTCCATGTTTATACAGATGGCAGTGTAGATATTTCCATGTTTGTACAGACAGTGGTGTAGATATTTCCATGTTTATACAGATGACAGTTTAGGTATTTCCATGTTTATACTGATGGCGGTGTAGATATTTCCATGTTTATACAGATAGCGGTGTGGTTATTTCCATGTTTATACAGATATAGGCGTAGATATTTCCATGTTTATAGAGATGGATATGTACATATTTACATGTTTATAGAGATGGCAGTGTAGATATTTCCAGGTTTATACAGATAGTGGTGTAGATATTTCCAAGTTTATACAGATGACTGTGTAGGTATTTCCATGTTTATACAGATGGCGGTGTAGATATTTCCATGTTTATAGAGATAGCCATGTAGATATTTCCATGTTTATACAGATAGCGGTGTCACTATTTCCATGTTTATACAGATAGCGGTGTAGATATTTCCATGTTTTTACAGATAGCGGTGCAGATATTTCCATGTTTATAGAGATAGCGGTGTAGATATTTCCATGTTTATACAGATAGCTGTGTGGCTATTTCCATGTTTATAAAGATAGCGGTGTACATATTTCCATGTTTATAGAGATGGCTGTGTAGATATTTACATATTTATACAGATGGCAGTGTAGATATTTCCATGTTTATACAGATCGAGGCGTAGATATTTCCATGTTTATACAGATGACTGCGTAGATATTTCCATGTTCATACAGATAGCAGTGTAGATATTTCCATGTTTATACAGATGGCTGTGTCGATATTTACATGTTTATACAGATGGCAGTGTAGATATTTTCATGTTTATACAGATAGTGGTGTAGATATTTCCAGGTTTATACCGATGACTGTGTAGTTATTTCCATGTTTATACAGATAGCAGTGTAGATATTTCCATGTTTATAGAGATGGCTCTGTAGATATTTCCATGTTTATACAGATAGCAGTGAAGATATTTCCATGTTTGTACAGACAGTGGTGTAGATATTTCCATGTTTATACAGATGACTGTTTAGGTATTTCCATGTTTATACAGATAGCGGTGTGGCTATTTCCATGTTTATTCAGATATCGGCGTAGATATTTCCATGTTTATAGAGATGGATGTGTAGATATATACATGTTTATACAGATGGCAGTGTAGATATTTCCATGTTTATACAGATAGTGGTGTAGATATTTCCAGGTTTATACAGATGACTGTGAAGGTATTTCCATGTTTATACAAATGGCGGTGTGGATATTTCCATGTTTATAGAGATATCCATGTAGATATTTCCATGTTTATACAGATAGCGGTGTAGACATTTCCATGTTTATAGAGATATCGGTGTAGATATTTCCATATTTATACAGATAGCGGTGTCACTATTTCCATGTTTATGCAGATAGCGGTGTAGATATTTCCATGTTTATACAGATAGCGGTGGAGATATATACATGTTTATACAGATAGCGGTGCAGATATTTCCATGTTTATAGAGATAGCGGTGTAGACATTTCCATGTTTATACAGATAGCTGTGTGGCTATTTCCATGTTTATACAGATAGCGGTGTACTTATTTCCATGTTTATAGAGATAGCTGTGTAGATATTTACATATTTATACAGATGGCAGTGAAGATATTTCCATGTTTATACAGATGGAGGTGTAGATATTTCCGTGTTTATACACATGACTGTGTAGATATTTCCATGTTTTTACAGATGGCGGTGTAGATATTTCCATGTTTATACAGATAGCGGTGTAGCTATTTCCATGTTTATACAGATAGCGGTGTAGATATTTCCATGTTTATAGAGATGGCTGTGTAGGTATTTACATATTTATACAGATGGCAGTGTAGATATTTCCATGTTTAGACAGATAATGGTGTAAATATTTCAATGTTTATATAGATTGCGGTGTAGGTATTTCCATGTTTATAGTGATAGCGGTGTAGATATTTCCATGTTTATACAGATGGCTGTGTGGATATTTCCATGTGTATACAGATGGCAGTGTAGATATTTCCATGTTTATACAGATAGCGTTGTGGCTATTTCCATGTTTATACAGATAGCGGTGGAGATATTTCCATGTTTATAGAGATGGCTGTGTAAATATTTACATGTTTATACAGATGGCAGTGTAGATATTTCCATGTTTATGCAGATGGCGGTGCAGATATTTTCATGTTTATACAGATAGTTGTGTACAAATTTCCATATTTATACAGATGACTGTGTAGTTATTTCCATTTTTATACAGATGGCGGTTTAGATATTTCCATGTTTATACAGATAGCGGTGGAGGTATTTCCATGTTTATACAGATGTCTGTGTAGATATTTTCATATTTTTACACAGGTCTGTGTAGATATTTCCATGTTTATACAGATAGCGGTGTGGCTATTTCCATGTTTATACAGATAGCAGTGTAGATATTTCCATGTTTATAGAGATGGCTGTGTAGTTATTTCCATGTTTATACAGATGGTAGTGTAGATATTTCCATGTTTATACAGATGGTAATGTAGATATTTCCATGTTTGTACAGACAGTGGTGTAGATATTTCCATGTTTTTACAGATGACTGTGTAGATATTTCCATGTTTATACAGATTCCGGTGTAGACATTTCCATGTTTATACAGATTGCGGTGTGGATATTTCCATGTTTATACAGATAGCGGTGCAGATGTTTCCATGTTAATAGAGATGGCTGTGTAGATATTTACATGTTTATACAGATGGCAGTGTAATTATTTCCATGTTTATACAGATACTGGTGTACATATTTCCAGGTTTATACAGATGACTGTGTAGTTATTTCTATGTTTATACAGATGGCGGTGAAGATATTTCCATGTTTATAGAGACAGCCATGTAGACATTTCCATGTTTACACCGATAGCGGTGTAGACATTTCCATGTTTATAGAGATAGCGGTGTAGTTTATTTCCATATTTATACAGATAGCGGTGTCACTATTTCCATGTTTATACAGATAACGGTGGAGATATTTCCATGTTTATACAGATAGCTGTGGAGATGTTTCCATGTTTATAGAGATAGCAGTGTAGATATTTCCATGTTTATACAGATAGCGGTGGAGATATTTCCATGTTTATACAGATAGCGGTGGAGATATTTCCATGTTTATAGTGATAGCAGTGTATATATTTCCATGTTTATACAGATAGCTGTATGGCTATTTCCATGTTTATACAGATATCGGTGTAGATATTTCCATGTTTATAGAGATGGCTGTGTAGATATTTACATATTTATATAGATGGCAGTGTAGATATTTCCATGTTTAGACAGCTAATGGTGTAGATATTTCCATGTTTATACAGATTGCGGTGTAGGTATTTCCATGTTTGTAGAGATAGCGGTGTAGATATTTCCATGTTTATACAGATGGCTGTGTGGATATTTCCATGTGTATACAGATGGCAGTATAGATATTTCCATGTTTATAAAGATGAAGGTGTAGATATTTCTATGTTTATACAGATGACTGTGTAGATATTTCCATGTTTTTATAGATGGCGGTGTAGATATTTCCATGTTTATACAGATAGCGGTGTGGCTATTTCCATGTTTATACAGATAGCGGTGTAGATATTTCCATGTTTATAGAGATGGCTGTGTAGATATTTACATGCTTACAGATGGCAGTGTAGATATTTTCATGTTTATACATATAGTGATGTAGATATTTCCAGGTTTATGCAGATGACTGTGTGGTTATTTCCATGTTTATTCAGATGGCGGTGAAGATATTTCCATGTTTATAGAGACAGCCATGTAGATATTTCCATGTTTATACAGATAGCGTTGTAGACATTTCCATGTTTATAGAGATAGCGGTGTAGATATTTCCTTATGTATACAGATAGCGGTGTCACTATTTCAATGTTTATGCAGATAGCAGTGGAGATATTTCCATGTTTATACAGATAGCGGTGGAGATATTTCCATGTTTATAGAGATAGCGGTGTAGATATTTCCATGTTTATACAGATAGCTGTGTGGCTATTTCGATGTTTATACAGATAGCGTTGGAGATATTTCCATGTTTATACATATGGCGGTGTAGATATTTCCATGTTTATGCAGATGACGATGCAGATATTTCCATGTTTATACAGATAGCGGTGTACCTATTTCCATATTTATACAGATGAGTGTGTAGTTATTTCCATTTTTATACAGATGGCTGTGTAGATATTTCCATGTTTATACAGATAGCGGTGTGGTTATTTTCATGTTTATACAGACAGCAGTGTAGATATTTCCATGTTTATAGTGATGGCTGTGTAGATATTTCCATGTTTATACAGATGGCAGTGTAGATATTTCCATGTTTCTACAGACAGTGGTGTAGATATTTCCATGTTTATACAGATGACTGTTTAGGTATTTCCATGTTTATACTGATGGCGGTGTAGATATTTCCATGTTTATACAGATAGCGATGTGGCTATTTCCATGTTTATACAGATACAGGTGTAGATATTTCCATGTTTATAGAGATGGATGTGTAGATATTTACATGTTAATACAGATGGCAGTGTAGATATTTCCATGTTTATACAGATAGTGGTGTAGATATTTCCAAGTTTATACAGATGACTGTGTAGGTATTTCCATGTTTATACAGATAGCAGTGTAGATATTTCCATGTTTATAGAGATGGCTCTGTAGATATTTCCATGTTTATACAGATAGCAGTGTAGATATTTTCATGTTTGTACAGACAGTGGTGTAGATATTTCCATGTTTATACAGATGAATGTTTAGGTATTTCCATGTTTATACAGATGGCGGTGAAGATAATTCTATGTTTGTACAGATAGCGGTGTGGCTCTTTCCATGTTTATACTGATATCGGCGTAGATATTTCCATGTTTATAGAGATGGATGTGTAGATATATACATGTTTATACAGATGGCAGTGTAGATATTTCCATGTTTATACAGATAGTGGTGTAGATATTTCCAGGTTTATACAGATGACTGTGAAGGTATTTCCATGTTTATACAAATGGCGGTGTAGATATTTCCATGTTTATAGAGATAGCCATGTAGATATTTCCATTTTTATACAGATAGCGGTGTAGACATTTCCATGTTTATAGAGATATCGGTGTAGATATTTCCATATTTATACAGATAGCGGTGTCACTATTTCCATGTTTATACAGATAGCGGTGTAGATATTTCCATGTTTATACAGATAGCGGTGGAGATATATCCATGTTTATACAGATAGCGGTGCAGATATTTCCATGTTTATAGAGATAGCGGTGTAGACAATTCCATGTTTATACAGATAGCTGTGTCTATTTCCATGTTTATACAGATAGCGGTGTACATATTTCCATGTTTATAGAGATGGCTGTGTAGATATTTACATATTTATACAGATGGCTGTGTAGATATGTCCATGTTTATACAGATGGAGGTGAAGATATTTCCATGTTTATACAGATGACAGTGTAGATATTTCCATGTATTTACAGATGGCGGTGTAGATATTTCCAAGTTTATACAGATAGCGGTGTGGCTATTTCCATGTTTATACAGATAGCGGTGTATATATTTCCATGTTTATAGAGATGGCTGTGTAGATATTTACATATTCATACAGATGGCAGTGTAGATATTTCCATGTTTAGACAGATAATGGTGTAAATATTTCAATGTTTATATAGATTGCGTTGTAGTTATTTCCATGTTTATTGAGATAGCGGTGTAGATATTTCCATGTTTATACAGATAGCGGTGTCACTATTTCCATGTTTATACAGATAGCGGTGTAGATATTTCCATGTGTATACAGATAGCGGTGGAGATATATCCATGTTTATACAGATAGCGGTGCAGATATTTCCATGTTTAAAGAGATAGCGGTGTAGACAATTCCATGTTTATACAGATAGCTGTGTGGCTATTTCCATGTTTATACAGATAGCGGTGTACATATTTCCATGTTTATAGAGATGGCTGTGTTGATATTTCCATGTGCATACAGATGGCAGTGTACATATGTCCATGTTTATACAGATGGGGGTGTAGATATTTCCATGTTTATACAGATGACTGTGTAGATATTTCCATGTATTTACAGATGGCGGTGTAGATATTTTCATGTTTATACAGATAGCGGTGTGGATATTTCCATGTGTATACAGATGGCAGTGAAGATATTTCCATGTTTATACAGATAGCGGTGTGGCTATTTCCATATTTATACAGATAGCGGTGGAGATATTTCCATGTTTATAGAGATGGCTGTGTAGATATTTACATGTTTATACAGATGGCAGTGTACATATTTCCATGTTTATGCAGATGGCGGTGCAGATATTTCCATGTTTATACAGATATTTGTGTACAAATTTCCAAATTTATACAGATGACTGTGTAGTTATTTCCATTTTTATACAGATGGCGGTGTAGATATTTCCATGTTCATACAGATAGCGGTGGAGGTATTTCCATGTTTATACAGATGTCTGTGTAGATATTTTCATATTTTTACACAGGTCGGTGTAGATATTTCTATGTTTATACAGATAGCGGTGTGGCTATTTCCATGTTTATACAGATAGCAGTGTAGATATTAACATGTTTATAGAGATGGCTGTGTAGTTATTTCCATGTTTATACAGATGGCAGTGTAGATATTTCCATGTTTGTACAGACAGTGGTGTAGATATTTCTATGTTTATACTGATGACTGTGTAGATATTTCAATGTTTATACAGATGGCGGTGTAGACATTTCCATGTTTATACAGATAGCGGTGTGGATATTTCCATGTTTATACAGATAGCGGTGCAGATATTTCCATGTTAATAGAGATGGCTGTGTAGATGTTTACATGTTTATACAGATGGCAGTGTAGTTATTTCCATGTTTATACAGATACTGGTGTAAATATTTCCAGGTTTATACAGAAGACTGTGTAGTTACTTCCATGTTTATACAGATGGCGGTGAAGATATTTCCATGTTTATAGAGACAGCCATGTAGATATTTCCATGTTTACACCGATAGCGGTGTAAACATTTCCGTGTTTATAGAGATAGCGGTGTAGATATTTCCATATTTATACAGATAGCGGTGTCACTATTTCCATGTTTATACAGATAGCGTTGGAGATATTTCCATGTTTATACAGATAGCGGTGGAGATATTTCCATGTTTATACAGATAGCGGTGGAGATATTTCCATGTTTATAGTGATAGCAGTATATATATTTCCATGGTTATACAGATAGCTGTGTGGCTATTTCCATGTTTATACAGATAGCGGTGTAGATATTTCCATGTTTATAGAGATGGCTGTGTAGATATTTTCATATTTATATAGATGGCAGTGTAGATATTTCCATGTTTAGACAGATAATGGTGTAGATATTTCCATGTTTATACAGATTGCGGTGTAGGTATTTCCATGTTTGTAGAGATAGCGGTGCAGATATTTCCATGTTTATACAGATGGCTGTGTAGATATTTCCATGTGTATACAGATGGCAGTATAGATATTTCCATGTTTATAAAGATGAAGGTGTAGATATTTCTATGTTTATACAGATGACTGTGTAGATATTTCCATGTTTTTACAGATGGCGGTGTAGATATTTCCATGTTTATACCGATAGCAGTGTGGCTATTTCCATGTTTATACAGATAGCGGTGTAGATATTTCCATGTTTATAGAGATGGCTGGGTAGATATTTACATGTTTGTACAGATAGCGGTGTAGACATTTCCATGTTTATAGAGATAGCGGTGTAGATATTTCGTTATGTATACAGATAGCGGTGTCACTATTTCCATGTTTATGCAGATAGCAGTGGAGATATTTCCATGTTTATACAGATAGCGCTGGAGATATTTCCATGTTTATAGAGATAGCGGTGTAGATATTTCCATGTTTATACAGATAGCTGTGTGGCTATTTCCATGTTTATACAGATAGCGTTGGAGATATTTCCATTTTTATACATATGGCGGTGTAGATATTTCCATGTTTATGCAGGTGGCGGTGCAGATATTTCCATGTTTATACAGATAGCGGTGTACATATTTCCATATTTATACAGATGACTGTGTAGTTATTTCCATTTTTATACAGATGGCGGTGTAGATATTTCCATGTTTATACAGATAGCGGTGTGGCTATTTCCATGTTTATACAGACAGCATTGTAGATATTTCCATGTTTATAGTGATGGCTGTGTAGATATTTCCATGTTTATACAGATGGCAGTGTAGATATTTCCATGTTTGTACAGACAGTGGTGTAGATATTTCCATGTTTATACAGATGACTGTTTAGGTATTTCCATGCTTATACTGATGGCGGTGTAGATATTTCCATGTTTATACAGATAGCGGTGTGGCTATTTCCATGTTTATACAGATATCGGTGTAGATATTTCCATGTTTATAGAGATGGATGTGTAGATATTTACATGTTTATACCGATGGCAGTGTTGATATTTCCATGTTTATACAGATAGTGGTGTAGATATTTCCAAGTTTATACAGATGACTGTGTAGGTATTTCCATGTTTATGCAGATGGCGGTGTAGATATTTCCATGTTTATAGAGATAGCCATGTAGATATTTCCATGTTTATACAGATAGCGGTGTAGACATTTCCATGTTTATAGAGATATCGGTGTAGATATTTCCATATTTGTACAGATAGCGGTGTCACTATTTCCATGTTTATAGAGATTGCGGTGTAGATATTTCCATGTTTATACAGATAGCGGTGGAGATATATCCATGTTTATACAGATAGCGGTGCAGATATTTCCATGTTTACAGAGATAGCGGTGTAGACATTTCCATGTTTATACATATAGCTGTGTGGATATTTCCATGTTTATACAGATAGCGGTGTATATATTTCCATGTTTATAGAGATGGCTGTGTAGATATTTACATATGTATACAGATGGCAGTGTAGATATTTCCATGTTTATACAGATGGAGGTGTAGATATTTCCATGTTTATACAGATGAATGTGTAGATATTTCCATGTTTTTACAGATGGCGGTGTAGATATTTCCATGTTTATACAGATAGCGGTGTGGCTGTTTCCACTTTTATAGAGATAGCGGTGTAGATATTTCCATGTTTATAGAGATGGCTGTGTAGATATTTACATATTTATACAGATGGCAGTGTAGCTATTTCCATGTTTAGACAGATAATGGTGTAAATATTTCAATGTTTATATAGATTGCGGTGTAGGTATTTCCATGTTTATAGAGATAGTGGTGTAGATATTTCCAGGTTTATACAGATGGCTGTGTGGATATTTCCATGTTTATACAGATGGCAGTGTAGATATTTCCATGTTTATACAGATAGCGGTGTGGCTATTTCCATGTTTATACAGATAGCGGTGGAGATATTTCCATGTTTATAGAGATGGCTGTGTAGATATTTACATGTTTATACAGATGGCAGTGTAGATATTTCCATGTTTATGCAGATGGCGGTGCAGATATTTCCATGTTTATACAGATAGTTGTGTACAAATTTCCATATTTATACAGATGACTGTGTAGTTATTTCCATTTTTATACAGACGGCGGCGTAGATATTTCCATGTTTATACAGATAGCGGTGGAGGTATTTCCATGTTTATACAGATGTCTGTGTAGATATTTTCATATTTTTACACAGGTCGGTGTACATATTTCAATGTTTATACAGATAGCGGTGTGGCTATTTCCATGTTTATACAGATAGCAGTGTAGATATTTCCATGTTTATAGAGATGGCTGTGTAGTTATTTCCATGTTTATACAGATGTCAGTGTAGATATTTCCATGTTTGTACAGACAGTGGTGTAGATATTTCCATGTTTATACAGATGACTGTGTAGATATTTCCATGTTTATACAGATGGCGGTGTAGACATTTCCATGTTTATACACATAGCGGTGTGGATATTTCCAAGTTTATACCGATAGCGGTGCAGATATTTCCATGTTAATAGAGATGGCTGTGTAGATATTTACATGTTTATGCAGATGGCAGTGTAGTTATTTCCATGTTTATGCAGATACTGGTGTAGATATTTCCAGGTTTATACAGAAAACTGTGTAGTTATTTCCATGTTTATACAGATGTCGGAGAAGATATTTCCATGTTTATAGAGACAGCCATGTAGATATTTCCATGTTTACGCCGATAGCAGTGTAGACCTTTCCATGTTTATAGAGATAGCGGTGTAGATATTTCCATATTAATACAGATAGCGGTGTCACTATTTCCATTTTTATACAGATAACGGTGGAGATATTTCCATGTTTATACAGATAGCGGTGGAGATGTTTCCATGTATATAGAGATAGCAGTGTATATATTTCCATGTTTATACAGATAGCTGTGTGGCTATTTCCATGTTTATACAGATAGCGTTCGAGATATTTCCATGTTTATAGAGATGGCTGTGTAGATATTTACATGTTTATATAGATGGCAGTGTAGATATTTCCATGTTTAGACAGATAATGGTGTAGATATTTCCATGTTTATACAGATTGCGGTGTAGGTATTTCCATGTTTGTAGAGATAGCGGTGTAGATATTTCCATGTTTATACAGATGGCTGTGTAGATATTTCCATGTGTATACAGATGGCAGTATAGATATTTCCATGTTTAAAAAGATGAAGGTGTAGATATTTCTGTGTTTATACAGATGACTGTGTAGATATTTCCATGTTTTTACAGGTGGCGGTGTAGATATTTCCATGTTTATACAGATAGCAGTGTGGCTATTTCCATGTTTATACAGATAGCGGTGTAGATATTTCCATGTTTATAGAGATGCCTGTGTAGATATTTACATGTTTATACAGTTGGCAGTGTAGATATTTTCATGTTTATACATATAGTGATGTAGATATTTCCAGGTTTATGCAGATGACTGTGTAGTTATTTCCATGTTTATACAGATGGCGGTGAAGATATTTCCATGTTTATAGAGACAGCCATGTAGATATTTCCATGTTTATACAGAAAGTGGTGTAGACATTTCCATGTTTATAGAGATAGCGGTGTAGATATTTCCTTATGTATACAGATAGCGGTGTCACTATTTCCATGTTTATGCAGATAGCGGTGGAGATATTTCCATGTTTATACAGATAGCGGTGGAGATATTTCCATGTTTATAGAGATAGCGGTGTAGATATTTCCATGTTTATACAGATAGCTGTGTGGCTATTTCCATGTTTATACAGATAGCGGTGCAGATATTTCCATGTTTATAGAGATTGCGGTGTAGACATTTCCATGTTTATACAGATAGCTGTGTGGTTATTTCCATGTTTATACAGATAGCGGTGTACATATTTCCATGTTTATAGAGATGGCTGTGTACATATTTACATATTTATACAGATGGCAGTGTAGATATTTCCATGTTTATACAGATGGAGGTGTAGATATTTCCATGTTTATACAAATGACTGTGTAGATATTTCCATGTTTTTACAGATGGCGGTGTAGATATTTCCATGTTTATACAGATAGCGGTGTGGCTATTTCCATGTTTATACAGATAGCGGTGTAGATATTTCCATGTTTATAGAGATGGCTGTGTAGATATTACATATTTATACAGATGGCAGTGTAGGTATTTCCATGTTTAGACAGATAACGGTGTAAATATTTCAATGTTTATATAGATTGCGGTGTAGTTATTTCCATGTTTATAGACATAGCGGTGTAGCTATTTCCATGTTCATACAGATGGCTGTGTGGATATTTCCATGTGTATACAGATGGCAGTGTAGATATTTCCATGTTTATACAGATGTAGGTGTAGATATTTCCATGTTTATACAGATGACTGTGTTAATATTTCCATGTTGTTACCGATGGCGGTGTAGATATTTCCATGTTTATAGAGATGGCTTTGTCGATATTTCCATGTTTATACAGATGGCAGTGTAGATACTTTCATGTTTATACAGATAGTGGTGTAGATATTTCCAGGTTTATAGAGATGACTGTGTAATTATTTCCATGTTTATTCAGATGGCGGTGAAGATATTTCCATGTTTATACAGATGGCTGTGTAGATATTTCCATGTTTATACAGATAGCTGTGTAGACATTTCCATGTTTATAGAAATAGCGGTGTAGATATTTCCATATTTATAGAGATAGCGGTGTCAATATTTCCATGTTTATACAGATAGCGGTGTAGATATTTCCATGTTTATACAGATAGAGGTGTAGATATTTCCAGGTTTATACAGATGACTGTGTAGGTATTTCCATGTTTATACAGATGGCGGTGTAGTTATTTCCATGTTTATTGAGGTAGCCATGTAGATATTTCCATCTTTATACAGATAGCGGTGTAGACATTTCCATGTTTATAGAGATAGCAGTGTAGATATTTCCAGATTTATACAGATAGCGGTGTCACTATTTCCATGTTTATACTGATAGCGGTGGAGATATTTCCATGTTTTTACAGATAGTGGTGGAGATATTTCCATGTTTATAGATATAGCGGTGTAGATATTTCCATGTTTATACAGATAGCTGTGTGGATATTTCCATGTTTATACAGATAGCGGTGTAGATATTTCCATGTTTATAGAGATGGCTGTGTAGATATTTACATATTTATACAGATGGCAGTGTAGATATTTCCATGTATAGACAGATAATGTTGTAGATATTTCCATGTTTATACAGATTGCGGTGTAGGTATTTCCATGTTTATAGAGATAGCGGTGTAGATATTTCCATGTTTATACAGATGGCAGTGTAGATATTTTCATGTTTATACAGATAGTGGTGTAGATATTTCCAGGTTTATAAACATGACTGTGTAGTTATTTCCATGTTTATAGAGATGGCGGTGAAGGTATTTCCATGTTTATAGAGACAGCCATGTAGATATTTCCATGTTTATACAGATAGCGGTGTAGACATTTCCATGTTTATAGAGATAGCGGTGTAGATATTTCCATATTTATACAGATAGCGGTGTCACTATTTCCATGTTTATAGAGATAGCGGTGTAGATATTTCCATGTTTACACAGATAGCTGTGTTTCGATTTCCATGTTCATACAGAAAGCGCTGGAGACATTTCCATGTTTATAAAGATAGCGGGGGATATATTTCCATGTTTATACACATAGCGGTGGTGATATTTCCATGTTTATAGATATAGCAGTGTATATATTTCCATGTATATACAGATAGCTGTGTGGCTATTTCCATGTTTATTCAGATAGCGGTGTAGATATTTCCATGTTTATAGAGATGGCTGTGTAGATATTTACATATTTATACAGATGGCGGTGTAGATATTTCCATGTTTAGACAGATAATGGTGTAGATATTTCCATGTTTATACAGATTGCGGTTTAGGTATTTCCATGTTTATAGAGATAGCGGTGTAGATATTTCCATGTTTATACAGATGGCTGTGTAGATATTTCCATGTGTATACAGATGGCAGTGTAGATATTTCCACTTTTATAAAGATGGAGGTGTAGATATTTCCATGTTCATACAGATGATTGTGTAGATATTTCCCTGTTTTTACAGATGGCGGTGAAGATATTTCCATGTTTATACAGATAGTGTTGTGGCTATTTCCATGTTTATACTGATAGCAGTGTAGATATTTCCATGTTTATAGAGATGGCTGTGTAGATATTTACATGTTTATACACATGGCAGTGTAGATATTTTCATGTTTATACAGATAGTGGTGTAAATATTTCCAGGTTTATACAGATGACTGTGTAGTTATTTCCATGTTTATACAGATGGCGGTGAAGATATTTCCAAGTTTATAGAGACAGCCATGTAGATATTTCCATGTTTATAATAATGGAGGTGTAGATATTTCCATGTTTAAACAGATGACTGTGTAGATATTTCCATGTTTTTACAGATGGCGGTGTAGTTATTTCCATGTTTATACAGATAGCGGTTTGGCTATTTCCATGTTTATACAGATAGCGGTGGAGATATTTCCATGTTTATAGAGATAGTGGTGTAGATATTTCCATGTTTATACAGATAGCTGTGTGGCTTTTTCCATGTTTATACAGATAGCGTTGGAGATATTTCCATGTTTATACAGATAACGGTGGAGATATTTCCATGTTTATACAGATAGATGTGGAGATATTTCCATGTTTATAGAGATAGCAGTGTATATATTTCCATGTTTATACAGATATCTGTGTGGCTATTTCCATGTTTATACAGATAGCGGTGTAGATATTTCCATGTTTATAGAGATGGCTGTGTAGATATTTACATATTTATACAGTTGGCAGTGTAGATATTTCCATGTTTAGACAGATAATTGTGTAGATATTTCCATGTGTATACAGATTGCGGTGTAGGTATTTCCATGTTTATACAGATGGCTGTGTAGATATTAACATGTGCATACAGATGGCAGTGTAGATATTTCCATGTTTATACAGATGTCTGTGTAGATAATTCCATGTTTTTACAGATGGCGGTGTAGGTATTACCATGTTTATACAGATAGCGGTGTGGCTATTCCCATGTTTATACAGATAGCGGTGTAGATATTTCCATGTTCATAGAGATGGCTTTGTAGATATTTTCATGTTTATACAGATGGCAGTGTAGATATTTTCATGTTTATAAAGATAGTGGTGTAGATATTTCCAGGTTTATACAGATGACTGTGTAGTTATTTCCATGTTTATACAGATGGCGGTGAAGGTATTTCCATGTTTATAGAGACAGCCATGTAGATATTTCCATGTTTATACAGATAGTGGAGATATTTCCATGTTTATACAGATAGCGGTTGAGATATTTCCATGTTAATAGAGATAGCGGTGTAGATATTTCCATGTTTATACAGATAGCTGTGTGGCTATTTCCAAGTTTTTACAGATAGCTTTGGAGATACTTCCATGTTTATACAGATGGCGGTGTAGATATTCCCATGTTTATGCAGATGGCGGTGCAGATATTTCCATGTTTATACAGATAGCGGTGTACATATTTCCATATTTATACAGATGACTGTTTAGTTATTTCCATTTTTATACAGATGGCGGTGAAGATATTTCCATGTTTATACAGATAGCGGTGAAGATATTTCCATGTTTATACAGATGACTGTGTAGATATTTTCATATTTTTACACATGTCGGTGTAGATATTTCAATGTTTATACAGATAGCGGTGTGGCTATTTCCATGTTTAAACATATAGCATTGTAGATATTTCCATGTTTATAGAGATGGCTGTGTAGATATTTCCATGTTTGTACAGATGGCAGTGTAGATATTTCCATGTTTGTACAGACAGTGGTGTAGATATTTCCATGTTTATAGAGATGGCTGTGTAGATATTTACATGTTTATACTGATGGCAGTGTAGATATTTCCATGTTTATACAGATAGTGGTGTAGCTATTTCCAGGTTTATACAGATGAATGTGTAGGTATTTCCATGTTTATACAGATGCCGTGGTAGATATTTCCATGTTTATTGAGATAGCGATGTAGATATTTCCATGTTAATACAGATAGCGGTGTAGACATTTCCATGTTTATAGAGATAGCGGTGTAAATATTTCCATATGTATACAGATAGCGGTGTCACTATTTCCATGTTTATACTGATAGCGGTGGAGATATTTCCATGTTTATACAGATAGCGGTGGAGATATTTCCATGTTTATACAGATAGCGATGGAGATATTTCCATGTTTATAGAGATAGCGGTGTAGATATTTCCATGTTTATACAGATAGCTGTGTGGCTATTTCCATGTTTATACAGATAGCGGTGTAGATATTTCCATGTTTATAGAGATGGCTGAGTAGATATTTACATATTTATACAGATGGCAGTGTAGATATTTCCATGTTTAGAGAGATAATGGTGTAGATATTTCCATGTTTATACAGATTGAGGTATAGGTATTTCCATGTTTATAGAGATAGCGGTGTAGATATTTCCATGTTTATACAGATAGCTGTGTGGCTATGTCCATGTTTATACAGATAGCGTTGGAGATATTTCCGAGTTTATACAGATGGCGGTGTAGATATTTCCATGTTTATGCAGAAAGCGGTGCAGTTATTTCCATGTTTATACAGATAGCGGTGTACATATTTCCATATTTATACAGATGACTGTGTAGTTATTTCCATTTTTATACTGATGGCGGTGTAGATATTTCCATGTTTATGCAGATAGCGGTGGAGGTATTTCCATGTTTATACAGATGACTCTGTAGATATTTTCATATTTTTACACATGTCGGTGTAGATATTTCATGTTTATACAGATAGCGGTGTGGCTATTTCCATGTTTATACAGATAGCAGTGTAGTTATTTCCATGTTTATAGAGATGGCTGTGTAGATATTTCCATGTTAATACAGATGGCAGTGTAGATATTTCCATGTTTGTACAGACAGTGGTGTAGATATTTCCATGTTTATACAGATGACTGTGTAGGTATTTCCATGTTTATACAGATGGCGGTGTAGACATTTCCATGTTTATACAGATAGCGGTGTGGCTATTTCCGTGTTTATACAGATAGCAGTGCAGATATTTCCATGTTTATAGAGATGGCTGTGTAGATATTTACATGTTTATACAGATGGCACTGTAGTTATTTCCATGTATATATAGATAGTGGTGTAGATATTTCCAGGTTTATACAGATGACTGTGTAGTTATTTCCATGTTTATACAGATGGCGGTGAAGATATTTCCATGTTAATAGGGACAGCCGTGTAGATATTTCCATGTTTATACAGATAGCGGTGTGGACATTTCCATGTTTATAGAGATAGCGGTGTAGATATTTCCATGTTTATACAGATAGCTGTGTGGCTATTTCCATGTTTATACTGATAGCGTTGGAGATATTTCCATGTTTATACAGATAGCGGTGGAGATATTTCCATGTTTTTACAGATAGCAGTGGAGATATTTCCATGTTTATACAGATAGCGGTGGAGATATTTCCATGTTTATACAGATGACTGTTTAGGTATTTCCATGTTTATACTGATGGCGGTGTAGATATTTCCATGTTTATACAGATAGCGGTGTGGCTATTTCCATGTTTATACAGATATCGGCGTAGATATTACCATGTTTATAGAGATGGATGTGTACATATTTACATGTTTATACAGATGGCACTGTAGTTATTTCCATGTTTATATAGATAGTGGTGTAGATATTTCCAGGTTAATACAGATGACTGTGTAGTTATTTCCATGTTTATACAGATGGCGGTGAAGATATTTCCATGTTAATAGGGACAGCCATGTAGATATTTCCATGTTTATACAGATAGCGGTGTGGACATTTCCATGTTTATAGAGATAGCGGTGTAGATATTTCCATGTTTATACAGATAGCTGTGTGGCTATTTCCATGTTTGTACTGATAGCGTTGGAGATATTTCCATGTTTATACAGATAGCGGTGGAGATATTTCCATGTTTTTACAGATAGCAGTGGAGATATTTCCATGTTTATACAGATAGAGGTGGAGATATTTCCATGTTTATACAGATGACTGTTTAGGTATTTCCATGTTTATACTGATGGCGGTGTAGATATTTCCATGTTTATACAGATAGCGGTGTGGCTATTTCCATGTTTATACAGATATCGGCGTAGATATTACCATGTTTATAGAGATGGATGTGTAGATATTTACATGTTTATACAGATGGCAGTGTAGATATTTCTATGTTTATACAGATAGTGGTGTAGATATTTCCAAGTTTATACAGATGACTGTGTAGATATTTCCATGTTTATACAGATAGCGGTATAGAGATTTCCACGTTTATAGAGATAGCGGTGTAGATACTTCCATATTTATACAGATTGCGGTGTCACTATTTCCATGTTTATACATATAGCGGTGTAGATATTTCCATGTTTATACAGGTATCGGTGGAGGTATATCCATGTTTATACAGATAGCGGTGCAGATATTTCCATGTTTATGGAGATAGCGTTGTAGACATTTCCATGTTTATACAGATAGCTGTGTGGCTATTTCCATGTTTATACAGGTAGCGGTGTACATATTTCCATGTTTATAGAGATGGCTGTGTAGATATTTACATATTTATACAGATGGCAGTGTAGATATTTCCATGTTTATACAGATGGAGGTGTAGATATTTCCATGTTTATACAGATGACTGTGTAGATATTTCCTTGTTTTTACAGATGGCGGTGTAGATATTTCCATCTTTATACAGATAGCGGTGCGGTTATTTCCATGTTTATATAGATAGTGGTGTAGATATTTCCATGTTTATAGAGATGGCTTTGTAGATATTACATATTTATACAGATGTCAGTGTAGGTATTTCCATGTTTAGACAGATAATGGTGTAAATATTTCAATGTTTATATAGATTGCAGTGTAGGTATTTCCATGTTTACAGACATAGCGGTGTAGCTATTTCCATGTTTATACAGATGGCTGTGTGGATATTTCCATGTGTATTCAGATGGCAGTGTAGATATTTCCATGTTTATACAGATGGAGGTGTAGATATTTCCATGTTTATACAGATGACTGTATTGATATTTCCATGTTGTTACAGATGGCGGTGTAGATATTTCCATGTTTATACAGAGAGTGGTGTGGCTATTTCCATGTTCATACAGATAGCGGTGTAGATATTTCCATGTTTATAGAGATGGCTTTGTCGATATTTCCATGTTTATACAGATGGCAGTGTAGATATTTACATGTTTATACAGATAGTGGTGTAGATATTTCCAGGTTTATAGAGATGACTGTGTAATTATTTCCATGTTTATACAGATGACTGTTTAGTTATTTCCATTTTTATACAGATGGCGGTGAAGATATTTCCATGTTTATACAGATAGCGGTGAAGATATTTCCATGTTTATACAGATGACTGTGTAGATATTTTCATATTTTTACACATGTCGGTGTAGATATTTCAATGTTTATACAGATAGCGGTGTGGCTATTTCCATGTTTAAACATATAGCATTGTAGATATTTCCATGTTTATAGAGATGGCTGTGTAGATATTTCCATGTTTGTACAGATGGCAGTGTAGATATTTCCATGTTTGTACAGACAGTGGTGTAGATATTTCCATGTTTATAGAGATGGCTGTGTAGATATTTACATGTTTATACTGATGGCAGTGTAGATATTTCCATGTTTATACAGATAGTGGTGTAGCTATTTCCAGGTTTATACAGATGAATGTGTAGGTATTTCCATGTTTATACAGATGCCGTGGTAGATATTTCCATGTTTATTGAGATAGCGATGTAGATATTTCCATGTTAATACAGATAGCGGTGTAGACATTTCCATGTTTATAGAGATAGCGGTGTAAATATTTCCATATGTATACAGATAGCGGTGTCACTATTTCCATGTTTATACTGATAGCGGTGGAGATATTTCCATGTTTATACAGATAGCGGTGGAGATATTTCCATGTTTATACAGATAGCGATGGAGATATTTCCATGTTTATAGAGATAGCGGTGTAGATATTTCCATGTTTATACAGATAGCTGTGTGGCTATTTCCATGTTTATACAGATAGCGGTGTAGATATTTCCATGTTTATAGAGATGGCTGAGTAGATATTTACATATTTATACAGATGGCAGTGTAGATATTTCCATGTTTAGAGAGATAATGGTGTAGATATTTCCATGTTTATACAGATTGAGGTATAGGTATTTCCATGTTTATAGAGATAGCGGTGTAGATATTTCCATGTTTATACAGATAGCTGTGTGGCTATGTCCATGTTTATACAGATAGCGTTGGAGATATTTCCGAGTTTATACAGATGGCGGTGTAGATATTTCCATGTTTATGCAGAAAGCGGTGCAGTTATTTCCATGTTTATACAGATAGCGGTGTACATATTTCCATATTTATACAGATGACTGTGTAGTTATTTCCATTTTTATACTGATGGCGGTGTAGATATTTCCATGTTTATGCAGATAGCGGTGGAGGTATTTCCATGTTTATACAGATGACTCTGTAGATATTTTCATATTTTTACACATGTCGGTGTAGATATTTCATGTTTATACAGATAGCGGTGTGGCTATTTCCATGTTTATACAGATAGCAGTGTAGTTATTTCCATGTTTATAGAGATGGCTGTGTAGATATTTCCATGTTAATACAGATGGCAGTGTAGATATTTCCATGTTTGTACAGACAGTGGTGTAGATATTTCCATGTTTATACAGATGACTGTGTAGGTATTTCCATGTTTATACAGATGGCGGTGTAGACATTTCCATGTTTATACAGATAGCGGTGTGGCTATTTCCGTGTTTATACAGATAGCAGTGCAGATATTTCCATGTTTATAGAGATGGCTGTGTAGATATTTACATGTTTATACAGATGGCACTGTAGTTATTTCCATGTATATATAGATAGTGGTGTAGATATTTCCAGGTTTATACAGATGACTGTGTAGTTATTTCCATGTTTATACAGATGGCGGTGAAGATATTTCCATGTTAATAGGGACAGCCGTGTAGATATTTCCATGTTTATACAGATAGCGGTGTGGACATTTCCATGTTTATAGAGATAGCGGTGTAGATATTTCCATGTTTATACAGATAGCTGTGTGGCTATTTCCATGTTTATACTGATAGCGTTGGAGATATTTCCATGTTTATACAGATAGCGGTGGAGATATTTCCATGTTTTTACAGATAGCAGTGGAGATATTTCCATGTTTATACAGATAGCGGTGGAGATATTTCCATGTTTATACAGATGACTGTTTAGGTATTTCCATGTTTATACTGATGGCGGTGTAGATATTTCCATGTTTATACAGATAGCGGTGTGGCTATTTCCATGTTTATACAGATATCGGCGTAGATATTACCATGTTTATAGAGATGGATGTGTACATATTTACATGTTTATACAGATGGCACTGTAGTTATTTCCATGTTTATATAGATAGTGGTGTAGATATTTCCAGGTTAATACAGATGACTGTGTAGTTATTTCCATGTTTATACAGATGGCGGTGAAGATATTTCCATGTTAATAGGGACAGCCATGTAGATATTTCCATGTTTATACAGATAGCGGTGTGGACATTTCCATGTTTATAGAGATAGCGGTGTAGATATTTCCATGTTTATACAGATAGCTGTGTGGCTATTTCCATGTTTGTACTGATAGCGTTGGAGATATTTCCATGTTTATACAGATAGCGGTGGAGATATTTCCATGTTTTTACAGATAGCAGTGGAGATATTTCCATGTTTATACAGATAGAGGTGGAGATATTTCCATGTTTATACAGATGACTGTTTAGGTATTTCCATGTTTATACTGATGGCGGTGTAGATATTTCCATGTTTATACAGATAGCGGTGTGGCTATTTCCATGTTTATACAGATATCGGCGTAGATATTACCATGTTTATAGAGATGGATGTGTAGATATTTACATGTTTATACAGATGGCAGTGTAGATATTTCTATGTTTATACAGATAGTGGTGTAGATATTTCCAAGTTTATACAGATGACTGTGTAGATATTTCCATGTTTATACAGATAGCGGTATAGAGATTTCCACGTTTATAGAGATAGCGGTGTAGATACTTCCATATTTATACAGATTGCGGTGTCACTATTTCCATGTTTATACATATAGCGGTGTAGATATTTCCATGTTTATACAGGTATCGGTGGAGGTATATCCATGTTTATACAGATAGCGGTGCAGATATTTCCATGTTTATGGAGATAGCGTTGTAGACATTTCCATGTTTATACAGATAGCTGTGTGGCTATTTCCATGTTTATACAGGTAGCGGTGTACATATTTCCATGTTTATAGAGATGGCTGTGTAGATATTTACATATTTATACAGATGGCAGTGTAGATATTTCCATGTTTATACAGATGGAGGTGTAGATATTTCCATGTTTATACAGATGACTGTGTAGATATTTCCTTGTTTTTACAGATGGCGGTGTAGATATTTCCATCTTTATACAGATAGCGGTGCGGTTATTTCCATGTTTATATAGATAGTGGTGTAGATATTTCCATGTTTATAGAGATGGCTTTGTAGATATTACATATTTATACAGATGTCAGTGTAGGTATTTCCATGTTTAGACAGATAATGGTGTAAATATTTCAATGTTTATATAGATTGCAGTGTAGGTATTTCCATGTTTACAGACATAGCGGTGTAGCTATTTCCATGTTTATACAGATGGCTGTGTGGATATTTCCATGTGTATTCAGATGGCAGTGTAGATATTTCCATGTTTATACAGATGGAGGTGTAGATATTTCCATGTTTATACAGATGACTGTATTGATATTTCCATGTTGTTACAGATGGCGGTGTAGATATTTCCATGTTTATACAGAGAGCGGTGTGGCTATTTCCATGTTCATACAGATAGCGGTGTAGATATTTCCATGTTTATAGAGATGGCTTTGTCGATATTTCCATGTTTATACAGATGGCAGTGTAGATATTTACATGTTTATACAGATAGTGGTGTAGATATTTCCAGGTTTATAGAGATGACTGTGTAATTATTTCCATGTTTATACAGATGGCGGTGAAGATATTTCCATGTTTATACAAATGGCTGTGTAGATATTTCTATGTTTATACAGATAGCGGTGTAGACACTTCCATGTTTATAGAGATAGCGGTGTAGATAATTCCATATTTATAGAGATAGCGGTGTCACTATTTCCATGTTTATACAGATAGCGGTGGAGATATTTCCATGTCTATACAGATAGTGGTGTAGATATTTCCAGGTTTATACAGATGACTGTGTAGGTATTTCCATGTTTATACAGATGGCAGTGTAGATATTTCCATGTATAGACAGATAATGTTGTAGATATTTCCATGTTTATACAGATTGCGGTGTAGGTATTTCCATGTTTATAGAGATAGCGGTGTAGATATTTCCATGTTTATACAGATGGCAGTGTAGATATTTTCATGTTTATACAGATAGTGGTGTAGATATTTCCAGGTTTATACAAATGACTGTGTAGTTATTTCCATGTTTATACAGATGGCGGTGAAGATATTTCCATGTTTATAGAGACAGCCATGTAGATATTTCCATGTTTATACAGATAGCGGTTTAGACATTTCCATGTTTATAGAGATAGCGGTGTAGATATTTCCATATTTATACAGATAGCGGTGTCACTATTTCCATGTTCATACAGATAGCGGTGGAGATATTTCCATGTTTATACAGATAGCGGTGGAGGTATTTCCATGTTTATAGAGATAGCGGTGTAGATATTTCCATGTTTACACAGATAGCTGTGTTTCGATTTCCATGTTCATACAGATAGCGCTGGAGACATTTCCATGTTTATAAAGATAACGGGGGAGATATTTCCATGTTTATACACATAGCGGTGGTGATGTTTCCATGTTTATAGATATAGCAGTGTATATATTTCCATGTATATACAGATAGCTGTGTGGCTATTTCCATGTTTATACAGATAGCGGTGTAGATATTTCCATGTTTATAGAGATGGCTGTGTAGATATTTACATATTTATACAGATGGCGGTGTAGATATTTCCATGTTTAGACAGATAATGTTGTAGATATTTCCATGTTTATACAGATTGCGGTGTAGGTATTTCCATGTTTATAGAGATAGCGGTGTAGATATTTCCATGTTTATACAGATGGCTGTGTAGATATTTCCATGTGTATACAGATGGCAGTGTAGGTATTTCCATGTTTATAGAGATAGCGGTGTAGATATTTCCATGTTTATACAGATGGCTGTGTAGATATTTCCATGTGTATACAGATGGCAGTGTAGATATTTCCACTTTTATAAAGATGGAGGTGTAGATATTTCCATGTTTATACAGATGATTGTGTAGATATTTCCATGTTTTTACAGATGGCGGTGTAGATATTTCCATGTTTATACAGATAGTGGTGTGGCTATTTCCATGTTTATACTGATAGCAGTGTAGATATTTCCATGTTTATGGAGATGGCTGTGTAGATATTTACATGTTTATACACATGGCAGTGTTGATATTTTCATGTTTATGCAGATAGTGGTGTAAATATTTCCAGGTTTATACAGATGACTGTGTAGTTATTTCCATGTTTATACAGATGGCGGTGAAGATATTTCCAAGTTTATAGAGACAGCCATGTAGATATATCCATGTTTATACAGATAGCAGTGGAGATATTTCCATGTTTATAGAGATAGCGGTGTAGATATTTCCATGTTTATACAGATAGGTGTGTGGCTATTTACATGTTTATACAGATAGCGTTGGAGTTATTTCCATGTTTATACAGATAGCGGTGGATATATTTCCATGTTTATACAGATAGCGGTGGAGATATTTCCATGTTTATACAGATAGCGTTGTAGATATTACCATTTTTATAGAGATGGCTGTGTTGATATTAACATGTTTATTCAGATAGCAGTGTAGATATTTCCATGTTTATACAGATAGTGGTGTAGATATTTCCAGGTTTATACAGATGACTGTGTAGGTATTTCCATGTTTATACACATGGCGGTGTAGATATTTCCATGTTTACAGAGATAGCCATGTAGATATTTCCATGTTTATACAGATAGTGGTGTAGACATTTCCATGTTTATAGAGATAGCGGTGTAGATATTTCCATATTTATAGAGATAGCGGTGTAGATATTTCCATATTTATACAGATAGCGGTGTTCCCTATTTCCATGTTTATACAGATAGCGGTGTAGAGATTTCCATGTTTATACAGATAGCGGTGGAGATATTTCCATGTTTATACAGATAGCAGTGGAGATATTTCCATGTTTATAGAGATAGCGGTGTAGATATTTCCATGTTTATACAGATAGCTGTGTGGCTATTTCCATGTTCATACAGATAGCGGTAAAGATAATTCCATGTTTATAGATTTGGCTGTGTAGACATTTACATATTTATACAGATGGCAGTGTAGATATTTCCATGTTTATACAGATGGCAGTTTGGATATTTCCATGTGTATACAGATGGCAGTGTAGATATTTCCATGTTCATACAGATGGAGATGTAGATATTTCCATGTTTATAGAGATGTCAGTGTAGATATTTCCATGTTTATAGAGATGGCTGTGTAGTTATTTCCATGTTTATACAGATGGCAGTGTAGATATTTCCATGTTTATACAGATACTGGTGTATATATTTCCAGGTTTATACAGATGACTGTGTAGTTATTTCCATGTTTATACAGATGGCGGTGAAGATATTTCCATGTTTATAGAGACAGCCATGTAGATATTTCCATGTTTACACCGATAGCGGTGTAGACATTTCCATGTTTATAGAGATAGCGGTGTAGAAATTTCCATATTTATACAGATAGCGGTGTCACTATTTCCATGTTTATACAGATAACGGTGGAGATATTTCCATGTTTATACAGATGGCGGTGGAGATGTTTCCATGTTTATAGAGATAGCATTGTAGATATTTCCATGTTTATACAGATATCTGTGTGGCTATTTCCATGTTTATACAGATAGCGTTGGAGATATTTCCATGTTTATACAGATAGCGGTGGAGAAATTTCCATGTTTATACAGATAGCGGTGGAGATATTTCCATGTTTATAGTGATAGCAGTGTATATATTTCCATGTTTACAGATAGCTGTGTGGCTATTTCCATGATTATACAGATAGCGGTGTAGATATTTCCATGTTTATAGAGATGGCTGTGTAGATATTTACATATTTATATAGATGGCAGTGTAGATATTTCCATGTTTAGACAGATAGTGGTGTAGATATTTCCATGTTTATACAGATTGCGGTGTAGGTATTTCCATGTTTGTAGAGATAGCGGTGCAGATATTTCCATGTTTATACAGATGGCTGTGTAGATATTTCCATGTGTATACAGATGGCAGTATAGATATTTCCATGTTTATAAAGATGAAGGTGTAGATATTTCTATGTTTATACAGATGACTGTGTAGATATTTCCATGTATTTACAGATGGCGGTGTAGATATTTCCATGTTTATACAGATAGCGGTGTGGCTGTTTCCATGTTTATACAGATGACTGTGTAGATATTTCCTTGTTTTTACAGATGGCGGTGTAGATATTTCCATCTTTATACAGATAGCGGTGCGGTTATTTCCATGTTTATATAGATAGTGGTGTAGATATTTCCATGTTTATAGAGATGGCTTTGTAGATATTACATATTTATACAGATGTCAGTGTAGGTATTTCCATGTTTAGACAGATAATGGTGTAAATATTTCAATGTTTATATAGATTGCAGTGTAGGTATTTCCATGTTTACAGACATAGCGGTGTAGCTATTTCCATGTTTATACAGATGGCTGTGTGGATATTTCCATGTGTATTCAGATGGCAGTGTAGATATTTCCATGTTTATACAGATGGAGGTGTAGATATTTCCATGTTTATACAGATGACTGTATTGATATTTCCATGTTGTTACAGATGGCGGTGTAGATATTTCCATGTTTATACAGAGAGCGGTGTGGCTATTTCCATGTTCATACAGATAGCGGTGTAGATATTTCCATGTTTATAGAGATGGCTTTGTCGATATTTCCATGTTTATACAGATGGCAGTGTAGATATTTACATGTTTATACAGATAGTGGTGTAGATATTTCCAGGTTTATAGAGATGACTGTGTAATTATTTCCATGTTTATACAGATGGCGGTGAAGATATTTCCATGTTTATACAAATGGCTGTGTAGATATTTCTATGTTTATACAGATAGCGGTGTAGACACTTCCATGTTTATAGAGATAGCGGTGTAGATAATTCCATATTTATAGAGATAGCGGTGTCACTATTTCCATGTTTATACAGATAGCGGTGGAGATATTTCCATGTCTATACAGATAGTGGTGTAGATATTTCCAGGTTTATACAGATGACTGTGTAGGTATTTCCATGTTTATACAGATGGCAGTGTAGATATTTCCATGTATAGACAGATAATGTTGTAGATATTTCCATGTTTATACAGATTGCGGTGTAGGTATTTCCATGTTTATAGAGATAGCGGTGTAGATATTTCCATGTTTATACAGATGGCAGTGTAGATATTTTCATGTTTATACAGATAGTGGTGTAGATATTTCCAGGTTTATACAAATGACTGTGTAGTTATTTCCATGTTTATACAGATGGCGGTGAAGATATTTCCATGTTTATAGAGACAGCCATGTAGATATTTCCATGTTTATACAGATAGCGGTTTAGACATTTCCATGTTTATAGAGATAGCGGTGTAGATATTTCCATATTTATACAGATAGCGGTGTCACTATTTCCATGTTCATACAGATAGCGGTGGAGATATTTCCATGTTTATACAGATAGCGGTGGAGGTATTTCCATGTTTATAGAGATAGCGGTGTAGATATTTCCATGTTTACACAGATAGCTGTGTTTCGATTTCCATGTTCATACAGATAGCGCTGGAGACATTTCCATGTTTATAAAGATAACGGGGGAGATATTTCCATGTTTATACACATAGCGGTGGTGATGTTTCCATGTTTATAGATATAGCAGTGTATATATTTCCATGTATATACAGATAGCTGTGTGGCTATTTCCATGTTTATACAGATAGCGGTGTAGATATTTCCATGTTTATAGAGATGGCTGTGTAGATATTTACATATTTATACAGATGGCGGTGTAGATATTTCCATGTTTAGACAGATAATGTTGTAGATATTTCCATGTTTATACAGATTGCGGTGTAGGTATTTCCATGTTTATAGAGATAGCGGTGTAGATATTTCCATGTTTATACAGATGGCTGTGTAGATATTTCCATGTGTATACAGATGGCAGTGTAGGTATTTCCATGTTTATAGAGATAGCGGTGTAGATATTTCCATGTTTATACAGATGGCTGTGTAGATATTTCCATGTGTATACAGATGGCAGTGTAGATATTTCCACTTTTATAAAGATGGAGGTGTAGATATTTCCATGTTTATACAGATGATTGTGTAGATATTTCCATGTTTTTACAGATGGCGGTGTAGATATTTCCATGTTTATACAGATAGTGGTGTGGCTATTTCCATGTTTATACTGATAGCAGTGTAGATATTTCCATGTTTATGGAGATGGCTGTGTAGATATTTACATGTTTATACACATGGCAGTGTTGATATTTTCATGTTTATGCAGATAGTGGTGTAAATATTTCCAGGTTTATACAGATGACTGTGTAGTTATTTCCATGTTTATACAGATGGCGGTGAAGATATTTCCAAGTTTATAGAGACAGCCATGTAGATATATCCATGTTTATACAGATAGCAGTGGAGATATTTCCATGTTTATAGAGATAGCGGTGTAGATATTTCCATGTTTATACAGATAGGTGTGTGGCTATTTACATGTTTATACAGATAGCGTTGGAGTTATTTCCATGTTTATACAGATAGCGGTGGATATATTTCCATGTTTATACAGATAGCGGTGGAGATATTTCCATGTTTATACAGATAGCGTTGTAGATATTACCATTTTTATAGAGATGGCTGTGTTGATATTAACATGTTTATTCAGATAGCAGTGTAGATATTTCCATGTTTATACAGATAGTGGTGTAGATATTTCCAGGTTTATACAGATGACTGTGTAGGTATTTCCATGTTTATACACATGGCGGTGTAGATATTTCCATGTTTACAGAGATAGCCATGTAGATATTTCCATGTTTATACAGATAGTGGTGTAGACATTTCCATGTTTATAGAGATAGCGGTGTAGATATTTCCATATTTATAGAGATAGCGGTGTAGATATTTCCATATTTATACAGATAGCGGTGTTCCCTATTTCCATGTTTATACAGATAGCGGTGTAGAGATTTCCATGTTTATACAGATAGCGGTGGAGATATTTCCATGTTTATACAGATAGCAGTGGAGATATTTCCATGTTTATAGAGATAGCGGTGTAGATATTTCCATGTTTATACAGATAGCTGTGTGGCTATTTCCATGTTCATACAGATAGCGGTAAAGATAATTCCATGTTTATAGATTTGGCTGTGTAGACATTTACATATTTATACAGATGGCAGTGTAGATATTTCCATGTTTATACAGATGGCAGTTTGGATATTTCCATGTGTATACAGATGGCAGTGTAGATATTTCCATGTTCATACAGATGGAGATGTAGATATTTCCATGTTTATAGAGATGTCAGTGTAGATATTTCCATGTTTATAGAGATGGCTGTGTAGTTATTTCCATGTTTATACAGATGGCAGTGTAGATATTTCCATGTTTATACAGAAACTGGTGTATATATTTCCAGGTTTATACAGATGACTGTGTAGTTATTTCCATGTTTATACAGATGGCGGTGAAGATATTTCCATGTTTATAGAGACAGCCATGTAGATATTTCCATGTTTACACCGATAGCGGTGTAGACATTTCCATGTTTATAGAGATAGCGGTGTAGAAATTTCCATATTTATACAGATAGCGGTGTCACTATTTCCATGTTTATACAGATAACGGTGGAGATATTTCCATGTTTATACAGATGGCGGTGGAGATGTTTCCATGTTTATAGAGATAGCATTGTAGATATTTCCATGTTTATACAGATATCTGTGTGGCTATTTCCATGTTTATACAGATAGCGTTGGAGATATTTCCATGTTTATACAGATAGCGGTGGAGAAATTTCCATGTTTATACAGATAGCGGTGGAGATATTTCCATGTTTATAGTGATAGCAGTGTATATATTTCCATGTTTACAGATAGCTGTGTGGCTATTTCCATGATTATACAGATAGCGGTGTAGATATTTCCATGTTTATAGAGATGGCTGTGTAGATATTTACATATTTATATAGATGGCAGTGTAGATATTTCCATGTTTAGACAGATAGTGGTGTAGATATTTCCATGTTTATACAGATTGCGGTGTAGGTATTTCCATGTTTGTAGAGATAGCGGTGCAGATATTTCCATGTTTATACAGATGGCTGTGTAGATATTTCCATGTGTATACAGATGGCAGTATAGATATTTCCATGTTTATAAAGATGAAGGTGTAGATATTTCTATGTTTATACAGATGACTGTGTAGATATTTCCATGTATTTACAGATGGCGGTGTAGATATTTCCATGTTTATACAGATAGCGGTGTGGCTGTTTCCATGTTTATACAGATAGCGGTGTAGATATTTCCATGTTTATAGAGATGGCTGTGTAGATATTTACATGTTTATACAGATGGCAGTGTAGAGATTTTCAAGTTTATACATATAGTGATGTAGATATATCCGGGTTTATGCAGATGACTGTGTAGTTATTTCCATGTTTATACAGATGGCGGTGAAGATATTTCCATGTTTATACAGACAGCCATGTAGATATTTCCGTGTTTATACAGATAGCGGTGTAGACATTTCCATGTTTATAGAGATAGCGGTGTAGTTATTTCCTTATGTGTACAGATAGCGGTGTCACTATTTCCATGTTTATGCAGATAGCGGTGGAGATATTTCCATGTTTATACAGATAGCGGTGGAGATATTTCCATGTTTATAGAGATAGTGGTGTAGATACTTCCATGTTTATACAGATAGCTGTGTGGCTATTTCCATGTTTATATAGATAGCGTTGGAGATATTTCCATGTTTATACATATGGCGGTGTAGATATTTCCATGTTTATGCAGATGGCGGTGCAGATATTTTCATGTTTATACAGATAGCGGTGAACATATTTCCATATTTATACAGATGACTGTGTAGTTATGTCCATTTTTATACAGATGTCGGTGTAGATATTTCCATGTTTATACAGATAGCGCTGTGGCTATTTCCATGTTTATACAGACAGCAGTGTAGATATTTCCATGTTTATAGTGATGGCTGTGTAGATATTTCCATGTTTATACAGATGGCAGTGTAGATATTTCCATGTTTGTACAGACAGTGGTGTAGATATTTCGATGTTTATACAGATGACTGTTTAGGTATTTCCATGTTTATACTGATGGCGGTGTAGATATTTCCATGTCTATACAGTTAGCGGTGTGGCTATTTCCATGTTTATACAGATATCGGTGTAGATATTTCCATGTTTATAGAGATGGATGTGTAGATATTTACATGTTTATACAGATGGCAGTGTAGATATTTCCATGTTTATACAGATAGTGGTGTAGATATTTCCAAGTTTATACAGATGACTGTGTAGGTATTTCCATGTTTATACAGATGGCGGTGTAGATATTTCCATGTTTATAGAGACAGCCATGTAGATATTTCCATGTTTATACAGATAGCGTTGTAGATATTTCCATGTTTATAGAGATAGCGGTGTAGATATTTCCATATTTATACAGATAGCGGTGTCACTATTTCCATGTTTATACAGATAGCGGTGTAGATATTTCCATGTTTATACAGATAGCGGTGGAGATATATCCATGTTTAAACAGATAGCGGTGCCGATATTTCCATGTTTATAGAGACAGCCATGTAGATATTTCCATGTTTACACCGATAGCGGTGTAGACATTTCCATGTTTATAGAGATAGCAGTGTAGATATTTCCATATTTATACAGATATCGGTGTCACTATTTCCATGTTTATACAGATAACGGTGGAGATATTTCCATGTTTATACAGATAGCGGTGGAGATGTTTCCATGTTTATAGAGATACCAGTGTAGATATTTCCATGTTTATACAGATAGCGGTGAAGATGTTTCCATGTTTATACAGATAGCGTTGGAGATATTTCCATGTTTATACAGATAGCGGTGGAGATATTTCCATGTTTATACAGATAGCGATGGAGATATTTCCATGTTTATAGTGTTAGCAGTGTATATATTTCCATGTTTATACAGATAGCTGTGTGGCTATTTCCATGTTTATACAGATAGCGGTGTAGATATTTCCATGTTTATAGAGATGACTGTGTAGATATTTACATATTTATATAGATGGCAGTGTAGATATTTCCATGTTTAGACAGATAATGGTGTAGATATTTCAATGTTTATTCAGATTGCAGTGTAGGTATTTCCATGTTTGTAGAGATAGCGGTGTAGATATTTCCATGTTTATACAGATGGCTGTGTAGATATTTCCATGTGTATACAGATGGTAGTATAGATATTTCCATGTTTATAAAGATGAAGGTGTAGATATTTCTATGTTTATAGAGATGACTGTGTAGATATTTCCATGTTTTTACAGATGGCGGTGTAGATATTTCCATGTTTATACACATAGCGGTGTGGTTATTTCCATGTTTATACAGATAGCGGTGTAGATATTTCCATGTTTATAGAGATGGCTGTGTAGATATTTACATGTTTACAGATGGCATTGTAGATATTTTCATATTTATACATATAGTGATGTAGATATTTCCAGGTTTATGCAGATGACTGTGTAGTTATTTCCATGTTTATTCAGATGGCGGTGAAGATATTTCCATGTGTATAGAGACAGCCATGTAGATATTTCCGTGTTTATACAGATAGAGTTGTAGACATTTCCATGTTTATAGAGATAGCTGTGTAGATATTTCCTTATGTATACAGATAGCGGTGTCACTATTTCCATTTTTATGCAGATAGCGGTGGAGATATTTCCATGTTTATACAGATAGCGGTGGAGATATTTCCATGTATATAGAGATATCGGTGTAGATATTTCCATGTTTTTACAGATAGCTGTGTGGCTATTTCCATGTTTATACAGATAGCGTTGGAGATATTTCCATGTTTATACATATGGCGATGTAGATATTTCCATGTTTATGCAGATGGCGGTGCAGATATTTCCATGTTTATACAGATAGCGGTGTACATATTTCCATATTTATACAGATGACTGTGTAGTTATTTCCATTTTTATACAGATGGCGGTGTAGATATTTCCATGTTTATACAGATAGCGGTGTGGCTATTTCCATGTTTATACAGACAGCAGTGTAGAGATTTCCATGTTTATAGTGATGGCTGTGTAGATATTTCCATGTTTATACAGATGGCAGTGTAGATATTTCCATGTTTGTACAGACAGTGGTGTAGATATTTCCATGTTTATACAGATGACTGTTTAGGTATTTCCATGTTTATACTGATGGCGGTGTAGATATTTCCATGTTTATACAGATAGCGGTGTGGCTATTTCCATGTTTATACAGATATCGGCGTAGATATTTCCATGTTTATAGAGATGGATGTGTAGATATTTACATGTTTATACAGATGGCAGTGTAGATATTTCCATGTTTATACAGATAGTGGTGTAGATATTTCCAAGTTCATACAGATGACTGTGTAGGTATTTCCATGTTCATACAGATGGCGGTGAAGATATTTCCATGTTTATAGAGATAGCCAAGTAGATATTTCCATGTTTATACAGATAGCGTTGTAGACATTTCCATGTTTATAGAGATAGCGGTGTAGATATTTCCATATTTATACAGATAGCGGTGTCACTATTTCCATGTTTATACAGATAGCCGTGTAGATATTTCCATGTTTATACAGATAGCGGTGGAGATATATCCATGTTTATACAGATAGCGGTGCAGATATTTCCATGATTATAGAGGTAGCGGTGTAGATATTTCCATGTTTATACAGATAGCTGTGTGGCTATTTCCATGTATATAAAGATAGCGGTGTACATATTTCCATGTTTATAGAGATGGCTGTGTTGTTATTTACATATTTATTCAGATGGCAGTGTAGATATTTCCATGTTTATATAGATGGAGGTGTAGATATTTCCATGTTTATACAGATGACTGTGTAGATATTTCCATGTTCATACAGATAGCGGTGTAGATATTTCCATGTTTATAGAGATGGCTGTGTCGATATTTACATGTTTATACAGATGGCAGTGTAGATATTTTCATGTTTATACAGATAGTGGTGTAGATATTTCCAGGTTTATACAGATGACTTTGTAGTTATTTCCATGTTTATACAGATAGCAGTGTAGATATTTCCATGTTTATAGAGATGGATCTGTAGATATTTCCATGTTTATACAGATAGCAGTGTAGATATTTCCATGTTTGTACAGACAGTGGTGTAGATATTTCCATGTTTATACAGATGAGTGTTTAGGTATTTCCATGTTTATACAGATGGCGGTGTAGATATTTCTATGTTTATACAGATAGCGGTGTGGCTATTTCCATTTTTATACAGATATCGGCGTAGATATTTCCATGTTTATACAGATGGATGTGTAGATATATACATGTTTATACAAATGGCATTGTAGATATTTCCATGTTTATACAGATAGTGGTGTAGATATTTCCAGGTTTAAACAGATGACTGTGAAGTTATTTCCATGTTTATACAAATGGCGGTGAAGATATTTCCATGTTTATAGAGATAGCCATGTAGATATTTCCATGTTTACATAGATAGCGGTGTAAACATTACCATGTTTATAGAGATATCGGTGTAGATATTTCCATATTTATACAGATAGCGGTGTCACTATTTCCATGTTTATACAGATAGCGGTGTAGATATTTCCATGTTTATACAGATAGCGGTGGAGATATATCCATGTTTATACAGATAGCGGTGCAGATATTTCCATGTTTATAGAGATAGCGGTGTAGACATTTCCATGTTTATACACATAGCTGTGTGGCTATTTCCAAGTTTATACAGATAGCGGTGTACATATTTCCATGTTTATAGAGATGGCTGTGTAGATATTTACATATTTACACATATGGCAGTGTAGATATTTCCATGTTTATACAGATGGAGGTGTAGATATTTCCATGTTTATACAGATGACTGTGTAGATATTTCCATGTTTTTACAGATGGCAGTGTAGATATTTCCATGTTTATACAGATAGCGGTGTGGCTATTTCCAGGTTTATACAGATAGCGGAGTAGATATTTCCATGTTTATAGAGATGGCTGTGTAGATATTTACATATTTATACAGATTGCAGTGTAGATATTTCCATGTTTAGACAGATAATGGTGTATATATTTCAATGTTTATATAGATTGCGGTGTAGGTATTTCCATGTTTATAGAGATAGCGGTGTAGATATTTCCATGTTTATACAGATGGCTGTGTGGATATTTCCATGTGTATACAGATGGCAGTGTAGATATTTCCATGTTTATACAGATAGCGGTGTGGCTACTTCCATGTTTATACAGATAGCGGTGGAGATATTTCCATGTTTATAGAGATGGCTGTGTAGATATTTACATGTTTATACAGATGGCAGTGTAGATATTTCCATGTTTATGCAGATGGCGGTGCAGATATTTCCATGTTTATACAGATAGTTGTGTACATATTTCCATATTTATACAGATGACTGTGTAGTTATTTCCATTTTTATACAGATGGCGGTGTAGGTATTTCCATGTTTATAGAGACAGCGGTGGAGGTATTTCCATGTTTATACAGATGTCTGTGTAGATATTTTCATATTTTTACACAGGTCGGTGTAGATATTTCCATGTTTATACAGATAGCGGTGTGGCTATTTCCATGTTTATACAGATAGCAGTGTAGATATTTCCATGTTTATAGAGATGGCTGTGTAGTTATTTCCATGTTTATACAGAGGGCAGTGTAGATATTTCCATGTTTGTACAGACAGTGGTGTAGATATTTCCATGTTTATACAGATGACTGTGTAGACATTTCCATGTTTATACAGATAGCGGTGTGGATATTTCCATGTTTATACAGATAGCGGTGCAGATATTTCCATGTTAATAGAGATGGCTGTGTAGATATTTACATGTTTATACAGATGGCAGTGTAGTTATTTCCATATTTATACAGATAGTGGTGTAGATATTTCCAGGTTTATACAGATGACTGTGTAGTTATTTCCATGTTTATACAGATGGCGGTGAAGATATTTCCATGTTTATAGAGACAGCCATGTAGATATTTCCATGCTTACACCGGTAGCGGTGTAGACATTTCCATGTTTATAGAGATAGCGGTGTAGATATTTCAATATTTATACAGATAGCGGTGTCACTATTTCCCTGTTTATACAGATAACGGTGGAGATATTTCCATGTTTATAGAGATAGCGGTGGAGATTTTCCATGTTTATAGAGATAGCGGTGTAGATATTTCCATGTTTATACAGATAGCTGTGTGGCTATTTCCATGTTTATACAGATAGCGGTGGAGATATTTCCATGTTTATACAGATAGCGGTTCAGATATTTCCATGTTTATAGTGATAGCAGTGTATATATTTCCATGTTTATACAGATAGCTGTGTGGCTATTTCCATGTTTATACAGATAGTGGTGTAGATATTTCCATGTTTATAGAGATGGCTGTGTAGATATTTACATATTTATATAGATGGCAGTGTAGATATTTCCATGTTTAGACAGATAATGGTGTAGATATTTCCATGTTTAGACAGATAATGGTGTAGATATTTCCATGTTTATACAGATGGCTGTGTAGATATTTCCATGTGTATACAGATGGCAGTATAGTTATTTCCATGTTTATAAAGATGGAGGTGTAGATATTTCCATGTTTATACAGATGACTGTGTAGATATTTCCATGTTTTTACAGATGGCGGTGTAGATATTTCCATGTGTATACATATAGCGGAGTGGCTATTTCCATGTTTATACAGATAGCGGTGTAGATATTTCCATGTTTATAGAGATGGCTGTGTAGATATTTACATGTTTATACAGATGGCAGTGTAGATATTTTCATGTGTATACAGATAGTGGTGTAGATATTTCCAGGTTTATGCAGATGACTGTGTAGTTATTTCCATGTTTATACAGATGGCGGTGAAGATATTTCCATGTTTATAGAGACAGCCATGTAGATATTTCCATGTTTATACAGATAGCGGTGTAGACATTTCCATGTTTATAGAGATAGCGGTGTAGATATTTCCTTATGTATACAGATAGCGGTGTCACTATTTCCATGTTTATACAGATAGCGGTGGAGATATTTCCATGTTTATACAGATATCGGTGGAGATATTCCCATGTTTATAGAAATAGCGGTGTAGATATTTCCATGTTTATACAGATAGATGTGTGGCTATTTCCATGTTTATACAGATAGCGTTGGAGATATTTCCATGTTTATACAGATGGCGGTGTAGATATTTCCATGTTTATGCAGAAGGCGTTGAAGATATTTCCATGTTTATACAGATAGCGGTGTACATATTTCCATATTTATACAGATGACTGTCTGGTTATTTCCATTTTTATACAGATGGCGGTGTAGATATTTCCATGTTTATACAGATAGCGGTGGAGATATTTCCATGTTTATACAGATGACTGTCTAGATATTTTCATATTTTTACACATGTCGGTGTAGATATTTCCGTGTTTATACAGATAGCGGTGTGGCTATTTCCATGTTTATACAGATAGCAGTGTAGATATTTCCATGTTTATAGAGATGGCTGTGTAGATATTTCCATGTTTATACAGATGGCAGTGTAGATATTTCCATGTTTGTACAGACAGTGGTGTAGATATTTCCATGTTTATACCGATGGCTGTGTAGGTATTTCCATGTTTATACAGATGGTGGTGTAGATATTTCCATGTTTATAGAGATAGCCATGTAGATATTTCCATGTTTATACAGATAGCGGTGTAGACATTTCCATGTTTATAGAGATAGCGGTGTAGATATTTCCATATTTATACAGATAGCGGTGTCACTATTTCCATGTTTATACAGATAGCGGTGTAGATATTTCCATGTTTATACAGATAGCGGTGGAGATATATCCATGTTTATACAGATAGCGGTGCAGATATTTCCATGTTTATAGAGATATCAGTGTAGTTATTTCCATGTTTATACAGATAGCTGTGTGGCTATTTCCATGTTTATACAGATAGCCGTGTACATATTTCCATATTTATAGAGATGGCTGTGTAGGTATTTACATATTTATACAGATGGCAGTGTAGACATTTCCATGTTTATGCAGATGGAGGTGTAGATATTTCCATGTTTATACAGATGACTGTGTAGGTATTTCCATGTTTTTACAGATGGCGGTGTAGTTATTTCCAAGTTTATACAGATTGCGGTGTAGGTATTTCCATGTTTATACAGATAGCGGTGTAGATATTTCCATGTTTATACAGATGGCTGTGTAGATATTTCCACGTGTATACAGATGGCAGTGTAGATATTTCCATGTTTATACAGATGGAGGTGTAGATATTTCCATGTTTATACAGATGACTGTGTAGATATTTCCATGTTTATAAAGATAGCGGTGTGGCTATTTCCATGTTTATACAGATAGCTGTGGAGATATTTCCTTGTTTATAGAGATGGCTGTGTAGATATTTACATATTTACACATATGGCAGTGTAGATATTTCCATGTTTATACAGATGGAGGTGTAGATATTTCCATGTTTATACAGATGACTGTGTAGATATTTCCATGTTTTTACAGATGGCAGTGTAGATATTTCCATGTTTATACAGATAGCGGTGTGGCTATTTCCATGTTTATACAGATAGCGGTGTAGATATTTCCATGTTTATAGAGATGGCTGTGTAGATATTTACATATTTATACAGATTGCAGTGTAGATATTTCCATGTTTAGACAGATAATGGTGTATATATTTCAATGTTTATATAGATTGCGGTGTAGGTATTTCCATGTTTATACAGATAGCGGTGTAGATATTTCCATGTTTATACAGATGGCTGTGTGGATATTTCCATGTGTATACAGATGGCAGTGTAGATATTTCCATGTTTATACAGATGGAGTTGTAGATATTTCCATGTGTATACAGATGGCGGTGTAGATATTTCCATGTTTATACAGATAGCGGTGTGGCTATTTCCATGCTCATACAGATAGCGGTGTAGATATTTCCATGTTTATAGAGATGGCTGTGTAGATATTTACATGTTTATACAGATGGCAGTGTAGACATTTTCATGTTTATACAGACAGTGGTGTAAATATTTCCAGGTTTATACAGATGACTGTGTAGTTATTTCCATGTTTATACAGATGGCGGTGAAGATATTTCCATGTTTATAGAGACAGCCATGTAGATGTTTCCATGTTTATACAGATAGCGGTGTAGACATTTCCATGTTTATAGAGATAGCGGTGTAGATATTTCCATAGTCATACAGATAGCGGTGTCACTATTTCCATGTTTATACAGATAGCGGTGGAGATATTTCCATGTTTATACAGATAGCGGTGGAGATATTTCCATGTTTATAGAGATAGCGGTGTAGATATTTCCATGTTTATACAGATGTCTGTGTAGATATTTCCATGTTTTTACAGATGGCGGTGTAGATATTTCCATGTTTATACAGATAGCGGTGTGGCTATTTCCATGTTTATACAGATAGCGGTGGAGATATTTCCATGTTTATAGAGATAGCGGTGTAGATATTTCCATGTTTATACTGATAGCTGTGTGGCTATTTCCATGTTTATACAGATAGCGTTGGAGATATTTCCATGTTTATACAGATAGCGGTGGAGATATTTCCATGGTTATACAGATAGCGTTGGAGATAATTCCATGTTTATAGAGATAGCAGTGTGTATATTTCCATGTTTATACAGATATCTGTGTGGCTATTTCCATGTTTATACAGATAGCGGTGTAGATATTTCCATGTTTATAGAGATGGCTGTGTAGATATTTACATATTTATACAGATGTCAGTGTAGATATTTCCATGTTTAGACAGATAATGGTGTAGATATTTCCATGTTTATACAGATTGCGGTGTAGGTATTTCCATGTTTATACAGATAGCGGTGTAGATATTTCCATGTTTACAGATGGCTGTGTAGATATTTCCACGTGTATACAGATGGCAGTGTAGATATTTCCATGTTTATACAGATGGAGATGTAGATATTTCCTTGTTTATACAGATGACTGTGTAGATATTTCCATGTTTTTAAGATGGCGGTGTAGATATTTCCATGTTTATACAGATAGCGGTGTGGCTATTTCCACGTTTATACAGATAGCGGTGGAGATATTTCCATGTTTATAGAGATGGCTGTGTAGATATTTCCATGTTTATACAGATAGCGGTGTAGATATTTCCATGTTTATAGAGATGGCTGTGTATATATTTACATATTTATAAAGATGGCAGTGTAGATATTCCATGTTTAGACACATAATGGTGTAGATATTTCCATGTTTATACAGATTGCGGTGTAGGTATTTCCATGTTTTTAGAGATAGCGGTGTAGATATTTCCATGTTTATACAGATGTCTGTGTGGATATTTCCATGTGTATACAGATGGCAGTGTAGATATTTCCATGTTTATACAGATGGAGGTGTAGATATTTCCATGTGTATACAGATGACTGTGTAGATATTTCCATGTTTTTACAGATGGCGGTGTAGATATTTCCATGTTTATACAGATAGCGGTGTGGCTATTTCCATGTTCATACAGATAGCGGTGTAGATATTTTCATGTTTATAGAGATGGCTGTGTAGATATTTACATGTTTATACAGATGGCAGTGTAGATATTTTCATGTTTATACAGATAGTGGTGTAGATATTTCCAGGTTTATACAGATGACTGTGTAGTTATTTCCATGTTTATACAGATGGCGGTGAAGATATTTCCATGTTTATAGAGACAGCCATGTAGATGTTTCCATGTTTATACAGATAGCGGTGTAGACATTTCCATGTTTATAGAGATAGCGGTGTAGATATTTCCATATTCATACAGATAGCGGTGTCACTATTTCCATGTTTATACAGATAGCGGTGGAGATATTTCCATGTTTATAGAGATAGCGGTGTAGATATTTCCATGTTTATACAGACAGCGGTGTGGCTATTTCCATGTTTATACAGATAGCGGTGTAGATATTTCCATGTTTATAGAGATGGCTGTGTAGATATTTACATATTTATACAGATGGCAGTGTAGTTATTTCCATGTTTAGACAGATAATGGTGTAGATATTTCCATGTTTATACAGATTGCGTTGTAGGTATTTCCATGTTAATAGAGATAGCGGTTTAGACATTTCCATGTTTATACAGATGGAGGTGTAGATATTTCCATGTTTATACAGATGTCTGTGTAGATATTTCCATGTTTTTACAGATGGCGGTGTAGATATTTCCATGTTTATACAGATAGCGGTGTGGCTATTTCCATGTTTATACAGATAGCGGTGGAGATATTTCCATGTTTATAGAGATAGCGGTGTAGATATTTCCATGTTTATACTGATAGCTGTGTGGCTATTTCCATGTTTATACAGATAGCGTTGGAGATATTTCCATGTTTATACAGATAGCGGTGGAGATATTTCCATGCTTATACAGATAGCGTTGGAGATATTTCCATGTTTATAGAGATAGCAGTGTGTATATTTCCATGTTTATACAGATATCTGTGTGGCTATTTCCATGTTTATACAGATAGCGGTGTAGATATTTCCATGTTTATAGAGATGGCTGTGTAGATATTTACATATTTATACAGATGGCAGTGTAGATATTTCCATGTTTAGACAGATAATGGTGTAGATATTTCCATGTTTATACAGATTGCGGTGTAGGTATTTCCATGTTTATACAGATAGCGGTGTAGATATTTCCATGTTTACAGATGGCTGTGTAGATATTTCCACGTGTATACAGATGGCAGTGTAGATATTTCCATGTTTATACAGATGGAGATGTAGATATTTCCTTGTTTATACAGATGACTGTGTAGATATTTCCATGTTTTTAAGATGGCGGTGTAGATATTTCCATGTTTATACAGATAGCGGTGTGGCTATTTCCACGTTTATACAGATAGCGGTGGAGATATTTCCATGTTTATAGAGATGGCTGTGTAGATATTTCCATGTTTATACAGATAGCGGTGTAGATATTTCCATGTTTATAGAGATGGCTGTGTATATATTTACATATTTATAAAGATGGCAGTGTAGATATTTCCATGTTTAGACACATTATGGTGTAGATATTTCCATGTTTATACAGATTGCGGTGTAGGTATTTCCATGTTTATAGAGATAGCGGTGTAGATATTTCCATGTTTATACAGATGTCTGTGTGGATATTTCCATGTGTATACAGATGGCAGTGTAGATATTTCCATGTTTATACAGATGGAGGTGTAGATATTTCCATGTGTATACAGATGACTGTGTAGATATTTCCATGTTTTTACAGATGGCGGTGTAGATATTTCCATGTTTATACAGATAGCGGTGTGGCTATTTCCATGTTCATACAGATAGCGGTGTAGATATTTTCATGTTTATAGAGATGGCTGTGTAGATATTTACATGTTTATACAGATGGCAGTGTAGATATTTTCATGTTTATACAGATAGTGGTGTAGATATTTCCAGGTTTATACAGATGACTGTGTAGTTATTTCCATGTTTATACAGATGGCGGTGAAGATATTTCCATGTTTATAGAGACAGCCATGTAGATGTTTCCATGTTTATACAGATAGCGGTGTAGACATTTCCATGTTTATAGAGATAGCGGTGTAGATATTTCCATATTCATACAGATAGCGGTGTCACTATTTCCATGTTTATACAGATAGCGGTGGAGATATTTCCATGTTTATACAGATAGCGGTGAAGATATTTCCATGTTTATAGAGATAGCGGTGTAGATATTTCCATGTTTATTCAGATAGCGTTGTGGCTATTTCCATGTTTATACAGATAGCGGTGTAGATATTTCCATGTTTATAGAGATGGCTGTGTAGATATTTACATATTTATACAGATGGCAGTGTAGATATTTCCATGTTTAGACAGATAATGGTGTAGATATTTCCATGTTTATACAGATTGCGGTGTAGGTATTTCCATGTTTATAGAGATAGCGGTGTAGACATTTCCATGTTTCTTCAGATGGCTGTGTGGATATTTCCATGTGTATACAGAAGGCAGTGTAGATATTTCTATGTTTATACAGATGGAGGTGTAGATATTTCCATGTTTATACTGATTGCGGTGTAGGTATTTCCATGTGTATACAGATGGCAGTATAGATATTTCCATGTTTATACAGATGGAGGTGTAGATATTTCCATGTTTATACAGATGTCTGTGTAGATATTTCCATGTTTTTACAGATGGCGGTGTAGATATTTCCATGTTTATACAGATAGCGGTGTGGCTATTTCCATGTTTATACAGATAGCGGTGGAGATATTTCCATGTTTATAGAGATAGCGGTGTAGATATTTCCGTGTTTATACAGATAGCGGTGTGGCTATTTCCATGTTTATACAGATAGCAGTGTAGATATTTCCATGTTTATAGAGATGGCTGTGTAGATATTTCCATGTTTATACAGATGGCTGTGTAGATATTTCCATGTTTGTACAGACAGTGGTGTAGATATTTCCATGTTTATACAAATGACTGTGTAGGTAGTTCCATGTTTATACAGATGGCGGTGTAGATATTTCCATGTTTATACAGATAGCGGTGTGGCTATTTCCATGTTTATACACATAGCGGCGTAGATATTTCCATGTTTATAGAGATGGATGTGTAGATATTTACATATTTATACAGATGGCAGTGTAGATATTTCCATGTTTATACAGATAGTGGTGTAGATATTTCCAGGTTTATACCGATGACTGTGTAGGTATTTCCATGTTTATATAGATGGTGGTGTAGATATTTCCATGTTTATAGAGATAGCCATGTAGATATTTCCATGTTTATACAGATAGCGGTGTAGACATTTCCATGATTATAGAGATAGCGGTGTAGATATTTCCATATTTATACAGATAGCGGTGTCACTATTTCCAAGTTTATACAGATAGCGGTGTAGATATTTCCATGTTTATACAGATAGCAGTGGAGATATATCCATGTTTATACAGATAGCGGTGCAGATATTTCCATGTTTATACAGACAGCTCTGTGGCTATTTCCATGTTTATACAGATAGCGTTGGAGATATTTCCATGTTTATACAGATGGAGGTGTAGATATTTCCATGTTTATACAGATGACTGTGTAGATATTTCCATGTTTATACAGATAGCGGTGCCGATATTTCCATGTTTATAGAGATAGCAGTGTATGTATTTCCATGTTTATACAAATAGCTGTGTGGCTATTTCCCTGTTTATACAGATAGCGGTGTAGATATTTCCATGTTTATGGAGATGGCTTTGTAGATATTTACATATTTACATAGATGGCAGTGTAGATATTTCCATGTTTAGACAGATAATGGTGTAGATATTTCCATGTTTATACAGATGGCTGTGTAGATATTTCCATGTGTATACAGATGGCAGTATAGATATTTCCATGTTTATAAAGATGGAGGTGTAGATATTTCCATGTTTATACAGATGACTGTGTAGATATTTCCATGTTTTTACAGATGGCGGTGTAGATATTTCCATGTTTATACAGATAGCGGTGTGGCTATTTCCATGTTTATACAGATAGCGGTGTAGATATTTCCATGTTTATAGAGATGGCTATGTAGATATTTACATGTTTATACAGATGGCAGTGTAGATATTTTCATGTTTATACAAATAGTGGTGTACATATTTCCAGGTTTATGCAGATGACTGTGTAGTTATTTCCATGTTTATACAGATGGCGGTGAAGATATTTCCATGTTTATAGAGGCAGCCATGTAGATATTTCCATGTTTTCACAGATAGCGGTGTAGACATTTCCATGTTTATAGAGATAGCGGTGTAGATATTTCCTTATGTATACAGTTAGCGGTGTCACTATTTCCATGTTTATTCTGATATCGGTGGAGATATTTCCATGTTTATACAGATATCGGTGGAGATATTCTCATGTTTATAGAAATAGCGGTGTAGATATTTCCATGTTTATACAGATAGCTGTGTGGCTATTTCCAAGTTTATACAGATAGCGTTGGAGATATTTCCATGTTTATACAGATGGCGGTGTAGATATTTCCATGTTTATGCAGATAGCGGTGTACATATTTCCATATTTATACAGATGACTGTCTAGTTATTTCCATTTTTATACAGATGGCGGTGTAGATATTTCCATGTTTATACAGATAGCAGTGGAGATATTTCCATGTTTATACAGATGACTGTGTAGATATTTTCATATTTTTACACATGTCGGTGTAGATATTTCCGTGTTTGTACAGATAGCAGTGTAGAGATTTCCATGTTTATAGAGATGGCTTTGTAGATATTTCCATGTTTATACAGATGGCAGTGTAGATATTTCCATGTTTGTACAGACAGTGGTTTAGATATTTCCATGTTTATACAGACGACTGTGTAGGTATTTCCATGATTATACAGATGGCGGTGTAGATATTTCCATGTTTATACAGATAGCGGTGTAGCTATTTCCATGTTTATACAGATAGCGGCGTCGATATTTCCATGTTTATAGAGATGGATGTGTAGATATTTACATGTTTATACAGATGGAGGTGGAGATATTTCCATGTTTATACAGATAGCGGTGGAGATATTTCCATGTTTATAGAGATAGCAGTGTATATATTTCCATGTTTATACAAATAGCTGTGTGGCTATTTCCCTGTTTAAACAGATAGCGGTGTAGATATTTCCATGTTTATAGAGATGGCTGTGTAGATATTTACATATTTATATAGATGGCAGTGTAGATATTTCCATGTTTAGACACATAATGGTGTAGATATTTCCATGTTTATACAGATGGCTGTGTAGATATTTCCATGTGTATACAGATGGCAGTATAGATATTTCCATGTTTATAAAGATGGAGGTGTAGATATTTCCATGTTTATACAGATGACTGTGTAGATATTTCCATGTTTTTACAGATGGCGGTGGAGATATTTCCATGTTTATACAGATAGCGGTGGAGATATTTCCATGTTTATACAGATGACTGTATAGATATTTTCATATTTTTACACATGTCGGTGTAGATATTTCCGTGTTTATACAGATAGCGGTGTGGCTATTTCCATGTTTATACAGATAGCAGTGAAGATATTTCCATGTTTATAGAGATGGCTGTGTAGATATTTCCATGTTTATACAGATGGCAGTGTAGATATTTCCATGTTTGTACAGACAGTGGTGTAGATATTTCCATGTTTATACAGATGACTGTGTAGGTATTTCCATGTTTATGCAGATGGCGGTGTAGATATTTCCATGCTTATACAGATAGCGGTGTGGCTATTTCCATGTTTATACAGATAGCGGCGTAGATATTTCCATGTTTTTAGAGATGGATGTGTAGATATTTTCATGTTTATACAGATGGCAGTGTAGATATTTCCATGTTTATACAGATAGTGGTGTAGATATTTCCAGGATTATACCGATGACTGTGTAGGTATTTCCATGTTTATACAGATGGTGGTGTAGATATTTCCATGTTTATAGAGAAAGCCATGTAGATATTTCCATGTTTATACAGATAGCGGTGTAGACATTTGCATGATTATAGAGATAGCGGTGTAGATATTTCCATATTTATACAGATAGCGGTGTCACTATTTCCATGTTTATACAGATAGCGGTGTAGATATTTCCATGTTTATACAGATAGCGGTGGAGATATATCCATGTTTATACAGATAGCGGTGCAGATATTTCCATGTTTATAGAGATAGCGGTGTAGATATTTCCATGTTTATACAGATAGTTGTGTGGCTATTTGCATGTTTATGCAGATAGCATTGGAGATATTTCCATGTTTATAAAGATAGCGGTGGAGATATTTCCATGTTTATACTGATAGCGTTGGAGATATTTCCATGTTGATAGAGATAGCAGTGAATATATTTCCATGTTTATACAAATAGCTGTGTGGCTATTTCCCTGTTTATACAGATAGCGGTGTAGATATTTCCATGTTTACAGAGATGGCTGTGTAGATATTTACAAATTTACATAGATTGCAGTGTAGATATTTCCATGTTTAGACAGATAATGGTGTAGATATTTCCATGTTTATACAGATGGCTGTGTAGATATTTCCATGTGTATACAGATGGCAGTATAGATATTTCCATGTTTATAAAGATGGAGGTGTAGATATTTCCATGTTTTTACAGATGGCGGTGTAGATATTTCCATGTTTATAGAGATAGCGGTGTGGCTATTTCCATGTTCATACAGATAGCAGTGTAGATATTTCCATGTTTATAGAGATGGCTGTTTTGATATTTACATGTTTATACAGATGGCAGTGTAGATATTTTCTTGTTTATACAGGTAGTGGTGTAGATATTTCCAGATTTATGCAGATGACTGTGTAGTTATTTCCATGTTTATACAGATGGCGGTGAAGATATTTCCATGTTTATAGAGACAGCCATGTAGATATTTCCATGTTTTCACAGATAGCGGTGTAGACATTTCCAAGTTTATAGAGATAGTGGTGTAGACATTTCCTTATGTATGCAGATAGCGGTGTCACTAATTCCATGTTTATACAGATAGCGGTGGAGATATTTCCATGTTTATACAGATATCGGTGGAGATATTCCCATGTTTATAGAAATAGCGGTGTAGATATTTCCATGTTTATACAGATAGCTGTGTGGCTATTTCCAAGTTTATACAGATAGCGTTGGAGATATTTCCATGTTTATACAGATGGTGGTGTAGATATTTCCATGTTTATGCAGATGGCGGTGCAGATATTTCCATGTTTATACAGATAACGGTGTACATATTTCCATATTTATACAGATGACTGTCTAGTTATTTCCATTTTTATACAGATGGCGGTGTAGATATTTCCATGCTTATACAGATAGCGGTGGAGATATTTCCATGTTTATACAGATGACTGTGTAGATATTTTCATATTTTTACACATGTCGGTGTAGATATTTCCGTGTTTATACAGATAGCAGTGTAGATATTTCCATGTTTATACAGATGGCAGTGTAGATATTTCCAGGATTGTACAGACAGTGGTGTAGATATTTCCATGCTTATACAGATGACTGCGTAGGTATTTCCATGTTTATACAGATGGCGGTGTAGATAATTCCATGTTTATACAGTTAGCGCTGTGGCTATTTCCATGTTTATACAGATAGCGGCGTAGATATTTCCATGTTTATAGAGATGGATGTGTAGATATTTACATGTTTATACAGATGGCCGTGGAGATATTTCCATGTTTATACAGATAGCGGTGGAGATATTTCCATGTTTATAGAGGTAGCATTGTATATATTTCCATGTTTATACAAATAGCTGTGTGGCTATTTCCCGGTTTAAACAGATAGCGGAGTAGATATTTCCATGTTTATAGAGATGGCTGTGTAGATATTTACATATTTATATAGATGGCAGTTTAGATATTTCCATGTTTAGACAGATAATGGTGTATATATTTCCATGTTTATACAGATGGCAGTGTAGATTTTTCCATGTTTATACAGATGGAGGTGTAGATATTTCCATGTTTATACAGATGACTGTGTAGGTATTTCCATGTTTTTACAGATGGCGGTGTAGATATTTCCATGTTTATACAGATAGCGGTGTGGCTATTTCCATGTTTATACAGATATCGGGGTAGATATTTCCATGTTTATAGAGAGGGCTGTGTAGATATTTACATGCTTATACAGATGGCAGTGTAGATATTTCCATGTTTAGACAGATAATGGTGTAAATATTTCCATGTTTATATTGATTGCGGTGTAGGTATTTCCATATTTATGAAGATAGCGGTGTAGATATTTCCATGTTTATACAGATGGCTGTGTGGATATTTCCATGTGTATACAGATGGCAGTGTAGTTATTTCCATGTTTGTACAGATGGAGGTGTAGATATTTCCATGTTTATACAGATGACTGTGTAGATATTTCCATGTTTTACAGATGGCGGTGTAGATATTTCCATGTTAATACAGATAGCGGTGTGGCTATTTCCATGTTCATACAGATAGCGGTGTAGATATTTCCATGTTTATAGAGATGGCTGTGTAGATGTTTACATGTTTGTACAGATGGCAGTGTAGATATTTTCATGTTTATACAGATAGTGGTGTAGATATTTCCAGGTTTATACAGATGACTGTGTAGTTATTTCCCTGTTTATACAGATGGCGGTGAGGATATTTCCGTGTTTATATAGATGGCTGTGTAGATATTTCCATGTTTATACAGATAGCGGTGTAGGCATTTCCAAGTTTATAGAGATAGCGGTGTAGATATTTCCATGTTTATACAGATAGCGGTGTCACTATTTCCATGTCTATACAGATAGCGGTGGAGATATTTCCATGTTTATACAGATTGCGGTGGAGATATTTCCATGTTTATAGAGATAGCGGTGTAGACATTTCCATGTTTATACAGATAGCAGTGTGGCGATTTCCATGTTCATACAGATAGCGTTGGCGATATTTCCATGTTTATACAGATAGCGGTGGAGGTATTTCCATGTTTATACAGATAGCGGTGGAGATATTTCCATGTTTATAGAGATAGCAGTGGAGATATTAACATGTTTATACAGATAGCTGTGTGGCTATTTCCATGTTTATACAGATAGCGGTGTAGATATTTCCATGTTTATAGAGATGGCTGTGTAGATATTTACATATTTATACAGATGGCAGTGTAGATATTTCCAAGTTTAGACAGATAATGGTGTAGATATTTCCATGTTTATACAGATTGCGATGTAGGTATTTCCATGTTTATAGAGATAGCGGTGTAGATATTTCCATGTTTATACAGATGGCTGTATAGATATTTCCATGTGTATACAGATGGCAGTGTAGATATTTCCATGTTTATACAGATGGATGTGTAGATATTTCCATGTTTATACAGATGACTGTGTACATATTTCCATGTTTTTACAGATGGCAGTGTACATATTTCCGTGCTTATACAGATAGCGGTGTGGCTACTTCCATGTTTATACAGATAGCGATGGAGTTATTTCCATGTTTATAGAGATAGCGTTGTAGATATTTCCATGTTTATACAGATAGCTCTGTGGCTATTTCCATGTTTATACAGATAGCGTTGGAGATATTTCCATGTTTATACAGATGGAGGTGTAGATATTTCCATGTTTATACAGATGACTGTGTAGATATTTCCATGTTTTTACAGATGGCGGTGTAGATATTTCCATGCTTATACAGATAGCGGTGTGGCTACTTCCATGTTTATACTGATAGCTGTGGAGATATTTCCAGGTTTATAGAGATAGCGGTGTAGATATTTCCATGTTTATACAGATAGCTGTGTGGCTATTTCCATGTTTATACAGATAGCGTTGGAGATATTTCCGTGTTTATACAGATAGCGGTGGAGTTATTTCCATGTTTATAGAGATGGCTTTGTAGATATTTACATGTTTATACAGATGGCTGTGTAGATATTTTCATGTTTATACAGATAGTGGTGTAGATATTTCCAGGTTTATACAGATGACCGTGTAGTTATTTCCATGTTTATACAGATGGCGGTGAAGATATTTCCATGTTTATAGAGACAGCCATGTAGATATTTCCATGTTTATACAGATAGCGTTGTAGACATTTCCATGTTTAAAGCGATAGCGGTGTAGATATTTCCATATTTATACTGATAGCGGTGTCACTATTTCCATGTTTATACTGATAGCGGTGGAGATATTTCCATGTTTATACAGATAGTGGTGGAGATATTTCCATGTTTATAGAGATAGCAGTGTATATATTAACATGTTTATACAGATAGCTGTGTGGCTATTTCCATGTTTATACAGATAGCGGTGTAGATATTTCCATGTTTATAGAGACGGCTGTGTAGATATTTACATATTTATACATATGGCAGTGTAGATATTTCCATGTTTAGACAGATAATGGTGTAGATATTTCCATGTTTATACAGATTGCGATGTAGGTATTTCCATGTTTATAGAGATAGCGGTGTAGATATTTCCATGTTTATACAGATGGCTGTAAAGATATTTCCATGTGTATACAGATGGCAATGTAGATATTTCCATGTTTATACAGATGGATGTGTAGATATTTCCATGTTTATACAGATGACTGTGTACATATTTCCATGTTTTTACAGATGGCAGTGTACACATTTCCATGCTTATACAGATAGCGGTGTGGCTACTTCCATGTTTATACAGATAGCGATGGAGGTATTTCCATGTTTATAGAGATAGCGTTGTAGATATTTCCATTTTTATACAGATAGCTCTGTGGCTATTTCCATGTTTATACAGATAGCGTTGGAGATATTTCCATGTTTATACAGATGGAGGTGTAGATATTTCCATGTTTATACAGATGACTGTGTAGATATTTCCATGTTTATACAGATAGCGGTGCAGATATTTCCATGTTTATACAGATAGCAGTGTATATATTTCCATGTTTATACAAATAGCTGTGTGGCTATTTCCCTGTTTATACAGATAGCGGTGTAGATATTTCCATGTTTATAGAGATGGCTTTGTAGATATTTACATATTTACATAGATGGCAGCGTAGATATTTCCATGTTTAGACAGATAATGGTGTAGATATTTCCATGTTTATACAGATGGCTGTGTAGATATTTCCATGTGTATACAGATGGCAGTATAGATATTTCCATGTTTATAAAGATGGAGGTGTAGATATTTCCATGTTTATACAGATGACTGTGTAGATATTTCCATGTTTTTACAGATGGCGGTGTAGGTATTTCCATGTTTATACAGATAGCGGTGTGGCTATTTCCATGTTTATACAGATAGCGTTGTAGATATTTCCATGTTTATAGAGATGGATGTGTAGATATTTACATGTTTATACAGATGGCAGTGTAGATATTTTCATGTTTATACAGATAGTGGTGTAGATATTTCCAGGTTTATGCAGATGACTGTGTAGTTATTTCCATGTTTATAGAGATGGCGGTGAAGATATTTCCATGTTTATAGAGACAGCCATGTAGATATTTCCATGTTTTCACAGATAGCGGTGTAGACATTTCCATGTTTATAGAGATAGCGGTGTAGATATTTCCTTATGTATTCAGATAGCGGTGTCACTATTTCCATGTTTATACAGATAGCGGTGGAGATATTTCCATGTTTATACAGATATCGGTGGAGATATTCTCATGTTTATAGAAATAGCGGTGTAGATATTTCCAGGTTTATACAGATGACCGTGTAGTTATTTCCATGTTTATACAGATGGCGGTGAAGATATTTCCATGTTTATAGAGACAGCCATGTAGATATTTCCATGTTTATACAGATAGCGGTGTAGACATTTCCATGTTTAAAGCGATAGCGGTGTAGATATTTCCATATTTATACTGATAGCGGTGTCACTATTTCCATGTTTATACTGATAGCGGTGGAGATATTTCCATGTTTATACAGATAGTGATGGAGATATTTCCATGTTTATAGAGATAGCAGTGTATATATTAACATGTTTATACAGATAGCTGTGTGGCTATTTCCATGTTTATACAGATAGCGGTGTAGATATTTCCATGTTTATAGAGATGGCTGTGTAGATATTTACATATTTATACATATGGCAGTGTAGATATTTCCATGTTTAGACAGATAATGGTGTAGATATTTCCATGTTTATACAGATTGCGATGTAGGTATTTCCATGTTTATAGAGATAGCGGTGTAGATATTTCCATGTTTATACAGATGGCTGTAAAGATATTTCCATGTGTACAGATGGCAATGTAGATATTTCCATGTTTATACAGATGGATGTGTAGATATTTCCATGTTTATACAGATGACTGTGTACATATTTCCATGTTTTTACAGATGGCAGTGTACACATTTCCATGCTTATACAGATAGCGGTGTGGCTACTTCCATGTTTATACAGATAGCGATGGAGTTATTTCCATGTTTATAGAGATAGCGTTGTAGATATTTCCATTTTTATACAGATAGCTCTGTGGCTATTTCCATGTTTATACAGATAGCGTTGGAGATATTTCCATGTTTATACAGATGGAGGTGTAGATATTTCCATGTTTATACAGATGACTGTGTAGATATTTCCATGTTTATACAGATAGCGGTGCAGATATTTCCATGTTTATACAGATAGCAGTGTATATATTTCCATGTTTATACAAATAGCTGTGTGGCTATTTCCCTGTTTATACAGATAGCGGTGTAGATATTTCCATGTTTATAGAGATGGCTTTGTAGATATTTACATATTTACATAGATGGCAGCGTAGATATTTCTATGTTTAGACAGATAATGGTGTAGATATTTCCATGTTTATACAGATGGCTGTGTAGATATTTCCATGTGTATACAGATGGCAGTATAGATATTTCCATGTTTATAAAGATGGAGGTGTAGATATTTCCATGTTTATACAGATGACTGTGTAGATATTTCCATGTTTTTACAGATGGCGGTGTAGATATTTCCATGTTTATACAGATAGCGGTGTGGCTATTTCCATGTTTATACAGATAGCGTTGTAGATATTTCCATGTTTATAGAGATGGCTGTGTAGATATTTACATGTTTATACAGATGGCAGTGTAGATATTTTCATGTTTATACAGATAGTGGTGTAGATATTTCCAGGTTTATGCAGATGACTGTGTAGTTATTTCCATGTTTATACAGATGGCGGTGAAGATATTTCTATGTTTATAGAGACAGCCATGTAGATATTTCCATGTTTTCACAGATAGCGGTGTAGACATTTCCATGTTTATAGAGATAGCGGTGTAGATATTTCCTTATGTATTCAGATAGCGGTGTCACTATTTCCATGTTTATACAGATAGCGGTGGAGATATTTCCATGTTTATACAGATATCGGTGGAGATATTCTCATGTTTATAGAAATAGCGGTGTAGATATTTCCATGTTTATACAGATAGCTGTGTGGCTATTTCCAAGTTTATACAGATAGCGTTGGAGATATTTCCATGTTTATGCAGATGGCGGTGCAGATATTTCCATGTTTATACTGATAGCGGTGTACATATTTCCATATTTATACAGATGACTGTCTAGTTATTTCCATTTTTATACAGATGGCGGTGTAGATATTTCCATGTTTATACAGACAGCGGTGGAGATATTTCCATGTTTTTACAGATGACTGTGTAGATATTTTCATATTTTTACACATGTCGGTGTAGATATTTCCGTGTTTATACAGATAGCAGTGTAGATATTTCCATGTTTATAGAGATGGCTTTGTAGATATTTCCATGTTTATACAGATGGCAGTGTAGATATTTCCATGTTTGTACAGACAGTTGTGTAGATATTTCCATGTTTATACAGATGAATGTGTAGGTATTTCCATGTTTATACAGATGGCGGTGTAGATATTTCCATGTTTATACAGATAGCGGTGTGGCTATTTCCATGTTTATACAGATAGCGGCGTAGATATTTCCATGTTTATAGAGATGGATGTGTAGATATTTACATGTTTATACACATGGCGGTGGAGATATATCCATGTTTATACAGATAGCGGTGGAGATATTTCCATGTTTATAGAGATAGCAGTGTATATATTTCCATGTTTATACAAATAGCTGTGTGGCTATTTCCCTGTTTAAACAGATAGCGGTGTGGATATTTACATGTTTATATAGATGGCTGTGTAGATATTTACATATTTATATAGATGGCAGTTTAGATATTTCCATGTTTAGACAGATAATGGTGTAGATATTTCCATGTTTATACAGATGGCTGTGTAGATATTTCCATGTGTATACAGATGGCAGTATAGATATTTCCATGTTTATAAAGATGGAGGTGTAGATATTTCCATGTTTATACAGATGACTGTGTAGATATTTCCATGTTTTTACAGATGGCGGTGTAGATATTTCCATGTTTATACAGATAGCGGTGGAGATATTTCCATGTTTATACAGATGACTGTGTAGATATTTTCATATTTTTACACATGTCGGTGTAGATATTTCCGTGTTTATACAGATAGCGGTGTGGCTATTTCCATGTTTATACAGATAGCAGTGAAGATATTTCCATGTTTATAGCGATAGCTGTGTAGATATTTCCATGTTTATACAGATGGCAGTGTAGATATTTCCATGTTTGTACAGACGGTGTAGATATTTCCATGTTTATACAGATGACTGTGTAGTTATTTCCATGTTTATACAGATAGCGGTGTGGCTATTTCCATGTTTATACAGATAGCGGCGTAGATATTTCCATGTTTTTAGAGATGGATGTGTAGATATTTACATGTTTATACAGATGGCAGTGTAGATATTTCCATGTTTATACAGATAGTGGTGTAGGTATTTCCAGGTTTATACCGATGACTGTGTAGGTATTTCCATGTTTATACAGATGGTGGTGTAGATATTTCCATGTTTATAGAGAAAGCCATGTAGATATTTCCATGTTTATACAGATAGCGGTGTAGACATTTCCATGATTATAGAGATAGCTGTGTAGATATTTCCATATTTATACAGATAGCGGTGTCACTATTTCCATGTTTATACAGATAGCGGTGTAGATATTTCCATGTTTATACAGATAGCGGTGGAGATATATCCATGTTTATACAGATAGCGGTGCAGATATTTCCATGTTTATAGAGATAGCGGTGTAGATATTTCCATGTTTATACAGATAGCTGTGTGGCTATTTCCATGTTTATACAGATAGCGGTGTACATATTTCCATGTTTATAGAGATGGCTGTTTAGGTATTTACATATTTATACAGATGGCAGTGTAGATATTTCCATGTTTATACAGATGGAGGTGTAGATATTTCCATGTTTATACAGATGACTGTGTAGGTATTTCCATGTTTTTACAGATGGCGGTGTAGATATTTCCATGTTTATACAGATAGCGGTGTGGCTATTTCCATGTTTATACAGATAGCGGTGTAGATATTTCCATGTTTATAGAGATGGCTGTGTAGATATTTACATGCTTATACAGATGGCAGTGTAGATATTTCCATGTTTAGACAGATAATAGTGTAAATATTTCCATGTTTATATTGATTGCGTTGTAGGTATTTCCATGTTTATGAAGATAGCGGTGTAGATATTTCCATGTTTATACAGATGGCTGTGTGAATATTTCCATGGGTATACAGATGGCAGTGTAGATATTTCCACGTTTATACTGATGGAGGTGTAGATATTTCCATGTTTATACAGATGACTGTGTAGACATTTCCATGTTTTACAGATGGTGGTGTAGATATTTCCATGTTAATACAGATAGCGGTGTGGCTATTTCCATGTTCATACAGATAGCGGTGTAGATATTTCCATGTTTATAGAGATGGCTGTGTAGATATTTACATGTTTATACAGATGGCAGTGTAGATATTTTCATGTTTATACAGATAGTGGTGTAGATATTTCCAGGTTTCTACAGATGACTGTGTAGTTATTTCCCTGTTTATACAGATGGCGGTGAAGATATTTCCAAGTTTAAAGAGATGGCTGTGTACATATTTCCATGTTTATACAGATAGCGGTTTAGACATTTCCAAGTTTATAGAGATTGCGGTGTAGATATTTCCATGTTTATACAGATAGCGGTGTCATTATTTCCCTATTTATACAGATATCGGTGGAGATATTTCCATGTTTATACAGATTGCGGTGGAGATATTTCCATGTATATAGAGATAGCGGTGTAGACATTTCCATGTTTATACAGATAGCTGTGTGGCGATTTCCATGTTCATACAGATAGCGTTGGCAATATTTCCATGTTTATACAGATAGCGTTTGAGATATTTCCATGTTTATACAGATAGCGGTGGAGATATTTCCATGTTTATAGAGATAGCAGTGTATATATTAACATGTTTATACAGATAGCTGTGTGGCTATTTCCATGTTTATACAGATAGCGGTGTAGATATTTCCATGTTTATAGAGATGGCTGTGTAGATATTTACATATTTATACAGAGGGCAGTGTAGATATTTCCATGTTTAGACAGATAATGGTGTAGATATTTCCATGTTTATACAGATTGCGATGTAGGTATTTCCATGTTTATAGAGATAGCGGTGTAGATATTTCCATGTTTATACAGATGGCTATATAGATATTTCCATGTGTATACAGATGGCAGTGTAGATATTTCCATGTTTATACAGATGGATGTATAGATATTTCCATGTTTATACAGATGACTGTGTACATATTTCCATGTTTTTACAGATGGCAGTGTACACATTTCCATGCTTATACAGATAGCTGTGTGGCTACTTCCATGTTTATACAGATAGCGATGGAGGTATTTCCATGTTTATAGAGATAGCGTTGTAGATATTTCCATGTTTATACAGATAGCTCTGGGGCTATTTCCATGTTTATACAGATAGCGTTGGAGATATTTCCATGTTTATACAGATGGAGGTGTAGATATTTCCATGTTTATACAGATGACTGTGAAGATATTTCCATGTTTATACAGATAGCGGTGGAGATATTTCCATGTTTATAGAGATAGCAGTGTATATATTTCCATTTTTATACAAATAGCTGTGTGGCTATTTCCCTGTTTATACAGATAGCGGTGTAGATATTTCCATGTTTATAGAGATGGCTGTGTAGTTATTTACCTATTTACATAGATGGCAGTGTAGATATTTCCATGTTTAGACAGATAATGGTGTAGATATTTCCATGTTTATACAGCTGGCTGTGTAGATATTTCCATGTGTATACAGATGGCAGTATAGATATTTCCATGTTTATAAAGATGCAGGTGTAGATATTTCCATGTTTATACAGATGACTGTGTAGATATTTCCATGTTTTTACAGATGGCGGTGTAGATATTTCCATGTTTATACAGATAGCGGTGTGGCTATTTCCATGTTTATACAGATAGCGGTGTAGATATTTACATGTTTATAGAGATGGCTGTGTAGATATTCACATGTTTATACAGATGGCAGTGTAGATACTTTCATGTTTATACAGATAGTGTTGTAGATATTTCCAGGTTTATGCAGATGACTGTGTAGTTATTTCCATGCTTATACAGATGGCGGTGAAGATATTTCAAAGTTTATAGAGACAGCCATGTAGATATTTCCATGTTTTCACATTTAGCAGTGTAGACATTTCCATGTTTATAGAGATAGCGGTGTAGATATTTCCTTATGTATACAGATAGCGGTGTCACTATTTCCATGTTTATACAGATAGCGGTGGAGATATTTCCATGTTTATACAGATATCGGTGGAGATATTCTCATGTTTATAGAAATAGCGGTGTAGATATTTCCATGTTTACACAGATAGCTGTGTGGCTATTTCCAAGTTTATACAGATAGCGTTGGAGATATTTCCATGTTTATACAGATGGCGGTGTAGATATTTCCATGTTTATGCAGATGGCGGTGCAGATATTTCCATGTTTATACAGATAGCGGTGTACATATTTCCATATTTATACAGATGACTGTCTAGATATTTCCATTTTTATACAGATGGCGGTGTAGATATTTTCATGTTTATACAGATAGCGGTGGAGATATTTCCATGTTTACACAGATGACTGTGTAGGTATTTTCATATTTTTACACATGTCGGTGTAGATATTTCCGTGTTTGTACAGATAGCAGTGTAGATATTTCCATGTTTATAGAGATGGCTGTGTAGGTATTTCCATGTTTATACAGATGGCAGTGTAGATATTTCCATGTTTGAACAGACAGTGGTGAAGATATTTCCATGTTTATACAGATGACTGTGTAGGTATTTCCATGTTTATACAGATGGCGGTGTAGATATTTCCATGTTTATACAGATAGCGGTGTGGCTATTTCCATGTTTATACAGATATGGGCGTAGATATTTCCATGTTTATACAGATGGCGGTGTAGATATTTCCATGTTTATGCAGATAGCGGTGTGGCTATTTCCATGTTTATACAGATAGCGGCGTAGATATTTCCATGTTTATAGAGATGGATGTGTAGATATTTACATGTTTATACAGATGGCGGTGGAGATATTTCCCTGTTTAAACAGATAGCGGTGTAGATATTTCCATGTTTATAGAGATGGCTGTGTAGATATTTACATATTTATATAGATGGCAGTGTAGATATTTCCATGTTTAGACAGATAATGGTGTAGATATTTCCATGTTTATGCAGATGGCTGTGTAGATATTTCCATGTCTATACAGATGGCAGTATAGATATTTCCATGTTTATAAAGATGGAGGTGTAGATATTTCCATGTTTATACAGATGACTGTGTAGATATTTCCATGTTTTTACAGATGGCAGTGTAGATATTTCCATGTTTATACAGATAGCGGTGGAGATATTTCCATGTTTATACAGATGACTGTGTAGATATTTTCATATTTTTACACATGTCGGTGTAGACATTTCCGTGTTTATACAGATAGCGGTGTGGCTATTTCCATGTTTATACAGATAGCAGTGAAGATATTTCCATGTTTACAGAGATGGCTGTGTAGATATTTCCATGTTTATACAGATGGCAGTGTAGATATTTCCATGTTTGTACAGACAGTGGTGTAGATATTTCCATGTTTATACAGATGACTGTGTAGGTATTTCCATGTTTATACAGATGGCGGTGTAGATATTTCCATGTTTATACAGATAGTGGTGTGGCTATTTCCATGTTTATACAGATAGCGGCGTAGATATTTCCATGTTTATAGAGATGGATGTGTAGATATTTACATGTTTATACAGATGGCAGTGTAGATATTTCCAGGTTTATACAGATGACTGTGTAGGTATTTCCATGTTTATACAGATGGTGGTGTAGATATTTCCATGTTTATAGAGAAAGCCATGTAGATATTTCCATGTTTATACAGATAGCGGAGTAGACATTTCCATGATTATAGAGATAGCGGTGTAGATATTTCCATATTTATACAGATAGCGGTGTCACTATTTCCATGTTTATACAGATAGCGGTGTAGATATTTCCATGTTTATACAGATAGCGGTGGAGATATATCCATGTTTATACAGATAGCGGTGCAGATATTTCCATGTTTATACAGATAGCTGTGTGGCTATTTCCATGTTTATACAGATAGCGGTGTACATATTTCCATGTTTATAGAGATGGCTGTGTAGGTATTTACATATTTATACAGATGGCAGTGTAGATATTTCCATGTTTATACAGATGGAGGTGTAGATATTTCCATGTTTATACAGATGACTGTGTAGGTATTTCCATGTTTTTACAGATGGCGGTGTAGATATTTCCATGTTTATACAGATAGCGGTGTGGCTATTTCCATGTTTATACAGATAGCGGTGTAGATATTTCCATGTTTGTAGAGATGGCTGTGTAGATATTTACAAACTTATACAGATGGCAGTGTAGATATTTCCATGTTTAGACAGATAATTGTGTAAATATTTCCATGTTCATATTGATTGCGGTGTAGGTATTTCCATGTTTACAGAGATAGCGGTGTAGATATTTCCATGTTTATACAGATAGCGGTGTAGATATTTCCATGTTTATAGAGATAGCGGTGAAGGTATTTCCATGTTTATAGAGATAGCGGTGTAGATAATTCCATGTTTATACAGATGGCTGTGTGGATATGTCCATGTGTATACAGATGACAGTGTAGATATTTCCATGTTTATACAGATGGAGGTGTAGATACTTCCATGTTTATACAGATGACTGTGTAGATATTTCCATGTTTTACAGATGGCGGTGTAGATATTTCCAGGTTAATACAGATAGCGGTGTGGCTATTTCCATGTTTATACAGATAGCGGTGTAGATATTTCCATGTTTATAGAGATGGCTGTGTAGATATTTACATATTTATACAGCTGGCAGTGTAGATATTTCCATGTTTAGACAGATAATGGTGTAGATATTTCCATGTTTATACAGATTGCGATGTAGGTATTTCCATGTTTATAGAGATAGCGGTGTAGGTATTTCCATGTTTATACAGATGGCTGTATAGATATTTCCATGTGTATACAGATGGCAGTGTAGATATTTCCATGTTTATACAGATGGATGTGTAGATATTTCCATGTTTATACAGATGACTGTGTACATATTTCCATGTTTTTACAGATGGCAGTGTACATATTTCCATGCTTATACAGATAGCGGTGTGGCTATTTCCATGTTTATACAGACAGCGATGGAGTTATTTCCATGTTTATAGAGATAGCGTTGTAGATATTTCCATGTTTATACATATAGCTCTGTGGCTATTTGCATGTTTATACAGATAGCGTTGGAGATATTTCCATGTTTATACAGATGGAGGTGTAGATATTTCCATGTTTATACAGATGACTGTGTAGATATTTCCATGCTTTTACAGATGGCGGTGTAGGTATTTCCATGCTTATACAGATAGCGGTGTGGCTACTTCCATGTTTATACTGATAGCTGTGGAGATATTTCCATGTTTTTAGAGATAGCGGTGTAGATATTTCCATGTTTATACAGATAGCTGTGTGGCTAGTTCCATGTTTATACAGATAGCGTTGGAGATATTTCCGTGTTTATACAGATAGCGGTGGAGTTATTTCCATGTTTATAGAGATGGCTATGTAGATATTTACATGTTTATGCAGATGGCAGTGTAGATATTTTCATGTTTATACAGATATTGGTGTAGATATTTCCAGGTTTATACAAATGACTGTGTAGTTATTTCCATGTTTATACAGATGGCGGTGAAGATATTTCCATGTTTATAGAGACAGCCATGTAGATATTTCCATGTTTATGCAGATAGTGGTGTAGATATTTCCATGTTTATAGAGATAGCGGTGTAGATATTTCCATATTTATACAGATAGTGGTGTCACTATTTCCAAGTTTATACAGATAGCGTTGGAGATATTTCCATGTTTATACAGATAGCGGTGGAAGTATTTCCATGTTTATAGAGATAGCGGTGTAGATATTTCCATGTTTATACAGATAGCTGTGTGGCGATTTCCATGTTCATACAGATAGTGCTGGAGATATTTCCATGTTTTTACAGGTAGCGGGGGAGATATTTCCATGTTTATACAGATAGCGGTGGTGATATTTCCATGTTTATAGGTATAGCAGTGTATATATTTCCATGTATATACAGATAGCTGTGTGGCTATTTCCATGTTTATACAGATAGCGGTGTAGATATTTTCATGTTTATAGAGATGGCTGTGTAGGTATTTACATATTTATACAGATGGCAGTGTAGATATTTCCATGTTTAGATAGATAATGTTGTAGATATTTCCATGTTTATACAGATTGCGGTGTAGGTATTTCCATGTATATAGAGGTAGCGGTGTAGACATTTCCATGATTATACAGATAGTTGTGTGGCTATTTCCATGTTTATGCAGATAGCGTTGGAGATATTTCCATGTTTATACAGATAGCGGAGGAGATATTTCCATGTTTATACAGATAGCGTTGGAGATATTTCCATGTTTATAGAGATAGCAGTGTATATATTTCCATGTTTATACAAATAGCTGTGTGGCCATTTCCCTGCTTATACAGATAGCGGTGTAGATATTTCCATGTTTATAGAGATGGCTGTGTAGATATTTACAAATTTACATAGACGGCAGTGTAGATATTTCCATGTTTAGACAGATAATGGTGTAGATATTTCCATGTTTATACAGATGGCTGTGTAGATATTTCCATGTGTATACAGATGGCAGTATAGATATTTCCATGTTTATAAAGATTGAGGTGTAGATATTTCCATGTTTATACAGATGACTGTGTAGATATTTCCATGTTTTTACAGATGGCGGTGTAGATATTTCCATGTTTATACAGATAGCGGTGTGGCTATTTCCATGTTTATACAGATAGCGGTGTAGATATTTCCATGTTTATAGAGATGGCTGTGTAGATATTTACATGTTTATACAGATGGCAGTGTAGATAGTTTCATGTTTACAGATAGTGGTGTAGATATTTCCAGGTTTATGCAGATGACTGTGTAGTTATTTCCATGTTTATACAGATGGCGGTGAAGATATTTCCATGTTTATAGAGACAGCCATGTAGATATTTCCATGTTTTCACAGATAGTGGTGTAGACATTTCCATGTTTATAGAGATAGCGGTGTAGATATTTCCTTATGTATAGAGATAGCGGTGTCACTATTTCCATGTTTATACAGATAGCGGTGGAGATATTTCCATGTTTATACAGATATCGGTGGAGATATTCCCATGTTTATAGAAATAGCGGTGTAGGTATTTCCATGTTTATACAGATGACTGTCTAGTTATTTCCATTTTTATACAGATGGCGGTGTAGATATTTCCATGCTTATACAGATAGCGGTGGAGATATTTCCATGTTTATACAGATGACTGTGTAGATATTTTCATATTTTTACACATGTCGGTGTAGAGATTTCCGTGTTTATACAGATAGCAGTGTAGATATTTCCATGTTTATAGAGATGGCTGTGTAGATATTTTCATGTTTATACAGATAGTGGTGTAGATATTTCCAGTTTTATACAGATGACTGTGTAGTTATTTCCATGTTTATACAGATGGCGCTGAAGATATTTCCATGTTTATAGAGACAGCCATGTAGATATTTCCATGTTTATACAGATAGCGGTGTAGTCATTTCCATGTTTATAGAGATAGCGGTGTAGATCTTTCCATATTTATACAGATAGCGTTGTCACTACTTCCATGTTTATACAGATAGCGGTGGAGATATTTCCATGTTTATACAGATAGCTGTGTGGCTATTTCCATGTCTATACAGATAGCTTTGGAGATATTTCCATGTTTATAGAGATGGCGGTGTAGATATTTCCATGTTTATGCAGATGGCGGTGCAGATATTTCCATGTTTATACAGATAGCGGTGTACATATTTCCATATTTATACAGATGACTGTGTAGTTATTTCCATTTTTATACAGATGGCGGTGTAGATATTTCCATGTTTATACAGATAGCGGTGGAGATATTTCCATGTTTATACAGATGACTGTGTAGATATTTCCATGTTTATACAGATAGCGGTTTAGATATTTCCATGTTTATAGAGATAGCGGTGTAGATATTTCCATGTTTATACAGATATCTGTGTGGCTATTTCCATGTTTATACAGATAGCGGTGTAGATATTTCCATGTTTATAGAGATGGCTGTGTAGATATTTACATATTTTTACTGATGGCTGTGTAGATATTTCCATGTTTAGACAGATAATGGTGTAGATATTTCCATGTTTATACAGATTGCGGTGTAGGTATTTCCATGTTTATAGAGATAGCGGTGTAGATATTTCCATGTTTATACAGATGGCCGTGTAGATATTTCCACGTGTATACAGATGGCAGTGTAGATATTTCCATGTTTATGCAGATGGAGGTGTAGATATTTCCATGTGTATACAGATGACTGTGAAGATATTTCCATGTTTTTACAGATGGCGGTGTAGATATTTCCATGTTTATACAGAGAGCGGTGTGGCTATTTCCATGTTCATACAGATAGCGGTGTAGATATTTCCATGTTTATAGAGATGGCTGTGTAGATATTTACATGTTTATACAGATGCAGTGTAGATATTTTCATGTTTATACAGATAGTGGTGTAGATATTTCCAGGTTTATACAGATGACTTTGTGGTTATTTCCATGTTTATACAGATGGCGGTGAAGATATTTCCGTGTTTATAGAGACAGCCATGTAGATATTTCCATGTTTATACAGATAGCGGTGTAGACATTTCCATGATTATAGAGATAGCTGTGTAGCTATTTCCATATTTATACAGATAGTGGTGTCACTATATCCATGTTTATACAGATAGCTTTGTGGCGATTTCCATGTTCATACAGATAGCGTTGGAGATATTCCCTTGTTTATACAGATAGCGGTGGAGATATTTCCATGTTTATACAGATAGCGGTGGAGATATTTCCATGTTTATAGAGATAGCAGTGTATATATTTCCATGTATATACAGATAGCTGTGTGGCTATTTCCATGTTTTTACAGATAGCGGTGTAGATATTTCCATGTTTATAGAGATGGCTGTGTACATATTTACATATGTATACAGATGGCAGTGCAGATATTTCCATGTTTAGACAGATAATGGTGTAGATATTTCCATGATTATACAGATTGCGGTGTAGGTATTTCCGTGTTTATAGAGATAGCGGTGTAGATATTTCCATGTTTATACAGATGGCTGTGTAGATATTTCCATGTTTATACAGATGACTGTGTACATATTTCCATGTTTTTACAGATGGCCGTGTACACATTTCCATGCTTATACAGATAGCGGTGTGGCTACTTCCATGTTTATACAGATAGCGATGGAGTTATTTCCATGTTTATAGAGATAGCGTTGTAGATATTTCCATGTTTATACAGATAGCTCTGTGGCTATTTCCATGTTTTTACAGATAGCGTTGGAGATATTTCCATGTTTATACAGATGGATGTGTAGATATTTCCATGTTTATACAGATGACTGTGTAGATATTTCCATGTTTTTACAGATGGCGGTGTAGATATTTCCATGCTTATACAGATAGCGGTGTGGCTACTTCCATGTTTATACTGATAGCTGTGGAGATATTTCCATGTTTATAGAGATAGCGGTGTAGATATTTCCATGTTTATACAGATAGCTGAGTGGCTATTTCCATGTTTATACAGATAGCTTTGGAGATATTTCCGTGTTTATACAGATAGCGGTGGAGTTATTTCTATGTTTATAGAAATGGCTTTGTGGATATTTACATGTTTATAGAGATGGCAGTGTAGATATTTTCATGTTTATACAGATAGTGGTGTAGATATTTCCAGTTTTATACAGATGACTGTGTAGTTATTTCCATGTTTATACAGATGGCGCTGAAGATATTTCCATGTTTATAGAGACAGCCATGTAGATATTTCCATGTTTACACAAATAGAGGTGTAGACATTTCCATGTTTATAGAGATAGCGGTGTAGATCTTTCCATATTTATACAGATAGCGTTGTCACTATTTCCATGTTTATACAGAGAGCGGTGGAGATATTTCCATGTTTATACAGATAGCAGTGGAGATATTTCCATGTTTATAGAGATAGCGGTGTAGGTATTTCCATGTTTATAAAGATAGCTGTGTGGCTATTTCCATGTTTATACAGATAGCGTTGGAGATATTTCCATGTTTATAGAGATGTCGGTGTAGATATTTCCATGTTTATGCAGATGGCGGTGCAGATATTTCCATGTTTATACAGATAGCGGTGTACATATTTCCATATTTATACAGATGACTGTGTAGTTATTTCCATTTTTATCCATATGGCGGTGTAGATATTTCCATGTTTATACAGATAGCGGTGGAGATATTTCCATGTTTATACAGATGACTGTGTAGATATTTCCATGTTTATACAGATAGCGGTTTAGATATTTCCATGTTTATAGAGATAGCGGTGTAGATATTTCCAAGTTTATACAGATTGCGGTGTGGCTATTTCCATGTTTATACAGATAGCGGTGTAGATATTTCCATGTTTATAGAGATGGCGGTGTAGATATTTACATATTTATACAGATGGAAGTGTAGATATTTCCATGTTTAGAGAGATAATGGTGTAGATATTTCCGTGTTCATACAGATTGCGGTGTAGGTTTTTCAATGTTTATGGAGATAGCGGTGTAGATATTTCCAAGTTTATAGAGATGGCTTTGTGGATATTTCCATGTGTATACAGATGGCAGTGTAGATATTTCCATGTTTATACAGATGGAGGTGTAGATATTTCCATGTTTATACAGATGACTGTGTAGATATTTCCATGTTTTTACAGATGGCGGTGTAGATATTTCCATGTTTATACAGATAGTGGTGTGGCTATTTCCAAGTTCATACAGATAGCGGTGTAGGTATTTCCATGTTTATAGAGATGGCTGTGTAGATATTTACATGTTTATACAGATGGCAGTGTAGATATTTTTATGTTTATACAGATAGTGGTGTAGATATTTCCAGGTTTATACAGATGATTGTGTAGATATTTCCATGTTTATACAGATGGCGGTGTAGGTATTTCCATGTGTATACAGATGGCAGTATAGATATTTCCATGTTTATACAGATGGAGGTGTAGATATTTCCATGTTTATGCAGATGACTGTGTAGGTATTTCCATGTTTTTACAGATGGCTGTGCAGTTATTTCCATGATTATACAGATAGCGGTGTGGCTATTTCCATGTTTATACAGATAGCGGTGGAGATATTTCCATGTTTATAGAGATAGCGGTGTAGATATTTCCATGTTTATACAGATAGCTGTGTGGCTATTTCCATGTTTATACAGATAGCGTTGGAGATATTTCCATGTTTATACAGATAGCGGTGGAGATATTTCCATGTTTATACAGATAGCGGTGGAGATATTTCCATGTTTTTAGAGATAGCAGTGTATATATTTCCATGTCTATACAGATATCTGTGTGGCTATTTCCATGTTTATACAGATAGCGGTGTAGATATTTCCATGTTTATAGAGATGGCTGTGTAGATATTTACATATTTTTACAGATGGCTGTGTAGATATTTCCATGTTTAGACAGATAATGGTGTAGATATTTCCTTGTTTATACAGATTGCGGTGTAGGTATTTCCATGTTTATACAGATAGCGGTGTAGATATTTCCATGTTTATACAGATGGCTGTGTAGATATTTCCACGTGTATACAGATGGCAGTGTAGATATTTCCATGTTTATACAGATGGAGGTGTAGATATTTCCATGTTTATACAGATGACTGTGTAGATATTTCCATGTTTTTACAGATGGCGGTGTAGATATTTCCATGTTTATACAGATAGCGGTGTGGCTATTTCCATGTTTATACAGGTAGCTGTGGAGATATTTCCATGTTTATAGAGATGGCTGTGTAGATATTTACATGTTTATACAGATGGCAGTGTAGATATTTTCATGTTTATACAGATAGTGGTGTAGATATTTCCAGGTTTATACAGATGACTGTGTAGTTATTTCCATGTTTATACAGATGGCGGTGAAGATATTTCCATGTTTATAGAGACAGCCATGTAGATATTTCCATGTTTATACAGATAGCGGTGTAGAAATTTCCATGTTTATAGAGATAGCGGTGTAGATATTTCCATATTTATACAGATAGCGGTGTCTCTATTTCCATATTTATACAGATAGCGGTGGAGATATTTCCATGTTTATACAGATAGCGGTGGAGATATTTCCATGTTTATAGAGATAGCGGTGTAGGTATTTCCATGTTTATAAAGATAGCTGTGTGGCTATTTCCATGTTTATACAGATAGCGTTGGAGATATTTCCATGTTTATAGAGATGGCGGTGTAGATATTTCCATGTTTATGCAGATGGCGGTGCAGATATTTCCATGATTATACAGACAGCGGTGTACATATTTCCATATTTATACAGATGACTGTGTAGTTATTTCCATTTTTATACAGATGGCGGTGTAGGTATTTCCATGTTTATACAGATAGCGGTGGAGGTATTTCCATGATTATACAGATGACTGTGTAGATATTTCCATGTTTATACAGATAGCGGTGGAGATATTTCCATGTTTATACAGATAGCGGTGTAGATATTTCCAAGTTTATACAGATAGCGGTGTGGCTATTTCCATGTTTATACAGATAGCGGTGTAGATATTTCCATGTTTATAGAGATGGCTGTGTAGATATTTACATATTTATACAGATGGCAGTGTAGATATTTCCATGTTTAGACAGATAATGGTGTAGATATTTCCATGTTTATACAGATTGCGGTGTAGGTATTTCCATGTTTATGGAGATAGCGGTGTAGATATTTCCAAGTTTATAGAGGTGGCTGTGTGGATATTTCCATGTGTATACAGATGGCAGTGTAGATATTTCCATGTTTATACTGATGGAGGTGTAGATATTTCCATGTTTATACAGATGACTGTGTAGATATTTCCATGTTTTTACAGATGGCGGTGTAGATATTTCCATGTTTATACAGATAGCGGTGTGGCTATTTCCATGTTCATACAGATAGCGGTGTAGATATTTCCATGTTTATAGAGATGGCTGTGTAGATATTTACATGTTTATACAGATGGCAGTGTAGATATTTTCGTGTTTATACAGATAGTGGTGTAGATATTTCCAGGTTTATACAGATGATTGTGTAGTTATTTCCATGTTTATACAGATGGTGGTGAAGATATTTCCATGTTTATAGAGACAGCCATGTAGATATTTCCATGCTTATACAGATAGCGGTGTAGACATTTCCATGTTTATAGAGATAGCGGTGTAGATATTTCCATATTTATACAGATAGCGGTGTCACTATTTCCATGTTTATACAGATAGCGGTGGAGATACTTCCATGTTTATACAGACAGCGGTGGTGATATTTCCATGTTTATAGAGATAGCAGTGTATATATTTCCATGTATATACAGATAGCTGTGTGGCTATTTCCATGTTTATACAGACAGCGGTGTAGGTATTTCCATGTTTATAGAGATGGCTCTGTTGATATTTACATATTTATACAGATGGCAGTGTAGATGTTTCCATGTTTAGACAGATAATGGTGTAGATATTTCCATGTTTATACAGATTGCGGTGTAGGTATTTCCATGTGTATACAGATGGCAGTATAGATATTTCCATGTTTATACAGATGGAGGTGTAGATATTTCCATGTTTATGCAGATGACTGTGTAGATATTTCCATGTTTTTAGAGATGGCGGTGTAGATATTTCCATGATTATACAGACAGCGGTGTGGCTATTTCCATGTTTATACAGATAGCGGTGGAGATATTTCCATGTTTATAGAGATACCGGTGTAGATATTTCCATGTTTATACAGATATCTGTGTGGCTATTTCCATGTTTATACAGATAGCGGTGTAGATTTTCCATGTTTATAGAGATGGCTGTGTAGATATTTACATATTTTTACAGATGGCAGTGTAGATATTTCCATGTTTGGACAGATAATGGTGTAGATATTTCCATGTTTATAGAGATAGCGGTGTAGGTATTTCCATGTTTATACAGATAGCGGTGTAGTTATTTCCATGTTTATAAAGATGGCTGTGTAGATATTTCCACGTGTATACAGATGGCAGTGTAGATATTTCCATGTTTACACAGATGGAGGTGTAGATATTTCCAGGTTTATACAGATGACTGTGTAGATATTTCCATGTTTTTACAGATGGCGGTGTAGATATTTCCATGTATATACAGATAGCGGTGTGGCTATTTCCATGTTTATACAGATAGCTGTGGAGATATTTCCATGTTTATAGAGGTGGCTGTGTAGATATTTACATGTTTATACAGATGGCAGTGTAGATATTTTCATGTTTATATAGATAGTGGTGTAGATATTTCCAGGTTTATACAGATGACTGTGCAGTTATTTCCATGTTTATACAGATGGCGGTGAAGATAATTCCATGTTTATAGAGACAGCCATGTAGACATTTCCATGTTTATACAGATAGCGGTGTAGAAATTTCCATGTTTGTAGAGATACCGGTGTAGATATTTCCATGTTTATACAGATAGCTGTGTGGCTATTTCCATGTTTATACAGATAGCGTTGGAGATATTTCCATGTTTATACAGATAGCGGTGGTGATATTTCCATGTTTATACAGATAGCGGTGGAGATATTTCCATGTTTATAGAAATAGCAGTGTTTATATTTCCATGTTTATACAGATATCTGTGTGGCTATTTCCATGTTTATACAGATAGCGGTGTAGATATTTCCATGTTTATAGAGATGGCTGTGTAGATATTTACATATTTTTACAGATGGCAGTGTAGATATTTCCATGTTTAGACAGATAATGGTGTAGATATTTCCATGTTTATACAGATTGCTGTGTAGGTATTTCCATGATTATACAGATAGCGGTGTAGTTATTTCCAAGTTTATAAAGATGGCTGTGTAGATATTTCCACGTGTATACAGATGGCAGTGTAGATATTTCCATGTTTATACAGATGGAGGTGTAGATATTTCCATGTTTATACAGATGACCGTGTAGATATTTCCATGTTTTTACAGATGGCGGTGTAGATATTTCCATGTATGTACAGATAGCGGTGTGGCTATTTCCATGTTTATACAGATAGCTGTGGAGATATTTCCATGTTTATAGAGATAGCTGTGGAGATATTTCCATGTTTGTACAGATAGCGGTGTAGATATTTCCATGTTTATAGAGATGGCTGTGTAGATATTTACATGTTTATACAGATGGCAGTGTAGATATTTTCATGTTTATATAGATAGTGGTGTAGATATTTCCAGGTTTATACAGATGACTGTGCAGTTATTTCCATGTTTATACAGATGGCGGTGAAGATAATTCCATGTTTATAGAGACAGCCATGTAGACATTTCCATGTTTATACAGATATCGGTGTAGAAATTTCCATGTTTATAGAGATAGCGGTGTAGATATTTCCATATTTATACAGATAGCGGTGTCACTATTTCCATGTTTATACAGATAGAGGTGGAGATATTTCCATGTTTATACAGATAGCGGTGGAGATATTTCCATGTTTATAGAGATAGCTATGTAGATATTTCCATGTTTATTCAGATAGCTGTTTGGCTATTTCCATGTTTATAAAGATAGCTTTGGAGATATTTCCATGTTTATACAGATGGCGGTGTAGATATTTCCATGTTTATGCAGATGGCGGTGCAGATATTTCCATGTTTATACAGATAGCGGTGTACATATTTCCATATTTATATAGATGACTATGTAGTTATTTCCATTTTATACAGATGGCGGTGTAGTTATTTCCATGTTTATACAGATAGCGATGGAGATATTTCCATATTTATACAGATGACTATGTAGATATTTCCACGTTTATACAGATAGTGGTGGAGATATTTCCATGTTTATAGAGATAGCGGTGTAGATATTTCCATGTTTATACAGATAGCGGTGTAGATATTTCCATGTTTATAGAGATAGCGGTGTAGATATTTCCATGTTTATACAGATAGCGGTGTAGATATTTCCATGTTTATAGAGATGGCGGTGTAGATATTTACATATTTATACAGATGGAAGTGTAGATATTTCCATGTTTAGAGAGATAATGGTGTAGATATTTCCGTGTTCATACAGATTGCGGTGTAGGTTTTTCAATGTTTATGGAGATAGCGGTGTAGATATTTCCAAGTTTATAGAGATGGCTGTGTGGATATTTCCATGTGTATACAGATGGCAGTGTAGATATTTCCATGTTTATACAGATGGAGGTGTAGATATTTCCATGTTTATACAGATGACTGTGTAGATATTTCCATGTTTTTACAGATGGCGGTGTAGATATTTCCATGTTTATACAGATAGTGGTGTGGCTATTTCCAAGTTCATACAGATAGCGATGTAGGTATTTCCATGTTTATAGAGATGGCTGTGTAGATATTTACATGTTTATACAGATGGCAGTGTAGATATTTTTATGTTTATACAGATAGTGGTGTAGATATTTCCAGGTTTATACAGATGATTGTGTAGATATTTCCATGTTTATACAGATGGCGGTGTAGGTATTTCCATGTGTATACAGATGGCAGTATAGATATTTCCATGTTTATACAGATGGAGGTTTAGATATTTCCATGTTTATGCAGATGACTGTGTAGGTATTTCCATGTTTTTACAGATGGCTGTGCAGTTATTTCCATGATTATACAGATAGCGGTGTGGCTATTTCCATGTTTATACAGATAGCGGTGGAGATATTTCCATGTTTATAGAGATAGCGGTGTAGATATTTCCATGTTTATACAGATAGCTGTGTGGCTATTTCCATGTTTATACAGATAGCGTTGGAGATATTTCCATGTTTATACAGATAGCGGTGGAGATATTTCCATGTTTATACAGATAGCGGTGGAGATATTTCCATGTTTTTAGAGATAGCAGTGTATATATTTCCATGTCTATACAGATATCTGTGTGGCTATTTCCATGTTTATACAGATAGCGGTGTAGATATTTCCATGTTTATAGAGATGGCTGTGTAGATATTTACATATTTTTACAGATGGCTGTGTAGATATTTCCATGTTTAGACAGATAATGGTGTAGATATTTCCTTGTTTATACAGATTGCGGTGTAGGTATTTCCATGTTTATACAGATAGCGCTGTAGATATTTCCATGTTTATACAGATGGCTGTGTAGATATTTCCACGTGTATACAGATGGCAGTGTAGATATTTCCATGTTTATACAGATGGAGGTGTAGATATTTCCATGTTTATACAGATGACTGTGTAGATATTTCCATGTTTTTACAGATGGCGGTGTAGATATTTCCATGTTTATACAGATAGCGGTGTGGCTATTTCCATGTTTATACAGGTAGCTGTGGAGATATTTCCATGTTTATAGAGATGGCTGTGTAGATATTTACATGTTTATACAGATGGCAGTGTAGATATTTTCATGTTTATACAGATAGTGGTGTAGATATTTCCAGGTTTATACAGATGACTGTGTAGTTATTTCCATGTTTATACAGATGGCGGTGAAGATATTTCCATGTTTATAGAGACAGCCATGTAGATATTTCCATGTTTATACAGATAGCGGTGTAGAAATTTCCATGTTTATAGAGATAGCGGTGTAGATATTTCCATATTTATACAGATAGCGGTGTCTCTATTTCCATATTTATACAGATAGCGGTGGAGATATTTCCATGTTTATACAGATAGCGGTGGAGATATTTCCATGTTTATAGAGATAGCGGTGTAGGTATTTCCATGTTTATAAAGATAGCTGTGTGGCTATTTCCATGTTTATACAGATAGCGTTGGAGATATTTCCATGTTTATAGAGATGGCGGTGTAGATATTTCCATGTTTATGCAGATGGCGGTGCAGATATTTCCATGATTATACAGACAGCGGTGTACATATTTCCATATTTATACAGATGACTGTGTAGTTATTTCCATTTTTATACAGATGGCGGTGTAGGTATTTCCATGTTTATACAGATAGCGGTGGAGGTATTTCCATGATTATACAGATGACTGTGTAGATATTTCCATGTTTATACAGATAGCGGTGGAGATATTTCCATGTTTATACAGATAGCGGTGTAGATATTTCCAAGTTTATACAGATAGCGGTGTGGCTATTTCCATGTTTATACAGATAGCGGTGTAGATATTTCCATGTTTATAGAGATGGCTGTGTAGATATTTACATATTTATACAGATGGCAGTGTAGATATTTCCATGTTTAGACAGATAATGGTGTAGATATTTCCATGTTTATACAGATTGCGGTGTAGGTATTTCCATGTTTATGGAGATAGCGGTGTAGATATTTCCAAGTTTATAGAGGTGGCTGTGTGGATATTTCCATGTGTATACAGATGGCAGTGTAGATATTTCCATGTTTATACTGATGGAGGTGTAGATATTTCCATGTTTATACAGATGACTGTGTAGATATTTCCATGTTTTTACAGATGGCGGTGTAGATATTTCCATGTTTATACAGATAGCGGTGTGGCTATTTCCATGTTCATACAGATAGCGGTGTAGATATTTCCATGTTTATAGAGATGGCTGTGTAGATATTTACATGTTTATACAGATGGCAGTGTAGATATTTTCGTGTTTATACAGATAGTGGTGTAGATATTTCCAGGTTTATACAGATGATTGTGTAGTTATTTGCATGTTTATGCAGATGGTGGTGAAGATATTTCCATGTTTATAGAGACAGCCATGTAGATATTTCCATGCTTATACAGATAGCGGTGTAGACATTTCCATGTTTATAGAGATAGCGGTGTAGATATTTCCATATTTATACAGATAGCGGTGTCACTATTTCCATGTTTATACAGATAGCGGTGGAGATACTTCCATGTTTATACAGACAGCGGTGGTGATATTTCCATGTTTATAGAGATAGCAGTGTATATATTTCCATGTATATACAGATAGCTGTGTGGCTATTTCCATGTTTATACAGACAGCGGTGTAGGTATTTCCATGTTTATAGAGATGGCTCTGTTGATATTTACATATTTATACAGATGGCAGTGTAGATGTTTCCATGTTTAGACAGATAATGGTGTAGATATTTCCATGTTTATACAGATTGCGGTGTAGGTATTTCCATGTGTATACAGATGGCAGTATAGATATTTCCATGTTTATACAGATGGAGGTGTAGATATTTCCATGTTTATGCAGATGACTGTGTAGATATTTCCATGTTTTTAGAGATGGCGGTGTAGATATTTCCATGATTATACAGACAGCGGTGTGGCTATTTCCATGTTTATACAGATAGCGGTGGAGATATTTCCATGTTTATAGAGATACCGGTGTAGATATTTCCATGTTTATACAGATATCTGTGTGGCTATTTCCATGTTTATACAGATAGCGGTGTAGATTTTCCATGTTTATAGAGATGGCTGTGTAGATATTTACATATTTTTACAGATGGCAGTGTAGATATTTCCATGTTTGGACAGATAATGGTGTAGATATTTCCATGTTTATAGAGATAGCGGTGTAGGTATTTCCATGTTTATACAGATAGCGGTGTAGTTATTTCCATGTTTATAAAGATGGCTGTGTAGATATTTCCACGTGTATACAGATGGCAGTGTAGATATTTCCATGTTTACACAGATGGAGGTGTAGATATTTCCAGGTTTATACAGATGACTGTGTAGATATTTCCATGTTTTTACAGATGGCGGTGTAGATATTTCCATGTATATACAGATAGCGGTGTGGCTATTTCCATGTTTATACAGATAGCTGTGGAGATATTTCCATGTTTATAGAGGTGGTTGTGTAGATATTTACATGTTTATACAGATGGCAGTGTAGATATTTTCATGTTTATATAGATAGTGGTGTAGATATTTCCAGGTTTATACAGATGACTGTGCAGTTATTTCCATGTTTATACAGATGGCGGTGAAGATAATTCCATGTTTATAGAGACAGCCATGTAGACATTTCCATGTTTATACAGATAGCGGTGTAGAAATTTCCATGTTTGTAGAGATACCGGTGTAGATATTTCCATGTTTATACAGATAGCTGTGTGGCTATTTCCATGTTTATACAGATAGCGTTGGAGATATTTCCATGTTTATACAGATAGCGGTGGTGATATTTCCATGTTTATACAGATAGCGGTGGAGATATTTCCATGTTTATAGAAATAGCAGTGTTTATATTTCCATGTTTATACAGATATCTGTGTGGCTATTTCCATGTTTATACAGATAGCGGTGTAGATATTTCCATGTTTATAGAGATGGCTGTGTAGATATTTACATATTTTTACAGATGGCAGTGTAGATATTTCCATGTTTAGACAGATAATGGTGTAGATATTTCCATGTTTATACAGATTGCTGTGTAGGTATTTCCATGATTATACAGATAGCGGTGTAGTTATTTCCAAGTTTATAAAGATGGCTGTGTAGATATTTCCACGTGTATACAGATGGCAGTGTAGATATTTCCATGTTTATACAGATGGAGGTGTAGATATTTCCATGTTTATACAGATGACCGTGTAGATATTTCCATGTTTTTACAGATGGCGGTGTAGATATTTCCATGTATGTACAGATAGCGGTGTGGCTATTTCCATGTTTATACAGATAGCTGTGGAGATATTTCCATGTTTATAGAGATAGCTGTGGAGATATTTCCATGTTTGTACAGATAGCGGTGTAGATATTTCCATGTTTATAGAGATGGCTGTGTAGATATTTACATGTTTATACAGATGGCAGTGTAGATATTTTCATGTTTATATAGATAGTGGTGTAGATATTTCCAGGTTTATACAGATGACTGTGCAGTTATTTCCATGTTTATACAGATGGCGGTGAAGATAATTCCATGTTTATAGAGACAGCCATGTAGACATTTCCATGTTTATACAGATATCGGTGTAGAAATTTCCATGTTTATAGAGATAGCGGTGTAGATATTTCCATATTTATACAGATAGCGGTGTCACTATTTCCATGTTTATACAGATAGAGGTGGAGATATTTCCATGTTTATACAGATAGCGGTGGAGATATTTCCATGTTTATAGAGATAGCTATGTAGATATTTCCATGTTTATTCAGATAGCTGTTTGGCTATTTCCATGTTTATAAAGATAGCTTTGGAGATATTTCCATGTTTATACAGATGGCGGTGTAGATATTTCCATGTTTATGCAGATGGCGGTGCAGATATTTCCATGTTTATACAGATAGCGGTGTACATATTTCCATATTTATATAGATGACTATGTAGTTATTTCCATTTTATACAGATGGCGGTGTAGTTATTTCCATGTTTATACAGATAGCGATGGAGATATTTCCATGTTTATACAGATGACTATGTAGATATTTCCACGTTTATACAGATAGTGGTGGAGATATTTCCATGTTTATAGAGATAGCGGTGTAGATATTTCCATGTTTATACAGATAGCGGTGTAGATATTTCCATGTTTATAGAGATTGCTGTGTATATATTTACATATTTATACAGATGGCAGTGTAGATATTTCCATGTTTAGACAGACAATGGTGTAGATATTTCCATGTTTATACAGATTGCGGTGTAGTTATTTCCATGTTTATAGAGATAGCGGTGTATATATTTCCATGTTTATACAGATGGCTGTGTGGATATTTCCATGAGTATACAGATGGCAGTGTAGATATTTCCATGTTTATGCAGAGGAGGTGTAGATATTTCCATGTGTATACAGATGACTGTGTAGATATTTCCATGTTTTTACAGATGGCGGTGTAGATATTTCCATGTTTATACAGATAGCGGTGTGGCTATTTCCATGTTCATACAGATAGCGGTGTAGATATTTCCATGTTTATAGAAATGGCTGTGTAGATATTTACATGTTTATACAGATGGCAGTGTAGATATTTTCATATTTATACAGATAGTGGTGTAGATATTTCCAGGTTTATACAGATGACTGTGTAGTTATTTCCATGTTTATACAGATGGCGGTGAAGATATTCACATGTTTATAGAGACAGCCATGTAGATGTTTCCATGTTTATACAGATAGCGGTGTAGATATTTCCATATTTATACAGATAGCGGTGGCACTATTTCCATGTTTATATAGATATCGGTGGAGATATTTCCATGTTTATACAGATAGCGGTGGAGATATTTCCATGTTTATAGAGATAGCGGTGTAGATATTTCCATGTTTATACAGATAGCGGTGAGGCTATTTCCATGTTTATACAGATAGCGGTGTAGATATTTCCATGTTTATAGAGATGGCTGTGTAGATATTTACATATTTATACAGATGGCAGTGTAGTTATTTCCATGTTTAGACAGATAATGGTGTAGATATTTCCATGTTTATACAGATTGCGGCGTAGGTATTTCCATGTTTTTAGAGATAGCGGTGTAGACATTTCCATGTTTCTACAGATGGCTGTGTGGATATTTCCATGCGTATACAGATGGCAGTGTAGATATTTCCATGTTTATACAGATGGAGGTGTAGATATTTCCATGTACATACAGATTGCGGTGTAGGTATTTCCATGTGTATACAGATGGCAGTATAGATATTTCCAGGTTTATACAGATGGAGGTGGAGATATTTCCATGTTTATACAGATGACTGTGTAGATATTTCCATGTTTTTACAGATGGCGGTGTAGATATTTCCATGTTTATACAGATAGCGTTGTGGCTATTTCCATGTTTATACAGATAGCGGTGGAGATATTTCCATGTTTATAGAGATAGCGGTGTAGATATTTCCATGTTTATACAGATAGCGGTGGAGATATTTAGATGTTTATACAGTTTGCGGTGGAGGTATTTCCATGTTTATAGAGATAGCAGTGTGTATATTTCCATGTTTATACAGATATCTGTGTGGCTATTTCCATGTTTATACAGATAGCGGTGTAGATATTTCCGTGTTTATAGAGATGGCTGTGTAGATATTTACATATTTACACAGATGGCAGTGTAGATATTTCCATTTTTAGACTGATAATGGTGTAGATATTTCCATGTTTATACAGATTGCGGTGTAGGTATTTCCGTGTTTATATATATAGCGGTGTAGATATTTCCATGTTTATACAGATGGCTGTGTAGATATTTCCACGTGTATACAGATGGCAGTGTAGATATTTCCATGTTTATACAGATGGAGTTGTAGATATTTCCATGTGTATACAGATGACTGTGTAGATATTTCCATGTTTTTCAGATGGCGGTGTAGATATTTCCATGTTTATACAGAGAGCGGTGTGGCTATTTCCATGTTCATACAGATAGCGGTGTAGATATTTCCATGTTTATAGAGATGGCTGTGTAGATATTTACATGTTTATACAGATGCAGTGTAGATATTTTCATGTTTATACCGATAGTGGTGTAGATATTTCCAGGTTTATACAGATGACTTTGTGATTACTTCCATGTTTATACAGATGGCGGTGAAGATATTTCCGTGTTTATAGAGACAGCCATGTAGATATTTCCATGTTTATACAGATAGCGGTGTAGACATTTCCATGTTTATAGAGATAGCGGTGTAGGTATTTCCATACTTATACAGATAGTGGTGTCACTATTTCCATGTTTATACAGATAGCTTTGTGGCGATTTCCATATTCATACAGATAGCATTGGAGATATTCCCATGTTTATACAGATAGCGGTGGAGATATTTCCATGTTTATACAGATAGCGGTGGAGATATTTCCATGTTTATAGAGGTAGCAGTGTATATATTTCCATGTATATACAGATACCTGTGGAGATATTTTCATGTTTATAGAGATGGCTGTGTAGATACTTACATGTTTATACAGATGGCAGTGTAGATATTTTCATGTTTATATAGATAGTGGTGTACATATTTCCAGGTTTATACAGATGACTCTGTAGTTATTTCCATGTTTATACAGATGGCGGTGAAGATATTTCGAAGTTTATAGAGATAGCGGTGTAGATATTTCCATATTTATACAGATAGCGGTGTCACTATTTCCATGTTTATACAGATAGAGGTGGAGATATTTCCATGTTTATACAGCTAGCGATGGAGATATTTCCATGTTTATAGAGATAGCGATGTAGATATTTCCATGTTTATACAGATAGCTGTGTGGCTATTTCCATGTTTATACAGATAGCTTTGCAGATATTTCCATGTTTATACAGATGGCGGTGTAGATATTTCCATGTTTATGCAGATGGCGGTGCAGATATTTCCATGTTTATACAGATAGCGGTGTACATATTTCCATATTTATACAGATGACGGTGTAGTTATTTCCATTTTTACACAGATGGCGGTGTAGATATTTCCATGTTTATACAGATAGCGGTGGAGATATTTCCATGTTTATGCAGATGGCGGTGCAGATATTTCCATGTTTATACAGATAGCGGTGTACATATTTCCATATTTATACAGATGACGGTGTAGTTATTTCCATTTTTACACAGATGGCGGTGTAGATAATTCCATGTTTATACAGATAGCGGTGGAGATATTTCCATGTTTATGCAGATGGCGGTGCAGATATTTCCATGTTTATACAGATAGCGGTGTACATATTTCCATATTTATACAGATGACTGTGTAGTTATTTCCATTTTTACACAGATGGCGGTGTAGATATTTCCATGATTATACAGATTGCAGTGTAGGTATTTCCATGTTTATAGAGATAGCGGTGTAGATATTTCCATGTTTATACAGATGGCTGTGTAGGTATTTCCATGTGAATACAGATGGCAGTGGAGATATTTCCATGTTTATACAGATAGCGGTGGGGATATTTCCATGTTTATACAGATAGCGGTGGAGATATTCCCATGTTTATAAAGATAGCAGTGTATATATTTCCATGTTTATACAGATATCTGTGTGGCTATTTCCATGTTTATACAGATAGCGGTGTAGATATTTCCATGTTTATAGAGATGACAGTGTAGATATTTCCGTATTTATACAGATGGCAGTGTAGATATTTCCATGTTTAGAGAGATAATGGTGTAGATATTTCCATGTTTATACAGATTGTGGTGTAGGTATTTCCATATTTAAAGAGATAGCGGTGTAGATATTTCCATGTTTATACAGATGGCTGTGTGGATATTTCCATGTATATATAGATGGCAGTGTAGTTATTTCCATGTTTATACAGATGGAGGTGTAGATATTTCCATGTTTATACAGATGACTCTGTGTATATTTCCATGTGTATACAGATGGCAGTGTAGATATTTCCATATTTTTACAGATGGAGGTGTAGATATTTCCATGTTTATACAGATGACTTTGTAGATATTTAAACGTTTTTACAGATGGCGGTGTAGATATTTCCATGTTTATAAAGATAGCGGTGTGGCTATTTCCATGTTTATACAGATAGCGGTGGAGATATTTCCATGTTTACAGAGATTGCTGTGTAGATATTTACATGTTTATACAGATGGCAGTGTAGATATTTTCGTGTTTATACAGATAGTGTTGTAGATATATCCAGGTTTATACAGATGACTGTGTAGATATTTCCATGTTTATACAGATGGCGGTGAAGATATTTCCATGTTCATAGAGACAGCCATGTAGATATTTCCATGTTTATACAGATAGCGGTGTAGACATTTCCATGTTTATATAGATAGCGGTGTAGATATTTCCTTATTTATACAGATAGCGGTGTCACTATTTCCATGTTTATACAGATAGCGGTGGAGATATTTCCATGTTTATACAGATAGCGGTGGAGGTATTTCCATGTTTATACAGATAGCGGTGTAGATATTTCCATGTTTATACAGATAGCTGTGTGGCTATTTCCATGTTTATACAGATAGCGGTGTAGATATTTCCATGTTTAAAGAGATGGCTGTGTAGATATTTACATATTTATACAGATGGCAGTGTAGATATTTCCATGTTTAGACAGATAATGGTGTAGATATTTCCATGTTTATGAAGATTGCGGTGTAAGTATTTCCATGTTTATAGAGATAGCGGTGTAGATATTTCCATGTTTATACAAATTGCTGTGTCGATATTTCCATGTGTATACAGATGGCAGTGTAGGTATTTCCATGTTTATAGAGAGGGCTGTGTAGATATTTTCATGTTTATACAGACGCCTGTGTAGATATTTTCATGTTTATACAGATAGTGGTGTAGATATTTACAGGTTTATACAGATGATTGTGTAGTTATTTCCATGTCTATACAGATGGCGGTGAAGATATTTCCATGTTTATAGAGACAGCCATGTAGATATTTCAATGTTTATACAGATAGCGGTGTAGACATTTCCATGTTTATAGAGATAGAAGTGTAGATATTTCCATATTTATACATATAGCGGTGTCACTATTTCCATGTTTATACAGATATCGGAGGAGATATTTCCAAGTTTATACAGATAGCGGTGGAGATATTTCCATTTTTATGGAGATAGCGGTGTAGACAACTCCATGTTTATACAGATAGCTGTGTGGCTATTTCCATGTTTATACAGATAGCGTTGGAGGTATTTCCATGTTTATACAGATGGCGGTGTAGATATTTCCATGTTTATGCAGATGACGGTGCAGATATTTCCATGTTCATACAGATAGCGGTGTACATATTTCCATATTAATACAGATGACTGTGTAGTTATTTCTATTTTTATACAGATGGCGGTGTAGATATTTCCATGTTTATACAGATAGAGGTGGAGATATTTCCATGTTTATACAGATGACTGTGTACATATTTCCATGTGTATACAGATGGCAGTGTAGATATTTCCATGTTTATACAGATGGAGGTGTAGATATTTCCATGTGTATACAGATGACTGTGTAGATATTTCCATGTTTTTACAGATGGCGGTGTAGATATTTCCATGTTTATACAGATGGCGGTGTGGCTAGTTCCATGTTTATACAGATAGCGGTGTAGATATTTCCATGTTAATAGAGATGGCTGTGTTGATATTTACATGTTTATACAGACGGCAGTGTAGTTATTTTCATGTTTATACAGATAGTGGTGTAGATATTTCCAGGTTTATACAGATGACTGTGTAGTTATTTCCATGTTTATACAGATAGCGGTGGAGATATTTCCATGTTTATAGAGATAGCGGTGTAGATATTTCCATGTTTATACAGATAGCAGTGTGGCTATTTCCATGTTTATACAGATAGCGTTGGAGATATTTCCTTGTTTATACAGATGGCGGTGTAGATATTTCCATGTTTATGCAGATGGCGGTGCAGATATTTCCATGTTTATACAGATAGCGGTGTACATATTTCCATATTTATACAGATGACTGTGCAGTTATTTCTATTTTTATACAGATGGCGGTGTAGATATTTCCATGTTTATACAGATAGCGGTGGAGATATTTCCATGTTTATACAGATGACTGTGTAGGTATTTTCATATTTTTACACATGTCGGTGTAGATAATTCCATGTTTATACAGATAGCAGTGTAGATATTTCCATGTTTATAGAGATGGCTGTGTAGATATTTCCATGTTTATACAGATGGCAGTGTAGATATTTCCATGTTTGTACAGACAGTGGTGTAGATATTTCCAGGTTTATACAGATGACTCTGTAGTTATTTCCATGTTTATACAGACGGCGGTGAAGATATTTCCATGTTTATAGAGACAGCCATGTAGATATTTCCATGTTTATACAGATAGCGTTGTAGACATTTCCATGTTTATAGAGATAGCGCTGTAGATATTTCCATATTTATACAGATAGCGGTGTCACTATTTCCATGTTTATACAGATAGCACTGGAGATATTTCCATGTTTATACTGATAGCGGTGGAGATATTTCCATGTTTATAGAGATAGCTGTGTGGCTATTTCCATGTTTATACAGATAGCGCTGGAGATATTTCCATGTTTATACAGATAGCGGTGGAGATATTTCCATTTTTATACAGATAGCGGTGGAGATATTTCCATGTTTATACAGAAAGCGGTGGAGATATTTCCATGTTTAAAGAGATAGCAGTGTATATATTTACATGTTTATACAGATATCTGTGTGGCTAATTTCATGTTTATACAGATAGCGGTGTAGATATTTCCATGTTTATAGAGATTGCTGTGTAGATATTTACATATTTATACAGATGGCAGTGTAGATATTTCCATGTTTAGACAGATAATGGTGTATATATTTCCATGTTTATACAGATTGCGGTGTAGTTATTTCCATGTTTATAGAGATAGCGGTGTAGATATTTCCGTGTTTGTACAGATGGCTGTGTAGATATTTCCAGGTTTATACAGATGACTATGTAGGTATTTCCATGTTTATACAGATGGCTGTGTAGTTATTTCCATGTTTATAGAGATGGCGGTGAAGATATTTCCATGTTCATAGGGACAGCCATGTTGATATTTCCATGTTTATACAGATAGCGGTGTTGACATTTCCATGTTTACAGAGATAGAGGTGTAGATATTTACATATTTATACAGATAGCGGTGTCACTATTTCCATGTTTATACAGATAGCGGTGTAGATATTTCCATGTTTATACAGATAGCGGTGGAGTTATTTCCACGTTTATACAGATAGCGGTGGAGATATTTCCATGTTTATAGAGAGAGCGGTGTAGATATTTCCATGTTTATACAGATAGCGGTGTGGCTATTTCCATGTTTGTTCAGATAGCGGTGTAGATATTTCCATGTTTATACAGATGGCTGTGTAGATATTTACATAATTATACAGATGGCAGTGTAGATATTTTCATGTTTAGACAGATAACGATGTAGATATTTCCATGTTTATACAGATTGCGGTGTAGGTATTTCCATGTTTATAGAGATAGCGGTGTAGATATTTCCATGGTTATACAGATGGCTGAGTGGATATTTCCATGTGTATACAGATGGCAGTGTAGATATTTCCATATTTATACAGATGACTGTGTAGATATTTCCATGTTTTTACAGATGGCGGTGTAGATATTTCCATTTTTATACAGATAGCGGGTGTAGCTATTTCCATGTTTATACAGATTGCGTTGTAGATATTTCCATGTTTATAGATATGGCTGTGTAGATATTTACATGTTTATACAGATGTCAGTGTGGATATTTTCATGTTTATACTGATAGTGGTGTAGATATTTCCAGTTTTATACAGATGACTGTGTAGGTATTTCCATGTTTATACAGATAGCGGTGTAGCTATTTCCATGTTTATTGAGATAGCCATGTAGATATTTCCATGTTTATACAGATAGCGGTGTAGACATTTCCATGTTTATAGAGATAGCGGTGTAGATATTTCCATATTTATACAGATAGCGGTGTCCCTATTTCCATGTTTATACTGATAGCGGTGGAGATATTTCCATGTTTATGCAGATAGCGGTGGAGATATTTCGATGTTTATACAGATAGCAGTGGAGATATTTCCATGTTTATGGAGATAGCGGTGGAGATATTTCCATGTTTATAGAGATAGCGGTGGAGATATTTCCATGTTTATACAGATAGCTGTGTGGCTATCTCCATGTTTATACAGATAGCGGTGTAGATATTTCCATGTTTATACAGATGGCTGTGTAGATATTTACATATTTATACAGATGGCAGTGTAGACATTTCCATGTTTAGACAGATAATGGTGTAGATATTTTCATGTTTATACAGATTGCGTTGTAGGTATTTCCATGTTTATAGAGATAGCGGTGTAGATATTTCCATGTTTTTACTGATAGCTGTGTGGCTATTTCCATGTGTATACAGATAGCGTTGGAAATATTTCCATGTTTATACAGATAGCATTGTAGGTATTTCCATGTTTATAGAGATAGCGGTGTAGATATTTCCATGTTTATACAGATAGCTTTGTGGCTACTTCCATGTTTATACAGATAGCGTTGGACATATTTCCATGTTTATACAGATGGCGGTGCAGATATTTCCATGTTTATGCAGATGGCGGTGCAGATATTTCCATGTTTATACAGATAGTGGTGTAGATATTTCCAGGTTTATACAGATGACTCTGTAGGTATTTCCATGTTTATACAGATAGCGGTGTAGATATTTCCATGTTTATTGAGATAGCCATGTAGATATTTCCATGTTTATACAGATAGAGTTGTAGACATTTCCATGTTTATAGAGATAGCGGTGTAGATATTTCCATATTTATACAGATAGCGGTGTCCCTATTTCCATGTTTATACTGATAGAGGTGGAGATATTTCCATGTTAATAGAGATAGCGGTGGAGGTATTTCCATGTTTATAGAGATAGCGGTGTAGTTATTTCCATGTTTATACAGATAGCTGTGTGGCTATTTCCATGTTTATACAGATAGCGTTGGAGATATTTCCGTGTTTATACAGATAGCGGTGGAGATATTTCCATGTTTATTCAGATATCGGTGGAGATATTTCCACGTTTATAGAGATAGCAGTGTATATATTACCATGTTTATACAGATAGCTGTGTGGCTATTTCCATGTTTATACAGATAGCAGTGTAGATATTTCCATGTTTATAGAGATGGCTGTGTAGATATTTACATATTTATACAGATGGCAGTGTAGATATTTCCATGTTTAGACAGATAATGGTGTAGATATTTCCATGTATATACAGATTGCGGTGTTGGTATTTCCATGTTTATAGAGATAGCGGTGTAGATATTTCCATGTTTATACAGATGGCTGTGTAGATATTTCCATGTGTAAACAGATGGCAGTATAGATATTTCCATGTTTATAAAGATGGAGGTGTAGATATTTCCATGTTTACACATGACTGTGTAGATATTTCCATGTTTTTACAGATGGCGGTGTAGGTATTTCTAAGTATATACAGATAGTGGTGTGGCTATTTCCATGTTTATACACATAGCGGTGTAGATATTTCCATGCTTATAGAGATGGCTGTGTAGATATTTACATGTTTATACAGATGGCAGTGTAGATATTTTCATGTTTATACTGATAGTTGTGTAGATATTTCCAGGTTTATACAGATGACTGTGTAGTTATTTCCATGTTTATACAGATGGCGGTGAAGTTATTTCCATGTTCATAGAGACAGCCATGTAGATATTTCCATGTTTATACAGATAGCGGTGTAGACATTTCCATGTTTATAGAGATAGTGGTGTAGATATTTCCATACTTATAGAAATAGCGGTGTCACTATTTCCATGTTTATACAGATAGCGGTGGAGATATTTCCATGTTTATACAGATAGAGTTGGAGATATTCCATGTTTATAGAGATAGCGGTGTAGATATTTCCATGTTTATACAGATAGCTGTGTGGCTATTTCCATGTTTATACAGATAGCGTTGGAGATATTTCCATGTTTATACAGATGGCGGTGTAGATATTTCCATGTTTATGCAGATGGCGGTGCAGAGATTTCCATGTTTATACAGATAGCGGTGAACATATTTCCATATTTATACAGATGACTGTGTAGTTAATTCTATTTTTATACAGATGGAGGTGTAGAAATTTCCATGTTTATACAGATAGCAGTGGAGATATTTCCATGTTTATACAGATGACTGTGTAGATATTTTCATGTTCATAGAGATAGCGGTGTAGATATTTCCATGTTTATACAGATAGCTGTGTGGCTATTTCCATGTTTATACAGTTAGCGGTGTAGATATTTCCATGTTTATAGAGATGGCTGTGTAGATACTTACATATTTATACAGATGGCAGTGTAGATATTTCCATGTTTAGACAGATAATGGTGTAGATATTTCCATGTTTATACAGATTGCGGTGTAGGTACTTCCATGTTTATGGAGATAGCGGTGTAGGTATTTCCATGTTTATACAGATAGCTGTGTGGCTATTTCCATGTTTATACAGATAGCGTTGGAGATATTTCCATGTTTATACAGATGGCGGTGTAGATATTCCATGTTTATGCAGATGGCGGTGCAGATATTTCCATGTTTATACAGATAGCAGTGTACATATTTCCATATTTATAGAGATGACTGTGTAGTTATTTCCATTTTTATACAGATGGCGGTGTAGATATTTCCATGTTTATACAGATAACGTTGGAGGTATTTCCATGTTTACAAAGATGACTGTGTACATATTTTCATATTTTTACACATGTCGGTGTAGATATTTCCATGATTATACAGATAGCGGCGTGGCTATTTCAATGTTTATACAGCTAGCAGTGTAGATATTTCCATGTTTATAGAGATGGATGTGAAGATATTTCCATGTTTATACAGATGGCAGTATATATATTTCCATGTTTGTACAGACAGTGGTGTAGATATTTCCATGTTTATACAGATGACTGTGTAGGTATTTCCATGTTTATACAGATGGCGGTGTAGATATTTCCATGTTTATTGAGATAGCCATGTAGATATTTCCATGTTTATACAGATACCGGTGTAGACATTTCCATGTTTATAGAGATAGCGGTGTACATATTTCCATATTTATACAAATAGCGGTGTCCCTATTTACATGTTTATACAGATAGCGGTGGAGATATTTCCATGTTTACAGATAGCGGTGGAGATATTTCCATGTTTATAGAGTTAGCGGTGTAGATATTTCCATGTTTATACAGATAGCGGTGTGGCTATTTCCATGTTTATACAGATGACTGTGTAGTTATTTCCATGTTTATAGAGATGGTTGTGCAGATATTTACATATTTATATGGATGGCAGGGTAGATATTTCCATGTTTATACAGATAATGGTGTTGATATTTCCATGTTTATACAGATTGCGGTGTAGGTATTTCCATGTTTATAGACATAGCATTGTAGATATTTCCATGTTTATACAGATGGCTGTGTAGATATTTCCATGTGTATACAGATGGCAGTGTAGATATTTCCATCTTTATACAGATGGAGGTGTAGATATCTCCATGTTTATACAGATGACTGTGTAGATATTTCCATGTTTTTACAGATGCCGGTGTAGATATTTCTAAGTTTATAAAGATAGCGGTGTGGCTATTTCCATGTTTACACAGATAGCGGTGTAGATATTTCAATGTTTATAGAGATGGCTGTGTATATATTTACATGTTTCTACAGACGGCAGTGTAGATATTTTCATGTTTATACAGATAGTGGTGTAGATATTTCCAGGTTTATACAGATGACTTTGCAGTTATTTCCATGTTTATACAGATGGCGGTGAAGATGTTTCCATGTTTATAGAGACAGCCATGTAGATATTTCCATGTTTATAGAGATGGCTGTGTAGATATTTACATATTTATACAGATGGCAGTGTAGATATTTCCATGTTTAGACAGATAATGGTGTAGATATTTACATGTTTATACAGATTGCGGTGTAGGTATTTTCATGTTTATTGACATAGCGGTGTAGATATTTCCATGTTTCTACAGATGGCTGTGTAGATATTTCCATGTGTATACAGATGGCAGTGTAGATATTTCCATGTTTATACAGATGGAGGTGTAGATATTTCCATGTTTATACAGATGACTGTGTAGGTATTTCCATGTTTTTACAGATGGCGGTGTAGCTATTTCCATGTTTATACAGATAGGGGTGTGGCTATTTCCATGTTTATACAGATAGCGGTGTAGATATTTCCATGTTTATAGAGATGGCTGTGTAGATATTTACATGTTTATACAGAAGGCAGTGTAGATATTTTCATGTTAATACAGATTGTGGTGTAGGTATTTCCATGTTTATAGAGATAGCGGTGTAGATATTTCCATGTTTATACAGATGGCTGTGTAGATATTTCCATGTGTATACAGATGGCAGTATAGATATTTCCATGTTTATAAAGATGGAGGTGTAGATATTTCTATGTTTACACAGATGACTGTGTAGGTATTTCCATGTTTATACAGATGGCGGTGTAGACATTTCCATGTTTATACAGATAGCGGTGTGGCTATTTCCATGTTTATACAGATAGCGGTGCAGATATTTCCAGGTTTATAGAGATGGCTGTATAGATATTTACATGTTTATACAGATGGCAGTGTAGTTATTTCCATGTTTATACAGATAGTGGTGTAGATATTTCCAGGTTTATGCAGATGACTGTGTAGTTATTTCAATGTTTATACAGATGGCGGTGAAGATATTTCCATGTTTATAGAGACAGCCATGTAGATATTTCCATGTTTACACAGATAGCGGTGTAGACATTTCCATGTTTACAGAGATAGCGGTGTAGATATTTCCATATTTGTACAGATAGCGGAGTCACTATTTCCATGTTTATACAGATAGCGGTGGAGATATTTCCATGTTTATTCAGATAGCCGTGGAGATATTTCCATGTTTATAGAGATAGCGGTGTAGATATTTCCATGTTTATACAGATAGCTGTGTGGCTATTTCCATGTTTATACAGATAGCGTTGGAGATATTTCCATGTTTATACAGATAGCGGTGGAGACATTTCCATGTTTATACAGATAGCGGTGGAGATATTTCCATGTTTATAGAGATAGCAGTGTATATATTTCCATGTTTATACAGATAGCAGTGTGGATATTTCCATGTTTAGACAGATAATGGTGTAGATATTTACATGTTTATACAGATTGCAGTGTAGGTATTTCCATGTTTATAGAGATAGCGGTGTAGATATTTCCATGTTTATACAGATGGCTGTTTAGATATTTCCATGTGTATACAGATGGCAATATAGATATTTCCATGTTTATACAGATGGAGGTGTAGATATTTTCATGTTTATACAGATGACTGTGTAGATATTTCCATGTTTTTACAGATGGCGGTGTACATATTTCCATGTTTATACAGATAGCGTTGGAGATATTTCCATGTTTATACAGATAGCGGTGGAGATATTTCCATGTTTATACAGATAGCGTTGGAGATATTTCCATGTTTATAGAGATAGCAGTGTATATATTACCATGTTTATATAGATAGCTGTGTGGCTATTTCCATGTTTATACAGATAGCAGTGTAGATATTTCCATGTTTATAGAGATGGCTGTGTAGATATTTACATATTTATACAGATGGCAGTGTAGATATTTCCATGTTTAGACAGATAATGGTGTAGATATTTCCATGTTTATACAGATTGCGGTGTAGTTATTTCCATGTTTATAGAGATAGCGGTGTAGATATTTCCATGTTTATACAGATGCCTGTGTAGATATTTCCATGTTTTTACAGATGGCGGTGTAGATATTTCTATGTATATACAGATAGCGGTGTGGCTATTTTCATGTTTATACAGATAGCGGTGTAGATATTTCCATGCTTATAGAGATGGCTGTGTAGATATTTACATGTTTATACAGATGGCAGTGTAGATATTTTCATGTTTATACAGATAGTTGTGTAGATATTTCCAGGTTTATACAGATGACTGTGTAGTTATTTCCATGTTTATACAGATGGCGGTGAAGATATTTCCATGTTCATAGAGACAGCCAGGTAGATATTTCCATGTTTATACAGATAGCGGTGTAGACATTTCCATGTTTATAGAGATAGCGGTGTAGATATTTCCATACTTATACAGATAGCGGAGTCAATATTTCCATGTTTATACAGATAGCGGTGGAGATATTTCCATGTTTATACAGATAGAGGTGGAGATATTTCCATGTTTATAGAGATAGCGGTGTAGATATTTCCATGTTAATACAGATAGCTGTGTGGCTATTTCCATGTTTATACACATAACGTGGGAGATATTTCCATGTTTATACAGACGGCGGTGCACATATTTCCTTGTTTATACAGATAGCAGTGTATATATTTCCATATTTATACAGATGACTGTGTAGTTATTTCCATTTTTATACAGATGGCTGTGTAGTTATTTCCATGTTTATACAGATGACTGTGTAGATATTTTCAAATTTTTACACATATAGGTGTGGATATTTCCATGTTTATACAGATAGCGGTGTAGACATTTCCATGTTTATACAGATAGCGTTGGAGATATTTCCTTGTTTATACAGATGGCGGTGTAGATATTTCCATGTTTATGCAGATGGCAGTATAGATATTTCCATGGTTATAAAGATGGAGGTGTAGATATTTCCATGTTTACACAGATGACTGTGTAGGTATTTCCATGTTTATACAGATGGCGGTGTAGACATTTCCATGTTTATACAGCTAGCGGTGTGGCTATTTCCATGTTTATACAGATAGCGGTGCAGATATTTCCAGGTTTATAGAGATGGCTGTATAGATATTTACATGTTTATACAGATGGCAGTGTAGTTATTTCCATGTTTATACAGATAGTGGTGTAGATATTTCCAGGTTTATACAGATGACTGTGTAGTTATTTCCATGTTTATACAGATGGCGGTGAAGATATTTCCATGTTTATAGAGACAGCCATGTAGATATTTCCATGTTTACACAGATAGCGGTGTAGACATTTCCATGTTTATAGAGATAGCAGTGTAGATATTTCCATATTTATACAGATAGCGGTGTCACTATTTCCATGTTTATACAGATAGCGGTGGAGATATTTCCATGTTTATACAGATAGCGGTGGAGATATTTCCATGTTTATAGAGATAGCGGTGTAGGTATTTCCATGTTTATAAAGATAGCTGTGTGGCTATTTCCATGTTTATACAGATAGCGTTGGAGATATTTCCATGTTTATAGAGATGGCGGTGTAGATATTTCCATGTTTATGCAGATGGCGGTGCAGATATTTCCATGTTTATACAGACAGCGGTGTACATATTTCCATATTTATACAGATGACTGTGTAGTTATTTCCATTTTTATACAGATGGCGGTGTAGGTATTTCCATGTTTATACAGATAGCGGTGGAGGTATTTCCATGATTATACAGATGACTGTGTAGATATTTCCATGTTTATACAGATAGCGGTGGAGATATTTCCATGTTTATAGAGATAGCGGTGTAGATATTTCCAAGTTTATACAGATAGCTTTGTGGCTATTTCCATGTTTATACAGATAGCGGTGTAGATATTTCCATGTTTATAGAGATGGCTGTGTAGATATTTACATATTTATACAGATGGCAGTGTAGATATTTCCATGTTTAGACAGATAATGGTGTAGATATTTCCATGTTTATACAGATTGTGGTGTAGGTATTTCCAGGTTTATGGAGATAGCGTTGTAGATATTTCCAAGTTTATACAGGTGGCTGTGTGGATATTTCCATGTGTATACAGATGGCAGTGTAGATATTTCCATGTTTATACTGATGGAGGTGTAGATATTTCCATGTTTATACAGATGACTGTGTAGATATTTCCATGTTTTTACAGATGGCGGTGTAGATATTTCCATGTTTATACAGATAGCGGTGTGGCTATTTCCATGTTCATACAGATAGCGGTGTAGATATTTCCATGTTTATAGAGATGGCTGTGTAGATATTTACATGTTTATACAGATGGCAGTGTAGATATTTTCGTGTTTATACAGATAGTGGTGTAGATATTTCCAGGTTTATACAGATGATTGTGTAGTTATTTCCATGTTTATACAAATGGCGGTGAAGATATTTCCATGTTTATAGAGACAGCCATGTAGATATTTCTATGCTTATACAGATAGCGGTGTAGACATTTCCATGTTTATAGAGATAGCGGTGTAGATATTTCCATATTTATACAGATAGCGGTGTCACTATTTCCATGTTTATACAGATAGCGGTGGAGATACTTCCATGTTTATACAGATAGCGGTGGTGATATTTCCATGTTTATAGAGATAGCAGTGTATATATTTCCATGTATATACAGATAGCTGTGTGGCTATTTCCATGTTTATACAGATAGCGGTTTAGGTATTTCCATGTTTATAGAGATGGCTCTGTTGATATTTACATATTTATACAGATGGCAGTGTAGATGTTTCCATGTTTAGAGAGATAATGGTGTAGATATTTCCATGTTTATACAGATTGCGGTGTAGGTATTTCCATGTGTATACAGATGGCAGTATAGATATTTCCATGTTTATACAGATGGAGGTGTAGATATTTCCATGTTTATGCAGATGACTTTGTAGATATTTCCATGTTTTTAGAGATGGCGGTGTAGATATTTCCATGATTATACAGACAGCGGTGTGGCTATTTCCATGTTTATACAGATAGCGGTGGAGATATTTCCATGTTTATAGAGATACCGGTGTAGATATTTCCATGTTTATACAGATAGCTGTGTGGCAATTTCCATGTTTATACCGATAGCGTTGGAGATATTTCCATGTTTATACAGATAGCGGTGGAGATATTTCCATGTTTATACAGATAGCGGTGCATATATTTCCATGTTTATAGAGATAGCAGTGTTTATATTTCCATGTTTATACAGATATCTGTGTGGCTATTTCCATGTTTATACAGATAGCGGTGTAGATATTTCCATGTTTATAGAGATGGCTGTGTAGATATTTACATATTTTTACAGATGGCAGTGTAGATATTTCCATGTTTGGACAGATAATGGTGTAGAGATTTCCATGTTTATACAGATTGCGGTGTAGGTATTTCCATGTTTATACAGATAGCGGTGTAGTTATTTCCATGTTTATAAAGATGGCTGTGTAGATATTTCCACGTGTATACAGATGGCAGTGTAGATATTTCCATGTTTATACAGATGGAGGTGTAGATATTTCCATGTTAATACAGATAGCTGTCTGGCTATTTCCATGTTTATACACATAACGTGGGAGATATTTCCATGTTTATACAGACGGCGGTGCACATATTTCCTTGTTTATACAGATAGCAGTGTATATATTTCCATATTTATACAGATGACTGTGTAGTTATTTCCATTTTTATACAGATGGCTGTGTAGTTATTTCCATGTTTATACAGATGACTGTGTAGATATTTTCAAATTTTTACACATATAGGTGTGGATATTTCCATGTTTATACAGATAGCGGTGTGGCTAATTCCATGTTTGTACAGATAGCAGTGTAGATATTTCCATGTTTATAGAGATGGCAGTGTAGATATTTCCATGTTTATACAGATGGCTGTGTAGATATTTCCATGTTTGTACAGACAGTGGTGTAGTTATTTCCATGTTTATACAGATGACTGTGTAGCTATTTCCATGTTTATTCAGATGGCGGTGTAGATATTTCCATGTTTATATAGATAGCGGTGTGGCTATTTCTATGTTTATAGAGATAGCGGTTTAGATATTTCCATGGTTATAGAGATGGCTGTGTAGCTATTTACATGTTTATACAGATGGCAGTGTAGATTTTTCCATCTTTACAGATAGTGGTGTAGATATTTCCAGGTTTATACAGATGACTGTGTAGGTATTTCCATGTTTATACAGATTGCGGTGTAGATATTTCCATGTTTATAGAGATAGCCATGAAGATATTTCCATGTTTATACAGATAGCGGTGTAGACATTTCCATGTTTATAGAGATAGCGGTGTAGATATTTCCATATTTATACAGTTAGCGATGTCACTATTTCCATGTTTATACAGATAGCGGTGGAGATATTTCCATGTTTATAGAGATAGCGGTGGAGATATTTCCATGTTTATAGAGATAGCGGTGTAGATATTTCCATGTTTATTCAGATAGCACTGTGGCTATTTCCATGTTTATACAGATAGCGGTGTAGATATTTCCATGTTTATAGAGATGGCTGTGTAGATATTTACATATTTATAGAGATGGCAGTGTAGATATTTCCATGTTTAGACAGATAATGGTGTAGATATTTCCATGTTTATACAGATTGCGGTGTAGGTATTTCCATGTTTATAAAGGTAGCGGTGTAGATATTTCCATGTCTATACAGATAGCTGTGTGGCTATTTCCATGTTTATACAGATAGCGTTGGAGATATTTCCATGTTTATACAGATAGCGTTGGAGATATTTCCATGTTTATACAGATGGCGGTGTAGATATTTCCATGTTTATGCAGATGGCGGTGCAGATATTTCCATGTTTATACAGATTGCGGTGTACATATTTCCATATTTATACAGATGACTGTTTAGTTATTTCCATTATTATACTGATGGCGGTGTAGGTATTTCCATCTTTATACAGATAGCCGTGGAGATATTTCCATGTTTATACAGATGACTGTGTAGATATTTTCATATTTTTACCCATGTCGGTTTAGATATTTCCTTGTTTATACAGATAGCGGTGTGTCTATTTCCATGTTTATACAGATAGCAGTGTAGATATTTCCATGTTTATAGAGATGACTGTGTAGATATTTCCATGTTTATACAGATGGCAGTGTAGATATTTCCATGTTTGTACAGACAGTGGTGTAGATATTTCCATGTTTATACAGATGAATCTGTTGGTATTTCCATGTTTACACAGATGGCGGTGTAGACATTTCCATGTTTATACAGATAGCGGTGTGGCTATTTCCATGTTTATACAGATAGCGGTGTAGACATTTCCATGTTTATACAGATAGCGTTGGAGATATTTCCTTGTTTATACAGATGGCGGTGTAGATATTTCCATATTTATGCAGATGGCATTATAGATATTTCCATGGTTATAAAGATGGAGGTGTAGATATTTCCATGTTTACACAGATGACTGTGTAGGTATTTCCATGTTTATACAGATGGCGGTGTAGACATTTCCATGTTTATACAGCTAGCGGTGTGGCTATTTCCATGTTTATACAGATAGCGGTGCAGATATTTCCAGGTTTATAGAGATGGCTGTATAGGTATTTACATGTTTATACAGATGGCAGTGTAGTTATTTCCATGTTTATACAGATAGTGGTGTAGATATTTCCAGGTTTATACAGATGACTGTGTAGTTATTTCCATGTTTATACAGATGGCGGTGAAGATATTTCCATGTTTATAGAGACAGCCATGTAGATATTTCCATGTTTACACAGATAGCGGTGTAGACATTTCCATGTTTATAGAGATAGCAGTGTAGATATTTCCATATTTATACAGATAGCGGTGTCACTATTTCCATGTTTATACAGATAGCGGTGGAGATATTTCCATGTTTATACAGATAGCGGTGGAGATATTTCCATGTTTATAGAGATAGCGGTGTAGGTATTTCCATGTTTATAAAGATAGCTGTGTGGCTATTTCCATGTTTATACAGATAGCGTTGGAGATATTTCCATGTTTATAGAGATGGCGGTGTAGATATTTCCATGTTTATGCAGATGGTGGTGCAGATATTTCCATGTTTATACAGACAGCGGTGTACATATTTCCATATTTATACAGATGACTGTGTAGTTATTTCCATTTTTATACAGATGGCGGTGTAGGTATTTCCATGTTTATACAGATAGCGGTGGAGGTATTTCCATGATTATACAGATGACTGTGTAGATATTTCCATGTTTATACAGATAGCGGTGGAGATATTTCCATGTTTATAGAGATAGCGGTGTAGATATTTCCAAGTTTATACAGATAGCTTTGTGGCTATTTCCATGTTTATACAGATAGCGGTGTAGATATTTCCATGTTTATAGAGATGGCTGTGTAGATATTTACATATTTATACAGATGGCAGTGTAGATATTTCCATGTTTAGACAGATAATGGTGTAGATATTTCCATGTTTATACAGATTGCGGTGTAGGTATTTCCAGGTTTATGGAGATAGCGTTGTAGATATTTCCAAGTTTATACAGGTGGCTGTGTGGATATTTCCATGTGTATACAGATGGCAGTGTAGATATTTTCATGTTTATACTGATGGAGGTGTAGATATTTCCATGTTTATACAGATGACTGTGTAGATATTTCCATGTTTTTACAGATGACGGTGTAGATATTTCCATGTTTATACAGATAGCGGTGTGGCTATTTCCATGTTCATGCAGATAGCGGTGTAGATATTTCCATGTTTATAGAGATGGCTGTGTAGATATTTACATGTTTATACAGATGGCAGTGCAGATATTTTCGTGTTTATACAGATAGTGGTGTAGATATTTCCAGGTTTATACAGATGATTGTGTAGTTATTTCCATGTTTATACAAATGGCGGTGAAGATATTTCCATGTTTATAGAGACAGCCATGTAGATATTTCTATGCTTATACAGATAGCGGTGTAGACATTTCCATGTTTATAGAGATAGCGGTGTAGATATTTCCATATTTATACAGATAGCGGTGTCACTATTTCCATGTTTATACAGATAGCGGTGGAGATACTTCCATGTTTATACAGATAGCGGTGGTGATATTTCCATGTTTATAGAGATAGCAGTGTATATATTTCCATGTATATACAGATAGCTGTGTGGCTATTTCTATGTTTATACAGATAGCGGTTTAGGTATTTCCATGTTTATAGAGATGGCTCTGTTGATATTTACATATTTATACAGATGGCAGTGTAGATGTTTCCATGTTTAGACAGATAATGGTGTAGATATTTCCATGTTTATACAGATTGCGGTGTAGGTATTTCCATGTGTATACAGATGGCAGTATAGATATTTCCATGTTTATACAGATGGAGGTGTAGATATTTCCATGTTTATGCAGATGACTTTGTAGATATTTCCATGTTTTTAGAGATGGCGGTGTAGATATTTCCATGATTATACAGACAGCGGTGTGGCTATTTCCATGTTTATACAGATAGCGGTGGAGATATTTCCATGTTTATAGAGATACCGGTGTAGATATTTCCATGTTTATACAGATAGCTGTGTGGCTATTTCCATGTTTATACCGATAGCGTTGGAGATATTTCCATGTTTATACAGATAGCGGTGGAGATATTTCCATGTTTATACAGATAGCGGTGCATATATTTCCATGTTTATAGAGATAGCAGTGTTTATATTTCCATGTTTATACAGATATCTGTGTGGCTATTTCCATGTTTATACAGATAGCGGTGTAGATATTTCCATGTTTATAGAGATGGCTGTGTAGATATTTACATATTTTTACAGATGGCAGTGTAGATATTTCCATGTTTGGACAGATAATGGTGTAGAGATTTCCATGTTTATACAGATTGCGGTGTAGGTATTTCCATGTTTATACAGATAGCGGTGTAGTTATTTCCATGTTTATAAAGATGGCTGTGTAGATATTTCCACGTGTATACAGATGGCAGTGTAGATATTTCCATGTTTATACAGATGGAGGTGTAGATATTTCCAGGTTTATACAGATGACTGTGTAGATATTTCCATGTTTTTACAGATGGCGGTGTAGATATTTCCATGTATATACAGATAGCGGTGTGGCTATTTCCATGTTTATACAGATAGCTGTGGAGATATTTCCATGTTTATAGAGGTGGCTGTGTAGATATTTACATGTTTATACAGATGGCAGTGTAGATATTTTCATGTTTATATAGATAGTGGTGTAGATATTTCCAGGTTTATACAGATGACTGTGCAGTTATTTCCATATTTATACAGATGGCGGTGAAGATAATTCCATGTTTATAGAGACAGCCATGTAGACATTTCCATGTTTATACAGATAGCGGTGTAGAAATTTCCATGTTTATAGAGATAGCGGTGTAGATATTTCCATATTTATACAGATAGCGGTGTCACTATTTCCATGTTTATACAGATAGAGGTGGAGAGATTTCCATGTTTATACAGATAGTGGTGGAGATATTTCCATGTTTATAGAGATAGCGATGTAGATATTTCCATGTTTATTCAGATAGCTGTGTGGCTATTTCCATGTTTATACAGATAGCTTTGGAGGTATTTCCATGTTTATACAGATGGTGGTGTAGATATTTCCATGTTTATGCAGATGGCGGTGCACGTATTTCAATGTTTATACAGATAGCGGTGTACATATTTCCATATTTATATAGATGACTGTGTAGTTATTTCCATTTTATACAGATGGCGGTGTAGTTATTTCCATGTTTATACAGATAGCGATGGAGATATTTCCATGTTTATACAGATGACTGTGTAGATATTTCCACGTTTATACAGATAGTGGTGGAGATATTTCCATGTTTATAGAGATAGCGGTGTAGATATTTCCATGTTTATACAGATAGCGGTGTAGATATTTCCATTTTTATACAGATTGCGGTGTAGGTATTTCCATGTTTATAGAGATAGCGGTGTATATATTTCCATGTTTATACAGATGGCTGTGTGGATATTTCCATGTGTATACAGATGGCAGTGTAGATATTTCCATGTTTATGCAGAAGAGGTGTAGATATTTCCATGTGTATACAGATGACTGTGTAGATATTTCCATGTTTTTATAGATGGCGGTGTAGATATTTCCATGTTTATACAGATAGCGGTGTGGCTATTTCCATGTTCATACAGATAGCGGTGTAGTTATTTCCATGTTTATAGAGATGGCTGTGTAGATATTTACCTGTTTATACAGATGGCAGTGTAGATATTTTCATATTTATACAAATAGTGGTGTAGATATTTCCAGGTTTATACAGATGACTGTGTAGTTATTTCCATGTTTATACAAATGGCGGTGAAGATATTTCCATGTTTATAGAGACAGCCATGTAGATGTTTCCATGTTTATACAGATATCGGTGTAGATATTTCCATATTTATACAGATTGCGGTGTCACTATTTCCATGTTTATATAGAAAGCGGTGGAGATATTTCCATGTTTATACAGATAGCGTTGGTGATATTTCCATGTTTATAGAGATAGCGGTGTAGATATTTCCATGTTTATACACATAGCGGTGAGTCTATTTCCATGTTTATACAGATAGCGGTGTAGATATTTCCATGTTTATAGAGATGGCTGTGTAGATATTTACGTATTTATACAGATGGCAGTGTAGTTATTTCCATGTTTAGACAGATAATGGTGTAGATATTTCCATGTTTATACAGATTGCGGTGTAGGTATTTCCATGTTTATAGAGATAGCGGTGTAGACATTTCCATGTTTCTACAGATGGCTGTGTGGATATTTCCATGTGTATACAGATGGCAGTGTAGATATTTCCATGTTTATACAGATGGAGGTGTAGATATTTCCATGTTTACAGATTGCGGTGTAGGTATTTCTATGTGTATACAGATGGCAGTATAGATATTTCCAGGTTTATACAGATGGAGGTGTAGATATTTCCAGGTTTATACAGATGACTGTGTAGTTATTTCCATGTTTATACAGATGGCGGTGAAGATATTTCCATGTTTTTAGTGACAGCCATGTAGATATTTCCATGTTTATACAGATAGCGGTGTAGAAATTTCCATTTTTATAGAGATAGCGGTGTAGATATTTCCATATTTATACAGATAGCGGTGTCACTATTTCCATATTTATACAGATAGCGGTGGAGATATTTCCATGTTTATACAGATAGCGGTGGAGATATTTCCATGTTTATAGAGATAGCGGTGTAGGTATTTCCATGTTTATAAAGATAGCTGTGTGGCTATTTCCAAGTTTAAACAGATAGCGTTGGAGATATTTCCATGTTTATAGAGATGGCGGCGTAGATATTTCCATGTTTATGCAGATGGCGGTGTAGGTATTTCCATGTTTATACAGATAGCGGTGGAGGTATTTCCATGATTATACAGATGACTCTGTAGATATTTCCATGTTTATACAGATAGCGGTGGAGATATTTCCATGTTTATAGAGATAGCGGTGTAGATATTTCCAAGTTTATACAGATAGCGGTGTGGCTATTTCCATGTTTATACAGATAGCGGTGTAGATATTTCCATGTTTATAGAGATGGCTGTGTAGATATTTACATATTTATACAGATGGCAGTGTAGATATTTCCATGTTTAGACAGATAATGGTGTAGATATTTCCATGTTTATACAGATTGCGGTGCAGGTATTTCCATGTTTATGGAGATAGCGGTGTAGATATTTCCAAGTTTATAGAGGTGGCTGTGTGGATATTTCCATGTGTATACAGATGGCAGTGAAGATATTTCCATGTTTATACTGATGGAGGTGTAGATATTTCCATGTTTATACAGATGACTGTGTAGATATTTCCATGTTTTTACAGATGGCGGTGTAGATATTTCCATGTTTATACAGATAGCGATGTGGCTATTTCCATGTTCATACAGATAGCGGTGTAGATATTTCCATGTTTATAGAGAGGGCTGTGTAGATATTTACATGATTATACAGATGGCAGTGTAGATATTTTCATGTATATACAGATAGTGGTGTAGATATTTCCAGGTTTATACAGATGATTGTGTAGTTATTTCCATGTTTATACAGATGGCGTTGAAGATATTTCCATGTTTTAGAGACAGCCATGTAGATATTTCCATGCTTATACAGATAGCGGTTTAGACATTTCCATGTTTATAGAGATAGCGGTGTAGATATTTCCATATTTATACAGATAGCGGTGTTACTATTTCCATGTTTATACAGATAGCGGTGGAGATACTTCCATGTTTATACAGATAGCGGTGGTGATATTTCCATGTTTACAGAGATAGCAGTGTATATATTTCCATGTATATACAGATGGCTGTGTGGTTATTTCCATGTTTATACAGATAGCGGTGTAGGTATTTCCATGTTTATAGAGATGGCTCTGTTGATATTTACATATTTATACAGATGGCAGTGTAGATGTTTCCATGTTTAGACAGATAATGGTGTAGATATTTCCATGTTTATACAGATTGCGGTGTAGGTATTTCCATGTGTATACAGATGGCAGTATAGATATTTCCATGTTTATATAGATGGAGGTGTAGATATTTCCATGTTTATGCAGATGACTGTGTACATATTTCCATGTTTTTAGAGATGGCGGTGTAGATATTTCCATGATTATACAGACAGCGGTGTGACTATTTCCATGTTTATACAGATAGCGTTGGAGATATTTCCATGTTTATACAGATAGCGGTGGTGATATTTCCATGTTTATACAGATAGCGGTGGAGATATTTCCATGTTTATAGAGATAGCAGTGTTTATATTTCCATGTTTATACAGATAACTGTGTGGCTATTTCCATGTTTATACAGATAGCGGTGTAGATATTTCCATGTTTATAGAGATGGCTGTGTAGATATTTACATATTTTTACAGATGGCAGTGTAGATATTTCCATGTTTACACAGATAATGGTGTAGATATTTCCATGTTTATACAGATTGCGGTGTAGGCATTTCCATGTTTATACAGATAGCGGTGTAGTTATTTCCAAGTTTATAAAGATGGCTGTGTAGATATGTCCACGTGTATACAGATGGCAGTGTAGATATTTCCATGTTTATACAGATGGAGGTGTAGATATTTCCAGGTTTATACAGATGACTGTGTAGATATTTCCATGTTTTTACAGATGGCGGTGTAGATATTTCCATGTATGTACAGATAGCGGTGTGGCTATTTCCATGTTTATACAGATAGCTGTGGAGATATTTCCATGTTTATAGAGATAGCTGTGGAGATATTTCCATGTTTGTACAGATAGCGGTGGAGATATTTCCATGTTTTTAGAGATAGCAGTGTATATATTTCCATGTTTATACAGATATCTGTGTGGCTATTTCCATGTTTATACAGATAGCGGTGTAGATATTTCCACGTTTATAGAGATGGCTGTGTAGATATTTACATATTTTTACAGATGGCTGTGTAGATATTTCCATGTTTAGACAGATAATGGTGTAGATATTTCCATGTTTATACAGATTGCCGTGTAGGTATTTCCATGTTTATACAGATAGCGGTGTAGATATTTCCATGTTTATATAGATGGCTGTGTAGATATTTCCACGTGTATACAGATGGCAGTGTATATATTTCCATGATTATACAGACAGCGGTGTGGCTATTTCCATGTTTATACAGATAGCGGTGGAGATATTTCCATGTTTATAGAGATACCGGTGTAGATATTTCCATGTTTATACAGATAGCTGTGTGGCTATTTCCATGTTTATACAGATAGCGTTGGAGATATTTCCATGTTTATACAGATAGCGGTGGAGATATTTCCATGTTTATACAGATAGCGGTGGATATATTTCCATGTTTATAGAGATAGCAGTGTTTATATTTCCATGTTTATACAGATATCTGTGTGGCTATTTCCATGTTTATACAGATAGCGGTGTAGATTTTCCATGTTTATAGAGATGGCTGTGTAGATATTTACATATTTTTACAGATGGCAGTGTAGATATTTCCATGTTTGGACAGATAATGGTGTAGATATTTCCATGTTTATAGAGATAGCGGTGTAGGTATTTCCATGTTTATACAGATAGCGGTGTAGTTATTTCCATGTTTATAAAGATGGCTGTGTAGATATTTCCACGTGTATACAGATGGCAGTGTAGATATTTCCATGTTTACACAGATGGAGGTGTAGATATTTCCAGGTTTATACAGATGACTGTGTAGATATTTCCATGTTTTTACAGATGGCGGTGTAGATATTTCCATGTATATACAGATAGCGGTGTGGCTATTTCCATGTTTATACAGATAGCTGTGGAGATATTTCCATGTTTATAGAGGTGGCTGTGTAGATATTTACATGTTTATACAGATGGCAGTGTAGATATTTTCATGTTTATATAGATAGTGGTGTAGATATTTCCAGGTTTATACAGATGACTGTGCAGTTATTTCCATGTTTATACAGATGGCGGTGAAGATAATTCCATGTTTATAGAGACAGCCATGTAGACATTTCCATGTTTATACAGATAGCGGTGTAGAAATTTCCATGTTTGTAGAGATACCGGTGTAGATATTTCCATGTTTATACAGATAGCTGTGTGGCTATTTCCATGTTTATACAGATAGCGTTGGAGATATTTCCATGTTTATACAGATAGCGGTGGTGATATTTCCATGTTTATACAGATAGCGGTGGAGATATTTCCATGTTTATAGAAATAGCAGTGTTTATATTTCCATGTTTATACAGATATCTGTGTGGCTATTTCCATGTTTATACAGATAGCGGTGTAGATATTTCCATGTTTATAGAGATGGCTGTGTAGATATTTACATATTTTTACAGATGGCAGTGTAGATATTTCCATGTTTAGACAGATAATGGTGTAGATATTTCCATGTTTATACAGATTGCTGTGTAGGTATTTCCATGATTATACAGATAGCGGTGTAGTTATTTCCAAGTTTATAAAGATGGCTGTGTAGATATTTCCACGTGTATACAGATGGCAGTGTAGATATTTCCATGTTTATACAGATGGAGGTGTAGATATTTCCAGGTTTATACAGATGACCGTGTAGATATTTCCATGTTTTTACAGATGGCGGTGTAGATATTTCCATGTATGTACAGATAGCGGTGTGGCTATTTCCATGTTTATACAGATAGCTGTGGAGATATTTCCATGTTTATAGAGATAGCTGTGGAGATATTTCCATGTTTGTACAGATAGCGGTGTAGATATTTCCATGTTTATAGAGATGGCTGTGTAGATATTAACATGTTTATACAGATGGCAGTGTAGATATTTTCATGTTTATATAGATAGTGGTGTAGATATTTCCAGGTTTATACAGATGACTGTGCAGTTATTTCCATGTTTATACAGATGGCGGTGAAGATAATTCCATGTTTATAGAGACAGCCATGTAGACATTTCCATGTTTATACAGATAGCGGTGTAGAAATTTCCATGTTTATAGAGATAGCGGTGTAGATATTTCCATATTTATGCAGATAGCGGTGTCACTATTTCCATGTTTATACAGATAGAGGTGGAGATATTTCCATGTTTATACAGATAGCGGTGGAGATATTTCCATGTTTATAGAGATAGCTATGTAGATATTTCCATGTTTATTCAGATAGCTGTGTGGCTATTTCCATGTTTATACAGATAGCTTTGGAGATATTTCCATGTTTATACAGATGGCGGTGTAGATATTTCCATGTTTATGCAGATGGCGGTGCAGATATTTCCATGTTTATACAGATAGCGGTGTACATATTTCCATATTTATATAGATGACTATGTAGTTATTTCCATTTTATACAGATGGCGGTGTAGTTATTTCCATGTTTATACAGATAGCGATGGAGATATTTCCATGTTTATACAGATGACTATGTAGATATTTCCACGTTTATACAGATAGTGGTGGAGATATTTCCATGTTTATAGAGATAGCGGTGTAGATATTTCCATGTTTATACAGATAGCGGTGTAGATATTTCCATGTTTATAGAGATTGCTGTGTATATATTTACATATTTATACAGATGGCAGTGTAGATATTTCCATGTTTAGACAGACAATGGTGAAGATATTTCCATGTTTATAAAGATTGCGGTGTAGGTATTTCCATGTTTATAGAGATAGCGGTGTAGATATTTCCATGTTTATACAGATGGCTGTGTAGATATTTCCATGTGTATACAGATGGCAGTATAGATATTTCCATGTTTATAAAGATGGAGGTGTAGATATTTCCATGTTTACACAGATGACTGTGTAGGTATTTCCATGTTTATACAGATGGCGGTGTAGACATTTCCATGTTTATACAGATAGCGGTGTGGCTATTTCCATGTTTATACAGATAGCGGTGCAGATATTTTCAGGTTTATAGAGATGGCTGTATAGATATTTACATGTTTATACAGATGGCAGTGTAGTTATTTCCATGTTTATACAGATAGTGGTGTAGATATTTCCAGGTTTATACAGATGACTGTGTAGTTATTTCCATGTTTATACAGATGGCGGTGAAGATATTTGCATGTTTATAGAGACAGCCATGTAGATATTTCCATGTTTACACAGATAGCGGTGTAGACATTTCCATGTTTATAGAGATAGCGGTGTAGATATTTCCATATTTATACAGATAGCGGTGTCACTATTTCCATGTTTATACAGATAGCGGTGGAGATATTTCCATGCTTATACAGATAGCGGTGGAGATATTTCCATGTTTATAGAGATAGCGGTGTAGATATTTCCATGTTTATACAGATAGCTGTGTGGCTATTTCTATGTTTATACAGATAGCGTTGGAGATATTTCCATGTTTATACAGATAGCGGTGGAGACATTTCCATGTTTATACAGATAGCGGTGGAGATATTTCCATGTTTATAGAGATAGCATTGTATATATTTCCATGTTTATACAGATAGCAGTGTGGCTATTTCCATGTTTAGACAGATAATGGTGTAGATATTTACATGTTTATACAGATTGCAGTGTAGGTACTTCCATATTTATAGAGATAGCGGTGTAGATATTTCCATGTTTATACAGATGGCTGTGTAGATATTTCCATGTGTATACAGAAGGAAGTATACATATTTCCATGTTTATACAAATGGAGGTGTAGATATTTCCATGTTTATACAGATGACTGTGTAGCTATTTCCATGTTTTTACAGATGGCGGTGTAGGTATTTCCATGTTTATTCAGATAGCGGGGTGGCTATTTCCATGTTTATACAGATAGCGGTGTAGATATTTCCATGTTTTTATAGATGGCGGTGTAGATATTTACATGTTTATACAGATGGCAGTGTAGATATTTTCATGTTTCCACAGATAGTGGTGTAGATATTTCCAGGTTTATACAGATGACTGTGTAGATATTTCCATGTTTATACAGATGGCGGTGAAGATATTTCCATGTTTATAGAGACAGTCATGTACATATTTCCATGTTTATACAGATAGCGGTGTAGACATTTCCATGTTTATAGAGATAGCGGTGTAGATATTTCCATACTTATACAGATAACGGTTTCACTATTTTCATGTTTATACAGATAGCGGTGGAGATATTTCCATGTTTATAAAGATAGCGGTGGAGATATTTCCATGTTTATACAGATAGCGATTGAGATATTTCCATGTTTATAGAGATAGCGGTGTAGACATTTCCATGTTTATACAGAGAGCTGTGTGGCTATTTCCATGTTTATACAGATAGCGTTGGAGATATTTCCATGTTTATACAGATAGCGGTGGAGATATTTCCATGTTTATAGTGATAGCAGTGTATATATTTCCATGTTTATACAGATAGCTGTGTGGCTACTTCCATTTTTATACAGATAGCAGTGTAGATATTTCCATGTTTATAGAGATGGCTATGTAGATATTTACATATTTATACAGATGGCAGTGTAGATATTTCCATGTTTAGACACATAATGGTGTAGATATTTCCTTGTTTATACAGATTGCGGTGTAGCTATTTCGATGTTTATAGAGATAGCGGTGTAGATATTTCCATGTTTATACAGATGGCTGTGTAGATATTTCCATGTGTATACAGATGGCAGTATAGGTATTTCCATGTTTATACAGATGGAGGTGTAGATATTTCCATGTTTATACAGATGACTGTGTAGATATTTCCATGTTTTTACAGATTGCGGTGTAGGTATTTCCACGTTTATTCAGATAGCGGGGTGGCTATTTCCATGTTTATACAGATAGCGGTGTAGATATTTCCATGTTTATATAGATGGCTGTGTAGATATTTACATGTTTATACAGATGGCAGTGTAGACATTTTCATGTTTATACAGATAGTGGTGTAGTTATTTCCAGGTTTATACAGATGACTGTGTAGATATTTCCATGTTTATACAGATGGCGGTAAAGATATTTCCATGTTTATAGAGATAGCGGTGTAGATATTTCCATACTAATACAGATAGCGGTGTCACTATTTCCATGTTTATACAGATAGCGGTGGAGATATTTTCATGTATATACAGATAGCGGTGGAGATATTTCCATGTTTATAGAGATAGCGGTGTAGATATTTCCATGTTTATACAGATAGCGTTGGAGATATTTCCATGTTTATACAGATGGCGGTGTAGATATTTCCATGTTTATGCAGATGGCGGTGCAGATATTTCCATGTTTATACAGATAGCGGTGTACATATTTCCATATATATACAGATGACTGAGTAGTTATTTCCATTTTTATACTGATGGCGGTGTAGATATTTCCATGTTTATACAGATAGCGGTGGAGATATTTCCATGTTTATACAGATGACTGTGTAGATATTTTCATATTTTTACACATAGCGGTGTAGATATTTCCATGTTTATACAGACAGCGGTGTGGCTATTTCCGTGTTTATACAGATAGCAGTGTAGATATTTCCATGTTTATAGAGATGGCTGTGTAGATATTTCCATGTTTATACAGATGGCAGTGTAGCTATTTCCATGTTTGTACAGACAGTGGTGTAGATATTTCCATATTTATAGAGATGACTGTGTAGCTATTTCCATGTTTATGCAGATGGCGTTCTAGATAATTCCATGTTTATAGAGATAGCGGTGTGGCTATCTCCATGTTTATACAGATAGCGGTTTAGATATTTCCAAGTTTATAGACATGGCTGTGTAGATATTTACATGTTTATACAGATGGCAGTGTAGATTTTTCCATGTTTATACAGATAGTGGTGTAGATATTTCCAGGTTTATACAGATGACTGTGTCGGTATTTCCATGTTTATAAAGATTGCGGTGTAGATATTTCCATGTTTATAGAGACAGCCATGTAGATATTTCCATGTTTATACAGATAGCGGTGTAGACATTTCCATGTTTATAGAGATAGCGGTGTAGATATTTCCTTATTTAGACAGATGGCGGTGTCCCTATTTCCATGTTTATACAGATAGCGGTGGATATATTTCCATGTTTATACAGATAGCGGTGGAGATATTTCCATGTTTAGAGATAGCGGTGTAGATATTTCCATGTTTATACAGATAGCTTTGTGGCTATTTCCATGTTTATACAGATAGCATTGGAGATATTTCCATGTTTATACAGATGGCAGTGTAGATATTTCCATGTTTATGCAGATGGCGGTGCAGATATTTCCATGTTTATAGAGAGAGCGGAGTAGATATTTCCATGTTTATGAAGAAAGCGGTGGAAATATTTCCATGTTTATACAGATAGCGGTGGAGATATTTCCATGTTTATAGAGATAGCGGTGTAGACTTTTCCACGTTTATACAGATAGCTGTGTGGCTATTTCCATGTTTATACAGATGGCTGTGAAGATATTTCCATGTTTATATAGACAGCCATGTAGATATTTCCATGTTTATAGAGATAGCGGTGTAGACCTTTCCATGTTTATAGAGATAGCGGTGTAGATATTTCCACATTTATACAGATAGCGGTGTCACTATTTCCATGTTTATAAAGATAGCGGTGGAGATATTTCCATGTTTATACAGATAGCGGTGTAGATATTTCCATGTTTATACAGATAGCGGTGGAGATATTTCCAGGTTTATAGAGACAGCGGTGTAGATATTTGCTTGTTTATACAGATAGCTGTGTGGCTATTTCCATGTTTATACAGATAGCGGTATAGATATTTCCATGTTTATAGAGATGGCTGTGTAGATATTTACATATTTATACAGATGGCAGTGTAGATATTTCCATGTTTAGACAGATAATGGTGTAGATATTTCCATGTTTACACAGATGGCGGTGTAGATATTTCCATGTGTATACAGACGGAAGTATACATATTTCCATGTTTATACAAATGGAGGTGTAGATATTTCCATGTTTATACAGATGACTGTGTAGCTATTTCCATGTTTTTACAGATGGCGGTGTAGGTATTTCCATGTTTATTCAGATAGCGGGGTGGCTATTTCCATGTTTATACAGATAGCGGTGTAGATATTTCCATGTTTTTATAGATGGCGGTGTAGATATTTACATGTTTATACAGATGGCAGTGTAGATATTTTCATGTTTCCACAGATAGTGGTGTAGATATTTCCAGGTTTATACAGATGACTGTGTAGATATTTCCATGTTTATACAGATGGCGGTGAAGATATTTCCATGTTTATAGAGACAGTCATGTACATATTTCCATGTTTATACAGATAGCGGTGTAGACATTTCCATGTTTATAGAGATAGCGGTGTAGATATTTCCATACTTATACAGATAACGGTTTCACTATTTTCATGTTTATACAGATAGCGGTGGAGATATTTCCATGTTTATAAAGATAGCGGTGGAGATATTTCCATGTTTATACAGATAGCGATTGAGATATTTCCATGTTTATAGAGATAGCGGTGTAGACATTTCCATGTTTATACAGAGAGCTGTGTGGCTATTTCCATGTTTATACAGATAGCGTTGGAGATATTTCCATGTTTATACAGATAGCGGTGGAGATATTTCCATGTTTATAGTGATAGCAGTGTATATATTTCCATGTTTATACAGATAGCTGTGTGGCTACTTCCATTTTTATACAGATAGCAGTGTAGATATTTCCATGTTTATAGAGATGGCTATGTAGATATTTACATATTTATACAGATGGCAGTGTAGATATTTCCATGTTTAGACACATAATGGTGTAGATATTTCCTTGTTTATACAGATTGCGGTGTAGCTATTTCGATGTTTATAGAGATAGCGGTGTAGATATTTCCATGTTTATACAGATGGCTGTGTAGATATTTCCATGTGTATACAGATGGCAGTATAGGTATTTCCATGTTTATACAGATGGAGGTGTAGATATTTCCATGTTTATACAGATGACTGTGTAGATATTTCCATGTTTTTACAGATTGCGGTGTAGGTATTTCCACGTTTATTCAGATAGCGGGGTGGCTATTTCCATGTTTATACAGATAGCGGTGTAGATATTTCCATGTTTATATAGATGGCTGTGTAGATATTTACATGTTTATACAGATGGCAGTGTAGACATTTTCATGTTTATACAGATAGTGGTGTAGTTATTTCCAGGTTTATACAGATGACTGTGTAGATATTTCCATGTTTATACAGATGGCGGTAAAGATATTTCCATGTTTATAGAGATAGCGGTGTAGATATTTCCATACTTATACAGATAGCGGTGTCACTATTTCCATGTTTATACAGATAGCGGTGGAGATATTTTCATGTATATACAGATAGCGGTGGAGATATTTCCATGTTTATAGAGATAGCGGTGTAGATATTTCCATGTTTATACAGATAGCGTTGGAGATATTTCCATGTTTATACAGATGGCGGTGTAGATATTTCCATGTTTATGTAGATGGCGGTGCAGATATTTCCATGTTTATACAGATAGCGGTGTACATATTTCCATATATATACAGATGACTGAGTAGTTATTTCCATTTTTATACTGATGGCGGTGTAGATATTTCCATGTTTATACAGATAGCGGTGGAGATATTTCCATGTTTATACAGATGACTGTGTAGATATTTTCATATTTTTACACATAGCGGTGTAGATATTTCCATGTTTATACAGACAGCGGTGTGGCTATTTCCGTGTTTATACAGATAGCAGTGTAGATATTTCCATGTTTATAGAGATGGCTGTGTAGATATTTCCATGTTTATACAGATGGCAGTGTAGCTATTTCCATGTTTGTACAGACAGTGGTGTAGATATTTCCATATTTATAGAGATGACTGTGTAGCTATTTCCATGTTTATGCAGATGGCGGTCTAGATAATTCCATGTTTATAGAGATAGCGGTGTGGCTATCTCCATGTTTATACAGATAGCGGTTTAGATATTTCCAAGTTTATAGACATGGCTGTGTAGATATTTCCAAGTTTATACAGATAGCGGTGTAGATATTTCCATGTTCATACAGATGGCTTTGTAGGTATTTCCATGTGTATACAGATGGCAGTGTAGATATTTCCATGTTTATGCAGATGGAGGTGTAGATATTTCCATGTTTACAGAGATATCCATGTAGATATTTCCATGTTTATACAGATAGCGGTGTAGACATTTCCATGCTTATAGAGATAGCGGTGTAGATATTTCCATGTTTATACAGATAGCGGTGTAGATATTTCCATGTTTATACAGATAGCGGTGTAGATATTTCCATGTTTATACAGATAGAAGTATAGATATCTCCATGGTTATACAGTTTACCGTGTAGATATTTCCATGTTAATACAGATGGCGGTGTAGATATTTCCATGTTTATAGAGATAGCGACGTAGATATTTCCACGTTTATACGGATAGCTGTGTAGATATTTCCATATTAATAGAGATAGTAATGTAGATATTTCCATATTGATGCAGATAGTCGTGTAGATATTTCCATGTTAATACAGATGGCGGTGTAGATATTTCCATGTTTATACAGATAGCGGTGTGGCTATTTCCATGTTTATACAGATGGCAGTGTAGAGATTTCCATGTTTATACAGACAGCGATGTAGTTATTTCCATGTTTATACAGACAGCGGTGTAGTTATTTCCATGTATTTAGAGATAGTGGTGTAGATATTTCCATGTATATACTGATGGCTGTGTAGATATTTACATGTGTATACAGATGGCAGTGTAGATATTTCCAAGTTTATACAGATGGCTGTGTAGATATTTCCATGTGAATACAGATGACAATGTAGATATTTCCATGTTTATGCAGATGGTGGTGTAGATATTTCCATGTTTATACAGATGACTTTGTAGAGATTTCCATGGTTTTAAAGATGGCGGTGTAGATATTTCAATGTTAATAGAGATAGCGGTGTAGATATTTCCATGTTTATAAAGATGGCGGTGTAGATATTTTCTTGTTTATGTAGATGGCGGTGTAGATATTTCCATGTTTATAGAAATGGCGGTTTATGTACTTTCTTGTTTATGGAGATAGTGGTGAAGATATTTCCATGTTTATAGAGATAGCGGTGTAGGTATTTCCATGTTTATAGAGATAGCGGTGTAAATATTTCCATGTTTATACTAATAGCGGTGCAGATATTTCCATGTTTATACAAATAGTGATGTAGATATTTCCATGTTTATATAGATGACAGTGAAGGTATTTAAATGTTTAAAAAGATGGTGGTGTAGATATTTCCATGTTAATAGACATAGCCATGTAGATATTTCCATGTTACAGATAGCGGTGTAGTCATTTCCAAGTTTATAGATATAGCGGTCTAGATATATCCATATTTTTACAGATTGCCTTGTAGATATTTCCAAGCTTATAAAAATAGCGGTGTAGATATTTCCTTGTTTATAGAGATAGCTGAGTAGATATTTCCATATTTATACAGATAGCGGTGTTGATATTTCCATGTTTATACAGAACGCGGTGTAGATATTTCCATGTTTATGCAGACAGAAGTGTAGCTATTTCCATGTTAATTCAGATGACTGTGTATATATTTCCCTGTTTATACAGATGGCGGTGCAGATATTTCCATGTTTATAGAGATAGCGGTGTAGGTATTTCCATGTTAATACAGATAGCTGTGTAGACATTTCCATATTTATAGAGATAGCGTTGTAGATATTTCCATATTTATACAGATAGCCGTGTAGATATTTCCATGTTTATTCAGATGGCAGTGTAGGTATTTCCATGTTTATAGAGGTAGCGGTGTACATATTTCCATGTTTACACGGATGCCTGTGGAGATATTTCCATGTGTATACAGATGGCAGTGTAGATATTTCAATGTTTGTACAGATGGAGGTGTAGATATTTCCATGTTTATACAGATGACTGTGTAGATATTTCCATGTTTTTCAGATGGCGGTGTAGATATTTCCATGTTTATGCAGATAGTGGTGTAGATATTTCCATGTTTATACAGATGGCTGTGTAGGTATTTCCATGTGTATACAGATGCCAGTGCAGATATTTCCATGTTTATACAGATGGAGGTGTTGTTATTTCCATGTGTATACAGATAGCAGTGTAGATATTTCCATTTTTATATAGAAAGCCGTGTGGCTATTTCCATGTTTATACAGATAGCGATGTAGATATTTCCATGTTTATAGAGATGGCTGTGTAGATATTTCCTTGTTTATACAGATGGCAGTGTAGATATTTACATGTTCATACAGATAGTGGAGTAGGTTTTCCATGTTTATAGAGATGACTGTGTAGGTATTTCCATGTTTATTCAGATGGCGGTGTAGATATTTCCATGTTTATAGAGATAGCCAAGTAGCTATTTTCATGTTTATACAGATACCAGGGTAGATATTTCCATGTTTATAGATACAGCGGTGTAGATATTTCCCTATATTTTCAGATAGCGGTGGAGATATTTCCATGTTTATGCAGATAGCGGTGTAAATATTTCCATGTTTATACAGTTAGCGGTGTAGATATTTCCATGTTTATACAGATGACTGTGTATATATTTCCATGTTTATACAGATTGTGGTGTAGGTATTTCCGTGTTTATAGAGATAGCGGTGTAGATATTTCCATGTTTATACAGATAGCGGTGTAGACATTTCCATGTTTACACAGATAGCGGTGGAGATATTTCCATGTTTATACAGATAGCAGTGGAGGTATTTCCATGTTTATACAGATTGTGGTGTAGGTATTTCCATGTTTATAGAGATAGCGGTGTAGATATTTCCCTGTTTATAAAGATAATGGTGTAGATATTTCCATGTTTACAGAGATTGAGTTGTAGATATTTCCATATTTGCACAGATTGCGGTGTACATATTTCCATCTTCACACAGATACCGGTGTACATATTTCCATGTTTACACTGACAGCTGTGTAGATATTTCCATGTTTGCAAAGATAGTGTTGTAGATATTTCCAGGTTTATACAGATTTCGTTGTAGATATTTCCATGTTTATAAAGATAGCTGTGTAGATTTTTCCATGTTTATTCAGATAGCGGTGGCGATATTTCCATGTTTATACAGATAGCGCTGTAGATATTTCCATGTTTATACAGATAGCGGTGTAGATATTTCCATGTTTATACAGATAGCGTTGTAGATATTTCCATGTTTACACAGATAGCGGTGGAGATATTTCCATGTTTATACAGATAGCAGTGGAGGTATTTCCATGTTTATACAGATGGCAATGTAGATATTTCCAAGTTTTTGCAGATATCGGAATAGATATTTCCATGTTTATGCTGATAGCGGTGCGGCTATTTCCATGTTTATAGAGATGGCAGTGTAGATATTTCCATGTGTATACAGATGGAGGTGTAGATATTTCCATGTTTATACAGATGACTGTGTAGATATTTCCATGTTTATACAGATAGCGGTGTGGCAATTTCCATGTTTATAGAGACAACGGTGTAGATATTTCCATGGTTATACAAATAGCTGTGTAGATATTTCCATGTGTATACAGATGGCTGTGTAGGTATTTCCATGTTTAAACCGATGGAGTTGTAGACATTTCCATGTTTATAAGGATGAGTGTGTAGATAATTCCATGTTTTAACAGAAGGTAGTGTAGATATTTCCATGTTTATACAGATAGATGTGTGCCTATTTCCATGTTTATACAGACAGCGATGTAGATATTTCCATGTTTATAGAGATGGCAGTGTAGATATTTCCAGGTTTATACAGATGGCAGAGTGGATATTTCCATGTTTATACAGATGACTGTGTAGGTATTTCCATGTTTATGCAGATGGCAGTGTGGATATTTCCATGTTTATACAGATGACTGTGTAGGTATTTCTATGTTTATACAGATGGCGGTGTCGATATTTCCATGTTTATAGAGATAGCCATGTAGATATTTCCATGTTTATACAGATGACTGTGTAGGTATTTCTATGTTTATACAGATGGCTGTGAAGACATTTCCCTGTTTATAGACATAGCGGTGTAGATATTTCCATATTTATATAGATAGCAGTGTAGATATTTCCATGTTTATACAGATAGCGGTGTAGATATTTCCATGTTTATACAGATAGCGGTGTAGATATTTCCATGTTTATGCAGATAGCGGTGTAGATATTTCCATGTTTATACAGATAGCGTTGTACGTATTTCCATGTTATAGACATAGCAGTGTAGATATTTCCATGTTTATAGAGACCGCTGTGTAGATATTTCCATGTAAATACAGATGGCAGTGTAGATATTTCCATATTTATACAAACGAATGTGCAGATATTTCTATGTTTACACAGATGACTGTGTAGATATTTCCATGTTTTTACAGATGGTGGTGTAAATATTTCCATGTTTATACAGATACCTGTGTGGCTATTTCCATGTTTATATAGATAGCAATGTAGATATTTCCATGTTTATGGAGATGACTGTGTAGATATTTCCATGTTTATAAAGATGGCGGTGTAGATATTTCCATGTGTATAGAGATAGCCATGTAGATATTTCCATGTTTATACCGATAGCGGTGTATACATTTCCATGTTTATAGAGATAGCGGTGTAGATATTTCCATATTTATACAGATAGCGGTGTAGAAATTTCCATGTTTATGCAGATAGCGGTGTAGATATTTCCATGTTTATACAGATATAAGTGTATTTATTTCCATGTTTATAGAGATGACTGTGTACATATTTCCATGTTTATACAGATGGCGGTGTAGATATTTCCATGTTTATAGACATAGCGTTGTGGATATTTCCATGCTTATACAGATAGATGTGTAGATATTTCCATGTTTATAGAGAGAGCGGATTAGATATTTCCATATTTATACAGATAGCCGTGTAGATGTTTCCATGTTTATTCTGATAGCGGTGTAGATATTTCCATTTTTATACAGATAGCGGTGTGGCTATTTCCATGTTTATACAGATGACAGTGTAGATATTTCCATGTTTATACAGATAGCGATGTAAATATTTGCATGTTTATACAGATAACGGAGTAGATACTTCCATGTTTATACAGATAGCGCTGTAGGTAATTCCATATTAATACAGATAGCGGTGGAGATACTTCCAGGTTTATACAGATAGAGGTGGAGATATTTCCATGTTTATACAGATGGAGGTGTAGATATTTCCATGTTTATACAGATGACTGTGTACATATTTCCATGTTTTTACAGATAGCGGTGGAGATATTTCCAGGTTTATACAGATGACAGAGTAGGTATTTCCATGTTTATACAGATGGCGGTGTTGATATTTCCATGTTTATAGAGATAGCCATGTAGATATTTCCATGTTTATACAGATAGCAGTGTAGACATTTCCATGTTTATAGAGAAAGCGGTGTAGATATTTCCATATTTATACAGATAGTGGGGTCACTATTTCCATGTTTATACAGATAGCGGTGTAGATATTTCCATGTTTATACAGATAGCGGTGCAGATATTTCCATGTTTATACATAGAGCGGTGGAGATATTTCCATGTTTATAGAGATAGCGATGTAGATATTTCCATGTTTATACAGATAGCTTTGTGGTTATTTCCATGTTTATACAGATAGCGGTGTAGATATTTCCATGTTTATAGAGATGTCTGTGTAGATATTTACATATTTATACAGACGGCAGTGTAGATATTTCCATGTTTAGAGAGATAATGGTGTAGATATTTCCATGTTTATACAGATGGCAGTGAAGGTATTTCCATGTTTATAGAGACAGCCATGTAGATATATCCATGTTTATACAGATAGCGGTGTAGACATTTCCATGTTTATAGACATAGCCGTGTAGATATTTCCATATCTATACAGATAGCGGTTTAGATATTTCCATGTTTATACAGATAGCGGTGAAGATATTTCCATGTTTATAAAGATAGCGTGGTAGATATTTCCATGTTTATACAGATAGCTGTGTAGATATTTCCATGTTTACACAGATAGTGTTGTAGATATTTCCATGTTTACAGAGATAACGGTATAGATATTTCCATGTTTATAATGATAGCCGTGTAGATATTTCCATGTTTATAGAGATAGCTGTGGAGATATTTCCATGTATATACTGAGAGCGATGAAGACATTTCCATCTTTACACAGATAGTGGTGTAGATATTTCCCTGTTTATACAGATTTCAGTGTAGATATTTCCATGTTTATACAGATAGGGTTGTAGATATTTCCATGTTTATACAGATGGCGGTGTAGACATTTCCAGGGTTATAGAGATAGCTGTGTGGCTATTTCCATGTTTACACAGATCGCGTTGTAGATATTTCCATGTTTATACAGATAGCGGTGGAGATATTTCCATGTTTATAGAGATAGCGGTGGAGATATTTCCATGTTTATACAGATAGCGGAGTAGATATTTCCATGTTTATACAGATAGCGGGGAGATATTTCCATGTTTACACAGATAGCGTTGGAGATATTTCCATGTTTACACAGATAGCGGTGGAGATATTTCCATGTTTATACAGATAGCGGTGTGGCTATTTCCATGTTCATAGAGATGGCTGTGTAGATATTTCCATGTTTATACAGATGGCAGTGTAGATATTTCCATGTTTGTACATACAGTGGTGTAGATATTTCCATGTTTATACTGAAAGCGGTGTAGACATTTCCATGTTTATAGAGATAGCGGTGTAGATATTTCCATATTTATACAGATAGCGGTGTCACTATTTCCATGTTTATACAGATAGCGGTGGAGATATTTCCATGTTTATGCAGATAGCGGTGGAGATATTTCCATGTTTATACAGATAGCGGAGTAGATATTTCCATGTTTATACAGATAGCGGGGTAGATATTTCCATGTTTTTACAGATCGTGGTTTAGTTATTTCCATGTTTATACAGACAGTGGTGAAGATATTTCCATGTTTATACAGATAGCGGTGTAGATATTTCCAAGTTTACAGGGATATCGGTGTATATATTTCCATATTTGCACAGACTGCGGTGTAGATATTCCCATCTTTACACAGATAGCGGTGTACATATTTCCATGTTTACACAGATTGCTGTGTAGATATTTCCGAGTTTACACAGATAGCGTTGTAGATATTTCCATGTTTATACAGATAGCGGTGAAGATATTTCCACGTTTATAAAGATAGCGTGGTAGATATTTCCATGTTTATACAGATAGCTGTGTAGATATTTCCATGTTTACACAGATAGTGTTGTAGATATTTCCATGTTTACAGAGATAACGGTATAGATATTTCCATGTTTATAATGATAGCCGTGTAGATATTTCCATGTTTATAGAGATAGCTGTGGAGATATTTCCATGTATATACTGAGAGCGATGAAGATATTTCCATGTTTATACAGATAGTGGTGTAGGTATTTCCCTGTTTATACAGATTTCGGTGTAGATATTTCCATGTTTATACAGATATGGTTGTAGATATTTCCATGTTTATACAGATGGCTGTGTAGGGATTTCCATGTTTTTGCAGATGGCATTGTAGATATTTCCATGTTTATACATATAACGATGTGGCTACTTCCACGTTCATAAAGATAGCAGTGTATATATTTCCATGTTTATAGAGATGGCTTTGTAGATGTTTCCATGTTTATACAGATGACCATGTTGATATTTCCATGTTTATACAGATGGCATTGTAGATATTTCCATGTTTATGCACATGGCGGTGCAGATATTTCCATGTTTATACAGATAGCGGTGTACATATTTCCATATTTACACAGATGACTGTGTAGTAATTTCCATTTTTATACAGATGGCGGTGTAGATATTTCCATGTTTACACATTGCCAAGGAGATATTTCCATGTTTATACAGATGACTGTGTAGATATTTTCATATTTTTACACATGTCGGTGTAGATATTTCCATGTTTATACAGATAGCGGTGTGGCTATTTCCATGTTTATAGAGATGGCTGTGTAGATATTTCCATGTGTGTACAGATGGAAGTGTGGATATTTCCATGTTTATACAGAAGGAGGTGTAGATATTTCCATGTTTATACAGATGACTGTGTAGTTATTTCCATGTTTTTACAGATGGCGTTTTAGATATTTCCATGTTTATACAGATAGCGGTGTGGCTATTTCCATGTTTATACAGATAGCGGTGTAGGTATTTCCATGTTTATACAGATAGCGGTGTGGCTATTTCCATGTTTATAGAGATGGCTGTGTAGATATTTACATGTTTATACAGATGGCAGTGTAGATATTTTCATGTTTATACAGATAGTGGTGTAGATATTTCCAGGTTTATACATATAACTGTGTAGTTATTTCCATTATTATACAGATGTCGGTGAAGACATTTCCATGTTTAGTGAGATATCCATGTAGATATTTCCATGTTTATACAGATGGCGGTGTAGACATTTCCATGTTTATAGAGATAGCGGTGTAGATATTTCCATATTTATACAGATAGTGGTGTCACTATTTCCATCTTTATACAGATAGCGGTGGAGATATTTCCAGGTTTATACAGATAGCGGTGGAGATATTTCCATGTTTATACAGATAGCTGTGTGGCTATTTCCATGTTTATACAGATAGCGTTGGAGATATTTCCATGTTTATACAGATGGCGGTGTAGATATTTCCATGTTTATGCAGATGGCGTTTCAGATATTTCCATGTTTATACTGATAGCGGTGTACATATTTGCTTATTTATACAGATGACTCTGTAGTTATTTCCATTTTTATACAGATGGCGGTGTAGATATTTCCATGTTTATGCAGATAGAGGTGGACATATTTCCATGTTTATACAGATGACTGTGTAGATATTTTCATATTTTTACACATGTCAGTGTAGATATTTCCATGTTTATACAGATAGCGGTGTGGCTATTTCCATGTTTATACAGATAGCAGTGTAGGTATTTCCATGTTTATAGAGATGGCTGTGTAGATATTTCCATGTTTATAGAGATGGCAGTGTAGATATTTCCATGTTTATACAGATGACTGTGTAGTTATTTCCATACTTATACAGATGGCGGTGTAGACATTTCCATGTTTATACAGATAGCGGTGTGGCTATTTCCATGTTTATACAGATAGCGTTGTAGATATTTCCATGTTTATAGAGATGGCTGTGTAGATATTTACATGTTTATACAGATGGCAGTGTAGTTATTTCCATGTTTATACAGATAGTTGTGTAGATATTTCCAGGTTTATACAGATGACTGTGTAGGTATTACCATGCTTATACTGATGGCGGTGTAGATATTTCCATGTATATAGAGACAGCCATGTAGATATTTCCATGATTATACACATAGCGGTGTAGACATTTCCATGTTTATGGAGATAGCGGTGTAGATCTTTCCATATTTATACAGATAGCGGTGTCACTATTTCCATGTTTAAAGAGATAGCGGTGTAGATATTTCCATGTTTATACAGATAGCGGTGGAGATATTTCCATGTTTATACAGATAGCTGTGGAGATTTTTCCATGTTTATAGAGATAGCGGTGTAGATATTACCATGTTTATTCAGATAGCGGTGTGGCTATTTCCATGTTTATAGAGATAGCGGTGTAGATATTTCCATGTTTATACAGATTGTTGTGTGACTATTTACATATTTATACAAATGGCTGTGTAGATATTTCCATGTTTAGACAGATAATGGTGTAGATATTTCCATGTTTATACAGATAGCGGTGTGGCTATTTCCATGTTTATACAGATAGCGGTGTAGATATTTCCATGTTTATAGAGATGGCTGTGAAGATATTTACATGTTTATACAGATGGCAGTGTAGATATTTTTATGTTTATACAGATAGTGGTGTAGATATTTCCAGGTTTATACAGATGACTGTGTAGTTGTTTCCATCTTTATACAGATGGTGGTGAAGATATTTAAACGGTTATAGAGACAGCCATGTAGATATTTCCATGTTTACACAGATAGCGGTGTAGACATTTCCATGTTTATAGAGATAGCGGTGTAGATATTTCCATCTTTATACAGATAGCGGTGTCATTATTTCCATGTTTATATAGATAGCTGTGTGGCTATTTCCATGTTTATACAGATAGCGGTGTAGATATTTCCATGTTTATAGAGATGGCTGTGTAGATATTTACATATTTATACAGATGGCAGTGTAGATATTTCCATGTTTAGACAGATAATGGTGTAGATATTTCCATGTTTATACAGATTGCGGTGTAGGTATTTCCATGTTTATAGAGATAGCGGTGTAGATATTTCCATGTTTATACACATAGCTGTGTGGCTATTTCCATGTTTCTACAGATAGCGTTGGAGATATTTCCATGTTTATACAGATAGCGGTGGAGATATTTCCATGTTTATACAGATAGCGGTGGAGATATTTCCATGTTTATAGAGATAGCAGTGTATATATTTCCATGTCTATACAGATATCTGTGTGGCTATTTCCATGTTTACAGATAACGGTGTAGATATTTGCATGTTTATAGAGATGGTTGTGTAGATATTTTCATATTTATACAGATGTCAGTGTAGATATTTCCATGTTTAGACAGATAATGGTGTAGATATTTCCATGTTTATACAGATGTCTGTGTAGTTGTTTCCATTTTTATACAGATGGCGGTGTAGATATTTCCACGTTTATACAGATAGCGGTGGAGGTATTTCCATGTTTATACAGATGACTGTGTAGATATTTTCATATTTTTACACATGTCGGTGTAGACATTTCCATGTTTATAAAGATAGCGGTATGGATATTTCCATGTTTATACCGTTAGCGGTGCAGATATTTCCATGTTTATAGAGATAGCTGTGTAGATATTTACATGTTTATACAGATGGCAGTGTAGTTATTTCCATGTTTATACAGATAGTGGTGTAGATATTTCCAGGTTTATACAGATGACTGTGTAGTTATTTCCATGTTTATACAGACGGCTGTGAAGATATTTCCATGTTTATAGAGACAGCCGTGTAGATATTTCCATGTTTATACAGATAGCAGTGTAGACATTTCCATGTTTATAGAGATAGCAGTGTAGATATTTCCATATTTATACAGATAGCGTTGTCACTATTTCCATGTTTATACAGATAGCGGTGGAGATATTTCCATGTTTATACAGATAGCGGTGGAGATATTTCCATGTTTATAGAGATAGCGGTGTAGATATTTCCATATTTATACAGATAGCTGTGTGGCTATTTCCGTGTTTATACAGATAGCGTTGTAGGTATTTCCATGTTTATACAGATGGCAGTGTAGATATTTCCATGTTTATGCAGATGGCGGCGCAGATACTTCCATGTTGATACAGATGACTGTGTAGATATTTTCATATTTTTACACATGTCGGTGTAGATATTTCCATGTTTATACATATAGCGGTGTGGCTATTTCCATGTTTATACAGATAGCAGTGTAGATATTTCCATGTTTATAGAGGTGGCTGTGTAGATATTTCCATGTTTATACAGATGGCAGTGTAGGTATTTCCATGTTTGTACAGACAGTGGTGTAGATATTTCCATATTTATACACATGACTGTAGTTATTTCCATTTTTATACAGATAGCGGTGTAGATATTTCCATGTTTATACAGAGAGCGGTGGAGTCATTTCCATGTTTATACAGATAGCGGTGTAGATATTTCCATGTTTATAGAGATAGCGGTGTAGATATTTCCATGTTTATACAGATAGCGCTGTGGCTATTTCCATGTTTATACAGATAGCGGTGTAGATATTTCCATGTTTATAGAGATGGCTGTGTAGACATTTACATATTTATACAGATGGCAGTGTAGATATTTCCATGTTTATACAGAAAGCGGTGGAGATATTTCCATGTTTATACAGATAGCGGTGGAGATATTTCCATGTTTATAGAGATAGCGGTGTAGATATTTCCATGTTTATACACATAGATTTGTGGCTATTTCCATGTTTATACAGATAGCGGTGGAGATATTTCCATGTTTATAGAGATGGCTGTGTATATATTTACATATTTAAACAGATTTCAGTGTAGATATTTCCATGTTTAGACAGATAATGGTGTAGATATTTCCATGTTTATACAGATTGCGGTGTAGGAATTTCCATGTTTATAGAGATCGCGGTTTAGATATTTCCATGTTTATACAGAGAGCTGTGTGGCAATTTCCATGTTTATACGGATAGCGTTTGAGATATTTCCATGTTAATACAGATGGCGGTGTGGATATTTCCATGTTTATGCAGATGGCGGTGCAGATATTTCCATGTTTATACAGATAGCGGTGTACATATTTCCATATTTATACAGATGACTGTGTAGTTATTTCCATTTTTATACAGATGGCGGTGTAGATATTTCCATGTTTATACAGATAGCCGTGGAAGTATTTCCATGTTTATACAGATGACTGTGTAGATATTTTCATATTTTTTCACATGTCGGTGTAGATATTTCCATGTTTATACAGATAGCGGTGTGGCTATTTCCACGTTTGTAAAGATAGCAGTGTAGATATTTCTGTGTTCACAGAGATGGCTGTGTAGATATTTCCATGTTTATACAGATAGCGGTGGAGATATTTCCATGTTTATACAGATAGCGGTGGAGATATTTCCATGTTTATAGAGATAGCGGTGTAGATATTTCCATGTTTATACAGATAGCTGTGTGGCTATTTCCATGTTTATACAGATAGCGGTGCAGATATTTCCATGTTTATAGAGATGGCTGTGTAGATATTTTCATATTTAAACAGATGGCAGTGTAGATATTTCCATGTTTATACAGATAGTGGTGTAGATATTTCCAGGTTTATACAGATGACTGTGTAGTTATTTCCATGTTTATACAGATGGCGGTGAAGATATTTCCATGTTTATAGAGACAGCCGTGTAGATATTTCCATGTTTATACAGATAGCAGTGTGGCTATTTCCATGTTTATACAGATAGCAGTGTAGATATTTCCATGTTTATAGAGATGGCTGTGTAGATATTTCCATGTTTATACAGATGGCAGTGTAGATATTTCCATGTTTGTACAGACAGTGGTGTAGATATTTCCACGTTTATACAGATGACTGTGTAGGTAATTCCATGTTTATACAGATGGCGGTGTTGACATTTCCATGTTTATAAAGATAGCGGTGTGTCTATTTCCATGTTTATACAGATAGCGGTGCAGATATTTCCATGTTTATAGAGATGGCTGTGTAGATATTTACATGTTTATACAGATGGCAATGTAGTTATTTCCATGTTTATACACATAGTGGTGTAGATATTTCCAGGTTTATACAGATGACTGTGTAGTTATTTCCATGTTTATACAGATGGCGGTGAAGATATTTCCATGTTTATAGAGACAGCCGTGTAGATATTTCCATGTTTATACAGATAGCCATGTAGACATTTCCATGTTTATGGAGATAGCTGTGTAGATTTTTCCATATTTATACAGATAGCGGTGTCACTATTTCCATGTTTATACAGATAGCGGTGGAGATATTTCCATGTTTATACAGATAGCAGTGGAGATATTTCCATGTTTATAGAGATAGCGGTGTAGATATTATCATGTTAATACAGATAGCTGTGTGGCTATTTCCATGTTTATACAGATAGCGTTGGAGATATTTCCATGTTTATTCAGATGGCGGTGTAGATATTTCCATGTTTATGCAGATGGCGCTGCAGATATTTCCATGTTGATACAGATAGCGGTGTACATATTTCCTTATTTATACAGATGACAGTGTAGTTATTTCCACTTTTATACAGATGGCGGTGTAGATCTTTCCATGTTTATACAGATAGCGGTGGAGATATTCCCATGTTTATACAGATGAATATGTAGATATTTCCATATTTACACAGATAGCGGTGTCACTATTTCCATGTTTATACTGATAGCGGTGGAGATATTTCCATGTTTACAGATAGCGGTGGAGATATTTCCATGTTTATAAAGATAGCGGTGGAGATATTTACATGTTTATAGAGATAGCGGTGTAGATATTTCCATGTTTATACAGATAGCTGTGTGGCTATTTCCATGTTTATACAGATAGCGGTGTAGATATTTCCATGTTTATAGAGATGGCTGTGTAGATATTTACATATTTATACAGATGGCAGTGTAGTTATTTCCATGTTTATACACATAGTGGTGTATATATTTCCAGGTTTATACAGATGACTGTGTAGTTATTTCCATGTTTATGCAGATGGCGGTGAAGATATTTCCAAGTTTATAGAGACAGCCATGTAGATATTTCCATGTTTATTCAGATAGCGTTGTAGACATTTCCATGTTTATAAATATAGCGGTGTAGATACTTCCATATTTATACACATAGCGGTGTCACTATTTCCATATTTATACAGATAGCGGTGGAGATATTTCCATGTTTATACAGATAGCGGTGGAGATATTTCCATGTTTATAGAGATAGCCGTGTATATATTTCCATTTTTATACAGATAGCTGTGTGGCCATTTCCATGTTTATACAGATAGCGGTGTAGATATTTCCATGTTTATAGAGATGGCTGTGTAGATATTTACATATTTATACAGATGGCAGTGTAGATATTTCCATGTTTAGACAGATAATGGTGTAGATATTTCCATGTTTATACAGATTGCGGTGTAGGTATTTCCATGTTTATCGAGATAGCAGTGTAGATATTTCCATGTTTATACAGATGGCTGTGTAGATATTTCCATGTGTATACAGATGGCAGTGTAGATATTTCCATGTTTATGCAGATGGAGGTGTAGATATTTCCATGTTTATACAGGTGACAGTGTAGATATTTCCATGTTTTTACAGATGGCGGTGTAGATATTTCCATGTTTATACAGATAGCTGTGTGGCTATATCCATGTTTATACAGATAGCGTTGGAGATATTTCCATGTTTATACAGATAGCGGTGGAGATATTTCCATGTTGATACAGAGAGCGGTGGAGGTATTTCCAAGTTTATACAGACGACTGTGTAGATATTTTCATATTTTTAAACATGTCGGTTTAGATATTTCCATGTTTATACAGATAGCAGTGTGGCTATTTCCATGTTTATACAGATTGCAGTGTAGATATTTCCATGTTTATAGAGATGTCTGTGTAGATATTTCCATGTTTATACAGATGGCAGTGTAGATATTTCCATGTTTGTACAGACAGTGGTGTAGATATTTCAATGTTTATACAGATCACTGTGTAGGTATTTCCATGTTTATAGAGATGGCGGTGTAGATATTTCCATATTTACAGATAGCGGTGTGGCTATTTCCATGTTTATACAGATAGCGGTGTAGATATTTCCATGTTTATAGAGATGGCTGTGAAGATATTTACATGTTTATACTGATGGCAGTGTAGATATTTCCATGTTTATACATGTAGTGGTGTAGATATTTCCAGGTTTATACAGATGACTGTGTAGTTATTTCCATGTTTATACAGATGGCGGTGTATATATTTCCATGTTTATTGAGATAGCCATGTAGATATTTCCATGTTTATACAGATAGCGGTGTTGACATTTCCATGTTTATAGAGATAGCGGTGTAGATATTTCCATATTTATACAGATAGCGGTGTCACTATTTCCATGTTTATACTGATAGCGGTGAAGATGTTTCCATGTTTATACAGATAGCGGTGGAGATATTTCCATGTATATACAGATTGCGGTGGAGATATTTCCATGTTTATAGAGATAGCGGTGTAGATATTTCCATGTTTATACAAATAGCGATGTGCCTATTTCCAAGTTTATACAGATGGCAGTGTAGATATTTCCATGTTTAGACAGATATTGGTGTAGATATTTCCATGTTTATACAGATTGCGGTGTAGGTATTTCCATGTTTATAGAGATAGCGGTGCAGATATTTCCATGTTTATACAGATGGCGGTGTAGATATTGCCATGTTTATGCACATGGTGGTGCAGATATTTCCATGTTTATAGAGATAGCGGTGTACATATTTCCATATTTATACAGATGACTGTGTAGTTGTTTCCATTTTTATACAGATGGCGCTGTAGATATTTCCATGTTTATACAGATAGCGGTGGAGGTATTTCCATGTTTATACAGATGACTGTGTAGATATTTTGATATTTTTACACATGTCGGTGTAGATATTTCCATGTTTATACAGATAGCGGTGGAGATATTTCCATGTTTATAGAGATAGCGGTGTTGATATTTCCATGTTTATACAGATAGCTGTGTGGCTATTTCCAACTTTATACAGATAGCGTTGGAGATATTTCCATGTTTATACAGATGGCGGTGTAGATATTTTCATGATTATGCAGATGGCGGTGCAGATATTTCCATGTTGATACAGACAGCGGTGTACATATTTCCTTATTTATACAGATGACTCTGTAGATATTTCCATTTTTATACAGATAGCGGTGTAGATATTTCCATGTTTATACAGATAGCGGTGTGGGTATTTCCATGTTTATAAAGATAGCAGTGTAGATATTTCCAAGTTTATAGAGATGGCTGTGTAGATATTTCCATGTTTATACAGATGGCAGTGTAGATATTTCCACGTTTGTACAGACAGTGGTGTAGATATTTCCATGTTTATACAGATGACTGTGTAGGTATTTCCATGCTTATACAGATGGCGGTGTAGATATTTCCATGTTTATACCGATAGCGGTGTGGCTGTTTCCATGTTTATACAGATAGCGGTGTAGATATTTCCATGTTTATAGAGATGGCTGTGTAGATATTTACATATTTATACAGATGGCAGTGTAGATATTTCCATGTTTAGACAGATAATGGTGTAGATATTTCCATGTTTATACAGATTGCGGTGTACTTTTTCCATGTTTATAGAGATAGCGGTGTAGATATTTCCATGTTTATACAGATAGCTGTGTGGCTATTTCCATGTTTATACAGATAGCGTTGGAGATATTTCCATGTTTATATAGATGGCGGTGTAGATATTTCCATGTTTATGCCGAAGGCGGTGCAGATATTTCCATGTTTATACAGATAACGGTGTACATATTTCCATATTTATACAGATGACTGTGTAGTTATTTCCATTTTTATATATATGGCGGTGTAGATATTTCCATGTTGATACAGAGAGCGGTGGAGGTATTTCCAAGTTTATACAGACGACTGTGTAGATATTTTCATATTTTTACACATGTCGGTGTAGATATTTCCATGTTTATACAGATAGCGGTGTACGTATTACCAAGTTTATACAGATAGCGGTGTAGATGTTTCCACGTTTATACAGATAGCGGGGTAGATGTTTCCATATTTGTAGAGATAGCATTGTAGATATTTCCATGTTTATACAGATGGCTGTGTAGATATTTCCATGTTAATACAGATAGCGCTGTAGATATTTCCATGTTTATACAGATAGCTTTGTAGATATTTCACGTTTATACTGATAGTGGTGGAGATATTTCCACGTTTATACAAATATCGATGTAGATATTTCCACGATTATACGGATAGCGTTGTAGATATTTCCACGTTTATACAGAGAGCGGTGTAGATATTTCCTCGTTTATACATATAGCGGTGTAGATATTTCCACGTCTATACAGATAGTGGTGTAGATATTTCCACGTTTATGCAGGTAGCAGTGTAGATATTTCCATCTTTATACAGATAGCAGTGTAGATATTTCCATGTTTACACAGATAGCAGTGTAGAGATTTCCATGTTTACACAGATAGCAGTGTAGAGATTTCCATGTATATACAGATAGCTGTGTAGATATTTCCATTTTTATGGAGATGGCGGTGTAGATTTTTCCATGTTTATGCAGATGGCGGTGTAGGTATTTCTATGTTTATACAGATGTCGGTGTAGATATTCTCATGTTTATAGAGATAGCGGTGTAGATATTTCCATGTTTACAGAAAGCGGTGTAGACATTTCCATTTTTACAGAGATAGAGGTGTAGATATTTCCATCTTTCTACAGATAGCGGTGTAAATATTTCCATGTTTATACAGATAGTGGTGTAGATATTACCAGGTTTATAGTGATGGCAGTGTAGGTATTTCCATGTTTATGGAAATAGTGGTGTAGATATTTAAATGTTTATACAGATAGCGGTGTTGGTATTTCCATGTTTATACAGACAGCGGTGTAGATATTTCCATGTTTATACATCTCGCAGAGTGGATATTTCCATGTTTATACAGATAGCCGTCTAGATATTTCCATGTTTCTACAGATAGCAGTGTAGAATTTTCCGTGTTTATAGAGATTGCGGTGTAGATATTTCCATGTATATAGAGATAGCTGTGTAGTTATTTCCATGTTTATAGAGATAGCGGTGTAGACTTTTTGAGGTTTCTACAGATGACTGTGATGATATTTCCATGTGTATACAGATGGCAGTGTAGATATTTCCATGTTTATACAGATGGAGATGTAGATATTTCCATGATTCTACAGATGACTGTGTAGATATTTCCGTGTTTATACACATGGCTGTGTAGATATTTCCATTTTTACAGAGATAGCGGTGTAGATATTTCCATTTTTGCAGAGATTGTGGTGTAGATATTTCCATATTTAAACAGATAACGGTGTAGATATTCCCAAGTTTACACAGATAGCTGTATAGATATTTCCAAGTTCACACAGATAGCGTTGCTGTTATTTCCATGTATATACAGATTGCATTTGAGATATTTCCATGTTTATACAGATAGCGGTGTAGATATTTCCACATTTATAGAGATAGCGGTGGAGATTTATATTCCACATTTATACACATACTGATGTAGATATTTCCACGTTTATACAGACAGCATTGCATATATTTACACGTTCATATAGATGGCGGTGTAGATATTTCCATGTTTATGCATATAGCGGTGTAGATATTTCCATGTTTATGGAGATGGCGGTGTAGATATTTCCTAGTTTACAGAGATGGCGGTGTAGATATTTCCATGTTTATAGAGATAGCGGTGTAGATATTTAAATGTTTATACAGATAGCGGTGTAGTTATTTCCATGTTGATAGAGATGGCTGTGTAGATATTTCCATGTTTATACAGATGGCTGTGTAGATATTTCCATCTTTACAGATGGTGGTGTAGATATTTCCATGTTTACAGAGATAGCGGTGTAGATATTTCAATCTTTACACAGATTGCAGTGTAGATATTTCCATCTTTACAGAGATAGCGGTGTAGATATTTCAATCTTTGCACAGATTACAGTGTAGATATTTCCATCTTTTCATAGATAGCGGTGTAGTTATTTCCAAGTTTACACAGATAGCTGTGTAGATATTTCCATGTTTACACAGATAGCGTTGAAGATATTTCCATTTTTACACTGATAGCGTTGTAGATATTTCCATGTTTATACAGCTAGCATTGTAGATATTTCCAAGTTTACACAGATAGCTGTGTAGAGAATTCCATCTTTACACAGATAGCATTGTAGATATTTCCATGTGTATAAAGATAGTGGTGTAGGTATTTCCATGTTTATAGAGATAGCGGTGTAGATATTTCCATGTGTATACAGATAGCGGTGGATATATTTCCATGTTTATACAGAAAGCGGTGTAGATATTTCCGTGTTTACACAGAGAGCGTTGTAGATATTTCCATCTTTGCACAGATTGTGGTGTAGATATTTCCATCTTTACACAGATAGCATTGCAGTTATTTCCATGTTTATACAGATAGCATTGTAGATATTTCCATGTTTATATAGATAGCGGTGGAGATATTTCCAGGTTTATACAGATAGCGGTGTAGATATTTCCATGTTTATGTAGATGGTGGTGTCGATATTTCCATGTTTATAGAGATGGCAGTGTAGTTATTTCCATGTGTATAGAGATAGCGATGTAGATATTTCCATGTTTATACAGATGGCGGTGTAGTTAGTTCAATGTTTATGGAGATGGCAGTGTAGATATTTTCATGTTTATAGAGATGTCGGTGTAGATATTTCCGAGTTTATAGAGATTGCGGTGTAGATATTTCCATGTTTATAGAGATAGCTGTGTAGGCATTTCCATGTTTATAGAGATAGCGGTGTAGATGTTTCCATGTTTATACAGATGGCTGTGTACATAGTTCCATGTATATACAGATGGCAGTGAAGATATTTCCATGTTTATAGAGAGGGTGGTGTAGATATTTCCATGTTTATACAGATGGCGGTGCAGATATTTCCATGTGTCTACAGATGGCTGTGTAGATATTTATATGTTTATAGAGATGGTGTTGTAGATATTTCCATGTTTATAGAGGTAGCGGTGTAGATATTTCCATGTTTATACAGATAGCGTTGTGGATGTTTCCATGTTTATAGAGATAGCGGTGTAGAGATTTCCATGTTTATACAGATAGCGGTGTGGATATTTCCATGTTCATACAGATAGCGGTCTAGGTATTTCCATATTTACACAGATAGCGGTGTAGATATTTCCATCTTTGCACAGATTGTGGTGTAGATATTTCCATCTTTACACAAATAGCATTGTAGGTATTTCCAAGTTTACAAAGATATTTGTGTAGATATTTCCACTTTTACACAGGTAGCGTTGTATATATTTCCATGTTTATACAGATAGCGGTGCAGATATTTCTATGTTTATACAGATAGTGGTGTAGATATTTCCAGGTTTATACTGATAGCAGTGCAGATATTTCCACGTTTATACGGAGAGCGGTGTAGATATTTCCATGTTTATACAGATAGCGGTGTAGACATTTCCGTGTTTACACAGAGAGCGTTGTAGATTTTTCCATCTTTGCACAGATTGTGGTGTAGATATTTCCATCTTTACACAGATAGCGTTGCAGTTATTTCCATGTTTATAAAGATAGCATTGTAGATATTTCCATGTTTATACAGATAGCTGTGGAGATATTTCCAGGTTTATACAGATAGCGGTGTAGATATTTCCATGTTTATGTTGATGGCGGTGTAGATATTTCCATGTTTATAGAGATGGCAGTTTAGTTATTTCCATGTGTATAGAGATAGCGATGTAGATATTTCCAAGTTTATACAGATGGCGGTGTAGTTAGTTCCATGTTTATGGAGATGGCAGTGTAGATATTTTCATGTTTATAGAGATGGCGGTGTAGATATTTCCGAGTTTATAGAGATTGCGGTGTAGATATTTCCATGTTTATAGAGATAGCTGTGTAGGCATTTCCATGTTTATAGAGATAGCGTTGTAGATGTTTCCATGTTTATACAGATGGCTGTGTTCATAGTTCCATGCATATACAGAGGGCAGTGAAGATATTTTAATGTTTATAGAGAGGGGGGTGTAGATATTTCCATGTTTATACAGTTGGCGGTGCAGATATTTCCATGTGTCTACAGATGTCTGTGTAGATATTTATATGTTTATAGAGATGGGGTTGTAGATATTTCCATGTTTATAGAGGTAGCGGTGTAGATATTTCCATGTTTATACAGATAGCGTTGTGGATGTTTCCATGTTTATAGAGATAGCGGTGTAGAGATTTCCATGTTTATACAGATAGCGGTGTGGATATTTCCATGTTCATACAGATAGCAGTCTAGGTATTTCCATATTTACACAGATAGCGGTGTAGATATTTCCATCTTTGCACAGATTGTGGTGTAGATATTTCCATCTTTACACAAATAGCATTGTAGATATTTCCAAGTTTACAAAGATATTTGTGTAGATACTTCCACTTTTACACAGGTAGCATTGTATATATTTCCATGTTTATACAGATAGTGGTGCAGATATTTCCATGTTTATACAGATAGTGGTGTAGATATTTCCAGGTTTATACTGATAGCAGTGCAGATATTTCCACGTTTGTACGGATAGCGGTGTAGATATTTCCATGTTTATACAGATAGCTGTGTAGATATTTCCATGTTTATACAGATAGCAGTGTAGATATTTCCATGTTTATACAGCTCGTGGTATAGATATTTCCATCTTTTTACAGATGTCAGTGTAGATATTTCCATTTTTATACAGATAGCGGTGCAGATATTTCCATGTTTATACAGATGGCGGTGTAGTTAGTTCCATGTTTATGGAGATGGCGGTGTAGATATTTTCATGTTTATAGAGATGGTGGTGCAGTTATTTTCATGTTTATAGAGATGGCGCTGTAGATATTTCCGTGTTTATAGAGATTGCGGTGTAGAAATTTCCATGTTTATAGAGATAGCTGTGTAGGGATTTCCATGTGTATAGAGATAGCGGTATAGAGGTTTCCATGTTTATACAGATGACTGTGTACATATTTCCTTGTGTATACAGATGGCAGTGTAGATATTTCCATGTTTATAGAGAGGGTGGTGTAGATATCTCCATGTTTATACAGAGGACTGTGTAGGTATTCGCATGTTTATACAGATGGCGGTGTAGATATTTCCAGGTTTATAGAGACAACGGTGTAGTTATTTCCATGTTTTACAGAAAGCGGTGAAGTTATTTCCATGTTTATACAGATAGCGGTGTAGATATTTCCATATTTATACAGATAGCGGTTTAGATATTTCCATGTTTATACAGATCCGGTGTAGATATTTCCAGGTTTATACAGATGGCGGTGTAGATATTTCCATGTTTATACAGATAGCCATGAAGATATTTCCATGTTTATACAGATAGCGGTGTCACTATTTCCATTTTTATACAGATGACGTGGTAGATATTACCATGTTTATAGAGATAGCCATGAAGATATTTCCATGTTTATACAGATAGCGGTGTAGACATTTCCAAGTTTATCGAGATAGCAGTGTAGATATATCCATATGTATACAGATAGCAGTATGGTAATTTCCAAGTGTATAGAGATAGCGGTGTAGATATTTCCGTGTTTATACAGATTGCGGTGTTGACATTTCCATGTTTATAGAGATAGCGGTGTAGATATTTCCATATTTATACAGATAGCGGTGTCACTATTTCCATGTTTATACTGATAGCGGTGAAGATATTTCCATGTTTATACAGATAGCGGTGGAGATATTTCCATGTATATACAGATTGCGGTGGAGATATTTCCATGTTTGTAGAGATAGCGGTGTAGATATTTCCATGTTTATACAAATAGCGATGTGCCTATTTCCAAGTTTATACAGATAGCGGTGTAGATATTTCCATGTTTATAGAGATGGCTGTGTAGATATTTACGTATTTATACAGATGGCAGTGTAGATATTTCCACGTTTAGACAGATATTGGTGTAGATATTTCCATGTTTATACAGATTGCGGTGTAGGTATTTCCATGTTTATAGAGATAGCGGTGCAGATATTTCCATGTTTATACAGATGGCGGTGTAGATATTGCCATGTTTATGCACATGGTGGTGCAGATATTTCCATGTTTATAGAGATAGCGGTGTACATATTTCCATATTTATACAGATGACTGTGTAGTTGTTTCCATTTTTATACAGATGGCGCTGTAGATATTTCCATGTTTATACAGATAGCGGTGGAGGTATTTCCATGTTTATACAGATGACTGTGTAGATATTTTGATATTTTTACACATGTCGGTGTAGATATTTCCATGTTTATACAGATAGCGGTGGAGATATTTCCATGTTTATAGAGATAGCGGTGTTGATATTTCCATGTTTATACAGATAGCTGTGTGGCTATTTCCATCTTTATACAGATAGCGTTGGAGATATTTCCATGTTTATACAGATGGCGGTGTAGATAGTTTCATGATTATGCAGATGGCGGTGCAGATATTTCCATGTTGATACAGACAGCGGTGTACATATTTCCTTATTTATACAGATGTCTCTGTAGTTATTTCCATTTTTATACAGATAGCGGTGTAGATATTTCCATGTTTATACAGATAGCGGTGTGGGTATTTCCATGTTTATAAAGATAGCAGTGTAGATATTTCCAAGTTTATAGAGATGGCTGTGTAGATATTTCCATGTTTATACAGATGGCAGTGTAGATATTTCCACGTTTGTACAGACAGTGGTGTAGATATTTCCATGTTTATACAGATGACTGTGTAGGTATTTCCATGCTTATACAGATGGCGGTGTAGATATTTCCATGTTTATACCGATAGCGGTGTGGCTGTTTCCATGTTTACACAGATAGCGGTGTAGATATTTCCATGTTTATAGAGATGGCTGTGTAGATATTTACATATTTATACAGATGGCATTGTAGATATTTCCATGTTTAGACAGATAATGGTGTAGATATTTCCATGTTTATACAGATTGCGGTGTAGTTTTTCCATGTTTACAGAGATAGCGGTTTAGATATTTCCATGTTTATACAGATAGCTGTGTGGCTATTTCCATGTTTATACAGATAGCGTTGGAGATATTTCCATGTTTATATAGATGGCGGTGTAGATATTTCCATGTTTATGTCGAAGGCGGTGCAGATATTTCCATGTTTATACAGATAACGGTGTACATATTTCCATATTTATACAGATGACTGTGTAGTTATTTCCAATTTTATATATATGGCGGTGTAGATATTTCCATGTTGATACAGAGAGCGGTGGAGGTATTTCCAAGTTTATACAGACGACTGTGTAGATATTTTCATATTTTTACACATGTCGGTGTAGATATTTCCATGTTTATACAGATAGCAGTGTGGCTATTTCCATGTTTATACAGATAGCAGTGTAGATATTTCCATGTTTATAGTGATGGCTGTGTAGCTATTTCCATGTTTATACAGATGGCAGTGTAGATATTTCCATGTTTGTACAGACAGTGGTGTAGATATTTCCACATTTATACAGATGACTGTGTAGGTAATTCCATGTTTATACAGATGGCGGTGTAGACATTTCCATTTTTATAAAGATAGCGGTGTGGCTATTTCCATGTTTATACAGATAGCGGTGCAGATATTTCCATGTTTATAGAGATGGCTGTGTAGATATTTACATGTTTATACAGATGGCAGTGTAGTTATTTCCATGTTTATACACATAGTGGTGTAGATATTTCCGGGTTTATACAGATGACTGTGTAGTTATTTCCATGTTTATACAGATGGCGGTGAAGATATTTCCATGATTATAGAGACAGCCGTGTAGATATTTCCATGTTTATACAGATAGCCGTGTAGACATTTCCATGTTTATAGAGATAGCGGTGTAGATTTTTCCATATTTATACAGATACCGGTGTCACTATTTCCATGTTTATACAGATAGCGGTGGAGATATTTCCAGGTTTATACAGATAGCAGTGGAGATATTTCCATGTTTATAGAGATAGCGGTGTAGATATTACCATGTTAATACAGATAGCTGTGTGGCTATTTCCATGTTTATACAGATAGCGTTGGAGATATTTCCATGTTTATTCAGATGGCGGTGTAGATATTTCCATGTTTATGCAGATGGCGCTGCAGATATTTCCATGTTGATACAGATAGCGGTGTACATATTTCCTTATTTATACAGATGACAGTTTAGTTATTTCCACTTTTATACAGATGGCGGTGTAGATCTTTCCATGTTTATACTGATAGCGGTGGAGATATTTCCATGTTTATACAGATGACTATGTAGGTATTTGCATATTTACACAGATAGCGCTGTCACTATTTTCATGTTTATACTGAAAGCGGTGGAGATATTTCCATGTTTATACAGATAGCGGTGGAGATATTTCCATGTTTATAAAGATAGCGGTGGAGATATTTCCATGTTTATAGAGATAGCGGTGTAGATATTTCCATGTTTATACAGATAGCTGTGTGGCTATTTCCATGTTTATACAGATAGCGGTGTAGATATTTACATGTTTATAGAGATGGCTGTGTAGATATTTACATATTTATACAGATGGCAGTGTAGTTATTTCCATGTTTATACAAATAGTTGTGTAGATATTTCCAGGTTTATACAGATGACTGTGTAGTTATTTCCATGTTTATGCAGATGGCGGTGAAGATATTTCCAAGTTTATAGAGACAGCCATGTAGATATTTCCATGTTTATACAGATAGCGTTGTAGACATTTCCATGTTTATAAATATAGCGGTGTAGATATTTCCATATTTATACACATAGCTGTGTCACTATTTCCATATTTATACGGATAGCGGTGGAGATATTTCCATGTTTGTACAGATAGCGGTGGAGATATTTCCATGTTTATAGAGATAGCCGTGTATATATTTCCATTTTTATACAGATAGCTGTGTGGCCATTTCCATGTTTATACAGATAGCGGTGTAGATATTTCCATGTTTATAGAGATGGCTGTGTAGATATTTACATATTTATACAGATGGCAGTGTAGATATTTCCATGTTTAGACAGATAATGGTGTAGATATTTCCATGTTTAAACAGATTGCGGTGTAGGTATTTCCATGTTTATAGAGATAGCGGTGTAGATATTTCCATGTTTATACAGATGGCTGTGTAGATATTTCCATGTTTATACAGATGGCTGTGTAGATATTTCCATGTGTATACAGATGGCAGTGTAGATATTTCCATGTTTATACAGATGGAGGTGTAGATATTTCCATGTTTATACAGGTGACAGTGTAGATATTTCCATGTTTTTACAGATGGCGGTGTAGATATTTCCATGTTTATGCAGATAGCGGTGTGGCTATTTCCATGTTTATACAGATAGCGGTGAAGATATTTCCATGTTTATACAGATAGCGGTGGAGATATTTCCATGTTTATACAGATAGCGGTGGAGATATTTCCATGTTTATAGAGATTGCGGTGAAGATATTTCCATGTTTATACAGATAGCAATGTGCCTATTTCCAAGTTTATACAGATAGCGGTGTAGATATTTCCATGTTTATAGAGATGGCTGTGTAGATATTTACGTATTTATACAGATGGCAGTGTAGATATTTCCATGTTTAGACAGATATTGGTGTAGATATTTCCATGTTTATACAGATTGCGGTGTAGGTATTTCCATGTTTATAGAGATAGCGGTGTAGATATTTCCATGTTTATACAGATGGCGGTGTAGATATTGCCATGTTTATGCAGATGGCGGTGCAGGTATTTCCATGTTTATAGAGATAGCAGTGTACATATTTCCATATATATACAGATGTCTGTGTAGTTGTTTCCATTTTTATACAGATGGCGCTGTAGATATTTCCATGTTTATACACATAGCGGTGGAGGTATTTCCATGTTTATACAGATGACTGTGTAGATATTTTCATATTTTTACACATGTTGGTGTAGATATTTCCATGTTTATACAGATAGCGGTGTGGCTATTTCCATGTTTATATAGATAGTAGTGTAGATATTTCCATGTTTATAGAGATGGCTGTGTAGATATTTCCATGTTTATACAGCTGGCATTTTAGATATTTCCATATTTGTACAGACTGTGGTGTAGATATTTCCATGTTTATTCAGATGACTGAGTAGGTATTTCCATGTTTATGCAGATGGCGGTGAAGATATTTCCATGTTTATAGAGACAGCCATGTAGATATTTCCATGTTTATACAGATAGCGGTGGAGACATTTCCATGTTTATAGAGATAGCGGTGTAGATATTTCCATATTTATACAGATAGCGGTGTCACTATTTCCATGTTTATACAGATAGAGGTGGAGATATTTCCATGTTTATACAGATAGCGGTGGAGATATTTCCATGTTTATAAAGATAGCGGTGTAGACATTTCCATGTTTATGGAGATGCCTGTGTAGATATTTTCATGTTTATACAGATGGCAGTGTAGATATTTTCATGTTTATACAGATAGTTTTGTAGATATTTCCAGGTTTATACAGATGACTGTGTAGTTACTTCCATGTTTATACAGATGGCGGTGAAGCTATTTCCATGTTTATAGAGACAGCCATTTAGATATTTCCAGCTTTATACAGATAGCGGTGTGGACATTTCCATGTTTATAGAGATAGCGGTGTAGATATTTCCATATTTATACAGATAGCGGTGTCACTATTTCCATGTTTATACAGATAGCGGTGGAGATATTTCCATGTTTATACAGATAGCGGTGGAGATATATCCATGTTTATACAGATTGCGGTAGAGTTATTTCCATGTTTATACAGATAGCGGTGTAGATATTTCCATGTTTATACAGATAGCTGTTTGGCTATTTCCATGTTTATACAGATAGCGGTGTAGATATTTACATGTTTATAGAGATGGCTGTGTAGATATTTACATATTTATACAGATGGCAGTGTAGATATTTCCATGTTTAGACAGATATTGGTGTAGATATTTCCATGTTTATACAGATTGCGGTGTAGGTATTTCCATATTTATAGAGATAGCGGTGTAGATATTTCCATGTTTATACAGATGGCTGTGTAGATATTTCCATGTGTATACAGATGGCAGTGTAGATATTTCCATGTTTATAAAGATGGAGGTGTAAATATTTTCATGTTTATACAGATGACTGTATAGATATTTCCATGTTTTTACAGATGGCGGTGAAGATATTTCCATGTTTATACAGATAGTGGTGTGGCTATTTCCATGTTTATACAGATAGCGGTGGAGATATTTCCATGTTTATAGAGATTGCGGTGAAGATATTTCCATGTTTATACAGATAGCAATGTGCCTATTTCCAAGTTTATACAGATAGCGGTGTAGATATTTCCATGTTTATAGAGATGGCTGTGTAGATATTTACATATTTATACAGATGGCAGTGTAGTTATTTCCATGTTTATACACATAGTGGTGTAGATATTTCCAGGTTTATACAGATGACTGTGTAGTTATTTCCATGTTTATACAGATGGCGGTGACGATATTTCCATGTTTATAGAGACAGTCATGTAGATATTTCCATGTTCATACAGATAGTGGTGTAGACATTTCCATGTTTAATGAGATAGCGGTGTATATATTTCTATATTTATACAGATAGCGGTGTCACTATTTCCAAGTTTATGCAGATAGAGGTGGAGATATTTCCATGTTTATACAGATAGCTGTGTAGCTATTTCCATGTTTATACAGATAGCGTTGGAGATATTTCCATGTTTATAAAGATTGCGGTGGAGATATTTCCATGTTTATGTATATGGCGGTGCAGATATTTCCATGTTTATACAGATAGCGGTGTACATTTTTCCTTATTTATACAGATGACTGTGCAGTTATTTCCATTTTTATACAGATGGCGGTTTAGATATTGCCATGTTTATACAGATAGCGGTGGAGATATTTCCATGTTTATAGAGACGGCTGTGTAGATATTTACATATTTACACAGATGGCAGTGTAGATATTTCCATGTTTAGACAGATAATGGTGTAGATATTTCCATGTTTATACAGATTGCGGTGTAGGTATTTCCATGTTTATAGAGATAGCGGTGTAGATATTTCCATGTTTATACAGATGGCCGCGTAGATATTTCCATGTGTATACAGATGGCAGTGTAGATATTTCCAAGTTTATACAGATGGAGGTGTAGATTTTTCGATGTTTATACAGATGACTGTGTAGATATTTCCATGTTTTTACAGATGGCTGTGTAGATATTTCCATGTTTATACAGATAGCGGTGGAGATATTTCCATGTTTATACAGATAGCGGTGGAGATATTTCCATGTTTATAGAGATTGCGGTGAAGATATTTCCATGTTTATACAGATAGCAATGTGCCTATTTCCAAGTTTATACAGATAGCGGTGTAGATATTTCCATGTTTATAGAGATGGCTGTGTAGATATTTACGTATTTATACAGATGGCAGTGTAGATATTTCCATGTTTAGACAGATATTGGTGTAGATATTTCCATGTTTATACAGATTGCGGTGTAGGTATTTCCATGTTTATAGAGATAGCGGTGTAGATATTTCCATGTTTATACAGATGGCGGTGTAGATATTGCCATGTTTATGCAGATGGCGGTGCAGGTATTTCCATGTTTATAGAGATAGCAGTGTACATATTTCCATATTTATACAGATGTCTGTGTAGTTGTTTCCATTTTTATACAGATGGCGCTGTAGATATTTCCATGTTTATACACATAGCGGTGGAGGTATTTCCATGTTTATACAGATGACTGTGTAGATATTTTCATATTTTTACACATGTCGGTGTAGATATTTCCATGTTTATACAGATAGCGGTGTGGCTATTTCCATGTTTATATAGATAGTAGTGTAGATATTTCCATGTTTATAGAGATGGCTGTGTAGATATTTCCATGTTTATACAGCTGGCATTTTAGATATTTCCATATTTGTACAGACTGTGGTGTAGATATTTCCATGTTTATTCAGATGACTGAGTAGGTATTCCCATGTTTATGCAGATGGCGGTGAAGATATTTCCATGTTTATAGAGACAGCCATGTAGATATTTCCATGTTTATACAGATAGCGGTGTAGACATTTCCATGTTTATACAGATAGCGGTGGAGATATTTCCATGTTTATAAAGATAGCGGTGTAGACCTTTCCATGTTTATAGAGATGCCTGTGTAGATATTTTCATGTTTATACAGATGGCAGTGTAGATATTTTCATGTTTATACAGATAGTTTTGTAGATATTTCCAGGTTTATACAGATGACTGTGTAGTTACTTCCATGTTTATACAGATGGCGGTTAAGCTATTTCCATGTTTATAGAGACAGCCATGTAGATATTTCCAGCTTTATACAGATAGCGGTGTGGACATTTCCATGTTTATAGAGATAGCGGTGTAGATATTTCCATATTTATACAGATAGCGGTGTCACTATTTCCATGTTTATACAGATAGCGGTGGAGATATTTCCATGTTTATACAGATAGCGGTGGAGATATATCCATGTTTATACAGATTGCGGTAGAGTTATTTCCATGTTTATACAGATAGCGGTGTAGATATTTCCATGTTCATACAGATAGCTGTGTGGCTATTTCCATGTTTATACAGATAGCGGTGTAGATATTTACATGTTTATAGAGATGGCTGTGTAGATATTTACATATTTATACAGATGGCAGTGTAGATATTTCCATGTTTAGACAGATATTGGTGTAGATATTTCCATGTTTATACAGATTGCGGTGTAGGTATTTCCATATTTATAGAGATAGCGGTGTAGATATTTCCATGTTTATACAGATGGCTGTGTAGATATTTCCATGTGTATACAGATGGCAGTGTAGATATTTCCATGTTTATAAAGATGGAGGTGTAAATATTTTCATGTTTATACAGATGACTGTATAGATATTTCCATGTTTTTACAGATGGCGGTGAAGATATTTCCATGTTTATACAGATAGTGGTGTGGCTATTTCCATGTTTATACAGATAGCGGTGTAGGTATTTCCATGTTTATAGAGATCACTGTGTAGATATTTACCTGTTTATACAGATGGCAGTGTAGATATTTTCATGTTTATACTGATAGTGGTGTAGATATTTCCAGGTTTATACAGATGACTGTGTAGTTATTTCCATGTTTATACAGATGGCGGTGACGATATTTCCATGTTTATAGAGACAGTCATGTAGATATTTCCATGTTCATACAGATAGTGATGTAGACATTTCCATGTTTATAGAGATAGCGGTGTATATATTTCCATATTTATACAGATAGCGGTGTCACTATTTCCAAGTTTATGCAGATAGCGGTGGAGATATTTCCATGTTTATACAGATAGCTGTGTAGCTATTTCCATGTTTATACAGATAGCGTTGGAGATATTTCCATGTTTATAAAGATTGCGGTGTAGATATTTCCATGTTTATGCATATGGCGGTGCAGATATTTCCATGTTTATACAGATAGCGGTGTACATTTTTCCTTATTTATACAGATGACTGTGCAGTTATTTCCATTTTTATACAGATGGCGGTTTAGATATTGCCATGTTTATACAGATAGCGGTGGAGATATTTCCATGTTTATAGAGACGGCTGTGTAGATATTTACATATTTACACAGATGGCAGTGTAGATATTTCCATGTTTAGACAGATAATGGTGTAGATATTTCCATGTTTATACAGATTGCGGTGTAGGTATTTCCATGTTTATAGAGATAGCGGTGTAGATATTTCCATGTTTATACAGATGGCCGCGTAGATATTTCCATGTGTATACAGATGGCAGTGTAGATATTTCCAAGTTTATACAGATGGAGGTGTAGATTTTTCGATGTTTATACAGATGACTGTGTAGATATTTCCATGTTTTTACAGATGGCTGTGTAGATATTTCCATGTTTATACAGATAGCGGTGTGGATATTTCCATGTTTATACAGACAGCGGTGTAGATATTTCCATGTTTATAGAGATGGCTGTGTTGATATTTTCATGTTTATACTGATGGCAGTGTAGATATTTTCATGTTTATACAGATAGTGGTGTAGATATTTCCAGGTTTATACAGATGACTGTGTAGTTATTTCCATGTTTATACAGATGGCGGTGAAGATATTTCCATGTTTATAGACACAGCCATGTAGATATTACCATGTTTATACAGATAGCAGTGTAGACATTTCCATGTTTATTGAGATAGCGGTGTAGATATTTCCATATTTATACAGATAGCGGTGTCACTATTTCCATGTTTATACAGATAGAGGTGGAGATATTTCCGTGTTTATAAAGATAGCGGTGTAGACATTTCCATGTTTATACAGATAGCTGTGTGGCTATTTCCATGTTTATACAGATAGCTTTGGAGATATTTCCATGTTTTTACACATGGCGGTGTAGATATGTCCATGTATATGCTGATGGCGGTGCAGATATTTCCATGTTTATACAGATTGTGGTGTACATATTTCCATGTTTATACAGATGACTGTGTAGTTATTTCCATTTATATACAGATGGCGGTGTAGATATTTCCATGTTTATACAGATAGCGGTGGAGATATTTCCATGTTTATACAGATGACTGTGTAGATATTTTCATATTTTTACACATGTCGGTGTAGATATTTCCATGTTTATACAGATAGCGGTGTGGCTATTTCCATGTTTATACAGATAGCAGTGTAGATAATTCCATGTTTATAGAGATGGCTGTGTAGATATTTCCATGTTTATACAGATGGCAGTGCAGATATTTCCATGTTTGTACAGACAGTGTTGTAGATATTTCCATTTTTATACAGATGACTGTGTAGTTATTTCCATTTTTATTCAGATAGCGGTGTAGATATTTCCATGTTTTTACAGATAGCGGTGGAGATATTTCCATGTTTATGCAGATAGCGGTGTAGATATTTCCATGTTTATACAGATAGCGGTGTAGACATTTCCATGTTTATAGAGATAGCGGTGTAGATATTTCCATATTTATACAGATAGCGGTGTCACTATTTCCATGTTTATACTGATAGCGGTGGAGATATTTCCATGTATAGACAGATAATGGTGTAGATATTTCCATGTTTATACAGATTGCGGTGTAGGTATTTCCATGTGTATAGAGATAGCGGTGTAGATATTTCCATGTTTATACAGATGGCGGTGTAGATATTTCCATGTTTATGCAGATGGCGGTGCAGATATTTCCATGTTTATTGAGATAGCGGTGTACATATTTCCATATTTATACAGATGACTGTGTAGTTATTTCCATTTTTATACAGATGGCGGTGTAGATATTTCCATGTTTATACAGATAGCGGTGTAGATATTTCCATGTTTATAAAGATGGAGGTGTAGATATTTCCATGTTTATACAGATGACTGTTTAGATATTTCCATGTTTTTACAGATGGCGGTAAAGGTATTTCCATGTTTATACAGATAGTGGTGTTGCTATTTCCATGTTTATACAGATAGTGGTGTAGATATTTCCATGTTTATAGAGATCGCTGTGTAGATATTTACATGTTTATACAGATGGCAGTGTAGATATTTTCATATTTATACAGATAGTGGTGTAGATATTTCCAGGTTTTCACAGATGTCTGTGTAGTTATTTCCATGTTTATACAGATGGCGGTGAAGATATTTCCATGTTTATAGAGACAGTCATGTAGATGTTTCCATGTTTATTCAGATAGTGGTTTAGACATTTCCATGTTTATAGAGATAGTGGTGTAGATATTTCCATATTTATACAGATAGCGGTGTCACTATTTCCAAGTTTATGCAGATAGCAGTGGAGATATTTCCATGTTTATACAGATAGCGGTGGAGATATTTCCATGTTTATAGGGATAACGGTGTAGAAATTTCCATGTTTATACAGATAGCTGTGTAGCTATTTCCATGTTTATACAGATAGCGTTTGAGATATTTCCATGTTTATAAATATGGCGTTGTAGATATTTCCATGTTTATGCAGATGGCGGTGCAGATATTTCCATTTTTATACACATAGCGGTGTACATATTTCCTTATTTATACAGATGACTGTGTAGTTATTTCTATTTTAATACAGATGGCGGTTTAGATATTTCCATGTTTATACATATAGCAGTGAAGATATTTCCATGTTTATAGAGACAGCCGTGTAGATATTTCCATGTTTATACAGATAGCAGTGTGGCTATTTCCATGTTTATAGAGATAGCAGTGTAGATATTTCCATGTTTATAGAGATGGCTGTGTAGATATTTCCATGTTTACACAGATGGCAGTGTAGATATTTCCATGTTTGTACAGACAGTGGTGTAGATATATCCACGTTTATACAGATGACTGTGTAGGTAATTCCATGTTTATACAGATGGCGGTGTAGACATTTCCATGTTTATAAAGATAGCGGTGTGGCTATTTCCATGTTTATACAGATAGCGGTGCAGATATTTCCATGTTTATAGAGATGTCTGTGTAGATATTTACATGTTTATACAGATGGCAATGTAGTTATTTCCATGTTTATACACATAGTGGTGTAGATATTTCCAGGTTTATACAGATGACTGTGTAGTTATTTCCATGTTTATACAGATGGCGGTGAAGATATTTCCATGTTTATAGAGACAGCCGTGTAGATATTTCCATGTTTATACAGATAGCCGTGTAGACATTTCCATGTTTATAGAGATAGCGGTGTAGATTTTTCCATATTTATACAGATAGTGGTGTCACTATTTCCATGTTTATACAGATAGCGTTGGAGATATTTCCATGTTTATACATATAGCGGTGGAGATATTTCCATGTTTATACAGATGACTGTGTAGATATTTTCATATATTTACACATGTCGGTGTAGATATTTCCATGTTTATACAGATAGAGGTGTGGCAATTTCCATGTTTATACAGATAGCAGTGTAGATATTTCCATGTTTATAGAGATGGCTGTGTAGATATTTCCATGTTTATACAGATGGCAGTGTAGATATTTCCATGTTTATACAGATGGCGGTGTAGATATTTCCATGTTTATACACATGGCGGTGTAGATATTTCCATGTTTATACTGATGACTGTGTAGAAATTTCCATGTTTATTCAGATGGCGGAGTAGATATTTCCATGTTTATACAGATGGCGGTGTAGATGTTTCCATGTTTACACAGATGGCGGTGAAGATATTTCCATTTTATAGAGATAGCGGTGTAAATATTTCCATTTTTATACAGATAGCGGTTTAGACATTTCCATGTTTATACAGATGGTGGTGTAGATATTTCCATGTTTATACAGATGGCGGTGAAGGTATTTCCATGTTTATACAGATGACTGTTTAGGTATTTCCATGTTTATACAGGGTAGCAGTGTAGATATCTCCATGTTTATACAGATCGTGATGTAGATATTTCCATCTTTCTACAGATGGCTGTGTAGATATTTCCATGTTTATACAGATGGCGGTGTAGATATTTCCATGTTTATACAGATGGCAGTGTAGGTATTTCCATATTTATATAGAAGGCGGTGTAGATATTTCCATATTTATATACATGGCGGTGTAGATATTTCCTTGTTTATGTAGATGGCAGTGTAGATATTTCCATGTTTATACAGATGGCGTGCGGATATTTCCATGTTTATACAGCTCGCGGCTTAGATACTTACATCTTTATGCAGAAGGCAGTGTATATATTTCCATGTTTGTACAGATAGCTTTTTAGATATTTTCATGTTTATAGGGATAGCGGTGTAAATATTTCCATATTTATACAGATTGTAGTGTAGATATTTCCATGTTTATACAGTTAGCGGTGCAGATATTTCCATGTTTATACAGATCATTGTGTAGATATTTCCATGTTTATACAGATCTCCGTGTAGATATTTCCATCTTTCTACAGATGGCGGTGTAGACATTTCCATGTTCATACAGATGGCGGTGTGGATATTTCCATGTTTATACAGATGGCGGTGTAGATATTTCCATGTTTATACAGCTCGCGGCGTAGATGCTTACATCTTTATGCAGATGGCTGTGCAGATATTTCCACGTTTATACAGATGGCGGTGTAGATAGTCCCATGTATATGGAGATGTCAGTTCAGGTATTTTCATGTATATAGAGAATGCAGTGTAGATATTTTGGGGTTTATAGAGAGAGCGGTGTAGATATTTCCATGTTTATACAGATGATTGTGTAGTTATTTCCACGTTTATACAGATGGCGGTGTATATATTTCCATGTTTATCTAGATGGCGGTGTACCTAGTTCCATGTTTATGGAGATGTCAGTGCAGGTATTTTCATGTTTATAGAGAAGGCAGTGTAGATATTTTGGGGTTTATAGAGAGAGCGGTGTAGATATTTCCATGTTTATACAGATGATTGTGTAGTTATTTCCACGTTTATACAGATGGCGGTGTAGATATTTCCATGTTTATTCAGATTACTGTGTAGAAATTTCCATGTTTGTTCAGATGGTGGTGTAGATATTTCCATGTTTATACGGAGGGTGGTGTAGATATTTCCATGTTTCTACAGATGGCAGTTTAGATATTTCCATGTTTACAGGGATAGCGGTAGAGATATTTCCATATTTGCTCTGATTGCAGAGTAGATATTTCCATGTTTACACAGATGGCGGTGTAGATATTTCCATGTTTATGGAGATGGCGGTATAGATATTTTCATGTTTATAGAGATGGCGGTGTAGATATTTCCATGTTTATAGAGATTGCGGTGTAGATAATTCCATGTATATAGGGATTGCGGATTAGTTATTTCCATGTTTACAGATTGCTGTGTAGGTATTTCCATGTTTTTAGAGATAGCGGTGTAGATATTTCCATGTTCACACTGATAGCTGTGTAGATATTTCCATGTTTACACAGATAGCGTTGTAGTTATATCCATGTTTATACAGATAGCGGTGTACATATTTCCATGTTTTACAGATATCGGTGTAGATGTTTCCATGCTTATACAGATAGCAGTGGAGATATATCCATGTTTATACAGATAGCGGTGTAGATATTTCCATGTTTACAGAGATGGCTGTGAAATATTTCCTTGTTTATAAAGATGGCCGTGTAGATATTTGCATGTTTATTCAGATAGTGGTGTAAATATTTCCATGTTTATACAGATGACTATGTCGGTATTTCCATGTTTATACTGATGGCGGTGTAGATATTTCGATGTTTATAGAGATAGCCATGTAGCTATTTTCATGTTTATACAGATAGCGTTGTAGACATTTCCATGTTTATAGTGATAACAGTGTCGATATATCCATATTTATACAGATAGCGGTGTAGATATTTACATGTATATACAGACAGCGGTGTAGATATTTCCATGTTTATACAGTTAGCGGTGTACATATTTCCATGTTTACAGAGATAGCGGTGTAGATATTTCCATGTATATACAGATAGTGATGTAGATTTTCCATCTTTACACAGATAGCGGTGTACATATTTCCTTGTTTACACAGATAGCTGTGTAGATATTTCCATGTTTACACAGATAGTGTTATAGATATTTCCATGTTTATACAGATAGCGGTGTAGTTATTTCCATGTTTATAAAGATAGCGGTGTAGATATTTCCAAGTTTACAGAGATAGCGGTGGAGATATTTCCATGTTTATAGAGATAGCGATGTAGATATTTCCATGTTTATACGGATAGTTGTGTAGATATTTCCATGTATATACAGATAGCGGTGTAGATTTTTTCATGTTTAAACAGATATCAGTGTAGATATTTCCATGTTTATACAGATAGTGATGTAGATATTTCCATGTTTATACAGATGGCGGTGTAGATATTTCCAAGTTTACACAGATAGCGGTGTAGTTATTTCCATGTTTATACACATAGTGGTGTAGATATTTCTATGTTTCTACAGATACTGGTGAAGGTATTTCCAAGTTTACAGATAGCGGTTTGCCTATTTCCATGTTTATACTGATAGCAATGTAGATATTTCCATGTTTATAGAGATGGCTGTTTAGATATTTCCATGTTTATACTGACGGCCGTGTAGGTATTTCCATGTTTATACAGATTGTGGTGTAGATATTTCCATGTTTATTCAGATAATTCTGTAGGTATTTCCATGTTTATGCAGATGGCGGTGTAGATATTTTCAGGTTTATACAGATAGCAGTGTAGGTATTTCCATGTTTATACAGATAGCGGTTTGGCTATTTCCATGTTTATACAGATAGTGATGTAGATATTTGCATGTTTATACAGATGGCGGTGTAGATATTTCCATGTTTATACAGATAGCGGTGTATAGATTTCCATGTTTATACAGATAGCGGTGTTGATATTTCCATGTTTATACAGATAGCGGTGTAGATATTTAAATGTTTATGCAGATCGTGGTGTAGATATTTCCATGTTTATACAGATAGCAGTGTAGATATTTCCATGTTTATAGAGATAGTGTTGTACATATTTCCATGTTTACAGAGGCTGCGGTGTAGATATTTCCATGTTTCTACAGATAGTGGTGTAGATATTTCCATCTTTACACAGATAGCGTTGTACATATTTCCATGTTTACACAGATATCTGTGTAGATATTTCCATGTTTAAACAGATAGTGTTATAGATAATTCCATATTTATACAGATAGCGCTGTAGATATTTCCATGTATATACAGTTAGCGGTGAAGTTATTTCCATGTTTATAAAGATAGCGATGTGGATATTTCCAAGTTTATAGAGATATCGCTGGAGATATTTCCATGTTGATAGAGATAGCGATGTAGATATTTCCATGTTTATACAGAGAGCATTGTAGATGTTTCCATGTTTATAGATACAGCGGTGCAGATATTTTCATGTTTATAGAGATAATGGTGTAGCTATTTCCATGTTTATACAGATAGCGGTGTATATATTTCCATGTTTATACAGATCGTGTTGTAGATATTTCCATGTTTATACAGATAGCGGTGTAGTTATTTCCTTGTTTGTACAGAGAGCGGTGTTGGTATTTCCAGGTTTATACTGATAGCGGTGTAGATATTTCCATGTTTATAGAGCTCACGGTGTAGATATTTCCATGATTATACAGATGGCGGTGTAGATATTTCCATGTTTATCCAGATGGCGGTGTAGATACTTCCATGATTCTACAGATGGCGGTGTAGATAGTTCCATGTTTATGGAGATGGCAGTGTTGTTATTTTCATTTTTATAGGGATGGCAGTGTAGATATTTCCATGTTTATAGAGATAGCGGTGTAGATATTTCCATATTTATACAGATAGCGGTGTAGATATTTCCATGTTTATACAGATGGTGGTGTAGATATTTCCATGTTTATACAGATGACTGTGTAGATATTTCCATCTTTTTACAGATGGCGGTGTAATTATTTCCATGTTTACAGGGATAGCGGTGTAGATATTTCCATGTTTATAGAGATAGCGTTGTAGATATTTCCATGTTTATATAGATAGCGGTGTAGTTATTTCCATGTTTATTCAGATGCCTGTGTAGTTTTTTCCATGTTTATACAGATGTCTGTGTAGATATTTCCATGTTTATACAGATGGCAGAGTAGATATTTCCATGTTTATACCGATGACTGTGTGGATATTTCCATATTTATACAGATAGCGGTGAAGATATCTCCTTGTTTCCACAGATAGCGGTGTAGATATTTCCATTTTTATACAGATCGCGATGTAGATATTTCTGTGTTTATACAGATCATTGTGTAGATATTTCCATGTTTATACAGATTGCACTTTAGATATATCCATCTTTCTACAGATGGCATTGTAGATATTTCCATGTTTATACAGATGGCGGTGTAGATATTTCCACGTTTATATAGATGGCGGTGTTGATATTTCCTTGTTTATGAAGATGGCGGTGTAGATATTTCCATGTGTATAGAGATTGCGGTGTATATATTCCCATGTTTATAGAGATAGCGGTGCAGATATTTCCATGTTTATACAGATAGCGGTGTAGGTGTTTCCATGTTTATAGAGATAGCGGTTGAGATATTTCCATGTTTATACAGATAGCGGTGTAGATTTTTCCAAGTTCATGCACATCACGGTGTAGATATTTCCATGTTTATACAGATAGCGGTATAGATATTTCCATGTTTATACAGGTAGCGGTGTAGATATTTCCATGTTTATACAGATCGCGGTGTAGATATTTCCATCTTTCTACAGATGGCACTGTAGATATTTCCATGTTTATAGAGATAGCGGTGTAGATATTTCCACGTTTATACTGATAGCAGTGTAGATATTCCCATGTTTACAAAGATTGAAGTGTAAATATTTCCAGGTTTATACAGATAGCGGTGTAGATATTTCCATGTTTATATAGATGGCGTTGTGGATATTTCTATGTTTATGCCAATGGCTTTGTAGATATTTCCATGTTTATAGAGATGGTGGTGTAGATATTTCCATGTTTACAGAGATAGCTGTGTAGATATTTCCATGTTTATACAAATCATGTTGTAGACATTTCCATGTTCATACAGATAGCGTAGTAGATAATTCCATGTTGATACATATAGTGGTGTAGATATTTTCATGTTTATACAGATAGCGGTGTAGATATTTCCATCTTTCTACTGATGGCAGTGTAGATATTTCCATGTTTATACAGATGGCGTTTTAGATATCTCCATGTTCATATATGTGGCGGTGTAGATATTTACTTGTTTATGAAGATGGCGGTGTAGATATTTCCAGGTTTATAGAGATGGCGGTGTATATATTTCCCTGTTTATAGAGACAGCGGTGTAGATATTTCCATGTTTATAGAGATAGCGGTGTAGATATTTCCATATTTATACAGATAGCGGTGTAGATATTTCCATGTTTATTCAGATGGTGGTGTAGATATTTCCATGTTTATACAGATGACTGTGTAGATATTTCCATGTTTTTACAGATGGCGGTGTAATTATTTCCATGTTTACAGGGATAGCGGTGTAGATATTTCCATGTTTATAGAGATAGCGTTGTAGATATTTCCATGTTTATATAGATAGCGGTGTAGTTATTTCCATGTTTATTCAGATGCCTGTGTAGTTTTTTCCATGTTTATACAGATGTCTGTGTAGATATTTCCATGTTTATACAGATGGCAGAGTAGATATTTCCATGTTTATACCGATGACTGTGTGGATATTTCCATATTTATACAGATAGCGGTGAAGATATCTCCTTGTTTCCACAGATAGCGGTGTAGATATTTCCATTTTTATACAGATCGCGATGTAGATATTTCTGTGTTTATACAGATCATTGTGTAGATATTTCCATGTTTATACAGATTGCACTTTAGATATATCCATCTTTCTACAGATGGCATTGTAGATATTTCCATGTTTATACAGATGGCGGTGTAGATATTTCCACCTTTATATAGATGGCGGTGTTGATATTTCCTTGTTTATGAAGATGGCGGTGTAGATATTTCCATGTGTATAGAGATTGCGGTGTATATATTCCCATGTTTATAGAGATAGCGGTGCAGATATTTCCATGTTTATACAGATAGCGGTGTAGGTGTTTCCATGTTTATAGAGATAGCGGTTGAGATATTTCCATGTTTATACAGATAGCGGTGTAGATTTTTCCAAGTTCATGCACATCACGGTGTAGATATTTCCATGTTTATACAGATAGCGGTATAGATATTTCCATGTTTATACAGGTAGCGGTGTAGATATTTCCATGTTTATACAGATCGCGGTGTAGATATTTCCATCTTTCTACAGATGGCACTGTAGATATTTCCATGTTTATAGAGATAGCGGTGTAGATATTTCCACGTTTATACTGATAGCAGTGTAGATATTTCCATGTTTACAAAGATTGAAGTGTAAATATTTCCAGGTTTATACAGATAGCGGTGTAGATACTTCCATGTTTATATAGATGGTGTTGTGGATATTTCTATGTTTATGCCAATGGCTTTGTAGATATTTCCATGTTTATAGAGATGGTGGTGTAGATATTTCCATGTTTACAGAGATAGCTGTGTAGATATTTCCATGTTTATACAAATCATGTTGTAGACATTTCCATGTTCATACAGATAGCGTAGTATATAATTCCATGTTGATACATATAGTGGTGTAGATATTTTCATGTTTATACAGATAGCGGTGTAGATATTTCCATCTTTCTACTGATGGCAGTGTAGATATTTCCATGTTTATACAGATGGCGTTTTAGATATCTCCATGTTCATATATGTGGCGGTGTAGATATTTACTTGTTTATGAAGATGGCGGTGTAGATATTTCCAGGTTTATAGAGATGGCGGTGTATATATTTCCCTGTTTATAGAGACAGCGGTGTAGATATTTCCATGTTTATAGAGATAGCGGTGTAGATATTTCCATATTTATACAGATAGCGGTGTAGATATTTCCATGTTTATACAGATGGTGGTGTAGATATTTCCATGTTTATACAGATGACTGTGTAGATATTTCCATCTTTTTACAGATGGCGGTGTAATTATTTCCATGTTTACAGGGATAGCGGTGTAGATATTTCCATGTTTATAGAGATAGCGTTGTAGATATTTCCATGTTTATATAGATAGCGGTGTAGTTATTTCCATGTTTATTCAGATGCCTGTGTAGTTTTTTCCATGTTTATACAGATGTCTGTGTAGATATTTCCATGTTTATACAGATGGCAGAGTAGATATTTCCATGTTTATACCGATGACTGTGTGGATATTTCCATATTTATACAGATAGCGGTGAAGATATCTCCTTGTTTCCACAGATAGCGGTGTAGATATTTCCATTTTTATACAGATCGCGATGTAGATATTTCTGTGTTTATACAGATCATTGTGTAGATATTTCCATGTTTATACAGATTGCACTTTAGATATATCCATCTTTCTACAGATGGCATTGTAGATATTTCCATGTTTATACAGATGGCGGTGTAGATATTTCCACGTTTATATAGATGGCGGTGTTGATATTTCCTTGTTTATGAAGATGGCGGTGTAGATATTTCCATGTGTATAGAGATTGCGGTGTATATATTCCCATGTTTATAGAGATAGCGGTGCAGATATTTCCATGTTTATACAGATAGCGGTGTAGGTGTTTCCATGTTTATAGAGATAGCGGTTGAGATATTTCCATGTTTATACAGATAGCGGTGTAGATTTTTCCAAGTTCATGCACATCACGGTGTAGATATTTCCATGTTTATACAGATAGCGGTATAGATATTTCCATGTTTATACAGGTAGCGGTGTAGATATTTCCATGTTTATACAGATCGCGGTGTAGATATGTCCATCTTTCTGCAGATGGCACTGTAGATATTTCCATGTTTATAGAGATAGCGGTGTAGATATTTCCACGTTTATACTGATAGCAGTGTAGATATTTCCATGTTTACAATGATTGAAGTGTAAATATTTCCAGGTTTATACAGATAGCGGTGTAGATACTTCCATGTTTATATAGATGGCGTTGTGTATATTTCTATGTTTATGCCAATGACTTTGTAGATATTTCCATGTTTATAGAGATGGTGGTGTAGATATTTCCATGTTTATAGAGATAGCTGTGTAGATATTTCCATGTTTATACAAATCATGTTGTAGACATTTCCATGTTCATACAGATAGCGTAGTAGATAATTCCATGTTGATACATATAGTGGTGTAGATATTTTCATGTTTATACAGATAGCGGTGTAGATATTTCCATCTTTCTACTGATGGCAGTGTAGATATTTCCATGTTTATACAGATGGCGTTTTAGATATCTCCATGTTCATATATGTGGCGGTGTAGATATTTACTTGTTTATGAAGATGGCGGTGTAGATATTTCCAGGTTTATAGAGATGGCGGTGTATATATTTCCCTGTTTATAGAGACAGCGGTGTAGATATTTCCATGTTTATAGAGATAGCGGTGTAGGTATTTCCATGTTTAAAGGGATAGCGGTGTAGGTATTTCCATGTTTAAAAAGATAGCGGTGTAGATATTTCCATGTTTGTACAGATGGCCGTGTAGTTATTTCCATGTATATACAGATGGCAATGTCTATATATCCATTTTTATAGGGATGGTGGTGTAGATATTTCCGTGTTTATACAGATGGCGTTGAAGATAGTTCCATGTTTATGGAGATGGCAGTGTAGATATTTTCATGTTTATACAGAGGACGGTGTAGATATTTCCATGTATATAGAGATAGCGGTGTAGATTCTTCCATGTTTATAGAGATAGCGGTGTAGATTCTTCCATGTTTATAGAGATAGCTGTGTAGATATTTCCATGTTTATAGAGATAGCGGTATAGATATTTCCATGTTTATAAAGATAGCGGTGTATATTCTACCATGTTTATAGAGATAGCTGTGTAGATATTTCCATGTTTATAGAGATAGTCGTGTAGATATTTCCATCTTTATTCAGATGGCTGTGTAGATATTTCAATGTTTACAGATGGCTGTGTAGATATTTCCATGTTTATACAGATGGCAATGTAGATATTTCCATGTTTATAGAGATAGCGGTGTAGATATTTCCAGGTTTATACAGATAGCGGTGCACATATTTCCATGTTTATAGAGATAGCAGTGTAAATATTTCCATATTTATACAGATAGCAGTGTAGATATTTCCATGTTTCTACAGATAGCGGTGCAGATATTTCCCTGTTTATACAGATAGTGGAGTAGATATTTCCATGTTTATATAGATCATTGTGTAGATATTTCCATGTTTATACAGATCGCGGTGTAAATATTTCCACCTTTCTACAGACGGCAGTGTAGATATTTCCATGTTTATACAGATGGTGGTGTGGATATTACCATGTTTATGCATATCGCGGTGTAAACATTTCCACTTTTCTACAGACGGTAGTGTGGATATTTCCATGTTTCTACAGATGGTGGTGTGGATATTACCATGTTTATGGAAATGGCAGTGTAGATATTTTCATGTTTAGAGAGAGGACGGTGTAGATATTTCCAAGTTTATAGAGATAGCGGTATAGATATTTCCATGTTTATATAGATAGAGGTGTAGGTATTTCCTTGTTTATAGAGATAACAGTGTATATATTTCCATGTTTATAGGGATGGCTGTGTAGATATATCCATGTGTATATAAATGGAAGAGTATATATTTCCGTGTTTATACAGATAGCAGTGTAGATATTTTCATGTTTATACAGATGGCTGGGTAGATATTTCCGTGTGTAAACAGATTGCAGTGTAGTTATTTCCATGTTTATAGAGATGACTGTGTGGATATTTCCATGTTTTTACAGATGGCGGTGTAGATATTTCCATGTTTATAGAGATAGCGGTGTAGATATTTCCGAGTTTATGCAGATATCGGTGTAGATATTTCCATGTTTATAGAGATAGCGGTGTAGATATTTCCATATTTATAAGATATCGATGTAGATAATTCCATGTTTATACAGATAGTGGTGTAGATATTTACATGTTTATACAGATTGCGGTGTAGATATTTCCATGTTTGTACAGATAGCGGTGTTGTTATTTCCAGGTTTATACTGATAGCGGTGTAGATATTTCCATGTTTATAGAGCTCGCGGTGTAGGTATTTCCATGGTTATACAGATGGCGGTGTAGATATTTCCATGTTTAACCAGATGGCGGTGTAGATACTTCCATTTGTATACAGATGTCGGTATAGATAGTTCCATGTTTATGGAGATGGCAGTGTAGATATTTTCATTTTTATAGAGATGGCGGTGTAGATATTTCCATGTTTATAGAGATAGCGGTGTAGATATTTCCATGTTTATAGGGATAGTGGTGTAGGTATTTCCATGTTTCTAGAGATAGCGGTGTAGATATTTCCATGTTTATACAGATGTCTGTGTAGATATTTACATGTGTATGCAGATGGCACTGTAGATATTTCCATGTTTATAGAGATGGTGGTGTAGATATTTTCAGGTTTATACAGATGACTGTGTAGATATTTCCATATTTTTACAGATGTCGGTGTAATTATTTCCATGTTTACAGAGATAGCGGTGTAGATATTTCCATGTTTATACAGATAGCGGTGTAGATATTTCCATGTTCATACAAATAGCTGTGTAGATATTTCCATGTTTACAGGGATAGCGGTATGGATATTCCATATCTGCTCTGATTGCAGTGTAGATATTTCCATGTTTAAACAGATAGCGGTGTAGTTATTTCCATGTTTATACAGATATTGTTAGAGATATTTCCATGTTTATACAGATGGCAGTGGAGGTATTTCCATGTTCATACAGATGGCGGTGTAGATATTTCCAAGTTTCTACAGATAGCAGTGTAGGTATTTCCATGTTTATACAAATAGCTTTGTAGATATTTCCATGTTTATACAGATAGCAGTGTAGATATTTCCATGTATACAGACATAGCGCTGTAGTTATTTCCATATTTGCACAGATTGCAGTGAAGATATTTCCATGTGTATAGAGATAGCGGAGTGGATATTTCCATGTTTATAGAGATAGCAGTGTAGGTATTTCCATGTTCATAGAGATAGTGGTGTAGATAATTCCATGTGTATACAGATGGCCGTGTAGATATTTCTATGTTTATACAGATGGCAGTGTACACATTTCCATGTGTATACACGGGGAGGTGTAGATATTTCCATGTTTATACAGATGACTGTGTAGGTATTTCCATGTTTATACAGATGGCGGTGTAGATATTTCCATGTTTATAGATAGAGCCATGTAGCTATTTCCATGTTTATACAGATAGTGGTGTAGACATTTCCATGTTTATAGTGATAGCAGTGTAGATATTTCCATAGTTATACAGACCGTGGTGTAGATATTTCCTTTTTTACACAGATAGCTGTGTATGTATTTCCATGTTTACACAGATAGCGTTGTAGTTATTTCCATATTTATACAGATAGCGGTGTACATATTTCCATGTTTATACAGATATCAGTGGAGATGTTTCCATGCTTATACAGATAGCAGTGGAGATATTTCCATGTTTATACAGATAGCGGTGTAGATATTTGCCTGATATAGAGACGGCTTTGTAGATATTTCCATGTTTATACAGATGGCCGTGTAGATATTTCCATGTTTATGCAGATAGTGGTGTAAATATTTCCATGTTTATACAGATGACTGTGTCGGTATTTCCATGTTTATACTGATGGCGGTGTAGATATTTCCATGTTTATAGACATAGCCATGTAGATATTTTCATGTTTGTACAGATAGCGTTGTAGAGATTTCCATGTTTATAGTGATAGCAGTGTCTATATTTCCATATTTATACAGATAGCGGTGTAGATATTTCCATGTATATACAGATAGCGGTGTAGATATTTCCAAGTTTATAGAGATAGCGGTGTAGATATTTAAATGTTTATGGAGATCGTGGTGTAGATATTTCCATGTTTATACAGATAGCGGTGTAGATATTTCCATGTTTATACAGATAGCGGTGTACATATTTCCATGTTCACAGAGATAGCGGTGTAGATATTTCCATGTTTATACAGATAGTGGTGTAGATATTTCCATCTTTAAACAGATAGCATTGTACATATTTCCATGTTCACACAGATAGCTGTGTAGATATTTCCATGTTTAAACAGATAGTGTTATAGATAATTCCATATTTATACAGATAGCGGTGTAAATATTCCCATGTATATACAGTTAGCGGTGTAGATATTTCCATGTATATACAGATAGCGGTGTAGGTATTTCCAAGTTTATAGAGATAGCGGTGTAGATGTTTAAATGTTTATGGAGATCGTGGTGTAGATATTTCCATGTTTATACAGATGGCAGTGTAGATAATTCCATGTTTATAGTGATAGCCAAGTAGATAGTTCCAAGATTATGCAGATAACGGTGTAGACATTTCCAAGTTTATAGAGTTAGCGGTGTAGATATTTCCATATTTATGCAGATAGCGCTGTAGATATTTCCATGTTTATACAGATAGCGGTGTAGATATTTCCATGTTTTTACAGACAGCGGTGTAGATATTTCCATAATTGCACAGATTGCGGTGCAGATATTTCCATCTTTACACGGATGGTGGTGTACAGATTTCCATGTTTACACAGAGAGCTGTGTAGATATTTCCATGTTTACACAGATAGTGTTGTAGATAATTCCATGTTTATACAGATAGAGGTGTAGATATTCCCATGTTTATAAAGATACCGGTGTAGATATTTCCATGTTTATAAAGATACCGGTGTAGATATTTCCATTCATATACAGATGGCAGTGTAGATATTTCCATGTTTATACAGATGGTGGTGTAGATATTTCCAAGTTTATAGAGATAGCGGTGCAGCTATTTCCATGTTTATTCAGATAGCGGTATAGGAATTTGCATGTTTATATAAATGGCAGTGTAGATAATTCCATCTTTATACAGATAGCAGTGTAGATATTTCCATGTTTACACAGGTAGCGGTGTAGATATTTCCATGTTTATACAGATGGCGGTGCAGTTTATTTCGTCTTTATACAGATGGCATTGTGGATATTCCATGTTTATACTGATAGCGGTGTAGATATTTCTATGTTTTTTGAGATAGCGGTGCAGATATTTCCATGATTATACAGATAGCAGTGTAGATATTTCCATGTTTATACTGATGGCAGTGTTGGTATTTCCATGTTAATACAGATGGCGGTGTAGATATTTCCATGTTTATAGAGATGGTGGTGAAGATATTTCCATGTTTATACAGATAGCGGTGTAGATATTTCCATGTTTACACAGATAGCGGTGTAGATATTTCCATGTTTATACAGATGGCGGTGTAGACATTTCCATGTTTATAGAGATGGCGTTGTAGATATTTCCATGTTTGTGCAGATGGCGTTTTAGATATTTCCATGTTTATAGAGATAGCGGTGTAGATATTTCCATGTTTATACATATACCGGTGTAGATATTTCCATGTTTACACAGATAGCGTTGTAGATATTTCCATGTTCATACAGATAGCTGTATAGATATTTCCATGTTTACATAGATACCGGTGTAGATATATCCAGCTTTGCACAAATACCGGTGTAGATATTTCCATATTTATACAGATAGCGGTGTAGGTATTTCCGTGTTTATACAGATAGCGGTGTAGTTATTTCCATGATTATACAGATAGCGGTATAGATATTTCCATGTTTACATAGATACCGGTGTAGATATTTCCACCTTTACACAGATAGCAGTGTAGATATATCCATATATATACAGATAGCGGTGTAGATATTTCTGTGTTTATACAGACAGCGGTGTAGTTATTTCCATGTTTATACAGATAGCAGTGTTGATATTTCCATGTTTATAGAGATAGTGGTGTAGGTAATTTTTATGTATAAACAGAATGCGGTGCAGTTATTTCCAAGTTTATACAGATAGCGGTGCAGATATTTCCATGTTTATACAGATGGCTGTGTAGATATTGACATATTTATACAGATGGCGGTATAGATATTTCCATGTTTATCGACATGGCGGTGTAGATATTTCCTTGCTTTTACAGTTGACAGCGTAGATATTTCCATGTTTATACAGATAGCGTTGTAGATATTTCCATGTTTATTCAGATGGCGGTGTAGATACTTCCATGTTTATACATATGCCGGTGTAGTTATTTCCATGTTTATACAGATAGCGTTGTAGATATTTCCATGTTTATACAGATAGCGGTGTAGTTATTTCCATGTTTATAGAGATAGCGGTGTTGATATTTCTATGATTATAGGGATAGTGGTGTAGGAAATTCCATGTTTATACAGATGGCATTGAAGATATTTCCATGTTTATACAGATAGCAGTGTAGATATTTCCATGTTTATACAGATGGTGGTGTAGATAATTCCATCTTTATACAGATGGCAGTGTAGAAATTTCCATGTTCATACAGATGGCGGTGTAGATATTTCCATGTTTATACAGATGGCTGTGGAGGTATTTCCATGTTTATAGAAATGGCGGTGTAGATATTTCCATGTATATACAGATGGCTGTGTAGATATTTCCATCTTTATAGAGATGGCGATGTAGATATTTCCATATTTATAGAGATGGCGGTGTAGATATTTCCACGTTTATGGAGATGGCAGTGTAGTTATTTCCATGTTCATACAGATACCGGGGCAGATATTTCCATGTTTATAGGGATAGTGGTGTATATGTTTCCATGTTTATTGACATAGTGGTGTGGGTATTTCCATGTTTATACAGATATCGGTGTAGATAATTCCATGTTTATACAGATAGCAGTGTAGTTATTTCCATGTTTATAGAGATGACGGTGTAGATATTTCCATTTTTATGGAGATTGCAGTGTAGAAATTTCCATTTTTATACAGATAGCGATGTAGATATTTCCATGTTTATACAGATGGCGCTGTAGTTATTTCCGTCTTTATACCCATGGTGGTGAACATATTTCCATGTTTATACAGATGGCGGTGTAGATATTTCCAACTTTATACAGATGGCGGTGTGTATATTTCCATGTTTATATAGATGGCGGTGTACATATTTCCATGTTTATACAGATGGCGGTGTAGATATTTCCATGTTTTTACAGATAGCGGTGTAGATATTTGCATGTTTATACAGGTGGCGTTGTAGTTATTTCCATGATTATACATATAGCGGTGATGATATTTCCATGTTTGTAGGGATATCGGTGTAGATATTCTCATGTTTATACAGATAGCGGTGTAGCTATTTCCATGTTCATACAGATAGCGGTGTGGATAGTTTCATGTTTATACAGATAGCGGTGTTGATATTTCCAGGTTTATAGGGATAGCGGTGTAAATATTTCCAAGTTTGTACACATAGCGTTGTAGGTATTTCCATGTTTATGCAGATAGCGGTGTAGATATTTCCAAGTTTATACAGATGGCTGTGTAGATGTATCAATGCTTATACACATGGCAGTGTAGATATTTCCTTGTTTATACAGATGGTGGTGTAGCTATTTCCATGTTTATACAGATGACTGTGTGGATATTTCCAGGTTTCTACAGTTGGCGGTGTAGATATTTCCATGTTACTAGAGATGGTGTTGTACACATTTCCATGTTTATACAGATGGTGGTGTAGGTATTTCCATGTTTGTACAGATGTCGGTGAAGATATTTCCTTGTTAATATATATGACGCTGTAGATATTTCCATGTTTATAGAGAAAGCGGTGTAGATATTTCCCTCTTTATACATATAGCGGTGTAGGGATTTCCATGTTCAAACAGATAGCATTGTAGATAAGTCCATGTTTACCCAGATTGTGGTGTAGATATTTCCATGTTTACATATTTAGCGGTGTAGATATTTCCAGCTTTACACGGATAGCGTTGTAGATATTTCCAAGTTCATATAGATAGCGGTGTAGATATTTCCATGTTTATACAGATAGCGGTGTAGATATTTCCATGTTTATACAGGTCATGGTGTAGATATTTCCATGTTTATATGGATAGTGTTTTATGTATTTTCATGTTTATATAGATGGCAGTGTATATATTTCCATATTTATGCAGATGGTGGTGTAGATATTTCCAGGTTTATACAGACGACTGTGTAGATATTTCCATGTTTATACTGATGGCAGTGTTGGTATTTCCATGTTAATACAGATGGCGGTGTAGATATTTCCATGTTTATAGAGATGGTGGTGTAGATATTTCCATGTTTATACAGATAGCGGTGTAGATATTTCCATGTTTACACAGATAGCGGTGTAGATATTTCCATGTTTATACAGATGGCGGTGTAGATATTTCCATGTTTATAGAGATGGCGGTGTAGATATTTCCATGTTTGTGCAGATGGCGTTTTAGATATTTCCATGTTTATAGAGACAGCGGTGTAGATATTTCCATGTTTATACATATACCTGTGTAGATATTTCCATGTTTACACAGATAGCGTTGTAGATATTTCCATGTTCATACAGATAGCGGTATAGATATTTCCATGTTTACATAGATACCGGTGTAGATATATCCAGCTTTGCACAAATACCGGTGTAGATATTTCCATATTTATACAGATAGCGGTGTAGATATTTCCGTGTTTATACAGATAGCGGTGTAGTTATTTCCATGATTATACAGATAGCGGTATAGATATTTCCATGTTTACATAGATACCGGTGTAGATATTTCCACCTTTACACAGATAGCAGTGTAGATATATCCATATATATACAGATAGCGGTGTAGATATTTCTGTGTTTACACAGACAGCGGTGTAGTTATTTCCATGTTTATACAGATAGCGGTGTTGATATTTCCATGTTTATAGGGATAGTGGTGTAGGTAATTCTATGTATATACAGTTAGCGGTGTAGTTATTTCCAAGTTTATACAGATAGCGGTGCATATATTTCCATGTTTATACAGATGGCTGTGTAGATATTGACATATTTATACAGATGGCAGTATAGATATTTAAATGTTTATCGACATGGCGGTGTAGATATTTCCTTGCTTTTACAGTTGACGGCGTAGATATTTCCATGTTTATACAGATAGCGGTGTAGATATTTCCATGTTTATTCAGATGGCAGTGTAGATACTTCCATGTTTATACATATGCCGCTGTAGTTATTTCCATGTTTATACAGATAGCGTTGTAGATATTTCCATGTTTATACAGATAGCAGTGTAGATATTTCCATGTTTATACAGATGGTGGTGTAGATAATTCCATCTTTATACAGATGGCAGTGTAGATATTTCCATCTTTATACATATGGCAGTGTAGATATTTCCATGTTCATACAGATGGCGGTGTAGTTATTTCCATGTTTACAGATGGCTGTGGAGGTATTTCCATGTTTATAGAAATGGCGGTGTAGATATTTCCATGTATATACAGATGGCGGTGTAGATATTTCCATCTTTATAGAGATGGCGATGGAGATATTTCCATATTTATAGAGATGGCGGTGTAGATATTTCCACGTTTATGGAGATGGCAGTGTAGTTATTTCTATGTACATACAGATACCGGGGCAGATATTTCCATGTTTATAGGGATAGTGGTGTATATGTTTCCACGTTTATTGACATAGTGGTGTGGGTATTTCCATGTTTATACAGATAGCGGTGTAGTTATTTCCATGTTTATAGAGATAGCGGTGTTGATATTTCTATGTTTATAGGGATAGTGGTGTAGGAAATTCCATGTTTATACAGATGGCATTGTAGATATTTCCATGTTTATACAGATTGCAGTGTAGATATTTAAATGTTTATACAGATGGTGTTGTAGATATTTCCATTCATGTACAGATGGCAGTGCAGATATTTCCATGTTTATACAGATGGCGGTGTAGATATTTCCATGTTTATAGAGATAGCGGTACAGATATTTCCATGTTTATACAGATAGCGGTGTAGAAATTTGCATGTTTATACAAATGGCGGTGTAGGTAATTCCATCTTTATAAAGATATCAGTGTAGATATTTCCATGTTTGTACAGATGGTGGTGTAGATATTTCCATATTGATACAGATGACGGTGTAGATATTTCCGGGTTTATAGAGATGACAGTGTAGGTATTTCCATGTTGATACAGATAGCGATGAAGATATTTCCATGATTCCACATACAGCGGTTTAGATATTTCCATGTTTATACAGATGGCGGTGTAGATATTTCCATGTTTATACAGATAGTTGTGTAGTTATTTCCATGTTTATAAAGATAGCGGTGTTGATATTTCCATGTTTATACAGATAGCGGTGTAGATATTTCCATGTTTATTCAGATGGTGGTGTAGATATTTCCATGTTTATACATATGCCGGTGTAGTTACTTCCATGTTTATACAGATAGCGTTGTAGGTATTTCCATGTTTATGCAGATAGCGGTGTAGTTATTTCCATGTTTATAGAGATAGCGGTGTTGATATTTCTATGTTTATAGGGATAGTGGTGTAGGAAATTCCATGTTTATACAGATGGCATTGTAGATATTTCCATGTTTATACAGATAGCAGTGTAGATATTTCCATGTTTATACAGATGGTGGTGTAGATAATTCCATCTTTATACAGATGGCAGTGTAGATATTTCCATGTTCATACAGATGGCGGTGTAGATATTTCCATGTTTATACAGATGGCTGTGGAGGTATTTCCATGTTTATAGAAATGGCGGTGTAGATATTTCCATGTATATACAGATGGCGGTGTAGATATTTCCATCTTTATAGAGATGGCGATGGAGATATTTGCATATTTATAGAGATGGCGGTGTAGATATTTCCACGTTTATGGAGATGGCAGTGTAGTTATTTCTATGTTCATACAGATACCGGGGCAGATATTTCCATGTTTATAGGGATAGTGGTTTATATGTTTCCATGTTTATTGACATAGTGGTGTGGATATTTCCATGTTTATACAGATATTGGTGTAGATAATTCCATGTTTATACAGATAGCAGTGTAGTTATTTCCATGTTTATAGTGATGACGGTGTAGATATTTCCATTTTTATGGAGATTGCAGTGTAGAAATTTCCATTTTTATACAGATAGCGATGTAGATATTTCCATGTTTATACAGATGGCGCTGTAGTTATTTCCGTCTTTATACACATGATGGTGAACATATTTCCATGTTTATACAGATGGCGGTGTAGATATTACCATGTTTATACATATAGCAGAGTACATATTTCCATGTTTACACAGATAGCGTTGCAGATATGTCCATGTTTACACAGATAGTGGTGTAGATAATTCCATGTTTACATAGTTAGAGTTGTAGATATTTCCAGCTTTACACAGATAGCGGTGTAGATATTTCCAAGTATATATTAATATCGGTGTACATATTTCCATGTTTATACAGATAGCGGTGTAGCTATTTCCATGTTTATACAGGTCATGGTGTTGATATTTCCATGTTTGTACGGATAGCGGTGTACGTATTTCCATGTTTATACAGATGGCAGTGTAGATATTTCCGTATTTATACAGATGGTGGTGTAGAGATTTCCATGTTTATACAGATGACAGTGTAGATATTTCCGTGTTCATACTGATGGCAGTGTTGATATTTCCATGTTAATACACATGGCGGTGTAGATATTTCCATGTTTATACAGATGGAGGTGTGGATATTTCCATGTATATACAGATGGCGTTGTATATATTTCCAGGTTTATATAGATAGCAGTGTAGATATTTCCATGTTTACACAGATAGCGGTGTAGATATTTCCATGTTTATACAGATGGCGGTGCAGATTATTTCGTCTTTATACAGATGGCATTGTAGATATTCCATGTTTATACAGATAGCGGTGTAGATATTTCTATGTTTTTAGAGATAGCGGTGCAGATATTTCCATGATTATACAGAAAGCAGTGTAGATATTTGCATGTATATACACATGGTGGTGTAGATAATTCCATCTTTTTACAGATGGCAGTGTAGATATTTCCATGTTTACAGATGGCGGTGTAGGTATTTCCATGTTTATACAGATGGCGGTGTATATATTTCCATGTTTTCACAGATAGCAGTGTAGATATTTCCATCTTTTCACAGATTGCTGTGTAGATATCTCCATGTTTATTCAGATAGTGGTGTAGATATTTCCATGTTTATACAGATGGCAGCGTAGATATTTCCATCTTTACACAGATGGCGGTGTAGATATATCCTTGTTTATACTGATAGCGGTGTAGTTATTTCCATGTTTATACTGATAGCGGTGTTGATATTTCCATGTTTATAGGGATAGTGATGTAGGTAACTCCAAGTTTATACAGATAGCGGTGTAGTTATTTCCAAGTCTATATAGATAGCGGTGTGGATATTTCCATGTTGATAGAGATGGCAGTGTAGATATTTCCATGTGTATACAGATGGCGGTGTAGATATTTCCATGTTTATAGACATGGCCGTGTAGATATCTCCATGTTTATACAGATGACGGTGTAGATATTTCCATGTTTATACAGATAGCGGTGTAGTTATTTCCATGTTTATACAAATGATTGTGTAGATATTTCCATTTTTATGGAGTTTGCGGTGTAGTTATTTCCATGTTTATACAGATATCGATGTCGATATTTCCATGTTTATACAGATGGCGCTGTAGTTATTTCCATCTTTATACAGACTGCCGTGAACATATTTCCATATTTTTACAGAAGGCATTGTAGATATTTCCATCTTTATACAGATGGCAGTGTAGATATTTCCATCTTTATACAGAGGACCGTGTAGATATTTCTATATTTATACAGATGGCGGTGTAGATATTTCCATGTTTATAGAGATGGCGGTGCAGATATTTCCATGTTTACACAGATAGCGGTGTAGATATTTCCATGTTTATGCAGATGGCGTTGTGGATATTTCCATGTTAATACAGATATCGGTGTAGATATTTCCATGTTTACACAGATAACGGTGTACATGTTTCCATATTTATACTGATGGCGGTGTAGATATTTCTATGTTTCTAGAGATAGCGGTGAAGATATTTCCATGTTTATACAGATAGCAGTGTAGGTATTTCCATGTTTATACAGATGTTGGTGTAGATAATTCCATCTTTATACAGATAGCAGTGTAGATATTTCCATGTTCAAACAGATGGCGGTGTAGATATTTCCATGTTTATACAGATGGCTGTGGAGGTATTTCCATGTTTATAGAAATGGCGGTGTAGATATTTCCATGTATATACAGATGGCGGTGTAGATATTTCCATCTTTATAGAGATGGCGATGGAGATATTTCCATATTTATAGAGATGCTGGTGTAGATATTTCCACGTTTATGGAGATGGCAGTGTAGTTATTTCTATGTACATACAGATACCGGGGCAGATATTTCCATGTTTATAGGCATAGTGGTGTATATGTTTCCACGTTTATTGACATACTGGTGTGGGTATTTCCATGTTTATACAGATATCGGTGAAGATAATTCCATGTTTATACAGATAGCAGTGTAGTTATTTCCATGTTTATAGAGATGACGGTGTTGATATTTCCATTTTTATGGAGATTGCAGTGTAGAAATTTCCATTTTTATACAGATAGCGATGTAGATATTTCCTTGTTTATACAGATGGTGGTGTAGCTATTTCCATGTTTATACAGATGACTGTGTGGATATTTCCAGGTTTCTACAGATGGCGGTGTAGATATATCCATGTTAATAGAGATGGTGTTGTACACATTTCCATGTTTATACAGATGGCGGTGTAGGTATTTCCATGTTTGTACAGATGTCGGTGAAGATATTTCCTTGTTAATATATATGACGCTGTAGATATTTCCATGTTTATAGAGAAAGCGGTGTAGATATTTCCCTCTTTATACATATAGCGGTGTAGAGATTTCCATGTTCAAACAGATAGCGTTGTAGATAAGTCCATGTTTACCCAGATTGTGGTGTAGATATTTCCATGTTTACATAGTTAGCGGTGTAGATATTTCCAGCTTTACACGGATAGCGTTGTAGATATTTCCAAGTTCATATAGATAGCGGTGTAGATATTTCCATGTTTATACAGATAGCGGTGTAGATATTTCCATGTTTATACAGGTCATGGTGTAGGTATTTCCATGTTTATATGGATAGTGTTGTACGTATTTTCATGTTTATATAGATGGCAGTGTAGATATTTCCATATTTATACAGATGCTGGTGTAGAAATTTCCAGGTTTATACAGACGACTGTGTAGATATTTCCATGTTTATACTGATGACAGTGTTGGTATTTCCATGTTAATACAGATGGCGGTGTAGATATTTCCATGTTTATAGAGATGGTGGTGTAGATATTTCCATGTTTATACAGATAGTGGTGTAGATATTTCCATGTTTATACATATACCGGTGTAGATATTTCCATGTTTACACAGATAGCGTCGTAGATATATCCATGTTCATACAGATAGCGGTATAGATATTTCCATGTTTACATAGATACCGGTGTAGGTATATCCAGCTTTGCACAAATACCGGTGTAGATATTTCCATATTTATACAGATAGCGGTGTAGATATTTCCGTGTTTATACAGATAGCGGTGTAGTTATTTCCATGATTATACAGATAGCGGTATAGATATTTCCATGTTTACATAGATACCGGTGTAGATATTTCCACCTTTACACAGATAGCAGTGTAGATATATCCATATATATACAGATAGCGGTGTAGATATTTCTGTGTTTATACAGACAGCGGTGTAGTTACTTCCATGATTATACAGATAGCGGTGTTGATATTTCCATCTTTATAGGGATAGTGGTGTAGGTAATTCTATGTATATACAGATAGCGGTGTAGTTATTTCCAAGTTTATACAGATTGAGGTGCAGATATTTCCATGTTTATACAGATCGCCGTGTAGATATTGACATATTTATACAGATGGCGGTATAGATATTTCCATGTTTATCGACATGGCGGTGTATATATTTCCTTGCTTTTACAGTTGACGGCGTAGATATTTCCATGTTTATACAGATAGCGGTGTAGATATTTCCATGTTTATTCAGATGGTGGTGTAGATACTTCCATGTTTATACATATGCCGGTGTAGTTATTTCCATGTTTATACAGATAGCGTTGTAGATATTTCCATGTTTACAGATATCGGTGTAGTTATTTCCATGTTTATAGATATAGCGGTGTTGATATTTCTATGTTTATAGGGATAGTGCTGTAGGAAATTCCATGTTTATACAGATGGCATGGTAGATATTTCCATGTTTATACAGATTGCAGTGTAGATATTTAAATGTTTATACAGATGGTGTTGTAGATATTTCCATTCATGTACTGATGGCAGTGCAGATATTTCCATGTTTATACAGATAGCGGTGTAGAAATTTGCATGTTTATACCAATGGCAGTTTAGATAATTCCATCTTTATAAAGATATCAGTGTAGATATTTCCATGTTTGTACAGATGGTGGTGTAGATATTTCCATATTGATACAGATGACGGTGTAGATATTTCCGGGTTTATAGAGATGACAGTGTAGGTATTTCCATGTTGATACAGATAGCGATGAAGATATTTCCATGATTACACATATAGCGGTTTAGATATTTCCATGTTTATACAGATGGCGGTGTAGATATTTCCATGTTTATACAGATAGTTGTGTAGTTATTTCCATGTTTATAAAGATAGCGGTGTTGATATTTCCATGTTTATTGGGATAGCGGTGTAGGTATTTCCATGTTTATACACATAGCGGTGTAGTTATTTCTATGTTTATGCAGAAAGCGGTGTAGATATTTCCACGTTTATACAGATGGCTTTGTAGATATATCCATGTTTATACAGATAGCAGTGTAGATATTTCCTTGTTTGTACAGATGGTGGTGTAGATATTTCCATGTTTATCCAGATGACTGTATAGGTATTTCCAAGTTTCTACAGATGGCGGTGTAGATATTACCGTGTTTATACATATAGCAGAGTACATATTTCCATGTTTACACAGATAGCGTTGCAGATATGTCCATGTTTACACAGATAGTGGTGTAGATATTTCCATGTTTACATAGTTAGAGTTGTAGATATTTCCAGCTTTACACAGATAGCGGTGTAGATATTTCCATGTATATATTAATATCGGTGTACATATTTCCATGTTTATACAGATAGCGGTGTAGCTATTTCCATGTTTATACAGGTCATGGTGTTCATATTTCCATGTTTGTACGGATAGCGGTGTACGTATTTCCATGTTTATACAGATGGCAGTGTAGATATTTCCGTATTTATACAGATGGTGGTGTAGAGATTTCCATGTTTATACAGATAGCGGTGTAGATGTTTCCATGTTTATACAGATAGCGGTGGAGATATTTCCATATTTATACAGATAGTGGTGGATATATTTCCATGTTTATAGAGATGGTGGTGTAGATATTTCCATGTTAATACAGAAGGCGGTATAGATATTTCCATGTTTATACAGATAGCGGTGTAGGTATTTCCATGTTCATAGAGATAGCGTTGTAGATATTTCCAGATTTATACAGATGGCTGTGTAGATATTTCCATGTGTATACAGAGGGCAGTGAAGGTATTTCCATGTTTATACAGATGGAGGTGTAGATATTTCCATGTTTACACAGGGAGCTGTGTAGTTATTTCCATGTTTATAGAGATAACGGTGCAGATATGTCCATATTTATACAGATTGCAGTTGAGATATTTCCATGTTTATAAAGTTAGCGGTGGAGATATTCCCATGTTTATAGAGATAGCAGTGGAGATATTTCCATGTTTTTACAGATGGCGGTGTAGATATTTACATGTTTATACAGATAGCGGTGTGGCTATTTTCGTGTTTATACAGATAGCGGTGGATATATTTCCATGTTTATAGAGATGGCGGTGTAGATATTTCCACGTTTACAAAGATAGTGGTATAGATATTTCCTTGTTTATACAGATAGCGGTGTAGATATTTCCATGTTTATACAGATAGCGGTGTAGGTATTTCCATGTTCATAGATATAGCGTTGTAGATATTTCCAGGTTTATACAGATGGCTGTGTAGATATTTCCATGTGTATACAGATGGTAGTGTAGCTATTTCCATGTTTATACAGATGGAGGTGTAGATATTTCCATTTTTCTACAGATGACTGAGTAGATATTTCCATGTTTTTACAGATGGCGGTGTAGATATTTCCATGTTTATACAGATAGCGGTGTGGCTATTTCCGTGTTTATACAGATAGCGATGAAGATATTTCCATGTATATACAGATAGCGGTGGATATATTTCCATGTTTATAGAGATGGTGGTGTAGATATTTCCACGTTTATAAAGATAGTGGTGTAGATATTTCCTTGTTTATACAGAGAGCGGTGTAGGTATTTCCATGTTTCACAGAGAGCGGTGTAATTATTTCCATGTTTATAGAGATAGCGGTGGAGATATTTCCATGTTTATACAGATAGCGGTGGATATATTTCCATGTTTATAGAGATGGCGGTGTAGATATTTCCACGTTTATAAAGATAGTGGTATAGATATTTCCTTGTTTATACAGATAGCGGTGTAGATATTTCCATGTTTATTCAGATAGCGGTGTAGGTATTTCCATGTTCATAGAGATAGCGTTGTAGATATTTCCAGGTTTTGACAGATGGCTGTGTAGATATTTCCATGTTTATACAGATGGCAGTGTAGATATTTCCATGTTTATACAGATGGAGGTGTAGATATTTCCATTTTTCTACACATGACTCTGTAGATATTTCCATGTTTTTACAGATGGCGGTGTAGATATTTCCATGTTTATACAGATAGCGTTGTGGCTATTTCCGTGTTTATACAGATAGCGATGAAGATATTTCCATGTTTATACAGATAACGGTGGATATATTTCCATGTTTATATAGATGGTGGTGTAGATATTTCCACGTTTATAAAGACAGTGGTGTAGATATTTCCTTGTTTATACAGAGAGCGGTGTAGGTATTTCCATGTTTACACAGAGAGCGGTGTAGTTATTTCCATGTTTATAGAGATAGCGGAGTAGAAATTTCCATGTTTATACAGATGGCATTGTAGATATTTCCACGTTTACACAGATAGCGGTGTGGCTATTTCCATATTTATACAGATAGCGATGAAGGTATTTCCATGTTTATACAGATAGTGGTGGAGATATTTCCACGTTAATACAGATGGCGGTGTAGATATTTCCAAGTTTATGCAGATAGTGGCGTAGATATTTCCATGTTTATGGAGATAGCAGTGTAGATATTTCCATGTTTACTCAGAGAGCGGTGTAGTTATTTCCATGTTTATAGAGAAAGCGGTGTAGATATTTCCATATTTATACAGATAGCGGTGGAGATATTTCCATCTTTATAAATATAGCAGTGGAGATATTTCCATGTTTATAGAGATAGCGGTGGAGTTATTTCCATGTTTATACAGATAGTGGTGGAGATATTTCCATGTTTATACTGATAACGATGTAGATATCTCCATGTTTATACAGATAGTGGTGTAGATATTTCCATGTTTATACAGATAGCGGTGTAGATATTTCCATGTTTATACAGATAGCGGTGTAGATATTTCCATGTTTATACAGATGGCTGTGTAGATATTTCCATGTGTATACAGATGGCAGTGTAGATATTTCCATGTTTATACAGGTTGACGTGTAGATATTTCCAGGTTTACACAGATGACTGTGTAGATATTTCGATGTTTTTACTGATGGCGGGGTAGATATTTCCATGTTTATACAGATAGCGGTGTGTCAATTTCCATGTTTATTCAGATGTCGATGTAGATATTTCCATGTGTATAGAGATGGCTTTGCAGATATTTCCATGTTTATACAGATCACGGTGTAGATATTTCCATGTTTATACAAATAGTGGTGTAGATATTTCCATGTTTATTAAGATGACTGTGTAGGTATTTCTATGTTTATACAGATGGCGGTGTAGATATTTCCAAGTTTATACAGATAGCGGTGTAGATATTTCCATGTTTATACAGATAGCGGTGTAGATACTTCCATGTTTATACAGAGAGCGGTGTAGGTATATCCATGTTTATGGAGATAGCGGTGTAGATATTTCCATGTTTATACAGATGGCTGTGTTGATATTTCCATGTGTATACAGATGGCAGTGTAGATATTTCCATGTTTACACAGATAGCGGTTTAGATATTTCCATGTTTACACACATAGCGTTGTAGATATTTCCATGTTCATACAGATACTGGTGTTGATATTTCCATGTTTATACAGATAGCGGTGGAGATATTTCCATGTTTATACAGGTGGTGGTGGGGATATTTCAACGTTTATACAGATGGTATTGTAGATATTTCCATGATTTCACAGATGGTGGTGTAGATATTTCCATGTTTATACAGATGACTGTATAGTTATTTCCATGTTTATACAGATGGCCGTTTAGATATTTCCATATGTATAGAGATAGCGGTGTAGATATTTCCATATTTATACAGATCGCGGGGTAGATATTTGAATGTTTATACAGATAGCGGTGTAGATATTTCCATGTTTTTGCAAATGGCGGTGTTGATATTTCCATCTTTATACCGATGGCGGTGTAGACATTTCCATGTTTATACAGATAGCGGTGGAGATATTTCCATGTTTATACAGATAGCGGTGGAGATATTTCCATGTTTATAGAGAGTAGATATTTCCATATTTATACAGATCGCGGTGTAGATATTTGTATGCTTATACAGATAGCGGTGTAGATTTTCCATGTTTATACAGATAGCGCTGTAGATATTTCCATTTTTATACATATCGTGGTGTATTTGTTTATATGTTTATAGAGATAGCGGAGTAGATATTTCCAGGTTTATACAAGTAGCGGTGCAGATATTTCCATGTTTGTACAGATCGCGGTGTAGACATTTCCATCTTTCTAAAGAAGGCAGTGATGATATTTCTATATTCATACTGATGGATTTGTAGATATTTCCATGTTTATGCAGATGGCGGTGTAGATATTTCCATGTTAATGCTGATGGCGGTGTAGATATTTCCATGTTTATACAGATTGCGGTGTAGACATTTCTATGTTTACTGAGATATCGGTGTAGATAAATCCATGTTTACACAAATAGCTGTGTAGATATTTCCATGTTTATAGAGAGAGAGGTGTATATATTTCCATATTTATACAGATAGCAGTTTAGCTATTTCCATGTTTATTCAGATGGCAGTATAGATATTTCCATGTTTATACAGATAGGGCTGTGGTTATTTCCAAGTTTATACAGATAGCGTTGTAGATATTTCCATGTTTATACAGATGTCTGTGTAGGTATTTCCATGTTTATACAGATGGCAGTGTAGATATTTCCATGTTTATACAGATAGCGGTGAAGACATTTCCATGTTTATGGAGATGGTGGTATAGATATTGCCATATTTATACAGATAGCGGTGTAGGTATTTCCATGTGTATACAGATAGCGGTGTAGATATTTCCAAGTTTATACAGATAGCGGTGTAGATATTTCCATGTTTATACAGATAACGTTGTAGATATTTCCATGTTTATACAGATAGCGGTGTTGATATTTCCATGTTTATACAGGTAGCGGTGTAGATATTTCCAGGTTTATACAGCTTGCGGTGTTGATATTTCCATCTTTATACAGATGACATTGTAGATATTTCCATGTTTATAGAAATAGCGGTGTTCATATTTCCATGTTTATACAAATAGCATTGTAATTATTTACAGCTTTATAGAGACAGCGGTGTAAATATTTCCATGTTTAAACAGATAACGGTTTAAATGTTTACACATTTACAGAGATAGCGGTGTAGATATTTCCACGTTTATACAGAAAGTGGTTTAGTTATTTCCACGTTTATGTACATAGCGGTGTAGATATTTCCACGTTTATAGAGATAGCGGTGTAGATATTTCCACGTTTATACAGGTAGCCGTGTACATATTTGCACGTTTATAGAGATAGCGGTTTAGATATTTACACGTTTATACAGATAGCGGTGTAAATATTTTCACTTTTATACATATAGCTGTGTAGATATTGCCACGTTTATAGAGATAGCGATGTAGATATTTGCATGTTTATACAGACAGCAATGTAGATATTTCCATCTTTATACAGACAGCGGTGTAGATCTTTCCATGTTTATAGAGATAGCATTGTAGATATGTCCATGTTTAAACAGATATCACTGTAGATATTTCCATGTTTATACAGATAGCGGTGGGGATATTTCCATGTTTATACAGAGAGCGGTGGAGATATTTCCATGTTTATACAGATGGCGGTGTATGTATTTCCAGGTTTATACAGATAGTGGTGTAGATATTTCCATGTTTATACAGATAGCGGTGTAGATATTTCCATGTTTATACACATTGCGGTGTAGTTATTTCCATGTTTATAGAGATAGCGGTGTAGATATTTCCATGTTTACAGATGTCGGTGTGGATATTTCCATGTTTATACAGATAGCGGTGTGGCTATTTCCATGTTTATACAGATAGCAGTGTAGATATTTCCATGTTTATAGAGATGACTGTGTGGATATTTCCATGTTTAAACAGAGGGCTGTGTACATATTTCCATGTGTATGCAGATGGCAGTGTAGATATTTCCACGTTTATACAGATGGAGGTGTAGATATTTCCACGTTTATACAGATGGCTCTGTAGATATTTCCATGTTTTTACAGATAGCAGTGTATAGATTACCATGTTTACACAGATAGCGGTGTAGATATTTCAATCTTTTCACAGATGGTGGTGAAGGTATTTCCATCTTTACACAGATAGTGGTGTAGATATTTCCATCTTTGCACAGCTTGCAGTGTAGATATTTCCATCTTTACACAGATAGCGGTGCAGATATTTCCATGTTTACACATATAGCGGTGTAGATATGTCCATGTTTAAACAGATAGCATTGTATATATTTGCATGTTTATACAGATTACTCTGTAGATATTTTCATATTTTTACAGATGGCGTTGTAGATATTTCCATGTTTCTACAGATAGCGGTGTGACTCTTTCCATGTTTATACCGATAGCGGTGTAGATATTTCCACGTTTATAGAGATGACTGTGTAGATATTTCCATGTTTATACAGATGGCCATGTAGATATTTCCATGTTTATAGAGATAGCCATGTAGATATTTCCATGTTTATACAGATACTGGTGTAGGTATTTCTATGTTAATACAGATGACCGTGTAGGTATTTCCATGTTTATTGAGATGGCGGTGTAGATATTTCCATGTTCATAGAGATAGCCATGTAGATATTTCCACGTTTATACAGATAGCGGTGTAGATATTTCCATGTTTATACAGATAGCGATGGGGATATTTCCATGTTCACACAGATAGCGGTGGAGATATTTCCATGTATATACAGATGGCGGTGTAGATATTTCCACGTTTATACAGATAGTGGTGTACATATTTCCATGTTTATACAGATAGCGCTGTAGATATTTCCATGTTTCTACAGATGGCTGTGTAGATATTTCCATGGTTATACAGATGGCTGTGTAGATATTTCCATGTGTATACAGATGGGAGTGTAGATATTTCCATGTTTATACAGATGGAGGTGTAGGTATTTCCATGTTTACACAGATAGCGGAGTAGATATTTCCATGTTTAAACAGATAGCGGTGTAGATAATTCCATGTTTATACAGATGGCGGCGTAGATATTTCCATGTTTACACAGATAGCGGTGTAAATATTTCCATGTTTATAAAGATAGTGGCGTAGATATCTCCATATTTATACTGATGACATTTTAGGTGCTTCCATGTTTATACAGATTGCAGTGTAGATATTTTCATGTTTATAGGGATAGCCATGTTGATATTTCCATGTTTATACAGATAGTGGTGTAGACATTTCCATGTTTATAGAGATGGCGGTGTTGATATTTCCTACTTATACAGAAGCCGTGTAGATATTTCCATGTTTATACAGATAGCGGTGTAGATATTTCCATGTTTACAGAGATGGCGGTGGAGATGTTTCCATGTTTATACATATAGCAGTGTAGATATTTCCATGTTTATACAGATGACTGTGTGGATATTTCCATGTTTTTACAAATGGCGGTCTAGATATTTCCATGTTTATACAGATATCTGTGTAGATATTTCCATGTTTATAGAATTGGCTTTGTAGATATTTCCAAGTTTACACAGATGGCAGTGAAAATATTTCCACGTTTATACACATAGTGGTGTAGTTATTTCCATGTTTATACAGATGACTGTTTAGATATTTCCATTTTTATGCAGATGGCGGTGTAGGTATTTCCATCTTTATAGCGATAGCGATGTAGATATTTCCAAGTTTATACAGATAGTGGTGTAGATATTTCCATGTTTGTACAGATAGCTGTGTAAATATTTCCATGTTTATGCAGATTGCGGTGTAGGTATATCCATGTTTACAAGGATAGCGGTGTAGATATTTCCAAGTTTATACAGATGGCTGTGTAGATATTTCCATGTGTATACATATGGCAGTGTAGATATTTCCATGTTTATACAGATGGAGGTGTAGATATTTCCATGTTTATACAGATTACTCTGTAGATATTTTCATATTTTTACAGATGGCGGTGTAGATATTTCCATGTTTCTACAGATAGCGGTGTGGCTATTTCCATTTTTATAACAATACCGGTGTAGATATTTCCACGTTTATAGAGATGAGTGTGTAGATATTTCCATGTTTATACAGATGGCAGTGTAGATATTTCTATGTTTATGCAGATATTGGTGTAGATATTTCCTTGTTTGTACAGATGACTCTGTAGATATTTCAATGTTTATACAGATGGCCGTGTAGATATTTCCATGTTTATAGCGATAGCCCTGTAGATATTTCCATGTTTATACAGATAGTGATGTTGGCATTTCCCAGTTTATAGAGATAGTTGTGTAGATATATCCATTTTTACACAGACAGCGGTGTAGATATTTCCATGTTTATACAGATAGCAGTGTAGATATTTCCATATTTGCACTGATTGAGGTGTAGTTGTATCCATCTTTACACAGATAGCGGTGTACATATTTCCAACTTTACACAGATAGCTGTTTAGATATTTCCACGTTTACACTGACAGTGTTGTAGATATTTCCATATGTATACAGATAGCGGTGTAGATATTTCCATGTTTATAAAGATAGCGTTGTTGATATTTCCATGTTTATACAAATGGCGGTGGAGCTATTTCCATGTTTATACAGACAGCGATGCAGATATTTTCATGTTTATACACACAGTGGTGTAGATATTTCCATGTTTAAAGAGATAGTGGTGTAGATATTTCCATGTTTATACAGATAGCGGTGCAGTTATTTCCATGTTTATACAGATATCGGTGTAGATATTACCATGTTTATACAGATAGCGGTGCAGTTATTTCCATGTTTTTACAGATAGCGGTGTAGATATTTCCATGTTTATACAGATTGCGGAGTACATATTTCCATGTTTATAGAGATAGCTGTGTAGATATTTCCATGTTTAAGCAGTTGGCTTTGTAGATATTTCCGTGTGTATACAGATGGCAGTGTAGATATTTCCATGTATATACAGATGGGCGTGTAGATAATTCCATGTATATACATATGACTGTGTAGATATTTCCATGTTTTTACAGATGGCGGTGTAGATATTTCCATGTTTATACAGATAGCGGTGTGGCTATTTCCATGTTTATACAGATAGCGGTGAAGATATTTCCAGGTTTATAGAGAATGCGGTGTAGATATTTCCATGTTTATACAGATGGCGTTGAAGATATTTCCATATTTATACAGATATTTGTGTAGATATTTCCATGTTTATACAGATTACCGTGTAGGTATTTCCATGTTTATACAGATGGAGGTGTAGATATTTCCATATTTATAGAGAAGTCTGTGTAGATATTTCCATGTTTATACAGATGGCAGTGTAGTTAATTCCAGGTTTATACAGATAGTAGTGAAGATATTTCCATGTTTATACAGATGAGTGTGTAGGTATTTCCATGTTTATACAGATGGCGGTGTAGATATTTCCATGTTCATAGAGATGGCGGTGTAGATATTTCCATATTTATACAAATAGCCGTGTAGATATTTCCATGTTTATAGAGATAGCGGTGTAGATATTCCCATTTATATACAAACAGCGGTGCAGATATTTCCATGTTTACAGATACCGATGTAGATATTTCCATCTTTGCACAGATGGCGGTGTAGATATTCCCCACTTTACACAGATAGCGGTGTAGCTGTTTCCATGTTTACGCAGATAACTGTGTGTATATTTCCATGTTTACACAGATAGCATTGTAGATTTTCCATGTTTATACAGATAGCGCTGTAGATTTTTTCAAGTTTCTACGGACAGCGTTGTGTACTTTCCATGTTTATAGGGATAACGGAGTAGATATTTCCATGTTTATACAGATAGCATTGTAGTCATTTCCATGTTTTTGCAGATAGCGGTGTAGACATTTCCAAGTTTACAGAGATATCGGTGTAGATATTTCCATGTTTATACATATACCGGTGTAGATATTTCCATTTTTATACATACGGCGGTGTAGATATTTCCATGTTTAAAGAAATGGCGGTGTAGGTATTTCCATGTTTATAGAGATAGTGGTGGAGATATTTCCACGTGTATACAGAGAGCAATGTAGATATTCCCATGTTTATACAGATAGCGGTGTTGGTATTTCCATGTTTATACAGATAGCGGTGTAGATATTTCCATGTTTATACAGCTTACGGTGTAGATATTTCCAACTTTATTCAGATGGCAGTGTAGATAATTCCATGTTTATACAGAGAGTAGTTTAGATATTTCTGTGTTTATACAGATGACGGTGTAGATAGTTCCATGTTTCTGGAGATGTCGGTGTAGATATTTTCATGTTTATAGAGATGCCGGTGTAGATATTTCCATGTTTATAGAGATTGCGGTTAAGTTATTTCCATGTTTATAGACATAGAAGTGTAGGTGTTTCCATGTTTATAGAGATAGCGGTGTAGATATTTCCATGTTTATACAGATGGCTGTGTGGATATTTCCATGTGTATACAGATCGCAGTGACGATATTTCCATGTATAAAGAGATGGTGGTGTAGATATTTCCATGTTTATACAAATGACTGTGCAGATATTTGCATGTTTATACAGATGGCGGTGTAGATATTTCCATGTTTATGCAGATGGCGGTGTAGATATTTCCAAGTTTATAGAACGGCGGTGTAGATATTTCCATGTTTATAGAGATAGCGGTGTAGATATTTCCATGTTCATAGAGATAGCGGTGTAGGCATTTCCATGTTTATAGTGATAACGGTGTAGATATTTCCATGTTTATACAGATAGTGGGGTAGATATTTCCATGTTTATACAGATGACCTTCTAGGTATTTCCCTGTTTATACAAATGGCGGTGTAGATATTTCCATGTGTGTAGAGATAGCCATGTAGATATTTCCATGTTTATAGAGATAGCGGTGTAGTTATTTCCATATTTGCACAGATTGTGGTGTAGATATTTCCATCTTTACACAGATAGTGGTGTACATATTTCCATGTTTACACTGATAGCTGTGTAGATATTTCCATCTTTACACAGAGAGTGTTGTAGATATTTCCATGTTTATACAGATAGCGGTTGAGATATTTCCATGTTTATAAAGATAGCGGTGTAGATATTTCCATGTTCATAGAGATAGCCATGTAGATATCTCCATGTTTATAGAGATAGTGTTGTTGTTATTTCCATGTTCATGCAGATAGCAGTGTAAATATTTCCATGTTTATACAGATAGCGGTGTAGTTATTTCCATGTTTATAAGAGATAGCGGTGTAGATATTTCCATATTTATACAGATAGCGGTGTAGATATTTCCATGTTTATACAGATGGCAGTGTAGATATTTCCATGTTTATATAGATGGCGGTGTAGATATTTCCGTGTTTATGCAGGTGGCAGTGTAGATATTTCCATGTTTATAGAGATAGCGGTGTAGGTATTTCCATGTTGACAGAGATACCGGTGTAGATATTTCCATCTTTGCGGAGATTGCGGTGTAGATATTGCCATCTTTTCACAGATAGCGGTTTAGATATTTCCAAGTTTACACAGATAGCTGAGAAGGTTTTTCCATGTTTACACAGATAGCATTGTTGATATTTCCATATTTCTACAGATAGCGGTGTAGATATTTACATATTGATACAGATAGCGGTGTAGATATTTCCAGGTTTATACAGATAGCGGTGGAGATATTTTCACGATTATACAGATAGCGTTGAAGATATTTCCAGGTTTATACAAATAGCGGGTAGATATTTCCTTATTTATACAGATAGCGGTGTAGATATTTCCACATTTTACAGATAGCGGTGTAGATATTTCCATCTTTATACAGATAGCGGTGTAGATATATCCATGTTTATACAGATGGCGGTGTGGATATTTCCATGTTAATAGAGATGGCTTTGTAGATATTTCCTAGTTTACACAGATAGCGGTGTAGATATTTCCATGTTTATACAGATAGCGGTGTAGTTATTTCCATGTTTATACAGATTGCGGTGTAGATATTTCCATGTTTATAGAGATTGTGGTGTATATATCTCCATGTTTATAAAGATAGCGGTGTAGATATTTCCATGTTTATACAGATAGCCGTGTAGATATGGCCATGTTGATACAGATGGCGGTGTAGATATTTCCTTGTTTATACAGATAGCGGTGTAGATATTTCCATGTTTATACAGATAGCCGTGTAGATATTGCCATGTTTACAGAGATGAAGGTGTAGATATTTCCATGTTTGCACAGATTGCAGTTCAGATATTTCCATCTTTACACAGATAGCTCTGTAGATGTTTCCAAATTTACACACATAGCTGTGAAGATATTTCCATGTTTACACAGATAGCCTTGTAGATACTTCCATCTTTATACAGATAGCGGTGTAGTTATTTCCATGTTTGTACATACAGCGGTGTAGATATTTCCATGTTTAAAGAAATGACGGTGTAGGAATTTCCATGTTTATAGAGATAGTGGTGTAGATATTTCCATGTATATACAGAGAGCGGTGTAGATATTTCCATGTTCATACAGATGGCGGTGTAGATATTTCCATGTTAATACAGACGGCGGAGTAGATATTTCCTTGTTTATACAGATAGCGGTGTAGGTATTTCCTTGATTATACAGATAGCGGTGTAGATATTTCCATCTTTATACAGATAGCAGTGTTGGTATTTTCATGTTTACACAGATAGCAGTGTAGTTATTTCCAAGTTTACACAGCCAGCGTAGCAGATATTTTCATGTTTATAAAGATAGCGGTGTAGATATTTCCATGTTTATACAGATGGCGGTGTAGATATTTCGGTGTGTATAGAGAGCGGTGTAGATATTTCCATGTTTATACAGATGGCTGTGTAGATATTTCCATGTGTATACAGATGGCAGTGCTGATATTTCCATGTTTATAAAGATGGTGTTGTAGACTTTTACATGTTTATACAGATGAGTGTGTAGATATCAGCGTGTTTATACAGATGGCGGTGTAGATATTTCCATGTTTATGCAGATGGCGGTGTAGATATTTCCAAGTACATAGAACGGCGGTGTAGATATTTGCATGTTTATAGAGATAGCGGTGTAGATATTTCCATGTTCATAGAGATTGCGGTTTAGGTATTTCCATGTTTATAGTGATAACGGTGTAGATATTTCCATGTTTATACAGATAGTGGGGTAGATATTTCAATGTTTATACAGATAGCGATGTAGATATTTCCATACTTATACACATAGCGGTGTAAATATTTGCATGTTTATAGAGATTGTGGCGTAGATATTTCAATATTTATACAGATGACTGTGTAGGTATTTCCATCTGTATGCAGATGGCAGTGTATATATTTCCATGTTTATAAAGATGGTGGTGTAGATATTTCCTTTTTTATACAGATGACTGTGTAGATATTTGCATGATTTTACAGATGGCGGTGTAGATATTTCCATGTTTATACAGATAGTGGGGTAGATATTTTCATGTTTATACAGATGACCATGTACGTATTTCCATGTTTATACAGATGGCGGTGTAGATATTTCCATGTGTGTAGAGATACCCATGTAGATATTTCCATGTTTATAGAGATAGCGGTGTAGTTATTTCCATGTTTATACAGATGGCTGTTAAGGCATTTCCATGTATATACAGATGGCAGTGTAGATATTTCCATGTTTATACAGATGGAGGTGTAAATATTTCCATGATTATATAGATGACACTGTAGATATTTTCATGTTTTCACAGATGGCGGTGTAGGTATTTCCATGTTTATACAGATAGCAGTGTAGATATTTCCATGTTTATAGAAATGGCTGTGTAGATATTTCCATGTTTATACAGATGGCAGTGTATATATTTCCATGTTTATTCAGATATTGATGTAGATATTTCCATGTTTATACAGATGACTGTGTAGGTATTTCCATGTTTTTACAGATGGCGGTGTAGATATTTCCATGTTTATACAGATAGCAGTGTAGATATTACCATGTTTACACATATAGCGGTTTAGATATTTCCATCATTGCACAGATTTTGGTGTAGATATTTCCATCTTTAGACAAGTAGAGGTGTAGGTATTTCCATCTTTGCACAGATTGCGGTGTAGATATTTCCATCTTTACACAGATAGTGGTGCAGATATTTCCATGTTTACACAGATAGCGGTGAAGGTATTTCCATGTTTACACAGATAGCATTGTAGATATTTGCATGTTTATAAAATAGCGGTGTAGATATTTCCATGTTTATACAGATACCGGAGTAGATTTTTCCATGTTTAAAGAGATAGCAGCGTAGCTATTTCCATGTTTATGCAGATTGCATTGTAGATATTTGCATGTTTATACAAATCGTGGTGTAGATATTTCCATGTTTATAGAGATAGCTGTGTAGATATTTCCATATTTGTACAGACAGCGGTGTACATATTTCCATGTTTGTACAGATAGCGGTGGAGATATTTCCATGTTTATACAGACATCGGTGTAAATGTTTCCATGTTTATAGAGTTAGCTGTGTAGATATTTCCATATTTGCACTGATTTTGGTGTAGATATATCCATCTTTACACAGATAGCGGTGTACATATTTCCAGCTTCACACTGATAGCTGTTTAGATATTTCCACATTTACACAGACAGTGTTGTAGATATTTCCATATTTATACAGATAGCGGTGTAGATATTTCCATGTTTATAAAGATAGTGGTGTTGATATTTCCATGTTTATACAAATGGCGGTGGAGCTATTTTCATGTTTATACAGACAGTGATGTAGTTATTTTCATGTTTATACACACAGCGGTGTAGATATTTCCTTGTTTAAAGAGATATCGGTGTAGATATTTCCATGTTTATTCAGATAGCGGTGCAGTTATTTCCATGTTTATTTTATTTTATTTTTTTTTTTACTTTAAGTTTTAGGGTACATGTGCACATTGTGCAGGTTAGTTACATATGTATACATGTGCCATGCTGGTCCGCTGCACCCACTAACTCGTCATCTAGCATTAGGTATATCTCCCAATGCTATCCCTCCCACCTCCCCCCTCCCCAGCACAGTCCCCAGAGTATGATATTGCCCTTCCTGTGTCCATGTGATCTCATTGTTCATTTCCCACCTATGAGGGAGAATATGTGGTGTTTGGTTTTTTGTTCTTGTGATAGTTTACTGAGAATGATGGTTTCCAATTTCTTCCATGTCCCTACAAAGGATATGAACTCATCATTTTTTATGGCTGCATAGTATTCCATGGTGTATATGTGCCACATTTTCTTAATCCAGTCTATCATTGTTCGACATTTGGGTTGGTTCCAAGTCTTTGCTATTGTGAATAATGCCGCAATAAACATAGGTGTGCATGTGTCTTTATAGCAGCATGATTTATATTCATTTGGCTATATACCCAGTAATGGGATGGCTGGGTCAAATGGTATTTCTAGTTCTAGATCCTTGAGGAATCGCCACACTGACTTCCACAATGGTTGAACTAGTTTACAGTCCCTCCAACAGTTTAAAAGTGTTCCTATTTCTCCACATCCTCTCCAGCACCTGTTGTTTCCTGACATTTAATGATTGCCAATCTAACTGGTGTGAGATGATATCTCATAGTGGTTTTGATTTGCATTTCTCTGATGGCGAGAGATGATGAGCATTTTTTCATGTGTTTTTTGGCTGCATAAACGTCTTCTTTTGAGAAGTGCCTGTTCATGTCCTTCGCCCACTTTTTGATGGGGTTGTTTGATTTTTTCTTGTAAATTTGTTTGAGTTCATTGTAGATTCTGGATATTAGCCCTTTGTCAGATGAGTAGGTTGCAAAAATTTTCTCCCATGTTGTAGGTTGCCTATTCACTCTGACGGTAGTTTCTTTTGCTGTGCAGAAGCTCTTTAGTTTAATTAGATCGCATTTGTCAATTTTGGCTTTTGTTGCCATTGCTTTTGTTGTTTTGGACATGAAGTGCTTGCCCACGCCTATGTCCTCAATGGTAATGCCTAGGTTTTCTTCTAGGGTTTTTATGGTTTTAGGTCTAACGTTTAAATCTTTAATCCATCTTGAATTGATTTTTGCATAAGGTGTAAGGAAGGGATCCAGTTTCAGCTTTCTACATATGCCTAGCCAGTGTAGATATTTCCATGTTTAAAGAGATATCGGTGTAGATATTTCCAAGTTTATTCAGATCGCGGTGCAGTTATTTCCATTTTTATACAGATATCGGTGTAGATATTCCCATGTTTATAAAGATAGCGGTGCAGTTATTTCCATGTTTTTACAGATAGCGGTGTAGATATTTCCATGTTTATACACACTGCGGTGCACGTATTTCCATGTTTATAGAGATAGCTGTGTAGATGTTTCCATGTTTATGCAGTTGGCTGTGTAGATATTTCCATGTGAATACAGATGGCAGTGTAGATATTTCCATGTTTATACAGATGGAGGTGTAGATATTTCCATGTATATACATATGACTGTGTAGATATTTCCAAGTTTTTACAGATGGCGGTGTAGATATTTCCGTTTTATACAGATAGCGGTGTGGCTATATCCATGTTTAAACAGATAGCGGTGAAGATATTTCCAGGTTTATATAGATGGCGGTGTAGATATTTCCATGTTTACAAAAATGGCGTTGTAGATATTTCCATGTTTATACAGATAGTTGTGTAGATATTTCCATGTTTATACAGATTATCGTGTAGGTATTTCCATGTTTATACAGATGGCGGTGTAGATAGATATTTCCATGTTTATACAGATGGAGGTGTAGATATTTCCATGTTTATAGAGATGTCTGTGTAGATATTTCCATGTTTATACAGATGGCAGTGTAGTTATTGCCATGTTTATACAGATAGTAGTGTAGATATTTCCATGTTTATACAGATGAGTGTGTAGCTATTTCCATGTTTATACAGATGGTGGTGTAGATATTTCCATGTTTATAGAGATAGCCCTGTAGATATTTCCATGTTTATACAGATAGCGGTGTAGACATTTCCCAGTTTATAGAGATAGTTGTGTAGATATTTCCATATTTATACAGAACGTGGTGTAGATATTTCCATGTTTATAAAGATAGCAGTGTAGATATTTCCATGTTTGCACTGATTGGGGTGTAGATATATCCATCTTTACAGAGATAGCGGTGTACATATTTCCAACTTTACACAGATAGATGTTAGGTATTTCCACGTTTACACAGACAGTTTTGTAGACATTTCCATATTTATACAGATAGCGGTGTAGATATTTCCATGTTTATAAAGATAGCGGTGTAGATATTTCCATGTTTATTCAGATAACGGTGTAGATATTTCCATGTTTATAAAGATAGCGGTGGAGATATTTCCATGTTCAGGAGATAGCAGTGAGGATATTTCCATGTTTACAAAGATAGCAGTGTGGATATTTCCATTTTTATAGAGATAGCGGTTTTGATATTTCATATTTATACAGACAGCGGTGTAGATATTTCCATGTTTATACAGATTGCGGTGTTGATATTTCCATGTTTACACAGATAGCAGTGTAGATATTTCCATCTTTCTACAAATGGCAGTGTAGATATTTCCATGTTTATACAACTTACGGTGTAGATATTTCCAGCTTTATTCAGATGGCAGTGTAGATAATTCCATGTTTATACAGAGAGTGGTTTAGTTAATTCTGTGTTTATACAGATGGCGGTGCAGATAGTTCCATGTTTCTGGAGATGACGGTGTAGATATTTTCACGTTTATAGAGATGACGGTGTAGATATTTCCATGTTTATGGAGATTGTGGTTAAGATATTTCCATGTTTATAGACATAGAAGTGTAGGTGATTCCATGTTTATAGAGATAGCGGTGTAGATATTTCCATGTTTATACAGATGGCTGTGTAGATATTTCCATGTGTATGCAGATCGCAGTGTGAATATTTCCATGTTTAAAGAGATAGCGGTGTAGATATTTCCATGTTTATACAGATGGCTGTGTAGATATTTCCGTGTTTATACAGATCGTGGTGAAAATATTTCCATGTTTATACAGATCGCGGTGTAGATGTTTCCATGTTTATACAGATCGCGGTGTAGATATTTCCGTCTTTATACAGATAGCGGTGTAGTTATTTCCATGTTTATACAGATAGCGGTGTAGATATTTCCATGTTTATAGAGATAGCGGTGTAGTTATTTCCATGTTTATAGACATAGCGGTGTAGATATTTCCATGTTTATATAGATGGCGTTGTAGATATTTCCATGTTTATACCGATAGCGGTGTTGGTATTTCCACGTTTATACAAATAGCATTGTAGACATTTCCATGTTTATAAAGCTCGCGGTTCAGATATTTATATCTTTATACAGATGGCATTGTAGATATTTCCTTATTCACACTAATGAAGGTGTAGATGTTTCCATATTTATACAGATGGCGGTGTAGTTAGTTCCATGTTTATGGAGATGGCAGTGTAGATATTTTCATGTTTTTATAGATTGCGGTGTAGATATTTCCATGTATATAGAGATAGCAGTGTAGATATTTACATGTTTATACAGATGGCTGTGTAGATATTTACATGCGTATACAGATGGCATTGTAGATGTTTCCATGTTTATACACATGATTGTATAGGTATTTCCATGTTTTTACAGATGGCAGTGCAGATATTTCCATGTTTATAGAGATAGCGGTGTAGATATTTCCGTGTTTGTACAGATGTCGGTGTTGATATTTCCATTTATACACAGATGGCCGTGAAGATATTCCCATGTTTATACAGATGGCGGCGTATATATTTCCATGTTTACACAGATGGTGGTGTAGATATTTCCGTGTTTATACACATGGCGGAGTAGATACTTCCATCTTTATGGAGATGGCAGTGTAGATATTTTCATATTTATAGAGATGGCGGTGTAGATATTTCCATGTTTATAGAGACAGCAGTGTAGATATTTACATGTTTATACAGATGGCTTTGTAGATATTTCCATGTGTATACAGATGGCATTGTAGCAATTTCCATGTTTATACAGATGACTGTATAGGTATTTCCATGTTTATAGAGATAGAGGTGTAGATATTTCCATGGATATGCAGATGGCGGTGTAGATATTTCCGTGTTTATACACATGGCGGAGTAGATACTTCCATCTTTATGGAGATGGCAGTGTAGATATTTTCATGTTTATAGAGATGGCGGGGTAGATATTTCCATATTTATAGAGATAGCGGTGTTGATATTTCCATCTTTCTACAGATGGCAGTGTAGATAATTCCATGTTTATACAGATGGCTGTGTAGATATTTCCATGTGTATAGAGATGGTATTGTAGGTATTTCCATGTTTGTACAGATGGTGGTGTATATATTTCCATGTTTATTCAGATGACTGTGTAGATATCTCCATGTTTTTACAGATCGCAGTGTAGATTTTTTAATGTTTATAGGGATGGCACTGTAGATATTTCCATGTTTATACAGATAACGTTGGAGATATTTCCATTTTTATACAGAGAGCTGTGGAGATATTTCCATGTTTATACACATAGCGGTGTACATATTTCCATGTTTATAGAGACAGCGGTGTAGGTATTTCCATGTTTATACAGATAGCGGTGCAGATATTTCCAGGTTTACACAGATGCCTATGCAGATATTTCCATATTTATACAGAGGGCTGTGTAGATATTTCTATGTTTATACAGATGGCAGTGTAGATATTTAAATGCTCCTACACATGACTGTGTTGGTATTTCCATGTTTATGCAGATGTCTTTGTAGATATTTCCATGTTTATAGAGATAGCGGTGCAGACATTTCCATGTTTATACAGATAGCGCTGTATATATTTCCATGTTTATACAGATCATGGTGTAGATATTTCCATGTTGATACAGATACCGGTATAGACATTTCCATGTTTATACATACCGCAGTGTAGATATTCCCATGTTTATAGAGATAGCAGTGTAGATATTTCCATGTATGTACAGATGGCGGTGTTGATGTTTCCATCAATAGACAGATTGCATTGTAGGTATTTCCATGTGTATACAGATGGCATTGTATATATTTCCATGTTTATACAGATGGTGATGTAGATATTTCCATGTTTACACAGATGACTGTATAGGTATTTCCATGATTATACAGATGGCGGTGTAGAGATTTCCATGTTTATAGAGATAGCGGTGTAGATATTTCCATATTTATACAGATAACGGTGTAGAAATTACCATGTTTATACAGATAGCGGTGTAAATATTTCCATGTTTATACAAGTCACGGTGTAGATATTTCCTTGTGCATACAAATAGCGGTGTAGTTATTTCCATGTTTATACAGATAGTGGTGTAGCTATGTCCATGTATATACAGATGGCTGTGTAGATATTTCCATGTTTATACAGATGGCTTTGTAGATATTTCCATGTTTATACACATGACATTGTAGGTATTTCCATGTTTATACAGATGGCGGTGTAGATATTTCCATGTTTATAGAGAGAGCTTTGTAGATATTTCCATGTTTATAGAGATAACTGTGTACTTATTTCCATGTTTATAGACATAGCGGTGTAGATATTTCCATGTTTATATAGATGTCATTGTAGATATTTCTATGTTTATACCAATAGCGGTGTTGGTATTTCCACATTTATACAGATAGCGATGTAGATATTTCCATGTTTATACAGCACGCGGTGCAGATATGTATATCTTTATACAGATGACATTGTAGATAATTCCTTATTCACACAGATGGCGGTGTAGATGTTTCCATGTTTATACAGATGGCGGAGTAGTTAGTTCCATGTTTATGGAGATGGCAGTGTAGACATTTTCATGTTTATAGAGATGGCGGTGTAGATATTTCCATGTTTATAGAGATAGCAGTGTAGATATTTACATGTTTATACAGATGGCTGTGTAGATATTTCCATGTGTACACAGAAGGCATCGTAGATGTTTCCATGTTTATATAGATGACTGTATAGGTATTTCCATGTTTTTACAGATGGCAGTGCAGATATATCCATGTTTATAGAGATAGCGGTGTAGATATTTCTAGGTTTGTACAGATGGCGGTGTTGATATTTCCATCTATACACAGATGGCCGTGTAGATATTTCCATGTTTATACAGATGGCGGCGTAGATATTTCCATGGATATGCAGATGGCGGTGTAGATATTTCCATGTTTATACAGATAGCGGTGTAGATATTTCCATGTTTAAACAGATGGTGGTGTAGATATTTCCGTGTTTATACACGTGGCGGAGTAGATACTTCCATCTTTATGGAGATGGCAGTGTAGATATTTTCATGTTTATAGAGATGGCGGTGTAGATATTTCCATATTTATAGAGATAGCGGTGTAGATACTTCCATCTTTCTACAGATGGCGGTGTAGATAATTCCATGTTTATACAGATGGCCGTGTAGATATTTCCATGTGTATACAGATGGTATTGTAGGTATTTCCATGTTTATACAGATGGTGGTGTAGATATTTCCACGTTTATTCAGATGACTGTGTAGATATTTCCATGTTTTTACAGATGGCAGTGTAGATTTGTCAATGTTTATAGACACGGCGCTGTAGATATTTCCAGGTTTATACAGATAACGGTGGAGATATTTCCATGTTTACACAGAGAGCAGTGGAGATATTTCCATGTTTATACACATACCGGTGTACATATTTCCATGTTTATAGAGACAGCAGTGTAGGTATTTCCATGTTTATACAGATAGCGGAGCAGATATTACCAGGTTTACACTGATGCCTATGCAGATATTTCCATATTTATACAGAGGGCTGTGTAGAAATTTCTGTTTATACAAATGGCAGTGTAGATATTTAAATGTTCCTACACATGACTGTGTAGGTATTTCCATGTTTATACAGATGTCTTTGTAGATATTTCCATGTTTATAGAGATAGCAGTGCAGACAGTTCCATGTTTATACAGATAGCGGTGTATATATTTCCCTGTTTATATAGATCATGTTGTAGATATTTCCATGTTTATACAGATACCTGTTTAGATATTTCCATGTTTATACAGACCGCAGTGTAGATATTCCCATGTTTATAGAGATAGCAGTGTAGATATTTCCATGTTTGTACAGATGGCGGTGTTGATGTTTCCATCTATACACAGATTGCTGTGTATGTATTTCCATGTGTATACAGATGGCATTGTAGATATTTCCATGTTTATACAGATGGTGGTGTAGATATTTCCATGTTTACACAGATGACTGTATAGGTATTTCCATGTTTATACAGATGGCGGTGTTGATATTTCCATGTTTATAGAGATAGCGGTGTAGATATTTCCATATTTATACAGATAACGGTGTAGAAATTTCCATGTTGATACAGATAGCGGTGTAAATATTTCCATGTTTATACAAGTCGCGGTGTAGATATTTCCTTGTTTATACAAATAGCGGTGTAGTTATTTCCATGTTTATACAGATAGCGGCGTAGATATTTCCATGTATATATAGATGGCTGTGTAGATATTTCCACGTTTATACAGACGGCTTTGTAGATATTTCCATGTTTATACACATGACTTTGTAGGTATTTTCATGTTTATACAGATGGCGGTGTAGATATTTCTATGTTTATAGAGATAGTTGTGTAGATATTTCCATGTTTATACAGATCGCGGTGTAGATATTTCCATGTTTATACAGATCGCGGTGTAGATATTTCCATGTTTTCACAGATTGCGGTGTAGATATTTCCATCTTTCTACAGATGGCAATGTAGATATTTCCATGTTTATACAGATAGCGGTGTAGATATTTCCATGTTTATAGAGATAGCGGTGTAGGTATTTCCATGTTTATAGACATAGCGGTGTAGATATTTCCATGTTTATATAGATGGCGTTGTAGATATTTCCATGTTTATACCGATAGCGGTGTTGGTATTTCCACGTTTATACAGATAGCGATGTAGATATTTCCATGTTTATTCAGCTCGCGGTGCAGATATTGATATCTTTATACAGATGGCATTATAGATATTTCCTTATTCACACAGATGGCGGTGTAGATGTTTCCATGTTTACACAGATGCCTATGCAGATATTTCCATATTTATACAGAGGGCTGTGTAGATATCTATATGTTTATACAGATCGCAGTGTAGTTATATATATGTTCCTACACATGACTGTTTAGGTATTTCCAGGTTTGTAAAGACGTCTTTGTAGATATTTCCATGTTTATAGAGATAGCGGTGCAGACATTTCCATGTTTATACAGATAGCGGTGTATATATTTCCATGTTTATACAGATCAAGGTGTAGATATTTCCATGTTTATACAGATACCGGTGTAGATATTTCCATGTTTATACAGACCACAGTGTAGATATTCCCATGTTTATAGAGGTAGCAGTGTAGATATTTCCATGTTTGAACAGATGGCAGTGTTGATGTTTCCATCTATACACAGATTGCTGTGTAGGTATTTCCATGTGTATACAGATGGCATTGTAGATATTTCCATGATTATACAGATGGTGGTGTAGATATTTCCTTGTTTACACAGACGACTGTATAGGTATTTCCATGTTTATACAGATGGCGGTGTAGATATTTCATGTTTATAGAGATAGGGGTGTAGATATTTCCATATTTATACAGATAACGGTGTAGAAATTTCCATGTTTATACAGATAGCGGTGTAAATATTTCCATGTTTATACAAGTCACGGTGTAGATATATCCTTGTTAATACAAATAGCGGTGTAGTTATTTCCATGTTTATACAGAGAGTGGTGTAGATATTTCCATGTATATACAGATGGCTGTGTAGATATTTCCATGTTTATACAGATGGCTTTGTAGATACTTCCATGTTTATACAGATGACATTGTAGATATTTCCTTGTTTATACAGATCGCGGTGTAGATATTTCCATGTTTATAGAGATAGCTTTGTAGATATTTCCATGTTTATACAGATAGCGGTGCAGATATTTCCATGTTTGTACAGATGGCGTAGTTGATATTTCCATCTATACACAGATGACCATGAAGGTATTTCCATGTTTATACAGATGGCGTCGCAGATATTTCCATGGATATGTAGTTGGCGGTGTAGATATTTCCATGTTTATACAGATAGCGGTGTAGTTATTTCCATGTTTAAATGGATAGCGGTGTAGATATTTCCAAGTATATACACATGGCTCTGTAGATATTTTCATGTTTATACAGATGGCGGTGTAGATATTTCCATGTTTACACAGATAACTTTGTAAGTATTTCCATGTTTATACATATGGCAGTGTAGATATTTCGATGTTTATAGAGATAGCAGTGGAGATATTTCCTTGTTTATACAGAGAGCGGTGTAGATATTTCCATGTTTATACTGATCGTGGTGTAGATATTTCCATGTTTATAGAGATGGCGGTGTAGATATTTCCATGTTCATAGAGATAGCGGTGTTGATTTTTCCATGTTTATAGAGATAGCGGTGTGGATATTTCCATGTTTATACAGATAGGGGTGTAGATATTTCCATGTTTTCACAGATATCGGTGTAGATATTTCCATGCTTACACAGATTGCGGTGAAAATATTTCCATCTTTCTACAGATGGCATTGTAGATATTTTCATGTTTATACAGATGGCGGTGTAGATATTTCCATGTTTATATAGATGGTGGTTTAGATATTTCCATGTTTATAAAGATAGCGGTGCAGATATTTCCATGTTTATAAAGATCACGGTGTAGATATTTCCATGTTTATACAGATCGTGGAGTAGATATTTCCATGTTTATACAGATAGCGGTGTAGATATTTCCATGTTTATACAGATAGCGATGTAGATATTTTCATGTTTATTGAGATAGCGGTGTAGGTATTTCCATGTTTATAGACATAGCGGTGTAGGTATTTCCATGTTTTTATAGATGGCGTTGTTGATATTTCCATGTTTATACCGATAGCGGTGTTGGTATTTCCACGTTTATACAGATAGCGATGTAGATATTTCCAAGTTTATACAGCACGCGGTCCAGATATTTTTATCTTTATACAGATGGCTTTGTAGGTATTTCCTTATTCACACAGATGGCGGTGTAGATGTTTCCATGTTTATACAGATGGCGGAGTAGTTAGTTCCATGTTTATGGAGATGGCAGTGTAGATGTTTTCATGTTTATAGAGATGGCGGTGTAGATATTTCCATATTTATAGAGATATCAGTGTAGATATTTACATGTTTATACAGATGGCTGTGTAGATATTTCCATGTGTATACAGATGGCATTGTAGATATTTCCATGTTTATACAGATGACTGTATAGGTATTTCCATGTTTTACAGATGGCAGTGAAGATATTTCCATGTTTATAGAGATAGCGGTGTAGGTATTTCCATGTTTCTACAGATGGTGGTGCTGATATTTCCATCTATACACAGATGGCCGTGTAGATATTTCCATGTTTATACAGATGGCGGCGTAGATATTTCCATGGACATGCAGATGGCGATGTAGATATTTCCATGTTTAAACAGATAGTGGTGTAGATATTTCCACGTTTACTCAGATGGTGGTGTAGATATTTCCGTGTTTATACACATGGCGGAGTAGATACTTCCATCTTTATGGAGATGGCAGTGTAGATATTTTCATGTTTATAGAGATGGCGGTGTAGGTATTTCCATATTTATAGAGATAGCAGTGTAGATATTTCCATCTTTTTACAGATGGCAGTGTAGATATTTCCATGTATATACAGATGGCGGTGAAGATATTTCCATAGTTATACAGATGTCTGTGTAGATATTTCCATGTGTATACAGACGTTATTGTAGGTATATCCATGTTTATACAGATGTTGTTGTAGATATTTCCATGTTTATTCAGATGACTGTGTAGATATTTCCATGTTTTCACAGATGGCAGTGTAGGTATTTCAATGTTTATAGAGATGGCGCTGTAGATATTTCCATGTTTATACAAATAACGGTGGAGATATTTCCATGTTTATACAGAGAGCAGTGGAGATATTTCCATGTTTATACACATAGCAGTGTACATATTTCCATGTTTATAGAGACAGCGGTGTAGTTATTTCCATGTTTATACAGACAGCGGTGCAGATATTTCCATGTTTATACAGATGCCTATGCAGATATTTCCATATTTATAAAGATGGCAGTTTAGAGATTTCCATGTTTATACAGATGGCAGTGTAGGTATTTAAATGTTCCTACACATGACTGTGTAGGTATTTCCATGTTTATACAGATGTCTTTGTAGATATTTCCATGTTTATAGAGATAGCACTGTAGATATTTCCATGTTTGTACAGATGGCGGTGTTGAAGTTTCCATCTATACACAGATTGCCTTGCAGGTATTTCCATGTGTATACAGATGGAATTGTAGATATTTCCATGTTTATACAGATGGTGGTGTAGATATTTCCATGTTTACACAGGTGACTGTATAGGTATTTCCATGTTTATGCAGATGGTGGTGTAGGTATTTCCATGTTTACACAGGTGACTGTATAGGTATTTCCATGTTTATGCAGATGGCGGGGTAGATATTTCCATGTTTATAGAGATAGCGGTGTAGATATTTCCATATTTTTACAGATAATGTTGTAGAAATTTCCAGGTTTATACATATAGCGGTGTAAATATTTCCATGTTTATACAAGTCACGGTGTAGATATTTCCTTGTTTATACAAATAGCGGCGTAGTTATTTCCATGTTTGTACAGGTAGTGGTGTAGATATTTCCATGTATATACAGATGGCTGTGTACATATTTCCATGTTTATACAGATGGCTTTGTAGATATTTCCATGTTTATATAGATGACATTGTAGGTATTTCCAAGTTTATACAGATGGCGGTGTAGATATTTCCAAGTTTATAGAGATAGCTGTGTAGATATTTCCATGTTTATACAGATCACGGTGTAGATACTTCCATGTTTACACAGATTGTGGTGTAGATATTTCCGTGTTTATGCACATGGCGGAGTAGATACTTCCATCTTTATGGAGATGGCAGTGTAGATATTTTCATGTTTATAGAGATAGCGGTGTAGATATTTCCATATTTATAGAGATAGCAGTGTAGATATTTCCATCTTTCTCCAGATGTCTGTGTAGATATTTCCATGTGTATACAGATGGTATTGTAGGTATATCCATGTTTATACAGATGGTGTTGTAGATATTTCCATGTTTATTCAGATGACTGTGTAGATATTTCCATGTTTTGACAGATGACAGTGTAGATATTTCAATGTTTATAGAGATGGCGCTATAGATATTTCCATGTTTATACAGATAACGGTGGAGATATTTCCATGTTTATACAGAGAGCAGTGGAGATATTTCCATGTTTATACACATAGCGGTGTACATATTTCCATGTTTATAGAGACAGCGGTGTAGGTATTTCCATGTTTATACAGATAGCGGTGCAGATATTTCCATGTTTATACAGATGCCTATGCAGATATTTCCATGTTTATACACATGGCAGAGTAGATATTTCCATGTTTATACAGATGTCAGTGTAGATATTTAAATGTTCCTACACATGACTGTGTAGGTATTTCCATGTTTATACAGATGTCTTTGAAGATATTTCCATGTTTATAGAGATAGTGGTGCAGATATTTCCATGTTTACACAGATAGCGGTGCATATATTTCCATGTTTATACAGATCGTGGTGCAGATATTTCCATGTTTATACAGATACCGGTGGAGATATTTCCATGTTTATACAGACCGCAGTGTAGATATTTCCATGTTTATAGAGATAGCACTGTAGATATTTCCATGTTTGTACAGAAGGCGGTGTTGATGTTTCCATCTATGCATAGATTGCCGTGTAGGTATTTCCAAGTGTATACAGATGGCATTGTAGATATTTCCATGTTTATACATATGGTGGTGTAGATATTTCCATGTTTACACAGATGACTGAATAGGTATTTCCATGTTTATACAGATGGCGGTGTAGGTATTTCCATCTTTATAGAGATAGTGGTGAAGATAATACCATATTTATACAGATAACGGTGTAGAAATTTCCATGTTTATACAGATAGCGGTGTAAATATTTCCATGTTTATACAGATCACGGTGTAGATATTGCCATGTTTATAGAGATAGTGGTGTAGATATTTCCATGTTTATACAGACCGCGGTGTAGATATTTCCATGTTTATACAGATAGCGGTGCAGATATTTCCATGTTTGTACAGATGGTGGTGTTGATATTTCCATCTATACACAGATGACCGTGTCGATATTTCCATGTTTTTACAGATGGCGGCGCAGATATTTCCATGGATATGTAGATGGCGGTGTAGATATTTCCATGTTTATACAGATAGCGGTGTAGTAATTTCCATGTTTATATAGATAGCGGTGTAGATATTTCCATGTATATACACATGGTTTTATAGTTATTTCCATATTTATACAGATGGCGGTGTAGATATTTCCATGTTTATACAGATAACTTTGTAAGTATTTCCATGTTTATAGAGATGGCGGTGTAGATATTTCGATGTTTATAGAGATAGCAGTGGAGATCTTTCCATGTTAATACAGATGGCGGTGTAGATATTTCCATGTTTATACAGATAGAATTGAAGATATTTCCATGTTTATACAGATAGCAGTGTATATATTTCCACTTATATAGAGATAGCGGTTTAGATATTTCATATTTATAAAGATAGCGTTGTAGATATTTCCATGTTTATACAGATTGCGGTGTAGATATTTCCATGTTTATACAGATGCCTATGCAGATATCTCCATATTTGAACAGAGGGCTGTGTAGATATTTCTATGTGTATACAGATGGCAGTGTAGATATTTCCATGTTCCTACACATGACTGTGTAGGTATTTCCATGTTTATACAGATGTCTTTGTAGATATTTCCATGTTTATAGAGATAGCGGTGCAGATATTTCCATGTTTATAGAGATAGCGGTGTATATATTTCCATGTTTATACAGATCGTGGTGTAGATATTTCCATGTTTATAGAGATAGCGGTGTAGATATTTCCATATTTATACAGATAACGGTGTAGAAATTTCCATGTTTATACAGATAGCGGTGTAGATATTTCCATGTTTATACAAGTCACGGTGTAGATATTTCCTTGTTCATACAAATAGCGGTGAAATTATTTCCATGTTTATACAGTTAGTGGTGTAGATATTTCCATGTATATACAGATGGCTGTGTAGATATTTCCATGTTTATACAGATGGCTTTGTAGATATTTCCAAGTTTATACAGATGACATTGTAGGTATTTCCATGTTTATACAGATGGTGGTGTAGATATTTCCTTGTTTATAGAGATAGCGGTGTAGTTATTTCCATGTTTATAGACATAGCGGTGTAGATATTTCCATGTTTATATATATGGTATTGTAGATATTTCTATGTTTCTACCGATAGCGGTGTTGGTATTTCCACGTTTATACAGATAGCGATGTAGATATTTCCATGATTATACAGCTCGCGGTGCAGATATTTATATCTTTATACAGATGGCATTGTAGATATTTCCTTATTCACACAGATGGCGGTGTAGATGTTTCCATGTTTATAGAGATGGCGGAGTAGTTAGTTCCATGTTTATGGAGATGGCAGTGTAGATATTTTCATGTTTATAGAGATGGCGGTGGAGACATTTCCATGTTTATAGAGATAGCTATGTAGATATTTCCATGTTTATACAGATCGCGGTGTAGATATTTCCATGATTATACAGATACCGGTGTAGATATTTCCATGTTTATACAGACCGCAGTGTAGATATTCCCATGTTTATATAGATAGCAGTGTAGATATTGACATGTTTATACAGTTGGCTGTGTAGATATTTCCATGTGCATACAGATGGCATTGTAGATATTTCCATGTTTATACAGATGACTGTATAGGTATTTCCATGTTTTTACAGATGGCAGTGCAGCTATTTCCATGTTTATAGAGATAGCGGTGTAGATATTTCCATGTTTGTACAGATGGTGGTGCTGATTTTCCATCTATACACAGATGGCCGTGTAGATATTTCCATGTTTATACAGATGGTGGCGTAGATATTTCCATGGACATGCAGATGGCGGTGTAGATATTTCCATGTTTATACAGATAGCGGTGTAGATATTTCCATGTTTACACAGATGGTGGTGTAGATATTTCCGTGTTTATACACATGGCGGAGTAGATACTTCCATCTTCATGGAGATGGCAGTGTAGATATTTTCATGTTTTTAGAGATGGCGGTGTAGATATTTCCATATTTATAGAGATAGCGGTGTAGATATTTCCATCTTTCTATAGATGGCAGTGAAGATATTTCCATATTCATACAGATGGCGGTGTAGATATTTCCATATTTATACAGATATCTGTGTAGATATTTCCATGTGTATACAGATGGTATTGTAGTTATTTCCATGTTTATACAGATGGTGGTGTAGATAATTCCATGTTTATTCAGATGACTGTGTAGATATTTCCATGTTTTTACAGATGGCAGTGTGGATATTTCAATGTTTAAAGAGATGGCGCTGTAGATATTTCCATGTTTATACAGATAACGGTGGAGATATTTCCAAGTTTATACAGAGAGCAGTGGAGATATTTCCATGTTTATACACATAGCGGTGTACATACTTCCATGTTTATAGAGATAGCGGTGTAGGTATTTCCATGTTTATACAGATAGCTGTATAGATATTTCCATGTTTATACAGATGCCTATGCAGATATCTCCATATTTATACAGAGGGCTGTGTAGATATTTCTATGTTTATACAGATGGCAGTGTAGATATTTCCATGTTCCTACACATGACTGTGTAGGTATTTCCATGTTTATACAGATGGCTTTGTAGATATTTCCATGTCTATAGAGATAGCGGTGCAGATATTACCATGTTTATACAGATAGCGGTGTATATATTTCCATGTTTATACAGATCGTGGTGTAGATATTTCCATGTTTATACAGATACCGGTGTAGATATTTCCATGTTTATACAGACCGCAGTGTATATATTTCCATGTTTATAGAGATAGCAGTGTAGATATTTCCAAGATTGTACAGATGGCGGTGTTGATGTTTCCATCTATACACAGATTGCCGTGTAGGTAATTCCATGTGTATACAGATGGCATTGAAGATATTTCCATGTTTATACAGATGGTGGTGTAGATATTTCCATGTTTACACAGATGACTGTATAGGTTTTTCCATGTTTATACAGATGGCGGTGTAGATATTTCCATGTTTATAGAGATAGCGGTGTAGATATTTCCATATTTATACAGATAACGGTGTAGAAATTTCCATGTTTATACAGATAGCGGTGTAAATATTTCCATGTTTATAGAGATAGCTGGGTAGTTATTTCCATGTTTATAGACATAGCGGTGTAGATATTTCCATGTTTACATAGATGGCGTTGTAGATATTTCTATGTTTATACCGATAGCGGTGTTGGTATTTCCCCGTTTATACAGATAGCGATGTAGATATTTCCATGTTTTTACAGCTCGCGGTGCAGATATTTATTTCTTTATACAGATGGCATTGTAGATATTTCCTTATTCACACAGATGGCGGTGTAGATGTTTCCATGTTTATACAGATGGCGGAGTAGTTAGTTCCATGTTTATGGAGATGGCAGTGTAGATATTTTCATGTTTATAGAGATGGGGGTGTAGATATTTCCATGTTTATAGATATAGCAGTGTAGATATTTACATGTGTATACAGATGGCTGTGTAGATATTTCCATGTGTATACAGATGGCATTGTAGATATTGCCATGTTTATACAGATGACTGTATAGGTATTTCCATGTTTTTACAGATCGCAGTGCAGATATTTCCATGTTTATAGAGATAGCGGTGTAGATATTTCCATGTTTGTACAGATGGCGGTGCTGATTTTCCATCTATACACAGATGGCCGTGTAGATATTTCCATGTTTATACAGATGGTGGCGTAGATATTTCCATGGACATGCAGATGGCGGTGTAGATATTTCCATGTTTATACAGATAGCGGTGTAGATATTTCCATGTTTACACAGATGGTGGTGTAGATATTTCCGTGTTTATACACATGGCGGAGTAGATACTTCCATCTTTATGGAGATGGCAGTGTAGATATTTTCATGTTTTTAGAGATGGCGGTGTAGATATTTCCATATTTATAGAGATAGCGGTGTAGATATTTCCATCTTTCTATAGATGGCAGTGAAGATATTTCCATATTCATACAGATGGCGGTGTAGATATTTCCATATTTATACAGATATCTGTGTAGATATTTCCATGTGTATACAGATGGTATTGCAGTTATTTCCATGTTTATACAGATGGTGGTGTAGATAATTCCATGTTTATTCAGATGACTGTGTAGATATTTCCATGTTTTTACAGATGGCAGTGTGGATATTTCAATGTTTATAGAGATGGCGCTGTAGATATTTCCAGGTTTATACAGATAACGGTGGAGATATTTCCAAGTTTATACAGAGAGCAGTGGAGATATTTCCATGTTTATACACATAGCGGTGTACATACTTCCATGTTTATAGAGACAGCGGTGTAGGTATTTCCATGTTTATACAGATAGCTGTATAGATATTTCCATGTTTATACAGATGCCTATGCAGATATCTCCATATTTATACAGAGGGCTGTGTAGATATTTCTATGTTTATACAGATGGCAGTGTAGATATTTCCATGTTCCTACACATGACTGTGTAGGTATTTCCATGTTTATACAGATGGCTTTGTAGATATTTCCATGTCTATAGAGATAGCGGTGCAGATATTACCATGTTTATACAGATAGCGGTGTATATATTTCCATGTTTATACAGATCGTGGTGTAGATATTTCCATGTTTATACAGATACCGGTGTAGATATTTCCATGTTTATACAGACCGCAGTGTATATATTTCCATGTTTATAGAGATAGCAGTGTAGGTATTTCCAAGATTGTACAGATGGCGGTGTTGATGTTTCCATCTATACACAGATTTCCGTGTAGGTATTTCCATGTGTATACAGATGGCATTGTAGATATTTCCATGTTTATACAGATGGTGGTGTAGATATTTCCATGTTTACACAGATGACTCTATAGGTATTTCCATGTTTATACAGATGGCGGTGTAGATATTTCCATGTTTATAGAGATAGCGGTGTAGATATTTCCATATTTATACAGATAACGGTGTAGAAATTTCCATGTTTATACAGATAGCGGTGTAAATATTTCCATGTTTATAGAGATAGCTGTGTAGTTATTTCCATGTTTATAGACATAGCGGTGTAGATATTTCCATGTTTACATAGGTGGCGTTGTAGATATTTCTATGTTTATACCGATAGCGGTGTTGGTATTTCCACGTTTATACAGATAGCGATGTAGATATTTCCATGTTTTTACAGCTCGCGGTGCAGATATTTATTTCTTTATACAGATGGCATTGTAGATATTTCCTTATTCACACAGATGGCGGTGTAGATGTTTCCATGTTTATACAGATGGCGGAGTAGTTAGTTCCATGTTTATGAAGATGGCAGTGTAGATATTTTCATGTTTATAGAGATGGCGGTGTAGATATTTCCATGTTTATAGAGATAGCAGTGTAGATATTTACATGTGTATACAGATGGCTGTGTAGATATTTCCATGTTTATACAGATGGCATTGTAGATATTTCCATGTTTATACAGATGACTGTATAGGTATTTCCATGGTTTTACAGATGGCAGTGCAGATATTTCCATGTTTACAGAGATAGCGGTGTAGATATTTCCATGTTTGTACAGATGGCGGTGTTGATATTTCCAGCTATACACAGATGGCCGTGTAGATATTTCCATGTTTATATAGATGGCGTCGTAGTTATTTCCATGGATATGCAGATGGCGGTGGAGATATTTCCATGTTTATACAGATAGCGGTGTAGATATTTCCATGTTTACACAGATGGTGGTGTAGATATTTCCGTGTTTATACACATGGTGGAGTAGATACCTCCATCTTTATGGAGATGGCAGTGTAGATATTTTCATGTTTATAGAGATGGCGGTGTAGATATTTCCATATTTATAGAGATAGCCGTGTAGATACTTCCATCTTTCTAAAGATGTCCGTGTAGATAATTCCATGTTTATACAGATGGCCGTGTAGATATTTCCATGTGCATACAGATGGTATTGTAGGTATTTCCATGTTTATACAGATGGTGGTGTAGATATTTCCACGTTTATTCAGATGACTGTGTTGATATTTCCATGTATTTACAGACGGAAGTGTAGATTTGTCAATGTTTATACAGATGGTGGTGTAGATATTTCCACGTTTATTCAGATGACTGTGTTGATATTTCCATGTATTTACAGACGGAAGTGTAGATTTGTCAATGTTTATAGAGATGGCGCTGTAGATATTTCCATGTTTACAGATAACGGTGGAGATATTTCCATGTTTACACAGAGAGCAGTGGAGATATTTCCATGTTTATACACATAGCGGTGTACATATTTCCATGTTTATAGAGACAGTGGTGTAGGTATTTCCATGTTTATACAGATAGCGGTGGAGATATTACCAGGTTTACAAAGATGCCTATGCAGATATTTCCATATTTATACAGAGGGCTGTGTAGATATTTCTATGTTTATACAGATGGCAGTGTAGATATATAAATGTTCCTACACATGACTGTGTAGGTATTTCCAGGTTTATACAGATGTCTTTGTAGATATTTCCAGGTTTATAGAGATAGCGGTGCAGACATTTCCATGTTTATACAGATAGCGGTGTATATATTTCCATGTTTATACAGATCATGGTGTAGATATTTCCATGTTTATACAGATACCGGTGTAGATATTTCCATGTTTATACAGACCGCAGTGTAGATATTCCTTTTTTATAGAGATAGCAGTGTAGATATTTCCATGTTTGTACAGATGGCGGTGTTGATGTTTCCATCTATACACAGATTGCCGTGTAGGTATTTCCATGTGTATACAGATGGCATTGTAGATATTTCCATGTTTATACAGATGGTGGTGTAGATATTTCCATGTTTACACAGATGACTGTATAGGTATTTCCATGTATATACAGATGGCGGTGTAGATATTTCCATGTTTATAGAGATAGCGGTGTAGATATTTCCATATTTATACAGATAACGGTGTAGAAATTTCCATGTTTATACAGATAGCGGTGTAGATAATTCCATGTTTATACAAGTCACGGTGTAGATATTTCCTTGTTCATAGAAATAGCGGTGTAATTATTTCCACGTTTATACAGTTAGTGGTGTAGATATTTCCACGTATATACAGATGGCTGTGTAGATATTTCCATGTTTATACAGATGGCTTTGTAGATATTTCCAAGTTTATACAGATGACATTGTAGTTATTTCCATGTTTATACAGGTGGCGGTGTACATATTTCCATGTTTATTGAGATAGCTTTGTAGATATTTCCATGTTTATACAGATTGTGGTGTAGTTATTTCCATGTTTATACAGATAGCGGTGTAGATATTTCCATGTTTATACACATGGCTTTGTAGATATTTCCATGTTTATACAGATGGTGGTGTAGATATTTCCATGTTTGTAGAGATAGCTTTGTAGATATTTCCATGTTTATACAGATCACGGTGTTCTTATTTCCATGTTTATACAGATAGCGGTGTAGATATTTCCATGTTTATACAGATAGCGGTGTAGATATTTCCATGTTTATAGAGATAGCGGTGTAGTTATTTCCTTGTTTATAGACATAGCGGTGTAGATATTTCCATGTTTATATATATATCATTGTAGATATTTCTATGTTTATACCGATAGCGGTGTTGGTATTTCCACGTTTATAGAGATAGCGATGTAGATATTTCCATGATTATACAGCTCACGGTGCAGATATTTATATCTTTATACAGATGTCATTGTAGATATTTCCTTATTCACACAGATGGCGGTGTAGATGTTTCCATCTTTATACAGATGGCGGAGAAGTTAGTTCCATGTTTATGGAGATGGCAGTGTAGATATTTTCAAGTTTATAGAGATGGCGGTGGAGATATTTCCATGTTTATAGAGATAGCTATGTAGATATTTCCATGTTTATACAGATCGCGGTGTAGATATTTCCATGTTTAAACAGATAGCGGTGTAGATATTTCCATCTTTCTACAGATGGCAGTGTAGGTAATTCCATGTTTATACAGATGGCAATGTTGATATTTCCATGTGTATACAGATGGTATTGTAGGTATTTCCATGTTTATACAGATGGTGGCGTAGATATTTCCACGTTTATTCAGATGACTGTGTAGATATTTCCATGTTTTTACAGATGGCAGTGTAGATTTGTCAGTGTTTATAGAGATGGCACTGTAGATATTTCCATGTTTATACAGATAACGGTGGTGATATTTCCATGTTTATACAGATAGCAGTGGGGATATTTCCATGTTTATACACATAGCAGTGTACATATTTCCATGTTTATAGAGACAGCGGTGTAGGTATTTCCATGTTTATACCGATAGCGGTGCAGATATTTCCAGGTTTACACAGATGCCTATGCAGATATCTCCATATTTATACAGAGGGCTCTGTAGATATTTCTATGTTTATACAGATGGCAGTGTAGATATTTCCATGTTCCTACACATGACTGTGTAGGTATTTCCATGTTTATACAGATGGCTTTGTAGATATTTCCATGTCTATAGAGATAGCGGTGCAGATATTACCATGTTTATACAGATAGCGGTGTATATATTTCCATGTTTATACAGATCGTGGTGTAGATATTTCCATGTTTATACAGATACCGGTGTAGGTATTTCCATGTTTATACAGACCGCAGTGTATATATTTCCATGTTTATAGAGATAGCAGTGTAGATATTTCCAAGATTGTACAGATGGCGGTGTTGATGTTTCCATCTATACACAGATTGCCGTGCAGGTAATTCCATGTGTATACAGATGGCATTGTAGATATTTCCATGTTTATACAGATGGTGGTGTAGATATTTCCATGTTTACACAGATGACTGTATAGGTTTTTCCATGTTTATACAGATGGCGGTGTAGATATTTCCATGTTTATAGAGATAGCGGTGTAGATATTTCCATATATATACAGATAACGGTGTAGAAATTTCCATGTTTATACAGATAGCGGTGTAAATATTTCCATGTTTATACAAGTCACGTTGTATATATTTCCTTGTTCATACAAATAGCGGTGTAGTTATTTCCATGTTTATACAGAGAGTGGTGTAGATATTTCCATGTATATACAGATGGCTGTGTAGATATTTCCATGTTTATACAGATGGCTTTGTAGATATTTCCATGTTTATACAGATGACATTGTAGATATTTCCTTGTTTATACAGATCGCGGTGTAGATATTTCCATCTTTCTACAGATGGCAGTGTAGATATTTCCATGTTTATACAGATAACAGTGCAGATATTTCCATGTTTGTACAGATGGCGGTGTTGATATTTCCATCTATACACAGATGACCATGTAGGTATTTCCATGTTTATACAGATGGTGACGCAGATATTTCCACGGATATGTAGATGGCGGTGTAGATATTTCCATGTTTATACCGATAGCGGTGTTGGTATTTCCACGTTTATACAGATAGCGATGTAGATATTTCCATGTTTATACAGCACGCGGTGCAGATATTTTTATCTTTATACAGATGACATTGTAGACATTTCCTTATTCACTCAGATGGCGGTGTAGATGTTTCCATGTTTATACAGATGGCGGTGTAGATATTTCCATGTATATAGAGATAGCAGTGTAGATATTTACATGTTTATACAGATGGCTGTGTAGATATTTCCATGTGTATACAGATGGCATTGTAGATATTTCCATGTTTATACAGATGACTGTATAGGTATTTCCATGTTTTACAGATGGCAGTGAAGATATTTCCATGTTTATAGAGATAGCGGTGTAGATATTTCCATGTTTCTACAGATGGTGGTGCTGATATTTCCATCTATACACAGATGGCCGTGTAGATATTTCCATGTTTATACATATGGCGGCGTAGATATTTCCATGGACATGCAGATGGCGGTGTAGATATTTCCATGTTTAAACAGATAGCGGTGTAGATATTTCCACGTTTACACAGATGGTGGTGTAGATATTTCCGTGTTTATACACATGTCGGAGTAGATACTTCCATCTTTATGGAGATGGCAGTGTAGATATTTTCATGTTTATAGAGATGGCGCTGTAGGTATTTCCATATTAATAGAGATAGCGGTGTAGATATTTCCATCTTTTTACAGATGGCAGTGTAGATATTTCCATGTATATACAGATGGCGGTGAAGATATTTCCATATTTATACAGATGTCTGTGTAGATATTTCCATGTGTATACAGATGGTATTGTAGGAATATCCATGTTTATACAGATGTTGTTGTAGATATTTCCATGTTTATTCAGATGACTGTGTAGATATTTCCATGTTTTGACAGATGGCAGTGTAGGTATTTCAATGTTTATAGAGATGGCGCTGTAGATATTTCCATGTTTATACAAATAACGGTGGAGATATTTCCATGTTTATACAGAGAGCAGTGGAGATATTTCCATGTTTATTCACACAGCAGTGTACATATTTCCATGTTTATAGAGACAGCAGTGTAGGTATTTCCATGTTTATACACATAGCGGTGCAGATATTTCCATGTTTATACAGATGCCTATGCAGATATTTCCATATTTATACAGATGGCATTGTAGATATTTCCATGTTTATACAGATGTCTTTGTAGATATTTCCATGTTTATAGAGATAGTGGTGCAGATATTTCCATGTTTATACAGATAGCGGTGTATATATTTCCATGTTTATACAGACCGTGGTGTAGATATTTCCATGTTTATACAGATACCGGTGTAGATATTTCCATGTTTATACAGACCGCTCTGTAGATATTTCCAAGTTTATAGAGATAGCACTGTAGATATTTCCATGTTTGTACAGATGGCGGTGTTGATGTTTCCATCTATACACAGATTGCCGTGTAGGTATTTCCATGTGTATACAGATGGCATTGTAGATATTTCCAAGGTTATACAGATGGTGGTGTAGATATTTCCATGTTTACACAGATGACTTTATAGGTATTTCCATGTTTATACAGATGGCGGTGTTGTTATTTCCATATTTATACAGATAAATATGTAGAAATTTCCATGTTTATACAGATAGCATTGTAAATATTTCCATGTTTATACAGATCACGGTGTAGATATTTCCATGTTTATAGAGATAGCGGTGTAGATATTTCCATGTTTATACAGATAGCGGAGTAGATATTTCCATGTTTATACAGACCGCGGTGTAGATATTTCCATGTTCACACAGATAGCGGTGCGGATATTTCCATGTTTGTACAGATGGCGGTGCTGATATTTCCATCTATACACAGATGACCGTGTAGATATTTCCATGTTTATACAGATGGCGGCGCAGTTATTTCTATGGATATGTAGATGATGGTGTAGATATTTCCATGTATATACAGATAGCGCTGTACTTATTTCCATGTTTATATAGACAGCGGTGTAGATATTTCCATGTATGTACACATGGCTGTGTAGATATTTCCATGTTTATACAGATGGCGGTGTAGATATTTCCATGTTTATACAGATAACTTTGTAAGTATTTCCATGTTTATACAGATGGCGGTGTAGATATTTCGATGTTTATAGAGATAGCAGTGGAGATATTTCCATGTTTATACAGATGGCGGTGTAGATATTTCCATGTTTATACCGATAGAATTGAAGATATTTCCATGTTTATACAGATAGCAGTGTAGATATTTCCACTTATATAGAGATAGTGGCTTAGATATTTCATATTTATACAGATAGCGGTGTAGATATTTCCATGTTTATACAGATTGCGGTGTAGATATTTCCATGTTTATACAGATGCCTATGCAGATATCTCCATATTTATACAGAGGGCTGTGTTCATATTTCAATGTGTATACAGATGGCAGTGTAGATATTTCCATGTTCCTACACATGACTGTGTAGTTGTTTCCATGTTTATGCAGATGGCTTTGTAGATATTTCCATGTCTATAGAGATAGTGGTGCAGATAATTCCATGTTTATAGAGATAGCGGTGTATATATTTCCATGTTTATACAGATCGTGGTGTAGATATTTCCATGTTTATACAGATACCGGTGTAGATATTTCCATGTTTATACAGACCACCGTGTATACATTTCCATGTTTATAGAGATATCAGTGTAGATATTTCCAAGTTTGTACAGATGGCAGTGTTGAAGTTTCCATCTATACACAGATTGCCTTGTAGGTATTTCCATGTGTATACAGATGGCATTGTAGATATTTCCATGTTTATACAGATGACTGTATAGGTATTTCCATGTTTTTACAGATGGCAGTGCAGATATTTCCATGTTTATAGAGATAGCGGTGTAGATATTTCCATTTTTATAGAGATAGCAGTGTAGATATTTCCATGTTTGTACAGATGGCGGTGTTGATGTTTCCATCTATACACAGATTGCCGTGTAGGTATTTCCATGTGTATACAGATGGCATTGTAGGTATTTCCATGTTTATACACATGGTGGTGTAGATATTTCCATGTTTACACAGATGACTGCATAGTTATTTCCATGTTTATACAGATGGTGGTGTAGATATTTCCATGTTTATGGAGATATCGGTGTAAATATTTCCATGTTTATACAAGTCACGGTGTAGATATTTCCTTGTTCATACAAATAGCAGTGTAGTTATTTCCATGTTTATACAGATAGTGGTGTAGTTATTTCCATGTATATACAGATGGCTGTGTATATATTTCCATGTTTATACAGATGGCTTTGTAGATATTTCCATGTTTATACAGATAGCGGTGTAGATATTTCCATGTTTATACAGATAGAGGTGTAGATATTTCCATGTTTATACAGATAGCGGTGTAGAAATTTCCATGTTTATAGAGATAGCGGTGTAGTTATTTCCATGTTTACAGACATAGCGGTGTAGATATTTCCATGTTTATATAGATGGCGTTGTAGATATTTCTATGTTTATACCGATAGCGGTGTTGGTATTTCCACGTTTATACAGATAGCGATGTATATATTTCCATGTTTCTACAGCTCGCGGTTAAGATATTTATATCTTTATACAGATGGTATTGTAGATATTTCCTTATTCACAGAGATGGCGGTGCAGATGTTTCCATGTTTATACAGATGGCGGAGTAGTTAGTTATATGTTTATGGTGATGTCAGTATAGATATTTTCATGTTTATAGAAATAGCGGTGTAGATATTTCCATGTTTATAGAGATAGCAGTGTAGATATTTACATGTTTATACAGATGGCTGTGTAGATATTTCCATGTGTATACCAATGGCATCGTAGATATTTCCATGTTTATACAGATGACTGTATAGGTATTTCCATGTTTTTACAGATGGCAGTGCAGATATTTCCATGTTTATAGAGATAGCGGTGTAGATATTTCCATGTTTGTACAGATGGTGGTGTTGATATTTCCATCTATACACAGATGGCCGTGTAGATATTTCCATGTTTATACAGATGGCGGCGTAGATATTTCCATGGATATGCAGATGGCGGTGTAGATATTTCCATGTTTATACAGAGAGCGGTGTAGATATTTCCATGTTTCCACAGATGGTGGTGTAGATATTTCCGTGTTTATACACATGGCGGAGTAGATACTTCCATCTTTATGGAGATGGTAGTGTAGATATTTTCATGTTTATAGAGATGGCGGTGTAGATATTTCCATATTTATAGAGATAGCGGTGTAGATATTTCCATCTTTCTACAGATGGCAGTGTAGATAATTCCATGTTTATACAGATGTCCGTGTAGGTATTTCCATGTGTATACAGATGGTATTGTAGGTATTTCCATGCTTATACAGATGGTGGTGTAGATATATCCATGTTTATTGAGATGACTGTGTAGATATTTCCATGTTTTCACAGATGGCAGTGTAGATTTTTCAATGTTTATAGAGATGGCGCTGTAGATATTTCCATGTTTATACAGATATTGGAGGAGATATTTCCATGTTTATAAAGAGAGCAGTGGAGATATTTCCATGTTTATACACATAGCGGTGTACATATTTCCATGTTTATAGAGACAGCGGTGTAGTTATTTCCATGTTTATACAGATAGCGGTGCAGATATTACCAGGTTTACACAGATGCCTATGCAGAAATTTCCACATTCATACAGAGGGCTGTGTAGATATTTCTATGTTTATACAGATGGCAGTGTAGATATTTAAATGTTCCTACCCATGACTGTGTAGGTATTTCCATGTTTATACAGATGCCTTTGTAGATATTTTCATGTTTATAGAGATAGCGGTGCAGACATTTCCATGTTTATCCAGATAGCGCTGTATATATTTCCATGTTTATACAGATCATGGTGTGGAAATTTCCATGTTTATACAGATACCGGTGTAGATATTTCCATGTTTTTACAGACCGCAGTGTAGATATTTCCATGTTTATAGAGATAGCAGTGTAGATATTTCCATGTTTGTACAGATGGCGGTGTTGATATTTCCATCTATACACAGATTGCCGTGTTGGTATTTCCATGTGTATACAGATGGCATTGTAGATATTTCCATGTTTATACAGATGGTGGTTTAGATATTTCCATGTTTACCCAGATGACTGTATAGGTATTTCCCTGTTCATACAGATGGTGGTGTAGATATTTCCATGTTTATAGAGAAAGAGGTGTAGATATTTCCATATTTATACAGATAACGGAGTAGAAATTTCCATGTTTATACAGACATCGGTGTAAATATTTCCAAGTTTATACAGATCGTGGTGTAGATATTTCCATGTTTATACAGATACCAGTGTAGATATTTCCATGTTTATAGAGACAGCGGTGTATTTATTTCCAGGTTTATACAGATGGCGGCGCAGATATTTCCATGGATATGTAGATGGCGGTGTAGATAGTTCCATGTTTATACAGATAGCGGTGTTGATATTTCCATGTTTATACTGATCGTGGTGTAGATATTTCCATGTTTATAGAGATGGCGGTGTGGATATTTCCATGTTCATAGAGATAGCGGTGTTGATTTTTCCATGTTTATAGAGATAGCCGTGTGGATATTTCCACGTTTATACAGATAGGGGTGTAGATATTTCCATGTTTTTACAGATATCGGTGTAGATATTTCCGTGTTTACACAGACTGCGGTGTAGGCATTTAAATCTTTCTACAGATGGCATTGTAGATATTTCCATGTTTATACAGATGGCGGTGTAGATATTTCCATGTTTATATAGATGGTGGTGTAGATATTACCATGTTTATACAGATAGCGATGTAGATATTTCCATGTTTATACAGATCGTGGTGAAGGTATTTCCATGTTTATACAGATCGCGATGTTGATATTTCCATGTTTATACAGATTGCGGTGTAGATATTTCCATGTTTATACAGATTGCGGTGTAGATATTTCCATGTCTATACAGATAGCAGTGTAGATATTTCCATGTTTATAGAGATAGCGTTGTAGGTATTTCCGTGTTTATAGACATAGGTGTGTAGATATTTCCATGTTTATATAGATGGCGTTGTAGATATTTCCATGTTTATACCGATAGCATTGTTGGTATTTCCACGTTTATACAGATAGCGATGTAGGTATTTCAATGTTTATACAGATATCTTTGTAAGTATTTCCATTTTTATACAGATGGCGGTGTAGATATTTCGATGTTTATAGAGATAGCAGTGGAGGTATTTCCATGATTATACAGATGGCGGTGTAGATATTTCGATGTTTATAGAGATAGCAGTGGAGATATTTCCATGTTTATACAGATAGCGGTGTAGATATTTCCATGTTTATACTGATCGTGGTGTAGATATTTCCATGTTTATAGAGATGGCGGTGTAGATATTTCCATGTTCATAGAGATAGCGGTGTTGATTTTTCCATGTTTATAGAGATAGCGGTGTGGATATTTCCATGTTTATACAGATCACGGTGTAGATATTTCCTTGTTTATACAAATTGTCGTGTAGTTATTTCCATGTTTATACAGATAGCGGTGTAGATATTTCCATGTATATACAGATGGCTGTGTAGATATATCCATGTTTATACAGATGGCTGTGTAGATATTTCCATGTTTATACAGATGACTTTGTTGCTATTTCCATGTTTATACAGATGGCGGTGTAGGTTTTTCCATGTTTATAGAGATAGCTTTGAAGATATTTGCAGGTTTACACAAATAGCGGTGTAGATATTTCCATGTTTGTACAGATCGCGGTGTAGTTATTTCCATGTTTATACAGATCGCGGTGTAGATATTTCCATGTTTATACAGATAGCGGTGTAGATATTTCCATGTTTTTACAGATATCAGTGTAGATATTTCCATGTTTACACAGATTGCGGTGTAGATATTTCCATCTTTCTACAGATGGCATTGTAGATATTTCCATGTTTATACAGATGGCGGTGTAGATATTTCCATCTTTCTACAGATGGCATTGTAGATATTTCCATGTTTACCGATGGCGGTGTAGATATTTCCATGTTTATATAGATGGTGGTGTAGATATTACCATGTTTATACAGATAACAGTGTAGATATTTCCATGTTTATACAGATCACGGTGAAGACATTTCCATGTTTATACAGATCGCGGTGTAGATATTTCCATGTTTATACTGATCGCGGTGTAGATATTTCCATGTTTGTACAGATAGCGGTGTAGATATTTCCATGTTTATACAGATAGCGGTGTAGTTATTTCCATGTTTATATAGATAGCGGTGCAGATATTTCCATGTATATACACATGGCTCTGTAGATATTTCCATGTTTATACAGATAGCGGTGTAGATAATTCCATGTTTACACAGATGGTGGTGTAGATATTTCCGTGTTTATACACATGGCGGTGTAGATAGTTCCATCTTTATAGAGATGGCAGTGCAGATATTTTCATGTTTATAGAGATGGTTGTGTAGATATTTCCATATTTATAGAGATAGCGGTGTACATATTTCCATCTTTCTACAGATGGCAGTGGAGATAATTCCATGTTTATACAGATGGCCATGTTGATATTTCCATGTGTATACAGTTGGTATTGTAGGTATTTCCACGTTTATACAGATGGCAGTGTAGATATTTAAATGTTCCTACACATGACTGTGTAGGTATTTTAATGTTTATACAGATGTCTTTGTAGATATTTCCATGTTTATAGAGATAGCGGTGTAGATATTTCCATGCTTATACAGATAGAGGTGTAGATATTTCCATGTTTATACAGACTGCGGTGTAGATATTTCCAAGTTTATACAGATAGCGGTGCAGATATTTCCATGTTTATACAGATAGCGGTGTAGATATTTCCATGTTTACACAGATGGTGGTGTAGATATTTCCGTGTTTATACACATGGCGGAGTAGATATTTCCATCTTTATGGAGATGGCAGTGTAGATAGTTTCATGTTTATAGAGATGGTGGTGTTGATATTTCCATATTTATAGAGATAGCGGTATAGATATTTCCATCTTTCTACAGATGGCAGTGTAGATAATTCCATGTTTATACAGATGGACGTGTAGATATTTCCATGTGTATACAGACGGTATTGTAGGTATTTCCATGTTTATACAGATGGTGGTGAAGATATTTCCATGTTTATTCAGATGACTGTGTAGATATTTCCATGTTTTTACAGATGGCAGTGTAGTTTTGTCAATGTTTACAGAGATGGCGCTGCAGATATTTCCATGTTTATACAGATAACGGTGGAGATATTTCCATGTTTATACAGAGAGCAGTGGAGATATTTCCATGTTTATACACATAGCGTTTTACATATTTCCATGTTTATAGAGACAGCGGTGTAGGTATTTCCTTGTTTATACAGATAGCGGTGCAGATATTTCCAGGTTTACACAGATGCCTATGCAGATATTTCCATATTTCTACAGAGGGCTGTGTAGATATTTCTATGTTTATACAGATGGCAGTGTAGATATTTAAATGTTCCTACACATGACTGTGTAGTTATTTCCATTTTTATACAGATGTCTTTGTAGATATTTCCATGTTTATAGTGATAGCAGTGCAGATATTTCCAGGTTTATACAGATAGCGGTGTATATATTTCCATGTTTATACAGATCATGGTGTAGATATTTCCATGTTTATACAGATAGCGGTGTAGATATTTCCATGTTTATACAGACCGCAGTGTAGATATTTCCCTGTTTATAGAGATAGCAGTGTAGATATTTCCATGTTTGTACAGATGGCGGTGTTGATGTTTCCATCTATACACAGATTGCCGTGTATGTATTTCCATGTGTATACAGATGGCGTTGTAGATATTTCCATGTTTATACAGATGGCGGTGTAGATATTTCCATCTTTCTACAGACGGCATTGTAGATATTTCCATGTTTACCGATGGCGGTGTAGATATTTCCATGTTTATATAGATGGTGGTGTAGATATTACCATGTTTATACAGATAACAGTGTAGATATTTCCATGTTTATACAGATCACGGTGAAGATATTTCCATGTTTATACAGATCGCGGTGTAGATATTTCCATGTTTATACTGATCGCGGTGTAGATATTTCCATGTTTGTACAGATAGCGGTGTAGATATTTCCATGTTTATACAGATAGCGGTGTAGTTATTTCCATGTTTATATAGATAGCGGTGCAGATATTTCCATGTATATACACATGGCTCTGTAGATATTTCCATGTTTATACAGATAACTTTGTAAGTATTTCCATGTTTATACAGATGGCGGTGTAGATATTTCCATGTTTATAGAGATAGCAGTGGAGATATTTCCATGTTTATACAGATAGCAGTGTAGATATTTCCATGTTAATACTGATCGTGGTGTAGATATTTCCATGTTTATAGAGATGGCGGTGTAGATAATTCCATGTTCATAGAGATAGCGGTGTTGATTTTTCCATTTTTATAGAGATAGCGGTGTAGATATTTCCATGTTTATACAGATAGGTGTGTAGTTATTTCCATGTTTTTACAGATATCGGTGTACGTATTTCCATGTTTACTCAGATTCCGGTGTAGATATTTCCATCTTTCTACAGATGGCATTGCAGATATTTCCATGTTTATACAGATGGCAGCGTAGATATTTCCATGTTTATACAGATGGTGGTGTAGATATTACCATGTTTATACAGATAGCGGTGTAGATATTTCCATCTTTATACAGATCGTGGTGAAGATATTTCCCTGTTTATACAGATCGCGATGTAGATATTTCCATGTTTATACAGATCGCGGTGTAGATATTTCCATGTTTATACAGATAGCGGTGTAGATATTTCCATGTTTATACAGATAGCGGTGTAGATATTTCCATGTTTATAGAGATAGCGGTGTAGTTATTTCCATGTTTATAGACATAGCGGTGTAGATATGTCCATGTTTATATAGATGGCGTTGTAGATATTTCCATGTTTATACCGATAGCGGTGTTGGTATTTCCACGTTTATACAGATAGCGATGTAGATATTTCCATGTTTATACAGCTCGCGGTGCAGATATTTATATCTTTATACAGATGGCATTGTAGATATTTCCTTACTCACACAGATGACTCTATAGGTATTTCCATGTTTATACTGATGGCGGTATAGATATTTCCATCTTTATAGAGATAGCGGTGAAGATATTTCCATATTTATACAGATAACGGTGAAGAAATTTCCATGTTTATACAGATAGCGGTGTAAATATTTCCATGTTTATACAGATCACGGTGTAGATATTTCCATGTTTATAGAGATAGCGGTGTAGATATTTCCATGTTTATATAGATAGTGGTGTAGATATTTCCATGTTTATACAGACCGTGGTGTAGATATTTCCATGTTTATACAGATAGCGGTGCAGATATTTCCATGTTTGTACAGATGGCGGTGTTGATATTTCCATCTATACACAGATGACCTTGTAGATATTTCCACGTTTATACAGATGGCGGCACAGATATTTCCATGGATATGTAGATGGCGGTGTAGATATTTCCATGAATATACACATGGCTGTGTAGATATTTCAATGTTTATACAGATAGCGGTGTAGATATTTCCATCTTTATACAGATAACTTTGTAAGTATTTCCATGTTTATACAGATGGCGGTGTAGATATTTCGATGTTTATAGAGATAGCAGTAGAGATATTTCCATGTTTATACTGATGGCGGTGTAGATATTTCCACGTGTATACAGATAGAATTGAAGATATTTCCATGTTTATACAGATAGCAGTGTAGATATTTCCACTTTTATAGAGATAGTGGGTTAGATATTTCATATTTATACAGATAGCGTTGTAGATATTTCCATGTTTATACAAATTGCGGTGTAGATATTTCCATGTTTATACAGATGCCTATGCAGATATCCCCATATTTATACAAAAGGCTGTCTAGATATTTCTATGTGTATACAGATGGCAGTGTAGATATTTCCATGTTTCTACACATGACTGTGTAGGTATTTCCATGTTTATACACATGGCTTTGTAGATATTTCCATGTCTATAGAGATAGCAGTGCAGCTTTTTCCATGTTTACAGATAGCGGTGTATATATTTCCATGTTTATACAGATCGTGGTGTAGATATTTCCAGGTATATACAGATACCGGTGTAGATATTTACATGTTTATACAGACCGCAGTGTATATATTTCCATGTTTATAGAGATAGCAGTGTAGATATTTCCAAGTTTGTACAGATGGTGGTGTTACTGTTTCCATCTATACACAGATTGCCGTGTAGTTATTTCCATGTGTGTACAGACGGCATTGTAGATATTTCCATGTTTATACAGATGGTGGTGTAGATATTTCCATGTTTACACAGATGACTGTATAGATATTTCCATGTTTATACAGATGGCGGTGTGGATATTACCATGTTTATAGAGACAGCGGTGTAGATATTTCCATATTTATACAGATAACGGTGTAGAAATTTCCATGTTTATACAGATAGCGGTGAAAATATTTCCATGTTTATACAAGTCACGGTGTAGATATTTCCTTGTTTATACAAATAGCGGTGTAGTTATATCCATGTTTATACAGATAGCGGAGTAGATATTTCCATGTATATACAGATGGCTGTGTAGATACTTCCATGTTTATACAGATGGCTTTGTAGATATTTCCATGTTTATACAGATGACTTTGTAGGTATTTCCATGTTTATACTGATGGCGGTGTAGTTATTTCCATGTTTATAGAGATAGCTGTGTAGATATTTCCATGTTTATACAGATAGCGGTGTAGATATTTCCATGTTTATACAGATGGCGGTGTAGATATTTCAATGTTTATAAAGATCGCGGTGTAGATATTTCCATGTTTATACAGATAGCGGTGTAGATATTTCCATGTTTATACAGATCGTGGTGAAGATATTTCCATGTGTATACAGATCGCAATGTAGATATTTCCATGTTTATACAGTTAGCAATGTAGATATTTCCATGTTTATACAGATAGCGGTGTAGATATTTCCATGTTTATAGAGATAGCGGTGTAGGTATTTCCATGTTTATAGACATAGCGTTGTAGATATTTCCATGTTTGTATAGATGGCGTTGTAGATATTTCCATGTTTATACCGATAGCGGTGTTGGTATTTCCACGTTTATACAGATAGCGATGTAGATATTTCTATGTTTATACAGCTCGCGGTGCCGATATTTATATCTTTATACAGATGGCATTGTAGATATTTCCTTATTCACACAGATGGCGGTGTAGATGCTTCCATGTTTATACAGATGTCGGAGTAGTTAGTTCCATGTTTATGGACATGGCAGTGTAGATATTTTCATGTTTATAGTGATGGCGGTGTAGATATTTCCATGTTTATACAGATAGCAGTGTAGATATTTACATGTTTATACATATGGCTGTGTAGATATTTCCATATTTATACAGATAAAGTTGGAGATATTTCCATGTTTATACAGATGACTGTATAGGTATTTCCATGTTTTTACAGATGGCAGTGCAGATATTTCCATGTTTATAGAGATAGCGGTGTAGATATTTCCATGTTTGTTCAGATGGCGGTGCTGATATTTCCATCTATACACAGATGGCCGTGTAGATATTTCCATGTTTATACAGATGGCGGCGTAGATATTTCCATGGACATGCAGATGGCGGTGTAGACATTTCCATGTTTATACAGATAGCGGAGTAGATATTTCCATGTTTCCACAGATGGTGGTGTAGATATTTCCGTGTTTATACACATGGCGGAGTAGATGATTCCATCTTTATGGAGATGGCAGTGTAGTTATTTTCATGTTTATAGAGATGGCGTTGTAGATATTTCCATATTTATAGAGATAGCGGTGTAGATATTTCCATCTTTCTACAGATGGCATTGAAGGTATTTCCATGTTTATACAGATGGCGGTGTAGATATTTGCATATTCATACAGATATCTGTGTAGATATTTCCATGTGTATACAGATGGTATTGTAGTTATTTCCATGTTTATACAGATGGTGGTGTAGATATTTCCATGTTTATTCAGATGACTGTGTAGATATTTCCATGTTTTTACAGATGGCAGTGTGGATATTTCAATGTTTATAGAGATGGCACTGTAGATATTTCCATGTTTATACAGATAAAGTTGGAGATATTTCCATGTTTATACAGAGAGCAGTGGAGATATTTCCATGTTTATACAGATGGTGATGTAGATATTTCCATGTTTACACAGATGACTGTATAGGTATTTCCGTGTTTATACAGATGGTGGTGTAGATATATCCATGTTTTTAGAGATAGCAGAGTAGATATTTCCATATTTATACAGATAACGGTGTAGATATTTCCATGTTTATTAAGATCGCGGTGTAGATATTTCCATGTTTATACAGATAGCGGTGTAGATATTTCCATGTTTGTAGAGATAGCTGTGTAGATATTTCCATGTTTATACAGATCGCGATGTAGATATTTCCATATTTATACAGATAGCGGTGTAGATACTTCCATGTTTATACAGAGAGCGGTGTAGAAACTTCCATGTTTATAGAGATAGCGGTGTAGTTATTTCCATGTTTATAGACATAGCGGTGTAGATATTTCCATGTTTATATAGATGGCTTTGTAGATATTTCTATGTTTATACCGATAGCGTTGTTGGTATTTCCACGTTTATACAGATAGCGATGTAGATATTTCCATCTTTATACAGCTCGCGGTGCAGATATTTATATCTTTATACAGATGGCATTGTAGGTATTTCCTTATTCACACAGATGGCGTTGTAGATGTTTCCATGTTTATACAGATGGCGGAGTAGTTGGTTCCATGTTTATGGAGATGGCAGTGTAGATATTTTCATGTTTATAGAGATGGCGGTGTAGATATTTCCATATTTATACAGATGGCGGCGTAGATATTTCCATGGACATGCAGATGGCGGTGTAGACATTTCCATGTTTATACAGATAGCGGAGTAGATATTTCCATGTTTACACAGATGGTGGTGTAGATATTTCCGTGTTTATACACATGGCGGAGTAGATAATTCCATCTTTATGGAGATGGCAGTGTAGATATTTTCATGTTTATAGAGATGGCGGTGTACATATTTCCATATTTATACAGATGGCGGCGTAGATATTTCCATGGACATGCAGATGGCGGTGTAGACATTTCCATGTTTATACAGATAGCGGAGTTGATATTTCCATGTTTACACAGATGGTGGTGTAGATATATCCGTGTTTATACACATGGCGAAGTAGATGATTCCATCTTTATGGAGATGTCAGTGTAGATATTTTCATGTTTTTAGAGATGGCGGTGTAGATATTTCCATATTTATAGAGATAGCGGTGTAGATATTACCATCTTTCTACAGATGGCAGTGAAGGTATTTCCATGTTTATACAGATAGCGGTGTAGATATTTCCATGTTTATACAGATCGTGGTGAAGATATTTCCATGTTTATACAGATGGCGGTGTAGATATTTCCAGGTTTATAGAAATAGCTGTGTAGATATTTCCATGTTTATACAGAAAGCGGTGTAGATATATCCATCTTTATACAGATCACGGTGTAGATATTTCCATGTTTATAGAGATCGCGGTGTAGATATTTCCATGTTTATACAGATAGCGGTGTAGATATTTCCATGTTTTTCCAGATATCGGTGTAGATATTTCCATGTTTACACAGATAGCGGTGTAGATATTTCCATCTTTCTACAGATGGCATTGTAGATATTTCCTTATTCACCCAGATGGCAGTGTAGATGTTTCCATGTTTATACAGATGGCGGAGTAGTTAGTTCCATGTTTATGGAGATGACAGTGTAGATATTTCCATGTTTATAGAGATAGCAGTGTAGATATTTACATGTTTATACAGATGGCTGTGTAGATATTTCCATGTGTATACAGATGGCATTGTAGATATTTCCATGTTTATGCAGATGACTGTATAGGTATTTCCATGTTTTTACAGATGGCAGTGCAGATATTTCCATGTTTATAGAGATAGCGGTGTAGATATTTCCATGTTTGTACAGATGGCGGTACTGATATTTCCATCTATACACAGATGGCCGTGTAGATATTTCCAAGTTAATACAGATGGCGGCGTAGATATTTCCATGGACATGCTGATGGCGGTGAAGATATTTCCATGTTTATACAGATAGCGGTGTAGATATTTCCATGTTTACACAGATGGTGGTGTAGATATTTCCGTGTTTATACACATGGCGGAGTAGATACTTCCATCTTTATGGAGATGGCAGTGTAGATATTTTCATGTTTATAGAGATGGCGGTGTAGATATTTCCATATTTATAGAGATAGCGGTGTACATATTTCCATCTTTCTACAGATGGCAGTGTAGATATTTCCATGTTTATACAGATAGCGGTACAGTTATTTCCATGTTTACACAGATGCCTATGCAGATATCTCCATATTTATACAGAGGGCTGTGTAGATATTTCTATGTTTATACAGATGGCAGTGTAGATATTTCCATGTTCCTACACGTGACTGTGTAGGTATTTCCATGTTTATACAGATGTCTTTGTAGATATTTCCATGTCTATAGAGATAGCGGTGCAGATATTTCCATGTTTATACAGATAGCGGTGTATATATTTCCATGTTTATACAGATCGTGTTGTAAATATTTCCATGTTTATACAGATAGCGGTGTATATATTTCCATGTTTATACAGATCGTGGTGTAGATATTTCCATGTTTATACAGATACCGGTGTAGATATTTCCATGTTTATACAGACCGCAGTGTAGATATTCCCATGTTTATAGAGATAGCAGTGTTGGTATTTCCATGTTTGTACAGATGGCGGTGTTGATGTTTCCATCTATACACAGATTGCCGTGTAGGTATTTCCATGTGTATACAGTTGGCATTGTAGATATTTCCATGTTTATACAGATGGTGGTGTAGATATTTCCATGTTTACACAGATGACTGTACAGGTATTTCCATGTTTATACAGATGGCGGTGTAGATATTTCCATGTTTATAGAGATAGCAGTGTAGATATTTACATGTTTATACAGATGGCTGTGTAGATATTTCCATGTGTATACAGATGGCATTGTAGATATTTCCATGTTTATACAGATGACTGTATAGGTATTTCCATGTTTTTACAGATGGCAGTGCAGATATTTCCATGTTTATAGAGATAGCGGTGTAGATATTTCCATGTTTGTTCAGATGGCGGTGCTGATATTTCCATCTATACACAGATGGCCGTGTAGATATTTCCATGTTTATACAGATGGCAGCGTAGATATTTCCATGGACCTGCAGATGGCGGTGTAGACATTTCCATGTTTATACAGATAGCGGAGTAGATATTTCCATGTTTACACAGATGGTGGTGTAGATATTTCCGTGTTTATACACATGGCGGATTAGATGATTCCATCTTTATGGAGTTGGCAGTGTAGATATTTTCATGTTTATAGAGATGGCGGTGTAGATATTTCCATATTTATAGAGATAGCGGTGTAGATATTTCCATCTTTCTACAGATGGCAGTGAAGGTATTTCCATGTATATACAGATGGCGGTGTAGATATTTCCATATTCATACAGATATCTGTGTAGATATTTCCATGTGTATACAGATGGTATTGTAGTTATTTCCATGTTTATACAGATGGTGGTGTAGATATTTCCATGTTTATTCAGATGACTGTGTAGATATTTCCATGTTTTTACAGATGGCAGTGTGGATATTTCAATGTTTATAGAGATGGCACTGTAGATATTTCCATGTTTATACAGATAAAGTTGGAGATATTTCCATGTTTATACAGAGAGCAGTGGAGATATTTCCATGTTTATACAGATGGTGATGTAGATATTTCCATGTTTACACAGATGACTGTATAGGTATTTCCGTGTTTATACAGATGGCGGTGTAGATATATCCATGTTTTTAGAGATAGCAGAGTAGATATTTCCATATTTATACAGATAACGGTGTAGATATTTCCATGTTTATTAAGATCGCGGTGTAGATATTTCCATGTTTATACAGATAGCGGTGTAGATATTTCCATGTTTGTAGAGATAGCTGTGTAGATATTTCCATGTTTATACAGATCGCGATGTAGATATTTCCATATTTATACAGATAGCGGTGTAGATACTTACATGTTTATACAGATAGCGGTGTAGAAATTTCCATGTTTATAGAGATAGCGGTGTAGTTATTTCCATGTTTATAGACATAGCGGTGTAGATATTTCCATGTTTATATAGATGGCTTTGTAGATATTTCTATGTTTATACCGATAGCGGTGTTGGTATTTCCACGTTTATACAGATAGCGATGTAGATATTTCCATGTTTATACAGCTCGCGGTGCAGATATTTATATCTTTATACAGATGGCATTGTAGGTATTTCCTTATTCACACAGATGGCGGGGTAGATGTTTCCATGTTTATACAGATGGCGGAGTAGTTAGTTCCATGTTTATGGAGATGGCAGTGTAGATATTTTCATGTTTATAGAGATGGCGGTGTAGATATTTCCATGTTTATAGAGATAGCAGTGTAGATATTTCCATGTTTATATAGATGGTGGTGTAGATATTACCATGTTTATACAGATAGCGTTGTAGATATTTCCATGTTTATACAGATCGTGGTGAAGATATTTCCATGTTTATACGGATCACAGTGTAGATATTTCCATGTTTATACACATAGCGACGTAGATATTTCCATGTTTATACAGATAGCGGTGTAGATATTTCCATGTTTATAGAGATAGCGGTGTAGGTATTTCCATTTTTATAGACATAGCGGTGTAGATATTTCCATGTTTATATAGATGGCGTTGTAGATATTTCCATGATTATACCGATAGCGGTGTTGGTATTTCCACGTTTATACAGATAGCGAAGTAGTTATTTCCATGTTTATGCAGCTCGCTGTGCAGATATTTATATCTTTATCCAGATGGCGTTGTAGATATTTCCTTATTCACACAGATGGAGGTGTAGATGTTTCCATGTTTATACAGATGACGGGGTAGTTTGTTCCATGATTATGGAGATGGCAGTGTAGATATTTTCATGTTTATGGAGATGGCAGTGTAGACATTTTCATGTTTATAGAGATGGCGGTGTAGGTATTTCCATGTTTATAGAGATAGCAGTGTAGATAATTACATGTTTATACAGATGGCTGTGTAGATATTTCCATGTGTATACTGATGGCATTGTAGATATTTCCATGTTTATACAGACGACTGTATAGGTATTTCCATGTTTTTACTGTTGGCAGTGCAGATATTTCCATGTTTATAGAGATAGCGGTGTAGATATTTCCATGTTTGTACAGATGGCGTTGCTGATATTTCCATCTATACACAGATGGCCGTGTAGATATTTCCATGTTTATACAGATGGCGGCGTAGATATTTCCATGGACATGCAGATGGCGGTGTAGATATTTCCGTGTTTATACCGATAGCGGTGTAGATATTTCCATGTTTACACAGATGGTGGTGTAGATATTTCCGGGTTTATACACATGGTGGAGTAGATACTTCCATTTCTATGGAGATGGCAGTGTAGATATTTTCATGTTTATAGAGTTGGCGGTGTAGATATTTCCATGTTTATAGAGATAGCAGTGTAGATATTTCCATCTTTCTACAGATAGCAGTGTAGATATTTCCATGTTTATACAGATGGCGGTGTATATATTTCCATATTTATACAGATATCTGTGTAGATATTTCCATGTGTATACAGATGGTATTGTAGGTATTTCCATGTTTATACAGATGGTGGTGTAGATATTTCCATGTTTATTCAGATGACTGTGTAGATATTTCCATGTTTTTACAGAGGGCAGTGTGGATATTTCAATGTTTATAGAGATGGCGCTGTAGATATTTCCATGTTTATACAGATAACGGTGGAGATATTTCCACGTTTATACAGAGAGCAGTGGAGATATTTCCATGTTTATACACATAGCGGTGTACATACTTCCATGTTTATAGAGACAGCGGTGTTGGTATTTCCAGGTTTATACAGATAGCGGTACAGATATTTCCATGTTTATACAGATGCCTATGCAGATATCTCCATATTTACACAGAGGTCTGTGTAGATATTTCTATGTTTATACAGATGGCAGTGTAGATATTTCCATGTTCCTACACATGACTGTGTAGGTATTTCCATGTTTATACAGATGGCTTTGTAGATATTTCCATGTCTATAGAGATAGCGGTGCAGATATTTCCATGTTTATACAGATAGCGGTGTATATATTTCCATGTTTATACAGATCGTGGTGTAGATATTTCCATGTTTATACAGATACCGGTGTAGATATTTCCATGTTTATACAGACCGCAGTGTATATATTTCCATGTTTTTAGAGATAGCAGTGTAGATATTTCCAAGTTTGTACAGATGGCGGTGTTGATGTTTCCATCTATACACAGATTGCCATGTAGGTATTTCCATATGTATACAGATGGCATTGTAGATATTTCCATGTTTATACAGATGGTGGTGTAGATATTTCCAAGTTTAAACAGATGACTATATAGGTATTTCCATGATTATACAGATGGCGGTGTAGATATTTCCAAGTTTATAGAGATAGCGGAGTAGATATTTCCATTTTTATACAGATAACGGTCTAGAAATTTCCGTGTTTATATAGATAGCGGTGTAAATATTTCCATGTTTATACAAGTCACGGTGTAGATATTTCCTTGTTTATACAAATAGCGGTGTAGTTATTTCCATGTGTATACAGATAGCGGCGTAGAAATTTCCATGTATATACAGATGGCTGTGTAGATATTTCCATGTTTACACAGATGGCTTTGTAGATATTTCCATGTTTATACAGATGACTTTGTAGGTATTTCCATGTTTTTACAGATGGCGGTGTAGATATTTCCAGGTTTATAGAAATAGCTGTGTAGATATTTCCATGTTTATACAGAAAGCGGTGTAGATATTTCCATGTTTATACAGATCATGGTGTAGATATTTCCATGTTTATAGAGATCGCGGTGTAGATATTTCCATGTTTATACAGATAGCGGTGTAGATATTTCCATGTTTTTCCAGATATCGGTGTAGATATTTCCATGTTTACACAGATAGCGGTGTAGATATTTCCATCTTTCTACAGATGGCATTGTAGATATTTCCTTATTCACCCAGATGGCAGTGTAGACGTTTCCATGCTTATACAGATGGCGGAGTAATTAGTTCCATGTTTATGGAGATGGCAGTGTAGATATTTTCATGTTTATAGAGATGGCGGTGTAGATATTTCCATGTTTATAGAGATAGCAGTGTAGGTATTTACATGTTTATACAGATGGCTGTGTAGATATTTCCATGTGTATACAGATGGCATTGTAGATATTTCCATGTTTATGCAGATGACTGTATAGGTATTTCCATGTTTTTACAGATGGCAGTGCAGATATTTCCATGTTTATAGAGATAGCGGTGTAGATATTTCCATGTTTGTACAGATGGCGGTACTGATATTTCCATCTATACACAGATGGCCGTGTAGATATTTCCATGTTAATACAGATGGCGGCGTAGATATTTCCATGGACATGCAGATGGCGGTGTAGATATTTCCATGTTTATACAGATAGCGGTGTAGATATTTCCATGTTTACACAGATGGTGGTGTAGATATTTCCGTGTTTATACACATGGCGGAGTAGATACTTCCATCTTTATGGAGATGGCAGTGTAGATATTTTCATGTTTATAGAGATGGCGGTGTAGATATTTCCATATTTATAGAGATAGCGGTGTACATATTTCCATCTTTCTACAGATGGCAGTGTAGATATTTCCATGTTTATACAGATGGCGGTGTAGATATTTCCATATTTATACAGATGTCTGTGTAGGTATTTCCAGGTGTATACAGATGGAATTGTAGGTATTTCCATGTTTATACAGATGGTGGTGTAGATATTTCCATGTTTATTCAGATGTCTGTGTATATGTTTCCATGTTTTTACAGATGGCAGTGTGGATATTTCAATGTTTATAGAGATGGCGCTGTAGATATTTCCATGTTTATACAGATAACGGTGGAGATATTTCCATGTTTATACTGAGAGCAGTGAAGATATTTCCATGTTTATACACAAAGCGGTGTACATACTTCCATATTTATAGAGACAGCAGTGTAGGTATTTCCATGTTTATACAGATAGCGGTACAGTTATTTCCATGTTTACACAGATGCCTATGCAGATATCTCCATATTTATACAGAGGGCTGTGTAGATATTTCTATGTTTATACAGATGGCAGTGTAGATATTTCCATGTTCCTACACATGACTGTGTAGGTATTTCCATTTTTATACAGATGTCTTTGTAGATATTTCCATGTCTATAGAGATAGCGGTGCAGATATATCCATGTTTATACAGATAGCGGTGTATATATTTCCATGTTTATACAGATCGTGGTGTAAATATTTCCATGTTTATACAGATAGCGGTGTGTATATTTCCATGTTTATACAGATCATGGTGTAGATATTTCCATGTTTATACAGATACCGGTGTAGATATTTCCATGTTTATACAGACCGCAGTGTAGATATCCCCATGTTTATAGAGATAGCAGTGTTGGTATTTCCATGTTTGTACAGATGGCGGTGTTGATGTTTCCATCTATACACAGATTGCCGTGTAGGTATTTCCATGTGTATACAGATGGCATTGTAGATATTTCCATGTTTATACAGATGGTGGTGTAGATATTTCCATGTTTACACAGATGACTGTATAGGTATTTCCATGTTTATACAGATGGCGGTGTAGATATTTCCATGTTTATAGAGATAGCGGTGAAGATATTTCCATATTTATACAGATAACGGCATAGAAATTTCCATGTTTATACAGATAGCGGTGTTAATATTTCCATGTTTATACAGATCACGGTGTAGATATTTCCATGTTTATAGAGATAGCGGTGTAGATATTTCCATGTTTATAGAGATAGTGGTGGAGATATTTCCATGTTTATACAGACTGCGGTGTAGATATTTCCATGTTTATACAGATAGCGGTGCAGATATTTCCATGTTTGTACAGATGGCGGTGTTGATATTTACATCTATACACAGATGACCGTGTAGATATTTCCATGTTTATACAGATAACTTTGTAAGTATTTCCATGTTTATACCGATGGCGGTGTAGATATTTCGATGTTTATAGAGATAGCAGTGGAAATATTTCCATGGTTCTACAGATGGCGGTGTAGATATTTCCATGTTTATACAGATAGGATTGAGGAGATTTCCATGTTTATACAGATAGCAGTGGAGATATTTCCACTTTTATGGATATAGCGGTTTAGATATTTCATATTTATACAGATAGCGGTGTAGATATTTCCATGTTTATACAGATTGCGGTGTAGATATTTCCATGTTTATACAGATGCCTATGCAGATATCCCCATATTTATACAGAGGGCTTTGTAGATATTTCTATGTGTATACAGATGGCAGTGTAGATATTTCCATGTTCCTACACATGACTGTGTAGTTATTTCCATGTTTATACAGATGGCTTTGTAGATATTTCCATGTCTATAGAGATAGCAGTGCAGATATATCCATATTTATACAGATAGCGGTGTATATATTTCCATGTTTATACAGATCGTGGTGTAGATATTTCCATGTTTATACAGATACCGGTGTAGATATTTCCATGTTTATACAGACCACAGTGTATATATTTCCATGTTTATAGAGATAGCAGTGTAGATATTTCCAAGTTTGTACAAATGGCGGTGTTGATTTTTCCATCTATACACAGATTGCCATGTAGGTATTTCCATGTGTATACAGATGGCATTGTAGATATTTCCATGTTTATACAGATGGTGGTGTAGATATTTCCATGTTTACACAGATGACTGTATAGGTATTTCCAAATTTATACAGATGGCGGAGTAGATATTTCCATGTTTATAGAGATAGCGGTGTAGATATTTCCATATATATACAGATAACGGTGTAGAAATTTCCATGTTTATACAGATGGCGGTGTAAATATTTCCATGTTTATACAGATCACGGTGTAGATATTTCCATGTTTATAGAGATAGCGGTGTAGATATTTCCATGTTTATACAGATAGTGGTGTAGATATTTCCATGTTTATACAGACTGCGGTGTTGATATTTCCATGTTTATACAGATAGCGGTGCAGATATTTCCATGTTTGTACAGATGGCGGTGTTGATATTTACATCTATACACAGATGACCGTGTAGATATTTCCATGTTTATACAGATAACTTTGTAAGTATTTCCATGTTTATACCGATGGCGGTGTAGATATTTCGATGTTTATAGAGATATCAGTGGAGATATTTCCATGGTTCTACAGATGGCGGTGTAGATATTTCCATGTTTATACAGATAGAATTGAGGAGATTTCCATGTTTATACAGATAGCAGTGGAGATATTTCCACTTTTATGGAGATAGCGGTTTAGATATTTCATATTTATACAGATAGCGGTGTAGATATTTCCATGTTTATACAGATTGCGGTGTAGATATTTCCATGTTTATACAGATGCCTATGCAGATATCTCCATATTTATACAGAGGGCTTTGTAGATATTTCTATGTGTATACAGATGGCAGTGTAGATATTTCCATGTTCCTGCACATGACTGTGTAGTTATTTCCATGTTTATACAGATGGCTTTGTAGATATTTCCATGTCTATAGAGATAGCAGTGCAGATATTTCCATGTTTATACAGATAGCGGTGTATATATTTCCATGTTTATACAGATCGTGGTGTAGATATTTCCATGTTTATACAGATACCGGTGTAGATATTTCCATGTTTATACAGACCACAGTGTATATATTTCCATGTTTATAGAGATAGCAGTGTAGATATTTGCAAGTTTGTACAAATGGCGGTGTTGATGTTTCCATCTATACACAGATTGCCATGTAGGTATTTCCATGTGTATACAGATGGCATTGTAGATATTTCCATGTTTATACAGATGGTGGTGTAGATATTTCCATGTTTACACAGATGACTGTATAGGTATTTCCAAATTTATACAGATGGCGGTGTAGATATTTCCATGTTTATAGAGATAGCGGTGTAGATATTTCCATATATATACAGATAACGGTGTAGAAATTTCCATGTTTATACAGATAGCGGTGTAAATATTTCCATGTTTATACAAGTCACGGTGTAGATAATTCCGTGTTTAAACAAATAGCGGTGTAGTTATTTCCATGATTATACAGATAGCGGAGTACATATTTCCATGTATATACTGATGGCTATGTAGTTATTTCCATGTTTATACAGATGGCTTTGTAGATATTTCCATGTTTATACAGATGACTTTGTAGGTATTTCCATGTTTATACAGATGGCGGTGTAGCTATTTCCATGTTTATAGAGATAGCTGTGTAGATATTTCCATGTTTATACAGATAGCGGTGTAGATATTTCCATGTTTATACAGATAGCGGTGTAGATATTTCCATGGACATGCAGATGGCGGTGTAGACATTTCCATGTTTATACAGATAGCGGAGTAGATATTTCCATGTTTACACAGATGGTGGTGTAGATATTTCCGTGTTTATACACATGGCGGAGTAGATGATTCCATCTTTCTACAGATGGCATTGTAGATATTTCCATGTTTATACAGATGGCTGTGTAGATATTTCCATGTTTATATAGATGTTGGTGTAGATATTACCATGTTTATACAGATAGCGGTGTAGATATTTCAATGTTTATACAGATCGTGGTGAGGATATTTACATGTTTATACAGATCACAGTGTAGATATTTCCATGTTTATACCGATAGCGGTGTTGGTATTTCCACATTTATACAGATAGCGATGTAGCTATTTCCATGTTTATGCAGCTCGCTGTGCAGATATTTATATCTTTACACAGATGGCGTTGTAGATATTTCCTTATTCACACAGATGGCGGTGTAGATGTTTCCGTGTTTATACAGATGACGAGGTAGTTAGTTCCATGTTTATGGAGAAGGCAGTGTAGACATTTTCATGTTTATAGAGATGGCGGTGTAGGTATTTCCATGTTTATAGAGATAGCAGTGTAGATAATTACATGTTTATACAGATGGCTGTGTAGATATTTCCATGTGTATACTGATGGCATTGTAGACATTTCCATGTTTATACAGATGACTGCATAGGTATTTCCATGTTTTTACTGTTGGCAGTGCAGATATTTCCATGTTTATAGAGATAGCGGTGTAGATATTTCCATGTTTGTACAGATGGCGTTGCTGATATTTCCATCTATACACAGATGGCCGTGTAGATATTTCCATGTTTATACAGATGGCGGCGTAGATATTTCCATGGACATGCAGATGGCGGTGTAGATATTTCCGTGTTTATACAGATAGCGGTGTAGATATTTCCATGTTTACACAGATGGTGGTGTAGATATTTCCGGGTTTATACACATGGTGGAGTAGATACTTCCATTTTTATGGAGATGGCAGTGTAGATATTTTCATGTTTATAGAGTTGGCGGTGTAGATATTTCCATATTTATAGAGATAGCGGTGTAGATATTTCCATCTTTCTACAGATGGCAGTGTAGATATTTCCATGTTTTTACAGATGGCGGTGTAGATATTTCCATATTTATACAGATATCTGTGTAGATATTTCCATGTGTATACAGATGGTATTGTAGGTATTTCCATGTTTATACAGATGGTGGTGTAGATATTTCCATGTTTATTCAGACGACTGTGTAGATATTTCCATGTTTTTACAGAGGGCAGTGTGGATATTTCAATGTTTATAGAGATGGCACTGTAGATATTTCCATGTTTATACAGATAACGGTGGAGATATTTCCATGTTTATACAGAGAGCAGTGGAGATATTTCCATGTTTATACACATAGCGGTGTACATACTTCCATGTTTATAGAGACAGCGGTGTTGGTATTTCCAGGTTTATACAGATAGCGGTACAGATATTTCCATGTTTATACAGATGCCTATGCAGATATCTCCATATTTACACAGAGGTCTGTGTAGATATTTGTATGTTTATACAGATGGCAGTGTAGATATTTCCATGTCTATAGAGATAGCGGTGCAGATATTTCCATGTTTATACAGATAGCGGTGTATATATTTCCATGTTTATACAGATCGTGGTGTAGATATTTCCATGTTTATACAGATACCGGTGTAGATATTTCCATGTTTATACAGACCGCAGTGTATATATTTCCATGTTTATAGAGATAGCAGTGTAGATATTTCCATGTTTGTACAGATGGCGGTGTTGATGTTTCCATCTATACTCAGATTGCCATGTAGGTATTTCCATATGTATACAGATGGCATTGTAGATATTTCCATGTTTATACAGATGGTGGTGTAGATATTTCCAAGTTTAAACAGATGACTATATAGGTATTTCCATGATTATACAGATGGCGGTGTAGATATTTCCATGTTTATAGAGATAGCGGAGTAGATATTTCCATTTTTATACAGATAACGGTCTAGAAATTTCCGTGTTTATATAGATAGCGGTGTAAATATTTCCATGTTTATACAAGTCACGGTGTAGATATTTCCTTGTTTATACAAATAGCGGTGTAGTTATTTCCATGTGTATACAGATAGCGGCGTAGAAATTTCCATGTATATACAGATGTCTGTGTAGATATTTCCATGTTTACACAGATGGCTTTGTAGGTATTTCCATGTTTATACAGATGACTTTGTAGGTATTTCCATGTTTATACAGATGGCGGTGTAGTTATTTCCATGTTCATACAGATAGCGGCGTAGAAATTTCCATGTATATACAGATGACTGTGTAGATATTTCCATGTTTACACAGATGGCTTTGTAGGTATTTCCATGTTTATACAGATGACTTTGTAGGTATTTCCATGTTTATACAGATGGCGGTGTAGATATTTCCAGGTTTATAGAAATAGCTGTGTAGATATTTCCATGTTTATACAGAAAGCGGTGTAGATATTTCCATGTTTATACAGATCACGGTGTAGATATTTCCATGTTTATAGAGATCGCGGTGTAGATATTTCCATGTTTATACAGATAGCGGTGTAGATATTTCCATGTTTTTCCAGATATCGGTGTAGACATTTCCATGTTTACACAGATAGCGGTGTAGATATTTCCATCTTTCTACAGATGGCATTGTAGATATTTCCTTATTCACCCAGATGGCAGTGTAGATGTTTCCATGTTTATACAGATGGCGGAGTAGTTAGTTCCATGTTTATGGAGATGGCAGTGTAGATATTTTCATGTTTATAGAGATGGCGGTGTAGATATTTCCATGTTTATAGAGATAGCAGTGTAGATATTTACATGTTTATAGAGATGGCTGCGTAGATATTTCCATGTGTATACAGATGGCATTGTAGATATTTCCATGTTTATGCAGATGACTGTATAGGTATTTCCGTGTTTTTACAGATGGCAGTGCAGATATTTCCATGTTTATAGAGACAGCGGTGTAGATATTTCCATGTTTATACAGATCTCGGTGAAGATATTTCCATGTTTATGCAGACCGCGGTGTAGATATTTCCATGTTTATACAGATCGCGATGTAGATATTTCCATGTTTATAGAGATAGCGGTGTAGATATTTCCATGTTTATACAGATAGCGGTGTAGTTATTTCCATGTTTATAGGGATAGCTGTGTAGGTATTTCCATGGTTATAGACATAGCGGTGTAGATATTTCCATGTTTATATAGATGGCATTGTAGATATTTCCATGTTTATACCGATAGCGGTGTTGTTATTTCCACGTTTATACAGATAGCGATGTAGATATTTCCATGTTTATACAGCTAGTGGTGCAGATATTTATATCTTTTTACAGATGGCATTGTAGATATTTCCTTATTCACACAGATGGCTGTGTAGATATTTCCATGTTTATACAGATGGCGGAGTAGTTAGTTCCATGTTTATGGAGATGGCAGTGCAGATATTTTCATGTTTATAGAGATGGCGGTGTTGATATTTCCATGTTTATAGAGATAGCAGTGTAAATATTTACATGTTTATACAGATGGCTGTGTAGATATTTCCATGTGTATACAGATGGCATTGTAGAAATTTCCATGTTTATACAGATGACTGTATAGGTATTTCCATGTTTTTACAGATGGCAGTGCAGATATTTCCATGTTTATAAAGATAGCGGTGTAGATATTTCCATGTTTGTACAGATGGTGTTCTTGATATTTCCATCTATACACAGATGGCCGTGTAGATATTTCCATGTTTATACAGATGGCGGCATAGATATTTCCATGTGTATAGGTATGGCAGTGTAGGTTTTTTCATGTTTATAGAGATAGTAGTGAAGATATTTCCATGTTAATACATAAAGCTTTGTAGATATTTCCATGTGTATACAGATGGCTGTGTAGATATTTCCATGTCTATGCAGATGGAGGTGTAGATATTTCCACGTTTATACAGATGGCTGTGTAGATATTTTCATGTGTTTACAGATGGCGGTGTAGATATTTGCATGTTTATACAGATACCGGTGTGGCTATTTCCACTTTTACACAGATAGCAGTGTAGATATTTCCATGTTTATAGAGATGGCTGTGTAGATATTTCCATGTTTATAAAGATGACATTGTAGATGTCTCCAGGTTCATACAGATGTCTGTGTAGATATTTCCATGTTTATGCAGATGGCGGTGCAGATATTTCCATGTTTATACAGATAGCGGTGTAGTTATTTCCATGTTTATACAGATGGCGGTGTAGATATTTCCATGTTTATAGAGACGGCGGTGTAGATATTTCTATATTTATAGTGATAGCGGGGCAGATAATTCCATGTTTATAGAGATGTCGGTGTAGGTATTTCCATGTTTTTAGAGATAGTGTTGTAGATATTTCCATGTTTATAAAGCTCACAGTGTAGATATTTCCATCTTTATACAGATGTCAGTGTGGATATTTCCATGTTTATACAGATAACGGTGTAGGCATTTCCATTTTTACACAGATGGTGGTGTAGATAGTTCCATGTTTATGGAGATTTCAGTGTAGATATTTTCATGTTCATAGAGATGGCGGTGTAGATATTTCCATGTTTATAGGGATGGCGGTGAAGATATTTCTATGTTTATAGAGATAGAGCGGCAGATAATTGCATGTTTATAGAGATGGCGGTGTAGGTTTTTCCATGTTTATAGAGATAGTGGTGTAGATATTTCCATGTTTATAGAGATAGTGGTGTAGATATTTCCATGTTTATACAGATGGCTTGTAGATATTTCAATGTTTATACAGACGGCGGTGTTGGTAATTCCATGTTTATACAGAGAGCTTTGTAGATATTTCTAGGTTTATACAGCTCGCAGTGTAGATATTTCCATCTTTATGCAGATTGCAGTGTAGATATTTCCATGTTTATACAGATAGCGGTGTAGATATTTCCATGTTTATACAGATAGCTTTGTAGGTATTTCCATGTTTATAGAGATATAGTTGTAGACATTTCCAGGTTTATACAATGGCTGCGTAGGTATTTCCTCGTGTATACAGATGGCAGTGTAGATATATACATGTTTATAGAGATGGAGGTGTAGATACCTCCATGTTTATACAGATGACTGTCTAGATATTTCCATGTTTTTACAGATGGCGGTGTAGCTATTTCCATGTTTATACAGATAATGGTGTGGCTATTTCCATGTTTATACAGATAGCGATGTTGATATTTCCATGTATATAGAGATGGCTATGTAGATATTTCCATGTTTTTACAGATGGCAGTGTAGAAATTTCCAAGTTTAAAGAGATGGCTCTGTAGATATTTCCATGTTTATACAGATGACCGTGTAGTTATATCCATGGTTATACAGATGATTGTGTAGATATTTCCATGTGTATACAGATGGCAGTGTAGATATTTCCATGTTTATACAGGTGGAGGTGTAGATATTTCCATGTTTATACAGATGACTGTGTAGATATTTCTATGATTTTACAGATGGCGGTGTAGATATTTGCAGGTTTAGACAGACAGCGGTGTGGCTATTTCCATGTTTATACAGATAGCGATGTAGATATTTCCATGTTTAAAGAGATAGCTGTGTAGATATTTCCATGTTTATAGAGATAGCCATGTAGATATTTCCATGTTTATACACATAGAGGTTTACGCATTTCTATGTTTATAGAGATAGCGGTGTAGATATTTCCATATTTATACAGAAAGCGGTGTAGATATTCCCAAGTTTATACAGATAGTGTTGTAGGTTTTTCCATATATGTACAGATAGCGGTGTAGATATTTCCATGTTTATACAGATATCGGTGTAGATATTTCCATGTTTATACAGATAGCGGTGTAGGTATTTCCATGTATATGGAGTTAGCGGTGTAGATATTTCCATGTTTATACTGACGGCTATGTAGATATTTCCTTGTGTGTATAGATGGCAGTGTAGATATTTCCATGTTTATACAGATGGAGGTGTAGATATTTCCATGTTTATAGAGATGGCTGTGTAGATATTTCCATGCGTATAGAGATGTCAGTGTAGATATTACCATGTTTATACAGATGGAGGTTTAGGTATTTCCATGTTTATACAGATAGCAATGTAGATATTTCCATGTTTACACAGATGGCGGTGTAGATATTTCCATGATTATACAGATGGTGGTGTATATATTTCCATGTTTATACAGATGGCGGTGTAAATATTTCCATGTTTATAGAGATAGTACTGTAGATGTTTCCATATTTATAGAGATAGCAGTGTAGATATTTCCATATTTATACAGATAGCCGTGTAGATATTTCCATGTTTATTCATATGGCGGTGTAGGTATTTTCATGTTTAGACAGATAGCGGTGTGGCTATTTCCATGTTTATACTGATCGCAGTGTAGATATTTCCATGTTTATACAGATGGTGGTGTATATATTTCCATGTTTATACAGATGGCGGTGTAGATATTTCCATGTTTATAGAGATAGATGTGTAGATATTTCCATGTTTATTGAGATAGCGGTGTAGATATTTTCATATTTATACAGATAGCGGTGTAGGTATTTCCATGTTTATACAGATAGCGGTGTAGATATTTCCATGTTTATACAGATTGCGGTGTAGATATTTCCATGTTTATAAAGATGGTGGTGTATATATTTCCATGTTCATACTGATGTCGGTGTAGATATTTCCATGTTTATGCAGATGGCGGTGCAGGTATTTCCATGTTTATACAGATAGCGGTGTAGATATTTCCATGTTTATACAGATGGCGGTGTAGATATTTCCATGTTTATAGAGAGGGCGGTGTAGATATTTCTATATTTATAGAGAGAGCGGGGCAGATTATTCCATGTTTATAGAGATGTCGGTGTAGGTATTTCCATGTTTATAGAGATAGTGGTGTAGATATTTCCATGTTTATACAGATGGAGGTGTAGATATTTCCATGTTTATACAGATTGTGGTGTTTTTAATTCCATGTTTATACAGAGAGCTTTGTTGATATTTCCATGTTTCTACAGCTCACAGTGTAGTTATTTCCATTTTTATACAGATGACAGTGTAGATATTTCCATGTTTATACAGATAACGGTGTAGCCATTTCCATTTTTACACAGATGGTGGTGTAGATATTTCCATGTTTATGAAGATGTCAGTGTAGATATTTTCATGTTCATAGAGATGGCGGTGTAGATATTTCCATGTTTATCGGGATGGCGGTGCAGATATTTCCATTTTTATAGACATAGCTTTGTAGTTATTTCCATGTGTATAGAGAGAGAGGTGTAGATATTTCCATGTTTATACAGATGGCTGTGTAGATATTTCCATGTTTATCCAGATGGCAGTGTAGATATTTCCATGTTTACAGAGATAGCGGTGTAGATATTTCCATATTAGCACAGATTGCAGTGTAGGTCTTTCCATCTTTTCACAGATAGCGGTGTACATATTTCCATGTTTACACAGATATCTGTGTAGGTATTTCCATGTTTATACAGATAGCGGTGTAGATATTCCCGTGTTTATACAGATCACGGTGTAGACTTTTCCATCTTTCTACAGATGGCAGTGTAGATATTTCTATGTTTATAGAGATGGTGGTGTAGTTATTTCCATGTTTATAGAGATCGCGGTGATGACATTTCCATGTTTATGCAGGTTGCGGTGTAGATATTTCCATGTTTATAGAGCTGGCGGTGAAGATATTTCTATTTTTATAGAGATAGCGTGGCTGATAATTGCATGTTTATAGAGATGGCGGTGTAGGGTTTTCCATGTTTATAGAGATAGTGGTGCAGATATTTCCATGTTTATAGAGATAGTGGTGTAGATATTTCCATATTTATACAGACGGCTTGTAGATATTTCCATGTTTATACAGACGGCGGTGTTGGTAATTCCATGTTTATACAGAGAGGTTTGTAGATATTTCTAGGTTTATACAGCTCACAGTGTAGATATTTCCAGGTTTATGCAGATTGCAGTGTAGATATTTCCATGTTTATACAGATAACGGTGTAGGCATTTCCATTTTTACACAGATGGTGGTGTAGATAGTTCCATGTTTTTGGAGATGTCGGTGTAGATATTTTCAGGTGTATAGAGATGGCGGTGTAGATATTTCCATGTTTATAGAGATGGCGGTGTAGATATTTCCATGTTTATAGAGATAGCGTTGTAGGTATTTCCATGTGTATAGAGAGAGCGGTGTAGATACTTCCAAGTTTATACAGATGACTGTGTAGATATTTCCATGTTTATACAGATGGCGGTGTAGATATTTCCATGTTTATACTGATGACTGTGTAGATATTTCCATGTTTTTAAAGATTGAGGTGTAGATATTTCCATGTTTATACAGATAGCATTGTGGATATTTCCATGTTTATACAGATAGCGGTGTAGATATTTCCATGTTTATAGAGATGGCTGTGTAGATATTTCCATGTGTATACAGATGGCCGTGTAGATATTTCCATGTTTATACTGATGGCAGTGTAGATATTTCTATGTTTATGCAGATAGCGATGTAGCTATTTCCATGTTTATACAGATAGCGGTGTAGATATATCCATGTTTAAACAGATAGCGGTAGAGATATTTCAATGTGTGTAGAGATAGCGGTGGAGATATTTCCATGTTTATAGAGATAGCGGTGGATATATTTCCATTCTTATAGAGATGGCGGTGTAGTTATTTCCAAGATTATACAGATAGCGGTGTAGATATTTCCATGTTTAAACAGATAGCTGTTTAGACATTTCCATGTTTACAGAGATGGCGGTGTAGATATTTCCGTATGTTTACAGATAGCGGTGTAGATATTTAAAAGTTTAAACAGATAGCGGTGTAGATATTTCCATGTTTCTACAGATGGCGGTGTAGATATTTCCATGTTTGTACAGAAAGAGGTGTAAATATTTCCATACTTATACATATAACGGTGTAGATATTTCCATGTTCATGCAGACGGCGGTGTAGACATTTCCATGTTTATAGAGATGGCGGTGTAGATATTTCTATGTTTATAGAGATAGCGGTGTAGATATTTCCATGTGTATAGAGATGGCTGTGTATTTATTTCCATGTTTATAGAGATAGCGATGTACATATTTACATGTTTATACAGATAGCGGTGTAGATATTTCCATGTTCAAAAATATGGCGGTGTAGATATTTCCATATTTATACAGATAGCAGGGTAGATATTTCCATGTTTATACAGATGGCACTGTAGGTATTTCCATGATTATACAGATGGCGGTGTAGATATTTCCATGTTATACAGATCCGGTGTAGATGTTTCCATGTTTATACAGATAACGATGTAGATATTTCCATGTTTGTACAGATAGCGGAGTAGATATTTCCATGTTTATGCAGATGGCGGTGTAGATACTTCCATATTTATAACGATAGCGGTGTAGATACTTCCATGTTTATACAGATAGCGGTGTAGATATTTCCATGTTTATACAGATAGCGGTTTAGACATTTCTATGTTTACAGATATGGCGGTGTAGATATTTCCGTATGTTTGCAGATAGCGGTGTAGATATTTAAAACTTTAAACAGATAGCGGTGTAGATATTTCCATGTATATACAGATAGCGATGTAGATACTTCCAGGTTTATAGACATGGCTGTGTAGATATTCCCATGTTTATACAGATGGCAGTGTAGATATATCCATGTTTATACAGATAGTGGTGTAGATATTTCCATGTTTATACAGATGGCTCTGTAGATATTTCCATGTTTATACAGATGACCGTGTAGTTATATCCATGGTTATACAGATGATTGTGTAGATATTTCCATGCGTATACAGATGGCAGTGTAGATATTTCCATGTTTATACAGGTGGAGGTGTAGATATTTCCATGTTTATACAGATGACTGTGTAGATATTTCTATGTTTTTACAGATGGCGGTGTAGATATTTGCAGGTTTAGACAGACAGCGGTGTGGCTATTTCCATGTTTATACAGATAGCGATGAAGATATTTCCATGTTTAAAGAGATAGCTGTGTAGATATTTCCATGTTTATAGAGATAGCCATGTAGATATTTCCATGTTTATACACATAGAGGTGTACGCATTTCTATGTTTATAGAGATAGCGGTGTAGATATTTCCATATTTATACAGAAAGCGGTGTAGATATTTCCAAGTTTATACAGATAGCGTTGTAGGTTTTTCCATATATGTACAGATAGCGGTGTAGATATTTCCATGTTTATACAGATATCGGTGTAGATATTTCCATGTTTATACAGATAGCGGTGTAGGTATTTCCATGTATATGGAGTTAGCGGTGTAGATATTTCCATGTTTATACTGACGGCTATGTAGATATTTCCATGTTTATACAGATGGCTGTGTAGATATTTCCATGTTTATACAGATGGAAGTGTAGATATTTCCATGTTTATAGAGATGACTGCGTAGATATTTCCATGCGTATAGAGATGTCAGTGTAGATATTACCATGTTTATACAGATGGAGGTTTAGGTATTTCCTTGTTTATACAGATAGCAATGTAGATATTTCCATGTTTACACAGATGGCGGTGTAGATATTTCCATGATTATACAGATGGTGGTGTATATATTTCCATGTTTATACAGATGGCGGTGTAGATATTTCCATATTTATAGAGATAGTAGTGTAGATGTTTCCATATTTATAGAGATAGCAGTGTAGATATTTCCATATTTATACAGATAGCCGTGTAGATATTTCCATGTTTATTCATATGGCGGTGTAGATATTTCCACGTTTATACAGATAGCGGTGTGGCTATTTCCATGTTTATACTGATCGCGGTGTAGATATTTCCATGTTTATACAGATGGTGGTGTATATATTTCCATGTTTATACAGATGGCGGTGTAGATATTTCCATGTTTATAGAGATAGATGTGTAGATATTTCCATGTTTATAGAGATAGCGGTGTAGATATTTTCATATTTATACAGATAGCGGTATAGGTATTTCCATGTTTATACAGATAGCGGTGTAGATATTTCCATGTTTATACAGATTGCGGTGTAGTTATTTCCATGTTTATAAAGATGGTGGTGTATATATTTCCATGTTCATACAGATGTCGGTGTAGATATTTCCATGTTTATGCAGATGGCGGTGCAGGTATTTCCATGTTTATACAGATAGCGGTGTAGATATTTCCATGTTTATGCAGATGGCGGTGTAGATATTTCCATGTTTATAGAGCTGGCGGTGAAGATATTTCTATGTTTATAGAGATAGTGCGGCAGATAATTGCATGTTTATAGAGATGGCGGTGTAGGTATTTCCATGTTTATAGAGATAGTGGTGTAGATATTTCCATGTTTATAGAGATAGTGGTGTAGATATTTCCATATTTATAGAGATGGCTTGTAGATATTTCAATGTTTATACAGACGGCGGTGTTGGAAATTCCATGTTTATACAGAGAGCTTTGTAGATATTTCTAGGTTTACAGCTCACAGTGTAGGTATTTCCAGCTTTATGCAGATTGCAGTGTAGATATTTCCATGTTTATACAGATAACGGTGTAGGCATTTCCATTTTTACACAGATGGTGGTGTAGATAGATCCATGTTTATGGAGATGTTGGTGTTGATATTTTCAGGTTTATAGAGATGGCGGTGTAGATATTTCCATGTTTATAGAGACGGCGGTGTACATATTTCCATGTTTATAGAGATAGCGTTGTAGGTATTTCCATGTGTATAGAGAGAGCGGTGTAGATACTTCCAAGTTTATAAAGATGACTGTGTAGATATTTCCATGTTTATACAGATGGCGGTGTAGATATTTCCATGTTTATACTGATGACTGTGTAGATATTTCCATGTTTATACAGATGGCGGTGTAGATATTTCCATGTTTATACTGATGACTGTGTAGATATTTCCATGTTTTTAAAGATTGAGGTGTAGATATTTCCATGTTTATACAGATGGCATTGTGGCTATTTCCATGTTTATACAGATAGCGGTGTAGATATTTCCATGTTTATAGAGATGGCGGTGTAGATATTTCCATGTGTATACAGATGGCCGTGTAGATATTTCCATGTTTATACTGATGGCAGTGTAGATATTTCTATGTTTATGCAGATAGCGATGTAGCTATTTCCATGTTTATACAGATAGCGGTGTAGATATTTCCATGTTTATACAGATAGCGGTGGAGATATTTCCATGTTTGTAGAGATAGCGGTGGAGATATTTCCATGTTTATAGAGATAACGGTGGATATATTTCCATGCTTATAGAGATGGCGGTGTAGTTATTTCCAAGTTTATACAGATAGCGGTGTAGATATTTCCATGTTTAAACAGATAGCGGTTTAGATATTTCCATGTTTTCAGAGATGGCGGTGTAGATATTTCCGTATGTTTACAGATAGCGGTGTAGATATTTAAAAGTTTAAACAGATAGCGGTGTAGATATTTCCATATTTATACAGATAGCGGTTTAGGTATTTCCATGTTTATACAGGTGGCAGTTTAGATATTTCCATGTTTATACAGATGGCGGTGTAGATATTTCCATGTTTGTACAGAAAGCGGTGTAGATATTTCCATACTTATACATATAACGGTGTAAATATTTCCATGTTCATGCAGACGGCGGTGTAGACATTCCATGTTTATAGAGATGGCGGTGTAGATATTTCTATGTTTATAGAGATAGCGGTGTAGATATTTCCATGTGTATAGAGATAGCGGTGTATATATTTCCATGTGTATAGAGATGGCTGTGTATGTATTTCCATGTTTATAGAGATAGCGATGTAGATATTTCCATGTTTATACAGATAGCGGTGTAGATATTTCCATGTTTATAGAGATGGCGGTGTAGATATTTCCATATTTATACAGATAGCAGGGTAGATATTTCCATGTTTATACAGATGGCGCTGTAGGTATTTCCATGATTATACAGATGGCGGTGTAGATATTTCCATGTTATACAGATTCGGTGTAGAAGTTTCCATGTTTATACAGATAACAATGTAGATATTTCCATGTTTGTACAGATAGCAGAGTAGATATTTCCATGTTTATACAGATGGCGGTGTAGATATTTCCATATTTATACAGATAGCGGTGTAGATATTTCCATGTTTATACAGATATCGTTGTAGGTATTTCCATGTTTATAGAGATATAGGTGTAGACATTTCCAGGTTTATACAATGGCTGCGTAGGTATTTCCTCGTGTATACAGATGGCAGTGTAGATATATCCATGTTTATAGAGATGGAGGTGTAGATACCTCCATGTTTATACAGATGACTGTCTAGATATTTCCATGTTTTTACAGATGGCGGTGTAGATATTTCCATGTTTATAGAGATAGCGGTATAGATATTTCCATGTTTATAGAGATAGCGGTGTGGATATTTCCATATTTACAGATAGCCTTGTAGATATTTCCATGTTTATTCAGATGGTGGTGTAGATATTTCCATGTTTATAGAGATAGCGGAGCAGATATTTCCATGTTTATACAAATAGCGATGAAGATATTTCCATGTTTATACAGATAGCGGTGGAGATATTTCCATGTTTATACAGATAACGATATAGATATTTCCATGTTTATACTGATGACTGTGTAGATATTTCCATGTTTTTAAAGATTGAGGTGTAGATATTTCCATGTTTATACAGATAGCATTGTGGATATTTCCATGTTTATACAGATAGCGGTGTAGATATTTCCATGTTTATAGAGATGGCTGTGTAGATATTTCCATGTGTATACAGATGGCCGTGTGGATATTTCCATGTTTATACTGATGGCAGTGTAGATATTTCTATGTTTATGCAGATAGCGATGTAGCTATTTCCATGTTTATACAGACAGCGGTGTAGATATATCCATGTTTAAACAGATAGCGGTAGAGATATTTCCATGTGTGTAGAGATAGCGGTGGAGATATTTCCATGTTTATAGAGATAGCGGTGGATATATTTCCATGCTTATAGAGATGGCGGTGTAGTTATTTCCAAGATTATACAGATAGCGGTGTAGATATTTCCATGTTTAAACAGATAGCGGTTTAGACATTTCCATGTTTACAGAGATGGCGGTGTAGATATTTCCGTATGTTTACAGATAGCGGTGTAGATATTTAAAAGTTTAAAGAGATAGCGGTGTAGATATTTCCATGTTTCTACAGATGGTGATGTAGATATTTCCATGTTTGTACAGAAAGAGGTGTAAATATTTCCATACTTATACATATAACGGTGTAGATATTTCCATGTTCATGCAGACGGCGGTGTAGACATTTCCATGTTTATAGAGATGGCGGTGTAGATATTTCTATGTTTATAGAGATAGCGGTGTAGATATTTCCATGTGTATAGAGATGGCTGTGTATGTATTTCCATGTTTATAGAGATAGCGATATACATATTTACATGTTTATACAGATAGCGGTGTAGATATTTCCATGTTCAAAAAGATGGCGGTGTAGATATTTCCATATTTATACAGATAGCAAGGTAGATATTTCCATGTTTATACAGATGGCACTGTAGGTATTTCCATGATTATACAGATGGCGGTGTAGATATTTCCATGTTATACAGATCCGGTGTAGATATTTCCATGTTTATACAGATAACGATGTAGATATTTCCATGTTTGTACAGATAGCGGAGTAGATATTTCCATGTTTATACAGATGGCGGTGTAGATACTTCCATATTTATACGGATAGCGGTGTAGATACTTCCATGTTTATACAGATAGCGGTGTAGATATTTCCATGTTTATACAGATAGCGGTTTAGACATTTCTATCTTTACAGATATGGCGGTGTAGATATTTCCGAATGTTTGCAGATAGCGGTGTAGATATTTAAAACTTTAAACAGATAGCGGTGTAGATATTTCCATGTATATACAGATAGCGATGTAGATAGTTCCAGGTTTATAGACATGGCTGTGTAGATATTCCCAGGTTTATACAGATGGCAGTGTAGATATATCCATGTTTATACAGATAGTGGTGTAGATATTTCCATGTTTATACAGATGGCTGTGTAGGTATTTCTATGTATATACAGATGGTAGTGTAGGTATTTTCATGTCTATACAGATGGAGGTGTAGGTACTTCCATGTTTATACAGATGACTGAGTAGATATTTCCAAGATTTTACAGAAGGCGGTGTAGATATTTTCAGGTTTATACAGATAACGGTGTGGCTATTTCCATGTTTATACAGATAGCGATGTAGATATTTCCACGTTTATAGAGATGGCTGTGTAGATATTTCCATGTTTTTACAGATGGCGCTGTAGATATTTCCATGTTTATACAGACGGCGGTGTTGGAAATTCCATGTTTATACAGAGAGCTTTGTAGATATTTCTAGGTTTACAGCTCACAGTGTAGGTATTTCCAGCTTTATGCAGATTGCAGTGTAGATATTTCCATGTTTATACAGATAACGGTGTAGGCATTTCCATTTTTACACAGATGGTGGTGTAGATAGATCCATGTTTATGGAGATGTTGGTGTTGATATTTTCAGGTTTATAGAGATGGCGGTGTAGATATTTCCATGTTTATAGAGACGGCGGTGTACATATTTCCATGTTTATAGAGATAGCGTTGTAGGTATTTCCATGTGTATAGAGAGAGCGGTGTAGATACTTCCAAGTTTATAAAGATGACTGTGTAGATATTTCCATGTTTATACAGATGGCGGTGTAGATATTTCCATGTTTATACTGATGACTGTGTAGATATTTCCATGTTTATACAGATGGCGGTGTATATATTTCCATGTTTATACTGATGACTGTGTAGATATTTCCATGTTTTTAAAGATTGAGGTGTAGATATTTCCATGTTTATACAGATGGCATTGTGGCTATTTCCATGTTTATACAGATAGCGGTGTAGATATTTCCATGTTTATAGAGATGGCTGTGTAGATATTTCCATGTGTATACAGATGGCCGTGTAGATATTTCCATGTTTATACTGATGGCAGTGTAGATATTTCTATGTTTATGCAGATAGCGATGTAGCTATTTCCATGTTTATAGAGATAGCGGTGTAGATATTTCCATGTTTATACAGATAGCGGTGGAGATATTTCCATGTTTGTAGAGATAGCGGTGGAGATATTTCCATGTTTATAGAGATAACGGTGGATATATTTCCATGCTTATAGAGATGGCGGTGTAGTTATTTCCAAGTTTATACAGATAGCGGTGTAGATATTTCCATGTTTAAACAGATAGCGGTTTAGATATTTCCATGTTTTCAGAGATGGCGGTGTAGATATTTCCGTATGTTTACAGATAGCGGTGTAGATATTTAAAAGTTTAAACAGATAGCGGTGTAGATATTTCCATATTTATACAGATAGCGGTTTAGGTATTTCCATGTTTATACAGGTGGCAGTTTAGATATTTCCATGTTTATACAGATGGCGGTGTAGATATTTCCATGTTTGTACAGAAAGCGGTGTAGATATTTCCATACTTATACATATAACGGTGTAAATATTTCCATGTTCATGCAGACGGCGGTGTAGACATTCCATGTTTATAGAGATGGCGGTGTAGATATTTCTATGTTTATAGAGATAGCGGTGTAGATATTTCCATGTGTATAGAGATAGCGGTGTATATATTTCCATGTGTATAGAGATGGCTGTGTATGTATTTCCATGTTTATAGAGATAGCGATGTAGATATTTCCATGTTTATACAGATAGCGGTGTAGATATTTCCATGTTTATAGAGATGGCGGTGTAGATATTTCCATATTTATACAGATAGCAGGGTAGATATTTCCATGTTTATACAGATGGCGCTGTAGGTATTTCCATGATTATACAGATGGCGGTGTAGATATTTCCATGTTATACAGATTCGGTGTAGAAGTTTCCATGTTTATACAGATAACAATGTAGATATTTCCATGTTTGTACAGATAGCGGAGTAGATATTTCCATGTTTATACAGATGGCGGTGTAGATATTTCCATATTTATACAGATAGCGGTGTAGATATTTCCATGTTTATACAGATATCGTTGTAGGTATTTCCATGTTTATAGAGATATAGGTGTAGACATTTCCAGGTTTATACAATGGCTGCGTAGGTATTTCCTCGTGTATACAGATGGCAGTGTAGATATATCCATGTTTATAGAGATGGAGGTGTAGATACCTCCATGTTTATACAGATGACTGTCTAGATATTTCCATGTTTTTACAGATGGCGGTGTAGATATTTCCATGTTTATAGAGATAGCGGTATAGATATTTCCATGTTTATAGAGATAGCGGTGTGGATATTTCCATATTTACAGATAGCCTTGTAGATATTTCCATGTTTATTCAGATGGTGGTGTAGATATTTCCATGTTTATAGAGATAGCGGAGCAGATATTTCCATGTTTATACAAATAGCGATGAAGATATTTCCATGTTTATACAGATAGCGGTGGAGATATTTCCATGTTTATACAGATAACGATGGAGATATTTCCATGTTTATACTGATGACTGTGTAGATATTTCCATGTTTTTAAAGATTGAGGTGTAGATATTTCCATGTTTATACAGATAGCATTGTGGATATTTCCATGTTTATACAGATAGCGGTGTAGATATTTCCATGTTTATAGAGATGGCTGTGTAGATATTTCCATGTGTATACAGATGGCCGTGTGGATATTTCCATGTTTATACTGATGGCAGTGTAGATATTTCTATGTTTATGCAGATAGCGATGTAGCTATTTCCATGTTTATACAGACAGCGGTGTAGATATATCCATGTTTAAACAGATAGCGGTAGAGATATTTCCATGTGTGTAGAGATAGCGGTGGAGATATTTCCATGTTTATAGAGATAGCGGTGGATATATTTCCATGCTTATAGAGATGGCGGTGTAGTTATTTCCAAGATTATACAGATAGCGGTGTAGATATTTCCATGTTTAAACAGATAGCGGTTTAGACATTTCCATGTTTACAGAGATGGCGGTGTAGATATTTCCGTATGTTTACAGATAGCGGTGTAGATATTTAAAAGTTTAAAGAGATAGCGGTGTAGATATTTCCATGTTTCTACAGATGGCGGTGTAGATATTTCCATGTTTGTACAGAAAGAGGTGTAAATATTTCCATACTTATACATATAACGGTGTAGATATTTCCATGTTCATGCAGACGGCGGTGTAGACATTTCCATGTTTATAGAGATGGCGGTGTAGATATTTCTATGTTTATAGAGATAGCGGTGTAGATATTTCCATGTGTATAGAGATGGCTGTGTATGTATTTCCATGTTTATAGAGATAGCGATATACATATTTACATGTTTATACAGATAGCGGTGTAGATATTTCCATGTTCAAAAAGATGGCGGTGTAGATATTTCCATATTTATACAGATAGCAAGGTAGATATTTCCATGTTTATACAGATGGCACTGTAGGTATTTCCATGATTATACAGATGGCGGTGTAGATATTTCCATGTTATACAGATCCGGTGTAGATATTTCCATGTTTATACAGATAACGATGTAGATATTTCCATGTTTGTACAGATAGCGGAGTAGATATTTCCATGTTTATACAGATGGCGGTGTAGATACTTCCATATTTATACGGATAGCGGTGTAGATACTTCCATGTTTATACAGATAGCGGTGTAGATATTTCCATGTTTATACAGATAGCGGTTTAGACATTTCTATCTTTACAGATATGGCGGTGTAGATATTTCCGAATGTTTGCAGATAGCGGTGTAGATATTTAAAACTTTAAACAGATAGCGGTGTAGATATTTCCATGTATATACAGATAGCGATGTAGATAGTTCCAGGTTTATAGACATGGCTGTGTAGATATTCCCAGGTTTATACAGATGGCAGTGTAGATATATCCATGTTTATACAGATAGTGGTGTAGATATTTCCATGTTTATACAGATGGCTGTGTAGGTATTTCTATGTATATACAGATGGTAGTGTAGGTATTTTCATGTCTATACAGATGGAGGTGTAGGTACTTCCATGTTTATACAGATGACTGAGTAGATATTTCCAAGATTTTACAGAAGGCGGTGTAGATATTTTCAGGTTTATACAGATAACGGTGTGGCTATTTCCATGTTTATACAGATAGCGATGTAGATATTTCCACGTTTATAGAGATGGCTGTGTAGATATTTCCATGTTTTTACAGATGGCGCTGTAGATATTTCCATGTTTATACAGACGGCGGTGTTGGAAATTCCATGTTTATACAGAGAGCTTTGTAGATATTTCTAGGTTTACAGCTCACAGTGTAGGTATTTCCAGCTTTATGCAGATTGCAGTGTAGATATTTCCATGTTTATACAGATAACGGTGTAGGCATTTCCATTTTTACACAGATGGTGGTGTAGATAGATCCATGTTTATGGAGATGTTGGTGTTGATATTTTCAGGTTTATAGAGATGGCGGTGTAGATATTTCCATGTTTATAGAGACGGCGGTGTACATATTTCCATGTTTATAGAGATAGCGTTGTAGGTATTTCCATGTGTATAGAGAGAGCGGTGTAGATACTTCCAAGTTTATAAAGATGACTGTGTAGATATTTCCATGTTTATACAGATGGCGGTGTAGATATTTCCATGTTTATACTGATGACTGTGTAGATATTTCCATGTTTATACAGATGGCGGTGTATATATTTCCATGTTTATACTGATGACTGTGTAGATATTTCCATGTTTTTAAAGATTGAGGTGTAGATATTTCCATGTTTATACAGATGGCATTGTGGCTATTTCCATGTTTATACAGATAGCGGTGTAGATATTTCCATGTTTATAGAGATGGCTGTGTAGATATTTCCATGTGTATACAGATGGCCGTGTAGATATTTCCATGTTTATACTGATGGCAGTGTAGATATTTCTATGTTTATGCAGATAGCGATGTAGCTATTTCCATGTTTATAGAGATAGCGGTGTAGATATTTCCATGTTTATACAGATAGCGGTGGAGATATTTCCATGTTTGTAGAGATAGCGGTGGAGATATTTCCATGTTTATAGAGATAACGGTGGATATATTTCCATGCTTATAGAGATGGCGGTGTAGTTATTTCCAAGTTTATACAGATAGCGGTGTAGATATTTCCATGTTTAAACAGATAGCGGTTTAGATATTTCCATGTTTTCAGAGATGGCGGTGTAGATATTTCCGTATGTTTACAGATAGCGGTGTAGATATTTAAAAGTTTAAACAGATAGCGGTGTAGATATTTCCATATTTATACAGATAGCGGTTTAGGTATTTCCATGTTTATACAGGTGGCAGTTTAGATATTTCCATGTTTATACAGATGGCGGTGTAGATATTTCCATGTTTGTACAGAAAGCGGTGTAGATATTTCCATACTTATACATATAACGGTGTAAATATTTCCATGTTCATGCAGACGGCGGTGTAGACATTCCATGTTTATAGAGATGGCGGTGTAGATATTTCTATGTTTATAGAGATAGCGGTGTAGATATTTCCATGTGTATAGAGATAGCGGTGTATATATTTCCATGTGTATAGAGATGGCTGTGTATGTATTTCCATGTTTATAGAGATAGCGATGTAGATATTTCCATGTTTATACAGATAGCGGTGTAGATATTTCCATGTTTATAGAGATGGCGGTGTAGATATTTCCATATTTATACAGATAGCAGGGTAGATATTTCCATGTTTATACAGATGGCGCTGTAGGTATTTCCATGATTATACCGATGGCGGTGTAGATATTTCCATGTTATACAGATTCGGTGTAGAAGTTTCCATGTTTATACAGATAACAATGTAGATATTTCCATGTTTGTACAGATAGCGGAGTAGATATTTCCATGTTTATACAGATGGCGGTGTAGATATTTCCATATTTATACAGATAGCGGTGTAGATATTTCCATGTTTATACAGATATCGTTGTAGGTATTTCCATGTTTATAGAGATATAGGTGTAGACATTTCCAGGTTTATACAATGGCTGCGTAGGTATTTCCTCGTGTATACAGATGGCAGTGTAGATATATCCATGTTTATAGAGATGGAGGTGTAGATACCTCCATGTTTATACAGATGACTGTCTAGATATTTCCATGTTTTTACAGATGGCGGTGTAGATATTTCCATGTTTATAGAGATAGCGGTATAGATATTTCCATGTTTATAGAGATAGCGGTGTGGATATTTCCATATTTACAGATAGCCTTGTAGATATTTCCATGTTTATTCAGATGGTGGTGTAGATATTTCCATGTTTATAGAGATAGCGGAGCAGATATTTCCATGTTTATACAAATAGCGATGAAGATATTTCCATGTTTATACAGATAGCGGTGGAGATATTTCCATGTTTATACAGATAACGATGGAGATATTTCCATGTTTATACTGATGACTGTGTAGATATTTCCATGTTTTTAAAGATTGAGGTGTAGATATTTCCATGTTTATACAGATAGCATTGTGGATATTTCCATGTTTATACAGATAGCGGTGTAGATATTTCCATGTTTATAGAGATGGCTGTGTAGATATTTCCATGTGTATACAGATGGCCGTGTGGATATTTCCATGTTTATACTGATGGCAGTGTAGATATTTCTATGTTTATGCAGATAGCGATGTAGCTATTTCCATGTTTATACAGACAGCGGTGTAGATATATCCATGTTTAAACAGATAGCGGTAGAGATATTTCCATGTGTGTAGAGATAGCGGTGGAGATATTTCCATGTTTATAGAGATAGCGGTGGATATATTTCCATGCTTATAGAGATGGCGGTGTAGTTATTTCCAAGATTATACAGATAGCGGTGTAGATATTTCCATGTTTAAACAGATAGCGGTTTAGACATTTCCATGTTTACAGAGATGGCGGTGTAGATATTTCCGTATGTTTACAGATAGCGGTGTAGATATTTAAAAGTTTAAAGAGATAGCGGTGTAGATATTTCCATGTTTCTACAGATGGCGGTGTAGATATTTCCATGTTTGTACAGAAAGAGGTGTAAATATTTCCATACTTATACATATAACGGTGTAGATATTTCCATGTTCATGCAGACGGCGGTGTAGACATTTCCATGTTTATAGAGATGGCGGTGTAGATATTTCTATGTTTATAGAGATAGCGGTGTAGATATTTCCATGTGTATAGAGATGGCTGTGTATGTATTTCCATGTTTATAGAGATAGCGATATACATATTTACATGTTTATACAGATAGCGGTGTAGATATTTCCATGTTCAAAAAGATGGCGGTGTAGATATTTCCATATTTATACAGATAGCAAGGTAGATATTTCCATGTTTATACAGATGGCACTGTAGGTATTTCCATGATTATACAGATGGCGGTGTAGATATTTCCATGTTATACAGATCCGGTGTAGATATTTCCATGTTTATACAGATAACGATGTAGATATTTCCATGTTTGTACAGATAGCGGAGTAGATATTTCCATGTTTATACAGATGGCGGTGTAGATACTTCCATATTTATACAGATAGCGGTGTAGATACTTCCATGTTTATACAGATAGCGGTGTAGATATTTCCATGTTTATACAGATAGCGGTTTAGACATTTCTATCTTTACAGATATGGCGGTGTAGATATTTCCGAATGTTTGCAGATAGCGGTGTAGATATTTAAAACTTTAAACAGATAGCAGTGTAGATATTTCCATGTATATACAGATAGCGATGTAGATAGTTCCAGGTTTATAGACATGGCTGTGTAGATATTCCCAGGTTTATACAGATGGCAGTGTAGATATATCCATGTTTATACAGATAGTGGTGTAGATATTTCCATGTTTATACAGATGGCTGTGTAGGTATTTCTATGTGTATACAGATGGTAGTGTAGGTATTTTCATGTCTATACAGATGGAGGTGTAGGTACTTCCATGTTTATACAGATGACTGAGTAGATATTTCCAAGATTTTACAGAAGGCGGTGTAGATATTTTCAGGTTTAGACAGATAATGGTGTGGCTATTTCCATGTTTATACAGATAGCGATGTAGATATTTCCACGTTTATAGAGATGGCTGTGTAGATATTTCCATGTTTTTACAGATGGCGCTGTAGATATTTCCATGTTTATACAGATAGTGGAGTAGATATTTCCATGTATACACAGACGACTGTGTATGTATTTCCATGTTTATACAGATGGCGGTGTAGATATTTCCATGTATACAGAGATATCCATGAAGATATTTCCATGTTTTTACAGATAGCAGTGCAGACATTTCCATGTTTATAGAGATGGCGGTGTAGATATTTACCTATGTATACAGATAGCGGTGTAGATATTTCCAAGTTTATACAGATAGCGGTGTAGATATTTCCATGTTTATACAGAGAGCGGTGGAGATATTTCCATGTTAATACTGATAGCAGTGTAGGTATATCCATGTTTATAGAGATAGCGGTGTAGGCGTTTCCATGTTTACAGAGATAGCGGTGGAGATATTTCCATGTTTATACAGATAGCAGTGGAGTTATTTCCATGTTTATAGAGATGGCGGTGTACATATTTCCAAATTTATACACATAGCGGTATAGACATTTCCATTGTTTATACAGAGAGCGGTGTAGGTGTTTCCATGTTTATGGAGATAGCGGTGTAGATATTTCTATGTTTATATAGATGGCTGTGTAGATATTTCCATGTGAATACAGATGGCAGTGTAGATGTTTCCATGTTTATGCAGATGGAGGTGTAGATATTTCTATGTTTATACAGATGACTGTGTAGATATTTCCATGTTTTTACTGATGGCGGTGTAGATATTTCCATGTTTATAAAGATAGCGATGTGGCTATTTCCATGTTTATACAGATAGCGATGTAGATATTTCCAGGTTTATAGAGACGGCTTTGAAAATATTCCTATGTTTATACAGATGGCAGTGTAGATATATCCATGTTCATACAGATAGTGGTGTAGATATTTCCATGTTCATACACAAGGCGGTGTAGATATTTCCATGTATATAGAGATAGCCATGTAGATATTTCCATGTTTATACAGATAGCGGTGTAGATATTTCCATGTTCATAGAGATTGTGGTGTAGATATTTCCATATGTATACAGATAGCGGTGTAGATATTTAAAAGTTTAAACAGATAGCAGTGTAGAAATTTCCATGTTTATACAGATAGCATTGTAGATATTTCCATGTTTATACAGATAGCGGTGGAGATATTTCCATATTTATACAGATAGCGGTGGATATATTTCCATGTTTATAGAGATGGCGGTGTAGATATTTCCTAGTTTATACAGATAGCGGTGTGGAAATTTCCATGTTTATACAGATAGCGGTGTAGGTATTTCCATGTTTATACAGATAGCGTTGTAGACATTTCCACGTTTATACAGATGGCTGTGTAGATATTTCCATGTGTATATAGATGGCAGTGTAGTTATTTCCATGTTTATACAGATGGAGGTGTAGGTACTTCCATGTTTATACAGATGACTGCGTTGATATTTCCATGTTTTTACAGATGGTGGTGTAGATATTTCCATGTTTATACAGATAGCGGTATGGCTATTTCCATGTTTACACAGATAGCGATGTAGATATTTCCATGTTTATAGAGATGGCTGTGTAGATTTTTCCATGTTTATACAGATGGCTGTGCAGATATTTCCATGATTATACAGACAGTGTTGTAGGTATTTCCATGTATATAGAGATAGCTGTGTAGATATTTCCATGTTTATACAGATATCTGTGTAGATATTTCAATGTGTATACAGATGGTAGTGTAGATATTTCCATGTCTATACAGATGGAGGTGTAGATACTTCCATGTTTATACAGATGACTGTGTAGATATTTCCATGATTTTACAGATGGCGGTGTAGATATTTTCAGGTTTAGACACACAGCGGTGTGGCTATTTCCATGTTTATACAGATAGCGATGAACATATTTCCATGTTTATAGAGATGGCTGTGTAGATATTTCCATGTTTATACAGATGTCACTGTAGATATTTCCATGTTTATACAAATAGCGGTGTAGATATTTCCATGTTTATACAGATAGTGGTGAAGATATTTCCATGTTTATACAGATAGCGGTGTAGATGTTTCCATGTTTATGGAGATGGCGGTGTAGATATTTCCAAGATTATACAGTGAGCGGTGTAGTTATTTCCATGTTTATTCAGATAGCGGTGGAGATATTTTCATGTTTATGCAGATAGCGTTGGATATATTTCCATGTTTATACAGATAGCGGTATAGGTATTTCCATGTTTATAGAGATAGCGTTGGAGATATTTCCATGTTTATATAGATAACAGTGGAGATATTCCCATGTTTATAGAGATGGCGGTGTACATATTTCCAAGTTTATACAGATAGCGGTGTAGATATTTCCATTGTTTATACAGATAGCGGTGTAGGTATTTGCATGTTTATGGAGATAGCGGTGTAGATATTTCCAGGTTTATAGAGATTGCTGTGTAGATATTTCCATGTTTATACAGATGGCAGTGTATATATTTCCATGTTTATACACATAGTGGTGTAGATATTTTCACGTTTATACAGATGACTGTGTAGGTATTTCCATGTTTATACAGATGGCGGTGTAGATATTTCCATGTATATGGAGATACCCATGTAGATGTTTCCATGTTTATACAATGGCGGTGTAGACAATTCAATGTTTATAGATGGCGGTGTAGATATTTCCATATGTATACAGATAGCAGTGTAGATATTTCCAACTTTATACAGATAGCGGTGTAGATGTTTCCATGTTTATACAGATAGCGGTGTAGATACTTCCATGTTTATACAGATGACTACGTAGTTATTTCCATGTTTTTACAGATGGCGCTGTAGTTATTTCCATGTGTATACAGACAGCGGTGTGGATATCTCCATGTTTAAACAGATAGCGAAGTAGATATTTCCATGTTTATAGAGATGGCTATGAAGATATTTCCAAGTTTATACAGATGGTGGTGTAGACATTTTCATGTTTATACAGATGACTGTTTAGATATTTCCATGTTTATACAGATGGCAGTGTAGATATTTCCATGTTTATAGAGATATCCATGTAGATATTTCCATGTTTATAGAGAGAGAGGTGTAGGCATTTCTATGTTTATAGAGATAGCGGTGTAGATGTTTCCATATTTATACAGATAGCAGTGTAGATATTTCCATATTTATACAGATAGCCGTGTAGATATTTCCATTTTTATTCAGATGGCGGTGTAGATATTTCCATGTTTCTACAGATAGCGGTGTGGATATTTCCATGTTTATACTGATGGCAGTGTAGATATTTCCATATTTATGCAGATAGCGTTGTAGATATTTCCATGTTTATAGAGATGGCTATGTAGATATTTCCATGTTTATACTGATGGTTGTGTAGATATTTCCAAGTTTATACAGATTGTGGTGTAGGTATTTCCATGTATATAGAGATAGCTGTGTAGATATTTCCATGTTTATACAGATGGCGGTGTAGATATTTCAATGTGTATACAGATGGTAGTGTAGATATTTCCATGTCTATACAGATGGAGGTGTAGATACCTCCATGTTTATACAGATGACTGTGTAGATATTTCCATGATTATACAGATGGCGGGGTAGATATTTTCAGGTTTAGACAGACAGCGGTGTGGCTATTTCCATGTTTATAGAGATGGCTATGTAGATATTTCCATGTTTATACTGATGGTTGTGTAGATATTTCCATGTTTATACAGATAGTGGTGTAGGTATTTCCATGTATATAGAGATAGCTGTGTAGATATTTCTATGTTTATACAGATGGCAATGTAGGTATTTCCATGTTTATACAGATAGTGGAGTAGATATTTCCATGTTTATACAGACGACTGTTAAGGTACTTCCATGTTTATACAGATGGTGGTGTAGCTGTTTCCATGTATATAGAGATAGCCATGAAGATATTTCCATGTTTAGACAGATAGCGGTGTCGATATTTCCATGTTTATAGAGATGGCGGTGTAGATATATCCATATGTATACAGATAGCAGTGTAGATATTTCCAAGTTTATACAGATAGCGGTGTACATATTTCCATGTTTATACAGATAGCGGTGTCGATATTTCCATGTTTATACAGATAGTGGGGGAGTTATTTCCATGTTTATACAGATAGCGGTGGATATATTTCTATGTTTATAGAAATGGCGGTGTAGATATTTCCAAGTTTATACAGATAGCGGTGTAGGTATTTCCATGTTTATGGAGATAGCGGTGTAGGTATTTCCAGGTTTATAGAGATGGCTGTGTAGATATTTCCATGTTTATACATATGGCAGTGCAGATATTTCCAAGTTTATAAAGATAGCAGTTTAGATATTTTCATATTTATACAGATAGCCATGTAGATATTTCCATGTTTATTCAGATGGTGGCGTACATATTTCCATGTTTATACAGATAGCGATGTGGCTACTTCCATGTTTATGCTGATGGCAGTGTAGATATTTCCATGTTTCTGCTGATAGCGATGTAGATATTTCCATGTTTATACAGATGGAGGTGTACATATTTCCATGTTTATTCACATGACTGTTTCGATATTTCCATGTTTTTACAGATGGCAGTGTAGATATATGCAGGTTTAGACAGACAGCGGTGTGGCTATTTCCATGTTTATACTGATGGCAGTGTAGATATTTCCATGTTTATGCAGATAGAGATGTAGATACTTCCATGTTTTTACAGATAGCGGTGTAGTTATATCCATGTTTATACAGATAGCGGTGGAGATATTTCCATGTTTATACAGATGGCGGTGTATATATTTCCAAGTTCATGTAGATGGCGGTGTAGATACTTCCATGTTTATACAGATAGCGGTGCTGATATTTCCATGTTTATACAGGTAGCGTTGTAGGTATTTCCATGTTTATAGAGATATTGTTGTAGATATTTCAAAGTTTATACAGATGGCTGTGTAGATATTTCCATGCATGTACAGATGGCATTGTACTTATTTCCATGTTGACACAGATAGCTGTGCACATATTTCCATTATTACCTGGATAGTGATAGAGATATTTCCTTGTTTATACAGACAGCGGTGTAGATATTTCCACGTTTATAAAGATAGCGGTGTTGATATTTCCATGTTTATAGTAAAAGTGGTGGAGATATTTCCATGTTTATACAGATTACTGTCTAGATATTTCCTTGTTTATACATATGGTGGTGTAGATATTTCCATGTTTATAGAGATAGTGGTGTAGATATTTTCCTGTTTATACAGATAGCAATGCAGATATTTCCATGTTTATAGAGATAGCGATGTAGAGATTTCCATCTTTTCACAGATTGCGGTGTAGATATTTCCAACTTTACACAGATAGTGGTGCAGATATTTCCATCTTCATACAGATAGCGGTGGAAATATTTCGATGTTTATACAGATAGCGGTGTAGATGTTTCCATGCTTATACAGATAGCAGTGGAGTTGTTTCCATGTTTAAACAGATATCGGTGCAGATATTTTCATGTTTATAGAGATAGCGGTGTAGATATTTCCATATTGATACAGATAGCGGTGTAGATATTTCCATGTTTATACAGATGGCGCTGTAGATGTTTCCATGTTTATATAGATGGCACTGTAGATATTTCCATGTTTATGTAGATGGCGGTGTAGATATTGCCATGTTTATAGAGATGGCGTTGAAGGTATTTCTAAGTTTATAGAGATAGCGGTGTAGATATTTCCATGTTTATAGAGATGGCGGTGAAATTATTTCCATGTTTATAGAGATAGCGGTGTAGATATTTCCATGTTTATATAGATAGCGGTGTAGATATTTCCATGTTTATACAGACAGCGCTGTTGGTTTTTCCGTGTTTATACAGATATCGGTGTAGATATTCCCAAGTTTATACACCTCACGTTGTAGATATTTCCATCTTTATACATATGAAAATGTAGATAATTCCATGTTTATACAGATAGCGATGTAGATATTTCCATGTTTATACAGATGGCGTTGTAGATAGTTCCACGTTTATGGAGATGGCGTTGTAGATATATTCATGTTTATAGAGATGGCAGTGTAGATACTTCCATGTTTATGGAGATGTTGGTGCAGATATTTCCATGTTTATACAGATGACTGTGAAGTTACTTCCATGCTTATGCAGATGGCGGTGTAGATATTTCCATGATTATAGAGATAGCCTTGTAGATATTTCCAGGTTTATACAGATAGCGGTGAAGATATTTCCATGTTTAGAGTGATAGCGTTGTAGATATTTCCATATTTGCACAGATTGCGGTGTAGATATTTCCATCTTTACACAGATAGCAGTGTACACATTTCCATGTTTAAACAGATAGCTGTGTAGATATTTCCATGTTTACACAGATACTGTTGTAGATATTTCCATGTTTATAGAGATATCCGTGTAGATATTTCCATGTTTACAAAGATAGCAGTGTAGACATTTCCATGTTTATAGAGCTAGCGGTGGAGATATTTCCATGTTTATATAGATAGCGATATAGATATTTCCATGTTTATACAGATAGCGGTGTAGATGTTTCCATGTTAATACAGATAGAGGTGGAGATATTTCCATGTTTATACAGACAGCAGTGTAGATATTTCCATGTTTATACAGATAGCGGTGTAGATATTTCCATGTTTGCAAAGATAGCTGTGTAGATATTTCCATGTTTACACAGATAGCGTTGAAGATATTTCCATGTTTATACAGATAGCGATGTAGATATTTCCATGTTTATACAGATAGCGGTGTAGATGTTTCCATGTTAATACAGATAGCGGTGGAGATATTTCCATGTTTATACAGATAGCAGTGTAGATATTTCCATGTTTATACAGATAGCGGTGCAGATATTTCCACATTTATAGAGATACCGGTGTAGATATTTCCATGTTTATTCAGAAGGCGGTGTAGATATTTCCATGTTTATACAGATGTCGGTGTAGATATTTCCATGTTTATACTGATGGCGGTGTAGATATTTCCATGTTTATACAGATAGCGGTGTAGATATTTCCATGCTTATACAGATAGCGGTGCAGATATTTCCATGTTTATACAGACCGTGGTGTAGATATTTCCATGTTTTTACAGAGAGCGGTGTACATATTTCCATGTTTATACAGATAGCGGTGTAGATATTTCCATGTTTACACTGATAGCGTTGTAGATATTTCCATATTTGCACAGATTGCGGTGTAGATATTTCCATCTTTACACAGATAGTGGTGTACACATTTCCAAGTTTACACAGATAGCTGTGTAGATATTTCCATGTTTACAAATATAGCAGTGTAGATATTTCCGTGTTTATGCAAATCACGGTGTTGATATTTCCATCTTTCTACAGATGGCATTGTAGAAATTTCTGTGTTTATGCAGATTGCGGTGTAGATATTTCCATGTTTATACATATGGCGGTGTAGATATTTCCATGTTTATGCAGATGGCGGTGTAGATATTTGCATGGTTATAGAGATGGCTGTGTAGATATTTCCATGTTTATAGAGATGGCAGTGTAGATATTTCCATGTTTATACAGATAGCGGTGTAGATATTTCCATGTTTATAGAGATGGCTGTGTAGATATTTCCATGTTTATACAGATGGCAGTGTAGATAATTCCCTGTTTATACAGATAGTGGTGTAGATATATCCATGTTTACACAGATGACTGTGTATATTTTTCCATCTTTATACAGATGGCAGTGTAGATATTTCCATGTTTATACCGATAGCAGTGTAGATATTTCCGTGTTTATAGAGATAGCGGTGTAGATATTTCCATATTTGCACAGATTGTGGTGTAGATATTTCCATCTTTTCATAGAGAGCGTTGTACGTATTTCCACGTTGACACAGATAGCTGTGCAAATATTTCCATTTTTATCTGGATAGTGATGGAGATATTTCCTTGTTTATACAGACAGCGGTGTAGATATTTCCACGTTTATAAAGATAGCGGTGTTGATATTTCCATGTTTATAGTAAAAGTGGTGGAGATATTTCCATGTTTATACAGATTACTGTCTAGATATTTCCTTGTTTATACATATGGTGGTGTAGTTATTTCCATGTTTATAGAGATAGTGGTGTAGATATTTTCCTGTTTATACAGATAGCAATGCAGATATTTCCATGTTTATAGAGATAGCGATGTAGAGATTTCCATCTTTTCACAGATTGCGGTGTAGATATTTCCAACTTTACACAGATAGTGGTGCAGAAATTTCCATCTGCATACAGATAGCGGTGGAGATATTTCGATGTTTATACAGATAGCGGTGTAGATGTTTCCATGCTTATACAGATAGCAGTGGAGTTGTTTCCATGTTTAAACAGATATCGGTGCAGATATTTTCATGTTTATATAGATAGCGGTGTAGATATTTCCATATTGATACAGATAGCGGTGTAGATATTTCCATGTTCATACAGATGGCGCTGTAGATGTTTCCATGTTTATACAGATGGCACTGTAGATATTTCCATGTTTATGTAGATGGCGGTGTAGATATTGCCATGTTTATAGAGATGGCGTTGAAGGTATTTCTAAGTTTATAGAGATTGCGGTGTAGATATTTCCATGTTTATAGAGATGGCGGTGTATTTATTTCCATGTTTATAGAGATAGAGGTGTAGATATTTCCATGTTTATATAGATAGCGGTGTAGATATTTCCATGTTTATACAGACAGCGCTGTTGGTTTTTCCATGTTTATACAGATATCGGTGTAGATATTTCCATGTTTATACACCTCACGGTGTAGATATTTCCATCTTTATACATATGAAAATGTAGATAATTCCATGTTTATACAGATAGCGATGTAGATATTTCCATGTTTATACAGATGGCGTTGTAGATAGTTCCACGTTTATGGAGATGGCGTTGTAGATATATTCATGTTTATAGAGATGGCAGTGTAGAAACTTCCATGTTTATGGAGATGTTGGTGCAGATATTTCCATGTTTATACAGATGACTGTGAAGTTACTTCCATGCTTATGCAGATGGCGGTGTAGATATTTCCATGATTATAGAGATAGCCATGTAGATATTTCCATGTTTATACAGATAGCGGTGTAGATATTTCCATGTTTAGAGTGATAGCGTTGTAGATATTTCCATATTTGCACAGATTGCGGTGTAGATATTTCCATCTTTACACAGATAGCAGTGTACACATTTCCATGTTTAAACAGATAGCTGTGTAGATATTTCCATGTTTACACAGATACTGTTGTAGATATTTCCATGTTTATAGAGATATCCGTGTAGATATTTCCATGTTTACAAAGATAGCAGTGTAGATATTTCCATGTTTATAGAGCTAGCGGTGGAGATATTTCCATGTTTATATAGATAGCGATGTAGATATTTCCATGTTTATACAGATAGCGGTGTAGATGTTTCCATGTTAATACAGATAGCGGTGGAGATATTTCCATGTTTATAAAGATAGCGGTGTAGATATTTCCATGTTTATACAGATAGCGGTGTAGATATTTCCATGTTTACAAAGATGGCTGTGTAGATATTTCCATGTTTACACAGATAGCATTGTAGATATTTCCATGTTTATACAGATAGCGATGTAGATATTTCCATGTTTATACAGATAGCGGTGTAGATGTTTCCATGTTAATACAGATAGCGGTGGAGATATTTCCATGTTTACAGATAGCAGTGTAGATATCTCCATGTTTATACAGATAGCGGTGTAGATATTTCCACATTTATAGAGATACCGGTGTAGATATTTCCATGTTTATTCAGAAGGCGGTGTAGATATTTCCATGTTTATACAGATGTCGGTGTAGATATTTCCATGTTTATACTGATGGCGGTGTAGATATTTCCATGTTTATACAGATAGCGGTGTAGATATTTCCATGCTTATACAGATAGCGGTGCAGATATTTCCATGTTTATACAGACCGTGGTGTAGATATTTCCATGTTTTTACAGAGAGCGGTGTACATATTTCCATGTTTATATAGATAGCGGTGTAGATATTTCCATGTTTACACTGATAGCGTAGATATTTCCATATTTGCACAGATTGCGGTGTAGATATTTCCATCTTTACACAGATAGCGGTGTACACATTTCCATGTTTCCACAGATAGCTGTGTAGATATTTCCATGTTTACAAAGATAGCAGTGTAGATATTTCCGTGTTTATGCAAATCACGGTGTTGATATTTCCATCTTTCTACAGATGGCATTGTAGATATTTCTGTGTTTATGCAGATTGCGGTGTAGATATTTCCATGTTTATACATATGGCGGTGTAGATATTTCCATGTTTATGCAGATGGCGGTGTAGATATTTGCATGGTTATAGAGATGGCTGTGTAGATATTTCCATGTTTATAGAGATGGCAGTGTAGATATTTCCATGTTTATACAGATAGCGGTGTAGATATTTCCATGTTTATAGAGATGGCTGTGTAGATATTTCCATGTTTATACAGATGGCAGTGTAGATAATTCCCTGTTTATACAGATAGTGGTGTAGATATATCCATGTTTACACAGATGACTGTGTAGATTTTTCCATCTTTATTCAGATGGCAGTGTAGATATTTCCATGTTTATACCGATAGCGGTGTAGATATTTCCGTGTTTATAGAGATAGCGGTGTAGATATTTCCATATTTGCACAGATTGTGGTGCAGATATTTCCATCTTTTCATAGAGAGCGTTGTACGTATTTCCATGTTGACACAGATAGCTGTGCAAATATTTCCATTTTTACCTGGATAGTGATGGAGATATTTCCTTGTTTATACAGACAGCGGTGTAGATATTTCCACGTTTATAAAGATAGCGGTGTTGATATTTCCATGTTTATAGTAAAAGTGGTGGAGATATTTCCATGTTTCTGCAGATTACTGTCTAGATATTTCCATGTTTATACATATGGTGGTGTAGATATTTCCATGTTTATAGAGATAGTGGTGTAGATATTTTCCTGTTTATACAGATAGCAATGCAGATATTTCCATGTTTATAGAGATAGCGATGTAGAGATTTCCATCTTTTCACAGATTGCGGTGTAGATATTTCCAACTTTACACAGATAGTGGTGCAGATATTTCCATCTGCATACAGATAGCGGTGGAGATATTTCGATGTTTATACAGATAGCGCTGTAGATGTTTCCATGCTTATACAGATAGCAGTAGAGTTGTTTCCATGTTTAAACAGATATCGGTGCAGATATTTTCATGTTTATAGAGATAGCGGTGTAGATATTTCCATATTGATACAGATAGCGGTGTAGATATTTCCATGTTTATACAGATGGCGCTGTAGATGTTTCCATGTTTATATAGATGGCACTCTAGATATTTCCATGTTTATGTAGATGGCGGTGTAGATATTGCCATGTTTATAGAGATGGCGTTGAAGGTATTTCTAAGTTTATAGAGATAGCGGTGTTGATATTTCCATGTTTATAGAGATGGCGGTGTAATTATTTCCATGTTTATAGAGATAGCGGTGTAGATATTTCCATGTTTATATTGATAGCGGTGTAGATATTTCCATGTTTATTCAGACAGCGCTGTTGGTTTTTCCATGTTTATACAGAAATCGGTGTAGATATTTCCATGTTTATACACCTCACGGTGTAGATATTTCCATCTTTATACATATGAAAATGTAGATAATTCCATGTTTATACAGATAGCGATGTAGATATTTCCATGTTTATACAGATGGCGTTGTAGATAGTTCCACGTTTATGGAGATGGCGTTGTAGATATATTCATGTTTATAGAGATGGCAGTGTAGATACTTCCATGTTTATGGAGATGTTGGTGCAGATATTTCCATGTTTATACAGATGGCTGTGAAGTTATTTCCATGCTTATGCAGATGGCGGTGTAGATATTTCCATGATTATAGAGATAGCCATGTAGATATTTCCATGTTTATACAGATAGCGGTGTAGATATTTCCATGTTTATACAGATGACGGTGTAGATGTTTCCATGTTTATACAGATAGCGGTGGAGATATTTCCATGTCTATACAGACAGCGGTGGAGATATTTCCATGTTTATAGAGATAGCAGTGTATATATTTCCATATTTATATAGATAGCGGTGAAGATATTTCCAAGTTTATTCAGATGGCGGTGTGGATATTTTCATGTTTATACAGATGGCGGTTTAGATATTCCCATGTTTATACAGATAGAGGTGTAGATATTTCCAAGTTTACACAGATAGCAGTGTTGATATTACCATGTTTACACAGATAACGGTGTAGATACTTCCATCTTTGCACAGATTGCGGTGAAGATATTTCCATCTATACACAGATAGCTTTGTAAATATTTCCATCCTTGCACAGAATGCGGTGTATTTATTTCTATGTTTATACAGATAGGGGTGGAGATATTTCCATGTATATACAGATAGCATTGGAGATTTTTCCATGTTTATACAGATATCTTTGAGGATATTTCCATGTTTATACATATAGCGGTGTAAATATTTCCATGTTTATACAGGTAGCGGTGTAGATATTTCCATGTGTATACAGATTTCGGTGTAGATATTTCCATGTTTATACTGATAGCGGTGTAGATATTTCCATGTTTATACAGATAGCGATGTAGATATTTCCATGTTTATACTGATAGCGGTGTAGTTATTTCCATGTGTATACAGATGGCAGTGTAGATATTTCCATGTTTATTCAGATGGAGGTGTAGATATTTCCATGTTTATACAGATGACGGTGTAGATACTTCCATGTTTTACAGATGACGGTGTTGCTATTTCCATGTTTATACAGATAACGGTGTGGCTATTTCCATGTTTATAAAGATAGCGGTGTAGATATTTCCAGGTTTATACAGATAGCGGTGTAGATATTTACATGTTTGTAAAGATTTCGGTGTAGATATTTCCATGTTTATACAGATAGCAATGTAGATATTTCCAAGTTTATACAGACAGCGGTGTAGATATTTCCATGTTTATACAGATAGCGGTGAAGATATTTCCATGTTTATACAGATGGCGGTGTAGGTATTTCCATCTTTATACAGATGGTGGTGTAGATATTTTCATGTTTAAACAGATAGCGGTGTAGATATTTCCATGTTTATACAGATAGCAGTGTAGATATTTCCATGTGTATACAGATGGCAGTGTAGATATTTCCATGTTTATACAGATGGAGGTGTAGATATTTCCATGTTTTTACAGATGACGGTGTACATATTTACATGTTTTTACAGATGACGGTGAAGTTATTTCCATCTTTATACAGATAGCGGTGTGGCTATTTCCATATTTACACAGATAGCGGTGAGGATATTTCTATGTTTATACAGATAGCGGTGTAGATATTTCCATGTTTATACTGATAGTGGTGGCGATATTTCCATGTTTATACAGATTGCGGTGTAGATATATCCATGTTTATACAGATAGCGGTGTAGATATTTCAATGTTTCTACAGATAGCGGTGTAGGAATTTTCCATGTTCATAGAGATAGCGGTGTATATATTACAATATTTATGCAGATGGCTGTGCAGATTTTTCCCTGTGTACACAGATGGCAGTGTAGATATTTCCAAGTTTATACAGATGGAGGTGTAGATATTTGCATGTTTATGCAGATGACTGTGTAGATATTTCCATGTTTTTACAGATGGCGGTGTAGGTATTTCCATGTTTATACAGATAGCGGTGTGGCTATTTCCATATATATTCAGATAGCGCTGTAGATGTTTCCATGTTTATGCAGATAGCGGTGGAGATATTTTCATGTTTTTACAGATAGCGGTGTACATATTTCCATTTTTATAGACATAGCAGTGTGGATATTACCATATTTACACAGATAGCGGTGTAGGTATTTCCTTGTTTTTTCAGGTGGCAGTGTGGATATTTCCATGTTTATAAAGTTTTCGGTGTAGATATTTCCATGTATATACAGATAGCCATGAGCATATTTCCATGTTTATAGAGATAGCGGTGTAGGTATTTCCATGTTTATAGAGATAGAGGTGTAGACATTTCCATGTTTGTACAGATAGCGGTGGAGATATTTCCATGTTTATACAGATAGCGGTGGAGAGATTTCCATGTTTATGCAGATGGCGGTGTAGATATTTCCCAGTTTATACAGATAGCGGTGTAGATATTTCCATATTTGCCCAGATGGCGGTGTAGATATTTCCAACTTCACACAGATAGAGTTGTACATATTTCCATGCTTACACAGATAACTGTGTAGATATTTCCATATTTACACAGATAGTGTTGCCGATATTTCCATGTTTATACAGATATCGGTGTAGATATTTCCATGTTTATAAAGAGAGCGGTGTAGATATTTCCATGTTTATACAGATAGCGCTGTAGATATTTCCATGTTTATACAGATAGGCTTGTAGATATTTCCATGTTTATACAGATAGCTGAGTAGATATTTCCATATTTATACATATAGCGGTAGAGATATTTCCATGTTTATACAGATATCGGTGGAGATATTTTCATGTTTATACAGATTGCGGTGTAGATATTTCCATGTTTACACAGATAGCGGTGTAGATATTTCCATGTTTACAGATAGCGATGTAGGGATTTCCATGTTTATAGAGATAGCGGTATAGATATTTCCATGTTTATGCAGATGGCTGTTTATTTATTTCCATGTGTACACAGATGGCAGTGTAGATTCTTCCATGTTTATACAGATGGAGGTGTAGATATTTCCATGTTTATGCAGACGGATGTGTAGAAATTTCCATGTTTATACAGATAGAGGTGTGGCTATTTCCATGTTTATAGTGGTTGTGGTGTAGATATTTTCATGTTTATAGAGATGGCTGTGTAGATATTTCCATGTTTATACATATGGCAGTGTAGATATTTCCAAGTTTAATCAGATACTGTTGTAGATATTTCCATGTTTATACAGATGTTTGCGTAGCTATTTCCGTGTTTATACAGATGGTGTTGTAGATATTTCAATGTTTATAGAGATAGCCATGTAGATATTTCCATGTTTATAGAGATAGCTGTGTAGGCATTTCCATGTTTATAGAGATAGCAGTGTAGATATTTCCATATTTATACAGATAGTGGTGTAGTTATTACCAAGTTTATACAGGTAGAGGTGTAGATATTTCCATGGTTATACAGACCTCGGTGTACATATTTCCTTCTTTCTACAGATGGAAGTGTAGATATTTCTATGTTTATACCAATGGCGGTGTTGATATTTCCATGTTTATACAGATGTCGGTGTAGACATTTACATGTTTATGCAGAGGGCGGTGTAGATATTTCCATGTTTAGAGATGGCAGTGTAGATATTTCTATGTTTATACAGATAGCGGTGTAGGTAATTCCATGTTTACAGATATGGCGGTGTATGTATTTCCATGTTTATAGAGAAAGCGTTGCAGATAATTCCATATTTATAGAGAGAGCGTTGTAGATATTTCCATGTTAACACATATAGCGGTGTAGATGTTTCCATGTTTATACAGAAAGCATTGTAGATATTTCCATGTTTATACAGAGAGCGTTGTAGATGTTTCCATATTTATACAGATAGCGGTGGAGATATTTCCATGTATATACAGATAGCAGTGTAGATATTTCCATGTTTATACAGATAGCGGTGAAGGTATTTCCAAGTTTATAGAGATAGCGGGGTAGATATTTCCATGTTTATCCTGATGGCTATATGGATACTTCCATGTGTACACAGATGGCAGTGTATATATTTCCATGTTTATTCAGAGAGTAGTGTAGATATTTCCATTTTAATACAGGTTGCGGTGTAGATAATTCCATCTATTTACCGATGACACTGTAGGTATTTCCATGTTTATACAGAAGGCGGTGTAGATATTTCCATGTTTATATAGATGGTGGTGTAGACATTTCCTTGTTTATGTAGAGGGCAGTGTCGATATTTCCATGTTTATAGAGATGGCGGCCTATATATTTCCATGTTTATAGAGATAGCGGTGTAGATATTTCCATTTTTACACAGATAGCGGTCTAGTTATATCCATCTTTACACTGATAGCGGTGTAGATATTTCCATGTTTACACAGATAGCGGTGTAGATATTTCCATGTTTATGCAGATATCGGTGTAGATATTTCCATGTTTATACAGAGGACTGTGAAGTTATTTCCATGTTTATACAGAAGGTGGTTTAGATATTTCCAAGTTTATAGAGATAGCCGTGTAGATATTTCCATGTTAATACAGATAGCTGTGTACATATTTCCATCTTCATATAGCTCGCAATGTAACTATTTCCATTTTTATACAAATGGTGGTGTAGATATATCGATGTTTATACAGATGTCGGTGTAGATATTTCCATGTCTATACAGAGGACTGTGGAGTTATTTCCATGTTTATACAGATATCGGTGGAGATATTTCCATGTCTATACAGATGGCGTTGTAGATATTTCCATGTTTATACAGATGGTGGGTAGATATTTCCATGTCTATACAGAGGACTGTGGAGTTATTTCCATGTTTATACAGATATCGGTGGAGATATTTCCATGTATATACAGATGGCGGTTTAGATATTTCCATGTTTATAGAGATAGTGGTGTAGGTATTTCCATGTTTATAGAGGTAGCGGTGTAGATGTTTCCATGTTTATACAGACGGCTGTGTACATATTTCCATGTGTATACAAATGTCAGTGTAGATATTTCCATGTTTATATAGATGGTTGTGTAGATATTTTTCATGTTTATACAGAAGACTGTGTAGATATTTCAATGTTTTTACAGATGGTTTTGTAGATATTTCCATGTTTATTGAGTTAGTGTTGTAGATATATCCATGTTTATTCAGATGGAGGTGTAGATATTTCCATGTTTATAGAGATAGCAGTGTAGATATTTCCAGGTTTATACAGATGGCGGTGTAGATAATTCCATGTTTATACAGATAGCGGTGAAGTTATTTTCATGTTTATATAGATGGCGGTGTAGATATTTTCACGTTTATACAGATGGCGGTGTTTTTACATCCATGTTTATGCTGATGGTGGTGTTCATATTTCCATGTTTATACAGATGGCAGTGTAGATATTTCCATGTTTATACAGATAGCGCTGTAGATATATCCATGTTTACAGATGGCGGTGTAGATAACTACATGTTTATACGGATAGTGTTGTAGATCTTTCCATGTTAATAAAGATCGTGGTGTATATATTTCCTTGTTTATACAGATAGCGGTTTAGATATTTCCATGTTTATACAGATGCCGGTGAAGTTATTTCCATGTTTATACAGATGGCAGTGTTGATACCTCCATGTTTATACAGATAGTGGTGTTGATATTTCCATATTTATACAGATGGCGCTGTAGATATTTCCATGTTTAAACAGATGGTGGTGAAGCTAGTTCCATGTTTATAGAGATGGCAATGTAGATATTCTCATGTTTTTAGAGATGACTGTGTAGATATTTCCATGTTTTCACAGATGGTGGCTTAGATATTTCCATGTTTGTAGATTTAGTGGCGTAGACATTTCCATGTTTATGCAGATGGCGTTGTAGATATTTCCATGTTTACAGAGATAGTGGTGTAGATATTTCCAAGTTTATTCAGATGGTGGTGTAGATATTTCCATGTTTATACAGATAGCGCTGTAGATATTTCCACGTTTACAGATGGCGGTGTAGATATTTCCATGATTATATATATAGTGGTGTAGATCTTTCCATCTTAATACAGATCGTGGTGTATATCTTTCCTTGTTTATACAGATAGCGGTTTAGATATTTCCATGTTTATACAGATGGCGGTGTAGATATTTCCATGTTTATACAGATCGCGGTGTTGATAATTCCATCTTTCCACAGATGGCAGTGTAGATATTCCATGTTTATACAGATGGCGGTGTAGATGATTCCATGTTAATACAGATATCTGTGTAGGTATTTCCATGTTTATGCAGTTGTCGGTGTAGATATTTCCATTTATGAAGAGATGGGGGTGTAGATATTTCTGTGTTTATAGAGATAGTGGTGTAGATATTTCCATGTGTAAAGAGATGTTGATGTAGGTATTTCCATGTTTATAGACATAGTGTTGTAGATATTTCCATGTATATACAGATAGCAGAGTGGATATTTCCATGTTTATGGAGATAGCGGTGTTGGTATTTCCAAGTATATACAGATAGCGGTGTAGGTATTTCCATGTTTATACAGCTCGCGGTGTAGATATTTCCATCTTTATACAGATGACAGTATAGATATTTCCTTGTTTATACAGATAGCGGTGTACATATTTCTAGGTTTATACACAAGGCGATGTAGAAGGTTCCATTTTTATGGAGATCACGGTGTAGATATTTTCATGTTAATAGAGATGGTCGTGCAGATATTTCCATGTTTATAGAGATAGTGTTTTAGACATTACCATGTTTATACAGATGACTGTGTAGATATTTCCGTGTGTATACAGATTTCAATGTACATACTTCCATGTTTATAGAGATAGCCGTGTAGATATTTGCATGTTTATAGAGACAGCCGTGTCGGTATCTCCATGTTTATAGAGACAGCGGTGTAGGTATTTCCATGTTTATACAGATGGCTGTTGAGATATTTCCATGTGTATACAGATGGCAGTATAGATATTTCCATGTTCATAGTGATGGTGGTGTAGATATTTCCGTGTGTATACAGATGGCAGTGTAGATATTTCCATGTTTATAGAGATGAAAGTGTAGATATTCCCATTTTTACACATATAGCTGTGTAGATATTTCCATGTTTACACAGATAGCATTGTAGATATTTCCATGTTTATACCTATAGCGCTGTAGATATTTCCATGCTTATACACATAGCGGTGTAGATATTTCCATGTTTGTACAGATCGCAGTGTCGATATTTCCATGTTTACACAGATAGCGGTGTAGATATTTCCATTTTTATACAGATGGCGGTGTGGATATTTCCATGTTTACACAGATAGCAGTGGAGATATTTCTATGTTTATACAGATCGCGGTGTTGTTATTTCCATGTTTATACTGATATCGGTGTAGACATTTCCATGTTTATACAGATGGCTGTGTAGATATTCCCATCTGTATAGAGTTGGCAGTGTAGATATTTCCATGTTTATACAGATGACTGTGTAGATATTTCCATGTTTTTACAGGTGGCGGTGAAAATATTTCCATGTATATAGAGATAGCGGTGTAGATATTTCCATGTTTATACAGATAGCGGTGTAGATATTTTCATGTTTATACAGATCGCGGTGTTGATATTTCCATGTTTATACAGATATTGGTGTAAAAATTTCCATGTTTATACCGCTCGCTGTGAAGATATTTCCATGTTTATACAGATGGCAGTATAGTTATTTCCATGTTTATACAGATGGCGGTGTAGATTGATCCATGTTAATGGAGATGGCATTGTAGATATTTTCATGTTTCTAGAGATGGCGGTGTAGGTATTTAAATGTTTATAGAGATAGCGGTGTAGATATTTCTATGTATTTACAGATAGCGGTGTAGGTATTTCCATGTTTTTAGAGATAGCAGTGTAGATATTTCCTTTTTTATACAGATGGCTGTGTAGGTGTTTCCATGTGTTTACAGATGGCAGTGTAGATATTTCTATGTTTATACAGATGGTGGTGTAGATATTTCCATGTTTAGACAGAGGACTGTGTTGATAATTCCACGTTTTTACAGATGGCGGTCTAGATATTTCCATGTTTATACAGATAGAAGTGTAGATATTTCCATATTTTTACAGATAGCGGTGTAGATATTTCCATGTTTATTCAGATGGCGGTGTAGATATTTCCATGTTTATACAGATAGCGATGCAGAGATTTCCATGTTTATACACGTAGCGTTGTAGGTATTTCCATGTTTATAGAGATATCGGTGTAGATATTTCCATGTTTATACAGATGGCTGTGTAGATATTTCCATGCGTATACAGATGGCAGTGTAGATATTTCCATGTTTAAACAGATGGAGGTGTAGATATTTCCATGTTTATACAGATGACTGTGTAGATATTTCCATGTTTTTACAGATGGCGGTGTAGATATTTCCATGTTTATACAGATAGCAGTGTGGCTATTTCCTTGTTTACGCAGACATCATTGCAGATATTTCAATGTTTATACAGATATCGGTGTAGATATTTCCATGTTTATTCAGATGACGGTGTCGATATTTCCATGTTTATAGAGATAACCATGTAGTTATTTCCATGTTTATACAGATAGCGGTGTAGACATTTACATGTTTATAGAGATAGCGGTGTAGATACTTCCATATTTATACAGATAGCGGTGTCGATATTTCCATGTTTATACAGATAGTGGTGTAGTTATTTCCATGTTTACACAGTTGGTTGTGTATATATTTCCATGTTTATACCGATGGCGGTGTAGATATTTCCATGTTTATAGAGATAGCTGTGTAGATATTTCCTTGTTTATAGAGATAGCGGTGTAGATATTTCCATATTTATACAGATAGCCGTGTAGACATTTCCATGTTTATTCAGATGGCGGTGTAGATATTTCCATGTTTATACAGATAGCGGTGTGGCTATTTCCATGTTTATACAGATGGCAGTATAGATATTTCCATGTTTATGCAGTTAGCGATGTAGATATTTCCATGTTTATACAGATAGCAGTATAGATGTTTCCATGTTTATATAGATAGCGGTGGAGATATTTCCATGTTTATACAGATAGCGGTGGAGGTATTTCCATGTTTATACAGATAGCGGTGGATATATTTCCATGTTTATAGAGATGGCGGTGTAGATATTTCTAAGTTTATACAGATAGCGGTGTAGATATTTCCATGTTTATTGATAGCGGTGTATATATTTCCATGATTATACAGATAACGATGTAGATATTTCCATGTTTATAGAGATGGCTGTGTAGGTATTTCATGTTTACACAGCTGGCAATGAAGAAATTTCCATGTTTATAGAGATGGCTGTGTAGATATTTCCATGATAATACAGATAGTGGTGTAGATATTTCCGTGTTTTTACCGATGACTTTGTAGGTGTTTCCATCTTTATACAGATGGCGGTGTAGATATTTCCATGTTTATAGAGATGGCCATATTGATATTTCCGTGTTTATACTGATTACAGTGTAGATATTTCCATGTTTATAGAGATAGCGTTGTAGGTATTTCCATATTTATACAGATAGCGGTGTAGATATTTCCATGTTTACAGATAATGGTGTAGATATTTCCATGTTTATACAGATAGCGGTGTAGTTATTTTCATGTTTATACAGATGACTGTGAATATATTTCCATGTTTATACAGATGGCGGTGTAGATATTTCCATGTTTATACAGATTGCGGTGTAGATATTTCCATGTTTATACAGAGAGCTGCGTTGATATTTCCATGTTTATAGAGATAGCGGTGTATATATTTCCATATTTATACAGATAGCCTTGTAGATATTTCCATGTTTATACAGATGGCGATGTAGATATTTCCATGTTTCTACAGATAGCGGTGTGCCTATTTCCATGTTTTTACAGATGGCGGTGTACGTATTTCCATGTTTATACAGATAGCGGTGTGGCTATTTCCATGTTTATAGAGATAGCGATGTAGATATTTCCAGGTTTATACAAATGCCAGTGTAGATATTTCCATGTTTATACAGATAGTGTTGTAGATAATTCCTTGTTTGTACAGATGACTGTGTAGGTATTTCCATGTTTATAAAAATGGTGTTCTAGATATTTCCATGTTTATAGAGATAGCCATGTAGATATTTCCACGTTTATACAGATGGCAGTGTAGATATTACCATGTTTACAGAGATAGCAGTGTAGGTATTTCCATATTTACAAAGATAGCGGTGTAGATATTTCCATGATAATAAAGATAGCGGTGTAGATATTTCCATGTTTATACAGATAGCAGTGTAGGTTTTTCCATTATCATAGAGACAGCGGTGTAGATATTTCTAGGTTTATACAGTTGTCTGTGTAGATATTTCCATTTGTATACAAATGGTAGTGCAGATATTTCCATGTTTCTACAGTTGGAGGTGTAGATACTTCCATGTTTATACAGATGACTATGTAGATATTTCCATGTTTTTACAGATGGCGGTGTAGATATTTCCATGTTTATACAGAGAGCGGTGTGGCTCTTTCCTTGTTTATACAAATAGCGATGTAGGTATTTCCAGGTTTATAGAGATGGCTGTGTAGATATTTCCATGTTTATACAGATGACATTGTAGATATTTCCATGTTTATACAGATAGTGTTGTAGATATTTCCATGTTTATAGGGATAGCGGTGTAGATATTTCCATGTTTATAGAGAAAGCGGTGTAGATATTTCCATATTTATACAGATAGCCGTGTAGATATTTCCATGTTTATTCAGATGGCGGTGTAGATATTTCCATGTTTACATAGATAGCGGTGTGGATAATTCCATTTTTATACCGATGGCAGTGTACATATTTCCATGTTTACACAGAAAGCGATGTAGAAATTTCCAAGTTTACACAGATAGCAGTGTGGATATTTCCATGTTTTTAGAGATAGCGGTGTAGACATTTCCATGTTTATACAGATAGCGTTGGAGATATTTCCATGTTTATACAGATAGCGGTGGAGATATTTCCATGTTTATACAGATGGCGGTGAATGGATTTCCAAGTTCATACTGATGGCGGTGTAGATATTTCCATGTTTACACAGATAGTGGTGTAGATATTTCCATGTTTATTCAGATAGTGGTGTGCATATTTCCATGTTTATAGAGATAGCGGTGTAGATATTTCCATGTTTATACAGATAACGGTGCAGATATTTCCATGTTTATACAGATAGCGGTGGAGATGTTTCCATGTTCATTCAGATTGTGTTGTAGGGATTTCCAAGTTCATACTGATGGCGGTGTAGATATTTCTGTGTTTATACAGATGGCGGTGTAGATATTTGCATGTTTATACTGATATCGGTGTAGTTATTTCCATATATATATTGATAACCGTGTAGATATTTCCAGGTTTATACAGATGGCTGTGTAGATATATGCATGTGTATACACATGGCAGTGTAGATGTTTCCATGTTTATACAGATGGAAGTGTAGATATTTCCTTGTTTATACAGATGACTATGTAGATATTTCCATCTTTTCACAGATGACGGTTTAGTTATTTCCATGTTTATACCAATAGCGGTGTGGCTATTTCCATGTTTATACAGATAGCGATGTAGTTATTTCTAGTTTTATAGAGATGGCTGTGTAGATATTTCCATGTTTATAGAGATAGTGGTGTGGATTTTTCCAGGTTTATACAGATGGCTGTGTAGATATTTCCATGTGTATACAGATGGCAGTGTAGATATTTCCATGTTTATACAGATGGAGGGGTAGACACTTCCATGTTTATGCAGATGACTGTGTAGATATTTCTATGTTTTTACAGTTGGCGGTGTAGATATTTCCATGTTTATACAGATAGCGGTGTGTTTATTTCCAGGTTTATACAGATAGCGATGTAGATATTTCCATGGTTATAGAGATGGGTGTGTAGATATTTCCATGTTTATACAGATAGCGGTGGAGATATTTCCATGATTATTCAGATGGCAGTGTAGATATTTCCATGTTTATACAGATAGCGGTTTGGCTATTTCCATGTTTATACACATGGCAATGTAGATAATTCCATGTTTATACAGATGAATGTGTAGGTATTTCCATGTTTATACAGAAGGCGGTGTAGATATTTCCATGTTTATAAAGATAGCCATGTAGTTATTTCCATGTTTATACAGATAGAAGTGTAGACATTTCCACGTTTATAGAGATAGTGATGTAGATATTTCCATGATTATAGAGATGGCTGTGTAGATATTTCCAGGTTCATACAGATGGCAGTGTAGATATTTCCATGTTTATACAGATAGTGGTGTAGATAATTCCATGTTTATACAGATAACTGTTTAGGTATTTCCATGTTTATAAAGATGGCGCTCTAGATATTTCCATTTTTATAGAGATATCCACGTAGATATTTCCATGTTTATACAGATGGCAGTGTAGATATTTCCATGTTTATAGAGATAGTGGTGTACGTATTTCCATATTTACACAGATAGCAGTGTAGATATTTCCATGTTTATACAGATAGCGGTGTTGATATTTCCATGTTTATAGAGATAGCGGTGTAGATATTTCCATGTTTTTACAGATAGCGGTGTAGATATTTCCATGTTTATACAAATGGCGGTGTAGTGATTTCCAAGTTCACACTGATGGCGGTGTAGATATTTCCATTTTTATACAGAGAGCGGTGTAGATATTTCCATGTTTATACAGATAGTGGTGTAGATATTTCCATATTTTTACCGATGGCTTTGTAGGTATTTCCTTGTTTATTCAGATGGCGGTGTAGATATTTCCATGTTTGTAGAGATAGCCATGTTGATATTTCCGTGTTTATACTGATGGCAGTGTAGATATTTCCATGTTTACAGAGATAGCGTTGTAGGTATTTCCATATTTATACAGATAGCGGTGTAGATATTTCCATGTTTATTCAGATAGTGGTGTAGATATTTCCATGTTTATACAGATAGCGGTGTAGTTATTTTCATGTTTATACAGATGACTGTGAATATTTTTCCATGTTTATACAGATGGCGGTGTAGATATTTCCATGTTTATACAGATTGCGTTGTAGATATTACCATGTTTATACAGAGAGCTTCGTAGCTATTTCCATGTTTATAGAGATAGCGGTGTATATATTTCCATATTTATACAGATAGCCGTGTAGATATTTCCATGTTTATTCAGATGGCGATGTAGATATTTCCATGTTTCTACAGATAGCGGTGTGGCTATTTCCATGTTTATAGAGATAGCGATATAGATATTTCCAGGTTTATTCAAATGGCATTGTAGATATTTCCATGTTTATACAGATAGTGTTGTAGATAATTCCATGTTTATACAGATGACTGTGTAGGTATTTCCATGTTTATAAAGATGGTGTTCTAGATATTTCCATATTTATAGACATAGCCATGTAGATATTTCCACGTTTACAGATGGCAGTGTAGATATTTGCATGTTCATAGAGATAGCAGTGTATGTATTTCCATATTTACAAAGATAGCGGTGTAGATATTTCCATGATAATAAAGATAGCGGTGTAGATATTTCCATGTTTATACAGATAGCGCTGTAGGTTTTTCCATTATCATAGAGACAGCGGTGTAGATATTTCTAGGTTTATACAGTTGTCTGTGTAGATATTTCCATTTGTATACAAATGGTAGTGCAGATATTTCCATGTTTATACAGTTGGAGGTGTAGATAATTCCATGTTTATACAGATGACTTTGTAGATATTTCCATGTTTTAACAGATGTCGGTGTAGATATTTCCATGTTTATACAGATAGCGGTGTGGCTCTTTCCTTGTTTATACAGATAGCAATGTACGTATTTCCAGGTTTATAGAGATGGCTGTGTAGATATTTCCATGTTTAGAGAAATAGTGGTGTGGATTTTTCCAGGTTTATACAAATGGCTGTGTAGATATTTCCATGTGTATACAGATGGCAGTGTAGATATTTCCATGTTTATACAGATGGAGTTGTAGACACTTCCATGTTAATACAGATGACTGTGTAGATATTTCTATGTTTTTACAGATGGCGGTGTAGATATTTCCACGTTTATACAGATAGCGGTGTGGATATTTCCATGTTTATACAGATAGCGATGTAGATATTTCCATGTATATAGAGATGGCTGTGTAGATATTTCCATGTTTATACACATGGCAGTGTACAAATTTCCATGTTTATAGAGATGTCCGTGTAGATATTTCCATGTTTATACAGAAGGCAGTGTAGATATTCCCATGTTTATATAGATAGTGGTGTACATATTTCCATGTTTATACAGATGAATGTGTAGGTATTTCCATGTTTATACAGAAGGCGGTGTAGATATTTCCATGTTTATAGAGATAGCCATGTAGTTATATCCATATTTATACAGATAGTGGTGTAGACATTTCCACGTTTATAGAGATAGTGATGTAGATATTTCCATGTTTATAGAGATGGCTGTGTAGATATTTCCAGGTTTGTACAGATGGCAGTGTAGATATTTCCATGTTTATACAGATAGTGGTGTAGATATTTCCATGTTTATACAGATGACTGTGTAGTTATTTCCATGTTTATAAAGATGGCGCTCTAGATATTTTCATTTTCATAGAGATATCCATGTAGATATTTCCATGTTTATACAGATGTCAGTGTAGATATTTCCATGTTTATAGAGATAGTGGTGTAGGTATTTCCATATTTACACAGATAGCGGTGTAGATATTTCCATGTTTATACAGATAGCAGTGTAGATATTTCCATGTTTATACAGATAGCGGTGTAGATATTTCCATGTTTATAGAGATAGCGGTGTAGATATTTCCATGTTTATACAGATAGCGGTGTAGATATTTCCATGTTTGTACAAATGGCGGTGTAGAGATTTCCAAGTTCATACTGATGGCAGTGTAGATATTTCCATGATTATACAGATAGCGGTGTAGATATTTCCATGTTTATACAGATAGTGGTGTAGATATTTCCATGTTTTTACCGATGACTTTGTAGGTATTTCCATGTTTATACAGATGGCTGTGTAGATATTTCCATGTTTATAGAGATAGCCATGTTGATATTTCCGTGTTTATACTGATGGCAGTGTAGATATTTCCATGTTTATAGAGATAGCGTTGTAGGTATTTCCATATTTATACAGATAGCGGTGTAGATATTTCCATGTTTATTCAGATAATGGTGTAGATATTTCCATGTTTATACAGATAGCGGTGTAGTTATTTTCATTTTTATACAGATGACTGTGAATATTTTTCCATGTTTATACAGATGGCGGTGTAGATATTTCCATGTTTATACAGATTGCATTGTAGATATTTCCATGTTTATACAGAGAGCTGCGTAGATATTTCCATGTTTATAGAGATAGCGTTGTATATATTTCCATATTTATAAAGATAGCCGTGTAGATATTTCCAAGTTTATTCAGATGGCGATGTAGATATTTCCATGTTTCTACAGATAGTGGTGTGGCTATTTCCATGTTTTTACAGATTGCGGTGTAGGTATTTCCATGTTTATACAGATAGCGGTGTGGCTATTTCCATGTTTATAGAGATAGCGATGTAGATATTTCCTGGTTTATACAAATGACAGTGTAGATATTTCCATGTTTATACATATAGTGTTGTAGATAATTCCATGTTTATACAGATGACTGTGTAGGTATTTCCATGTTTATAAAGACGGTGTTCTAGATATTTCCATGTTTATAGACATAGCCATGTGGATATTTCCACGTTTATACAAATGGCAGTGTAGATATTTCCATGTTTATAGAGATAGCAGTGTAGTTATTTCCATATTTACAAAGATAGCGGTGTAGATATTTCCATGATAATAAAGATAGCAGTGTAGATATTTCCAGGTTTATACAGATAGCGATGTAGATATTTCCATGTTTATACAGATGGCAGTGTAGTTATTTCCATGTTTATACAGATAGTGGTGAAGGGGTTTCCATGTATATAGAGATAGCGGTGTAGATATATCCATGTTTATACAGATGGCTGTGTAGATATTTCCATGTGTATACAGATGGCATTGTAGGTATTTCCATGTTTATAGAGATGACTGTGTAGGTATTTCCATGTTTATACAGATGGCGGTGTAGATATTACCATGTATATAGAGATAGTCTTGTAGTTATTTCCATGTTTATAAAGATAGCGGTGTAGATATTTCCATGTTTATAGAGATAGCCATGTAGATATTTCCACGTTTATACAGATGGCAGTGTAGATATTACCATGTTTACAGAGATAGCAGTGTAGGTATTTCCATATTTACAAAGATAGCGGTGTAGATATTTCCATGATAATAAAGATAGCGGTGTAGATATTTCCATGTTTATACAGATAACAGTGTAGGTTTTTCCATTATCATAGAGACAGCGGTGTAGATATTTCTAGGTTTATACAGTTGTCTGTGTAGATATTTCCATTTGTATACAAATGGTAGTGCAGATATTTCCATGTTTCTACAGTTGGAGGTGTAGATACTTCCATGTTTATACAGATGACTATGTAGATATTTCCATGTTTTTACAGATGGCGGTGTAGATATTTCCATGTTTATACAGAGAGCGGTGTGGCTCTTTCCTTGTTTATACAAATAGCGATGTAGGTATTTCCAGGTTTATAGAGATGGCTGTGTAGATATTTCCATGTTTATACAGATGACATTGTAGATATTTCCATGTTTATACAGATAGTGTTGTAGATATTTCCATGTTTATAGGGATAGCGGTGTAGATATTTCCATGTTTATAGAGAAAGCGGTGTAGATATTTCCATATTTATACAGATAGCCGTGTAGATATTTCCATGTTTATTCAGATGGCGGTGTAGATATTTCCATGTTTACATAGATAGCGGTGTGGATAATTCCATTTTTATACCGATGGCAGTGTACATATTTCCATGTTTACACAGAAAGCGATGTAGAAATTTCCAAGTTTACACAGATAGCAGTGTGGATATTTCCATGTTTTTAGAGATAGCGGTGTAGACATTTCCATGTTTATACAGATAGCGGTGGAGATATTTCCATGTTTATACAGATGGCGGTGAATGGATTTCCAAGTTCATACTGATGGCGGTGTAGATATTTCCATGTTTACACAGATAGTGGTGTAGATATTTCCATGTTTATTCAGATAGTGGTGTGCATATTTCCATGTTTATAGAGATAGCGGTGTAGATATTTCCATGTTTATACAGATAACGGTGCAGATATTTCCATGTTTATACAGATAGCGGTGGAGATGTTTCCATGTTCATTCAGATTGTGTTGTAGGGATTTCCAAGTTCATACTGATGGCGGTGTAGATATTTCTGTGTTTATACAGATGGCGGTGTAGATATTTGCATGTTTATACTGATATCGGTGTAGTTATTTCCATATATATATTGATAACCGTGTAGATATTTCCAGGTTTATACAGATGGCTGTGTAGATATATGCATGTGTATACACATGGCAGTGTAGATGTTTCCATGTTTATACAGATGGAAGTGTAGATATTTCCTTGTTTATACAGATGACTATGTAGATATTTCCATCTTTTCACAGATGACGGTTTAGTTATTTCCATGTTTATACCAATAGCGTTGTGGCTATTTCCATGTTTATACAGATAGCGATGTAGTTATTTCTAGTTTTATAGAGATGGCTGTGTAGATATTTCCATGTTTATAGAGATAGTGGTGTGGATTTTTCCAGGTTTATACAGATGGCTGTGTAGATATTTCCATGTGTATACAGATGGCAGTGTAGATATTTCCATGTTTATACAGATGGAGGGGTAGACACTTCCATGTTTATGCAGATGACTGTGTAGATATTTCTATGTTTTTACAGTTGGCGGTGTAGATATTTCCATGTTTATACAGATAGCGGTGTGTTTATTTCCAGGTTTATACAGATAGCGATGTAGATATTTCCATGGTTATAGAGATGGGTGTGTAGATATTTCCATGTTTATACAGATAGCGGTGGAGATATTTCCATGATTATTCAGATGGCAGTGTAGATATTTCCATGTTTATACAGATAGCGGTTTGGCTATTTCCATGTTTATACACATGGCAATGTAGATAATTCCATGTTTATACAGATGAATGTGTAGGTATTTCCATGTTTATACAGAAGGCGGTGTAGATATTTCCATGTTTATAAAGATAGCCATGTAGTTATTTCCATGTTTATACAGATAGAAGTGTAGACATTTCCACGTTTATAGAGATAGTGATGTAGATATTTCCATGATTATAGAGATGGCTGTGTAGATATTTCCAGGTTCATACAGATGGCAGTGTAGATATTTCCATGTTTATACAGATAGTGGTGTAGATAATTCCATGTTTATACAGATAACTGTTTAGGTATTTCCATGTTTATAAAGATGGCGCTCTAGATATTTCCATTTTTTTAGAGATATCCACGTAGATATTTCCATGTTTATACAGATGGCAGTGTAGATATTTCCATGTTTATAGAGATAGTGGTGTACGTATTTCCATATTTACACAGATAGCAGTGTAGATATTTCCATGTTTATACAGATAGCGGTGTTGATATTTCCATGTTTATAGAGATAGCGGTGTAGATATTTCCATGTTTTTACAGATAGCGGTGTAGATATTTCCATGTTTATACAAATGGCGGTGTAGTGATTTCCAAGTTCACACTGATGGCGGTGTAGATATTTCCATTTTTATACAGAGAGCGGTGTAGATATTTCCATGTTTATACAGATAGTGGTGTAGATATTTCCATATTTTTACCGATGGCTTTGTAGGTATTTCCTTGTTTATTCAGATGGCGGTGTAGATATTTCCATGTTTGTAGAGATAGCCATGTTGATATTTCCGTGTTTATACTGATGGCAGTGTAGATATTTCCATGTTTACAGAGATAGCGTTGTAGGTATTTCCATATTTATACAGATAGCGGTGTAGATATTTCCATGTTTATTCAGATAGTGGTGTAGATATTTCCATGTTTATACAGATAGCGGTGTAGTTATTTTCATGTTTATACAGATGACTGTGAATATTTTTCCATGTTTATACAGATGGCGGTGTAGATATTTCCATGTTTATACAGATTGCGTTGTAGATATTACCATGTTTATACAGAGAGCTTCGTAGCTATTTCCATGTTTATAGAGATAGCGGTGTATATATTTCCATATTTATACAGATAGCCGTGTAGATATTTCCATGTTTATTCAGATGGCGATGTAGATATTTCCATGTTTCTACAGATAGCGGTGTGGCTATTTCCATGTTTATAGAGATAGCGATATAGATATTTCCAGGTTTATTCAAATGGCATTGTAGATATTTCCATGTTTATACAGATAGTGTTGTAGATAATTCCATGTTTATACAGATGACTGTGTAGGTATTTCCATGTTTATAAAGATGGTGTTCTAGATATTTCCATATTTATAGACATAGCCATGTAGATATTTCCACGTTTACAGATGGCAGTGTAGATATTTGCATGTTCATAGAGATAGCAGTGTATGTATTTCCATATTTACAAAGATAGCGGTGTAGATATTTCCATGATAATAAAGATAGCGGTGTAGATATTTCCATGTTTATACAGATAGCGCTGTAGGTTTTTCCATTATCATAGAGACAGCGGTGTAGATATTTCTAGGTTTATACAGTTGTCTGTGTAGATATTTCCATTTGTATACAAATGGTAGTGCAGATATTTCCATGTTTATACAGTTGGAGGTGTAGATAATTCCATGTTTATACAGATGACTTTGTAGATATTTCCATGTTTTAACAGATGTCGGTGTAGATATTTCCATGTTTATACAGATAGCGGTGTGGCTCTTTCCTTGTTTATACAGATAGCAATGTACGTATTTCCAGGTTTATAGAGATGGCTGTGTAGATATTTCCATGTTTAGAGAAATAGTGGTGTGGATTTTTCCAGGTTTATACAAATGGCTGTGTAGATATTTCCATGTGTATACAGATGGCAGTGTAGATATTTCCATGTTTATACAGATGGAGTTGTAGACACTTCCATGTTAATACAGATGACTGTGTAGATATTTCTATGTTTTTACAGATGGCGGTGTAGATATTTCCACGTTTATACAGATAGCGGTGTGGATATTTCCATGTTTATACAGATAGCGATGTAGATATTTCCATGTATATAGAGATGGCTGTGTAGATATTTCCATGTTTATACACATGGCAGTGTACAAATTTCCATGTTTATAGAGATGTCCGTGTAGATATTTCCATGTTTATACAGAAGGCAGTGTAGATATTCCCATGTTTATATAGATAGTGGTGTACATATTTCCATGTTTATACAGATGAATGTGTAGGTATTTCCATGTTTATACAGAAGGCGGTGTAGATATTTCCATGTTTATAGAGATAGCCATGTAGTTATATCCATATTTATACAGATAGTGGTGTAGACATTTCCACGTTTATAGAGATAGTGATGTAGATATTTCCATGTTTATAGAGATGGCTGTGTAGATATTTCCAGGTTTGTACAGATGGCAGTGTAGATATTTCCATGTTTATACAGATAGTGGTGTAGATATTTCCATGTTTATACAGATGACTGTGTAGTTATTTCCATGTTTATAAAGATGGCGCTCTAGATATTTTCATTTTCATAGAGATATCCATGTAGATATTTCCATGTTTATACAGATGTCAGTGTAGATATTTCCATGTTTATAGAGATAGTGGTGTAGGTATTTCCATATTTACACAGATAGCGGTGTAGATATTTCCATGTTTATACAGATAGCAGTGTAGATATTTCCATGTTTATACAGATAGCGGTGTAGATATTTCCATGTTTATAGAGATAGCGGTGTAGATATTTCCATGTTTATACAGATAGCGGTGTAGATATTTCCATGTTTGTACAAATGGCGGTGTAGAGATTTCCAAGTTCATACTGATGGCAGTGTAGATATTTCCATGATTATACAGATAGCGGTGTAGATATTTCCATGTTTATACAGATAGTGGTGTAGATATTTCCATGTTTTTACCGATGACTTTGTAGGTATTTCCATGTTTATACAGATGGCTGTGTAGATATTTCCATGTTTATAGAGATAGCCATGTTGATATTTCCGTGTTTATACTGATGGCAGTGTAGATATTTCCATGTTTATAGAGATAGCGTTGTAGGTATTTCCATATTTATACAGATAGCGGTGTAGATATTTCCATGTTTATTCAGATAATGGTGTAGATATTTCCATGTTTATACAGATAGCGGTGTAGTTATTTTCATTTTTATACAGATGACTGTGAATATTTTTCCATGTTTATACAGATGGCGGTGTAGATATTTCCATGTTTATACAGATTGCATTGTAGATATTTCCATGTTTATACAGAGAGCTGCGTAGATATTTCCATGTTTATAGAGATAGCGTTGTATATATTTCCATATTTATAAAGATAGCCGTGTAGATATTTCCAAGTTTATTCAGATGGCGATGTAGATATTTCCATGTTTCTACAGATAGTGGTGTGGCTATTTCCATGTTTTTACAGATTGCGGTGTAGGTATTTCCATGTTTATACAGATAGCGGTGTGGCTATTTCCATGTTTATAGAGATAGCGATGTAGATATTTCCTGGTTTATACAAATGACAGTGTAGATATTTCCATGTTTATACATATAGTGTTGTAGATAATTCCATGTTTATACAGATGACTGTGTAGGTATTTCCATGTTTATAAAGACGGTGTTCTAGATATTTCCATGTTTATAGACATAGCCATGTGGATATTTCCACGTTTATACAAATGGCAGTGTAGATATTTCCATGTTTATAGAGATAGCAGTGTAGTTATTTCCATATTTACAAAGATAGCGGTGTAGATATTTCCATGATAATAAAGATAGCAGTGTAGATATTTCCAGGTTTATACAGATAGCGATGTAGATATTTCCATGTTTATACAGATGGCAGTGTAGTTATTTCCATGTTTATACAGATAGTGGTGAAGGGGTTTCCATGTATATAGAGATAGCGGTGTAGATATATCCATGTTTATACAGATGGCTGTGTAGATATTTCCATGTGTATACAGATGGCATTGTAGGTATTTCCATGTTTATAGAGATGACTGTGTAGGTATTTCCATGTTTATACAGATGGCGGTGTAGATATTACCATGTATATAGAGATAGTCTTGTAGTTATTTCCATGTTTATAAAGATAGCGGTGTAGATATTTCCATGTTTATAGAGATAGCCATGTAGATATTTCCACGTTTATACAGATGGCAGTGTAGATATTACCATGTTTACAGAGATAGCAGTGTAGGTATTTCCATATTTACAAAGATAGCGGTGTAGATATTTCCATGATAATAAAGATAGCGGTGTAGATATTTCCATGTTTATACAGATAGCAGTGTAGGTTTTTCCATTATCATAGAGACAGCGGTGTAGATATTTCTAGGTTTATACAGTTGTCTGTGTAGATATTTCCATTTGTATACAAATGGTAGTGCAGATATTTCCATGTTTCTACAGTTGGAGGTGTAGATACTTCCATGTTTATACAGATGACTATGTAGATATTTCCATGTTTTTACAGATGGCGGTGTAGATATTTCCATGTTTATACAGAGAGCGGTGTGGCTCTTTCCTTGTTTATACAAATAGCGATGTAGGTATTTCCAGGTTTATAGAGATGGCTGTGTAGATATTTCCATGTTTATACAGATGACATTGTAGATATTTCCATGTTTATACAGATAGTGTTGTAGATATTTCCATGTTTATAGGGATAGCGGTGTAGATATTTCCATGTTTATAGAGAAAGCGGTGTAGATATTTCCATATTTATACAGATAGCCGTGTAGATATTTCCATGTTTATTCAGATGGCGGTGTAGATATTTCCATGTTTACATAGATAGCGGTGTGGATAATTCCATTTTTATACCGATGGCAGTGTACATATTTCCATGTTTACACAGAAAGCGATGTAGAAATTTCCAAGTTTACACAGATAGCAGTGTGGATATTTCCATGTTTTTAGAGATAGCGGTGTAGACATTTCCATGTTTATACAGATAGCGTTGGAGATATTTCCATGTTTATACAGATAGCGGTGGAGATATTTCCATGTTTATACAGATGGCGGTGAATGGATTTCCAAGTTCATACTGATGGCGGTGTAGATATTTCCATGTTTACACAGATAGTGGTGTAGATATTTCCATGTTTATTCAGATAGTGGTGTGCATATTTCCATGTTTATAGAGATAGCGGTGTAGATATTTCCATGTTTATACAGATAACGGTGCAGATATTTCCATGTTTATACAGATAGCGGTGGAGATGTTTCCATGTTCATTCAGATTGTGTTGTAGGGATTTCCAAGTTCATACTGATGGCGGTGTAGATATTTCTGTGTTTATACAGATGGCGGTGTAGATATTTGCATGTTTATACTGATATCGGTGTAGTTATTTCCATATATATATTGATAACCGTGTAGATATTTCCAGGTTTATACAGATGGCTGTGTAGATATATGCATGTGTATACACATGGCAGTGTAGATGTTTCCATGTTTATACAGATGGAAGTGTAGATATTTCCTTGTTTATACAGATGACTATGTAGATATTTCCATCTTTTCACAGATGACGGTTTAGTTATTTCCATGTTTATACCAATAGCGGTGTGGCTATTTCCATGTTTATACAGATAGCGATGTAGTTATTTCTAGTTTTATAGAGATGGCTGTGTAGATATTTCCATGTTTATAGAGATAGTGGTGTGGATTTTTCCAGGTTTATACAGATGGCTGTGTAGATATTTCCATGTGTATACAGATGGCAGTGTAGATATTTCCATGTTTATACAGATGGAGGGGTAGACACTTCCATGTTTATGCAGATGACTGTGTAGATATTTCTATGTTTTTACAGTTGGCGGTGTAGATATTTCCATGTTTATACAGATAGCGGTGTTGATATTTCCATGTTTATAGAGATAGCGGTGTAGATATTTCCATGTTTTTACAGATAGCGGTGTAGATATTTCCATGTTTATACAAATGGCGGTGTAGTGATTTCCAAGTTCACACTGATGGCGGTGTAGATATTTCCATTTTTATACAGAGAGCGGTGTAGATATTTCCATGTTTATACAGATAGTGGTGTAGATATTTCCATATTTTTACCGATGGCTTTGTAGGTATTTCCTTGTTTATTCAGATGGCGGTGTAGATATTTCCATGTTTGTAGAGATAGCCATGTTGATATTTCCGTGTTTATACTGATGGCAGTGTAGATATTTCCATGTTTACAGAGATAGCGTTGTAGGTATTTCCATATTTATACAGATAGCGGTGTAGATATTTCCATGTTTATTCAGATAGTGGTGTAGATATTTCCATGTTTATACAGATAGCGGTGTAGTTATTTTCATGTTTATACAGATGACTGTGAATATTTTTCCATGTTTATACAGATGGCGGTGTAGATATTTCCATGTTTATACAGATTGCGTTGTAGATATTACCATGTTTATACAGAGAGCTTCGTAGCTATTTCCATGTTTATAGAGATAGCGGTGTATATATTTCCATATTTATACAGATAGCCGTGTAGATATTTCCATGTTTATTCAGATGGCGATGTAGATATTTCCATGTTTCTACAGATAGCGGTGTGGCTATTTCCATGTTTATAGAGATAGCGATATAGATATTTCCAGGTTTATTCAAATGGCATTGTAGATATTTCCATGTTTATACAGATAGTGTTGTAGATAATTCCATGTTTATACAGATGACTGTGTAGGTATTTCCATGTTTATAAAGATGGTGTTCTAGATATTTCCATATTTATAGACATAGCCATGTAGATATTTCCACGTTTACAGATGGCAGTGTAGATATTTGCATGTTCATAGAGATAGCAGTGTATGTATTTCCATATTTACAAAGATAGCGGTGTAGATATTTCCATGATAATAAAGATAGCGGTGTAGATATTTCCATGTTTATACAGATAGCGCTGTAGGTTTTTCCATTATCATAGAGACAGCGGTGTAGATATTTCTAGGTTTATACAGTTGTCTGTGTAGATATTTCCATTTGTATACAAATGGTAGTGCAGATATTTCCATGTTTATACAGTTGGAGGTGTAGATAATTCCATGTTTATACAGATGACTTTGTAGATATTTCCATGTTTTAACAGATGTCGGTGTAGATATTTCCATGTTTATACAGATAGCGGTGTGGCTCTTTCCTTGTTTATACAGATAGCAATGTACGTATTTCCAGGTTTATAGAGATGGCTGTGTAGATATTTCCATGTTTAGAGAAATAGTGGTGTGGATTTTTCCAGGTTTATACAAATGGCTGTGTAGATATTTCCATGTGTATACAGATGGCAGTGTAGATATTTCCATGTTTATACAGATGGAGTTGTAGACACTTCCATGTTAATACAGATGACTGTGTAGATATTTCTATGTTTTTACAGATGGCGGTGTAGATATTTCCACGTTTATACAGATAGCGGTGTGGATATTTCCATGTTTATACAGATAGCGATGTAGATATTTCCATGTATATAGAGATGGCTGTGTAGATATTTCCATGTTTATACACATGGCAGTGTACAAATTTCCATGTTTATAGAGATGTCCGTGTAGATATTTCCATGTTTATACAGAAGGCAGTGTAGATATTCCCATGTTTATATAGATAGTGGTGTACATATTTCCATGTTTATACAGATGAATGTGTAGGTATTTCCATGTTTATACAGAAGGCGGTGTAGATATTTCCATGTTTATAGAGATAGCCATGTAGTTATATCCATATTTATACAGATAGTGGTGTAGACATTTCCACGTTTATAGAGATAGTGATGTAGATATTTCCATGTTTATAGAGATGGCTGTGTAGATATTTCCAGGTTTGTACAGATGGCAGTGTAGATATTTCCATGTTTATACAGATAGTGGTGTAGATATTTCCATGTTTATACAGATGACTGTGTAGTTATTTCCATGTTTATAAAGATGGCGCTCTAGATATTTTCATTTTCATAGAGATATCCATGTAGATATTTCCATGTTTATACAGATGTCAGTGTAGATATTTCCATGTTTATAGAGATAGTGGTGTAGGTATTTCCATATTTACACAGATAGCGGTGTAGATATTTCCATGTTTATACAGATAGCAGTGTAGATATTTCCATGTTTATACAGATAGCGGTGTAGATATTTCCATGTTTATAGAGATAGCGGTGTAGATATTTCCATGTTTATACAGATAGCGGTGTAGATATTTCCATGTTTGTACAAATGGCGGTGTAGAGATTTCCAAGTTCATACTGATGGCAGTGTAGATATTTCCATGATTATACAGATAGCGGTGTAGATATTTCCATGTTTATACAGATAGTGGTGTAGATATTTCCATGTTTTTACCGATGACTTTGTAGGTATTTCCATGTTTATACAGATGGCTGTGTAGATATTTCCATGTTTATAGAGATAGCCATGTTGATATTTCCGTGTTTATACTGATGGCAGTGTAGATATTTCCATGTTTATAGAGATAGCGTTGTAGGTATTTCCATATTTATACAGATAGCGGTGTAGATATTTCCATGTTTATTCAGATAATGGTGTAGATATTTCCATGTTTATACAGATAGCGGTGTAGTTATTTTCATTTTTATACAGATGACTGTGAATATTTTTCCATGTTTATACAGATGGCGGTGTAGATATTTCCATGTTTATACAGATTGCATTGTAGATATTTCCATGTTTATACAGAGAGCTGCGTAGATATTTCCATGTTTATAGAGATAGCGTTGTATATATTTCCATATTTATAAAGATAGCCGTGTAGATATTTCCAAGTTTATTCAGATGGCGATGTAGATATTTCCATGTTTCTACAGATAGTGGTGTGGCTATTTCCATGTTTTTACAGATTGCGGTGTAGGTATTTCCATGTTTATACAGATAGCGGTGTGGCTATTTCCATGTTTATAGAGATAGCGATGTAGATATTTCCTGGTTTATACAAATGACAGTGTAGATATTTCCATGTTTATACATATAGTGTTGTAGATAATTCCATGTTTATACAGATGACTGTGTAGGTATTTCCATGTTTATAAAGACGGTGTTCTAGATATTTCCATGTTTATAGACATAGCCATGTGGATATTTCCACGTTTATACAAATGGCAGTGTAGATATTTCCATGTTTATAGAGATAGCAGTGTAGTTATTTCCATATTTACAAAGATAGCGGTGTAGATATTTCCATGATAATAAAGATAGCAGTGTAGATATTTCCAGGTTTATACAGATAGCGATGTAGATATTTCCATGTTTATACAGATGGCAGTGTAGTTATTTCCATGTTTATACAGATAGTGGTGAAGGGGTTTCCATGTATATAGAGATAGCGGTGTAGATATATCCATGTTTATACAGATGGCTGTGTAGATATTTCCATGTGTATACAGATGGCATTGTAGGTATTTCCATGTTTATAGAGATGACTGTGTAGGTATTTCCATGTTTATACAGATGGCGGTGTAGATATTACCATGTATATAGAGATAGTCTTGTAGTTATTTCCATGTTTATAAAGATAGCGGTGTAGATATTTCCATGTTTATAGAGATAGCCATGTAGATATTTCCACGTTTATACAGATGGCAGTGTAGATATTACCATGTTTACAGAGATAGCAGTGTAGGTATTTCCATATTTACAAAGATAGCGGTGTAGATATTTCCATGATAATAAAGATAGCGGTGTAGATATTTCCATGTTTATACAGATAACAGTGTAGGTTTTTCCATTATCATAGAGACAGCGGTGTAGATATTTCTAGGTTTATACAGTTGTCTGTGTAGATATTTCCATTTGTATACAAATGGTAGTGCAGATATTTCCATGTTTCTACAGTTGGAGGTGTAGATACTTCCATGTTTATACAGATGACTATGTAGATATTTCCATGTTTTTACAGATGGCGGTGTAGATATTTCCATGTTTATACAGAGAGCGGTGTGGCTCTTTCCTTGTTTATACAAATAGCGATGTAGGTATTTCCAGGTTTATAGAGATGGCTGTGTAGATATTTCCATGTTTATACAGATGACATTGTAGATATTTCCATGTTTATACAGATAGTGTTGTAGATATTTCCATGTTTATAGGGATAGCGGTGTAGATATTTCCATGTTTATAGAGAAAGCGGTGTAGATATTTCCATATTTATACAGATAGCCGTGTAGATATTTCCATGTTTATTCAGATGGCGGTGTAGATATTTCCATGTTTACATAGATAGCGGTGTGGATAATTCCATTTTTATACCGATGGCAGTGTACATATTTCCATGTTTACACAGAAAGCGATGTAGAAATTTCCAAGTTTACACAGATAGCAGTGTGGATATTTCCATGTTTTTAGAGATAGCGGTGTAGACATTTCCATGTTTATACAGATAGCGTTGGAGATATTTCCATGTTTATACAGATAGCGGTGGAGATATTTCCATGTTTATACAGATGGCGGTGAATGGATTTCCAAGTTCATACTGATGGCGGTGTAGATATTTCCATGTTTACACAGATAGTGGTGTAGATATTTCCATGTTTATTCAGATAGTGGTGTGCATATTTCCATGTTTATAGAGATAGCGGTGTAGATATTTCCATGTTTATACAGATAACGGTGCAGATATTTCCATGTTTATACAGATAGCGGTGGAGATGTTTCCATGTTCATTCAGATTGTGTTGTAGGGATTTCCAAGTTCATACTGATGGCGGTGTAGATATTTCTGTGTTTATACAGATGGCGGTGTAGATATTTGCATGTTTATACTGATATCGGTGTAGTTATTTCCATATATATATTGATAACCGTGTAGATATTTCCAGGTTTATACAGATGGCTGTGTAGATATATGCATGTGTATACACATGGCAGTGTAGATGTTTCCATGTTTATACAGATGGAAGTGTAGATATTTCCTTGTTTATACAGATGACTATGTAGATATTTCCATCTTTTCACAGATGACGGTTTAGTTATTTCCATGTTTATACCAATAGCGGTGTGGCTATTTCCATGTTTATACAGATAGCGATGTAGTTATTTCTAGTTTTATAGAGATGGCTGTGTAGATATTTCCATGTTTATAGAGATAGTGGTGTGGATTTTTCCAGGTTTATACAGATGGCTGTGTAGATATTTCCATGTGTATACAGATGGCAGTGTAGATATTTCCATGTTTATACAGATGGAGGGGTAGACACTTCCATGTTTATGCAGATGACTGTGTAGATATTTCTATGTTTTTACAGTTGGCGGTGTAGATATTTCCATGTTTATACAGATAGCGGTGTGTTTATTTCCAGGTTTATACAGATAGCGATGTAGATATTTCCATGGTTATAGAGATGGGTGTGTAGATATTTCCATGTTTATACAGATAGCGGTGGAGATATTTCCATGATTATTCAGATGGCAGTGTAGATATTTCCATGTTTATACAGATAGCGGTTTGGCTATTTCCATGTTTATACACATGGCAATGTAGATAATTCCATGTTTATACAGATGAATGTGTAGGTATTTCCATGTTTATACAGAAGGCGGTGTAGATATTTCCATGTTTATAAAGATAGCCATGTAGTTATTTCCATGTTTATACAGATAGAAGTGTAGACATTTCCACGTTTATAGAGATAGTGATGTAGATATTTCCATGATTATAGAGATGGCTGTGTAGATATTTCCAGGTTCATACAGATGGCAGTGTAGATATTTCCATGTTTATACAGATAGTGGTGTAGATAATTCCATGTTTATACAGATAACTGTTTAGGTATTTCCATGTTTATAAAGATGGCGCTCTAGATATTTCCATTTTTATAGAGATATCCACGTAGATATTTCCATGTTTATACAGATGGCAGTGTAGATATTTCCATGTTTATAGAGATAGTGGTGTACGTATTTCCATATTTACACAGATAGCAGTGTAGATATTTCCATGTTTATACAGATAGTGGTGTTGATATTTCCATGTTTATAGAGATAGCGGTGTAGATATTTCCATGTTTTTACAGATAGCGGTGTAGATATTTCCATGTTTATACAAATGGCGGTGTAGTGATTTCCAAGTTCACACTGATGGCGGTGTAGATATTTCCATTTTTATACAGAGAGCGGTGTAGATATTTCCATGTTTATACAGATAGTGGTGTAGATATTTCCATATTTTTACCGATGGCTTTGTAGGTATTTCCTTGTTTATTCAGATGGCGGTGTAGATATTTCCATGTTTGTAGAGATAGCCATGTTGATATTTCCGTGTTTATACTGATGGCAGTGTAGATATTTCCATGTTTACAGAGATAGCGTTGTAGGTATTTCCATATTTATACAGATAGCGGTGTAGATATTTCCATGTTTATTCAGATAGTGGTGTAGATATTTCCATGTTTATACAGATAGCGGTGTAGTTATTTTCATGTTTATACAGATGACTGTGAATATTTTTCCATGTTTATACAGATGGCGGTGTAGATATTTCCATGTTTATACAGATTGCGTTGTAGATATTACCATGTTTATACAGAGAGCTTCGTAGCTATTTCCATGTTTATAGAGATAGCGGTGTATATATTTCCATATTTATACAGATAGCCGTGTAGATATTTCCATGTTTATTCAGATCGCGATGTAGATATTTCCATGTTTCTACAGATAGCGGTGTGGCTATTTCCATGTTTATAGAGATAGCGATATAGATATTTCCAGGTTTATTCAAATGGCATTGTAGATATTTCCATGTTTATACAGATAGTGTTGTAGATAATTCCATGTTTATACAGATGACTGTGTAGGTATTTCCATGTTTATAAAGATGGTGTTCTAGATATTTCCATATTTATAGACATAGCCATGTAGATATTTCCACGTTTACAGATGGCAGTGTAGATATTTGCATGTTCATAGAGATAGCAGTGTATGTATTTCCATATTTACAAAGATAGCGGTGTAGATATTTCCATGATAATAAAGATAGCGGTGTAGATATTTCCATGTTTATACAGATAGCGCTGTAGGTTTTTCCATTATCATAGAGACAGCGGTGTAGATATTTCTAGGTTTATACAGTTGTCTGTGTAGATATTTCCATTTGTATACAAATGGTAGTGCAGATATTTCCATGTTTATACAGTTGGAGGTGTAGATAATTCCATGTTTATACAGATGACTTTGTAGATATTTCCATGTTTTAACAGATGTCGGTGTAGATATTTCCATGTTTATACAGATAGCGGTGTGGCTCTTTCCTTGTTTATACAGATAGCAATGTACGTATTTCCAGGTTTATAGAGATGGCTGTGTAGATATTTCCATGTTTAGAGAAATAGTGGTGTGGATTTTTCCAGGTTTATACAAATGGCTGTGTAGATATTTCCATGTGTATACAGATGGCAGTGTAGATATTTCCATGTTTATACAGATGGAGTTGTAGACACTTCCATGTTAATACAGATGACTGTGTAGATATTTCTATGTTTTTACAGATGGCGGTGTAGATATTTCCACGTTTATACAGATAGCGGTGTGGATATTTCCATGTTTATACAGATAGCGATGTAGATATTTCCATGTATATAGAGATGGCTGTGTAGATATTTCCATGTTTATACACATGGCAGTGTACAAATTTCCATGTTTATAGAGATGTCCGTGTAGATATTTCCATGTTTATACAGAAGGCAGTGTAGATATTCCCATGTTTATATAGATAGTGGTGTACATATTTCCATGTTTATACAGATGAATGTGTAGGTATTTCCATGTTTATACAGAAGGCGGTGTAGATATTTCCATGTTTATAGAGATAGCCATGTAGTTATATCCATATTTATACAGATAGTGGTGTAGACATTTCCACGTTTATAGAGATAGTGATGTAGATATTTCCATGTTTATAGAGATGGCTGTGTAGATATTTCCAGGTTTGTACAGATGGCAGTGTAGATATTTCCATGTTTATACAGATAGTGGTGTAGATATTTCCATGTTTATACAGATGACTGTGTAGTTATTTCCATGTTTATAAAGATGGCGCTCTAGATATTTTCATTTTCATAGAGATATCCATGTAGATATTTCCATGTTTATACAGATGTCAGTGTAGATATTTCCATGTTTATAGAGATAGTGGTGTAGGTATTTCCATATTTACACAGATAGCGGTGTAGATATTTCCATGTTTATACAGATAGCAGTGTAGATATTTCCATGTTTATACAGATAGCGGTGTAGATATTTCCATGTTTATAGAGATAGCGGTGTAGATATTTCCATGTTTATACAGATAGCGGTGTAGATATTTCCATGTTTGTACAAATGGCGGTGTAGAGATTTCCAAGTTCATACTGATGGCAGTGTAGATATTTCCATGATTATACAGATAGCGGTGTAGATATTTCCATGTTTATACAGATAGTGGTGTAGATATTTCCATGTTTTTACCGATGACTTTGTAGGTATTTCCATGTTTATACAGATGGCTGTGTAGATATTTCCATGTTTATAGAGATAGCCATGTTGATATTTCCGTGTTTATACTGATGGCAGTGTAGATATTTCCATGTTTATAGAGATAGCGTTGTAGGTATTTCCATATTTATACAGATAGCGGTGTAGATATTTCCATGTTTATTCAGATAATGGTGTAGATATTTCCATGTTTATACAGATAGCGGTGTAGTTATTTTCATTTTTATACAGATGACTGTGAATATTTTTCCATGTTTATACAGATGGCGGTGTAGATATTTCCATGTTTATACAGATTGCATTGTAGATATTTCCATGTTTATACAGAGAGCTGCGTAGATATTTCCATGTTTATAGAGATAGCGTTGTATATATTTCCATATTTATAAAGATAGCCGTGTAGATATTTCCAAGTTTATTCAGATGGCGATGTAGATATTTCCATGTTTCTACAGATAGTGGTGTGGCTATTTCCATGTTTTTACAGATTGCGGTGTAGGTATTTCCATGTTTATACAGATAGCGGTGTGGCTATTTCCATGTTTATAGAGATAGCGATGTAGATATTTCCTGGTTTATACAAATGACAGTGTAGATATTTCCATGTTTATACATATAGTGTTGTAGATAATTCCATGTTTATACAGATGACTGTGTAGGTATTTCCATGTTTATAAAGACGGTGTTCTAGATATTTCCATGTTTATAGACATAGCCATGTGGATATTTCCACGTTTATACAAATGGCAGTGTAGATATTTCCATGTTTATAGAGATAGCAGTGTAGTTATTTCCATATTTACAAAGATAGCGGTGTAGATATTTCCATGATAATAAAGATAGCAGTGTAGATATTTCCAGGTTTATACAGATAGCGATGTAGATATTTCCATGTTTATACAGATGGCAGTGTAGTTATTTCCATGTTTATACAGATAGTGGTGAAGGGGTTTCCATGTATATAGAGATAGCGGTGTAGATATATCCATGTTTATACAGATGGCTGTGTAGATATTTCCATGTGTATACAGATGGCATTGTAGGTATTTCCATGTTTATAGAGATGACTGTGTAGGTATTTCCATGTTTATACAGATGGCGGTGTAGATATTACCATGTATATAGAGATAGTCTTGTAGTTATTTCCATGTTTATAAAGATAGCGGTGTAGATATTTCCATGTTTATAGAGATGGCGGTTTAGATATTTCCATATGTATACAGATAGCAGTGTAGATATTTCCAAGTTTATGCAGATAGCTTTGTAGTTATTTCCATATTTATACAGATAGCGGTGTAGATATTTCCATGTTTATTCAGATAGCGGTGGAGATGTTTCCATGTTTATTCAGATGGCGGTGTAGATATTTCCATGTTTATACAGATAGCGGTGTGGCTATTTCCATGTTTATTCACATGGCAATGCAGATATTTCCATGTTTATACAGATGACTGTGTAGATATTTCCATGTTTTTTCAGATGTTGTTGTAGATATTTCCATGTTTATAGAGATAGCGGTGTTGTTATTTCCATATTTATACAGATAGCGATGTAGATATTTCCAGGTTTATAGAGATGGCTGTGTAGATAATTCCATGTTTATACTGATGGCAGTGTAGATATTTCCATGTTTTTACAGATAGTGGTGTAGATGTTTCCATGTTTATACAGATGACTGTGTAGGTATTTCCATGTTTATACAGATGGCAGTGTAGATATTACCATGTATATAGAGATAGCCATGTAGATATTTCCATGTTTATACAGATAGCGGTGTAGACATTTCCATGTTTATAGAGATGGCTGTGTAGATATTTCCATGTTTATACAGATGGCAGTGAAGATATTTCCATGTTTATTCAGATAGTGGTGTAGATATTTCCATGTTTATACAGATGATTGTGTAGGTATTTCCATGTTTATACAGATGGTGGTGTAGGTATTACCATGTATATAGAGATAGCCATGTAGATATTTCCATGTTTCTGCAGATAGCTGTGTAGACATTTCCATGTTTATAGAGATGACGGTGTAGATATTTCCATATGTATACAGATAGCGGTGTAGATATTTCCAAGTTTATACAGATAGCGGTGTAGATATTTCCATGTTTACAGATAGCGGTGGAGATATTTCCATGTTTATACAGATAGCGGTGTAGATATTTCCATGTTTATACAGATGGCGCTGTAGATGTTTCCATGTTTATATAGATGGCACTGTAGATATTTCCATGTTTATGTAGATGGCGGTGTAGATATTGCCATGTTTATAGAGATGGCGTTGAAGGTATTTCTAAGTTTATAGAGATAGCGGTGTAGATATTTCCATGTTTATAGAGATGGCGGTGAAATTATTTCCATGTTTATAGAGATAGCGGTGTAGATATTTCCATGTTTATATAGATAGCGGTGTAGATATTTCCATGTTTATACAGACAGCGCTGTTGGTTTTTCCGTGTTTATACAGATATCGGTGTAGATATTCCCAAGTTTATACACCTCACGGTGTAGATATTTCCATCTTTATACATATGAAAATGTAGATAATTCCATGTTTATACAGAGAGCGATGTAGATATTTCCATGTTTATACAGATGGCATTGTAGATAGTTCCACGTTTATGGAGATGGCGTTGTAGATATATTCATGTTTATAGAGATGGCAGTGTAGATACTTCCATGTTTATGGAGATGTTGGTGCAGATATTTCCATGTTTATACAGATGACTGTGAAGTTACTTCCATGCTTATGCAGATGGCGGTGTAGATATTTCCATGATTATAGAGATAGCCTTGTAGATATTTCCATGTTTATACAGACAGCGGTGAAGATATTTCCATGTTTAGAGTGATAGCGTTGTAGATATTTCCATATTTGCACAGATTGCGGTGTAGATATTTCCATCTTTACACAGATAGCAGTGTACACATTTCCATGTTTAAACAGATAGCTGTGTAGATATTTCCATGTTTACACAGATACTGTTGTAGATATTTCCATGTTTATAGAGATATCCGTGTAGATATTTCCATGTTTACAAAGATAGCAGTGTAGACATTTCCATGTTTATAGAGCTAGCGGTGGAGATATTTCCATGTTTATATAGATAGCGATATAGATATTTCCATGTTTATACAGATAGCGGTGTAGATGTTTCCATGTTAATACAGATAGAGGTGGAGATATTTCCATGTTTATACAGACAGCAGTGTAGATATTTCCATGTTTATACAGATAGCGGTGTAGATATTTCCATGTTTACAAAGATAGCTGTGTAGATATTTCCATGTTTACACAGATAGCGTTGTAGATATTTCCATGTTTATACAGATAGCGATGTAGATATTTCCATGTTTATACAGATAGCGGTGTAGATGTTTCCATGTTAATACAGATAGCGGTGGAGATATTTCCATGTTTATACAGATAGCAGTGTAGATATTTCCATGTTTATACAGATAGCGGTGTAGATATTTCCACATTTATAGAGATACCGGTGTAGATATTTCCATGTTTATTCAGAAGGCGGTGTAGATATTTCCATGTTTATACAGATGTCGGTGTAGATATTTCCATGTTTATACTGATGGCGGTGTAGATATTTCCATGTTTATACAGATAGTGGTGTAGATATTTCCATGCTTATACAGATAGCGGTGCAGATATTTCCATGTTTATACAGACCGTGGTGTAGATATTTCCATGTTTTTACAGAGAGCGGTGTACATATTTCCATGTTTATACAGATAGCGGTGTAGATATTTCCATGTTTACACTGATAGCGTTGTAGATATTTCCATATTTGCACAGATTGCGGTGTAGATATTTCCATCTTTACACAGATAGCGGTGTACACAATTCCAAGTTTACACAGATAGCTGTGTAGATATTTCCATGTTTACAAAGATAGCAGTGTAGATATTTCCGTGTTTATGCAAATCACGGTGTTGATATTTCCATCTTTCTACAGATGGCATTGTAGATATTTCTGTGTTTATGCAGATTGCGGTGTAGATATTTCCATGTTTATACATATGGCGGTGTAGATATTTCCATGTTTATGCAGATGGCGGTGTAGATATTTGCATGGTTATAGAGATGGCTGTGTAGATATTTCCATGTTTATAGAGATGGCAGTGTAGATATTTCCATGTTTATACAGATAGCGGTGTACATATTTCCATGTTTATAGAGATGGCTGTGTAGATATTTCCATGTTTATACAGATGGCAGTGTAGATAATTCCCTGTTTATACAGATAGTGGTGTAGATATATCCATGTTTACACAGATGACTGTGTATATTTTTCCATCTTTATACAGATGGCAGTATAGATATTTCCATGTTTATACCGATAGCAGTGTAGATATTTCCGTGTTTATAGAGATAGCGGTGTAGATATTTCCATATTTGCACAGATTGTGGTGTAGATATTTCCATCTTTTCATAGAGAGCGTTGTACGTATTTCCACGTTGACACAGATAGCTGTGCAAATATTTCCATTTTTACCTGGATAGTGATGGAGATATTTCCTTGTTTATACAGACAGCGGTGTAGATATTTCCACGTTTATAAAGATAGCGGTGTTGATATTTCCATGTTAATAGTAAAAGTGGTGGAGATATTTCCATGTTTATACAGATTACTGTCTAGATATTTCCTTGTTTATACATATGGTGGTGTAGTTATTTCCATGTTTATAGAGATAGTGGTGTAGATATTTTCCTGTTTATACAGATAGCAATGCAGATATTTCCATGTTTATAGAGATAGCGATGTAGAGATTTCCATCTTTTCACAGATTGCGGTGTAGATATTTCCAACTTTACACAGATAGTGGTGCAGAAATTTCCATCTGCATACAGATAGCGGTGGAGATATTTCGATGTTTATACAGATAGCGGTGTAGATGTTTCCATGCTTATACAGATAGCAGTGGAGTTGTTTCCATGTTTAAACAGATATCGGTGCAGATATTTTCATGTTTATAGAGATAGCGGTGTAGATATTTCCATATTGATACAGATAGCGGTGTAGATATTTCCATGTTCATACAGATGGCGCTGTAGATGTTTCCATGTTTATACAGATGGCACTGTAGATATTTCCATGTTTATGTAGATGGCGGTGTAGATATTGCCATGTTTATAGAGATGGCGTTGAAGGTATTTCTAAGTTTATAGAGATTGCGGTGTAGATATTTCCATGTTTATAGAGATGGCGGTGTATTTATTTCCATGTTTATAGAGATAGAGGTGTAGATATTTCCATGTTTATATACATAGCGGTGTAGATATTTCCATGTTTATACAGACAGCGCTGTTGGTTTTTCCATGTTTATACAGATATCGGTGTAGATATTTCCATGTTTATACACCTCACGGTGTAGATATTTCCATCTTTATACATATGAAAATGTAGATAATTCCATGTTTATACAGATAGCGATGTAGATATTTCCATGTTTATACAGATGGCGTTGTAGATAGTTCCACGTTTATGGAGATGGCGTTGTAGATATATTCATGTTTATAGAGATGGCAGTGTAGAAACTTCCATGTTTATGGAGATGTTGGTGCAGATATTTCCATGTTTATACAGATGACTGTGAAGTTACTTCCATACTTATGCAGATGGCGGTGTAGATATTTCCATGATTATAGAGATAGCCATGTAGATATTTCCATGTTTATACAGATAGCGGTGAAGATATTTCCATGTTTAGAGTGATAGCGTTGTAGATATTTCCATATTTGCACAGATTGCGGTGTAGATATTTCCATCTTTACACAGATAGCAGTGTACACATTTCCATGTTTAAACAGATAGCTGTGTAGATATTTCCATGTTTACACAGATACTGTTGTAGATATTTCCATGTTTATAGAGATATCCGTGTAGATATTTCCATGTTTACAAAGATAGCAGTGTAGATATTTCCATGTTTATAGAGCTAGCGGTGGAGATATTTCCATGTTTATATAGATAGCGATGTAGATATTTCCATGTTTATACAGATAGCGGTGTAGATGTTTCCATGTTAATACAGACAGCGGTGGAGATATTTCCATGTTTATAAAGATAGCGGTGTAGATATTTCCATGTTTATACAGATAGCGGTGTAGATATTTCCATGTTTACAAAGATGGCTGTGTAGATATTTCCATGTTTACACAGATAGCATTGTAGATATTTCCATGTTTATACAGATAGCGATGTAGATATTTCCATGTTTATACAGATAGCGGTGTAGATGTTTCCATGTTAATACAGATAGCGGTGGAGATATTTCCATGTTTACAGATAGCAGTGTAGATATCTCCATGTTTATACAGATAGCGGTGTAGATATTTCCACATTTATAGAGATACCGGTGTAGATATTTCCATGTTTATTCAGAAGGCGATGTAGATATTTCCATGTTTATACAGATGTCGGTGTAGATATTTCCATGTTTATACTGATAGCGGTGTAGATATTTCCATGTTTATACAGATAGCGGTGTAGATATTTCCATGCTTATACAGATAGCGGTGCAGATATTTCTATGTTTATGCAGACCGTGGTGTAGATATTTCCATGTTTTTACAGAGAGCGGTGTACATATTTCCATGTTTATATAGATAGCGGTGTAGATATTTCCATGTTTACACTGATAGCGTTGTAGATATTTCCATATTTGCACAGATTGCGGTGTAGATATTTCCATCTTTACACAGATAGCGGTGTACACATTTCCATGTTTCCACAGATAGCTGTGTAGATATTTCCATGTTTACAAAGATAGCAGTGTAGATATTTCCGTGTTTATGCAAATCACGGTGTTGATATTTCCATCTTTCTACAGATGGCATTGTAGATATTTCTGTGTTTATGCAGATTGCGGTGTAGATATTTCCATGTTTATACATATGGCGGTGTAGATATTTCCATGTTTATGCAGATGGCGGTGTAGATATTTGCATGGTTATAGAGATGGCTGTGTAGATATTTCCATGTTTATAGAGATGGCAGTGTAGATATTTCCATGTTTATACAGATAGCGGTGTAGATATTTCCATGTTTATACAGATCGCGGTGTTGATAATTCCATCTTTCCACAGATGGCAGTGTAGATATTCCATGTTTATACAGATGGCGGTGTAGATGATTCCATGTTAATACAGATATCTGTGTAGGTATTTCCATGTTTATGCAGTTGTCGGTGTAGATATTTCCATGTATGAAGAGATGGGGGTGTAGATATTTCTGTGTTTATAGAGATAGTGGTGTAGATATTTCCATGTGTAAAGAGATGTTGATGTAGGTATTTCCATGTTTATAGACATAGTGTTGTAGATATTTCCATGTATATACAGATAGCAGAGTGGATATTTCCATGTTTATGGAGATAGCGGTGTTGGTATTTCCAAGTATATACAGATAGCGGTGTAGGTATTTCCATGTTTATACAGCTCGCGGTGTAGATATTTCCATCTTTATACAGATGACAGTATAGATATTTCCTTGTTTATACAGATAGCGGTGTACATATTTCTAGGTTTATACACAAGGCGATGTAGAAGGTTCCATTTTTATGGAGATCACGGTGTAGATATTTTCATGTTAATAGAGATGGTCGTGCAGATATTTCCATGTTTATAGAGATAGTGTTTTAGACATTACCATGTTTATACAGACGACTGTGTAGATATTTCCGTGTGTATACAGATTTCAATGTACATACTTCCATGTTTATAGAGATAGCCGTGTAGATATTTGCATGTTTATAGAGACAGCCGTGTCGGTATCTCCATGTTTATAGAGACAGCGGTGTAGGTATTTCCATGTTTATACAGATGGCTGTTGAGATATTTCCATGTGTATACAGATGGCAGTATAGATATTTCCATGTTCATAGTGATGGTGGTGTAGATATTTCCGTGTGTATACAGATGGCAGTGTAGATATTTCCATGTTTATAGAGATGAAAGTGTAGATATTCCCATTTTTACACATATAGCTGTGTAGATATTTCCATGTTTACACAGATAGCATTGTAGATATTTCCATGTTTATACCTATAGCGCTGTGGATATTTCCATGCTTATACACATAGCGGTGTAGATATTTCCATGTTTGTACAGATCGCAGTGTCGATATTTCCATGTTTACACAGATAGCGGTGTAGATATTTCCATTTTTATACAGATGGCGGTGTGGATATTTCCATGTTTACACAGATAGCAGTGGAGATATTTCTATGTTTATACAGATCGCGGTGTTGTTATTTCCATGTTTATACTGATATCGGTGTAGACATTTCCATGTTTATACAGATGGCTGTGTAGATATTCCCATCTGTATAGAGTTGGCAGTGTAGATATTTCCATGTTTATGCAGATGACTGTGTAGATATTTCCATGTTTTTACAGGTGGCGGTGAAAATATTTCCATGTATATAGAGATAGCGGTGTAGATATTTCCATGTTTATACAGATAGCGGTGTAGATATTTTCATGTTTATACAGATCGCGGTGTTGATATTTCCATGTTTATACAGATATTGGTGTAAAAATTTCCATGTTTATACCGCTCGCTGTGAAGATATTTCCATGTTTATACAGATGGCAGTATAGTTATTTCCATGTTTATACAGATGGCGGTGTAGATTGATCCATGTTAATGGAGATGGCATTGTAGATATTTTCATGTTTCTAGAGATGGCGGTGTAGGTATTTAAATGTTTATAGAGATAGCGGTGTAGATATTTCTATGTATTTACAGATAGCGGTGTAGGTATTTCCATGTTTTTAGAGATAGCAGTGTAGATATTTCCTTTTTTATACAGATGGCTGTGTAGGTGTTTCCATGTGTATACAGATGGCAGTGTAGATATTTCTATGTTTATACAGATGGTGGTGTAGATATTTCCATGTTTAGACAGAGGACTGTGTTGATAATTCCACGTTTTTACAGATGGCGGTCTAGATATTTCCATGTTTATACAGATAGAAGTGTAGATATTTCCATATTTTTACAGATAGCGGTGTAGATATTTCCATGTTTATAGAGATAGCTGTGTGGGTATTTTAAAAATACTTAAATATTTAATTTAATTTAATTAATTTAATTTAAATATTTAAAAAATTACTGGTGTTTGGAGTGAAGATTAGGTAAGCTAACTACCTCCACAGGTGACAAATGAATTTTGTTTTGTCTCACTTTGCTTTTTTGAATATCACTGTGGCTGCTTCGATTTTTATATTTAATTTGAATGGATTAGGGAATAAATGAGAAGATAGGTTTTATCTGTTTCTGTAGTTTTTATGTGGCTGTGTGAACTTACTTTTAAAAATTCCCAGAAATATTTTAATTCCCCTTTAAAGATATAAACTATGTCATACTATAAAGCAAAAGAAAAACCAATCATGTGAAGAGTAAATAGTATCGTTTAAACGAATTGTGGTTAAGCTTAGTTTGTAACTAATTAGTTTTTTATTTTCTTTCTACTTTTATCTGCTTCAGAGCCTCTTCAGTGATTTAGATCTTCTATGTGTCAAATTATTCTAATCTCTTAAAAATTTAAGAGCTAAAATACAACACAATGACTACAAGAATGCCTTTGTCCTTTTTTGGGTAGGTACACCTAAGGCAACTTCTTTTTCTCTTCTTTGTTCTCTTCTTCTTTCTTATTCTTAAATCATCTTCAATATTGGACAGATGACGGCACTATGCCTGCCTCAAGATGTTTCTGACTTTTTCTTTTCTTTTTTTTTTTTGAGTTGGAGTCTTGCTCTGTCACCCAGGCTAGAGTGCAGTGGCACAATCTTGGCTCACTACAACTTCTGTCTCCTGGGTTCCAGTGATTCTCCCAACTCAGCCTCCTGAGTAGCTGGGGTTACAGGCATGCACCACCACGCCTAGCTAATTTTTTGTATTTTTACTAGAGACGGGGTTTCACCATGTCGGCCAGGCTGGTCTTGAACTCCTGACCTCAAGGGATCTGCCTGCCTTGGCCTCGCAAAATGCTGGGATTACACGTGTGAGCCACTGCGCCCGGCCGTTTCTGACTTTTTCTAAAGTCTTCTTTCTCTGGAGATGACATTATATAATAACACTGTTCAATAGAAGTTTCTTTGATGATGGAACTGTTCTATAATCTGCATTGTCCCAGCCACTAGCCATATGTGACTACTGTAACACTTGAAATGTGGCTAGAGCAACTGAAGAACTGAATTTTGCATTTTACTTAATTTTAATTATTTAAAATAGAAATGCAAATAACCATAAGTGGTTAGTAGCTACCATACTGGACAGCAAAGATCTATAATTCAGCATTTAAAATCGATTTTGTTTTGTTTTCAAAAATGGAGTCAGACTTTTACAACCCAAAAGAACTGTAGGTTAAATTAAGGTAAATCACCAAATACTACATACACATTTGGGAAATCCAAACCAGATTTTTTCATGTGATAACCACACCCTCTTTTGACTTTAGCCTTGGAGGTAATGGAGTATGGCAGAAAAAACCCTGTATCAGCAGCTGGAAGACTCACCTTCTTTTCCTAGCTCTGCCATATATTGACCAAAAGAGTCAAAGTCCATTCAGATGGTTGAGGGGCCTTGGAATTTTGTTTTTGGTTTTCACATACAAGTTGGAGGGCAGATGCGTTAGCCTCTTGAAATACCCAGAAACCACTTGTTTCCTCATCTAAAATTCAGGTATGGCAGGATCATTTAATTATCCTGGAAATCAGATGAAGCACTGCATATGAAAGCACTTTGTAACAACGATAGCACTGGGGAATGTAAAGACCTTTTACTGAAATATAAAGGTGTATGGTCAACTGAATATATCTCAGATAGTTATGATTTGACTGTATATATTGAATATAACCAGTAGTGGGCCCCTTCGTAAACAGCTTACAGTTTTGTTGCAAGTTTTAGCCAAGAGAAAATTTATTTGTTGACTAGTCATGCCCTTTATTGGCCACATGATGAGCAGCAAAGATATTAACACACAGTGCACCTTGCAGAATTCAAGAATGTCTCAGTGTCTTGTGAACTAGGAAGCTGAAATGCAGTGGTATGCAGAAGGCTGGCTCAGTAGGAGCCTTGGGTGTGTCCTCCAGATAGATGTTTGTGCAGGTTGTATTTGATTCCAGTTGGCCATGAAAAGCTGGTTGCTCTAAAGAATGAGAATATACTTGGTTTTGCATTTACTAGAACTATCTGGGGAACAAATCTTGGGGTGGAAGAAAGAAGGGAGGGAGGGAAAGCTGTGCTTCAATACCTAGGGCTTCTTTCCTGGAATGGATCTGAGAATCTGGGATTGGGTGGCTAATAGCTCATCTCTAGAAGGGAGAAAGAACTGGGTGGTGATGGCTTTGTATTTTCTATTGGAGTCCACTACAGAATAGGTGAATGGAATGGGCTGCTATGATCCAGACATTAGGGAGGACAGGTTTGTGATGCATTAGAAAACTTGAATGAGCCCTTCTATGATTCTCTCTTCCCTCTTTCTGCTTCCCGTTCTTAATCACCATCCGCAGGTTGTGGAATTAGCAAATCTATTATGTGAGCAATAGCAAACTTACAGGAGCCCTTGGCTCCATCTATCTCCCTGTTTGTGTCAGTTCCTTCTGGATGCTTTTAGTCTGTGGTCTTCATTCACTCTTTTTCTGGGGAAGTAAAAGGAGTGGGACAGATTATGAGAACAGCTGGGTCCTCCCAGTTGCTGGGGTGTTTATTTTAAGCTTTGTTTAATGTGTCCAGAGACCCAGATGGCATTTTTAACTAAGCTGCTTTATTAAATCTTGTGATAAAGCATAGTGATGTTTATTGAAAAGGCAGACACACATCAGCAACATTATGCGTGAAACTTGCTCTAAGAATTTTGTGTACAACATCTGTTCTCTTTGAGCCTTTTGTGAACTCTGGAAGTTTGCTAGTTTCTATACAGACTTGAGGACAAGAAGTTGGAACCCACTTTTGGAGATGTACAAGCATAGGTATTGGAATCATTAATCCTAACCCTCTCAGTTTTAAGGCCCCGGATACCCTTCTGTTAGACAACAGTAACATGAGCAAGCACTGTAATAACCTTTAAACAAGATTATTTGGAAATAATGGACAAGAAAAATTAGTATAAATTGTTTGGGGATTTTAAAATTAAAGATAAAAAGCTAGGGCTTCAATGACCTGTGCCAGCCTGTAGCCTTAAGAGTCAATTTGCAAACACTCAAGATTTGGCCAATATGCCTCTACTACTTCTATTTAACACAGTCAAAGGGAAATTTTTAGATTCTTTCATCTGATTTGACTCTCTTAGTTACGAATAAGAGGACATCTAGAATATATATGTGACTTGTTAAAATGAAAATCCACCTTCTCTGAGTCTTCAAATATCTTTCATGTCTTACATTTTTAGTCACATCAACTTTTGTAGTCATCCCCGTAGTTGTATGAAAAGAAAAATTTCAGGAACATTCAACCTCAAAAGTTCTTTTTCTTAGTCTGAAGTCGTAGAAGCATTTGACTTTTACTTTCTCTTTTTAAGTTTGTACTAGTAGGTATTTTGTATAAATATAATATTTAATTATTGCCTTTGTATTCTTTTTCTCTAGTAAACGTCCTGGTTTTTAGCTATCAATATGTAGTTTTACATTTAGGGATTTCTAATGGAAAGAGAAAGGAATCTGAAATCAGAGGACGAGAGTTTATTCTACTTGACCAAACACATACAAAATACTGGAAGGAGAGTTTTACAACAAATATTTAATATCTATGACATGTAAAACGTTTTTTGAAATCAAGAAAATTCAAACAATTCAATACAAATATCATCAATAATAACACATGAACAGGTGGCCAACCTTATTAATAACCAGAGAAATATAAATTAAAACAATCCGTCAACTTGTAAAAAAGATGAAATTACCCAGAGTTGGTGTAGGTGATGGAAAATTGTCATGTTTGTATACTGTTCATAGAAGTTAAATTGACATAACTTTTTGGTCAGGCAATTTGGAAGTATATATCTAAATTAATAGAGTAGTTTTCTAATAACCTGGGAATCTCTTAATCTAAGAATCTTTACTGTAGATTTTTCTAGAACAAATGTACAAACATCTGTGTACAAGGGTACTCACTGCAGCATTTTGCTAAGGAAAAACTCAGAAAAAATCTATATGTTCAACAGAGAACAGGTACATAATTTATGACACAACTGCACAATATACACCACTAAAATAAAGGATATAAATTTATATGTAGTATGAAAAAGATGTGAATGATAGCTTGTTGGTGAAAAACAGCAATGACTGGAATATTGTGTGTAACGTAATCCTGCTTTTCTGTATATAATGTAGGCATAGAAAATAGGATTGAAAGGACATACTCTAGTCAACAGTGTATATAGCTTGGGTGGAGGGGGTGTATAATGGGGAAGGAGAGTCCCTTTTCTTATCTATTCCATATACATCTCTGGATTTAAAAGATCATACATGCATATGCATTACCTTCAAAATTAAAATGATAAAGACAAAAGGAGAAGCTTTGGATTTGAATCATGATACTACTTTTTGCAACTTCTATGACCGTGGGGAAGTTGCCTAGCCTCCTGGGGTTTATTTCCTCATTTATAAAAACAGGGAAAGTTATAATACTTGTCTACATATCTTCTAGGGTTGTTGGGAGGATTGAATGTGATAATGGGTTACAGCATTATGAATTATTTATTCATATAACACAATTATTATAAAAAGATTTTGCTCTGATTAAAATAAAAGAAGGACGAGATCGTGTGTGTTTTTCAGTCCCAGTAGCTTTACTAACCAGAAAGCGCCTGCTGATGTGGTGATCACAGTTGCTTTGGTGCAGCTTCCTCTTGACTTTTGGCATTTCTCCATGCTGCTAGCTAAGGCTGAGGTGGCAACTGTGGAAGTTGTGATCTCCTCCCCCTCCCAGCACACATTTGTGTGCATACTCACACTCACACACACACAAACACACACATGCACACTCTATCACAGTACATGAGGTGGCAGCAGCTGCTCTGGCATAGACTTTCACACAACATAAAGGGCTTTTTTGGTGTGGTCTGTGCATTATTTCCTATTAAGCATGAGCTGAGTCAGTGCCATGCTTTTCCATCTGAAACCTTTCTGAGGCTCAGGCTGTGTTAAGAGCAAACCCTCTCCCCTCCATGCCCACCCCATGGCCCTCTACTGAAGCCAGATCATAATCTGCTCATTTCATGAGGATTTTCAAACCGAATGGACTGGGCTATGTGAGAGATCACTGAAAGGAACAGACCAAGCAGAGGCTAAGAGACTCTACGCTAATCTGCTGAGTCATCTGAAAATGCACAGCTGTGGGAGCTCACGGTGATTTAAAGTACTTTGGCAGGATGTTTGTTCAGGGCGCCTGTTCCTGCAGCCCTGCTGAATGTTTGGTTAGGAGGCATAATCATTTTTTGGACAGGATCTCCCAAATGTAAAGTGATATATGCTAATGTGGAATATAATACAGAAGATACAGCTTGGATGTCATAAATAACAATAAATTGTTTAATCTTGCTGAGTTGTAAATCTATGATTGCCAGAGGTCTTTAGTTCACAGGAACATAGTATGTGGGCAGGGGCACTTAGCAAATTGGCAGTTATTATTTTCCAACCAGACAGAAACTGGTCTGATGGAATTTATCTAAAAAGGCATACACATGTATTTTAATTAATTGTGACAATTACTCAGAGAAAACACATGCCCCTAAAGAGGCTGAGGGGTTTTATTGTTCTACCTATAAATGTATATGTATATTCACCTATATTCTACCTATGTATAAGTAAGAGAATGAGTTTTTTTGGGGGGATATATATTTATAAATATCTATACAGATAGATATACACATACTTAATTTCTGTCTACCTATTAAGGTGCGGTGCCAGATGGAAAGTATTTTTAAACATTTAGATAGCTTATTCTATAGCATATGTGTGCATATAGCCCCCCCATAAAGCTTTGTCTCTTTTCTGGATATATTTAACAAGAGTCTAGAATAGAGTCCATAATGTCAGAAATGTTGGAACATTCCATAGAAATGAAGGAGGTGTTTCCAAATGACCTATGTTTCTATGGCAATAAATAGAATTTGTGCTGAGTTGGATGGGTCAGGAGTAAGGAATATAAACAGTGTAAGTATGACTATTCCAGGCAGAAATCTACCTTGTAAGAAGAGCTTTGTGCAGTGAGCTCAACAACATTGATCAGTTAGCAGTCCGGTTCAGTACAACATTGATCAGGTAGCAAGCCGGTTCGGCAGTGCCAGTCAGAGACACAGATGGGGACAATCAAAGAAGATGCAGGTCAGGACAAGGATACAGACATGTACCTGGCACTACCATGGACTTCAGCAGCTTCTTAGTGAGCAGGTTTATGATCAAAGAAGAAAGACATCGTTGATATGTAAGCATGTTACAATTAATTTGCTGTTTAGTTATTAGCAAACTACATCCAGTTTTTAGTTTTTTGGGTTTTTTTTCTTTTTTCTTTTATGAAACAGGTTCTTGTTCTGTCATCCAGGCTGGAGTGCAGACGTTATCCAAGCTCACTGCAGCCTTAAACTTCTGGGTTCCGTGGATCCTCCCACCTCAGCCTCCCAAGAAGCTGGAACTACAGGTGCACGCCAACATGGCCAGTTAATTTTTCTTATTTTTTTTGTAGAGATGAGGTCTTGCTGTATTGCCAAGGCTGCTCTTGAGATCCTGGCAGTGTAGATATTTCCAAGTTTATACAGACGGTGGTGTAGATATTTCCATGTTTATACAGATGAGTGTGAAGACATTTCCATGTTTTTAAGGATGGCGGTGTAGATATTTCCATGATTATAGAGATAGCGGTGTAGATATTTCCATGTTTATAGAGATAGCGGTGTAGATATTTCCATATTTACACAGATAGCGGTGTAGTTATTACCATGTTTATACAGATAGCGGTGTAGATATCTCCATGTTTATACAGATCACGGTGTAGATATCTCCATGTTTATATAGATAGCGGTGTAGGTATTTCCATGTTTATACAGATTGTGGTGGAGATATTTCCATGTTTATACAGATAGAGGTGTAGATATTTCCAAGTTTCTACAGAATGCGGTGTAGATACTCCCATGTTTATACAGATGGCGGTGTAGTTATTTCCATGTTTATACAGCTGGCGGTGTAGATATTTCCATATTTATACAGCTGGCGGTGTAGATATTTCCATGTCTATAGAGATGGCGGTATAGATATTTCCATGTCTGTAGAGATGGCGGTGCAGATATTTCCATGTTTATACAGATGGCGGTGTAGATATATCCAAGTTTATACAGATAGTGGAGTAGATATTTCCAAGTTTCTATAGATGGCTGTGTAGATATTTCCATGTTTACACAGATGGCGGTGTAGATATTTCCATGTTCATAGAGATACCATAGTAAATATTTCCATATTTATACAGATAGCGGTGTAGATATATCCATGCTTATAAAGATAGCGTTGTAGATATTTCCATCTTTATACAGACAGTGGTGTAGATATTTCCATGTTTATACAGATCATGGTGTACATATTTCCATGTTTATACAGATCACGGAGTAGATATTTCTCTCTTTCAACAGATGGCAGTATAGACATTTGCATGTTTATACAGATGGCGGTGTATATATTTCCATGTTTATGTAGATGGCGGTGTAGATATTTCCTTGTTTATGCAGATGGCGGTGAAGATATCTCCATGTTTACAGAGATGGCGGTGTACATATCTCCATGTTTATAGAGATAGCGGTGTAGATATTTCCATGTTTATAGAGATAGCGGTGTAGATATTTCAATGTTTATACAGATAGCGGTGTAGATATTTCCATGTTTATACAGCTCGCGGTGTAGATATTTCCATCTTTATACAGATGGCAGAGTAGATATTTCTATGTTTATACAGATGACGGTGTAGATATTTCCATGTTTATACAGATGGCAGTATAGATATTTCCATGTTTATACAGATTGCGGTGTAGATAATTCCATGTTTATGCAGATGGCGGTGTAGATATTTCCAAGTTTATTCAGATGGCGGTGTAGATATTTCCAAGTTTATAGAGATAGCGGTGAAGATATTTCCATGTTTATAGAGATAGCGGTGTAAATATTTCCACGTTTATAGAGATAGCGCTGTAAGTATTTCCATGTTTATAGTGATAGCGCTGTAGATATTTCCATGTTTATACAGATAGCGTTGTAGATATATCCATGTTTATACAGATGGCGGTGTAGATACTTCCATGTTTATACAGATGGCAGTGTTGATACTTCCAGGTTTATAAAGATAGCGGTGTTGATATTTCCATGTTTATACAGATGGCGGTGTAGATATTATCATGTTTATACCGATGGCGGTGTAGGTATTTCCATGTTTATACAGATGGCAGTATAGAAATTTCCATGTTTATAGAGATGGTGGTGTAGATATTTCCATGTTTATACAGATGGCGGTGTAGATATTTCCATGTTTCATAGATAGGGGTTTAGATATTTCCATGTTTACACAGATAGTGGTGCAGGTATTTCCATGTTTATATAGATAGCGGTGTAGATATTTCCATGTTTACACAGAGAGCGGTGTAGATAATTCCAACTTTACACTTACAGCGGTGTAGATATTTCCATCTTTACATTGATAGCGATGTAGATATTTCCATCTTTACACAGATAGCGGTGTGGATATTTCCATGTTTATACAGATGGCGGTGTACATACTTCCATGTTTATAGAGATGGCGGTGTAGATATTTCCATGTTTATAGGGATGGCGTTGCAGATATTTCCATGTTTATACTGATGGCGTTGTATATATTTCCATGCTTATACAGATGGCGGTGTAGATATTTCCATGTTAATACAGATGGCAGTGTAGATATTTCCATGTTTGTAGAAATGGCGGTGTAGACATTTGCATGTTTATACAGATGGCGGTGTAGATATTTCCATGTTTATATAAATGGCGGTGTAGATATTTCCTTGTTTATGTAGATGGCAGTGTATATAACTCCATGTTTATAGAGATGGCGGTGTATATATTTCCATGTTTATAGAGATAGCGGTGCAGATATTTCCATGTTTATGCAGATAGCGGTGTAGATATTTCCATGTTTATAAAGATAGCGGTGTAGATATTTCCATTTTTATACAGATAGCGGTGTTGGTATTTCCATGTTTATACAGATGGCAGTGCAGATATTTCCATGTGTATACAGTTGGCGGTGTAGATATTTCCATGTTTATACAGATGGCAGTGTAGATATTTCCATATTTATACAGATGGCGGTGTAGATATTTCTATATTTATAGAGATGGCGGTGTAGTTATTTCCATGTTTGTTCAGATGGCGGTGTAGATATTTCCAAGTTTATAGAGATCGCGGTGAAGATATTTCCGTGTTTATAGAGATAACGGTGTAAATATTTCCATGTTTATAGAGATACCGCTGTAGGTATTTCCGTGTTTATAGTGATAGCGGTGTAGATATTTCCAAGTTTATACAGATAGCGGTGTTGATAATTCCATGTTCATAGTGATAGCGGTGTAGATATTTCCATGTTTATAAAGATAGCGTTGTAGTTATTTCCATGTTTATACAGATAGCGGTGTAGATATTTCCATGTTTATACAGATGGCTGTGTAGATATTTCCATTTGTATACAGATGTCAGTGTAGATAGGTCCATGTTTATAGAGATAGCGGTGTAGATATTTCCATCTTTATAGAGATAGCAGTGTAGTTATTTCCATGTTTAAAGAGATAGCGGTGTAGATATTTCTATGTTTATACAGATGGCTGTGTAGATATTTCCAGGTGTATACAGTTGGCAGTGTAGATACTTCCATGTTTATAAACATGTTGGAGTAGATATTTCCATGTTTATACAGATGACTGTGTAGATATTTCCATGTTTATAGAGGTATAAACATGGATATTTTCAAGTTTATAGAGATGGCAGTGTAGATATTTCCATGTTTAAAGAGATAGCGGTGTAGATATTTCCATGTTTATAGAGACAGCGGTGTAGGAATTTCCATGTTTATACAGATAGCGTTGTAGATATTTCCATCTTTATACAGCTCACGGTGTAGATATTTTCATGTTTATACAGATGGCGGTGTAGGTATGTCCATGTTTATGCAGATGGCGGTGTAGAAATTTCCATGTTTATACAGATGGCGGAGTTGATAGCTCCATGTTTATGGAGATGGCAGTGTAGATATTTTCAAGTTTATAGAGATGGCAGTGTAGATATTTCCATGTTTATAGAGATAGCGGTGTAGATATTTCCGTTATTATACAGATAGCGGTGTAGATATTTCCATGTTTATACAGCTCGTGGTGTAGATATTTACATCTTTATCCAGATGGCAGTGTAGATGTCTCCCAGTTTATACAGATGGCGGTGTAGATAGCTCCATGTTTATGGAGATGGCAGTGTAGATATTTTCATGTTTATAGAGATGGCGGTGTAGATAGTTCCATGTTTATAGAGATAGTGGTGTAGATATTTGAATGTTTATAGAGATAGTGGTGTAGTTATTTCCATGTTTATAGAGATAGCGGTGTAGATATTTCCATGTTTATACTGATGGCTGTGGAGATATTTCCATGTGTATACAGAAGGCATTATAGATATTTCCATATTTATACAGATGGTGGTGTAGATATTTCCATGTTTACACAGATGACTTTGTAGAGATTTCCATGTTTTTACACATGGCGGTGTAGAGATTTCGATGTTTATAGACATAGCGGTGTAGATATTTCCATGTTTTTACGGATGGCGTTGTAGATATTTCCATGTTTATACAGATGGCTGTGTAGATATTTCCATGAGTATAGAGATGGCAGTGTAGATATTTCCATGTTTATACAGATGACTGTGTAGGTATTTCCATGTTTTTACAGAAGGCAGTGCATATATTTCCATATTTACAGAGATAGTGGTGTAGATATTTCCATGTTTATAGAGATAGCGGTGTAGATATTTCGATGTTTATAGAGATAGCTGTGGAGTTATTTCAATGTTTTTAGAGATAGCGGTGTAGATATTACCATGTTTATACAGATGGCTGTGTATATATTTCCTTTTGTATACAGATGGCAGTGTGGATATTACCATGTTTATTCAGATGGCGGAGAAGATATTTCCATGTTTATACAGATGACTGTGTAGACATTTCCACATCTTTACAGACGGCGGTGTAGATATTTTCCTGTTTATAGAGATAACGATGTAGATATTTCCATGTTTATACATATAGCGGTGTAGATATTTCCATGTGTATAGAGATAGCAGTGTAGATATTTCCATATTAATACTGATAGCGGTTTACATATTTCCATGTATATATAGATATGGGTGTAGATTTTCCATGTTTATACAGATGGCGGTGAGATATTCCTGTGTTTATACAGATGGCTGTGTAGATATTTCCAGGTTTATACAGATGGCAGCGGAGATATTTCCATGTTTCTACAGATGACTGTGTAGATATTTCCATGTTTATACAGATGGCGCTGTAGGTATTTCCATGTTTATAGAGAGAGCGCTGTAGATATTTCCATGTTTATAGAGATAGCGGTGTAGATATTTCCATCTTTATACAGATAGCGGTGTAGATATTTCCAAGCTTATAGAGATCACGGTGTAGATATTTGCATGTGTATACAGATAGCATTGAAGATATTTCCATGTTTATGCAGATAGTGGTGTAGATATTTCCATGTTTATACAGATGACCGTGTAGTTATTTCCATGTTTATACAGATGGCGTAGATATTTCCATGTTTATAGGGATAGCCGTGTAGATATTTCCATATTTATACAGATAGCGGTGTTGATAGTTCCATGATTATACTGATAGCGGTTTAGATATTTCCATGTTTATACAGATAGCAGTGTGGATATTTCCATGTTTATAAAGATCGTGGTGTAGATATTTCCATGTTTATGGAGATAGCAGTCTAGATATTTCCAGGTTTATAGAGATAGCGGTGTAGATATTTCCATGTTTACAGAGATAGTGGTCTTGATATTTCCATATTTGCACAGATTGTGATGTAGATATTTCCATCAGTACACAGATAGCGGTGTACATATTTCCATGTTTACACAGATAGCTGCGTAGATATTTCCATGTTTAATCAGAGATTGTTGTAGATATTTCCATATTTATACAGATAACGGTGTAGATATTTCCATGTTTATAAAGATAGCGGTGTACATATTTCCTTGTTTATAGGGATAGCGGTGTAGATATTTCCATCTTTACACAGATAGTGTTGTAGATATTTCCAAGTTTATGCAGATAGCGGTGTAGATATTTCCATGTTTATACAGATAGCGGTGTAGATATTTCCATGTTTATTCAGATCATGGTGTAGATACTTCCGTGTTTATACAGATAGCTGTGTAGGTATTTCCATGTTTATACAGGTAACGGAGTAGAAATTTCCATGTTTATACAGATCGCGGTGTAGACATTTCCATCTTTCTACAGATGGCAGTGTAGATATTTCCATGTTTATACAGATGGCGGTGTAGATATTTCCATGTTTATACAAATGGCGGTGTAGATATTTCTGTGTTTATGCAGATGGCGTTGTAGATATTTCCAAGTTTATAGATATGGTGTTGTGGATATTTTCAAGTTTATACAGATAGCGGTGTAGATATTTCCATGTTTATACAGATAGCGGTGTAGATATTTCCATGTTTATACACATGTCTGTGTAGATATCTCCATGTTTACACAGATGGCGGTGTTGATATTCCCATGTTTATGCAGATGGCGCTGTAGATATTTCCATGTTTAGAGAGATGGCGGTGTTGTAATTTCTATGTTTATAGAGATACCGGTGTAGTTATTTTCATGTTAATAGAGATGGCGGTATAGATATTTGCATGTTTATAGAGATAGCAGTGTAGACATTTCCATGTTTATACAGATGGCCGTGTTGCTATTTCCATGTTTATAGAGATGGAGGTGTAGATATTTTCATGTTTATACTGATGACTGTGTAGATATTTCCATGTTTATACAGATGGCGGTGTAGATATTTCCATGTTTATACCGATAGCATTGTAGATATTTCTGTGTTGATAGAGATAACCGTGTAGATATTTCCATATTTATACAGATAGCGGTGTAGATATTTCCATGTTTACAGATGGCGGTTTAGGTATTTCCATGTTTATACTGATGGCGGTGTAGATATTTCCATGTTTATACAGAACCGGTGTTGGTATTTCCATGTTTATGCAGATAACGATGTAGATATTTCCATGTTTGTAGAGATAGCGGTGTAGATTTTTCCATGTTTATACAGATGGCAGAGTAGATATTTCCATATTTATACAGATAGCATTCTAGATATTTCCAAGTTTACACAAATAGAGATGTGTATATTTCCATGTTTACATAGATAGTGGTGAAGATATTTCCATCTTTGCACAGATTGCGCTGTAGATATTTCCATGTTTATTCAGAAAGCGGTGTAGATATTTCCATATTTACAGAGATAGCTCTGTAGATATTTCCATGTTTACACAGATAGCTTTGTAGATATTTGCATGTTTGTAGAGATAGCGGTATAGATATTTCCATGTTTATACAGATAGCGGTGTAGACATTTCCATGTTTATAGGGATAGCAGAGTAGATATTTCCATATTTATTCAGATAGCGGTGTTGATGTTTCCATTTTTATACAGATAGTGGTGTAGGTGTTTCCATGTTTATACAGATGGCGGTGTAGATATTTCGATGTTTGTCCAGAAAGCGGTGTAGATATTTCCATGCTTATACAGATAACGGTGTAGATTTTTCCATGTTCATGCAGATGGCGATGTAGATATTTCCATGTTTATAGAGATGGCGGTGTAGATATTCCTATGTTTATAGATATAGCGGTGTAGATATTTCCATGTGTATAGAGATGGCTGTGTATGTATTTCCATGTTTATGGAGACACCGATTTGGATATTTCCATGTTTATACAGATAGCGTTGTAGGTATTTCCATGTTTATAGAGATGGCGGTGTATATATTTCCATATTTATACATATAGCGGTGTAGATATTTCCAAGTTTATACAGATGGCGATGTAGGTATTTCCATGTTTATACAGATGGCGGTGTAGATATTTCCATGTTTATACAGATCCAGTGTAGATATTTCAATGTTTATACAGATAACGATGTAGATATTTCCATGCTTGTAGAGATAGTGGAGTAGATATTTCCATGTTTATACAGATGGCGGTGTAGATATTTCCATATTTATACAGATAGCGTTGTAGATATTTCCATGTTTACACAGATAGCGGTGTATATATTTCCATGTTTACGCAGATAGCGGTGTAGATATTTCCCTCTTTGCACAGATTGCGGTGTAGATATTTCCATGTTTATTCAGATAGCGGTGTAGATATTTCCATCTTTGCACAGACTGCGGTGTAGACATTTCCATGTTTATTCAGATAGCGGTGTAGATATTTCCATGTTTACATAGATTGCTCTGTACATATTTCCATGTTTACACAGATAGCTTTGTAGATATTTCCATGTTTATAGAGATAGCGGTTTAGATATTTCTGTGTTTATACAGATAGCGGTGTAGACATTTCCATGTTTATAGGGATAGCGGTGTAGATATTTCCATCTTTATACATATAGCGGTGTAGATATTTCCATGTTTATACTGATAGCGGGGTAGATATTTCCATGTTTATAAAGAAGGCTGTGTAGGTATTTCCACGTTTATACCATTCGAGGTGTAGATATTTCCATGTTTATACAGATAGTCGTGTAGATATTTTCATGTTCATACAGGTTGCGGTGTAGAAATTACAAAGTTTATACAGATCGCGGTGTAGATATTTCCATCTTTCTACAGATGGCAGTGTAGATATTTCCATGTTTATACAGATAGCGGTGTAGATATTTCTGTGTTTATTCAGATGGCTGTGTAGATAGTTCCAGGTTTATGGAGATGGCGGTGTAGGTATTTTCATGTTTATACAGATGGCGGTATAGATATTTCCATGTTTATACAGATGGCGGTGTAAATATTTCCATGTTTATTCAAATGGCGTTGTAGATATTTCCATGTTTATACAGATGGCGGTGTAGACATTTCCATGTTTATAAAGATAGCGGAGTAGATATTTACAATTTTATAGAGATGACAGTGTAGATTTTTTCCTGTTTACAGAGATAGTGGTGTAGATATTAGCATATTTGCAAAGATTGTGGTGAAGATATTTCGATCTTTACACAGATAGCGGTGTACAAATTTCCATGTTTACACAGATAGCTGTGTAGATATTTCCCTGTTTACACAGACAGCATTGTAGATATTTCCATGTTTATATAGATAGCGGTGTAGATATTTCCATGTTTTAAAAGATAGCGATGTAGATATTTCCTTGTTTATACAGACAGCGGTGTTGAAATTTCCATGTGTCTACAGAAAGCAGTGTAGATATTTCCATGTATATTCAGCTCGCAATGTAGATACTTTCATCTTTATACTGAAGACAGTGTAGATATTTCCATGTATATACAGCTCGCAATGTAGATACTTTCATCTTTATACTGAAGCCGGTGTAGACATTTCCATGTTTATACAGAGAGCGATGCAGATATTTGATGTTTATACAGATAGCGGTGGAGATATTTCCATGTTTATACAGATAGCGATGGAGATATTTCCATGTTTATACAGATAGTGGTGGAGGTATCTACATGTTTATAGAGATGATGGTGTAGATATTTCCAAGTTTACACAGATATCTGTGTACATATTTCCATGCTTACACAGATAACTGTGTAGATATTTCCATGTATACACAGATAGTGTTGTAGATATTTCAATGTTTATATAGATAGCGGTGTAGATATTTCCATGTTTATAAAGATAGCGGTGTAGATATTTCAATGTTTTTAGAGATAGCGGTGTAGATATTTCCATGTTTATACAGATGGCTGTGTAGATATTTCCATCTTTATACAGATAGCGGTGTAGATATTTCCATGTTTATACCGATAGAGTTGTAGATATTTCCATGTTTACAGAGATAGCGGTGTAGATATTTCCATCTTTGCAGAGATTGCGGTGTAGATATTTCCATGCATATTCAGATAGCGGTGTAGATATTTCCATGTTTACACAGATAGCTCTGTAGATATTTCTGACTTTGCAAAGATTGCGGTGTAGATATTTCCATGCATATTGAGATGGCGGTGTAGATATTTCCAGGTTTACACAGATAGCTCTGTAGATATTTCCATGTTTACACAGATAGCGTTGTAAATATTTCCATGTTTATAGAGATAGCGGTTTAGATATTTCCATGTTTATATAGAAAGCGGTGAAGACATTTCCATGTTTATAGAGATAGCGGTATAGATATTTCCATGTTTATACAGATAGCGGTGTAGATGTTTCCATGTTTACTGATAGCGGTGTAGATATTTCCATGTTTATACAGATAGCGGTGTAGATATTTCCATGTTTATACCCATGTCGGTGTAGATATCTCCATGTTTATACAGATGGCGGTGTAGATATTTCCATGTTTATGCTGATGGCGGTGTAGATATTTCAGTGTTTATAGAGATGGCGGTGTAAGTATTTCCATGTTTATAGAGATAGCGATTTAGATATTTCCATGCTTATACAGATAGCGGTGCAGATATTTTCATGTTTATGCAGATAGCGGTGTTGGTATTGCCATGTTTTTGCAGATAGCGGTGTAGATATTTCCTTGTTGATAGAGCTCGCGGTGTAGATATTTCCATCTTTACAGAGATGGCAGTGTAGATATTTCCATGTTTATACAGATAGCGGTGTAGATATTTCCATGTTTATACAGATGGCGGTATAGATAGTTCCATGTTTATGGAGATGACGGTGTAGATATTTTCAGGTTTATAGAAATGGCGGCATAGATATTTCAATGTTTCTAGAGATAGCGACGTAGACATTTCCATGTTTATACAGATGACCGTGTAGATATTTCCATGTTTATACAGATAGCAGGGTAGACATTTCCATGTTTATAGATATAGCGGTGTAGTTATTTCCATATTTATACAGATAGCGGTGTAGATATTTCCATGTTTATACAGGTGGAGGTGTAGATATTTCCATGTTTACACAAATCACGGTGTTGATATTTCCATCCTTGTACAGATGGCAGTGTAGATATTTCTATGTTTAAACAGATGGCAGTGTAGATATTTCCATTTTTACACCGATTGCTGTGTCGGCAGTTCCATGTGTATAGAGACAGTGGTGCAGATGTTTCCATGTTTATACTGATGGCTGTGTAGATATTTCCATGAGTATACAGATGGCAGTGTAGATATTTCCATGTTTATACAGATAGAGGTGTAGATATTTCCATCTTTGTAGAGATAGCAGTGTAGATATTTTCATGTTTATAGGGATGGCGGTGTAGACATTTCCATGTTTATAGAGATGGCGGTGTAGAAATTTCCATTTTTATAGAGATAGCGTTGTAGATATTTCCATGTGTATAGAGAGAGCGGTGTAGAAATTTCCATGTTTATACAGATGGCTCTGCAGATATTTCCATGTGTATACAGATGGCATTGTAGTTATTTCCATGTTTATGCAGATGGACGTGAAGATATTTCCATGTTTATACAGATGACTGTGTAGATATTTCCATGTTTTTACAGATGGCGGTGTAGATATTTCCATGTTTATACAGATAGCATTGTGGCTATTTCCATGTTTATACAGATAGCGGTGTAGATATTTCCATGTTTATAGAGATGGCTGTGTAGATATTTCCATGTTTATACAGATGGCTGTGTATATATTTCCATGTTTATACAGATGGCAGTGTAGATATTTCATTGTTTATACAGAGAGTTGTGTAGATATTTCTATGTTTACACAGATGACCGTGTATGTATTTCCATGTTTATACAGATGGCGGTGTAAATATTTCCATGTTTATAGAGATAGCGGTGTAGATATTTCCATGTTTATACAGATAGCAGAGTAGATATCTCTATGTTTACACAGACAGCTCTGTAGATATTTCCATGTTTATACAGATAGCGGTGTAGGTATTTCCATGTTTATAAAGACAGCGGTGTAGATATTTCCATGTTTATACAGAGAGAATTGCAGATATTTCCATGTTTATAAAGATAGCGGTGGAGATATTTCCATGTTTATAGAGATAGCGTTGGAGATATTTCCATGTTTATACAGATGGTGGTGTAGATATTTCCAAGTTTATACAGATAGCTGTGTAGATACTTCCATGTTTATACTGATAGAGGTGTAGATATTTCCATGCTTATACAGTTAGCGGTGAAGGAATTTCCATGTTTATAGAGATATCTGTATAGTTATTTCCATCTTTATAGACATGGCTTTGTAGATATTTCCATGCTTATACAGATGGCAGTGTAGATATTTCCATGTTTATAGAGATAGTGATGTAGATATTTCCATGTTTATACAGATGACTGTGTAGGTATTTACATGTTTATGCCGATGGCATTGTAGATATTTCCATGTTTATAGGGATAGCCATGTAGATATTTCCATGTTTATACAAATAGAGGTGTAGACATTTCCATGTTTATAGAGATAGCAGTGTAGCTATTTCCATATTTATACAGATTGCAGTTTAGATATTTCCATGTTTATACAGATGGAGGTGTAGATATTTCCAAATTTATACAGATGACTGTGTAGATATTTCCATGTTTTTACAGATGGCGGTGTAGATATTTCCATGTTTATACTGATAGCAGTGCAGACATTTCCATGTTTATAGAGATAGCGGTGTAGATATTTTCATATTTATACAGATAGCGTTGTAGATATTTCCATGTTTATACAGATAGCGGTGTAGATATTTCCATGTTTATACAGATAGCAGTGTAGTTATTTTCATGTTTATACAGATGGTGGTGAATATATTTCCATGTTAATACAGATGGCGGTGTAGATATTTCCATGTTTATACAGATGGCAGTGTAGATATTTCCATTTTTATAGAGATAGCTGTGAAGATATTTCCATGTTTATAGAGATAGCGGTGTAGATATTTCAATATTTATACAGATAGCCGTGTAGATATTTCCATGTTTATTCAGATGGCGGTGTAGTTACTTCCATGTTTATACAGATTGTGGTGTGGCTATTTCTATGTTTATACAGATCGCAGTGTAGATATTTCCATCTTTACGCAGATAGCGATGTAGATATTTCCATGTTTATTCAGATAGTGTTGTAGTTATTTCCATCTTTATAAAGAAAGCGGTGTTGATATTTCCATGTTTATAGAGATAGCGGTGGAGATATTTCCATGATTATACAGATAGCAGTGGGGATATTTCTATGTTTATAGAGATGACGGTGTAGCTATTTCCAAGTTTATACAGATACCGGTGTAGATATTAGATATTTCCATGTTTATACAGATAGCGGTGTAGATATTTCCCTGTATATACAGATAGCAGTGTAGTTTTTTCCAAGTTTATGGAGATAGCCTTGTAGATATTTCCATGTTTTTACAGATGGCGGTGTAGATATTTCCAGGTTTATACAGATGGCTGTGTAGATATTTCCATGTGTATACAGACGGCAGTGTTGATATTTCCATGTTTATACAGATGGAGGTATAGATATTCCATGTTTATACAGATCAATGTGATGATATTTCCATGTTTAGAGAGATAGCGGTGCAGATATTTCCATATTTGCAAAGTTTGCAGTGTAGATATTTCCATCTTTACACTGATAGCGGTGTACATATTTCCATGTTTACACAGGTATCTGTATAGTTATTTCCATGTTTACACAGATAGTGTTGTAGATATTTCCATGTTTATACAGATAGAGGTGTAGATATTTCCATGGTTATAAAGGTAGCGATGCAGATATTTCCATGTTTATACAGATAGCAGTGCAGATATTTCCATGTTTATACAAACAGTGATGTCGATATTTCCATGTTCATACAGATAGCGGTGTAGATATTTCCATGTTTATACAGATAGCGGTGTAGATATTTCCATGTTTATACAGATAGCAGTGTAGATATTTATATGTTTATACAGATAGCGGTGGAGATATTTCCATGTTTCTACAGATAGCGGTGGAGATATTTCCATGTTTATACAGATGGCGGTGTAGATATTTCCATGTGTATACAGATGGCCGTGTTGATAATTCCATGTTTATACTGATGGAGGTGTAGATTTTTCCATGTTTATACAGATGAAAGTGTAGATATTTCCATGTTTTTACAGAAGGCAGTGTAGATATTTCCATGTTTATACAGATACCGGTGTGGATATTTCCATGTTTATACAGACTGCGGTGTAGTTATTTCCATGTTTATACAGTTAGCGGTGTAGATATTTCCATGCTAAGACAGATAGCGGTGTAGGTATTTCCACGTGTATACAGATGGCAGTGTAGGTATTTTCATGTTTATACAGATGGCAGTGTAGGTATTTCCATGTTTATATAGATAGCATTGTAGATATTTCCATGTTTATAGAGGTAGCTGTGTAGATATTTCCATGGTTATACATATGGCATTGTAGATATTTCCATGTTTATACTGATATTGGCGTAGATATTTCCATCTTCATACAGATGGCGGTGTAGATATTTCCATGTTTATAGAGATAGCCGTGTAGGTATTTCCATGTTTATACAGATAGCGGTGTAGACATTTCAATGTTTATGGAGATAGGCATGTAGATATTTCCATGTTTATACAGATAGCGGTGTAGACATTTCCATGTTCATTGAGATAGCCCTATAGATATTTCCATATTAATACAGATAGCTGTGTAGATATTTCCATTTTTATACAGGTAGAGGTGCAGATATTTCCATGCTTATGCAGATGTCAGTGTAGATATTTCCATCTTTCTACAGATGGCAGTGTAGATATTTCTATGTTTATAGAGATGGCGGTGTATATATTTCCAAGTTTATACAGATGGCGATGTAGTTATTTCCATGTTTATGCTGATGGTGGTGAAGACATTTCCATGTATATAGAGATGGCATTGTAGATATTTCTATGTTTATAGAGATAGTGGTGTAGATAATTCCAAGTTTATATAGATGGCGGTGCAGTTATTTCCATGTTTATAGAGATTGTGCTGTAGATATTTACATGTTTATACAGTTAGCGGTGGAGATATTTCCATGTTCATACAGATAGTGGTGTTGGTATTTCCATGTTTATACAGATAGCGGTGTAGATACTTCCATGTTTATACAGCTCAAAGTGTAGATATTTGCATTTTTATACAGATGGCAATGTTGATATTTCCATGTTTATACAGATAGCGGTGTAGATATTTCCATGTTTACACAGATGACACTGTAGATACTTCCATGTTTATAGACATTGCGGTGTAGGTATTTCCATGTGTATAGAGATACAGGTGCAGACGTTTCCATGTTTATACTGATGGCTCTGTGGGTATTTCCACGTGTATAAAGATGGCAGTGTAGTTATTTTCATGTTTATAGCGATGGTTTTGTAGATATTTCCATGTCTATACAGATGACTCTGTAGATATTTCCATGTTTATACAGATGGCATTGTACATATTTCCATGTTTATAGAGATAGCGTTGTAGATATTTCCATGTTTATACAGATAGCAGTGCAGATGTTTCCATGTTTATAGAGATATCGTTGTAGATATTTCCATCTTTGCACAGATTGCGGTGTATATATTTCCATGTTAACACAAATAGCGGTGTAGATATTTCCATGTTTACACTTATAGCTGTGTAGAGATTTCCATTTTTACACAGATTGCGTTCTAGATATTTCCATGTTTATACAGAGAGCGGTGTATATATTTCCATGTATATACAGATAGTGGTGTAGTTGTTTCCATGTTTGTACAGATAGCGGTGGAGATATTTCCATGTTTATACAGATATCGGTGTAGATATTTCCATGTTTATGGAGATAGCGGTGTAGATATATCCATATTTATACAGATAGCGGAGTAGATATTTCCATGTTTATTCAGCTGTCGGTGTAGATATTTCCATGTTTATACAGATGGAGGTGTTGATATTTCCATGTTTATACTGATAGCGGTGTAGATATTTCCATGTTTATACAGATAGCGGTGTAGATATTTCCATGTTTATACAGATAGTGGTGTAGATATTTCCATGTTTACAGAGATAGTGGTGTAGATATTTCCATATTTGCACAGATTGCAGTGTAGATATTCCCATCTTTACACAGATAGTGGTGTGCATATTTACATGTTTACACAGATAGCTGTGTAGATATTACCATGTTTATTCAGATAGTGTTGTAGATATTTCCAAGTTTGTACAGATAGCGGTGGAGATATTTTCATGTTTAAAAGATAGCGATGGAGATATTTCCATGTTTATACCGATATCGATGGAGATATTTCCCTGTTTACACAGATAGCGGTGTAGATAATTCCATGTTTACAGAAAAAGCGGTGTAGATATTTCCATATTTGCACAGATTGCGGTGTAGATATTTCCATCTTTAAAAAGATAGCGGTGTACATATTTCCATGTTTCAACAGATAACTGTTTAGACACTTCCATGATTACACAGATATTGTTGTAGATATTTCCATGTTTATACACGTAGAGGTGTAGATATTTCCATGTTTATAAAGATAGTGGTGTAGACATTTCCATGTATATAGAGATACCGCTGGAGTTATTTCTATGTTTATACAGATAGCGATGTAGATATTTCCACGTTTGTACAGATAGCAGTGTAGATATTTCCTTGTTTTTACAGATAGCGGTGTAGATATTTCAAAGTTTATAAAGATAGCGGTGTAGATATTTCCATCTTTATACAGAGAGCAGTGTAGATATTTCCATGTTTATACAGATTGCGGTGTTGGTATTTCCATGTTTATAGAGATAGCGGTGTAGATATTTCCATGTTTATACAGATGGCTGTGTAGATATTTCCATGTGTATACAGATGGCAGTGTAGTTATTTCCATGTTTATACAGATGGAGGTGTAGATATTTCCATGTTTCCACAGATGACTGTGTTGACATTTTCATGTTTTTACAGATGAAGGTGTAGATATTTCCAAGTTTATACAGATAGCTGTGTGGCAATTTCCATCTTTATACAGATATCAGTGTAGATATTTCCATGTTTATAGAGATGGCTGGGAAGTTATTTCCATGTTTATACAGTTGGTAGTGTAGATAATTCCATGTTTTTACAGAAACAGGTGTAGATATTTCCATGTTTATACAGATGACTGTGTAGGTATTTCCATGTTTATAGCGATGGCTCTGTAGATATTTCCATGTTTATAGAGATAGCCATGTAGATATTTCCATGTTTATACGTACTGCGTCGCAGATATTTGCATGTTTATAGAGATAGCAGTGTAGATATTTCCATGTTTATACAGATAGCGGGGTAGATATTTCCAAGTTTATAGATATCATGGTGTAGATATGTCCATATTTATACAGATATCGGTGCAGATATTTCCATGTTGACACAGATAGCAGTGTAGGTATTTCCATGTTATCACAGATAGTGTTGTAGATATTTCCATGTTTATACAGATATCGGTGTAGATATTTCCTAGGTTATACAGATAGCGGTGTAGATATTTCCATTTTTACAGAGATAGTGGTGTAGATATTTCCATATTTGCACAGATTGCGGTGTAGATATTTCCATCTTTACACAGATAGCGGTATAGATATTTCCATGTTTACACAGATAGTGGTGTAGATATTTCGATGTTTACAAAGATAGTGTTGTAGATATTTCCATGTTTATAAAGATAGCGGTGTAGATATTTCCATGTTTATAAAGATAGCGATGTAGATATTTCCATGCTTATACAGATAGCGGTGGAGATATTTCCATGTTTACACAGATAGTGATGTAGATATTTCCATGTTTATACAGAAGACAGTGTAGATATTTCCATGCTTATATAGATAGCGGTGGAGATATTTCCATGCTTACATAGATAGCGGTGGAGATATTTCCATGTTTTTACAGATGGTGGTGTAGATATTTCCATGTTTATACAGATAGCGGTGTGGCTATTTCCATGTTTATACAGATAGCAGTGTAGACATTTCCATGTTTACAGAGATGGCTGTGTAGATATTTCCATGTATATACAGATGGCAGTGTCGATATTTCCATGTTTATACAGATAGTGATGTAGTTATTTTCATTTTAATACCGATGACTGTGTAGGTATTTCCATGTTTATACAGATGGTGGTATAGGTATTTCCATGTTACAGTGATAGCCATGTTGATATTTCCATGTTTATACACATAGCGGTGTCGACATTTCCATGTTCATAGATATAGCGGTGTAGATATTTCCATATTTACAGATAGCTGTGTAGGTATTTCCATGTTTATACAGGTAGAGGTGTAGATATTTCCATGTTTATGCAGATCTCGGTGTAGATATTTCCATCTTTCTACAGATGGCATTGAAGATATTTCTATGTTTATAGAGATGGCGGTGTAGATAATTCCATGTTTATATAGATGGCGGTGTAGATATTTCCATGTTTGTGCTGATGGCGGTGTAGATATTTCCATGTTTATAGAGATGGTGGTGTAGATAATTCTAAGTATATAGAGATAACGGTGTAGATAATTCCATGTTTATAGAGATGACGGTGTAGATATTTCCATGTTTACAGAGATAGTTGTGTAGATATTTCCATGTTTCTACAGATAGCGTTGTAGATATTTCCATGTTTATTCAGATATTGTTGTTGGTATTTCCATGTTTACACAGGTAGCCATGAACATATTTCCATGTTTATGCACCTCGCGGTGTAGATATTTCCATCTTTATACAGATGGCAGTGTAGATATTTCCATGTTTATAGAGATGGCGGTGTAGTTATTTCCATGTTTATAGAGATAACGTTGTAGATATTTCCATGTATATACAGATAGCGGTGTATATATTTCCATGTTTACACTGATAGCTGTGTAGATATTTCCATATTTGCACAGATTGCAGTGTAGTTATTTACATCTTAAGACAGATAGCAGGTTAGATATTTCCATGTTTATACAGAGAGCGGTGTTGTTATTTCCATGTGCATACAGATAACGGAGTAGATATTTCCATGTTTATACGGATGGCGGTGGAGATATTTCCATGTTTATGGAGATGGTGGTGTAGATATTTTCATGTTTATAGAGATGGCAGTGCAGATATTTCCATGTTTATAGAGATTGCGGTGTAGATATTCCCATGTTTATACAGATTGTGGTGTAGGTATTTCCATGTTTATACAGGTAGCGGTGTAGATATTTCCATGTTTATACAGATCACGATGTAGATATTTCCATCTTTCCACAGATGGCAGTGTAGATACTTCCATGTTTATACAGGTGGTGGAGTAGATATTTCCACGTTTATAGACATGATGGTGTAGATATTTCCATACTTATGCAGATGACTGTGTAGATATTTCCATGTTTATACCGATGGCGGTGTAGATATTTCCATGTTTATAGAGATAGTGGTGTAGATATTTCCATATTTATACAGATAGCAGTGTAGATATTTCCATGTTTATACAGATGGCGCTGTAGATATTTCCATGTTTATAGAGATGGTGGTGTAGATATTTCCATGTTTATAGAGATAGCGGTGTAGATATTTCCATGTATATACAGATAGCGGTGTAGATATTTCCATGTTTACACAAATAGCGGTGTAGATGTTTCCATCTTTGCACAGATTTCGGTGTAGATATTTCCATCTTAACACAGATAACAGTGTAGATATTTCCATGTTTATACAGATGGCGGTGTAGATAGTTCCATGTTTCTGGAGATGGCGGTGTAGATATTTTCATGTTTATAGAGATTGCGGAGTAGATATTTCCATGTTTATAGAAATCGTGGTGAAGGTATTTCCATGTTTATACAGAAAGCGGTGTAGAAATTTCCATATTTTACAGATGGTGTTGTAGATATTTCCATATTTATAGGGATAGCGGTGTAGATATTTCCATGTTTATGTAGATGACGGTGTAGGTATTTCCATGTTTATAGGGATAGCGGTGTAGATATTTCCATATTTATATAGATCGTGGTGAAGGTATTTCCATGTTTATACAGAAATCGGTGTAGATATTTCCAAGTTTATACAGATAGCGGTGTAGATATTTCCATGTTTATACAGATAGCGGTGTAGATATTTCCATGTTTATACAGATGGCGTTGTAGATATTTCCATATTTATACAGATGGCGGTGTTTATTCTTCCATGTTTATACAGATGGTGGTGTTGATATTTCCATGTTTATACAGATGGCGGTGTAGATATTTCCATGTTTATACAGATGGCGGTGTTTATTCTTCCATGTTTATACAGATGGCGGTGTAGATATTTCCATGTTTATACAGATGGCTGTGTAGTTATTTCCATGTGTATACAGATGGCAGTGTAGATATTTCCATGTTTATAGAGATGGTTGTGTAGATATTAACATGTTTATACAGATGGCTGTGTAAATATTTGCATGTTTATGCAGATGGCGGTGTAGATATTTCCATGTTTGCACAGATAGCTGTGTAGATATTCTGATGTTTGCACAGATAGTGGTGTAGGTATTTCCATGTTTATATAGATAGCGGTGTAGATATTTGCATGTTTACACAGATAGCGGTGTAGATTTTTCCATCTTTACACTGAGAGTGGTGTAGATTTTTCCATATTTACACAGATAGCGGTGTAGATATTTCCATGTTAACACACATAGCGGTGTAGATATTTCCATGTTTACGCAGATAGCGTTGTAGATAATTCCATGTTTTTACATATGGCGGTGTAGGTATTTCTTTGTTTATGCATATGTCGGTGAAGATATTTCCATGTTTATACAGATAGTGGTGTGCATATTTCCATGTTTATACAGATAGCAGTGGAGATATTTCCATGTTTATACCAATAGCGGTGTAGATATATCCATGTTTATAGACATAGCGGTGTTGATATTTCCATGTTTATACAGATAGCGATGTAGACATTTCCATGTTTATAGAGATGGCTGTGTAGATATTTCCATGTTTATACAGAGGGCTGTGTAGATATTTCCATGATTATGCAGATGGCAGTGTAGATATTTCCATGTTTACAGAGATCATTGTGTAGAGATTTCCATGTTAATACAGGTAGCAGTGTAGATATTTCCATGTATATACAGATAGCGGTGTAGTTAATTCCATGTTTATTGAGATAGCGGTGTAGATATTTCCATATTTATACAGATAGCGGTGTAGATATTTCCATGTTTATACAGATAGTTGTGTAGATATTTCCATGTTTATACAGATAGCGGTGTAGTTATTTCCATGTTTATTGAGATAGCGGTGTAGGTATCTCCATATTTATACAGATAGCGGTGTAGATATTTCCATGTTTATACAGATAGTGGTGTAGATATTTCTATGTTTATACATATAGCAGTGTAGATATTTCCATGTTTATAGAGATCACGGTGTAGGTAATTCCATGTTTATAGATATAGCGGTGTAGATATTTCCATGTTAATAGAGACACCGGTGTAGCTATTTCCATGTTTATAGAGATAGCGGTGTAGATATTTCCATGTTTATACAGATGGCTGTGTAGATATTTCCATGTGTATACACATGGCAGTGTAGATATTTCCATGTTTATACAGATGGTGGTGTAGATATTTCCATGTTTATACAGATGACTGTGTAGACCTTTCCATGTTTTACAGATAGCGATGTAGATATTTCCATGTTAATACAGATAGCGGTGTGGATCTTTCCATGTTTACACAGGTCGTGGTGTAAATATTTCCATGTTTATACAGAAAGCGTTGTAGATATTTCCATGTTTATACAGATGGCGGTGAAGATATTTCCAAGTTTATACAGACGGCGGTGTTGATACTTCCATGTTTATACAGAGAGCGGTGTTGATATTTCCATGTTTATACAGATGACTGTGTAGATATTTCCAAATTTTACAGATGGCGTTGTAGATATTTCCATGTTTATTGGGAAAGCAGTGTAGATATTTCCATGTTTATGTAGATGACGGTGTAGGTATTTCCATGTTTATAGAGATAGAGGTGTAGATATTTCCATATTTACGTAGACGGTGGTGTAGGTATTTCCATGTTTATACAGAAATCGGTGTAGATATTTCCAAGTTTATACAGATAGCGGTGTAGATATTTCCATGTTTATACAGATCGTTGTGTATATATTTCCATGTTTATACAGATAGCGATTTAGATATTTCCATGTTTATACAGATGGTGTTGTAGATATTTCCATATTTATACAGATGGCGGTGTTGATTCTTCCATGTTTATACAGATGGCGGTGTTGATATTTCCATGTTTATAGAGATGGCGGTGTAGATATTTCCATGTGTATACAGATGGCGGTATAGATATTTCCATGTTTATACAGATGGCAGTGGAGATATTTCCATGTTTATAGAGATGGTTGTGTAGATATTTCCATGTTTTTACAGATGGCTGTGTAAATATTTGCATGTTTATGCAGATGGCGGTGTAGATATTTCCATGTTTATAAAGATAGTGGTGTAGATATTTCCATGTTTATAGAGATAACGGTGTAGATATTTCCATACTTATACAGATAGCGGTGTAAATATTTCCATGTTTATACAGATGGCGGTGTAGGTATTTCCATGTTTATGCAGATGGCGGTGTATATATTTCCATGTTTATACAGATAGTGGTGTACATATTTTCATGTTTATACAGATAGCATTGTAGATATTTCTATGTTTACAGAGACAGCAGTGTAGATATTTCAATGTTTATACAGATAGTTGTGTAGATATTTCCAAGTTTATACAGATAGTGGTGCAGATATTTCCATCTTTATACAGATGTCGGTATAGATATTTTCAGGTTTATATAGATAGCGGTGTAGATATTTCCATGTTTAAACAGATAGCAGTGTGGATATTTCCATATTTATACAGATAGCGGTGTTGGTATTTCCATGTTCATACAGATAGCGGTGTAGATATTTCAGGTTTATAAAGATAGCGGTGTAGATATTTCCGTGTTTATGCAGATGGCGGTGTTGATAGTTCCTTGTTTATGGAGATGGCGGTGTAGATATTTTCATGTTTATAGAAATGACGGTGAAGATATTTCCATGTTTATAGAGATGGAGGTGTATATATTTCCATGTCTATAGAGATGGCGGTGAAGATATTTCCATGTTTATAGAGATGGCGGTGTATATATTTCCATGTTCGCACAGATAGCGGTGTAGATATTATGATGTTTGCACAGATAGTGGTGTAGGTATTTCCATGTTTATATAGATAGCGGTGTAGTTATTTCCATGTTTACACAGATAGCGGTGTAGATTTTTCCATCTTTACACTGAGAGTGGTGTAGATTTTTCCATATTTACAGAGATAGCGGTGTAGATATTTCCATGTTTACACACATAGCGGTGTAGATATTTCCATGTTTACAAAGATAGCGTTGTAGATAATTCCATATTTATACATATGGCGGTGTAGGTATTTCCATGTTTATGCATATGGCGGTGAATATATTTCCATGTTTATACAGATAGTGGTGTGCATATTTCCATGTTTATACAGATTGTAATGGAGATATTTCCATGTTTATACCAATTGCGGTGTAGATATATCCAAGTTTATAGACAAATCGGTGTAGATATTTCCATGTTTATACAGATAGCGATGTAGACATTTCCATGTTTATAGAGATGGCTGTGTAGATATTTCCATGTTAATACAGAGGGCTGTGTAGATATTTCCATGATTATGCAGATGGCAGTGTTGATATTTCCATGTTTACAGAGATGATTGTGTAGAGACTTCCATGTTAATACAGGTAGCAGTGTAGTTATTTCCATGTAAATAGAGATACCGGTGTAGATATTTCCATGTTAACAGAGATAGCGATGTAGATATTTCCATATTTATACAGATGGCGGTGTAGATATTACCTTGTTTTTGTAGATGGCGGTGTTGATATCTCCATGTTTATAAATATGGCGGTGAATGTATTTCCATGTTTATAGAGATAGTGGTATAGATATTTCCATGTTTACAGAGATAGAGGAGCAGATATTTCCATGTTTATTGTGATGGCGGTGTAGATGTTTCCATGTTTATACAGCTCGCGGTGTAGATATTTACATCTTTATACAGATGGCAGTGTAGATATTTCAATGATTATAGAGACGGCGTTGTAGATACTTCCACGTTGATGGAGATGGCAGTGTAGATATTTTCATGTTTATAGAGATGGCGGTGTAGATATTTCCATGTTTATAGAAATAGTGATGTAAATATTTCCATGTTTATAGAGATAGCGGTTTAGGTATTTCCATGTTTATAGAGATAGCGGTGTAGTTATTTCCATGTTTATACAGACAGCGGTGTAGATATTTCCATGTGTATACAAATGGCAGTGTAGATATTTCCATGTTTATAAAGATGGTGATGTAGATATTTCCATGTTAATACAGATGACTGTGTAGATATTTCGATGTTTTTACAGATGGCGGTGTAGATATTTCCATGTTTATAGAGATAGCGGTGTAGATATTTCCCTGTTTATATAGATGGTGGTGTTGGTATTTCCATGCTTATACACATAGCCGTCTAGTTATTTCCATGTTTATACAGCTCGCGGTGTACATATTTACATCTTTTACAGATTACAGTGTAGATATTTCCATGTTTATAGAGATACCGGTTTAGTTATTCTCATGTTTATACAGAGAGAGGTGTAGACATTTCCATGTTTATAGAGAATGGGGTGTAGATATTTCCATATTTAAAGACAGAGCGGTGTAGATATTTCCATATTTATACATATAGCGGTGTAGATATTTCCATGTTCATACAGATAGTCTTGTAGATATTTCCATGTTTATGAAGATAATGGTGCAGATATTTCCATGTTTATACAGAGGGCTGTGTAGATATTTCCATGATTATGCAGATGGCAGTGTAGATATTTCCATGTTTACAGAGATCATTGTGTAGAGATTTCCATGTTAATACAGGTAGCAGTGTAGATATTTCCATGTATATACAGATAGCGGTGTAGTTAATTCCATGTTTATTGAGATAGCGGTGTAAATATTTCCATATTTATACAGATAGCGGTGTAGATATTTCCATGTTTATACAGATAGTTGTGTAGATATTTCCATGTTTATACAGATAGCGGTGTAGTTATTTCCATGTTTATTGAGATAGCGGTGTAGGTATCTCCATATTTATACAGATAGCGGTGTAGATATTTCCATGTTTATACAGATAGTGGTGTAGATATTTCTATGTTTATACATATAGCAGTGTAGATATTTCCATGTTTATAGAGATCACGGTGTAGGTAATTCCGTGTTTATAGAGATAGCGGTGTAGATATTTCCATGTTAATAGAGACACCGGTGTAGCTATTTCCATGTTTATAGAGATAGCGGTGTAGATATTTCCATGTTTATACAGATGGCTGTGTAGATATTTCCATGTGTATACAGATGGCAGTGTATATATTTCCATGTTTATACAGATGGTGGTGTAGATATTTCCATGTTTATACAGATGACTGTGTAGACCTTTCCATGTTTTACAGATAGCGATGTAGATATTTCCATGTTAATACAGATAGCGGTGTGGATCTTTCCATGTTTACACAGATCGTGGTGTAAATATTTCCATGTTTATACAGAAAGCGTTGTAGATATTTCCATGTTTATACAGATGGCGGTGAAGATATTTCCAAGTTTATACAGACGGCGGTGTTGATACTTCCATGTTTATACAGAGAGCGGTGTTGATATTTCCATGTTTATACAGATGACTGTGTAGATATTTCCAAATTTTACAGATGGCGTTGTAGATATTTCCATGTTTATTGGGAAAGCAGTGTAGATATTTCCATGTTTATGTAGATGACGGTGTAGGTATTTCCATGTTTATAGAGATAGCGGTGTAGATATTTCCATATTTACATAGACGGTGGTGTAGGTATTTCCATGTTTATACAGAAATCGGTGTAGATATTTCCAAGTTTATACAGATAGCGGTGTAGATATTTCCATGTTTATACAGATCGTTGTGTATATATTTCCATGTTTATACAGATAGCGATGTAGATATTTCCATGTTTATACAGATGGTGTTGTAGATATTTCCATATTTATACAGATGGCGGTGTTGATTCTTCCATGTTTATACAGATGGCGGTGTTGATATTTCCATGTTTATAGAGATGGCGGTGTAGATATTTCCATGTGTATACAGATGGCGGTATAGATATTTCCATGTTTATACAGATGGCAGTGGAGATATTTCCATGTTTATAGAGATGGTTGTGTAGATATTTCCATGTTTGTACAGATGGCTGTGTAAATATTTGCATGTTTATGCAGATGGCGGTGTAGATATTTCCATGTTTATAAAGATAGTGGTGTAGATATTTCCATGTTTATAGAGATAACGGTGTAGATATTTCCATACTTATACAGATAGCGGTGTAAATATTTCCATGTTTATACAGATGGCGGTGTAGGTATTTCCATGTTTATGCAGATGGCGGTGTATATATTTCCATGTTTATACAGATAGTGGTGTACATATTTTCATGTTTATACAGATAGCATTGTAGATATTTCTATGTTTACAGAGACAGCAGTGTAGATATTTCAATGTTTATACAGATAGTTGTGTAGATATTTCCAAGTTTATACAGATAGTGGTGCAGATATTTCCATCTTTATACAGATGTCGGTGTAGATATTTTCAGGTTTATATAGATAGCGGTGTAGATATTTCCATGTTTAAACAGATAGCAGTGTGGATATTTCCATATTTATACAGATAGCGGTGTTGGTATTTCCATGTTCATACAGATAGCGGTGTAGATATTTCAGGTTTATAAAGATAGCGGTGTAGATATTTCCGTGTTTATGCAGATGGCGGTGTTGATAGTTCCTTGTTTATGGAGATGGCGGTGTAGATATTTTCATGTTTATAGAGATGACGGTGAAGATATTTCCATGTTTATAGAGATGGAGGTGTATATATTTCCATGTTTATAGAGATGGCGGTGAAGATATTTCCATGTTTATAGAGATGGCGGTGTATATATTTCCATGTTCGCACAGATAGCGGTGTAGATATTATGATGTTTGCACAGATAGTGGTGTAGGTATTTCCATGTTTATATAGATAGCGGTGTAGATATTTCCATGTTTACACAGATAGCGGTGTAGATTTTTCCATCTTTACACTGAGAGTGGTGTAGATTTTTCCATATTTACAGAGATAGCGGTGTAGATATTTCCATGTTTACACACATAGCGGTGTAGATATTTCCATGTTTACAAAGATAGCGTTGTAGATAATTCCATATTTATACATATGGCGGTGTAGGTATTTCCATGTTTATGCATATGGCGGTGAATATATTTCCATGTTTATACAGATAGTGGTGTGCATATTTCCATGTTTATACAGATTGTAATGGAGATATTTCCATGTTTATACCAATTGCGGTGTAGATATATCCAAGTTTATAGACATAGCGGTGTAGATGTTTCCATGTTTATACAGATAGCGATGTAGACATTTCCATGTTTATAGAGATGGCTGTGTAGATATTTCCATGTTAATACAGAGGGCTGTGTAGATATTTCCATGATTATGCAGATGGCAGTGTTGATATTTCCATGTTTACAGAGATGATTGTGTAAAGACTTCCATGTTAATACAGGTAGCAGTGTAGTTATTTCCATGTAAATAGAGATACCGGTGTAGATATTTCCATGTTAACAGAGATAGCGATGTAGATATTTCCATATTTATACAGATGGCGGTGTAGATATTACCTTGTTTTTGTAGATGTCGGTGTTGATATCTCCATGTTTATAGATATGGCGGTGAATGTATTTCCATGTTTATAGAGATAGTGGTATAGATATTTCCATGTTTATAGAGATAGAGGAGTAGATATTTCCATGTTTATTGTGATAGCGGTGTAGATGTTTCCATGTTTATACAGCTCGCGGTGTAGATATTTACATCTTTATACAGATGGCAGTGTAGATATTTCAATGATTATAGAGACGGCGTTGTAGATACTTCCACGTTGATGGAGATGGCAGTGTAGATATTTTCATGTTTATAGAGATGGCGGTGTAGATATTTCCATGTTTATAGAAATAGTGATGTAAATATTTCCATGTTTATAGAGATAGCGGTTTAGGTATTTCCATGTTTATAGAGATAGCGGTGTAGTTATTTCCATGTTTATACAGACAGCGGTGTAGATATTTCCATGTGTATACAAATGGCAGTGTAGATATTTCCATGTTTATAAAGATGGTGATGTAGATATTTCCATGTTAATACAGATGACTGTGTAGATATTTCGATGTTTTTACAGATGGCGGTGTAGATATTTCCATGTTTATAGAGATAGCGGTGTAGATATTTCCCTGTTTATATAGATGGTGGTGTTGGTATTTCCATGCTTATACACATAGCCGTCTAGTTATTTCCATGTTTATACAGCTCGCGGTGTACATATTTACATCTTTTACAGATTACAGTGTAGATATTTCCATGTTTATAGAGATACCGGTTTAGTTATTCTCATGTTTATACAGAGAGAGGTGTAGACATTTCCATGTTTATAGAGAATGGGGTGTAGATATTTCCATATTTAAAGACAGAGCGGTGTAGATATTTCCATATTTATACATATAGCGGTGTAGATATTTCCATGTTCATACAGATAGTCTTGTAGATATTTCCATGTTTATGAAGATAATGGTGCAGATATTTCCATGTTTATAGAGATAGCGGTGTAGATATTTCCATGATTATACATGCAGCGGTGTACAAATATCCAGGTTTATACAGATCGCGGTGTAGATATTTCCATCTTTGTACAGATGGCAGTGTAGATATTTCCATGTTTATACAGATAGCGGTGTAGATATTTCCATGTTTATACAGCTCGCAGTGTAGATATTTGCATCTTTATACAGATGGCAGTGTAGATAGTTCCATGTTTATAGAGATAGCGGTGTAGATATGTCCATGTTTATACAGAAGGCTGTGTAGACATTTCCGTGTGTATACAGATGGCAGTGCAGATATTTCCATGTTTAAAGAGATGGTGGTGTAGTTATTTCGATGTTTATACGGATGACTGTGTAGATATTTCCAATTTTATACAGATCGCGGTGTAGATATTTCCATCTTTCTACAGATGGCAGTGTAGATATTTCCATGTTTATACAGACGGCGGTGTAGATATTTCCATTTTTATATAGATGGCGGTGAAGATACTTCCTTGTTTATGTAGATGGCGGGGTAGATATTTCCATGTTTATAGAGATGGCGGTGTACATATTTGTATGTTTAGACAGACAGCGGTGTAGTTATTTCCATGTTTATACAGATAGCGGTTTAGATATTTCCATGTTTATACAGATAGCGGTGTAGATATTTCCATGTTTAAACCGATAGCGGTGTAGAAATTTCCATGTTTATAAAGCTCACAGTGTAGATATACACATCTTTGTATAGATGGCAGTGTAGATATTTCCATGTTTATAAAGATGGCAGTGTAGATATTTCCATTTTTACAGATGGCGGTGTAGATAGTTCCATGATTATGGAGATGGCGGTGTAGATTATTTAATGATTATGGAGATGGCAGTGTAGATATTTCCATGTTTATAGAGATAGAGGTGTAGATATTTCCATGTTTATAGAGATAGCGGTGTAGATATTTCCATGTTTAAGATATAGCGGTGTGGGTATTTCCATGTTTATAGAGATAGCGGTGTAGATATTTCCATGTTTATACAGATGACTGTGTAGATATTTCCATGTGTATACAGATGGCAGTGTAGATATTTCCATGTTTATTCAGATGGTGGTGTAGATAATTCCATGTTTATTCAGATGACTGTGTAGATATTTCCATGTCTTTACTGATGGCGGTGTAGATATTTCCTTGTTTATGTAGATGGCGGTGTAGGTATTTCCATGTTTATAGAGATGGCAGTGTATATATTTAAATGTTTATAGAGATAGCGGTGTAGTTATTTCCATGTTTAAAGAGATAGCGGTTTAGATATTTCCATGTATATATAGATAGAGGTGTAGATATTTCCATGTTTTTACAGATACCGGTGTTGTTATTTCCATGTTTATACAGATAGTGGTGTAGATATTTCCGTTTTTATACAGCTCGCGGTGTAGATATTTCCATCTTTCTACAGATGGCAGTGTAGATATTTCCATGTTTATACAGATAGTGGTGTAGATATTTCCATGTTTATAGAGATGGCGGTGTATATAGTTCCTTGTCTATGCAGATAGTGGTGTAGATATTTCCATGTATATACAGATAGCGGTATAGATATTTCCATATTTACAGATATAGCGGTGTAGAAATTTCCGTGTTTGCACAGATTCCAGTGAAGATATTTCCACCTTTACACAGATAGCAGTATACATATATCCATGTTTACACAGATAGCTCTGTAGATATTTCCATGTTTACACAGATAGCGTTGTACAAATTTCCATGTTTATACAGATAGCAGTGAAGAAATTTCCATGTTTATAAAGATAGCGGTGTAGATATTTCCTTGTTTATACAGATAGTTGTGTAGACCTTTCCATCTTTATAGAGATAGCGGTTGAGATATTTCCATGTTTATACAGATAGCGGTGGAGGTATTTCCATGTTTATACAGACGGCGGTGTAGATATTTCCATGTTTATTCAGATAGCGGTGTAGATATTTCCAAGTTTATTCAGATAGCGGTGTACATATTTCCATGTTTATGCAGACAGCTGTGTAGATATTTCCATGTTTATGTAGACCGTGCTGTAGATGTTGCCATGTTTATACAGAGAGCGGTGTAGTTATTTCCATGTTTATATAGATCATGGTTTAGATATTTCCAGGTTTATACAGATAGCGTTTTGGATATTTCCATGTTTACACCAGCGGCGGTGTAGATAGTTCCATGTTTATGGAGATGTCGGTGTAGATATTTTCATATGTATAGAGATTGCGGCGTAGATATTTCCATGTTTATAGAGATAGCGGTGTAGGTATTTCCATGTGTATGGAGATAGCGGTATAGATGTTTGCATGTTTATACTGATGTCTGTGTAGATATTACCATGTGTATACAGATGACAATGTAGGTACTTCCATGTTTATAGAGAAGTTGGTGTAGATATTTCCATGGTTATACAGATGACTGTGTAGATATTTCCATGTTTATACAGATGGCGGTGTAGATATTTTCATGTTTGTAGAGATAGCAGTGCAGATATTACCATGGTTACAAAGATAGCGGTGTAGATATTTCCATGTTTATACAGACAGCGGTGTAGATATTTCCATGTTTACACAGATAGCGTTGTAGATATTTTCAAGTTTACAGAGATAACAGTTTAGATATTTCCATGAATACACAGATAGCGTTGTAGATATTTCCATGTTTATAGAGATAGCGGTTTAGAAATTTCCATGTTTATACAGATAGCGTAGACATTTCCATGTTTACAGAGATAGCGGTGTAGATATTTCGATATTTAAAGAGATAGCAGTGTAGTTATTTCCATGTTTATACAGATAGCGTTGTAGATATTTCCATGTTCATACAGACAGTGGTGTAGATATTTCCATGTTTATGAAGATCGTGGTGTAGATATTTCAATGTTTATTCAGGTACTGATGTAGAAATTTCCATGTTTATACAGCTCGCTGTGTAGATATTTCCATTTTTCTGCAATTTGTAGTGTAGATATTTCCATGTTTATACAGATAGCGGTGTAGATATTTCCATGTTTATACAGCTCACGTTGTAGATATTTCCAACTTTATTCAGATGGCAGTTTAGATATTTCCATGTTTTTACAGATAGCGCTGTAGATATTTCCATGTTTATAGAGATAGCGGTGTAGATATTTCCATGTTTATACTCTTAGCGGTGTAGATATTTCCATGTTTATAGAGATAGCGGTGTAGGTATTTCCGTATTTATACATAGAGTGGTGTAGATATTTCCATGTTTATACAGATAGCGGTGTAGATATTTCCATGTGTATACAGATAGCGGTGTATGTATTTGTTTATACAGAACATGGTGTAGATATTTCCATGTTTATACAGATAGCATTTTAGATTTTCCCATGATTATACAGATAGCGGTGTAGATATTTCCATGTTTACACAGATCGCGGTGTAGATATTTCCATGTATAAACAGATGGCTTTGTAGATGTTTCCATATTTTTACATACTGCAGTGTAGATATTTCCATGTTTATAGAGATACCGGTGTACATATTTCCATGTTTATACAGATAGCGGTGTAGATATTTCCATGTTTATAGAGACAGCGGTGTAGATATTTCCATGTTTATGGAGATAGCGCTGTAGATATGTCCATTTTAATAGGGATAGCGGTGTAGGTATTTCCATGTTTATAGAGATAGCTGTGTAGATATTTCCATGTTTATACAGATTAGTGTGTAGATATTTCCATGTTTATATAGATAGCGGTGTAGATATTTCCATGTTAATACAGACAGTGGTGTAGATATTTCCATGTTTAAACACATAGCGTTGTTCATATTTCCATGTTTATAGAGATAGCAGTTTAGATATTTCCTTGTTTACACAGATAGCTTTGTAGATATTTCCATGTTTATAGAGATAGCAGTTTAGATATTTCCATACTTATACAGATAGCGGTGTAGGCATTCCCATGTTTATAGAGAGAGCGGTGTAGATATTTCCATATTAAAAGAGATAACGGTGTAGATATTTCCAGGTTTATACAGATTGTGGTGTACATATTTCCATGTTCCTAGAGATAGTGGTGTAGACATTTCCATGTTTATGAAAATCATGGTGTAGATATTTCCATGTTTGTAGAGATAGCGGTGTAGGTATTTACATGTTTATACAGGTAGCGGTGTAGAAATTTCCATGTTTATACAGATCACGGTGTAGATATTTCCATCTTTCTACAGATGGCAGTGTTGATATTTCCATGTTTATACAGATAGCGGTGTAGATATTTCAATGTTTATACAGCTCGCAGTGTAGATATTTCCATCTTTATACTGATGGCAGTGTAGATATTTCCATGTTTATACAGATAGTGGTGTAGATATTTCCATGTTTATACAGATGGCGGTGTATATACTTCCATGTTTATGGAGATGTCGGTGTAGTTATTTTCATGTTTGTAGAGATGGAGGTGTAGATATTTCCATGTTTGTAGAGATAGCGGTGTAGATATTTCCATGTTTATACAGATGGCTGTGTAGATATTTCCATCTGTATACAGATGGCAGTGCAGATATTTCCATTTTTATCGAGATGGTGGTGTAGATATTTCCTTGTATATACAGATGACTGTGTAGATAATTCCATGTTCATACAGATCGCGGTGGAGATATTTACATTTTTCTACAGATGGGAGTGCAGATATTTCCATGTTTATACAGATGGCTGTGTGGATATTTCCATGTGTATATAGATGGCGGTGTAGATATTTCCTTGTTTATGTAGACGGCGGTGTAGATATTTCCATGTTTATAGAGATGGTGGTGTAGATATTTCCATGTTTATACAGATAGCGTTGTAGATATTTCCATGTTCATGCAAATAGCGGTGTAGATATTTCCATGTTTATACAGATAGCGGAGTAGATGTTTCCATGTTTATACAGCCTGCCGTGTATATATATACATCTTTATATAGATGGCAGTGTAAATATTTTAGTGTTTATACAGATGGCGGTGTAGATATTTCCATTTTTATACAGATGGCGGTGTAGATCGTTTCATGATTATGTAGATGCTAGTGTAGATATTTTCATGTTTATACAGATGGCGGTGTAGATATTTCCATGTTTATAGAGATAAAGTTGTAGATATTTCCAAATTTGTAGAGATAGCCGTGCAGGTATTTCCATGTTTTTAGAGATAGCGGTGTAGATATTTCCATGTTCATACAGATGGCTGTGTAGATATTTCCATGTGTATACAGATGGCAGTGTAGATATTTCCATCTTTATACAGATGGTGGTGTAGATAATTCCATGTTTATTCAGATGATTATGTAGATATTTCCATCTTTTTACAGATGGCGGTGTAAATATTTCCATGTTTAGAGATAGCGGTGTAGATATTTCCATGTTTATATAGATGGCGTTGTTGAAATTTCCTTGTTTATGTAGATGGCGGTGTAGGTATTTCCATGTTGACAGAGATGGCGGTGAATATATTTCCACGTTTATAGAGATAGCGCTGTAGCTATTTCCATGTTTATAGAGATAGTGATGTCAGTATTTCCATGTTTATAGAGATAGCGGTGTTGATATTTCCATGTTTATACTGCTCGTGGTTTAGATATTTGCATCTTTTTAGGGATGGCAGTGTAGATATTTCAATGTTTATACAGACAGCGGTGTAGCTATTTCCATGTTTATACAGATAGCGGTGTAGATATTTCCATGTTTTTACAGATATTGGTGTAGATATTTCCATGTTTATACAGCGCGCGGTTTAGATATTTGCATGTTTTTAGAGATGGCAGTGTAGATATTTCAATGTTTATACAGACAGCGGTGTAGATATTTCCAGGTTTATATAGATAGCATGGTAGATATTTCCATGTATATACAGATGGCGGTGTAGATATTTCCATGTTTATGCAGTTAGCGGTGAAGCTATTTCCATGTTTATACAGATAGTGATGTAGTTATTTCCATGTTTACAGAAATATCGGTGTTGATATTTCCATGTTTGCACAGATTGCAATGTAGATATTTCCACATTTACACAGATAGCAGTATAGATATTTCCATGTTTACACAGAGAACTGTGTAGACATTTCTATGTTTACACAGATAGCGTTGTAGACGTTTCCATGTTTATACAGATAGGGGTGTAGATATTTCCATGTTTATAAAGAAAGCGTTGTAGATATTTCCTTGTTTATACAGATAGCAGTGTGGATTTTTCCATGTTTATAGAGATAGCGTTGGAGATATTTCCATGTTTATACAGATAGCGGTGGAGATATTTCCATGTTTATACAGACGGCGGTATAGATATTTCCATGTTTATACAGATAGCGGTGTAGATATTTCCAAGTTAATGCAGATAGCGGTGTACATATTTCAATGTTTTTGCAGACAGCTGTGTAGATATTTACATGTTTATAAAGATTTTGGTGTAGATATTTCCATGTTTATACAGATAGCAGTGTAGATATTTCCATGTTTACACAAACGGCCGTTGAGATAGTTCCATGTTTATGGAGACGGCGGTGTAGATATTTTCATGTTTACAGAGCTGGCGGTGTAAATATTTCCATGTTTATAGAGATTGCGGCGTAGATATTTCCATGTTTATGGAGATAGCGGTGTAGCTATTTCCATGTGTATGGAGATAGAGGTGTAGATGTTTCCATGTTTATACTGATGGCTGTGTACATATTTCCATGTGTATAGAGATGGCAGTGTAGATATTTCCATGTTTATGGAGATGGTGGTGTAGATATTTCCATGTTTATACAGATGACTGTGTAGATATTTCCATGATTATACAGATTGCAGTGTAGATATTTTCATGTTTATAGAGATAGCGGTGTAGATATTACCATGTTTGTACAGATAGCGGTGTAGATATTTCCATGTTTATACAGATAACATTGTAGATATTTCCATGTTTACACAGATAGCATTGTAGATATTACTAAGTTTATAGAGATAGCAGTTTAGATATTTCCATGATGACACAGATAGCTTGGTAGATATTTCCATGTTTATAGAGATAGCGGTTTAGATATTTCCATGTTTATACAGATAGCGGTGTAGACATTTCCATGATTATGGAGATGGTGGTATAGATATTTCTATATTGAAAGAGATAGCGGTGTAGTTATTTCCATGTTGATACATATAGCGTTGTAGATATTTCCATGTTTATACAGATAATGGTGTAGATATTTCCATGTTTATGAAGATCGTGGTGTAGATATTTCCATATTTATAGAGATAGCGGTGTAGATATTTCCATGTTTATTCAGGTAGTGGTGTAGAAATTTCCAAGTTTATACAGATCGCGGTGTAGATATTTCCTTCTTTCTACAGACGGCAGTGTAGATATTTCCATGTTTATACAGATAGCGGTGTTGATATTTCCATTTTTATACAACTCGCAATGTATATATTTCCATCTTTATACAGATGGCAGTGTAGATATATCCTTGCTTATACATATAGCGGTGTAGATATTTCTATGTTTATACAGATGGCAGTGTAGACAGTTCCATGTATATGGAGATGGTGGTGTATATATTTTCATGTTTTTAGAGATAGCGGTGGAGATTTTTTCATGCCTTTACACATAGCGGTTTTGGTATTTCCTTGTTTATACAGATAGCGGTGTAGATATTTCCATGTTTACAAAAAAGGCTTTGTAGATAGTTCCACGTTTATGGAGACGGCGGTGTAGATATTTTCATGTTTATAGAGATGGCGGTGTAGATATTTCCATGTTTATAGAGATAGCAGTTTAGTTATTTCCATGTGTATGGATACAGCGGCGTAGATGTTTCCATGTATATATTGATGGCTGTGTAGATATTTCCATGTGTATAGAGATGGCAGTGTAGATACTTCCATGTTTATAGAGATGGTGGTGTAGATATTTCCATGTTTATACAGATGACTGTGTAGTTAGTTATTTCCATGTTTATACAGATGGCGGTGTAGATATTTTCATGATTATAGAGATATTGGTGTAGATATTTCCATGTTTATACTGATAGCGTTGTAGATATTTCCATGTTTATACAGATAGCGGTGTAGATATTTCCATGTTTACACAGATAGCATTGTAGATATTTCCATGTTTATAGAGATAGCAGTATAGGTATTTCCATGTTTACACAGATAGCATTGTACATATTTCCATGTTTATAGAGATAGCGTTGTAGATATTTCCATGTTTATACAGATAGTGGTGTAGACATTTCCATGTTTTTAGAGATAGCGGTGTTGATATCTTCATAGTTAAAGAGATAGCGGTGTATTTATTTCCATGCTTATACAGATAGTGGTGTAGATATTTCCATGTTTATACAGATAGCGGTGTAGATATTTCCATGTTTATACAGATAGCGGTGTAGATATTTCCATGTTTATAGAGATAGCGGTGTGCATATTTCTATATTTATACATATAGTGGTGTAGATATTTCCATGCTTATACAGATAGCGGTGTACATATTTCCATGTTTATAAAGATAGCGGTGTAGATATTTGTTTCTACAGAACATGGTGTAGATATTTCCATATTTATATAGATAGCGTTTTAGATATTTCCATGTTTATACAGATAGCGCTGTAGATATTTCCATGTTTACACAGATCGCGGTGTAGATATTTCCATATTTATAGAGATAACGGTGTACATATTTCCATGTTTATACACATAGTGGTGTAGATATGTCCATGTTTATTCAGCTCACGATGTAGATATTTCCATCGTTATACAGATGGCAGTGTAGATATTTCCTTGTTTATACAGATAGAGGTGTGGCTATTTCCATGTTTATACAGATAGCGGTGAAGATATTGACATGTTTATAGAGATGGCTGTGAAGATATTTCCATGTTTATACAGATGGCATTGTAGATATTTCCATGTTTAAACAGATAATGGTGTAGTTATTTCCATGTGTATACAGATGACTGTTTAGCTATTTCCATATTTATACACATGGCGGTGTAGATATTTCCATGTTTATTGAGATAGCGGTGTATGTATTTCCATGTGTATAGAGTTACCGGTGTAGATATTTACATGTTTATACAGATGGCTGTGTAGATATTTCCGTGTGTATACAGATGGCAGTGTGGGAATTTCCATGTTTATAGAGATAGTGGTGTAGATATTTCCATGTTTATACAGATAGCGGTGCAGACATTTCCATGTTTATTCAGATGGCGGTGTAGATATATCCATGATTATACAGACGGCGGTGTAGATATTTCAGTGTTTATACAGATAGCGGTGTAGATATTTCCGTGTTTATACAGATAGCGGTGTTGATATTTCCCTGTTTACACAGATAGCATTGTAGATATTTCCATCTTTGCACAGATTGCGGTGTAGATATTTCCATTTTTTCACAGATAGCAGTGTAGATATTTCCATGTTTACACAGATAGCTGTGTAGATTTTTCCATGTTTACACAGATAGCGTTGTAGATATTTCCATATTTATACAGATTGCAGTGTAGATATTTCCGTGTTTAGACAGATAACCGTGTAGATGTTTCCATGTTTGTACAGATATCGGTGGAGATATTTCCATGTTTATAGAGATAGCGGTGTAGATATTTCATTGTTTATGTAGATTGCGGTGTAGATATTTCCATGTTTATAGAGATGGCGGTGTATATATTTCCATGTTTATACAGATAGCGGTGTAGCTATTTTCATGTTTATAGAGATGGCGGTGTAGATATTTCCTTGTTTATGTAAATGGCGGTGTAGATATTTCCAAGTTTATAGAGATTGCGGTGTACATATTTCCATGTTAATAGAGATAGCGGTGTAGATATTTCCATGTTTATACAGATAACGGTGTAGATATTTCCATGTTTATACAGATAGCGGTGTAGATATTTACATGTTTATACAGCTCACGGTGTAGATATATACATCTTTATATAGATGGCAGTGTAGATATTTGCATGTTTATACAGATGGCGGTGTAGATATTTCCATGTTTATACAGATAGCGGTGTAGGTTTTTCCATGTTTATACAGAAAGCGGTGTAGATATTTCCACGTTTATGCTGATAGTGGTGTAGATGTTTCCACATTTATAGAGATAGCGATGTAGATATTTCCAAATTTACAGAGATAGCAGTGTAGATATTTCCATGTTTACAGAGACACCATTGTAGTTATTTCCCCGTTTATAGAGATAGCGGTGTAGATATTTCCATGTTTATAGTGACAGCGTTTTAGATATTTCCACATTTATGGAGATAGGATTGTAGATATTTCCAAGTTTATGGAGACAGCGGTGTAGATATTTGCATGTTTATAGAGCAGTGGTGTAGATATTTTCATGTTTTTAGAGACAGCGGTGTACATATTTCCATGTTTATACAGAGAGCGGTGTACATATGTCCATATTTATGCAGACAGCAATGTAGATATTAATATGTTTATAGAGATAGCGGTGTAGATATTTTCATGTTCATACACACAACAGTGTAGATATTTTCATATTTATAGAAATAGCGTTGTAGATATTTCCATGTTTATAGAGATAGCGGTGTAAATATTTCCATGTTTATACAGATAGCGGTGTAAATATTTCCATGATTATACAGATAGCGGTGTAAATATTTTCATGTTTATAGACACAGCAGTGTAGATATTTCCATGTTTATAGACATATTGGTGTAAATATTTCCATGTTTATACAGATAGCCGTGTAAATGTTTACAAGTTTATAGAGATAGCGGAGTAGGTATTCCCACGTTTATACAGATAGCGGTGTAGATATTTCCACGTTTATAGAGATAGCTGTGTAGGTATTTCCATGTTTATACAGATAGCAGTGAAGATACTTCCTCGTTTACACAGATTGCGTTGTAGATATTTCCAGGTTTATACACATAGCGTTGTAGATATTTCCCCGTTTATACACATACCGGTGTAGATATTTCCCTGTTTATACAGAGAGCGGTGTAGATATTTCCACGTTTATAGAAATAGCGATGTAGATATTTCCACGTCTGTACAGATAGCGGTGAAGATATTTCCACGTTAATACAGATAACGGTGTAGATATTTCCAGGTTTATAGAGACAGTGGTGTAGATATTTCCATGTTTATACAGATAGCGTTGTAGATATTTCCATGTTTATACAGTCAGTGGTGTAGATATTTCCATGTTTAAATAGATAGCCGTGTGTATATTTCCATGTTTATACAGACAGCGGTGTAGATATTTCCATGTTTTACAGGTAGTGGTGTAGATATTTCCATGTTTATAGAGATAGCTTTGTAAATATTTCCATGTTTATACAGATAGCGGTGTAAGAATTTCCATGTTTATAGAGATAGCGGTGTAGATATTTCCATGTTTATAGCTATTGCGGTGTAGATATTTCCATCTTCATAGAGATAGCAGTGTGGATATTTCCATATTTATAGAGGTAGCGGTTAAGGTATTCCCATGTTTATGGAGATAGCGGTGTAGTTATTTCCATGTTTATAGAGATGGCTGAGTACATATTTCCACGTTTATACAGATAGCGGTGTAAATGTTTACACATTTACAAAGATAGCGGTGTAGATATTTCCACATTTATACAGATAGCGGTTTAGATATTTCCACGTTTACAAATATAGCGGTGTAGATATTTCCACGTTTATGCAGATCGCAGTGTACATATTTCCTCGCTTATAGAGATAGCGGTGTAGATATTTCCACGTTTATACAGATAGCAGTATAGATATTTCCAAGTTTAGATAGCGGTATAGATATTTCCACATTTCTACAGATTGTGCTGTAGATATTTCCACGTTTATAGAGGTAGCGGTGTAGATATTTCCATGTTTATACAGATAGCGGTGTAGATATTTCCACATTTATACTTATAGCGGTGTAGATATTTCCAGGTTTATAGAGATAGCGGTGCAGATGTTTCCACGTTTATAGAGATAGCGGTGTAGATATCTCCATGTTTATAGAGATAGCGGTGTAGATATTTCCAGGTTTATAGAGATAGCGGTGTAGATATTTCCATGTTTCTAGAGACAGTGGTGTAGATATTTCCATGTTTATAGAGATATCGGTGTAGATATTTCCATGTTTATAGAGACAGTGATGTAGATATTTGCATGTTTATAGAGATAGCGTTGTAGATAATTCCATGTTTATAAAGACAGTGGTGTAGATATTTCCATGTTTATACAGATAGAGGTGTAGATATTTCCATGTTTATAGAGACAGCGGTGGAGTTATTTCCATGTTTATACAGATAGCGGTGTTGATATTTCCTTGCTTATAGAGACAGCGGTGTTGATATTTCCATGTTTTTACAGATAGGGGTGTAGGTATTTCCATGTTTATAGAGATAGCGGTGTAGGTATTTCCATGTTTATAGAGATAGCTGTTTACATATTTCCATGTTTTTACAGATAGCGGTGTAAATATTTCTTTGTTTATAGAGATAGCAGTGTAGATATTTCCATGTTTATAGAGACGACGGTGTAAATAGTTCCATGTTTATACAGATAGCGTTTTAAATGTTTACACATTTACAGAGTTAGCGATGTAGATATTTCCACGTTTATACAGAAAGCGGTGTAGATACTTCCACGTTTACAGAGATTTTATGAAACTTTATTTTATGAAGATGAAACAAGTCTTTGGGGTCCCTACCTTATGGCATTTTTTACATTGAGAGTTTTCAAAATACCCCTCCCCTAACCAAAACTCTGACAAATAGAGCCAGGGAAGGCCATGCAAAAAAGGATTCTTGGGATTGTATGCCTGATAACAAAATCTTATCACAGAAGACTGCAAAAAACACAATCTTGCACAAAGCCCATTGCAACTTTGCACACAACAATGCTTCTGAAGGATATTTGCCCAACAACTGCCTGTCCAACCTGGGCCTGGCATCAACTTTGTTATTGATCTTTGTAGCCAAGGATAATCATTTCCAAATGATCATATAATCTTCCTCATTTTTTCTTTGGTCTTCCTTTACCTCCCTGAATATGCATATAGTTTACTCTGGCTTGCCTGTTTCTATTGCAAGGCTCTGTTTCCAAACGAATATCTTTTTCTTGTGGAGAGCCTCTCTCTGTTTGTTATTAAGTTGATAAGAGAAATGGGAACATTTGAGAGCTCAGGTAAAAGGCCTTAGTCTACAGTGAAACTTTTTTGCACCCTTAGATGCTTACTTCCACTACAACTTGCAGGTGGGCCTTGAAAAGTTCTTGGAATAAGTTTGAGCTTTGGTCTTCTCTGATTCATTTAGCATAGATTCTCAAAATGTGGTCCCTGGACCCACAGCATCAGCATCACCTGGAGATTGTTAGAAATGCAAATCATCGGGCCTCATTCCAGACCCTCAGCTGGGAACTCTAGGGCCTTAGCCAGACCCTCTGTAGCTGAACAAGCCATCCAGGTGGTTTTGATGCAGCTAAAGTTCTGGAACAACTAATGTAGCCCCATTTGGAAAACTTGGCTCTACAGGCCTCCCTAGCTGGTAAGCTGCTAGCATTTTTTGTTTGTTTGTTTCTTTGTTTTGATACAGGGTCTTGCTCTCTTGACCAGACTGTGACCTCCTGGGTTCAAGGGAGGACTCAGCCTCCTGAGTAGCCGGGACTACAGGTATGTGCCACCACCATGCCCAACTACTTTTTGTATTTTTTTTTTTGTAGGGATGGGGTTTTAGCCCAGGCTAGTCTCAAACTCCTGGACTCAAGCAATCTGCCCACTTTGGCCTCACGAAGTGCTGGGATTATAGGCATGAGCCACTGTGCCCAGCCCTGCCAGCTTTTTATAAGCTGAGGAGATTTTAAAAATACCTAGACTCAGGGCAAACCCCAGACACTTAAGTCAGATTCTCTGGGAGGTGAAGCCCAGGCACTGGTATTTTTAAAGTCTCTACAGATGGTTCTAATGTGCTGCTAAGTTAGAGAACTGCTGATCTACACCAGGCCTTTTCAAACTTAATGTGCTCGCGAATTACCTGCACCTTTTTAAAATGCAGATTCAGTCTGCATAGGCCTGGGGTGGAGCCTGAGCTTCTGCATTTTTAACAAGTCTCTAGAGAATGCTGCTGCATCTGGGCTGCTAACTACACTTGGAGATAGGAGGTTCTGGAGAGCAGAGGAAGGAGCATGAACCATAACCTAGGGGCAGGTAGTCCTGACTTCCGAGCCAAGGTTTGCCTTTATGTGGCTGGCAACTTGCTTGGACTCCTACCTCAATTCTTTGGGCCCAAGGTTTGTCCTGCCTCAGAAGGATGTCAACAAAATTGAGTGAGTAATGCAGAATTGTTTCTTAAACTGTGTGCAGATGCTCCATGAATTTAGAGAGTATGTGGATGCACATTAGTAAATTTTAATAGTTGTGACCATGTTGTTATGAGTACTTAGAACAAGTAATAATGGCTTTTGATGTATAGTAGTAAGAAAGCTTCCTTTTAAAAGGCATGTATTTAAGTTTCAAAAGTGGGGCTATTTAAAAATATATGAAATAAATAATAGTAGAGGTAATTGACAGAGCAAAATTAGGAAGGCAGGATGAGAATGACTCAAGTTGGGAAATGCTGAGAAAGCAGATGCCCAAGGGCTATGAAAACTTAAAAAAATAGGTAGCACTTGATTTTGATTGGCTGAATGAGATGATGTGTTTGATCATTTATGGGGTTGGCATTTGGCAACATGCACTGGGTGGCTGGGATCACTGTTTATTAAAAAATATTTGAGTCTCTACTTTGCACTAGATACTCTTTTAGTCTCTTGGAAAAGGGATTGGGGGGCAGGCAGGATAAAAACAAATCATTTATGCCCACAAGAAAATTGCAGGAAGATAAAAGTCATGAAATAAACTCTATGCTTCTAATTTAATATTTTTTTATAGATTATGAGAAAAAAGTTTTGCTCATTATCAGCTAGGAAAGCTGTCTTAGCACAACCATTCATTCTTGCACAAATCAAAATCAAGACGAGCCAGATTTAATTTAATATTTTTTCACAGATTATGAGAAAAAAGTTCTAATTTAATTTTTTTATAGATTATGAGAAAAAAGTTTCTCTCTCTATCAGCTAGGAAAGCTGTCTTAGCACAACCATTCATTCTTGCACAAATCAAAATCAAGATGAGCCAGAAGGCTCCATTCTGACAGCTTCTAATGGAGAAGCTACATTTACTGGACATGGGGAAAGTTGCTGGGCTCTAAGGACTGTGCTCATTTCTTGAACTAGATAAATGGTCTTGGTGTAGCATAATACCAAAACTTCTTGTCGCAGCCCGTAAGGACAGAACTCAATCAGCCTGAAAAGGAAGTCAGTGACTCCGACTCAACACAGGAATTTTCTGTGATTCCTAAAGAAGGATGTAGGAGTGTGGCACAATTCAACCACAGTCTGTGGCCCTGTGCCTCTGCCTTGACATGAGTGGGATTTCCCAGCTGGTCATTTTCTTCTTATCTAAGACATTGGGAACAAATTACTTGACCTCCTCTGGGCTTCAGTACTCCCACTCATCAAATTAGAGGACTGGGCAGTCGCTAGGCTCTCTTTAGGCATCATATTTTAGTTTCTGTGATTTTAAATTTGAGAAGGGGTGTCTAAGGGAGAATACATAGGGGAGGGGAAAGGCTTATTAAAAGTGTAGTTAGACACTGAATGTTTAAGAATTGCATATTGTAATAATACCTTTACCTAATCAGGACTGACAATCTTACCTGATGACAGCACCTGGAGGAATGGCTGCATTCAAAAATAAAAATGAAATAAAACAAGACCTTATTTGAACTTAGCAATAATGCTGATTCCTCTTTTTGATTTGAGGAGGTTATAGCTGTTGTAAATGCTTGAATTGGGTCTGCCCAGGCAAAACGGAGTCAAGAGTCCATGTCGGATGAATTTTAACAATGTAGACAATAGAAAGGGTTGCTTAAACTGCCCCTCTTTTACCAAAACACATTTACAAATGAAAGAACAACACTTCCATTTCTTAAAAACATTTTTTGAGATGAAGTCTTCCTTTGTCACCCAGAGTGGAGTGCAGTGGTGCAATCTTGTCTCACTGCAAACTTTGCCTCCCAGGTTCACGTGATTCTCCTGCCTCATCCTCCCGAGTAGCTGGGACTACAGGCGCCCACCACCATTCCTAGCTAATTTTTGTATTTTTAGTAGAGACAGGGTTTCACCATGTTGGCCAGGCTGGTCTCGAACTCCTGACCCCAGGTGATCTGCCGACCTCGGCCCCTGAAAGTGCTGGGATTACAGGCGTGAGCCAACAGGAGTGGCCAAAAAATTTCCATTTTTAATTGCAGGGTCTGGGGAATTAAAATGCATCCGTAATTTCTTGCATTTCTCCGCTCGGGCTTGCATGAATTCAGAGGGATGGGGAGGACTGCTTGAGGCAAGCATCCGCCTCTTGTCGCCTGCCATCTGGAGAGAGAGGGCTGTGATTTATCTCACTTTAATCAGGAAGGACCCGATGGGTGGATGGAGAGGTCTGACGGCTTTGTTGCTCCATGTGGGAAAGAAACGGACAGAGTGAATTTGTGTATGATCCCTAAGGAGAAAGCGTCTTTGTGCTCTATCTCTTTTTGACCTGGAGCCCCTGAAAGCAAGCTAGTTACAAGTTGAAATAGGCCGTTTCTAAAGTGTGATTCTGTTTGTGTATGAGCCTTGATTACAAAGGGGAAAAAAACCCTCTTAATTTACATACACCACATGTAGTGCAGGATCCCCTGGGCTGTCTTTTCAGGTATCAGGAAACTTTGATGAAAGTCGCTTGTCTCATCTAGGAGTCATTTCATATTGTTTAGCAGAGCCTGGTATTAACATTTCCTTCCAACTGTTTACTGGAATCTGTGTGTTCCCTTCAAGTGATGCATACTAGGTGCACAGGCTTCCTGCCACTGTCATCCCAATCTTTCCGTGCAGACAGGAGCAGAGGGGAGAGCGCTGAGCCAGGCCCCAGCTTGCTTTTCTTTCCTGACACAGCCCGGCTCCGCTGCACTTCTCAGCTCTTGCTCTAGGTGGTGCTGTTTGACCATATTCTTCATGTGACCCTCCACTCGGTAATATACATTCATTCGGAGGATGACCTGATATCAAAAAAAATTCCTTTTGATTAGTAGAATCAACTTGTTTCTTCACACGATACTCTTCCCACTGAGACACATGGAGACAATTCTGACTCCAGGTTTGCAACCTTGAGATTTCTCTCAGATGCAATAAAAAAAACAAAAAAGCATTTTGAGTGGCACAGTGATGCCTAGTGCATGATCATGTTTGTCTGCTCAAACATTAAAGGGAAACTTGTGGGTTTGAGGATGCCCAGCAGCACGACAGCTGCCAATGTAAATGAGCCGTATAGAGAGAGAGGGGGTGGGAGGGGACTACAAACTTCAGAATATGAGCTGATCGTTTATAAGTTAAAAAAAAAAAAAAAGTCAAAAGGGAGCCCAGGATGGTGCAAGAAAGAGGAGAAAGAAAGATTTTCCTTGCAGCTAATCAGGAGAGTTCAAAAGGGCTGATTACATGAGTGGAAGCCTTAAGTTCTTTTTTTTAAAAAATGTCAAAGTTTGCATGTATGTATGTATGTATGTATGTATGTATGTATAGCTTCGTGTATTACCATTATTATTGCAATCAGCAAATGGATTTACTTCCTTTATCTCATGGGCTCCTTCCCACTCACTTCTGGCAGCACATTTTCCTTTCTCCTTCATCCCAGAACACCAAAGAACAGATGCGCTTCCTAACCCTGGCTCCAGGGGACTTTATACAATGTAAACAGTGCACCTCTAACGTGGTTCACCGCTTAGAGAACGTGTGTCCCATTTTAAAACTGTGACTCCTTTATATTTTGCAGTGCTTATTTTAATAAGAGACATTGGACTTGTGACTTATTTTTCATGGAGGAGTGAGCTTAATGGTTGAAAGTAATTGATAAACTTGTTTTTCCTCTGATGCCATCAGCCAAGATCCTATGGCAATAGTAAGAGGATGACACTGGGCTGGCACCCCCTCCATAACATATTTGGACCATGTTTTTCCCCCAGAATGCACATGCAATAGCTTTGGTTTGGTAAGAGAGAGATGGTGTACTTGGTTTCCTTCTGTCACACTTTTGGTGAAATGAATTAGACTTTTAAATCAGGAAATTCAGCGAGATAGATTTTTACACAAGAGCAGTGGAGGACTTCCAGCTGGTTGGGGGAATGATACGGAAATATCTTGCTAAATCAGGGTCTGGTGGAATGCTGCTCCCCTTGCAGGCTCCTCTTCACAGGGAGCAATCTGTGGGTTGCTTATAGAACAGAGCGAGCAGGAGGCATAGCATGGTCTTGCTCAGGGGAAGACCCGGTGTTCAGATGTTTGTCATTAGGAACTGGGTGTGGGCTTTTTCAAGTTAAACTGAAGCAGCAGGTCTATTAGGAAGAGCCTCCCAGATCAGCATCTTCTGTTTCTGGATACTCTCCCTTTGAAAAGCCAGATTTCAGCAAAAAGCTTTGCTAATGGTGAAATTGCACAACTGAAACCCTATGGGAGCAATAGGAAAGATGGAGAAAGAGGTGGTTATATCATGTACTTCAACAGTTTATTTAGAGGCTGTTGACGTTAGAATAACAAGCCAAGACAAACAAAAATACTCATTTTGGATGAAAATATTGTCTTTTCATGTTATTATAGATAGCTGAGTCCTAAGACTTCTACAGAAACACATTTTCCTAATGAGTGGCTGATTTTTCTGGTTGTGCAAGTAATATCCAAATTATTGTACAAATTTTTGGCTCAGGAGCAAACATTGTATTGCACATTGAGCTAATCACTTGCCCTTTCTAAGGTAAGCCCTTACCTCTGCTTTCCCTTCATCTTGTCATTTCTGTTTGTTGGGTACAGGTTTCCTGTTGGTTCTTTCTGTTGGCTCTGATGTAACATGAATGAAGTTCTTAACATCCTTTCAGACATAAACACAACTTAGCTCATTGTTTCTGAGTTCATATAGAGGTTTTCTTGCCCCTGAGACTTTCGTGTCAGACAGCTGGATGTTGCTGTGTTCAAGGCTCTATATGTTGATTTTGTATCCTACAACTTTACTGATTTCACCTATCAGTTCAGTTCTAACAGTTTTCAAATTTTATTTATTTGTTTTTGTTTTTTAAATATTGCATGTTTCATTTTAGAGTCAGGAGGGTAGATGTACAGGTTTCTTAAACAGGTATATTGCATGGTGCTGAGGTTTGGGCTTCTAATGATCCCACCAGCCAAGCAGTGAGCATAGTAATCGATAGGTAGATTTTCAACCCTTGCTCCCACCATCCTTCCCTCCCACCTTTGGAGTCCCCCAGTGTCTATTGTTCCCTTCTTTGTGTGGAGTTCTAACCTTTTTTTAGTGAAGTTTGTAGGGTTTTCTATATATAACAAGATCATGCCGTCAGTAGAGACAGTTTCACTTCTTCCTTTCCTATTAGGATGCTTTTTATTTCTTTCTTTTGCCTAATTAACCTGAGAAGTGGTGTCTGTGGGCATCCTTGTCTTGTTCCTGATGGTAGAGGAAAAGTTTCAACTTTTCACCATTGATTATGGTGTTAGCTATGGGTTTGTCATATATGGCCTTTATTTTCTTGGGATACAGTCCCTCAATACGTGATCTGTTGGGTGTTTTTTTTTTTTCACCATGAAAGGGTTTCGAATTTTGTCAAAAGCTTTTTCTATATCTATTGTGATGGCCATATAGTTTCTATCCTTTATTTTTCTAATATGGTATATTATATGTATTGATTTGCTTATGTTGAACCATGACATGATCATGGTGAATGATTCTTTCAATGTGCTATTGAATTTGGTTTGCTAGGATTTTGTTGAGGATTTTTGCATCTATGTAGATCAAGGATATTGGCCTGTCATTTTCCTTTCTTGTAGTATTCTTGTCTGGCTTTGGAATCAGGGTAATGCTGGCCCTGTAAGATAAGTTTGGAAGTATTCCCTCCACTTCAGCTTTTTGGAAGAGTTTGAGAAGGACTGGTATTAGTTCTTAAAATATTTGGTAGAATTAATCTGGGAAGCCATCTGGTTTTGGGTTTTTCATTGATAGGAGACATTTTCTTACTGATTCAACCTCCTTGCTTGCTATTAGTCTGTTCAGATTTTTAAATTTCTTCATGAGTCAATCTTGGTAGGTTTTATGTGTCTGGGAATTTATCCATTTCTTCTAGATGATCCAATTAGTTAGTGTGTAATTATACCTAGCAGTTTCTTAGGATCCTTTGTATTTCTGTGATATTGGCTATGATGTTTCATCTTTCATTTCTGATTTTATGCTCTATTGAAAACATGAGGCATAGCAGGTAGGGGGCACTGGTCAGGACTTGGGGTATAAACTGGCAGATGTTAAGGTGGGTGATTCTGGTTAACTCAGAAACTCCGAAGTCCCGTGTGGAAGAATTAACTGCCTGTACTCACCTAGTAATGTATATCCTTGGTCAAAAAAGATCCAGCTGAGAATGTTGGATGAAGGGACCAAATCAATATTCATCATTATATTGAAAACAAGTCAGATTGGCTGTGGTCTTTTGACAGCAGGTCAGTGGCTAAGTCTATTTGAACAAAGTTAGGGCAGGTTCAAGGGAGAATCCTGAGATCGGTATTCTTTGTTCCATACAAACTTGCCTTTCAGCTTCTTCTCCCCATGCCTCCAGGATGTCCCTGCACAGCCCGTAGGGCCCCCTCCTTCAGTACCTTGCCTTACGAAGGGGAGAAAATGAGTTTTCCAATGTTAGCATATATTTAGCCTTCCAAAATTTTCTATTTCTATTTTAGGGGAGCTCTAGGAAAACAGCAGATTACTCTAAATCCCCAGGTAAAAATCTGAAATGGTGGAATTTCCTATGACCAGGAGACATATTTTGGGGCAAGTGGGCTTTTCACAATCACTTGGACATGAAGGCATCTGCTTCTTCTATGCCTAAAATAGTCCTTCAATGTAGTAGTTTAATTCCTCTTCCTCTTTTTCAAATTTCAAGACAATACATGTAGTGACTGAACAATTTGGATCCAAGTTTCACTATTTAACTGCCAGTGTGACCTTGGGCGAGTCACTTAATCTTTTCAAGGCTCAATTTCCTCATGTAAAGTAGAAGTACAAACAATCCCTGACTTAGAATATTTTGACTTATGATTTTTCAAATTTAAGATAGTTTGAAAGCAATACACATTCAGCAGAAGCTGTACTTTGAGTACTCATACAACCATTCTGTTTTCCACTTTCAGTACAGTATTCATTATATTACATGAGATATTCAAAGCCCACTTTATTATAAAATGGGCTTTCTGTTAGATGATTTTGCCTAACTGTAGGTTAATGTGAGTGTTTAAGGTAGGCCGAGCTAAGCTATGATATTTAGTAGGTTAAGTGTATTAAATGCATTTTCAGCTTACAGTATTTTCATAAGTTTATTGGAATATAACCCCATTGTAAATTGAGGAGTATTTGTAATAATGATATCTCTTCAAGGAGACTTTGTGTGCCTCTCATAGGAAAATGCATACACAGATGCATATAAATATATAATCTTTCTTTTCCATACATATAATATTCTTTAAGGATATTCAAAAATCTGGAAACAGTTGCCTCCAGGGAGATAAACGGTAGTGGGTTGGGAAACTTTTAACTGTATACGCTTTTGTACCTTTTGCATTTTGAATCAGATGAATGTATAATCTACATAAAATGTTAAGATTAAAACATCACCGAATAACTTATCAGGAGTTTGGTGAACATAAGGGAAGGCCACCTATGGTGGCTGTATTTTATTCAGTGTTGGTCACTGTTGGGCACTTCATAGAGCTTATTTCATTTCATCCTCACAAGCGCCGTAGGAGGAAGGGGCCCCAGAGGGATTCATGGTTAGAATAGCAGAGTAGGAGCATTTGGCAGCTATATTCTGTGTAGGTGATAACTTTAAAGATATTTTTGTTATAAAATGTTTCAAACATACAAAAAATATAGAGAAGCAGTTTTCTATAGTTATTAAATATTCTTAATGGGTAGTCACAGAAATTATCATCCAAAGTGGGATATTCTTGAGAGAAAAAGGAGGTTCTATTATAATTATGGTGGGATAACAAACTTAAGATGAACAGCTCTGGACAAACTGGGTTGTATGGTCCCTGGAAAACAATGATTACTGTAAATGTGAGTCTCGCCTTGTGCTTCTCTCTGTCCCACCAAGAAAATATGATCTTGATACAGATGTTCATTGTGTCAAGGCCACCATGGCAACCATGATCTAGATACACTGTTCAAGTTTTATGCTGATCCTACCTATATATGTCTCAGGAACTTTCCAGAGTTTCCTTTGAGTGCTTCTAAATTTTGCATAAATGGTATGTTGTCCCTTGTCTCTTTTTAAAACCAGTAAGCCATTTTCCCTTCTTTTCCTGGAAAATTAAAGGAACAAAGACCAGGAAATAACAATGTATTAGCTAAGGTTCTGTTGATTGAAAGCAACAGAACCTAATTCTTGCTAGCTTAAAACATGCTAGGATTTAATGAAGAATACTGCAGAATCTTAGATATCTTATGACTGGGAAAGAGGAGGTTCAGGCAGTTCCTGGGATGTCAGCAACAGGTAGCTGTCAATTAACTGCCCCCACACCACCCACTGCTGCTGTCATCAATATAGCACACCACGATGGCTCCCAGCCTCTGTACGTCTGGGTTCCTTTGTTCAAATTCTAGAGACAGCAAGAGAAATCCAATTGAGTCAGGGATCCTTCCCTGGGTCACACTCCCTGCATATGGTCAGAAATGCAGGATTATGTACTAAAGACACAGCTAAAGAGGACCCACTTTACTGTTTGGGTACCATTTGCAGGGGAGGCAAAATTGTGAGCTACTCACTTAAAGAGGTGATAACCATAAGTTTGCAGGGGAAAAAAAATGGAGAAGAGAAGGATAACACTATCCTATGGTTTCTTCTGAAAATGGACGAAGGGAACAGCATTTCCATTTGGAAATTCTCTCGTGGCATTTCAATATTTATGGATTCTGAATTCTGAGAAAAATCAGTTGAGAGATTAGGAAAATGGGAAGGAACATTCTAATTTTCTTGTGAAAATTACAGCTTAATAGTCAGCATAGAGAACTTACTGGCTTGAAGAAATGCACTGACTTCAAGTCAAGCAAGATGAGGAAGCACTGACATGTGGAGATGAAAGTTAAGGTGAACAGGACAGGAGCAGTAAAGGAGCCTCAGTCAGACTTTCTTGTATCTGTTGCTGTGTTACAAGTGTGTGTTCATGGCCTTGTCCACTGCTAACAGTGAACCATTTCTGCAAATAAATATTAATGTGTTCATATGCATAGTATATGTTTTACAAATCCTATGAGAGGTTTTCTAAGAAATGCCAAGTTTTAGAAACAAAATATGCCCTTAAATCGGCCATTTTGACAGTTGCTTCTTTCTAGTGCTATTCATCTTGCCAGGAGATCAGAATGTTATGTTATTTAAATGGTATTGGAGGGGATGATTGATGCCTTGTTTAACAATGTCATGTAAACAATGATTAAAGCATTAAGTATTTGTGGTGTTACCTTTCAATCTTTAAAGGACTTTTCTTTAGCATTTATTTTGTGATAATATTCATTTCTTTTTAATGTTTTCTCTATTAATGCTATTGGATTTTATAATCTTGTTACAATATGTTGGCTCATAATAATAATAAATCATCATTTGTTATCATATCTTTTTAAAACAGAAGACTACTAAAACTTTTCATATAATCCTGTTACAGAAAAAAACGACTATTTGCTTGTTATTATAGTCACTTATTATTTTTCAAAAACTTGTAAGTGAAGTGTTATGAAAATCATATGAATTTGGGAATTCCCAAGCATTCTCAGAAATTCTATTTCCTTGTTCCCAAATCCCAATGATTAATATCTGCCAGGAGTCGGAAAACAGTGAAAGGAAGTAACATCCTATGTTGGATACCTGGTAGGGTTAGTGAAGAAACGTTATTGCTGAGCTCTGTGTTACGCTCACGAATGATGCCATTGAGGAAGTCACGCTTGTTGAAAGGAACGCAGATACACAAAGAGTTTTGCTGCTGTCTGTTGGATAAGAACCCCCTGGTCGATTTCAGCTCCTACTGCAAGTTACAAAAATCAATCCAATGATAAATGAAAAGTGCCCAGTGTGCTGGGAAATAACTTATTTTTTGGCTTCAGAGGAAATTTTAGAAACAGTGCCAAGTGAAACGTAAAAACAAACTACGAAGACGTTCATGAATTTCCCTCTGAAGCTGACAGCCGTATTTTAGCAGATGGAACTCCTACTATTAGCCCAACTCTTGGGTTGAAGCAGTGTGTCCAGGAAACCCTATGTTAAAATGCAATGTGTTGGGGATATTGTTCCTCTATTTGCTTGAGTTAATTTTCAAATTAGTGTACTCTTGCTTAGCTGTGCTCTGAGGGAATGAACAAAAGATTGGTAAACTCTGATGGAGAACACTGGTCACGCAGGGCACATAGAATCCCTGGGGATGGTGGTTCCTGACAAATGGGGGAGGAGGACCTGAGCCAGGCTTCGGCTTGGCTGGAGGAACATGAAGATGGGATCTACTCACAACCCCCAAAACTGAGGGGTCCTGGTAACACATTATTTCACCCTCAGCCATGCAAATTCATTATTTTTATGGATAAAATAGCTTTAAAAAACTAATTTACATTGAAATGTTAAAATATTTCTATAGAGATTAGAAATATTTATATAGAGATTATTGGGAATCCCCTCCTAAAGCCCAAACATAAAAACTACCAAAAAAAAAAATTCCGTGTAGGCTAAGATTGCAAATGACTGATGGAATGTCATTTAAATTAAACATGGAAAATATATTTCCTCTTTAATAAAGATCTAAATTCTATTCTTTTTAGGAGCCTTCAGAAATGAAATTCAACTATTAAAAAAAGTATAGAGAAGCCTTTAGAAAAGAAACTTTTCTTTTGCTGTATTATATATTAAAGAACTTTGGTGAGAATAGTTCTAAAGTGTTTAATAATCGATTCCACTGATGTTTCTAGGTATTGTGGGGAACACCTAGAAATTAAATCTTCATCTTTGGCAGATCAGAGGCCTATTATTTTTAGGTAAAACAATTAAAATCTGCTTTTAATAAATCACAAATTTTGCAAGTTAGCCATTAATAGTAAGTGCTTTTCAAAGTTTGGCCCAATACATGAAAAAGCCAGAAAAACATACCTGCATTAGTTTTGCCCATCACCTTCTTATGCTGGCCTCAGGAGATTTATTAACAGCATTCAATATTTTAGGTAGGCTGGATGTGGTGGCTCATGCATGGAATCCCAGCACTTTGGGAGGCTGAGGTGAGAGGATGGCTTGAGACCAGGAGTTCAAGACCAGCCTGGTCAACCTAGTGAGCCCCTCGGTCTCTCTGAAAAGAAAAAAAATTTAGGTATCCTGTGGCTACCTCCAAAAACAAACTCCAGAGGATCTGAATTTTCTTTTTTATTTCATGTGTTGGGATAATGGCTTCTTTTGCAGTTACTTACGAAGAATTTAAGGGTCAGTAAAAATATTTTTTCATCCTTAATAACATGAATTCTCTAATTTGTGTGTGATATAATGCTAGATATTGTGCCAAAAGTGTTACATAGACATAATCCATGCCCATTTTCAAAGATAATACTAATATAGAGAATAAGAATCATTATTATTGTAGTAATTATTATTTTAGTAATAGTAGTAATAATCAAAACAATTACATCAAACACTTATTAAACCCTTATTATGTGATAGGTACTGTGTAAGCAATTTCCACATATTAGCTCCTTAAATGTGATCACTAACCCCATGAGGTAGGTAGCATTATGTCCATTTTATAGATGCAGAAACTGAGCTTTGAAGAGGGAAAGCAACTTGCCCAAGGCCATGCAGGCAGTCATTGATAAGGGTGGGGAGTGAGAAGTTGAAGTCTGAGATGTAAGTTCACAGACACGAGTACACAAACACGTACAAGATACTCGTATGACATGTGGGGTTGCTTGAAATATGGAATTGACTTTCCCCAGCACAAGAAAGTGTTTGGACAGATTTCAAAGGGATCTAACACTTCCTCAGAGGACTGCCCTACGACATTTTTCCGTGTGCTTTTCTGCCTCTTGTCCTATACTTTTGGCATTTCTTCTGCTCTTAGAGGCAATGAGTCAACAGCATATTTTTAGCACCTCCTGTGTGCATAGAAGTGGCCCCTGACTCAATGGGAGTGTATAACTACCATGGGCCAAATCAGTCTGCTTTCCTGTTAGCCAGGGGATTATAGAAGAACACGCTCCCCTGATTCCAACAGAACTTGCTGCCACTCTGATCTCTTCATTGTAAGGCCTCTAAATGAATGTTCAAGAAATTCATGTTAAAGGCACGTGTCATGTGTGTAACTTGTAAACATTTGTGTACTTGTCTCTGTGTACTTACACCTCAGGCTTCAACTCTTGTTTTTACCTTTATCAATGACTACCTGTGTGCTGTGTGGCTTTGGACCAATTGCTCACCCCCTCTAAAGCTCAGTTTCTGCATCTGTAAAATGGATATAATGCCATATATACATAGATATAGATATACATACACCAATATATATACACATATATGTATGTGTGTATATACATATATATATAATATACAAACTGAAATATATAGTTATATAAATATTTCAGTTTAAGTTTCAAAAATCACTGGAGGGTATTTTTATAATACCCTTCAGCAATTTTACCTGCTGCCTTTGCACGTTCTGGTGAATTTCTAAATGGAAGTCTGATAGAGATTAATCTTTTAATGCATCATAAATAGAAAAGAAAATCAGAGAATGATGTAGCTGGAGAGGACCCTGGGGATCTAGTGTTTCATGAAAGATTAATGTTCTTGATCTGTTTGTAAGTGTTTTGGAAAAATCTTCCATGGTCAAGTAAAACTTGGCAATGTTGAATTAAAGTTAAATAGGTTTTTTTTTCCTGCAGAACTTCATAGTCTTTAATATGCTAATATGTTTTGTGAATCTACAAGGAATGAAGTGTTTCAATGCTTATTTTACCCAGATTCTCATTTTGGGACAGGCTGGTCAAGCTGAGTCAGTTAGTATATTCTCTAGATGGAGATGATGGCTGATGCCTTTTTGAGAGCAAGAGAGTCCCCAGGGGAAGCAAGGGTATATCAGTTGCTCCATTTCATGCCAAGGATCCTCAGTCTTTAGAGGCTCAGAGAAGGCTGAAAGGCTACTCTAGGCTATCAGGGCTACCATTCATTGTGACCCATGCTACAGAGAAGCTTTGAGCTCAGTGCAAAGGAGTGACCAGCCCTTGAGAATTAGGAAAATTTATTTATTCCTGACTTAGTCCACTGAGGACATACAAGGAATGGGGCAGGGGAGTGTCACCAGCTATGGTTACAAGCTAGTCTGATTCTCTTTCATTAAGAAAACTGTTCCCTGTGAGTTAGATTGGGAAGCACCAGGTTAAAAATTGTTTAGGCCAGGAGTGGTGGCCACTGTACTCCAGCCTGGGTGACAGAGTGAGAATCTGTCTTAAAAAAAAAAAAAAAAAAAGTTAAGTGATGTCTTCTGTTGAGGACCTCTCAGAACTTTTAATATGAAAGTGTGCATTGTGAAGAATGGGAGTAGAGTGTACAGGAGTTTTAAAAGCTACTTGGTCATGAAACTCTTGCTTTGTGCAGGATTCGAGGGGCACTAACATTCTGAGGAAAATATTTTGGGAAACATTGATCTAATCCAAACTTCTCATTTTACCAGCAAACAACTGTGGGGCCCTCTAAGTTTCCTTTCTCCATCATTGTGACAAATTCATTGGAATTAATTCAATTAAACCTGGGGTCAGCTTTGAAGAGATTTATTTAGCAGGTAAATCTGTTTTGTACATTTTGAGGGACTTCTGAGTTTCCAGAGTCAAAAACCACAGATCAATTTAACCAACCTTTATGGAATATCACCTGTGGCCCAAAGACCCTTTAGCTACAGTGATGGTCTACAAAAATATAAACTGTAATTCTTGCAATACAGGAGATTAGTAATAATGGTAAATATAATGATGATGACACCATGAATAGCTAACATTTATTGAATGCCTTTCTATTAGTCAGGCACTTTACTAAGTATTTTAATCCTCCCAACAATTTATGAGGTAGGGATTATAATAATTCCCATCTTATAGTGAGGACACTGAGGTTAGGAAATTATCCTAGCCTAAATGTTAAGTATAAGCATGAATAGAAAGGTGTTATCAGCCTATAAGACATTCCTTTATGAGTGATACAAAGTCCTGTATAAATTCAGAGAAAAGAAAAGTGGTTTTAGAAATCCTTGATAAGTGAGTGTGAAGCATGTGGTGGCCCGGTTACTGTTTGGTTGCCCATCTGTCCTCCCTCTGGGGATCAGCACCCCCTTACTTTGGAAGAATTGTTTTCCTTTTCACTGTAAGGTTCTTTCTGGCTATGCGATGGGGCACATTGCCTCAAACTAGCCCTGTTCCAGTCTTTGAGAACCTTGAAATTGGAACCAAGGGAAGAGGATTGCCTCTTGAATGGTAATTCTCTAAAATCTAGTCTGAGGTGCTGGTGCCTAATCCCTGGGTCTGTGGAAGGAGCTGGGCTGTGAGAGGGGAGAATGATGTTGATGTCAAGAGAGAGGCAGGTGCTAGGAGCAGAGAAATGGAGGCCTGGAGCGTTTCTGGGCTTCTCTGAGGCTTAGGGTTTGGATCATTGTCTTCGTTACTGGAACAAAGGATTTACCATACCTGCTCTTCTGGGAATGAAACTGTCCTGCTTTGCAAAATAAAGTGTCATTAGAAAGAGATCTTAAAAACCCCACACCATAGACAGGTGCACAGATCCGTAGAAGTGTTAAAGTTCTGTCTGTTGGATGCTAAGCCAAGACTCTTAAGTATGTTCTAAAGAGAAACTGGTGTGTGTAGGCTGTGCACTCCCAGGGAGTTAAAAAGTTAGGAACTTTATGGGTTGGGCTTGGTGGCTCCCACCTGTAATCCCAGCACTGTGGGAGGCTAAAGTGGGCAGATTGATTGAGCTGAGGACTTCGAGACCAGCCTAGGCAACATGGTGAAACCCCATGTCTACAAAAACTACAAAAATTAGCTGGGCGTGGTGGCATGTACCTGTAGGCGGGAGGATCGCTTGAGCCCAAGAGGGAGAGGGTGCAGTGAGCCATGATTGTGCCACTGCACTCCACCTGGGTGACAGGAACTTTATGGGGAATGGGATCTTGGAGACTGAGTAGAGACTAGAGGAAAAAAAAAAAAAACTACCTCCCCAACTGGCCACACTATTCTTATAAAAAAATGTTAATTGACAAATTAAAATTGTATGTATTTACGGAGGTAGAATGTGATGTTATGATATATGTATACATTGTGGAATAATTAAATCCAGAGAATTAATAGATTCATCACCTCAAAACCTATCTTTTTTGTGGTGAGAACATTTGAAATTTATTGTCTTAGCAATTTTGAAATACACAATACTTCATTGTTAACTACAGTCACCATGCTGTGCTGTAGATCTCAACAAAATGTATTCTTCCTGTCTCAACTAAAACATTGTACTCTTTGACAACATTTCCCCATTCCTCTCACCCCCTCCAAAAATACCCATTCTTTATGTTGAAGAGAATGGCTAAAAAGTCCCAGCAGGTTTCAACTGACGGTTTCAGTGGTTGTCCCATCACACTTCAATGTTATTAATAGAAAGGGGAGGGGCAATACATAATTCAGACAGGCGGAAAGTACCATTGTAACCACTTTCCTGACTTCACAGAAAAAGTCCTCTTGTTTTCATCTGTAAAATGGGAACTGCGTGAATACCATTCTTCTTTTCTTCAGCCTCCAAAGAAAAAAACAGATGCAAAGCATTTTATCAATTGCAAAACAGTATACAATGTGTGTTATTACTCACAGTTGTCTTACTGTGACCAAACACTTTATAAGCCTGCGGCAAGTCAGCCTTACTCTCAGGAAGTGGACAATATTTGGGGAAGGAGAAGCAGCAGGATCTTTCAGGACAGTAGCGTTGGTGGGTCCAAAAATTCCTTGAGCGAAATGGGAGACAAAACTTTCTTCCTGCTTTGGGGTTTATCCTGTTAGTCTTTTCTCTCTTCACTCCTATTTTCTATGGAGAATTTCCTGGTTTTGGAGTTTGGGTGCGTTTTATGGAGAGGAGGCAGAACATCTTTAGCTCCAGCAGAATGAAAGGATACATGCAAAGGAACCTAGCACAGTATGTGGTACCCAGTTCCCCTTTAACTTGGCTTTATTCATTCACTCCTGGTAGGGCATTAATAAGGGATTTAGCTCCCTCCTATTGAAAACGATTAATTCAGGGAAGAGTTCAGGCAGTGTGGACAGATACAGTGTAGGCCAAGCCTGTTTCTAAGGCAGGAGCTGGGTAGGGAGGGTGAGAAGGGCGAGAAGAATAGGGAAATATGTGTCGTCTCTGTTGCTGCTGTTGCAACCACCACAACAAACAAACAAGTGAAAAAAAAAAAAAAAGAATTGTCCATACCGGCAAGTGTGCTGTTTTGGAGGAGGCTGGGGAAAGTGTGGATGGCTCGAGTGGGTCCTGTTGGATTGAAGTCTGACAGTGGTGATTCCCTTCAACAAATGTTCGGGGTGGGAGGGTACACACACTCACACACACACACACACACCCCACACGCAGCGCCCATCCTCCGATTTCAGCGCTGGCAGGAGATAACCATTCTTAGCTCGCCTTTCCAGGGTTATTTTTGGCTGAGGCCGTTCGCTGATGGCAAAAGTTTTCAGCCCCCTCCCAAATCCCTCCCCGTGCTTGTTCTAAAGAGAAACTGGTGCGTGTAGGCTGCGCACTCCCAGGGAGACACGGAGACGGGCCTGGCGCCGGAGAGGAACCCGGACTCTGCCCAAAGTCTCACCGCCCACCGGCTGTTTTCTGGCAAAGGGTGTGCCCCGGAGGGCGGCGATCGCGTGTGAAGGCTGGGGCCAGGCACGTGTGCAGGCGTCACCGGGGTCGGGCTAGCAGGCCCTGGAATCAGGCTTTTGAGACACCCCAAAAGTGAGTCCAACTTGGGGAGAAACTGAGGGCACCTCGGGAGGTCTGGCAGCGGAGAAGGTGGGCGGGAGAAAACTTTACAGGAAGGCAGAAGAAATCTCCGCCGAGGGAGTCAGTGAGCGGCTGCGCGGAGAGGAGGGGCAGGCGGTCCCCAGGCGGCGGGCGCAGGGCGCAGGGCGCCGACCTGCCGGAGAGGGGGCCCGGGCGTGAGGCGGAGTCCCGGCACGCGGCCAGTCTGGCGGAGGCCCCCGGCAGGCTGCAGATTCCCTCCGGCCCCAGGAGCAGCAGCAGGACCGGCCAGGAGGCCCCACGGAGGGGAGCCCCATCCCATTGCTGACAGTGCCCACCGCGCCCTACGAGGACAGGTGGCCGGCCGGCGGCGGGGGTCTGCGGCGACCTACCGGCCTCTTCGAGGGCCAGCGCAACTACCTGCCCAACTTCATCCAGAGCGTGCTGTCGTCCATCGACCTGCGCGACCGTCGTGGCTGCACCACGGTGGTGGGCAGCGACGGCAGGTACTTTAGCAGGACGGCCATCGAGATCGTGGTGCAGTTGGCCGCGGCCAACGGGGTGAGTGTCCGGATGCCCCTCGCTTCCCGCCATGCCACTGCCTTGCCCTCTCCTAGCCCTTGTTCCCCTGCTGCCTCCGGGCCCAGCTGGGAGGCCCCTGCCCAGCCCAGGCTTTGCTTCCTCACTCCCGCGTCCTCACCCTCCAGCGCCCCACTCCCGCCGTGCTCGCAGACTCCCCGGCGCACCCCGAACACTGGGTTCTATTAGTACCCACCGCCCCCAAAGGCCTTGAGGGGTGTCCGTCGTTCCTGGAGCCACTCCGGGCGCCCTGGACTCTTCTCCGACTCTGCACACATCCCGCACCTGCTCATTTTTCTTTCGGACATTATCTTACCCGGCCCTGTAGATTCCAAGGCAGCTCCCAGTTTTCCATATTGTTCCCAACGCGTTCACTGCCCACAGTCCCCACACAAACTTCTTTCCCAGGCTCACAACATAGTCCCTCTGCCCCGTGCCCTTTTTGCAATAATCTGCCAGTCCCCTAAGTCTTAGCTCTGCCTATTTAACAGTAGTGGTGTCTCAGAACACACACACACACACACACACACACACACACACACACACACACACACGTTACCTGACATATTTGGCAAGAGTAGGCCCTGAAGGTTTTTAATATTTTGGTTCTTTAACCCAGTGGAATTACTGAATGATTTATTTAATTAGGGTAGGGTTGGAGTGGATCCATTTGTTTGATGCTAAACAGCCTGAGCTCGCAGTTCCCAGGGGGCATATCTCTAAATGGTCTGAAACGAGATTTGCAGTGGTTTTCTTAATGCAATTCCCAACTTCTCTCCAAATGCCTTTTGACATTTGACAACATTTCATGCCTCTTCCCCTTTCGCTTTTCATCCTTGTTTTCTCTCCCTTCTCCCACGACCTCGGTAGTCTTCTGCAATCCAGATTCTCAGACTTCGGGTTTTTCTCCCTCTGCCCCTTTCCTCTCTGTCCTATAACTAGAAGCACCTTTTGGCATAGACCCGTATCCCAGTTTCCTCTTTCCCAGGTCCAGCAGCATCTCAAGGACATCTACAAGAGGGATACCTAACTTCAGGGGTCTCTGAATGATATGTGGGAAACATCGTCTAAAAAAGTAATTTTATCCTTATTCATGCAACCAGACCCACACTCATAGAACTTTTCTTTAAGGGGAGTGTCTTGCAGATGTATAAATGAGTGTTAACATCTTTAAAGGTGAAACTGAACAATTCCCTGGCATTTGAATTCCCTCCTTCCTTCCCAACCCTCTCCTTTTCATTTTCTCATTTATTATTAAAAACATTTTTAAAGGATCTCCATGCTTCATATTTATCTACTATAATTCCTCCTTCTCAGTGTTGCAGGGATGGGGAAAGAGGATTTTTTAAAAAACACAACAAAAAGCAATTGGGAGAAACAGGGCCAGTGGTGTTGGGGTGGGTAGTGGAATTGTGATTTTTGACTCCAGTAGACAATGATGCTGGATATATGGGGTTTGATTTCTCTCTGGCTCCTCACTTGAGATTGATGAAGTTTGGCTAGAATCAGGGAGTTGAAGAGAGGTTGACAAATGGTCTTTCACTCTTCTCTGACAGGCTGTTCCTGTGGAGTGATGGAGAATAATGAGCCTTGGGAGAGCTATGGGAGCTCTCATACTCCTTCCCGAGCCAATTTTTTAGGGAGTGAGAGAAACATGGCCTGTCTAATACTTGTTGTGGGTCAGGATATTTTTGATGCTACGGTTGTTGATTTGCATGGGAAAATTATTACGTCTTATTATTTCTTGTCCCACTTTACCATAAGGGCTCCTCAGCTTCTTACTTCAATGGGTCTTCCATGACAAACACACTTTATTAACTCTAAGAGTGGAATTTATTTTAACAGATAATTAGCATAGGTCAATATATGCTTAAAATAGAGTCAAATTAAACCTACTAGCTGTTATAAAGGACAGATGACAAAATCCACATAGAAGCATCGACTCTTAAATAATCTGAAAGTACTACTTCTAAGAGGGGTGGGCATGGGTGAAGGGAATGGTGAACATGTTTCAGAATTTCAAACGCCAACTTTAACCAATCGTTTCCTCATTTTGTTCACCTTCTTGGGGGCTTATGCTAAAGTGAAGTGAATAGCCATAAGGCTGGCTTCAGGAGAAAGGTGGTCTAAAAGAACTGGATAATTATAAGCAAAATTGGTCTCGTATGATTGAAAATTGATGAGAATGTGCTTGTCTCCTGATTTGGCATCCTGAGTTAGACTCAGGAATACTGAACATGGATCCCAAAGGCTTTGGTCTTTTTTGATATCCTATTGGATAATCATAAGCAGGCTAGAAAAATAGGAAACTAGAATTTATTCTCTTTGAACTGACAAATCTGACCAGTGGGATGCATTCTCTATATCTGAAAAATCTTGGTTTTGATTGAAAAAGTTAATTTTACAAAGCAATTTTCTTTTTTTAAATTAAATTTCATTTTTTTTGAGACAGGGTCTCACTTTGTTGCCCAGGCTGGAGTGCAATGGTACAGTCTTGGCTCACTGTAGCCTTGACCTCCCCAGATTCAGGTGATCTTCCCACCTCAGCCTCCTGAGTAGCTGGGGCTATAGGTGCACACCACTACGCACAGCTGATTTTTGTGTTTTTACTACTCATAGGGTTTCTCTGTGTTGCCCAGTCTACTCTCAAACTCCTGATCTCAAGAGATCTGCCTGCCTTGGCCTCCTAAATTGTCATGAACCACCATGCCCAGCCTACAAAGCAATGTTCTGGGAAAAACTACAGTTACTCTTTGATTATGTAATTGCTGGAGAAGAAAAGCATGGCATTTCTAAAATGATGAACTATATTACTAATATTTTAATATCTCATAAAGTTTGAAATAGACATTTCAAACATAAACATGTATAAAAATTTTTATAAATTAAAATATAAAATCAAAAACATTTTACAATGATTTCATTATAAAATTATTATAGAATCAAAAACATTATAAATTTAAACAACTTTTTAAAAAATTTATTTTGGGATTTCCCATGGAGTGATGGAGAATAATGAGCCTTGGGAGAGCTATGACAGCTCTCATACTCCTTCCTGGGCCAACATTTTAGGAAATGGGAGAAATATACCCTGTTCAATGTTTATTGTGGGTCAGGATATTTTTGAAGCTATAGTTGTTGATTTGCTTCAAAGTTTAAAAAAATTATTATAAAATTATGGGATGTAAAAAAATTTATTATAAAACTTTGAAATTTTCAAACTTTCAGAAAAGCAGAGAGATGAGATTAATGGCACTCACAGGCAAGCATAGAACATAGATTGTAAATATTTTGCTATATTTGTGTCATGACTATTTTTTGCTTGTGTTTGAAAGTCTATTAAAGAAAATGATATTTTACCCCTAAATTCTTTAGTACAGATTTCTAAAAAAATAAGAACATTTTCCTGTATAGTTACAAAATCATCTTTTCAAACAAAATAAAAAATGGCTTTTTTATATCATTTATTACCCAGTCCACATTCAGATTTCCTCAATTATTATGAAATGTCCTTTTATTTTTTGAGACAAAGTCTTGCTCTTTCACACAGCCTGAAGTGCAGTGAAACAATCATAGCTCATTGCAGCCTCAAACTCCTGGGCTCAAGTGATCTTCCTGCCTCAGCTTCCTGAGTAGCTAGGACTATAGGTGCACACCACCATGCCCAGCTAATTTATTGTTTTTGTAGAGATAGAGGTCTTACTACGTTGCCCAGGCTGGTCTCAAACTCCTGGCCTCAAGTGATCCTTCCAGCTTGGTCTCCCTGAAATATCTTTTGTGGCTGGCTTGTTCAAATTAGTTTCTTCTAATGAAGGGACACACATTGCATTTGATTATTTAGCTCAAGACTTTTTTAACCTGGAAAATACCCATACTCTTTGTTTATGTATTTATTTAGTGAAATTGACTTGTTGAAAAACTAGTCAGTTGTCCTGTAGAATATTTCCCCTTCTGGAATTTTCTGGTTGCTTTTTATGGTGTCATTTAACTTTTCACTCTGTTTTTTCCTGGTTAACTGGAAGTTAGTTCTAAAGGCTTTTAGGCCTGCTATAACAAAATACCAAAAACTGGATGACTTATAAAGAACAGAAATTTATTTCTCACAGTCCTAGAGGCTAGCAAGTTTAAGATCAAGGAGCATGTGGTTTTGATATCTGGTTAGGACCAACTTTCTGGTTCATAGATTGGCCTTCTTGCTGGGCCCTCACATAGTGGGAGAGACTAGCTAGCTCTCTGGGGCCTCTTTTATAAGGGCACTAATTCCAATCATGAAGCCTCTGTCCTTATGATCTAATGACCCCCTAAAGGCCCCACCTTTTAATACCAGCACCTTTGGGGTTAGGATGTCAACATATTAATTTTGGGAAGACATACACGTTCAGCCCATTGCAAGGTTTAGTTAGATTCAGGTTCAACTTCTTTTTTTAAAGACTATTTCATAGGCAATAATGTGTATTCACATCCCATCATTAGTGATGGTGAGATGATCGCAAGGTTAGGGTGATCACTGCCTATCTCCTCTGCTATATTCCCCCTTGGGTCAAGCCAGTAGTCTGTGACGTGAACTTTGTACCATGTGTATATTCAGTTATATTCTGTATCAATAGTTACTTGATTGTTTTAGCATTTATTAATGATCCTTGCTTGAGTTGATTATTTCATTAGGGGTTTCAAAATGGTGAATTTCTAATTCTCTAATTCTATCTACATGTTTTAGCTGGCATTTTTCTATAAGCAGACCATTTTCTTCACAACTGGGTTATTTGGCTATCCTGAAACATAGTTCCTTCCGGGAAGGCAGAACATGTTTATTTCTGTCTTTTAAAAATTACTGGTGTTTGGAGTGAAGATTAGGTGAGTTAACTACCTCCACAGGTGACAAATGAATTTTGTTTTGTCTCATTTTTGCTTTTTTGAATATCACTGTGGCTGCTTGGATTTTTATATTTAATTTGAATGGATTAGGGAATAAATGAGAAGATAGGTTTTATCTGTTTCTGTAGTTTTTATGTGGCTGTGTGAACTTACTTTTAAAAATTCCCAGAAATATTTTAATTCCCCTTTAAAGATATAAACTATGCCTTACTATAAAGCAAAAGAAAAACCAATCATGTGAAGAGTAAATAGTATCGTTTAAATGAATTGTGGTTAAGCTTAGTTTGTAACTAATTAGTTTTTTATTTTCTTTCTACTTTTATCTGCTTCAGAGCCTCTTCAGTGGTTTAGATCTTCTATGTGTCAAATTATTCTAATCTCTTAAAAAGTTTAAGAGCTAAAATACAACACAATGACTACAAGAATGCCTTTGTCCTTTTCTGGGTAGGTACACCTAAGGCAACTTCTTTTTCTCTTCTTTGTTCTCTTCTTCTTTCTTATTCTTTAATCATCTTCAATATTGGAGAGATGACAGCACTATGCCTGCCTCAAGATGTTTCTGACTTTTTCTTTTTCTTTTTCTTTTTTTTTTTTTTTGAGTTGGAGTCTTGCTCTGTCACCCAGGCTAGAGTGCAGTGGCACAATCTTGGCTCACTACAACTTCTGCCTCCTGGGTTCCAGTGATTCTCCCAACTCAGCCTCCTGAGTAGCTGGGGTTACAGGCATGCACCACCACGCCTAGCTAATTTTTTGTAGTTTTACTAGAGATGGGGTTTCACCATGTCGGCCAGGCTGGTCTTGAACTCCTGACCTCAAGGGATCTGCCTGCCTTGGCCTCCCAAAGTGCTGGGATTACACGTGTGAGCCACTGCGCCCGGCCGTTTCTGACTTTTTCTAAAGTCTTCTTTCTCTGGAGATGACATTATATAATAGCACTGTTCAATAGAAGTTTCTTTGATGATGGAACTGTTCTATAATCTGCATTGTCCCAGCCACTAGCCATATGTGACTACTGTAACACTTGAAATGTGGCTAGAGCAACTGAAGAACTGAATTTTGCATTTTACTTAATTTTAATTATTTAAAATAGAAATGCAAATAACCATAAGTGGTTAGTAGCTACCATACTGGACAGCAAAGATCTATAATTCAGCATTTAAAATCGATTTTGTTTTGTTTTCAAAAATGGAGTCAGACTTTTACAACCCAAAAGAACTGTAGGTTAAATTAAGGTAAATCACCAAATACTACATACACATTTGGGAAATCCAAACCAGATTTTTTCATGTGATAACCACACCCTCTTTTGACTTTAGCCTTGGAGGTAATGGAGTATGGCAGAAAAAACCCTGTATCAGCAGCTGGAAGACTCACCTTCTTTTCCTAGCTCTGCCATATATTGACCAAAAGAGTCAAAGTCCATTCAGATGGTTGAGGGGCCTTGGAATTTTGTTTTTGGTTTTCACATACAAGTTGGAGGGCAGATGCGTTAGCCTCTTGAAATACCCAGAAACCACTTGTTTCCTCATCTAAAAATCAGGTATGACAGGATCATTTAATTATCCTGCAAATCAGATGAAGCACTGCATATGAAAGCACTTTGTAACATCGATAGCACTGGGAAATGTAAAGACCTTTTACTGAAATATAAAGGTGTATGGTCAACTGAATATATCTCAGATAGTTATGATTTGACTGTATATATTGAATATAACCTGTAGTGGGCCCCTTGGTAAACAGCTTACAGTTTTGTTGCAAGTTTTAGCCAAGAGAAAATTTATTTGTTGACTAGTCATGCCCTTTATTGGCCACATGATGAGCAGCCAAGATATTAACACACAGTGCACCTTGCAGAATTCAAGAATGTCTCAGTGTCTTGTGAACTAGGAAGCTGAAATGCAGTGGTATGCAGAAGGCTGGCTCAGTAGGAGCCTTGGGAGTGTCCTCCAGAGAGATGTTTGTGCTGGTTGTATTTGATTCCAGTTGGCCATGAAAAGCTGGTTGCTCTAAAGAATGATAATATACTTGGTATTGCATTTACTAGAACTATCTGGGGAACAAATCTTGGGGTGGAAGAAAGAAGGGAGGGAGGGAAAGCTGTGCTTCAATACCTAGGGCTTCTTTCCTGGAATGGATCTGAGATTCTGGGATTGGGTGGCTAATAGCTCATCTCTAGAAGGGAGAAAGAACTGGGTGGTGATGGCTTTGTATTTTCTATTGGAGTTCACTACAGAATAGGTGAATGGAATGGGCTGCTATGATCCAGACATTAGGGAGGACAGGTTTGTGATACATTAGAAAACTTGAATGAGCCCTTCTATGATTCTCTCTTCCCTCTTTCTGCTTCCCGTTCTTAATTACCATACGCAGGTTGTGGAATGAGCAAATCTATTATGTGAGCAATAGCAAACTTACAGGAGCCCTTGGCTCCATCTATCTCCCTGTTTGTGTCAGTTCCTTCTGGATGCGTTTAGTCTGTGTTCTTCATTCACTCTTTTTCTGGGGAAGTAAAAGGAGTGGGACAGATTATGAGAACAGCTGGGTCCTCCCAGTTGCTGGGGTGGTTATTTTAAGCTTTGTTTAATGTGTCCAGAGACCCAGATGGCATTTTTAACTAAGCTGCTTTATTAAATCTAGTGATAAAACATAGTGATGTTTATTGAAAAGGCAGACACACATCAGCAACATTATGCGTGAAACTTGCTCTAAGAATTTTCTATAAAACATCTGTTCTCTTTGAGCCTTTTGTGAACTCTGGAAGTTTGCTAGTTTCTATACAGACTTGAGGACAAAAAGCTGGAAACCACTTTTGGAGATGTCCAAGCATAGGTATTGGAATCATTAATCCTAACCCTCTCAGTTTTAAGGCCCCGGATACCCTTCTGTTAGACAACAGTAACATGAACAAGCACTGTAATAACATTTAAACAAGATTATTTGAAAATAATGGACAAGAAAAATTAGTATAAATTGTTTGGGGATTTTAAAATTAAAGATAAAAAGCTAGGGCTTCAATGACCTGTGCCAGCCCATAGCCTTAAGAGTCAATTTGCAAACACTCAAGATTTGGCCAATATGCCTCTACTACTTCTACTTAACACAGTCAAAGGGAAATTTTTAGATTCTTTCATCTGATTTGACTCTCTTAGTTACGAATAAGAGGATATCTAGAATATATATGTGACTTGTTAAAATGAAAATCCACCTTCTCTGAGTCTTCAAATATCTTTCATATCTTACATTTTTAGTCACATCAACTTTTGAAGTCATGTCCGTAGTTGTATGAAAAGAAAAATTTCAGGAACATTCAACCTCAAAAGTTCTTTTTCTTAGTCTGAAGTCGTAGAAGCATTTGACTTATACTTTCTCTTTTTAAGTTTGTACTAGTAGGTATTTTGTATAAATATAATATTTAATTATTGCGTTTGTATTCTTTTTCTCTAGTAAACATCCTGGTTTTTAGCTATCAATATGTAGTTTTACATTTAGGGATTTCTAATGGAAAGAGAAAGGAATCTGAAATCAGAGGACGAGAGTTTATTCTACTTGACCAAACACATACAAAATACTGGAAGGAGAGTTTTACAACAAATATTTAATATCTATGACATGTAAAACGTTTTTTGAAATCAAGAAAATTCAAACAATTCAATACAAATATCAATAGTAACACATGAACAGGTGGCCAAACTTATTAATAACCAGAGAAATATAAATTAAAACAATCCATCAACTTGTAAAAAAGATGAAATTACCCAGAGTTGGTGTAGGTGATGGAAAATTGTCATGTTTGTATACTGTTCATAGAAGTTAAATTGACATAACTTTTTGGTCAGGCAATTTGGAAGTATATATCTAAATTAATAGAGTAGTTTTCTAATAACCTGGGAATCTCTTAATCTAAGAATCTTTACTGTAGATTTTTCTAGAACAAATGTACAAACATCTGTGTACAAGGGTACTCACTGCAGCATTTTGCTAAGGAAAAACTCAGAAAAAATCTATATGTTCAACAGAGAACAGGTACATAATTTATGACACAACTGCACAATATACACCACTAAAATAAAGGATATAAATTTATATGTAGTATGAAAAAGATGTGAATGATAGCTTGTTGGTGAAAAACAGCAATGACTGGAATATTGTGTGTAACGTAATCCTGCTTTTCTGTATATAATGTAGGCATAGAAAATAGGATTGAAAGGACATACTCTAGTCAACAGCGTATATAGCTTGGGTGGAGGGGGTGTATAATGGGGAAGGAGAGTCCCTTTTCCTATCTATTCCATATACATCTCTGGATTTAAAAGATCATACATGCATATGCATTACCTTCAAAATTAAAATGATAAAGACAAAAGGAGAAGCTTTGGATTTGAATCATGATACTACTTTTTGCAAATTCTATGACCGTGGGGAAGTCGCCTAGCCTCCTGGGGTTTATTTCCTCATTTATAAAAATAGGGAAAGTAATAATACTTGTCTACATATCTTCTAGGGTTGTTGGGAGGATTGAATGTGATAATGGGTTACAGCATTATGAATTATTTATTCATATAACACAATTATTATAAAAATAGTTTGCTCTGATTAAAGTAAAAGAAGGATGAGATCGTGTGTGTTTTTCAGTCCCAGTAGCTTTACTAACCAGAAAGCGCCTGCTGATGTGGTAATCACAGTTGCTTTTGTGCAGCTTCCTCTTGACTTTTGGCATTTCTGCATGCTGCTAGCTAAGGCTGAGGTGGCGACTGTGGAAGGTGTGATCTCCTCCCCCTCCCAGCACACATTTGTGTGCATACTCACACTCACGCACACACAAACACACACATGCACACTCTATCACAGTACATGAGGTGGCAGCAGCTGCTCCAGCATAGACTTTCACACAACATAAAGGGCTTTTTTGGTGTGGTCTGTGCATTATTTCCTGTTAAGCATGAGCTGAGTCAGTGCCATGCTTTTCCATCTGAAACCTTTCTGAGGCTCAGGCTGTGTTAAGAGCAAACCCTCTCCCCTCCATGCCCACCCCATGGTCCTCTACTGAAGCCAGATCATAATCTGCTCATTTCATGAGGATTTTCAAACCGAATGGACTGGGCCATGTGAGAGATCACTGAAAGGAATAGAACAAGCAGAGGCTAAGAGACTCCACGTTAATCTGCTGGTTCGTCTGAAAATGCACAGCTGTGGGAGCTCACGGTGCTTTAAAGTACTTTGGCAGGATGTTTGTTCAGGGGGCCTGTTCCTGCAGCCCTGCTGAATGTTTGGTTAGGAGGCATAATCATTTTTTGGACAGGATCTCCCAAATGTAAAGTGATAGATGCTAATGTGGAATATAATACAGAAGATCCAGCTTGGATGTCATAAATAACAATAAACTGTTTAATCTTGCTGAGTTGTAAATCTATGATTGCCAGAGGTCTTTAGTTCACTGGAACATAGTATGGGGGCAGGGGCACTTAGCAAATAGGCAGTTATTATTTTCCAACCAGACAGAAACTGGTCTGATGGAATTTATCTAAAAAGGCATACACATGTATTTTAATTAATTGTGACAATTACTCAGAGAAAACACATGGCCCTAAAGAGGCTGAGGGTTTTTTTTTGTTCTACCTATAAATGTATATGTATATTCACCTATATTGTACCTATGTATAAGTAAGAGAATGAGTTTTTGTTTTGGGGATATATATTTATACGTATCTATACAGATAGATATACACATACTTAATTTCTGTCTACCTATTAAGGTGCGGTGCCAGATGGAAAGTATTTCTAAGCATTTAGATAGCTTATTCTATAGCATATGTGTGCATATAGCCCCCCACCATAAAGCTTTGTCTCTTTTCTGGATACATTTAACAAGAGGCTAGAACAGAGTCCAAAATGTCAGAAGTGTTTGATCATTCCATAGAAATGAAGGAGGTGTTTCCAAATGACCTATGTTTCTATGGCAATAAATAGAACTTGTGCTGCGTCGGATGGGTCAGGAGTAAGGAATATAAACTGTGCAAGTATGACTATTCCAGGCAGAAATCTACCTTGTAAGAACAGCTTTGTGCAGTGAGCTCAACAACATTGATCAGTTAGCAGTTCGGTTCAGTACAACGTTGATCAGGTAGCAAGCCGGTTCGGCAGTGCCAGTCGGAGACACAGATGGCGACAATCAAAGAAGATGCAGGTCAGGACAAGGATGCAGACATGTACCTGTCACTGCCATGGACTTCAGCAGCTTCTTAGTGAGCAGGTTTATGATCAAAGAAGAAAGACATCGTTGATATGTAAGCATGTTACAATTAATTTGCTGTTTAGTTATTAGGAAACTACAACCAGTTTTTAGTATTTAGGTTGTTTTTTCTTTTTTCATTTTTGAAACAGGTTCTTGTTCTGTCATCCAGGCTGCAGTGCAGACGTTATCCAAGCTCACTGCAGCCTTAAATTTCTGGGCTCCGTGGAATCTCCCACCTCAGCCTCCCAAGAAGCTGGGACTACAGGTGCACGCCACCATGGCCAGCTAATTTTACCTATTTTTTTGGAGAGATGAGGTCTTGCTGTATTGCCCAGGCTGCTCTTGAGCTCCTGTCAGTGTAGATATTTCCATGTTTATACAGATGGTGGTGTAGATATTTCCATGTTTATACAGATGTGTGTGTAGATATTTCCATGTTTTTAAAGATGGCGGTGTAGATATCTCCATGTTTATAGAGATAGCGGTGTAGATATTTCCATGTTTATACAGATAGCGGTGTAGATATTTCCATGTTTATAGAGATAGCGGTATATATATTTCCATATATACACAGATAGCGGTGTAGTTATTTCCATGTTTATACAGATAGCGGTGTAGATATTTCCATGTTTATAGAGATTGCGGTGTAGATGATCCCACGGTTGTAGAGATTGCAGTGTAGGTATTTCCATGTGTATAGAGATAGCGGTGCAGACGTTTCAATGTTTATACTGATGGCTGTGTAGATATTTCCAAGTGTATACAGATGGCAGTGTAGATATTTCCATGTTTATAGAGATGGTGGTGGAGGTATTTCCATGTATATACAAATGACTCTGTAGATATTTCCATGATTATACAGATGGTGGTGTAGATATTTCCATCTTTATGCAGATAGCGGTGTAGATATTTACATGTTTATAGAGATAGAGGTGTAGGTTTTTCCATGTTTATAGAGATAGCGGTGTAGATATTTCCATGTTTATACAGATGGCTGTGTAGATATTTCCATGTGTATACAGATGGCAGTGTAGATATTTTGATGTTTATACAGATGGAGGTATAGATATTTCCATGTTTATACAGATGACTGTGTAGAAATTTCCATGTTTTAACAGATGGCGTTGTAGATATTTCCATGTTTATAGAGGTAGCCATATAGATATTTCCATGTTTATACAGATAGCGGTGTATACATTTCCATGTTTATAGAGATAGCGGTGTAGATATTTCCATATTTATACAGATAGCGGTGTAGATATTTCCATGTTTATACAGGTAGAGGTGTAGATATTTCCATGTTTATGCAGATCGCTGTGTAGATATTTCCATCTTTCTACAGATGGCAGTGTAGATATTTCTATGTTTAAACAGATGGCAGTGTAGATGTTTCCGTGTTTATACAGATGGCAGTATAGATATTACCATGTTTATGAAGATGGCGGTGCAGATATTTCCATGTTTATAGAGATGGCTGTGTAGGTATTTCTATGTTTACAGAGATAACGGTGTACATAATTCCATGTTTATAGAGATGGTGGTGTAGGTACTTCCATGTTTATAGAGATAGTGGTGTAGATATTTCCATGTTTATACAGATAGCGGTGTAGATATTTCCATGTTTATGAAGATAGTAGTGTTGGTATTTCCCTGCTTATAGAGATAGCAGTGTAGATATTTCCATGTTTATACAGCTCGCGGTGTAGATATTTCCATCTTTATACAGATGGCAGTGCAGTTGTTTCCATGTTTGTACAGATAGCGTCGTAGATATTTCCATGTTTACACAGATGGCGGTGTAGATAGTTCCAACATTATGGAAATGGCAGTGTACATATTTTCTTGTTTATGGAGATGGCGGTGTAGATATTTCCATGTTTATAGAGATTGCAGTGTAGGTATTTCCATGTGGATAGAGATAGCGGTGCAGACGTTTCCATGTTTATACTGATGGCTGTGTAGATATTTCCATGTGTATACAGATGGCAGTGTAGATATTTCCATGTTTATAGAGATGGTGGTGTAGATATTTACATGTATATACAGATGACTGTGTAGATATTTCCATGTTTATACAGATGGCAGTGTAGATAATTCCATGATTATACTGATAGTGGTGTTGGTATTTCCCTGTTTCTACAGATAGCAGTGTAGATATTTCCATGTTTACACAGCTCACGGTGTAGATATTTCCATCATTATACAGATGGCAGTGTAGATATTTCTATGTTTATACAGATAGCGGTGTAGATATTTCCATGTTTACACAGATGGCGGTGTAGATATTTCCATGATTATGGAGATGGTGGTGTAGATATTTTCATGTTTATAGAGATGGCGGTGTAGGCATTTCCATGTTTATAGAGATTGCGGTGTAGATTTTTCCATGTTTATACAGATAGCGGTGTAGGTATTTCCATGTTTATAGAGGTAGCGGTGTAGATATTTCCATGTTTATAGAGATAGCGTTGTAGATATTTCCATGTTTATAGAGATAGCGGTGTAGATATTTCCATGTTTATACAGCTCGCGGTGTAGATATTTCCATCTTTTTAGATATGGCAGTGTAGATATTTCCATGTTTATACACATTGCGGTGTAGATATTTCCATGTTTATACTGATGGCGGTGCAGATATTTCCATGTTTATGGAGATGGCAGTGTAGATATTTTCATGTTTATAGAGATGGCTGTGTAGATATTTCCACGTTGATAGAGATGGCTGTGTAGATATTTCCATGTCTATAGAGATAGCGGTGAAGGTTTTTCCATGTTTATAGAGATAGCGGTGTTGATATTTCCATGTTTATACAGATGAGTGTGTAGATATTTCCGTGTTTATAAAGATGGCGGTGTAGATATTTTTGTGTTTATAGAGATAGCGGTGTAGATATTTCCATGTTTATACAGGTAGCATTGTAGATATTTCCATGTGTATAGAGATAGCGGTGTAGATATCTCCACATTTATACAGATAGCAGTGTAGATATTTCCATGTTTATACAGATCGTGGTGTACATATTTCCATGCTTATACATATAGCGGTGTAGATATTTCCATGTTTATAAAGGTAGCGGTGTAGAAATTTCATGTGTATACAGATCACAGTGTAGATATTTCCATTTTTCTACAGATGGCAGTGTAGATATTTCCAAATTTATACAGATGGCGGTGTAGATATTTCCATATTTATACAGATGGCGGTGTAGATATTTCCATGTTTATAGAGATGGCGGTGTATATATTCCCATGCTTATAGGGATAGCGGTGTAGATATTTCCATATTTTTACAGATGGCTGTGTGGATAATTCCATATGTATACAGACGGCAGTGTGGATTTTTCCATCTTTATAGTGATGGTGGTGTAGGTATATCCGTGTTTATACAGATGACTTTGTAGATATTTCCATGTTTATACAGGTGGCGGTGTAGATATTTCCATGTTTATACAGAGAGCGGAGGAACTATTTCCAAGTCTACAGAGATAGCGGTGTAGATATTTCGAAGTTTACACAGACAGCTGTGTAGATATTTCCATGTTTACAAAGATAGTGTTGTAGATATTTCCATGTTTACACAGATAGCGAAGGAGATATTTACATGTTTATACAGAGAGCGATGTAGATATTTAAATGTTTATAAAGACAGCGGTGTAGGTATTTCCATGATTATTGAGATAGCGGTGTAGATATTTACATATTTGTACAGATAGCGGTGTAGATATTTCCATGTTTATACAGATGGCGGTGAAGATATTTCCATGTTTATACAGATGGCAGTGTATATAAATCCTTGTGTATACAGAAAGCGGTGCAGATCTTTCCATGTTTATAGAGATTGCAGTGCAGATATTTCCATGTTTATAGAGATAGCCCTGTAGGTATTTCCATGTTCACAGATATAGCGGTGTAGATATTCCATGTTTATACAGACGTCTGTGTAGATATTTCTATGGGTAAACAGATGGCTGTGTAAATATTTCTATATTTATAGAGATGGTGCTGTAGATATTTCCATGTTTATACAGATGACTGTGTAGATATTTACATGTTTATACAGATAGCGGTGTAGATATTTCCAAATTTATGCAGACAGCGGTGTAGATATTTCCATGTTTATGCAGATGGCGGTGTAGATATTTCCATGTTTATAAAGATATCGGTGTAGATATTTCCATGTTTATGCAGATAGCGGTGTAGATATTTCCATGTTTACAGAGATAGCGGTGTAGATATTTCCATCTTTGCACAGATTGTGGTGTAGGTATTTCCATCTTTACACAGATAGTGTTGTAGATATTTCCAAGCTTACAGAGTTAGCTGTGTAGATATTTCCATGTTTACACAGATAGCATTGTAGAAATTTCAATGTCTATACAGATAGTGGTGTAGATATTTCCATGTTTATACAGATAGCGGTGTAGATATTTACACGTTTATACGGATAGCACTGTAGATATTTCCATGTTTGTACAGACAGTGATATAGACATTTCCATGTTTATACAGATAGCGGTATACATATTTCCATGTTTATAGAGATAGCGGTGTAAATATTTCCATGGTTATACAGATGGCTGTGTAGATATTTCCATGTGTATACAGATGTCAGTGTAGATATTTCCATGTTTATAGAGATGGTGGTGTAGATATTTCCATGTTTACAAAGATGACTGTGTAGATATTTGCATGTTTATACAGATGGTGGTGTAGATATTTCCATGTTTATAGAGATAGTGGTGTAGATATTTCCAAGTTTATACAGATAGCGGAGTAGATATTTCCATGTTTATAGAGACAGTGGTGTAGATATTCCCATATTTATACAGATAGCGGTGTAGATATTGCCATCTTTACACAGATAGCGTTGTAGATATTTCCAAGTTTACACAGATAGCTGTGTAGATATGTATATGTTTACACAGATAACGTTGTAGATATATCCATGTTTATACAGATAGCAGTGTAGATATTTCCATGTTTATACAGATAGCAGTGTAGATATTTCCATGTTTATACAGATAGCGGTGTAGATATTTCCATGTTTATACAGACAGTGTTGTAGACATTTCCATGTTTATACAGAGAGAGGTAGAGATATCTCCATGATTATAGAGATAGTGGTGTATATATTTCCATGTTTATACAGATCGCTGTGTACATATTTTCATGTGTATACAGATGGCAGTGTAGATATTTCCATGTTTATAGAGATGGTGGTGTAGATATTTCCATGTTTATACAGATGACTGTGTAGATATTTGCATGTTTATACAGATGGCGGTGTAGGTATTTCCATGTTTGCAGAGATAGCGGTGTAGATATTTCCATATTTGCACAGATTCCGGTGTAGGTATTTCCATCTTTACACAGATAGCGGTGTATATATTTGCAAGTTTAGAAAGATAGCTGTGTAGATATTTCCATGTTTACACAGATAGCGTTGTAGATATTTCAATGTCTATATAGATAGTGGTGTAGATATTTCCATGGTTATACACATAGCGCTGTAGATATTTCCATGTTTATACAGACAGCAGTGTAGATATTTCCAAGTTTACAGTGATAACGGTGTAGATATTTCCATATTTATATAGATAACGGTGTAGACATTTCCATGTTTATACAGATAGTGGTGTGGATATTTCCATGTGTATACAGATGGCTGTGTAGATATTTCCATGTTTATACAGATAGCGGTGTAGATATTTCCATATTCATGCAGATGGCGGTGTAGATATTTCCATGTTTATAGGGATAGCGGTGTAGATGTTTGCATGTTTATACAGATGGCTGTGTAGATGTTTCCATGTGTATACAGATGGCAGTTTAGATACTTCCATCTTTATAGAGATGCTGGTGTAGATATTTCCATATTTATACAGATGACTTTGTAGATATTTCCATGTTCATACAGATGGCGGTGTATATATTTCTATGTTTATGCAGATGGCGGTGTATATATTTCCATGTTTACAGTGATAGCGGTGTAGATATTTCCATCTTTGCCCAGATTGCGGTGTAGATATTTCGATCTTTACACACATAGCTGTGTAGATATTTCCAAGTTTACACAGATAGCAGTGTAGATATATCCATGTTTCTACAGTTAGAGGTGTAGATATTTCCGTGTTTACAGAGATAGCGGTGTAGATATTTCCATGTTTATACAGATAGCGGTGTAGATATTTTCATGTTTATACAGATAGCGGAGGAGGTATTTCCTTTTTTATACAGATCGTGGTGTAGAAATTTCCATGTTTATTCAGATAGCGTTGAAGACATTTCCATGTCTATACAGGTAGAGGTGTAGATATTTCCATGTATATACAGATCGCAGTGTAGATATTTCCATTTTCCTCAGATGGCAGTGTAGATATTTCCATGATTATAGAGATGGCGGTGTAGATATTTACATGTGTAAAGAGATGGTGGTGAAAATATTTCTATTTTTATTGAGATAGTTGTGTAGAAATTAACAGCTTTAAACAGATAGCGGTGTTGGTATTTCTATGTTTATACAGATAGCAGTGTAGATATTTCCATGTTTATACAGCTCATGGTGTAAATATTTCCATGTTTATACAGATGGCGTTGTAGATATTTCCATGTTTATAGAGATAGCGCTGCAGGTATTTCCATGTTTACAGAGATAGCACTGTAGATATTTCCATGTTTATACAGGTGGCTGTGTAGATATTACCATGTGTATACAGATGGCAGTGAAGATATTTCCATGTTTATAGAGATGGTGTTGTAGATATTTCCATGTTTATGCAGATGACTGTGTAGATATTTGCATGTTTATACTGATGGAGGTGAAGATATTTCCATGTTCATAGAGATAACGTTGTAGATATTTCCATATTTATACATATAGTGGTGTAGTTATTTCCATGTTTATACAGATTATTGTGTAGATATTTCCATGTTTACTCAGATGGCGGTGTGGATATTTCCATGTTTATGCAGATGACTTCGTGGATATTTCCATGTTTATGCAGATGGCGGTGTAGATATTTCCATGTTTATATGGATAGTGGTGTTGCTATTTCCATGTTTACAGAGATAGCGGTTTATATATTTACAAATTTATACAGATAGCCGTGTAGATATTTCCATATTTATGCAGATGACAGTGAAGTTATTTCTATGTTTATGCAGATGGTGGTGTAGATATTTCCTTGTTTATACAGATAGCTGTGGAGATATTTCCATGTTTATACAGAAGTCTGTGTAGATATTTCCATGGGTATTCAGATGTCTGTGTAGATATTTCCATATTTATAGAGATGGTGCTGTAGAAATTTCCATGTTTATATGGAAGACTTTGTAGATATTTCCATATTTATGCAGATAGTGGTGTAGATATTTCCATGTTTATACAGATGGCGGTGTAGACATTTCCATGTTTATACAGATGGCAGTCTATATATTTCCATGTTTATACACATAGCAGTGTAGATATTTCCATGTTTATGCAGATAGCGGTGTAGATATTTCCATGTTTCCAGAGGCTGCGGTGTAGATATTTCCATCTTTGCACAGATTGCGGTGTACATATTTCCATCTTTGCACAGATAGTGTTGTAGATATTTCCAAGTTTACACAGATAGCTGTGTAGATATTTCCATGTTTACAGAGATAGCGATGCAGATATATCCATGTTTATACATAAAGCGGTGTAGATATTTCCATGTTTATAAAGATAGCGGTGAAGATATTTCCATGTTAGTACAGACAGTGATGTAGACATTTCTATGTTTATACAGATAGCGGTATAGATATATCCATGTTTGCAGAGATAGCGGTGTAGGTATTTCCATGTTTACACAGATAGCTGTGTAGATTTTTCCATGTTTACACAGGTAGCATTGTAGATATTTCCATATTTATACAGATAGCGGTGTACATATTTCCATGTTTATACAGATAGCGTTGGAGATATTTCCATGTTTATACAGATTGCGGTGGGGCTATTTCCATGTTTATACAGATAGCGGTTTAGATATTTCCATGTTTACACAGATTTCTGTGTAGATATTTCCATGGTTATACAGATGGCTTTGTAGATATTTCCATGTTTATACAGATGACTGTGTAGGTATTTCCATGTTTATACAGATGGCGGTGTAGATATTTCCATGTTTATAGAGATAGCCATGCAGATACTTCCATGGTTGTACAGATAGCGGTGTAGACATTTCCATGTTTATAGAGATAGCGGTGTAGATATTTCCATATTTATACAGAGAGCGGTGTTGGTATTTCCGTGTTTATACAGATAGCGGTGTAGATATTTCCACGTTTATACAGCTCGTGGTGTAGATATTTCCATGTTTAAACAGATAGCGGTTTAGATATCTCCGTGTTTACACAGATAGTGGTGTAGATATTTCTATGTTAATGGAGATGGCGGTGTAGATATTTTCATGTTTATGGAGATGGCGGTGTAGATATTTCCATATTTATACATACGGTGGTGTAGATATTTCCATGTTTATACAGATGACTGTGTAGATATTTCCATGTTTACAAGGATGGCGGTGTAGACATTTCCATGTTTATAGGGATTGCGGTGTAGATATTTCCACGTTTATTGAGCTAGCAGTGTAGGTATTTCCATGTTTATAGGGATAGCGGTGTAGATATTTCCATGTTGATACAGATAGCGGTGTAGATATTTCCATGTTTATACAGATAGCGGTGTAGATATTTCCAAGTTTACACAGATGGCTGAGTAGATATTTCCATTTTTATACAGATGGCAGTGTAGTTATTTCAATGTTTATACTGATGACTGTGTAGGTATTTCTATGTATATATAGATCGTGGTGTACATATTTCCATCTTTCTACAGATGGTGATGTAGATATTTCCATGTTTATAGACATAGCTGTTGAAATATTTCCATGTTTCTACAGATAGCCGTGTAGATATTTCCAGGTTTATACAGATAGCGGTGTAGATATTTCCATGTTAATACTGATCACGGTGTTGGTATTTACATGTTTATACAGATAGTGGTGTAGATATTTCCATGTTTGTACAGTTCACGGTGTAGATATTTCCATGTTTATACAGATGGCGGTGTAGATATTTCCATGTTTATACAGATGGCGGTGTAGATAGTTTCATGTCTATAGAGATAGCGGTGTAGATATTTCCATTTTTATAGAGATTGTGGTGTAGGTATTTCTATCATTATAGAGATTTCTGTATAGATATTTCCATTTTATACAGATGTCTGTGTGGATATTTCCATGTATATGCAGATGGCAATGTAGATATTTCCTTGTTTATAGAGATGGCGGTGTAAATATTTCCATGTTTATAGAGATTGCGGTGTAGATATTTCCATGTTTATTCAGATAGCGGTGTAGATATTTCCGTGTTTAGTCAGTTGGCTGTGTAGATATTTTCATGTTTGTTCAGATGGCAGTGAAGATATTTCCATGTTTTTACAGATGGCGGAGTAGATATTTCCAGGTTTATAAAGATGGCGGTGTAGATATTTCCATGTGTATAGAGATGGCGGTGTAGATATTTCCATGTTTATACAGATACTGGTGTAGTTATTTCCATGTTTATAGAGATAGTGGTTTAAATATTTCCATATTTATACAGACAGCGGTGTAGATAATTCCATGTTTATAGAGATCGCGATGTAGATATTTCCATGTTAATACAGATCATTCTGTAGGTATTTCCATGTTTTTACAGATAACGGTGTAGATATTTCCATCTTGCTACAGACGGCATTGTAGATATTTCCATGTTCATACAGATGGCGGTCTAGTTTCATGTTTATGTACTTGTCAGTGTAGATATTTCCTTGTTTATGTAGATGGCGGTGTAGATATTTCCACCTTTATAGAGATGGCGGTGAGTATATTTCCATGTTTAAAGAGATAGCGGTGTAGATATTTCCATGTTTATACAGATAGCGGTGTAGGTATTTCCATGTTTATAGAGATAGCGGTGTAGATATTTCCATGTTTATACAGATAGTGTTGTAGTTATTTCCACGTTTATACAGATAGCTGTGTAGATATTTCCTTGTTTGTACCGATGGGTGTGTAGATATTTCCATGTTTATACAGAGAGCGGTGTTGGTATTTCCATGTTTATACAGATAGTGGTGTACATATTTCCATCTTTTCACAGATGGCAGTGTAGATATTTCCATGTTTATACAGACGGCGGTGTAGATATTTCCATGTTTATACAGATAGCGGTGTGGATATTTCCATGTTTTGCAGATGGCTGTGTAGATATTTCCATGTTTATACAGATGGCATTGTAGATATTTCTATGTTTATAGAGATAGCAGTGTAGATATTTCTATGTGTAGAGATGGCGTTGTAGGTATTTCCATGTTAATAGAGATAGTGGTGTAGTTATTTCCATGTTTATACAGATAGCGGTGTAGATACTTCCATGTTTATACAGATAGCAGTGTTGGTATATCCATGTTTATACAGATAGCGGTGTGCATATTTCCCTGTTTATACAGATCGCGGTGTAGATATTTCCATGCATATACAGATAACGGCGTAGATATTTCCATGTTTATACTGGTAGCGGTGTAGATTTTTCCATGTTTATACAGATAATGGTGTAGATATTTCCATGTTTATATAGATAGCGTTGTAGATATTTCCAGGTTTATACAGATAACGCTGTAGATATTTCCACGTTTATACAGATCACAGTGTAGATATTTCCATCTATCTACAGATGGCAGTGTAGATATTTCCATGTTTATCCAGATGGCGGTGTAGATATTTCCATTTTTATATAGATGGTGGTGAAGATATTTCCTTGTTTATGTAGATGGCGGTGAAGATATTTCCATGTTTATAGAGATGACGGTGTATATATTTCCATGTTTATAGAGATAGTGGTGTAGATATTTCCATGTTTATACAGATAGCCGTGTAGGTATTTCCATGTTTATACAGCTCGCGGTGTAGATATTTACATCTTTATACAGATTTCAGTGTAGATATTTCCATGTTTATACAGATGGCGGTGTAGATAGTTCCATGTTTATTGAGATGGCGTTGTAGATATTTTCATGTTTACACATATGGCAGTGTAGATAGTTTCATGTTTATAGAGATAGCGGTGTAGATATTTCCATTTTTATAGAGATAGCGGTGTAGGTATTTCTGTCTCTATGGGGATATCGGTGTAGATATTTCCATTTTTATACAGATGTCTGTGTAGATATTTCCATGTGTATACAGATGGCAGTGTAAATATTTCCATGTTTATAGAGGTGGTTGTGTAGATATTTCCATGAATATAGAGATTGCGGTGTAGGTATTTCCATGTTTATAGAGATAGCTGGGTAGATATTTCCGAGTTCAGTCAGTTGGCTGTGTAGATATTTCCATGTTTATTGAGATGGCGGTGTAGATATTTCCATGTATATACAGATGGCGCTGTAGATAGATCCATGTTTATGGAGATGGCAGTGCAGATATTTTCATGTTTATAGAGATGGCGGTGTAGATATTTCCATGTTTATAGAGATGGCGATGTAGATATTTCCATGTTTATAGAAATAACGGTGTAGATATTTCCATGTTTATACAGATGTCTGTGTAGATATTTCCATGTGTATGCAGATGGCAGTGTAGATATTTCCATGTTTATAGAGACGGTGGTGTAGATATTTCCATGTTTATACAGATGACTGTGTAGATTTTTCCACGTTTTTACAGATGGCGGTGTAACTATTTCCATGTTTACAGAGATAGCGGTGTAGATGTTTCCATGTTTATTCACATGGCAGTGTGGATATTTCGATGTTTATACAGATGTCTGTGTAGATATTTCCATGTTTATAGAGATGGAAGTGTAAGTATTTCCATGTTTATACAGATGAATGTGTAGATATATTCATGTTTATATTGATGGCAGTGTTGATATTTCCATGTTTATACCGATGGCGGTGTAGATATTTCCATGTTTATGCAGATGGCGGTGTAGATATTTCCATGTTTATAGTGACAGCGGTGTAAATATTTCCAAATTTATACATACAGCGCTGTAGATCTTTCCATGTTTATACAGATAGTGATGTAGATATTTCCATGTTTATACAGATAGCGGTATAGATATTTCCATGTTTATACAGATCATTGTGTAGATATTTACATGCTCATACAGCTCGCAGTGTAGATATTTCAATCTCTATACAGATGGTAGTGTAGATATTTCCATGTTTATTCAGATGGCAATGTAGATATTTGCATGTTTATGCAGATGGCAGTGTAGATATTTCCATGTTTATACTGATGGCGGTGTAGATATTTCCATGTTTATGCTAATGGTGGTGTAGATATTTCCATGTTAATGCAGATGGCTGTGTAGATATTACCATGTTTATGCAGATGGCGGTGTAGATATTTCCAACTTTATAAATATGGTGGTGTAGATATTTCCATGTGTATACAGATGACAGTGTAGATATTTCCATGTTTATAAGGATGGCGGAGTAGACATTTCCATGTTTATAGGGATTGCGGTGTAGATATTTCCACGTTTATTGAGCTAGCATTGTAGTTATTTCCATGTTTATAGTGATAGCGGTGTAGGTATTTACATGTTGATATAGATAGCGGTGAAGATATTTCCATGTTTATACAGATAGCGGTGTAGGTATTTCCATGTTTATAGAGTTAGCGGTGTAGATATTTCCATGTTTCTACAGATAGTGGTGTAGTTATTTCCACGTTTATACAGATAGCTCTGTAGATATTTCCTTGTTTGTACCGATGGATGTGTAGATATTTCCATGTTTATACAGAGAGCGGTGTTGGTATTTCCATGTTTATACAGATAGTGGTGTAGATATTTCCATGTTTATACACCTCACTGTGTAGATATTTCCACGTTTATACAGATGGCAGAGTAGATATTTCCATGTTTATACAGATAGCGGTGTTGATATTTCCATGTTTATATAGATCGCGGTGTAGATATTTCCATGTTTATACAGATAGCGATGTATATATTTCCATGTTTATACAGGTAGCGGTGTAGGTTTCAACATATTGATCCAGATCGCGGTGTATATATTTCCATCTTTCTACAGATGGCGGTGTAGATATTTCCATGTTTATAGAGATAGCGGTTGAGATATTTCCATGTTTATACAGATAGCGGCGTAGATATTTCCATGTTTATGCAGATCACGGTGTAGATATTGACATGTTTATACAGATGGCCGTGTGGATATTTCCATGTTTATAAAGATGGCGGTGTATATTTTTCCAAGTTTATGCTGATGGCTTTTTAGATATTTCCATGTTTATAGAGATAGTGGTTTAGATATTTCCATGTTCATACAGATCACGGTGTGGATATTTCCATGTTTATACAGGTAGCGGTGTAGATTATTCCATATTTATACATATCACGGTGTAGATATTTCCATGTTTATACAAATAGCAGTGTAGATATTTCCATGTTTATAGAGATAGCGGTGTAGATATTTCCATGGTTATAGAGATAGCGGTGTAGATATTTCCATGTTTATAGAGATAGCGTTTTAGATTATTCCATGTTTATACAGACTGCGGTGTAGATATTTCCACGTTTATACAGATAGCGGTGTAGATATTTCCATCTTTCTACAGATGGCAGTGTAGATATTTCCATGTTTATACACATGTTGGTGTAGATGTTTCCATGTTTATACAGATGGTGGTGTAGATAGTTCCATGTTTATCGAGATGGCAATGTTGATATTTTCATGTTTATAGAGAGGGCAGTGTAGATATTTCCATGTTTATAGAGACTGCGTTGTAGGTATTTCGATGTTTATGGAGATAGCGGTGTATATATTTCCATGTTTATTCAGATGGCTGTGTAAATATTTCCATGTGTATACGGATGGCAGTGTAGATATTTCCATGCTTATAGAGATAGCGGTGTAGATATTTTCAAGTTCATACAGATGGCGGTGTAGCTATTTCCATGTTTATACAGACGGCGGTGTAGATATTTCCAAGTTTAAAGAGATTGCGGTGTAGACATTTCCATGTTTTTAGGAATTGCGGTGTAGATATTTCCACATTTACTGTGCTAGTGGTGTAGTTATTTCCATGTTTATAGGGTTAGCGGTGTATATATTTCCATGTTTATACAGACAGCGGTGTAGATATTTCCATGTTTATACAGATAATGGTGTAGATATTTCCATGTTTATACAGATGGTAGTGAAGATATTTCCATGTTTAAACAGATAGGGGTGTAGATAGTTCCATGTTTATGGAGATGGCAGGGTAGATATTTTCATTTTTATAGAGATTGCAGTGTAGATATTTCCATGTTTATTCAGAGAGCGGTGTAGATATTTCCATGTTTATACACATAGCAGTGTAGATATTTCCATGTTTATACAGATCATTGTGTAGATATTTCCATGTTCATACAGCTCGCGGTGTAGATATTTCCATCTTTATAGAGATGGCTGTGTAGATATTTCCATGTTTATACAGATGGCGGTGTAGATCTCTCCATGTTTATAGAGATAGAGGTGTAGGTATTTCCATGTTTATACAGATAGCGGTATAGATATTTCCATGTTTACACAGATCGCGGTGTTGATATTTCCGTACTTATACAGATAGCGGCATAGATAATTCCATGTTCATACAGATAGCGGTGTAGACATTTCCATGTTTATAAAGATCGCGGTGTAGGTATATCCATCTTTCTGCAGATGGAGATGTAGATATTTCCATGTTTATGGAGATAGCGGATGAGATATTTCCATCTTTATACAGATAGCAGTGTGGATATTTCCAGGTTTATACAGATAGCGGTGTAGGTATTTCCATGTTTATACTGATGGCGGTGTAGATATTTCCATGTTTATGCTAATGGTGGTGTAGATATTTCCATGTTAATGCAGATGGCTGTGTAGATATTACCATGTTTATGCAGATGGCGGTGTAGATATTTCCAACTTTATAAATATGGTGGTGTAGATATTTCCATGTGTATACAGATGACAGTGTAGATATTTCCATGTTTATAAGGATGGCGGAGTAGACATTTCCATGTTTATAGGGATTGCGGTGTAGATATTTCCACGTTTATTGAGCTAGCATTGTAGTTATTTCCATGTTTATAGTGATAGCGGTGTAGATATTTACATGTTGATATAGATAGCGGTGAAGATATTTCCATGTTTATACAGATAGCGGTGTAGGTATTTCCATGTTTATAGAGTTAGCGGTGTAGATATTTCCATGTTTCTACAGATAGTGGTGTAGTTATTTCCACGTTTATACAGATAGCTCTGTAGATATTTCCTTGTTTGTACCGATGGATGTGTAGATATTTCCATGTTTATACAGAGAGCGGTGTTGGTATTTCCATGTTTATACAGATAGTGGTGTAGATATTTCCATGTTTATACACCTCACTGTGTAGATATTTCCACGTTTATACAGATGGCAGAGTAGATATTTCCATGTTTATACAGATAGCGGTGTTGATATTTCCATGTTTATATAGATCGCGGTGTAGATATTTCCATGTTTATACAGATAGCGATGTATATATTTCCATGTTTATACAGGTAGCGGTGTAGGTTTCAACATATTGATCCAGATCGCGGTGTATATATTTCCATCTTTCTACAGATGGCGGTGTAGATATTTCCATGTTTATAGAGATAGCGGTTGAGATATTTCCATGTTTATACAGATAGCGGCGTAGATATTTCCATGTTTATGCAGATCACGGTGTAGATATTGACATGTTTATACAGATGGCCGTGTGGATATTTCCATGTTTATAAAGATGGCGGTGTATATTTTTCCAAGTTTATGCTGATGGCTTTTTAGATATTTCCATGTTTATAGAGATAGTGGTTTAGATATTTCCATGTTCATACAGATCACGGTGTGGATATTTCCATGTTTATACAGGTAGCGGTGTAGATTATTCCATATTTATACATATCGCGGTGTAGATATTTCCATGTTTATACAAATAGCAGTGTAGATATTTCCATGTTTATAGAGATAGCGGTGTAGATATTTCCATGGTTATAGAGATAGCGGTGTAGATATTTCCATGTTTATAGAGATAGCGTTTTAGATTATTCCATGTTTATACAGACTGCGGTGTAGATATTTCCACGTTTATACAGATAGCGGTGTAGATATTTCCATCTTTCTACAGATGGCAGTGTAGATATTTCCATGTTTATACACATGTTGGTGTAGATGTTTCCATGTTTATACAGATGGTGGTGTAGATAGTTCCATGTTTATCGAGATGGCAATGTTGATATTTTCATGTTTATAGAGAGGGCAGTGTAGATATTTCCATGTTTATAGAGACTGCGTTGTAGGTATTTCGATGTTTATGGAGATAGCGGTGTATATATTTCCATGTTTATTCAGATGGCTGTGTAAATATTTCCATGTGTATACGGATGGCAGTGTAGATATTTCCATGCTTATAGAGATAGCGGTGTAGATATTTTCAAGTTCATACAGATGGCGGTGTAGCTATTTCCATGTTTATACAGACGGCGGTGTAGATATTTCCAAGTTTAAAGAGATTGCGGTGTAGACATTTCCATGTTTTTAGGAATTGCGGTGTAGATATTTCCACATTTACTGTGCTAGTGGTGTAGTTATTTCCATGTTTATAGGGTTAGCGGTGTATATATTTCCATGTTTATACAGACAGCGGTGTAGATATTTCCATGTTTATACAGATAATGGTGTAGATATTTCCATGTTTATACAGATGGTAGTGAAGATATTTCCATGTTTAAACAGATAGGGGTGTAGATAGTTCCATGTTTATGGAGATGGCAGGGTAGATATTTTCATTTTTATAGAGATTGCAGTGTAGATATTTCCATGTTTATTCAGAGAGCGGTGTAGATATTTCCATGTTTATACACATAGCAGTGTAGATATTTCCATGTTTATACAGATCATTGTGTAGATATTTCCATGTTCATACAGCTCGCGGTGTAGATATTTCCATCTTTATAGAGATGGCTGTGTAGATATTTCCATGTTTATACAGATGGCGGTGTAGATCTCTCCATGTTTATAGAGATAGAGGTGTAGGTATTTCCATGTTTATACAGATAGCGGTATAGATATTTCCATGTTTACACAGATCGCGGTGTTGATATTTCCGTACTTATACAGATAGCGGCATAGATAATTCCATGTTCATACAGATAGCGGTGTAGACATTTCCATGTTTATAAAGATCGCGGTGTAGGTATATCCATCTTTCTGCAGATGGAGATGTAGATATTTCCATGTTTATGGAGATAGCGGATGAGATATTTCCATCTTTATACAGATAGCAGTGTGGATATTTCCAGGTTTATACAGATAGCGGTGTAGGTATTTCCATGTTTATACTGATGGCGGTGTAGATATTTCCATGTTTATGCTAATGGTGGTGTAGATATTTCCATGTTAATGCAGATGGCTGTGTAGATATTACCATGTTTATGCAGATGGCGGTGTAGATATTTCCAACTTTATAAATATGGTGGTGTAGATATTTCCATGTGTATACAGATGACAGTGTAGATATTTCCATGTTTATAAGGATGGCGGAGTAGACATTTCCATGTTTATAGGGATTGCGGTGTAGATATTTCCACGTTTATTGAGCTAGCATTGTAGTTATTTCCATGTTTATAGTGATAGCGGTGTAGATATTTACATGTTGATATAGATAGCGGTGAAGATATTTCCATGTTTATACAGATAGCGGTGTAGGTATTTCCATGTTTATAGAGTTAGCGGTGTAGATATTTCCATGTTTCTACAGATAGTGGTGTAGTTATTTCCACGTTTATACAGATAGCTCTGTAGATATTTCCTTGTTTGTACCGATGGATGTGTAGATATTTCCATGTTTATACAGAGAGCGGTGTTGGTATTTCCATGTTTATACAGATAGTGGTGTAGATATTTCCATGTTTATACACCTCACTGTGTAGATATTTCCACGTTTATACAGATGGCAGAGTAGATATTTCCATGTTTATACAGATAGCGGTGTTGATATTTCCATGTTTATATAGATCGCGGTGTAGATATTTCCATGTTTATACAGATAGCGATGTATATATTTCCATGTTTATACAGGTAGCGGTGTAGGTTTCAACATATTGATCCAGATCGCGGTGTATATATTTCCATCTTTCTACAGATGGCGGTGTAGATATTTCCATGTTTATAGAGATAGCGGTTGAGATATTTCCATGTTTATACAGATAGCGGCGTAGATATTTCCATGTTTATGCAGATCACGGTGTAGATATTGACATGTTTATACAGATGGCCGTGTGGATATTTCCATGTTTATAAAGATGGCGGTGTATATTTTTCCAAGTTTATGCTGATGGCTTTTTAGATATTTCCATGTTTATAGAGATAGTGGTTTAGATATTTCCATGTTCATACAGATCACGGTGTGGATATTTCCATGTTTATACAGGTAGCGGTGTAGATTATTCCATATTTATACATATCGCGGTGTAGATATTTCCATGTTTATACAAATAGCAGTGTAGATATTTCCATGTTTATAGAGATAGCGGTGTAGATATTTCCATGGTTATAGAGATAGCGGTGTAGATATTTCCATGTTTATAGAGATAGCGTTTTAGATTATTCCATGTTTATACAGACTGCGGTGTAGATATTTCCACGTTTATACAGATAGCGGTGTAGATATTTCCATCTTTCTACAGATGGCAGTGTAGATATTTCCATGTTTATACACATGTTGGTGTAGATGTTTCCATGTTTATACAGATGGTGGTGTAGATAGTTCCATGTTTATCGAGATGGCAATGTTGATATTTTCATGTTTATAGAGAGGGCAGTGTAGATATTTCCATGTTTATAGAGACTGCGTTGTAGGTATTTCGATGTTTATGGAGATAGCGGTGTATATATTTCCATGTTTATTCAGATGGCTGTGTAAATATTTCCATGTGTATACGGATGGCAGTGTAGATATTTCCATGCTTATAGAGATAGCGGTGTAGATATTTTCAAGTTCATACAGATGGCGGTGTAGCTATTTCCATGTTTATACAGACGGCGGTGTAGATATTTCCAAGTTTAAAGAGATTGCGGTGTAGACATTTCCATGTTTTTAGGAATTGCGGTGTAGATATTTCCACATTTACTGTGCTAGTGGTGTAGTTATTTCCATGTTTATAGGGTTAGCGGTGTATATATTTCCATGTTTATACAGACAGCTGTGTAGATATTTCCATGTTTATACAGATAATGGTGTAGATATTTCCATGTTTATACAGATGGTAGTGAAGATATTTCCATGTTTAAACAGATAGGGGTGTAGATAGTTCCATGTTTATGGAGATGGCAGGGTAGATATTTTCATTTTTATAGAGATGGCAGTGTAGATATTTCCATGTTTATTCAGAGAGCGGTGTAGATATTTCCATGTTTATACACATAGCAGTGTAGATATTTCCATGTTTATACAGATCATTGTGTAGATATTTCCATGTTCATACAGCTCGCGGTGTAGATATTTCCATCTTTATAGAGATGGCTGTGTAGATATTTCCATGTTTATACAGATGGCGGTGTAGATCTCTCCATGTTTATAGAGATAGAGGTGTAGATATTTCCATGTTTATACAGATAGCGGTATAGATATTTCCATGTTTACACAGATCGCGGTGTTGATATTTCCGTACTTATACAGATAGCGGCATAGATAATTCCATGTTCATACAGATAGCGGTGTAGACATTTCCATGTTTATAAAGATCGCGGTGTAGGTATATCCATCTTTCTGCAGATGGAGATGTAGATATTTCCATGTTTATGGAGATAGCGGATGAGATATTTCCATCTTTATACAGATAGCAGTGTGGATATTTCCAGGTTTATACAGATAGCGGTGTAGGTATTTCCATGTTTATACAGATCACGGTGTAGATATTTCCAACTTTCTACAGATGGCAGTGTAGATATTTAAATGTTTATACAGATCATTGTGTAGATATTTCCATGTTCATACAGCTCGCAGTGTAGATATTTCTATCTTTATACACATGGCAGTGTAGATATTTCCATGTTTCTACAGATAGCGGTTTAGATATTTCCATGTTTATACATATGGTGGTGTAGATATTTCCATGTTTATGGAGATGGCATTGTAGATATTTCCATGTTTATGCTGATGGCGGTGTAGATATTTCCATGTTTATGCAGATTGCCGTGTAGATATTTCCAAGTTTAGAGAGACCGTGTAGATATTTCCCTGTTTATACTGATAGCGGAGTACATATTTCCATGTTTATGTATATAGCGGTTTAGATATTTCCATGTTTATAGAGATTGCTGTGTAGATATTTCCATATTTATACAGATAGCTCTGTAGATATTTCCATGTTTATACAGATGGCGGTGTACATATTTCCATGTTTATATAGATCGTGGTGAAGATATTTCCATGTTTATAGATATGATATTGCAGATATTTCCATGTTTATACGATAGCGGTGTAGATATTTCCATGTTTACAGAGATAGCGGTGTAGATATTTCCATGTTTATACAGATACCGTTGTAGTTATTTCCATGTTTATAGAGATGGCTGTGTAGATATTTCCATGTTTATAGAGATGGCAGCGTAGGTATTTCCACGTTTATACAGATAGTGGTGTAGATATATCCATGTTTATGCAGATGACTGTGAAGGTATTTCCATGTTGATACTGATGGCGGTGTAGATATTTCCATGTTTATAGAGACAGCCATGTAGATATTTCCATGTTTATACAGCTAGCGGTGTAGGCATTTCCATGTTTATAGAAATAGCCGTGGAGTTATTTCCATATTTGTACAGATAGCGGTGCAGCTATTTCCATGTTTATACAGATAGGGGTGTAGATATTTCCATGTTTATACAGATTGCGCTGTAGGTATTTCCATGTTTATATAGAGAGTGGTGTAGATATTTCCATGTTTATACAGATGGCTGTGTAGATATTTCCATGTGTATACAGATGGCAGTGTAGATATTTCCATGTTTATACACATGCAGGTGTAGATATTTCCATGTTTATACAGATGGCTGTGTAGATATTTCCATGTTTTTACAGATGGCGGTGTAGATATTTTCATGTTTACACAGATAGCGGTGTGGCTATTTCCATGTTTATACAGATAGCAGTGTAGATATTTCCATGTTTATAGAGATGGCTGTGTAGATATTTCCATGTTTATACAGATGGCTGTGTAGATATTTCCATGTTTATACAGAAGGCAGTGTAGTTATTTCCATGTTTATAAAGATGTAAGTGTAGATATTTTCATGTTTATAAAGATAACGATCTAGATATTTCCATGTTTATACAGATGGCGGTGTAGATATTTCCCTGTTTATAGAGATAGCCATGTAGATATTTCCATGTTTATACAGATATCTGTGTAGGCATTTCCATGTTTATAGAGATAGCGTTGTATATATTTCAATATTTATAGAGATAGCGGTGTAGATATTTCCATGTTTATACAGATAGCGGTGTAGTTATTTCCATGTTTATACAGATAACGGGGTAGATATTTCCATGTTTACAGAGATAGCGTAGTAGATATTTTGATATTTGTACAGATTGCGGTGAACATATTATCATCTTTACACAGACAGTGGTGTACATATTTCCATGTTTACACAGATAGCTGTGTAAATATTTCCATGTTTACACAGATATTGTTGTAGATATTCCCATGTTTATACAGATAACGGTGTAGATATTTCCATGTTTATAAAGATAGCGGTGTAGATATTTCCCTGTTTATACAGATAGTGGTGTAGATACTTCCATGTTTATGCAATCGACTGTGTAGATATTTCCATATTTATACAGATGGCGGAGTAGATATTTCCATGTTTCTAAAGATAGCCAAGTAGATATTTCCACGTTTATACAGCTAGCGGTGTAGATATTTCCATGTTTATAGAGATAGCGATGTAGATACTTCCATGTTTATACAGATCGCTGTGTGGATATTTCCATGTGTATACAGATGGCGGTGTAGATATTTCCAAGTTTATGGAATGGCGGTGTAGATATATCCCTGTTTATAGAGATAGCGGTTTAGGTATTTCCATATTTATAGGATAGCGGTGTAGGTATTTACATGTTTATAGTGATAGCGTTATAGATCTTTCCATGTTTATACAGATAGCGGTGAAGATATTTCCATGTATATGCGTATAGCGGTGTTCTTATTTCCATGTTTATGGGGATAGCGGTGTAGATATTTCCATGTTTATACAGATAGCGGTGTAGATATTTCTATGTTTATAGAGATGCCTCTGTAGATATTTCCATGTGTATACAGATGGCAGTGTAGATATTTCCATATTTATAGAGATAGTTGGGTAGATATTTCCATTTTTATACAGATGACTGTGTAGGTATTTCCATGTTTATACAGATGTCGGTGTAGATATTTTCAGGTTTATAGAAATAGAGGTCTAGATATTTCCATGTTTATACAGATAGCGGTGTGGTTATTTCCATGTTTACAAAGATAGCGGTGTAGATATTTCCATATTTATATAGATAGCGGTGTAGATATTTCCATGTTTATATAGATAGCGATGTAGATGTTTCCATGTTTACACAGATAGCGGTGTAGATATTTCCATGTTTATAGAGATGGTGGTGAAGATATTTCCATGTTTATAGAGATAGTGGTGTAGACATTTCTATGTTTATTTAGATAGAGGTGTAGATATCTCCATGTTTATTCAGCTCCCGGTGTAGATATTTCCATCTTTATACAGATGACAGTGTAGATATTTCGATGTTTATACTGATAGTGGTGTAGATTTTTTCATGTTTATAGAGTTGGTGGTGTAGATATTTCCAAGTTTATAGAGATTGCGGTGTAGTTATTTCCATGTTTATAGAGATGGCGGTGTAGGTATTTCCATGTTTATAGAGACAGTGGTGTAGATACTTCACGTTTCTACAGCTGGCGTTGTAGATATTTCCATGTGTATACAGATGGCAGTGTAGATATTTCCATGTTTATAGATATGGTTGTGTAGATATTTCCATGTTCATAGAGATGACTGTGTAGATATTTGCATGTTTATACAGATGGCGGTGTAGATATTTCCATGTTTATATAGATAACAGTGTAGATATTTCCATGTTTCTAAAGATAGCGGTGTTGATATTTCCATGTTGATACAGATAGCGGTGTAGATATTTCCATGTTTACAGAGATAGCGGTGTAGATATTTCCATCTTTGCACAGATTGCGCTGTAGATATGTCTATCTTTACACAGATAGCTGTGTAGATATTTGCAAGTTTACACAGATATCTGTGCAGATATTTCCATGTTTACACAGATAGAGTTGTAGATATTTCCATGTTTATACAGATAGCGTTGTACATATTTCCGTGTTTATAGAGATAGAGTTGTAGATATTTCCATGTTTATACAGATAGCGGTGTAGATATTTCCATGTTTATACAGATAAAGGTGTAGATATTTCCATGTTTATACTGATAGCAGTGGAGATATTTCCATGTTTATTCAGATAGCGATGTAGATATTTCCATGTTTATAGAGATGGCGGTGTAGATATTTCCATATTTATAGAGATTGCAATGTAGATATTTCTATGTTTATAGAGATAGCGGCGTAGATATTTCCATGAGTATAGAGATGGCGGTGTAGGTATTTCCATGTGTATAGATATGGCGGTGTAGGTATTTCCGTGTTTATACAGATAGTGGTGAGGATATTTCCGTATTTATACAGATAGCGTTGTAGATATTTCCATGTTTATACAAATAGCCGTTTAGGTATTTCCATGTTTATACAGATAGCGGTGTAGATATTTCCATGTTTATACAGATAGCTGTGAAGGCATTTCCATGTTTATAGAGATAGCGTTGTAGATATTCCAATATTTATAGAGATAGCGGTGTAGATATTTCCATGTTTATACACATAGCGGTGTAGATATTTCCATATTTATTCAGATAGCGGTGTAGACATTTCCGTGTTTATGCAGATCGAGGTGTAGATATTTCCATGTTTATACAGATAGCGGTGTAGATATTTCCATGTTTATACACATAGCGGTGTAGATATTTCCATGTTTATTCAGATTGCGGTGTAGACATTTCCGTGTTTATGGAGATCGAGGTGTAGATATTTCCATGTTTATACAGATAGCGGTGTAGATATTTCCATGTTTATACTGATAACGGGGTAGATATTTCGATGTTTACAGAGATAGCGTAGTAGATATTTTGATATTTGCACAGATTTTGGTGTACCTATTTTCATCCTTACACAGATAGTGGTGTACATATTTCCATGTTTACACAGACAGCTGTGTAGATATTTCCATGTTTACACAGATATTGTTGTAGATATTCCCATGTTTATACAGATAGCTGTGTAGTTATTTCCATGTTTATGAAGATAGCGTTGTAGATATTTCCAAGTTTATACAGATAGCAGTGTTGGTATTTCCATGTTTATGGATACAGCTGTGTAGATATTTCCATGTTTATACAGATGGCAGTGTTGATATTTCCATGTTTATACAGATAGTGGTGTATATATTTCCATGTTTATATAGGTAGAGGTGTAGATATTTCCATCTTTATGCAGATCTCTGTGTAGATATTTCCATCTTTCTGGAGAAGACAGTGTAGATGTTTCTATGTTTATAGAGATGGCGGTGTAGATATTTCCATGTTTATACAGATGGAGGTGTAGTTATTTCCATGTTTATGCTGATGGCGGTGTGGATATTTCAATGTTTATAGAGATAGCGGTGTAGATATTTCCATGTTTATGCACATAACGGGGTAGTAATTTCTATGTTTACAGAGATAGCGGTGTAGATATTTTGATATTTGCACAGATTGCGGTGTACATGTTTTCATCTTTCACAGATAGCGGTGTACATATTTCCATGTTTACACAGATAGCTTTGTAGATATTTCCATGTTTACACAGATATTGTTGTAGATGTTTCCATGTTTATACAGATAGCGTTGTAGATTTTCCATGTTTCGGAAGATAGCCGTGTGGATATTTCCATGCTTATACAGATAGCGGTGTAGGTATTTCCATGTGTTTAGACATGGCAGTGAAGATATTTCCATGTTTATACAGATGGCAGTGTAGATATTTCCATGTTTATACAGATTGTGTTGTAGATATTTCCATATTTGCGCCTATTGCGGTGTAGATATTTCCATCTTTACACAGATAGCAGTGTACATATTTCCATGTTTACACAGATAGCTCTGAAGACATTCCCATGTTTACACAGATAGTTTAGTAGATATTTCCATGTTTATACAGGTAGCGGTGTAGATATTTCCATGTTTATAGAGATAGCGCTGGGGATATTTCCGTCTTTATTCAGATGGCGTTGTAGATGTTTCCATGTTTATACAGATAGCGGTGTAGATATTTCCATGTTTCTAGAGATAGCCAAGTAGTTATTTCCACGTTTATACAGCTAGCGGTGTAAATATTTCCATGTTTATAGAAATAGCGGTGTAGATATTTCCATGTTTTTACAGATAGCGGTGTAGATACTTCCATGTTTTACAGATAGCGATGTAGACTTTTCCATGTTTATACAGATTGCGGTGTAGGTATTTCCATGTTTATGGGGATAGCTGTGTAGATATTTCCATGTTCATACAGTTGGCTGTGTAGATATTTCCAGGTGTATACAGATGGCAGTGTAGATATTTCCATGTTTATACACATGGATGTGTAGATATTTCCATGTTTATACAGATGGCTGTGTAGATATTTCCATGTTTTTACAGTTGGCGGTGTAGATATTTTCATGTTTATACAGATAGCCGTGTGGCTATTTCCATGTTTATACAGATGGCACTGTAGATATTTCCATGTTTATTGAGATGGCTGTGTAGATATTTCCATGTTTATACAGATGGCTGTGTAGAAATTTCCATGTTTATACAGATGGCAGTGTAGATATTTCGATGTTTATACAGATGGCTGTGTAGATATTTCCATGTTTATACAGATGGCAGTGTAGATATTTCCATGTTTATACAGATAGTGGTGTAGATTTTTCCATGTTTATAAAGATGACTGTGTAGGTATTTCCATGTTTATACAGATGGCGTTGTAGATATTTCCATGTTTATGGAGATAGTCATGTAGATATTTCCATGTTTATACAGATGGCGTTGCAGATATTTCCATGTTTATGGAGATACTCATGTAGATATTTCCATGTTTATACAGATAGCAGTGCAGATATTTCCATGTTTATACAGATAGCATTGGAGATATTTCCATGTTTATACAGATGGCGGTGTAGATATTTCCAATTTATACAGATAGCGGTGTAGGTATTTCCATGATTATACAGATAGCGGTGCTTATAATTCCATGTTTTTAGAGACTGTGTTGTAGTTACTTCCATCTTTGCACAGATTGCGGTGTAGATATTTCCATCTTTACAGAGATAGCGGTGTAGATATTGCCATGTTTACACAGATAGCTGTTTAGATATTTCCATGTTTACACAGATAGCCTTGTAGATATTTCCAGGTTTATACAGATAGCGGTGGAGTTATTTCCATGTTTTTACAGATATTGGTGGAGATATTTCCATATTTATACAGATGGAGGTATAGATATTTCCATGTTTATACAAATGACTGAGTAGAAATTTTCGTGTTTTTACAGATGGCGGTGTAGATATTTCCATGTTTATACAGATAGCGGTGTGGCTATATCCATGTTTATACAGATAGCAGTGTAGATATTTCGATGTTTATAGAGATGGCTCTTTAGATATTTCCATGTTTATACCGATGGCAGTGTAGATATTTCCATGTTTATGCAGATAGTGGTGTAGATATTTCCATGTTTATACAGATAGCGGTGTAGGTACTTCCATGTTTATACAGATGGCGATGTAGATATTTCCATGTTTATAGACATAGCCATGTAGTTATTTCCATGTTTATACAGATAGAGGTGTAGACATTTCCATGTTTATAGAGATAGCGGTGTAGATATTTCCATATTTATACAGACAGCAGTGTAGATATTTCCATGTTTATAGAGATCGTGGTGTAGATATTTCCATATTTATACAGATAGCGGTGTGGATATTTCCGTGTTTATACAGACAGCGGTTTAGATATTTCCATGTTTACAGAGAGAGTGGTGTAGATATTTCCATATTTGCACAGATTGCGCTGTAGATATTTCCATCTTTACACAGATAGCTGTGTACATATTTCCATGTTTACACAGATAGAGTTGTATTTATTTCCGTGTTAACACAGATAGTGTTGTAGATATTTCCATGTTTATACAGAGATCGGTGTAGATATTTCCATGTTTATGCAGATCGTGGTGTAGATATTTCCATGTTTATACAGACAGCAGTGTAGATATTTTCATGTTTATAGAGATAGCAGTGTAGATATTTCCATGTTTACAGAGATAGCGGTGTAGATATTTCCTTCTATGCACAGATTGCTATGTAGATATTTCCATCTTTACACAGATAGCGGTGTACATATTTCCATGTTTACAGAGATAGCGGTGTAGATATTTCCATGTTTACACAGATAGTGTTGTAGATATTTCCATGTTTATACAGATAGCAGTGTAGATAATTCTATGATTATAAAGGTAGCGGTGTAGATGTTTCCATCTTTATACAGATAGCGGTATAGATATTTCCTTGTTTATACAGATGGCAGTGTAGGTATTTCCATATTTATAGAGATAGCGGTGTAGATATTTCCGTGTTCATACAGACGGCAGTGTAAATATTTCCTTGTGTACACAGATGGCAGTGTAGATATTTCCAGGTTTATAGAGATGGAGGTGTAGGTATTTCCATGATTATACAGATGACAGTGTAGATATTTCCATGTTTTTACAGGTGGCGGTGTAGATATTTCCATGTTTATACAGATGGCAGGGTTGATATTTCCATGTTTGTGCAGATAATGGTGTAGGTATTTCCATGTTTATACAGATAGCGGTGTAAAATATTTCCATGTTTATTCTGACGGCGGTGTAGATATTTCCATTTTTATACTGGTAGCGTTGTAATTGCCATGTTTATAAAGATAGCGGTGTAGATATTTCCATGTTTATATAGATGGCGGTGTAGATATTTCCATTTTTATGCAGACAGTGGTGTGGCTATTTCCATGTTTATAGAGATCGCGGTGCAGATATTCATATCTTTATACAGATGGCATTGTAGATATTTCCTTATTCACACAGATGGCGGTGTAGATGTTTCCATGTTTTTACAGACGGCGGAGTAGTTAGTTCCATGTTTATGGATATGGCAGTGTAGATATTTTCATGTTTATAGAGATGGCGGTGTAGATATTTCCATGTTTATAGAGATAGCAGTGTAGATATTTACATGTTTATACAGATGGCTGTGTAGATATTTCCATGTGTATACAGATGGCATTGTAGATATTTCCATGTTTATACAGGTGAATGTATAGGTATTTCCATGTTTTTACAGATGGCAGTGCAGATATTTCCGTGTTTATAGAGATAGCGGTGTAGATATTTCCATGTTTGTACTGATGGCGGTGTTGATATTTCCATCTATACACAGATGGCCATGTAGATATGTCCATGTTTATAGACATGGCGGCGTAGATATTTCCATGGACATGCAGATGGCGGTGTAGATATTTCCATGTTTATACAGATAGCGGTGTAGGTATTTCCATGTTTACACAGATGGTGGTGTTGATATTTCCGTGTTTATACACATGGCGGAGTAGATACTTCCATCTTTATGGAGATGGCAGTGTACATATTTTCATGTTTATAGAGATGGCGGTGTAGATATTTCCATGTTTATTCAGATAGCGGTGTAGACAATTCCATGTATATAAAGATAGCGGTGTAGATATTTCCATATTTATACAGATATCGGTGTATATATTTCCATGTTTATACATACATTGGCATAGATATTTCCATGTTCATAAAGATTGCAGTGTAGTTATTTCCATGTTTATACATATGGCTGTGTAGATATTTCCATATGTATACAGATGGCAGTTTAGATATTTCCATGTTTATACAGATGGAGGTGTAGATATTTCCATGTTTATACAGATGACTGTGTAGATATTTTCATATTTTTACACATGGCAGGGTAAATATTTCACTGTTTATACAGATAGCGGTGTGGCTACTTCCATGTTTATACAGATAGCAGTGGAGGTATTTCCATGTTCATAGAGATGGTTGTGTAGATATATCCATGTTTATGCAGATGACTGTGTAGGTATTTCCATGTTTATACAGATGTCGGTGTAGATATTTCCATGTTTATACAGATAGTGGTGTAGACATTTCGATATTTATAGAGATAGCGGTGTAGATATTTCCATGTTTATACACATAGCGGTGTAGATATTGCCATGCTTACAGAGATATAGCTGTAGATATTTCAGTATTTGCACAGATTGGGGTGTAGATATTTCCATCTTTACACAGATAGCGGAGTACATATTTCCATGTTTACACAGGCAGCTGTGTAGATATTTCCATTTTTACACAGAGAGTGTTGTAGATATTTCCATGTTTATACAGATAGCAGTGTAGATATTTCCATGTTTATACAGATGGCTGTGTAGTTATTTCCATGTTTATACAGATGGCTGTGTAGGTATTTCCATATGTATACAGATGGCAGTGTAGATATTTCCATGTTTTACAGATGGCGGTGTAGATATTTCCATGTTTATACAGATACCGTTGTAGTTATTTCCATGTTTATAGAGATGGCTGTGTAGATATTTCCATGTTTATAGAGATGGCAGCGTAGGTATTTCCACGTTTATACAGATAGTGGTGTAGATATATCCATGTTTATGCAGATGACTGTGAAGGTATTTCCATGTTGATACTGATGGCGGTGTAGATATTTCCATGTTTATAGAGACAGCCATGTAGATATTTCCATGTTTATACAGCTAGCGGTGTAGGCTTTTCCATGTTTATAGAAATAGCCGTGGAGTTATTTCCATATTTGTACAGATAGCGGTGCAGCTATTTCCATGTTTATACAGATAGCGGTGTAGGTACTTCCATGTTTATACAGATGGCGATGTAGATATTTCCATGTTTATAGACATAGCCATGTAGTTATTTCCATGTTTATACAGATAGAGGTGTAGACATTTCCATGTTTATAGAGATAGCGGTGTAGATATTTCCATATTTATACAGACAGCAGTGTAGATATTTCCATGTTTATAGAGATCGTGGTGTAGATATTTCCATATTTATACAGATAGCGGTGTGGATATTTCCGTGTTTATACAGACAGCGGTTTAGATATTTCCATGTTTACAGAGAGAGTGGTGTAGATATTTCCATATTTGCACAGATTGCGCTGTAGATATTTCCATCTTTACACAGATAGCTGTGTACATATTTCCATGTTTACACAGATAGAGTTGTATTTATTTCCGTGTTAACACAGATAGTGTTGTAGATATTTCCATGTTTATACAGAGATCGGTGTAGATATTTCCATGTTTATGCAGATCGTGGTGTAGATATTTCCATGTTTATACAGACAGCAGTGTAGATATTTTCATGTTTATAGAGATAGCAGTGTAGATATTTCCATGTTTACAGAGATAGCGGTGTAGATATTTCCTTCTATGCACAGATTGCTATGTAGATATTTCCATCTTTACACAGATAGCGGTGTACATATTTCCATGTTTACAGAGATAGCGGTGTAGATATTTCCATGTTTACACAGATAGTGTTGTAGATATTTCCATGTTTATACAGATAGCAGTGTAGATAATTCTATGATTATAAAGGTAGCGGTGTAGATGTTTCCATCTTTATACAGATAGCGGTATAGATATTTCCTTGTTTATACAGATGGCAGTGTAGGTATTTCCATATTTATAGAGATAGCGGTGTAGATATTTCCGTGTTCATACAGACGGCAGTGTAAATATTTCCTTGTGTACACAGATGGCAGTGTAGATATTTCCAGGTTTATAGAGATGGAGGTGTAGGTATTTCCATGATTATACAGATGACAGTGTAGATATTTCCATGTTTTTACAGGTGGCGGTGTAGATATTTCCATGTTTATACAGATGGCAGGGTTGATATTTCCATGTTTGTGCAGATAATGGTGTAGGTATTTCCATGTTTATACAGATAGCGGTGTAAAATATTTCCATGTTTATTCTGACGGCGGTGTAGATATTTCCATTTTTATACTGGTAGCGTTGTAATTGCCATGTTTATAAAGATAGCGGTGTAGATATTTCCATGTTTATATAGATGGCGGTGTAGATATTTCCATTTTTATGCAGACAGTGGTGTGGCTATTTCCATGTTTATAGAGATCGCGGTGCAGATATTCATATCTTTATACAGATGGCATTGTAGATATTTCCTTATTCACACAGATGGCGGTGTAGATGTTTCCATGTTTTTACAGACGGCGGAGTAGTTAGTTCCATGTTTATGGATATGGCAGTGTAGATATTTTCATGTTTATAGAGATGGCGGTGTAGATATTTCCATGTTTATAGAGATAGCAGTGTAGATATTTACATGTTTATACAGATGGCTGTGTAGATATTTCCATGTGTATACAGATGGCATTGTAGATATTTCCATGTTTATACAGGTGAATGTATAGGTATTTCCATGTTTTTACAGATGGCAGTGCAGATATTTCCGTGTTTATAGAGATAGCGGTGTAGATATTTCCATGTTTGTACTGATGGCGGTGTTGATATTTCCATCTATACACAGATGGCCATGTAGATATGTCCATGTTTATAGACATGGCGGCGTAGATATTTCCATGGACATGCAGATGGCGGTGTAGATATTTCCATGTTTATACAGATAGCGGTGTAGGTATTTCCATGTTTACACAGATGGTGGTGTTGATATTTCCGTGTTTATACACATGGCGGAGTAGATACTTCCATCTTTATGGAGATGGCAGTGTACATATTTTCATGTTTATAGAGATGGCGGTGTAGATATTTCCATGTTTATTCAGATAGCGGTGTAGACAATTCCATGTATATAAAGATAGCGGTGTAGATATTTCCATATTTATACAGATATCGGTGTATATATTTCCATGTTTATACATACATTGGCATAGATATTTCCATGTTCATAAAGATTGCAGTGTAGTTATTTCCATGTTTATACATATGGCTGTGTAGATATTTCCATATGTATACAGATGGCAGTTTAGATATTTCCATGTTTATACAGATGGAGGTGTAGATATTTCCATGTTTATACAGATGACTGTGTAGATATTTTCATATTTTTACACATGGCAGGGTAAATATTTCACTGTTTATACAGATAGCGGTGTGGCTACTTCCATGTTTATACAGATAGCAGTGGAGGTATTTCCATGTTCATAGAGATGGTTGTGTAGATATATCCATGTTTATGCAGATGACTGTGTAGGTATTTCCATGTTTATACAGATGTCGGTGTAGATATTTCCATGTTTATACAGATAGTGGTGTAGACATTTCGATATTTATAGAGATAGCGGTGTAGATATTTCCATGTTTATACACATAGCGGTGTAGATATTGCCATGCTTACAGAGATATAGCTGTAGATATTTCAGTATTTGCACAGATTGGGGTGTAGATATTTCCATCTTTACACAGATAGCGGAGTACATATTTCCATGTTTACACAGGCAGCTGTGTAGATATTTCCATTTTTACACAGAGAGTGTTGTAGATATTTCCATGTTTATACAGATAGCAGTGTAGATATTTCCATGTTTATACAGATGGCTGTGTAGTTATTTCCATGTTTATACAGATGGCTGTGTAGGTATTTCCATATGTATACAGATGGCAGTGTAGATATTTCCATGTTTTACAGATGGCGGTGTAGATATTTCCATGTTTATACAGATACCGTTGTAGTTATTTCCATGTTTATAGAGATGGCTGTGTAGATATTTCCATGTTTATAGAGATGGCAGCGTAGGTATTTCCACGTTTATACAGATAGTGGTGTAGATATATCCATGTTTATGCAGATGACTGTGAAGGTATTTCCATGTTGATACTGATGGCGGTGTAGATATTTCCATGTTTATAGAGACAGCCATGTAGATATTTCCATGTTTATACAGCTAGCGGTGTAGGCTTTTCCATGTTTATAGAAATAGCCGTGGAGTTATTTCCATATTTGTACAGATAGCGGTGCAGCTATTTCCATGTTTATACAGATAGCGGTGTAGATATTTCCATGTTTATACAGATTGCGCTGTAGGTATTTCCTTGTTTATATAGAGAGTGGTGTAGATATTTCCATGTTTATACAGATGGCTGTGTAGATATTTCCATGTGTATACAGATGGCAGTGTAGATATTTCCATGTTTATACACATGCAGGTGTAGATATTTCCATGTTTATACAGATGGCTGTGTAGATATTTCCATGTTTTTACAGATGGCGGTGTAGATATTTTCATGTTTACACAGATAGCGGTGTGGCTATTTCCATGTTTATACAGATAGCAGTGTAGATATTTCCATGTTTATAGAGATGGCTGTGTAGATATTTCCATGTTTATACAGATGGCTGTGTAGATATTTCCATGTTTATACAGATGGCAGTGTAGTTATTTCCATGTTTATAAAGATGTAAGTGTAGATATTTTCATGTTTATAAAGATAACGATCTAGATATTTCCATGTTTATACAGACGGCGGTGTAGATATTTCCCTGTTTATACAGATAGCCATGTAGATATTTCCATGTTTATACAGATATCTGTGTAGGCATTTCCATGTTTATAGAGATAGCGTTGTATATATTTCAATATTTATAGAGATAGCGGTGTAGATATTTCCATGTTTATACAGATAGCGGTGTAGTTATTTCCATGTTTATACAGATAACGGGGTAGATATTTCCATGTTTACAGAGATAGCGTAGTAGATATTTTGATATTTGTACAGATTGAGGTGAACATATTATCATCTTTACACAGACAGTGGTGTACATATTTCCATGTTTACACAGATAGCTGTGTAAATATTTCCATGTTTACACAGATATTGTTGTAGATATTCCCATGTTTATACAGATAACGGTGTAGATATTTCCATGTTTATAAAGATAGCGGTGTAGATATTTCCCTGTTTATACAGATAGTGGTGTAGATATTTCCATGTTTATGCAATCGACTGTGTAGATATTTCCATATTTATACAGATGGCGGAGTAGATATTTCCATGTTTCTAAAGATAGCCAAGTAGATATTTCCACGTTTATACAGCTAGCGGTGTAGATATTTCCATGTTTATAGAGATAGCGATGTAGATACTTCAATGTTTATACAGATCGCTGTGTGAATATTTCCATGTGTATACAGATGGCGGTGTAGATATTTCCAAGTTTATGGAATGGCGGTGTAGATATATCCCTGTTTATAGAGATAGCGGTTTAGGTATTTCCATATTTATAGGATAGCGGTGTAGGTATTTACATGTTTATAGTGATAGCGCTATAGATCTTTCCATGTTTATACAGATAGCGGTGAAGATATTTCCATGTATATGCGTATAGCGGTGTTCATATTTCCATGTTTATGGGGATAGCGGTGTAGATATTTCCATGTTTATACAGATAGCGGTGTAGATATTTCTATGTCTATAGAGATGCCTCTGTAGATATTTCCATGTGTATACAGATGGCAGTGTAGATATTTCCATATTTATAGAGATAGTTGGGTAGATATTTCCATTTTTATACAGATGACTGTGTAGGTATTTCCATGTTTATACAGATGTCGGTGTAGATATTTTCAGGTTTATAGAAATAGAGGTGTAGATATTTCCATGTTTATACAGATAGCGGTGTAGTTATTTCAATGTTTACAAAGATAGCGGTGTAGATATTTCCATATTTATATAGATAGCGGTGTAGATATTTCCATGTTTATATAGATAGCGATGTAGATGTTTCCATGTTTACACAGATAGCGGTGTAGATATTTCCATGTTTATAGAGATGGTGGTGAAGATATTTCCATGTTTATAGAGATAGTGGTGTAGACATTTCTATGTTTATTTAGATAGAGGTGTAGATATCTCCATGTTTATTCAGCTCCCGGTGTAGATATTTCCATCTTTATACAGATGACAGTGTAGATATTTCGATGTTTATACTGATAGTGGTGTAGATTTTTTCATGTTTATAGAGTTGGTGGTGTAGATATTTCCAAGTTTATAGAGATTGCGGTGTAGTTATTTCCATGTTTATAGAGATGGCGGTGTAGGTATTTCCATGTTTATAGAGACAGTGGTGTAGATACTTCACGTTTCTACAGCTGGCGTTGTAGATATTTCCATGTGTATACAGATGGCAGTGTAGATATTTCCATGTTTATAGATATGGTTGTGTAGATATTTCCATGTTCATAGAGATGACTGTGTAGATATTTGCATGTTTATACAGATGGCGGTGTAGATATTTCCATGTTTATAGAGATAACAGTGTAGATATTTCCATGTTTCTAAAGATAGCGGTGTTGATATTTCCATGTTGATACAGATAGCGGTGTAGATATTTCCATGTTTACAGAGATAGCGGTGTAGATATTTCCATCTTTGCACAGATTGCGCTGTAGATATGTCTATCTTTACACAGATAGCTGTGTAGATATTTGCAAGTTTACACAGATATCTGTGCACATATTTCCATGTTTACACAGATAGAGTTGTAGATATTTCCATGTTTATACAGATAGCGTTGTACATATTTCCGTGTTTATAGAGATAGAGTTGTAGATATTTCCATGTTTATACAGATAGCGGTGTAGATATTTCCATGTTTATACAGATAAAGGTGTAGATATTTCCATGTTTATACTGATAGCAGTGGAGATATTTCCATGTTTATTCAGATAGCAGTGTAGATATTTCCATGTTTATACACATAGCGGTGTAGATATTTCCATGTTTATTCAGATTGCGGTGTAGACATTTCCGTGTTTATGGAGATGGAGGTGTAGATATTTCCATGTTTATACAGATAGCGGTGTAGATATTTCCATGTTTATACTGATAACGGGGTAGATATTTCAATGTTTACAGAGATAGCGTAGTAGATATTTTGATATTTGCACAGATTTCGGTGTACCTATTTTCATCCTTACACAGATAGTGGTGTACATATTTCCATGTTTACACAGACAGCTGTGTAGATATTTCCATGTTTACACAGATATTGTTGTAGATATTCCCATGTTTATACAGATAGCTGTGTAGTTATTTCCATGTTTATGAAGATAGCGTTGTAGATATTTCCAAGTTTATACAGATAGCAGTGTTGGTATTTCCATGTTTATGGATACAGCTGTGTAGATATTTCCATGTTTATACAGATGGCAGTGTTGATATTTCCATGTTTATACAGATAGTGGTGTATATATTTCCATGTTTATATAGGTAGAGGTGTAGATATTTCCATCTTTATGCAGATCTCTGTGTAGATATTTCCATCTTTCTGGAGAAGACAGTGTAGATGTTTCTATGTTTATAGAGATGGCGGTGTAGATATTTCCATGTTTATACAGATGGAGGTGTAGTTATTTCCATGTTTATGCTGATGGCGGTGTGGATATTTCAATGTTTATAGAGATAGCGGTGTAGATATTTCCATGTTTATGCACATAACGGGGTAGTTATTTCTATGTTTACAGAGATAGCGGTGTAGATATTTTGATATTTGCATAGATTGCGGTGTACATGTTTTCATCTTTCACAGATAGCGGTGTACATATTTCCATGTTTACACAGATAGCTGTGTAGATATTTCCATGTTTACGCAGATATTGTTGTAGATATTTCCATGTTTATACAGATAGCGTTGTAGATTTTCCATGTTTCGGAAGATAGCCGTGTGGATATTTCCATGCTTATACAGATAGCGGTGTAGGTATTTCCATGTGTTTAGACATGGCAGTGAAGATATTTCCATGTTTATACAGATGGCAGTGTAGATATTTCCATGTTTATACAGATTGTGTTGTAGATATTTCCATATTTGCGCCTATTGCGGTGTAGATATTTCCATCTTTACACAGATAGCAGCGTACATATATCCATGTTTACACAGATAGCTCTGAAGACATTCCCATGTTTACACAGATAGTTTAGTAGATATTTCCATGTTTATACAGGTAGCGGTGTAGATATTTCCATGTTTATAGAGATAGCGCTGGGGATATTTCCGTCTTTATACAGATGGCGTTGTAGATATTTCCATGTTTATACAGATAGCGGTGTAGATATTTCCATGTTTCTAGAGATAGCCAAGTAGATATTTCCACGTTTATACAGCTAGCGGTGTAAATATTTCCATGTTTATAGAAATAGCGGTGTAGATATTTCCATGTTTTTACAGATAGCGGTGTAGATACTTCCATGTTTTACAGATAGCGATGTAGACATTTCCATGTTTATACAGATTGCGGTGTAGGTATTTCCATGTTTATGGGGATAGCTGTGTAGATATTTCCATGTTCATACAGTTGGCTGTGTAGATATTTCCAGGTGTATACAGATGGCAGTGTAGATATTTCCATGTTTATACACATGGATGTGTAGATATTTCCATGTTTATACAGATGGCTGTGTAGATATTTCCATGTTTTTACAGTTGGCGGTGTAGATATTTTCATGTTTATACAGATAGCCGTGTGGCTATTTCCATGTTTATACAGATGGCACTGTAGATATTTCCATGTTTATTGAGATGGCTGTGTAGATATTTCCATGTTTATACAGATGGCTGTGTAGAAATTTCCATGTTTATACAGATGGCAGTGTAGATATTTCGATGTTTATACAGATGGCTGTGTAGATATTTCCATGTTTATACAGATGGCAGTGTAGATATTTCCATGTTTATACAGATAGTGGTGTAGATTTTTCCATGTTTATAAAGATGACTGTGTAGGTATTTCCATGTTTATACAGATGGCGTTGTAGATATTTCCATGTTTATGGAGATAGTCATGTAGATATTTCCATGTTTATACAGATAGCAGTGCAGATATTTCCATGTTTATACAGATAGCATTGGAGATATTTCCATGTTTATACAGATGGCGGTGTAGATATTTCCAATTTATACAGATAGCGGTGTAGGTATTTCCATGTTTATACAGATAGCGGTGCTTATAATTCCATGTTTTTAGAGATTGTGTTGTAGTTACTTCCATCTTTGCACAGATTGCGGTGTAGATATTTCCATCTTTACAGAGATAGCGGTGTAGATATTGCCATGTTTACACAGATAGCTGTTTAGATATTTCCATGTTTACACAGATAGCCTTGTAGATATTTCCAGGTTTATACAGATAGCGGTGGAGTTATTTCCATGTTTTTACAGATATTGGTGGAGATATTTCCATATTTATACAGATGGAGGTATAGATATTTCCATGTTTATACAAATGACTGAGTAGAAATTTTCGTGTTTTTACAGATGGCGGTGTAGATATTTCCATGTTTATACAGATAGCGGTGTGGCTATATCCATGTTTATACAGATAGCAGTGTAGATATTTCGATGTTAATAGAGATGGCTCTTTAGATATTTCCATGTTTATACCGATGGCAGTGTAGATATTTCCATGTTTATGCAGATAGTGGTGTAGATATTTCCATGTTTATACAGATAGCGGTGTAGGTACTTCCATGTTTATACAGATGGCGATGTAGGTATTTCCATGTTTATAGACATAGCCATGTAGTTATTTCCATGTTTATACAGATAGAGGTGTAGACATTTCCATGTTTATAGAGATAGCGGTGTAGATATTTCCATATTTATACAGACAGCAGTGTAGATATTTCCATGTTTATAGAGATCGTGGTGTAGATATTTCCATATTTATACAGATAGCGGTGTGGATATTTCCGTGTTTATACAGACAGCGGTTTAGATATTTCCATGTTTACAGAGAGAGTGGTGTAGATATTTCCATATTTGCACAGATTGCGCTGTAGATATTTCCATCTTTACACAGATAGCTGTGTACATATTTCCATGTTTACACAGATAGAGGTGTATTTATTTCCGTGTTAACACAGATAGTGTTGTAGATATTTCCATGTTTATACAGAGATCGGTGTAGATATTTCCATGTTTATGCAGATCGTGGTGTAGATATTTCCATGTTTATACAGACAGCAGTGTAGATATTTTCATGTTTATAGAGATAGCAGTGTAGATATTTCCATGTTTACAGAGATAGCGGTGTAGATATTTCCTTCTATGCACAGATTGCGATGTAGATATTTCCATCTTTACACAGATAGCGGTCTACATATTTCCATGTTTACAGAGATAGCGGTGTAGATATTTTCATGTTTACACAGATAGTGTTGTAGATATTTCCATGTTTATACAGATAGCAGTGTAGATAATTCTATGATTATAAAGGTAGCGGTGTAGATGTTTCCATCTTTATACAGATAGCGGTATAGATATTTCCTTGTTTATACAGATGGCAGTGTAGGTATTTCCATATTTATAGAGATAGTGGTGTAGATATTTCCGTGTTCATACAGACGGCAGTGTAAATATTTCCTTGTGTACACAGATGGCAGTGTAGATATTTCCAGGTTTATACAGATGGAGGTGTAGGTATTTCCATGATTATACAGATGACAGTGTAGATATTTCCATGTTTTTACAGATGGCGGTGTAGATATTTCCATGTTTATACAGATGGCAGGGTTGATATTTCCATGTTTATTCTGACGGCGGTGTAGATATTTCCATTTTTATACTGGTAGCGTTGTAATTGCCATGTTTATAAAGATAGCGGTGTAGATATTTCCATGTTTATATAGATGGCGGTGTAGATATTTCCATTTTTATGCAGACAGTGGTGTGGCTATTTCCATGTTTATAGAGATCGCGGTGCAGATATTTATATCTTTATACAGATGGCATTGTAGATATTTCCTTATTCACACAGATGGCGGTGTAGATGTTTCCATGTTTTTACAGACGGCGGAGTAGTTAGTTCCATGTTTATGGATATGGCAGTGTAGATATTTTCATGTTTATAGAGATGGCGGTGTAGATATTTCCATGTTTATAGAGACAGCAGTGTAGATATTTACATGTTTATACAGAAGGCTGTGTAGATATTTCCATGTGTATACAGATGGCATTGTAGATATTTCCATGTTTATACAGGTGAATGTATAGGTATTTCCATGTTTTTACAGATGGCAGTGCAGATATTTCCGTGTTTATAGAGATAGCGGTGTAGATATTTCCATGTTTGTACTGATGGCGGTGTTGATATTTCCATCTATACACAGATGGCCATGTAGATATGTCCATGTTTATAGACATGGCGGCGTAGATATTTCCATGGACATGCAGATGGCAGTGTAGATATTTCCATGTTTATACAGATAGCGGTGTAGGTATTTCCATGTTTACACAGATGGTGGTGTTGATATTTCCGTGTTTATACACATGGCGGAGTAGATACTTCCATCTTTATGGAGATGGCAGTGTACATATTTTCATGTTTATAGAGATGGCGGTGTAGATATTTCCATATTTATAGATATAGCGGTGTAGATATTTCAATCTTTCTACAGATGGCAGTGTAGATATTTCCATGTTTATACAGCTGGCGGTGTAGATATTTCCATATTTATACAGATGTCTGTCTAAATATTTCCATGTGTATTCAGATGGTATTTTAGGTATTTCCATGTTTATACAGATGGTGGTGTAGATATTTCCATGTTTATTCAGATGACTGTGTTGATATTTCCATGTTTTTACAGATGGCAGTGTAGATATTTCAATGTTTATAGAGAGGCGCTGTAGATATTTCCATGTTTATACAGATAACCGTGGAGATATTTCCATGTTTATACAGAGAGCAGTGGAGATATTTCCATGTTTATACACATAGCGGTGTACATATTTCCATGTTTATAGAGACAGCTGTGTAGGTTTTTCCATGTCTATACAGACAGCGGTGCAGATATTTCCATGTTTACACAGATGCCTATGCAGATATTTCCATATTTATACAGGGGGCTGTGTAGATAATTCTATGTTTATACAGATGGCAGTGTAGATATTTAAATGTTCCTACACATGACTGTGTAGGTATTTCCATGTTAATACAGACGTCTTTGTAGATATTTCCATGTTTATAGAGATAGCGGTGCAGATATATCCATGTTTATACAGGTAGCGGTGTATATATTTCCATGTTTATACAGATCATGGTGTAGATATTTCCATGTTTATACAGATGGCGGTGTAGATATTTCCATGTTTATACAGATGGCGTTGTAGATATTTCCATATTTATACAGATAACGGTGTAGAAATTTCCATGTTTATACAGATAGCGTTGTAAATATTTCCACGTTTATATAGATCACGGTGTAGATATTTCCATGTTTATAGAGATAGCGGTGTAGATATTTCCATGTTTATACAGATAGCGGTGCAGATATTTCCATGTTTGTACAGATGGCGGTGTAGATATTTCCTTTTTTATACAAATCGCGGTGTAGATATTTCCATGTTTGTAGAGATCACGGTGTAGATATTTCCTTGTTTATACAAATAGTGGTGTAGTTATTTCCATGCTTATACAGATAGCGGTGTAGATATTTCCTTGTTTATACCAATAGCGGTGTAGATATTTCCATGTTTATTCAGATCACGGTGTACATATTTCCTTGTTTATACAAATAGCGGTGTAGTTATTTCCATGTTTATACAGATAGCGGTATAGATATTTCCATGTATATACAGATGGCTTTTTAGATATTTCCATGTTTATACAGATGGCTGTGTAGATATTTCCATGTTTATACAGATGACTTTGTAGGTATTTCCATGTTTATACAGGTGGCGGTGTAGATATTTCCATGTTTATAGAGATAGCTGTGTAGATATTTCCATGTTTATGCAGATAGCGGTGTAGATATTTCCATGTTTATACAGATAACTTTGTAAGTATTTCCATGTTTACACGGATGGCGGTGTAGATATTTCGATGTTTATACAGATAGCAGTGGAGATATTTCCATGTTTATACAGATAGCGGTGTAGATATTTCCACGTTTATACAGATTGCGGTGTAGATATTTCCATGTTTATAGAGATTGTGGTGTAGATATTTCCATGTTCATAGAGATAGCGGTGTTGATTTTTCCATGTTTATAGAGATAGCTGTGTGGATATTTCCATGTTTATACAGATGACTTTGTAGGTATTTCCATGTTTATACAGATGGCGGTGTAGGTATTTCCATGTTTATAGGGAAAGATGTGTAGATATTTACATGTTTATACAGACAGCGTTGTAGATATTTCCATGTTTTTACAGATGGCAGTGTAGATATTTCAATGTTTGTAGAGATGGTGCTGTAGATATTTCCATGTTTATACAGATGGTGGTGTAGATATTTCCATGTTTACACAGATGACTGTATAGGTATTTCCATGTTTATACAGATGGCGGTGTAGATATTTCCATGTTTATAGAGATAGCGGTGTAGATATTTCCATATTTATACAGATAACGGTGTAGAAATTTCCATGTTTATACAGATTGCAGTGTAAATATTTCCATGTTTATACAGATCACGGTGTAGATATTTCCTTGTTTATACAAATTGCGGTGTAGTTATTTCCATGTTTATACAGATCGCGGTGTAGATATTTCCATGTTTTTACAGATATTGGTGTAGATATTTCTATGTTTACACAGATTGCGGTGTAGATATTTCCATCTTTCTACAGATGGCATTGTAGATATTTCCATGTTTTTACAGATGGCGGTGCAGATATTTCCTTGTTTATATAGATGGTGGTGTAGATATTACCATGTTTATACAGATCGTGGTGAAGATATTTCCATGTTTATACAGATCGAGTTGTAGATATTTCCATGTATATACAGATCACGGTGTAGATATTTCCATGTTTATACAGATAGCGGTGTAGATATTTCCATGTTTATACAGAGAGCGGTGTAGATATTTCCATGTTTATAGAGATATCGGTGTAGTTATTTCCATGTTTATAGACATAGCGGTGTAGATATTTCCATGTTTATATAGATGGCGTTGTAGATATTTCCATGTTTATACCGATAGCGGTTTTGGTATTTCCACGTTTATACAGATAGCGATGTAGCTATTTCCATGTTTATACAGCTTGCGTTGCACATATTTATATCTTTATAGAGATGGCATTGTAGATATTTCCTTATTCACACAGATGGCGGTGTAGATGTTTCCATGTTTATACAGATGGCGGAGTAGTTCCATGTTTATGGAGATGGCAGTGTAGATATTTTCATGTTTATAGAGATGGCGGTGTAGATATTTCCATGTTTATAGAGATAGCAGTGTAGATATTTACGTGTTTATACCGATGGCTGTGTAGATATTTCCATGTGTATACAGATGGCATTGTAGATATTTCCATGTTTATACAGATGACTGTATAGTTATTTCCATGTTTTTACAGATGGCAGTGGAGATATTTCCATGTTTATACAGATAGCCGTGCGGATATTTCCATGTTTATACAGATTCCTATGCAGAAATCTCCATATTTATACAGTGGGCTGTGTAGTTATTTCTGTGTTTATACAGATGGCAGTGTAGATATTTCCATGTTCCTACACATGACTGTGTAGGTATTTCCATGTTTATACAGATGGCTTTGTAGATATTTCCATGTCTATAGAGATAGCGGTGCAGATATTTCCATGTTTATACAGATAGCGGTGTATATATTTCCATGTTTATACAGATCGTGGTATAGATATTTCCATGTTTATACAGATACCGGTGTAGATATTTCCATGTTTATACAGACCGCAGTGTAGATATTTCCATGTTTATAGAGATAGCACTGTAGATATTTCCAAGTTTGTACAGATGGCGGTGTTGATGTTTCCATTTATTCACAGATTTCCGTGTAGGTATTTCCATGTGTATACAGATGGCATTGTAGATATTTCTATGTTTATACAGATGCTGGTGTAGATGTTTCCATTTTTTCACAGATGACTGTATAGGTATTTCCATGTTTATACAGATGGCGGTGTAGATATTTCCAGGTTTATAGAGACAGCGGTGTAGATATTTCCATATTTAAACAGATAACGGTTTAGAAATTTCCATGTTTATACTGAAAACGGTGTAAATATTTCCATGGTTATACAGATCACGGTGTAGATATTTCCTTGTTTATACAAATAGCGGTGTAGTTATTTCCATGTTCATACAGATAGCGGTGTAGATATTTCCATGTATATACAGATGGCTATGTAGATATTTCCAGGTTTATACAGATGGCTTTGTAGATATTTCCATGTTTATACAGATGACATTGTAGGTATTTCCATGTTTATACAGATGGCGGTGTAGATATTTCCATGTTTATAGAGATAGCTGTGTAGGTATTTCCATGTTTATACAGATAGCGGTGTAGATATTTCCATGTTTATAGAGATAGCGGTGTAGGTATGTCCTCGTTTTTAGAGATAGCGGTGTACATATTTCCATGTTTATACAGATGACTGTGAAGATATTTCCATGTGTATACAGATGGCAGTGTAGACATTTCCATGTTTATACAGAAGGTGGTGTAAATATTTCCATGGTTATACAGATCACGGTGAGGATATTTCCTTGTTTATACAAATAGCGGTGTAGTTATTTCCATGTTCATACAGATAGCGGTGTAGATATTTCCATGTATATACAGATGGCTATGTAGATATTTCCAGGTTTATACAGATGGCTTTGTAGATATTTCCATGATTATACAGATGACATTGTAGGTATTTCCATGTTTATACAGATGGCGGTGTAGATATTTCCATGTTTATAGAGATAGCTGTGTAGGTATTTCCATGTTTATACAGATAGCGGTGTAGTTATTTCCATGTTTATAAAGATAGCGGTGTAGGTATGTCCTCGTTTTTAGAGATAGCGGTGTACATATTTCCATGTTTATACAGATGACTGTGAAGATATTTCCATGTGTATACAGACGGCAGTGTAGACATTTCCATGTTTATACAGAAGGTGGTGTAAATATTTCCATGTTTATACAGATGACTGTGTAGATATTTCCATGTTTATACAGATAGAATTGATGATATTTCCATGTGTATAAAGACAGCGGTGTAGATATTCCCACGTTTATACAGATAGTGGGGTAGATATTTCCATGTTTATACATTTGGCTGCGTAGATATTTCCAAGTTTTTACAGATGGCTGTGTAGATATTTCCATGACTATACAGATGTCAGTGCAGATTTTTCCATCTTTATACAGATGTCTGTGTAGATATTTCCATGTTTTTACAGATGGCGGTGTAGATATTTGTATTTTTGTACAAATGGCGGTGTAGATAGTACCATGATTATGGAGATGACAGTGTAGTTATTTTCATGATTATAGAGATGGCAGTGTAGATATTTCCATGTTTATAGAGATAGTGGTGTAGATATTTCCATGTTTATAGAGATAGCTCTGTAGGTATTTCCATGTTTATAGAGATAGCGGTTTATTTGTTTCCATGTTTATAGAGATGGCAGTGTAGATATTTCCATGTTTATAGAGATAGCGGTGTAGATATTTCCATGTATATGGAGATAGCTCTGTAGGTATTTCCATGTTTATGGAGATAGCGGTGTATTTATTTCCATGTTTATAGAGATAGCGGTGTAGGTATTTCCATGTTTATAGGGATGGTGGTGTCGATAATTCAATGTTTATACAGATGACTGTGTAGATATTTCCATGTTTATACACATGGAGATGCGGATATTTCCATGTATTTACAGATGACTCTGTATATATTTCCATGTTTTTACAGACGGCGCTGTAGATATTCCCATCTTTATACAGATAGCGTTGTGGCTATTTCCATGTTTATACAGATAGCTCTGTAGATATTTCCATGTTTATAGAGATGGCCTTGTAGATATTTCCATGTTTATACAGATAGTGGTGTAGATTTTTGCATGTTTATACAGATAACTGTGTAGGTATTTCCATGTTTATACAGATGGCGGTGTAGATATTTCCATGTTTATAGAGATAGCCATGTAGATATTTCCAGGTTTATAGAGATAGCAGTGCAGATATTTCCATGTTTATACAGATAGCGGTGGACATATTTCCATGTTTACAGAGATAGCGGTGTAGATATTTCCATGTTTACAGATATAGTGGTGTAGATATTTCCATATTTGCGCATATTGCGGTGTAGTTATTTCCATCTTTACACAGATAGCGGTGTACATATTTCCATGGTTACTCAGATAGCTGTGAAGATATTCCCATGTTTACAGAGATAGTGTTTTAGGTATTTCCGCGTTTATACAGGTAGCGGTGTAGATATTTCCATGTTTACAAAGATAACGGTGTAGATATTTCCATGTTTATAGAGATAGCGCTGGGGATATTTCCATGTTTATACAGATAGCGATGTAGATTTTCCATGTTTTTACAGATAGCGATGTAGATATTTCCATGTTTATACAGATGGCGGTGTAGATATTTCCATGTTTATACAGATATCGGTGTAGATATTTCCATGTTTATACAGATGACTGTGTAGGTATTCCCATGTTCATAAAGGTGGCGGTGTAGATATTTCCATGTTTTTAGAGATAGCCATGTATGTATTTCCATGTTTATATAGATAGCGGTGTAGACAATTCCAAGTTTATGGAGATACGCATGTAGATGTTTCCATGTTTATATAGATAGCGGTGTAGACATTTCCATGTTCATAGAGATAGCAGTGTAAATGTTTCCATATTTATACAGATAGCTGTGCAGGTATTTCCATGTTTATACAGGTAGAGGTGTATATATTTCCATGTTTATGCAGATCTCGGTGTAGATATTTCCATCTTTCTACAGATGGCACTGTAGATGTTTCTATGTTTATAGAGATGGCGGTGTAGATATTTCCATGTTTGTACAGATGGCGGTGTATTTATTTCCATGTTTATGCTGATAGCGGTGTAGATATTTCCATGTTTATACAGATAGCGGTGTAGATATTTCCATGTTTATACAGATAGTGGTTAGATATTTCCAAGTTTATGCAATCGACTGTGTAGGTATTTCCATGTCTGTACAGATGGCGCTGTAGATATTTCCATGTTTCTAGAGATAGCCAAGTTGATATTTCCACGTTTATACAGCTAGCGGTGCAGATATTTCCATGTTTATGGAGATAGCGGTGTAGATATTTCCATATTTTTACCGATAGCGGTGTAGATACTTCCATGTTTATACAGATAGTGGTGTAGATTTTTCCATGTTTATACAGATTGCGGTGTAGGTATTTCCATGTTTATGGAGATAGCGGTGTAGATATTTCCGTGTTTATACAGATCACGGTGTAGATATTTCCATGTTTATACAGATAGCGGTGGAGATATTTCCATGTTTATACAGATAGTGGTGTAGATATTTCCATTTTTAAACAGATAGCAGTGTAGACAATTCCATGTATAGAGAGCGATGTAGATATTTCCATATTTATACAGATAGCGGTGTAGATATTTCCATGTATATACAGATAGCGGTGTCGATATTTCCATGTTTATACAGATTCCGGTGTAGTTATTTCCATGTTTATATAGATAGCCGTGTATATATTTCCATGTTTATACAGATGACTGTGTAGATATTTCCATGTTTTTACAGATGGCATTGTAGATATTTCCATGTTTATGTAGATGTAGGTGTAGATATTTCCAAGTTTATACAGATGACTCTGTAGGTATTTTCATGTTTTTATAGATGGCCGTGTAGATAATTCCATGTTTATACAGATAGCGGTGTGGCTATTTCCATGTTTATACAGATAGCAGTGTAGCTATTTCCATGTTTATAGAGATAGCTTTGTAGACATTTCCATGTTTATACAGAGAGCGGTGTAGATATTTCCATGTTTATACAGATGGCACTGTAGATATTTCCATGTTTATACAGATAGTGGTGTAGATAATTCCATCTTTTTACAGATGACTGTGTAGGTATTTCCATGTTTAAGCAGATGGCGGTGTAGATATTTCCATGTCTACAGAGATAGCCATGTAGATATTTAGATGTTTATACAGATAGAGGTGTAGGCATTTCCACGTTTATAGAGATAGCGGTGTAGATATTTCAATATTTATACAGATAGCGGTGTTGATATTTCCATGTTTATACAGAGAGCAGTGTAGATATTTCCATGTTTATACAGATGTCTTTGTAGGTATTCCCATGTTCATAAAGGTCACGGTGTAGATATTTCCATGTTTATAGAGATAGCATTGTATGTATTTCCATGTTTATACAGATAACGGTGTAGACATTTCCATGTTTATAGAGATAGGCATGTAGATGTTTCCATGGTTATACAGATAGCGGTGTAGACATTTCTATGTTCATAGAGATAGCAGTGTAAATATTTCCATATTATATTGATAGCTGTGTAGCTATTTCCATGTTTATACAGGTAGAGGTGTAGGTATTTCCATGTTTATGCAGATCTTGGTGTAGCTATTTCCATCTTTCAACACATAACAGTGTAGATGTTCCAATGTTTATAGAGATGGCGGTGTAGATATTTCCATGTTTATACAGACGGCGGTGTAGTTATTTTCATGTTTATGCTGATGGCGGTGTAGATATTTCCATGTTTATAGAGATGGCGTTTTAGATATTTCTCTGTTTATAGAGATAGCGGTGTAGATAATTCCATGTTTATATAGATAGCGGTGTAGGTATTTCCATGTTTATACAGATAGCGGTGTAGATATTTCCATGTTTATACAGATAGCGGTGTAGATATTTCCATGTTTCTAGAGATAGCCAAGTAGATATTTCCACGTTTATACAGCTAGCGGTGTAAATATTTCCATGTTTATAGAGATAGCGGTGTAGATATTTCCATGTTTTTACAGATAGCGGTGTAGATACTTCCATGTTTTACAGATAGCGATGTAGACATTTCCATGTTTATACAGATTGCGGTGTAGGTATTTCCATGTTTATGGGGATAGCTGTGTAGATATTTCCATGTTCATACAGTTGGCTGTGTAGATATTTAAAGGTGTATACAGATGGCAGTGTAGATATTTCCATGTTTATACACATGGATGTGTAGATATTTCCATGTTTATACAGATGGCTGTGTAGATATTTCCATGTTTTTACAGTTGGCGGTGTAGATATTTTCATGTTTATACAGATAGCCGTGTGGCTATTTCCATGTTTATACAGATGGCCCTGTAGATATTTCCATGTTTATTGAGATGGCTGTGTAGATATTTCCATGTTTATACAGATGGCTGTGTAGAAATTTCCATGTTTATACAGATGGCTGTGTAGATATTTCGATGTTTATACAGATGGCTGTGTAGATATTTCCATGTTTATACAGATGGCAGTGTAGATATTTCCATGTTTATACAGATAGTGGTGTAGATTTTTCCATGTTTATAAAGATGACTGTGTAGGTATTTCCATGTTTATACAGATGGCGTTGTAGATATTTCCACGTTTATGGAGATAGTCATGTAGATATTTCCATGTTTATACAGATAGCAGTGCAGATATTTCCATGTTTATACAGATAGCATTGGAGATATTTCCATGTTTATAGAGATGGCGGTGTAGATATTTCCATTTTTATACAGATAGCGGTGTAGGTATTTCCATGTTTATACAGATAGCGGTGCTTATAATTCCATGTTTTTAGAGATAGTGTTGTAGTTACTTCCATCTTTGCACAGATTGCGGTGTAGATATTTCCATCTTTACAGAGATAGCGGTGTAGATATTGCCATGTTTACACAGATAGCTGTTTAGATATTTCCATGTTTACACAGATAGCCTTGTAGATATTTCCAGGTTTATACAGATAGCGGTGGAGTTATTTCCATGTTTTTACAGATATTGGTGGAGATATTTCCATATTTATACAGATGGAGGTATAGATATTTCCATGTTTATACAAATGACTGAGTAGAAATTTTCGTGTTTTTACAGATGGCGGTGTAGGTATTTCCATGTTTATACAGATAGCGGTGTGGCTATATCCATGTTTATACAGATAGCAGTGTAGATATTTCGATGTTTATAGAGATGGCTCTGTAGATATTTCCATGTTTATACCGATGGCAGTGTAGATATTTCCATGTTTATGCAGATAGTGGTGTAGATATTTCCATGTTTATACAGATAGCGGTGTAGGTACTTCCATGTTTATACAGATGGCGATGTAGATATTTCCATGTTTATAGACATAGCCATGTAGTTATTTCCATGTTTATACAGATAGAGGTGTAGACATTTCCATGTTTATAGAGATAGCGGTGTAGATATTTCCATATTTCTACAGACAGCAGTGTAGATATTTCCATGTTTATAGAGATCGTTGTGTAGATATTTCCATATTTATACAGATAGCGGTGTGGATATTTCCGTGTTTATACAGACAGCGGTTTAGATATTTCCATGTTTACAGAGAGAGTGGTGTAGATATTTCCATATTTGCACAGATTGCGCTGTAGATATTTCCATCTTTACACAGATAGCTGTGTACATATTTCCATGTTTACACAGATAGAGGTGTATTTATTTCCGTGTTAACACAGATAGTGTTGTAGATATTTCCAGGTTTCTACAGAGATCGGTGTAGATATTTCCATGTTTATGCAGATCGTGGTGTAGATATTTCCATGTTTATACAGACAGCAGTGTAGATATTTTCATGTTTATAGAGATAGCAGTGTAGATATTTCCATGTTTACAGAGATAGCGGTGTAGATATTTCCATCTATGCACAGATTGCGATGTAGATATTTCCATCTTTACACAGATAGCGGTGTACATATTTCCATGTTTACAGAGATAGCGGTGTAGATATTTCCATGTTTACACAGATAGTGTTGTAGATATTTCCATGTTTATACAGATAGCAGTGTAGATAATTCTATGATTATAAAGGTAGCGGTGTAGATGTTTCCATCTTTATACAGATAGCGGTATAGATATTTCCTTGTTTATACAGATGGCAGTGTAGGTATTTCCATATTTATAGAGATAGCGGTGTAGATATTTCCGTGTTCTTACAGACGGCAGTGTAAATATTTCCTTGTGTACACAGATGGCAGTGTAGATATTTCCAGGTTTATACAGATGGAGGTGTAGGTATTTCCATGATTATACAGATGACAGTGTAGATATTCCCATGTTTTTACAGATGGCGGTGTGGATATTTCCATGTTTATACAGATGGCAGGGTTGATATTTCCATGTTTGTGCAGATAATGGTGTAGGTATTTCCATGTTTATACAGATAGCGGTGTAAAATATTTCCATGTTTATTCTGACGGCAGTGTAGATATTTCCATTTTTATACTGGTAGCGTTGTAATTGCCATGTTTATAAAGATAGCGGTGTAGATATTTCCATGTTTATACAGATGGCGGTGTAGATATTTCCATTTTTATGCAGATAGTGGTGTGGCTATTTCCATGTTTATAGAGATCGCGGTGCAGATATTTATATCTTTATACAGATGGCATTGTAGATATTTCCTTATTCACACAGATGGCGGTGTAGATGTTTCCATGTTTTTACAGACGGCGGAGTAGTTAGTTCCATGTTTATGGATATGGCAGTGTAGATATTTTCATGTTTATAGAGATGGCGGTGTAGATATTTCCATGTTTATAGAGATAGCAATGTAGATATTTACATGTTTATACAGATGGCTGTGTAGATATTTCCATGTGTATACAGATGGCATTGTAGATATTTCCATGTTTATACAGGTGAATGTATAGGTATTTCCATGTTTTTACAGATGGCAGTGCAGATATTTCCGTGTTTATAGAGATAGCGGTGTAGATATTTCCATGTTTGTACAGATGGCGGTGTTGATATTTCCATCTATACACAGATGGCCATGTAGATATGTCCATGTTTATATTCATGGCGGCGTAGATATTTCCATGGACATGCAGATCGCGGTGTAGATATTTCCATGTTTATACAGATAGCGGTGTAGGTATTTCCATGTTTACACAGATGGTGGTGTTGATATTTCCGTGTTTATACACATGGCGGAGTAGATACTTCCATCTTTATGGAGATGGCAGTGTACATATTTTCATGTTTATAGAGATGGCGGTGTAGATATTTCCATATTTATAGATATAGCGGTGTAGATATTTCCATCTTTCTACAGATGGCAGTGTAGATATTTCCATGTTTATACAGCTGGCGGTGTAGATATTTCCATATTTATACAGATGTCTGTCTAAATATTTCCATGTGTATACAGATGGTATTGTAGGTATTTCCATGTTTATACAGATGGTGGTGTAGATATTTCCATGTTTATTCAGATGACTGTGTTGATATTTCCATGTTTTTACAGATGGCAGTGTAGATATTTCAATGTTTATAGAGATGGCGCTGTAGATATTTCCATGTTTATACAGATAACGGTGGAGATATTTCCATGTTTATACAGAGAGCAGTGGAGATATTTCCATGTTTATACACATGGCGGTGTACATATTTCCATGTTTATAGAGACAGCTGTGTAGGTTTTTCCATGTCTATACAGATAGCGGTGCAGATATTTCCATGTTTACACAGATGCCTATGCAGATATTTCCATATTTATACAGATGGCAGTGTAGATATTTCAATGATCCTACACATGACTGTGTAGGTTTTTCCATGTTTATACAGACGTCTTTGTAGATATTTCCATGTTTATAGAGATAGCGGTGCAGATATTTCCATGTTTATACAGATAGCGGTGTATATATTTCCATGTTTATACAGATCATCGTGTAGATATTTCCATGTTTATACAGATGGCGGTGTAGATATTTCCATGTTTATACGGATGGCGTTGTAGATATTTCCATATTTATACAGATAACGGTGTAGAAATTTCCATGTTTATACACATAGCGGTGTAAATATTTCCATGTTTATATAGATCACGGTGTAGATATTTCCATGTTTACAGAGATAGCGGTGTAGATATTTCCATGTTTACACAGATCGCGGTGCAGATATTTCCATGTTTGTACAGATGGCGGTGTAGATATTTCCTTTTTTATACAAATAGCGGTGTAGATATTTCCATGTTTATAGAGATCACGGTGTAGATATTTCCTTGTTTATACAAATAGCGGTGTAGTTATTTCCATGCTTATATAGATAGCGGTGTAGATATTTCCTTGTTTATACAAAGAGCGGTGTAGATATTCCCATGTTTATTCAAATCACGGTGTACATATTTCCTTGTTTATACAAATAGCGGTGTAGATATTTCCATGTTTATACAGATAGCGATATAGATATTTCCATGTATATACAGATGGCTTTGTAGATATTTCCATCTTTATACAGATGGCTGTGTAGATATTTCCATGTTTATACAGATGACTTTGTAGGTATTTCCATGTTTATACAGGTGTCGGTGTAGATATTTCCATGTTTATAGAGACTGCTGTGTAGATATTTCCATGTTTATACAGATAGCGGTGTAGATACTTCCATGTTTATACAGATCGCGGTGTACATATTTCCATGTTTATACAGATCGCGGTGTAGATATTTCCATGTTTATACAGATATCGGTGTAGATATTTCCATGTTTACACAGATTGCGGTGTAGATATTTCCATCTTTCTACAGATGGCATTGTAGGTACTTCCAAGTTTATACAGATGGCGGTGTAGATATTTCGATGTTTATAGAGATAGCAGTGGAGATATTTCCATGTTTATGCAGATAGCGGTGTAGATATTTCCATGTTTATAGAGATTGCGGTGTGGATATTTCCATGTTTATAGTGATAGCGGTGTGGATATTTCCATGTTTATACAGATAGGCGTGTAGATATTTCCATGGTTTTACAGATGGCGGTGTATATATTTCCATGTTTATACAGATCACGGTGTAGATATTTCCTTGTTTATACAAATAGCGGTGTAGATATTTCCATGTTTATACAGATCGCGGTGTAGATATTTCCATGTTTATACAGATAGAGGTGCAGATATTTCCATGTTTATACAGACCGCGGTGTAGATATTTCCATGTTTATACAGATAGCGGTGCAGACATTTCCATGTTTGTACAGATGGCGGTGTAGATATTTCCATGTATATACAGATGGCTCTTTAGATATTTCCATGTTTCTACAGACGGCTGTGTTGATGTTTCCATGTTTATACAGATGACTTTGTAGGTATTTCCATGTTTATACAGATGGCGGTGTAGATATTTCCATGTTTATGAATAGCTGTGTATATATTTCTATGTTTATACCGATAGCGGTGTAGATATTTCCATGTTTATACAGATCGCGGTGTAGATATTTCCATGTTTATACATATAGCGGTGTAGATACTTCCATGTTTATACAGATCGTGGTGTAGATATTTCCATGTTTATACAGATCGTGGTGTAGATATTTCCATGTTCACACAGATTTCTGTGCAGATATTTCCATGTTTATTCAGATGGCGGTGTAGATATTTCCATGTTTATAGAGATGGTGGTGTACTTATTTCTATGTTTATAGAGATAGCGGTGTAAATATCTCCATGATTATAGAGATGGTGGTGTAAGTATTTTCATGTTTATAGAGATAGCGGTGTAGATATTTCCATGCTTATACAGATAACGGTGTTGGTATTTCCATGTTTATAGAGATCGTGGTGTAGATATTTCCATGTTTATAGAGATAGCGGTGTAGTTATTTCCATGTTTATAGACATAGCGGTGTAGATATTTCCATGGTTATACAGATGGCGTTGTAGATATTTCCATGTTTATGCCGATAGCGTTGTTGTTATTTCCACGTTTATACAAATAGCGATGTAGATATTTCCATGGTTATACAGCTCGGGGTGCAGACATTTATATCTTTATACAGATGGCATTGTAGATATTTTCTTATTCACACAGATGGCGGTGTAGATGTTTCCATGTTTATACAGATGGTGGAGTAGTTAGTTCCATGTTTAGGGAGATGGCAGTGTAGATATTTTCATGTTTCTAGAGATGGCAGTGTAGATTTTTCCATGTTTATAGAGATAGCAGTGTAGATATTTACATGTTTATGCAGATGGCTGTGTAGATATTTCCATGTGTATACAGATGGCATAGTAGATATTTCCATGTTTATACAGATAACTGTATAGGTATTTCCATGTTTTTACAGATGGCAGTGCAGATATTTCCATGTTTATAGAGATAGCGGTGGAGATATTTCCATGTTTGTACAGATGGCGGTGTTGTTATTTCCATCTATACATAGATGGCCGTGTAGATATTTCCATGTTTATACAGATGGCGGTGTAGATATTTCCATGGACATGCAGATGTCGGTGTAGATATTTCCATGTTTATACAGATAGCGGTGTAGATATCTCCATGTTTACACAGATGGTGGTGTAGATATTTCCGTGTTTATACACGTGGCGGAGTAGATACTTCCATCTTTATGGAGATGGCAGTGTAGATATTTTCATGTTTATAGAGATGGTGGTGTACATATTTCCATATTTATAGAGATAGCGGTGTAGATATTTCCATCTTTCTACAGTTGGCAGTGTAGATATTTCCATGTTTATACAGCTGGCGGTGTAGATATTTCCATATTTATACAGATGTCTGTGTAGATATTTCCATGTGTATACAGATGGTATTGTAAGTATTTCCATGTTTATACAGATGGTGGTGTAGTTATTTCCATGTTTACTCACATGACTGTGCAGATATTTCCATGTTTTTACAGATGGCAGAGTAGATATTTCAATGTTTATAGAGATGGCGCTGTAGATATTTCCATGTTTATACAGATAACGGTGGAGATATTTCCATGTTTATACATAGAGCAGTGGAGGTATTTCCATGTTCATACACATAGCAGTGTACATATTTCCATGTTGATAGAGACAGCGGTGTAGGTATTTCCATGTTTATACAGGTAGCGGTGCAGATATTTCCATGTTTATACAGATACCTCTGCAGATATTTCCATATTTATACAGAGGGCTGTGTAGATATTTCTATGTTTACACAGACGGCAGTGTAGATATTTCCATGTTCCTACACATGACTGTGTAGGTATATCCATGTTTATACAGATCGCTTTGTAGATATTTCCATGTTTATAGAGATAGCGGTGCAGATATTTCCATATTTATACAGATAACGGTGTAGAAGATTCCATGTTTATACAGATAGCGGTGTAAATATTTCCATGTTTATACAGAGAGCAGTGGAGATATTTCCATGTTTATACACATAGCGGTGTACATATTTCCATGTTTATAGAGACAGCTGTGTAGGTTTTTCCATGTCTATACAGATAGCCGTGCAGATATTTCCATGTTTACACAGATGCCTATGCAGATATTGCCATATTTATACAGGGGGCTGTGTAGATAATTCTATGTTTATACAGATGGCAGTGTAGATATTTAAATGTTCCTACACATGACTTTGTAGATATTTCCATGTTAATACAGACGTCTTTGTAGATATTTCCATGTTTATAGAGATAGCGGAGCAGATATATCCATGTTTATACAGATAGCGGTGTATATATTTCCAAGTTTTTACAGATCATGGTGTAGATATTTCCATGTTTATACAGATGGCGGTGTAGATATTTCCATGTTTATACAGATGGCGTTGTAGATATTTCCATATTTATACAGATAACGGTGTAGAAATTTCCATGTTTATACACATAGCGTTGTAAAGATTTCCATGTTTATATAGATCACGGTGTAGATATTTCCATGTTTATAGAGATAGCGGTGTAGATATTTCCATGTTTATACAGATAGCGGTGCAGATATTTCCATGTTTGTACAGATGGCGGTGTAGATATTTCCTTTTTTATACAAATCGCAGTGCAGATATTTCCATGTTTGTAGACATCACGGTGTAGATATTTCCTTGTTTATACAAATAGCGGTGTAGTTATTTCCATGCTTATACAGATTGCGGTATAGATATTTCCTTGTTTATACAAATAGCGGTGTAGATATATCCATGTTTATTCAGATCACGGTGTACATATTTCCTTGTTTATACAAATAGCGGTATAGTTATTTCCATGTTTATACAGATAGCGGTATAGATATTCCCATGTATGTACAGATGGTTTTGTAGATATTTCCATGTTCATACAGATGGCTGTGTAGATATTTCCATGTTTATACAGATGACTTTGAAGGTATTTCCATGTTTATAGAGGTGGCGGTGTAGATATTTCCATGTTTATAGAGATAGCTGTGTAGATATTTCCATGTTTATACAGATAGCGGTGTAGATATTTCCATGTTTATACAGATCGCGGTGTAGATATTTCCATGTTTATACAGATAGCTGTGTAGATATTTCCATGTTTATACAGATAGCGTTGTAGATATTTCCATGTTTATACTGATCGCGGTGTAGATATTTCCATGTTTAAAGATATGGCGTTTTAGATATTTCCATGTTCATAGAGATAGCGGTGTTTATTTTTCCATGTTTATAGAGACAGCTGTGAGGATATTTCCATGTTTATACAGATAGGGGTGTAGATATTTCCATGTTTATAGAGATGGCGGTGTAGATATTTCCATGTTTCTACAGATCACGGTGTAGATATTTCCATGTTTATACAGATCGCGGTGTAGATATTTCCATGTTTATACACACCGTGGTGTAGATATTTCCATGTTTTTACAGATCGCGGTGTTGATATTACCATGTTTATAGGGATAGCAGTGCAAATATTTCCACATTTATACAGATAGCGGTGTAGTTATTAGCATGTTTATACAGATGGTGGTGTAGATATTTCCATGTTTACACAGATGACTGTATAGGTATTTCTATGTCTATACAGATGGCGGTGTAGATATTTCCAAGTTTATAGAGATAGCGGTGTAGATATTTCCATATTTATACAGAAAACGGTGTAGAAGTTTCCATGTTTATACAGATAGCGGTGTAAATATTTCCATGTTTATACAGATCACGGTGTAGATATTTCCATGTTTATAGAGATAGCGGTGTAGATATTTCCATGTTTATACAGACCGCGGTGAAGATATTTCCATGTTTAAACAGATTGCGGAGCAGATATTTCCTTGCTTGTACAGATGGCGGTGTTGATATTTCCATCTGTACACAGATGACCGTGTAGATATTTCCATGTTTATACAGATGGCGGCGCAGATATTTCCATGGATATGCAGATTGCGGTGCAGTTATTTCCATGTTTACACAGAGAGCAGTGTAGTTATTTCCATGTTTATATAGATAGCGGTGTAGGTATTTCCATGTATATATACATGGCTGTGTAGATATTTCCATGTTTATACAGATGGCGGTGTAGATATTTCCATGTTTATACAGATAACTTTGTAAGAATTTCCATGTTAATACAGATGGCGGTGTAGTTATTAGCATGTTTATACAGATAGCGGTGTAGATATTTCCATGTTTATTCAGATGGCTGTGTAGATGTTTCCATGTTTATACAGATGGCAGTGTAGATATTTCCATGTTTATACAGATGACTTTGTAGCTATTTCCATGTTTATACAGATGGCGGTGTAGGTATTTCCATGTTTATAAAGATAGCTGTGCAGATATTTCCATGTTTATACACATAGTGGTGTAGATATTTCCTTGTTTATACAGATCACGTTGTGGATATTTCCATGTTTATTCAGACAGCAGTGGAGATATTTCCATGTTTATACACATAGCGTTGTACATATTTCCATATTTACAGAGACAGCGGTGTAGGTATTTCCATGTTTATAGAGATTGCGGTGCAGATATTTCCATGTTTATACAGATGCCTATGCAGATATTTCCATGTTTATACAGATGGCGGTGTAGATATTTCCATGTTTATAGAGATGGCGGTGTAGATATTTCCATGTTTATAGAGATAGCGGTGTAGATATATCCATGTTCATAGAGATAGCAGTGAGGATATTTCCATGTTTATTCAGGAAGCAGTGTAGATATTTCCAATTTTATAGAGATAGCGGTTTAGATATTTCATATTTACTCAGATAGCGGTGTAGATATTTCCACGTTTATACAGATGGCGGTGTAGATATTTCCATCTTTCTACAAATGGCAGTGTAGATATTTCCATGTTTATAGAGATGGCGGAGCAGATATTTCCATGTTTATATACATGGCAGTGTAGATATTTTCTTGTTTATGTAGATGGCATTGTAGAATCCTCCATGTTTAAAGAGATGGCGATGTGTATATTTCCATGTTGATGGAGATAGCGGAGTAGATATTTCCATGTTTATAGAGATGGCAGTGTAGATATTTCCATGTTCATTGAGATAGCGGTGTTGGTTTTTCCTTGTTTATAGAGATAGAATTGTGGATATTTCCATGTTTATACAGATAGGGGTGTAGATATTTCCATGTTTATAGAGATGGCGGTGTAGATATTTCCATGTTTATTCAGATCATGCTGTAGATATTTCCATGTTTATACACATCATGGTGTAGATGTTTCCATGTTTATACAGATCGCGGTGTTGATATTACCATGTTCATAGGGATAGCGGTGCAAATATTTCCACATTTATACAGATAGCGGTGTAGTTATTAGCATGTTTATACAGATGGTGGTGTAGATATTTCCATGTTTACACAGATGACTGTATAGGTATTTCCATGTTTATACAGATGGCGGTGTAGATATTTCCAAGTTTATAGAGATAGCGGTGTAGATATTGCCATATTTATACAGATAACGGTGTAGAAGTTTCCATGTTTATACACATAGCGGTGTAAATATTTCCATGTTTATACAGATCACGGTGTAGATATTTCCATGTTTATAGAGATACCGGTGTAGATATTTCCATGTTTATACAGACCGTGGTGTAGATATTTCCATGTTTATACAGATAGCGGAGCAGTTATTTCCATGTTTGTACAGATGGTGGTGTTGATATTTCCATCTATACACAGATGAGCGTGTAGATATTTCCATGTTTATACAGATAACGTTGTAGATATTTCCATGTTTATACAGATGGCGGTGTAGATATTTCCAAGTTTATACAGATAACTTTGTAAGTATTTCTATGTTAATACAGATGGCGGTGTAGATGTTTCGATGTTTATAGAGATAGCAGTGGAGATATTTCCATGTTTATACTGATCGTGGTGTAGATATTTCCATGTTTAATGAGATGGCGGTGTAGATATTTCCATGTTCATTGAGATAGCGGTGTTGATTTTTCCATGTTTATAGGGATAGTGGTGTGGATATTTCCATGTTTATACAGATAGGGGTGTAGATTTTTCCGTGTTTATAGAGATGGCGGTGTAGATATTTCCATGTTTATTCAGATCACGGTGTAGAAATTTCCTTGTTTGTATGAATAGTGGTGTAGTTATTTCCATGTTATACAGATAGCGGTGCAGATATTTCTATGTATATACAGATTGCTGTGTAGATATTTCCATGTTTATACAGATGTCTGTGTAGATATTTCCATGTTTATACAGATGACTTTGTAGGTATTTCCATGTTTATACAGATGGCGGTGTAGATATTTCCATGTTTATAGAGATAGCTGTGTAGATATTTCCATGTTTATACACATCGCGGTGAAGATGTTCCATGTTTATACAGATGGCGGAGTAGTTAGTTCCATGTTTATGGCGATGGCAGCGTAGATATTTTCATGTTTATAGAGATTGTTGTGTAGATATTTCCATGTTTATGGAGATAGCAGTGTAGATATTTACATGTTTATACTGATGGCTGTGTAGATATTTCCAGGTGTATACAGATGGCATTGTAGATATTTCCATGTTTATACAGATTACTGTATAGGTATTTCCGTGTTTTTACAGATGTTAGTGCAGATATTCCCATGTTTATAGAGATAGCGATTTAGATATTTCCATGTCTGTACAGATGGCGTTGTTGATATTTCCATCTATAAACAGATGGCCGTGTAGATATTTCCATGTTTATACAGATGGCGGAGTAGATAATTCCATGGACATGCAGATGGCGGTGTAGATATTTCCATGTTTATACAGATAGCGGTGTAGATATTTCCATGTTTACACAGAATGTGGTGTAGATATTTCCATGTTTATGCAGATAGCGGTGTAGATATTTCCATGTTTACACAGATGGTGGTGTAGTTATTTCCGGGTTTATACACATGGCGGAGTAGTTACTTCCATCTTTATGGAGATGGCAGTGTAGATATTTTCATGTTTATAGAGATGGCGGTGTAGATATTTCCATGTTTCTACAGATGACAGTGTAGATATTTCCATGTTTGTACTGATGGCAGTGTAGATATTTCCATGTTTATAGAGATAGCGGTGTAGATATTTTCATGTTTATACAGATTGCGGTGGAGGTATGTCCATGTTTATGCAGATAGCAATGGAGATATTTCCACGTTAATACACATAGCGGTGTAGATATTTCCATCTTTATACTGATAGCGGTGTAGATATTTCCATGTTTATACAGATGGATGTGCCGATATTTCCATGTTTATAGAGAGTTCTCTGTAGATATTTCCATGTTTATATAGATGACAGTGTAGATATTTCCAGGTTTATACAGATGACTACGTAGATATTTCCATGTTAATACAGATGGCGGTGTGGGTATTTCCATGTTTATAGAGATGGCGGTGTAGATATTTCCATGTTTATAGAGATAGCGGTTTAAATATTTCCATCTATATACTGATAGTGGTGTAGATATTTCCATGTTTATACAGATGGCGGTGTAGATACAGCCATGTTTGTTAATATGGCAGTGTAGTTATTTTCATGTTTACATAGATGGCGGTCTAGATATTTCCGTGTTTACAGACATTGCGGTGTAGATATTTCCATGTTTATAGTGCAAGTGGTATAGGTATTTCCATGTTTATAGAGATAGCGGTGTGGACATTTCCATATTTATACAGGTAGCGGTGTAGGTATTGCCATGTTTATACAGATGGTGGTGTAGATATTTTCATGTTTCTAAAGATGGCGGTGTAGATATTTCCTTGTTTATAAAGATATCGGTGTATATATTTCCATGTATATACAGATAGCTGTGTAGATATTTCCATGTTTATAGAGATAGCGGTGTAGATATTTCCATGTTTATACAGATGGCTGTGTAGATATTTCCATGTGTATACAAACGGCAGTGTAGATATTTCCATGTTTATACATATAGCGGTGTAGATATTTCCATGTTTACAGATATAGCGGTAAAGATATTTCCATCTTTGCACATATTGCGGTGTAGACATTGCAAATTTTACACAGATAGCGGTGTAGATATTTCCAAGTTTACAGAGATATCATTGTAGATATTTCCATGTTTATACAGATAGCGGTGTAGTTATCTACATGTTGATACAGATAGTGGTGTAGATATTTTCAGGGTTGTACGGAGAGTGGTGTAGATATTTCCACGTTTTACAGTTAGCTGTGTAGATATTTCCCTGTTTACACAGATAGCATTGTAAATATTTCCATGTTTACACAGATAGCGTTGTAAATATTTCCATGCTTAAACAGACTGCGGTGTAGATATTTCCAAGTTTACACAAATTGCTCTGTGGATATTTCCATGTTTACACAGATAGCGTTGTAGATATTTCCATGTTTATACAGATAGCGGTGTAGATATTTCCACGTTTATACAGATAGCGGTGTAGATATTTCCACGTTTATACAGATAGCGGTGTAGATATTTCCATGTTTATAGAGATAGCAGTGTAGATATTTCCATGTTTATACACATGGCTGTGTAGGTATTTCCATGTGTGTACAGAAGGCGGTGTGGATATTTCCATGTTTATACAGATGGCGCTGTAGATATTTCCATGTTTATGCAGATGGCAGTGTAGATATTTCCATGTTTACACAGACAGCATTGTAGATATTTCATTGTGTACAGAGATAGCGGTGTAGGAATTTCCATGTTTTTAAAGATACCGGTGTAGGTATTTCCGTGTTTATAAAGACAGCGGTGGAAATATTTCCATGTTTATACAGATAGCGGTGTAAAAATTTCCATGTTTATACAGAAAGCGGTGTAGATACTTCCATGTTTATACACATAGCGGTGTAGATATTTCCATGTTTATAGAGACTGCGGTGTAGCTATTTCCATCTTTGCACAGACTGCTGTGTAGATATTTCCATGTTTATACAGATTGCGGTGTAGTTATTTCCTTGTTGATACAAAAAGCGTTGTGGATATTCCCATGTTTATACAGGTAGCGGTTTAGAAATTCCCATGTTTATACAGATCGCTTTGTAGATATTTCCATCTTTCTACATATGTCAGTGTAGATATTTCCAAGTTTATACATATGTCTGTATATATATTTCCATGTTTATGCAGATGACGGTGTAGATATTTTCATGTTTATAGAGATAGCGGTGTAGTTATTTCTATGTTTATATAGATAGCGGTGTAAATATTTCCATGTTTATAGAGATGGTGGTGTAAGTATTTTCATGTTTATAGAGATAGAGGTGTAGTTATTTCCATGTTTATACAGATAGTGGTGTTGCTACTTCCGTGTTTATACAGATAGCGGTGTACATATTTCCATGTTTATACAGCTCGCGGTGTAGATATTTCCATCTTTATACAGATGGGAGTGGAGATATTTCCATGTTTATACAGATAGCGGTGTAGATATTTCCATGTCTATAGAGATAGCGGTGTAGGAGTTTCCATAATTATACAGATTGCGGTGTAAATATTTCCATCTTTATACAGATGGCGGTGTAGATATTTCCATGTTTACAAAGATAGAAGTGAAGATATTTCCATGTTTATACAGATAGTGGTGTTGATATTTCCAAGTTTATACAGATGGCGGTGTAGATACATCCATGCTTCTGAAGATGCCGGTGTAGATATTTTCATGTTTATAGAGATGGCGGTGTAGATATTTCCATGTATATAGAGATTGCAGTGTAGATATTTCCATGTTTATAGACAAAGTGGTGTAGGTATTTCAATGTTTATAGAGATAGCGGTGTAGATATTTCCATATTTATACAGATAGCGGTGAAGTTATTTCCATGTTTATACAGATTGCGGTGTAGATATTTCCATGTTTCTACAGATGGCGGTGTAGATATTTCCTTGTTTATACAGACAGCGGTGTAGATATTTCCATGTTTATACAGGGAGCGGAGAAGATATTTCCATGTTTACAGAGATAGCGGTGTAGTTATTTCCATCTTTGCACAGATTGCCGTGTAGATATTTCCATTTTTACGCAGATAGCTGTGTAGATATTTACAAGTTTACACAGATAGCTGTATAGATATTTCCAAGTTTACACACATAGCGTTGTAGGTATTTCCATGTTTATACAGATTGCGGTGTAGATATGTCCTTGTTTATACAGAAAGCGGTGTAGATATTTTCATGTTTATACAGATAGCGGTGGAGATATTTCCATGTTTATAGAGACTGCGGTATAGATATTTCCATGTTTATATAGATAGCAGTGTAGATATTTCCATGTTTACAGAGATAGCAGTGTAGATATTTCCATCTTTTCACAAATTGCTGTGTAGATATTACCATTTTTGCACAGATAGCTGTGTAGATATTTCCATGTTTACACAGATAGCGTTGTAGATATTTCCATGTTTATACAGATAGCGGTGTAGATATTTCCACGTTTATACAGATAGCGGTGTAGATATTTCCACGTTTATACAGATAGCGGTGTAGATATTTCCATGTTTATAGAGATAGCACTGTAGATATTCCCATGTTTATACACATGGCTGTGTAGATATTTCCATGTGTGTACAGAAGGCGGTGTAGATATTTCCATGTTTATACAGATAGCGGTGTAGATATTTCCATGTTCATAGAGACAGCGGTGTTGATTTTTCCATGTTTATAGAGATAGCGGTGTGGATATTTCCATGTTTATACAGATGGCTGCGCAGATATTTCCATGGATATGTAGATGGCGGTGTAGATATTTCCATGTTTATACAGATAGCGGTGTAGTTATTTACATGGTGGTGTAGATATTTTCATGTTTATAAAGATAGCTGTGTAGATATTTCCATATTTATACAGATAACTGTGTAGATATTTCCATGTTTATACAGACAGCGGTGTAAATATTTCCATGTTTATACAGATCATGGTGTAGATATTTCCATGTTTATAGAGATAGCGGTGTAGATATTTCCATGTTTATACTGATCATGGTGTAGATATTTCCATGTTTATACAGATCGCGGTGTAGATATTTCCATGTTTCTACAGATCATGGTGTAGATATTTCCATGTTTATACAGATCGCGGTTTTGATATTACCATGTTTATAGGGATGGCGGTGCAAGTATTTCCACATTTATACAGATAGCGTTGTAGTTATTAGCATGTTTATACAGATAGCGGTGTACATATTTCCATGTATAAACAGATGTCTGTGTATATATTTCCATGTTTAAACAGATGGCGGTGTAGATATTTCCTTGTTTATACAAATAGCGGTGTAGATATTTCCATGTTTCTACAGATAGCGTTGTAGATATTTCCATATGTATACAGATGGCTGTGTAGATATTTCCATGTTCATACAGATGGCTGTGTAGATATTTCCATGTTTATAGAGATGACTTTGTAGGTATTTCCATGTTTATACAGATGGCGGTGTAGATATTTCCATGTTTATTGGGATAGCGGTGTAGATATATCCATGTTCATAGAGATAGCAGTGAGGATATTTCCATGTTTATACAGATAGCTGTGTAGATATTTCCATTTTTATAGAGATAGCGGTTTAGATATTTCATATTTATACAGATAGCGGCGTAGATATTTCCATGTTTATAGAGATTGCGGTGTAGATATTTCCATGTTTATACACATGACTGTGTAGGTATTTCCATGTTTATACAGATGGCTTTGTAGATATTTCCATGTTTATAGAGATAGCTGTGTAGATATTTCCACGTTTATACAGATAGCGATCTAGATAATTCCATGTTTATACAGATCGCGGTGTAGATATTTCCATGTTTATACAGATAGCGATCTAGATATTTCCATGTTTATACAGATAACTTTGTAAGTATTTCCATGTTTATACAGATGGCGGTGTAGATATTTCGATGTTTATACAGATAGCAGTGGAGATATTTCCATGTTTTTTCAGGTAGCGGTGTAGATATTTCCATGTTTATACTGATCGCGGTGTAGATATTTCCATGTTTATAGAGATGGCGGTGTAGATATTTCAATGTTCATAGAGATAGCAGTGTTGATTTTTCCATGTTTATAGAGATAGCGGTGTGGATATTTCCATGTTTATACAGCTAGGTGTGTAGATATTTCCACGTTTATACAGATGGCGGTGTAGATATTTCCATGTTTATACAGATCACGGTGTAGATATTTCCTTGTTTATACACATAGCTGTGTAGTTATTTCCATGTTTATAGAGATAGCGGTGTAGATATTTCCATGTATATACAGATGGCTGTGTAGATATTTCCATGTTTATACAAATGGCTGTGTAGGTATTTTAATGTTTAGTCAGATGACTTTGTAGGTATTTCCATGTTTACACAGACTGCGGTGTAAATATTTCCATCTTTCTACAGATGGCATTGTAGATATTTCCATGTTTATATAGACTGTGGTGTAGATATTACCATGTTTATACAGATAGCGGTGCAGATATTTCCATGTTTATACAGATCGCAGTGTAGATATTTCCATGTTTATACAGATCGCGGTGCAGATATTTCCATGTTCATACAGATGTCTGTGTTGATATTTCCATCTTTATTCAGATGGCGGTGTAGATATTTCCATGTTTATAGTGATGGCGGTGTAGTTATTTCTATGTTTATAGAGATAGCGGTGTAAATATCTCCATCTTTATAGAGATGGTGGTGTAAGTATTTTTATGTTTATACAGATCGCGGTGTAGATATTTCCATGTTTATACAGATCGCGGTGTAGATATTTCCATGTTTATACAGAGCGCGGTGTAGGTATTTCCATGTTTATACAGATAGCGGTGTAGATGTTTCCATGTTTATACAGATAACGGTGTAGATATTTCCATGTTTATAGAGATAGCGGTGTAGGTATTTCCATGTTTATAGACATAGCGGTGTAGATATTTCCATGTTTATGTAGATTCCGTTGTAGATATTTCCATGTTTATACCGATAGCGGTGTTGTTATTTCCACGTTTATACAGATAGCGATGTAGATATTTCCATGTTTATACAGCTCGCGGTGCAGATATTTATATCTTTATACAGATGGCATTGTAGATATTTCGTTATTCACAGAAATGGCGGTGTAGATATTTCCATGTTTATAGAGATAGCAGTGTAGATATTTACAAGTTTATACAGATGGCTGTGTAGATATTTCCATGTGTATACAGATGGCATTGCAGATGTTTCCATGTTTATACCGATGACTCTATACGTATTTCCATGTTTTTACAGATGGCAGTGAAGATATTTACATGTTTATACAGATAGCGGTGTAGATATTTCCATGTTTGTACTGATGGCGGTGTTTATATTTCCATCTATACACAGATGGGCGTGTAGATATTTCCATGTTTATACAGATGGCGGCGTAGACGTTTCCATGGACATGCAGATGGCAGTGTAGATATTTCCATGTTTATGCTGATAGCGGTGTAGATATTTCCATGTTTACACAGAGGGTGGTGTAGATATTTCCGTGTTTATACACATGGCGGAGTAGGTACTTCCTTCTTTATGGAGATGGCAGTGTAGATATTTTCATGTTTATAGAGATGGCGGTGTAGATATTTCCATATTTATAGAGATAGCGGTGTAGATATTTCCATCTTGCTACAGATGGCTGTGTAGTTATTTCCATGTTTATACAGATGGCGGTGAAGATATTTCCATATTTATACATATGTCTGTGTAGATATTTCCATGTGTATACAGATGGTATTGTAGGTATTTCCATGTTTATACAGATGGTGGTGTAGATATATGCATGTTTATTCAGATGACTGTGTAGATATTTCCATGTGTTTACAGATGGCAGTGTAGTTATTACAATGTTTATAGAGATGGCACTGTGGATATTTCCATGTTTATACAGATAACGGTGGAGATATGTCCATGTTTATACAGACAGCAGTAGAGATATTTCCATGCTTATACACATACCGGTGTACATATTTCCATGTTTATAGAGACAGCGGTGTATGTATTTCCATGTTTATACAGATAGCGGTGCAGATATTTCCATGTTTATACAGATGCCTTTGCAGATATTTCCATATTTATACAGAGGGCTGTGTAGATATTTCTGTGTTTATACAGATGGCAGTGTAGATATTTAAACGTTCCTACACATGACTGTGTAGGTATTTCCATGTTTATACAGATGGCTTTGCAGATATTTCCATGTTTATAGAGATAGCGGTGCAGATATTTCCATGTTTATACAGATAGCGGTGTATATATTTCCATGTTTATACAGATCGTGATGTAGATATTTCCATGTTTATACAGATACGGGTGAAGATATTTCCATGTTTATACAGACCACAGTTTAGAAATTTCCATGTTTATAGAGATAACTGTGTAGATATTTCCATGTTTGTACAGATGGCGGTGTTGATGTTTCCATCTATACACAGATTGCCGTGTAAGTATTTCCATGTGTATACAGATGGCATTGTAGATATTTCCATGTATACACAGATGACTGTATAGGTGTTTCCATGTTTATACAGATTGCGGTGTAGATATTTCCATGTTTATAGAGATAGCGGTGTAGATATTTCCATGTTTATACAGATAGCTGTGTAGGTATTTCCATGTTTATACAGATAGCGGTGTAGTTATTTCCATGTTTATATAGATAGCGGTGTAGATATTTCCATTTATATACACATGTCTGTGTAGATATTTCCACGTTTATACAGATGGCAGTGTCTATATTTCCATGTTTATACAGATAACTTTGTAAGTATTTCCATGTTTATACAGATGGCGGTGTAGATATTTCGATGTTTATAGAGATAGCAGTGGAAATATTTCCATGTTTATACAGATAGCGGTGTAGATATTTCCATGTTTATACCGATCGCGGTGTAGATATTTCCATGTTTATAGAGATGGCGGTGTAGATATTTCCATGTTCATAGAGATAGCGGTGTTGATTTTTCCATGTTTATAGAGATAGCGCTCTGGATACTTCCACGTTTATACAGATAGGGGTGTAGATATTTCCATGTTTATAGAGATGGTGTTGTAGATATATCCATGTTTATACAGATCACGGTGTAGATATTTCCATGTTTATACAGATCATGGGGTAGATATTTCCAAGTTTATACGGATCGCGGTGTTGATATTACCATGTTTATAGGGATAGCGGTGAAAATATTTCCATATTTATACAGAGAGCAGTGTAGATATTATCATGTTTATACAGATAGCGGTGAAGGTATTTCCATGTATAAACAGATGTCTGTGTATGTATTTCCATGTATATACAGATGGCTGTGTAGATATTTCCATGTTTATACAGATGGCGGTGTAGATATTTCCATGTTCATAGAGATAGCGGTGTTGATTTTTCCATGTTTATAGAGATAGCGGTGTGGATATTTCCATGTTTATACAGACAGGGGTGTAGGTATTTCCATGTTTATAGAGATGGCGGTGTTGATATTTCCTTGTTTATACAAATAGCGGTCTAGTTATTTCCATGTTTATACAGATCACGGTGTAGATATTTCCATGTTTATACAGATCATGGTGTAGATATTTCCATGTTTATACAGATCGCGGAGTTGATATTACCATGTTTATAGGGATAGCGGTTCAAATATTTCCACATTTATACAGATAGCGGTTTAGTTATTATCATGTTTATACAGATAGCGGTGTAGATATTTCAATGTATAAACAGATGTCTGTGTATATAGTTCCATGTTTAAACCGATGACGGTGTAGATATTTCCTTGTTTATACAAATAGTGGTGTAGTTATTTCCATGTTTATACAGATAGCGGTGTATATATTTCCATGTTTATAGAGATAGCAGTGTAGATATTTCCATATTTATACAGATAACGGTGTAGAAATTTCCATGTTTATACAGATAGCGTTGTAAATATTTCCATGTTTATACAGATCACAGTGTAGATATTTCCTTGTTTATACAAATAGCGGTGTAGTTATTTCCATGTTTATACATATAGCGGTGTAGATATTTCCATGTATATACAGACGGCTGTGTAGATATTTCCATGTTTATACAGATGGCTTTGTAGATATTTCCATGTTTATACAGATGACTTTGTAGGTATTTCCATGTTTATACAGATGACGGTGTAGATATTTCCATGTTTATAGAGATAGCTGTGTAGATATTTCCATGTTTATACAGATCGTGGTGTAGATATTTACATGTTTATACAGATCGCGGTGTAGATATTTCCATGTTTATACACATAGCGGTGTAGATATTTCCATGTTTTTAAAGATATCTGTGTAGATATTTCCATGTTTACACAGATTGCGGTGTAGATATTTCCATCTTTCTACAGATGGCATTGTAGATACTTCCATGTTTATACAGATGGCGGTGTTGATATTTCCATATATACACAGATGACCTTGTAGATATTTCCATGTTTATACAGATGGCGGCGCAGACATTTCTATGGATATGTAGATGGCGGTGTAGATTTTTCCATGTATATAGAGATAGCGGTGTAGTTATTTCCATGTTTATATAGAGAGCGTTGTAGATATTTCCATATATGTACACATGGCTGTGTAGATATTTCCTTGTTTATACAGATGGCGGTGTAGATATTTCCATGTTTATACAGATAACTTTGTAAGTATTTCCATATTTATACAGATGGTGGTGTAGATATTTCGATGTTTATAGAGATAGCAGTGGAGATATTTCCATGTTTATACAGATAGAGGTGTAGTTATTTCCATGTTTAAATAGATAGCGGTGTAGATATTTCCATGTATATACACATGGCTGTGTAGATATTTCCATGTTTATACAGATGGCGGTGTAGATATTTCCATGTTTATACAGATAACTTTGTAAGTATTTCCATGTTTTTGCAGATGGCGATGTAGATACTTCGATGTTTACAGAGATAGCAGTGGAGATATTTCCATGTTTATACAGATAACGGTGTTGATATTTCCATGTTTATACTGATCGCAGTGTAGATGTTTCCCTGTTTATAGAGATGGCGGTGTAGATATTTCCATGTTCATAGAGATAGCGGTGTTGATTTTTCCATGTTTATAGAGATAGCGCTGTGGATATTTCCATGTTTATATAGATAGAGGTATAGATATTTCCATGTTTATAGAGATGGCGGTGTAGATATATCCATGTTAATAGAGATAGCAGTGAGGATATTTCCAAGTTTATACAGATAGCGGTGTAGATATTTCCATGTATATACAGATGGCTGTGTAGATATTTCCATGTTCATACCGATGGCTGTGTAGATATTTTCATGTTTATACAGATGAATTTGTAGGTATTTCCAAGTTTATACAGATGGCGTTGTAGATATTTCCATGTTTATAGAGATAGCTGTGTAGATATTTCCATGTTTATACAGATAGCGGTGTAGATATTTCCATGTTTATACAGATCGCGGTGTAGATATTTCCATGTTTATACAGATCGCGGTATAGATATTTCCATGTTTATACAGATCGCAGTGTAGAGATTTCCAAATTTATACAGATAGTGGTGTTGATATTTCCATGTTTATACAGATAGCGCTGTAGATATTTCCATGTTTTTACAGATGGCGGTGTAGATATTTCCATGTTTATACAGATGGCGGTGTAGATATTTCCATGTTTATAGAGATAGCGGTGTAGATATATCCATGTTAATAGAGATAGCAGTGAGGATATTTCCATGTTCATACAGGTAGCAGTGTAGATGTTTCCATTTTTATAGAGATAGCGGTTTAGATATTTCATTTTTATACAGATAGCGGTGTAGATATTTCCATGTTTATACAGATTGCGGTGTAGATATTTCCATGTTTATACACATGACTGTGTAGGTATTTCCATGTTTATACAGATGGCTTTGTAGATATTTCCATGTTTATAGAGATAGCGGTGCAGATATTTCCATGTTTATACAGATAGCGGTGTAAATATTTCCATGTTTATACAGATCGTGGTGTAGATATTTCCATGTTTATACAGATTCTGGTGTAGTTATTTACATGTTTATAAAGACCGCAGTGTAGATATTTCCATGTTTATAGAGATAGCGGTGTAGATATTTCCATGGTTGTACAGATGTCTGTGTTGATGTTTCCATCTATACACAGATTGCCGTGTAGGTATTTCCATGTGTACACAGATGGCATTGTAGATATTTCCATGTTTATACAGATGGTGGTGTAGAAATTTCCATATTGATACAGATGACTCTACAGGTATTTCCATGTTTTTACTGATGGCATTGTAGATATTTCCATGTTGATAGAGACAGCAGTGTAGATATTTCCATGTTTATACAGATGGCGGTGTAGATATTTTCATGTTTATAAAGATAGCGGTGTAGATATTTCCATATTTATACAGATAACTGTGTAGATATTTCCATGTTTATACAGACAGCGGTGTAAATATTTCCATGTTTATTCAGAACATGGTGTAGATATTTCCATGTTTATAGAGATAGCGGTGTAGATATTTACATGTTTATACTGATCATGGTGTAGATATTTCCATGTTTATACAGATCGCGGTGTAGATATTTCCATGTTTATACAGATCATGGTGTAGATATTTCCATGTTTATACAGATTGCGGTGTTGATATTACCATGTTTATAGGGATGGCGGTGAAAATATTTCCACATTTATACAGATAGCGTTGTAGTTATTAGCATGTTTATACAGATAGCGGTGTACTTATTTCCATGCATAAACAGATGTCTGTGTATATATTTCCATGTTTAAACAGATGGCGGTGTAGATATTTCCATGTTTATAGAGATGGCGGTGTAGATACTTCAATGTTCATAGAGATAGCAGTGTTGATTTTTCCATGTTTATAGAGATAGCGGTGTGGATATTTCCATGTTTATACAGCTAGGTGTGTAGATATTTCCACGTTTATACAGATGGCGGTGTAGATATTTCCATGTTTATACAGATCACGGTGTAAATATTTCCTTGTTTATACACATAGCTGTGTAGTTATTTCCATGTTTATAGAGATAGCGGTGTAGATATTTCCATGTATATACAGATGGCTGTGTAGATATTTCCATGTTTATACAAATGGCTGTGTAGGTATTTTAATGTTTAGTCAGATGACTTTGTAGGTATTTCCATGTTTACACAGACTGCGGTGTAAATATTTCCATCTTTCTACAGATGGCATTGTAGATATTTCCATGTTTATATAGACTGTGGTGTAGATATTACCATGTTTATACAGATAGCGGTGCAGATATTTCCATGTTTATACAGATCGCAGTGTAGATATTTCCATGTTTATACAGATCGCGGTGCAGATATTTCCATGTTCATACAGATGTCTGTGTTGATATTTCCATCTTTATTCAGATGGCGGTGTAGATATTTCCATGTTTATAGTGATGGCGGTGTAGTTATTTCTATGTTTATAGAGATAGCGGTGTAAATATCTCCATCTTTATAGAGATGGTGGTGTAAGTATTTTTATGTTTATACAGACCGCGGTGTAGATATTTCCATGTTTATACAGATCGCGGTGTAGATATTTCCATGTTTATACAGAGCGCGGTGTAGATATTTCCATGTTTATACAGATAGCGGTGTAGATGTTTCCATGTTTATACAGATAACGGTGTAGATATTTCCATGTTTATAGAGATAGCGGTGTAGGTATTTCCATGTTTATAGACATAGCGGTGTAGATATTTCCATGTTTATGTAGATTCCGTTGTAGATATTTCCATGTTTATACCGATAGCGGTGTTGTTATTTCCACGTTTATACAGATAGCGATGTAGATATTTCCATGTTTATACAGCTCGCGGTGCAGATATTTATATCTTTATACAGATGGCATTGTAGATATTTCGTTATTCACAGAAATGGCGGTGTAGATATTTCCATGTTTATAGAGATAGCAGTGTAGATATTTACAAGTTTATACAGATGGCTGTGTAGATATTTCCATGTGTATACAGATGGCATTGCAGATGTTTCCATGTTTATACCGATGACTCTATACGTATTTCCATGTTTTTACAGATGGCAGTGAAGATATTTACATGTTTATACAGATAGCGGTGTAGATATTTCCATGTTTGTACAGATGGCGGTGTTGATATTTCCATCTATACACAGATGGGCGTGTAGATATTTCCATGTTTATACAGATGGCGGCGTAGACGTTTCCATGGACATGCAGATGGCAGTGTAGATATTTCCATGTTTATGCTGATAGCGGTGTAGATATTTCCATGTTTACACAGAGGGTGGTGTAGATATTTCCGTGTTTATACACATGGCGGAGTAGATACTTCCATCTTTATGGAGATGGCAGTGTAGATATTTTCATGTTTATAGAGATGGCGGTGTAGATATTTCCATATTTATAGAGATAGCGGTGTAGATATTTCCATCTTGCTACAGATGGCTGTGTAGTTATTTCCATGTTTATACAGATGGCGGTGAAGATATTTCCATATTTATACATATGTCTGTGTAGATATTTCCATGTGTATACAGATGGTATTGTAGGTATTTCCATGTTTATACAGATGGTGGTGTAGATATATGCATGTTTATTCAGATGACTGTGTAGATATTTCCATGTGTTTACAGATGGCAGTGTAGTTATTACAATGTTTATAGAGATGGCACTGTGGATATTTCCATGTTTATACAGATAACGGTGGAGATATGTCCATGTTTATACAGACAGCAGTAGAGATATTTCCATGCTTATACACATACCGGTGTACATATTTCCATGTTTATAGAGACAGCGGTGTATGTATTTCCATGTTTATACAGATAGCGGTGCAGATATTTCCATGTTTATACAGATGCCTTTGCAGATATTTCCATATTTATACAGAGGGCTGTGTAGATATTTCTGTGTTTATACAGATGGCAGTGTAGATATTTAAACGTTCCTACACATGACTGTGTAGGTATTTCCATGTTTATACAGATGGCTTTGCAGATATTTCCATGTTTATAGAGATAGCGGTGCAGATATTTCCATGTTTATACAGATAGCGGTGTATATATTTCCATGTTTATACAGATCGTGGTGTAGATATTTCCATGTTTATACAGATACGGGTGAACATATTTCCATGTTTATACAGACCACAGTTTAGAGATTTCCATGTTTATAGAGATAACTGTGTAGATATTTCCATGTTTGTACAGATGGCGGTGTTGATGTTTCCATCTATACACAGATTGCCGTGTAGGTATTTCCATGTGTATACAGATGGCATTGTAGATATTTCCATGTATACACAGATGACTGTATACGTATTTCCATGTTTATACAGATTGCGGTGTAGATATTTCCATGTTTATAGAGATAGCGGTGTAGATATTTCCATGTTTATACAGATAGCTGTGTAGGTATTTCCATGTTTATACAGATAGCGGTGTAGTTATTTCCATGTTTATATAGATAGCGGTGTAGATATTTCCACTTATATACACATGTCTGTGTAGATATTTCCACGTTTATACAGATGGCAGTGTCTATATTTCCATGTTTATACAGATAACTTTGTAAGTATTTCCATATTTATACAGATGGCGGTGTAGATATTTCGATGTTTATAGAGATAGCAGTGGAAATATTTCCATGTTTATACAGATAGCGGTGTAGATATTTCCATGTTTATACCGATCGCGGTGTAGATATTTCCATGTTTATAGAGATGGCGGTGTAGATATTTCCATGTTCATAGAGATAGCGGTGTTGATTTTTCCATGTTTATAGAGATAGCGCTGTGGATACTTCCACGTTTATACAGATAGGGGTGTAGATATTTCCATGTTTATAGAGATGGTGTTGTAGATATATCCATGTTTATACAGATCACGGTGTAGATATTTCCATGTTTATACAGATCATGGGGTAGATATTTCCAAGTTTATACGGATCGCGGTGTTGATATTACCATGTTTATAGGGATAGCGGTGAAAATATTTCCATATTTATACAGAGAGCAGTGTAGATATTATCATGTTTATACAGATAGCGGTGAAGGTATTTCCATGTATAAACAGATGTCTGTGTATGTATTTCCATGTATATACAGATGGCTGTGTAGATATTTCCATGTTTATACAGATGGCGGTGTAGATATTTCCATGTTCATAGAGATAGCGGTGTTGATTTTTCCATGTTTATAGAGATAGCGGTGTGGATATTTCCATGTTTATACAGACAGGGGTGTAGGTATTTCCATGTTTATAGAGATGGCGGTGTAGATATTTCCTTGTTTATACAAATAGCGGTCTAGTTATTTCCATGTTTATACAGATCACGGTGTAGATATTTCCATGTTTATACAGATCATGGTGTAGATATTTCCATGTTTATACAGATCGCGGAGTTGATATTACCATGTTTATAGGGATAGCGGTTCAAATATTTCCACATTTATACAGATAGCGGTTTAGTTATTATCATGTTCATACAGATAGTGGTGTAGATATTTCAATGTATAAACAGATGTCTGTGTATATAGTTCCATGTTTAAACCGATGACGGTGTAGATATTTCCTTGTTTATACAAATAGTGGTGTAGTTATTTCCATGTTTATACAGATAGCGGTGTATATATTTCCATGTTTATAGAGATAGCAGTGTAGATATTTCCATATTTATACAGATAACGGTGTAGAAATTTCCATGTTTATACAGATAGCGTTGTAAATATTTCCATGTTTATACAGATCACAGTGTAGATATTTCCTTGTTTATACAAATAGCGGTGTAGTTATTTCCATGTATATACATATAGCGGTGTAGATATTTCCATGTATATACAGACGGCTGTGTAGATATTTCCATGTTTATACAGATGGCTTTGTAGATATTTCCATGTTTATACAGATGACTTTGTAGGTATTTCCATGTTTATACAGATGACGGTGTAGATATTTCCATGTTTATAGAGATAGCTGTGTAGATATTTCCATGTTTATACAGATCGTGGTGTAGATATTTACATGTTTATACAGATCGCGGTGTAGATATTTCCATGTTTATACACATAGCGGTGTAGATATTTCCATGTTTTTAAAGATATCGGTGTAGATATTTCCATGTTTACACAGATTGCGGTGTAGATATTTCCATCTTTCTACAGATGGCATTGTAGATACTTCCATGTTTATACAGATGGCGGTGTTGATATTTCCATATATACACAGATGACCTTGTAGATATTTCCATGTTTATACAGATGGCGGCGCAGACATTTCTATGGATATGTAGATGGCGGTGTAGATTTTTCCATGTATATAGAGATAGCGGTGTAGTTATTTCCATGTTTATATAGAGAGCGTTGTAGATATTTCCATATATGTACACATGGCTGTGTAGATATTTCCTTGTTTATACAGATGGCGGTGTAGATATTTCCATGTTTATACAGATAACTTTGTAAGTATTTCCATATTTATACAGATGGTGGTGTAGATATTTCGATGTTTATAGAGATAGCAGTGGAGATATTTCCATGTTTATACAGATAGCGGTGTAGTTATTTCCATGTTTAAATAGATAGCGGTGTAGATATTTCCATGTATATACACATGGCTGTGTAGATATTTCCATGTTTATACAGATGGCGGTGTAGATATTTCCATGTTTATACAGATAACTTTGTAAGTATTTCCATGTTTTTGCAGATGGCGATGTAGATACTTCGATGTTTACAGAAATAGCAGTGGAGATATTTCCATGTTTATACAGATAACGGTGTTGATATTTCCATGTTTATACTGATCGCAGTGTAGATGTTTCCCTGTTTATAGAGATGGCGGTGTAGATATTTCCATGTTCATAGAGATAGCGGTGTTGATTTTTCCATGTTTATAGAGATAGCGCTGTGGATATTTCCATGTTTATACAGATAGAGGTATAGATATTTCCATGTTTATAGAGATGGCGGTGTAGATATATCCATGTTAATAGAGATAGCAGTGAGGATATTTCCAAGTTTATACAGATAGCGGTGTAGATATTTCCATGTATATACAGATGGCTGTGTAGATATTTCCATGTTCATACCGATGGCTGTGTAGATATTTTCATGTTTATACAGATGAATTTGTAGGTATTTCCAAGTTTATACAGATGGCGTTGTAGATATTTCCATGTTTATAGAGATAGCTGTGTAGATATTTCCATGTTTATACAGATAGCGGTGTAGATATTTCCATGTTTATACAGATCGCGGTGTAGATATTTCCATGTTTATACAGATCGCGGTATAGATATTTCCATGTTTATACAGATCGCAGTGTAGAGATTTCCAAATTTATACAGATAGTGGTGTTGATATTTCCATGTTTATACAGATAGCGCTGTAGGTATTTCCATGTTTTTACAGATGGCGGTGTAGATATTTCCATGTTTATACAGATGGCGGTGTAGATATTTCCATGTTTATAGAGATAGCGGTGTAGATATATCCATGTTAATAGAGATAGCAGTGAGGATATTTCCATGTTCATACAGGTAGCAGTGTAGATGTTTCCATTTTTATAGAGATAGCGGTTTAGATATTTCATTTTTATACAGATAGCGGTGTAGATATTTCCATGTTTATACAGATTGCGGTGTAGATATTTCCATGTTTATACACATGACTGTGTAGGTATTTCCATGTTTATACAGATGGCTTTGTAGATATTTCCATGTTTATAGAGATAGCGGTGCAGATATTTCCATGTTTATACAGATAGCGGTGTAAATATTTCCATGTTTATACAGATCGTGGTGTAGATATTTCCATGTTTATACAGATTCCGGTATAGTTATTTACATGTTTATAAAGACCGCAGTGTAGATATTTCCATGTTTATAGAGATAGCGGTGTAGATATTTCCATGGTTGTACAGATGTCTGTGTTGATGTTTCCATCTATACACAGATTGCCGTGTAGGTATTTCCATGTGTACACAGATGGCATTGTAGATATTTCCATGTTTATACAGATGGTGGTGTAGAAATTTCCATATTGATACAGATGACTCTACAGGTATTTCCATGTTTTTACTGATGGCATTGTAGATATTTCCATGTTGATAGAGACAGCAGTGTAGATATTTCCATGTTTATACAGATGGCGGTGTAGATATTTTCATGTTTATAAAGATAGCGGTGTAGATATTTCCATATTTATACAGATAACTGTGTAGATATTTCCATGTTTATACAGACAGCGGTGTAAATATATCCATGTTTATTCAGATCATGGTGTAGATATTTCCATGTTTATAGAGATAACGGTGTAGATATTTACATGTTTATACTGATCATGGTGTAGATATTTCCATGTTTATACAGATCGCGGTGTAGATATTTCCATGTTTATACAGATCATGGTGTAGATATTTCCATGTTTATACAGATCGCGGTGTTGATATTACCATGTTTATAGGGATGGCGGTGAAAATATTTCCACATTTATACAGATAGCGTTGTAGTTATTAGCATGTTTATACAGATAGCGGTGTACAAATTTCCATGCATAAACAGATGTCTGTGTACATATTTCCATGTTTAAACAGATGGCGGTGTAGATATTTCCTTGTTTATACAAATAGCGGTGTAGATATTTCCATGTTTATACAGATAGCGGTGTAGATATTTCCATATGTATACAGATGGCTGTGTAGATATTTCCATGTTCATACAGATGGCTGTGTAGATATTTCCATGTTTATAGAGATGACTTTGTAGGTATTTCCATGTTTATACAGATGGCGGTGTAGATATTTCCATGTTTATAGAGATTGCGGTGTAGATATATCCATGTTCATAGAGATAGCAGTGAGGATATTTCCATGTTTATACAGATAGCTGTGTAGATATTTCCATTTTTATAGAGATAGCGGTTTAGATATTTCATATTTATACAGATAGCGGTGTAGATATTTCCATGTTTATACAGATTGCGGTGTAGATATTTCCATGTTTATACACATGACTGTGTAGGTATTTCCATGTTTATACAGATGGCTTTGTAGATATTTCCATGTTTATAGAGATAGCTGTGTAGATATTCCCATGTTTATACAGATAGCGATCTAGATATTTCCATGTTTATACAGATCGCGGTGTAGATATTTCCATGTTTATACAGATAGCGATCTAGATATTTCCATGTTTATGCAGATCGCGGTGTAGATATTTCCATGTTTATACAGATGGCGGTGTAGATATTTCCATGTTTATAGAGATGGCGGTGTAGATATTTCCATGTTTATACAGATAGCGGTGTAGATATTTCCACGTTTATACAGATGGCGGTGTAGATATTTCCAACTTTCTACAAATGGCAGTGTAGATATTTCCATGTTTATAGAGATAGCGGTGTAGATATATCCATGTTCATAGAGATAGCAGTGAGGATATTTCCATGTTTATACAGATAGCAGTGTAGATATTTCCACTTTTATGGAGATAGCGGTTTAGATATTTCATATTTATACAGATAGCGTTGTAGATATTTCCATGTTTATACAGATTGCGTTGTAGTTATTTCCATGTTTATACAGACAGTGGTGTAGATATTTCCACGTTTATACAGATGGCGGTGTAGATATTTCCATCTTTCTACAAATGGCAGTGTAGATATTTCCATGTTTATAGAGATGGCGGTGTAGATATATCCATGTTTATATAGATGGCAGTGTAGACATTTTCTTGTTCAGGTAGATGGCGTTGTAAATACCTCCATGTTTAAAGAGATGGCGGTGTGTATATTTCCATGTTGATGGAGATAGCGGTGTATATATTTCCATGTTTATACAGATAGCGGTGTAATTATTTCCATGTTTAGAGAGATAGCGGTGTAGATATTTCCATGTTTCTACAGATGACTGTGTAGATATTTCCATGTTTGTACAGATGGCATTGTAGATATTTCAATGTTTATAGAGATAGCAGTGTAGATATTTTGATGTTTATACAGATTGCGGTGGAGGTATGTCCATGTTTATACATATATAAATGGAGATATTTCCACGTTAATACACATAGCGGTGTAGATATTTCCATGTTTATACAGATGGCTGTGTTGTTATTTCCATGTTTATACATATATCGGTGTAGATATTTCCATGTTTATACAGATGGCGGTGTAGATACATCCATGTTTCTGAAGATGGCAGTGTAGATATTTTCATGTTTACATAGATGGCAATGTAGATATTTCCATGTTTACAGAGATTGCGGTGTAGACATTTCCATGTTTATAGTGCAAGTGGTGTAGGTATTTCCATGTTTATAGAGATAGCGGTGTAGACATTTCCATATTTATACAGGTAGCGGTGTAGTTATTGCCATGTTTCTACACATGGCGGTGAAGATATTTCCGTGTTTCTAAACATGACGGTGTAGATATTTCCATGTATGTACAGATAGTGGTGTAGATATTTCCACGTTTACACAGATAGCGGTGGAGATGTTTCCGTGTTTATACAGACAGCGGTGTAGATATTTCCATGTTTATACAGATAGCGGTGTAGATATTTCCATGTTTATAGAGATAGCGGTGTAGATATTTCCATGTTTATACAGATGGCTGTGTAGATATTTCCATGTTTATAGAGATAGCGGTGTAGATATTTCCATGTTTATACAGATAGCGTTGTTGATATTTCAATGTTTATACAGATAGTGGTGTAGATATTTCCATGTTTATACAGATGGCAGTGTAGATATTTTCATGTTTATACAGAACGCGGTGTAGACATTTCCATGTTTATAGAGATAGCGGTGTAGATATTTCCATATTTATACAGATAGCGGAGTGGATATTTCCATGTTTATACAGATAGTGGTGTAGATATTTCCATGTTTATACAGATTGTGGTGTAGATATTTCCATGTTTATACAGATTTTGATGAGGATATTTCCAAGTTTATACAGATAGCGGTGTAGATATTTCCATGTTTATACAGATGGTGGTGTAGATGTTTCCATGTTTATACAGATGACTGTGAAATTATTTCCATGTTTATACATATGTCAGTGTAGATATTATCATGTTTATAGAGATAACGATGTAGATATTTCCATGTTTATACAGTTAGCGGTGTAGACATTTCCATGTTTAGAAAGACAGCGTTGTAGATATTTCCATATTTATACAGATAGCTGTGTAGATCTTTCCAGGTTTATATAGATAGCGGTGTAGATATTTCCATTTTTATACAGATAGCGGTGTAGATATTTCCATGTTTATACAGATAGTGCTATAGATATTTCCATCTTTATACAGATGGTGCTGTAGATAAAGCCATGTTTCTGAAGATGGAGGTGTAGATATTTTCATGTTTATAGAGATGGCGGTGTAGATAATTCCAAGTTTATTGAGATTGCGATGTAGATATTTCCATGTTTATAGAGAAAGTGGTGTTGGTAATTCCATGTTTATAGAGACAGCGTTGTAGACATTTCCATATTTTCACAGATAGTGGTGTAGGTATTTCCATGTTTATACAGATGGCGGTGTAGATATTTCCTTGTTTATACAGATAGTGGTGTAGATATTTCCATGTTTATACAGATAGAGGTGTAGATATTTCCATGTTTTCAGAGATAGCGGTGTAGATATTTCCCTCTTTGCACAGATAGCGGTGTAGATATTTCCATTTTTACACAGATACCTGTGTAGATATTTCCAAGGTTACAAAGATAGTTGTGTAGATATTTCCATGTTTACACAGATAGCGTTGTTGATATTTCAATGTTTATACAGATAGTGGTGTAGATATTTCCATGTTTATACAGATAACGGTGTTGATATTTCCATGTTTATACAGATAGCGGTGGAGATATTTCCCTGTTTATACAGATAGCGATGTAGATATTTCCATGTTTATACAGATAGCGGTGTATATATTTCCATGTTTATAGAGATAGCCGTGTAGTTATTTCCAAGTTTATACAGATGGCTGTGTAGATATTTCCATGTTTATAGAGATAGCGGTGTAGATATTTCCATCTTTATACAGATAGCGGTGTAGATATTTCCATGTTTATACAGATGGCGGTGTAGATACTCCCATGTTTATGGAGATGGCGATGTAGAGATTTTCATGTTTACATAGATGGCGGTGTAGATATTTCCATGTTTGTAGAGATTGTGGTGTTGATATTTCCATGTTTATAGAGATAGCGCTGTAGGTATTTCCTTGTTTATAGAGATAGTTGTGAAGATACATCCATGTTTATACAGATGGCTGTGTAGATATTTCCATGTGTATACAGATGACTCTGTAGATATTTGTATGTTTACACAAATGGCGGTGTAGATATTTCCATATTTATTCAGATAGCGGTGTAGATATTTGCATGTTTATACAGATAACGGTGTAGATATTTCCATGTTTATACAGATAGCGATGTAGATATTTCCATGTTTATACAGATAGTGGCGTAGATATTTCCATGTTTACAGAGATAGCGGTGTAGATATTTCCATCTTTGCACAGATTGCGGTGTAGATATTTCCATCTTTACACAGATAGCGTTGTAGATATTTTCATATTTATACAGATCGTGGTGTAGATATTTCCATCTTTCCACAGATGGCAGTTTAGATATTTCCATGTTTATACAGATAGCGGTGTAGATATTTCCATGTTTTTACAGATATCGGTGTAGATATTTCCATGTTTACACAGATTGCGGTGTAGATATTTCCATCTTTCTACAGATGGCATTGTAGATATTTCCATGTTTATATAGATGGCGGTGTAGATATTTCCATGTTTATACAGACGGCGGCGCAGATATTTCTATGGATATGTAGATGGCAGTGTAAATATTTCCATGTTTATACAGAAAGCGGTGTAGTTATTTCCATGTTTATATAGATAGCGGTGTAGATATTTCCATGTATATACACATGGCTGTGTAGATATTTCCATGTTTATACTGATGGCGGTTTAGATATTTCCATGTTTATACAGATGGCGGTGTAGATATTTTGATGTTTATAGAGATAGCAGTGGAGATATTTCCATGTTTATACAGATAGCGGTGTAGATATTTCCATGTTTATACTGATCTCGGTGTAGATATTTCCATGTTTATAGAGATGGCAGTGTAGATATTTCCATGTTCATAGAGATAGCGTTGTTGACTTTTCCATGTTTATAGAGATAGCGGTTGGATATTTCCATGTTTATACAGATAGGGGTGTAGATATTTCCATGTTTATATAGATAGTGGAGAAGATATTTCCATATTTACAGAGATAGATGTGTAGATATTTCCATATTTACACAGATTGCGGTGTAGATATTTCCACCTTTATACAGATACATGTGTAGATATTTCCATGTTTACACAAATAACGGTGTAGTTATTTCCATCTTTATACAGATGAATTGTAGATATTTCCATGCGTATACAGATGGCAATGTAGTTATTTCCACGTTTATGCAGATAGCGGTGTGGCTATTTCCGTGTTTATAGAAGTAGCGTTGTAGATATTTCCATGTTTATAGAGATGGCTGTGTAGATATTTCCATGTTTATACAGATGGCAGTGTAGATATTTCCACGTTTATACAGATACTGGTGTAGATGTTTCCATGTTTATACAGATGATTGTGAAGCTATTTCCATGTATATACAGATGGCAGTGTAGATATTTCCATGTTTATAGAGATAGCGGTGTAGTTATTTCCATGTTTATATAGATTGCAGTGTAGATATTTTCATGTTTATACAGAACGCGGTGTAGACATTTCCATGTTTATAGAGATAGCGGTGTTGATATTTCCATATTTACACAGATAGCGGAGTGGATATTTCCATGTTTATACAGATAGTGGTGTAGATATTTCCATGTTTATACAGATTGTGGTGTAGATATTTCCATGTTTATACAGATTTAGATGAGGATATTTCCAAGTTTATACAGATAGCGGTGTAGATATTTCCATGTTTATACAGATGGTGGTGTAGATGTTTCCATGTTTATAGAGATGACTGTGAAATTATTTCCATGTTTATACATATGTCAGTGTAGATATTATCATGTTTATAGGGATAACGATGTAGATATTTCCATGTTTATACAGATAGCGGTGTAGACATTTCCATGTTTAGAAAGACAGCGTTGTAGATATTTCCATAGTTATACAGATAGCTGTGTAGATCTTTCCAGGTTTATATAGATAGCGGTGTAGGTATTTCCATTTTTATACAGATAGCGGTGTAGATATTTCCATGTTTATACAGATAGTGGTATAGATATTTCCATCTTTATACAGATGGTGCTGTAGATACAGCCATGTTTCTGAAGATGGCGGTGTAGATATTTTCATGTTTATAGAGATGGCGGTGTAGATAATTCCAAGTTTATAGAGATTGCGATGTAGTTATTTCCATGTTTATAGAGAAAGTGGTGTTGGTAATTCCATGTTTATAGAGACAGCGTTGTAGACATTTCCATATTTCCACAGATTGTGGTGTAGGTATTTCCATGTTTATACAGATGGCGGTGTAGATATTTCCTTGTTTTTACAGATAGTGGTGTAGATATTTCCATGTTTATACAGATAGAGGTGCAGATATTTCCATGTTTTCAGAGATAGCGGTGTAGATATTTCCCTCTTTGCACAGATAGCGGTGTAGATATTTCCATTTTTACACAGATACCTGTGTAGATATTTCCAAGGTTACAAAGATAGTTGTGTAGATATTTCCATGTTTACACAGATAGCGTTGTTGATATTTCAATGTTTATACAGATAGTGGTGTAGATATTTCCATGTTTATACAGATAACGGTGTTGATATTTCCATGTTTATACAGATAGCGGTGGAGATATTTCCCTGTTTATACAGATAGCGATGTAGATATTTCCATGTTTATACAGATAGCGGTGTATATATTTCCATGTTTATAGAGATAGCAGTGTAGTTATTTCCAAGTTTATACAGATGGCTGTGAAGATATTTCCATGTTTATAGAGATAGCGGTGTAGATATTTCCATCTTTATACAGATAGCGGTGTAGATATTTCCATGTTTATACAGATGGCGGTGTAGATAGTTCCATGTTTATGGAGATGGCGATGTAGAGATTTTCATGTTTACATAGATGGCGGTGTAGATATTTCCATGTTTGTTGAGATTGTGGTGTTGATATTTCCATGGTTGTAGAGATAGCGCTGTAGGTATTTCCTTGTTTATAGAGATAGTTGTGAAGATACATCCATGTTTATACAGATGGCTGTGTAGATATTTCCATGTGTATACAGATGACTCTGTAGATATTTGTATGTTTACACAAATGGCGGTGTAGATATTTCCATATTTATACAGATAGCGGTGTAGATATTTCCATGTTTATACAGATAACGGTGTAGATATATCCATGTTTATACAGATAGCGATGTAGATATTTCCATGTTTATACAGATAGTGGCGTAGATATTTCCATGTTTACAGAGATAGCGGTGTAGATATTTCCATCTTTGCACAGATTGCGGTGTAGATATTTCCATCTTTACACAGATAGCGTTGTAGATATTTTCATATTTATACAGATCGTGGTGTAGATATTTCCATCTTTCCACAGATGGCAGTTTAGATATTTCCATGTTTATACAGATAGCGGTGTAGATATTTCCATGTTTTTACAGATATCGGTGTAGATATTTCCATGTTTACACAGATTGCGGTGTAGATATTTCCATCTTTCTACAGATGGTATTGTAGATATTTCCATGTTTATACAGATGGCGGTGTAGATATTTCCATGTTTATATAGATGGTGGTGTAGACATTACCATGTTTATACAGATAGCGGTGTAGATACTTCCATGTTTATACAGATCGTGGTGAAGATATTTCCATGTTTATTCAGATCGCGGTGTAGATATTTCCATGTTTATACAGACCGCGGTGTAGATATTTCCATGTTTATACAGATAGCGGTGTAGATATTTCCATGTTTATACAGATAGCGGTGTAGATATTTCCATGTTTATACAGATGGCGGTGTAGATAATTCCTTGTTTATAGAGATGGCAGTGTAGATATTTCCATGTTTATTTAGATAGCGGTGTAGGTATATCCATGTTCATAGAGATAGCAGTGAGGATATTTCCATGTTTATGCAGATAGCAGTGTAGATATTTCCATTTTTATAGATATAGCGGTATATATATTTCATATTTATACAGATAGCGGTGTAGATATTTCCATGTTTATACAGATTGCGGTGTAGATATTTCCATGATTATACAGATAGCGGTGTAGATTTCTCCACGTTTATACAGATGGCGGTGTAGATATTTCTATCTTTCTACAAATGGCAGTGTAGATATTTCCATGTTTATAGAGATGGCGGTGTAAATATTTCCATGTTTATATAGATGGCAGTGTAGATATTTCCTTGTTTATGTAGATGGCGTTGTAGGTATCTCCATGTTTAAAGAGATGGCGGTGTATATATTTCCATGTTGATGGAGTTAGCGGTGAGGATATTTCCATGTTTATAGAGATAGCGGTGTAGTTATTTCCATGTTTATAGAGATAGCGGTGTAGATATTTCCATGTTTATACAGATAGCGGTGTAAATATTTCCATGTTTATACAGATCGTGCTGTAGATATTTCCATGTTTATACAGATACCTGTGTAGAAATTTCCATGTTTATACAGACCGCAGTGTAGATATTTCCATGTTTATACAGATAGCGGTGTAGATATTTCCAAGTTTGTTCAGATGGCAGTGTTGATGTTTCCATCTATACACAGATTGCCGTGTAGGTATTTCCATGCTTATACAGATGGAATTGTAGATATTTCCATGTTTATACAGATGGTGGTGTAGATATTTCCATGTTTATACAGATGACTGTATAGGTATTTCCATGTTTTTACAGATGGCATTGTAGATATTTCCATGTTTATAGGGATAGCAGTTTAGATATTTCCATGTTTATACAGATGACTGTTTAGGTATTTCCATGTTTTTACAGATGGCATTGTAGATATTTCCATGTTTATAGGGATAGCAGTGTAGATATTTCCATGTTTATTAAGATGGAGGTGTAGATATTTCCATGTTTATAGAGATAGAGGTGTACATATTTCCATCTGTATACAGACAGCGGTTTAGATATTTCCATGTGTATACAGACCGCGGTGTAGATATTTCCATGTTTATACAGATAGCAGTGTAGATATTTCCATGTTTGTCCAGATGGCGTTGTTGATATTTCCATCTATACACAGATGACCGTGTAGATATTTCCATGTTTATACAGACGGTGGCGCAGATATTTCCATGGATATATAGATGGCGGTGTAGATATTTCCATGTTTATACAGATAGCGGTGTAGTTATTTCGATGTTTATATTGATCATGGTGTAGATATTTCCATGTTTATACAGATCGCGGTGTTGATATTCCCATGTTTATAGGGATAGCGGTGCAAATATTTCCACATTTATGCAGATAGCGGTGTAGTTATTAGCATGTTTATACAGATAGCGGTGAAGATATTTCCATGTATAAACAGATGTCTGTGTATATATTTCCATGTTTAAACAGATGGCGGTGTAGATATTTCCTTGTTTATGGAAATAAAGGTGTAGTTATTTCCATGTTTATACAGATCACGGTGTAGATATTTCCTTGTTTATACAAATAGCGGTGTAGTTATTTCCATCTTTATACAGATAGCGGTGTAGATATTTCCTTGTTTATACTAATAGCGGTGTAGACATTTCCATGTTTTTACAGATCACGGTGTAGATATTTCCTTGTTTATACATATAACGGTGTAGTTATTTCCATGTTTATACCGATAGCGGTGTAGATATTTCCATATATATACAGATGGCTTTGTAGATATTTCCATGTTTATACAGATGGCTGTGTAGATATTTCCATGTTTATACAGATGACTTTGTAGGTATTTCCATGTTTATACAGATAGCGGTGTAGTTATTTCCATGTTTATACAGATGGCAGTGTAGATATTTTCATGTTTATACAGAACGCGGTGTAGACATTTCCATGTTTATAGAGATAGCGGTGTAGATATTTCCATATTTATACAGATCGCGGTGAAGATATTTCCATGTTTATACAGATAGCGGTGCAGGTATTTCCATGTTTATACAGATAGCGGTGCAGATTTTTCCATGTTTGTACAGATGGCAGTGTTGATATTTCCATCTATACACAGATGACCGTGTAGATATTTCCATGTTTATACAGATGGCGGCGCAGATATTTCCATGGATATGTAGAAGGCCCAGTAGATATTTCCATGTTTATACAGATAACGGTGTAGTTATTTCCATGTTTATGTAGATAGCGGTGTAGATATTTCCATGTATATGCACATGACTGTGTAGAAATTTCCATGTTTATACAGATGGCGATGTAGATATTTCCATGTATATACCGATAACTGTAAGTATTTCCATGTTTATACAGATGGCGGTGTAGATATTTAGATGTTTATAGAGATAGCAGTGGAGATATTTCCATGTTTCTAGAGATAGCGGTGTGGATATTTCCATGTTTATACAGATAGGGGTGTAGATATTTCCATGTTTATAGAGATGGCGGTGTAGATATTTCCTTGTTTATACAAATAGCAGTGTAGATATTTCCATGTTTATACAGATCACGGTGTAGATATTTCCTTGTTTATTCAAATAGCGGTGTAGTTATTTCCATGTTTATACAGATCACGGTGTAGATATTTCCTTGTTTATTCAAATAGCGGTGTAGTTATTTCCATGTTTATACAGATAGCGGTGTAGTTATTTCCATGTTTATACAGATAGCGGTGTAGATATTTCCATGTATATACAGATAGCTGTGTTAATATTTCCATGTTTATAAAGATGACTTGTAGGTATTTCCATGTTTATACAGATGGCGGTGTAGATATTTCCATGTTTATGCAGATCGCGGTGTAGGTATTTCCATGTTTATAGAGATGGCGGTGTAGATATTTCCATGTTTATATAGATGGCAATGTAGGTATTTTCTTGTTTATGTAGATGGCATTGTAGATATCTCCATGTTTAAAGAGATGGCGGTGTATATATTTCCATGTTGATGGAAATAGCGGTGTAGATATTTCCATATTTATACAGATAACGGTGTAGATATTTCCATGTTTATACAGATGGCGGTGTAGATATTTCCATGTTTATAGAGATAGCTGTGTAGTTATATCCATGTTTATAGAGATGGCGGTGTAGATATTTCCATATTTCTACAGATGACTGTGTAGATATTTCCATGTTTGTACAGATGGCAGTGTAGATATTTCCATGTTTGTACAGATGGCAGTGTAGATATTTCCATGTTTATAGAGATAGCGGTTTAGATATTTCCATGTTTATACAGACCGCGGTGTAAATAATTCCAAGTTTATACAGATAGCGTTGTAGATATTTCCATGTTTGTACAGATTGCGGTGTTGATATTTCCATCTGTACACAGATGACCGTGTAGATATTTCCATGTTTATACAGACGGCGGCGCAGATATTTCTATGGATATGTAGATGGCAGTGTAAATATTTCCATGTTTATACAGAAAGCGGTGTAGTTATTTCCATGTTTATATAGATAGCGGTGTAGATATTTCCATGTATATACACATGGCTGTGTAGATATTTCCATGTTTATACTGATGGTGGTGTAGATATTTCCATGTTTATACAGATAAATTTGTAATTATCTCCATGTTTATACAGATGGCGGTGTAGATATTTTGATGTTTATAGAGATAGCAGTGGAGATATTTCCATGTTTATACAGATAGCGGTGTAGATATTTCCATGTTTATACTGATCGCGGTGTAGATATTTCCATGTTTATAGAGATGGCAGTGTAGATATTTCTATGTTCATAGAGATAGCGTTGTTGACTTTTCCATGTTGATAGAGATAGCGATGTGGATATTTCCATGTTTATACAGATAGGGGTGTAGATATTTCCATGTTTATATAGATAGCGGAGAAGATATTTCCATATTTACAGAGATAGATGTGTAGATATTTCCATATTTACACAGATTGCGGTGTAGATATTTCCACCTTTATACAGACAGATGTGTAGATATTTCCATGTTTACACAAATAACGGTGTAGATATTTCCATCTTTATACAGATGACTTTGTAGATATTTCCATGCGTATACAGATGGCATTGTAGTTATTTCCACGTGTATGCAGATAGCGATGTGGCTATTTCCGTGTTTATAGAAGTAGCGTTGTAGATATTTCCATGTTTATAGAGATGGCTGTGTAGATATTTCCATGTTTATACAGATGGCAGTGTAGATATTTCCACGTTTATACAGATAGCGGTGTAGTTATTTCCATGTTTATACAGATGGCAGTGTAGATATTTTCATGTTTATACAGAACGCGGTGTAGACATTTCCATGTTTATAGAGATAGCGGTGCAGATATTTCTATATTTATACAGATAGCGGAGTGGATATTTCCATGTTTATACATATAGTGGTGTAGATATTTCAATGTTTATACAGATTGTGGTGTAGATATTTCCATGTTTATACAGATTTTGATGAGGATATTTCCAAGTTTATACAGATAGCGGTGTAGATATTTCCATGTTTATACAGATGGTGGTATAGATGTTTCCATGTTTATACAGATGACTGTGAAATTCTTTCCATGTTTATACATATGTCAGTGTAGATATTATCATGTTTATAGAGATAACGATGTAGATATTTCCATGTTTATACAGTTAGCGGTGTAGACATTTCCATGTTTAGAAAGACAGCGTTGTAGATATTTCCATATTTATACAGATAGCTGTGTAGATCTTTCCAGGTTTATATAGATAGCGGTGTAGATATTTCCATTTTTATACAGATAGCGGTGTAGATATTTCCATGTTTATACAGATAGTGCTATAGATATTTCCATCTTTATACAGATGGTGCTGTACATACAGCCATGTTTCTGAAGATGGCGGTGTAGATATTTTCATGTTTATAGAGATGGCGGTGTAGATAATTCCAAGTTTATTGAGATTGCGATGTAGATATTTCCATGTTTATAGAGAAAGTGGTGTTGGTAATTCCATGTTTATAGAGACAGCGTTGTAGACATTTCCATATTTCCACAGATAGTGGTGTAGGTATTTCCATGTTTATACAGATGGCGGTGTAGATATTTCCTTGTTTATACAGATAGTGGTGTAGATATTTCCATGTTTATACAGATAGAGGTGTAGATATTTCCATGTTTTCAGAGATAGCGGTGTAGATATTTCCCTCTTTGCACAGATAGCGGTGTAGATATTTCCATTTTTACACAGATACCTGTGTAGATATTTCCAAGGTTACAAAGATAGTTGTGTAGATATTTCCATGTTTACACAGATAGCGTTGTTGATATTTCAATGTTTATACAGATAGTGGTGTAGATATTTCCATGTTTATACAGATGGCAGTGTAGATATTTTCATGTTTATACAGAACGCGGTGTAGACATTTCCATGTTTATAGAGATAGCGGTGTAGATATTTCCATATTTATACAGATAGTGGTGTAGATATTTCCAAGTTTACAGAGACTGCGGTGTACATATTTCCATCTTCACAAAGATTGCTGTGTACATATTTCCATGTTTACACAGACAGCTGTGTAGGTATTTCCCTGTTTACACAGACAGTGTTGTAGATATTTCCATGTTTATAGAGATAGCATTGTAGATATTTCCAGGTTTATATATATAGCGGTGTAGATATTTCCATGTTTATACAGATAGCGCTGTAGGTATTTGCATGTTCATGCAGATAGCGGTGTAGATATTTCCATGTTTATACAGATAGCGGTGTAGATATTTCTATGTTTATAGAGATATCGGTGCAGATATTTCCATATTTATACAGATAGCAATGTATATATTTGAATGTTTATACAGATAGCGGTCTGGATATTTCCATGTTTATACAGATAGCGGTGTAGATATTTCCATGTTTATACAGATAGCGGTGTAGATATTTCCATGTTTATACAGATAGCGGTGTAGATATTTTCAAGTTTATACAGATAGCTGTGGACGTATTTTCATGTTTATAGAGATGGCGGTGTATATATTTCCAAGTATATACAGATAGCGGTGTAGATATTTCCGTGTTTATTCAGATAGTGGTGCAGGTATTTCCATGTTTATAGAGATAGCGGTGTATATATTTCCATGTTTATACAGATGGCTGTGTAGATATTTCCATGTGTATACAGGTGGCAGTGTAGATATTTCCATTTTTATACAGATGGGCGTGTAGATATTTCCATGTTTATTCAGATGAATGTGTAGGTATTTCTATGTTTATACATATGGCAGTGTAGATATTTCCATGTTTAGAGAGATAGCCATGAAGGTATTTCCATGTTTATACAGACAGCGGTGTAGACATTTCCATGTTTATTGAGATAGTGGTGTAGATATTTCCATATTTATACAGATAGCGGTGTAGATATTTCCATGTTTATACAGATAGCGGTGTAGGTGTTTCCATGTTTATACAGATAGCGGTGTAGATATACCCATCTTTATACAGATCGTGGTGTAGATATTTCCATGTTTATGCAGATAGTGTTGTAGATATTTCCATGTTTATACAGATAGCGTTGTAGATATTTCCATATTTACAGAGATAGAGGTGGAGATATTTCCATATTTGCACAGATTGCGGTGTAAATATTTCCACGTTTATACAGATAGCGGTGTAGATATTTCAATGTTTATAGAGATAGCGGTTTTGTTATTTCCATGTTTATACAGATGGCAGTGTAGATATTTACATGTTTATACAGAAGGCGGTGAAGAAATTTCCATGTTTTTAGGGATAGCCATGTAGATATTTCCATGTTTATACAGATAGCAGTGTTGACATTTCCACGTTTATAGAGATAGCGGTGTAGATATTTCCATATTTATACAGATAGCGGATTAGATATTTCCAAGTTTTCATAGATAGCAGTGTAGATATTAACATGTTTATACAGATAGCGGTGTAGATATATCCATGTTTATACAGATTGTGTTGTAGATATTTCCATGTTCATCCAGATAGCGGTGTAGATATTTCCATGTTTATACAGATAGTGGTGTAGATATTTCCAAGTTTACAGACGCAGAGGTGTAGATATTTCCATATTCACACAGATTGCGGTGTACATATTTCCATGTTTAGATAGACAGCTGTGAAGATATTTCCATGTTTACACAGATAGTGTTGTAGATATTTCCATGCTTATAGAGATTGCAGTGTAGATATTTCCATGTTTATAAAAATAGCGGTGTAGATATTTCCATGTTTATGCAGATAGCGGTGGAGATATTTCCATGTTTATATAGATAGGGCTGTAGATATTTGCGTGTTTATACAGATAGCGGTACAGATATTTCCATGTTTATACAGATAGCGGTGGAGATATTTCCATGTTTATTCAGATAGCAATTTAGATATTTGAATGTTTATACAGATAGCGGTCTTGATATTTCCATGTTTATACAGATAACGGTGTAGATATTTCCATGTTTATACAGATAGCGGTGTAGATAATTCCATGTTTATACAGATAGCGGTGGAGATATTTTCAAGTTTAGACACAGAGCGGTGGACATTTTTTCATGTTTATAGAGATGGCAGTGTAGATATTTCCAAATTTATACAGATAGCGGTGTCGATATTTCCGTGTTTACACAGATGGGGGTGTAGATATTTCCATGTTTACAGAGATAGAGGTGTAGATATTTCCATATTTGCACAGATTGCGGTGTAGGTATTTCCATCTTCACTCAGATAGCGGTGTACCTATTTCGATGTTTACACACACAGCTGTGTAGATATTTCCATGTTTTTACAGATAGCGGAGTAGATATTTCCAAGTTTATACAGATAGCGGTGGAGATATTTCCATGTTTATAGAGATAGCGCTGTAGATATTTCCTTGTTTATACAGATATAGGTGTAGATAGTTCCAAGTTTATACAGATAGCGGTGTATATATTTCCATGTTTATACAGATAGCGTTGGAGATATTTCCATGTTTATACAGATAGCGGTGGAGATATTTCCATGTTTATAGAGATAGCGGTGGAGATATTTCCATGTTTATACAGATGACGGTGTGGATATTTCCATGTTTTTATAGATGACGGTGTATCTATTTCCATGTTTACACAGAGAGCGGTGTGGCTATTTCAAGGTTTATACAGATAGCGGTGTAGATATTTCCATGTTTATACAGATAGCATTATAGATATTTCCATGTTTATACAGATAGCGGTGTAGGTATTTCCATGTTTATAGAGATTGCCGTGTAGAGATTTCCATGTTTATAGAGATAGCGGTGTAGATATTTCCTTATTTATACAGATAGCAGTGTAGGTATTTCCATGTTTATACAGGTAGCGGTGTAGATATTTCCATGTTTTTACAGATAGCAGTGTAGATATTTCCATGTTTATTGACATAGTTGTGTACGTATTTCCAAGTTTATAGAGATAGCGGTGTAGACATTTCCATGTTTATAGAGATAGCAGTGTAAATATTTAGATATTTATACAGATAGTGGTATAGATATTTCCATGTTTATACAGATCATTGTGTAGATATTTCCATGTTTATACAGATAGCAGTGTAGATATTTCCATGTTTATAGAGATAGCGGTGTAGATATTTCCATGTTTATAGAGATGGCGGGGTAAGTATTTCCATGTTTATAGAGATAGCGGTGTAGATATTTCCATGTTTATACAGATAGCGGTGTAGATATTTCCATGTTTATACACATAGCGGTGTTGCTATTTCCATGTGTTTACAGATATCGGTGTAGATATGTCCATGTCTTTATAGCTCGTGGTGTAGATATTTCCATCTTTTTACAGATGACGATGTTGATATTTCCATGTTTACACAGATAGCGGTGTAGATATTTCCATGTTCATACAGATGGCTTTGTAGATAGTTCCATTTTTATGTAGATGGCAGTGAAGATATTTTCATCTTTATAGAGATGGCGGTGTAGATATTTCCATGTTTATAGAGATAGCGGTGCAGATATTTCCATATTTATACTGATGGCTGTGTAGATATTTCCATGTGTATACTGATGGCAGTGTGGATACTTCCATGTTTATAGAGATGGTGGTGTAGATATTTCCATGTTTATACAGATGACTGTGTAGATTTTTCCACCTTTATACAGATGGCGGCGTAGATATTTCCATGTTTATAGAAATAGCGGTGTAGATATTTTCATGTTTATACAGATAGCGGTGCAGATATTTCCATGGTTATAGAGATAGCGATGTAGATATTTCCATCTTTGCACACCTTGCAGTGTAGATATTTCCATCTTTACACAGATATCAGTGTAGATATTTCCATGTTTACACAGATAGCTGTGTAGATATTTCCATGTTTACACAGATAGCTTTGTAGATATTAACATCTTTATACAGATAGCAGTGTAGATATTTCCATGTTTATACAGATAGCGGTGTAGATGTTTCCATGCTTACACAGATAGCGGTGGAGATATTTCCACGTTTACACAGATAGCGATGGAGATATTTCCATATTTATGTAGATAGCGGTGTAGATATTTCCATGTTTATACAGATAGCTATGTAGATATTTCCATGTTTATACAGGTAGTGGTGTAGATATTTCCACGTTTATACAGATTTCAGTGTAGATATTTCCATGTTTAAACAGATAGCGGTGTAGATATTTCCATGTTTATACAGATAGCGATGTAGTTATTTCCATGTTTATACAGGTAGCGGTGTACATATTTCCACGTTTATATATATTTCGGTGTAGATATTTCCATGTTTATACAGATAGCGGAGGAGATATTTCCAGGTTTAAACAGATAGCGATGGAGATATTTCCATATTTATACAGATAGTGGTGTAGATATTTCCATGTTTATACAGATAGTGGTGTATATGTTTCCATGTTTATACAGATAGCGGTGGAGATATTTCCATGTTTATACAGATTTCGGTGTAGGTATTTCCATGTTTATAAAGATAGCTGTGTAGATATTTCCATGTTTATACAGATAGCGGTGTAGATATTTCCATGTTTATACAGATTTCAGTGTAGATATTTCCATGTTTATAAAGATAGCTGTGTAGATATTTCCATGTTTATACAGATAGCGGTGTAGATATTTCCATGTTTATACAGATACCGGTGTAGATATTTCCATGTTTATAGAGATGGCGGTGTAGTTATTTCCATGTTTAGACAGATGGCAATGTAGATATTTTCATGTTTACACAGATAACGGTGTAGATATTTCCATGTTTATACAGATAGCAGTGTAGCTATTTCCATGTTTATAGAGATAGCGGTATAGGTATTTCCATGTTTACAGAGATAGCGGTGTAGACATTTCCATGTTTATAGAGATAGCGGTGTACATATTTCCATGTTTATACAGATAGCGGTGTAGATATTTCCATGTTTATATAGATAGCGGTGTAGATATTTGCAAGTTTATAGAGATGGCGGTGTAGACATTTCCATGTTTATAGAGATAGCGGTGAAGATATTTCCATATTTATATAGATAGTAGTGTAGATATTTCCATGTTCATACAGATAGCGGTGGAGATATTCCCATGTTTATACAGATAGCAATGTAGATATTTCCATGTTTATACAGATAGCGGTGTAGATATTTCCATGTTTATAGAGATGGCAGTGTAGATATTTCCATGTTAATACACATGGAGGTGTAGATATTTCCACGTTTATAAAGATGACGGTGTGGATATTTCCATGTTTTTATAGATGACAGTGTAGATATTTCCATGTTTATACAGATAGCGGTGTGGCTATTTCCATGTATATACAAATAGCGGAGTAGATATTTCCATGTTTATACAGATAGCGCTGTAGATATTTCCATGTTTATACAGATCGTGGTGTCGATATTTCCATGTTTACACAGATAGCGTTGTATATAATTGGGTGTTTATACAGATAGCGGTGTAGATATTTCCATGTTTATACAGATAGCTGTGTAGATATTTCCATGTTTATAAAGATAGCTGTGTAGATGTTCCCATGTTTATACAGGTAGCGGTGGAGATATTTCCATGTTTATACAGATAGCAATGGAGATATTTCCATGTTTATACAGATGCCATTGAAGATATTTCCATGTTCATACAGATTTCGGTGTAGGTATTTCCATTTTTATACAGGTAGCAGAGTAGTTATTTCCATGTTTATACAGATACCGGTGTAGATATTGCGATGTTTATACAAATGGCAGTGAAGATATTTCCATGTTAATACAGATTGCAATGTAGATATTTCCATGTTTATACAGATGGTGGTGTAGATATTTCCATATTTATACATATGACTGTCTAGATCTTTCCAGGTTTATACAGATTGCAGTGTAGATATTTCCATGTTTATACAGACGGTGGTGTAGATATTTCCATTCCCACAGATGGCAGTGTAGATATTTCCATGTTTATACAGATGGTGTTGTAGATATTTCCAAGTTTATAAAGATAGCGGTGCAGCTCTTTCCATGTTTATACAGATTGCGATGTAGGAATTTGCATGTTTATACAAATGGCGGTGTAGATAATTCCATCTTTATACAGATCGCGGTGTAGATATTTCCATGTTTATACAGATGGCGGTGTAGATATTTCCATATTTATAGACATGGCGGTGTAGTTATTTCTATGTTTATACAGATGGCGGTGTTGATATTTCAATCTTTATACTGATGGCGTTGCAGATATTTCCATGTTTATACAGATGGCGTTGTAGGTATTTCAATGTTTATAGAGATGGCGTTGTAGATATTTCCATGTTTATACAGATTGCGGTGCAGAGATTTCCATGATTACACAGATAGCAGTGTAGATATTTCCATGTTTATACAGATGTCAGTGTAGGTATTTCCATGTTTATACAGATAGAGGTGATGATATTTCCATGTTTATGGGGATATTGGTGGAGATATTTCCATGTTTATACACATACGGGTGTAGATATTTCCATGCTTATACAGAAAGCGGTGTAGATATTTGCGTGTGTATACAGGTGGCTGTGTAGATATTTCCATGTTTATACAGATGGCAGTGTTGCTATTTCTATGTTTATAGAGATGGTGGTGTAGATATTTCCATGTTTATACAGATGACTGTGTAGATATTTCCATGTTTATACAGATGGCTCTGTTGATATTTCCATGTTTATAGAACTGGCGGTATAGATATTTCCATGTATATACAGATGGCGGTGTACATATTTCCATGTTTATAGAGATGGCGGTGTAGATATTTCCATATTTATAGAGATGGCGGTGTAGATATTTCCATGTTTATGCAGATAGTGATGTAGAGATTTCCATGTTCACACAGATGACGGAGTAGATATTTCCATTTTTAAAGAGATTGCGGTGGAGATATTTCAATGTTTATACTGATGGCATTGTAAATATTTCCATGTTTACACAGATGGCGGTGTAGTTATTTCCATGTTTATAGAGATGCCGGTGTAGATATTTCCATGTTTATATAGATTGCGGTGTAGAGATTTCCATGATTACACAGATAGCAGTGTAGATATTTCCATGTTTATACAGATGGCTGTGTAGATATTTCCATGTTTATACAGATAGCAGTGTAGTTATTTTCAATTTTATACAGATAGCCGTGTTGATATTTCCATGTTTATGGGGATAGCGGTGTAGATATTTCAGTGTTTACACAGATAGCGGTGTAGGTAATTCCATGTTTATACAGATAGCGGTGTAGATATTTGCATATTTATACAGGTGGGTTTGCAGATATTTCCATGTTTATACAGATGGCAGTGTAGATATTTCCATGTTTATAGAGATGGTGGTGTAGATATTTCCATGCATATTCAGATGACGCTGTAGATATTTCCATGTTTATACAGATAGTGGTGCAGTTATTTCCATGTTTATACACATAGCGGTGTTGATATTTCCATGTTTATAGGGAGAGCAGTGTAGATATTTCCATGTTTATAGACATAGCGGTGTAGGTATTTCCATGTTTATAGAGATAGCGGTGTAGATATTTCCACGTTTATATAGATGGCTGTGTATATATTTCCATGTTTATACAGATGGCTGTGTAAATATTTCCAAGTTTATACAGATGGTGATGTAGATATTTCCAAGTTTATACAAATGACAGTGTAGATATTTCAATGTTTATACAGATGGCGGTGTAGATATTTCCATGTTTATACACCTGGCGGTGTAGATATTTCCATGTTTATACACGTGGCGGTGTAGATATTTCCATGTTTTTACTGATGGCGGTGTAGATACTTCCATGTTTATAGAGATGGCGGTGTAGATATTTCCATCTTTACACAGATGGCGGTGTAGATATTTCCATGTTTATACAGGTCATGTTGTAGATATTTCCATGTTTATAAATATACCGGGGTAGATATTCCCATGTTTACACAGATAGCGCTGTAGATATTTCCATGTTTATTCAGATAGCCGTGTAGATATTTCCATGTTTACATAGATAACGGTGTAGATATTTCCGTCTTTACACAGATGGCGGTGTAGATATTTCCATGTTTATACAGGTCATGTTGTAGATATTTCCATGTTTATACGGATAGCGGTGTACACATTTCCATGTTTATACTGTTGGCTGTTTAGATATTTCTATTTTTATTCATATGGTGGTGTAGATCTTTCCATGTTTATACAGATGACTGTGTAGATATTTCCCTGTTTATACAGATGACGGTGTAGATATTTCCATGTTTATACAGATAGCGGTGTAAATATTTGCATGTTTATACAGATGTCGGTGTAGATATTTCTACGTTTATAGAGGTAGCAGTGCAGATATTTCCATGTTTATACAGATAGCGATGTAGATATATCCATGATTACATAGATAGCGGTGTTGATATTTCCGACTTTACACAGATAGCGGTTTAGATATTTCCATGTTTGTTCAGATAGCGGTGTAGATATATCCATGTTTACATGGATAGCGGTTTAGTTATTTCCATGTTTATAGAGAGAGCGGTTTTGATATTTCTCTGTTTATAAGGATAGTGGTGTAGTTAATTCCATGTTTATACATATAGCGGAGTAGTTATTTCCATGTTTATACAGATACCGGAGTAGATATTTCCATGTTTATACAATTGTGACTGAAGATATTTCCATGTTAATACAGATGGCAATGTAGATATTTCCATGTTTATACAGATGGCGGTGTAGATATTTCCATGTTTATACATAGGACTGTGTAGATATTTCCATGTTTATACAGATTGCAGTGTAGATATTTCCATGTTTATACAGACGGTGGTGTAGATATTTCCATTCATATACAGATGTCAGTGTAGATATTTCCATGTTTATACAGATGGTGTTGTAGATAATTCCAAGTTTATAAAGATAGCGGTGCAGCTCTTTCCATGTTTATAAAGATAGCGGTGTAGGAATTTGCATGTTTATACAAATGGCTGTGTAGATTATTCCATCTTTATACAGATCACGGTGTAGATATTTCCATGTTTATACAGAAAGTGATGTAGATATTTCCATGTTCATACAGATGACGGTGTAGATATTTCCATTTTTAAAGAGATTGCGGTGTAGATATTTGCATGATTAGACAGATGACTGTGTAGATATTTCCATGTTTATACCGATGGCGGTGTAGATATTTCCATGTTTATACAGATAGCGGTGCAGATATTTCCATGTTTATACAGATTGAGGTGTAGGTTTTTCCATGCTCTTGCAGACGGCAGTGTAGATGTTTCCATGTTTACACAGATTACGGTATAGTTATTTCCATGTTTATACAGATGGCGGTTTAGACATTTCCATGTTTATACAGATTGCGGTGTAGATATTTCCATGTTTACACAGATAGTGGTGTAGACATTTCCATGTTTCTACAGATAGCGGTGTTGATATTTCCATGTTTATAGGGATAGTGGTGTATATAATTCCATGTTTATACAGATAGCGGTGTAGTTATTTCCAAGTTTATACAGATAGTGTTGTAGATATTTCCATGTTTATACTGATGGCAGTGTAGTATTTCCATGTTTGTACAGACGGCGGTGTTGATATTTCCATGTTTATATAGATGGCAGTGTAGTTATTTCTATGTTTATACAGATGGCGGTGTAGATATTTCCAAGTTTATAGATATAGTGATGTAGATATTTCCATGTTCATACAGATGACGGTGTAGATATTTCCATTTTTATTGAGAATGCCGTGTAGATATTTCAATGTTTATACTGATGATGTTGTAGATATTTCTATGTTTATACAGATGGCGGTTTAGGTATTCCCATGTTTATAGACATGGCGGTGTACATATTTCCATGTTTATACAGATTGCGGTGTAGAGATTTCCATGATTACACAGATAGCGGTGTAGATATTTCCATGTTTATACATATGGCGGTGTAGATATTGCATATTTATGCAGATAACGGTGTAGTTATTTTCATGTTTATACAGATAGCGGTGTTGATATTTCCATATTTGTGGGCATAGCGGTGTAGCTATTTCCATGTTTATACAGATAGCGGTGTAGTTAATTCCATGTTTATACAGATATCGGTGTAGATATTTGCATATTTATACAGGTGGCTGTGTAGATATTTCCATGTTTATACAGATGGCAGTGTAGATATTTCCATGTTTATAGAGATGTTGGTGTAGATATTTCCATGTTTATACAGATGACTCTGTAGATATTTCCATTTTTATACAGATGGCAGTGTAGTCATTTCCATGTTTACTCAGATAGCGGTGTAGATATTTCCATGTTTATACAGATGATGGTGTAGATAATTCCATCTTTATACAGATGTGATGGTAGATATTTCCATGTTTATATAGATGGCGATGTAGATATTTCTTTGTAGAGATAGCGGTGCAGATATTTCCATGTTTATACAGATAGAAGTGAAGATACTTATATGTTTATCCAGATGGTGGTGTAGATAATTCCATCTTTATACCGATGGCAGTGTAGATATTTCCATGTTTATACAGTTGGCGGTGTATATATTTCCATGTTTATACAGATAGCTGTGTAGATAATTCCATTTTAATGGAAATGGCGGTGTAGATATTTCCATGTATATACAGATGGCAGGGTAGATATTTCCATATTTATAGAGATGTTGGTGTAGATATTTCCATGTGTATACAGATGGCAGTGTAGGTATTTCCATGTTTATACAGATGGAGGTGTAGGTATTTCCATATTTATACAGATGACTGTGTCGTTATTACCATGTTTTTACAGATGGCGGTGTAGATATTTCCATTTTCATACAGATAGCGGTGTAACTATTTCCATGTTTATACAGATAGCGATGGAGATATTTCCAGGTTTTTAGAGATGGCTGTGTATATATTTCCATGTTTATACAGATGGCAGTGTAGATATTTCCATGTTTATACAGATAGTGGTGTAGATATTTCCATGTTTATACAGAAGACTGTGAAGGTATTTCCATGTTTATACAGATGGCGGTGTAGATATTTCCAAGTACATACAGATAGCCATGTAGTTATTTCCATGTTTATAGAGATGGAGGTGTAGATAATTCCATGTTTATACAGATGACGGTGTAGATATTTCCATGTTTATAGAGATGGCTGTGTAGATATTTCCATGTTTATAGAGATACCCATGTAGATATTTCCATGATTATACAGATAGCAGTATAGACATTTCCATGTTTATACAGATAGCGGTGTAGATATTTCCATATTTATACAGAAATCGTTGTAGATATTTCCATGTTTATACAGATAGCGGTGTAGATATTTCCATGTTTATATAGATAGCAGTGTAGTTATTTCCATGTATATACAGATGGTGGTGTATATATTTCCATGTTTATACAGATGGCGGTGTAGATATTTCCATGTTTACAGAGATAGTTGTGTAGATATTTCCATGTTTATAGAGATAGCGTTGTAGATATTTCCATATTTATACAGATAGTCAGGTAGCTATACCCTTGTTTAGTCAGATGGCGGTGTAGATACTTCCATGTTTATACGGATAGCGGTGTGGCTATTTCCATGTTTATACAGATGGCACTGTAGGTGTTTCCGTGTTTATGCAGATAGCGATGTAGATATTTCCATGTTTATACAGACAGCGGTGTAGATATTTCCATGTTTTTACTGAAAACGTTGGAGATATTTCCATGTTTATACAGAGAGCGGTGTATTTATTTCCATGTTTATAAAGATAGCGGTGTAGATATTTCCAGGTTTATACAGATGGCTGTGTAGATTTTTCCATGTGTATACAGATGGCAGTGTAGATATTTCCATGTTTATACAGATGGAGGTGTAGATATTTCCATGTTTTTACAAGTGGCGGTGTAGATATTTCCAGATTTATACAGATAGTGGTGTAGATATTTCCATGTTTATACAGACGACTGTGTAGGTATTTCCATGTTTAAACAGATGGCAATGTAGATATTTCCATGTATACAGAGATAGCCATGTAGGTAATTCCATGTTTATACAGAAAGCGGTGTAGACATTTCCATGTTTATAGAGATGGCGCTGTAGATATTTCCCTATGTATACAGATAGCGGTGTAGATATTTCCATGTTTATACAGATAGCGATGTAGATATTTCCATGATCATACAGACAGCGGAGTACAAATTTCCATGTTTACATAGATAGCGGTGGAGATATTTCCATCTTTATACAGATAGCGGAGGATATATTTCCATGTTCATAGAGATGGCGGTGTAGATATTTCCAAGTTTATACACATATCGTTGTAGATATTTCCATGTTTATACAGATAGCGGTGTAGATATTTCCATGTTTATACAGATAGCGGTGTAGGTATCTCCATGTTCATACAGACTGCATTGTAGATATTTCCAGGTTTATACAGATGGCTGTGTAGATATTTCCATGTGTATACAGATGGCGGTCTAGATATTTCCATGTTTATACAGATGGAGGTGTAGATAATTCCGTGTTTATACAGATGGCGGTGTAGATATTTCCATGTTTATACAGATAGCACTGCGTCTATTTCCATGTTTATACAGATATCGATGTAGATATTTCCATGTTTATAGAGATGGCTGTGTAGATATTTCCATGTTTATACAGATGGCAGTGTAGGTATTTCCATGTTTATACAGATGGAGGTGTAGATATTTACAAGTGTATACAGATGGCAGTGTAGGTTTTTCCATGTTTATACAAATTTAGGTGTAGATATTTCCATATTTATACAGATGACTGTGTAGATATATCCATGTTTATACAGATAGCGGTGTAGATATTTCCATGGTTATACAGATAGCGGTGTTGATATTTCCATGTTTATACAGATAGCGTTATAGATATTTCCATGTTTATAGAGATAGCGGTGTAGATATTTCCAGGTTTTCACAGATGGCCGTGTAGATATTTCCATGTGTATACAGATGGCAGTGTAGATATTTCCATGTTTATACAGATGGAGGTGTAGATACTTCCATGTTAATGCAGATGACTGTGTAGATATTTCCATGTTTTTACAGATGGCGGTGTAGATATTTCCATGTTTATACAGATAGCGGTGTAGGTATTCCCAAGTTTACACTGATGGCGGTGTAGATAATAACATGTTTATGGAGATGGCTGTGTAGATACTTTCATGATTATAGAGGTGGCGGTGTAGATATTTCCATGTTTATAGAGATTGCAGTGTAGATATTTCCATGTTCATAGAGATAGCGGTGTAGCTATTTCCATGTGTATAGAGATAGCGGTGTAGATGTTTCCATGTTTATACTGATGGCTGTGTAGATATTTCCATGTTTATACAGATGACAGTGTAGATATTTCCTTGTTTATACAGATGGCGGTGTAGATATTTCTATGTCTACAGAGATAGCGCTGTAGATATTTCCATGTTTACAGGGATAGCGGTGTAGATATTTCCATGTTTATCCAGATAGCGGTGCCGATTTTTCCATGTTTACAGAGATAGCGGTCTAGATATTTCCATGTTTATACAGATAGCGGTGATATACTTCCATGTTTATACAGATGACGGTGTAGATATTTCCATGTTAGTACACATGGCGGTGTAGATATTTCCATGTTTATACAGATAGCGGTGTAGATATTTCCATGTTTATAAAGATAGCGGTGTAGATATTACCATGTTTATAGAGATGGCTGTGTAGATATTTCCATGTTTATACAGATTGCAGTGTAGTTATTTCCATGTTTATAAAGATGGTGGTGTACACATTTCTATGTTTATACAGAAGTCTGTGTAGGTATTTCCAAATTTATACCGATGGCGGTGTAGCTATTTCCATGTTTATAGAAATAGCCATTTAGATATTTCTATGTTTATACAGATAGCGGTGTAGATATTTCCATGTTTATACAGATAGCGGTGTAGATATTTCCATGTTTATACACATAGCGGTGTAGATATTTCCATGTTGATACAGATCGTGGTGTAGATATTTCCATGTTTATACAGATACCGGTGTAGATATTTCCATGTTTATACAGGTAGCGTTGTAGATATTTCCATGTTTATACAGACCGTGGTGTAGATATTTCCATCTTTTTACAGACGGCTGTGTAGATATCTCCATGTTTATACAGATGGTGGTGTAGATATTTCCATGTTTATACAGATAGCGGTGTAGATATTTCCATGTTTATACACATAGCGGTGCAGATATTTCCATGTTTATACAGATAGGTGTGTATATATTTCCATGTTTATGGAGATAGCGGTGTAGATATTTCCATATTTATACAGATAACCGTGTAGATATTTCCATGTTTATTCAGATGGCGGTGTAGATATTTCCATGTTTATACAGATAGCAGTGTGGCTATTTCCATGTTTATACAGATGGCAGTGTAGATATTTCCATGTTTATACAGATAGCAATATAGCTATTTCCATGTTTATACAGATAGTGGTGTACATATTTCCATGTTTATAGAGATAGCAGTGTAGATATTTCCATGTTTATACAGATAGCGTTGTAGGTATTTCCTTGCTTATACAGATAGCGGTGGAGATATTTCCATGTTTATAGAGGTAGCGGTGGAGATATTTCCATGTTTATACAGATGGCGGTGTATTTATTTCCAAGTTCATATAGATGGCGATGTAGATATTTCCATGTTTATACAGATAGCGGTGCAGATATTTCCATGTTTATACAGGTGGCGGTGTAGATATTTCCATGTTTATACAGATGGCTGTGTAGATATTTCCATGTTTATACAGATGACTGTGCAGGTATTTCCATGTATATACAGATGGCGGTGTAGATATGTCCATGTTTATAGAGATATCCATGTAGATACTTTCATGTCTATACAGATAGCCGTGTAGACATTTCCATGTTTATAGAGATAGCGGTGTAGATATTTCCATGTTTATACAGATAGCGGTGTATATATTTCCATGTTTATACAGATAGCGGTGTAGGTATTTCGATGTTTATAGAGATAGCAGTGGAGATATTTCCAAGTTTATACAGATAGTGGTGGAGGTATTTCCATGTTTGTAGAGATGGCGGTGTACATATTTCCAAGTTTATACAGATAGCGGTGTTGGTATTTCCATGTTTATAGAGATGTCTGTGTAGATAATTCCATGTGAATACAGATGGCAGTGTAGATGTTTCCATGTTTATATAGATGGAGGTGTAGATATTTCTATGTTTATACAGATGACTGTGTAGATATTTCCATGTTTTTACAGATGGCAGAATAGATTTTTCCATGTTTATAAAAATTGCGATGTGGATATTTCCATGTTTATACAGATAGCAATGAAGATATTTGCATGATTATAGAGATGGCTGTTTAGATATTTCCATGTTTTTACAGATGGCAGTGAAGATATTTCCATGTTTATACAGATAGCGGTTTGCCTATTTCCATGTTTATACAGATAGCGATGTTACTTCCATGTTCATAGAGATGTCTGAGTAGATTATTCCATGTTTATAGAGATACCCATGTAGATATTTCCATGTTTATACGAATAGCAGTGTAGACACTTCCATGTTTATACAGATAGCGGTGTAGATATTTCCATATTTATACAGAAAGCGTTGTAGATATTTCCATGTTTATACAGATAGCAGTGTAGTTATTTCCATGTTTATACAGATAGCGGTGTAGTTATTTCCATGTTTATGCAGATGGTGGTGTATATAGTTCCATGTTTATAGAGATGGCGGTGTAGATATTTCCAAGTTTATACAGATGGCAGTGTAGATATTTCCATGTTTTTAGAGATAGCTGTGTAGATATTTCCATGTTTTTAGAGATAGCGGTGTAGATATTTCCATATTTATACAGATATTCGTGTAGATATTCCCAGGTTTATTCAGTTGGCTGTGTAGATACTTCCATGTTTCTACGGATTGCGTTGTGGATATTTCCATGTTTATACACATGGCAGTGTAGGTATTTCCGTGTTTATGCAGACAGCGATGTTGATATTTCCACGTTTATACTGACAGCGGTGTAGTTATTTCTATGTTTATACAGAAAGCAGCGGAGATATATCCATGTTTATACAGATAGCGGTGTAGTTATTTCCATGTTTATAAAGATAGCGGTGTAGATATTTCCAGGTTTATACAGATGGCTATGTAGATATTTCCATGTGCATACAGATCGCAGTGCAAATATTTCCATGTTCATACAGTTGGTGGCGTAGATATTTCCATGTTTTTACACATGGCGGTGTAGATATTTCCAGGTTTATGCAGATAGCGGTGTGGCTATTTCCATGTTTATACAGATAGCGATGTAGATATTTCCAGATTTATAGAGACGGCTGTGTAGGTATTTTCATGTATATACAGACGACTGAGTTGATATTTCCACGTTTAAACAGATGGCGGTGTAGATATTTCCATGTATATAGAGATAGCCATGTAGATATTTCCATGTTTATACAGATAGCGGTGTAGACATTTCCATGTTTATAGAGATGGCAGTGTAGATATTTCCATGTGTATACCGATTGCGGTGTAGATATTTCCAAGTTTATACAGATAGCGGTGTAGATATTTCCATGTTTAGCGGTGTAGTAATTTCCATGTTTATATAAATAGCGGTGGAGATATTTCCACCTTTATACAGATAGCGGAGTATATATTTCCATGTTCATAGAGATGGCGGTGAAGATATTTCCACGTTTATACAGATAGAGGTGTAGATATTTCCATGTTTACACAGATAGCGATGTAGTTATTTCCATGTTTATACAGTTAGCGCTGTAGGTATTTCCATGTTAATAGAGATAGCATTGTAGATATTTCCAGGTTTATACAGATGGCTGTGTAGATAATTCCATGTGTATACAGACGACAGGGTAGATATTTCCATGTTTATACAGATGGAGGTGTAGATACTTCCATGTTTATACAGATGGCGGTGTAGATATTTCCATGTTTATACAGATAGCACTGTGGCTATTTCCGTGTTTATACAGATAGCGATGTAGTTATTTCCATGTTTATAGAGATGGCTGTGTAGATATTTCCATGTTTATACAGATGGCAGTGTAGATATTTCCTTGTTTACAGAGATAGCGTTGTAGTTATTTCCATGTTTATAGAGATAGCGGTGTAGATATTTCCATGTTTATACTGCTGGCTGTGTAGATATATCCATGAGTATACAGATGTCAGTGTAGATATTTCCATGTTTATACAGATGGAGGTGTAGGTATTTCCATGTTTATACATATAGCTGTGTAGATATTTCCATGTTTATTCAGAGGGCAGTGCAGTTATTTCCATGTTTATACAGATAGCTGTGTGGCTATTTCCATGTTTATATACATGGCAGTGTAGTTATTTCCATGCTTATACAGATAGCGATGAAGATATTTCCATGTTTATACAGATAAGAGTGTAGGTATTTCCATGTTTATACAGATAGCGGTGTAGATATTTCCATGTTTATAGAGATAGCGTTGTAGATATTTCCAAGTTTATACAGATATCGGAGGAATTATTTCCATGTTTATACAGTTGGCGGTGTAGAGATATCCAAGTTCATATAGATGGTGGTGTAGATATTTCCATGTTTATACAGAAAGCGGTGTAGATATTTCCATGTTTATACAGATAGCGGTGTAGGTATTTCCATGTATATAGAGTTAGCGGTGTAGATATATCCATGTTTATACAGGTGGCTGTGTATTTATTTCCAACTTCATATACATGGCGATGTAGATATTTCCATGTTTATACAGATAGCGGTGTAGATATTTCCATGTTTATACATGTAGCGGTGTAGATATTTCCATGTTTATACCGAAAGCGATGTAGATATTTCCATGTTTATACAGATAGCGGTGGAGATATTTCCATTTTTATACATATGGCTGTGTAGATATTTCCATGTTTATTCAGATGGCTTTGCAGATATTTCCATGTTTTTACAGATGGCGATGTAGGTGTTTCCATGTTTATACAGATAGCGGTGTGGTTATTTCCATGTTTATACAGATAGCGATGTAGATATTTCCATGTTTATAGGGATGACTGTATGGAAATTTCCATGTTTATACAGATGGCAGTGTAGATATTTCCATGTTTATAGAGATAGCCATGTAGATATTTCCGTGTTTCTACAGATAGCGCTGTAGACATTTCCATGTTTATAGATATAGCGGTGTAGATATTTCCATATTTACACAGATAGCAGTGTAGATATTTCCAAGTTTATACAGATAGCGGTGTAGGTTTTTCCATATTTATACAGATAGTGGTGAAGATATATCCATGTTTATACAGATAGCGGTGTAGATATTTCCATGTTAATACAGATAGCACTGTAGATATTTCCATGTTTATACAGAAGACTGTGTATATATTTCCATGTTTGTACAGATGGCGGTGTAGATATTTCCATGTTTATAGAGATAGCGTTGTAGATATTTCCATGTTTATAGAGATAGCGGTGTAGATATTTCCATATTTACAGATAGCCTTGTAGATATTTCAATGTTTATTCAGGTGGCGGTGTAGAAACTTCCCTGTATATAGAGATAGCGGTGTGGCTATTTCCATGTTTATACAGAAGAAAGTTTAGAAATTTCCATGTTAAAACATATAGCGATGTAGATATTTCCATGTTTATAGAGATAGCGGTGCAGATATTTCCATGTTTATTCAGATAGCGGTGCAGATATTTCCATGTTTATACAGATAGCGATGTAGATATTTCCATGTTTATACAGATAGCGGTGGAGATATTTCCATGTTTATACAGATGGCGGTGTATATATTTCCAGGTTTATAGAGATGGCTTTGTTGATATTTCCATGTTTATAGACATAACCATTTAGATATTTCCATGTCTATACAGATAGCAGTGTAGACATTTCCATGTTTATACAGATGGCAGTGTAGATATTTCCATGTTTATAGAGATAGTTGTGTAGATATTTCCATGTTTACACAGATGGAAGTGTAGATATTTACATGTTTATGCAGATAGTGCTGTAGATATTTTCATGTTTATACCGATGACTGTGTAGTTATTTCCATGTTTATACAGATAGCGGTGTAGATATTTCCATGTTTATTCATATAGCGGTGTAGATATTTCCATGTGTATACAGATGGCATTGTAGGTATTTCCATGTTTATACAGATGGAGGTGTAGATATTTCCATGTGTATACAGATGGCAGTGTAGCTATTTCCATGTTTATACAGATGGAGGTGTAGGTATTTTTATATTTATAGAGATGACTGTGTAGATATTACCATGTTTTTACAGATGGCGGTGTAGATATTTCCATGTTCATTCAGATAGCGGTGTGGCTATTTCCATGTTTATACAGATAGCGATGTAGGTATTTCCAGGTTTATAGAGATGGCTGTGTAGATATATCCACGCTTATACATATGGCAGTGTAGATATTTCCATGTTTACAGATAGTGGTGTAGATATTTCCATGTGTATGTAGACGACTGTGTAGGTATTTCCATGTTTATACAGATGGCGGTGTAGATATTTCCATGTATATAGAGATAGCCATGTAGATATCTCCATGTTTATACTGATGGCGGTGTAGATATTTCCATGGTTATAGAGATAGTTGTGTAGATATTTCCATGTTTATAGAGATAGCGTTGTAGATATTTCCATATTTATACAGATAGTCATGTAGCTATTCCCGTGTTTACTAAGATGGTGGTGTAGATACTTCCATGTTTATACGGATAGCGGTGTGGCTATTTCCATGTTTATACAGACGGCAGTGTAGGTGTTTCCGTGTTTATGCAGATTGCATTAAAGATATTTCCATGTTTATACAGACAGCAGTGTATTTATTTCCATGTTTATACAGATGACTGTGAAGATATTTCCATGTTTATACAGAAGGCGGAGTAGATATTACCATGTATATAGAGATAGCCATGTCGATATTTCCATGTTTATACAGATAGCGGTGTAGATATTTCCATGTTTACAGAGATGGCAGTGTAGATATTTCCATGTTTATGCAGATAGCGATGTAGATATTTCCATGTTTATACAGATAGCGGTGTAGATATTTCCATGTATATACAGATAGCGGTGTAGAGATTTCCATGTATATACAGATAGCGGTGTAGATATTTCCATGTTTATACAGATAGTGGTGGAGATATTTCCATGTTTATACAGATTGCTGTGGATACATTTCTATGTTTATAGAGATGCCGTTGTAGATATTTCCAAGTTTATACAGATAGCGGTGTAGATAATTCCATGGTTATACCGATAGCGGTGTAGATATTTCCATGTTTATAGAGATAGCATTGTAGATATTTCCATGTTTATAGAGATAGCGGTGTAGATATTTCCAGGTTTACACAGATGGCTGTGTAGCTATTTCCATGTGTAAACAGATGGCAGTGTAGATATTTCCATGTTTATACAGATGGAGGTGTAGATATTTCCATGTTTATACAGATGACTGTGTAGGTATTTCCATGTTTTTACAGATGGCGGTGTAGATATTTCCATGTTTATTCAGATAGCGGTTTGGCTATTTCCAGGTTTATACAGATAGCGATATAGATATTTCCATGTTTATACAGATAGCAGTGTTGATATTTAAATGTTTATATAGAGAGCGGTGGAGATATTTCTTTGTTTATACAGATAGTGGTGGATATATTTCCATGTTTATACAGATGGCGGTGTAGATATTTCCAAGTTTGTGCAGTTAGCGGTGTAGGTATTTCCATGTTTATAGAGGTAGCGGAGTAGATATTTCCATGTTTATAAAGATAGCGATGTAGTTATTTCAATGTTTATACAGATAGCAGTGTTGATATTTAAATGTTTATACAGATGGCAGTATTGATATTTCCATGTTTATACAGATAGTGGTGTATTTACTTCCATGTTTATACAGACGACTGTGTAGGTATTTCCATGTTTATACAGATGGCGGTTTAGTTATTTCCATGTGTATACAGATGGCAGTGTAGTTATTTCCATGTTTATACAGATGGAGATGTAGATAATTCCATGTTTATACAGCTGACTGTGTAGATATTTTCATGTTTTTACAGATTGTGGTGTTGATATTTACATGTTTATACAGACAGCATTGTGGTTATTTCCATGTTTATACAGATAGCGATGTATATATTTCCATGTTTATCGAGATGGCTGTGTAGATATTTCCATATTTATTCAGATGGCAGTGTAGATAGTTCCATGTTTATACAGAAAGTGCCGTATGTATTTCCATGTTTATACAGATGATTGTGTAGGTATTTCCATGTTTATACAGATGGCGGTGTAGACATTTCCATATTTACAGAAAGAGCGGTGTAGATATTTCCATATTTATACAGATGGCGTTGTAGATATTTCCATGTTTATACAGATAGCGAAGTACATATTTCCATGTTTATAGAGATAGTGGTGTAGATATTTCTGTGTTTATAAAGATGGCTGTGTAGATATTTCCATGTGTATACAGATGGCATTGTAGATATTAACATGTTTATACTGATGGAGGTGTAGATATTTCCATGTTTATAAAGATAGCGGTGTGGCTATTTCCATGTTTATACAGATAGCGATGAAGATATTTCCATGTTTATACAGATATCATTGTAGATATTTCCATTTTTATACAGATAGCGGTGGAGATATTTCCATGTTTATACAGATAGCGGTGTAGATATTTCCATTTTTATAGAGATGGCTGTGTAGATATTTCCATGTTTATGCAGATGGCAGTGTAGATATTTCCATGTTTATAGAGATAGTGGTGTAGGTTTTTCCATGTTTATACAGATGAGTGTGTAGGTATTTCCATGTTTATTGAGAAGGCGGTGTAGTTATTTCCATGTTTATAGAGATAGCCTTGTAAATATTTCCATGTTTATACAGATAGCGGTGTAGACATTTCTATGTTTATAGAGATAGCAGTGTAGGTATTTCCATATTTATACTGATGGTGGTGTAGATATTTCCATGTTTACAGAGATAGCCACGTAGATATTTAAATGTTTATTCAGGTAGCGGTGTAGACATTTCCAGTTTTATAGAGATAGCGGTGTAGTTATTTCCATATTTATACTGATAGCCGTGTAGTTATTTCCATGTTTATTCAGATGACAGTGTAGATATTTCCATATTTATACAGATACTGTTGTAGATATTTCCATGTTTATACAGATAGTGGTGTAGATATTTCCATGTTTATAAAGATTGAGGTGTAGATATTTTCATGTTTATAGAGATAGCGGTGGAGATACCTCCATGTTCATAGAGATAGCGGTCGATATATTTCCACGTTTATACAGATAGCGATGTAGACATTTCCATGTTTATACAGATAGCGGTGTAGATGTTTCCATGTTTATACAGACAGCGGCGTAGATATTTACATTTTTATACAGGGAGCGGTGTTGGTATTTCCATGTTTATACAGATACCGGGGTAGATATTTCCATGTTCATAGAGATAGCGTTGTAGATATTTCCATATTTAAACAGGTAGCAGTGTAGGTATTTCCATGTTTATTCAGATGGCGGTGTAAATACTTCCATGTTTATACAGATAGCGGTGTGGCTATTTCCATGTTTATACAGATGGCATTGTAGATATTTCCATGTTCATGCAGATAGCAGTGTAGATATTTCCGTGTTTATACAGATAACGGTGTAGATATTTACAGGTTTATACAGATAGCGGTGGACATATTTCCATGTTTATACAGATAGCGGTGGAGATATTTCCATGTTTATACAGATAGTGGTGAAGATATTTCCATGTTTATATGGATGGCGGTGTAGATATTTCCAAGTTTATACAGATAGTGGTGTAGATATTTCCATGTTTACAGAGATAACAGTGTATATATTTCCATGTTTATACAGATAGTGGTGTAGTTATTTCCATGTTTGTAGAGATAGCGGTGTAGTTATTTCCATGTTTATTCAGATTGCGGTGTAGTTATTTCCATGTTTAAAGAGATAGCGGTGTAGATATTTCCATATTTATACAGATAGCGGTGTAGATATTTCCATGTTTATACAGACAGCGGCGTAGATATTTACATGTTTATACAGGTAGCGGTGTAGGTATTTCCATGTTTATACTGATTGCAGTAGAGATATTTCCATGTTTATACAGATAGCGGTTTAGATAATTCCATGTTTATAGAGATAGCGGTGGAGATATTTCCATGTTTGTACAGATAGCGATGTAGATATTTCCATGTTCATACAGATAGCGGTGGAGTTATTTCCATGTATATACCGATAGCGGTGGAGATATATCCAAGTTTATAGAGATAGCGTTGGAGTTACTTCCATGTTTATAGAGATGGTGATGTAGATGTTTCCATATTTATACAGATAGGTGTGTAGATATTTCGATGTTTATTCAGATGGTGTTGTAGATATTTCCATGTTTATACAGATAGCGGTGTGGCTACTTCCATGTTTATAAAGTTGGCAGTGTTGATATTTCCATGTTTATACAGATAGCGATGTAGATATTTTCAAGTTTATTGAGATAGCGGTGTACATATTTCCATGTTTATACAGATGGCTGTGTGGATATTTCCATGTGTATACAGATGGCAGTGTAGATATTTCCATGTTTACACAGTTGGAGGCATAGGTATTTCCATGTTTATACAGATGAAAGTGTAGATATTTCCATGTTTTTACAGATGGCGGTGTAGGTATTTCCATGTTTATATAGATATCGGTGTGGCTATTTCCATGTTTATACAGATAATGATGTAGATATTTCCATGTTTATAGAGATGGCTGTGTAGATATTTCCATGTTTATGCAGTTGGCAGTGTAGATATTTCCAGGTTTATACAGATAATGGTGTAGGTATCTCCATGTTTATACAGATGACTGTGTAGTTATTTCCATGTTTGTAGAGATGGCGGTGTAGATATTTCTATGTTTATAAAGATAGCCATGTAAAAATTTCCATGTTTATACAGATAGCGGTGTAGACATTTCTATATCTAGAGAGATAGCAGTGTAGGTATTTCGATATTTATACAGATGGCAGTGAAGATATTTCCATGTTTATACAGATAACGGTGTAGATATTTCCATAACCAGGTAGATATTTCCATGTTTATACAGATAGCGGTGTAGACATTTCCCTGTTTATAGAGATGGCGGTGTAGATATTTCCATATTTATACAGATAGCCTTGTAGATATTTCCATGTTTATTCAGATGGCGGTGTAGATATTTCCATGTTTACACAGATAGCACTATGGCTATTTCCATGTTTATACAGACGGCAGTGTAGATATTTCCATGTTAATACAGATAGCGTTGTAGATATTTCCATGTTTACAGATAGCTGTGTATATATTTCCATGTTTATACAGATAGCGGTGGAGATATTTCCATGTTTATACAGATAGCGGTGGAGATAATTCCATGTTTATACAGATAGCGTTGGAGATATTTCCATGTTTATAGTGATGGCGTTGTAGATATTTCCAAGTTTATACAGAGAGCATTGTAAATATTTCCATGTTTATACAGATAGCGGTGTAGATATTTCCATATTTATACAGATAGCGGTGTCGTTATTTCAATGTTTATACAGATAGCGGTGTAGGTATTTCTATGTTTATACAGATGGAGGTGTAGATATCTTCCATGTTTACACAGATGACTATGTAGATATTTCCATGTTTTTACAGATGGCGGTGTAGATATTTCCTTGTTTATACAGATAGCGGTATGGCTATTTCCATGTTTATACAGATAGCGATGTAGATATTTCCATGTTTATAGAAATGGCTGTGTAGATATTTCCATGTTTATACACATTGCAGTGTAGATATTTCCATGTTTATACAGACGGCAGTGTAGACATTTCCAAGTTTATAGAGATAGCCATGTAGATATTTCCATGTATGTGCAGATAGCGGTGTAGATATTTCCATATTTATACAGATAATAGTGTAGATATTTCCAAGTTTATACAGATTGCGGTGTAGATATTTCCATGTTTATGCAGATATCGGTGTAGTTATTTCCATGTTTATTCAGATTGCGGTTTAGTTATTTCCATGTTTATAGAGATAGCGCTGTATATATTTCCATATTTATACAGGTAGCAGTGTAGATATTTCCATGTTTATACAGATGGCGGTGTATATATTTCCATGTTTATTCAGATAGCGGTGTGACTGTTTCTATATTTATACAGATGGCAGTGTAGATATTTCCATGTTTATACAGATAGTGGTGTAGATATTTCCACGATTATAAAGATAGCGGTGTAGATATTTCCATGTTTATAGAGATAGCAGTGGAGATATTTCCATGTTTATAGAGATAGCGGTTGTGATATTTTCATGTTTATACAGATAACGATATAGATATTTCCATGTTTGTATAAATAGCGATGTAGGTATCTCCATGTTTATACAGATAGCGGTGTAGATATTTCCATGTTTATAGAGATAGCAGCATTGATATTTCCATGTTCATACAGATAGCGGTGTAGATGATTCCATGTTTATAGAGATAGCGGTGGAGATATTTCCATGGTTGTACAGATAGCGATCTAGATATTTCCATTTTCATTCAGATAGCGGTGGAGGTATTTCCATTTTTATACAGAGAGCGGTGGAGATATTTCCATGTTTATACAGATAGCGTTGGAGATATTTCCATGTTTATAGAGATGGCGGTGTAGATATTTCCATATTTATACAGATAGGTGTGTAGATGTTTCGATGTTTTTGCAGATGGTGGTGTAGATATTTCCATGTTTATACAGTTAGTGATGTGGCTACTTCCATGTTTATACAGGTGGCAGTGTAGCTATTTCCATGTTTATACAGATAGTGGTGTAGACATTTCCATATTTATAGAGATAGCAGTGTAGATATTTCCATATTTATACTGATAGCGGTGTAGATATTTCCATGTTTATACAGATAGTGGTGTAGATATTTCCAAGTTTATACAGATAGCGGTGTAGTTATTTCCATGTTTATACAGATGACTGTGTTTATATTTCCATGTGTATACAGATAGCGGTGTGGCTGTTTCCATGTTTATACAGATGGCAGTGTGGATATCTCCATGTTTATACAGATAGTGGTGTAGATATTTCCATGTTTATAAAGATAGCGGTGTAGATATTTCCATGTTTATGGAGATAATGGGGGAGATATTTCCATGTTTATAGAGATAGCGGTCGAGATATTTCCATGTTTATACAGATGAGGATGTAGATATATCCATGTTTTTACAGATAGCGGTGTAGATATTTCCATGTTTATAGAGATGGCTGTGTGGATATTTCCATGTGTTTACAGATAGCAGTGTATATATTTCCATGTTTACACAGATGGAGGCGCAGTTATTTCCATGTTTACAGAAGACTGTGTAAAGATTTCCATGTTTTTACAGTAGGCGGTGTAGATATTTCCATGTTTATGCAGATAGCGGTGTAGATATTTCCATGTTTATAGAGATGGCTGTGTAAATATTTCCATGTTTATGCTGTTGGCATTGTAGAGATTTCCATGTTTATACAGATAGTGGTGTAGGTATTTCCATGTTTATACAGATGAGTGTCTAGGTATTTCTATGTTTATTGAGAAGGCGGTGTAGATATTTCAATGTTTATAGAGATAGCCTTGTAAATATTTACATGTTTATACAGACAGCGGTGTAGACGTTTCTATGTTTATAGAGATAGCAGTGGAGGTACTTCCATATTTATACTGATGATGGTGTAGATATTTCCATGTTTATAGAGATAGCCACGTAGATATTTAAATGTTTATACAGGTAGCGGTGTAGACATTTCCAGTTTTATAGAGATAGCGGTGTAGGTATTTCCATATTTATACAGATAGCCGTGTAATTATTTCCATGTTTATTCAGATGACAGCGTAGATATTTCCATGTTTATACAGATACTGTTGTAGATATTTCCATGTTTATACAGATAGTGGTGTAGATACTTCCATGTTTATACAGATAGCGGTGGAGATATTTCCATGTTTATACTGATAGCGATGGAGATATTTCTAGGTTTATACAGATAGCGGTGAAGATATTTCCGGGTATATCGTGATGGCAGTGTAGATATTTCCAAATTTATACAGATAGCGTTGTGGATTTTTCCATGTTTATACAGATAGCGAAGTACGTATTTCCATGTTTATAGAGATAGCGGTGTAGATATTTCTATGTTTATAAAAATGGCTGTGTAGATATTTCCATGTGTATACAGATGGCATTGTAGATATTAACATGTTTATACTGAAGGAGGTGTAGATATTTCCATGTTTATAAAGATAGCGGTGTGGCTATTTCCATGTTTATACAGATAGCGATGAAGATATTTCCATGTTTATACAGATATCATTGTAGATATTTCCATTTTTATACAGATAGCGGTGGAGATATTTCCATGTTTATACAGATAGCGGTGTACATATTTCCATTTTTATAGAGATAACTGTGTAGATATTTCCATGTTTATGCAGATGGCAGTGTAGATATTTCCATGTTTATACAGATAGTGGTGAAGGTATTTCCATGTTTATACAGATGAGTGTGTAGGTATTTCCATGTTTATTGAGAAGGCGGTGTAGATATTTCCATGTTTATAGACATAGCCTTGTAAATATTTCCATGTTTATACAGATAGCGGTGTAGACGTTTCTATGTTTATAGAGATAGCAGTTTAGTTATTTCCATATTTATACTGATGACGGTGTAGATATTTCCATGTTTATAGAGATAGCCACGTAGATATTTAAATGTTTATACAGATAGCGGTGTAGACATTTCCAGTTTTACAGAGATAGCTGTGTAGGTATTTCCATATTTATACAGATAGCCGTGAAGTTATTTCCATGTTTATTCAGATGTCAGTGTAGATATTTCCATGTTTATACAGATACTGTTGTAGATATTTTCATGTTTATACAGATAGTGGTGTAGATATTTCCATGTTTATACAGACAGCGGTGGAGATACTTCCATGTTTATACAGATAGCGGTGGAGATATTTCTAGGTTTATACAGATAGTGGTGAAGATATTTCCCGGTTTATCATGATGACGGTGTGAATATTTCCAAATTTATACGGATAGCGGTGTGGATATTTCCATGTTTATACAGATAGCGAAGTACGTATTTCCATGTTTATAGAGATAGCGGTGTAGATATTTCCATGTTTATAAAGATGGCTGTGTAGATATTTCCATGTGTATACAGATGGCATTGTAGATATTAACATGTTTATACTGATGGAGGTGTAGATATTCCATGTTTATAGAGATAGCTGTGTACATATTTCCATGTTTATAGAGATAGCGTTGTAGATATTTCCAAATTTACATAGATAGCCGTGTAGGTATTTCCATGTTTATTCAGATGGCGGTGTAGATACTTCCATGTTTATACAGATAGCGCTGTGGCTATTTCCATGTTTATACACATGGCATTGCAGATATTTCCATGTTCATGCAGATTGCAATGTACATATTTCCGTGTTTATACAGATAGCGGTGTAGATATTTCCATGTTTATACAGATAGCGGTGGAGATATTTCCATGTTTATACAGATAGCGGTGGTGATATTTCCATGTTTACACAGATAGCGGTGGATATATTTCTATGTCTATAGAGATGGCGGTGTAGATATTTGCAAGTTTATACAGATAGCGATGTAGATATTTCCATGTTTATGCAGATAGTAGTGTAGTTATTTCCATGTTTATAGAGATAGAGGTGTAGATATTTCCAGGTGTATACAGATGGCTGTGTAGATATTTCCATGTGTATACAGACGGCAGTGTAGATATTTCCATGTATATACAAATGGAGGTGTAGATATTTCCACGTTTATACAGATGACTGTATAGATATTTCCATGTTTTTATAGATGGCGGTGTAGGTATTTCCATGTTTATACAGATAGCTGTGTGGCTATTTCCATGTTTTCACAGATAGCGATGTAGATATTTCCAGGTTTATAGAGATGGCTGTGTAGACAATTCCATGAATACACAGATGGCAGTGTAGATATTTCCATGTTTATACAGATAGTGGTGAGGATATTTCCATGTTTATACAGATGACTGTGCAGCTATTAACATGTTTATACAGATGGCGGTGTAGATATTTCCATGTATATCGAGATAGCCATGTATATATTTCCATGTTTATACAGATAGTGGTGTGGTATTTCCATGTTTATACAGCTGGCGGTGTATATATTTCCAACTTTATGCAGATAGCGATGTAAACATTTGCATGTTTATAGAGATAGCGGTGTAGTTATTTCCATGTTTATACAGATAGCAGTGTAGTTATTTCCATGTTTATAAAGATGGCTGTGTAGATATTTCCATGTTTATACAGATAGCAGTGTAGATATTTCCATGTTTTTACAGATAGTGGTGTAGATATTTCCATTTTTTTACAGATGACTTTATAGATATTTCCATGTTTATACAGATGGCGTTGTAGATATTTCCATTTTTATAGAGATACCCATGTAGATATTTCCATGTTTATACAGATAGCGGTGTAGACATTTCCATGTTTATAGAGTTAGCCGTGTAGATATTTCCATGTTTATACAGATGGTGCTGTATATATTTCCATGTTTATACAGATGGCAGTGTAGATATTTCCATGTTTATAGAGATAATGTAGATATTTCCATGTTTATACAGATAGCGGTGTAGATATTTCCATGTATATAGAGATAGCGGTGTAGGTATTTCCATATTTATACATATAGACGTGTAGATATTTCCATGTTTATTCAGATGGCGGTGTAGATATTTCCATGTTTATACAGATAGCGCTGTGGCTATTTCCATGCTTATACAGTCGGCCCTGTAGATATATCCATGTTAATACAGATAGCGTTTTAGATATTTCCATGTTTTTTTGATATCGGTGTATATATTTCCATGTTTATACAGGTAGCGGTGGAGATATTTCCATGTTTATACAGATAGCGGTGGAGATATTTCCATGTTTATACAGATAGCGTTGTAGATATTTCCATGTTTATACAGATGGCGGTGTAGATATTTAAAAGTTTATACAGATAGCGGTGTGGTTATTTCCATGTTTATGCAGATAGCGATGTACATATTTCCATGTTTATACAGATAGCATTGTAGATATTTCCATGTTTATGCAGATAGCGGTGTAGATATTTCCATGTTTATACAGATAGCGGTGGAGATATATCCATGTTTATACAGATAGCGGTGGAGATATTTCTAGGTTTATAACGATAGCGTTGGAGATATTTCCATGTTTATAGAGATGGCGGTGTAGATATTTCCTAGTTTATACAGATAGGGGTGTAGATATTTCCATGTTTATACACATAGCGGTGTAGATATTTCCCTGTTTATACAGATAGCTGTGTAGATATATCCATGTGTATACTGATGGCAGTGTAGATATTGTCATGTTTATACAGATGGTGGTGTAGATATTTCCATGTTTATACAGATGACTGTGTAGGTATTTCCATGTTTTTACAGATAGCGGTGTGGCTATTTCCATGTTTATACAGATAGCGATGTAGACATTTCCATGTTTATACAGATAGCGGTGTAGACATTTCCATGTTTATACAGATAGCGGTGGGGATATTTCCATGTTTATACAGATAGTGTTGGGGATATTTCCAAGTTTATACAGATGGCGGTGTAGATATTTCTAAGTTTATACAGATAGCGGTGTAGATATTTACATGTTTATAGATAGCGGTGTAGATAGTTCCATGTTTATACAGATAGCGGTCTAGATATTTCCATGTTTATGTAGATAGCGGTGTAGGTATTTTCAGGTTTATACAGTTGGCTGTGTAGATATTTCCATGTGTATACAGATGGCAGTGTAGATATTCCCATGTTTATACAGATGGAGGTGTAGATACTTCCATGTTTATGCAGATGACTGTGTAGATATTTCCATGTTTATACAGATGGCGGTGCAGGTATTTCCATGTTTATACAGATAGCGGTGAAGATATTTCCATGTTTATAGAGATAGCGGTGGAGATATTTCCAAGTTTATACAGATAGCGGTGGATATATTTCCATGTTTATACAGATAGCGGTGTAGATATTTCCATGTTTATACAGATAGCGTTGTAGGTGTTTCCATGATTATAGAGACAGCGGTGTAGGTATTTCCAGGTTTATACAGTTGTGTGTGTAGATATTTCCATGTGTATACAGAGGGTAGTGCAGATATTCCCATGTTTATACAGTTGGAGGTGTAGATTCTTTCATGTTTATACAGTGACTATGTAGATATTTCCATGTTTTTACAGATGACAGTGTAGATATTTCCATGTTTATACAGATAGCGGTGTGGATATTTACATGTTTATACAGATAGCGATGTAGATATTTCGAGGTATATACAGATGGCTTTGTAGATATTTCCATGTTTATACAGATAGCGGTGTAGGTATTTCCAGGTTTATACAGATAGCGGTGTAGATATTTCCATGTTTATAGAGATAGCGGTGTAGATATTTCCATGTTTATACAGATAGCGGTGGATATATTTCCATGTTTATAGAGATGGCGGTGTAGATATTTCCAAGTTTATACACATAGCGTTATAGATATTTCCATGTTTATACAGATTGCGGTGTAGATATTTCCATGTTTATACAGATAGCGTTGTAGGTATTTCCATGATTATACAGACAGCGGTGTAGTTATTTCCAGGTTTATACAGTTGTCTGTGTGGATATTTCCATGTGTATACAGATGGTAGTGCAGATATTCCCTTGTTTATACAGTTGGAGGTGTAGATTCTTCCATGTTTATACAGTGACTATGTAGATATTTCCATGTTTTTACAGATGGCGGTGTAGATATTTCCATGTTTATACAGATAGCGATGTAGATATTTCCAGGTTTATAGAGATGGGTGTGTAGATATTTCCAAGTTTATACAGATGCCAGTGTAGATATTTTCATGTTTATACCGATAGTGGTGTAGATATTTCCATGTATATAGAGACAGCGGTGTAGATATTTCCATGTTTATACCGATAGCCGTGTAGATATTTCCATGTTCATTCAGATGGCGGTGTACATATTTTCATGTTTATACAGATAGCGTTGTGGCTATTTCCATGTTTATACAGATGGCAGTGTAGATATTTCCTTGTTTACACAGATAGCGATGTAGATATTTCCAAGTTTATACAGATAGCGGTGGAGATATTTCCATATTTATACAGAGAGCGGAGGAGATATTTCTATGTTTTTACAGATAGCGGTGGATATATTTCCATGTTTATAGAGATAGTGGTGCAGATATTTCCATGTTTATACAGATAGCGGTGGATGCATTTTCATGTTTATAGAGATGGCGGTGTAGGTATTTCTAAGTTTATACAGATAGCGGTGTAGATATTTACATGTTTTAGATAGCGGTGTAGTTAGTTCCATGTAAATACAGATAGCAGTGTAGAAATTTCCATGTTTATACAGATGGCGGTGTGTATATTTCCAAGTTCATATAGATGGCGATGTAGATATTTCCATGCATATAAAGATGACAGTGTAGATATTTCCATGTTTATACAGATGAAGGTGTAGATATTTCCATGTGCATACAGATGACTGTGTAGATATTTCCATGTATATACAGATGGCGGTGTAGGTATTTCCATGTATATACAGACAGCGGTGTGGCTATTTCCATGTTTATACAGATTGCTATGAAGATATTTCCATGTTTATAGAGATGGCTGTGTAGATATTTCCATGTTTATACAGATGGCAGTGTAGATATTTCCATGTTTATACAGATAGTGGTGTAGTTATTTCCATGTTTATACGAATGGCATTGTAGATATTGCCATGTTTATAGATATAGCCGTGTAGATATTTCCATGTTTATACAGATAGCGGTGTAGACATTTCCATGTTTATAGAGATAGCTGTGTAGATATTTCCATATTTATACAGATAGTGGTGTGGCTATTTCCATGTTTATACAGATGGCAGTGTAGATATTTCCATGTTTATGCAGATAGCGGTGGAGATATTTCCATGTTTATACAGATAGCGGTGGATATATTTCCGTTTATAGAGATGGCGGTGTAGATATTTCCAAGTTTATGCAGATAGCGGTGTAGATATTTCCATGTTTATACAGATAGCAGTGTAGATATTTCCATGTTTATACAGATAGCGTTGTAGGTATTTCCATGATTATAGAGACAGCGGTGTAGATATTTCCAGGTTTATACAGTTGTCTGTGTAGATATTTACATGTGTCTACAGATTGTAGTGCAGATAATCCCATGTTTATACAGTTTGAGGTGTGGATTCTTCCATCTTTATACAGATGACTATGTATATACTTCCATGTTTTTTCAGATGGCGGTGTAGATATTTCCATGTTTATACAGATAGCGGTGGGGCTATTTCCATGTTCATACAGATAGCGGTGTAGTTATTTCCAAATATACAGAGTTAGCGGTGTAGATATATCCATGTTTATACAGATGGAGGCGTAGATATTTCTATGTTTATACAGATGACTGTGTAGATATTTCCATGTTTTGACAGATGGCGGTGTAGGTATTTCCATGTTTATACAGATAGCGGTGTGTATATTTACATGTTTATACAGATAGCGATGTAGATATTTCGAGGTTTATACAGATGGCTTTGTAGATATTTCCATGTTTATTCAGATGGCAGTGTAGATATTTCCATGTTTATACAGATAGCGGTGTAGATATTTCCATGTTTATACAGATAGCCATGTAGATATTTCCATGTTTATTGAGATAGCGGTGTAGATATTTCCATAGTTATACATATAGCCGTTTAGATATTTCCATGTTTATTCAGATGGCGGTGTAGATATTTCCATGTTTATACAGATAGCGGTGTAGATATTTCCTTGTATATACAGATAGCGGTGAATGCATTTCCATGTTCATAGAGATAGCGGTGTAGATATTTCCAGGTTTGTACAGATGTCTGTGAATATATTTCCATGTGTATACAGATGTCAGTGCAGATATTTCCATGTTTATACAATTGGAGTTGTAGATACTTCCATGTTTATACAGATGACTGTGTAGATATTTACAAGTTTTTACAGTTTGCTGTGTAGATATTTCCATGTTTATACAGATAGCGGTGTAGTTATTTCCAAGTTTATACAGAAAGTGTTGGAGATATTTTCATGTTTCTACAGATAGCGGTGTAATTATTTACATGTTTATAGAGATGGCGGTGTAGACATTTCCAGGTTTATACAAATGGCTGTGTAGATATTTCCAGGTCTATACAGATGGCTGTGTAGGTATTTCCATGTTTATACAGATGGAGGTGCAGATACTTCCATGTTTATACAGATGACGGTGTAGATATTTCCATGTTTTTACAGATGGCGGTGGAGATATTTCCATGTTGATACAAATAGCGGAGTGGCTATTTCCATGTTTCTACAGACAGCGAAGTAGATTTTTCCAGGTTTATAGAAATGGCTGTGTAGATATTTCCATGTTTATGCAAATGGCAATGTAGATATTTCCATGTTTATACAGATAGTGGTGTAGATATTTCCATGTTTATAGAGGCGAGTGTGTTGTTATTTCCAAGTTTATACAGATGGCGGTGTAGATATTTCCATGTATATAGAGGTAGCCATGTAGATATTTCCATGTTTATACAGATAGCGGTGTAGATATTTCCATGTTTATACAGATTGCGGTGGAGATACTTCCATGTTTATAGAGATAGCGGTGGATATATTTCCATGTTTATAGAGATGGCGGTGTAGATATTTCCATGTTTATACAGATGGCGGTGTAGATATTTCCATGTTAATACTGATAGCGGTGTAGGCATTTCCATGTTCATAGAGATAGCTTTGTATATATTTCCAGGTTTATACAGATGGCTGTGTAGATATTTCCATGTGTATTCAGATGGCAGTGTAGATATTTCCATGTATATACAGATGGAGGTGTAGATATTTCCATGTTTATACAGATGACTGTGTAGATATTTCCATGTTTTTACAGAAGGTGGTGTAGATATTTCTATGTTTATACAGATAGCTGTGTAGACATTTCCATGTTTATAGAGATAGCGGTGTAGATATTTCCATATTTATACAGATAGTTTTGTAGATGTTTCCATGTTTATACAGATAGCGGTGAAGATACTTCCATGTTTATACAGATAGATATGTAGATATTTCCATGTTTATAGAGATGGCTGTGTAGATATTTCCATGTTTATACTGACGGCAGTGTAGTTATTTCCATGTTTATACAGATAGCGGTGTAGATATTTCCTTATTTATACACATAGCGTTGAAGATATTTCCATGTTTATACAGATGACTGTGTACATATTTCCATGTTTATACAGATGGCGGTGTGGATATTTCCATGTTTATAGAGATAGCGGTTTAGGTATTTCCATGTTTATACAGATAGCTGTGTAGATATTTCCAAGTTTATAGAGACAGCGGTGTAGAGATTTCCATCCTGATACAGATAGCTGTGTGGATAATTCCATGTTTATTCAGATGGTGGTGTAGAGATTTCCATCCTTATACAGATAGCTGTGTGGATAATTCCATGTTTATTCAGATGGCAGTGTAGATATTTCCATGTTTATACAGGTAGCGGTGAAGTTATTTCCAAGTATATACAGATGGCGTTGTATATATTTCCATGTTCATGCACATAGCAGTGTAGATATTTCCATGTTTATACAGATAGCGGTGTAGGTATTTCCATGTTTATAGAGATAGCGGTGCAGATATTTCCATGTATATACAGATGGCTTTGTAGATATTTCCATGTGTATACAGATGGCATTGTAGATATTTCCATGTTTATGCAGATGGAGGTGTAGATACTTCCATGTTTATACAGACGGCTGTGTAGATATTTCCATATTTTTACAGATGGTGGTGTAGATATTTCCACATTTATAGAAATAGCCATGTAGATATTTCCAAGTTTATACAGATAGCGGTGTAGACATTTCCATGTTTATAGAGTTAGCGGTGAATTTATATCCATATTTACATAGATGGCGTTATAGATATTTCCATGTTTATACAGATAGCGGTGTAGATATATCCATGTTTATACAGATCGTGGTGTAGATATTTCCATGTTTATACAGATAGCAGTGTAGATATTTCCATGTTTATACAGATAGCAGTGTAGCTACTTCCATGTTTACAGAGATAGAGTTGTAGATATTTCCATATTTGCACAGATTGCCGTGTAGATATTTCCATCTTCACACAGATAACGGTTTACATATTTGCATGTTTACACAGACAGCTGAGTAGTTATTTCCATGTTTACACAGTTAGTGTTGTAGGTATTTCCATGTTTGTAGAGATAACGGTGTAGATATTTCCACGTTTATTGAGATGGCGGTGTAGATACTTCCTTTTTTATGTAGATGGCGGTGTAGATTTTTCCATGTTTATAGAGATGGCGGTGAATACATTTCCATGTTTATAGAGATAGCGGTGTAGATATTTCCTTTTTTACACAGATAACGGTGTAGGTATTTCCATGTTTATAGAGATAGCAGGGTAGATATTTCCATGTTTATACAGATAGCTGTTTAGACATTTCCAAGATTATACAGATAGCGGTGTTGGTATTTCCATGTTTATACATATAACGGTGCAGATATTTCCATGTTTACACAGCTCGCGGTGTAGATATTTCCAAGTTTATGCAGATAGCGGTGAAGGTATTTCCATATTTATACAGATAGCGGTGTATATATTTGCATGTTTATAGAGATAGCGGTGTAGTTATTTCCATGTTTATACAGATAGCGGTGTAGATATTTCCATGTTTATACAGATAGGTTTGTAGATATTTCCATGTTTATACAGATCGCGGTGTAGATATTTCCATCTTTCTACAGATGGCAGTGTAGATATTTGCATGTTTATGCAGATGGCTGTGTAGATATTTCCATGTTTATAGAGATGGCAGTGTAGATATTTCTGTGTTTATATAGATAGCGGAGTAGATAATTCCATGTTTATAGAGATGTCAGTGTAGTTATTTCCATGTATATAGAGATAGCGGTGTGGAGATTTCCATGTTTATGCAGATACCGGGCAGATATTTCCATGTTTATTGACATAGCAGTGTAGATATTTCCATCTTTGCACAGATTGCGGTGCAGATATTTCTATCTTTACAAAGATAACGGTGTAGATATTTCCATGTTTACACAGATAGCGTTGTAGATATTTTCATGTTTATACAGATAGCGGTGTAGATATTTCCATGTTTATGCAGACAGTGGTGTAGAAATTTCGATGTTTACAGAGATAGCGGTGTAGATATTTCCATGTTTATAGTGTTAGCGGTGTAGATATTTCCATGTTTATTCAGATGGTGGTGTAGATATTTCCATGTTTTTACAGATGGCGGTGTAGACATTTCCATGTTTATACAGATATCGGTGTAGATATTTCCATGTTTATACACATAGCGGTGTAGTTATTTCCATGTTTATACAGATGACTGTGTACATATTTCCTTGTTTATACAGATGGCGGTGTAGATATTCCCATGTTTATAGAGATAGCAGTATAGTTATTCCCATGTTTATACAGAGATTAGTGTTGGTATTTCCATGTTTATACACATAGCGGTGTAGATATTTCCACGTTTATACAGCTCGCGATCTAGATATTTTCATCTTTATACAGACGGCAGTGCAGTTATTTCCATGTTTATGCAGAAAGCGGTGTCGATATTTCCATTTTTATACAGATAGCAGTGCAGATGTTTCCAAGTTTATACTGATGGCAGTGTAGATATTTCCATGTTTATAAACATGGCAGTGTAAATATTTCCATGTCCATAGAAATGGTTGTTTAGATATTTCCATGTATATACAGATGACTGTGTAAATCCTTCCATGTTTATACAGATGGCGATGTAGACATTTCCATGTTTATAGAGATAGCGGTGTGGATATTTCCATGTTTATAAAGATAGCGGTGCAGATATTTCCATCTTTACACAGATAGCGGTGTAGATATTTCCATGTTTACACAGATAGCGTTGTAGCTATTTCCATGTTTATACAGATAGCGGTGTAGTATTTCCATGTTTATGCAGATAGCGGTGTAGATATTTCCATGTATATAGAGATAGCGGTGTGGATATTTCCATGTTTATAGTGTTAGCGGTGTAGATATTTCCATGTTTACACAGACAGCGTTGTATGTATTTCCATGTTTATACAGATAGCGGTGTACATTTTTCCATGTTTTGCAGATAGCGGTGTATATATTTCCATGTTTATAGAGATAGCGGTGTAGATATTTCCATGGTTATATTGTTAGCGGTGTAGATATTTCCATGTTTATTTTGATGGTGGTGTAGATATTTCCATGTTTTTACTGATGGTGGTGTAGTCATTTCCATGTTTATACAGATAGCGGTGTAGATATTTCCAAGTTTACATAGATACCGGTGTAGATTTTTCCATGTTTACGCTGATTGCGGTGTAGGTATTTCCATGTTTATAGAGATAGCGGTGTAGATATTTCCACGTTTATGGAGATGGCTGTGTAGCTATTTCCATGTGTATACAGGTGGCAGTGTAGATATTTCCATGTTTATAGAGATAGCGGTGTAGATATTTCCATGTTTATACAGATAGCGGTGAAGGTATTACCATCTTTACACCGATAGTGGTGTAGTTATTTCCATCTTTGCACAGATTGCGATGTAGATATTTCCATCTTTACACTGATTGCGGTGTAGATATTTCCATGTTTACACAGATAGCCTTGTAGATATTTGCATGTTTATACAGATTGCGGTGTAGATATTTCCATGTTTATACAGATAGTGGTGGAGATGTTTCCATGTTTATACAGAGAACGGTGGAGATATTTCCATGTTTATACAGACTGCGGTTTAGATATTTACATGTTTATTCAGATGGCTTTGTAGATATTTCCTTGTTTATACAGTGGGCGGTGTAGATATTTCCATGTTTATACAGATAGCGGTGTAGATATTTCCATGTTTATACAGATAGCGGTGTAGATATTACCATCTTTACACAGACAGCGGTGTAGTTATTCCATCTTTGCACAGATTGCGGTGTAGATATTTCCATTTTTACACAGATATCGGTGAAGATATTTCCATCTTTGCACTGATTGCTGTTTAGATATTTACATATTTACACAGATAGCAGTGTAGATATTTCTATGTTTACAAAGTTAGCGGTGTAGACATTTCCATGTTTATACAGATATCAGTGTGGCTATTTCCAGGTTTATACAGATGGCAGTGTGGATATTTCCATGTTTATACAGATAGCGTTGTAGATATTTCCATGTATACACAGATAGCGGTGTAGATATTTCCATGTTTACACAGATAGCCTTGTAGATATTTGCATGTTTATACAGATATCGGTGTAGATATTTCCATGTTTATACAGATAGAGGTGTAGATGTTTCCATGTTTATACAGAGAACGGTGGAGATAGTTCCACGTTTATACAGATAGTTGTGTAGATATTTCCATATTTATTCAGATGGCGGTGTAGATATCTCCATGTTTATACAGATGTCGGTGTAGATATTTCCATATTTATACAGATAGCGGTGTAGATATTTCCATGTTTATACAGATAGCGGTGTAGATGTTAACATCTATACACAGATAGCGGTGTAGATATTTCCATGTTTACACAGATAGCGGTGTAGATATTTCCATGTTTACACAGATAGCCTTGTAGATATTTGCATGTTTATACAGATAGCGGTGCAGATATTTCCATGTTTATACAGATAGACGTGTAGATTTTTCCATGTTTACACAGAGAACAGTGGAGATAGTTCCACGTTTATACAGATAGTGCTGTAGATATTTCCATGTTTATTCAGATGGCAGTGTAGATATCTCCATGTTTATACAGATGGTGGTGTAGATATTTCCATATTTATACAGATAGCGGTGTAGATATTTCCATGTTTATACAGATAGCGGTGTAGATGTTACCATCTATACACAGATAGCGGTGTATTTATTTCCATCGTTGCACAGATTGCGGTGTAGATATTTCCATCTTTGACAGACAGCGGTGAAGATATTTCCATCTTTGCCCAGATTGCGGTGCAGATATTTCCATCTTTACACAGATAGCGGTGTAGATATTTTCATGTTGACTCAGATAGCGGTGTAGATATTTCCATGTTTACACAGTTAGCCTTGTAGATATTTCCATGTTTATACAGATGGCGGTGTAGATATTTCCATGTTTATGAAGATGGCCGTGTAGATATTTCCATGTTTATAGAGATGGTGGTGTAGATATTTCTATGATTATAGAGATAGCATTGTAGGTAATTCCATGTTTATAGAGATGGCGGTGTAGTTATTTCCATGTTTATAGAGATAGTGGTGTAGATATTTCCATTTTTATACAGATAGCGGTGCAGATATTTCCATGTTTATACAGATAGTGGTGTTGGTATTTCCATGTTTATACAGATAGCGGTGTATATATTTCCATGTTTATACAGACAGCGGTGGAGATATTTCCATGTTTATACAGATAGCAGTGGAGATATTTCTATGTTTATACAGATGGCGGTGTAGATATTTCCAAGTTTATGCAAATAGCGGTGTAGATATTTCCAGGTTTATAGAGATAGCGGTGTAGATATTTCCATGTTTATTAAGATGGCGGTGTAGATATTTCCATGTTTATACAGACAGCGGTGTGGCTATTTCGAAGTTTATACAGATGGCAGTGTAGATATTCCCATGTTTACACAGATACTGGTGTAGATATTTCCATGTTTATAAAGATAGCGGTGTAGATATTTCCATGTTTATAGAGATAGCATTGGAGATATTTCCTTGTTTATAGAGATAGTGGCGGAGATATTTCCGTGTTTATACTGATAGCGATGTAGATATTTTCATGCTTATACAGATAGTGGTGTAGCTATTTCCATGTTTATACAGATAGCTGTGGAGATATTTCCATGTTTATGCAGATATCGGTGTAGATATTTCCATGTTTATTCGCATAGCGGTGCAGATATTTCCATGTTTGTAAATATAGCAGTGTAGATATTTCCATGTTTATAGAGATAGCGGTGGAGATATTTCCATGTTTATTGAGATGGCGGTGGAGATATTTCCATGTTTATACAGATAGCGGTGTAGATATTTCCATGTTTGTATAGATAGCTCTGTAGGTATTTCCATGATTATACAGATAACGTTGTAGCTATTTCCATGTTTATAGAGATAGCGGTGTAGATATTTCCAAGTTTATACAGATGGCTGTGCAGATATTTCCATGTGTATACAGATGGCAGTGTAGATATTTCCATGTTTATAGAGATGGAGGTTTAGATATTTCCATGTTTATACACATGACTGCGTAGATGTGTCCACGTCTTTACAGATGGCGGTGTAGTTATTTGCAAGTTTATACAGATAGTGGTGTGGCTATTTCCATGTTTATATAGATAGTGATGTAGATATTTCGATGTTTATAGAGATGGGTGTATAGATATTTCCAAGTTTATACAGATGGCAGTGTAGATATTTCCTCGTTTATGCAGATAGTGGTGTAGATATTTCCATGTTTATACAGATGACTGTGTAGGTATTTCCATGTTTATACATTTGGTGGTGTAGACAGTTCCATGTTTATAGAGATAGTGGTGCAGATATTTCCATGTTTATAAAGAAAGCGGTGGAGATATTTCTATGTTTATACAGATAGCGTTGTAGACATTTCCATGTTTATACAGATAACGGGGTAGATGTTTCCATGTTTATACAGAAAGCGGTGGAGATATTTCCATGTTTATACAGATAACGGTGTAGATGTTTCCATGTTTATACAGAAATCGGTGTAGATATTTCCATGATTATACAGATTGTGGTGTAGATATTTCCATGTTTTTACAGATAGCGGTGGAGATGTTTCCAGGTTTATACAGATAGCAGTGGAGATATTTCCATGTTTATACAGTTGGCGGTGGAGATATTTTCATGTTTATACAGATGGCTGTGTAGATATTTCCATGTTTTCACAGATGGTGGTGTAGATATTTCCATGTTTATATAGATGACTGTGTAGATATTTCCATGTTTATACAGATAGCGGTGTAGACATTTCCATGTTTATAGAGATAGCGGTGTAGATATTTCCATATTTTTACAGATCGCGGTGTAGATATTTGCATGTTTATACAGATAGCGTTGTAGATATTTCCATGTATATTCAGATAGTGGTGTAGATATTTCCATGTTTATACAGATAGCGTTGTAGATATTTCCATTTTTATGTAGATCGTGGTGTAGATTTTTCAATTTTTATACAGATAGCGGTGTAGATATTTCCTTGTTTATACAAGTAGCGGTGTAGATATTTCCATGTTTGTACAGATCACGGTGTAGGCATTTCCATCTTTCTACAGATGGCAGTGTAGATATTTCTATGTTTATACAAATGGCGGTGTAGATATTTCCATGTTTATACAGATGGCGTTGTAGATATTTCCATGTTTATGCAGATGGCGGTGTAGATATTTCCATGTTTATAGAGATGGCTTTGTAGATATTTCTATGTTTAGAGAGATAGCGGTGTAGATAATTCCATGTTTATAGAGATGGTGGTGTAGGTGTTTCCATGTTCATAGAGATATAGATAGATATAGATAAATATTTCCATTTTTATACAGATCGCGGTGTAGATGTTTCCATTTTTATACAGATAGCGGTGTAGATATTTCCATATTTATACAGATCGCGGTGTAGATATTTGCATGTTTATAGAGACAGCGGTATTGGTATTTCCATGTTTATACAGATAGTGGTGAAGATATTTCCATGTTTATACAGCTCGCGGTGTAGATATTTCCATTTTAATAAAAATGGCAGTGTAGGTATTTCCATGTTTATACAGATGTAGGTGTAGATATTCCCATTTTCACACAGATGGTGTTGTAGATAGTTTCATGCTTATGGAGATGGCATTGTAGATATTTTCATGGTTATAAAGATGGCGGTGTAGATATTTCCATGTTTATTGAGATGGCCGAGTAGATATTTCCATGTTAATAGAGATAGCTGTGTAAGTATTTCCAAGACTATAGAGGTAGTGGTGTAGATATTTCCATGTTTATATAGATGGCTCTGTAAATTTTTCCATGTTTATGCACATGGCAGTGTATATATTTCCATGTTTATAGAGATGGTGGTGCAGAAATTTCCATGTTTATACAGAAAACTGTGTAGATATTTCCATGTTTACAGTTGGCGGTGTAGATATTTCCATGTTTATGGAGACAGCGGTGTAGATATTTCCATGTTTACACAGATAGCAGTGTAGATATTTCCATGATTATAGAGAGAGCGGTGTATATATTTCCATATTAATACAGAGAGCGGTGTAGATATTTCCAAGTTTATTCAGATGGCATTATAGATATTTCCATGTTTATACAGATAGCGGTGTTTCTATTTCCATGTTTATACAGATAGCGGTGTAGATATTTCCATGTTTATACAGATGTCTGTGTATATATTTCCAAGTATATACAGATGGCATTGGAGGTATTCCCATGTTTACATAGATGGCGGTGTATATATTTCCATGTTAATAGAGATAGCCATGTAGGTATTTCCATGTTTATACAGATAGCGGTGAAGACATTTCTATGTTTATACAGATAGCGGAGTAGATATTTCCATATTTATACCGATAGCAGTGTAGATATTTCCATGTGTATACAGATAGCGGTGCAGATATTTCCATGTGTATACAGATAGCGTTGGAGACATTTCCACGTTTATACAGATCGTGGTGAAGAAATTTCCATGTTTACACAGATTGCGGTGTAGATATTTCCATGTTTATAGAGATAGCGGTGTAGATATTTCCATGTGTATACAGATGGCTGTGTAGATATTTCCATGTGTATACAGATGACAGTGCAGATATTTCCATGTTTATAGAGATATCGTTGTAGATATTTCCATCTTTGCACAGATTGCGGTGTAGATATTTCCATCTTTACACAGACAGCGTTGTAGATATTTCCATGTTTACACAGATAGCTGTGTAGATATTTCCATGTTTACACAGATAGCATTGTAGATACTTCCATGCTGATACAGATAGCGGTGTAGATATTTCCATGTTTATACACATAGCGGTGTAGATGTTTCCATGTTTATACAGATAGCGGTGCAGATATTTCCATGTTTATACAGATAGCGGTGGAGATATTTCCATGTTTATAGTGATAGCGGTGAAGATATTTCCATATTTATACAGATATCGGTGTAGATATTTCCATGTTTATCGAGATGGCGGTGAAGATATTTCCATGTTTATACAGACGGCAGTGTAGACATTTCCATGTTTATACTGATAACGGTGTAGATATTTCCATATTTATAAAGATAGCGGTGGAGACATTTCCATGTTTATAGAGATAGCGCTGTAGATATTTCCATGTTTATAGAGATGGCGGTTTAAATAGTTCCATGTTTATACAGATAGCGTTGTAAATGTTTACACATTTACAGAGATAGCGGTGTAGATATTTCCACGTTTATACAGAAAGCGGTGTAGATATTTCCACGTTTACAGAGATTTTATGAAAAGTTATTTTATGAAGACCAAACAAGTCATTGATGTACCTACCTTATGTAATTTTTTTACATTGAGAGTGTTAAAAATACCCCTACCCTAACCAAAACCCTGACATATAGAGCCAGGAAAGGCCATTCAATAACGGATTCTTGGGCTTGTATGCCTGATAACAAAAACTTATCACAGAAGACTGCAAAAAACACAATCTTGCACAGAGCCCATTGCAACTTTGCACACAACAATGCTTCTGAAGGATATTTGCCCAACAGCTGCCTGTCCAACCTGGGCCTGGCATCACCTTTGTTATTAATGTTTGTATCCAAGGATAGTCATTTCCAAATGATCATATAATCTTCCTCATTTTTTCTTTTGTCTTCCTTTACCTCCGTGAATATGCGTATAGTTTACTCTGGCTTGCCTGTTTCTATTGCAAGGCTCTGTTTCCAAACGAATATCTTTTTCTTGTGGAGAGACTCTCTCTGTTTGTTATTTAGTTTGATAAGAGAAATGGGAACATTTGAGAGCTCAGGTAAAAGGCCTTAGTCTACAGTGAAACTTTTTTGCACCCTTAGATGTTTACTTCCACTACAACTTGCAGGTGGGCCTTGAAAAGTTCTTGGAATAAGTTTGAGCTTTGGTCTTCTCTGATTTATTTAGCATAGATTCTCAAAATGTGGTCCCTGGACCCACAGCATCAGCATCACCTGGAGATTGTTAGAAATGCAAATCATCGGGCCTCATTCCAGACCCTCAGCTGGAAACTCTAGGGGCATGGCCAGACCCTCTGTAGCTGAACAAGCCATCCAGGTGGTTTTGATGCAGCTAAAGTTTTGGAACAACTAATGTAGCCCCATTTGGAAAACTTGGTTGTACAGGCCTCCCTAGCTGGTAAGCTGCTAGCATTTTTTGTTTGTTTGTTTCTTTGTTTGATACAGGGTCTTGCTCTGTTGACCAGACCGTGACCTCCTGGGTTCAAGTGAGGACTCAGCCTCCTGAGTAGCCAGGACTACAGGTATGTGCCACCACCATGCCCAACTACTTTTTGTATTTTTTTTTTGTAGGGATGGGGTTTTAGCCCAGGCTAGTCTCAAACTCCTGGACTCAAGCAATCTGCCCACTTTGGCCTCATGAAGTGCTGGGATTATAGGCATGGGCCACCACTCCTGGCCCAAAGTTCATATTTTAACTACTAACCTAAATTATTTTAAAAACAAAATTCTCCTTGGACTCAAACCAGGTCAGAGTGACATGATCATGTGCCTGTTTTGTGCTGGGTGAAGTGAGATTATTATCTAGGAAATAGCTGAAATGTCCTGAGGGTGACAAAGAGGAGCTGTGTTTTCAGCCAAATATCAGAACCAGGGCCACTGCCTGCCGCCGAACCCCAGCGGGCACCCCTACTTTGTGTTTATCTGTGGTGGCTACGCTTGCCCACCTGGGTGGGAACCCCGAGAATGACTCCAGACTTTTCCAGGGACTGCATGCCAGGGTATTTTTACAATTTATGTGTAGATTTTCTTCGGGTGGAAACGTTATTTTATGAAGACGAAACAAGCAATTGGGTTACCTACCTTATGGCATTTTTTACATTGAGAGTGTTAAAAATACCCCTACCCTAACCAAAACCCTGACAAATAGAGCCAGGGAAGGCCATGCAATAAAGGATTCTTGGGCTTGTATGCCTGATAACAAAAACTTATCACAGAAGACTGCAAAAAACACAATCTTGCACAAAGCCCATTGCAACTTTGCACACAACAATGCTTCTGAAGGATATTTGCCCAACAACTGCCTGTCCAACCTGGGCCTGGCATCACCTTTGTTATTGATCTTTGTAGCCAAGGATAATCATTTCCAAATGATCATATAATCTTCCTCATTTTTTCTTTTGTCTTCCTTTACCTCCGTGAATATGCGTATAGTTTACTTTGGCTTGCCTATTTCTATTACAAGGCTCTGTTTCCAAACGAACATCTTTTTCTTGTGGAGAGCCTCTCTCTGTTTGTTATTTAGGTTGATAAGAGAAATGGGAACATTTGAGAGCTCAAGTAAAAGGCCTTAGTCTACAGTGAAATTTTTTGCACCCTTAGATGCTTACTTCCACTACAACTTGCAGGTGGGCCTTGAAAAGTTCTTGGAATAAGTTTGAGCTTTGGTCTTCTCTGATTCATTTAGCATAGATTCTCAAAATGTGGTCCCTGGACCCACAGCATCAGCATCACCTGGAGATTGTTAGAAATGCAAATCATCGGGCCTCATTCCAGACCCTCAGCTGGAAACTCTAGGGGCATGGCCAGACCCTCTGTAGCTGAACAAGCCATCCAGGTGGTTTTGATGCAGCTAAAGGTCTGGAAGAACTAATGTAGCCCCATTTGGAAAACTTGGCTCTACAGGCCTCCCTAGCTGGTAAGCTGCTAGCATTTTTTGTTTGCTTGTTTGTTTGTTTTGATACAGGGTCTTGCTCTGTTGACCAGACCGTGACCTCCTGGGTTCAAGCGAGGACTCAGCCTCCTGAGTAGCCGGGACTACAGGTATGTGCCACCACCATGCCCAACTACTTTTTGTATTTTTTTTTGTAGGGATGGGGTTTTAGCCCAGGCTAGTCTCAAACTCCTGGACTCAAGCAATCTGCCCACTTTGGCCTCACAAAGTGCTGGGATTATAGGCATGAGCCACTGTGCCCAGCCCTGCCAGCTTTGTATAAGCTGAGGAGTTTTTAAAAATACCTAGACTCAGGGCAAACCCCAGACACTTAAGTCAGATTCTCTGGGAGGTGAAGCCCAGGCACTGGTATTTTTAAAGTCTCTACAGATGGTTCTAATGTGCTGCTAAGTTAGAGAACCGCTGATCTAGACCAGGCCTTTTCAAACTTAATGTGCACGTGAATTACCTGGACCTTGTTAAAATGCAGATTCAGTCTGCATAGGCCTGGGGTGGAGCTTGAGCTTCTGCATTTTTAACAAGTCTCTAGAGGATGCTGCTGCATCTGGGCTGCTAACTACACTTGGAGATAGGAGGTTCTGGAGAGCAGAGGAAAGAGCATGAACCATAACCTAGGGGCTGGTAGTCCTGACTTCCGAGCCAAGGTTTGCCTTTATGTGGCTGGCAACTTGCTTGGACTCCTACCTCAATTCTTTGGGCCCAAGGTTTGTCCTGCCTCAGAAGGATGTCAAGAAAATTGAGTGAGTAATGCAGAATTGTTTCTTAAAGTCTGTGCAGATGCTCCATGAATTTAGAGAGTATGTGGATGCACATTAGTAAATTTTAATAGTTGTGACCATGTTGTTATGAGTACTTAGAACAAATAATAATGGCTTTTGATGTATAGTAGTAAGAAAGCTTCCTTTAAAAGGCATGTATTTAAGTTTCAAAGTGGGGCTATTTAAAAATATATGAAATAAATAATAGTAGAGGTAATTGACAGAGCAAAATTAGGAAGGCAGGATGAGAATGACTCAAGTTTGGGAAATGCTGAGAAAGCAGACGCCCAAGGGCTATGAAAACTTAAAAAAATAGGTAGCACTTGATTTTGATTGGCTGAATGAGATGATGTGTTTGATCATTTATGGGGTTGGCATTTGGCAACATGCACTGGGTGGCTGGGATCACTGTTTATTAAAAAAATATTTGAGTCTCTACTTTGCACTAGATACTCTTTTAGTCTCTTGGAAAAGGGATTGGGGGGCAGGCAGGATAAAAACAAATCATTTATGCCCACAAGAAAATTGCAGGAAGATAAAAGTCATGAAATAAACTCTATGCTTCTAATTTAATATTTTTTTATAGATTATGAGAAAAAAGTTTTGCTCACTATCAGCTAGGAAAGCTGTCTTAGCACAACCATTCATTCTTGCACAAATCAAAATCAAGACGAGCCAGATTTAATTTAATATTTTTTCACAGATTATGAGAAAAAAGTTCTAATTTAATTTTTTTATAGATTATGAGAAAAAAGTTTCGCTCTCTATCAGCTAGGAAAGCTGTCTTAGCACAACCATTCATTCTTGCACAAATCAAAATCAAGATGAGCCAGAAGGCTCCATTCTGACAGCTTCTAATGGAGAAGCTACATTTACTGGACATGGGGAAAGTTGCTGGGCTCTAAGGACTGTGCTCATTTCTTGAACTAGATAAATGGTCTTGGTGTAGCATAATACCAAAACTTCTTGTCGCAGCCCGTAAGGACAGAACTCAATCAGCCTGAAAAGGAAGTCAGTGACTCCGACTCAACACAGGAATGTTTTGTGATTCCTAAAGAAGGATGTAGGAGTGTGGCACAATTCAACCACAGTCTGTGGCCCTGTGCCTCTGCCTTGACATGAGTGGGATTTCCCAGCTGGTCATTTTCTTCTTATCTAAGACAATGGGAACAAATTACTTGACCTCCTCTGGGCTTCAGTACTCCCACTCATCAAATTAGAGGACTGGGCAGTCTCTAGTCTCTCTTTAGGCATCATATTTTAGTTTCTGTGATTTTAAATTTGAGAAGGGGTGTCTAAGGGAGAATACATAGGGGAGGGGGAAAGGCTTATTAAAAGTGTAGTTAGACACTGAATTTTTAAGAATTGCATTTTGTAATAATACCTTTACCTAATCAGGACTGACAATCTTACCTGATGACAGCACATGGAGGAATGGCTGCATTCAAAAATAAAAATGAAATAAAACAAGACCTTATTTGAACTTAGCAATAATGCTGATTCCTCTTTTTGATTTGAGGAGGTTATAGCTGTTGTAAATGCTTGAATTGGGTCTGCCCAGGCAAAACGGAGTCAAGAGTCCATGTCGGATGAATTTTAACAATGTAGACAATAGAAAGGGTTGCTTAAACTGCCCCTCTTTTACCAAAACACATTTACAAATGAAAGAACAACACTTCCATTTTTTAAAAACATTTTTTGAGATGAAGTCTTCCTTTGTCACCCAGAGTGGAGTGCAGTGGTGCGATCTTGTCTCACTGCAAACTTTGCCTCCCGGGTTCAAGTGATTCTCCTGCCTCATCCTCCCGAGTAGCTGGGACTACAGGCGCCCACCACCATTCCTAGCTAATTTTTGTATTTTTAGTAGAGACAGGGTTTCACCATGTTGGCCAGGCTGGTCTCGAACTCCTGACCCCAGGTGATCCGCCGACCTCGGCCTCTGAAAGTGCTGGGATTACAGGCGTGAGCCAACACACGTGTGGCCAAAAAATTTCCATTTTTAATTGCAGGGTCTGGGGAATTAAAATGCATCCGTAATTTCTTGCATCTCTCCGCTCGGGCTTGCATGAATGCAGAGGGATGGGGAGGACTTCTTGAGGCAAGCATCCCCCTCTTGTCGCCTGCCATCTGGAGAGAGAGGTCTGTGATTTATCTCACTTTAATCAGGAAGGACCCGATGGGTGGATGGAGAGGTCTGACGGCTTTGTTGCTCCATGTGGGAAAGAAACGGACAGAGTGAATTTGTGTATGATCCCTAAGGAGAAAGCGTCTTTGTGCTCTATTTCTTTTTGACCTGGAGCCCCTGAAAGCAAGCTAGTTACAAGTTGAAATAGGCCGTTTCTAAAGTGTGATTTTGTTTGTGTATGAGCCTTGATTACAAAGGGGAAAAAAACCCGCTTAATTTACATACACCACATGTAGTGCAGGATCCCCTGGGCTGTCTTTTCAGGTATCAGGAAACTTTGATGAAAGTCGCTTGTCTCATCTAGGAGTCATTTCATATTGTTTAGCAGAGCCTGGTATTAACATTTCCTTCCAACTGTTTACTGGAATCTGTGTGTTCCCTTCAAGTGATGCATACTAGGTGCACAGGCTTCCTGCCACTGTCATCCTAATCTTTCCGTGCAGACAGGAGCAGATGGGAGAGCGCTGAGCCAGGCCCCAGCTTGCTTTTCTTTCCTGAAACAGCCCGGCTCCACTGCACTTCTCAGCTCTTGCTCTAGGTGGTGCTGCTTGACCATTTTCTTCATGTGACCCTCCACTCGGTAATATAAATTCATTCGGAGGATGACCTGATATCAAAAAAAAATTCCTTTTGATTAGTAGAATCAACTTGTTTCTTCACACGATACTCTTCCCACTGAGACACATGGAGACAATTCTGACTCCAGGTTTGCAACCTTGAGATTTCTCTCAGATGCAATAAAAAAAACAAAAAAGCATTTTGAGTGGCACAGTGATGCATAGTGCATGATCATGTTTGTCTGCTCAAACATTAAAGGGAAACTTGTGGGTTTGAGGATGCCCAGCAGCACGACAGCTGCCAATGTAAATGAGCCATATAGAGAGAGAGGGGGCGGGAGGGGACTACAAACTTCATAATATGAGCTGATCGTTTGTAAGTTAAAAAAAAAAAAAAAGTCAAAAGGGAGCCCAGGATGGTGCAAGAAAGAGGAGAAACGAAGATTATCCTTGCAGCTAATCAGGAGAGTTCATAAGGGCTGATTACATGAGTGGAAGCCTTAAGTTCTGTTTTTAAAAAAATTTGAAAATTTGCATGTATGTATGTATGTATGTATAGCTTCGTGTATTACCATTATTATTGCAATCAGCAAATGGATTTACTTCCTTTATCTCATGGGCTCCTTCCCACTCACTTCTGGCAGCACATTTTCCTTTCTCCTTCATCCCAGAACACCAAAGAACAGATGCGCTTCCTAACCCTGGCTCCAGGGGACTTTATACAATGTAAACAGTGCACCTCTAACATGGTTCACTGCTTAGAGAACGTGTGCCCCATTTTAAAACTGTGACTCCTTTATATTTTGCAGTGCTTATTTTAATAAGAGACATTGGACTTGTGACTTATTTTTCATGGAGGAGTGAGCTTAATGGTTGAAAGTAATCGATAAACTTGTTTTTCCTCTGATGCCATCAGCCAAGATCCTATGGCAATAGTAAGAGGATGACACTGGGCTGGCACCCCCTCCATAACATATTTGGACCATGTTTTCCCCCCAGAATGCACATGCAATAGCTTTGGTTTGGTAAGAGAGAGATGGTGTACTTGGTTTCCTTCTGTCACACTTTTGGTGAAATGAATTAGACCTTTAAATCAGGAAATTCAGCAAGATGAGTTAGATTTTTACACAAGAGCAGTGGAGGACTTCCAGCTGGTTGGGGGAATGATACGGAAATATCTTGCTAAATCAGGGTCTGGTGGAATGCTGCTCCCCTGGCAGGCTCCTCTTCACAGGGAGCAATCTGTGGGTTGCTTATAGAACAGAGCGAGCAGGAGGCATAGCATGGTCTTGCTCAGGGGAAGACCCGGTGTTCAGATGTTTGTCATTAGGAACTGGGTGTGGGCTTTTTCAAGTTAAACTGAAGCAGCAGTTCTATTAGGAAGAGCCTCCCAGATCAGCATCTTCTGTTTCTGGATACTCTCCCTTTGAAAAGCCAGATTTCAGCAAAAAGCTTTGCTAATGGTGAAATTGCACAACTGAAACCCTATGGGAGCAATGGGAAAGATGGAGAAAGAGGTGGTTATATCATGTACTTCAACAGTTTATTTAGAGGCTGTTGACGTTAGAATAACAAGCCAAGACAAACAAAAATACTCATTTTGGATGAAAATATTGTCTTTTCATGTTATTATAGATAGCTGAGTCCTAAGACTTATACAGAAACACATTTTCCTAATGAGTGGCTGATTTTTCTGGTTGTGCAAGTAATATCCAAATTATTGTACAAATTTTTGGGTCAGGAGCAAACATTGTATTGTATATTGAGCTAATCACTTGCCCTTTCTAAGGTAAGCCCTTACCTCTGCTTTCCCTTCATCTTGTCATTTCTGTTTGTTGGGTACAGGTTTCCTGTTGGTTCTTTCTGTTGGCTCTGATGTAACATGAATGAAGTTCTTAACATCCTTTCAGACATAAACACAACTTAGCTCATTGTTTCTGAGTTCATATAGAGGTTTTCTTGCCCCTGAGACTTTCGTGTCAGACAGCTGGATGTTGCTGTGTTCAAGGCTCTATATGTTGATTTTGTATCCTACAACTTTACTGATTTCACCTATCAGTTCAGTTATAACAGTTTTCAAAATGTATTTATTTGTTTTTGTTTTTTAAATATTGCATGTTTCATTTTAGAGTCAGGAGGGTAGATGTACAGGTTTCTTAAACAGGTATATTGCATGGTGCTGAGGTTTGGGCTTCTAATGATCCCACCAGCCAAGCAGTGAGCATAGTAATCGATAGGTAGTTTTTCAACCCTTGCTCCCACCATCCTTCCCTCCCACCTTTGGAGTCCCCCAGTGTCTATTGTTCCCTTCTTTGTGTGGAGTTCTAACCTTTTTTTAGTGAAGTTGGTAGGGTTTTCTATATATAACAAGATCATGCCGTCAGTAGAGACAGTTTCACTTCTTCCTTTCCTATTAGGATGCCTTTTATTTCTTTCTTTTGCCTAATTACCCTGAGAAGTGTTGTCTGTGGGCATCCTTGTCTTGTTCCTGATGGTAGAGGAAAAGTTTCAACTTTTCACCATTGATTATGGTGTTAGCTATGGGTTTGTCATATATGGCCTTTATTTTCTTGGGATACAGTCCCTCAATACGTGATCTGTTGGGTGTTTTTTTTTTTCAGCATGAAAGGGTTTCGAATTTTGTCAAAAGCTTTTTCTATATCTATTGTGATGGCCATATAGTTTCTATCCTTTATTTTTCTAATATGGTATATTATATGTATTGATTTGCTTATGTTGAACCATGACATGATCACGGTGAATGATTCTTTCAATGTGCTATTGAATTTGGTTTGCTAGGATTTTGTTGAGGATTTTTGCATCTATGTAGATCAAGGATATTGGCCTGTCATTTTCCTTTCTTGTAGTGTTCTTGTCTGGCTTTGGAATCAGGGTAATGCTGGCCCTGTAAGATGAGTTTGGAAGTATTCCCTCCACTTCAGCTTTTTGGAAGAGTTTGAGAAGGACTGGTATTCGTTCTTCTTAAAATATTTGGTAGAATTAATCTGGGAAGCCATCTGGTTTTGGGTTTTTCATTGATAGGAGACATTTTCTTACGGATTCAACCTCCTTGCTTGCTATTAGTCTGTTCAGATTTTTAAATTTCTTCATGAGTCAATCTTGGTAGGTTTTATGTGTCTGGGAATTTATCCATTTCTTCTAGATGATCCAATTAGTTAGTGTGTAATTATACCTAGCAGTTTCTTAGGATCCTTTGTATTTCTGTGATATTGGCTATGATGTTTCATCTTTCATTTCTGATTTTATGCTCTATTGAAAACATGAGGCATAGCAGGTAGGGGGCAGTGGTCAGGACTTGGGGTATAAACTGGCAGATGTTAAGGTGGGTGATTCTGGTTAACTCAGAAACTCCGAAGTCCCGTGTGGAAGAATTAACTGCCTGTACTCACCTAGTAATGTATATCCTTGGTCAAAAAAGATCCAGCTGAGAATGTTGGATGAAGGGACCAAATCAATATTCATCATTATATTGAAAACAAGTCAGATTGGCTGTGGTCTTTTGACAGCAGGTCAGTGGCTAAGTCTATTTGAACAAAGTTAGGGCAGGTTCAAGGGAGAATCCTGAGATCGGTATTCTTTGTTCCATACAAACTTGCCTTTCAGTTTCTTCTCCCCATGCCTCCAGGATGTCCCTGCACAGCCCGTAGGGCCCCCTCCTTCAGTACCTTGCCTTACGAAGGGGAGAAAATGAGTTTTCCAATGTTAGCATATATTTAGCCTTCCAAAATTTTCTATTTCTATTTTAGGGGAGCTCTAGGAAAACAGCAGATTACTCTAAATCCCCAGGTAAAAATCTGAAATGGTGGAATTTCATATGACCAGGAGACATATTTTGGGGCAAGTGGGCTTTTCACAATCACTTGGACATGAAGGCATCTGCTTCTTCTATGCCTAAAATAGTCCTTCAATTTAGTAGTTTAATTCCTCTTCCTCTTTTTCAAATTTCAAGACAATACATGTAGTGACTGAACAATTTGGATCCAAGTTTCACTATTTAACTGCCAGTGTGACCTTGGGCGAGTCACTTAATCTTTTCAAGGCTCAATTTCATCATGTAAAGTAGAAGTACAAACAATCCCTGACTTAGAATATTTTAACTTACGATTTTTCAACTTTAAGATAGTTTGAAAGCAATACACATTCAGCAGAAGCTGTACTTTGAGTACTCATACAACCATTCTGTTTTCCACTTTCAGTACAGTATTCATTATATTACATGAGATATTCAAAGCCCACTTTATTATAAAATGGGCTTTCTGTTATATGATTTTCCTAACTGTAGGTTAATGTGAGTGTTTAAGGTAGGCCGAGCTAAGCTATGATGTTTAGTAAGTTAAGTGTATTAAATGAATTTTCAGCTTACAATATTTTCATAAGTTTATTGGAATATAACCCTATTGTAAATTGAGGGGTATTTGTAATAATGATATCTCTTCAAGGAGACTTTGTGAGCCTCTCATAGGAAAATGCATACACAGATGCATATAAATATATAATCTTTCTTTTCCATACATATGATATTCTTTAAGGATATTCAAAAATCTGGAAACAGTTGCCTCCAGGGAGATAAATGGTAGTGGGTTGGGAAACTTTTAACTGTATACACTTTTGTACCTTTTGCATTTTGAATCAGATGAATGTATAATCTACAGAAAATATTAAGATTAAAACATCACCGAATAACTTATCAGGAGTTTGGTGAACATAAGGGAAGGCCACCTATGGTGGCTGTATTTTATTCAGTGTTGGTCTCTGTTGGGAACTTCATAGAGCTTATTTCATTTCATCCTCACAAGCGCCGTAGGAGGAAGGGGCCCCAGAGGGATTCATGGTTAGAATAGCAGAGTAGGAGCATTTGGCAGCTATATTCTGTGTAGGTGATAACTTTAAAGATATTTTTGTTAAAAAATGTTTCAAACATACAAAAAATATAGAGAAGCAGTTTTCTATAGTTATTAAATATTCTTAATGGGTAGTCACAGAAATTATCATCCAAAGTGGGATATTCTTGAGAGAAAAAGGAGGTTCTATTTATAATTATGGTGGGATAACAAACTTAAGATGAACAGCTCTGGACAAACTGGGTTGTAGGGTCCCTGGAAAACAAGGATTACTGTAAATGTGAGTCCCGCCTTGTGCTCCTCTCTGTCCCACCAAGAAAATATGATCTTGATACAGATGTTCATTGTGTCAAGGCAACCATGGCAACCATGATCTAGATACACTGTTCAAGTTTTATGCTGATCCTACCTAGGTATGTCTCAGGAACTTTCCAGAGTTTCCTTTGAGTGCTTCTAAATTTTGCATAAATGACATGTTGTCCCTTGTCTCTTTTTAAAACCAATAAGCCATTTTCCCTTCTTTTCCTGGAAAATTAAAGGAACAAAGACCAGGAAATAACAACGTATTAGCTAAGGTTCTGTTGATTGAAAGCAACAGAACCTAATTCTGGCTAGCTTAAACCATGCTAGGATTTAATGAAGAATACTGCAGAATCTTAGATATCTTATGACTGGGAAAGAGGAGGTTCAGGCAGTTCCTGGGATGTCAGCAACAGGTAACTGTCAATTAACTGCTCCCACACCACCCACTGCAGCCGTCATCAATATAGCACACCACGATGGCTCCCAGCCTCTGTACGTCTGGGTTCCGGTGTTCAAATTCGAGAGACAGCAAGAGAAATCCCATTGAGTCAGGGATCCTTCCCTGGGTCACACTCCCTGCATATGGTCAGAAATGCAGGATTATGTACTAAAGACACAGCTAAAGAGGACCCACTTCACTGTTTTGGGACCATTTGCAGGGGAGGCAAAATTATGAGCTACTCACTTAAAGAGGTGATAACCATAAGTTTGCAGGAAAAAAAAAATTGGAGAAGAGAAGGTTAACACTATCCTACGGTTTCTTCTGAAAATGGACGAAGGGAACAGCATTTCCATTTGGAAATTCTCTCCTGGCATTTCAATATTTATGGATTCTGAATTCTGAGAAAAATCAGTTGAGAAATTAGGAAAATGGGAAGGAACATTCTAATTTTCCTGTGAAAATTACAGCTTAATAGTCAGTATAGAGAACTTACTGGCTTGAAGAAATGCACTGACTTCAAGTCAAGCAAGATGAGGAAGCACTGACATGTGGAGATGAAAGTTAAGGTGAACAGGACAGGAGCAGTAAAGGAGCCTCAGTCAGACTTTCTTGTATCTGTTGCTGTGTTACAAGTGTGTGTTCATGGCCTTGTCCACTGCTAACAGTGAACCATTTCTGCAAATAAATATTAATGTGTTCATAGGCATAGTATATGTTTTACAAATCCTATGAGAGGTTTTCTAAGAAATGCCAAGTTTTAGAAAAAAAATATGCCCTTAAATCGGCCATTTTGACAGTTGCTTCTTTCTAGTGCTATTCATCTTGCCAGGAGATCAGAATGTTATGTTATTTAAATGGTATTGGAGGGGATGATTGATGCCTTGTTTAACAATGTCATGTAAACAACGATTAAAGCATTAAGTATTTGTGGTGTTACCTTTCAATCTTTAAAGGACTTTTCTTTAGCATTTATTTGGTGATAATATTCATTTCTTTTTAATGTTTTCTCTATTAATGCTATTGGATTTTATAATCTTGTTACAATATGTTGGCTCATAATAATAATAAATCATCATTTGTTATCATATCTCTTTAAAACAGAAGACTACTAAAACTTTTCATATAATCCTGTTACAGAAAAAAACGACTATTTGCTTGTTATTATAGTCACTTATTATTTTTTCAAAAACTTGTAAGTGAAGTGTTATGAAAATCATATGAATTTGGGAATTCCCAAGCATTCTCAGAAATTCTATTTCCTTGTTCCCAAATCCCAATGATTAATATCTGCCAGGAGTCGGAAAACAGTGAAAGGAAGTAACATCCTATGTTGGATACCTGGTAGGGTTAGTGAAGAAACGTTATTGCTGAGCTCTGCGTTACGCTCACGAATGATGCCATTGAGGAAGTCACGCTTGTTGAAAGGAACGCAGATACACAAAGAGTTTTGCTGCTGTCTGTTGGATAAGAACCCCCTGGTCGATTTCAGCTCCTACTGCAAGTTACAAAAATCAATCCAATGATAAATGAAAAGTGCCCAGCGTGCTGGGAAATAACTTATTTTTTGGCTTCAGAGGAAATTTTAGAAACAGTGCCAAGTGAAACGTAAAAACAAACTACGAAGACGTTCATGAATTTCCCTCTGAAGCTGACAGCCGTATTTTAGCAGATGGAACTCCTACTATTAGCCCAACTCTTGGGTTGAAACAGTGTGTCCAGGAAACCCTATGTTAAAATGCAATGTGTTGGGGATATTGTTCCACTATTTGCTTGAGTTAATTTTCAAATTAGTGTACTCTTGCTTAGCTGTGCTCTGAGGGAATGAACAAAAGATTGGTAAACTCTGATGGAGAACACTGGTCAGGCAGGGCACATAGAATCCCTGGGAATGGTGGTTCCTGACAAATGGGGGAGGAGGCCCTGAGCCAGGCTTGGGCTGGGCTGGAGGAACATGAAGATGGGATCTACTCACAACCCCCAAAACTGACGGGTCCTGGTAACACATTATTTCACCCTCAGCCATGCAAATTTATTATTTTTATGGATAAAATAGCTTTAAAAAACTAATTTACATTGAAATGTTAAAATATTTATATAGAGATTAGAAATATTTATATAGAGATTATTGGGAATCCCCTCCTAAAGCCAAACATAAAAACTACCAAAAAAAGAAATTCCGTGTAGGCTAAGATTGCAAATGACTGATGGAATGTCATTTAAATTAAACATGGAAAATATATTTCCACTTTAATAAAGATCTAAATTCTATTCTTTTTAGGAGCCTTCAGAAATGAAATTCAACTATTAAAAAAAGTATAGAGAAGCCTTTAGAAAAGAAACTTTTCTTTTGCTGTATTATATATTAAAGAACTTTGATGAGAATAGTTCTAAAGTGTTTAATAATCGATTCCACTGATGTTTCTAGGTATTGTGGGGAACACCTAGAAATTAAATCTTCATCTTTGGCAGATCAGAGGCCTATTATTTTTAGGTAAAACAATTAAAATCTGCTTTTAATAAATCACAAATTTTGCAAGTTAGCCATTAATAGTAAGTGCTTTTCAAAGTTTGGCCCAATACATGAAAAAGCCAGAAAAACATACCTGCATTAGTTTTCCCATCACCTTCTTATGCTTGCCTCAGGAGATTTATTAACAGCATTCAATATTTTAGGCAGGCTGGATGTGGTGGCTCATGCATGTAATCCCAGCACTTTGGGAGGCTGAGGTGGGAGGATGGCTTGAGACCAGGAGTTCAAGACCAGCCTGGTCAACCTAGTGAGCCCCTCGGTCTCTCTGAAAAGAAAAAAAAATGTAGGTATCCTGTGGCTACCTCCAAAAACAAGCTCCAGAAGAACTGAATTTTTTTTTTTTATTTCATGTGTTGGGATAATGGCTTCTTTTGCAGTTACGAAGAATTTAAGGGTCAGTAAAAATATTTTTTCATCCTTAATAACATGAATTCTCTAATTTGTGTGTGATATAATGCTAGATATTGTGCCAAAAGTGTTACATAGACATAATCCATGCCCATTTTCAAAGATAATACTAATATAGAGAATAAGAATCATTATTATTGTAGTAATTATTATTTTAGTAATAGTAGTAATAATCAAAACAATTACATCAAACACTTATTAAACCCTTATTATGTGATAGGTACTGTGTAAGCAATTTCCACATATTAGCTCCTTAAATGTGATCACTAACCCCATGAGGTAGGTAGCATTATGTCCATTTAATAGATGCAGAAACTGAGCTTTGAAGAGGGAAAGCAACTTGCCCAAGGCCATGCAGGCAGTCATTGATAAGGGTGGGGAGCGAGAAGTTGAAGTCTGAGATGTAAGTTCACAGACACGAGTACACAAACACGTACAAGATACTCGTATGACATGTGGGCTTGCTTGAAATATGTAATTGACTTTCCCTAGCACAAGAAAGTGTTTGGACAGATTTCAAAGGGATCTAACACTTCCTCAGAGGACTGCCCTACGACATTTTTCCGTGTGCTTTTCTGCCTCTTGTCCTATACTTTTGGCATTTCTTCTGCTCTTAGAGGCAATGAGTCAACAGCATATTTTTAGCACCTCCTGTGTGCATAGAAGTGGCCCCTGACTCAATGGGAGTGTATAACTACCATGGGCCAAATCAGTCTGCTTTCCTGTTAGCCAGGGGATTATAGAAGAACACGCTCCCCTGATTCCAACAGAACTTGCTGCCACTCTGATGTCTTCATTGTAAGGCCTCTAAATGAATGTTCAAGAAATTCATGTTAAAGGCACGTGTCATATGTGTAACTTGTAAACATTTGTGTACTTGTCTCTGTGTCCTTACACCTCAGGCTTCAACTCTTGTTTTTACCTTTATCAATGACTACCTGTGTGCTGTGTGGCTTTGGACCAATTGCTCACCCCCTCTAAAGCTCAGTTTCTGCCTCTTTAAAATGGATATAATGCCATATATACATAGATATAGATATACATACACCTATATATACACACATATATATGTGTGTATATACATATATATATAATATACAAACTGAAATATATAGTTATATAAATATTTCAGTTTAAGTTTCAAAAATCACTGGAGGGTATTTTTATAATACCCTTCAGCAATTTTACCTGCTGCCTTTGCACATTCTGGTGAATTTCTAAATGGAAGTCTGATAGAGATTAATCTTTTAATGCATCATAAATAAAAAAGAAAATCACAGAATGATGTAGCTGGAGAGGACCCTGGGGATCTAGTGTTTCATGAAAGATTAATGTCCTTGATCTGTTTGTAAGTGTTTTGGAAAAATCTTCCATGGTCAAATAAAACTTGGCAATGTTGGATTAAAGTTAAATAGGTTTTTTGTTTCCTGCAGAACTTCATAGTCTTTAATATGCTAATATGTTTTGTGAATCTACAAGGAATGAAGTGTTTCAATGCTTATTTTACCCAGATTCTCATTTTGGGACAGGCTGGTCAAGCTGAGTCAGATAGTATATTCTCTAGATGGAGATGATGGCTGATTCCTTTTTGAGAGCAAGAGAGTCCCCAGGGGAAGCAAGGGTATATCAGTTGCTCCATTTCATGCCAAGGATCCTCAGTCTTTAGAGGCTCAGAGAAGGCTGAAAGGCTACTCTAGGCTATCAGGGCTACCATTCATTGTGACCCATGCTACAGAGAAGCTTTGAGCTCAGTGCAAAGGAGTGACCAGCCCTTGAGAATCAGGAAAATTTATTTATTCCTGACCTAGTCCACTGAGGACATACAAGGAATGGGGCAGGGGAGTGTCACCAGCTATGGTTACAAGCTATTCTGATTCTCTTTCATTAAGAAAACTGGTCCCTGTCAGTTTAGATTGGGAAGTACCAGGTTAAAAAAATTTTAGGCCAGGGTGGTGGCCACTGTACTCCAGCCTGGGTGACAGAGTGAGAATCTGTCTTAAAAAAAAAAAAAAAAAAGTTAAGTTATGTCTTCTGTTGAGGACCTCTCAGAACTTTTAATATGAAAGTGTGCATTGTGAAGAATGGGAGTAGAGTGTACAGGAGTTTTAAAAGCTACTTGGTCATGAAACTCTTGCTTTGTGCAGGATTCGAGGGGCACTAACATTCTGAGGAAAATATTTTGGGAAACATTGATCTAATCCAAACTTCTCATTTTACCAGCAAACAACTGTGGGGCCCTCTAAGTTTCCTTCCTCCATCATTGTGACAAATTCATTGGAATTAATTCAATTAAACCTGGGGTCAGCTTTGAAGAGATTTATTTAGCAGGTAAATCTGTTTTGTACATTTTGAGGGACTTCTGAGTTTCCAGAGTCAAAAACCACAGATCAATTTAACCAACCTTTATGGAATATCACCTATGGCCCAAAGACCCTTTAGCTACAGTGATGGTCTACAAAAATATAAACTGTAATTCTTGCAATACAGGAGATTAGTAATAATGGTAAATATAATGATGATGACACCATGAATAGCTAACATTTATTGAATGCCTTTCTATTAGTCAGGCACTTTACTAAGTATTTTAATCCTCCCAACAATTTATGAGGTAGGGATTATAATAATTCCCATCTTATAGTGAGGACACTGAGGTTAGGAAATTATCCTAGCCTAAATGTTATGTATAAGCATGAATAGAAAGGTTTTATCAGCCTATAAGACATTCCTTTATGAGTGATACAAAGTCCTCTGTAAATTCAGAGAAAAGAAAAGTGGTTTTAGAAATCCTTGATCAGTGAGTGTGAAGCATGTGGTGGCCCGGTTACTGTTTGGTTGCCCATCTGTCCTCCCTCTGGGATCAGCACCTCCTTACTTTGGAAGAATTGTTTTCCTTTTCACTGTAAGGTTCTTTCTGGCTATGCGATGGGGCACATTGCCTCAAACTAGCCCTGCTCCAGTCTTTGAGAACCTTGAAATTGGAACCAAGGGAAGAGGATTGCCTCTTGAATGGTAATTCTCTAAAATCTAGTCTGAGGTGCTGGTGCCTAATCCCTGGGTCTGTGGAAGGAGCTGGGCTGTGAGAGGGGAGAATGATGTTGATGTCAAGAGAGAGGCAGGTGCTAGGAGCAGAGAAATGGAGGCCTGGAGGGTTTCTGGGCTTCTCTGAGGCTTAGGGTTTGGATCATTGTCTTCGTTACTGGAACAAAGGATTTACCATACCTGCTCTTCTGGGAATGAAACTGTCCTACTTTGCAAAATAAAGTGTCATTAGAAAGAGATCTTAAAAACCCCACACCATAGACAGGTGCACAGATCCATAGAAGTGTTAAAGTTCTGTCTGTTGGATGCTAAGCCAAGACTCTTAAGTATGTTCTAAAGAGAAACTGGTGTGTGTAGGCTGTGCACTCCCAGGGAGATAAAAAGTTAGGAACTTTATGGGTTGGGCTTGGTGGCTCCCACCTGTAATCCCAACACTGTGGGAGGCTAAAGTGGGCAGATTGATTGAGCTGAGGAGTTCGAGACCAGCCTAGGCAACATGGTGAAACCCCATGTCTACAAAAACTACAAAAATTAGCTGGGCGTGGTGGCATGTACCTGTAGGCGGGAGGATCGCTTGAGCCCAAGAGGGAGAGGGTGCAGTGAGCCATGATTGTGCCACTGCACTCCACCTGGGTGACAGGAACTTTATGGGGAATGGGATCTTGGAGACTGAGTAGAGACTAGAGGAAAAAAAAAAAACTACCTCCCCAACTGGCCACACTATTCTTTTAAAAAAATGTTAATTGACAAATTAAAATTGTATGTATTTACGGAGGTATAATGTGATGTTATGATATATGTATACATTGTGGAATAATTAAATCCAGAGAATTAATAGATTCATCACCTCAAAACCTATCTTTTTTGTGGTGAGAACATTTGAAATTTATTGTCTTAGCAATTTTGAAATACACAATACTTCATTGTTAACTACAGTCACCATGCTGTGCTGTAGATCTCAACAAAATGTATTCTTCCTGTCTCAACTAAAACATTGTACTCTTTGACAACATTTCCCCATTCCTCTCACCCCCTCCAAAAACACCCATTCTTTATGTTGAAGAGAATGGCTAAAAAGTCCCAGCAGGTTTCAACTGACGGCTTCAGTGGTTGTCCCATCACACTTCAATGTTATTAATAGAAAGGGGAGGGGCAATATATAATTCAGACAGGCGGAAAGTACCATTGTAACCACTTCCCTGACTTCACAGAAAAAGTCCTCTTGTTTTCATCTGTAAAATGGGAACTGCGTGAATACCATTCTTCTTTTCTTCAGCCTCCAAAGAAAAAACAGATGCAAAGCCTTTTATCAATTGCAAAACAGTATACAATGTGTGTTATTACTCACAGTTGTCTTACTGTGACCAAACACTTTATAAGCCTGTGGCAAGTCAGCCTTACTCTCAGGAAGTGGACAATATTTGGGGAAGGAGAAGCAGCAGGATCTTTCAGGACAGTAGCCTTGGTGGGTCCAAAAATTCCTTGAGTGAAATGGGAGACAAAACTTTCTTCCTGCTTTGGGGTTTATCCTGTTAGTCTTTTCTCTCTTCACTCCTATTTTCTATGGAGAATTTCCTGGTTTTGGAGTTTGGGTGCGTTTTATGGAGAGGAGGCAGAACATCTTTAGCTCCAGCAGAATGAAAGGATACATGCAAAGGAACCTAGCACAGTATGTGGTACCCAGTTCCCCTTTAACTTGGTTTTATTCATTCACTCCTGGTAGGGCATTAATAAGGGATTTAGCCCCCTCCTATTGAAAACGATTAATTCAGGGAAGAGTTCAGGCAGTGTGGACAGATACAGTGTAGGCCAAGCCTGTTTCTAAGGCAGGAGCTGGGTAGGGAGGGTGAGAAGGGCGAGAAGAATAGGGAAATATGTGTCGTCTGTGCTGCTGCTGTTGCAACCACCACAACAAACAAACAAGTGAAAAAAAAAAAAAAAAAAGAATTGTCCATACTGGAAAGTGTGCTGTTTTGGAGGAGGCTGGGGAAAGTGTGGATGGCTCGAATGGGTCCTGTTGGATTGAAGTCTGACAGTGGTGATTCCCTTCAACAAATGGTCGGGGTGGGAGGGTACACACACACACACACACACACACACACACACCCCACACGCAGCGCCCAGCCTCCGATTTCAGTGCTGGCAGGAGATAACCATTCTTAGCTCGCCTTTCCAGGGTTATTTTTGGCTGAGGCTGTTCGCTGATGGCAAAAGGTTTCAGCCCCCTCCCAAATCCCTCCCCATGCTTGTTCTAAAGAGAAACTGGTGCGTGTAGGCTGCGCACTCCCAGGGAGACAGGGAGACGGGCCTGGCGCTGGAGAGGAACCCGGACTCTGCCCAAAGTCTCGCCGCCCGCCGGCTGTTTTCTGGCAGAGGGTGTGCCCCGGAGGGCGGCGATCGCGCGTGAAGGCTGGGGCCACGCGCGGGTGCAGGCGTCACCGGGGTCGAGCTAGCAGGCCCTGGAATCAGGCTTTTGGGACACCCCGAAAGTGAGTCCAACTTGGGGAGAAACTTAGGGCACCTCGGGCGGTCTGGCAGCAGAGAAGGTGGGCGGGAGAAAACTTTACAGGAAGGCAGAAGCAATCTCCGCCGAGGGAGTCAGTGAGCGGCCGCGTGGAGAGGAGGGGCGGGCGGTCCCCAGGGGGGCGGGCGCAGGGCGCAGGGTGCCGACCTGCCGGAGAGGGGGCCCGGGCGCGAGGCGGAGTCCCGGCACGCGGCCAGGCTGGTGGAGGCCCCCGGCAGGCTGCAGATTCCCTCCGGCCCCGGGAGCCGCAGCAGGACCGGCCAGGAGGCACCACGGAGGGGAGCCCCATCCCGGTGCTGACAGTGCCCACCGTGCCCTACGAGGACTCACGGCCGGCCGGCGGCGGGGGTCTGCGGCAACCTACCAGCCTCTTCGAGGGCCAGTGCAACTACCTGCCCAAATTCATCCAGAGCGTGCTGTCGTCCATCGACCTGCGCGACCGTCGGGGCTGCACAATGGTGGTGGGCAGCGATGGCAGGTACTTTAGCAGGACGGCCATCGAGATCGTGGGGCAGATGGCCGCGGCCAACGGAGTGAGTGTCCGGATGCCCATCGCTTCCCGCCACGCTGCTGCCATGCCCTCTCCTAGCCCTTGTCCCCCTGCTACCTCCGGGCCCAGCTGGGAGGCCCCTGCCCGGCCCCGGCTTTGCTTCCTCACTCCCGCGTCCTCACCCTCCAGCGCCCCACTCCCGCCGTGCTTGCAGCCTCCCCGGCGCACCCCGGACACTGGGTTCTATTAGTACCCACCGCCCCCAAAAGCCTTGAGGGGTGTCCGTCGTTCCTGGAGCCACTCCGGGCGCCCTGGACTCTTCTCCGACTCTGCACACATCCAGCACCTGCTAATTTTTCTTTCGGACATTCTCTTACCCGGCCCTGTAGATTCCAAGGCAGCTACCAGTTTTCCATTTTGTTCCCAACGCGTTCACTGCCCACAGTCCCCACACAAACTTCTTTCCCAGGCTCACAACATAGTCCCTCTGCCCTGTGCCCTTTTTGCAATAATCTGTCAGTCCCCTAAGTCTTAGCTCTGCCTATTTAACAGTAGTGGTGTCTCAGAACACACACACACACACACACACACACACACAAACACACACACACACACGATCCCTGACATATTTGGCAAGAGTAGGCCCTGAAGGTTTTTAATATTTTGGTTCTTTAACCCAGTGGAATTACTGAATGTTTTATTTAATTAGGGTAGGGATGGAGTGGATCCATTTGTTTGATGCTAAACAGCCTGAGCTCGCAGTTCCCAGGGGGCATATCTCTAAATGGTCTGAAATGAGATTTGCAGTGGTTTTCTTAATGCAATTCCCAACTTCTCTCCAAATGCCTTTTGACATTTGACAACATTTCATGCCTCTTCCCCCTTCGCTTTTCATCCTTGTTTTCTCTCCCTTCTCCCACGACCTCGGTAGTCTTCTGCAATCCAGATTCTCAGACTTCAGGTTTTTCTCCCTCTGCCCCTTTCCTCTCTGTCCTATAACTAGAAGCACCTTTTGGCATAGACCCGTATCCCAGTTTCCTCTTTCCCAGGTCCAGCAGCATCTCAAGGACATCTACAAGAGGGATACCTAACTTCAGGGGTCTCTGAATGATATGTGGGAAACATCGTCTAAAAAAGTAATTTTATCCTTATTCATGCAACCAGACCCACACTCATAGAACTTTTCTTTAAGGGGAGTGTCTTGCAGATGTATAAATGAGTGTTAACATCTTTAAAAGCGAAACTGAACAATTCCCTGGCATTTGAATTCCCTCCTTCCTTCCCAACCCTCTCCTTTTCATTTTCTCATTTATTATTAAAAACATTTTTAAAGGATCTCCATGCTTCATATTTATCTACTATAATTCCTCCTTCTCGGTGTTGCAGGGATGGGGAAAGAGGATTTTTAAAAAACACAATAAAAAGCAATTGGGAGAAACAGGGCCAATGGTGTTGGGGTGGGTAGTGGAATTGTGATTTTTGACTCCAGTAGACAATGATGCTGGATATATGGGGTTTGATTTCTCTCTGGCTCCTCACTTGAGATTGATGAAGTATGGCTAGAATCAGGGAGTTGAAGAGAGGTTGACAAATCGTCTTTCACTCTTCTCTGACAGGCTGTTCCTGTGGAGTGATGGAGAATAATGAGCCTTGGGAGAGCTATGGGAGCTCTCATACTCCTTCCTGAGCCAATTTTTTAGGGAGTGAGAGAAACATGGCCTGTCCAATACTTGTTGTGGGTCAAGATATTTTTGAAGCTACGGTTGTTGATTTGCATGGGAAAATTATTATGTCTTATTATTTCTTGTCCCACTTTACCATAAGGGCTCCTCAGCTTCTTACTTCAATGGGTCTTCCATGACAAACAGACTTTATTAACTCTAAGAGTGGAATTTATTTTAACAGATAATTAGCATAGGTCAATATATGCTTAAAATAGAGTCAAATTAAACCTACTAGCTGTTATAAAGGACAGATGACAAAATCCACATAGAAGCATCGACTCTTAAATAATCTGAAAGTACTACTTCTAAGAGGGGCGGGCATGGGTGAAGGGAATGGTGGACATGTTTCAGAATTCCAAATGCCAACTTTAACCAATCGTTTCCTCATTTTGTTCACCTTCTTGGGGACTTATGCTAAAGTGAAGTGAATAGCCATAAGGCTGGCTTCAGGAGAAAGGTGGTCTAAAAGAACTGGATAATTATAAGCAAAATTGGTCTCGAATGATTGAAAATTGATGAGAATGTGCTTGTCTCCTGATTTGGCATCCTGAGTTAGACTCAGGAATACTGAACATGGATCCCAAAGGCTTTGGTCTTTTTTGATATCCTATTGGATAATCATAAGCAGGCTAGAAAAATAGGAAACTAGAATTTATTCTCTTTGAACTGAGAAATCTGACCAGTGGGCTGCATTCTCTATGTCTGAAAAATCCTGGTTTTGATTGAAAAAGTTAATTTTACAAAGCAATTTTCTTTTTTTAAATTAAATTTCATTTTTTTTTTTTGAGACAGGGTCTCACTTTGTTGCCCAGGCTGGAGTGCAATGGTACAGTCTTGGCTCACTGTAGCCTTGACCTCCCCAGATTCAGGTGATCTTCCCACCTCAGCCTCCTGAGTAGCTGGGGCTATAGGTGCACGCCTCTACGCACAGCTGATTTTTGTGTTTTTACTACTCATAGGGTTTCTCTGTGTTGCCCAGTCTAGTCTCAAACTCCTGATCTCAAGAGATCTGCCTGCCTTGGCCTCCTAAAGTGTCATGAACCACCATGCCCAGCCTACAAAGCAATGTTCTAGGAAAAACTACAGTTACTCTTTGATTTTGTAATTGCTGGAGAAGAAAAGCATGGCATTTCTAAAATGATGAACTATATTACTTATATTTTAATATCTCATAAAGTTTGAAATAGACATTTCAAACATAAACATGTATAAAAATTTTTATAAATTATAAAATCAAAAACATTTTACAATTATTTTATTATAAAATTATTATAGAATCTAAAACATTATAAATATAACAACTTTTTAAAAAATTTATTTTGGGATTTCCCATGGAGTGATGGAGAATAATGAGCCTTGGGAGAGCTATGGCAGCTCTCATACTCCTTCCTGGGCCAAGTTTTTTAGGAAATGGGAGAAATATACCCTGTTCAATGTTTATTGTGGGTCAGGATATATTTGAAGCTATAGTTGTTGATTTGCTTCAAACTTTAAAAAAATTATTATAAAATTATGGGATATAAAAAAATTTATTATAAAACTTTGAAATTTTCAAACTTTCAGAAAAGCAGAGAGATGAGATTAATGGCACTCACAGGCAAGCATAGAACATAGATTGTAAACATTTTGCTATATTTGTGTCATGACTATTTTTTGCTTGTGTTTGAAAGTCTATTAAAGAAAATGATATTTTACCCCTAAATTCTTTAGTACAGATTTCTAAAAAAAAAGACCATTTTCCTGTATAGTTACAAAATCATCTTTTCAAACAAAATAAAAAATGGCTTTTTTATATCATTTATTACCCAGTCCACATTCAGATTTCCTCAATTATTATGAAATGTCCTTTTATTTTTTGAGACAAAGTCTTGCTCTTTCACACAGCCTGAAGTGCAGTGAAACAATCATAGCTCATTGCAGCCTCAAACTCCTGGGCTCAAGTGATCTTCCTGCCTCAGCTTCCTGAGTAGCTAGGACTATAGGTGCACACCACCATGCCCAGCTAATTTATTGTTTTTGTAGAGATGGAGGTCTTACTACGTTGCCCAGGCTGGTCCCAAACTCCTGGCCTCAAGTGATCCTTCCAGCTTGGTCTCCCTGAAATATCTTTTGTGGCTGGTTTGTTCAAATTAGTTTCTTCTAATGAAGGGACACACATTGCATTTGATTATTTAGCTCAAGACTTTTTTAACCTGGAAAATACCCATACTCTTTGTTTATGTATTTATTTAGTGAAATTGACTTGTTGAAAAACTAGTCAGTTGTCCTGTAGAATATTTCCCCTTCTGGAATTTTCTGGTTGCTTTTTATGGTGTCATTTAACTTTTCACTCTGTTTTTTCCTGGTTAACTGGAAGTTAGTTCTAAAGGCTTTTAGGCCTGCTATAACAAAATACCAAAAACTGGATGACTTATAAAGAACAGAAATTTATTTCTCACAGTCCTAGAGGCTAGCAAGTTTAAAATCAAGGAGCATGTGGTTTTGATATCTGGTTAGGACCAACTTTCTGGTTCATAGATTGGCCTTCTTGCTGGGCCCTCACATAGTGGGAGAGACTAGCTAGCTCTCTGGGGCCTCTATTATAAGGGCACTAATTCCAATCATGAAGCCTCTGTCCTTATGTTCTAATGACCCCCTAAAGGCCCCACCTTTTAATACCAGCACCTTTGGGGTTAGGATGTCAACATATTAATTTTGGGAAGACATACACGTTCAGCCCATTGCAAGGTTTAGTTAGATTCAGGTTCAACTTCTTTTTTTAAAGACTATTTCATAGGCAATAATGTGTATTCACATCCCATCATTAGTGATGGTGAGATGATCGCAAGGTTAGGGTGATCACTGCCTATCTCCTCTGCTATATTCCCCCTTGGGTCAAGCCAGTAGTCTGTGACGTGAAGTTTGTACCATGTGTATATTCAGTTATATTCTGTATCAATAGTTACTTGATTGTTTTAGCATTTATTAATGATCCTTGCTTGAGTTGATTATTTCATTAGGGGTTTCAAAATGGTGAATTTCTAATTCTCTAATTCTATCTACATGCTTTAGCTGGCATTTTTCTATAAGCAGACCATTTTCTTCACAACTGGGTTATTTGGCTACCCTGAAACATAGTTCCTTCCGGGAAGGCAGAACATATGTTTATTTCTGTCTTTTAAAAATTACTGGTGTTTGGAGTGAAGATTAGGTGAGCTAACTACCTCCACAGGTGACAAATGAATTTTGTTTTGTCTCACTTTGCTTTTTTGAATATCACTGTGGCTGCTTCGATTTTTATATTTAATTTGAATGGATTAGGGAATAAATGAGAAGATAGGTTTTATCTGTTTCTGTAGTTTCTATGTGGCTGTGTGAACTTACTTTTAAAAATTCCCAGAAATGTTTTAATTCCCCTTTAATGATATAAACTATGTCATACTATAAAGCAAAAGAAAAACCAATCATGTGAAGAGTAAATAGTATCGTTTAAATGAATTGTGGTTAAGCTTAGTTTGTACCTAATTAGTTTTTTATTTTCTTTCTACTTTTATCTGCTTCAGAGCCTCTTCAGTGGTTTAGATCTTCTATGTGTCAAATTATTCTAATCTCTTAAAAAGTTTAAGAGCTAAAATACAACACAATGACTACAAGAATGCCCTTGTCCTTTTCTGGGTAGGTACACTTAAGGCAACTTCTTTTTCTCTTCTTTGTTCTCTTCTTCTTTCTTATTCTTAAATCATCTTCAATATTGGACAGATGACAGCACTATGCCTGCCTCAAGATGTTTCTGACATTTTCTTTTTCTTTTTTTTTTTTGAGATGGAGTCTTGCTCTGTCACCCAGGCTAGAGTGCAGTGGCACAATCTTGGCTCACTACAACTTCTGTCTCCTGGGTTCCAGTGATTCTCCCAACTCAGCCTCCTGAGTAGCTGGGGTTACAGGCATGCACCACCACGCCTAGCTAATTTTTTGTATTTTTACTAGAGACGGGGTTTCACCATGTTGGCCAGGCTGGTCTTGAACTCCTGACCTCAAGGGATCTGCCTGCCTTGTCCTCCCAAAGGGCTGGGATTACACGTGTGAGCCACTGCGCCTGGCCGTTTCTGACTTTTTCTAAAGTCTTCTTTCTCTGGAGATGACATTATATAATAGCACTGTTCAATAGAAGTTTCTTTGATGATGGAACTGTTCTATAATCTGCATTGTCCCAGCCACTAGCCATATGTGACTACTGTAACACTTGAAATGTGGCTAGAGCAACTGAAGAACTGAATTTTGCATTTTACTTAATTTTAATTAATTAAAATAGAAATGCAAATAACCATAAGTGGTTAGTAGCTACCATACTGGACAGTAAAGATCTATAATTCAGCATTTAAAATCGATTTTGTTTTGTTTTCAAAAATGGAGTCAGACTGTTACAACCCAAAAGAACTGTAGGTTAAATTAAGGTAAATCACCAAATACTACATACACATTTGGGAAATCCAAACCAGATTTTTTCATGTGATAACCACACCCTCTTTTGACTTTAGCCTTGGAGGTAATGGAGTATGGCAGAAAAAACCCTGTATCAGCAGCTGGAAGACTAACTTTCTTTTCCTACCTCTGCCATATATTGACCAAAATAGTCAAAGTCCATTCAGATGGTTGAGGGGCCTTGGAATTTTGTTTTTGGTTTTCACATACAAGTTGGAGGGCAGATGCGTTAGCCTCTTGAAATACCCAGAAACCACTTGTTTCCTCATCTAAAAATCAGGTATGACAGGATCATTTAATTATCCTGGAAATCAGATGAAGCACTGCATATGAAAGCACTTTGTAACATCGATAGCACTGGGAAATGTAAAGACCTTGTTACTGAAATATAAAGGTGTATGGTCAACTGAATATATCTCAGATAGTTATGATTTGACTGTATATATTGAATATAACCTGTAGGGGGCCCCTTGTTAAACAGCTTACAGTTTTGTTGCAAGTTTTAGCCAAGAGAAAATTTATTTGTTGACTAGTCATGCCCTTTATTGGCCACATGATGAGCAGCAAAGATATTAACACACAGTGCACCTTGCAGAATTCAAGAATGTCTCAGTGTCTTGTGAACTAGGAAGGTGAAATGCAGTGGTATGCAGAAGGCTGGCACAGTAGGAACCTTGGGAGTGTCCTCCAGATAGATGTTTGTGCAGGTTGTATTTGATTCCAGTTGGCCATGCAAAGCTGGTTGCTCTAAAGAATGAGAATATACTTGGTTTTGCATTTACTAGAACTATCTGGGGAACAAATCTTGGGGTGGAAGAAAGAAGGGAGGGAGGGAAAGCTGTGCTTCAATACCTAGGGCTTCTTTCCTGGAATGGATCTGAGAATCTGGGATTGGGTGGCTAATATCTCATCTCTAGAAGGGAGAAAGAACTGGGTGGTGATGGCTTTGTATTTTCTATTGGAGTTCACTACGGAATAGGTGAATGGAATGGGCTGCTATGATCCAGACATTAGGGAGGACAGGTTTGTGATACATTAGAAAACTTGAATGAGCCCTTCTATGATTCTCTCTTCCCTCTTTCTGCTTCCCGTTCTTAATCACCATCCGCAGGTTGTGGAATTAGCAAATCTATTATGTGAGCAATAGCAAACTTACAGGAGCCCTTGGCTCCATCTATCTCCCTGTTTGTGTCAGTTCCTTCTGGATGCTTTTAGTCTGTGGTCTTCATTCACTCTTTTTATGGGGAAGTAAAAGGAGTGGGACAGATTATGAGAACAGCTGGGTCCTCCCAGTTGCTGGGGTGGTTATTTTAAGCTTTGTTTAATGTGTCCAGAGACCCAGATGGCATTTTTAACCTGCTTTATTAACTCTTGTGATAAAGCATAGTGATGTTTATTGAAAAGGCAGACACGCATCAGCAACATCATGCGTGAAACTTGCTCTAAGAATTTTCTATAAAACATCTGTTCTCTTTGAGCCTTTTGTGAACTCTGGAAGTTTGCTAGTTTCTATACAGACTTGAGGACAAGAAGTTGGAACCCACTTTTGGAGATGTCCAAGCATAGGTATTGGAATCATTAATCCTAACCCTCTCAGTTTTAAGGCCCCGGATACCCTTCTGTTAGACAACAGTAACATGAGCAAGCACTGTAATAACATTTAAACAAGATTATTTGGAAATAATGGACAAGAAAAATTAGTATACATTGTTTGGGGATTTTAAAATTAAAGATAAAAAGCTAGGGCTTCAATGACCTGTGCCAGCCTATAGCCTTAAGAGTCAATTTGCAAACACTCAAGATTTGGCCAATATGCCTCTACTACTTCTACTTAACACAGTCAAAGGGAAATTTTTAGATTCTTTCATCTGATTTGACTCTCTTAGTTACGAATAAGAGGATATCTAGAATATATATGTGACTTGTTAAAATGAAAATCCACCTTCTCTGAGTCTTCAAATATCTTTCATATCTTCCAATTTTAGTCACATCAACTTTTGAAGTCATGTCCGTAGTTGTATGAAAAGAAAAATTTCAGGAACATTCAACCTCAAAAGTTCTTTTTCTTAGTCTGAAGTCGTAGAAGCATTTGACTTTTACTTTCTCTTTTTAAATTTGTACTAGTAGGTATTTTGTATAAATATAATATTTAATTATTGCCTTTGTATTCTTTTTCTCTAGTAAACATCCTGGTTTTTAGCTATCAATATGTAGTTTTACATTTAGGGATTTCTAATGGAAAGAGAAAGGAATCTGAAATCAGAGGACGAGAGTTTATTCTACTTGACCAAACACATACAAAATACTGGAAGGAGAGTTTTACAACAAATATTTAATATCTATGACATGTAAAACATTTTTTGAAATCAAGAAAATTCAAACAATTCAATACAAATATCATCAATAATAACACATGAAAAGGTGGCCAACCTTATTAATAACCAGAGAAATATAAATTAAAACAATCCATCAACTTGTAAAAAAGATGAAATTACCCAGAGTTGGTGTAGGTGATGGAAAATTGTCATGTTTGTATACTGTTCATAGAAGTTAAATTGACATAACTTTTTGGTCAGGCAATTTGGAAGTATATATCTAAATTAATAGAGTAGTTTTCTAATAACCTGGGAATCTCTTAATCTAAGAATCTTTACTGTAGATTTTTCTAGAACAAATGTACAAACATCTGTGTACAAGGGTACTCACTGCAGCATTTTGCTAAGGAAAAACTCAGAAAAAATCTATATGTTCAACAGAGAACAGGTACATAATTTATGACACAACTGCACAATATACACCACTAAAATAAAGGATATAAATTTATATGTAGTATGAAAAAGATGTGAATGATAGCTTGTTGGTGAAAAACAGCAATGACTGGAATATTGTGTGTAACGTAATCCTGCTTTTCTGTATATAATGAAGGCATAGAAAATAGGATTGAAAGGACATACTCTAGTCAACAGTGTATATAGCTTGGGTGGAGGGGGTGTATAATGGGGAAGGAGAGTCCCTTTTCCTGTCTATTCCATATACATCTCTGGATTTAAAAGATCATACATGCATATGCATTACCTTCAAAATTAAAATGATAAAGACAAAAGGAGAAGCTTTGGATTTGAATCATGATACTACTTTTTGCAACTTCTATGACCGTGGGGAAGTCGCCTAGCCTCCTGGGGTTTATTTCCTCATTTATAAAAATAGGGAAAGTAATAATACTTGTCTACATATCTTCTAGGGTTGTTGGGAGGATTGAATGTGATAATGGGTTACAGCATTATGAATTATTTATTCATATAACACAATTATTATAAAAATAGTTTGCTCTGATTAAAATAAAAGAAGGACGAGATCGTGTGTGTTTTTTAGTCCCAGTAGCTTTACTAACCAGAAAGCGCCTGCTGATGTGGTGATCACAGTTGCTTTGGTGCAGCTTCCTCTTGACTTTTGGCAATTCTCCACGCTGCTAGCTAAGGCTGAGGTGGCGACTGTGGAAGGTGTGATCTCCTCCCCCTCCCAGCACACATTTGTGTGCATAGTCACACTGATGCACACACAAACACACACATGCACACTCTATCACAGTACATGAGGTGGCAGCAGCTGCTCCGGCATAGACTTTCACACAACATAAAGGGCTTTTTTGGTGTGGTCTGTGAATTATTTCCTGTTAAGCATGAGCTGAGTCAGTGCCATGCTTTTCCATCTGAAACCTTTCTGAAGCTCAGGCTGTGTTAAGAGCAAACCCTCTCCCCTCCATGCCTACCCCATGGCCTTCTACTGAAGCCAGATCATAATCTGCTCATTTCATGAGGATTTTCAAACCGAATGGACTGGGCCATGTGAGAGATCACTGAAAGGAACAGACCAAGCAGAGGCTAAGAGACTCCACGCTAATCTGCTGAGTCATCTGAAAATGCACAGCTGTGGCAGCTCACGGTGCTTTAAAGTACTTTGGCAGGATGTTTGTTCAGGGGGCCTGTTCCTGCAGCCCTGCTGAATGTTTGGTTAGGAGGCATAATCATTATTTGGACAGGATCTCCCAAATGTAAAGTGATAGATGCTAATGTGGAATATAATACAGAAGATAGAGCTTGGATGTCATAAATAACAATAAATTGTTTAATCTTGCTGAGTTGTAAATATATGATTGCCAGAGGTCTTTAGTTCACTGGAACATAGTATGGGGGCAGGGGCACTTAGCAAATAGGCAGTTATTATTTTCCAACCAGACAGAAACTGGTCTGATGAAATTTATCTAAAAAGGCATACACATGTATTTTAATTAATTGTGAAAATTACTCAGAGAAAACACATGGCCCTAAAGAGGCTGAGGGTTTTTTTGTTCTACCTATAGATGTATATGTGTATTCACCTATATTCTACCTATGTATAAGTAAGAGAATGAGTTTTTGTTTTGGGGATATATATTTATACGTATCTATACAGACAGATATACACATACTTAATTTCTGTCTACCTATTAAGGTGCGGTGACAGATGGAAAGTATTTTTAAGCATTTAGATAGCTTATTCTGTTGCATATGTGTGCATATCGCCCCCCCATAAAGCTTTGTCTCTTTTCTGGATATATTTAACAAGAGGCTAGAACAGAGTCCAAAATGTCAGAAATGTTTGAACATTCCATAGAAATGAAGGAGGTGTTTCCAAATGACCTATGTTTCTATGGCAATAAATAGAACTTGTGCTGCGTTGGATGGGTCAGGACTAAGGAATATAAACAGTGTAAGTATGGCTATTCCAGGCAGGAATCTACCTTGTAAGAACAGCTTTGTGAAGTGAGCTCAACAACATTGATCAGTTAGCAGTCTGGTTCAGTACAACATTGATCAGGTAACAAGACGGTTCGGCAGTGCCAGTCGGAGACACAGATGGGGACAATCAAAGAAGATGCAGGTCAGGAAAAGGATGCAGACATGTACCTGTCACTACCATGGACTTCAGCAGCTTCTTAGTGAGCAGGTTTATGATCAAAGAAGAAAGACATCGTTGATATGTAAGCATGTTAAAATTAATTTGCTGTTTAGTTACTAGCAAACTACATCCAGTTTTTAGTTTTTAGGTTTTTTTTTTCTTTTTTCTTTTTTGAAACAGGTTCTTGTTCTGTCATCCAGGCTGGAGTGCAGTCGTTATGCAAGCTCACTGCAGCCTTAAACTCCTGGGCTCCGTGGATCCTCCCAACTCAGACTCCCAAGAAGCTGGGACTACAGGTGCACACCACCATGGCCAGCTAATTTTTCTTATTTTTTTGTAGAGATGAGGCCTTGCTGCATTGCCCAGGCTGCTCTTGAGCTCCTGGCAGTGTAGATATTTCCATGTTTATACAGATGATGGTGTAGATATTTCCATGTTTATACAGATGAGTGTGTAGATATTTCCATGTTTTTAAAGATGGCGGTGTAGATATTTCCATGTTTATAGAGATGTCGGTGTAGATATTTCCATGTTTATACAGATAGCGGAGTAGATATTTCCATGTGTATACAGATAGCGGTGTAGATATTTCCATGTTTATAAACATAGCGGTGTAGATATTTCCATGTTTATAAAGATAGCGGTGGAGATATTTCCATCTTTATACAGATAGCGATGTAGATATTTCCATGTTTATACAGATAGCGGTGTAGGTATTTCCATGTTTATACAGATAACGGTGTAGATATTTCCATGTTTATACAGATCGTGGTGTAGATATTTCCATGTTTATACAGATAGCGGTGTAGGTATTTCCATGTTTATACAGATAGCGGTGTAGATATTTCCATGTTTACAGGGATAGCGGTGTATATATTTCCATATTGGCACAGACTGCGGTGTAGATATTCACATCTTTACACAGATAACGGAGTACATATTTCCATGTTTACACAGATAGCTGTGTATATATTTCCATGTTTACACAGATAGCGTGGTAGATATTTCCATGTTCATACAGATAACGTTGTAGATATTTCCATGTTTATAAAGATAGCGTTGTAGATATTTCCATGTTTATAGAGATAGCCTTGGAGATATTTCCATGTTTATACAGATAGCGATGTAGGTATTTTCATGTTTATACAGATAACGGTGTATCTATTTCCATGTTTATACAGATAGAGGTTTAGATATTTCCATGTTTATACAGATAGATGTGTAGATATTTCCGTGTTTATACAGATAGCGGTGTAGATATTTCCATGTTTATACAGATAGCGGAGTAGATATTTCCATGTTTATACAGATAGCGGTGTAGGTATTTCCATGTTTATAGAGATAGCGGTGTAGATATTTCCATGTTTACACAAGTGGCTGTGTAGATATTTCCATGTGTATAAAGATGGCAGTGAAGATATTTCCATGTGTATACAGATGGCAGTGAAGTTATTTCCATGTTTATACACATGGAGGTGTAGATATTTCCATGTTTATACAGATAGCGGTGTGACTATTTCCATGTTTATATAGATAGCTTTGTGGATATTTCCATGTTTATAGAAATGGCTGTGTAGATATTTCCATGTTCATAGAGATGGCTGTGTAGATATTTCCATGTTTATACAGATGGTTGTGTAGATACTTCCATGTTTATACAGATGGCAGTGTAGATATTTCCATGTTTATACAGACAGTGGTGTAGATATTTCCACGTTTATATAGATGACTGTGTAGGTATTTCCATGTTTATACAGATGGCGGTGTAGACATTTCCATGTTTATAGACATTGCCATGTGGATATTTCCATGTTTATACAGATAGCGGTGTAGATATTTCAATGTTTATACAGATAGCGGTGGAGATATTTCCATGTTTATACAGAGAGCGGTGTAGATATTTCCATGTTTATACAGATTGCGGTGTAGATATTTCCATGTTTATAGAGATAGCGGTGTAGGTATTTCCATGTTTGTAGAGATGGCTGTGTAGATATTTCCATCTGTATACAGACGGCAGTGTAGATATTTCCATGTTTATACACATGGAGGTGTAGATATTTCCATGTTTATACAGAAAGCGGTGTGACAATTTCCATGTTTATATAGATAGCTTTGTAGGTATTTCCATGTTTATAGAAATGGCTGTGTAGACATTTCCATGTTCTTAGAGATGGCTGTGTGGATATTTCCATGTTTATACAGATTGCTGAGTAGATACTTCCATGTTTATACAGATGGCATAGTAGATATTTCCGTTTATATACAGATAGTGGTGTAGATATTTCCAATTTTTTATACAGATGACTGTGTAGGTATTTCCATGTTTACACAGACGGCGGTGTAGACATTTCCATGTTTATAGAAATAGCCATGTGGGTATTTCCATGTTTATACAGTTAGCTGTATAGATATTTTGATGTTTACAGAGATACGGTGTAGATATTTCTATATTTTTACAAATAGCAGTGTACATATCTCCATGTTTATACAGATAACAGTGTAGATATTTCCATGTTTATACAGATAGCTGTGTATATATTTCCATGTTTATACAGATAGCGGTGTAGATATTTCCATGTTTACAGAGATAGCGCTGTAGATATTTCCATATTTGCACAGATTTCCGTGTAGATATTTCCATCTTTACACAGATAGCGGAGTACATATTTCCATGTGTACATAGATATCTGTGTAGATATTTCCGTGTTTACACAGATAGTGTTGTAGATATTTCCATGTGTATACAGATAGCGGTGTAGATATTTCCATGTTTATAAACATAGCGGTGTAGATATTTCCATGTTTGTAAAGATAGCTGTGGAGATATTTCCATCTTTATACAGATAGCGATGTAGATATTTCCATGTTTATACAGATAGCGGTGTAGGTATTTCCATTTTTATACAGATAACGGTGTAGATATTTCCATGTTTATACAGATAGCGGTGTAGTTATTTCCATGTTTATACAGATAACGGTGGAGATATTTCCATGTTTATACAGATGGCGGCGTAGATATTTCCATGTTTATTCAGATGGCGGTGTAGATATTTACATGTTTATACAGATAGCGGTGGAGATATTTCCATCTTTATACAGATATCGATGTAGATATTTCCATGTTTACTCTGATAGCGGTGCAGTTATTTCAATGTATATACAGATTGCGGTGTAGATATTTCCAGTTTTATAGAGACAGCTGTGTAGATATTTCCATGTTTATACAGACGGCTGTGTATTTATTTCCATGTCTATACAGATGGCAGTGTAGATATTTCCATGTTTATACAGATGGAGGTGTAGATTTTTCCATATTTATACAGATGACTGTGAAGATATTTTCATGCTTGCACACATGTCGGTGTAGATATTTCCATGTTTATACAGATAGCGGTGGGGCTATTTCCATGTTTATATAGACAGCAGTGAAGATATTTCCATGTTTATAGAGATGGCTGTGTAGATATTTCCATGTTTATACATATGACAGTGTAGTTATTTCCATGTTTATACAAATAGGGTGTAGTTATTTCCATGTTTATACAGAAGACTGTGTAGGTATTTCCATGTTTATACAGATGGCGGTGCAGATATTTCCATCTTTATTGAGATAGCCATGTTGATATTTCCGTGTTTATACAGATAGCGGTGTAGACATTTCCATGTTTATAGAGATAGCCGTGTAGATATTTCCATATTTATACAGATAGCGGTGTAGATATCTCCACGTTTATACAGATAGCGATGTAGATATTTCCATGTTTATACAGATAGCGGTGTAGATATTTCCATGTTTACATAGATAGCGCTCTAGATATTTCCATATTTGCACAGATTGCGGTGTAGGTATTTCCATCTTTACACAGATAGCGGAGTACATGTTTCCATGTTTACCCAGAGATCTGTGTAGATATTTCCATGTTTACACAGATAGTGTTGTAGATATTTCCATGTTTATACAGATAGCGGTGCAGATAATCCTATGTTTATAAACATAGTTGTGTAGATATTTCCATGTTTATAGAGACAGCGGTGGAGGTATTTCCATGTATATACAGATAGCGATGTAGATATTTCCATGTTTATAAAGATAGCGGTGTAGGTATTTCAATGTTTATACAGATAGCGTTGTAGATATTTCCATGTTTATACAGATAGCAGTGCAGAATTTTCCAAGTTTATACAGATAGCGGTGGAGATATTTCCATGTTTATACCGATGGTGCTGTAGATATTTCCCAGTTTATACAGATAGCGGTGTAGATATTTCCATGTTTATGCAGATAGCGGTGCAGTTATTTCCAAGATTATAAAGATTGCGGTGTAGGTATTTCCAAGCTTATGGAGATAGCGGTGTAGATATTTCCATGTTTAAACAGATGGCTGTGTGGATATATCCATGTCTATAGAGATGGCAGTGTAGATATTTCCATGTTTATACAGATGGAGGTGTAGACATTTCCATGTTTATAGAAATAGCTGTGTAGATAATTCCATGTTTATACAGACTGCGGTGTAGGTATTTCCATGTTTATAGAGATAGCGGTGTAGATATTTCCATGTTTATGAACATGGAGGTGTAGATATTTCCATGTTTATACAGATGACTGTGAAGGTATTTCCATGTTTTCACAGATTGTGGTGTAGATATTTCCATGTATATACAGATAGCGGAGTGGTTATTTCCATGTTTATACAGATAGCAGTGTAGTTATTTCCATGTTTATAGAGATGGCTGTGTAGATATTTCCATGTTTAAACAGATGGCGGTGTAGATATTTCCATGTTTTTAGATATAGCTGTGTAGATATTTCCATGTTTATACAGATAGCGGTGTAGACATTTCCATGTTTATAGAGATAGCTGTGTAGATATTTCCATATTTATACAGATAGCGGTGTACATATTTCCATGTTTATACTGATAGCGGTGTAGATATTTCCATGTTTATGCAGATAGTGGTGAAGATATTTCCATGTTTATACAGATAGCGGTGTAGACAATTCCATTTATATAGACATAGCGGTGTAGATATTTCCATATTTATACAGAAAGCGGTGTCACTATTTCCATGTTTATACAGATAGCGGTGTAGATATTTCCATGTTTATACATATAGCGGTATAGATTTTTCCATGTTTATACAGGTGGCGGTGTAGGTATTTCCATGTTCATGTGGATTGCGGTGTAGATATTTCCATGTTTATACAGATGGCAGTGTAGATATTTCCATGTTTATACAGATGGAGGTGTTGATATTTCCATGTTTATACAGATGACTCTAGATATTTTCATGTTTTTACAGATGGCGGTGTTGATATTTCCATGTTTATAGAGATATCGGTTTAGATATTTCCATGTTCATACAGATGGCTGTGTAGATATTTCCATGTTTATGCAGATGGCTTTGTAGATTTTCCATGATTATACAGATGGTGGTGTAGATATTTCCATGTTTATAGAGATAGCTGTGTACATATTTCCATGTTTATACAGACAGCGGTGTAGACATTTCGATGTTTATAGAGATAGCGGTGTAGAAATTTCCATATTTATACAGATAGTGGTGTAGATATTTCCATGTTCATACAGATAGCGGTGTAGATATTTCCATGTTTACAGAGATGGCGCTGTAGATATTTCCGTATTTGCACAGATTGCGGTGTAGATATTTCCATCTTTATACAGATAGCGATGTAGATATTTCCATGTTTAGAAAGATAGCGGTGTAGGTATTTCCATGTTTATACAGATAGTGGTGTAGATATTTCCATGTTTATACAGATAGCGGTGCAGGTATTTCCATGTTTATACACATAGCGGTGGAGCTATTTCCATCTTTATACACATAGCGGTGGAGATTTTTCCATGTTTATAGAGATAGCGGTGTAGATATTTCCATGTTTATGCACTTAGCGGTGTGGATATTTCCATGTTTATACAGATAGCGGTGTAGATATTTCCATGTTTATAGAGTTGGCTGTGTAGATATTTACATGCTTATGGAGATGGCAGTGTAGATATTTCCATGTTTATACAGATAGTGGTGTAGATAATTCCAGGTTTATTCAGATGACTGTGTATGTATTTCCATGTTTATACAGATGGCGTTGTGGATATTTCCATGTTTATAGAAATAGCCATGTAGATAGTTCCTTGTTTATACATATAGCGGTGTAGATATTTCCATGTTTATAGAGATAGAGGTGTAGATATTTCCATATTTATACAGAGAGCGGTGTCACTATTTCCTTGTTTATACAGATAGCGGTGTAGGTATTTCCATGTTTATACAGATAGCGGTGTAGATATTTCCATGTTTATACAGATTATGGTGTAGATATTTCCATGTTTATACAGAGAGTTGTGTAGATATTTCCATGTTTATACAGATAGTGGTGTACATATTTCCATGTTTACTGGGATAGCGGTGTATATATTTCCATATTTGCACAGACAGCGGTGTAGATATTCCCATCTTTACACAGATAGCGGTGTACATATTTCCATGTTTACACAGATAGCTGTGTAGATATTTCCATGTTTACACAGATTGCATTGTAGATATTTCTATGTTTATACAGATAGTGGTGTAGATAATTCCAGGTTTATTCAGATGTCTTTGTAGGTATTTCCATGTTTATACAGATGACTGTGTATTTATTTCCCTGTTTATACAGATGGCGGTGTAGACAGTTCCATCTGTATAGAGATAGCTGTGTAGATATTTCCATATTTATACAGATAGCGGTGTAGATAATTCCATGTTTATACAGATAGAGGTGTAGATATTTCCATGTTTATACAGGTTGCGGTGTAGGTATTTCCATGTTTATATAGATATTGGTGTAGATATTTCCATGTTTATACAGATGACAGTGTAGATATTTCCATGTTTATACAGACGGGGGTGTAGGTATTTCCATGGTTACACACATGACTGTGTAGTTATTTCCATGTTTTTACAGATGGAGGTGTTGATATTTCAATGTTTATACAGATAGTGGTGTAGATATGTCCATGTTTATAGAGATGGCTGTGTAGATATTTCCATGTCTATACAGATGGCAGTGTAGATATTTCCATGTTTATACTGATAGTGGTGTAGATATTTCCATGTTTATACAGATGACTGTGTAGGTATTTCCATGTTTATACAGATGGCGGTGTAGTTATTTCCATGTTTATAGATGTAGCCATGTAGATATTTCCATGTTTATACAGACAGCGTTGTAGCCATTTCCATGTTTGTATATATAGCGGTGTAGATATTTCCATATTTATACAGATAGCAGTGTAGATATTTCCATGTTTATACAGATAGCGGTGTAGATATTTCCATGTTTATACAGATAGCGGTGTAAATCTTTCCATGTTTAATCAGATAGCGGTGTAGACATTTCCATGTTTATAGAGATAGCTGTGTAGATATTTCCATGTTTATACAGATGGCAGTGTAGGTTTTCCATGTTTATACTGATAGTAGTGCAGATATTTCCACATTTATACAGATGACTTTGTAGGTATTTCCATGTTTACACACATGGCAGTGCAGACATTTCCATGTTTATAGACATAGCCATGTGGATATTTCCTTGTTTATACAGATAACGGTGTAGATATTTCGATGTTTATAGAGATAGCGGTGTAGATATTTCCATATTTATACAGATAGCAGTGTAGATATTTCCATGTTTATACAGATAGCGGTGTACATAATTCCATGTTTATACAGATAACGGTGTACATATTTCCACGTTTATACAGATTGCGGTGTAGGTATTTCCATGTTTATATAGATAGCGGTGTAGTTTTTTCCATGTTTATACAGATGACAGTGTACATAATTCCATGTTTATACAGATGGGGGTGTAGATATTTCCATGTTTATACAGATGACTGTGTAGATATTTCCATGTTTTTACAGATGGCCGTTTTGACATTTCCAGGTTTATACAGATAGCGGTGAGGCTATTTCAAAGTTTATACAGATAGTGGTGTAGATATATCCATGTTTATAGGGATGGCTGTGTAGATATTTCCATGTTTATGCAGATGGCTCTGTAGATACTTCCTTGTTTATACAGATTGCAGTGTAGATATTTCCATGTTTATACAGATAGTGGTGTAGATATTTCCACGTTTATACAGATGACTGTGTAGATGTTTCGAAGTTTACACAGATGACGGTGTAGACATTTCCATGTTTATAGACATAGCCATGTGGATATTTGCATGTTTATACAGATAGCAGAGTAGACACATTGATGTTTATAGAGATAGCGGTGTAGATATTTCTATATTTATACAGATAGCAGTGTACGTATCTCCATGTTTATACAGATAACGGTGTAGATATCTCCATGTTTATACAGATAGCGGTGTAGATATTTCCATGTTTATACAGATAGCGGTGTAGATATTCCTATGTTTACAGAGATAGCGCTGTGGATATTTCCATATTTGCACAGATTGCGGTGTAGCTATTTCCATCTTTACACAGATAGTGGAGTACATGTTTCCATGTTTTCCCAGATAGCTGTGTAGATATTTCCATGTTTACACAGATAATGTTGTAGGTATTTCCATGTTTATACAGATAGCGGTGTAGATATTCCTATGTTTATAAACATAGCTGTGTAGATATTTCCATGTTTATAGAGATAGCGGTGTAGGTATTTCCATGTTTACGGATAGCGGTGCAGTTATTTCCAAGATTATAAAGATTGCGGTGTAGGTTTTTCCAAGTTTATAGAGATAGCGTTGTAGATATTACCATGTTTATACAGACGGCTGTGTAGATATTTCCATGTCTATAGAGATGGCAGTGCAGATATTTCCATGTTTATACAGATGGAGGTGTAGACATTTCCATGTTTATACAAATGACTGAGAAGGTATTTTCAGGTTCTCACAGATGGCGGTGTAGGTATTTCCATGTTTATAGAGATGGCTGTGTAGATATTTCCATGTTTATACAGGTGGCAGTGTAGGTATTTCCATGTTTATACAGATGACTGTGTAGTTATTTCCATGTTTATAAAGATGGCAGTGTAGATAATTCCATGTTTATAGAGATAGCCATGTAGATAGTTCCACGTTTATACAGATAGCGGTGTAGGCATTTCCATGTTTATAGAGGTAGCGGTGTAGATATTTCCATATTTATACAGATAGTGGGGTAGATATTTCCATGTTTATACAGATAGCGGTGGAGATATTTCCATGTTTATACAGATGGCGGTGTAGATATTTCCATGTTTATACAGATAGCGGTGTGGCTATTTCAATGTTTATACTGATAGCGGTGTAGATATTTCCATGTTTATACAGATGGCTGTGTAGATATTTCCATGTTTATACAGATGGCTGTGTAGATACTTCCATATTTATACAGATGGGAGTGAAGATATTTCCATGTTTATACAGATAGTGGTGTAGATATTTCCACGTTTATACAGATGACTTTGTAGTTATATCCATGATTATGAAGATGGCAGTGTAGGCATTTCCATGTTTATACACATAGCCATGTGGATATTTCCATGTTTTTACAGATAGCGATGTAGACATTTCGTTTTTTATAGAGATAGCGGTGGAGATATTTCAATGTTTATACAGATAGCGGTGTAGATATTGCCATGTTTACGGAGATAGCGCTGTAGATATTTCCGTATTTGCTCAGATTGCGGTGTAGATATTTCCATCTTACCACAGATAGCGGTGTACATATTTCCATGTTTACATAGCTGTGTAGATATTTCCATGTTTACACAGATAGTGTTGTAGATATTTCCATGTTTATACAGATAGCGGTGTAGATATTTCCATGTTTATAAAGATAGCCGTGTAGATATTTCCATGTTTATAGAGACAGAGGTGTAGATATTTCCATGTTTATACAGATAGCGGTGGAGATATTTCCATATTTATACAGATAGCAGTGGAGTTATTTCCATGTTTATTGATATAGCGGTGTAGATATTTCCATGTTTATACAGATTGCGGTGTAGGTATTTCCAAGTTGATAGAGATAGCGATGTAGATATTTCCATGTTTATACAGATGGCTGTGTAGATATTTCCATGTGTATACACATGACAGTGTAGATATTTCCAAGTTTACAGATTGCGGTGTAGATATTTCCATGTTTATAGGGATGGCTGTGTAGATATTACCATGTTTACACAGATGGCTCTGTAGGTATTTCCATGTTTATACAGATAGTGGTGTGGATATTTCCATGTTTATGCAGATGAGTCTGTAGGTGTTTCCATTTTTATACAGATTGTGGTGTTGATATTTCCATGTTTATAGAGATAGCCTTGTAGATATTTCCACGTTTATACAGCTAGCGGTGTAGACATTTCCATGTTTATAGAAATAGCCGTGTAGATATTTCCATGTTTATACAGACTGCGGTGTAGGTATTTACATGGTTATAGAGATAGCGGTGTAGATATTTCCATGTTTATACACATGGAGGTGTAGATATTACCATGTTTATACAGATGACTGTCAAGGTATTTTCCTGTTTTCACAGATTGCGGTGTAGATATTTCCATGTTTATACAGATAGCGGTGTGGTTATTTCCATGTTTATACAAATAGCTGTGTAGAGATTTTCATTGTTATAGAGATGGCTGTGTAGATATTTCCAGGTTTATACAGACGGCAGTGTAGATATTTCCATGTTTATACAGATAGTTGTGTAGATATTTCCATGTTTATACAGATGACTCTCTAGGTATTTCCATGTTTATACAGATGGCGGTGTAGATATTTCCATGTTTATAGAGATAGCTGTGTAGATATTTCCATGTTTATACAGATAGCGGTGTAGACATTTCCATGTTTATAGAGATAGCAGTGTAGATATTTCCATATTTATACAGAGAGTGGTGTAGATATTTCCACCTTTATACAGATAGCGGTGTAGATATTTCCATGTTTACTGGGATAGCGTATATATTTCCATATTTGCACAGACTGCGGTGTAGATATTCCCATCTTTACACAGATAGCGGTGTACATATTTCCATGTTTACTCAGATAGCCGTGTAGATATTTCCATGTTTACACAAATATCGTTGAAGATATTTCCATGTTTATACAAATAGTGGTGTAGATATTTCCATGTTTATACAGATGACTGTGTAGGTATTTCCATGTTTATACAGATGGCGGTGTAGATATTTCCATGTTTATAGAGATAGCCATGTAGATATTTCCATGTTTATACAGATAGCGGTGTAGACATTTCCATGTTTACTGAGATAGCGGTGTAGATATTTCCATATTTATTCAGACAGCGGTGTAGATATTTCCATGTCTATACTGATAGCGGTGTAGATATTTCCATGTTTATTCAGACAGCGTTGTAGATGTTTCCATGTTTATACAGATAGTGGTGTAGACAGTTCCATGTGTATAGAGATAGCGGTGTAGATATTCCCATATTTATAAAGATAGCGGTGTAGATATTTCCATGTTTATACAGATAGCGGTGTAGATATTTCCATGTTTATACAGATTGTGGTGTAGGTATTTCCATGTTTATATAGATAGCGGTGTAGATAATTCCATGTTATACAGATGACAGTATAGATATTTCCATGTTTATACAGACGGAGGTGTAGATATTTCCATGTTTATACACATGACTGTGTAGATATTTCCATGTTTTTACAGATGGTGGTATTCATATTTCCATGTTTATACAGATAGCGGTGTAGACAATTCCATGTATACAGAGATAGCGGTGTAGATATTTACATATTTATACAGATAGTGGTGTAGATATTTCCATGCTTATACAGATAGTGGTGTAGATATTTCCATGTTTATACAGACTGCGGTGTAGGTATTTCCATGTTTATATAGATAGCGGTGTAGATATTTCCATGTTTATACACATGAAAGTGTATATATTTCCATCTTTTTACAGATGAAGGTGTAGACATTTCCCTGTTTATACACATGACTGTGTAGATATTTCCATGTTTATACAGATCGCGGTGTTGACATTTCCATGTTTATACAGGTAGCGGTGAGGCTATTTCCAAGTTTATACAGATAGTGGTGTAGATATTACCATATTTATAGGGATGGCTGTGTAGATATTTCCATGTTTATGCAGATGGCGGTGTAGCTACTTCCATGTTTATAGAAATGGCAGTGTAGATATTTCCATGTTTATACAGATAGTGATGTAGATATTTCCACGTTTATACAGATGACTGTGTAGTTATTTCGAAGATTATACAGATGGCAGTGTAGACATTTCCATGTATATAGACATGGCCATGTGGATATTTGCAAGTTTATACAGATTGCAGTGTAGGCACTTTGATGTTTATAGAGATAGCAGTGTAGATATTTCTATATTTATACAGATAGCAGTGTACATATCTCCATGTTTATACAGATAACGGTGTAGATATCTCCATGTTTATACAGATAGCGGTGTAGATAATTCCATGTTTATACAGATAGCGGGGTAGATATTTCTTTGTTTACAGAAATGGCGCTGCACATATTTCCGTATTTGCACAGATTGTAGTGTAGATATTTCCATCTTTACACAGATATCGGAATACATATTTCCATGTTTACACAGATAGCTGTGTAGATATTTCCATGTTTACAAAGATAGTGTTGTAGATATTTCCATGTTTATACAGATTGCGGTGTAGATATTTCCATGTTTATAAAGATAGCGGTGTAGATATTTCCAAGTTTATAGAGATAGCGGTGTAGATATTTCCTTGTTTATACAGATAGCGATGTAGAAATTTCCATGTTTATACAGATAGCGGAGTAGGTATTTCCATGTTTATACAGATAGCGGTGTAGATATTTCCATGTTTATAGAGATAGCGGTGTAGATATGTTCATGTTTATACAGATGGTGGTGGAGATATTTCCATGGTTATACACCCAGCGGTGGAGATATTTCCATGTTTATAGAGATAGCGGTGTAGATATTTCCAGGTTTATACAGACAGCGGTGTGGCTATTTCCATGTTTATACAGATAGTGTTGTGGATATTTCCATGTTTATAGAGGTGGATGTGAAGATATTTACATGTTTATACAGATGGCAGTGGAGATGTTTCTAGGTTTATACAGATAGTGGTGTAGATATTTCCAGGTTTATACAGATGAATCTGTAGGTATTTCCATGTTTATACAGATGGCGGTGTAGATATTTCCACGTTCATAGAGATAGCCATGTAGATATTCCCTTGTTTATACAGATAGTGGTGTAGTTATTTCCATGTTTATACAGATAGTGGTGTAGATATTTCCATGTTTATACAGATAGCGGTGTAGTTATTTTCATGTTTACAGAGATAGCGGTGTATATATTTCCTTATTTGCAAAGACTGTGGTGTAGATATTCCCATCTTTACACAGATAGCGGTGTACATATATCCATGTTTACAGATATAGCTGTGCAGATATTTACATGTTTACAGAGATTGCGTTGTAGATATTTCCATGTTTATAGTGATAGCGGTGTAGATATTTAGATGTTTATAGAGATAGCGGTGTAGGTATTTCAATATTTATGGAGATAGCGGTGTAAATAATTCCATGTTTATACAGATAGCGGTGTAGATATTTCCATGTTTATGCAAATAGCGGTGTAGACATTTCCATGTTTATACAGATCGTGGTGTAGATATTTCCATGTTTATACAGATAGTGGTGTAGATATTTCCATGTTTATACAGATAACAGGGTAGATATTTCCATGTTTACAGAGATAGCGGTGTAGATATTTTGATATTTGCACAGATTGCGGTGTACATATTTCCATGTTTACACAGATAACTGTGTAGATATTTCCATGTTTACACAGATATTGTGTAGATATTTCCATGTTTATACAGATAGCGTTGTAGATATTTCCATGTTTATAAAGATCGCGGTATAGATATTTCCATGTTTATACATACTGCGGTGTAGATATTTCCATGTTTACACAGATAACGGGGTAGATATTTCCATGTTTATACAGATTGCGGTGTAGGTATTTCCATGTTTATAGAGATAGCGGTGTAGATATTTCCATGCTTATACAGATAGCGGTGTAGGTATTTCCATGTGTATACAGATGGCAGTGTAGATATTTCCATGTTTATAGAGATGGCAGTGTATATATTTCCATGTCTATACAGATATCAGTGTAGATATTTCCATGTTTATGGAGACAGCTGTGTAGATATTTCCATGTTTATACAGATGGCAGTATAGATATTTCCATGTTTATACAGATAGTGGTGTAGATATGTCCATGTTTATACAGGTAGAGGTGTAAATATTTACAGGTTTATGCAGATCTCGGTGTAGATATTTCCATCTTTCTTGAGATGACAGTGTAGATGTTTCTATGTTTATAGAGTTGGCGGTGTAGATATTTCCATGTTTACACAGATGGCGGTGAAGTTATTTCCTTGTATATGCTCATGGTGGTGTAGAAATTTCCATGTTTACAGAGTTGGCGTTTTAGATATTTCTATGTTTATAGAGATAGCGGTGTAGATAATTCCATGTTTATACACATAGCGGTGTAGGTATTTCCATGTTTAGGCAGATAGCGGTGTAGATATTTCCATATTTATACACATAGCGGTGTAGATATTTCCATGTTTATACAGATAGTGGTGTAGATATTTCCATGTTTATGCAATTTACTCTGTAGATATTTCCATGTTTATACAGATGGCGGTGAAGCTATTTCCATGTTTATAGAGATAGTCATGTAGATATTTCCATGTTTATACTGTTAGCGGTGTAGATATTTCCATGTTTCTGCAGATAGAGGTGTAGATATTTCCATGTTTATACAGACTGCGGTGTAGGTATTTCCATGTTTATGGAGATAGAGCTGCAGATATTTCCATGTTTATACAGATGGCTGTGTAGATATTTCCGTGTGTATACAGATGGTGGTGTAGGTATTTCCATGTTTATACACATGGAGATGTAGATATTTCCATGTTTTTACAGATGGCGGTGTAGATATTTCCATGTTTATACAGATAGCGGTGTGGCTATTTCCATGTTTATACAGATATCTGTGCAGATATTTCCATGTTTATAGATATGGCTGTGTAGATATTTCCATGTTTATACAGATGGCTGTGTAGATATTTCCATGTTTATACAGATGGCAGTGAAGATATTTCCATGTTTATACAGATAGCGGTGTAGGTTTTTCTATGTTTATACAGATTGCGGTGTAGCTATTTCCAAGTTTATGTAGATAGCGGTGTAGATATTTCCATGTTTATACAGATGGCAGTGTAGATATTTCCATGTTTATACAGATGGAGGTGTAGATATTTCCATGTTTACACAGATGACTCTGTAGATATTTCCATGTTTTTTCAGATGGCGGTGTTGATATTTCCATGTTTATACAGATAGCGGTGTAGATATTTCCATGTTTATAGAGATTGCTGTGTAGATATTTCCATGTTTATGCAGATGTCTTTGGAGATTCTTCCATGTTTATACAGATGGCTGTGTAGATTTTCCATGTTTATACAGATACTTTTGTAGATATTTCCACGTTTATACAGATGACTGTGTAGGTATTTCCATGTTTATACAGATGGCAGTGTAGACATTTCCATGTTTATAGACATGGCCATGTGGATATTTTCATGTTTATACAGATAGCGGTGTAGACATTTCCATGTTTACACAGATAGCGGTGTACATATTTCCATGTTTAGAGTTGGGTGTGTAGATATTTCCAGGTTTATTCAGATGACTGTGTCGATATTTCCATGTTTATACAGATGGCGGTGTAGATATTTCCATGTTTATAGAGAAAGCGGTGTAGATATTTCCATATTTATACAGGTAGCGGTGTCACTATTTCCATGTTTATACAGATAGCGGTGTAGATATTTCCATGTTTATACAGATATCAGTGTAGATATTTCCATGTTTATACAGATTCTGGTGTAGATATTTCCATGTTTATACAGAGAGTGGTGTAGATATTTCCACCTTTATACAGATAGCGGTGTAGATATTTCCATGTTTACTGGGATAGTGTATATATTTCCATATTTGCAAGACTGCGGTGTAGATATTCCCATCTTTACACAGATAGCGGTGTACATATTTCCATGTTTACACAGATAGCCGTGTAGATATTTCCATGTTTACACAGATAGCGTTGAAGATATTTCCATGTTTATACAAAGAGTGGTGTAGATATTTCCATGTTTTTACTAACGACTGTGTAGGTATTTCCATGTTTATACAGATGGCGGTGTAGATATTTCCATGTTTATAGAGATAGCCATGTAGATATTTCCATATTTATACAGATAGCGGTGTAGACGTTTCCATGTTTACTGAGATAGCGGTGTAGATATTTCATATTTATTCAGACAGCGGTGTAGATATTTCCATGTCTATACAGATGGCTGTGTAGATATTTCCATGTGTATACAGATGGTGGTGTAGGTATTTCCATGTTTATACACATGGAGTTGTAGATATTTCCATGTTTTTACAGATGGCGGTGTAGATATTTCCATGTATATACAGATAGCGGTGTGGCTATTTCCATGTTTATACAGATATCTGTGTAGATATTTCCATGTTTATGCAGATAGTGGTGTAGATATTTCCATCTTTCCACAGATGGCGGTGTAGATATTTCCATGTATATACAGATAGCGGTGTGGCTATTTCCATGTGTATACAGATAGCAGTGGAGATATTTCCATGTTTATACAGATAGCGGTGGAGATATTTCCATCTTTATAGAGACAGCGGTGTAGATATTTCTATATTTATACAAATAGCAGTGTACATATCTCCATGTTTATACAGATAACAGTGTAGGTATTTCCATGTTTATGCAGATAGTGGTGTAGATATTTCCATCTTTCCACAGATGGCAGTGTAGATATTTCCAAGCTTATACAGATGGTGATGTAGATATTTCCATGTTTATACAGATAGTGGAGTAGATATTTTCATGTTTACAGAGATAGCGCTGTAGATATTTCCATATTTGCACAGATTTCCGTGTAGATATTTCCATCTTTACACAGATAGCGGTGTACATATTTCCATGTGTACATAGATATCTGTGTAGATATTTCCGTGTTTACACAGATAGTGTTGTAGATATTTCCATGTGTATACAGATAGCGGTGTAGATATTTCCATGTTTATAAACATAGCGGTGTAGATATTTCCATATTTATAAAGATAGCGATGGAGATATTTCCATCTTTATACAGATAGCGATGTAGATATTTCCATGTTTATACAGATAGTGGTGTAGTTATTTCCATGTTTATACAGATGGCAGTGTAGATATTTCCATGTTTATACAGATATCGGTGTAGATATTTTCATGTTTATACAGATAGCGATGTAGATATTTCCATGTTTATACAGATAGCGGTGTAGATATTTCCATGTTTATTCAGATAGCGGTGAAGTAATTTCCATGTTTATTCAGATAGCGGTGTAGACAATTCCATGTATATAAAGATAGCGGTGTAGGTACTTCCATGTTTATACAGATGGCAGTGTAGATATTTCCATGTTTTTACAGATAGCGGTGGAGATATTTCCATGTTTATACAGATGGCGGTGTTGATATTTTCATGTTTATACATATAGCGGTGTGGCTATTTCCATGTTTGTACAGATAGCGGTGTAGATATTTCCATGTTTATAGAGATGGCTGTGTAGATATTTCCATGTTTATACAGATGGCTGTGTAGATACTTCCATATTTATACAGATGACAGTGTAGTTATATCCATGATTATGCAGATGGCAGTGTAGGCATTTCCATGTTTATACACATAGCCATGTGGTTATTTCCATGTTTATACAGATAGCGATGGAGATATTTCGATTTTTATAGAGATAGCGGTGGAGATATTTCAATGTTTATACACAAAGCGGTGTAGATATTTCCATGTTTACAGAGATAGCGCTGTAGATATTTCCGAATTTGCTCAGATTGCGGTGTAGATATTTCCATCTTACCACAGATAGCGGTGTACATATTTCCATGTTTACACAGCTGTGTATATATTTCCATGTTTCCACAGATAGTGTTGTAGATATTTCCATGTTTATACAGATAGCGGTGTGGATATTTACATGTTTATAAAGATAGCGGTGTGTATATTTCCATGTTTATAGAGATAGCGGTGTAGATATTTCCATGTATATACAGATAGCTGTGGAGATATTTCCATATTTATAGGGATGGCTGTGTAGATATTTCCATGTTTATGCAGATGGCTTCGTAGATACTTCCATGTTTATACAGATGGCTGTGTAGATTTTCCATGTTTATACAGATGGTGGTGTAGATATTTCCATGTTTATAGAGATAGCTGTGTACATATTTCCATGTTCATACAGATAGCGGTGTAGACATTTCGATGTTTATAGAGATAGCGGTGTAGAAATTTCCGTATTTATACAGATAGTGGTGTAGACACTTCCATGTTTATACAGATAGCGGTGTAGATATTTCCATGTTCATACAGATAGCGGTGTAGATATTTCCATGGTTACAGAGATGGCGCTGTAGATATTTCCGTTTTTGCACAGATTGCGGTGTAGGTATTTCCATCTTTATACAGATAGCGATGTAGATATTTCCATGTTTATAAAGATAGCGGTGTAGGTATTTCCATGTTTTTACAGATAGTGGTGTAGATATTTCCATGTTTGTACAGTTGACTGTGTAGGTATTTCCATGTTTATACAGATGGCGGTGTAGATATTTCCATGTTTATAGAGATAGCCATGTAGATATTTCCAGGTTTATACAGATGGCGGTGTAGTTATTTCCATGTTTATAGAGATAGCGGTGTAGATATTTCCAAGTTTATAAAGATAGCGGTGTTGGCATTTTCATGTTTATAGAGATAGCGTTGTAGGTATCTCAATATATATATATGTAGCGGTGTAGATATTTCCATGTTTATGCAGATATTGGTGTAGATATTTCCATGTTTATACAGATAGCTGTGTAGACATTTCCATGTTTATACAGATCATCGTGTAGATATTTCCATGTTTATACAGATAGCTGTGTAGACATTTCCATGTTTGTACAGATCATCATGTAGATATTTCCATGTTTATACCGATAGCGGTGTATATATTTCCATGTTTATACAGATAACGGAGTAGATATTTCCATGTTTACAATGATAGCGGTGTAGATATTTTGATATTTGCACAGATTGCGGTGTACATATTTTCATCTTTACACAGATAGCGTTGTACATATTTCCATGTCTACACAGATAGCTGTGTAGATATTTCCTTGTTTACACCGATATTGTTGTAGATATTTCTATGTTTATACAGATAGCGGTGCAGATATTTCCATGTTTATACGGATTGCGGTGTAGGTATTTCCATGTTTATAGAGATAGCGGTGTAGATATTTCCATGCTTATACAGATAGCGGTGTAGGTGTTTCCATGTGTATACAGATGGCAGTGTAGATATTTCCATGTTTATACAGATAGCAGTGTAGATATTTCCATGTTTATAGAGACAGCTGTGTAGATATTTCCATGTTTATACCGACTGCAGCATATATATTTCCATGTTTATACAGATAGTGCTGTAGATATTTCCACGTTCATACAGGTGGAGGTGTAGATATTTCCACGTTTATGCAGATCTCGGTGTAGATAATTCCATCTGTCTAAAGACGACAGTGTCGATGATTCTATGTTTATAGGGTTGGCAGTGAAGATATATCCATGTTTATACCGATGGCGGTGTAGTTATTTCCATGTATATGCCGATGGCGGTGTAGATATTTCCATGTTTATAGAGATGGCGTTTTAGATATTTCTATGTTTATAGAGATAGCGGTGTAGATAATTCCATATTTATACACATAGCGGTGTAGGAATTTCCATGTTTATACAGATAGCGGTGTAGATATTTCCATGTTTATACGGATAGCGGTATAGATATTTCCATGTTTATACATATAGTGGTGTAGATATTTCCATGTTTATGCAATTGACTGTGTAGTTATTTCCATGTTTATACAGATGGCGGTGTAGATATTTCCAGGTTTTTAGAGACATCCATGTAGATATTTCCATGTTTATACAGCTAGCGGTGTAGATATTTCCATGTTTATACAGATTGCTGAGTAGATATTCCCATGTTTATGGAGATAGCTGTGTAGATATTTCCGTGTTTATATAGATGGCTGTGTAGATATTTCCATGTGAATACAGATGGCAGTGTAGATATTTAATGTTTATACACGGAGATGTAGATATTTCCATGTTTATGCATATGACTGCGTAGAAGTTTCCATGTTTTTCCAGATGGCAGTGTAGATATTTCCATGTTTATAGAGATAGCGGTGTAGTTATTTCCATGTTTATGCAGATAGCGTTGTTGATATTTCTATGTTTATACAGATAGCAGTGTTGATATTTCCATGTTTATGCAGATGGCGTTGTAGATATTTCCATGTTTATGCAGATGGCGGTGTAGATAATTGCATATTTATACAGATAGTGCTGTAGATATTTCCATGTTTATAGAGATGGCAGTGTAGATATTTCCATGTTTATACAGATTGTGGTGTATATATTTCCTTGTTTATACAGATAGCGGTGTAGATATATCCATGTTGATGCAGATAGCGGTGTAGATATTTCCATGTTTACAGAGATAGCGGTGTAGACATTTCCATCTTTGCACAGATTGCGCTGTAGATATTTCCATCTTTACACAGATAGATCTGTAGGTATTTGTAAGTTTATACAGATATCTTTGTAGATGTTTCCATGTTTACACAGATAGCGTTGTAGATATTTCCACGTTTATACAGATAGCATTGTACATATTTCCAAGTTTATACAGATAGCAGTGTAGCTTTTTCCATGTTTATAAAGATAGCGGTGTAGATATTTCCATGTTTATACTGATAGCGGTGGAGATTTTAACATGTTTATACAGATGGCGATGTAGATATTTCCATGTTTACAGAGATGGCGGTGTAGTTATTTCCATGTTGATAGAGATTGCAGTGTAGATATTTCCATGTTTATAGATATAGCGTTGTAGTTATTTCCATGTTTATAGAGATAGCGGAGTAGATATTTCCTTGTTTACTCAGTTGGCTTTGTAGGTATTTCCATGGGTATACAGATGGCAGTGTAGATATTTACATGTTTATAGAGATGGTTGTGTAGATATTTCCATGTTTATATGGATGATTTCGTAGACATTTGCATGTTTATACAGACGGCGGTGTAGATATTTTCATGTTTATAGAGATAGCGGTGTAGGTATTTACATGTTTATACAGATAGCGGTGTAGATATTTCCATGTTTATACAGATAGCGGTGTTGATATTTCCATGTTTATACAGATAGTGGTGGGGATATTTCCTTGTCTATACAGATCGTGGTGTAGATACTTCCATGTATATGCAGATGATGGTGTAGATATATCCATGTTTATGCAGATGGCGGTGTAGACATTTCCAAGTTTATGGAATGGCGGTGTAGATATTTCCATGTTTATAGAGATAGCGGTGTAGATATTTCCATGTTTATAAAGATAGCGGTGTAGGTATTTCCATGTTTATAGTGATAGCGGTGTAGACATTTCCATGTTTATACAGATAGCAGTGAAGATATTTCCATGTTTATGTGGATAGCGGTGTTCATATTTCCATGTTTATAGGGATAGCGGTGTAGATATTTCCATGTTTATACAGATAGCGGTGTAGGTATTTCCATGTTTATACTGATAGCGGTGTAGATATTCCCATGTTTATAGAGATGGCTGTGTAGATATTTCCATGTTTATACAGATGGCAGTGTAGATATTTCCATGTTTATACAGATAGTGGTGTAGATATTTCCATGTTTATACAGATTACTGTGTAGGTTTTTCCATGTTTATTCAGATGTCGGTGTAGACATTTTCAGGTTTATAGAGATAGCGGTGTAGATATTTCCATGTTTATACCGATAGCGGTGTAGACATTTCCATGTTTACAGAGATATTGGTGTAGATATTTCCATATTTATACAGATAGCGGTGTAGATATTTCCATGTTTATACAGATAGCGGTGTAGATATTTCCATGTTTATAGAGATGGTGGTGAAGATATTTCCATGTTTATAGAGATAGTGGTGTAGACATTTCCATGTTTATACAGATTGCGGTGCAGATTTTTCCATGATTATTCAGCTCCCGGTGTAGATATTTCCATCTTTATACAGATGGCTGCGTGGGTATTTCGTTGTTTATACAGATAGTGGTGTACATATTTTCATGTTTATAGAGATGGTGTTGTAGATATTTCCATGTTTATAGAGATTGCAGTGTAGATATTTCCATGTTTATAGAGATGGCGTTGTAGGTATTTCCATGTTTATAGAGATAGCTGTGTAGATACCTCCACGTTTCTACAGAAGGCTTTGTAGATATTTCCATGTGTATACACATGGCAGTGTAGATATTTCCATGTTTATAGATATGGTGGTGTAGATATTTCCATGTTTATACAGATGACTGTGTAGATATTTGCATGTTTATACAGATGGCGGTGTAGACATTTCCATGTTTACCGAGATAGTGGTGTAGATATTTCCATATTTATACAGATAGCGGTGTAGATATTTCCATGTTTATACAGACAGCGGTGTAGACATTTCCATGTTTACAGAGATAGCGGTGTAGAAATTTCCATGTTGATACAGATAGTGGTGTAGGTATTTCCATGTTTACAGAGATAGCGGTGTAGATATTTCCATCTATGCACAGATTGCGCTGTAGATATTTCCATCTTTACACAGATAGCTGTGTAGATACTTCCAAGTTTACACAGTTATCTGTGTAGATATTTCCATGTTTACACAGATGGCGTTGTAGATATTTCCATGTTTATACAGATAGCGTTGCAGATATTTCCACATTTATAGAGATAGCGGTGTAGCTATTTCCACGTTTTACAGATAGCAGTGTAGATAATTCCAAGTTTACACAGACAGCGTTGGAGATATTTCCATGTTTATACAGATAGCAGTGAAGATATTTCCATGTTTATACAGACGGTGGTGTAGATATTTCCGTGTTTATGCAGATGGTGGTGTAGATATTTCCATGTTTATGCAGATGGCGGTATAGACATTTCCAAGTTTATGGAATGGCGGTGTAGATATTTCCAAGTTTATAGAGATAGTGGAGTAGATATTTCCATGTATATAGAGATAGCAGTGTAGGTATTTCCATGTTTATAGTGATAGCGGAATAGATCTTTCCGTGTTTATACAGAGAGCGGTGAAGATATTTCCATGTATGTGCGGATAGCGGTGTTCATATTTACATGTATATAGGGATAGCGGTGTAGAAATTTCCATGTTTATACAGATGGCATTATAGATATTTCCATGTTTATGCATATAGTGGTGTAGATATTTCCATGTTTTTACAGATGACTGTGTAGGCATTTCCATGTTTATACAGATGTCCGTGTAGATATTTTTAGGTTTATAGATATAGCGGTGTAGATATTTCCATGTTTATACAGATAGCGGTGTAGATATTTCCATGTTTGCAAAGATAGCGGTGTAGATGTTTCCATATTTATACAGATACCAGCCTAGATATTTCCATGTTTATATAGATAGCGGTGTAGATATTTCCATCTTTATACAAATAGCGGTGTAGTTACTTCCATGTTTACAGTGATAGTGGTGAAGATATTTCCAACTTTAATGAGATATTGGTGTAGAAATTTCCATGTTTATACAGATAGGGGTGTAGATATTTCAATGTTTATTCAGCTACCATATTTCCATGTTTATAGACATAGCCATGTAGATATTTCCATGTTAATACAGATAGCGGTGTAGACATTTGGATGTTTATAGAGATAGCGGTGTAGAAATTTCCATATTTATACAGATAACGGTGTAGATATTTCCATGTTTATATAGATAACGGTGTAGATATTTCCATGTTTATACAGATAGCAGTGTAGGTATTTCCATGTTTACAGAGATAGCGGTGTAGATATTTCCATGTTTGCACAGATCGCGGTGTAGATATTTCCATCTTTACAAAGATAGCGGTGTACATATTTCCATGTTTACACAGATTGCTGTGTAGATATTTTGATGTTAACACAGATAGTGTTGTAGATATTTCCAAGTTTATACAGATAGCGGTGTAGATACTTCCATGTTTATAAAGATAGCGGTGTAGACATTTCAATGTTTATAGAGGTAGCGGTGGAGATATTTCCTTGTTTATACTGATAGCGATGTAGATATTTCCATGTTTATACAGATAGCGGTGTAGACATTTCGATGTTTATACAGATAACGGTGTAGATATTTCCATGTTTATACAGATAGCGGTGTAGATATTTCCATGTTTATACAGATAGCGGTGGAGATATTTCCGTGTTTGTACAGATAGCGGTGGAGATATTTCCATCTTTATGCAGATGGTTGGTGTAGATATTTCCAAATTTATAGAGATAGCGGTGTAGATATTTCATGTTTATACAGATAGCAGTGTGGACAATTCCATGTATATAGAGAGATCGGTGCAGATATTTCCATATTTACACAGATTGCGGTGTAGATATTCCCATATTTATACAGATAGCAGTGTAGTTATATCCATGTTTATACAGATTGCGGTGTAGGTGTTTCCAGGTTTATAGAGATAACGGTGAAGATATTTCCATGTTTATACAGATAAAGGTGTAGATGTTTCCTTGTGTATACAGATGGCAGTGTAGATATTTCCATGTTTATAGAGATGGAGGTGTAGACATTCCCATGTTTATAGAGATGACTGTGTAGATATTTCCATGTTTTTACAGATATCAGTGTAAATATTTCCATGTTTATAAAGATAGCGGTGTAGATATCTCCATGGTTATACAGATAGCAGTGTAGATATTTCCATGTTTTTTCAGATGGCGGTGTATATATTTCCATGTTTATACAGATAGTGGTGTAGACATTTCCAAGTTTATAGAGATATCGGTGAAGATATTTCGATGTTTATAGAGATAGCCATGTAGTTATTTCCATGTTTTTAGAGATAGTGGTGTAGACATTTCCATGTTCATAGAGATAGCAGTGTAGATATTTCCATATTTATACAGAGAACTGTGTTGGTATTTCCATCTTTATACAGATAGCACTGTATGGCGGTGTAGATATTTCCACGTTTACAGATACCGGTGTAGTTATTTCCATGTTTCTACAGATATCGGTGTAGATATTTCCACGTTTTTACAGATGGCGGTGTAGGTATTTAAATGTTTATAGGGATAGAGGTGTAGATATTTCCATGTTCATACAGATGGCAGTGCAGATATTTCCAAGTTTATACAGAGGGCATTGTAGTTATTTCCATGTTTATACAGATGGAGGTGTAGATATTTCCATGTTTCTACAGATGACATTATAGAAATTTCCAGGTTTTTACCGATGGTGGTGTAGATATTTCATGTTTATACAGATAACGTTGTGGCTATTTCCATGTTTATGCAGATAGCAGTCTAGATATTTCCATGTTTATAGAGATGGCTTTGTAGATATTTCTCTGTTTATAGAGATAGCAGTGTAGATATTTCCTTGTTTATAGAGATGGCGGTGTATGTATTTCCATGTTTATAGAGATAGTGGTGTAGATATTTCAATGTTTATACAGATAGCGGAGTAGATATTTCCATGTTTATTCAGATAGTGGTGTTGGTATTTCCATGTTTATACATATAGTGGTGTAGATATTTCCATGTTGATACAGCTCGCGCTGTAGATATTTCCAACTTTATACAGATGGCGGTGAAGATATTTCCATGTATATGCAGATAGCAGTGTAGATATTTCCTTGTTTACACCGATGACGGTGTAGATATTTCCATGTTTATACAGAAAGCGGTGTAGATATTTCCATGTTTATAGAGATGGCGGTGAAGTTATTTCCATGTTTATAGTGATAGTGGTGTAGATATTACCATGTTTATGCAGATAGCGGTGCAGGTATTTCCATGTTTATACAGATAGCGGTGTTGGTATTTCCATGTTTATACAGATAGCGGTGTAAATACTTCCATCTTTATACAGATGGCAGTGAAGATATTTGCATGTTTATACAGACAGAGGTGTAGATATTTCAATATTTATACAGAAAGCGGTGGAGATATTTTTATCTTTATACAGATGGCTGTGTAGATATTTCCATGTTTATACAGATTGCGGTGTAGGTATTTCCCTGTTTATACAGATGGCGGTGTAGATATTTCCATGTTTATACTGATTGTGGTGTACATATTTCCATGTTTATACAGATGGTGGAGCAGATATGTCCATGTTTACAGAGATGGCGGTGTAGATATTTCTATGTTTATAGATATAGCGGTGTAGATATTTATAAGTTTATAGAGATAGCGGTGTAGATATTTCCATATTTATACAGATAGCGGTGTAGATATTTCCATGTTTATACAGATAGCGGTGGAGATATTTCCATTTTTATACAGATAGCGATGTAGATATTTCCATGTTTATACAGATAGCGGTGTAGATATTTCCATGTGTATACAGATGGCAGTGTAGATATTTCCACGTTCACAGAGATGGTGGTGTGGATATTTCCATGCTTATACAGATGACTGTGTAGTTATTTCCATGTTTATACAGATGGCTGTGTAGATATTTCCATGTTTATACAGATAGTGTTGTAGCTATTTCCAACTTTCTAGAGATAGCGGTGTAGATATATCCATATTTATACAGATAGCGGTGTAGATATTTCCATGTTTATACAGATGGCGGTGTAGATATTTCCGTGTTTATAGACATGGTGGTGTTGATATTTCCATGTTTATGCACATAGTGGTGTAGATATTTCCATGTTTACAGAGATAGCGGTGTAGATATTTCCATCTTTGCACAGATTGCGGTGTAGATATTTCCATCTTTACACAGATAGCGGTGTAGGTATTTCCAACTTTACACAGATAACTCCGTAGACATTTCCATGTTTACACAGATAGCGTTGTAGATATTTCCATGTTTATAGAGATAGCGGTTTAGATATTTCCATGTATCAACAGATAGCGGTGTAGACATTTCCATGTTTACTGGGATAGTGGTGTACATATTTCCATGTTTATACAGATAGCGATGTAGATATTTCCATGTTTATACAGATAGCGGTGCAGATATTTCCTTGTTTATACAGATAGTGGTGTAGATATTTCCCTGTTTATACAGATCTTGGTGTAGATATTTCCATGTTTATACAGATAGCTGAGTAGATATTTCCATGTTTACAAAGGTAGCGGTGTAGAAATTTCCATGTTTATACAAATCGCGGTGTAGTTATTTCCTTCTTTCTACAGATGGTGGTGTAGATATTTCCATGTTTACACAGATGGCGTTGTAGATATTTCCATGTTTTTGCAGATGGCAGTGTAGATATTTCCATGTTTATGGAGATGGCAGTGTAGATATCTCTGTGTTTATAGAGATATCATTGTAGATATTTCCATGTTTACACAGATAGCTGAGTAGATATTTCCTTGTTTATACAGATAGCGGTGTAGATATTTCCATGTTTATAGAGATAGCGTTGTAGATATTTCCATGTTTATACAGATGGCTGCGTAGATATTTCCATGTGTATACAGATGGCAGTGGAGATATTTCCATGTTTATACAGATGGTGGTGTAGATACATCCATGTTTATACAGATGACTGTGTAGATATTGGCATGTTTATACAGATGGCGGTGTAGATATTTCCATGTTTATACAGATAGCGGTGTAGGTATTTGCACATTTATACAGATAGCGGTGTAGGTATTTCCATGTTAACAAAGATGGCGTAGTAGATATTTCCAACTTTACACAGAGTGCGGTGTAGGTATTTCCATCTTCATACAGATGGCGGTGTAGATATTTCCATTTTTACACAGATAGCAGTAGAGATATTTCCATTTTTATACAGATGGCGGTGTAGATAATTCCATGTTTATGGAGATCGCGGTGTTGATATTTCCATGTTTATACGGATGGCTGTGTAGATATTTCCATATGAATACAGATGGCAGTGTAGATAATTCCATGTTTATACAGACAGTGGTGTAGATATTTCCATGTTTGCACAGATAGCGTTTTATATATTTGCATGTTTATACAGATAGTAGTGTAGATATTTCCATGTTTATAGCAGATAGTGGTGTAGATATTTCCATGTTTATACAGATAGCGGTGTAGATGAATCTATGTTTATACAGATATAGGTGGAGGTATTTCCATGTTTATACATTTAGCGGTGTAGATATTTCCATGTTTGTAGAGATAGCGGTGTAGATACTTCCATATTTATACAGATGGCAGTGTAGATATTTCCAAGTTTATTCATATGTCGGTGTAGATATTTCCATGTTTATACAGATAGAGGTGTAGATATTTCCATGTTTATACAGATAGCGGTATAGATATTACGAAATTTACAGAGATAGCAGTGTAGATATTTCCATCTTTGCAGAGATTGTGGTGTAGATATTTCCATGTTTACACAGACAGCGGTGTAGATATTTCCATGTTTACACAGATAGCGCTGTATATATTTGCATATTGATACAGATAGCAGTGTAGATATTTGCATGTTTATACAGATAGCGATGTAGGTGTTTCCATGTTTATACACATAGCGGTGGAGTTATTTCCATGTTTATACAGATAACGATGGAGATATTTCCATGTTTATACAGATTGAGGTGTAGATATTTCCAAGTTTATACAGATAGCGGTGTAGGTATTTCCCTATTTATACAGATGGTGGTGTAGATATTTCCATGTTTATACTGATGGTGGTGTACATATTTCCATGTTTATACAGATGGTGGAGTAGATATGTCCATGTTTACAGAGATTGCGGTGTAGATATTTCTATGTTTATAGATATAGCGGTGTAGATATTTCCAAGTTTATAGAGATAGCGGTGTAGATATTTCCATATTTATACAGATAGCGGTGTAGATATTTCCATGTTTATACAGATAGCGGTGGAGATATTTCCATTTTTATACAGATAGCGATGTAGATATTTCCATATTTATACAGGTAGCGGTGTAGATATTTCCATGTGTATACAGATGGCAGTGTAGATATTTCCACGTTCACAGAGATGGTGGTGTGGATATTTCCATGCTTATACAGATGACTGTGTAGTTATTTCCATGTTTATACAGATGGCTGTGTAGATATTTCCATGTTTATACAGATAGTGTTGTAGCTATTTCCAACTTTCTAGAGATAGCGGTGTAGATATATCCATATTTATACAGATAGCGGTGTAGACATTTCCATGTTTATACAGATGGCGGTGTAGATATTTCCGTGTTTATAGACATGGTGGTGTTGATATTTCCATGTTTATGCACATAGTGGTGTAGATATTTCCATGTTTACAGAGATAGCGGTGTAGATATTTCCATCTTTGCACAGATTGCGGTGTAGATATTTCCATGTTTACACAGATAGCGGTGTAGGTATTTCCAACTTTACACAGATAACTCCGTGGATATTTCCATGTTTACAGAGATAGCGTTTTAGATATTTCCATGTTTATAGAGGTAGCGGTTTAGATATTTCCATGTATCTACAGATAGCGGTGTAGACATTTCCATGTTTACTGGGATAGTGGTGTACATATTTCCATGTTTATACAGATAGCGGTGTAGATATTTCCATGTTTATACAGATAGCGGTGCAGATATTTCCTTGTTTATACAGATAGTGGTGTAGATATTTCCCTGTTTACAGATCTTGGTGTAGATATTTCCATGTTTATACAGATAGCTGAGTAGATATTTCCATGTTTACAAAGGTAGCGGTGTAGAAATTTCCATGTTTATACAGATCGCGGTGTAGTTATTTCCTTCTTTCTACAGATGGCGGTGTAGATATTTCCATGTTTACACAGATGGCGGTGTAGATATTTCCATGTTTACACAGATGGCGTTGTAGATATTTCCATGTTTTTGCAGATGGCAGTGTAGATATTTCCATGTTTATGGAGATGGCAGTGTAGATATCTCTGTGTTTGTAGAGATATCATTATAGATATTTCCATGTTTACACAGATTGCTGGGTAGATATTTCTTTGTTTATACAGATAGCGGTGTAGATATTTCCATGTTTATAGAGATAGCGTTGTAGATATTTCCATGTTTATACAGATGGCTGCGTAGATATTTCCATGTGTATACAGATGGCAGTGGAGATATTTCCATGTTTATACAGATGGTGGTGTAGATACATCCATGTTTATACAGATGACTGTGTAGATATTGGCATGTTTATACAGATGGCGGTGTAGATATTTCCATGTTTATACAGATAGCGGTGTAGGTATTTGCACATTTATACAGATAGCGGTGTAGGTATTTCCATGTTAACAAAGATGGCGTAGTAGATATTTCCAACTTTACACAGAGTGCGGTGTAGGTATTTCCATCTTCATACAGATGGCGGTGTAGATATTTCCATTTTTACACAGATAGCAGTAGAGATATTTCCATTTTTATACAGATGGCGGTGTAGATAATTCCATGTTTATGGAGATCGCGGTGTTGATATTTCCATGTTTATACGGATGGCTGTGTAGATATTTCCATATGAATACAGATGGCAGTGTAGATAATTCCATGTTTATACAGACAGTGGTGTAGATATTTCCATGTTTGCACAGATAGCGTTTTATATATTTGCATGTTTATACAGATAGTAGTGTAGATATTTCCATGTTTATAGCAGATAGTGGTGTAGATATTTCCATGTTTATACAGATAGCGGTGTAGATGAATCTATGTTTATACAGATATAGGTGGAGGTATTTCCATGTTTATACATTTAGCGGTGTAGATATTTCCATGTTTATAGAGATAGCGGTGTAGATACTTCCATATTTATACAGATGGCAGTGTAGATATTTCCAAGTTTATTCATATGTCGGTGTAGATATTTCCATGTTTATACAGATAGAGGTGTAGATATTTCCATGTTTATACAGATAGCGGTATAGATATTACGAAATTTACAGAGATAGCAGTGTAGATATTTCCATCTTTGCAGAGATTGTGGTGTAGATATTTCCATGTTTACACAGACAGCGGTGTAGATATTTCCATGTTTACACAGATAGCGCTGTATATATTTGCATATTGATACAGATAACAGTGTAGATATTTGCATGTTTATACAGATAGCGATGTAGGTGTTTCCATGTTTATACACATAGCGGTGGAGTTATTTCCATGTTTATACAGATAACGATGGAGATATTTCCATGTTTATACAGATTGAGGTGTAGATATTTCCAAGTTTATACAGATAGCGGTGTAGGTATTTCCCTATTTATACAGATGGTGGTGTAGATATTTCCATGTTTATACTGATGGTGGTGTACATATTTCCATGTTTATACAGATGGTGGAGTAGATATGTCCATGTTTACAGAGATTGCGGTGTAGATATTTCTATGTTTATAGATATAGCGGTGTAGATATTTCCAAGTTTATAGAGATAGCGGTGTAGATATTTCCATATTTATACAGATAGCGGTGTAGATATTTCCATGTTTATACAGATAGCGGTGGAGATATTTCCATTTTTATACAGATAGCGATGTAGATATTTCCATATTTATACAGGTAGCGGTGTAGATATTTCCATGTGTATACAGATGGCAGTGTAGATATTTCCACGTTCACAGAGATGGTGGTGTGGATATTTCCATGCTTATACAGATGACTGTGTAGTTATTTCCATGTTTATACAGATGGCTGTGTAGATATTTCCATGTTTATACAGATAGTGTTGTAGCTATTTCCAACTTTCTAGAGATAGCGGTGTAGATATATCCATATTTATACAGATAGCGGTGTAGACATTTCCATGTTTATACAGATGGCGGTGTAGATATTTCCGTGTTTATAGACATGGTGGTGTTGATATTTCCATGTTTATGCACATAGTGGTGTAGATATTTCCATGTTTACAGAGATAGCGGTGTAGATATTTCCATCTTTGCACAGATTGCGGTGTAGATATTTCCATGTTTACACAGATAGCGGTGTAGGTATTTCCAACTTTACACAGATAACTCCGTGGATATTTCCATGTTTACAGAGATAGCGTTTTAGATATTTCCATGTTTATAGAGGTAGCGGTTTAGATATTTCCATGTATCTACAGATAGCGGTGTAGACATTTCCATGTTTACTGGGATAGTGGTGTACATATTTCCATGTTTATACAGATAGCGGTGTAGATATTTCCATGTTTATACAGATAGCGGTGCAGATATTTCCTTGTTTATACAGATAGTGGTGTAGATATTTCCCTGTTTACAGATCTTGGTGTAGATATTTCCATGTTTATACAGATAGCTGAGTAGATATTTCCATGTTTACAAAGGTAGCGGTGTAGAAATTTCCATGTTTATACAGATCGCGGTGTAGTTATTTCCTTCTTTCTACAGATGGCGGTGTAGATATTTCCATGTTTACACAGATGGCGGTGTAGATATTTCCATGTTTACACAGATGGCGTTGTAGATATTTCCATGTTTTTGCAGATGGCAGTGTAGATATTTCCATGTTTATGGAGATGGCAGTGTAGATATCTCTGTGTTTATAGAGATATCATTATAGATATTTCCATGTTTACACAGATTGCTGGGTAGATATTTCCTTGTTTATACAGATAGCGGTGTAGATATTTCCATGTTTATAGAGATAGCGTTGTAGATATTTCCATGTTTATACAGATGGCTGCGTAGATATTTCCATGTGTATACAGATGGCAGTGGAGATATTTCCATGATTATACAGATGGTGGTGTAGATACATCCATGTTTATACAGATGACTGTGTAGATATTGGCATGTTTATACAGATGGCGGTGTAGATATTTCCATGTTTATACAGATAGCGGTGTAGATATTTCCATGTTTACACAGATGGCGTTGTAGGTATTTCCATGTTTTTTCAGATGGCAGTGTAGATATTTCCATGTTTATGGAGATGGCGGTGTAGATATCTCTGTGTTTATAGAGATAGCATTGTAGATATTTCCATGTTTACACAGATAGCTGAGTAGATATTTCCTTGTTTATACAGATAGCGGTGTAGATATTTCCATGTTTATAGAGATAGCGTTGTAGATATTTCCATGTTTATACAGATGGCTGCGTAGATATTTCCATGTGTATACAGATGGTAGTGGAGATATTTCCATGTTTATAGAGATGGTGGTTTAGATACATCCATGTTTATACAGATGACTGTGTAGATATTGGCATGTTTATACAGATGGCGGTGTATATATTTCCATGTTTATACAGATAGCGGTGTAGATATTTCCACGTTTATACAGATAGCGGTGTAGGTATTTTCATGTTAACAGAGATGGCGTAGTAGATATTTCCAACTTTACACAGAGTGCGGTGTAGGTATTTCCATCTTCATACAGATGGCGGTGTAGATATTTCCATTTTTACACAGATAGCAGTAGAGATATTTCCATTTTTATACAGATGGCGGTGTAGATAATTCCATGTTTATGGAGATCGCGGTGTTGATATTTCCATGTTTATACAGATGGCTGTGTAGATATTTCCATATGAATACAGATGGCAGTGTAGATAATTCCATGTTTATACAGACAGTGGTGTAGATATTTCCATGTTTGCACAGATAGCGTTTTATATATTTGCATGTTTATACAGATAGTAGTGTAGATATTTCCATGTTTATAGCAGATAGTGGTGTAGATATTTCCATGTTTATACAGATAGCGGTGTAGATGAATCTATGTTTATACAGATATAGGTGGAGGTATTTCCATGTTTATACCTTTAGCGGTGTAGATATTTCCATGTTTATAGAGATAGCGGTGTAGATACTTCCATATTTATACAGATGGCAGTGTAGATATTTCCAAGTTTATTCATATGTCGGTGTAGATATTTCCATGTTTATACAGATAGCGCTGTATATATTTGCATATTGATACAGATAGCAGTGTAGATATTTGCATGTTTATACAGATAGCGATGTAGTTGTTTCCATGTTTATACACAGAGCGGTGGAGATATTTCCATGTTTATACAGATAACGATGGAGATATTTCCATGTTTATAAAGATTGAGGTGTAGATATTTCCAAGTTTATACAGATAGCGGTACAGATATTTAAATGTTTTCACAGATAGCGGTGTAGTTATTTCCATGTTTATACAAATGGCGATGTATGTATTTCCACGTTTGTAGAGATAGTGTTGTAGATATTTCCATGTTCCTACAGATGGCGTTGTAGATATTTCCATGTTTACACAGATAGCGGTGTAGATATTTCCATGTTTATTGGGATAGCAGTGCAGTTATTTCCTTCTTTATACAGATAGCGGTGGAGATATTTCCATGTTTATACAGATAGCGATGTAGATATTTGCATGTCTATACAGATAGCAGTGTAGATATTTCCATGTTTATACAGATGGTGGTGTAGATATTTCCAAGTTTATACAGATAGCGGTGTAGATATTTCCATGTTTATACAGATAGCGGTGTAGATATTTCCATGTTTATACAGATAACGGTGTAGGTATTTCCATGTTTATAGAGAAAGCGGTGTAGATATTTCCATGTTTATACAGATGGCAGTGAAGACATTTCCATGTTTATACAGATGGCAGTGTAGATATTTCCATGTTTATACAGATGGAGGTGTAGATATTTCCATGTTTATACAGATAGCGGTGTGGTTATTTCCATGTTTTCACAGATGGCGGTGTAGATATTTCCATGTTTATGCAGATAGCGGTGTGTCTATTTCCATGTTTATACAGATAGCGGTGTAGATATTTCCATGATTATAGAGATGTCTGTGTAGATATTTCCATGTTTATACGATTGGCAGTGTAGATATTTCCATGTTTATAGAGAAATGGTGTAGATATTTCCATGTTTATACAGAAGACTGTGTAGGTATTTCCATGATTATACAGATGGCGGTGTAGATATTTCCATGTTCATAGAGATATCCATGTAGATATTTCCATGTTTATACAGACAGCGGTGTAGACATTTCAATGTTTATAGAGATAGCGGTGTAGATATTTCCATATTTATAGAGATAGCGGTGTAGATATTTCCATGTTTATACAGATAGCAGTGTACATATTTCAATGTTTATACAGATCGTGCTGTAGATATTTCCATGTTTATACAGATAGCGGTGTATATATTTCCATGTTTATACAGATAGTGGTGTAGGTATTTCCGTGTTTAGAGAGATAGCGTTGTAGATATTTCCATATTTGCACAGATTGCGGTGTAGATATTTCCAAGTCTACACAGAGAGTTGTGTATATATTTCCATGTTTACACAGATAGCTGTGTAGATATTTCCATGTATACACAAATAGTGTTGTAGATACTTCCGTGTTTATACAGATAGCGGTGTACATATTTCCATGTTTATACAGATGGTGGTGTAGATATTTCCAAGTTTATACAGATAGCGGTGTAGATATTTCCATGTTTATACAGATAGTGGTGTAGGTATTTCCATGTTTATAGAGAAAGCGGTGTAGATATTTCCATGTTTATACAGATGACAGTGTAGATATTTCCATGTTTTCACAGATGGCGGTGTAGATACTTCCATGTTTATACAGATAGCGGTGTGGCTATTTCCATGTTTATACAGATAGTGGTGTAGATATTTCCATGACTGTAGAGATGTCTCTGTAGATATTTCCATGTTAATAAGGATGGCAATGTAGATATTTCCATGCTTACAGAGATAGTGGTGTAGATATTTCCATGTTTGTACTGATGACTATGTAGGTATTTCCAGGTTTATACAGATGGCGGTGCAGATATTTCCATGTTTATAGAGATAGCCGTGTAGATATTTCCATGTTTAGACAGATAGCGGTGTAGACATTTCCATGTTTATAGAGATAGCGGTGTAGATAATGCCATATTAATACAGATAGCGGTGTAGATATATCCATGTTTATACAGATGGCAGTGTAGTTATTTCCATGTTTATAGAGATGTTGTTGTAGAGATTTCCATGTTTATACAGATGGCGGTGTAAATATTTCCATGTTTATAGAGATAGCGGTGTTGATATTTCCATGTTTATACATATAACGGTGTAGATATTTCCATATTTACACAGATAGCATTGTAGATGTTTCCATGTTTATTCAGGTAGCGGTGTAAATATTTCAAAGTTTATACAGAGAGCGGTGTAGTTATTTCCATGTTTATACTGATAGCGGTGTTGATATTTCCATGTTTATAGGGATTGTGGTGTAGGTAATTCCATGTTTATACAGAGAGCGGTGTTGTTATTTCCAGGTTTATACAGATAGCGGTGTACATATTTCCAAGTTTATACAGATGGCAGTGTAGATATTTCCGTGTTTATAGTGATGGCGGTGTAGATATTTCCATGTATATAGACATGGCTGTGTAGATATTTCCATGTTTATACAGATGATGGTGTAGATATTTCCATGTTTATACAGATTGCGGTGTAGATATTTCCATGTTTATACAGTTGGCTGTGTAGATATTTCTATGTTTATAGAGATAGCTGTGCAGATATTTCCATGTTTATACAGATAGCAGTGTAGATATTTGTATGTTTATACATATGGTGGTGTAGATAATTCCATCTTTATACAGATGGCAGTGTAGATATTTCCGTGTTTATACAGATGGTGGTGTAGATATTTCCATGTTTACACAGATGGCTGTGTAGATATTTCCATCTTTATGGAAATTGTGGTTCAGTTATTTCCAGGTATATACAGATGGCGGTGTAGATATTTCCATGTTTATAGAGATGGCGATGAAGTTATTTCCATATTTATAGAGATGGCGTTGTAGATATTTCAATGTTTATGGAGATGGCAGTTTAGACATTTTTATGTTTATACAGATAGCAGGGTAGATATTTACATCTTTATGCAGATGGCGATGTAGATATTTCCATGTTTATACAAATGGCATTGTAGATATTTCCATGTTTAAACAGATGGTGGTGTAGTTATTTCCATGTTTATAGAGATGTTGTTGTAGAGATTTCCATATTTATACAGATGTGAGTGTAAATATTTCCATGTTTATAGAGATAGCGGTGTAGATATTTCCAAGATTATACAGATAGCGGTGTAGATATTTCCATGTTTACAGAGATAGCATTTTAGATGATTCCATGTTTATACAGATAGCGGTGTAAATATTTCAAAGTTTATATAGAGAGCTGTGTAGTTATTTCCATGTTTATACAGATAGCGGTGTTGATATTTCTATGTTTATAGGGATAGTGGTGCAGGTAATTCCATGTTTATACAGAGAGCGGTGTTGTTATTTCCAGGTTTATACAGATAGCGGTGTACATATTTCCAAGTTTATACAGATGGCAGTGTAGATATTTCCGTGTTTATAGTGATGGCGGTGTAGATATTTCCATGTATATAGACATGGCAGTGTAGATATTTCCATGTTTATACAGATGACAGTGTAGATATTTCCATGTTTATACAGATTGCGGTGTAGATATTTACATGTTTATACAGATGGCTGTGTAGATATTTCTATGTTTATAGAGATAGCTGTGAAGATATTTCCATGTTTATACAGATAGCAGTGTAGCTATTTCCATGTTTACACAGATAGCGGTGTAGATACTTTGATGTTTATACACGTGGCTGTGTAGATATATCCATGTTTATACAGATGGCAGTGTAGTTATTTCCATGTTTATAGAGATGTTGTTGTAGAGATTTCCATGTTTTACAGATGGCGGTGTAAATATTTCCATGTTTATAGAGATAGCGGTGTTGATATTTCCATGTTTATACAAATAACGGTGTAGATATTTCCATGTTTACACAGATTAGCAGTGTAGATGTTTCCATGTTTATACAGATAGTGGTGTAAATATTTCAAAGTTTATACAGAGAGCGGTGTAGTTATTTCCATGTTAATACAGATAGCGGTGTTGATATTTCCATGTTTATAGGGATAGTGGTGTAGGTAATTCCATGTTTATACAGAGAGCAGTGTTGTTATTTCCAGGTTTATACAGATACCGGTGTACATATTTCCAAGTTTATACAGACGGCAGTGTAGATATTTCCGTGTTTATAGTGATGGCGGTGTAGATATTTCCATGTATATAGACATGGCAGTGTAGATATTTCCATGTTTATACAGATGACGGTGTAGATATTTCCATGTTTATACAGATTGCGGTGTAGATATTTCCATGTTTATACAGTTGGCTGTGTAGATATTTCTATGTTTATAGAGATAGCTGTGCAGATATTTCCATTTTTTTACAGATAGCAGTGTAGATATTTGTATGTTTATACATATGGTGGTGTAGATAATTCCATCTTTATACAGATGGCAGTGTAGATATTTCCATATTTATACAGATGGTGGTGTAGATATTTCCATGTTTTCACAGTTGGCTGTGTAAATATTTCCATCTTTATGGAAATTGTGGTTCAGTTATTTCCAGGTATATACAGATGGCGGTGTAGATATTTCCATGTTTATAGAGATGGCGCTGAAGTTATTTCCATATTTATAGAGATGGCGTTGTAGATATTTCAATGTTTATGGAGATGGCAGTTTAGACATTTCTATGTTTATACAGATAGCAGGGTAGATATTTACATCTTTATACAGATGGCGGTGTAGATATTTCCATGTTTATACAGATGGCGGTGTAGATATTTCCATGTTTATACAGATGGCGGGGTAGATATTTCCATGTTTACAGAGATAGCAGTGTAGCTATTTCCCTCCTAGCAGAGATTGCGGCGTAGATATTCCCATCTTTACACAGATAGCGGTGTAGATATTTCCAAGTTTACACAGATAGCGGTGTAGATATTTCCATGTTTTCACAGATATCGTTGTAGATATTTCCATGATTTTACCGATATTGGTGTAGATAAGTCCATGTTGATACAGATAGCGTTGTAGATATTTCCAGGTTCATACAGATAGCGGTGGAGATATTTCCATGTTTATACAGATAGCGATGTAGATATTTCCACGTTTATACAGATAGCGTTGTAGATATTTGCACGTTTATACAGATAGCGGAGTAGATATTTCCATGTCTATAGAGTTGGCGGTTTAGAAATTTCCATGTTTATGCAGATGGTGGTGTAAATATTTCCATGTTTATTCAGATGGCAGTTTAGATATTTCCATATTAATAGAATGGCTTTATAGATATTTCCATGTTTATAGAGATAGCGATGTAGATAATTCCATGTTTATAGAGATAGCTGTTTAGGTATTTCCATGTTTACGGAGACAGTGGTGTAGATATTTCCATGTTTATACAGATAGCTGTGTAGGTATTTCCATGTTTATACGGATAGCGGTGATGATATTTCCATGTTCATAGTGATAGCGGTGTAGATATTTCCATGTTTGTACAGATAGCGGTGTAGGTATTTCCATGTTTATACAGATAGCGGTGTAGATATTTGCATGTTTTTAGAGATGGCAGTGTAGATATTTCCATTTTTATACAAATGGCATTGTAGATATTTCCATGTTTATACAGATGGTGGTGTAGTTATTTCCATGTTTATAGAGATGTTGTTGTAGAGATTTCCATATTTATACAGATGTGAGTGTAAATATTTCCATGTTTATAGAGATAGCGGTGTAGATATTTCCAAGATTATACAGATAGCGGTGTAGATATTTCCATGTTTACAGAGATAGCATTGTAGATGTTTCCATGTTTATACAGATAGCGGTGTAAATATTTCAAAGTTTATACAGAGAGCGGTGTAGTTATTTCCATGTTTATACAGATAGCGGTGTTGATATTTCCATGTTTATAGGGATAGTGGTGTAGGTAATTCCATGTTTATACAGAGAGCGGTGTTGTTATTTCCAGGTTTATACAGATAGCGGTGTAGATATTTCCATGTTTATACAGATAGCACTGTATATATTTCCCTGTTTATACAGATAGCGGTGTAGGTATTTCCATGTTTATAGCAGATAGTGGTGTAGATATTTCCATGTTTATACAGATAGCGGTGTAGATGAATCTATGTTTATACAGATATAGGTGGAGGTATTTCCATGTTTATACATTTAGCGGTGTAGATATTTCCATGTTTATAGAGATAGCGGTGTAGATACTTCCATATTTATACAGATGGCAGTGTAGATATTTCCAAGTTTATTCATATGTCGGTGTAGATATTTCCATGTTTATACAGATAGAGGTGTAGATATTTCCATGTTTATACAGACAGCGGTGTAGATATTTCCATGTTTACACAGATAGCGCTGTATATATTTGCATATTGATACAGATAACAGTGTAGATATTTGCATGTTTATACAGATAGCGATGTAGGTGTTTCCATGTTTATACACATAGCGGTGGAGTTATTTCCATGTTTATACAGATAACGATGGAGATATTTCCATGTTTATACAGATTGAGGTGTAGATATTTCCAAGTTTATACAGATAGCGGTGTAGGTATTTCCCTATTTATACAGATGGTGGTGTAGATATTTCCATGTTTATACTGATGGTGGTGTACATATTTCCATGTTTATACAGATGGTGGAGTAGATATGTCCATGTTTACAGAGATTGCGGTGTAGATATTTCTATGTTTATAGATATAGCGGTGTAGATATTTCCAAGTTTATAGAGATAGCGGTGTAGATATTTCCATATTTATACAGATAGCGGTGTAGATATTTCCATGTTTATACAGATAGCGGTGGAGATATTTCCATTTTTATACAGATAGCGATGTAGATATTTCCATATTTATACAGGTAGCGGTGTAGATATTTCCATGTGTATACAGATGGCAGTGTAGATATTTCCACGTTCACAGAGATGGTGGTGTGGATATTTCCATGCTTATACAGATGACTGTGTAGTTATTTCCATGTTTATACAGATGGCTGTGTAGATATTTCCATGTTTATACAGATAGTGTTGTAGCTATTTCCAACTTTCTAGAGATAGCGGTGTAGATATATCCATATTTATACAGATAGCGGTGTAGACATTTCCATGTTTATACAGATGGCGGTGTAGATATTTCCGTGTTTATAGACATGGTGGTGTTGATATTTCCATGTTTATGCACATAGTGGTGTAGATATTTCCATGTTTACAGAGATAGCGGTGTAGATATTTCCATCTTTGCACAGATTGCGGTGTAGATATTTCCATGTTTACACAGATAGCGGTGTAGGTATTTCCAACTTTACACAGATAACTCCGTGGATATTTCCATGTTTACAGAGATAGCGTTTTAGATATTTCCATGTTTATAGAGGTAGCGGTTTAGATATTTCCATGTATCTACAGATAGCGGTGTAGACATTTCCATGTTTACTGGGATAGTGGTGTACATATTTCCATGTTTATACAGATAGCGGTGTAGATATTTCCATGTTTATACAGATAGCGGTGCAGATATTTCCTTGTTTATACAGATAGTGGTGTAGATATTTCCCTGTTTACAGATCTTGGTGTAGATATTTCCATGTTTATACAGATAGCTGAGTAGATATTTCCATGTTTACAAAGGTAGCGGTGTAGAAATTTCCATGTTTATACAGATCGCGGTGTAGTTATTTCCTTCTTTCTACAGATGGCGGTGTAGATATTTCCATGTTTACACAGATGGCGGTGTAGATATTTCCATGTTTACACAGATGGCGTTGTAGATATTTCCATGTTTTTGCAGATGGCAGTGTAGATATTTCCATGTTTATGGAGATGGCAGTGTAGATATCTCTGTGTTTATAGAGATATCATTATAGATATTTCCATGTTTACACAGATTGCTGGGTAGATATTTCCTTGTTTATACAGATAGCGGTGTAGATATTTCCATGTTTATAGAGATAGCGTTGTAGATATTTCCATGTTTATACAGATGGCTGCGTAGATATTTCCATGTGTATACAGATGGCAGTGGAGATATTTCCATGATTATACAGATGGTGGTGTAGATACATCCATGTTTATACAGATGACTGTGTAGATATTGGCATGTTTATACAGATGGCGGTGTAGATATTTCCATGTTTATACAGATAGCGGTGTAGATATTTCCATGTTTACACAGATGGCGTTGTAGGTATTTCCATGTTTTTTCAGATGGCAGTGTAGATATTTCCATGTTTATGGAGATGGCGGTGTAGATATCTCTGTGTTTATAGAGATAGCATTGTAGATATTTCCATGTTTACACAGATAGCTGAGTAGATATTTCCTTGTTTATACAGATAGCGGTGTAGATATTTCCATGTTTATAGAGATAGCGTTGTAGATATTTCCATGTTTATACAGATGGCTGCGTAGATATTTCCATGTGTATACAGATGGTAGTGGAGATATTTCCATGTTTATAGAGATGGTGGTTTAGATACATCCATGTTTATACAGATGACTGTGTAGATATTGGCATGTTTATACAGATGGCGGTGTATATATTTCCATGTTTATACAGATAGCGGTGTAGATATTTCCACGTTTATACAGATAGCGGTGTAGGTATTTTCATGTTAACAGAGATGGCGTAGTAGATATTTCCAACTTTACACAGAGTGCGGTGTAGGTATTTCCATCTTCATACAGATGGCGGTGTAGATATTTCCATTTTTACACAGATAGCAGTAGAGATATTTCCATTTTTATACAGATGGCGGTGTAGATAATTCCATGTTTATGGAGATCGCGGTGTTGATATTTCCATGTTTATACAGATGGCTGTGTAGATATTTCCATATGAATACAGATGGCAGTGTAGATAATTCCATGTTTATACAGACAGTGGTGTAGATATTTCCATGTTTGCACAGATAGCGTTTTATATATTTGCATGTTTATACAGATAGTAGTGTAGATATTTCCATGTTTATAGCAGATAGTGGTGTAGATATTTCCATGTTTATACAGATAGCGGTGTAGATGAATCTATGTTTATACAGATATAGGTGGAGGTATTTCCATGTTTATACCTTTAGCGGTGTAGATATTTCCATGTTTATAGAGATAGCGGTGTAGATACTTCCATATTTATACAGATGGCAGTGTAGATATTTCCAAGTTTATTCATATGTCGGTGTAGATATTTCCATGTTTATACAGATAGCGCTGTATATATTTGCATATTGATACAGATAGCAGTGTAGATATTTGCATGTTTATACAGATAGCGATGTAGTTGTTTCCATGTTTATACACAGAGCGGTGGAGATATTTCCATGTTTATACAGATAACGATGGAGATATTTCCATGTTTATAAAGATTGAGGTGTAGATATTTCCAAGTTTATACAGATAGCGGTACAGATATTTAAATGTTTTCACAGATAGCGGTGTAGTTATTTCCATGTTTATACAAATGGCGATGTATGTATTTCCACGTTTGTAGAGATAGTGTTGTAGATATTTCCATGTTCCTACAGATGGCGTTGTAGATATTTCCATGTTTACACAGATAGCGGTGTAGATATTTCCATGTTTATTGGGATAGCAGTGCAGTTATTTCCTTCTTTATACAGATAGCGGTGGAGATATTTCCATGTTTATACAGATAGCGATGTAGATATTTGCATGTCTATACAGATAGCAGTGTAGATATTTCCATGTTTATACAGATGGTGGTGTAGATATTTCCAAGTTTATACAGATAGCGGTGTAGATATTTCCATGTTTATACAGATAGCGGTGTAGATATTTCCATGTTTATACAGATAACGGTGTAGGTATTTCCATGTTTATAGAGAAAGCGGTGTAGATATTTCCATGTTTATACAGATGGCAGTGAAGACATTTCCATGTTTATACAGATGGCAGTGTAGATATTTCCATGTTTATACAGATGGAGGTGTAGATATTTCCATGTTTATACAGATAGCGGTGTGGTTATTTCCATGTTTTCACAGATGGCGGTGTAGATATTTCCATGTTTATGCAGATAGCGGTGTGTCTATTTCCATGTTTATACAGATAGCGGTGTAGATATTTCCATGATTATAGAGATGTCTGTGTAGATATTTCCATGTTTATACGATTGGCAGTGTAGATATTTCCATGTTTATAGAGAAATGGTGTAGATATTTCCATGTTTATACAGAAGACTGTGTAGGTATTTCCATGATTATACAGATGGCGGTGTAGATATTTCCATGTTCATAGAGATATCCATGTAGATATTTCCATGTTTATACAGACAGCGGTGTAGACATTTCAATGTTTATAGAGATAGCGGTGTAGATATTTCCATATTTATAGAGATAGCGGTGTAGATATTTCCATGTTTATACAGATAGCAGTGTACATATTTCAATGTTTATACAGATCGTGCTGTAGATATTTCCATGTTTATACAGATAGCGGTGTATATATTTCCATGTTTATACAGATAGTGGTGTAGGTATTTCCGTGTTTAGAGAGATAGCGTTGTAGATATTTCCATATTTGCACAGATTGCGGTGTAGATATTTCCAAGTCTACACAGAGAGTTGTGTATATATTTCCATGTTTACACAGATAGCTGTGTAGATATTTCCATGTATACACAAATAGTGTTGTAGATACTTCCGTGTTTATACAGATAGCGGTGTACATATTTCCATGTTTATACAGATGGTGGTGTAGATATTTCCAAGTTTATACAGATAGCGGTGTAGATATTTCCATGTTTATACAGATAGTGGTGTAGGTATTTCCATGTTTATAGAGAAAGCGGTGTAGATATTTCCATGTTTATACAGATGACAGTGTAGATATTTCCATGTTTTCACAGATGGCGGTGTAGATACTTCCATGTTTATACAGATAGCGGTGTGGCTATTTCCATGTTTATACAGATAGTGGTGTAGATATTTCCATGACTGTAGAGATGTCTCTGTAGATATTTCCATGTTAATAAGGATGGCAATGTAGATATTTCCATGCTTACAGAGATAGTGGTGTAGATATTTCCATGTTTGTACTGATGACTATGTAGGTATTTCCAGGTTTATACAGATGGCGGTGCAGATATTTCCATGTTTATAGAGATAGCCGTGTAGATATTTCCATGTTTAGACAGATAGCGGTGTAGACATTTCCATGTTTATAGAGATAGCGGTGTAGATAATGCCATATTAATACAGATAGCGGTGTAGATATATCCATGTTTATACAGATGGCAGTGTAGTTATTTCCATGTTTATAGAGATGTTGTTGTAGAGATTTCCATGTTTATACAGATGGCGGTGTAAATATTTCCATGTTTATAGAGATAGCGGTGTTGATATTTCCATGTTTATACATATAACGGTGTAGATATTTCCATATTTACACAGATAGCATTGTAGATGTTTCCATGTTTATTCAGGTAGCGGTGTAAATATTTCAAAGTTTATACAGAGAGCGGTGTAGTTATTTCCATGTTTATACTGATAGCGGTGTTGATATTTCCATGTTTATAGGGATTGTGGTGTAGGTAATTCCATGTTTATACAGAGAGCGGTGTTGTTATTTCCAGGTTTATACAGATAGCGGTGTACATATTTCCAAGTTTATACAGATGGCAGTGTAGATATTTCCGTGTTTATAGTGATGGCGGTGTAGATATTTCCATGTATATAGACATGGCTGTGTAGATATTTCCATGTTTATACAGATGATGGTGTAGATATTTCCATGTTTATACAGATTGCGGTGTAGATATTTCCATGTTTATACAGTTGGCTGTGTAGATATTTCTATGTTTATAGAGATAGCTGTGCAGATATTTCCATGTTTATACAGATAGCAGTGTAGATATTTGTATGTTTATACATATGGTGGTGTAGATAATTCCATCTTTATACAGATGGCAGTGTAGATATTTCCGTGTTTATACAGATGGTGGTGTAGATATTTCCATGTTTACACAGATGGCTGTGTAGATATTTCCATCTTTATGGAAATTGTGGTTCAGTTATTTCCAGGTATATACAGATGGCGGTGTAGATATTTCCATGTTTATAGAGATGGCGATGAAGTTATTTCCATATTTATAGAGATGGCGTTGTAGATATTTCAATGTTTATGGAGATGGCAGTTTAGACATTTTTATGTTTATACAGATAGCAGGGTAGATATTTACATCTTTATGCAGATGGCGATGTAGATATTTCCATGTTTATACAAATGGCATTGTAGATATTTCCATGTTTAAACAGATGGTGGTGTAGTTATTTCCATGTTTATAGAGATGTTGTTGTAGAGATTTCCATATTTATACAGATGTGAGTGTAAATATTTCCATGTTTATAGAGATAGCGGTGTAGATATTTCCAAGATTATACAGATAGCGGTGTAGATATTTCCATGTTTACAGAGATAGCATTTTAGATGATTCCATGTTTATACAGATAGCGGTGTAAATATTTCAAAGTTTATATAGAGAGCTGTGTAGTTATTTCCATGTTTATACAGATAGCGGTGTTGATATTTCTATGTTTATAGGGATAGTGGTGCAGGTAATTCCATGTTTATACAGAGAGCGGTGTTGTTATTTCCAGGTTTATACAGATAGCGGTGTACATATTTCCAAGTTTATACAGATGGCAGTGTAGATATTTCCGTGTTTATAGTGATGGCGGTGTAGATATTTCCATGTATATAGACATGGCAGTGTAGATATTTCCATGTTTATACAGATGACAGTGTAGATATTTCCATGTTTATACAGATTGCGGTGTAGATATTTACATGTTTATACAGATGGCTGTGTAGATATTTCTATGTTTATAGAGATAGCTGTGAAGATATTTCCATGTTTATACAGATAGCAGTGTAGCTATTTCCATGTTTACACAGATAGCGGTGTAGATACTTTGATGTTTATACACGTGGCTGTGTAGATATATCCATGTTTATACAGATGGCAGTGTAGTTATTTCCATGTTTATAGAGATGTTGTTGTAGAGATTTCCATGTTTTACAGATGGCGGTGTAAATATTTCCATGTTTATAGAGATAGCGGTGTTGATATTTCCATGTTTATACAAATAACGGTGTAGATATTTCCATGTTTACACAGATTAGCAGTGTAGATGTTTCCATGTTTATACAGATAGTGGTGTAAATATTTCAAAGTTTATACAGAGAGCGGTGTAGTTATTTCCATGTTAATACAGATAGCGGTGTTGATATTTCCATGTTTATAGGGATAGTGGTGTAGGTAATTCCATGTTTATACAGAGAGCAGTGTTGTTATTTCCAGGTTTATACAGATACCGGTGTACATATTTCCAAGTTTATACAGACGGCAGTGTAGATATTTCCGTGTTTATAGTGATGGCGGTGTAGATATTTCCATGTATATAGACATGGCAGTGTAGATATTTCCATGTTTATACAGATGACGGTGTAGATATTTCCATGTTTATACAGATTGCGGTGTAGATATTTCCATGTTTATACAGTTGGCTGTGTAGATATTTCTATGTTTATAGAGATAGCTGTGCAGATATTTCCATTTTTTTACAGATAGCAGTGTAGATATTTGTATGTTTATACATATGGTGGTGTAGATAATTCCATCTTTATACAGATGGCAGTGTAGATATTTCCATATTTATACAGATGGTGGTGTAGATATTTCCATGTTTTCACAGTTGGCTGTGTAAATATTTCCATCTTTATGGAAATTGTGGTTCAGTTATTTCCAGGTATATACAGATGGCGGTGTAGATATTTCCATGTTTATAGAGATGGCGCTGAAGTTATTTCCATATTTATAGAGATGGCGTTGTAGATATTTCAATGTTTATGGAGATGGCAGTTTAGACATTTCTATGTTTATACAGATAGCAGGGTAGATATTTACATCTTTATACAGATGGCGGTGTAGATATTTCCATGTTTATACAGATGGCGGTGTAGATATTTCCATGTTTATACAGATGGCGGGGTAGATATTTCCATGTTTACAGAGATAGCAGTGTAGCTATTTCCCTCCTAGCAGAGATTGCGGCGTAGATATTCCCATCTTTACACAGATAGCGGTGTAGATATTTCCAAGTTTACACAGATAGCGGTGTAGATATTTCCATGTTTTCACAGATATCGTTGTAGATATTTCCATGATTTTACCGATATTGGTGTAGATAAGTCCATGTTGATACAGATAGCGTTGTAGATATTTCCAGGTTCATACAGATAGCGGTGGAGATATTTCCATGTTTATACAGATAGCGATGTAGATATTTCCACGTTTATACAGATAGCGTTGTAGATATTTGCACGTTTATACAGATAGCGGAGTAGATATTTCCATGTCTATAGAGTTGGCGGTTTAGAAATTTCCATGTTTATGCAGATGGTGGTGTAAATATTTCCATGTTTATTCAGATGGCAGTTTAGATATTTCCATATTAATAGAATGGCTTTATAGATATTTCCATGTTTATAGAGATAGCGATGTAGATAATTCCATGTTTATAGAGATAGCTGTTTAGGTATTTCCATGTTTACGGAGACAGTGGTGTAGATATTTCCATGTTTATACAGATAGCTGTGTAGGTATTTCCATGTTTATACGGATAGCGGTGATGATATTTCCATGTTCATAGTGATAGCGGTGTAGATATTTCCATGTTTGTACAGATAGCGGTGTAGGTATTTCCATGTTTATACAGATAGCGGTGTAGATATTTGCATGTTTTTAGAGATGGCAGTGTAGATATTTCCATTTTTATACAAATGGCATTGTAGATATTTCCATGTTTATACAGATGGTGGTGTAGTTATTTCCATGTTTATAGAGATGTTGTTGTAGAGATTTCCATATTTATACAGATGTGAGTGTAAATATTTCCATGTTTATAGAGATAGCGGTGTAGATATTTCCAAGATTATACAGATAGCGGTGTAGATATTTCCATGTTTACAGAGATAGCATTGTAGATGTTTCCATGTTTATACAGATAGCGGTGTAAATATTTCAAAGTTTATACAGAGAGCGGTGTAGTTATTTCCATGTTTATACAGATAGCGGTGTTGATATTTCCATGTTTATAGGGATAGTGGTGTAGGTAATTCCATGTTTATACAGAGAGCGGTGTTGTTATTTCCAGGTTTATACAGATAGCGGTGTAGATATTTCCATGTTTATACAGATAGCACTGTATATATTTCCCTGTTTATACAGATAGCGGTGTAGGTATTTCCATGTTTATACAGATAGCGGTGGAGATATTTCTATGTTTATAGAGATAGCGTTGTAGATATTTTCATGTTGCTACAGATGGGGGTGTAGCTATTTCCATGTTTATAGAGATAGCGAAGTAGATTATTCCATGTATGTAGAGATAGCCTTGTAGATATTTCCATGCTTATAGAGATAGGGGTGAGGATATTTACTCGTTTTTACAGATAGCGGTGTAGATATTTCCAAGTTTATAGAGATAGCGCTGTAGATATTTCCATGTTTATAGAGATAGCTTTGTAGATACTTTCTTGTTTATACAGATAGTGGTGTAGATATTTCCATGTTTATAGAGATAGCGCTGTAGATATTTCCATGTTTATAGAGATACCATTGTAGATACTTTCTTGTTTATACAGATAGCGGTGTAGATATTTCCATGTTTACTCAGATAGCTTTGTAGATATTTCCATGTTTATACAGAGAGCGGTGTAGATATTTCCATGTTTATACAGATAGCGGTGTAGTTATTTCCGTGTTTATAGAGATAGCGGTGTTGATATTTCCATGTTTATACAGATAGCGCTGTAGATATTCCCATGTTTATACAGATAGTGGTGTAGATATTTCCATGTTTATACAGACAGTGGTTTAGATGTTTCCATGTTTATAGAGATAACGGTGTCGATATTTGCATGTTTATACAGATTTTGGTGTAGATATTTCCATGTTTACACAGATAGCTGTGTAGATATTCACATATTTATGCAAATGGCGTTATAGATATTTCCAAGTTTACAGAGATAGCGCTGTAGATATTTACATGTTTACACAGATTGCAATGTATATATTTCCATGTTTAGATAGATAGCGGTGTAGACATTTCCATGTTTATCCATATATTGGTGAAGATATACCGATGTTTATACACATAGCCGTGTGGATATTTCCATGTTTATACAGAAGACTGTGCAGGTATTTCCAGGTTTATAATGATGGCGGTGTAGATATTTCCATGTTCATATGGATAGCGGTGTTGATATTTCCAGGTTTATGGAGCTCGCGGTGTAGGTGTTTCCGTCTTTATACAGATGGCAGGGTAGATATTTCCATGTTTATACAGATGTCTGTGTAGATATTTCCTTGTGTATACAGATGGCAGTGTTGATATTTCCACGTTTAAAGGGATGGTGGTGTAGATATTTCCATGTTTATAGAGATAGCGGTGTAGATATTTCCATGTTTATAGAGATGGCGGTGTAGATGTTTCCATGTTTAGAGAGATAGCGGTGTAGATATTTCCATATTTATGGAGATAGCTTTGTAGATATTTCCATGTTTATACAAATGGCGGTGTAGATATTTCCATGTTTATAGAGATGGCGGTGTAGGTATTTCCACGTTTACACAGATAGACATGTAGATATTTCCATATTTGCACAGATTGCGGTGTACTTATTTCCATGTTTATAGAGATAGCAGTGTAGCTATTTCCATGTTTATACAGATAGCGGTGTAGATCCTTCAATGTTTATGCAAATAGCGTGGTTGGTATTTCCACGTTTATACAGATAGCAGTGTAGATATTTCCATGTTTATACAGCTCGCGGTGCAGTTATTTACATCTTTATACAGATGGCACTGTAGATATTTCCATGATGATACATATGGCGTTGGAGATATTTCCATGTTTGTACAGATGGAGGTGTAGATATTTCCATGTTTATACTGATAGCGTTGTAGATATTTCCATGTTTATGCAGCTCGCGATGCAGATATTTCCATCTTTGCACAGATTGTGGTGTAGAAATTTCCATCTTTACACAGATAGCGGTGTCGATATTTCCATGTTTTCACAGATAGCGGTGTAGATATTTCTATGTTTATACAGATATCGGTGAGCATATTTACCTGTTTGCAGAGATAGCGGAGTAGAAATTTCCATGTTTTTAAAGACGGCGGTGTAGATATTTCCATTTGTATACAGGGCAGTGTAGATATTTCCATCTTTATACAGATGGAGGTGTAGATATTTCCATGTTTATACAGATAGCATTGTGGATATTTCCATGTTTTTACTGATAGCGGTGTAGATATTTCTATGTTTATAGAGATTGCTGTGTAGATATTTCCATGTTGATACAGATGGTAGTGTACATATTTCCGTGTTTATACAGATGGCGGTGAAGGTATTTCTAAGTTTATACAGATGACTGTGTAGGTATTTCCATGTTTTTACAGATGGCGGTGTAGATATTTCCATGTTTATAGAGACAGCGGTGTAGACATTTCCATGTTTATGCAGATAGCAGTGTTGACATTTCCATGTTTATAGAGATATCGGTGCAGATATTTCCATATTTTTACAGACATCGGTGTAGTTATGTCCATGTTTATACAGATAGCGGTGTAGATATTTCCATGTTTATACAGATAGCAGTGTAGATATTTCCTTGTTTACACTGTTCGCGGTGTAGATATTTCCATGTTTATACAGATAGCGGTGTAGATATTTCCAACTTTATACAGATAGCAGTGTAGATATTTCCATGTTTATATGGATCGCGGTGTAGATAATTCCATCTTTCCACAGATGGCACTGTAGATATTTCCATGTTTATACAGATGGCGGTGTAGATGTTTCCTTGTTAATACAGATAGCCGTGTAGATATTTCCATGTTTATGCAGATGTCGGTGTAGATATTTCCATGTTTATACAGACCGTGGTGTAGATATTTCCATTTTTATACAGATAGCGGTGTAGATATTTCCATGTTTATACAGATAGCACTGTAGATATTTCCCTCTTTATACAGACAGCGGTGTAGATATTTCCATGTTTACACAGATAGATTTGTAGATATTTCCATGTTTATACCTATAGCGGTGTAGATATTTCCATGTTTATACACATAGCGGTGTAGATGTTTCCATGTTTATACAGACCGCGGTGTCGATATTTTCATGTTCACACAGATAGCGGTGTAGATATTTCCATTTTTATACAGATGGCTGTGTAGATATTTCCAAGTTTACACAGATACCGGTGGAGATATTTCTATGTTTATACACATAGCGGGGTTGGTATTTCCATGTTTTTACAGATAGCTTTGTTGTTATTTCCAGGTTTATGGAGATAGCGGTGTAGATATTTCCATGTTTATACAGATAGCGTTGTAGATATTTCCATGTTTATAGAGATATCGGTGTAGATATTTCCAAATTTATGCAGATAGCAGAGCAGGTATTTCCATGTTTATACAGATGGCGGTGTAGATATTTCCATGTTTATAGAGACAGCGATGTAGATATTTCCATGTTTATAGAGATGGCTGTGTAGATATTTCCATATATATACAGATGGCTTTGAAGATATTTCCATGTTTTTACAGATGACGGTGTAGACATTTCCATGTTTATAATGATAGTGGTGTAGATATTTCCATGTTTATATAGATGGTGGTGTAGATGGTTCCTTGTTTATGTAGATGGCTGTGTAGATAATTCCATGTTTATAGAGATGGCGGTGTATATATTTCCACGTTTATAGAGACGGCGGTATAGATATTTCCAAGTTTATAGAGATAGCGGTGTAGGTATTTCCGTGTTTATAGAGATAGCGGTGTAGATATTTCCATGTTTACACTGAGAGCAGTGTAGATATTTCGTTGTTTATACAGATAGCAGTGTTGGTATTTCCATGTTTATACATATAGCGGTGTAGATATTTCCATGTTTATCCAGCTCGCGGTGTAGAAACTTACATCCTTATACAGATGGCAGTGTAGATATTTCCATGTTTATACAGATAGTGGTGTAGATATATCCATGTTAATGGAGATAGCGGTTAAGGTATTTCCATGTTTACAGAGATATCGGTGTTGATATTTCCATGTGTATACATATGGCAGTGTAGATTTTTCCATGTTTATACAGATGGTGGTGTAGATATTTCCACGTTCATACAGATGACTGTGTTGATATTTCCATGTTTTTACAGATGGCGGTGTAGATATTTCCAAGTACATAGAGATAGCGGTGTTGATATATCCATGTTTATACAGATAGCAGTGTATATATTTTCATATATATAGAGATAGCGGTGCAGATATTTCCATGTTTATACAGGTAGAGGTGTAGATATTTCCATGTTTATACAGATCGCGTTGAAGATATTTCCATGTTTATAATGATAGCAGTGTAAATATTTCCATGTTTATACAGATAGCGGTGGGGATATTTCCATTTTTATACAGATAGTGGTGGAGACATTTCCATGTTTATACAGATAGCGGTGGAGATATTTCCATGTTTATACAGATAGCGGTGCAGATATTTCCATGTTTATAAAGATAGCGGTGATTTTTATACAGATAGCGGTGGAGATATTTCCATGTTTATACAGATAGTGGTGCAGATATTTCCATGTTTATACAGATAGCGGTGTAGATATTTCCATGTTTACACAGATAGGTGTGTAGATATTTCCATCTTTGCACAGATTGCGGTGTGGAAATTTCCATGTTTACACAGATAGTGGTGTAGATATTTCCATGTTTCCACAGATAGCTGTGTAGATATTTCCATGTTTACACAGATAGCGCTGTAGATATTTCCATGTTTAAACCTATAGCGGTGTAGATAGTTCCATGTTTATAAACATAGCGGTGTGGATGTTTCCATGTTCATACAGATCGCAGTGTCGATATTTCCATTTTTACACAGATAGCGGTGTAGATATTTCCATTTTTTTACAGACGGCTGTGTAGATATTTCCATGTTTACACAGATAGCAGTGGAGATATTTCTATGTTTATACAGATCGTGGTGTTGGTATTTCCATGTTTATACAGATATCGGTGTTGTTATTTCCATGTTTATAGAGATATCGGTGTAGATATTTCTAAATTTATGCAGATAGCAGTGCAGGTATTTCCATGTTTATACAGATGGGGGTGTAGATATTTCCATGTTTATAGAGATGGTGGTGTAGATCTTTCCATGTTTATGCAGATAGCAGTGTAGAAATTTATATGTTTATAGAGATAGTGGTGTAGATAATTCCATGTTTATAGAGATGGCGGTGTAGGTATTTCCATGTTTATGGAGATAGTGGTGAAGATATTTCCATGTTTATAAAGATAGTAGTGTAGATATTTCCATGTTTATACAGAGAGCGGTGTTGTTATTACCATGTTTATACAGATAGCGATGTAAATATTTCCATGTTTATGTAGCTGGCGATGTAGATATTTCCATCTTTGCACAGATTACGGAGTAGGAATTTCCATCTTTACACAGATAGCGGTGTAGATATTTCCATGTTTACACAGACAGCGGTGTAGATATTTGCATGTTTATACAGATAGGGGTGAGGATATTTCCATGTTTATACAGATAGAGGTGGAGATATTTCCATGTCTATACAGATGACGGTGTAGATATTTCCATGTTTATACAGATAGCGTTGCAGATATTTCCATGTTTATACAGATCGCGGTGAAGATATTTCCATGTTTATACAGATAGCTTTGTCAGTATTTCCAGGTTTATAGAGATATCGGTGTAGGTATTTCCATGTTTTTACAGATGGCTGTGTAGGTATTTCCATGTGTATATGGATAGCAGTCTAGATATTTCCATGTTTATATGGATCGCGGTGTAGATAATTCCATCTTTCCACAGATGGCACTGTAGATATTTCCATGTTTACAGATGGCGGTGTAGATGTTTCCATGTTAATACAGATAGCCGTGTAGATATTTCCATGTTTATACAGATAGCGGTGTAGATATTTCCATGTTTGAAGAGATGGCGTTTAGATATTTCTATGTTTATAGAGATAGCGATGTAGATATTTCCATGTGTATAGAGTTGGCGATGTAGGTATTTCCATGTTTATAGACATAGTGTTGTAGATATTTCCATGCATATACAGATAGCAGTGTAGATATTTCGAAGTTTACAGAGACTGCAGTGTAGATATTTCCATGTTTATGAAGATAGCCATGTCGGTATTTCCATGTTTACAGAGATAGCGGTGTAGGTATTTCCATGTTTATACAGATGGCTGTGGTGATATTTCCATGTGTATACAGATGGCAGTGTAGATATTTCCATGATTATAGAGATGGTGGTTTAGATATTTCCATATTTTTAGAGATAGAGATGTTGATATTTCCATGTTTATAGAGATTTCGGTGTAGATATTTCCAAATTTTGCAGATGGCAGTGCAGATATTTCCATGTTTATACAGATAGCGGTGAAGATATTTCCATGTGTATACAGATAATGGTGTAGATATTTCCATGTTTATACACATAGCACTGTAGTTATTTCCCTCTTTATACAGATAGTGGTGTAGATATTTCCATGTTTATACAGATAGCTGTGGAGATATTTCCATGTTTATAGAGATAGCGTTGTAGATATTTTCATGTTGCTACAGATGTGGGTGTAGATATTTCCATGTTTATAGAGATAGCGAAGTAGATATTTCCATCTTTATACAAATGGCGGTGTAGATATTTCCAAGTTTATAGAGATAGCGGTGTAGATATTTCCATATTTACACAGATAGCGATGTATATATTTCAATGTTTGTACAGATAGCAGTGTAGACATTTACATGTTTATACATATAGCGGTGTAGATATTCCTATGTTAATAAACATAGCCGTGTAGATATTTGTATCTTTATACAGGTAGCGTTGTAGTTATTTCCATGTTTATATAGAAAGCGGTGATTATATTTCCATGTTTATAGGCATAGAGGTGTAGATATTTGCATGTTTATACAGATGGCGGTGTAGGTATTTCCATGTTTATGAAGATATTGGTGTAGTTATTTCCATGTTTATACAGATAGCGGGGCTGATATTTCCATCTTTGTACGGATAGTGGTGTAGATATTTCCATGTTTATAGACATAGCGGTGTAGATATTTCCATGTTTATACAGTTCGCGTTGAGTATATTTCCATGTTTATAGACATAGCGGTGTAGATACTTCCATGTTTATACACATGCCGATGTAGATATTTCCATGTTTACACAGATAGCGTTGTAGATATTTCCATGTTTATACTGATAGCGGTGTAGATATTTCCAAGTTTAAATAGATAGTGGTGTAGATACTTCCATCTTTACACAGATAGCGGTGTAGATATTTCCATGTTTATACAGATAGCGATGCATTTATTTTCATGTTTATACAGATAACGCTGTTGATATTTCTATGTTTATAGGGATAGTGTTGAAGGTAATTCCCTGTTTTTACAGATGGCAGTGAAGGTATTTCCATGTTTATGCAGATTGCATTGTAGATATTTCCATGTTTATACAGATGGTGGTGTACATATTTCCATTCATATACAGATGGCAGTGTAGATAATTCCATGTTTATACAGATGGTGGTGTAGAGATTTGCATGTTTATAGAGATAGTGGTGTAGGAATTTGCGTGTTTATACAAATGGCGGTGTAGATAATTACATCTTTATACAGATAGCAATGTAGATACTTCCATGCTTGCACAGATGGCGGTGTAGATATTTCCATGTTTATATAGATGGCGGTGTAGTTATTTCCATGTTTATAGAGATGGCAGTGTAGTTATTTCTATGTTTATACAGATGGCAGTGTAGATATTTCCATGTTTATACAGAGAGTGATGTAGATATTTCCACGTTCATACAGATGACGGTGTAGATATTTCCATTTTTATAGAGATTGCGGTGTAGGCATTTCCAAGTTTATACAGCTGGCGATGTAGATATTTGCAGGTTTATACCGAAGGCGGTGTAGGTATTTCCATGTTTACAGAGATGGCGGTGTAGATATTTCCATGTTTATACAGATTTCGGTGTAGATATTTCCAAGATTACTCAGATAGCGGTGCAGATATTTCCATGTTTATAAAGATGGTGGTGTATGTATTTCCATGTTAATAGAAATAGCGGTGTAGTTATTTTCATGTTTATACAGACAGCGGTGTTGGTGTTTCCATGTTTATGGTGATAGCGGTGTAGATATTTTCATGTTTATACAGATAATGGTGTAGTTAATTCCAAGTTTATACAGATAGCGGTGTAGCTATTTGCATTTTGATTCAGGTGGCTGTGTATATATGTCCATGTTTATACAGATGGCGGTGTAGTTATTTCCATATTTATACAGATGGCGGTGTAGATATTTCCATATTTATACAGATGGAGGTGTAGATATTTCCATGTTTATACAGATAGTGATGCAGATATTTCCATGCTTATACAGATGATGCTGTAGATATTTCCATTTTTGTATAGATTGTGATGTAGATATTTCCATGTCCATACAGATAGCGGTGTAGATAATTCCATCTTTATTTAGATGGAATTGTAGATATTTCCATGTTTATTCAGATGGCGGTGCAGATATTTCTATGTGTATACAGATAGCGGTGTAGATACTTCCATGTTTACACAGATAGTGGTGTAGTTATTTCCATGTTTATACAGATGGCGGGGTAGATAATTCCATCTTTATTTAGATGGAATTGTAGATATTTTCATGTTTATTCAGATGGCGGTGCAGATATTTCTATGTTTATAGAGATAGCGGTGCAGATATTTCCATGTGTATACAGATAGCAGTGTAGATATTGGCATTTTTATACAGACGGTGGTGTAGATAATTCCATATTTATAGAAATGGCGGTGTAGATATTTCCATGTTTAGGGGGATGACAGTGTAGATATTTCTATGTTTATACAAATAGCGGTGTAGATATTTCCATGTTTATACAGATGGTGTAGATATTTCCATGTTTATACAGATAGCGGTGCATTTATTTCCATGTTTATACAGATAGCGGTGTTGATATTTCCATGTTTATACGGATAGCGGTGTAGATATTTCCATGTTTATACACATAGCGGTGTAGGATTTTCCTTGTTTATGCAGGTAGCTGTGTAGATATTTCCATGTTTATAGAGATAGTGGTGTAGCTATTTCCATGTTCATAGGGATAGCGGTGTAGATATTTCCATGTTTATACAGATGGCGGTGTAGATAATTCCATGTTTATAGAGATGGCAGTGTAGATATTTCCATGTTTGTACAGATGGTGTTGTATATACATCCATGTTTATAGAGATGGCGTTGTAGATATTTCCATGTTTATACAGATTGTGGTGTAGATATTTCCATGTTACAGTTGGCAATGTAGATATTTCCATCTTTACACAGATGGCGGTGTAGATATTTCCAAATTTATACAGATGGCGCCGTAGTTATTTTCAGGTTTATAGAGATGGCAGTGTAGATATTTCCATGTTTATACAGATATCGATGTAGATATTTCCATGATTACACAGATCGCGGTGTAGATTTTTCCATGTTTATTCAAATGGCGGTGTAGATATTTCCATGTTTATACAGATAGCGGTGTAGATATTTCCATGTTTATAAAGATAGCGGTTTTGATATTTCCATGTTTATAGGGATAGCGGTGTAGATATTTCCATGTTTATACACTTAGCGGTGTAGTTATTTCTATGTTTATAGGGATAGCGGTGTAGATATTTCCATGTTTATACACATAGCGGTGTAGGTGTTTCCTTGTTTATGCATATAGCTGTGTAGGTATTTCCATGTTTATTGAGATAGCGGTGTAGATATTTCCATTTTTACACAGATAGTGTTGTAGTTATGTCCATGTTTACTCAGATAGTGGTGAAGATATTTCCATGTTTACATAGTTAGCAGTGTAGATATTTCCAGTTTTACACAGATAGCGGAGTAGATATTTCCAAGTTTATATAGATAGCGGTGTAGATATTTCCATGTTTATACAGATAGCATTGTAGATATTTCCATGTTTATACATGTCATGGTGTAAATATTTCCATGTTTATACGGATACTGGTGTACGTATTTCCATGTTTATACAGATGGCAGTGTAGATATTTCCATATTCATACAGATGGTGGGGTAGATATTTCCATGTTTATACAGATGACTGTGTAGATATTTCCGTGTTTATACTGATTGCAGTGTTGATATTTCCATGTTAATGCAGATGGCGTTGTAGATAGTTCCATGTTTATAGAGATGGCGGTGTAGGTATTTCAATGTTTATACAGATGGCGGTGTAGGTATTTCCATGTTTACCCAGATAGCGGTGTAGATATTTCCGTGTTTATACAGATGGCCTTGAAGATATTTCCATGTTTATAGAGATAGCGGTATAGATACTTCCATTTTTACACTGATAGCGGTATAGATATTTCCATGTTTATACAGATGGCGGTGTAGATATTTCCATCCTTATACAGATGGCATTGTAGATATTTCCATGTTTATACAGATGGCGGTGTAGGTATTTCTATGTTAATAGAGATAGCGGTGCAGATATTCCCATGTTTTTACAGATAGCAGTTTCGATATTTGTATTTTATACAGATGGTGGTGTAGATAATTCCATCTTTATACACATGGCAGTGTAGATTTTTCCATGTTTATACAGATGGCGGTGTAGATATTTCCATGTTTATACACATGGCTGTGTAGATATTTCCATGTTTATAGAAATGGCGGTGTAATTATTTCCATGTATATACAGATGGCAGTGTAAATATTTCCATGTTTATAGAGATGGCGGTGTAGATATTTCCATATTTATAGAGATGGCGGTGTAGATATTTCCATATTTATAGAGATGGCAGTGTAGATATTTCCATGTTTATGGAGATGGCAGTGTAGATATTTTTATGTTTATACAGATAGCGTGGAAGATATTTCCCTGTTTACAGAGATAGTGTTGTACATATTTCCATGTTTATGCAGATGGCGATGTAGATATTTCCATGTTCATACAGATAGCGGTGTAGTTATTTCCATGTTTATACAGATAGCAGTGTTGATATTTCTATGTTTATAGGGATAGTGGTGTAGGTAATTCCCCGTTTATACAGAATACAGTGAAGATATTTCCATGTTTATACAGATGGCGGTGTAGATATTTCCATGTTTATAGAGATAGCTGTGCAGCTATTTCCATGTTTATACAGATAGCGGTGTAGGAATTTGCATGTTTATACAAATGGCGGTGTAGTTAATTCCATCTTTATACAGATAGAAATGTAGATATTTCCATGTTTGCACAGATGGCGGTCTAGACATTTCCATGTTTATATAGATGGCGGTGTAGATATTTCCATGTTTATAGAGATGGCAGTGTTGTTATTTCTATGTTTATACAGATGGCAGTGTAGATATTTCCATGTTTATACAGATGACGGTGTAGGTATTTCCATGTTTACAGAGATGGCGATGTAGATATTTCCATGTTTATACAGATTTCGGTGTAGATATTTCCAAGATTACACAGATAGCGGGGCAGATATTTCCATGTTTATAAAGGTGGCGGTGTATGTATTTCCATGTTTATAGAAATAGCGGTGTAGTTATTTTCATGTTTATACAGACAGCGGTGTTGGTATTTCCATGTTTATGGTGATAGCGGTGTAGATATTTTCATGTTTATACAGATAATGGTGTAGTTAATTCCAAGTTTATACAGATAGCGGTGTATGTATTTGCATTTTGATACAGGTGGCTGTGTATATATTTCCATGTTTATACAGATGGCAGTGTAGATATTTCGATGTTTATAGAGATGGTGTTGTTGATATTTCCATGTTTATACAAATGACAGTGTAGACATTTCCATGTTTATACATATGGCGGTGTAGATATTTCCATATTTATACAGATGACGGTGTAGATATTTCCATGTTTATACAGATAGAGATGCAGATATTTCCATGTTTATACAGATGATGGTGTAGATATTTCCATTATTTTAGAGATTGTACTGTAGATATTTCCATGTTTATACAGATAGCGGTGTAGATACTTCCATGTTTATACAGATGGCGCTGTACTTATTTCCATCTTTATACAGATGGCCATGTAGATATTTCCATGTTTATACAGATGGTGGTGTAGATATTTCCATGTTCATACTGTTGGCGGTGTAGTTATTTCCATGTTTATAGAGATGGCGGTGTAGATATTTCCATGTTTATACAGATGGTGGTGTAGATATTTCCATGTTTATAGAGATGGCTGTGTAGATATTTCCATGTTTATACTGATAGCGGTGCAGATATTTCCATGATTTCAAAGATAGTGGTGTAGATATTTCCAAGTTTAAACAGATGGTTTTGTAGATATTTCCATGTTTATACAGATAGCGGAGAAGTTATTTCCATGTTTATACAGATAGTGGTGTAGGTATTTTCATGTTTATACACATGTCTGTGTAGTTATATCCATGTTTATACAAATGGCAGGGTAGATATTTCCAAGTTTATACAGATGGCGGTGTAGATATTTCCATGTGTATACAGATAGCGGTGAAAATATTTCCATGTTTACACAGATAGCGGTGTAGTTATTTCCATGTTTATACAGATGGCGGTGTAGATAATTCCATCTTTATACAGATGGAATTGTAGGTATTTCCATGTTGATTCAGATGGCGGTGCAGATATTTCTATGTTTATAGAGATAGCGTTGCAGATATTTCCATGTTTATACAGATAGCAGTGTAGATATTCGCATTTTTATACAGACGGTGGTGTAGATATTTCCATCTTTATACAGATGGCAGTGCAGATATTTCCATGTTTATACAGACGGCTGTGTAGGTATTTCCATGTTTATGGAAATGGCAGTGTAGATATTTCCATGTATATACAGATGGCGGTGTAGAAATTTCCATGTTTATACAAATGGCGGTGTAGATATTTCCATATTTATAGAAATGGTGTAGTTATTTCCATGTTTAGGGGTATGGCAGTGTAGATATTTCTATGTTTATACAAATAGCGGTGTAGATATTTCCATGTTTACTCAGATGGCGGTGTAGATATTTCCATGTTTATACAGATGGTGTAGATATTTCCATGTTTATACAGATAGTGGTGCATTTATTTCCATGTTTATACAGATAGCGGTGTTGATATTTCCATGTTTATAGGGATAGCGGTGTAGATATTTCCATGTTTATACACATAGCGGTGTAGGTTTTTCCTTGTTTATGCAGATAGCTGTGTAGATATTTCCATGTTTATAGAGATAGCGGTGTAGGTATTTCCATGTTTATAGGGATAGCGGTGTAGATATTTCCATGTTTATACAGACGGCAGTGTAGATATTTCCATGTTTATAGAGATGGCGGTGTAGATATTTCCATGTTTATACAGATGGTGTTGTAGATACTTCCATGTTTATAGAGATGGTGTTGTAGATATTTCCATGTTTATACAGATTGTGGTGTAGATATTTCCACGTTTATACACATAGAGGCCTAGGTATTTCCATGTTTATAGGGATAGCGGTGTAGATATTTCCATGTTTATACACATAGCGGTGAATGTCTTTCCTTGTTTATGCAGATAGCTATGTAGATATTTCCATGTTTATAGAGATAGCGGTGTAGATATTTCCATATTTACACAGATAGTGTTGTAGTTATGTCCATGTTTACACAGATAGTGGTGTACATATTTCCATCTTTACATAGTTAGCAGTGAAGATATTTCCATGTTTATACAGATAGCGTTGTAGATATTTCCATGTTTATACAGGTCATGGTGTAGATATTTCCATGTTTATACGGAGAGTGGTGTACGTATTTCCATGTTTATACAGATGGCAGTGTAGATATTTCCATATTTATACAGATGGTGGGGTAGATATTTCCATGTTTATACAGATGGCTGTGTAGATATTTCCATGTTTATAGAAATGACGGTGTAAATATTTCCATGTATATACAGATGGCGGTGTAGATATTTCCATGTTTATAGAGATGGCGGAGTAGATATTTCCATATTTATTGAGATGGCGGTGTAGATATTTCCTTGTTTATGGAGATGGCAGTGTAGGTACTTCTATGTTTATACAGATAGCATGGTAGATATTTCCATGTTTACAGAGATAGTGTTGTAGATATTTCCGTGTTTATACAGATGGCGGTGTAGATATTTCCATGTTTATACAGATAGCGGTGTAGTTATTTCCATGTTTATACAGATAGCGGTGTTGATATTTCCATGTTTATAGGGATAGCGGTGTAGATATTTCCATGTTTATAGACATAGCGGTGTAGGTATTTCCATGTTTATACAGTTAGCGGTGTAGATATTTCCATGTTCAAACAGATGACTGTGTAAATATTTCCATGATTATACAGATGGCAGTGTAGATATTTCCTTGTTTACACAGATAGCATTGTAGGTATTTCCATGTTTATGCAGATAGCGGTGTAGATATTTCCATGTTTACGTAGATAGCGGTGTAGATATTTCCACCTTTACACAGATAGCGGTGTAGATATTTCCATGTTTATACAGATAGCGGTGTTGATATTTCCATGTTTATAGGGACAGTGGTGTAGGTAATTCAATGTTTATACAGATAGCAGTGTAGTTATTTCCCTGTTTATAAAGAGAGCGGTGCAGATATTTCCATGTTTATGCATATGGCAGTGAAGATATTTCCATGTTTATGCAGACGGCAGTGTAGATTTTTCCATGTTTATACAGATTGCAGTGTAGATATTTCCATGTTTATACAGATGTTGGTGTAGGTATTTCCATTCATATACAGATGGCAGTGTAGTTATTTCCATGTTTATACAGATGGCACTGTAGATATTTCCATGTTTATAGAGATAGAGGTGCAGCAATTTCCATGTTTATAGAGACAGCGGTGTAGGAATTTGCATGTTTATACAAATGGCGGTGTAGATTATTCCATCTTCATACAGATAGCGGTGTGGATATTTCCATGTTTATACAGATGGCAGTGTAGATGTTTCCATGTTTGTATAGATGGCGGTGTTGATATTTCCATGTTTATAGGAACGGCAGTGTAGTTATTTCTATGTTTATACAGAGGTCTGTGTAGATATTTCCATGTTTATACAGATAGTGATGTAGATATTTCCACGTTCATACAGATGACGGTGTAGATATTTCCATTTTTATAGAGATTGTGGTGTAGATATTTCATTGCTTATACAGATGGCGTTTTAGATATTTCCATGTTTCAACAGATGGCGGTTTACGTATCTCCATGTTTATAAAGTTGGCGGTGTAGACATTTCCATGTTTACACAGATTGTGGTGTAGAGATTTCCATGATTACACAGATAGCGGTGTAGATTTTCCATGTTTATACAGGTAGCGTTGCAGATATATCCATGTTTATACAGATAGCGGTGTAGTTATTTCCATGTTTATACAGATAGGGGAGTTGATATTTCCCAGTTTATAGGGATAGCGGTGTAGATTTTTTCTTGTTTACACAGGTAGCGTTGTAGGTATTTCCATGTTTATACTGACAGCGGTGTAGATATTTTCATGTTTATACTGATGGTTATGAAGATATATCCATGTTTATACAGATGGCTTTGTAGATATTTCCATGTTTATAGAGATTGAGGTGTAGAAATTTCCATGTTTATACAGACGACTGTGTAGATATCTCCATGTTTATACAGATGGCGGTGTAGATATTTCCATGTTTATACAGAAGGCAGTGTAGATATTTCCATGTTTATACAGAAAACGGTGTAGTTATTTCCTTGTTTATACAGATAGCGTTGTTGATATTTCCATGTTTTAGGGATAGCGGTGTAGATATTTCCATGTTTATAGACATAGCGGTGTAGGTATTTCCATGTTTATACAGATAGCGGTGTAGATATTTCCATGTTTATACAGATGGCTGTGTAAATATTTCCGTGTTTATAGAGATGGCTGTGTAGATATTTGCCTGTTTATAGAGATGGTGGTGTAGTTATATCCATGTTTATAGAGATGACTGTGTAGATATTTCCACGTTTATACAGATGGTGGTGTAGTTATTTCCATGTTTCTACAGAGGGCGGTGTAGATATTTCCATTTTTATACAGATGGCAGTGCAGATATTGCCATGTTTATAGAGATGTCGGTGTAGATATTTCCATGTTTATTCAGATGGCGGTGTAGATATTTCCATGTTTTTACAGAGAGCGGTGTGGCTATTTCCATGTTTATACAGATGGCTGTGTAGATACTTCCATGTTTATTCAGATAGATATCGGTGTAGATATTTCCATGTTTAGACAGATAGCGGTGTAGATATTTCCATGTTTATACAGATTGCGGTGTAGATACTTCCATGATTACACAGATAGCGATGGAGATATTTCCATGTTTATACAGGTAGCGTTGTAGATATTTTCCTGTTTATACAGATAGCGGTGTAAATATTTCCATGTTTACATAGATAGCGGTGAAGATATTTCCACCTTTGCACAGATAGCGGTGTAGATATTTCCATGTTTATACAGATAGCGCTGTTTATATTTCCACGTTTGTAGGGACAGTGGTGTAGGTAATTCAATGTTTATACAGATAGCAGTGTAATTATTTCCCTGTTTATAAAGACAGCGGTGTAGATATTACCATGTTTATGCATATGGCAGTGTAGATATTTCCGTGTTTATGCTGATGGTAGTGTAGATATTTCCATGTTTATACAGATGGTGGTGTAGATATTTCCATGTTTATACAGACGGCAGTGTAGATATTTCTATGTTTACACAGATAGCGTTGTAGATATTTCCATGTTTATACAGATTGTGGTGTAGTTATTTCCATGTTTATACAGATAGCGGAGTTGATATTTCCATGTTTATAGGGATAGCGGTTTAGATTTTTCCATGTTTATACAGATAGCGTTGTAGGTATTTCCTTGTTTATACAGATAGCGGTGTAGATATTTTCATGTTTATACTGATGGCTGTGTAGATATATCCATGTGTATACAGATGGCCGTGTAGATATTTTCAATATTAGACAGATTGAGGTGTAGATATTTCCATGTTTATCCAGACGACTCTGTAGATAATTCCATGTTTATACAGATCGTGGTGTAGGTTTTTCCATGTTTTTAGAGATGGGGGTGTAGATATTTCCATGTTTATACAGATGACAGTGTAGATATTTCCATGTTTATACAGATGGTGGTTTAGATATTTCTATGTTTATTCACATAGTTTTATAGATATTTCCATGTTTATTGAGATGGCGCTGTAGACATTTCCATGTTTATACACATGGGGGTGTAGATATTTCCATGTTTATACTGATAGATATCGGTGTAGATATTTCCATGTTTATACACATAGCGGTGTAGATATTTCCATGTTTATGCAGATAGCGGTGTAGATATTTCCATGTTTATTCAGATAGCGGTGTAGATATTTCCATGTTTATTACAGATAGCGGTGGAGATATTTCCATATTTATACAGATTGCAGTGGAGATGTTTCCATGTTTATACAGATGGCGGTGTAGATACTTCCGTGTTTATACAGATAGCTGTGTAGATATTTCCATGTTTATAGAGATAGCCGTGTAAGTATTTCCGTGTTTATTGAGATAGCGTTGTAGATATTTCCATGTTTACAGATGGCTGTGTAGATATTTCCATGTTTGTAAAGATGGAGGTGTAGATATTTCCATGTTCATACAGATGAGGGTGTATATATTTCCTTGTTTATACAGATGGAGGTGTAGATATTTCCATATTCATACAGATGACGGTGTAAATATTTCCTTGTTTATACAGATAGCGGTGGAGATATTTCCATATTTATACTGATGGCGGTGAACATAATTCCATGTTTATACACATGGCGGTGCAGATATTTCTATGTTTACACAGATAGCGTTGTAGATATTTCCATATTTATACAGATAGCGGTGTAGTTATTTCCATGTTTATACAGATAGCGGAGTTAATATTTCCATGTTTATAGGGTTAGCGGTGTAGATTTTTCCATGTTTCTACAGATAGCGTTGTAGGTATTTCCATGTTTATACAGATTGAGGTGTAGATATTTCCATGTTTATACAGACGACTCTGTAGATATTTCCATGTTTATTCAGATGGAGGTGTAGATATTTCCATGTTTATAGAGATGGAGGTGTAGATGTTTCCATGTTTATACAGATGACAGTGTAGATATTTCCATGTTTATACAGACGGCGGTGTAGATATTTCCATCTTTATACAGATGGCGGTGTAGATATTTCCATGTTTACACAGATGGCGGTGTAGATATTTCTATGTTTATACTTACGTCTGTATAGATATTTCCATGTTTATTGAGATGGCGGTGTAGACATTTCCAAGTTTATACAGATGTCGGTGTAGATATTTCAATGTTTATACAGATAGATATTGGTGTAGATATTTCCATGTTTATACACATAGAGTTGTAGATATTTCCATGTTTATACAGATAGCGGTGTAGATATTTCCATGTTTATACAGATAGCTGTGTAGATATTTCCAGGTATATACAGATAGCGGTGGAGATATTTCCATATTTATACAGATTGCAGTGGAGATATTTCCATGTTTATACTGATGGCGGTGTAGATATTTCCAAGTTTATACAGAAAGCTGTGTAGATACTTTTGTGTTTATACAGATAGCAGTGTAGATATTTCCCTGTTTATACTGATAGCGGTGTAAGTATTTCCATGTTTATACAGATGGCTGTGTAGATATTTACATGTGTATACAGATGGCGGTGTAGATATTTCCATGTTTATAGAGATGTCGGTGTAGATATTTCCATGTTTATTCAGATGGCGGTGTAGATATTTCCATGTTTATACAGAGATCGGAGTGCCTATTTCCATCTTCATACAGATGGCAGTGTAGATATTTCCATGTTTATACAGATAGATATTGGTGTAGATATTTCCATGTTTATGCAGATAGTGATGAAGCTATTTCCTTGTTTATACAGATGACGGTGTAGATACTTCCATTTTTATGGAGATTGCGGTGTGGATATTTCCATGTTTATACAGATTTTCGTGTAGATATTTCCATGTTTATACAGATTTCGCTGTAGTTATTTCCATCTTTACATAGATGGCGGTGAACATATTTCCATGTTTATACCGATGGCGGTGTAGATATTTCCATGTTTATAGAGAGAGCGGTGTAGATATTTCAATCTTTGTACAGATTGCGGTGCAGATAATTCCATCTTTACACAGATAGAGGTGTAGATATTTCCATATTTTCAGAGATTGCGGTGTAGATATTTCCATCTTTACACAGATAGCGGTGTAGATATTTCAATGTTTATACAGATGGCATTGTAGATATTTCCATGTTTCTACAGATAGTGGTGTAGAGATTTCCATGATTACACAGATAGCGGTGTACATATTTCCATGTTTATACAGGTTGCGTTGTAGATATTTCCATGTTTATACAGATAGCGGTGTACTTATTTCCATGTTTATACAGATAGCGTTGTTGATTTTTCCATGTTTTAGGGTTAGCGGTGTAGATATTTCCATGTTTATAGACATAGCGGTGTAGGTATTTCCATGTTCATACAGATAGCTTTGTAGATATTTCCATGTTTATACAGATGGCTGTGTAAATAAATAAGTGTTTATAGAGATGGCAGTGTAGATATTTGCCTGTTAATAGAGATGGTGTTGTAGTTATATCCATGTTTATAGAGATGACTGTGTAGATATTTCCACGTTTATACAGATTGCGGTGTAGATATTTCCATGTTTCTACAGATGGCGGTATAGATATTTCCATTTTTGTACAGATGGCGGTGTACATATTTCCATGTTTATAGAGATGTCGGTGTAGATATTTCCATGTTTATTCATATGGCGGTGTAGATATTTCCATGTTTATACAGAGAGCAGTGTGGCTATTTCCATGTTTATACAGATGGCAGTGTAGATATTTCCATGGTTATACAGATGGATATCAGTGTAGATACTTCCATGTTTAGACAGATAGCGGTGTAGATATTTCCAAGTTTATAGAGATGGCTGTGTACATATTTCCATGTGTATACAGATAGCGGTGTAGATATTTCCATGTTTATAGAGATAGCGGTGGAGATATTTCCATGTTTATGCAGATAGCGATGTAGATATTTCCTTGTTTATACAGAAAGCAGTGCAGATATTTCCATGTTTATACAGATAGCGGTGTAGTTATTTCCATCTTTGTACAGATTGCGGTGCAGATATTTCCATCTTTACACAGATAGAGGTGTAGATATTGCCATCTTTGCACAGATTGCGGTGTAGATATTTCCATCTTTACACAGATAGCGGTGTAGATATTTCCATGTTTATACAGATAGCGGTGTAGACATTTCCATGTTTACGCAGATAGCTGTGTATGTATTTCCTCGTTTATACAGATAGCGGTGTAGATATTTCCATGTATATACAGATAGCGATGTAGTTATTTCAATGTTTATACAGATAGCAGAGTTGATATTTCCCAGTGTATAGGGATAACGGTGTAGATTTTTCCATGTTTATTCAGGTAGCGTTGTAGGTATTTCCATGTTTATACTGATAGCGGTGTGGATATTTTCATGTTTATACAGATGGCTGTGAAGATATATCCATGTTTGTACAGATGGTTGTGTAGATATTTCCATGTTTATACAGATTGAGGTGTAGATATTTCCATGTTTATACAGACGACTGTGTAGATATCTCCATGTTTATACAGATGGCGTTGTAGATATTTCCATGTTTATTCAGATGGCGGTGTAGATATTTCCATGTTTATAAAGATGACGGTGTAGATGTTTCCATGTTTATACAGATTGCAGTGGAGATATTTCCATGTTTATGGAGATGGCGGTGTAGATATTTTCATGTTTATGCAGATGGCTGTGTAGATATATCCATGTTTATACAGATGGCCGTGTAGATATTTTCATGTTTATACAGATTGAGGTGTAGATATTTCCATGTTTATACAGACGACTCTGTAGATAATTCCATGTTTATACAGATGGTGGTGTAGGTATTTCCATGTTTTTAGAGATGGCGGTGTAGATATTTCCATGTTTATACAGATGACAGTGTAGATGTTTCCATGTTTATACAGACTGCGGTGTAGATATTTCCATCTTCAAACAGACGGCGGTGTAGATATTTCCAAGTTTATACAGAAAGCGGTGTAGATACTTCCGTGTTTATACAGATAGCAGTGTAGATATTTCCATGTTTATAGAGATAGCCGTGTAAGTATTTCCATGTTTATAGAAATATCGGTGTAGGTATTTCCATGTTTATAGAGATTGCCGTGTTGATATTGCCATGTTTATACACATGGCTGTGTAGTTATTTCCATGTGTATACAGACGGCAGTGTAGACATCTCCATGTTTATGCAGATGGAGGTGTAGTTATTTCCAAGTTTATGCTGATGACTGTGTAGATATTTCCATATTTTTACAGATGGCGTTGTAGTTATTTCCATGTTTATACAGATAGCGGTGTGGCTATTTCCATGTTTATACATATAGCGGTGTAGATATTTCCATGTTTATAGGGTTGGCTGTGTAGATATTTCCATGTTTATACAGATAGCGGTGTAGATATTTCCATGTTTATAAAGACAGCGGTGGAGATATTTCCATGTTTATACAGATAGCGATGTAGAGATTTCCATGTTTATACAGATAGCGGTGAAGATTTTTCCATGTTTACACAGATAGCGGTGTAGATATTTCCATCTATGTACAGATTGCGGTGCAGATATTTCCATCTTTACACAGATAGTGGTGTATATATTTCCATCTTTGCACAGATTGCGGTGTAGATATTTCCATCTTTACACAGATAGCGGTGTAGATATTTCCGTGTTTATACAGATAGCGGTGTAGATATTTCCATGTTTATGCAGATAGTGATGAAGTTATTTCCTTGTTTATACAGATGACGGAGTAGATAATTCCATTTTTATGGAGATTGCGGTGTAGATATTTCCATGTTTATGCAGATGGTGGTTTAGGTATTTCTATGTTTATACAGATGGCTGTATAAATATTTCCATGTTTATAGAGATGTTGTTGTAGTAATTTCCATGTTTATACAGATAGCGGTGTAGATATTTCCATGTTTATACAGATAGTGATGTAGATATTTCCTTGTTTATACAGACGACGGTGTAGATACTTGCATTTTTATGGAGATTGCGGTGTGGATATTTCCATGTTTATACAGATTGTGGTGTAGATATTTCCATGCTTATACAGATTTCGCTGTAGTTATTTCCATCTATATACAGATGGCGGTGATCATATTTCCATGTTTATAGAGATGGCGTTGTAGATATTTCCATGTTTACACTCGTAGCGGTGTAGATATTTCCATGTTTATACAGATAGCGGTGTAGTTATTTCCATGTTTATACAGATAGCGTTGTTGATTTTTCCATGTATTAGAATAGTGGTGTAGATATTTCCATGTTTATAGACATAGCGGTGTAGGAATTTCAATGTTTATACAGATAGCGGTGTAGATATTTTCATGTTTATACAGATGGCTGTGTAAATATTTCCGTGTTTACAGAGATGGCAGTGTAGATATTTGCCTGTTTATAGAGATGGTGGTGTAGGTATATCCATGTTTATAGAGATGTCTGTGTAGATATTTCCACGTTTATAGAGATGGCGGTGTAGATATTTCCATGTTTCTACAGATGGCGGTGTAGATATTTCCATTTTTATACAGATGGCGGTGTAGATATTTCCATGTTTATACAGTGAGCGGTGTGGATATTTCCATGTTTATACAGATAACGGTGTAGACATTTTCATGTTTATAGACATAGTCGTGTAGATATTTCCATATTTATACGGATATGGGTGTAGAGATTTCCATGTTTCTACAGATAGCGGTGTAGATATTTCCATGTTTATACAGATAACGTTGTAGGTGTTTCCATGATTATAGGGATTTCATGTAGATATTAACATGATTATACAGATGGCGGTGTAGGTATTTCCATGTATATACAGATAGCGCTGTAGTTATTTCCATGGTTATAGAGATTGCCGGGTTGATATTTCCATGTTTATACAGATGGCTGTGTAGTTATTTCCATGTGTATAAAGATGGCAGTGTAGATATTTCCATGTTTATACGGATGGAGGTGTAGATATTTCCATGTTTATAGAGATGGCGGTGTAGATATTTCCATATTTTTACAGATGGCGGTGTAGTTATTTCCAAGTTTATACAGATAGCGGTGTGGCTATTTCCATGTTTATACATATAGAGGTGTAGATATTTACATGTTTATAGACATGGCTTTGTAGATATTTCCATGTTTATACAGATAGCGGTGTAGATATTTCCATGTTTATAGAGATAGGGGTGTAGATATTTCCATGTTTATACAGATAGCCTTGTAGATATTTCCATATTTATAAATATAGCGGTGTTGATATTTCCATGTTTATACAGATTGCGTTGTAGAGATTTCCATGATTACACAGATAGCGGTGTAGATATTTCATTGTTTATACAGGTAGCATTGTAGATATTTCCATGTTTATACAGATAGCGGTGTAGTTATTAACATGTTTATACAGATAGCGGAGTTGATATTTCCCAGTTTATAGGGATAGCGGTATAGATTTCTCCATGTTTATACAGGTAACGTTGTAGGTATTTCCATGTTTATACTGATAGCGGTGTGGATATTTTCATGTTAATACAGATGGCTGTGAAGATATACCCATGATCATACAGATGGCTGTGTAGATATTTCCATTTTTATACAGATTGAGGTGTAGATATTTCCATGGTTATACAGACGACTGTGTAGGTATCTCCATGTTTATACAGACGGCGGTGTAGATATTTCCCTGTTTATACTGATTGCGGTGTAGATATTTCCATGTTTTTACAGACAGCTGTGTAGACATTTCCATGTTTATACAGATGGCGTTGTAGGTATTTCTATTTTTATACAGATGGCTGTTTCAATATTTCCATGTTTATAGAGATGGCGTTGTAGTTATTTCTATGTTTATACAGATGGCTGTTTCAATATTTCCATGTTTATAGAGATGGCGGTGTAGATATTTCCATGTTTATAGAGATGGCGGTGTAGATATTTCCATGTTTATACAGATAGCGTTGTAGATATTTCCATGTTTACACAGATAGCGGTGGAGATATTTCAATATTTATACAGATGGCGGTGAACATATTTCCGTGTTTACACTGATGGCGGTGTAGATATTTGTATGTTTACGCTGATTGCGTTGTAGATATTTCCATGTTTATACAGATAGCGGTGTAGTTATTTCCATCTTTATACAGATAGCGGAGTTGATATTTCCATGTTTATGGAGATAGCGGTGTAGATTTTTCCATGTTTCTACAGATGGCTGTGTAGATATTTCCATGTCTATATGGATGGCGCTGAAGATATTTCCATGTTTATGAAGATGGAGGTGTAGATATTTCCATGTTTATAGAGATGACACTGTAGATATTTCCATGTTTTTACAGATGTTGGTGTGGATATTTCCACGTTTATAGAGATAGCGGTGTGGCTATTTCCATGTTTATACAGATAGCGGTGTAGATATTTCCATGTTTATATAGATGGCTTTGTAGATATTTCCAGGTATATATACATGGCAGTGAAGATATTTCCATGTTTATACCGATGGTATTGTAGATATTTCCATATTTATACAGATAGTGGTGTAGATATTTCCATGTTTATATAGATGACTGTGTAGGTATTTCCATGTTTATATAGATGGCGGTGAAGATATTTCCATATTTATAGAGATAGCCATGTAGATATTTCCATGTTTATACAGATAACGGTGTAGACATTTTCATGTTTATAGAGATAGCGGTGTAGGTATTTCCATATTTATACCGATAGCGGTGTAGATATTTCCATGTTCATACAGGTAGAGGTGTAGATACTTCCATGTTTATGCAAATCGCGGTGCAGATATTTCCATGTTTCTACAGAAGGCTGTGTAGATATTTCTATGTTTAGACAGATGGCGGTGTATATATTTCCATGTTTATACAGATGGCGGTGTAGACATTTGCATGTTTATAGCGATGGCGCTGTAGATATTTCTATGTTTATAGAGATAGCGGTGTAGATACTTCAATCTTTTTAGAGATGGCGATGCAGTTATTTCCGTGATTATAGAGATAGTGGTGTAGATATTTCCATGTTTATACACATAGCGGTGTAGATATTTCCATGTTTATACAGATAGTGGTGTTGGTATTTCCATGTTTGTACAGATAGCGGTGAAGATATTTCCATGATTACACAGATGGCGGTGTAGATAGTTCCTTGTTTATGAAGATGGCGGTGTATATATTTCATGTTTATACAGATAGCGGTGCAGATATTTCCATGTTTACAGAGATAGTGGTGTAGATATTTCCATCTTTGCACAGATTGCAGTGTAGATATTTCAATCTTTACACAGATAGCGGTGTATATATTTCCATGTTTACACAAATATCAATGTAGATAGTTCCATGTTTACACAGATAGCATTGTAGATATTTGCATGTTTATACAGATAGCGGTGTAGATATTTCCATGTTTATACAGATAGCAGTGCAGATGTTTCCATGTTTATACAGATAGCAGTGTAGATATTTCCATGTTTATACAGATGGCCGTGCAGTTATTTCCATGTTTATACCGATAGTGCTGTAGATATTTCCATGTTTATACAGATGACTGTGTAGATGTTTCAATGTTTATACAGATGGCGGTGTAGATATTTCCATGTTTATAGAGATAGCCATGAAGTTATTTCCATGTTTATACAGATAGTGCTGTAGATATTTCCATGTTTATACAGATGACTGTGTAGGTGTTTCAATGTTTATACAGATGGCGGTGTAGATATTTCCATGTTTATAGAGACAGCCATGTAGATATTTCCATGTTTATACAGATAGCGATGTAGACATTTCTATGTTTATAGAGACAGCGGTGTTGATATTTCCATATTTATTCAGATAACCGTTTAGATATTTCCATGTTTATTCAGGTGGAGGTGTAGATATTTCCATGTTTATACAGAACGCGGTGCAGATATTTCCATCTTTCTACAGATGGCAGTGTAGATATTTCTACGCATATAGAGAAGGCAGTGTAGATATTTCCATGTTTATACATATGGCGCTGTAGGTATTTCCATATTTATGCAGATGGCGGTGTAGATATTTCCACGTTTATAGAGATGGCGGTGCAGATATTTCCATATTTATACAGATGGCGGTTTAGGTATTTCCATGTTTATAGAGATTGCAGTGTAGATATTTCCATGTTTACAGAGATAGCGGTGTAGATATTTCCATCTTTGCACAGATTGTGGTGTAGATATTTCCATCTTTACACAGATAGTGGTGTAGATATTTCCATCTTTGCACAGATTATGGTTTAGATATTTCCATCTTTACATAGATAGTGGTATAGATATTTCCATCTTTGCACAGATTGCGTTGTAGATATTTCCATGTTTACACAGATAGCGGTGTAGTTATTTCCATTTTTATACAGACAGCGGTGTGGTTATTTCTATGTTTCTACAGATAGCGCTGTAGATACTTCCCTGTTTAAACAGATCGCGGTGTAGATATTTCCATGTTTATACAGAAGGCCGTGTAGATATTTCCATGTTTATACAGATATTGCTGTAGATATTTCCATGTTAATGCAGAGGGCGATGTAGATATTTCCATGTCTATAGAGATAGCGGTGTAGATATTTCCATGTTTATACAGATGGTTGTGTAGATATTTCCATGTTTATAAAGATGACTGTGTAGGTATTTCCATGTTTATACAGATAGCGGTGTAGATATTTCCATGTTTATAGAGATTGTGTTGTAGATATTTACGTGTTTATACGGATCGTGCTGTAGATATTTCCATGTTTATGCAGATCGTGGTATAGATATTTCCATGTTTCTACAGATGGCGGTGTAGATATTTCCATATTTATACAGATAGAGGTGTTGGTATTTCCATGTTTATACAGATAGCGGTGTAGATATTTCCATGTTTATACAGCTCACTATGCAGATATTTCCATTTTTATAGAGATGGAAGTGTAGATATTTCCATGTTCATACAGATAGCGTTGTAGATATTTCAATGTTTATACAGTTGGCGGTGTAGATAATTCCATGTTTATGGAGATGTCGGTGTAGATATTTTCATATTTATAGAGATTGCGGTGTGGATATTTCCATGTTTATAGTGATTGCAGTGTAGATATTTCCATGTTTATAGGGATAGCAGTGTAGGTATTTCCATTTTTATAGAGACAGCGGTGTAGTTATTTCCATGTTTATAGAGATAGCGGTGTAGATATTTCCATGTTTATAGAGACAGCAGTGTTGATATTTCCATGTTTATGCATATAGCGCTGTAGATATTTCCATGTTTACACAGATAGCGGTGTAGATATTTCCATCTTTACACAGATAGCTCTGTAGCTATTTCCAAGTTTACACATATGGCCGTGTAAATATTGCCATGTTTACACAGATAGCGTGGTTGATATTTCTATGTTTACCAGATAGCGTTGTAGATATTTCCATGTTTACACAGATAGCGGTGTAGATATTTCAATGTTTATACAGATAGCGGTGTATATATTTCAATGTTTATACAGATAGCGGTGGAGATATTTCCATGTTTATAGAGATTGCGATGTACATATTTCCATGTTTATACAGATAGCGGTGTAGATATTTCCTTGTTTTAGAGAAATCTGTGTAGGTATTTCCATGTTTATACAGATGGCTGTCTAGATATTTCCATGTGTATACAGATAGCGGTGTAGGTATTTCCATGTTTATACAGATAGCGGTGTAGATATTTCCATGTTTATACAGATAGCGGTGTAGATATCTCTATGTTTACAGAGATAGCAGTTTAGTTATTTCCATCTTTGCACAGATTTCGTTGTAGGTATTTCCATCTTTACACTGATAGCATTTTAGGTATTTCCAAGTTTACACACATAGCTGCGTAGATATTTCCAAGTTTACACAGATAGCGTTGTAGATATTTCCATGTTTTTACAGATAGCGGTGTAGATATTTAAATGTTTATACAGATAGGGATGTATATATTTCCATGTTTTTCACATAGCGTTGGAGATATTTCTTTGTTTATATACATCGTGGTGTTGATATTACCATGTTTATACAGATAGCGGTGTAGATATTTCCAGGTTTGTACAGGTAGTGGTGTAGGTATTTCCATGTTTATACAGATCGCGTTTTTGATATTTCCATTTTCTCAGATAGCCGTGTAGATATTTCCATGTTTATAGAGATGGTGGTGCAAGTACTTCCATGTTTATAGAGACAGCAGTGTAGATATATCCATGTTTATACAGATAGCGGTGAAGATAATTCCATGTTTATACAGATATTGGTGTAGTTATTTCCATGTTTATACAGATAGCGGTGTAGCTATTTTCATGTTGATACAGCTCACGGTGTAGATGTTTCCAAGTTTATACAGATAGCGGTGTAGATATTTCCATGTTTATACAAATGGCGGTGAAGGTAGTTCCATGTTTATGGAGATAGCGATGTAGATATTTTCATGTTTATAGAGATGGCGGTGTAGGTATTTCCATGTTTATAGAGATGGCGGTGAAGGTATTTCCATGTTTACAGAGATAGCGGAGTAGATATTTCCATGTTTATATAGATAGTGTTGTAGATATTTCCATGTATAAACAGATGGCTGTGTATGTATTTCCACGTAAATACAGATGGCTGTGTAGATATTTTCAGGTTTATAGAGATGGTTGTGTAGATATTTCCATGTTTATACAGAAGACTGTGTAGACATTTGCATGTTTATATTGATGGCAGTATAGATATTTCCATGTTTATAGAGATAACGGTGTAGATATTTCCATATTTATGCAGATAGAGGTGTATATATTTCCATGTTTATACAGATGGCTGTGTAGATATTTCCATGTTCATACAGGTGGCGGTGTAGACAGTTCCATGTTTATGGAGTTGGCTGTGTAGATATTTCCATGTTTGTAGAGATAACAGTGTAGATATTTCCACGTTTATAGATATAGCAGTGTAGGTAATTCCATGTTTATAGAGATAGCGGTGTAGATATTTCCACCTTTCTACAGATGGCTGTGTAGTTAATTCCTTATGTATACAGATGGCAGTGAAGATATTTCCATGTTTATAGAGATGCTGTTGTAGATATTTCCAAGTTTATACAGAAGACTGTGTAGATATTTCCATGTTTATACAGATGGCGGTGAAGTTATTTCCATGTTTATGCAGACGGTGGTTTAGATATTTCCATGTTTATACAGATGGCGGTGTAGATATTTCTAAATTTATAGTGATAGCGGTGTAGATAATTCCATGTTTATAGAGATGGCGGTGTAAGAATTTCCATGTTTATAGAGACATCGTTGCAGATATATCCACGTTTATACAGATAGAGGTGTAGATATTTCCATGTTTATACAGATAACGGTGTTGGTATTTCCATGTTTATACAGTTATCGGTGTTGGTATTTCCATGTTTAGACAGAAAGCGGTTTAAATATTTCCATGTTTATACAGCTCGCCGTGTAGATATTTCAATATTTATACACATGGTGGTGTAGATATTTCCATGTTTATCTAGATGGCGGTGTAGATAGTTCCATGTTTATGGAGATGGCGGTGTAGATATTTTCATGTTTATAGAGATGGCGGTGTACGTATTTCAAAGTTTATAGAGGTAGCGGTGTAGGTATTTCCATGTGTATACAGATGGAAGTGTAGATATTTCCATCTTTATAGAGATGGTGGTATAGATATTACCAAGTTTATACAGATGGCGGTGTAGATATTTCCACGTTCCTACAGAATGGTGGTGAATATATATTTCCATGTTTACAGAGATAGCGGTGTAGATATCTCCATCTTTGCACAGATTGCGGTGTAGATATTTCCATCTTTACACAGATAGCGGTGTAGATATTTCCAAGTTTACACAGATAGCTGTGTAGATATTTCCATGTTTACACAGATAGCATTGTAGATATTTACATGTTTACACAGATAGCGGTGTAGATATTTCCATGTTTATTCAGATAGCGGTGTATATATTTCCGTGTTTAAACAGATAGGGGTGCAGATATTTCCATGTTTATAGAGATAGCAATGTAGATATTTCCATGTTTATAAAGACGGTTGTGTAGATAGTACCATGTTTATGGAGATGGCAGTGTAGATATTTTCATGTTTATAGCGATGGCGGTGTAGATATTTCCATGTTTATAGAGATTTCGATGTAGATATTCCCATGTTTAGAGATATAGCGGTTTAGGTATTTCCATGTTTATAGAGATAGTGGTGTAGACATTTCCATGTTTATACAGATGGCTGTGTAGTTATTTCCATGTGTATACAGATGGCAGTGAAGATATTTTCATGTTTATAGAGATGGTGGTGTAGATATATCATTGTTTATACAGATGACTCTGCAGATATTTCCATGTTTATACAGATGGCGGTGTAGATATTTCCATGCCTATAGCGATAGCGGTGTAGATGTTTCCATGTGTATACAGGTAGCGGTGTAGATATTTCCATTTTTATAGAGATAGCGGTGTACATATTTCCATATTTATACAGATAGCGGTGTAGATGTTTACATGTTTATACAATCGTGGTGTAGATATTTCCATGTTTATACATATAGCAGTGTAGATATTTCCATGTTTATAAAGGTAGCGGTGTAGAAATTTCCATGTTAATAGAGATCGCGGTGTTGGCATTTCCAGGTTTATACAGATAGAGGTGTAGATATTTCTATGTTTATACAGCTCGTGGTGTAGATATTTCCATCTTTATACAGATACAGGAGTAGATATTTCCATGATTATACAGATGGCGGTGTAGACATTTTCATGTTTATAGAGATTTCGGTCTGGATATTTCCATGTTTATACAGATGGCTGTGTAGATATTTCCATGTGTATACAGATGGCAGTGTAGATACTTCCATGTTTGTAGATATGGTGGTGTAGATATTTCCATGTTTATACACATGATTGTGTAGATATGTCCATGTTAATAAAGACGGCGGTGTAGATATTTCCATGTTTATAGAGATAGCGGTGTAGATATTTCCAGGTTTCTACAGGTAGCAGTGTAGGTGTTTCCATGTTTATAGAGACAGCGGTGTAGATATTTCAAAATTTATGCAGATTGCGGTGTAGCTATTTCCATGTTTATGCAGATCGTGGTGTAGATATTTCCATGTTTACACATATAGAGGTGTAGGTATTTCCATGTTTATGCAGATGGCGGTGTAGATATTTCCATGTTTATACAGATAGCGGTGTAGATATGTCCATGTTTATACCGATGGTGGTGTAGATATTTCCATGTTTACAGAGATAGCGGTGTAGATATTTCCATCTTTGCACAGACAGCGGTGTATGTATTTCCAAGTCTACACAGACTTCTGTGTAGATATTTCCATGTTTACACAGATAGCATTGTAGATATTTCCATGTTTATACAGATAGCAGTGTACATATTTCCATGTTTATACAGATAGCAGTGTAGATATTTCCACGTTTATACAAATATCGATGTAGATATTTCCATGTTTATACAGATAGCGGTGTAGTTATTTCCATGTTTACAGAGATAGCAGTGTAGGTATTTCCATGATTATACAGAGGGCTGTGTAGATATTTCCATGTGTATAGTGATGGCAATCTAGATATTTCCATGTTTATAGACATGGTGGAGTAGATATTTCCATGTTTATACAGATGACTGTGTAGAAATTTGCATGTTTATCAGATGGTGGTGTAGAGGTTTCCAGGTTTATAGAGATAGCGGTGTAGATATTTCCATGTTTATACAGATGGAGGTGTATATATTTCCATGTTTATGCACATGGCCATGTAGATATTTCCATGTTTATAGAGTTGGAGTTGTAGTTATTTCTATGTTTATAGAGATTGCGGTGTAGGTATTTCCATGTTTATACAGATGGCGGTGTAAGTATGTCCATGTTTATAGGGATAGCGGTGTAGATATATCCATGTTTATACAGATGGCGGTGTGGATGATTCCATGTTTATACAGATAGCGGTGTAGTTATTTCCATGTTTATACAGATAGCGGTGTAGATATTTCCATGTTTATACAGCTCGCGGTGTAGATATTTACATCTTTATACAGATGACGGTGTAGATATTTCCATGTTTATACAGATAGCGGTGTAGATATTTCCATGTATATACATATGGCGGTGTAGATAGTTCCATGTTTATGGAGATGGCGGTGTAGATATAATCATGTTTACATAGATGGCGTTGTAGACTTTTCCATGTTTATAGAGATTGTGGTGTAGATATTTCCATCTTTACACAGATAGCGGTGTAATTATTTCCAAGTTTACACAGATAGCGGTGTAGATATTTCCATGTTTATAGAGATAGCGGAGTAGACATTTCCATGTTTATAGAGATGGCTGTGTAGCTATTTCTATGTTTATGCAGATGGCGTTGTAGATATTTCCATCTTTATAAAGAAGACAGTGTAGATATTTCCCTGTTTATACAGATAGCGGTGTAGATATTTCCATGTTTATACCGATAGCGTTGTAGATATTTCCATGTTTACAGAGATAGCGGTTTAGATATCTCCATTTTTGCACAGACTGCGGTGTAGACATTTCCATCTTTACACAGATAGCGGTGTATGTATTTGCAAGTTTACACAGACAGCTGTGTAGATATTTCCATGTTTACACAGATAGCGTTGTAGATATTTCCATGTTTATACAGATAGCAGTGTAGATAATTCCATGTTTATACAGATAGCAGTGTAGATATTTCCACGTTTATACAGATAGCGGGGTTGATATTTCCACGTTTATACAGATATCGATGTAGATAATTCCATGTTTATACAGATAGCGGTGTAGATATTTCCATGTTTACAGAGATAGCGGTGTAGATATTTCCATGTTTATACAGATGGCTGTGTAGATATTTCCATGTGTACAGAGATGGCAGTCTAGATATTTCCATGATTATAGAGATGGTGGTGTAGATAATTCCATGTTTATACAGATGACTGTGTAGATATTTGCATGTTTATCAGATAGTGGTGTAGATGTTTCCATTTTTATAGAGATAGCGGTGTAGATATCTCCATGTTTACAGAGAAAGTGGTGTAGAGATTTCCATCTTTGCACAGACTGCGGTGAAGATATTTGCATCTTTACACAGATAGCGGTGTAGATATTTCAAAGTTTACACAGATAGCTGTGTAGATATTTCCATGTTTACTCAGATAGCATTGCATATATTTCCATGTTTATAAAGATAGCGGTCTAGATATTTCCATGTTTGTACAGATAGCGGTGTAGATATTTCCACGTTGATAAAGATAGCGGTGTAGGTATTTCCATGTTTATAGTGATAGCAGTGTAGTTATTTCCATGTTTTTACAGATGGCTGTGTAGATATTTCCATGTGTATAGAGATGGCTGTCTAGATATTTCCATGTCTATAGAGATGGTAGTGTAGATATTTCCATGTTTATACAGATGACTGTGTATTTATTTGCTAGTTTATACAGATGGCGGTGTAGATGTTTCCGTGTTTATAGAGATAGCGGTGTAGATATTCCCATGTTTATACAGATAGCGGTGTAGAGGTTTCCATGTTTAAAGAGATAGCGGTGTAGATATTTCCATGTTTCTACAGAAGGCTTTGTAGAAATTCCATGTGTATACAGATGGCAGTGTAGATATTTCCATGTTTATAGTGATGGTGGTGTATATATTTCCATGTTTATACAGATGACTGTGTGGATATTTTCATGTTTATACAGATTTCGGTGTAAATATTTCCATATTTATAGAGATAGCGGTGTAGATATTTCCTTGATTGTACAGAAGGCTGTGTAGATATTTCCAGGTGTATACAGATGGCAGTGTAGACATTTCCATCTTTATAAAGATGGTGGTGTAGATATTTCCGTGTTTATACAGATGAGTTTGTAGAAATTTCCATGTTTATACAGATGGCTGTGTAGATATTTCCATGTGTATAGAGATGGCAGTCTAGATATTTCCATGTTTATAGAAATGGTGGTGCAGATATTTCCATGTTTATACAAATGACTGTGTAGATATTTGCATGTTTATCAGATGGTTGGGTAGATATTTCCATGTTTATAGAGATAGCGGTGTAGATATCTCCAAGTTTACAGAGATATCAGTGTAGAGATTTCCATCTTTGCACAGACTGCGGTGTAGATATTTCCATCTTTACACAGATAGCGGTGTAGATATTTCAAAATTTGCACAGATAACTGTGTAGATATTTCCATGTTTACACAGATAGCGTTGCATATATTTCCATGCTTATACAGATTGCGGTCTAGATATTTCCATGTTTGTACAGATAGCGGTGTAAATAATTCCAAGTTTATAAAGATAGCGGTGTAGGTATTTCCATGTTTATAGTGATAGCGGTGTAGATATTTCTATGTTTATACAGATGTCTGGGTAGATATTTCCATGTGAATAGAGATGGCAGTCTAGATATTTCCATGTTTAAAGAGATGGTAGTGTAGATATTTCCATGTTTATACATATGTCTGTGTAGATATTTGCATGTTTATGCAGTTGGCGGTGTAGAAGTTTCCGTGTTTATAGAGATACCAGTGTAGATATTTCCATGTTTATACAGATAGTGTTGTAGGTATTTCCATGTTTATAGAGATACCGGTGTATATATTTCCATGCTTATATAGAAGGCTTTGTAGATATTTCCATGTGTATACAGATGGCTGTGTAGATATATCCATATTTATGAAGATGGCGGTGTAGATATTTCCATGTTTATAGAGATGGCAATGTATATATTTCTATGTTTATAGAGACAGCGGTGTAGATATTTCCATGTTTATAGAGATGGCAGTGTGAGTATTTCCATGTTTATAGAGATAGCGCTGTAGATATTTCCATGTTTATACAGATGGCTCTGAAGATATTTCCATGTGTATTATGATGGCCGTGTATATATTTCCAGGTTTCTAAGGATGGTGGTGTAGATAATTCCATGCTAATACTGATGACTGTGTAGATATTTCCATGTTTATACAGATGGCTGTGTAGATATTTCCATGTTTATAGAGATAGTGGTGTAGATATTTCCATGTTTATACAGTTAGCGGTGTATCTATTTCCATGTTTATAAAGATAGCAGTGCAGATATTTCCATGCTAATACAGATGAGTGTGTAGATGTTTCCAAGTTTATACAGATGGCGGTGTAGGTATTTCCATGTTTATAGAGAAAGCGGTGTAGATATTTCCATGTTTATAAAGGTAGCTGTGTAGAAATTTCCATGTTTACACCGATAGCGGTGTAGTTATTTCCATCTTTGCACAGATTGCGGTGTAGATATTACAATCTTTCTACACATGGCAGTGTAGAAATTTCCATGTTTATACAGATGTGTGTGTAGATATTTCCATGTTTACAAAGATGGCGGTGTAAGTATTTCCATGTTTATAGAGATAGCGGTGTAGATATTTCCATGTTTATACAGATGGCTCTGAAGATATTTCCATGTGTATTATGATGGCCGTGTATATATTTCCAGGTTTCTAAGGATGGTGGTGTAGATAATTCCATGCTAATACTGATGACTGTGTAGATATTTCCATGTTCATACAGATGGCGGTGTAAAAATTTCCATGTTTATACAGATGGTGGTCTAGATATTTACACCTTTATGCAGATGGCGGTGTAGATAGTTTCATGTTTATAGAGATGGCGGTTTAGATATTTCCATGTTCATAGAGATGGCGGTGTAAGTATTTCCATGGTTATAGAGATAGCTTTGTAGGTATTTCCATGTGTATTCAGATTGCGTTGTAGATATTTCCATGGTTATACAGATAGCAGTGTAGATATTTCCTTGTTTATACAGATAACGGTGTAGATATTACCATGTTTACAGAGATAGCGGTGTAGATATTTCCATATTTATAGCGGTAGCGGTGTAGATATTTCCATGTTCATTAAGATGGCGCTGTAGATATTTCCCTGTTTATACAGATGGCGGTGTAGATAATTCCATGTTTATACAGATAGCGGTGTAGATATTTCCATGTTTACACAGATAGCGGTGTAGATACTTCCATTTTTGCACAGATTGCAGTGTAGATATTTCCATCTTTGCACAGATTTCAGGGAAGATATTTCCATCTTTACACAGATAGCGGTGTATATATTTCCAACTTTGCACAGATGGCGGGGTACATATTTCCATGTTTACACAGATAATGGTGTAGGTATTTCCATGTTTCACAGATAGCGGTGTAGATATTTCCATGTTTACACAGATAGCGTTGTAGATATTTGCATGTTTATACAGATAGCATTGTAGATATTTACATGTTTACACTGAGAGTGGTGTATATATTTCTGCGTTTATACAGATTGCGGTGTAGATAGTTCCATGTTTATACAAGTAGCGATGAAGATATTTCCATGTTTATACAGATAGCGGTGTGGATATTTCCATGTTTATAAAGATAGCGGTGTAGATATTTCCATGATTATAGAGATAGCGGTGTAGGTATTTACATGTTTATACAGATAGCGGTGGAGATATTTCCATGTTTATACAGATAGCGGTGGAGACATTTCCATATTTATACAGATGGCGGTGTAGATATCTCCATGTTTATAAAGATAGCGGCATAGATATTTCCAAGTTCATACAGATAGCGGTGTAGATATTTCCATGTTTATAGAGATAGCGGTGTAGGTATTTCCATGTTTGTAGAGATAGCTGTGAAGATATTTCCATGTTTATACAGATGGCTGTGTAGATATTCCCATGTGTATACAGATGGCAGTGTATATATTTCCATGTTTATAGTGATGGTGGTGTAGATATTACCATGCTTATACAGATGACTGTTTAGATATTTCCGTGTTTATACAGATGGCGGTGTAGCTATTTCCATGTTTTCAGAGATAGCAGTGTAGCTATTTCCATGTTTATACAGATAGCGGTGTAGCTATTTCCATGGTTATAGAGACAGCGGTGTAGATATTTCCATATTGATACAGATAGCGTTGTAGGTATTTCCATGTTTATAGAGATGGCGGTGTAGGAACTTCCAAGTTTATGGAGATGGTGGTGTAGATATTTCCATGTTCAAAGAGATTGCAATGTAGATATTTCCATGCATATACTGACAGCGGTGTAGATATTTCCAGGTTTACACAGATGGTGGTGTAGATATTTCCATCTTTGCACAGATTGTGGTGTAGATATTTCCATCTTTACACTGATAGCGATGTAGATATTTCCATGTTTACACAGATATGTCTGTATATATTTCCATGTTTACTCAGATAGCGTTGTAGATATTTCCTTGTTTATAGAGATAGTGGTTTAGATTTTTCCATGTATCCACAGATAGAAGTGTAGACATTTCCATGTTTATAGGGATACCCGTGTAGTTATTTCCATGTTTATACAGATAGCGGTGTATATATTTCCATGATTTTACAGACAGCAGTGTAGATATTTCCTTGTTTATACAGATAGTGGTGGAGATATATCCATGTTTATACAGATCGTGGTGTAGATATTTCAATGTTTACACAGATAGCGGTGTAGATATTCCATGTTTTAAAGGTAGCAGTGTAGAAATTTCCATGTTTATGCAGATCATGGTGTAGATATTTCCATCTTTCCACAGTTGTCAGCATAGATATTTCCATGTTTATAGAGATGGCGGTGTAGATTTTTCAACGTTTGTACAGGTAACGGTGTAGGTATTTCCATGTTTATAGAGATAGCGGTGTAGACATTTCAATGTTTATAGAGATAGCGGTGTAGATATTTCTATATTTATACAGATAGCGGTGTAGGTATTTCCATGTTTATATAGATAGCGGTGGAGATATTTCCATGTTTATACAGATAACGATGTACATATTTCCATGTTAATACAGATTGCGGTGTAGATATTTCCATGTGTATACAGATGGCAATTTAGATATTTCCATGTTTGTACAGATGGAGGTGTAGATATTTCCATGTTTATACAGAAGACTGTGTAGATATTACCCTGTTTTTAGAGATGGCAGTGTAGATATTTCCATGTTTATACAGATAGCGGACTGGCTATTTCCATGTTTAAAAGATAGCGGTGTAGATATTTCCATGTTTATAGAGATGGCTGTGTAGATATTTCCAAGATTATACAAATGGTGGTGTAGACATTTCCATGTATATACAGATGACTGTGAAGTAATTTCCATGTTTATACAGATGGCGGTTCAGACATTTCCATGTTTATAGAGATAGCCGTGTAGATATTTCCATGTTTATACAGATAGTGGTGTAGACATTTCCATGTTTATAGAGATAGCGGTTTAGATATTTCCATATTTATACAGATAGCGGTGTAGATATTTCCATGTTTATACAGATAGCGGTATCGAAATTTCCATGTTTTTACAGGTAGCAGTGTAGTTATTTCCATGTTTATACAGACAGCGGTGTAGATATTTACATGTTTATACATATAGTGGTGTAGATATTTCCATGTTTATACAGATAGCGGTATAGATATTTACATGTTTATAGAGATAGCCTGGTTGATATTTCCATAATTATGCAGATAGCATTGTAGTTATTTCCATGTTTATAGAGATGGCGGTGTAGATATTTCCATGTTTATACAGATGGCAGTGTAGATATTTCCATGTTTAGGCAGATAGCGGTTTAGATATTTCCATGTTTACAGAGATAGCGGTGTAGATATTTCCATCTTTGCACAAATTTCAGTATAGATATTTCCATCTTTACACAGATAGTGGTGTAGATATTTCCAAGTTTACACAGATAGCTCTGTAGATAATTCCATGTTTACACCGATAGCATTGCAGATATTTTCATGTTTACAGAGATAGCGGAGTAGATATTTCCATATTTATACAGGTAGAGGTGTAGGTGTTTCCATGTGTATAGAGATAGTTGTACAGATATTTCCATATTTAAACTGATGCTGTGTAGATATTTCCATGCGTATACAGATGGTAGTGTAGATATTTCCATGTTTATACAGATGGTGTTGTAGATATTTCCATTTTTATACAGATGACTGTGTAGATATTTTCATATTTGTACATATGTTGGTGTAGATATTTCCATGTTTATAGAGATAGCGGTGTAGATATTTTCATGTTTCTACAGATAGCGATGCAGATATTTCCATGTTTATAGACATAGCGTTGTAGAGATTTCCATCTTTGCACAGATTGCGGTGTAGATATTTCTACATTTACACAGATAGCGGCGTACACATTTCCATGTTTACACAGATAGCGTTGTAGATATTTCCATCTTTATAAACATAGCGGTGTAGATACTTCCATGTTTACACAGATAGCGGTGTAGAGGTTTCCATGTTTATACAGGTAGCGCTGTACATATTTCCATGTTTATACAGATCGCGGTGAAGTTATTTCCATCTTTCCACAGATGTTAGTGTAGATATTTCCATGTTTATACAGATAGCGGAGTAGATATTTCCATGTGTGTACAGATGGCGGTGTAGATATTTCCATGTTTATAGAAATGACGGTGTAGATATTTCTATGTTCATAGAGATAGCGGTTTAGATATTTTCATGAGAATAGAGATGGCGGTGTAGGTATTTCCATGTTTATAGAGATAGCGTTGAAGATATTTCCATGTTTCTAGAGATAGCGTTGAAGATATTTCCATGTTTATACAGATAGCGGTGTTGTGATTTCCATGTTTATACAGATAGCAGTGTTGGTATTCCCATGTTTATACAGAGAGCGGTGTAGATATTTTCATGTTTATACAGATAGCGGTGTAGATATTTCCATGTTTATACACATGGCATTGTAGATAGTTCCATGTTTATGGAGATGGCGGTGCAGGTAATTTCATGTTTATAGAGATGGCGGTGTAGATATTTCCATGTTTATAGACATTGCGCTGCAGATATTTCCATGTTTATAGAGATAGCGTTGCAGGTATTTCCATGTTTATAGAGATAGCGCTGTAGATAATTCCATGTTTATACCGATAGCTCTGTAGATATTTCCATGTGTATAAACATGGCCGTGTAGTTATTTCCATGTTCATAGAGATGTTGGTGTAGATATTTCCATGCTAATACAGATGAATGTGTAGATAATTCCATGTTTATGCAGATGGTGGTTTAGATATTTCCATGTTTACAGAGATAGCAGTGTAGAAATTTCCATGTTTATACAGATAGCGGTGTAGCTATTTCCATGTTTATAAAGATAGCGCTGTAGATATTTCCATGCTAATACAGATGACTGTGTAGATATTTCCATGTTTATACAGATTGCCGTGTAGATATTTCCATGTTTATAGAGATAGCGGTGTAGACATTTCCATGTTTATAAAGGTGGCCGTGTAGCAATTTCCATGTTTATGCAGATCGTGGTGCAGTTATTTCCTTCTTTCTACAGATGGCAGTGTAGATATTTCCATGTTTATACAGATGACTGTGTAGATATTTCCATGTTTATACAGAAGGCGGTGTAGATATTTCCATATTTATACAGATAGTGGTGTAGATATTTCCATGTTTATACAGATAGAGTTGTAGCTATTTCCATGTTTACTGTTGGCAGTGTAAATATTTCCATGTTTATGGTGATGGCGGTGAAGATATTTTCAGGTGTATAGAGATGGTGGTGTAGATATTTCCAAGTTTGTAGAGATGGCGGTGTGGATATTTCCATGTTTATACAGATAGCGGGATAGCTATTTCCAAGTTTACAGAGATAGCGTTGTAGATATTTCCATATTTATACAGATAGTGTTGTAGATATTTCCATGTTTATACAGATGGCGGTGTAGTTATTTCCATGTATATGCTGATAGCGTTGTAGATATTTCCATGTTTACACAGATAGCGGTGTAGTTATTTCCATCTTTGCACAGATTGCGGTGTAGATATTTCAATCTTTCTATAGATGGCAGTGTAGATATTTCCATGTTTATACAGATGTGGGTGTTGATATTTCCATGTTTATAGAGATGGCGGTGTAATTAATTCCATGTTTATAGAGATAGCGGTGTAGATATTTCCATGTTTATAGAGATGGCGGTGTACGTATTTCCATGTTTACAGAGATAGCGGTGTAGATATTTCCATGCTTATACAGATTGTAGTGTAGATATTTCCATGTTTATACAAATAGCGGTGGAAATATTTTCATGTTTATAAAGGTAGCGGTTTAGAAATTTTCATGTTTATACTGATCGCGGTGTAGATATTTTCTTCTTTCTACAGATGACATTGTAGATATTTCCATGTTTATACAGATGGCGGTGTAGAAATTTCCATGTTTATACAGATGGTGGTGTAGATATTTACACATTTATGCAGATGGCGGTGTAGATAGTTTCATCTTTGTAGAGATGGTGGTTTAAGTATTTCCATATTTATAGAGATGGCGGTGTAGGTATTTCCATGTTTATAGAGATAGCATTGTAGGTATTTCCATGTGTATTCAGATTGCGTTGTAGATATTTCCATGTTTATACAGATAGCGGTGTAGATAATTCCTTGTTTATACAGATATCGGTGTAGATATTTCCATGTTTGCAGAGATAGCAGTGTAGATATTTCCATATTTGTACCGATAGCGGTGTAGATATTTCCATGTTTATAGAGATTGCGGTGGAGTTATTTCCATATATATACAGACGGCAGTGAAGATATTTCCATATTTATAAAGATAGCGATGTAGATATTTCCAAGTTCATACAGATAGCGGTGTAGATATTTCCATGTTTATAGAGATGGCGGTGAAAATATTTCCATGTTTATAGAGATAGCGGTGTAGATATTTCCATGTTTATACAGATCATAGTGTAGATATTTCCATGTTTATACAAATAGTGGTGGAAATATTTCCATGTATATAAAGGTAGCAGTATAGAAATTTCCATGTTTATACTGATCGCGGTGTAGATATTTTCATCTTTCTACAGATGATAGTGTAGATATTTCCATGTTTATACAGATGGCGGTGTAGAAATTTCCATGTTTATACACATGGTGGTGTAGTTATTTACACCTTTATGCAGATGGCGGTGTAGATAGTTTCATCTTTACAGAGATGGCGGTTTAGATATTTCCATGTTTATAGAGGTAGCGGTGTAGATATTTCCATGTTTATACAGCTCGCGTTGTAAATATTTCCATCTTTATACTGATGGCAGTGTAGATATTTCCGTGTTTATACAGATGGCAGTGTAGATAGTTCCATGTTTATGAAGATGGCGGTGCAGATATTTTCATGTTTATAGAGATGGCGGCGTAGATATTTCCATGTTTATAGAGATAGCAGTGTAGATATTTCCATGTATATAAAGATGGCTTTGTTGATATTTCCATGTTGATATAGATGGCAGTGTAGATATTTCCATGTTTATAGAGATGGCGGTGTAGATATTTCCATGCTTATAAAGATAGCCTTATAGATATTTCCATGTTTACACAGATAGCGGTGTAGATATTTCCATGTTTCTACAGATGGTGGTGTAGATATTTCCATGTTTACAGATAGCGGTGTAGATATTTCCATGATTATAGAGATAGCGGTGTAGATATTTCCAAGTTTACACAGATAGCGGTGTAGATATTTCCATGTTTGCACAGATTGCGTTGTAGATAATTCCATCTTTACATAGATAGCGGTGTAGATATTTCCATGTTTACACAGATAGCTCTGTAAATATTTCCATATTTACACAGATAGCGTTGTAGATATTTCCATCTTTAAGCAGATAATGGTGTAGATATTTCCATGTTTATACAGATAGTGGTGTAGATATTTACATTTTTACACAGATGGTGGTGTAGATAGTTCCATGTTTATGGTGATGGCGGTGTAGATATTTTCACGTTTATAGATATAGAGGTGTAGATATTTCCATGTTTCCACAGATAGCACTGTAGATATTTCCAAGTTTACATAGATAGCGTTGTAGATATTTCCATATTTATACAGAAAGCGGTTAAGATATTTCCATGTTTATTCAGGTAGCGGTGTAGATATTTCCATGTTTATACAGATAGCGGTGTAGATATTTCCATGTTTATACAGATGGCAGTGTAGATAGTTCCATGTTTATGGAGGTGGTGGTTTAGATATTTTCATGTTTATAAAGATGGTGGTGTAGGTATTTCCATGTTTACAGAGATTGCAGTGTAGATATTTCCATGTTTATACAGGTAGCGGTGTAGATATTTTCATGTTTATACAGACGGTGGTGTTGGTATTTCCATGTTTATACAGATAGCGGTGTAGATATTTCCATCTTTATACAGCTCGCGGTATAGATATTTCCATCTTTTTACAGATGGCAGTGTGGATATTTCCATGTTTATACAGATAGCGGTGTAGATATTTCCATGTTTATACAGATGGCGGTGTAGTTCATTCCATGTTTATGGATATGGCGGTGTAGATATTTTCATGTTTATAGAGATGGCGGTGTAGATATTTCCGTGTTTATAGAGATAGCCGTGTAGATATTTCCATGTTTATAGAGATAGCTGCGTAGGTATTTCCATGTTTATAGAGATAGCGATGCAGATATTTCCATGTTTATACAGATGGCTGTGTAGTTATTTCCATGTGTATGCAGATGACATTGTTGATATTTCCATGTTTATAGAGATGGTGGTGTAGATATTTCCATGTTTATACAGATGACTGTGTAGATATATGCAGGTCTATACAGATGGCGGTGTAGATATTTTCACGATTATAGAGATAATGTTGTAGATATTTCCATGTTTTTACAGATAGAGGTGTAGATATTTCCATGTTTATAGAGATAACAGTGTAGATATTGTCATATTTATACAGATAGCGATTCAGATGTTTCCATGTTTATACAGATCACGGTGTAGATATTTCCATGTTTATACAGATGTCATTGTAGATATTTCCATGTTTATACAGATAGCGGTGGAGATATTTCCATGTTTATACAGATAGCGGGGTAGATATTTCCAAGTTTATACAGATAGCGGTGTAGATATTTCCATGTTTATACAGATAGCGGTGTAGTTATTTCCATGTTTAGGCAGATAGCTGTGTAGATATTTTCATGTTTATAGAGATGGCTGTGTATGTATTTCCATGTGTATAGAGACAGCGATGTAGATATTTGCATGTTTATACAGATAGCGGTGTAGATATTTTCATGTTTATACAGACGGTGGTGTTGGTATTTCCATGTTTATCCAGATTGCGCTGTAGATATTTCAATCTTTATTCAGCTCGCGGTATAGATATTAACATCTTTTTACAGATATCAGTGTGGATATTTCCATGTTTATACAGATAGCGGTGTAGATATTTCCATGTTTATACAGATGGCGGTGTAGTTCTTTCCATGTTTATGGAGATGGCGGTGTAGATATTTTCATGTTTATAGAGATGGCGGTGTAGATATTTCCGTGTTTATAGAGATTGTCGTGTAGATATTTCCATGTTTATAGAGATAGCTGCGTAGTTATTTCCATGTTTATAGATATAGCGATGCAGATATTTCCATGTTTATACATATGGCTGGGTAGATATTTCCATGTGTATACACATGACATTGTTGATATTTCCATGTTTATAGAGATGGTGGTGTAGATATTTCCATGTTTATACAGATGACTGTGTAGATGTATGCATGTATATACAGATGGCGGTGTAAATATTTCCATGTTTATAGAGAGAACGGTGTAGATATTTCCATGTTTTTACAGATAGAGGTGTAGATATTTCCATGTTTATAGAGATAGCAGTGTAGATATTTCCATATTTATACAGATAGCGGTTTTGATGTTTCCATGTTTATACAGATCACGGTGCAGATATTTCCATGTTTATACAGATGGCAGTGTAGATATTTCCATGTTTATACAGATAGCGCTGTAGATATTTCCATTTTTATACAGATAGCGGTGTAGTTATTTCCATGTTTACAGAGATAGCGGTGTAGATATTTCCATCTTTGCACAGATAGCGTTGTAGTTATTTCCATGTTTATACAGATAGCGGTGTAGAAATTTCCATGTTTACAGTGATAGCGGTGTAGATCTTTCCATTTTGCACAGATTGCGGTGTAGGTATTTCCCTCTTTACACAGGTAGCAGTGTAGATATTTTCAAGTTTACACACATAGTTGTGAGGATATTTCCATGTTTACAGAGTTAGCGTTGTAGACATTTCCGTGTTTACACAGATAGCGGTGTAGATGTTTCCACGTTTATAAAGATAGCGGTGTACATATTTCCACATTTAAACAGATAGCGTTGGAGATATTTCCACGTTTATACAGATATCGAAGTAGATATTTCCACGTTTATACAGATAGTGTTGTAGATATTTCCACGTTTATACAGATAGCGGTGTAGATATTTCACATTTATACAGATAGCGGTGTAGATATTTCCATCTTTTTACAGATAGCGGTGTAGATATTTTCATGTTTACACAGGTAGCGGTGTAGGTATTTCCATGTTTATACAGATGGCTGTGTAGATATTTCCATGTGTATACACATGGCAGTGTAGGTATTTCCCTGTTTATAGAGATGGTGGTGTAGACATATGCATGTTTATAGAGATAGCGGTGTAGATATTTCCATGTTTATACAGATGGCTGTGTAGATATTTCCAGGTGTGTAGAGATGGCGGTGTAGATATTTCCATGTTTGTAGGTATGGTGGTGTATATATTTCCATGTTTATACAGATGACTGTGTAGGTATTTGCATGTTTATACAGATGGCGGTGTAGATATTTCCATGTTTCTTGAGATATCGGTGTAGATATTTCCATGTTTGTACAGATATCGGTGTAGATATTTCCATGCTTATACAGATAGCGGTGTAGATATTTTCATATATAAAGAGATAGCGGTGTAGATATGTCCATGTTTACACAGATTGCGTTGTAGATATTTCCATGTTTATACAGATAGCGGTGTAGATATTTCCACTTTTATACAGATAGCGGTGTAGATATTTCCACGTTTATACAGATAGCGGTGTAGATATTTCCACTTTTATACAGATAGCGGTGCAGATATCTTCATGTTTATGCAGCTAGGGGCATAAATATTTCCATCTTTATACAGATAGCTGTGTAGATATTTCCATGTTTATACAGATGGCGGTGTAGTTCATTCCATGTTTATGGATATGGCGGTGTAGATATTTTCATGTTTATAGAGATGGCGGTGTAGATATTTCCGTGTTTATACAGATAGCCGTGTAGATATTTCCATGTTTATAGAGATAGCTGCGTAGGTATTTCCATGTTTATAGAGATAGCGATGCAGATATTTCCATGTTTATACAGATGGCTGTGTAGATATTTCCTGGTGTATGCAGATGAGATTGTTGATATTTCCATGTTTATAGAGATGGTGGTGTAGATATTTCCATGTTTATACAGATGACTGTGTAGATATATGCAGGTATATACAGATGGCGGTGTAGATATTTTCATGATTATAGAGATAATGGTGTAGATATTTCCATGTTTTTACAGATAGAGGTGTAGATATTTGCATGTTTATACAGATAGCAGTGTAGATATTGCCATATTTATACAGATAGCGGTTTAGCTGTTTCCGTGTTTATACAGATCACGGTGTAGATATTTCCATGTTTATACAGATGGCATTGTAGATATTTCCATGTTTATACAGATAGCGGTGGAGATATTTCCATGTTTATACAGATAGCGGTGTAGATATTTCCATGTTTAGGCAGATAGCGGTGTAGATATTTCCATGTTTATAGAGATGGCTGTGAAGGTATTTCCATGTGTATAGAGATAGCGATGTAGATATTTGCATGTTTATACAGATAGCGGTGTAGATATTTTCATGTTTATACAGACGGCGGTGTTGGTATTTCCATGTTTATCCAGATTGCGGTGTAGATATTTCAATCTTTATACAGCTCGCGGTATAGATATTAACATCTTTTAAAAGATGGCAGTGTGGATATTTCCATGTTTATACAGATAGCGGTGTAGATATTTCCATGTTTATACAGATGGCGGTGTAGTTCTTTCCATGTTTATGGAGATGGAGGTGTAGATATTTTCATGTTTATTGAGATGGCGGTGTAGATATTTCCGTGTTTATAGAGATTGTCGTGTAGATATTTCCATGTTTATAGAGATAGCTGCGTAGGTATTTCCATGTTTATAGAGTTAGCGATGCAGATATTTCCATGTTTATACAGATGGCTGTGTAGATATTTCCATGTGTATACACATGACATTGTTGATATTTCCATGTTTATAGAGATGGTGGTGTAGATATTTCCATGTTTATACAGATGACTGTGTAGATATATGCATGTATATACAGATGGCGGTGTAAATATTTCCATGTTTATAGAGAGAACGGTGTAGATATTTCCATGTTTTCACAGATAGAGGTGTAGATGTTTCCTTGTTTATAGAGATAGCAGTGTAGATATTTCCATATTGATACAGATAGCGGTTTTGATGTTTCCATGTTTATACAGATCACGGTGCAGATATTTCCATGTTTATACAGATGGCAATGTAGATATTTCCATGTTTATACAGATAGCGATGTAGATATTTCCATTTTTATACAGATAGCGGTGTAGTTATTTCCATGTTTACAGAGATAGCGGTGTAGATATTTCCATCTTTGCACAGATAGCGTTGTAGATATTTCCATGTTTATATAGATAGCGGTGTAGATTTTCCATGTTTACAGAGATAGCGGAGTAGATATTTCCATCTTTGCACAGATTGCGGTGTAGATATTTCCCTCTTCACACAGGTAGCAGTGTAGATATTTCCAAGTTTACACACATAGTTGTGAGGATATTTCCATGTTTACAGAGTTAGCGTTGTAGACATTTCCGTGTTTACACAGATAGAGGTGTAGATATTTCCACGTTTATAAAGATAGCGGTGTAGATATTTCCACGTTTATACAGATAGCGGTGTAGATATTTCCACTTTTATACAGATAGCGGTGCAGATATCTTCATGTTTATGCAGATAGCGGCGTAAATATTTCCGTCTTTATACAGATAGCTGTGTAGATATTTCCATGTTTATACAGATGGCGGTGTAGTTCATTCCATGTTTATGGATATGGCGGTGTAGATATTTTCATGTTTATAGAGATGGCGGTGTAGATATTTCCGTGTTTATAGAGATAGCCGTGTAGATATTTCCATGTTTATAGAGATAGCTGCGTAGGTATTTCCATGTTTATAGAGATAGCGATGCAGATATTTCCATGTTTATACAGATGGCTGTGTAGATATTTCCATGTGTATGCTGATGACATTGTTGATATTTCCATGTTTATAGAGATGGTGGTGTAGATATTTCCATGTTTACACAGATGACTGTGTAGATATATGCAGGTATATACAGATGGCAGTGTAGATATTTTCATGATTATAGAGATAATGGTGTAGATATTTCCATGTTTTTACAGATAGAGGTGTAGATATTTGCATGTTTATAGAGATAGCAGTGTAGATATTGCCATATTTATACAGATAGCGGTTTAGATGTTTCCATGTTTATACAGATCATGGAGTATATATTTCCATGTTTATACAGATGGCATTGTAGATATTTCCATGTTTATACAGATAGCGGTGGAGATATTTCCACGTTTATACAGATAGCGGGGTAGATATTTCCAAGTTTATACAGATAGCGGTGTAGATGTTTACATGTTTATACAGATAGCGGTGTAGATATTTCCATGTTTAGGCAGATAGCGGTGTAGATATTTCCATGTTTATAGAGATGGCTGTGTAGGTATTTCCATGTTAATAGCGATATCGGTGTAGATATTTCCATGTTTATACAGATAGCAGTGTAGATATTTCCATGTTTATACGGATAGCGGTGTTGTTATTTCCATGTTTATAGGGATAGCGGTGTAGATATTACCATGTTTATACAGATAGCGGTGTTGGTATTTCCATGTTTATGCAGATAGCGGTGTAGATATTTCAATGTTTATGGAGATGGCTGTGTAGATATTTCCATGTTAAAACAGATGGCAGTGTAGATATTTCCATGTTTATACAGATGGCGGTGTAGATATTTCCATATTTACAATTGGTGTTGTAGTTATTTGCAAATTTACACAGATAGCTGTGTAGGTATTTCCATGTTTACACAGATAGCGTTGTAGATATTTCCATGTTTATGCAGATAGCGGTGTAGGTATTTCAATGTTTATGGAGATAGTGGTGTAGGTATTTCCATGTTTATACAGATAGCGGTGGAGATATTTCCATGTTTGTACACACAGAGATGTAGATATTTCCATGTTTATACAGAGAGCGATGTAGATATCTCCATGTTTATAGCGATATCGGTGTTGATATTTCCATGTTTATACAGATGGCTGTGTAGATATTTCGAAGTTTATAAAGATTTCATTCTAGATATTTCCATGTTTATACAGATGGTGGTGAAGGTATTTCCATGTTTATACAGATGACTGTGGAGATATTTGCATGTTTATACAGATGGTGGTGTAGACATTTCCATGTTTATACAGAGAGCGGTGTAGATATTTCCATGTTTATAGAGATAGCGGTGTAGATATTTCCATATTTATACAGGTAGCAGTGTAGATATTTCCATCTTTATACAGATGGAATTGTAGATATTTTCATGTTTAAACAGATGATGGTGTAGATATTTCCATGTTTATACTGATAGCGGTGGAGATATCTCCTTGTTTATAAAGATCGTGGTGTAGATATTTCAATGTTTATACAAATAGCGCTGTAGTTATTTCCATGTTTATAGAGATAGTGTTTTAGATATTTCCATATTTATACAGATCGTGGTGTAGATATTTCCAACTTTCCACAGACGGTAGTGTAGGTATTGAAATGTTTATTCAGATGGTTCTGTAGATATTTCCACGTTTCTACAGATGGCGGTATAGATATTTCCATGTTTATACAGATGGCGGTGTAGACATTTCCATATTCATGTAGATGGTGGTGTAGATATTTCGATGTTTATATACATGGCGGTGTAGATATTTCAATGTTTACAGAGATAGCGGTGTAGATATTTCCATCTTTATAGAGATGGCGGTGTAAGTCCATGTTTATGCATGTGGTGGTGTAGATATTTTCATGTTTATGGAGATAGCGGGGTAGATGTTTCAATCTTTATAGAGATAGCGGTGTAGATATTTCCATGTTTTACTGATAACAGTGTAGATATTTCCATGTTTATGCACAAGGCTGTGTAGATATTTCCATGTTTAATGAAATGGTGGTGTAGATATTTCTATGTCTATAGAGATAGCGGTGTAGATATTTCCATGTTTATACAGATAGCAGTGTAGATATTTCCATGTTTATACAGACAGAGGTGTTGGTATTTCCATGTTTATACAGATAGCGGTATAGATATTTCCATGTTTATACAGATCGTGGTGTAGGTATTTCCATCTTTATACATATGGCAGTGTAGATATTCCCATGTTTATACAGATAGCGGTGTAGATATTTCCATGTTTATACAGATGGTGGTGCAGATAATTCCATGTTTATGGAGATGGCAGTGTAGATATTTTCATATTTATAGAGATGGCGGTGTAGATATTTCCATGTGTATACAGATGGCCTTGTAAATATTTCCATGTGTATACAGATGGACGTGTAGATATGTCCATGTTTATAGAGATGGTAGTGTAGACATTTCCATGTTTATACAGATGACGGTGTAGATATTTCCATGTTTATACAGATGGCGGTGTAGGTATTTCCATGTTTATACAGATAGCGGTGTAGCTATTTCCATGTTTATACAGATGTTGGTTTAGATATTTCCATTTTTATACAGATAGCGGTGGAGATATATCCTGGTTTATGGAGATAGTGGTGTAGATATTTCCATGTTTATATGGATAGCGGTGTAGATACTTCCATGTTTACATAGGTAGCGGTGTAGATTTTTCCATGTTTATACAGATCGTGGTGTAGATATTTCCATCTTTCCTCAGATGGCGGTGTAGATATTTCCATGTTTATGGAGATGGCGGTGTAGATATTTTCATGTTTATTGGGATGGCCGTTTAGATATTTCCATGTTTATAGAGATGGCGGAGTAGATAGTTCCATGTTTACAGAGATGGCCGTGTAGATATTTCCATGTTTATAGAGATGGCGGTGAAGATATTTCCATGTTTATAGCGATAGCGGTGTAGCTATTTCCCTGATTATAGAGATGGCGGTGTAGATATTTCCATGTTTATACAGATGGCTGTGTAGATATTTCCTTGTTTATACAGATAACAGTGTAGATATTTCCATCTTTGCAGAGATTGCGGTGTAGATATTTCCATGATTATTCAGATAGTGGTGTAGGTATTTCCATGTTTACATTTATAGCTCTGTAGATATTTCATGTTTACACAGATAGCATTGTAGATATTTCCATGTTTATACAGATAGCGTTGTAGATATTTCCATGTTTATACAGGTAGCGGTGCAGAAATTTCCATGTTTATACAGATCGCGGTGTACATATTTCCATCTTTCTACAGATGTCAGGGTAGATATTTCCAAGTTTATACAGACGGCGGTGTAGATATTTCCATGTTTATAGAGATGGCGTTGTAGATATTTCTATGTTTATAGAGATAGCGGTGTAGATATTTCCATGTTTATGGAGATGGCGGTGTAAGTATTTCCATGTTTCTAGAGATAGCGGCATAGATATTTCCATGTTTATAGGGATAGCGTTGTAGATATTTCCATGTTTATACAGATAGCGTTGTTGCTATTTCCATGCTTATACAGAAAGTGCTGTGTATATTTTCATGTTATAGAGCTCGCAATGTAATTATTTCCATCTTTATACAGAGGGCAGTGTAGATATTTCCATGTTTATAGAGATAGCGGTGTAGATATTTCCATGTTTATACTGATGGTGCTGTAGATAGTTCCGTGTTTATGGAGATGGCGGTGTAGATTTTTCCATGTTTATGGAGATGGCGGTGTAGATATTTTCATGCTTATAGAGATGGCGATGTAGATATTCCCATGTTTATAGAGATGGCTGTGTAGATAATTCCATGTGAATACAGATGACTCTGTAGATATTTCCATCTTTCCAGAGATGGCGGTGTAGATATTTCCATGTTTATACAGATGGTGCTTTAGATATTTCCATGTTTATACAGATAGCGCTGTAGATATTTCGATGTTCATGCAGATGGATTTGTAGATATTTCCATGTTTATAGAAATGGCGATGTAGATATCTCTATGTTTATAGAGATAGCGGTGTAGATATTTCCATGTGTATAGAGATGACGGTGTAGTTATTTCCATGTTGATAGATATAGTTTTGTATATATTTCGATGTTTCTACAGATAGAGGTGTAGGTATTTCCATGTTTATACAGATGGCGGTGTTGTTATTTAAATGTTTATACAGATAGTGGTGTAGATACTTCAATGTTTATGCAGCTCGCCGTGTAGATATTTCCTTCTTTATGGAAATGGCATTGTAGATATTTCCATGTTTATAGAGATGGCGGTGTAGATAGTTCCATGTTTATACAGTTAGCGGTGTAGTAATTTCCATGTTTATACATATCACGGTGTACATATTTCCATCTTTCTACAGATGTCAGGGTAGATATTTCCAAGTTTATACAGATGGCGTTGTAGATATTTCCATGTTTATACAGATGGCGGTGTAGATATTTCCATGTTTATGGAGATGGCGATGTAAATATTTCCATGTTTATAGAGGTGGCGGTGTAGATATTTCTACGTTTATAGAGATAGCGATGTAGATATTTCCATGTTTATAGAGATGGCGGTGTAAGTATTTCCATGTTTATAGAGAGAGCGGGGTTGCTATTTCCATGCTTATACAGATAGCGCTGTGTATATCTCCATGTTATACAGCTCTCAATGTAGATATTTCCATCTTTATACAGAGGGCAGTGTAGATATTTTCATATTTATAGAGATAGCGGTGTAGATATTTCCATGTTTATACAGATGGTGGTTTAGATAGTTCCATTTATATGGAGATGGCGGTGTAGATATTTTCATGCTTATAGAGATGGCGATGTAGGTATTTCCATGTTTATAGAGATAACGATGTAGGTATTTCCATGTTTATACAGATGGCTGTGAAGATAATTCCATGTGTATACAGATGACTCTGTAGATATTTCCATGTTTATGCTGATGGCGGTGTAGATATTTCCATGTTTATACAGAGAGCAGTATAGATATTTCAATGTTTATACACATAGCGGTGTAGATATTTCCATGTTTCTGGAGATGGCGGTGTAGATATTTTCATGTTTATACAGATAGCGTTGTACATATTTCCATATTTATACAGATAGCGGTGTAGATGATTCCATGTTTATAGAAATGGCGGTGAATTTATTTACATGTTTATAGAGATAGTGGTGTAGATATTTCCAAGTGTATACAGATAGCGGTGTATATATTTCCATGTTTATACAGCTCTGTGTGTAGATATTTCCATCTTTATACAGACGGCAGTGTAGATATTTCCAGGTTTATACAGATGGCGGTGTGGTTAGTTCCATGTTTCTGGAGATGGCGGTATACATATTTTCATGTGTATAGAGATGGCGGTGTAGATATTTCCATGTTCATACAGATGGCTGTGTAGATATTTCCATGTTTATGCAGATGGCGGTGAAGATATTTCCATACTTATACATATGACGGTGTAGACATTTCCATGTTTATACAGAGAGCGGTGTAGTTATTTCCATGTTTATAGAGATAGCGGTGTAGATATTTCCATATTTATACAGATAGCGGTGTAGATATTTCCATCTTTATACAGATGGCATTGTAGATATTATCATGTTTAAACAGATGACAGTGTAGATATTTCCATGTTTATACTGATAGCGGTGGAGATATCTCCTTGTTTATAAAGATCGTGGTGTAGATATTTCTATGTTTATACAGAAAGCGGTGTAGATATTTCCATGTTTATACAAATAGCGGTGTAGTTATTTCCATGTTTATAGAGATAGTGTTTTAGATATTTCCATATTTATACAGATCGTGGTGTAGATATTTCCAACTTTCCACAGACGGTACTGCAGGTATTGAAATGTTTATACAGATGGTTCTGTAGATATTTCCACGTTTCTACAGATGGCGGTATAGATATTTCCATGTTTATACAGATAGAGATGCAGATATTTCCATGTTTATACAGATGATGGTGTAGATATTTCCATTATTTTAGAGATTGTAGTGTAGATATTTCCATGTTTATACAGATAGCGGTGTAGATACTTCCATGTTTATACAGATGGCGCTGTACTTATTTCCATCTTTATACAGATGGCCGTGTAGATATTTCCATGTTTATACAGATGGTGGTGTAGATATTTCCATGTTCATACTGTTGGCGGTGTAGTTATTTCCATGTTTATAGAGATGGCGGTGTAGATATTTCCATGTTTATACAGATGGTGGTGAAGATATTTCCATGTTTATAGAGATGGCGGTGTAGATATTTCCATGTTTATACTGATAGCCGTGAAGATATTTCCATGATTTCAAAGATAGTGGTGTAGATATTTCCAAGTTTAAACAGATGGTTTTGTAGATATTTCCATGTTTATACAGATAGCGGAGAAGTTATTTCCATGTTTATACAGATAGTGGTGTAGGTATTTTCATGTTTATACACATGTCTGTGTAGTTATATCCATGTTTATACAAATGGCAGATTAGATATTTCCAAGTTTATACAGATGGCGGTGTAGATATTTCCATGTGTATACAGATAGCGGTGTAAATATTTCCATGTTTACACAGATAGCGGTGTAGTTATTTCCATGTTTATACAGATGGCGGTGTAGATAAATCCATCTTTATACAGATGGAATTGTAGGTATTTCCATGTTTATTCAGATGGCGGTGCAGATATTTCTATGTTTATAGAGATAGCGTTGCAGATATTTCCAAGTTTATACAGATAGCAGTGTAGATATTCGCATTTTTATACAGACGGTGGTGTAGATATTTCCATCTTTATACAGATGGCAGTGCAGATATTTCCATGTTTATACAGACGGCTGTGTAGGTATTTCCATGTTTATGGAAATGGCAGTGTAGATATTTCCATGTATATACAGATGGCGGTGCAGAAACTTCCATGTTTATACAGATGGCGGTGTAGATATTTCCATATTTATAGAAATGGCGGTGTAGTTATTTCCATGTTTAGGGGTATGGCAGTGTAGATATTTCTATGTTGATACAAATAGCGGTGCAGATATTTCCATGTTTACTCAGATGGCGGTGTAGATATTTCCATGTTTATACGGATGGTGTAGATATTTCCATGTTTATACAGATAGTGGTGCATTTATTTCCATGTTTATACAGATAGCGGTGTTGATATTTCCATGTTTATAGGAATAGCGGTGTAGATATTTCCATGTTTATACACATAGCGGTGTAGGTTTTTCCTTGTTTATGCAGATAGCTGTGTAGATATTTCCATGTTTATAGAGATAGCGGTGTAGGTATTTCCATGTTTATAGGGATAGCGGTGTAGATATTTCCATGTTTATACAGACGGCAGTGTAGATATTTCCATGTTTATAGAGATGGCGGTGTAGATATTTCCATGTTTATACAGATGGTGTTGTAGATAATTCCATGTTTATAGAGATGGTGTTGTAGATATTTCCATGTTTATACAGATTGTGGTGTAGATATTTCCACGTTTATACACATAGAGGTGTAGGTATTTCCATGTTTATAGGGATAGCGGTGTAGATATTTCCATGTTTATACACATAGCGGTGAAGGTGTTTCCTTGTTTATGCAGATAGCTATGTAGATATTTCCATGTTTATAGAGATAGCGGTGTACATATTTCCATATTTACACAGATAGTGTTGTAGTTATGTCCATGTTTACACAGATAGTGGTGTACATATTTCCATCTTTACATATTTAGCAGTGAAGATATTTCCATGTTTATACAGATAGCGTTGTAGATATTTCCATGTTTATACAGGTCATGGTGTAGATATTTCCATGTTTATACGGAGAGTGGTGTACATATTTCCATGTTTATACAGATGGCAGTGTAGATATTTCCATATTTACAGATGGTGGGGTAGATATTTCCATGTTTATACTGATGGCTGTGTAGATATTTCCATGTTTATAGAAGTGGCGGTGTAAATATTTCCATGTATATACAGATGGCGGTGTAGATATTTCCATGTTTATAGAGATGGCGGAGTAGATATTTCCATATTTATTGAGATGGCGGTGTAGATATTTCCTTGTTTATGGAGATGGCAGTGTAGGTACTTCTATGTTTATACAGATAGCATGGTAGATATTTCCATGTTTACAGAGATAGTGTTGTAGATATTTCCGTGTTTATACAGATGGCGGTGTAGATATTTCCATGTTTATACAGATAGCGGTGTAGTTATTTCCATGTTTATACAGATAGCGGTGTTGATATTTCCATGTTTATAGGGATAGCGGTGTAGATATTTCCATGTTTATAGACATAGCGGTGTAGGTATTTCCATGTTTATACAGTTAGCGGTGTAGATATTTCCATGTTCAAACAGATGGCTGTGTAAATATTTCCATGATTATACAGATGGCGGTGTAGATATTTCCTTGTTTACACAGATAGCATTGTAGGTATTTCCATGTTTATGCAGATAGCGGTGTAGATATTTCCATGTTTACGTAGATAGCGGTGTAGATATTTCCACCTTTACACAGATAGCGGTGTAGATATTTCCATGTTTATACAGATAGCGGTGTTGATATTTCCATGTTTATAGGGACAGTGGTGTAGGTAATTCAATGTTTATACAGATAGCAGTGTAGTTATTTCCCTGTTTATAAAGAGAGTGGTGCAGATATTTCCATGTTTATGCATATGGCAGTGAAGATATTTCCATGTTTATGCAGACGGCAGTGTAGATATTTCCATGTTTATACAGATTGTGGTGTAGATATTTCCATGTTTACACATATGACTCTGTAGATTTTTCCATGTTTATACAGATAGAGGTGTAGATATTTCCATGTTTATACAGATGGCTGTGTAAATATTTCCGTGTTTATAGAGATGGCTGTGTAGATATTTGCCTGTTTATAGAGATGGTGGTGTAGTTATATCCATGTTTATAGAGATGACTGTGTAGATATATCCATGTTTATACAGATGGTGGTGTAGTTATTTCCATGTTTCTACAGAGGGCGGTGTAGATATTTCCATTTTTATACAGATGGCAGTGCAGATATTGCCATGTTTATAGAGATGTCGGTGTAGATATTTCCATGTTTATTCAGATGGCGGTGTAGATATTTCCATGTTTTTACAGAGAGCGGTGTGGCTATTTCCATGTTTATACAGATGGCTGTGTAGATACTTCCATGTTTATTCAGATAGATATCGGTGTAGATATTTCCATGTTTAGACAGATAGCGGTGTAGATATTTCCATGTTTATACAGATTGCGGTGTAGATACTTCCATGATTACACAGATAGCGATGGAGATATTTCCATGTTTATACAGGTAGCGTTGTAGATATTTCCCTGTTTATACAGATAGCGGTGTAGATATTTCCATGTTTACATAGATAGCGGTGAAGATATTTCCACCTTTGCACAGATAGCGGTGTAGATATTTCCATGTTTATACAGATAGCGCTGTTTATATTTCCACGTTTGTAGGGACAGTGGTGTAGGTAATTCAATGTTTATACAGATAGCAGTGTAATTATTTCCCTGTTTATAAAGACAGCGGTGTAGATATTACCATGTTTATGCATATGGCAGTGTAGATATTTCCGTGTTTATGCTGATGGTAGTGTAGATATTTCCATGTTTATACAGATGGTGGTGTAGATATTTCCATGTTTATACAGACGGCGGTGTAGATATTTCTATGTTTACACAGATAGCGTTGTAGATATTTCCATGTTTATACAGATTGTGGTGTAGTTATTTCCATGTTTATACAGATAGCGGAGTTGATATTTCCATGTTTATAGGGATAGCGGTGTAGATTTTTCCATGTTTATACAGATAGCGTTGTAGGTATTTCCTTGTTTATACAGATAGCGGTGTAGATATTTTCATGTTTATACTGATGGCTGTGTAGATATATCCATGTGTATACAGATGGCCGTGTAGATATTTTCAATATTAGACAGATTGAGGTGTAGATATTTCCATGTTTATCCAGACGACTCTGTAGATAATTCCATGTTTATACAGATCGTGGTGTAGGTATTTCCATGTTTTTAGAGATGGGGGTGTAGATATTTCCATGTTTATACAGATGGCGGTGTAGATATTTCTATGTTTATTCACATAGCTTTATAGATATTTCCATGTTTATTGAGATGGCGCTGTAGACATTTCCATGTTTATACACATGGGGGTGTAGATATTTCCATGTTTATACTGATAGATATCGGTGTAGATATTTCCATGTTTATACACATAGCGGTGTAGATATTTCCATGTTTATGCAGATAGCGGTGTAGATATTTCCATGTTTATTCAGATAGCGGTGTAGATATTTCCATGTTTATTACAGATAGCGGTGGAGATATTTCCATGTTTATACAGATTGCAGTGGAGATGTTTCCATGTTTATACAGATGGCGGTGTAGATACTTCCGTGTTTATACAGATAGCTGTGTAGATATTTCCATGTTTATAGAGATAGCCGTGTAAGTATTTCCGTGTTTATTGAGATAGTGTTGTAGATATTTCCATGTTTACAGATGGCTGTGTAGATATTTCCATGTTTGTACAGATGGAGGTGTAGATATTTCCATGTTCATACAGATGAGGGTGTATATATTTCCTTGTTTATACAGATGGAGGTGTAGATATTTCCATATTCATACAGATGACGGTGTATATATTTCCTTGTTTATACAGATAGCGGTGGAGATATTTCCATATTTATACTGATGGCGGTGAACATAATTCCATGTTTATACACATGGCGGTGCAGATATTTCTATGTTTATACAGTTAGCGGTGTAGATTTTTCCATGTTTCTACAGATAGCGTTGTAGGTATTTCCATGTTTATACAGATTGAGGTGTAGATATTTCCATGTTTATACAGACGACTCTGTAGATATTTCCATGTTTATTCAGATGGAGGTGTAGATATTTCCATGTTTATAGAGATGGAGGTGTAGATGTTTCCATGTTTATACAGATGACAGTGTAGATATTTCCATGTTTATACAGACGGCGGTGTAGATATTTCCATCTTTATACAGATGGCGGTGTAGATATTTCCATGTTTACACAGATGGCGGTGTAGATATTTCTATGTTTATACATACGTCTGTATAGATATTTCCATGTTTATTGAGATGGCGGTGTAGACATTTCCAAGTTTATACAGATGGCGGTGTAGATATTTCCATGTTTATACAGATAGATATTGGTGTAGATATTTCCATGTTTATACACATAGAGTTGTAGATATTTCCATGTTTATACAGATAGCGGTGTAGATATTTCCATGTTTATACAGATAGCTGTGTAGATATTTCCAGGTATATACAGATAGCGGTGGAGATATTTCCATATTTATACAGATTGCAGTGGAGATATTTCCATGTTTATACTGATGGCGGTGTAGATATTTCCAAGTTTATACAGAAAGCTGTGTAGATACTTTTGTGATTATACAGATAGCAGTGTAGATATTTCCCTGTTTATACAGATAGTGGTGTAAGTATTTCCATGTTTATACAGATGGCTGTGTAGATATTTACATGTGTATACAGATGGCGGTGTAGATATTTCCATGTTTATAGAGATATCGGTGTAGATATTTCCATGTTTATTCAGATGGCGGTGTAGATATTTCCATGTTTATACAGAGATCGGAGTGCCTATTTCCATCTTTATACAGATGGCAGTGTAGATATTTCCATGTTTATACAGATAGATATTGGTGTTGATATTTCCATGTTTATGCAGATAGTGATGAAGCTATTTCCTTGTTTATACAGATGACGGTGTAGATACTTCCATTTTTATGGAGATTGCGGTGTGGATATTTCCATGTTTATACAGATTTTGGTGTAGATATTTCCATGTTTATACAGATTTCGCTGTAGTTATTTCCATCTTTACATAGATGGCGGTGAACATATTTCCATGTTTATACCGATGGCGGTGTTGATATTTCCATGTTTATATAGAGAGCGGTGTAGATATTTCAATCTTTGTACAGATTGCGGTGCAAATAATTCCATCTTTACACAGATAGAGGTGTAGATATTTCCATATTTTCAGAGATTGCGGTGTAGATATTTCCATCTTTACACAGATAGCGGTGTAGATATTTCAATGTTTATACAGATGGCATTGTAGATATTTCCATGTTTCTACAGATAGTGGTGTAGAGATTTCCATGATTACACAGATAGCGGTGTACATATTTCCATGTTTATACAGGTAGCGTTGTAGATATTTCCATGTTTATACAGATAGCGGTGTAGTTATTTCCATGTTTATACAGATAGCGTTGTTGATTTTTCCATGTTTTAGGGATAGCGGTGTAGATATTTCCATGTTTATAGACATAGCGGTGTAGGTATTTACATGTTCATACAGATAGCTTTGTAGATATTTCCATGTTTATACAGATGGCTGTGTAAATAATTAAGTGTTTATAGAGATGGCAGTGTAGATATTTGCCTGTTAATAGAGATGGTGTTGTAGTTATATCCATGTTTATAGAGATGACTGTGTAGATATTTCTACGTTTATACAGATTGCGGTGTAGATATTTCCATGTTTCTACAGATGGCGGTATAGATATTTCCATTTTTGTACAGATGGCGGTGTACATATTTCCATGTTTATAGAGATGTCGGTGTAGATATTTCCATGTTTATTCATATGGCGGTGTAGTTATTTCCATGTTTATACAGAGAGCGGTGTGGCTATTTCCATGTTTATACAGATGGCAGTGTAGATATTTCCATGGTTATACAGATGGATATCAGTGTAGATACTTCCATGTTTAGACAGATAGCGGTGTAGATATTTCCAAGTTTATAGAGATGGCTGTGTACATATTTCCATGTGTATACAGATAGCGGTGTAGATATTTCCATGTTTATAGAGATAGCGGTGGAGATATTTCCATGTTTATGCAGATAGCGATGTAGATATTTCCTTGTTTATACAGAAAGCAGTGCAGATATTTCCATGTTTATACAGATAGCGGTGTAGTTATTTCCATCTTTGTACAGATTGCGGTGCAGATATTTCCGTCTTTACACAGATAGAGGTGTAGATATTGCCATCTTTGCACAGATTGCGGTGTAGATATTTCCATCTTTACACAGATAGCGGTGTAGATATTTCCATGTTTATACAGATAGCGGTGTAGACATTTCCATGTTTACGCAGATAGCTGTGTATGTATTTCCTTGTTTATACATATAGCGGTGTAGATATTTCCATGTATATACAGATAGCGATGTAGTTATTTCAATGTTTATACCTATAGCAGAGTTGATATTTCCCAGTGTATAGGGATAGCGGTGTAGATTTTTCCATGTTTATTCAGGTAGCGTTGTAGGTATTTCCATGTTTATACTGATAGCGGTGTGGATATTTTCATGTTTATACAGATGGCTGTGAAGATATATCCATGTTTGTACAGATGGTTGTGTAGATATTTCCATGTTTATACAGATTGAGGTGTAGATATTTCCATGTTTATACAGACGACTGTGTAGATATCTCCATGTTTATACAGATGGCGTTGTAGATATTTCCATGTTTATTCAGATGGCGGTGTAGATATTTCCATGATTATAAAGATGACGGTGTAGATGTTTCCATGTTTATACAGATTGCAGTGGAGATATTTCCATGTTTATAGAGATGGCGGTGTAGATATTTTCATATTTATGCAGATGGCTGTGTAGATATATCCATGTTTATACAGATGGCCGTGTAGATATTTTCATGTTTATACAGATTGAGGTGTAGATATTTCCATGTTTATACAGACGACTCTGTAGATAATTCCATGTTTATACAGATGGTGGTGTAGGTATTTCCATGTTTTTAGAGATGGCGGTGTAGATATTTCCATGTTTATACAGATGACAGTGTAGATGTTTCCATGTTTATACAGACTGCGGTGTAGATATTTCCATCTTCAAACAGACGGCGGTGTAGATATTTCCAAGTTTATACAGAAAGCGGTGTAGATACTTCCGTGTTTATACAGATAGCAGTGTAGATATTTCCATGTTTATAGAGATAGCCGTGTAAGTATTTCCATGTTTATAGAAATATCGGTGTAGGTATTTCCATGTTTATAGAGATTGCCGTGTTGATATTGCCATGTTTATACACATGGCTGTGTAGTTATTTCCATGTGTATACAGACGGCAGTGTAGACATCTCCATGTTTATGCAGATGGAGGTGTAGTTATTTCCAAGTTTGTGCTGATGACTGTGTAGATATTTCCATATTTTTACAGATGGCGTTGTAGTTATTTCCATGTTTATACAGATAGCGGTGTGGCTATTTCCATGTTTATACATATAGCGGTGTAGATATTTCCATGTTTATAGGGTTGGCTGTGTAGATATTTCCATGTTTATACAGATAGCGGTGTAGATATTTCCATGTTTATAAAGATAGCGGTGGAGATATTTCCATGTTTATACAGATAGCGATGTAGGGATTTCCATGTTTATACAGATAGCGGTGAAGATTTTTCCATGTTTATACAGATAGCGGTGTAGATATTTCCATCTATGTACAGATTGCGGTGCAGATATTTCCATCTTTACACAGATAGTGGTGTATATATTTCCATCTTTGCACAGATTGCGGTGTAGATATTTCCATCTTTACACAGATAGCGGTGTAGATATTTCCGTGTTTATACAGATAGCGGTGTAGATATTTCCATGTTTATGCAGATAGTGATGAAGTTATTTCCTTGTTTATACAGATGACGGAGTAGATACTTCCATTTTTATGGAGATTGCGGTGTAGATATTTCCATGTTTATGCAGATGGTGGTTTAGGTATTTCTATGTTTATACAGATGGCTTTATAAATATTTCCATGTTTATAGAGATGTTGTTGTAGTAATTTCCATGTTTATACAGATAGTGGTGTAGATATTTCCATGTTTATACAGATAGTGATGTAGATATTTCCTTGTTTATACAGACGACGGTGTAGATACTTGCATTTTTATGGAGATTGCGGTGTGGATATTTCCATGTTTATACAGATTGTGGTGTAGATATTTCCATGCTTATACAGATTTCGCTGTAGTTATTTCCATCTATATACAGATGGCGGTGATCATATTTCCATGTTTATAGAGATGGCGTTGTAGATATTTCCATGTTTACACTCGTAGCGGTGTAGATATTTCCATGTTTATACAGATAGCGGTGTAGTTATTTCCATGTTTATACAGATAGCGTTGTTGATTTTTCCATGTATTAGAATAGTGGTGTAGATATTTCCATGTTTATAGACATAGCGGTGTAGGAATTTCCATGTTTATACAGATAGCGGTGTAGATATTTTCATGTTTATACAGATGGCTGTGTAAATATTTCCGTGTTTACAGAGATGGCAGTGTAGATATTTGCCTGTTTATAGAGATGGTGGTGTAGGTATATCCATGTTTATAGAGATGTCTGTGTAGACATTTCCACGTTTATAGAGATGGCGGTGTAGATATTTCCATGTTTCTACAGATGGCGGTGTAGATATTTCCATTTTTATACAGATGGCGGTGTAGATATTTCCATGTTTATACAGTGAGCGGTGTGGCTATTTCCATGTTTATACAGATAACGGTGTAGACATTTTCATGTTTATAGACATAGTCGTGTAGATATTTCCATATTTATACGGATATGGGTGTAGAGATTTCCATGTTTCTACAGATAGCGGTGTAGATATTTCCATGTTTATACAGATAACGTTGTAGGTGTTTCCATGATTATAGGGATTTCATGAAGATATTAACATGATTATACAGATGGCGGTGTAGGTATTTCCATGTATATACAGATAGCGCTGTAGTTATTTCCATGGTTATAGAGATTGCCGGGTTGATATTTCCATGTTTATACAGATGGCTGTGTAGTTATTTCCATGTGTATAAAGATGGCAGTGTAGATATTTCCATGTTTATACGGATGGAGGTGTAGATATTTCCATGTTTATAGAGATGGCGGTGTAGATATTTCCATATTTTTACAGTTGGCGGTGTAGTTATTTCCAAGTTTATACAGATAGCGTTGTGGCTATTTCCATGTTTATACATATAGAGGTGTAGATATTTACATGTTTATAGACATGGCTGTGTAGATATTTCCATGTTTATAGAGATAACGTTGTTGGTATTTCCATGTTTATACAGTTATCGGTGTTGGTATTTCCATGTTTATACAGAAAGCGGTTTAAATATTTCCATGTTTATACAGCTCGCCGTGTAGATATTTCAATATTTATACACATGGTGGTGTAGATATTTCCATGTTTATCTAGATGGCGGTGTAGGTAGTTCCATGTTTATGGAGATGGCGGTGTAGATATTTTCATGTTTATAGAGATGGCGGTGTACGTATTTCAAAGTTTATAGACGTAGCGGTGTAGGTATTTCCATGTGTATACAGATGGAAGTGTAGATATTTCCATCTTTATAGAAATGGTGGTATAGATATTACCAAGTTTATACAGATGGCGGTGTAGATATTTCCACGTTCCTACAGAATGGCGGTGAATATATATTTCCATGTTTACAGAGATAGCGGTGTAGATATCTCCATCTTTGCACAGATTGCGGTGTAGATATTTCCATCTTTACACAGATAGCGGTGTAGATATTTCCAAGTTTACACAGATAGCTGTGTAGATATTTCCATGTTTACACAGATAGCATTGTAGATATTTACATGTTTACACAGATAGCGGTGTAGATATTTCCATGTTTATACAGATAGCGGTGTATATATTTCCGTGTTTAAACAGATAGGGGTGCAGATATTTCCATGTTTATAGAGATAGCAATGTAGATATTTCCATGTTTATACAGATAGTGGTGTAGATATTTCCGTGTTTGTAGAGATAGCGGTGTTGATACTTCCATGTTTATACAGATGGCTGTGTAGATATTTGCATGTTTATACAGACGGCGGTGTAGATATTTCCATGTTTATAGAGATAGCGGTGGATATATTTCCATGTTTACACAGGTAGCGGTGTAGATATTTCCATGTTTACAGAGATAGCACTGTATATATTTCCATCTTTGCACAGATTGCGGTGTAGATATTTCCATCTTTACACTGATAGCGGTGTAGATATTTCCATGTTTACACAGATATCATTGTAGATATTTCCATGTTTATACAGATACCCGTGTAGATATTTCCATGTTTATACACATTGCAGTGTAGATATTTCCATGTTTATACAGATAGCGGTGGAGGTATTTCCTTTTTCATACAGATCGTGGTATAGATATTTCCATGTTTATATAGATAGCGGTGTAGGTATTTCAATGTTTATACAGGTAGCGGTGTAGTTATTTCCATGTTTATACAGATCGCGGTGTAAGTATTTCCATTTTCCTCAGATGGCAGTGTAGATAATTCCAAGTTTATACATATGGCCGTGTAGATATTTCCATGTTTACAGAGATAGCGGTGTAGATATTTCCATCTTTGCACAGATTGCGGTGTAGATATTTCCATCTTTACACTGATAGCTCTGTAGATATTTCCAAGTTTACACAGATAGCGTTGTAGATATTTCCATGTTTATGCAGATACCAGTGTAGATATTTCCATGTTTATACACATAGCGGTGTAGATATTTCCATGTTTATACAGATCGCCGTGTAGATATTTCCATTTTCATCAGATAGCAGTGTAGATATTTCCATGTTTATAAAGATGGCCTTGTAGATATTTCTATGTTTATACAGACGGCGGTGTTGATATTTCCATCTTCATGCAGATGGCAGTGTAGATATTTCTATGTTTATAGAGATGGTGGTACAGTTTTTTCTATGTTTATAGAGACGGCAGTGTAGATATTTCCAAGCGTATATAGATGGTGGTGTAGGTATTTCCATGATTGTAGATATAGTGGTGTAGATATTTCCATGTTTATACAGATAGCGGTGTTGGTATTTCCATATTTATACAGTTAGCGGTGTAGATATTTCCATGATTATACAGATAGTGGTGCAGATATTTCCATGTTTATACAGAGGACGGTGTAGATATTTCCATGTTTATACAGATCGCGGTGTAGGTATTTCCATTTTCTCAGAGAGCAGTGAAGATATTTCCATGTTTATACAGATGGTGGTGTTGATATTTAAATGTTTATACAGAGAGCGGTGCAGATATTTCCATGTTTAAATAGATAGCGGTGTAGCTATTTCCATGTTTATACAGATGGCGGTGTAGTTATATCCATGTTTATAGAGATAGAAGTGTAGATATTTCCATGTTTATACAGGTAGCAGTGTAGATATTTCCTTGTTTATAGAGATATCGGTGTAGATATTTCAATATTTATACAGATAGCGGTGTAGATATTTCCATGTTTATACAGATCGTGGTGTGGATATTCCCATGTTTACACATATAGCGTTGTAGATATTTCCATCTTTTTAAAGGTTGCGATGTAGAAATTTCCATGTTTATACAGAGTGCGGTGCAGATGTTTCCATCTTTCTTCAGATGGCTGTGTTGATATTTCCATGTTTATACTGAAGGCGGTGTAGATATTTCCATGTTTACCCAGATGGCAGTGTAGATATTTCCATGTTTATGAAGATGGCGTTGTAGATATTTCCATGTTTATACAGATGGCGGTGTTGATATTTCTATGTTTATAGAGATAGCGGAGTAGATATTTCCATGTTTATAGAGATGGCGGTGTAAGTATTTCCATGTTTATAGATATAGCGGTGTAGATATATCCATGTTTATACAGATAGCGGTGTTGATATTTCCAAGTTTATACAGATTGCGGTTTAGATATTTCCATGTTTATGAAGCTCGCGGTGTAGATATTTCCATCTTTATGCAGATGGCGGTGTAGATATTTCCGTGTTTATACGGATAGCGGAGTAGATATTTCCATGTTTATAAAGACGGTTGTGTAGATAGTTCCATGTTTATGGAGATGGCGGTGTAGATATTTTCATGTTTATAGCGATGGCGGTGTAGATATTTCCATGTTTATAGAGATTTCGATGTAGATATTCCCATGTTTAGAGATATAGCGGTTTAGGTATTTCCATGTTTATAGAGATAGTGGTGTAGACATTTCCATGTTTATACAGATGGCTGTGTAGGTATTTCCATGTGTATACAGATGGCAGTGTAGATATTTTCATGTTTATAGAGATGATGGTGTAGATATATCATTGTTTATACAGATGACTCTGCAGATATTTCCATGTTTATACAGATGGCGGTGTAGATATTTCCATGCCTATAGCGATAGCGGTGTAGATGTTTCCATGTGTATACAGGTAGCGGTGTAGATATTTCCATTTTTATAGAGATAGCGGTGTACATATTTCCATATTTATACAGATAGCGGTGTAGATGTTTACATGTTTATACAATCGTGGTGTAGATATTTCCATGTTTATACATATAGCAGTGTAGATATTTCCAGTTTATAAAGGTAGCGGTGTAGAAATTTCCATGTTAATAGAGATCGCGGTGTTGGCTTTTCCAGGTTTATACAGATAGAGGTGTAGATATTTCTATGTTTATACAGCTCGTGGTGTAGATATTTCCATCTTTATACAGATACAGGAGTAGATATTTCCATGATTATACAGATGGTGGTGTAGACATTTTCATGTTTATAGAGATTTCGGTCTGGATATTTCCATGTTTATACAGATGGCTGTGTAGATATTTCCATGTGTATACAGATGGCAGTGTAGATACTTCCATGTTTGTAGATATGGTGGTGTAGATATTTCCATGTTTATACACATGATTGTGTAGATATTTCCATGTTTATAAAGACGGCGGTGTAGATATTTCCATGTTTATAGAGATAGCGGTGTAGATATTTCCAGGTTTCTACAGGTAGCAGTGTAGGTGTTTCCATGTTTATAGAGACAGCGGTGTAGATATTTCAAAATTTATGCAGATTGCGGTGCAGCTATTTCCATGTTTATGCAGATCGTGGTGTAGATATTTCCATGTTTACACATATAGAGGTGTAGGTATTTCCATGTTTATGCAGATGGCGGTGTAGATATTTCCATGTTTATACAGAAAGCGGTGTAGATATGTCCATGTTTATACCGATGGCGGTGTAGATATTTCCATGTTTACAGAGATAGCGGTGTAGATATTTCCATCTTTGCACAGACTGCGGTGTAGATATTTCCATCTTTACACAGACAGCGGTGTATGTATTTCCAAGTTTACACAGACTTCTGTGTAGATATTTCCATGTTTACACAGATAGCATTGCAGATATTTCCATGTTTATACAGATAGAAGTGTATATATTTCCATGTTTACAGATAGCAGTGTAGATATTTCCACGTTTATACAAATATCGATGTAGATATTTCCATGTTTATACAGATAGCGGTGTAGTTATTTCCATGTTTACAGAGATAGCAGTGTAGGTATTTCCATGATTATACAGATGGCTGTGTAGATATTTCCATGTGTATAGTGATGGCAATCTAGATATTTCCATGTTTATAGACATGGTGGAGTAGATATTTCCATGTTTATACAGATGACTGTGTAGATATTTGCATGTTTATCAGATGGTGGTGTAGAGGTTTCCATGTTTATAGAGATAGCGGTGTAGATAACTCCATGATTACAGAGATAGCGGTGTGGAGTTTTCCATCTTTGCACAGACTGCGGTGTAGATATTTCCATCATTACACAGATAGCGGTGTAGATATTTCAAAGTTAACACAGATAGCTGTGTAGATATTTCCATGTTTACACAGATAGTGTTGCATATATTTCCATGTTTATACAGATAGCGGTCTTGATATTTCCATGTTTGTACAGATAGCGGTGTAGATATTTCCATATTTATAAAGATAGCGGTGTAGGTAATTCCATGTTTATAGTGATAGCGGTGTAGATATTTCGATGCTTATACAGATGGCTGTGTAGATATTTCCATCTGTATAGAGATGGCTGTGTAGATATTTCCATGTTTATAGAGATGGTAGTGTAGATATTTCCATGTTTATACAGATAACTGTGTAGATATTTGCATGTTTATACAGATGGCGGTGTAGATGTTTCCATGTTTATAGAGATAGCGGTGTAGACATTTCCATGTTTACACAAGTAGCAGTGTAGATATTTCTATGTTTATACAGATAGCGGTGTTGATATTTCCATGTTTATACGGATAGCATTGTAGATATTCCCATGTTTGTTCATCTCACGGTGTAGATATTTCCATCCTTATACTGATTACGGTGTAGATATTTCCATGTTTATACAGATAGCGGTGTAGATATTTCCATCTTTATACAGTTGGCGCTGTAGATAGTTCCATGTTTATCCAGTTGGCTGTGTAGATATTTCCACGTTTATAGAGATGGTGGCGTAGATATTTCCATATTTATAGAGATGGTGGTGTAGATATTTCCATGTTTATACAGATGACTGTGTAGATATTTGCATGTTTATACTGATGGCGGTGTAGATATTTCCATGTTTATAGAGATAACAACGTTGATATTTCCATATTTATACAGATATCAGTGTAGATACTTCCAAGTTTATACAGATGGCGGTGTAGATATTTCCATGTTTGTACAAACGGCGGTGAAGATAGTTACATGTTTATGGAGATGGCGGTGTAGATATTTTCATTTTTATAGAAAAGGCAGTGTAGATATTTCCATGTTTGTAGAGATTGCATTGTAGATAATTCCATGTTCATAGAGATATCAGTGAAGTTATTTCCATGTTTATAGAGATAGCGGTGTAGATATTTCCATATTTATACAGATGGTTGTGTAGATATTTCCATGTGTATACAGATGGCAGTGTAGATATTTCCATGTTTATAGAGATGGTGGTGTAGATATTTCCATGTTTCTATAGATGACTGTGTAGATATATGCATGTCTATAAAGATGGCGGTGTATTTAATTCCATGTTTATAGATATAGCGGTGTAGATATTTCCATGTTTATGCAGATGGAGGTGTATATATTTCCATGTTTATGCACATGGCCATGTAGATATTTCCATGTTTATAGAGTTGGAGTTGTAGTTATTTCTATGTTTATAGAGATTGCGGTGTAGGTATTTCCATGTTTATAGAGATGGCGGTGTAAGTATGTCCATGTTTATAGGGATAGCGGTGTAGATATATCCATGTTTATACAGATGGCGGTGTGGATGATTCCATGTTTATACAGATAGCGGTGTTGTTATTTCCATGTTTATACAGATAGCGGTGTAGATATTTCCATGTTTATACAGCTCGCGGTGTAGATATTTACATCTTTATACAGATGACGGTGTAGATATTTCCATGTTTATACAGATAGCGGTGTAGATATTTCCATGTATATACATACGGCGGTGTAGATAGTTCCATGTTTATGGAGATGGCGGTGTAGATATAATCATGTTTACATAGATGGCGGTGTAGACTTTTCCATGTTTATAGAGACTGTGGTGTAGATATTTCCATCTTTACACAGATAGCGGTGTAATTATTTCCAAGTTTACACAGATAGCGGTGTAGATATTTCCATGTTTATAGAGATAGCGGAGTAGACATTTCCATGTTTATAGAGATGGCTGTGTAGCTATTTCTATGTTTATGCAGATGGCGTTGTAGATATTTCCATCTTTATAAAGAAGGCAGTGTAGATATTTCCCTGTTTATACAGATAGCGGTGTAGATATTTCCATGTTTATACCGATAGCGTTGTAGATATTTCCATGTTTACAGAGATAGCGGTTTAGATATCTCCATTTTTGCACAGACTGCGGTGTAGACATTTCCATCTTTACACAGATAGCGGTGTATGTATTTGCTAGTTTACACAGCCAGCTGTGTAGATATTTCCATGTTTACACAGATAGCGTTGTAGATATTTCCATGTTTATACAGATAGCAGTGTAGATAATTCCATGTTTATACAGATAGCAGTGTAGATATTTCCACGTTTATACAGATAGCGGGGTTGATATTTCCACGTTTATACAGATATCGATGTAGATATTTCCACGTTTATACAGATAGCGGTGTAGATATTTCCATGTTTACAGAGATAGCGGTGTAGATATTTCCATGTTTATACAGATGGCTGTGTAGATATTTCCATGTGTACAGAGATGGCAGTCTAGATATTTCCATGTTTATAGAGATGGTGGTGTAGATAATTCCATGTTTATACAGATGAGTGTGTAGATATTTGCATGTTTATCAGATAGTGGTGTAGATGTTTCCATTTTTATAGAGATAGCGGTGTAGATATCTCCATGTTTACAGAGAAAGTGGTGTAGAGATTTCCATCTTTGCACAGACTGCGGTGAAGATATTTGCATCTTTACACAGATAGCGGTGTAGATATTTCAAAGTTTACACAGATAGCTGTGTAGATATTTCCATGTTTACTCAGATAGCATTGCATATATTTCCATGTTTATAAAGATAGCGGTCTAGGTATTTCCATGTTTGTACAGATAGCGGTGTAGATATTTCCACGTTGATAAAGATAGCGGTGTAGGTATTTCCATGTTTATAGTGATAGCAGTGTAGTTATTTCCATGTTTTTACAGATGGCTGTGTAGATATTTCCATGTGTATAGAGATGGCAGTCTAGATATTTCCATGTCTATAGAGATGTTAGTGTAGATATTTCCATGTTTATACAGATGACTGTGTATTTATTTGCTAGTTTATACAGATGGCGGTGTAGATGTTTCCGTGTTTATAGAGATAGCGGTTTAGATATTCCCATGTTTATATAGATAGCGGTGTAGAGGTTTCCATGTTTAAAGAGATAGCGGTGTAGATATTTCCATGTTTCTACAGAAGGCTTTGTAGAAATTCCATGTGTATACAGATGGCAGTGTACATATTTCCATGTTTATAGTGATGGTGGTGTATATATTTCCATGTTTATACAGATGACTGTGTGGATATTTTCATGTTTATACAGATGTCGGTGTAAATATTTCCATATTTATAGAGATAGTGGTGTAGATATTTCCTTGATTGTACAGAAGGCTGTGTAGATATTTCTAGGTGTATACAGATGGCAGTGTAGACATTTCCATCTTTATAAAGATGGTGGTGTAGATATTTCCGTGTTTATACAGATGACTTTGTAGAAATTTCCATGTTTATACAGATGGCTGTGTAGATATTTCCATGTGTATAGAGATGGCAGTCTAGATATTTCCATGTTTATAGAAATGTTGGTGCAGATATTTCCATGTTTATACAAATGACTGTGTAGATATTTGCATGTTTATCAGATGGTGGGGTAGATCTTTCCATGTTTATAGAGATAGCGGTGTAGATATCTCCAAGTTTACAGAGATAGCAGTGTAGAGATTTCCATCTTTGCACAGACTGCGGTGTAGATATTTCCATCTTTACACAGACAGCGGTGTAGATATTTCAAAGTTTGCACAGATAACTGTGTAGATATTTCCATGTTTCCACAGATAGCGTTGCATATATTTCCATGCTTATACAGATTGCGGTCTAGATATTTCCATGTTTGTACAGATAGCGGTGTAAATATTTCCAAGTTTATAAAGATAGCGGTGTAGGTATTTCCATGTTTATAGTGATAGCGGTGTAGATATTTCTATGTTTATACAGATGTCTGGGTAGATATTTCCATGTGAATAGAGATGGCAGTCTAGATATTTCCATGTTTAAAGAGATGGTAGTATAGATATTTCCATGTTTATACATATGTCTGTGTAGATATTTGCATGTTTATGCAGTTGGCGGTGTAGAAGTTTCTGTGTTTATAGAGATACCGGTGTAGATATTTCCATGTTTATACAGATAGTGGTGTAGGTATTTCCATGTTTATAGAGATACCGGTGTATATATTTCCATGTTTATATAGAAGGCTTTGTAGATATTTCCATGTGTATACAGATGGCAGTGTAGATATTTCCATATTTATGAAGATGGCGGTGTAGGTATTTCCATGTTTATAGAGATACCGGTGTATATATTTCCATGTTTATATAGAAGGCTTTGTAGATATTTCCATGTGTATACAGATGGCAGTGTAGATATTTCCATATTTATGAAGATGGCGGTGTAGATATTTCCATGTTTATAGAGATCGCAATGTATATATTTCTATGTTTATAGAGACAGCGGTGTAGATATTTCCATGTTTATACAGATGGCAGTGTGAGTATTTCCATGTTTATAGAGATAGCGTTGTAGATATATCCATGTTTATACAGATGACGGTGTAGATATTTCCATGTTTATACAGATAGCGATGTTGGTATCTGCATGTTTATACAGAGAGCGGTGTAGTCATTTCTATGTTACTACAGATCACGGTGCAGATATTTCCATCATTATACAAATGGCGGTGTAGGTATTTCCATGTTGATACAGATAGCGGTGTAGATATTTCTATGTTGACAGAGATAGTGGTGTAGATATTTCCATGTTTATACAGTTGGCTGTGAAGTTATTTCCATGTGTATACAAATGCCATTGTAGACATTTCCATCTTTATAAAGATGGTGGTGTAGATACTTTCGTGTTTATAAAGATGACTTTTTTGATATTTCCATGTTTATACAGATGGCAGTGTAGATATTTCCATGTTTATACAGATAGCGGTGTAGATATTTCCATGTTTACAGATATAGCGGTGTAGATATTTCCATGTTTGCACAGATTGCAGTGTAGAAATTTCCATCTCTACACAGATAGTGGTGTAGATATTTCTAAGTTTACACAGATAGCTGTGCAGATATTTACATGTTTACACAAATGGCGTTGTAGATATTTCCATGTTTACACAGATAGCGGTGTATATATTTCCATGTTTGTACAGATAGTGGTGTATATATTTCCATGTTTCTACAGATGGCAGTGTAGGTATTTCAATGTTTATAGAGATGGTGGTGTAGATATTTCCATGTTTTTACAGATGAATGTGTAGATATTTCCATGTTTATACAGATGGCAGTGTAGATATTGCCATGTTTACAGAGATAGCGGTGTAGATATTTCGATGTTTATACAGATAGCGGTGTAGATATTTCCATGTTTATAGAGATAGCGGTGTAGATATTTCCATATTTATACAGATAGCGGTGTAGATATTTGCATGTGTATACAGATTGTGTTGTTGATATTACCATGTTTATACATATAGCGGTGTAGATATTTCCATGTTTTTAAAGGTAGCGGTGTAGAAATTTCCTTGTTTATACTGATCGCGGTGTATATTTTTCCATCTTTCTACAGATGGCAGTGTAAATATTTCCATGTTTATAAAGATGGTGGTGTAGCTATTTCTAAGTTTATTCAGATGGTGGTGTAGATATTTCCATGTTTATACAGATAGCGGTGTAGATATTTCCATCTTTATACAGATGGCTGTGTAGATATTTCCATATTTATACAGATAGCGGTGTAGATAGTTCCATTTTTATACAGATGGCAGCGTAGATATTTCCATGTTTATGGAGATGGTGGTGTAGATATTTTCATATTTATAGAGATGTCGGTGTAGGTATTTCCATGTTTATAGAGATTTCCGTGTAGATATTTCCATGTTTATAGAGATAGTGTTGTAGGTACTTCCATGTTTATAGAGATAGCGGTGTAGATAATTCCATGTTTATACAGATGGCTGTGTTGATATTTCCATGTGTATGCAGACGGCCGTGTAGATATTTCCATGTTTATACAGATGGTAGTGTTGATATTTCCATGTTTATACACATGACTGTGTAGATATTTCCATGTTTATTCAGATTGTGGTGTAGATATTTCCATGTTTATAGAGATATCATTGTAGATATTTCCATGTTTATACAGGTAGCAGTGTAGATATTTCCATGTTTATAGAGATAGCGGTGTAGATATTTCCATATTTATACAGATAGCGGTGTAGATATTTCCATGTTTATAAAGGTAGCGGTGTAGAAATTTCCATGTTTATACAGATCGCGGTGTAAATATTTCTATCTTCAGATGGCTGTGTAGATATTTCCATGTTTATATGGATGGCGGGGTAGATATTTCCATGTTTCTTCAGAGGGCGCTGTAAATATTTTCATGTTTATGCAGATGGCGGTGTAGATATTTCTGTGTTTATATATATAATTGTGTAGATATTTCCATGTTTATAGAGATGGCGTTGTAGATATTTCTGTGTTTATAGATATAGTTGTGTAAATATTTCCATGTTTATAGAGATGGCGGTGCAAGTATTTCCATGTTTATAGAGATAGTGTTGTAGATATATCCATGTTTATACAGATAGCGGTGTAGATATTTCCATGTTTATACAGATAGCGGTGTTGGTATTTCCATGTTTATACAGATAACGGTGTACCTGTTTCCATGTTTATACAGATCGTGGTGTAGATATTTCCATCTTTATACAGATAGCGGAGTAGATATTTCCATATTAATACAGATAGCGGTGTAGATATTTCCATATTTATACAGATCGTGGTGTAGATATTTCCAAGTTTATACATATATCTGTGTAGATATTTCCATGTTTATAAAGGTAGCGGTGTAGAAATTTCTGTGTTTATACAGATCACGGTGTAGGTATTTCCATGTTTATACATATAGGACTGTAGATATTTCCACGTTGATACAGATAGCGGTGTAGATATTTCCACGTTTATGCAGATATCGACGTAGATATCTCCATGTTTATACAGATGGCTGTGTAGATATTTCCATGTGTATAGAAATGGCAGTCTAGATATTTCCATGTTTATAGGGATGGTGGTGTAGATATTTCCATGTTTATACAAATGACTGTGTAGATATTTGCAGGTTTATACAGATGGTGGTGTAGATGTTTCCATCTTTATAGAGTTAGCGGTGTAGATATCTCCATGTTTACAGAGATAGAGGAGTAGAGATTTGCATCTTTGCACATACTGCGGTGTAGATATTTAAATCTTTACACAGATAGCGGTGTTGATATTTCAATGTTTACACACATAGCTGTGTAGATATTTCCATGTTTAGACAGATAGCGTTGAATATATTTCCATGTGTATGCAGATAGCGGTCTAGATATTTCCATGTTTGTACAGAAAGCTGTGTAGGTATTTCCATGTTTATAAAGATAGTGGTGTAGGTTTTCCCATGTTTATAGTGATAGCGGTGTACATATTTCCATGTTTATACAGATGGCTGTGTAGGTATTTCCATGTGTATTGAGATGGCAGTCTAGATATTTCCATGTTTATAGAGATGGTTTTGTAGATATTTCCATGTTTATACAGATGACTGTGTAGATATTTGCATGTTTATACAGATGGAGGTGTAGATGTTTCCATGTTTATAGAGATAGCGGTGTAGCTATTTCCGTGTTTCTACAGATAGCGGTATAGATATATCTATGTTTATAGAGATAGCGGTGTAGATATTTCCATGTTTATAGAGAAGGCTTTGTAGATATTTCCATGTGTATACAGTCGGCAGTGTAGTTATTTCCATGTTTATAGAGATGGTGGTGTATATATTTCCATGTTTTTACAGATGACTCTGTGGATATTTGCATGTTTATACTGATGTCGGCATAAATATTTCCATGTTTATAGAGATAGTGGTGTAGATATTACCATGTTTGTACAGATAGCGGTTTAGATATTTCCATGATTAGTGAGATAGCGGTGTTGATATTTCCATATTTATACAGATAGTGGTGTAAATATTTCCATGTTTATACAGAGGTGGTTGTAAATATTTCCATGTTTATATAGATCGTGGTGTAGATATTTCCATGTTTATACAGATAGTGATGTACATATTTCCATGTTTATACAGATGGTAGTGTAGATAGTTCCAAGTTTATGAAGATTGCGGTGTAGATATTTTCATGTATATAGAGATGGCGGTGTAGATATTTCCACGTTTATAGTCATTGCGGTGTAGATATATCCATGTTTATAGAGATAGTGGTATAGTAATTTCCATGTTTATAGAGATAGCGCTGTAGATATTTCCATGTTTATACAGATGGCTCTGAAGATATTTCCATGTGTATTATGATGGCCGTGTATATATTTCCAGGTTTCTAAGGATGGTGGTGTAGATAATTCCATGCTAATACTGATGACTGTGTAGATATTTCCATGTTTATACAGATGGCTGTGTAGATATTTCCATGTTTATAGAGATAGTGGTGTAGATATTTCCATGTTTATACAGTTAGCGGTGTATATATTTCCATGTTTATAAAGATAGCAGTGCAGATATTTCCATGCTAATACAGATGAGTGTGTAGATGTTTCCAAGTTTATACAGATGGCGGTGTAGGTATTTCCATGTTTATAGAAAAAGCGGTGTAGATATTTCCATGTTTATAAAGGTAGCTGTGTAGAAATTTCCATGTTTACACCGATAGCGGTGTAGTTATTTCCATCTTTGCACAGATTGCGGTGTAGATATTACAATCTTTCTACACATGGCAGTGTAGAAATTTCCATGTTTATACAGATGTGTGTGTAGATATTTCCATGTTTACAGAGATGGCGGTGTAAGTATTTCCATGTTTATAGAGATAGCGGTGTAGATATTTCTATGTTTATACAGATCGTAGTGTAGATATTTCCATGTTTATACAAATAGCCGTGGAAATATTTCCATGTTTATAAATGTAGCGGTGTAGAAATTTCCATGTTTATACTGATCGCGGTGTAGATATTTTAATGATTCTACAGATGACATCGTAGATATTTCCATGTTCATACAGATGGCGGTGTAAAAATTTCCATGTTTATACAGATGGTGGTGTAGATATTTACACCTTTATGCAGATGGCGGTGTAGATAGTTTCATGTTTATAGAGATGGCGGTTTAGATATTTCCATGTTCATAGAGATGGCGGTGTAAGTATTTCCATGGTTATAGAGATAGCTTTGTAGGTATTTCCATGTGTATTCAGATTGCGTTGTAGATATTTCCATGTTTATACAGATAGCAGTGTAGATATTTCCTTGTTTATACAGATAACGGTGTAGATATTACCATGTTTACAGAGATAGCGGTGTAGATATTTCCATATTTATAGCGGTAGCGGTGTAGATATTTCCATGTTCATTAAGATGGCGCTGTAGATATTTCCCTGTTTATACAGATGGCGGTGTAGATAATTCCATGTTTATACAGATAGCGGTGTAGATATTTCCATGTTTACACAGATAGCGGTGTAGATACTTCCATTTTTGCACAGATTGCAGTGTAGATATTTCCATCTTTGCACAGATTTCAGTGAAGGTATTTCCATCTTTACACAGATAGCGGTGTATATATTTCCAACTTTGCACAGATGGCGGGGTACATATTTCCATGTTTACACAGATTATGGTGTAGGTATTTCCATGTTTCACAGATAGCGGTGTAGATATTTCCATGTTTACACAGATAGCGTTGTAGATATTTGCATGTTTATACAGATAGCATTGTAGATATTTACATGTTTACACTGAGAGTGGTGTATATATTTCTGTGTTTATACAGATTGCGGTGTAGATAGTTCCATGTTTATACAAGTAGCGATGAAGATATTTCCATGTTTATACAGATAGCGGTGTGGATATTTCCATGTTTATAAAGATAGCGGTGTAGATATTTCCATGATTATAGAGATAGCGGTGTAGGTATTTACATGTTTATACAGATAGCGGTGGAGATATTTCCATGTTTATACAGATAGCGGTGGAGACATTTCCATATGTATACAGATGGCGGTGTAGATATCTCCATGTTTATAAAGATAGCGGCATAGATATTTCCAAGTTCATACAGATAGCGGTGTAGATATTTCCATGTTTATAGAGATAGCGGTGTAGGTATTTCCATGTTTGTAGAGATAGCTGTGAAGATATTTCCATGTTTATACAGATGGCTGTGTAGATATTCCCATGTGTATACAGATGGCAGTGTATATATTTCCATGTTTATAGTGATGGTGGTGTAGATATTACCATGCTTATACAGATGACTGTTTAGATATTTCCGTGTTTATACAGATGGCGGTGTAGCTATTTCCATGTTTTCAGAGATAGCAGTGTAGCTATTTCCATGTTTATACAGATAGCGGTGTAGCTATTTCCATGGTTATAGAGACAGCGGTGTAGATATTTCCATATTGATACAGATAGCGTTGTAGGTATTTCCATGTTTATAGAGATGGCGGTGTAGGAACTTCCATGTTTATGGAGATGGTGGTGTAGATATTTCCATGTTCAAAGAGATTGCAATGTAGATATTTCCATGCATATACTGACAGCGGTGTAGATATTTCCATGTTTACACAGATGGTGGTGTAGATATTTCCATCTTTGCACAGATTGTGGTGTAGATATTTCCATCTTTACACTGATAGCGATGTAGATATTTCCATGTTTACACAGATAGGTCTGTATATATTTCCATGTTTACTCAGATAGCGTTGTATATATTTCCTTGTTTATAGAGATAGCGGTTTAGATTTTTCCGTGTATCCACAGATAGAAGTGTAGACATTTCCATGTTTATAGGGACACCCGTGTAGTTATTTCCATGTTTATACAGATAGCGGTGTATATATTTCCATGTTTTTACAGACACCAGTGTAGATATTTCCTTGTTTATACAGATAGTGGTGGAGATATATCCATGTTTATACAGATCGTGGTGTAGATATTTCAATGTTTACACAGATAGCGGTGTAGATATTTCCATGTTTTAAAGGTAGCAGTGTAGAAATTTCCATGTTTATGCAGATCATGGTGTAGATATTTCCATCTTTCCACAGTTGTCAGCATAGATATTTCCATGTTTATAGAGATGGCGGTGTAGATTTTTCAACGTTTGTACCGGTAACGGTGTAGGTATTTCCATGTTTATAGAGATAGCGGTGTAGACATTTCAATGTTTATAGAGATAGCGGTGTAGATATTTCTATATTTATACAGATAGCGGTGTAGGTATTTCCATGTTTATATAGATAGCGGTGGAGATATTTCCATGTTTATACAGATAACGATGTACATATTTCCATGTTAATACAGATTGCGGTGTAGATATTTCCATGTGTATACAGATGGCAATGTAGATATTTCCATGTTTGTACAGATGGAGGTGTAGACATTTCCATGTTTATACAGAAGACTGTGTAGATATTACCCTGTTTTTAGAGATGGCAGTGTAGATATTTCCATGTTTATACAGATAGCGGACTGGCTATTTCCATGTTTAAAAGACAGCGGTGTAGATATTTCCATGTTTATAGAGATGGCTGTGTAGATATTTCCAAGATTATACAAATGGTGGTGTAGACATTTCCATGTATATACAGATGACTGTGAAGTAATTTCCATGTTTATACAGATGGCGGTTCAGACATTTCCATGTTTATAGAGATAGCCGTGTAGATATTTCCATGTTTATACAGATAGTGGTGTAGACATTTCCATGTTTATAGAGATAGCGGTTTAGATATTTCCATATTTATACAGATAGCGGTGTAGATATTTCCATGTTTATACAGACAGCGGTATCGAAATTTCCATGTTTTTACAGGTAGCGGTGTAGTTATTTCCATGTTTATACAGACAGCGGTGTAGATATTTACATGTTTATACATATAGTGGTGTAGATATTTCCATGTTTATACAGATAGCGGTATAGATATTTCCATGTTTATAGAGATAGCCTGGTTGATATTTCCATAATTATGCAGATAGCATTGTAGTTATTTCCATGTTTATAGAGATGGCGGTGTAGATATTTCCATGTTTATACAGATGGCGGTGTAGATATTTCCATGTTTATGCAGATAGCGGTTTAGATATTTCCATGTTTACAGAGATAGCGGTGTAGATATTTCCATCTTTGCACAAATTTCAGTATAGATATTTCCATCTTTACACAGATAGTGGTGTAGATATTTCCAAGTTTACACAGATAGCTCTGTAGATAATTCCATGTTTACACCGATAGCATTGCAGATATTTTCATGTTTACAGAGATAGCGGAGTAGATATTTCCATATTTATACAGGTAGAGGTGTAGGTGTTTCCATGTGTATAGAGATAGTTGTACAGATGTTTCCATATTTAAACTGATGCTGTGTAGATATTTCCATGCGTATACAGATGGCAGTGTAGATATTTACATGTTTATACAGATGGTGTTGTAGATATTTCCATTTTTATACAGATGACTGTGTAGATATTTTCATATTTGTACATATGGTGGTGTAGATATTTCCATGTTTATAGAGATAGCGGTGTAGATATTTTCATGTTTCTACAGATAGCGATGCAGATATTTCCATGTTTATAGACATAGCATTGTTGAGATTTCCATCTTTGCACAGATTGCGGTGTAGATATTTCTACCTTTACACAGATAGCGGTGTACACATTTCCATGTTTACACAGATAGCGTTGTAGATATTTCCATCTTTATAAACATAGCGGTGTAGATACTTCCATGTTTACACAGATAGCGGTGTAGAGGTTTCCATGTTTATACAGGTAGCGCTGTACATATTTCCATGTTTATACAGATCGCGTTGAAGTTATTTCCATCTTTCCACAGATGTTAGTGTAGATATTTCCATGTTTATACAGATAGCGGAGTAGATATTTCCATGTGTGTACAGATGGCAGTGTAGATATTTCCATGTTTATAGAAATGACGGTGTAGATATTTCTATGTTCATAGAGATAGCGGTGTAGATATTTTCACGAGAATAGAGATGGCGGTGTAGGTATTTCCATGTTTATAGAGATAGCGTTGAAGATATTTCCATGTTTATAGAGATAGCGTTGAAGATATTTCCATGTTTATACAGATAGCGGTGCAGTGATTTCCATGTTTATACAGATAGCAGTGTTGGTATTCCCATGTTTATACAGAGAGCGGTGTAGATATTTTCATGTTTATACAGATAGCGGTGTAGATATTTCCATGTTTATACACATGGCATTGTAGATAGTTCCATGTTTATGGAGATGGCGGTGCAGATAATTTCATGTTTATAGAGATGGCGGTGTAGATATTTCCATGTTTATAGACATTGCGCTGCAGATATTTCCATGTTTATAGAGATAGCGGTGCAGGTATTTCCATGTTTATAGAGATAGCGCTGTAGATATTTCCGTTTATACCGATAGCTCTGTAGATATTTCCATGTGTATAAACATGGCCGTGTAGTTATTTCCATGTTCATAGAGATGTTGATGTAGATATTTCTATGCTAATACAGAGGAATGTGTAGATAATTCCATGTTTATGCAGATGGTGGTTTAGATATTTCCATGTTTATAGAGATAGCAGTGTAGAAATTTCCATGTTTATACAGATAGCGATGTAGCTATTTCCATGTTTATAAAGATAGCGCTGTAGATATTTCCATGCTAATACAGATGACTGTGTAGATATTTCCATGTTTATACAGATTGCCGTGTAGATATTTCCATGTTTATAGAGATAGCGGTGTAGACATTTCCATGTTTATAAAGGTGGCCGTGTAGAAATTTCCATGTTTATGCAGATCGTTGTGTAGTTATTTCCTTCTTTCTACAGATGGCAGTGTAGATATTTCCATGTTTATACAGATGACTGTGTAGATATTTCCATGTTTATACAGAAGGCGGTGTAGATATTTCCATATTTATACAGATAGTGGTGTAGATATTTCCATGTTTATACAGATAGAGTTGTAGCTATTTCCATGTTTACAGTTGGCAGTGTAAATATTTCCATGTTTATGGTGATGGCGGTGAAGATATTTTCAGGTGTATAGAGATGGTGGTATAGATATTTCCAAGTTTGTAGAGATGGCGGTGTGGATATTTCCATGTTTATACAGATAGCGGGATAGCTATTTCCAAGTTTACAGAGATAGCGTTGTAGATATTTCCATATTTATACAGATAGTGTTGTAGATATTTCCATGTTTATACAGATGGCGGTGTAGTTATTTCCATGTATATGCTGATAGCGTTGTAGATATTTCCATGTTTACACAGATAGCGGTGTAGTTATTTCCATCTTTGCACAGATTGCGGTGTAGTTATTTCAATCTTTCTATAGATGGCAGTGTAGATATTTCCATGTTTATACAGATGGGGGTGTTGATATTTCCATGTTTATAGAGATGGCGGTGTAATTAATTCCATGTTTATAGAGATAGCGGTGTAGATATTTCCATGTTTATAGAGATGGCGGTGTACGTATTTCCATGTTTACAGAGATAGCGGTGTAGATATTTCCATGCTTATACAGATTGTAGTGTAGATATTTCCATGTTTATACAAATAGCGGTGGAAATATTTTCATGTTTTTAAAGGTAGCGGTTTAGAAATTTTCATGTTTATACTGATCGCGGTGTAGATATTTTCTTCTTTCTACAGATGACATTGTAGATATTTCCATGTTTATACAGATGGCGGTGTAGAAATTTCCATGTTTATACAGATGGTGGTGTAGATATTTACAAATTTATGCAGATGGTGGTGTAGATAGTATCATGTTTGTAGAGATGGCGGTTTAAATATTTCCATATTTATAGAGATGGCGGTGTAGGTATTTCCATGTTTATAGAGATAGCACTGTAGGTATTTCCATGTGTATTCAGATTGCGTTGTAGATATTTCCATGTTTATACAGATAGCGGTGTAAATAATTCCTTGTTTATACAGATATCGGTGTAGATATTTCCATGTTTGCAGAGATAGCAGTGTAGATATTTCCATATTTGTACCGATAGCGGTGTAGATATTTCCATGTTTATACAGATTGCGGTGGAGATATTTCCATATATATACAGATGGCAGTGAAGATATTTCCATATTTATAAAGATAGCAATGTAGATATTTCCAAGTTCATACAGATAGCGGTGTAGATATTTCCATGTTTATAGAGATGGCGGTGAAAATATTTCCATGTTTATAGAGATAGCGGTGTAGATATTTCCATGTTTATACAGATCATAGTGTAGATATTTCCATGTTTATACAAATAGTGGTGGAAATATTTCCATGTATATAAAGGTAGCAGTATAGAAATTTCCATGTTTATACTGATCGCGGTGTAGATATTTTCATCTTTCTACAGATGACAGTGTAGATATTTCCATGTATATACAGATGGCGGTGTAGAAATTTCCATGTTTATACACATGGTGGTGTAGTTATTTACACCTTTATGCAGATGGCGGTGTAGATAGTTTCATCTTTACAGAGATGGCGGTTTAGATATTTCCATGTTTATAGAGGTGGCGGTGTAGATATTTCCATGTTTATACAGCTCGCGTTGTAAATATTTCCATCTTTATACTGATGGCAGTGTAGATATTTCCGTGTTTATACAGATGGCAGTGTAGATAGTTCCATGTTTATGAAGATGGCAGTGCAGATATTTTCATGTTTATAGAGATGGCGGTGTAGATATTTCCATGTTTATAGAGATAGCAGTGTAGATATTTCCATGTATATAAAGATGGCTTTGTTGATATTTCCATGTTTATATAGATGGCAGTGTAGATATTTCCATGTTTATAGAGATGGCGGTGTAGATATTTCCATGCTTATAAAGATAGCCTTATAGATATTTCCATGTTTACACAGATAGCGGTGTAGATATTTCCATGTTTCTACAGATGGTGGTGTAGATATTTCCATGTTTACAGATAGCGGTGTAGATATTTCCATGATTATAGAGATAGCGGTGTAGATATTTCCAAGTTTACACAGATAGCGGTGTAGATATTTCCATGTTTGCACAGATTGCGTTGTAGATAATTCCATCTTTACATAGATAGCGGTGTAGATATTTCCATGTTTACACAGATAGCTCTGTAAATATTTCCATATTTACACAGATAGCGTTGTAGATATTTCCATCTTTAAGCAGATAATGGTGTAGATATTTCCATGTTTATACAGATAGCGGTGTAGATATTTACATTTTTACACAGATGGTGGTGTAGATAGTTCCATGTTTATGGTGATGGCGGTGTAGATATTTTCACATTTATAGATATAGAGGTGTAGATATTTCCATGTTTCCACAGATAGCACTGTAGATATTTCCAAGTTTACATAGATAGCGTTGTAGATATTTCCATCTTTATACAGAAAGCGGTTAAGATATTTCCATGTTTATATAGATGGCAGTGTAGATATTTCCATGTTTATAGAGATAGCAGTGTAGATATTTCCATGTATATGAAGATGGCTTTGTTGATATTTCCATGTTTATATAGATGGCAGTGTAGATATTTCCATGTTTAGAGAGATGGCGGTGTAGATATTTCCATGCTTATAAAGATAGCCTTATACATATTTCCATGTTTACACAGATAGCGTTGTAGATATTTCCATGTTTATACAGATAGCGGTGTAGGCATTTCAATGTTTATGGAGATAGTGGTGTAGGCATTTCCAAGTTTATACAGATAGCGGTGGAAATATTTCCATGTTTGTACACACAGAGATGTAGATATTTCCATGTTTATACAGATAGCGATGTAGATATCTCCATGTTTATAGAGATATCGGTGTATATATTTCCATGTTTATACAGATGGCTGTGTAGATATTTCGAAGTTTATAAAGATTTCATTCTAGATATTTCCATGTTTATACAGAAGGTGGTGAAGGTATTTCCATGTTTATACAGATGACTGTGGAGATATTTGCATGTTTATACAGATGGTGGTGTAGACATTTCCATGTTTATACAGAGAGCGGTGTAGATATTTCCATGTTTATAGAGATAGCGGTGTAGATATTTCCATATTTATACAGGTAGCAGTGTAGATATTTCCATCTTTATACAGATGGCATTGTAGATATTTTCATGTTTAAACAGATGATGGTGTAGATATTTCCATGTTTATACTGATAGCGGTGGAGATATCTCCTTGTTTATAAAGATCGTGGTGTAGATATTTCAATGTTTATACAGAAAGCGGTGTAGATATTTCCATGTTTATACAAATAGCGCTGTAGTTATTTCCATGTTTATAGAGATAGTGTTTTAGATATTTCCATATTTATACAGATCGTGGTGTAGATATTTCCAACTTTCCACAGACGGTAGTGTAGGTATTGAAATGTTTATTCAGATGGTTCTGTAGATATTTCCACGTTTCTACAGATGGCGGTATAGATATTTCCATGTTTATACAGGTGGCGGTGTAGACATTTCCATATTCATGCAGATGGCGGTGTAGATATTTCGATGTTTATATACATGGCGGTGTAGATATTTCAATGTTTACAGAGATAGCGGTGTAGATATTTCCATGTTTATAGAGATGCGGTGTAAGTCCATGTTTATGCATGTGGTGGTGTAGATATTTTCATGTTTATAGAGATAGTGGGGTAGATGTTTCAATCTTTATAGAGATAGCGGTGTAGATATTTCCATGTTTTACTGATAACAGTGTAGATATTTCCATGTTTATGCAGAAGGCGGTGTAGATATTTCCATGTTTAAAGAAATGGTGGTGTAGATATTTCTATGTCTATAGAGATAGCGGTGTAGATATTTCCATGTTTATACAGATAGCAGTGTAGATATTTCCATGTTTATACAGATAGCGGTGTTGGTATTTCCATGTTTATACAGATAGCGGTATAGATATTTCCATGTTTATACAGATCGTGGTGTAGGTATTACCGTCTTTATACATATGGCAGTGTAGATATTCCCATGTTTATACATATAGCGGTGTAGATATTTCCATGTTTATACACATGGCGGTGCAGATATTCCCATGTTTATGGAGATGGCAGTGTAGATATTTTCATATTTATAGAGATGGCGGTGTAGATATTTCCATGTGTATACAGATGGCCTTGTAAATATTTCCATGTGTATACAGATGGACGTGTAGATATGTCCATGTTTATAGAGATGGTAGTGTAGACATTTCCATGTTTATACAGATGACAGTGTAGATATTTCCATGTTTATAAATATGGCGGTGTAGATATTTCCATGTTTATACAGATAGCGGTGTAGCTATTTCCATGTTTATACAGATGGCGGTGTATATATTTCCATGTGTATACAGATGGCCTTGCAGTTATTTCCATGTGTATACTGATGGCCGTGTAGATATGTGCATGTTTATAGAGATGGTAGTGTAGATATTTCCATGTTTATACAGATGACGGTGTAGATATTTCCATGTTTATACAGATGGCGGTGTAGTTATTTCCATGTTTATACAGATAGCGGTGTAGCTATTTCCATGTTTATACAGATGTCGGTTTAGATATTTCCATTTTTATACAGATAGCGGTGGAGATATATCCTGGTTTATGGAGATAGTGGTGTAGATATTTCCATGTTTATATGGATAGCGGTGTAGATATTTCCATGTTTACATAGGTAGCGGTGTAGATTTTTCCATGTTTATACAGATCGTGGTGTAGATATTTCCATCTTTCCTCAGATGGCGGTGTAGATATTTCCATGTTTATGGAGATGGCGGTGTAGATATTTTCATGTTTATTGGGATGGCCGTTTAGATATTTCCATGTTTATAGAGATGGCGGAGTAGATAGTTCCATGTTTACAGAGATGGCCGTGTAGATATTTCCATGTTTATAGAGATGGCGGTGAAGATATTTCCATGTTTATAGAGATAGCGGTGTAGCTATTTCCCTGATTATAGAGATGGCGGTGTAGATATTTCCATGTTTATACAGATGGCTGTGTAGATATTTCCTTGTTTATACAGATAACAGTGTAGATATTTCCATCTTTGCACAGATTGCGGTGTAGATATTTCCATGATTATTCAGATAGTGGTGTAGGTATTTCCATGTTTACATTTATAGCTCTGTAGATATTTCATGTTTACACAGATAGCATTGTAGATATTTCCATGTTTATACAGATAGCGTTGTAGATATTTCCATGTTTATACAGGTAGCGGTGTAGAAATTTCCATGTTTATACAGATCGCGGTGTACATATTTCCATCTTTCTACAGATGTCAGGGTAGATATTTCCAAGTATATACCGTCGGCGGTGTAGATATTTCTATGTTTATACAGATGGCGGTGTAGATATTTCCATGTTTATGGAGATGGCGATGTAGACATTTCCATGTTTATAGAGATGGCGTTGTAGATATTTCTATGTTTATAGAGATAGCGGTGTAGATATTTCCATGTTTATGGAGATGGCAGTGTAAGTATTTCCATGTTTATAGAGATAGCGGCGTAGATATTTCCATGTTTATAGAGATAGCGTTGTAGATATTTCCATGTTTATACAGATAGCGTTGTTGCTATTTCCATGCTTATACAGAAAGTGCTGTGTATATTTTCATGTTATAGAGCTCGCAATGTAATTATTTCCATCTTTATACAGAGGGCAGTGTAGATATTTCCATGTTTATAGAGATAGCGGTGTAGATATTTCCATGTTTATACTGATGGTGCTGTAGATAGTTCCGTGTTTATGGAGATGGCGGTGTAGATTTTTCCATGTTTATGGAGATGGCGGTGTAGATATTTTCATGCTTATAGAGATGGCGATGTAGATATTTCCATGTTTATAGAGATGGCTGTGTAGATAATTCCATGTGAATACAGATGACTCTGTAGATATTTCCATCTTTCCAGAGATGGCGGTGTAGATATTTCCATATTTATACAGATGGTGCTTTAGATATTTCCATGTTTATACAGATAGCGCTGTAGATATTTCGATGTTCATGCAGATGACTTTGTAGAAAATTCCATGTTTATAGAAATGGCGGTGTAGATATCTCTATGTCTATAGAGATAGCGGTGTAGATATTTCCATCTGTATAGAGATGACGGTGTAGTTATTTCCATGTTGATACATATAGTTTTGTATATATTTCGATGTTTCTACTGATAGAGGTGTAGGTATTTCCATGTTTATACAGATGGCGGTGTTGTTATTTAAATGTTTATACAGATAGCGGTGTAGATACTTCAATGTTTATGCAGCTAGCTGTGTAGATATTTCCTTCTTTATGGAAATGGCAATGTAGATATTTCCATGTTTATAGAGATGGTGGTGTAGATAGTTCCATGTTTATACAGTTAGCGGTGTAGGAATTTCCATATTTATACATATCACGGTGCACATATTTCCATCTTTCTACAGATGTCAGGGTAGATATTTCCAAGTTTATACAGATGGCGTTGTAGATATTTCCATGTTTATACAGACGGCGATGTAGATAATTCCATGTTTATGGAGATGGCGATGTAAATATTTCCATGTTTATAGAGGTGGCGGTGTAGATATTTCTACGTTTATAGAGATAGCGATGTAGATATTTCCATGTTTATAGAGATGGCGGTGTAAGTATTTCCATGTTTATAGAGATAGCGGGGTTGCTATTTCCATGCTTATACAGATAGCGCTGTGTATATTTCCATGTTATACAGCTCTCAATGTAGATATTTCCATCTTTATACAGAGGGCAGTGTAGATATTTCCATATTTATAGAGATAGCGGTGTAGATATTTCCATGTTTATACAGATGGTGGTGTAGATAGTTCCATTTATATGGAGATGGCGGTGTAGATATTTTCATGCTTATAGAGATGGCGATGTAGGTATTTCCATGTTTATAGAGATAACGATGTAGGTATTTCCATGTTGATACAGATGGCTGTGAAGATAATTCCATGTGTATACAGATGACTCTGTAGATATTTCCATGTTTATGCAGATGGCGGTGTAGATATTTCCATGTTTATACAGAGAGCAGTATAGATATTTCAATGTTTATACACATAGCGGTGTAGATATTTCCATGTTTCTGGAGATGGCGGTGTAGATATTTTCATGTTTATACAGATAGCGGTGTACATATTTCCATATTTATACAGATAGCGGTGTAGATGATTCCATGTTTATAGAAATGGCGGTGAATTTATTTACATGTTTATAGAGATAGTGGTGTAGATATTTCCAAGTGTATACAGATAGCGGTGTAGATATTTCCATGTTTATACAGCTCCGTGTGTAGATATTTCCATCTTTATACAGACGGCAGTGTAGATATTTCCATGTTTATACTGATAGTGGTGTAGATATTTCCAGGTTTATACAGATGGCGGTGTGGTTAGTTCCATGTTTCTGGAGATGGCGGTATACATATTTTCATGTGTATAGAGATGGTGGTGTAGATATTTCCAGGTTCATACAGATGGCTGTGTAGATATTTCCATGTTTATACAGAAGGCGGTGAAGATATTTCCATACTTATACATATGACGGTGTAGACATTTCCATGTTTATACAGAGAGCGGTGAAGATATTTCCATGTTTATAGAGATAGCGGTGTAGATATTTCCATATTTATACAGATAGCGGTGTAGATATTTCCATCTTTATACAGATGGCATTGTAGATATTTTCATGTTTAAACAGATGACGGTGTAGATATTTCCATGTTTATACTGATAGCGGTGGAGATATCTCCTTGTTTATAAAGATCGTGGTGTAGATATTTCAATGTTTATACAGAAAGCGGTGTAGATATTTCCATGTTTATACAAATAGCGGTGTAGTTATTTCCATGTTTATAGAGATAGTGTTTTAGATCTTTCCATATTTATACAGATCGTGGTGTAGGTATTTCCAACTTTCCACAGACGGTAGTGTAGGTATTGAAATGTTTATACAGATGGTTCTGTAGATATTTCCACGTTTCTACAGATGGCGGTATAGATATTTCCATGTTTATACAGATGGCGGTGTAGACATTTCCATATTCATGCAGATGGCGGTGTAGATATTTCGATGTTTATATACATGGCGGTGTAGATATTTCAATGTTTACAGAGATAGCGGTGTAGATATTTCCATGTTTATAGAGATGGCGGTGTAAGTCCATGTTTATGCATGTGGTGGTGTAGATATTTTCATGTTTATAGAGATAGCGGGGTAGATATATCAATCTTTATAGAGATAGCGGTGTAGATATTTCCTTGTTTTACTGATAACATTGTAGATATTTCCATGTTTATGCAGATGGCGGTGTAGATATTTCCATGTTTAAAGAAATGGTGGTGTAGATATTTCTATGTCTATAGAGATAGCGGTGTAGATATTTCCATGTTTATACAGATAGCAGTGTAGATATTTCCAAGTTTATACAGATAGCGGTGTTGGTATTTCCATGTTTATACAGATAGCGGTATAGATATTTCCATGTTTATGCAGATCGTGGTGTAGGTATTTCCATCTTTATACATATGGCAGTGTAGATATTCCCATGTTTATACAGATAGCGGTGTAGATATTTCCATGTTTATACAGATGGCGGTGCAGATAATTCCATGTTTATGGCGATGGCAGTGTAGATATTTTCATATTTATAGAGATGGCGGTGTAGATATTTCCATGTGTATACAGATGGCCTTGTAAATATTTCCATGTGTATACAGATGGACGTGTAGATATGTCCATGTTTATAGAGATGGTAGTGTAGACATTTCCATGTTTATACAGATGACAGTGTAGATATTTCCATGTTTATAAATATGGCGGTGTAGATATTTCCATGTTTATACAGATAGCGGTGTAGCTATTTCCATGTTTATATAGATGGCGGTGTATATATTTCCATGTGTATACAGATGGCCTTGCAGTTATTTCCATGTGTATACTGATGGCCGTGTAGATATGTGCATGTTTATAGAGATGGTATTGTAGATATTTCCATGTTTATACAGATGACGGTGTAGATATTTCCATGTTTATACAGATGGCGGTGTAGGTATTTCCATGTTTATACAGATAGCAGTGTAGCTATTTCCATGTTTATACAGATGTCGGTTTAGATATTTCCATTTTTATACAGATAGCGGTGGAGATATATCCTTGTTTATGGAGATAGTGGTGTAGATATTTCCATGTTTATATGGATAGCAGTGTAGATATTTCCATGTTTACATAAGTAGCGGTGTAGATTTTTCCATGTTTATACAGATCGTGGTGTAGATATTTCCATCTTTCCACAGATGGCGGTGTAGGTATTTCCATGTTTATGGAGATGGCGGTGTAGATATTTTCATGTTTATTGGGATGGCCGTTTAGATATTTCCATGTTTATAGAGATGGCGGAGTAGATAGTTCCATGTTTACAGAGATGGCCGTGTAGATATTTCCATGTTTATAGAGATGGCGGTGAAGATATTTCCATGTTTATAGCGATAGCGGTGTAGCTATTTCCCTGATTATAGAGATGGCGGTGTAGATATTTCCATGTTTATACAGATGGCTGTGTAGATATTTCCTTGTTTATACAGATAACAGTGTAGATATTTCCATCTTTGCACAGATTGCGGTGTAGATATTTCCATGATTATTCAGATAGTGGTGTAGGTATTTCCATGTTTACATTTATAGCTCTGTAGATATTTCATGTTTACACAGATAGCATTGTAGATATTTCCATGTTTATACAGATAGCGTTGTAGATATTTCCATGTTTATACAGGTAGCGGTGTAGAAATTTCCATGTTTATACAGATCGCGGTGTACATATTTCCATCTTTCTACAGATGTCAGGGTAGATATTTCCAAGTATATACCGTCGGCGGTGTAGATATTTCTATGTTTATACAGATGGCGGTGTAGATATTTCCATGTTTATGGAGATGGCGATGTAGACATTTCCATGTTTATAGAGATGGCGTTGTAGATATTTCTATGTTTATAGAGATAGCGGTGTAGATATTTCCATGTTTATGGAGATGGCAGTGTAAGTATTTCCATGTTTATAGAGATAGCGGCGTAGATATTTCCATGTTTATAGAGATAGCGTTGTAGATATTTCCATGTTTATACAGATAGCGTTGTTGCTATTTCCATGCTTATACAGAAAGTGCTGTGTATATTTTCATGTTATAGAGCTCGCAATGTAATTATTTCCATCTTTATACAGAGGGCAGTGTAGATATTTCCATGTTTATAGAGATAGCGGTGTAGATATTTCCATGTTTATACTGATGGTGCTGTAGATAGTTCCGTGTTTATGGAGATGGCGGTGTAGATTTTTCCATGTTTATGGAGATGGCGGTGTAGATATTTTCATGCTTATAGAGATGGCGATGTAGATATTTCCATGTTTATAGAGATGGCTGTGTAGATAATTCCATGTGAATACAGATGACTCTGTAGATATTTCCATCTTTCCAGAGATGGCGGTGTAGATATTTCCATGTTTATACAGATGGTGCTTTAGATATTTCCATGTTTATACAGATAGCGCTGCAGATATTTCGATGTTCATGCAGATGACTTTGTAGAAATTTCCATGTTTATAGAAATGGCGGTGTAGATATCTCTATGTCTATAGAGATAGCGGTGTAGATATTTCCATCTGTATAGAGATGACGGTGTAGTTATTTCCATGTTGATACATATAGTTTTGTATATATTTCGATGTTTCTACTGATAGAGGTGTAGGTATTTCCATGTTTATACAGATGGCGGTGTTGTTATTTAAATGTTTATACAGATAGCGGTGTAGATACTTCAATGTTTATGCAGCTAGCTGTGTAGATATTTCCTTCTTTATGGAAATGGCAATGTAGATATTTCCATGTTTATAGAGATGGTGGTGTAGATAGTTCCATGTTTATACAGTTAGCGGTGTAGGAATTTCCATATTTATACATATCACGGTGCACATATTTCCATCTTTCTACAGATGTCAGGGTAGATATTTCCAAGTTTATACAGATGGCGTTGTAGATATTTCCATGTTTATACAGACGGCGGTGTAGATATTTCCATGTTTATGGAGATGGCGATGTAAATATTTCCATGTTTATAGAGGTGGCGGTGTAGATATTTCTACGTTTATAGAGATAGCGATGTAGATATTTCCATGTTTATAGAGATGGCGGTGTAAGTATTTCCATGTTTATAGAGATAGCGGGGTTGCTATTTCCATGCTTATACAGATAGCGCTGTGTATATTTCCATGTTATACAGCTCTCAATGTAGATATTTCCATCTTTATACAGAGGGCAGTGTAGATATTTCCATATTTATAGAGATAGCGGTGTAGATATTTCCATGTTTATACAGATGGTGGTGTAGATAGTTCCATTTATATGGAGATGGCGGTGTAGATATTTTCATGCTTATAGAGATGGCGATGTAGGTATTTCCATGTTTATAGAGATAACGATGTAGGTATTTCCATGTTGATACAGATGGCTGTGAAGATAATTCCATGTGTATACAGATGACTCTGTAGATATTTCCATGTTTATGCAGATGGCGGTGTAGATATTTCCATGTTTATACAGAGAGCAGTATAGATATTTCAATGTTTATACACATAGCGGTGTAGATATTTCCATGTTTCTGGAGATGGCGGTGTAGATATTTTCATGTTTATACAGATAGCGGTGTACATATTTCCATATTTATACAGATAGCGGTGTAGATGATTCCATGTTTATAGAAATGGCGGTGAATTTATTTACATGTTTATAGAGATAGTGGTGTAGATATTTCCAAGTGTATACAGATAGCGGTGTAGATATTTCCATGTTTATACAGCTCCGTGTGTAGATATTTCCATCTTTATACAGACGGCAGTGTAGATATTTCCATGTTTATACTGATAGTGGTGTAGATATTTCCAGGTTTATACAGATGGCGGTGTGGTTAGTTCCATGTTTCTGGAGATGGCGGTATACATATTTTCATGTGTATAGAGATGGTGGTGTAGATATTTCCAGGTTCATACAGATGGCTGTGTAGATATTTCCATGTTTATACAGAAGGCGGTGAAGATATTTCCATACTTATACATATGACGGTGTAGACATTTCCATGTTTATACAGAGAGCGGTGAAGATATTTCCATGTTTATAGAGATAGCGGTGTAGATATTTCCATATTTATACAGATAGCGGTGTAGATATTTCCATCTTTATACAGATGGCATTGTAGATATTTTCATGTTTAAACAGATGACGGTGTAGATATTTCCATGTTTATACTGATAGCGGTGGAGATATCTCCTTGTTTATAAAGATCGTGGTGTAGATATTTCAATGTTTATACAGAAAGCGGTGTAGATATTTCCATGTTTATACAAATAGCGGTGTAGTTATTTCCATGTTTATAGAGATAGTGTTTTAGATCTTTCCATATTTATACAGATCGTGGTGTAGGTATTTCCAACTTTCCACAGACGGTAGTGTAGGTATTGAAATGTTTATACAGATGGTTCTGTAGATATTTCCACGTTTCTACAGATGGCGGTATAGATATTTCCATGTTTATACAGATGGCGGTGTAGACATTTCTATATTCATGCAGATGGCGGTGTAGATATTTCGATGTTTATATACATGGCGGTGTAGATATTTCAATGTTTACAGAGATAGCGGTGTAGATATTTCCATGTTTATAGAGATGGCGGTGTAAGTCCATGTTTATGCATGTGGTGGTGTAGATATTTTCATGTTTATAGAGATAGCGGGGTAGATATTTCAATCTTTATAGAGATAGCGGTGTAGATATTTCCTTGTTTTACTGATAACATTGTAGATATTTCCATGTTTATGCAGATGGCGGTGTAGATATTTCCATGTTTAAAGAAATGGTGGTGTAGATATTTCTATGTCTATAGAGATAGCGGTGTAGATATTTCCATGTTTATACAGATAGCAGTGTAGATATTTCCATGTTTATACAGATAGCGGTGTTGGTATTTCCATGTTTATACAGATAGCGGTATAGATATTTCCATGTTTATGCAGATCGTGGTGTAGGTATTTCCATCTTTATACATATGGCAGTGTAGATATTCCCATGTTTATACAGATAGCGGTGTAGATATTTCCATGTTTATACAGATGGCGGTGCAGATAATTCCATGTTTATGGCGATGGCAGTGTAGATATTTTCATATTTATAGAGATGGCGGTGTAGATATTTCCATGTGTATACAGATGGCCTTGTAAATATTTCCATGTGTATACAGATGGACGTGTAGATATGTCCATGTTTATAGAGATGGTAGTGTAGACATTTCCATGTTTATACAGATGACAGTGTAGATATTTCCATGTTTATAAATATGGCGGTGTAGATATTTCCATGTTTATACAGATAGCGGTGTAGCTATTTCCATGTTTATATAGATGGCGGTGTATATATTTCCATGTGTATACAGATGGCCTTGCAGTTATTTCCATGTGTATACTGATGGCCGTGTAGATATGTGCATGTTTATAGAGATGGTATTGTAGATATTTCCATGTTTATACAGATGACGGTGTAGATATTTCCATGTTTATACAGATGGCGGTGTAGGTATTTCCATGTTTATACAGATAGCAGTGTAGCTATTTCCATGTTTATACAGATGTCGGTTTAGATATTTCCATTTTTATACAGATAGCGGTGGAGATATATCCTTGTTTATGGAGATAGTGGTGTAGATATTTCCATGTTTATATGGATAGCAGTGTAGATATTTCCATGTTTACATAGGTAGCGGTGTAGATTTTTCCATGTTTATACAGATCGTGGTGTAGATATTTCCATCTTTCCACAGATGGCGGTGTAGGTATTTCCATGTTTATGGAGATGGCGGTGTAGATATTTTCATGTTTATTGGGATGGCCGTTTAGATATTTCCATGTTTATAGAGATGGCGGAGTAGATAGTTCCATGTTTACAGAGATGGCCGTGTAGATATTTCCATGTTTATAGAGATGGCGGTGAAGATATTTCCATGTTTATAGCGATAGCGGTGTATCTATTTCCCTGATTATAGAGATGGCGGTGTAGATATTTCCATGTTTATACAGATGGCTGTGTAGATATTTCCTTGTTTATACAGATAACAGTGTAGATATTTCCATCATTGCACAGATTGCGGTGTAGATATTTCCATGATTATTCAGATAGTGGTGTAGGTATTTCCATGTTTACATTTATAGCTCTGTAGATATTTCATGTTTACACAGATAGCATTGTAGATATTTCCATGTTTATACAGATAGCGTTGTAGATATTTCCATGTTTATACAGGTAGCGGTGTAGAAATTTCCATGTTTATACAGATCGCGGTGTACATATTTCCATCTTTCTACAGATGTCAGGGTAGATATTTCCAAGTTTATACAGACGGCGGTGTAGATATTTCCATGTTTATAGAGATGGCGTTGTAGATATTTCTGTGTTTATAGATATAGTTGTGTAAATATTTCCATGTTTATAGAGATGGCGGTGCAAGTATTTCCATGTTTATAGAGATAGTGTTGTAGATATATCCATGTTTATACAGATAGCGGTGTAGATATTTCCATGTTTATACAGATAGCGGTGTTGTTATTTCCATGTTTATACAGATAACGGTGTACCTGTTTCCATGTTTATACAGCTCGTGGTGTAGATATTTCCATCTTTATACAGATAGCGGAGTAGATATTTCCATATTAATACAGATAGCGGTGTAGATATTTCCATATTTATACAGATCGTGGTGTAGATATTTCCAAGTTTATACATATATCTGTGTAGATATTTCCATGTTTATAAAGGTAGCGGTGTAGAAATTTCTGTGTTTATACAGATCACGGTGTAGGTATTTCCATGTTTATACATATAGGACTGTAGATATTTCCACGTTGATACAGATAGCGGTGTAGATATTTCCACGTTTATGCAGATATCGACGTAGATATCTCCATGTTTATACAGATGGCTGTGTAGATATTTCCATGTGTATAGAAATGGCAGTCTAGATATTTCCATGTTTATAGGGATGGTGGTGTAGATATTTCCATGTTTATACAAATGACTGTGTAGATATTTGCAGGTTTATACAGATGGTGGTGTAGATTTTTCCATCTTTATAGAGTTAGCGGTGTAGATATCTCCATGTTTACAGAGATAGAGGAGTAGAGATTTGCATCTTTGCACATACTGCGGTGTAGATATTTAAATCTTTACACAGATAGCGGTGTTGATATTTCAATGTTTACACACATAGCTGTGTAGATATTTCCATGTTTAGACAGATAGCGTTGAATATATTTCCATGTGTATGCAGATAGCGGTCTAGATATTTCCATGTTTGTACAGAAAGCTGTGTAGGTATTTCCATGTTTATAAAGATAGTGGTGTAGGTTTTCCCATGTTTATAGTGATAGCGGTGTACATATTTCCATGTTTATACAGATGGCTGTGTAGGTATTTCCATGTGTATTGAGATGGCAGTCTAGATATTTCCATGTTTATAGAGATGGTTTTGTAGATATTTCCATGTTTATACAGATGACTGTGTAGATATTTGCATGTTTATACAGATGGAGGTGTAGATGTTTCCATGTTTATAGAGATAGCGGTGTAGCTATTTCCGTGTTTCTACAGATAGCGGTATAGATATATCTATGTTTATAGAGATAGCGGTGTAGATATTTCCATGTTTATAGAGAAGGCTTTGTAGATATTTCCATGTGTATACAGTCGGCAGTGTAGTTATTTCCATGTTTATAGAGATGGTGGTGTATATATTTCCATGTTTTTACAGATGACTCTGTGGATATTTGCATGTTTATACTGATGTCGGCATAAATATTTCCATGTTTATAGAGATAGTGGTGTAGATATTACCATGTTTGTACAGATAGCGGTTTAGATATTTCCATGATTATTGAGATAGCGGTGTTGATATTTCCATATTTATACAGATAGTGGTGTAAATATTTCCATGTTTATACAGAGGTGGTTGTAAATATTTCCAAGTTTATATAGATCGTGGTGTAGATATTTCCATGTTTATACAGATAGTGATGTACATATTTCCATGTTTATACAGATGGTAGTGTAGATAGTTCCAAGTTTATGAAGATTGCGGTGTAGATATTTTCATGTATATAGAGATGGCGGTGTAGATATTTCCACGTTTATAGTCATTGCGGTGTAGATATATCCATGTTTATAGAGATAGTGGTATAGTAATTTCCATGTTTATAGAGATAGCGCTGTAGATATTTCCATGTTTATACAGATGGCTCTGAAGATATTTCCATGTGTATTATGATGGCCGTGTATATATTTCCAGGTTTCTAAGGATGGTGGTGTAGATAATTCCATGCTAATACTGATGACTGTGTAGATATTTCCATGTTTATACAGATGGCTGTGTAGATATTTCCATGTTTATAGAGATAGTGGTGTAGATATTTCCATGTTTATACAGTTAGCGGTGTATATATTTCCATGTTTATAAAGATAGCAGTGCAGATATTTCCATGCTAATACAGATGAGTGTGTAGATGTTTCCAAGTTTATACAGATGGCGGTGTAGGTATTTCCATGTTTATAGAAAAAGCGGTGTAGATATTTCCATGTTTATAAAGGTAGCTGTGTAGAAATTTCCATGTTTACACCGATAGCGGTGTAGTTATTTCCATCTTTGCACAGATTGCGGTGTAGATATTACAATCTTTCTACACATGGCAGTGTAGAAATTTCCATGTTTATACAGATGTGTGTGTAGATATTTCCATGTTTACAGAGATAGCGGTGTAAGTATTTCCATGTTTATAGAGATAGCGGTGTAGATATTTCTATGTTTATACAGATCGTAGTGTAGATATTTCCATGTTTATACAAATAGCCGTGGAAATATTTCCATGTTTATAAATGTAGCGGTGTAGAAATTTCCATGTTTATACTGATCGCGGTGTAGATATTTTAATGATTCTACAGATGACATCGTAGATATTTCCATGTTCATACAGATGGCGGTGTAAAAATTTCCATGTTTATACAGATGGTGGTGTAGATATTTACACCTTTATGCAGATGGCGGTGTAGATAGTTTCATGTTTATAGAGATGGCGGTTTAGATATTTCCATGTTCATAGAGATGGCGGTGTAAGTATTTCCATGGTTATAGAGATAGCTTTGTAGGTATTTCCATGTGTATTCAGATTGCGTTGTAGATATTTCCATGTTTATACAGATAGCAGTGTAGATATTTCCTTGTTTATACAGATAACGGTGTAGATATTACCATGTTTACAGAGATAGCGGTGTAGATATTTCCATATTTATAGCGGTAGCGGTGTAGATATTTCCATGTTCATTAAGATGGCGCTGTAGATATTTCCCTGTTTATACAGATGGCGGTGTAGATAATTCCATGTTTATACAGATAGCGGTGTAGATATTTCCATGTTTACACAGATAGCGGTGTAGATACTTCCATTTTTGCACAGATTGCAGTGTAGATATTTCCATCTTTGCACAGATTTCAGTGAAGGTATTTCCATCTTTACACAGATAGCGGTGTATATATTTCCAACTTTGCACAGATGGCGGGGTACATATTTCCATGTTTACACAGATAATGGTGTAGGTATTTCCATGTTTCACAGATAGCGGTGTAGATATTTCCATGTTTACACAGATAGCGTTGTAGATATTTGCATGTTTATACAGATAGCATTGTAGATATTTACATGTTTACACTGAGAGTGGTGTATATATTTCTGTGTTTATACAGATTGCGGTGTAGATAGTTCCATGTTTATACAAGTAGCGATGAAGATATTTCCATGTTTATACAGATAGCGGTGTGGATATTTCCATGTTTATAAAGATAGCGGTGTAGATATTTCCATGATTATAGAGATAGCGGTGTAGGTATTTACATGTTTATACAGATAGCGGTGGAGATATTTCCATGTTTATACAGATAGCGGTGGAGACATTTCCATATGTATACAGATGGCGGTGTAGATATCTCCATGTTTATAAAGATAGCGGCATAGATATTTCCAAGTTCATACAGATAGCGGTGTAGATATTTCCATGTTTATAGAGATAGCGGTGTAGGTATTTCCATGTTTGTAGAGATAGCTGTGAAGATATTTCCATGTTTATACAGATGGCTGTGTAGATATTCCCATGTGTATACAGATGGCAGTGTATATATTTCCATGTTTATAGTGATGGTGGTGTAGATATTACCATGCTTATACAGATGACTGTTTAGATATTTCCGTGTTTATACAGATGGCGGTGTAGCTATTTCCATGTTTTCAGAGATAGCAGTGTAGCTATTTCCATGTTTATACAGATAGCGGTGTAGCTATTTCCATGGTTATAGAGACAGCGGTGTAGATATTTCCATATTGATACAGATAGCGTTGTAGGTATTTCCATGTTTATAGAGATGGCGGTGTAGGAACTTCCATGTTTATGGAGATGGTGGTGTAGATATTTCCATGTTCAAAGAGATTGCAATGTAGATATTTCCATGCATATACTGACAGCGGTGTAGATATTTCCATGTTTACACAGATGGTGGTGTAGATATTTCCATCTTTGCACAGATTGTGGTGTAGATATTTCCATCTTTACACTGATAGCGATGTAGATATTTCCATGTTTACACAGATAGGTCTGTATATATTTCCATGTTTACTCAGATAGCGTTGTATATATTTCCTTGTTTATAGAGATAGCGGTTTAGATTTTTCCGTGTATCCACAGATAGAAGTGTAGACATTTCCATGTTTATAGGGACACCCGTGTAGTTATTTCCATGTTTATACAGATAGCGGTGTATATATTTCCATGTTTTTACAGACACCAGTGTAGATATTTCCTTGTTTATACAGATAGTGGTGGAGATATATCCATGTTTATACAGATCGTGGTGTAGATATTTCAATGTTTACACAGATAGCGGTGTAGATATTTCCATGTTTTAAAGGTAGCAGTGTAGAAATTTCCATGTTTATGCAGATCATGGTGTAGATATTTCCATCTTTCCACAGTTGTCAGCATAGATATTTCCATGTTTATAGAGATGGCGGTGTAGATTTTTCAACGTTTGTACCGGTAACGGTGTAGGTATTTCCATGTTTATAGAGATAGCGGTGTAGACATTTCAATGTTTATAGAGATAGCGGTGTAGATATTTCTATATTTATACAGATAGCGGTGTAGGTATTTCCATGTTTATATAGATAGCGGTGGAGATATTTCCATGTTTATACAGATAACGATGTACATATTTCCATGTTAATACAGATTGCGGTGTAGATATTTCCATGTGTATACAGATGGCAATGTAGATATTTCCATGTTTGTACAGATGGAGGTGTAGACATTTCCATGTTTATACAGAAGACTGTGTAGATATTACCCTGTTTTTAGAGATGGCAGTGTAGATATTTCCATGTTTATACAGATAGCGGACTGGCTATTTCCATGTTTAAAAGACAGCGGTGTAGATATTTCCATGTTTATAGAGATGGCTGTGTAGATATTTCCAAGATTATACAAATGGTGGTGTAGACATTTCCATGTATATACAGATGACTGTGAAGTAATTTCCATGTTTATACAGATGGCGGTTCAGACATTTCCATGTTTATAGAGATAGCCGTGTAGATATTTCCATGTTTATACAGATAGTGGTGTAGACATTTCCATGTTTATAGAGATAGCGGTTTAGATATTTCCATATTTATACAGATAGCGGTGTAGATATTTCCATGTTTATACAGACAGCGGTATCGAAATTTCCATGTTTTTACAGGTAGCGGTGTAGTTATTTCCATGTTTATACAGACAGCGGTGTAGATATTTACATGTTTATACATATAGTGGTGTAGATATTTCCATGTTTATACAGATAGCGGTATAGATATTTCCATGTTTATAGAGATAGCCTGGTTGATATTTCCATAATTATGCAGATAGCATTGTAGTTATTTCCATGTTTATAGAGATGGCGGTGTAGATATTTCCATGTTTATACAGATGGCGGTGTAGATATTTCCATGTTTATGCAGATAGCGGTTTAGATATTTCCATGTTTACAGAGATAGCGGTGTAGATATTTCCATCTTTGCACAAATTTCAGTATAGATATTTCCATCTTTACACAGATAGTGGTGTAGATATTTCCAAGTTTACACAGATAGCTCTGTAGATAATTCCATGTTTACACCGATAGCATTGCAGATATTTTCATGTTTACAGAGATAGCGGAGTAGATATTTCCATATTTATACAGGTAGAGGTGTAGGTGTTTCCATGTGTATAGAGATAGTTGTACAGATGTTTCCATATTTAAACTGATGCTGTGTAGATATTTCCATGCGTATACAGATGGCAGTGTAGATATTTACATGTTTATACAGATGGTGTTGTAGATATTTCCATTTTTATACAGATGACTGTGTAGATATTTTCATATTTGTACATATGGTGGTGTAGATATTTCCATGTTTATAGAGATAGCGGTGTAGATATTTTCATGTTTCTACAGATAGCGATGCAGATATTTCCATGTTTATAGACATAGCATTGTTGAGATTTCCATCTTTGCACAGATTGCGGTGTAGATATTTCTACCTTTACACAGATAGCGGTGTACACATTTCCATGTTTACACAGATAGCGTTGTAGATATTTCCATCTTTATAAACATAGCGGTGTAGATACTTCCATGTTTACACAGATAGCGGTGTAGAGGTTTCCATGTTTATACAGGTAGCGCTGTACATATTTCCATGTTTATACAGATCGCGTTGAAGTTATTTCCATCTTTCCACAGATGTTAGTGTAGATATTTCCATGTTTATACAGATAGCGGAGTAGATATTTCCATGTGTGTACAGATGGCAGTGTAGATATTTCCATGTTTATAGAAATGACGGTGTAGATATTTCTATGTTCATAGAGATAGCGGTGTAGATATTTTCACGAGAATAGAGATGGCGGTGTAGGTATTTCCATGTTTATAGAGATAGCGTTGAAGATATTTCCATGTTTATAGAGATAGCGTTGAAGATATTTCCATGTTTATACAGATAGCGGTGTAGTGATTTCCATGTTTATACAGATAGCAGTGTTGGTATTCCCATGTTTATACAGAGAGCGGTGTAGATATTTTCATGTTTATACAGATAGCGGTGTAGATATTTCCATGTTTATACACATGGCATTGTAGATAGTTCCATGTTTATGGAGATGGCGGTGCAGATAATTTCATGTTTATAGAGATGGCGGTGTAGATATTTCCATGTTTATAGACATTGCGCTGCAGATATTTCCATGTTTATAGAGATAGCGGTGCAGGTATTTCCATGTTTATAGAGATAGCGCTGTAGATATTTCCGTTTATACCGATAGCTCTGTAGATATTTCCATGTGTATAAACATGGCCGTGTAGTTATTTCCATGTTCATAGAGATGTTGATGTAGATATTTCTATGCTAATACAGAGGAATGTGTAGATAATTCCATGTTTATGCAGATGGTGGTTTAGATATTTCCATGTTTATAGAGATAGCAGTGTAGAAATTTCCATGTTTATACAGATAGCGATGTAGCTATTTCCATGTTTATAAAGATAGCGCTGTAGATATTTCCATGCTAATACAGATGACTGTGTAGATATTTCCATGTTTATACAGATTGCCGTGTAGATATTTCCATGTTTATAGAGATAGCGGTGTAGACATTTCCATGTTTATAAAGGTGGCCGTGTAGAAATTTCCATGTTTATGCAGATCGTTGTGTAGTTATTTCCTTCTTTCTACAGATGGCAGTGTAGATATTTCCATGTTTATACAGATGACTGTGTAGATATTTCCATGTTTATACAGAAGGCGGTGTAGATATTTCCATATTTATACAGATAGTGGTGTAGATATTTCCATGTTTATACAGATAGAGTTGTAGCTATTTCCATGTTTACAGTTGGCAGTGTAAATATTTCCATGTTTATGGTGATGGCGGTGAAGATATTTTCAGGTGTATAGAGATGGTGGTATAGATATTTCCAAGTTTGTAGAGATGGCGGTGTGGATATTTCCATGTTTATACAGATAGCGGGATAGCTATTTCCAAGTTTACAGAGATAGCGTTGTAGATATTTCCATATTTATACAGATAGTGTTGTAGATATTTCCATGTTTATACAGATGGCGGTGTAGTTATTTCCATGTATATGCTGATAGCGTTGTAGATATTTCCATGTTTACACAGATAGCGGTGTAGTTATTTCCATCTTTGCACAGATTGCGGTGTAGTTATTTCAATCTTTCTATAGATGGCAGTGTAGATATTTCCATGTTTATACAGATGGGGGTGTTGATATTTCCATGTTTATAGAGATGGCGGTGTAATTAATTCCATGTTTATAGAGATAGCGGTGTAGATATTTCCATGTTTATAGAGATGGCGGTGTACGTATTTCCATGTTTACAGAGATAGCGGTGTAGATATTTCCATGCTTATACAGATTGTAGTGTAGATATTTCCATGTTTATACAAATAGCGGTGGAAATATTTTCATGTTTTTAAAGGTAGCGGTTTAGAAATTTTCATGTTTATACTGATCGCGGTGTAGATATTTTCTTCTTTCTACAGATGACATTGTAGATATTTCCATGTTTATACAGATGGCGGTGTAGAAATTTCCATGTTTATACAGATGGTGGTGTAGATATTTACACATTTATGCAGATGGTGGTGTAGATAGTATCATGTTTGTAGAGATGGCGGTTTAAATATTTCCATATTTATAGAGATGGCGGTGTAGGTATTTCCATGTTTATAGAGATAGCACTGTAGGTATTTCCATGTGTATTCAGATTGCGTTGTAGATATTTCCATGTTTATACAGATAGCGGTGTAAATAATTCCTTGTTTATACAGATATCGGTGTAGATATTTCCATGTTTGCAGAGATAGCAGTGTAGATATTTCCATATTTGTACCGATAGCGGTGTAGATATTTCCATGTTTATACAGATTGCGGTGGAGATATTTCCATATATATACAGATGGCAGTGAAGATATTTCCATATTTATAAAGATAGCAATGTAGATATTTCCAAGTTCATACAGATAGCGGTGTAGATATTTCCATGTTTATAGAGATGGCGGTGAAAATATTTCCATGTTTATAGAGATAGCGGTGTAGATATTTCCATGTTTATACAGATCATAGTGTAGATATTTCCATGTTTATACAAATAGTGGTGGAAATATTTCCATGTATATAAAGGTAGCAGTATAGAAATTTCCATGTTTATACTGATCGCGGTGTAGATATTTTCATCTTTCTACAGATGACAGTGTAGATATTTCCATGTATATACAGATGGCGGTGTAGAAATTTCCATGTTTATACACATGGTGGTGTAGTTATTTACACCTTTATGCAGATGGCGGTGTAGATAGTTTCATCTTTACAGAGATGGCGGTTTAGATATTTCCATGTTTATAGAGGTGGCGGTGTAGATATTTCCATGTTTATACAGCTCGCGTTGTAAATATTTCCATCTTTATACTGATGGCAGTGTAGATATTTCCGTGTTTATACAGATGGCAGTGTAGATAGTTCCATGTTTATGAAGATGGCGGTGCAGATATTTTCACGTTTATAGAGATGGCGGTGTAGATATTTCCATGTTTATAGAGATAGCAGTGTAGATATTTCCATGTATATAAAGATGGCTTTGTTGATATTTCCATGTTTATATAGATGGCAGTGTAGATATTTCCATGTTTATAGAGATGGCGGTGTAGATATTTCCATGCTTATAAAGATAGCCTTATAGATATTTCCATGTTTACACAGATAGCGGTGTAGATATTTCCATGTTTCTACAGATGGTGGTGTAGATATTTCCATGTTTACATATAGCGGTGTAGATATTTCCATGATTATAGAGATAGCGGTGTAGATATTTCCAAGTTTACACAGATAGCGGTGTAGATATTTCCATGTTTGCACAGATTGCGTTGTAGATAATTCCATCTTTACATAGATAGCGGTGTAGATATTTCCATGTTTACACAGATAGCTCTGTAAATATTTCCATATTTACACAGATAGCGTTGTAGATATTTCCATCTTTAAGCAGATAATGGTGTAGATATTTCCATGTTTATACAGATAGCGGTGTAGATATTTACATTTTTACACAGATGGTGGTGTAGATAGTTCCATGTTTATGGTGATGGCGGTGTAGATATTTTCACGTTTATAGATATAGAGGTGTAGATATTTCCATGTTTCCACAGATAGCACTGTAGATATTTCCAAGTTTACATAGATAGCGTTGTAGATATTTCCATCTTTATACAGAAAGCGGTTAAGATATTTCCATGTTTATATAGATGGCAGTGTAGATATTTCCATGTTTATAGAGATAGCAGTGTAGATATTTCCATGTATATGAAGATGGCTTTGTTGATATTTCCATGTTTATATAGATGGCAGTGTAGATATTTCCATGTTTATAGAGATGGCGGTGTAGATATTTCCATGCTTATAAAGATAGCCTTATAGATATTTCCATGTTTACACAGATAGCGTTGTAGATATTTCCATGTTTATACAGATAGCGGTGTAGGTATTTCAATGTTTATGGAGATAGTGGTGTAGGCATTTCCAAGTTTATACAGATAGCGGTGGAGATATTTCCATGTTTGTACACACAGAGATGTAGATATTTCCATGTTTATACAGATAGCGATGTAGATATCTCCATGTTTATAGAGATATCGGTGTATATATTTCCATGTTTATACAGATGGCTGTGTAGATATTTCGAAGTTTATAAAGATTTCATTCTAGATATTTCCATGTTTATACAGAAGGTGGTGAAGGTATTTCCATGTTTATACAGATGACTGTGGAGATATTTGCATGTTTATACAGATGGTGGTGTAGACATTTCCATGTTTATACAGAGAGCGGTGTAGATATTTCCATGTTTATAGAGATAGCGGTGTAGATATTTCCATATTTATACAGGTAGCAGTGTAGATATTTCCATCTTTATACAGATGGCATTGTAGATATTTTCATGTTTAAACAGATGATGGTGTAGATATTTCCATGTTTATACTGATAGCGGTGGAGATATCTCCTTGTTTATAAAGATCGTGGTGTAGATATTTCAATGTTTATACAGAAAGCGGTGTAGATATTTCCATGTTTATACAAATAGCGCTGTAGTTATTTCCATGTTTATAGAGATAGTGTTTTAGATATTTCCATATTTATACAGATCGTGGTGTAGATATTTCCAACTTTCCACAGACGGTAGTGTAGGTATTGAAATGTTTATTCAGATGGTTCTGTAGATATTTCCACGTTTCTACAGATGGCGGTATAGATATTTCCATGTTTATACAGGTGGCGGTGTAGACATTTCCATATTCATGCAGATGGCGGTGTAGATATTTCGATGTTTATATACATGGCGGTGTAGATATTTCAATGTTTACAGAGATAGCGGTGTAGATATTTCCATGTTTATAGAGATGCGGTGTGAGTCCATGTTTATGCATGTGGTGGTGTAGATATTTTCATGTTTATAGAGATAGTGGGGTAGATGTTTCAATCTTTATAGAGATAGCGGTGTAGATATTTCCATGTTTTACTGATAACAGTGTAGATATTTCCATGTTTATGCAGAAGGCGGTGTAGATATTTCCATGTTTAAAGAAATGGTGGTGTAGATATTTCTATGTCTATAGAGATAGCGGTGTAGATATTTCCATGTTTATACAGATAGCAGTGTAGATATTTCCATGTTTATACAGATAGCGGTGTTGGTATTTCCATGTTTATACAGATAGCGGTATAGATATTTCCATGTTTATACAGATCGTGGTGTAGGTATTACCGTCTTTATACATATGGCAGTGTAGATATTCCCATGTTTATACATATAGCGGTGTAGATATTTCCATGTTTATACACATGGCGGTGCAGATATTCCCATGTTTATGGAGATGGCAGTGTAGATATTTTCATATTTATAGAGATGGCGGTGTAGATATTTCCATGTGTATACAGATGGCCTTGTAAATATTTCCATGTGTATACAGATGGACGTGTAGATATGTCCATGTTTATAGAGATGGTAGTGTAGACATTTCCATGTTTATACAGATGACAGTGTAGATATTTCCATGTTTATAAATATGGCGGTGTAGATATTTCCATGTTTATACAGATAGCGGTGTAGCTATTTCCATGTTTATACAGATGGCGGTGTATATATTTCCATGTGTATACAGATGGCCTTGCAGTTATTTCCATGTGTATACTGATAGCCGTGTAGATATGTGCATGTTTATAGAGATGGTAGTGTAGATATTTCCATGTTTATACAGATGACGGTGTAGATATTTCCATGTTTATACAGATGGCGGTGTAGGTATTTCCATGTTTATACAGATAGCGGTGTAGCTATTTCCATGTTTATACAGATGTCGGTTTAGATATTTCCATTTTTATACAGATAGCGGTGGAGATATATCCTGGTTTATGGAGATAGTGGTGTAGATATTTCCATGTTTATATGGATAGCGGTGTAGATATTTCCATGTTTACATAGGTAGCGGTGTAGATTTTTCCATGTTTATACAGATCGTGGTGTAGATATTTCCATCTTTCCTCAGATGGCGGTGTAGATATTTCCATGTTTATGGAGATGGCGGTGTAGATATTTTCATGTTTATTGGGATGGCCGTTTAGATATTTCCATGTTTATAGAGATGGCGGAGTAGATAGTTCCATGTTTACAGAGATGGCCGTGTAGATATTTCCATGTTTATAGAGATGGCGGTGAAGATATTTCCATGTTTATAGAGATAGCGGTGTAGCTATTTCCCTGATTATAGAGATGGCGGTGTAGATATTTCCATGTTTATACAGATGGCTGTGTAGATATTTCCTTGTTTATACAGATAACAGTGTAGATATTTCCATCTTTGCACAGATTGCGGTGTAGATATTTCCATGATTATTCAGATAGTGGTGTAGGTATTTCCATGTTTACATTTATAGCTCTGTAGATATTTCATGTTTACACAGATAGCATTGTAGATATTTCCATGTTTATACAGATAGCGTTGTAGATATTTCCATGTTTATACAGGTAGCGGTGTAGAAATTTCCATGTTTATACAGATCGCGGTGTACATATTTCCATCTTTCTACAGATGTCAGGGTAGATATTTCCAAGTATATACCGTCGGCGGTGTAGATATTTCTATGTTTATACAGATGGCGGTGTAGATATTTCCATGTTTATGGAGATGGCGATGTAGACATTTCCATGTTTATAGAGATGGCGTTGTAGATATTTCTATGTTTATAGAGATAGCGGTGTAGATATTTCCATGTTTATGGAGATGGCAGTGTAAGTATTTCCATGTTTATAGAGATAGCGGCGTAGATATTTCCATGTTTATAGAGATAGCGTTGTAGATATTTCCATGTTTATACAGATAGCGTTGTTGCTATTTCCATGCTTATACAGAAAGTGCTGTGTATATTTTCATGTTATAGAGCTCGCAATGTAATTATTTCCATCTTTATACAGAGGGCAGTGTAGATATTTCCATGTTTATAGAGATAGCGGTGTAGATATTTCCATGTTTATACTGATGGTGCTGTAGATAGTTCCGTGTTTATGGAGATGGCGGTGTAGATTTTTCCATGTTTATGGAGATGGCGGTGTAGATATTTTCATGCTTATAGAGATGGCGATGTAGATATTTCCATGTTTATAGAGATGGCTGTGTAGATAATTCCATGTGAATACAGATGACTCTGTAGATATTTCCATCTTTCCAGAGATGGCGGTGTAGATATTTCCATATTTATACAGATGGTGCTTTAGATATTTCCATGTTTATACAGATAGCGCTGTAGATATTTCGATGTTCATGCAGATGACTTTGTAGAAATTTCCATGTTTATAGAAATGGCGGTGTAGATATCTCTATGTCTATAGAGATAGCGGTGTAGATATTTCCATCTGTATAGAGATGACGGTGTAGTTATTTCCATGTTGATACATATAGTTTTGTATATATTTCGATGTTTCTACTGATAGAGGTGTAGGTATTTCCATGTTTATACAGATGGCGGTGTTGTTATTTAAATGTTTATGCAGATAGCGGTGTAGATACTTCAATGTTTATGCAGCTAGCTGTGTAGATATTTCCTTCTTTATGGAAATGGCAATGTAGATATTTCCATGTTTATAGAGATGGCGGTGTAGATAGTTCCATGTTTATACAGTTAGCGGTGTAGGAATTTCCATATTTATACATATCACGGTGCACATATTTCCATCTTTCTACAGATGTCAGGGTAGATATTTCCAAGTTTATACAGATGGCGTTGTAGATATTTCCATGTTTATACAGACGGCGGTGTAGATAATTCCATGTTTATGGAGATGGCGATGTAAATATTTCCATGTTTATAGAGGTGGCGGTGTAGATATTTCTACGTTTATAGAGATAGCGATGTAGATATTTCCATGTTTATAGAGATGGCGGTGTAAGTATTTCCATGTTTATAGAGATAGCGGGGTTGCTATTTCCATGCTTATACAGATAGCGCTGTGTATATTTCCATGTTATACAGCTCTCAATGTAGATATTTCCATCTTTATACAGAGGGCAGTGTAGATATTTCCATATTTATAGAGATAGCGGTGTAGATATTTCCATGTTTATACAGATGGTGGTGTAGATAGTTCCATTTATATGGAGATGGCGGTGTAGATATTTTCATGCTTATAGAGATGGCGATGTAGGTATTTCCATGTTTATAGAGATAACGATGTAGGTATTTCCATGTTGATACAGATGGCTGTGAAGATAATTCCATGTGTATACAGATGACTCTGTAGATATTTCCATGTTTATGCAGATGGCGGTGTAGATATTTCCATGTTTATACAGAGAGCAGTATAGATATTTCAATGTTTATACACATAGCGGTGTAGATATTTCCATGTTTCTGGAGATGGCGGTGTAGATATTTTCATGTTTATACAGATAGCGGTGTACATATTTCCATATTTATACAGATAGCGGTGTAGATGATTCCATGTTTATAGAAATGGCGGTGAATTTATTTACATGTTTATAGAGATAGTGGTGTAGATATTTCCAAGTGTATACAGATAGCGGTGTAGATATTTCCATGTTTATACAGCTCCGTGTGTAGATATTTCCATCTTTATACAGACGGCAGTGTAGATATTTCCATGTTTATACTGATAGTGGTGTAGATATTTCCAGGTTTATACAGATGGCGGTGTGGTTAGTTCCATGTTTCTGGAGATGGCGGTATACATATTTTCATGTGTATAGAGATGGTGGTGTAGATATTTCCAGGTTCATACAGATGGCTGTGTAGATATTTCCATGTTTATACAGAAGGCGGTGAAGATATTTCCATACTTATACATATGACGGTGTAGACATTTCCATGTTTATACAGAGAGCGGTGAAGATATTTCCATGTTTATAGAGATAGCGGTGTAGATATTTCCATATTTATACAGATAGCGGTGTAGATATTTCCATCTTTATACAGATGGCATTGTAGATATTTTCATGTTTAAACAGATGACGGTGTAGATATTTCCATGTTTATACTGATAGCGGTGGAGATATCTCCTTGTTTATAAAGATCGTGGTGTAGATATTTCAATGTTTATACAGAAAGCGGTGTAGATATTTCCATGTTTATACAAATAGCGGTGTAGTTATTTCCATGTTTATAGAGATAGTGTTTTAGATCTTTCCATATTTATACAGATCATGGTGTAGGTATTTCCAACTTTCCACAGACGGTAGTGTAGGTATTGAAATGTTTATACAGATGGTTCTGTAGATATTTCCACGTTTCTACAGATGGCGGTATAGATATTTCCATGTTTATACAGATGGCGGTGTAGACATTTCCATATTCATGCAGATGGCGGTGTAGATATTTCGATGTTTATATACATGGCGGTGTAGATATTTCAATGTTTACAGAGATAGCGGTGTAGATATTTCCATGTTTATAGAGATGGCGGTGTAAGTCCATGTTTATGCATGTGGTGGTGTAGATATTTTCATGTTTATAGAGATAGCGGGGTAGATATTTCAATCTTTATAGAGATAGCGGTGTAGATATTTCCTTGTTTTACTGATAACATTGTAGATATTTCCATGTTTATGCAGATGGCGGTGTAGATATTTCCATGTTTAAAGAAATGGTGGTGTAGATATTTCTATGTCTATAGAGATAGCGGTGTAGATATTTCCATGTTTATACAGATAGCAGTGTAGATATTTCCATGTTTATACAGATAGCGGTGTTGGTATTTCCATGTTTATACAGATAGCGGTATAGATATTTCCATGTTTATGCAGATCGTGGTGTAGGTATTTCCATCTTTATACATATGGCAGTGTAGATATTCCCATGTTTATACAGATAGCGGTGTAGATATTTCCATGTTTATACAGATGGCGGTGCAGATAATTCCATGTTTATGGCGATGGCAGTGTAGATATTTTCATATTTATAGAGATGGCGGTGTAGATATTTCCATGTGTATACAGATGGCCTTGTAAATATTTCCATGTGTATACAGATGGACGTGTAGATATGTCCATGTTTATAGAGATGGTAGTGTAGACATTTCCATGTTTATACAGATGACAGTGTAGATATTTCCATGTTTATAAATATGGCGGTGTAGATATTTCCATGTTTATACAGATAGCGGTGTAGCTATTTCCATGTTTATATAGATGGCGGTGTATATATTTCCATGTGTATACAGATGGCCTTGCAGTTATTTCCATGTGTATACTGATGGCCGTGTAGATATGTGCATGTTTATAGAGATGGTATTGTAGATATTTCCATGTTTATACAGATGACGGTGTAGATATTTCCATGTTTATACAGATGGCGGTGTAGGTATTTCCATGTTTATACAGATAGCAGTGTAGCTATTTCCATGTTTATACAGATGTCGGTTTAGATATTTCCATTTTTATACAGATAGCGGTGGAGATATATCCTTGTTTATGGAGATAGTGGTGTAGATATTTCCATGTTTATATGGATAGCAGTGTAGATATTTCCATGTTTACATAAGTAGCGGTGTAGATTTTTCCATGTTTATACAGATCGTGGTGTAGATATTTCCATCTTTCCACAGATGGCGGTGTAGGTATTTCCATGTTTATGGAGATGGCGGTGTAGATATTTTCATGTTTATTGGGATGGCCGTTTAGATATTTCCATGTTTATAGAGATGGCGGAGTAGATAGTTCCATGTTTACAGAGATGGCCGTGTAGATATTTCCATGTTTATAGAGATGGCGGTGAAGATATTTCCATGTTTATAGCGATAGCGGTGTAGCTATTTCCCTGATTATAGAGATGGCGGTGTAGATATTTCCATGTTTATACAGATGGCTGTGTAGATATTTCCTTGTTTATACAGATAACAGTGTAGATATTTCCATCTTTGCACAGATTGCGGTGTAGATATTTCCATGATTATTCAGATAGTGGTGTAGGTATTTCCATGTTTACATTTATAGCTCTGTAGATATTTCATGTTTACACAGATAGCATTGTAGATATTTCCATGTTTATACAGATAGCGTTGTAGATATTTCCATGTTTATACAGGTAGCGGTGTAGAAATTTCCATGTTTATACAGATCGCGGTGTACATATTTCCATCTTTCTACAGATGTCAGGGTAGATATTTCCAAGTATATACCGTCGGCGGTGTAGATATTTCTATGTTTATACAGATGGCGGTGTAGATATTTCCATGTTTATGGAGATGGCGATGTAGACATTTCCATGTTTATAGAGATGGCGTTGTAGATATTTCTATGTTTATAGAGATAGCGGTGTAGATATTTCCATGTTTATGGAGATGGCAGTGTAAGTATTTCCATGTTTATAGAGATAGCGGCGTAGATATTTCCATGTTTATAGAGATAGCGTTGTAGATATTTCCATGTTTATACAGATAGCGTTGTTGCTATTTCCATGCTTATACAGAAAGTGCTGTGTATATTTTCATGTTATAGAGCTCGCAATGTAATTATTTCCATCTTTATACAGAGGGCAGTGTAGATATTTCCATGTTTATAGAGATAGCGGTGTAGATATTTCCATGTTTATACTGATGGTGCTGTAGATAGTTCCGTGTTTATGGAGATGGCCGTGTAGATTTTTCCATGTTTATGGAGATGGCGGTGTAGATATTTTCATGCTTATAGAGATGGCGATGTAGATATTTCCATGTTTATAGAGATGGCTGTGTAGATAATTCCATGTGAATACAGATGACTCTGTAGATATTTCCATCTTTCCAGAGATGGCGGTGTAGATATTTCCATGTTTATACAGATGGTGCTTTAGATATTTCCATGTTTATACAGATAGCGCTGCAGATATTTCGATGTTCATGCAGATGACTTTGTAGAAATTTCCATGTTTATAGAAATGGCGGTGTAGATATCTCTATGTCTATAGAGATAGCGGTGTAGATATTTCCATCTGTATAGAGATGACGGTGTAGTTATTTCCATGTTGATACATATAGTTTTGTATATATTTCGATGTTTCTACTGATAGAGGTGTAGGTATTTCCATGTTTATACAGATGGCAGTGTTGTTATTTAAATGTTTATACAGATAGCGGTGTAGATACTTCAATGTTTATGCAGCTAGCTGTGTAGATATTTCCTTCTTTATGGAAATGGCAATGTAGATATTTCCATGTTTATAGAGATGGTGGTGTAGATAGTTCCATGTTTATACAGTTAGCGGTGTAGGAATTTCCATATTTATACATATCACGGTGCACATATTTCCATCTTTCTACAGATGTCAGGGTAGATATTTCCAAGTTTATACAGATGGCGTTGTAGATATTTCCATGTTTATACAGACGGCGGTGTAGATATTTCCATGTTTATGGAGATGGCGATGTAAATATTTCCATGTTTATAGAGGTGGCGGTGTAGATATTTCTACGTTTATAGAGATAGCGATGTAGATATTTCCATGTTTATAGAGATGGCGGTGTAAGTATTTCCATGTTTATAGAGATAGCGGGGTTGCTATTTCCATGCTTATACAGATAGCGCTGTGTATATTTCCATGTTATACAGCTCTCAATGTAGATATTTCCATCTTTATACAGAGGGCAGTGTAGATATTTCCATATTTATAGAGATAGCGGTGTAGATATTTCCATGTTTATACAGATGGTGGTGTAGATAGTTCCATTTATATGGAGATGGCGGTGTAGATATTTTCATGCTTATAGAGATGGCGATGTAGGTATTTCCATGTTTATAGAGATAACGATGTAGGTATTTCCATGTTGATACAGATGGCTGTGAAGATAATTCCATGTGTATACAGATGACTCTGTAGATATTTCCATGTTTATGCAGATGGCGGTGTAGATATTTCCATGTTTATACAGAGAGCAGTATAGATATTTCAATGTTTATACACATAGCGGTGTAGATATTTCCATGTTTCTGGAGATGGCGGTGTAGATATTTTCATGTTTATACAGATAGCGGTGTACATATTTCCATATTTATACAGATAGCGGTGTAGATGATTCCATGTTTATAGAAATGGCGGTGAATTTATTTACATGTTTATAGAGATAGTGGTGTAGATATTTCCAAGTGTATACAGATAGCGGTGTAGATATTTCCATGTTTATACAGCTCCGTGTGTAGATATTTCCATCTTTATACAGACGGCAGTGTAGATATTTCCATGTTTATACTGATAGTGGTGTAGATATTTCCAGGTTTATACAGATGGCGGTGTGGTTAGTTCCATGTTTCTGGAGATGGCGGTATACATATTTTCATGTGTATAGAGATGGTGGTGTAGATATTTCCAGGTTCATACAGATGGCTGTGTAGATATTTCCATGTTTATACAGAAGGCGGTGAAGATATTTCCATACTTATACATATGACGGTGTAGACATTTCCATGTTTATACAGAGAGCGGTGAAGATATTTCCATGTTTATAGAGATAGCGGTGTAGATATTTCCATATTTATACAGATAGCGGTGTAGATATTTCCATCTTTATACAGATGGCATTGTAGATATTTTCATGTTTAAACAGATGACGGTGTAGATATTTCCATGTTTATACTGATAGCGGTGGAGATATCTCCTTGTTTATAAAGATCGTGGTGTAGATATTTCAATGTTTATACAGAAAGCGGTGTAGATATTTCCATGTTTATACAAATAGCGGTGTAGTTATTTCCATGTTTATAGAGATAGTGTTTTAGATCTTTCCATATTTATACAGATCGTGGTGTAGGTATTTCCAACTTTCCACAGACGGTAGTGTAGGTATTGAAATGTTTATACAGATGGTTCTGTAGATATTTCCACGTTTCTACAGATGGCGGTATAGATATTTCCATGTTTATACAGATGGAGGTGTAGACATTTCCATATTCATGCAGATGGCGGTGTAGATATTTCGATGTTTATATACATGGCGGTGTAGATATTTCAATGTTTACAGAGATAGCGGTGTAGATATTTCCATGTTTATAGAGATGGCGGTGTAAGTCCATGTTTATGCATGTGGTGGTGTAGATATTTTCATGTTTATAGAGATAGCGGGGTAGATATTTCAATCTTTATAGAGATAGCGGTGTAGATATTTCCTTGTTTTACTGATAACATTGTAGATATTTCCATGTTTATGCAGATGGCGGTGTAGATATTTCCATGTTTAAAGAAATGGTGGTGTAGATATTTCTATGTCTATAGAGATAGCGGTGTAGATATTTCCATGTTTATACAGATAGCAGTGTAGATATTTCCATGTTTATACAGATAGCGGTGTTGGTATTTCCATGTTTATACAGATAGCGGTATAGATATTTCCATGTTTATGCAGATCGTGGTGTAGGTATTTCCATCTTTATACATATGGCAGTGTAGATATTCCCATGTTTATACAGATAGCGGTGTAGATATTTCCATGTTTATACAGATGGCGGTGCAGATAATTCCATGTTTATGGCGATGGCAGTGTAGATATTTTCATATTTATAGAGATGGCGGTGTAGATATTTCCATGTGTATACAGATGGCCTTGTAAATATTTCCATGTGTATACAGATGGACGTGTAGATATGTCCATGTTTATAGAGATGGTAGTGTAGACATTTCCATGTTTATACAGATGACAGTGTAGATATTTCCATGTTTATAAATATGGCGGTGTAGATATTTCCATGTTTATACAGATAGCGGTGTAGCTATTTCCATGTTTATATAGATGGCGGTGTATATATTTCCATGTGTATACAGATGGCCTTGCAGTTATTTCCATGTGTATACTGATGGCCGTGTAGATATGTGCATGTTTATAGAGATGGTATTGTAGATATTTCCATGTTTATACAGATGACGGTGTAGATATTTCCATGTTTATACAGATGGCGGTGTAGGTATTTCCATGTTTATACAGATAGCAGTGTAGCTATTTCCATGTTTATACAGATGTCGGTTTAGATATTTCCATTTTTATACAGATAGCGGTGGAGATATATCCTTGTTTATGGAGATAGTGGTGTAGATATTTCCATGTTTATATGGATAGCAGTGTAGATATTTCCATGTTTACATAGGTAGCGGTGTAGATTTTTCCATGTTTATACAGATCGTGGTGTAGATATTTCCATCTTTCCACAGATGGCGGTGTAGGTATTTCCATGTTTATGGAGATGGCGGTGTAGATATTTTCATGTTTATTGGGATGGCCGTTTAGATATTTCCATGTTTATAGAGATGGCGGAGTAGATAGTTCCATGTTTACAGAGATGGCCGTGTAGATATTTCCATGTTTATAGAGATGGCGGTGAAGATATTTCCATGTTTATAGCGATAGCGGTGTAGCTATTTCCCTGATTATAGAGATGGCGGTGTAGATATTTCCATGTTTATACAGATGGCTGTGTAGATATTTCCTTGTTTATACAGATAACAGTGTAGATATTTCCATCATTGCACAGATTGCGGTGTAGATATTTCCATGATTATTCAGATAGTGGTGTAGGTATTTCCATGTTTACATTTATAGCTCTGTAGATATTTCATGTTTACACAGATAGCATTGTAGATATTTCCATGTTTATACAGATAGCGTTGTAGATATTTCCATGTTTATACAGGTAGCGGTGTAGAAATTTCCATGTTTATACAGATCGCGGTGTACATATTTCCATCTTTCTACAGATGTCAGGGTAGATATTTCCAAGTTTATACAGACGGCGGTGTAGATATTTCCATGTTTATAGAGATGGCGTTGTAGATATTTCTGTGTTTATAGATATAGTTGTGTAAATATTTCCATGTTTATAGAGATGGCGGTGCAAGTATTTCCATGTTTATAGAGATAGTGTTGTAGATATATCCATGTTTATACAGATAGCGGTGTAGATATTTCCATGTTTATACAGATAGCGGTGTTGTTATTTCCATGTTTATACAGATAACGGTGTACCTGTTTCCATGTTTATACAGCTCGTGGTGTAGATATTTCCATCTTTATACAGATAGCGGAGTAGATATTTCCATATTAATACAGATAGCGGTGTAGATATTTCCATATTTATACAGATCGTGGTGTAGATATTTCCAAGTTTATACATATATCTGTGTAGATATTTCCATGTTTATAAAGGTAGCGGTGTAGAAATTTCTGTGTTTATACAGATCACGGTGTAGGTATTTCCATGTTTATACATATATGACTGTAGATATTTCCACGTTGATACAGATAGCGGTGTAGATATTTCCACGTTTATGCAGATATCGACGTAGATATCTCCATGTTTATACAGATGGCTGTGTAGATATTTCCATGTGTATAGAAATGGCAGTCTAGATATTTCCATGTTTATAGGGATGGTGGTGTAGATATTTCCATGTTTATACAAATGACTGTGTAGATATTTGCAGGTTTATACAGATGGTGGTGTAGATGTTTCCATCTTTATAGAGTTAGCGGTGTAGATATCTCCATGTTTACAGAGATAGAGGAGTAGAGATTTGCATCTTTGCACATACTGCGGTGTAGATATTTAAATCTTTACACAGATAGCGGTGTTGATATTTCAATGTTTACACACATAGCTGTGTAGATATTTCCATGTTTAGACAGATAGCGTTGAATATATTTCCATGTGTATGCAGATAGCGGTCTAGATATTTCCATGTTTGTACAGAAAGCTGTGTAGGTATTTCCATGTTTATAAAGATAGTGGTGTAGGTTTTCCCATGTTTATAGTGATAGCGGTGTACATATTTCCATGTTTATACAGATGGCTGTGTAGGTATTTCCATGTGTATTGAGATGGCAGTCTAGATATTTCCATGTTTATAGAGATGGTTTTGTAGATATTTCCATGTTTATACAGATGACTGTGTAGATATTTGCATGTTTATACAGATGGAGGTGTAGATGTTTCCATGTTTATAGAGATAGCGGTGTAGCTATTTCCGTGTTTCTACAGATAGCGGTATAGATATATCTATGTTTATAGAGATAGCGGTGTAGATATTTCCATGTTTATAGAGAAGGCTTTGTAGATATTTCCATGTGTATACAGTCGGCAGTGTAGTTATTTCCATGTTTATAGAGATGGTGGTGTATATATTTCCATGTTTTTACAGATGACTCTGTGGATATTTGCATGTTTATACTGATGTCGGCATAAATATTTCCATGTTTATAGAGATAGTGGTGTAGATATTACCATGTTTGTACAGATAGCGGTTTAGATATTTCCATGATTATTGAGATAGCGGTGTTGATATTTCCATATTTATACAGATAGTGGTGTAAATATTTCCATGTTTATACAGAGGTGGTTGTAAATATTTCCAAGTTTATATAGATCGTGGTGTAGATATTTCCATGTTTATACAGATAGTGATGTACATATTTCCATGTTTATACAGATGGTAGTGTAGATAGTTCCAAGTTTATGAAGATTGCAGTGTAGATATTTTCATGTATATAGAGATGGCGGTGTAGATATTTCCACGTTTATAGTCATTGCGGTGTAGATATATCCATGTTTATAGAGATAGTGGTATAGTAATTTCCATGTTTATAGAGATAGCGCTGTAGATATTTCCATGTTTATACAGATGGCTCTGAAGATATTTCCATGTGTATTATGATGGCCGTGTATATATTTCCAGGTTTCTAAGGATGGTGGTGTAGATAATTCCATGCTAATACTGATGACTGTGTAGATATTTCCATGTTTATACAGATGGCTGTGTAGATATTTCCATGTTTATAGAGATAGTGGTGTAGATATTTCCATGTTTATACAGTTAGCGGTGTATATATTTCCATGTTTATAAAGATAGCAGTGCAGATATTTCCATGCTAATACAGATGAGTGTGTAGATGTTTCCAAGTTTATACAGATGGCGGTGTAGGTATTTCCATGTTTATAGAAAAAGCGGTGTAGATATTTCCATGTTTATAAAGGTAGCTGTGTAGAAATTTCCATGTTTACACCGATAGCGGTGTAGTTATTTCCATCTTTGCACAGATTGCGGTGTAGATATTACAATCTTTCTACACATGGCAGTGTAGAAATTTCCATGTTTATACAGATGTGTGTGTAGATATTTCCATGTTTACAGAGATAGCGGTGTAAGTATTTCCATGTTTATAGAGATAGCGGTGTAGATATTTCTATGTTTATACAGATCGTAGTGTAGATATTTCCATGTTTATACAAATAGCCGTGGAAATATTTCCATGTTTATAAATGTAGCGGTGTAGAAATTTCCATGTTTATACTGATCGCGGTGTAGATATTTTAATGATTCTACAGATGACATCGTAGATATTTCCATGTTCATACAGATGGCGGTGTAAAAATTTCCATGTTTATACAGATGGTGGTGTAGATATTTACACCTTTATGCAGATGGCGGTGTAGATAGTTTCATGTTTATAGAGATGGCGGTTTAGATATTTCCATGTTCATAGAGATGGCGGTGTAAGTATTTCCATGGTTATAGAGATAGCTTTGTAGGTATTTCCATGTGTATTCAGATTGCGTTGTAGATATTTCCATGTTTATACAGATAGCAGTGTAGATATTTCCTTGTTTATACAGATAACGGTGTAGATATTACCATGTTTACAGAGATAGCGGTGTAGATATTTCCATATTTATAGCGGTAGCGGTGTAGATATTTCCATGTTCATTAAGATGGCGCTGTAGATATTTCCCTGTTTATACAGATGGCGGTGTAGATAATTCCATGTTTATACAGATAGCGGTGTAGATATTTCCATGTTTACACAGATAGCGGTGTAGATACTTCCATTTTTGCACAGATTGCAGTGTAGATATTTCCATCTTTGCACAGATTTCAGTGAAGGTATTTCCATCTTTACACAGATAGCGGTGTATATATTTCCAACTTTGCACAGATGGCGGGGTACATATTTCCATGTTTACACAGATAATGGTGTAGGTATTTCCATGTTTCACAGATAGCGGTGTAGATATTTCCATGTTTACACAGATAGCGTTGTAGATATTTGCATGTTTATACAGATAGCATTGTAGATATTTACATGTTTACACTGAGAGTGGTGTATATATTTCTGTGTTTATACAGATTGCGGTGTAGATAGTTCCATGTTTATACAAGTAGCGATGAAGATATTTCCATGTTTATACAGATAGCGGTGTGGATATTTCCATGTTTATAAAGATAGCGGTGTAGATATTTCCATGATTATAGAGATAGCGGTGTAGGTATTTACATGTTTATACAGATAGCGGTGGAGATATTTCCATGTTTATACAGATAGCGGTGGAGACATTTCCATATGTATACAGATGGCGGTGTAGATGTCTCCATGTTTATAAAGATAGCGGCATAGATATTTCCAAGTTCATACAGATAGCGGTGTAGATATTTCCATGTTTATAGAGATAGCGGTGTAGGTATTTCCATGTTTGTAGAGATAGCTGTGAAGATATTTCCATGTTTATACAGATGGCTGTGTAGATATTCCCATGTGTATACAGATGGCAGTGTATATATTTCCATGTTTATAGTGATGGTGGTGTAGATATTACCATGCTTATACAGATGACTGTTTAGATATTTCCGTGTTTATACAGATGGCGGTGTAGCTATTTCCATGTTTTCAGAGATAGCAGTGTAGCTATTTCCATGTTTATACAGATAGCGGTGTAGCTATTTCCATGGTTATAGAGACAGCGGTGTAGATATTTCCATATTGATACAGATAGCGTTGTAGGTATTTCCATGTTTATAGAGATGGCGGTGTAGGAACTTCCATGTTTATGGAGATGGTGGTGTAGATATTTCCATGTTCAAAGAGATTGCAATGTAGATATTTCCATGCATATACTGACAGCGGTGTAGATATTTCCATGTTTACACAGATGGTGGTGTAGATATTTCCATCTTTGCACAGATTGTGGTGTAGATATTTCCATCTTTACACTGATAGCGATGTAGATATTTCCATGTTTACACAGATAGGTCTGTATATATTTCCATGTTTACTCAGATAGCGTTGTATATATTTCCTTGTTTATAGAGATAGCGGTTTAGATTTTTCCGTGTATCCACAGATAGAAGTGTAGACATTTCCATGTTTATAGGGACACCCGTGTAGTTATTTCCATGTTTATACAGATAGCGGTGTATATATTTCCATGTTTTTACAGACACCAGTGTAGATATTTCCTTGTTTATACAGATAGTGGTGGAGATATATCCATGTTTATACAGATCGTGGTGTAGATATTTCAATGTTTACACAGATAGCGGTGTAGATATTTCCATGTTTTAAAGGTAGCAGTGTAGAAATTTCCATGTTTATGCAGATCATGGTGTAGATATTTCCATCTTTCCACAGTTGTCAGCATAGATATTTCCATGTTTATAGAGATGGCGGTGTAGATTTTTCAACGTTTGTACCGGTAACGGTGTAGGTATTTCCATGTTTATAGAGATAGCGGTGTAGACATTTCAATGTTTATAGAGATAGCGGTGTAGATATTTCTATATTTATACAGATAGCGGTGTAGGTATTTCCATGTTTATATAGATAGCGGTGGAGATATTTCCATGTTTATACAGATAACGATGTACATATTTCCATGTTAATACAGATTGCGGTGTAGATATTTCCATGTGTATACAGATGGCAATGTAGATATTTCCATGTTTGTACAGATGGAGGTGTAGACATTTCCATGTTTATACAGAAGACTGTGTAGATATTACCCTGTTTTTAGAGATGGCAGTGTAGATATTTCCATGTTTATACAGTTAGCGGACTGGCTATTTCCATGTTTAAAAGACAGCGGTGTAGATATTTCCATGTTTATAGAGATGGCTGTGTAGATATTTCCAAGATTATACAAATGGTGGTGTAGACATTTCCATGTATATACAGATGACTGTGAAGTAATTTCCATGTTTATACAGATGGCGGTTCAGACATTTCCATGTTTATAGAGATAGCCGTGTAGATATTTCCATGTTTATACAGATAGTGGTGTAGACATTTCCATGTTTATAGAGATAGCGGTTTAGATATTTCCATATTTATACAGATAGCGGTGTAGATATTTCCATGTTTATACAGACAGCGGTATCGAAATTTCCATGTTTTTACAGGTAGCGGTGTAGTTATTTCCATGTTTATACAGACAGCGGTGTAGATATTTACATGTTTATACATATAGTGGTGTAGATATTTCCATGTTTATACAGATAGCGGTATAGATATTTCCATGTTTATAGAGATAGCCTGGTTGATATTTCCATAATTATGCAGATAGCATTGTAGTTATTTCCATGTTTATAGAGATGGCGGTGTAGATATTTCCATGTTTATACAGATGGCGGTGTAGATATTTCCATGTTTATGCAGATAGCGGTTTAGATATTTCCATGTTTACAGAGATAGCGGTGTAGATATTTCCATCTTTGCACAAATTTCAGTATAGATATTTCCATCTTTACACAGATAGTGGTGTAGATATTTCCAAGTTTACACAGATAGCTCTGTAGATAATTCCATGTTTACACCGATAGCATTGCAGATATTTTCATGTTTACAGAGATAGCGGAGTAGATATTTCCATATTTATACAGGTAGAGGTGTAGGTGTTTCCATGTGTATAGAGATAGTTGTACAGATGTTTCCATATTTAAACTGATGCTGTGTAGATATTTCCATGCGTATACAGATGGCAGTGTAGATATTTACATGTTTATACAGATGGTGTTGTAGATATTTCCATTTTTATACAGATGACTGTGTAGATATTTTCATATTTGTACATATGGTGGTGTAGATATTTCCATGTTTATAGAGATAGCGGTGTAGATATTTTCATGTTTCTACAGATAGCGATGCAGATATTTCCATGTTTATAGACATAGCATTGTTGAGATTTCCATCTTTGCACAGATTGCGGTGTAGATATTTCTACCTTTACACAGATAGCGGTGTACACATTTCCATGTTTACACAGATAGCGTTGTAGATATTTCCATCTTTATAAACATAGCGGTGTAGATACTTCCATGTTTACACAGATAGCGGTGTAGAGGTTTCCATGTTTATACAGGTAGCGCTGTACATATTTCCATGTTTATACAGATCGCGTTGAAGTTATTTCCATCTTTCCACAGATGTTAGTGTAGATATTTCCATGTTTATACAGATAGCGGAGTAGATATTTCCATGTGTGTACAGATGGCAGTGTAGATATTTCCATGTTTATAGAAATGACGGTGTAGATATTTCTATGTTCATAGAGATAGCGGTGTAGATATTTTCATGAGAATAGAGATGGCGGTGTAGGTATTTCCATGTTTATAGAGATAGCGTTGAAGATATTTCCATGTTTATAGAGATAGCGTTGAAGATATTTCCATGTTTATACAGATAGCGGTGTAGTGATTTCCATGTTTATACAGATAGCAGTGTTGGTATTCCCATGTTTATACAGAGAGCGGTGTAGATATTTTCATGTTTATACAGATAGCGGTGTAGATATTTCCATGTTTATACACATGGCATTGTAGATAGTTCCATGTTTATGGAGATGGCGGTGCAGATAATTTCATGTTTATAGAGATGGCGGTGTAGATATTTCCATGTTTATAGACATTGCGCTGCAGATATTTCCATGTTTATAGAGATAGCGGTGCAGGTATTTCCATGTTTATAGAGATAGCGCTGTAGATATTTCCGTTTATACCGATAGCTCTGTAGATATTTCCATGTGTATAAACATGGCCGTGTAGTTATTTCCATGTTCATAGAGATGTTGATGTAGATATTTCTATGCTAATACAGAGGAATGTGTAGATAATTCCATGTTTATGCAGATGGTGGTTTAGATATTTCCATGTTTATAGAGATAGCAGTGTAGAAATTTCCATGTTTATACAGATAGCGGTGTAGCTATTTCCATGTTTATAAAGATAGCGCTGTAGATATTTCCATGCTAATACAGATGACTGTGTAGATATTTCCATGTTTATACAGATTGCCGTGTAGATATTTCCATGTTTATAGAGATAGCGGTGTAGACATTTCCATGTTTATAAAGGTGGCCGTGTAGAAATTTCCATGTTTATGCAGATCGTTGTGTAGTTATTTCCTTCTTTCTACAGATGGCAGTGTAGATATTTCCATGTTTATAGAGATGACTGTGTAGATATTTCCATGTTTATACAGAAGGCGGTGTAGATATTTCCATATTTATACAGATAGTGGTGTAGATATTTCCATGTTTATACAGATAGAGTTGTAGCTATTTCCATGTTTACAGTTGGCAGTGTAAATATTTCCATGTTTATGGTGATGGCGGTGAAGATATTTTCAGGTGTATAGAGATGGTGGTATAGATATTTCCAAGTTTGTAGAGATGGCGGTGTGGATATTTCCATGTTTATACAGATAGCGGGATAGCTATTTCCAAGTTTACAGAGATAGCGTTGTAGATATTTCCATATTTATACAGATAGTGTTGTAGATATTTCCATGTTTATACAGATGGCGGTGTAGTTATTTCCATGTATATGCTGATAGCGTTGTAGATATTTCCATGTTTACACAGATAGCGGTGTAGTTATTTCCATCTTTGCACAGATTGCGGTGTAGTTATTTCAATCTTTCTATAGATGGCAGTGTAGATATTTCCATGTTTATACAGATGGGGGTGTTGATATTTCCATGTTTATAGAGATGGCGGTGTAATTAATTCCATGTTTATAGAGATAGCGGTGTAGATATTTCCATGTTTATAGAGATGGCGGTGTACGTATTTCCATGTTTACAGAGATAGCGGTGTAGATATTTCCATGCTTATACAGATTGTAGTGTAGATATTTCCATGTTTATACAAATAGCGGTGGAAATATTTTCATGTTTTTAAAGGTAGCGGTTTAGAAATTTTCATGTTTATACTGATCGCGGTGTAGATATTTTCTTCTTTCTACAGATGACATTGTAGATATTTCCATGTTTATACAGATGGCGGTGTAGAAATTTCCATGTTTATACAGATGGTGGTGTAGATATTTACACATTTATGCAGATGGTGGTGTAGATAGTATCATGTTTGTAGAGATGGCGGTTTAAATATTTCCATATTTATAGAGATGGCGGTGTAGGTATTTCCATGTTTATAGAGATAGCACTGTAGGTATTTCCATGTGTATTCAGATTGCGTTGTAGATATTTCCATGTTTATACAGATAGCGGTGTAAATAATTCCTTGTTTATACAGATATCGGTGTAGATATTTCCATGTTTGCAGAGATAGCAGTGTAGATATTTCCATATTTGTACCGATAGCGGTGTAGATATTTCCATGTTTATACAGATTGCGGTGGAGATATTTCCATATATATACAGATGGCAGTGAAGATATTTCCATATTTATAAAGATAGCAATGTAGATATTTCCAAGTTCATACAGATAGCGGTGTAGATATTTCCATGTTTATAGAGATGGCGGTGAAAATATTTCCATGTTTATAGAGATAGCGGTGTAGATATTTCCATGTTTATACAGATCATAGTGTAGATATTTCCATGTTTATACAAATAGTGGTGGAAATATTTCCATGTATATAAAGGTAGCAGTATAGAAATTTCCATGTTTATACTGATCGCGGTGTAGATATTTTCATCTTTCTACAGATGACAGTGTAGATATTTCCATGTTTATACAGATGGCGGTGTAGAAATTTCCATGTTTATACACATGGTGGTGTAGTTATTTACACCTTTATGCAGATGGCGGTGTAGATAGTTTCATCTTTACAGAGATGGCGGTTTAGATATTTCCATGTTTATAGAGGTGGCGGTGTAGATATTTCCATGTTTATACAGCTCGCGTTGTAAATATTTCCATCTTTATACTGATGGCAGTGTAGATATTTCCGTGTTTATACAGATGGCAGTGTAGATAGTTCCATGTTTATGAAGATGGCGGTGCAGATATTTTCATGTTTATAGAGATGGCGGTGTAGATATTTCCATGTTTATAGAGATAGCAGTGTAGATATTTCCATGTATATAAAGATGGCTTTGTTGAAATTTCCATGTTTATATAGATGGCAGTGTAGATATTTCCATGTTTATAGAGATGGCGGTGTAGATATTTCCATGCTTATAAAGATAGCCTTATAGATATTTCCATGTTTACACAGATAGCGGTGTAGATATTTCCATGTTTCTACAGATGGTGGTGTAGATATTTCCATGTTTACAGATAGCGGTGTAGATATTTCCATGATTATAGAGATAGCGGTGTAGATATTTCCAAGTTTACACAGATAGCGGTGTAGATATTTCCATGTTTGCACAGATTGCGTTGTAGATAATTCCATCTTTACATAGATAGCGGTGTAGATATTTCCATGTTTACACAGATAGCTCTGTAAATATTTCCAAATTTACACAGATAGCGTTGTAGATATTTCCATCTTTAAGCAGATAATGGTGTAGATATTTCCATGTTTATACAGATAGCGGTGTAGATATTTACATTTTTACACAGATGGTGGTGTAGATAGTTCCATGTTTATGGTGATGGCGGTGTAGATATTTTCACGTTTATAGATATAGAGGTGTAGATATTTCCATGTTTCCACAGATAGCACTGTAGATATTTCCAAGTTTACATAGATAGCGTTGTAGATATTTCCATCTTTATACAGAAAGCGGTTAAGATATTTCCATGTTTATATAGATGGCAGTGTAGATATTTCCATGTTTATAGAGATAGCAGTGTAGATATTTCCATGTATATGAAGATGGCTTTGTTGATATTTCCATGTTTATATAGATGGCAGTGTAGATATTTCCATGTTTATAGAGATGGCGGTGTAGATATTTCCATGCTTATAAAGATAGCCTTATAGATATTTCCATGTTTACACAGATAGCGTTGTAGATATTTCCATGTTTATACAGATAGCGGTGTAGGTATTTCAATGTTTATGGAGATAGTGGTGTAGGCATTTCCAAGTTTATACAGATAGCGGTGGAGATATTTCCATGTTTGTACACACAGAGATGTAGATATTTCCATGTTTATACAGATAGCGATGTAGATATCTCCATGTTTATAGAGATATCGGTGTATATATTTCCATGTTTATACAGATGGCTGTGTAGATATTTCGAAGTTTATAAAGATTTCATTCTAGATATTTCCATGTTTATACAGAAGGTGGTGAAGGTATTTCCATGTTTATACAGATGACTGTGGAGATATTTGCATGTTTATACAGATGGTGGTGTAGACATTTCCATGTTTATACAGAGAGCGGTGTAGATATTTCCATGTTTATAGAGATAGCGGTGTAGATATTTCCATATTTATACAGGTAGCAGTGTAGATATTTCCATCTTTATACAGATGGCATTGTAGATATTTTCATGTTTAAACAGATGATGGTGTAGATATTTCCATGTTTATACTGATAGCGGTGGAGATATCTCCGTGTTTATAAAGATCGTGGTGTAGATATTTCAATGTTTATACAGAAAGCGGTGTAGATATTTCCATGTTTATACAAATAGCGCTGTAGTTATTTCCATGTTTATAGAGATAGTGTTTTAGATATTTCCATATTTATACAGATCGTGGTGTAGATATTTCCAACTTTCCACAGACGGTAGTGTAGGTATTGAAATGTTTATTCAGATGGTTCTGTAGATATTTCCACGTTTCTACAGATGGCGGTATAGATATTTCCATGTTTATACAGGTGGCGGTGTAGACATTTCCATATTCATGCAGATGGCGGTGTAGATATTTCGATGTTTATATACATGGCGGTGTAGATATTTCAATGTTTACAGAGATAGCGGTGTAGATATTTCCATGTTTATAGAGATGGCGGTGTAAGTCCATGTTTATGCATGTGGTGGTGTAGATATTTTCATGTTTATAGAGATAGTGGGGTAGATGTTTCAATCTTTATAGAGATAGCGGTGTAGATATTTCCATGTTTTACTGATAACAGTGTAGATATTTCCATGTTTATGCAGAAGGCGGTGTAGATATTTCCATGTTTAAAGAAATGGTGGTGTAGATATTTCTATGTCTATAGAGATAGCGGTGTAGATATTTCCATGTTTATACAGATAGCAGTGTAGATATTTCCATGTTTATACAGATAGCGGTGTTGGTATTTCCATGTTTATACAGATAGCGGTATAGATATTTCCATGTTTATACAGATCGTGGTGTAGGTATTACCGTCTTTATACATATGGCAGTGTAGATATTCCCATGTTTATACATATAGCGGTGTAGATATTTCCATGTTTATACACATGGCGGTGCAGATATTCCCATGTTTATGGAGATGGCAGTGTAGATATTTTCATATTTATAGAGATGGCGGTGTAGATATTTCCATGTGTATACAGATGGCCTTGTAAATATTTCCATGTGTATACAGATGGACGTGTAGATATGTCCATGTTTATAGAGATGGTAGTGTAGACATTTCCATGTTTATACAGATGACAGTGTAGATATTTCCATGTTTATAAATATGGCGGTGTAGATATTTCCATGTTTATACAGATAGCGGTGTAGCTATTTCCATGTTTATACAGATGGCGGTGTATATATTTCCATGTGTATACAGATGGCCTTGCAGTTATTTCCATGTGTATACTGATGGCCGTGTAGATATGTGCATGTTTATAGAGATGGTAGTGTAGATATTTCCATGTTTATACAGATGACGGTGTAGATATTTCCATGTTTATACAGATGGCGGTGTAGGTATTTCCATGTTTATACAGATAGCGGTGTAGCTATTTCCATGTTTATACAGATGTCGGTTTAGATATTTCCATTTTTATACAGATAGCGGTGGAGATATATCCTGGTTTATGGAGATAGTGGTGTAGATATTTCCATGTTTATATGGATAGCGGTGTAGATATTTCCATGTTTACATAGGTAGCGGTGTAGATTTTTCCATGTTTATACAGATCGTGGTGTAGATATTTCCATCTTTCCTCAGATGGCGGTGTAGATATTTCCATGTTTATGGAGATGGCGGTGTAGATATTTTCATGTTTATTGGGATGGCCGTTTAGATATTTCCATGTTTATAGAGATGGCGGAGTAGATAGTTCCATGTTTACAGAGATGGCCGTGTAGATATTTCCATGTTTATAGAGATGGCGGTGAAGATATTTCCATGTTTATAGAGATAGCGGTGTAGCTATTTCCCTGATTATAGAGATGGCGGTGTAGATATTTCCATGTTTATACAGATGGCTGTGTAGATATTTCCTTGTTTATACAGATAACAGTGTGGATATTTCCATCTTTGCACAGATTGCGGTGTAGATATTTCCATGATTATTCAGATAGTGGTGTAGGTATTTCCATGTTTACATTTATAGCTCTGTAGATATTTCATGTTTACACAGATAGCATTGTAGATATTTCCATGTTTATACAGATAGCGTTGTAGATATTTCCATGTTTATACAGGTAGCGGTGTAGAAATTTCCATGTTTATACAGATCGCGGTGTACATATTTCCATCTTTCTACAGATGTCAGGGTAGATATTTCCAAGTATATACCGTCGGCGGTGTAGATATTTCTATGTTTATACAGATGGCGGTGTAGATATTTCCATGTTTATGGAGATGGCGATGTAGACATTTCCATGTTTATAGAGATGGCGTTGTAGATATTTCTATGTTTATAGAGATAGCGGTGTAGATATTTCCATGTTTATGGAGATGGCGGTGTAAGTATTTCCATGTTTATAGAGATAGCGGCGTAGATATTTCCATGTTTATAGAGATAGCGTTGTAGATATTTCCATGTTTATACAGATAGCGTTGTTGCTATTTCCATGCTTATACAGAAAGTGCTGTGTATATTTTCATGTTATAGAGCTCGCAATGTAATTGTTTCCATCTTTATACAGAGGGCAGTGTAGATATTTCCATGTTTATAGAGATAGCGGTGTAGATATTTCCATGTTTATACTGATGGTGCTGTAGATAGTTCCGTGTTTATGGAGATGGCGGTGTAGATTTTTCCATGTTTATGGAGATGGCGGTGTAGATATTTTCATGCTTATAGAGATGGCGATGTAGATATTTCCATGTTTATAGAGATGGCTGTGTAGATAATTCCATGTGAATACAGATGACTCTGTAGATATTTCCATCTTTCCAGAGATGGCGGTGTAGATATTTCCATGTTTATACAGATGGTGCTTTAGATATTTCCATGTTTATACAGATAGCGCTGTAGATATTTCGATGTTCATGCAGATGACTTTGTAGAAATTTCCATGTTTATAGAAATGGCGGTGTAGATATCTCTATGTCTATAGAGATAGCGGTGTAGATATTTCCATCTGTATAGAGATGACGGTGTAGTTATTTCCATGTTGATACATATAGTTTTGTATATATTTCGATGTTTCTACTGATAGAGGTGTAGGTATTTCCATGTTTATACAGATGGCGGTGTTGTTATTTAAATGTTTATACAGATCGCGGTGTAGATACTTCAATGTTTATGCAGCTAGCTGTGTAGATATTTCCTTCTTTATGGAAATGGCAATGTAGATATTTCCATGTTTATAGAGATGGCGGTGTAGATAGTTCCATGTTTATACAGTTAGCGGTGTAGGAATTTCCATATTTATACATATCACGGTGTACATATTTCCATCTTTCTACAGATGTCAGGGTAGATATTTCCAAGTTTATACAGATGGCGTTGTAGATATTTCCATGTTTATACAGACGGCGGTGTAGATATTTCCATGTTTATGGAGATGGCGATGTAAATATTTCCATGTTTATAGAGGTGGCGGTGTAGATATTTCTACGTTTATAGAGATAGCGATGTAGATATTTCCATGTTTATAGAGATGGCGGTGTAAGTATTTCCATGTTTATAGAGATAGCGGGGTTGCTATTTCCATGCTTATACAGATAGCGCTGTGTATATTTCCATGTTATACAGCTCTCAATGTAGATATTTCCATCTTTATACAGAGGGCAGTGTAGATATTTCCATATTTTTAGAGATAGCGGTGTAGATATTTCCATGTTTATACAGATGGTAGTGTAGATAGTTCCATTTATATGGAGATGGCGGTGTAGATATTTTCATGCTTATAGAGATGGCGATGTAGGTATTTCCATGTTTATAGAGATAACGATGTAGGTATTTCCATGTTGATACAGATGGCTGTGAAGATAATTCCATGTGTATACAGATGACTCTGTAGATATTTCCATGTTTATGCAGATGGCGGTGTAGATATTTCCATGTTTATACAGAGAGCAGTATAGATATTTCAATGTTTATACACATAGCGGTGTAGATATTTCCATGTTTCTGGAGATGGCGGTGTAGATATTTTCATGTTTATACAGATAGCGGTGTACATATTTCCATATTTATACAGATAGCGGTGTAGATGATTCCATGTTTATAGAAATGGCGGTGAATTTATTTACATGTTTATAGAGATAGTGGTGTAGATATTTCCAAGTGTATACAGATAGCGGTGTAGATATTTCCATGTTTATACAGCTCCGTGTGTAGATATTTCCATCTTTATACAGACGGCAGTGTAGATATTTCCATGTTTATACTGATAGTGGTGTAGATATTTCCAGGTTTATACAGATGGCGGTGTGGTTAGTTCCATGTTTCTGGAGATGGCGGTATACATATTTTCATGTGTATAGAGATGGTGGTGTAGATATTTCCAGGTTCATACAGATGGCTGTGTAGATATTTCCATGTTTATACAGAAGGCGGTGAAGATATTTCCATACTTATACATATGACGGTGTAGACATTTCCATGTTTATACAGAGAGCGGTGAAGATATTTCCATGTTTATAGAGATAGCGGTGTAGATATTTCCATATTTATACAGATAGCGGTGTAGATATTTCCATCTTTATACAGATGGCATTGTAGATATTTTCATGTTTAAACAGATGACGGTGTAGATATTTCCATGTTTATACTGATAGCGGTGGAGATATCTCCTTGTTTATAAAGATCGTGGTGTAGATATTTCAATGTTTATACAGAAAGCGGTGTAGATATTTCCATGTTTATACAAATAGCGGTGTAGTTATTTCCATGTTTATAGAGATAGTGTTTTAGATATTTCCATATTTATACAGATCGTGGTGTAGGTATTTCCAACTTTCCACAGACGGTAGTGTAGGTATTGAAATGTTTATACAGATGGTTCTGTAGATATTTCCACGTTTCTACAGATGGCGGTATAGATATTTCCATGTTTATACAGATGGCGGTGTAGACATTTCCATATTCATGCAGATGGCGGTGTAGATATTTCGATGTTTATATACATGGCTGTGTAGATATTTCAATGTTTACAGAGATAGCGGTGTAGATATTTCCATGTTTATAGAGATGGCGGTGTAAGTCCATGTTTATGCATGTGGTGGTGTTGATATTTTCATGTTTATAGAGATAGCGGGGTAGATATTTCAATCTTTATAGAGATAGCGGTGTAGATATTTCCTTGTTTTACTGATAACATTGTAGATATTTCCATGTTTATGCAGATGGCGGTGTAGATATTTCCATGTTTAAAGAAATGGTGGTGTAGATATTTCTATGTCTATAGAGATAGCGGTGTAGATATTTCCATGTTTATACAGATAGCAGTGTAGATATTTCCATGTTTATACAGATAGCGGTGTTGGTATTTCCATGTTTATACAGATAGCGGTATAGATATTTCCATGTTTATGCAGATCGTGGTGTAGGTATTTCCATCTTTATACATATGGCAGTGTAGATATTCCCATGTTTATACAGATAGCGGTGTAGATATTTCCATGTTTATACAGATGGCGGTGCAGATAATTCCATGTTTATGGCGATGGCAGTGTAGATATTTTCATATTTATAGAGATGGCGGTGTAGATATTTCCATGTGTATACAGATGGCCTTGTAAATATTTCCATGTGTATACAGATGGACGTGTAGATATGTCCATGTTTATAGAGATGGTAGTGTAGACATTTCCATGTTTATACAGATGACAGTGTAGATATTTCCATGTTTATAAATATGGCGGTGTAGATATTTCCATGTTTATACAGATAGCGGTGTAGCTATTTCCATGTTTATATAGATGGCGGTGTATATATTTCCATGTGTATACAGATGGCCTTGCAGTTATTTCCATGTGTATACTGATGGCCGTGTAGATATGTGCATGTTTATAGAGATGGTATTGTAGATATTTCCATGTTTATACAGATGACGGTGTAGATATTTCCATGTTTATACAGATGGCGGTGTAGGTATTTCCATGTTTATACAGATAGCAGTGTAGCTATTTCCATGTTTATACAGATGTCGGTTTAGATATTTCCATTTTTATACAGATAGCGGTGGAGATATATCCTTGTTTATGGAGATAGTGGTGTAGATATTTCCATGTTTATATGGATAGCAGTGTAGATATTTCCATGTTTACATAGGTAGCGGTGTAGATTTTTCCATGTTTATACAGATCGTGGTGTAGATATTTCCATCTTTCCACAGATGGCGGTGTAGGTATTTCCATGTTTATGGAGATGGCGGTGTAGATATTTTCATGTTTATTGGGATGGCCGTTTAGATATTTCCATGTTTATAGAGATGGCGGAGTAGATAGTTCCATGTTTACAGAGATGGCCGTGTAGATATTTCCATGTTTATAGAGATGGCGGTGAAGATATTTCCATGTTTATAGCGATAGCGGTGTAGCTATTTCCCTGATTATAGAGATGGCGGTGTAGATATTTCCATGTTTATACAGATGGCTGTGTAGATATTTCCTTGTTTATACAGATAACAGTGTAGATATTTCCATCATTGCACAGATTGCGGTGTAGATATTTCCATGATTATTCAGATAGTGGTGTAGGTATTTCCATGTTTACATTTATAGCTCTGTAGATATTTCATGTTTACACAGATAGCATTGTAGATATTTCCATGTTTATACAGATAGCGTTGTAGATATTTCCATGTTTATACAGGTAGCGGTGTAGAAATTTCCATGTTTATACAGATCGCGGTGTACATATTTCCATCTTTCTACAGATGTCAGGGTAGATATTTCCAAGTTTATACAGACTGCGGTGTAGATATTTCCATGTTTATAGAGATGGCGTTGTAGATATTTCTATGTTTATAGTGATAGCAGTGTAGATATTTCCATGTTTATGGAGATGGCGGTGTAAGTATTTCCATGTTTATAGAGATAGCGGCGTAGGTATTTCCATGTTTATAGGGATAGCGTTGTAGATATTTCCATGTTTATACAGATAGCGTTGTTGCTATTTCCATGCTTATACAGAAAGTGCTGTGTATATTTTCATGTTATAGAGCTCGCAATGTAATTATTTCCATTTTTATACAGAGGGCAGTGTAGATATTTCCATGTTTATAGAGATAGCGGTGTAGATATTTCCATGTTTATACTGATGGTGGTGTAGATAGTTCCGTGTTTATGGAGATGGCGGTGTAGATTTTTCCATGTTTATGGAGATGGCGGTGTAGATATTTTCATGCTTATAGAGATGGCGATGTAGATATTCCCATGTTTATAGAGATGGCTGTGTAGATAATTCCATGTGAATACAGATGTCTCTGTAGATATTTCCATCTTTCCAGAGATGGCGGTGTAGATATTTCCATGTTTATACATATGGTGCTTTAGATATTTCCATGTTTATACAGATAGCGCTGTAGATATTTCGATGTTCATGCAGATGGATTTGTAGATATTTCCATGTTTATAGAAATGGCGGTGTAGATATCTCTATGTTTATAGAGATAGCGGTGTAGATATTTCCATGTGTATAGAGATGACGGTGTAGTTATTTCCATGTTGATAGATATAGTTTTGTATGTATTTCGATGTTTCTACAGATAGAGGTGTAGGTATTTCCATGTTTATACAGATGGCGGTGTTGTTATTTAAATGTTTATACAGATAGCGGTGTAGATACTTCAATGTTTATGCAGCTCGCTGTGTAGATATTTCCTTCTTTATGGAAATGGCAATGTAGATATTTCCATGTTTATAGAGATGGCGTTGTAGATAGTTCCATGTTTATACAGTTAGCGGTGTAGAAATTTCCATGTTTATACATATCGCGGTGTACATATTTCCATTTTTCTACAGATGTCAGGGTAGATATTTCCAAGTTTATACAGATGGCGTTGTAGACATTTCCATGTTTATACAGATGGCGGTGTAGATATTTCCATGTTTATGGAGATGGCGATGTAAATATTTCCATGTTTATAGAGGTGGTGGTGTAGATATTTCTACGTTTATAGAGATAGCGATGTAGATATTTCCATGTTTATAGAGATGGCGGTGTAAGTATTTCCATGTTTATAGAGATAGCGGGGTTGCTATTTCCATGCTTATACAGATAGCGCTGTGTATATTTCCATGTTATACAGCTCTCAATGTAGATATTTCCATCTTTATACAGAGGGCAGTGTAGATATTTCCATATTTATAGAGATAGCGGTGTAGATATTTCCATGTTTATACAGATGGTGGTGTAGATAGTTCCATTTATATGGAGATGGTGGTGTAGATATTTTCATGCTTATAGAGATGGCGATGTAGGTATTTCCATGTTTATAGAGATAACGATGTAGGTATTTCCATGTTTATACAGATGGCTGTGAAGATAATTCCATGTGTATACAGATGACTCTGTACATATTTCCATGTTTATGCTGATGGCGGTGTAGATATTTCCATGTTTATACAGAGAGCAGTATAGATATTTCAATGTTTATACACATAGCGGTGTAGATATTTCCATGTTTCTGGAGATGGCGGTGTAGATATTTTCATGTTTATACAGATAGCGGTGTACATATTTCCATATTTATACAGATAGCGGTGTAGATGATTCCATGTTTATAGAAATGGCGGTGAATTTATTTACATGTTTATAGAGATAGTGGTGTAGATATTTCCAAGTGTATACAGATAGCGGTGTAGATATTTCCATGTTTATACAGCTCCGTGTGTAGATATTTCCATCTTTATACAGACGGCAGTGTAGATATTTCCAGGTTTATACAGATGGTGGTGTGGTTAGTTCCATGTTTCTGGAGATGGCGGTATACATATTTTCATGTGTATAGAGATGGCGGTGTAGATATTTCCATGTTCATACAGATGGCTGTGTAGATATTTCCATGTTTATACAGATGGCGGTGAAGATATTCCCATACTTATACATATGACGGTGTAGACATTTCCATGTTTATACAGAGAGCGGTGTAGGTATTTCCATGTTTATACAGATAGCGGTGTAGATATTTCCATATTTATACAGATAGCGGTGTAGATATTTCCATCTTTATACAGATGGCATTGTAGATATTTTCATGTTTAAACAGATGACGGTGTAGATATTTCCATGTTTATACTGATAGCGGTGGAGATATCTCCTTGTTTATAAAGATCGTGGTGTAGATATTTCAATGTTTATACAGAAAGCGGTGTAGATATTTCCATGTTTATACAAATAGCGGTGTAGTTATTTCCATGTTTATAGAGATAGTGTTTTAGATATTTCCATATTTATACAGATCGTGGTGTAGATATTTCCAACTTTCCACAGACGGTAGTGTAGGTATTGAAATGTTTATACAGATGGTTCTGTAGATATTTCCACGTTTCTACAGATCGCGGTATAGATATTTCCATGTTTATACAGATGGAGGTGTAGACATTTACATATTCATGCAGATGGCGGTGTAGATATTTCTTTGTTTATATACATGGCGGTGTAGATATTTCAATGTTTACAGAGATAGCGGTGTAGATATTTCCATGTTTATAGAGATGGCGGTGTAAGTCCATGTTTATGCATGTGGTGGTGTAGATATTTTCATGTTTATAGAGATAGCGGGGTAGATATTTCAATCTTTATAGAGATAGCGGTGTAGATATTTCCATGTTTTACTGATAACAGTGTAGATATTTCCATGTTTATGCAGATGGCGGTGTAGATATTTCCATGTTTAAAGAAAGGAGGTGTAGATATTTCTATGTCTATAGAGATAACGGTATAGATATTTCCATGTTTATACAGATAGCAGTGTAGATATTTCCATGTTTATACAGATAGCGGTGTTTGTATTTCAATGTTTATACAGATAGCGGTATAGATATTTCCATGTTTATACAGATCGTGGTGTAGGTATTTCCATCTTTATACATATGGCAGTGTAGATACTCCCATGTTTATACAGATAGCGGTGTAGATATTTCCATGTTTATACAGATGGCGGTGCAGATAATTCCATGTTTATGGAGATGGCAGTGTAGATATTTTCATATTTATAGAGATGGCGGTGTAGATATTTCCATGTGTATACAGATGGCCTTGTAAATATTTCCATGTGTATACAGATGGACGTGTAGATATGTCCATGTTTATAGAGATGGTAGTGTAGACATTTCCATGTTTATACAGATGACAGTGTAGATATTTCCATGTTTATAGAGATAGCTGCGTAGGTATTTCCATGTTTATAGAGATAGCGATGCAGATATTTCCATGTTTATACAGATGGCTGTGTAGATATATCCATGTGTATGCACATGACATTGTTGATATTTCCATGTTTATAGAGATGGTGGTGTAGATATTTCCATGTTTATACAGATGACTGTGTAGATATATGCAGGTATATACAGATGGCGGTGTAGATATTTTCATGATTATAGAGATAACGGTGTAGATATTTCCATGTTTTTACAGATAGAGGTGTAGATATTTCCATGTTTACAGAGATATCAGTGAAGATATTGCCATATTTATACAGATAGCGGTTTAGATGTTTCCATGTTTATACAGATCACGGTGTAGATATTTCTATGTTTATACAGATGGCATTGTAGATATTTCCATGTTTATACAGATAGCGGTGGAGACATTTCCACGTTTATACAGATAGCGGGGTAGATATTTCCAAGTTTATAAAGATAGCGGTGTAGATATTTCCATGTTTATACAGATAGCGGTGTAGATATTTCCATGTTTATGCAGATAGCGGTTTAGATATTTCCATGTTTATAGAGATGGCTCTGTAGCTATTTCCATGTGTATAGAGATAGCGATGTAGATATTTGCATGTTTATACATATAGCGGTGTATATATTTTCATGTTTATACAGACGGCGGTGTTGGTATTTCCATGTTTATACAGATAGCGGTGTAGATATTTCAATCTTTATACTGCTCGCGGTACAGATATTTCCATTTTTTACAGATGGCAGTGTGGATATTTCCATGTTTATACAGACAGCGGTGTAGATATTTCCATGTTTATACAGATGGCGGTGTAGTTCATTCCATGTTTGTGGAGATGGCGGTGTAGATATTTTCATGTTTATAGAAGTGGCGGTGAAGATATTTCCGTGTTTATAGAGATTGTCGTGTAGATATTTCCATGTTTATAGAGATAGCTGCGTAGGTATTTCCATGTGTATAGAGATAGCGATGTAGATATTTCCATGATTATGCAGATAGCGGTGTAGATATTTCCATGTTTATACAGATGGCGGTGCAGTTCATTCCATGTTTATGGATATGGCGGTGTAGATATTTCCATGTTTATACAGCTCGCGGTGCACAAATTTATATCTTTATACCGATGGCATTGTAGATATTTCCTTATTCACACAGATGGCGGTGTAGATGTTTCCATGTTTATACAGATGGCGGAGTAGTTAGTTCCATGTTTATGGAGATGGCAGTGTTGGTATTTTCATGTTTATAGAGATGGCAGTGTAGATATTTCCATGTTTATAGAGATAGCAGTGTAGATATTAACCAGTTTATTCAGATGGCTGTGTAGATATTTCCATGTGTATACAGATGGCATTGTAGATATTTCCATGTTTATACGGATGACTGTATAGGTATTTCCATGTTTTTACAGATGGCAGTGCAGATATTTCCATGTTTATAGAGATAGCGTTGTAGATATTTCCATATTTGTACAGATGGCAGTGTTGATATTTCCATCTATACACAGATGGCCGTGTAGATATTTCCATGTTTATACAGATGGCGGTGTAGATATTTCCATGTACATGCAGATTGCGGTGTATTTATTTCCATATTTATACAGATGGCGGTGTAGATATTTCCATGTTTACACAGATGGTGGTGTAGATATTTCCGTGTTTATACACATGGCAGAGTAGATACTTCCATCATTATGGAGATGGCAGTGTAGATATTTTCATGTTTATAGAGATGGCGGTGTAGATATTTCCATATTTATAGAGATAGCGGTGTACATATTGCCATCTTTCTACAGATGGCAGTGTAGATATTTCCATGTTTATACATATGGCAGTCTAGATATTTCCATATTTATACAGATGTCTGTGTAGATATTTCCATGTGTATACAGACGGTATTGTAGCTATTTCCATGTTTACACAGACGTTGGTGTAGATATTTCCATGTTTATTCAGATGACTGTGTAGATATTTCCATGTTTTTACAGATGGCAGTGTAGATCTTTCAATGTTTATAGAGATGGCGCTGTAGATATTTCCATGTTTATACAGGTAACGATGCAGATATTTCCATGTTTATACAGACAGCAGTGGAGATATTTCCATGTTTATACACATAGCGGTGTATATAATTCCATGTTTATAGAGAGAGCGGTGTAGGTATTTCCATGTTTATACAGATAGCGGTGCAGATATTTCCATGTTTATACAGATAGCGGTGTAGATATTTCCATGTTTATAGAGACCGCGGGTTAGATATTTCCATGTTTATATAGACAGCATTGGAGAAATTTCCATGTTTTTACACATAGCGGTGTACATATTTCCATGTTTATAGAAACAGCGGTGTAGGTATTTCCATGTTTATACAGATAGCGGTAGAGATATTTCCATGTTTACACAGATGCCTATGCAGATATTTCCATATTTATACAGAGGGCTCTGTAGATATTTCCATGTTTATACAGATGGCATGTAGATTTTTCCATGTTCCTACACATGAGTGCGTAAGTATTTCCATGTTTTTACAGATGGCTTTGTAGATATTTCCATGTTTATAGAGATAGCGGTGTAGATATTTCCATGTTTATAGAGATAGCGGTGTAAATATTTCCATATTTATACAGATCGTGGTGTAGATATTTCCATGTTTATACAGATACCGTTGTAGAAATTTCCATGTTTATACAGACCGCAGTGTAGATATTTCCATGTTTATACAGATAGCGGTGTAGATATTTCCATATTTGTACAGATGGCGGTTTTGATGTTTCCATCTATACACAGATTGCCGTGTATTTATTTCCATGTGTATACAGATGGCATTGTAGATATTTCCATGTTTATACAGATGGTGGTGTAGATATTTCCATGTTTATACATATGACTGCACAGGTATATCAATGTTTTTACAGATGTTATTTTAGATATTTCCATGTTTATAAAGATACCAGTGTAGATATTTCCATGTTTATACAGATGGCGGTGTAGATATTTCCATGTTTATAGAGATAGCGGTGTAGATATTTCCATATTTATACAGATAACGGTGTAGATATTTCCATGTTTATACAGATAGCGGTGTAAATATTTCCATGTTTTTACAGATCACGTTGTATTTATTTCCATGTTTATAGAGATAGCAGTGTAGATATTTCCATGTTTATACAGATCGTGGTGTAGATATTTCCATGTTTATACAGATAGCGTTGTAGATATTTCCATGTTTTTACAGTTATCGGTGTAGGTATTTCCATATTTACACAGATTGTGGTGCAGATATTTCCATCGTTCTACAGATGGCGTTGTAGATATTTCCATGTTTATACAGATGGCGGTGTAGATATTTCCATGTGTATATAGATGGTGGTGTAGATATTATCATGTTTATACAGATAGCGGAGTAGATATTTCCATTTTTATACAGATCGTGTTGAAGATATTTCCATGTTTATACAGATAGCGGTGTAGATATTTCCATGTTTATACAGATACCGGTGTAGATATTTCCATGTTTATACAGTTGGCGGTGTAGATATTTCCATGTTTATAGAGATGGCGGTGTAGATATTTCCATGTTCATAGAGATAGCGGCGTAGATATATCCATGTTCATAGAGATAGCAGTGAGGATATTTCCATGTTTATACAGATAGCAGTGTAGATATTTCCATTTTTATAGAGATAGCGGTTTTGATATTTCATATTTATACAAATAGCGGTGTAGATATTTCCATGATTATACAGATTGCGGTGTAGATATTTCCATGTTTATACAGATAGCCGTGTAGATATTTCCACTTTTATACAGATGGCGGTGTAGATATTTCCATCATTCTACAAATGGCAGTGTATATATTTCCATGTTTATAGAGATGGCGGCGTAGATATTTCCATGTTTATATAGATGTCAACGTAGATATTTTCTTGTTTATGTAGATGGCGTTGTAGATATCTCCATGATTAAAGAGATGGCGGTGTATATATTTCCATGTTGATGGAGATAGCGGTGTAGATATTTCCATGTTTATAGAGATAGCGGTGTAGTTATTTCCATGTTTATAGAGATAGCGGTATAGATATTTCCATATTTCTACAGATGACTGTGTAGATATTTCCATGTTTGTACAGATGGCAGTGTAGATATTTCCATGTTTATAGAGATAGCGGTGTAGGTATTTTCATGTTTATACAGATTGCGGTGGAGATATGTCCATGTTTATACAGATAGCAATGGAGATATTTCCACGTTAATACACATAGCGGTGTAGATATTTCCATGTTTATAGAGATAGCGGTGTAGATATTTCCATGGTTATTGAGAGAGCGGTGTAAATATTTCCATATTTATACAGATAGTGGTGTAGATATTTCCTTGTTTTTACAGATAGCGGTGTAGATATTTTCATCTTTATTCAGGGAGTGCTGTACATATTTCCATGTTTATACAGATCACTGTGTAGATATTTCCATGTTTATACAGATAACGTTGTAGATATTTCCATCTTTATACAAACGGTGATGTAGATATTTCCACGTTCCTACACATGACTGTGTAGTTATTTCCATGTTTATACAGATGGCGGTGTAGATATTTCCATGTTTATACAGACGGCAGTGTAGTTATTTCTATGTTTATACAGATATCGGTGTAGATATTTCCATGTTTGTACAGATGGCGGTGTTGATATTTCCATCTGTACACAGATTGCCATGTAGATATTTCCATCTTTATACCGATGGCGTTGTAGATATTTCCATGGACATGCAGATGGCAGTGTGGATATTTCCATGTTTATAGGGATAGCGGTGTAGGTATTTCCATGTTTATAGACATAGCGGTATAGATATTTCCATGTTTATATACATGGCGTTGTAGATATTTCCATGTTTATACCGATAGCGGTGTTGGTATTTCCACGTTTATACAGATAGCGATGTAGATATTTCCATGTTTATACAGCTCGCGGTGTAGATATTTATATCTTTATACGGATGGCATTGTAGACATTTCCTTATTCACACAGATGGCGGTGTAGATGTTTCCATGTTTATACAGATGGCGGAGTAATTAGTTCCATGTTTATGGAGATGGAAGTGTAGATATTTTCATGTTTATAGAGATGGCGGTGTAGATATTTCCATGTTTATAGAGATAGCAGTGTAGATATTTACATGTGTATTCAGATGGCTGTGTAGATATTTCCATGTGTATACAGATGGCATTGTAGATATTTCCATGTTTATACAGATGACTGTATAGGTATTTCCATGTTTTTACAGATGGCAGTGCAGATATTTCCATGTTTATAGAGATAGCGGTGTAGATATTTCCATATTTGTACAGATGGCGGTGTTGATATTTCCATCTATACACAGATGGCCGTGTAGATATTTCCATGTTTATACAGATGGCGGCGTAGATATTTCCATGGACATGCAGATGGCGGTGTAGTTATTTCCATGTTTATACAGATAGCGGTGTAGATATTTCCGTGTTTACACAGATGGTGGTGTAGATATTTCCGTGTTTATACACATGGCAGAGTAGATACTTTCATCTTTATGGAGATGGCAGTGTAGATATTTTCATGTTTTTAGAGATGGCGGTGTAGATATTTCTATATTTATAGAGATAACGGTGTACATATTTCCATCTTTCTACAGATGGCATTGTAGATATTTCCATGTTTATAGAGATGGCGGTGTAGATATTTCCATATTTATACAGATGTCTGTGTAGATATTTCCATGTGTATACAGATGGTATTGTAGCTATTTCCATGTTTATACAGATGTTGGTGTAGATATTTCCATGTTTATTCAGATGAATGTGTAGATATTTCCATGTTTTTACAGATGTCAGTGTATATATTTCAATGTTTTTAGAGATGGCGCTGTAGATATTTCCATGTTTATACAGATAACGGTGGAGATATTTCCATGTTTATAAAGATAGAGGTGTAGATATTTCCATGTTTGTACAGATGGCGGTGTTGATGTTTCCATCTATACACAGATTTCCGTGTAGGCCTTTCCATCTCTATACAGATGTCTGTGTAGATATTTCCATGTTTATACAGATGGTGGTGTAGATATATCCATGTATATACAGATGACTGTATAGGTATTTCCATGTTTTTACAGATGGCATTGTAGATATTTCCATGTTTATAGAGATAGCAGTGTAGATATTTCCATGTTTATACAGATGGCGGTGTAGATATTTCCATGTTTATAGAGATAGCGGTGTACATATTTCCATATTTATACAGATAATGGTGTAGATATTTCCATGTTTATACAGATAGCAGTGTAAGTATTTCCATGTTTATACAGATCACGGTGTAGATATTTCCATGTTTATAGAGATAGCGGTGTAGATATTTCCATGTTTATACAGATAGCGGTTTAGATATTTCCATGTTTATACAGACCGCGGTGTAGATATTTCCATGTTTATACAGATGGCGGTGTTGATATTTCCATCTATACACAGATGACCGTGTAGATATTTCCATCTTTATACAGATGGCGGTGCAGATATTTCCATGGATGTGCAGATGGCGGTGTAGATATTTCCATGTTTATACAGATAGCGGTGTAGTTATTTCCATGTTTATGTCGATAGTGGTGTAGGTATTTGCATGTATTTACACATGACTGTGTAGATATTTCCATGTTTATACAGATGGCGGTGTAGATATTTCCATTTTTATACCTGTATCTCTGTAAGTATTTCCATGTTTATAAAGATGGCGGTGTAGATATTTCGATGTTTATAGAGATAGCTGTGGAGATATTTCCATGTTTATAGAGATAGCGTTGTAGATATTTCCACGTTTATACTGATCGCGGTGTAGATATTTCCATATTTATAGTGATGGCGGTGTAGATAATTCCATGTTCATAGAGATAGCGGTGTTGATTTTTCCATCTTTATAGAGATAGCGTTGTGTATATTTCCATGTTTATACAGATAGGGGTGTATATATTTCCATGTTTATAGAGATGGCGGTGTAGATATTTCCATGTTTATACAGATCACTGTGTAGATATTTCCATGTTTATACAGATCACGGTGCAGGTATTTCCATGTTTATACTGATCATGGTGTAGATATTTCCATGTTTATACAGATTGCGGTTTTGATATTACCATGTTTACAGGGATAGCGGTGCAAATATTTCCACATTTATACAGATAGCGGTGTAGTTATTAGCATGTTTATACAGATAGTGGTGTAGTTATTTCCCTGTATAAACAGATGTCTGTGTATATATTTCCATGTTTAAACAGATGGCGGTGTAGATATTTCCTTGTTTATACAAATAGCGGTGTAGTTATTTCCATGTTTATACAGATCACGGTGTAGATATATCCTTGTTTATACAAATAGCGGTGTAGTTATTTCAATGTTTATACAGATAGCGGTGTAGATATTTCATTGTTTGTACAAATATCGGTGTATATATTTCCAGGTTTATACAGATAATGTTGTAGATATTTCCTTGTTTACAGAAATAGCGGTGTAGTTTTTTCCGTGTTTATACAGATAGCGGTGTAGATATTTCCATGTATATACAGATGGCTGTGTAGATATTTCCTTGTTTATACAAATAGCGGTGTAGTTATTTCTATGTTTATACAGTTACCGGTGTAGATATTTCCATGTATATACAGATGGCTGTGTAGATATTTCCATGTTTATATAGATGGCTGTGTAGATATTTCCATGTTTATACAGATGACTTTGAAGGAATTTCCATGTTTATACAGATGGCGGTGTAGATATTTCCATGTTTATAGAGATAGCTGTGTAGATATTTCCATGTTTATACAGATAGCGGTGTAGATATTTCCATGTTTATACAGATCGCGATGTAGATATTTCCATGTTTATGCAGATCACGGTGTAGCTATTTCCGTGTTTATATTGATGGTATTGTAGATATTACCATGTTTATACAGATAGCGGTGTAGATATTTCCATGTTTATACAGATAGCGGTGTAGAGATTTCCATCATTCTACAAATGGCAGTGTATATATTTCCACGTTTATACAGATGGCGGTGTAGATATTTCCATATTTATATAGATGTCAACGTAGTTATTTTCTTGTTTATGTAGATGGCGTTGTAGATATCTCCATGATTAAAGAGATGGCGGTGTATATATTTCCATGTTGATGGAGATAGCGGTGTAGATATTTCCATGTTTATAGAGATAGCGGTATAGATATTTCCATATTTCTACAGATGACTGTGTAGTTATTTCCATGTTTGTACAGATGGCAGTGTAGATATTTCCATGTTTATAGAGATAGCGGTGTAGATATTTTCATGTTTATACAGATTGCGGTGGAGATATGTCCATGTTTATACAGATAGCAATGGAGATATTTCCACGTTAATACACATAGCGGTGTAGATATTTCCATGTTTTTAGAGATAGCGGTGTAGATATTTCCATGGTTATTGAGAGAGCGGTGTAAATATTTCCATATTTATACAGATAGTGGTGTAGATATTTCCTTGTTTTTACAGATAGCGGTGTAGATATTTCCATCTTTATTCAGGGAGTGCTGTACATATTTCCATGTTTATACAGATCAATGTGTAGATATTTCCATGTTTATACAGATAACGTTGTAGATATTTCCATCTTTATACAAACGGTGGTGTAGATATTTCCAAGTTCCTACACATGACTGTTTAGTTATTTCCATGTTTATACAGATGGCGGTGTAGATATTTGCATATTTATAGAGATAGCAGTGTAGATATTTCCAGGTTTATACAGATAGCGTTGTAAATATTTCCATGTTTATACAGATCGTGGTGTAGATATTTCCATGTTTATACAGATACCGGTGTAGATGTTTCCATGTTTATACAGATGGCGGAGTAATTAGTTCCATGTTTATGGAGATGGAAGTGTAGATATTTTCATGTTTATAGAGATGGCGGTGTAGATATTTCCATGTTTATAGAGATAGCAGTGTAGATATTTACATGTGTATTCAGATGGCTGTGTAGATATTTCCCTGTGTATACAGATGGCATTGTAGATATTTCCATGTTTATACAGATGACTGTATAGGTATTTCCATGTTTTTACAGATGGCAGTGCAGATATTTCCATGTTTATAGAGATAGCGGTGTAGATATTTCCATATTTGTACAGATGGCGGTGTTGATATTTCCATCTATACACAGATGGCCGTGTAGATATTTCCATGTTTATACAGATGGCGGCGTAGATATTTCCATGGACATGCAGATGGTGGTGTAGGTATTTCCATGTTTATACAGATAGCGGTGTAGATATTTCCGTGTTTACACAGATGGTGGTGTAGATATTTCCGTGTTTATACACATGGCAGAGTAGATACTTCCATCTTTATGGAGATGGCAGTGTAGATATTTTCATGTTTATAGAGATGGCGGTGTAGATATTTCCATATTTATACAGATAACGGTGTACATATTTCCATCTTTCTACAGATGGCATTGTAGATATTTCCATGTTTATACAGATGGCTGTGTAGATATTTCCATATTTATACAGATGTCTGTGTAGATATTTCCATGGGTATACAGATGGTATTGTAGCTATTTCCATGTTTATACAGATGTTGGTGTAGATATTTCCATGTTTATTCAGATGACTGTATAGATATTTCCATGTTTTTACAGATGTCAGTGTATATATTTCAATGTTTATAGAGATGGCGCTGTAGATATTTCCATGTTTATACAGATAACGGTGGAGATATTTCCATGTTTATACAGATGGCGGTGTAGATATTTCCTTGTTTATACAAATAGCAGTGTATTTATTTCCATGTTTACACAGATAGCGGTGTAGATATTTCCATGTATATACAGACGGCTGTGTAGATATTTCCATGTTTATACAGATGGCTGTGTAGATATTTGCCTGTTTATACAGATGACTTTGAAAGGTATTTCCATGTTTATACATATTGCGGTGTAGATATTTCCATGTTTATACAGATAGCTGTGTAGATATTTCCATGTTTATACAGATAGCTGTGTAGATATTTCCATGTTTATACAGATCGCGGTGTAGATATTTCTATGTTTATGCATATCGCGTTGTAGATATTTCCATGTTCCTACACATGACTGTGTTGATATTTCCATGTTTATACAGATTGCTTTGTAGATATTTCCATGTTTATAGAGATAGCGGTGTAGATATTTCCATGTTTATACAGATAGCGCTGTAAATATTTCCATGTTTATACAGATCGTGGTGTAGATATTTCCATGTTTATAGAGATACCGGTGTAGAAATTTCCATGTTTATACAGACCGCAGTGTAGGTATTTCCATGTTTATACAGATAGCGGTGTAGATATTTCCATGTTTGTACAGATGGCGGTGTTGATGTTTCCATCTATACACAGATTTCCGTGTAGGCATTTCCATGTGTATACAGATGTCTTTGTAGATATTTCCATGTTTATACAGATGGTGGTGTAGATATATCCATGTATATACAGATGACTGTATAGGTATTTCCATGTTTTTACAGATGGCATTGTAGATATTTCCATGTATATAGAGATAGCAGTGTAGATATTTCCATGTTTATACAGATGGCAGTGTAGTTATTTCCATGTTTATAGAGATAGCGGTGTACATATTTCCATATTTATACAGATAACGGTGTAGATATTTCCATGTTTATACAGATAGCAGTGTAAGTATTTCCATGTTTATACAGATCAAGGTGTAGATATTTCCATGTTTATAGAGATAGCGGTGTAGATATTTCCATGTTTATACAGATAGCGGTTTAGATATTTCAATGTTTATACAGACCGCGGTGTAGATATTTCCATGTTTATACAGATGGCGGTGTTTATATTTCCATCTATACACAGATGACCGTGTAGATATTTCCATGTTTATACAGATGGTGGTGCAGATATTTCCATGGATATGCAGATGGCGGTGTAGATATTTCCATGTTTATACAGATAGCGGTGTAGTTATTTCTATGTTTATGTAGATAGTGGTGTAGGTATTTCCATGTATTTACACATGACTGTGTAGATATTTCCATGTTTATACAGATGGCGGTGTAGATATTTCCATTTTTATACCGATATCTTTGTAAGTATTTCCATGTTTATAAAGATGGCGGTGTAGATATTTCGATGTTTATAGAGATAGCAGTGGAGATATTTCCATGTTTATAGGGATAGCGTTGTAGATATTTCCACGTTTATACTGATCGCGGTGTAGATATTTCCATATTTATAGTGATGGCGGTGTAGATAATTCCATGTTCATAGAGATAGCGGTGTTGATTTTTCCAGTTTATGGAGATAGCGGTGTGTATATTTCCATGTTTATACAGATAGGGGTGTATATATTTCCATGTTTATAGAGATGGCGGTGTAGATATTTCCATGTTTATACAGATCACTGTGTAGATATTTCCATGTTTATACAGATCACGCTGTAGGTATTTCCATGTTTATACAGATCATGGTGTAGATATTTCCATGTTTATACAGATTGCGGTGTTGATATTACCATGTTTATAGGGATAGCGGTGCAAATATTTCCACATTTATACAGATAGCGGTGTAGTTATTAGCATGTTTATACAGATAGTGCTGTAGTTATTTCCATGTAAAAACAGATGTCTGTGTATATATTTCCATGTTTAAACAGATGGCGGTGTAGATATTTCCTTGTTTATACAAATAGCGGTGTAGTTATTTCAATGTTTATACAGATAGCGGTGTAGATATTTCATTGTTTGTACAAATAGCGGTGTATATATTTGCAGGTTTATACAGATAATGGTGTAGATATTTCCTTGTTTATAGAAATAGCCGTGTAGTTATTTCCATGTTTATACAGATAGCGGTGTAGATATTTCCACGTATATACAGATGGCTGTGTAGGTATTTCCTTGTTTATACAAATAGCGGTGTAGTTATTTCTATGTTTATACAGTTACCAGTTTAGATATTTCCATGTATATACAGACGGCTGTATAGATATTTCCATGTTTATATAGATGGCTGTGTAGATATTTCCATGTTTATACAGATGATTTTGAAGGTATTTCCATGTTTATACAGATAGCGGTGTAGATATTTCCATGTTTATACAGATCGCGATGTAGATATTTCCATGATTATGCAGATCACGGTGTAGCTATTTCCGTGTTTATATTGATGGTGTTGTAGATATTACCATGTTTATACAGATAGCGGTGTAGATATTTCCATGTTTATACAGATAGCCGTGTAGATATTTCCATGTTTATACAGATGGTGGTGCAGATATTTCCATGGATATGCAGATGGCGGTGTAGATATTTCCATGTTTATACAGATAGCGGTGTAGTTATTTCCATGTTTATGTAGATAGTGGTGTAGGTATTTCCATGTATATACACATGACTGTGTAGATATTTCCATGTTTATACAGATGGTGGTGTAGATATTTCCATCTTTCTACAAATGGCAGTGTAGATATTTCCATGTTTATAGAGATGGCGGTGTAGATATTTCCATGTATATATAGATGGCAATGTAGATATTTTCTTGTTTATGTAGATGGCGTTGTAGATATCTCCATGTTTAAAGAGATGGTAGTGTATATATTTCCGTGTTGATGGAGATAGCGGTGTAGATATTTCCATGTTTATAGAGATAGCGGTGTAGTTATTTCCATGTTTATAGAGATAGCGGTGTAGATTTTTCCATGTTTATACAGATGACTGTGTAGATATTTCCATGTTTTTACAGATGGCAGTGCAGATATTTCCATGTTTATATAGATAGCGGTGTAGATATTTCCATATTTGTACAGACGGCGGTGTTGATATTTCCATCTATACACAGATGGCCGTGTAGATATCTCAATGTTTATACAGATGGCGGCGTAGATATTTCCATGGACATGCAGATGGCGGTGTAGTTATTTCCATGTTTATACAGATAGCGGTGTAGTTATTTCCATGTTTATGTAGATAGTGGTGTAGGTATTTCCATGTATATACACATGACTGTGTAGATATTTCCATGTTTATACAGATAGTGGTGTAGATATTTCCATCTTTCTACAAATGGCATTGTAGATATTTCCATGTTTATAGAGATGGCGGTGTAGATATTTCCATGTATATATAGATGGCAATGTAGATATTTTCTTGTTTATGTAGATGGCGTTGTAGATATCTCCATGTTTAAAGAGATGGTAGTGTATATATTTCCGTGTTGATGGAGATAGCGGTGTAGATATTTCCATGTTTATGGAGATAGCGGTGTAGTTATTTCCATGTTTATAGAGATAGCGGTGTAGATATTTCCATGTTTATACAGATGACTGTGTAGATATTTCCATGTTATTACAGATGGCAGTGCAGATATTTCCATGTTTATAGAGATAGCGGTGTAGATATTTCCATATTTGTACAGATGGCGGTGTTGATATTTCCATCTATACACAGATGGCCGTGTAGATATTTCAATGTTTATACAGATGGCGGCGTAGATATTTCCATGGACATGCAGATGGCGGTGTAGTTATTTCCATGTTTATACAGATAGCGGTGTAGATATTTCCATGTTTACACAGATGGTGGTGTAGATATTTCCGTGTTTATACACATGGCAGAGTAGATACTTCCATCTTTATGGAGATGGCAGTGTAGATATTTTCATGTTTATAGAGATGGCGGTGTAGATATTTCCATATTTATAGAGATAGCGGTGTACATATTTCCATCTTTCTACAGATGGCAGTGTAGATATTTCCATGTTTATACAGTTGGCGGTGTAGATATTTCCATATTTATACAGATGTCTGTGTAGATATTTCCATGTGTATACAAATGGTATTGTAGCTATTTCCATGTTTATACAGACGTTGGTGTAGATTATTTCCATGTTTTTACAGATAGCAGTGTAGATATTTCAATGTTTATAGAGATGGCGCTGTAGATATTTCCATGTTTATACAGATAACGATGGAGATTTTTCCATGTTTATACAGACAGCAGAGGAGATATTTCCATGTTTATACACATAGCGGTGTACATATTTCCATGTTTATAGAGACAGCGGTGTAGGTATTTCCATGTTTATACAGATAGCGGTGCAGATATTTCCATGTTTATAGAGATGCCTATGCAGATATTTCCATATTTATACTGAGGGCTGTGTAGATATTTCTATGTTTATACAGATGGCAGTGTAGATATTTCCATGTTTATACACATAGCGGTGTAGATATTTCCATGTTTATACAGATGGCTGTGTAGATATTTCCATGTTTATACAGATACCGGTGTAGGTATTTCCATGTTTATACAGACCGCAGTGTAGGTATTTCCATGTTTATAGAGATAGCGGTGTAGATATTTCCATGTTTGTACAGGTGGCGATGTTGATGTTTCCATCTATACACAGATTGCCGTGTAGGTATTTCCATGTGTATACAGATGGCATTGTAGATATTTCCATGTTTATTCAGATGGCATTGTACATATTTCCATGTTTATACAGATGGTGGTGTAGATATTTCCATGTTTATACAGATAACTTTGTAAGTATTTCCATGTTTACACAGATGGCGGTGTAGATATTTCGATGTTTATAGAGATAGCTGTGGAGATATTTCCATGTTTATACAGATTGCGGTGTAGATATTTCCATGTTTATATTGATGGTGGTGTTGATATAACCATGTTTATACAGATGGCGGTGTAGATATTTCTATGTTTATACTGATCGAGGTGTAGATATTTCCATGTTTATAGAGATGGCGGTGTAGATATTTCCAGGTTCATAGAGATAGCGGTGTTGATTTTTCCATGTTTATAGAGATAGCTGTGTGGATATTTCCATGTTTATACAGAGAGGGGTGTAGATATTTCCGTGTTTATAGAGATGGCTGTTTAGATATTTCCATGCTTATACAGATCACGGTGTAAATATTTCCTTGTTTATACAAATAGCGGTGTAGTTATTTCCATGTTTATAGAGATAGCGGTGTAGATATTTCAATGTATATACAGATGGCTGTGTAGATATTTCCATGTTTATACAGATGACTTTGTAGCTATTTCCATGTTTATACAGATGGCGATGTAGATATTTCCATGTTTATACAGATCGTGGTGAAGATATTTCCATGTTTATACAGATAGCGGTGTAGATATTTCTATGTTTATACCGATAGCGTTGTTGGTATTTCCACGTTTATACAGATAGCGATGTAGATATTTCCATTTTTATACAGCTCGCGTTGCAGATATTTATATCTTTATACCGCTGGCATTGTAGATATTTCCTTATTCACACAGATGGCGGTGTAGATGTTTCCATGTTTATACAGATGGTGGAGTAGTTGTTCCATGTTTATGGAGATGGCCGTGAAGATATTTTCATGTTCATAGAGATGGCGGTGTAGATATTTCCATGTTTATAGAGATAGCAGTGTAGATATTTCCATGTTTGTACAGATGTCGATGTTGATACTTCCATCTATACACAGATGGACGTGTAGATATTTCCATGTTTATACAGATGGCGGCGTAGATATTTCCGTGTTTATACACATGGCGGAGTAGATACTTCCATCTTTATGGAGATGGCAGTGTAGATATTTTCATGTTTATAGAGATGGCGGTGTACATATTTCCATATTTATAGAGATAGTGGTGTAGATATATTCATCTTTCTACAGATGGCAGTGTAGGTATTTCCATGTTTATACATCTGGCTGTGTAGATTTTTCCATATTTATACAGATGTCTGTGTACATATTTCCATGTGTATACAGATGGTATTGTAGCTATTTCCATGTTTATACATATGGTGGTGTAGATATTTCCATGTTTATTCAGATGACTGTGCAGATATTTCCATGTTTTTACAGATGGCAGTGTAGATATTTCAATGTTTATAGAGATGGTGCTGTAGATATTTCCATGTTTATACAGATAACGGTGGAGATATTTCCATGTTTATACAGACAACAGTGGTGATATTTCCATGTTTATACACATAGCGGTGTACATATTTCCATGTTTACAGAGACAGCGGTGTAGGTATTTCCATGTTTATACAGATAGCGGTGCATATATTTCCATGTTTATACAGATACCTATGCAGATATTTCCATATTTATACAGAGGGCTGTGTAGATTATTCTAAGTTTATACAGACGGCAGTGCAGATATTTCCATGTTCCTACACATGACTGTGTAGGTATTTCCATGTTTATACAGATGGCTTTGTAGATATTTCCATGTTTATAGAGATAGCAGTGCAGATATTTCCATGTTTATACAGCTCGCGTTGCAGATATTTATATCTTTATACAGATGGCATTGTAGATATTTCCTTATTCACACAGATGGCGGTGTAGATGTTTCCTTGTTTATACAGATGGTGGAGTAGTTAGTTCAATGTTTATGGAGATGGCAGTGTAGATATTTTCATGTTTATAGAGATGGCGGTGTAGATATTTCCATGTTTATAGAGATAGCAGTGTAGATATTTACATGTTTATACAGATGCCTATGTAGATATTTCCATGTGTATACAGATGGAATTGTAGATATTTCCATGTTTATACAGATGACTGTATAGGTATTTCCATGTTTTTTCAGATGGCAGTGCAGATATTTCCACGTTTATAGAGATAGCAGTGTAGATATTTCCATGTTTGTACAGATGGCGATGTTGATCTTTCCATCTATACACAGATGGCCGTGTAGATATTTCCATGTTTATACAGATGGCGGCGTAGATATTTCCACGGACGTGCAGATGGCGGTGTAGTTATTTCCATGTTTATACAGATAGCGGTGTAGATATTTCCATGTTTATACAGATGGCTTTGTGGATATTTCCATGTTTATAGAGATAACAGTGCAGATATTTCCATGTTTATACAGATCGTGGTGTAGATATTTCCATGTTTATACAGATACCGGTGTTGATATTTCCATGTTTATACAGACCGCAGTGAAGATATTTCCATGTTTATAGAGATAGCGGTGTGGATATTTCCATGTTTATACAGATAGGGGTGAAGATATTTCCATGTTTATAGAGATGGCGGTGAAGATATTTCCATGTTTATACAGATCACAGTGTAGATATTTCCTTGTTTATACAAATAGCGGTGTAGTTATTTCCATGTTTATACAGATAGCGGTGTAGATATTTCCATGTATATACAGATGGCTGTGTAGATATTTCCATGTTTATACAGATGGCTTTGTAGATATTTCCATGTTTATACAGATGACTTCGTAGGTATCTCCATGTTTATACAGATGGCGGTGTAGATATTTCCATGTTTATAGAGATAGCTGTGTAGATATTTCCATGTTTATACTGATAGTTTTGTAGATATTTCCATGTTTATACAGATAGTGGTGTAGATATTTCCATGTTTATACAGATAGCGGTGTAGATATTTCCTTATTTTTACATATATCGGTGTAGATATTTCCATGTTTACACAGATTGCGGTGTAGATATTTCCATCTTTCTACAGATGGCATTGTAGATATTTCCATGTTTATACAGATGGCGGTGTAGATATTTCCATGTTTATATAGATGGTGGTGTAGATATTACCATGTTTATACAGATAGCGGTGTAGATATTACCATGTTTATACAGATAGCGGTGTAGATATTTCCATGTTTATACAGATCGTATTGAGGATATTTCCATGTTTATACAGATCGTGGTGTAGATATTTCCATGTTTATACAGATGGCGGTGTAGATATTTCCAAGTTTATATAGATGGCGTGGTAGATATTTCCATGTTTATACCGATAGCGGTGTTGGTGTTTCCACGTTTATACAGATAGCGATGTAGATATTTCCATGTTTATACAGCTCGCGGTGCAGATATTTATATCTTTATGCAGATGGCAATGTAGATATTTCCTTATTCAAACAGATGGCGGTGTAGATGTTTCCATGTTTATACAGATGGCTTTGTATATATTTCCATGTTTATACAGATGACTTCGTAGGTATCTCCATGTTTTTACAGATGGCGGTGTAGATATTTCCATGTTTATAGAGATAGCTGTGTACATATTTCCATGTTTATACAGATAGCGGTGTAGATATTTCCATGTTTATACAGATCGCGGTGTAGATATTTCCATGTTTATACAGATCACGGTGTAGATATTTCCATGTTTTTACAGAGAGAAGTGTAGATATTTCCATGTTTATACAGATAGCGGTGTAGTTATTTCCATGTTTATACAGATAGCGGTGTAGATATTTCCATGTTTATAGAGATAGCGGTGTATGTATTTCCATGTTTATAGACATAGCGGTGTAGATATTTCCATGTTTATATAGATGGCGTTGTAGATATTTCCATGTTTATACCGATAGCGGTTTTGGTGTTTCCACGTTTATACAGATAGCGATGTAGATATTTCCATGTTTATACAGTTCGCGGTGCAGATATTTATATCTTTATACAGATGGCATTGTAGATATTTCCTCATTCAAACAGATGGCTGTGTAGATGTTTCCATGTTTATACAGATGGCTTTGTAGATATTTCCATGTTTATACAGATGACTTCGTAGGTATCTCCATGTTTATACAGATGGCGGTGTAGGTATTTCCATGTTTATAGAGATAGCTGTGTAGAAATTTCCATGTTTATACAGATAGCGGTGTAGATATTTCCATGTTTATACAGATCACGGTGTAGATATTTCCATGTTTATACAAAGAGAAGTGTAGATATTTCCATGTTTATACAGATAGCGGTGTAGATATTTCCATGTTTATACAGATAGCGGTGTAGATATTTCCATGTTTATAGAGATAGCGGTGTAGTTATTTCCATGTTTATAGACATAGCGGTGTAGATATTTCCATGTTTATACCGATAGCGGTGTTGGTGTTTCCACGTTTATACAGATAGCGATGTAGATATTTCCATGTTTATACAGCTCGCGGTGCAGATATTTATAACTTTATACAGATGGCATTGTAGATATTTCCTTATTCACACAGATGGCGGTGTAGTTGTTTCCATGTTTATACAGATGGTGGAGTAGTTAGTTCCATGTTTATGGAGATGGCAGTGTAGATATTTTCATGTTTATAGAGATGGCAGTGTAGATATTTCCATGTTTATAGAGATAGCAGTGTAGATATTTCCATGTTTATACAGATGACTGTATAGGTATTTCCATGTTTTTACAGATGGCAGTGCAGATATTTCCATGTTTATAGAGATAGCAGTGTAGATATTTCCATGTCTGTACAGATGGCGATGTTGATATTTCCGTCTATACACAGACGGCCGTGTAGATATTTCCATGTTTATACAGATAGCGGTGTAGATATTTCCATGTTTACACAGATGGTGGTGTAGATATTTCCGTGTTTATACACATGGCGAAGTAGATACTTCCATCTTTATGGAGATGGCAGTGTAGATATTTTCATGTTTATAGTGATGGCGGTGTACATATTTCCATATTTATAGAGATAGTGGTGTAGATATATTCATCTTTCTACAGATGGCAGTGAAGATATTTCCATGTTTATACATCTGGCTGTGTAGATATTTCCATATTTATACAGATGTCTGTGTAGATATTTCCATGTGTATACAGATGGTATTGTAGCTATTTCCATGTTTATACATATGGTGGTGTAGATATTTCCATGTTTATTCAGATGACTGTGTAGATATTTCCATGTTTTTACAGATGGCAGTGTAGATATTTCAATGTTTATAGAGATGGTGCTGTAGATATTTCCATGTTTATACAGATATCAGTGGAGATATTTCCATGTTTATACAGACAGCAGTGGTGATATTTCCATGTTTATACACATAGCGGTGTACATACTTCCATGTTTATAGAGACAGCGGTGTAGGTATTTCCATGTTTATACAGATAGCGGTGCAGTTATTTCCATGTTTATACAGATGCCTATGCAGATATTTCCATATTTATACAGAGGGCTGTGTAGATATTTCTAAGTTTATACAGACAGCAGTGTAGATATTTCCATGTTCCTACACATGACTGTGTAGGTATTTCCATGTTTATACAGACGGCTTTGTAGATATTTCCATGTTTATAGAGATAGCAGAGCAGATATTTCCATGTTTATACAGATAGCGGTGTAGATATTTCCATGTATATACAGATGGCTGTGTAGATATTTCCATGTTTATACAGATGGCTTTGTGGATATTTCCATGTTTATACAGATGACTTCGTAGGTATCTCCATGTTTATACAGATGGCGGTGTAGATATTTCCATGTTTATAGAGATAGCTGTGTAGATATTTCCATGTTTATACAGATACCGGTGTAGATATTTCCATGTTTATACAGACCGCAGTGTAGATATTTCCATGTTTATAGAGATAGCGGTGTGGATATTTCCATGTTTATACAGTAAGGGGTGTAGATATTTCCATATTTATAGAGATGGGGGTGAAGATATTTCCAGGTTTATACAGATCACAATGTAGATATTTCCTTGTTTATACAAATAGCGGTGTAGTTATTTCCATGTTTATACAGATAGCGGTGTAGATATTTCCATGTATATACAGATGGCTGTGTAGATATTTCCATGTTTATACAGATGGCTTTGTAGATATTTCCATGTTTATACAGAAGACTTCGTAGGTATCTCCATGTTTATACAGATGGCGGTGTAGATATATCCATGTTTATAGAGATAGCTGTGTAGATATTTCCATGTTTATACAGATCGCGGTGTAGATATTTCCATGTTTATACAGATCGTATTGAAGTTATTTCCATGTTTATACATATCGCGGTGTAGATATTTCCATGTTTATACAGATCACGGTGTAGATATTTCCATGTTTATACAGAGAGAAGTGTAGATATTTCCATGTTTATACAGATAGCGGTGTAGATATTTCCATGTTTATAGAGATAGCGGTGTAGATATTTCCATGTTTATAGAGATAGCGGTGTAGGTATTTCCATGTTTATAGACATAGCGGTGTAGATATTTCCATGTTTATATAGATGGCGTTGTAGATATTTCCATGTTTATACCGATAGCGGTGTTGGTGTTTCCACGTTTATACAGATAGCGATGTAGATATTTCCATGTTTATACAGCTCCCGGTGCAGATATTTACATCTTTATACAGACGGCATTGTAGATATTTCCTTATTCACACAGATGGCGGTGCAGATGTTTCCATGTTTATACAGATGGTGGAGTAGTTAGTTCCATGTTTATGGAGATGGCAGTGTAGATATTTTCAAGTTTATAGAGATGGCGGTGTAGATATTTCCATGTTTATAGAGATAGCAATGTAGATATTTACGTTTATACAGATGGCTGTGTAGATATTTCCATGTGTATACAGATGGCATTGTAGATATTTCCATGTTTATACAGATGACTGTATAGGTATTTCCATGTTTTTACAGATGGCAGTGCAGATATTTCCATCTTTATAGAGATAGCAGTGTAGATATTTCCATGTCTGTACAAATGGCGATGTTGATATTTCCATCTATACACAGATGGCCGTGTAGATATTTCCATGTTTATACAGATGGCGGCGTAGATATTTCCACGGACGTGCAGATGGCGGTGTAGATATTTCCATGTTTATACAGATAGCGGTGTAGATATTTCCATGTTTACACAGATGGTGGTGTAGATATTTCCGTGTTTATACACATGGCGGAGTAGATACTTCCATCTTTATGGAGATGGCAGTGTAGATATTTTCATGTTTATAGAGATGGCGGTGTACATATTTCCATATTTATAGAGATAGTGGTGTAGATATATTCATCTTTCTACAGATGGCAGTGAAGATATTTCCATGTTTATACATCTGGCTGTGTAGATACTTCCATATTTATACAGATGTCTGTGTAGATATTTCCATGTGTATACAGATGGTATTGTAGCTATTTCCATGTTTATACATATGGTGGTGTAGATATTTCCATGTTTATTCAGATGACTGTGTAGATATTTCCATGTTTTTACAGATGGCAGTGTAGATATTTCAATGTTTATAGAGATGGTGCTGTAGATATTTCCATGTTTATACAGATATCAGTGGAGATATTTCCATGTTTATACAGACAGCAGTGGTGATATTTCCATGTTTATATACATAGCGGTGTACATACTTCCATGTTTATAGAGACAGCGGTGTAGGTATTTCCATGTTTGTACAGATAGCGGTGCAGTTATTTCCATGTTTATACAGATGCCTATGCAGATATTTCCATATTTATACAGAGGGCTGTGTAGATATTTCTAAGTTTATACAGACGGCAGTGTAGATATTTCCATGTTCCTACACATGACTGTGTAGGTATTTCCATGTTTATACAGATGGCTTTGTAGATATTTCCATGTATATAGAGATAGCAGTGCAGATATTTCCATGTTTATACAGATAGCGGTGTAGATATTTCCATGTATATACAGATGGCTGTGTAGATATTTCCATGTTTATACAGATGGCTTTGTGGATATTTCCATGTTTATACAGATGACTTCATAGGTATCTCCATGTTTATACAGATGGCGGTGTAGATATTTCCATGTTTATAGAGATAGCTGTGTAGATATTTCCATGTTTATACAGATACCGGTGTAGATATTTCCATGTTTATACAGACCGCAGTGTAGATATTTCCATGTTTATAGAGATAGCGGTGTGGATATTTCCATGTTTATACAGTAAGGGGTGTAGATATTTCCATATTTATAGAGATGGTGGTGAAGATATTTCCAGGTTTATACAGATCACAATGTAGATATTTCCTTGTTTATACAAATAGCGGTGTAGTTATTTCCATGTTTATACAGATAGCGGTGTAGATATTTCCATGTATATACAGATGGCTGTGTAGATATTTCCATGTTTATACAGATGGCTTTGTAGATATTTCCATGTTTATACAGAAGACTTCGTAGGTATCTCCATGTTTATACAGATGGCGGTGTAGATATATCCATGGTTATAGAGATAGCTGTGTAGATATTTCCATGTTTATACAGATCGCGGTGTAGATATTTCCATGTTTATACAGATCGTATTGAAGTTATTACCATGTTTATACATATCGCGGTGTAGATATTTCCATGTTTATACAGATCACGGTGTAGATATTTCCATGTTTATACAGAGAGAAGTGTAGATATTTCCATGTTTATACAGATAGCGGTGTAGATATTTCCATGTTTATAGAGATAGCGGTGTAGATATTTCCATGTTTATAGAGATAGCGGTGTAGGTATTTCCATGTTTATAGACATAGCGGTGTAGATATTTCCATGTTTATATAGATGGCGTTGTAGATATTTCCATGTTTATACCGATAGCGGTGTTGGTGTTTCCACGTTTATACAGATAGCGATGTAGATATTTCCATGTTTATACAGCTCCCGGTGCAGATATTTATATCTTTATACAGACGGCATTGTAGATATTTCCTTATTCACACAGATGGCGGTGCAGATGTTTCCATGTTTATACAGATGGTGGAGTAGTTAGTTCCATGTTTATGGAGATGGCAGTGTAGATATTTTCAAGTTTATAGAGATGGCGGTGTAGATATTTCCATGTTTATAGAGATAGCAATGTAGATATTTACATGTTTATACAGATGGCTGTGTAGATATTTCCATGTGTATACAGATGGCATTGTAGATATTTCCATGTTTATACAGATGACTGTATAGGTATTTCCATGTTTTTACAGATGGCAGTGCAGATATTTCCATCTTTATAGAGATAGCAGTGTAGATATTTCCATGTCTGTACAAATGGCGATGTTGATATTTCCATCTATACACAGATGGCCGTGTAGATATTTCCATGTTTATACAGATGGCGGCGTAGATATTTCCACGGACGTGCAGATGGCGGTGTAGATATTTCCATGTTTATACAGATAGCGGTGTAGATATTTCCATGTTTACACAGATGGTGGTGTAGATATTTCCGTGTTTATACACATGGCGGAGTAGATACTTCCATCTTTATGGAGATGGCAGTGTAGATATTTTCATGTTTATAGAGATGGCGGTGTACATATTTCCATATTTATAGAGATAGTGGTGTAGATATATTCATCTTTCTACAGATGGCAGTGAAGATATTTCCATGTTTATACATCTGGCTGTGTAGATACTTCCATATTTATACAGATGTCTGTGTAGATATTTCCATGTGTATACAGATGGTATTGTAGCTATTTCCATGTTTATACATATGGTGGTGTAGATATTTCCATGTTTATTCAGATGACTGTGTAGATATTTCCATGTTTTTACAGATGGCAGTGTAGATATTTCAATGTTTATAGAGATGGTGCTGTAGATATTTCCATGTTTATACAGATATCAGTGGAGATATTTCCATGTTTATACAGACAGCAGTGGTGATATTTCCATGTTTATATACATAGCGGTGTACATACTTCCATGTTTATAGAGACAGCGGTGTAGGTATTTCCATGTTTATACAGATAGCGGTGCAGTTATTTCCATGTTTATACAGATGCCTATGCAGATATTTCCATATTTATACAGAGGGCTGTGTAGATATTTCTAAGTTTATACAGACGGCAGTGTAGATATTTCCATGTTCCTACACATGACTGTGTAGGTATTTCCATGTTTATACAGATGGCTTTGTAGATATTTCCATGTATATAGAGATAGCAGTGCAGATATTTCCATGTTTATACAGATAGCGGTGTAGATATTTCCATGTATATACAGATGGCTGTGTAGATATTTCCATGTTTATACAGATGGCTTTGTGGATATTTCCATGTTTATACAGATGACTTCATAGGTATCTCCATGTTTATACAGATGGCGGTGTAGATATTTCCATGTTTATAGAGATAGCTGTGTAGATATTTCCATGTTTATACAGATACCGGTGTAGATATTTCCATGTTTATACAGACCGCAGTGTAGATATTTCCATGTTTATAGAGATAGCGGTGTGGATATTTCCATGTTTATACAGTAAGGGGTGTAGATATTTCCATATTTATAGAGATGGTGGTGAAGATATTTCCAGGTTTATACAGATCACAATGTAGATATTTCCTTGTTTATACAAATAGCGGTGTAGTTATTTCCATGTTTATACAGATAGCGGTGTAGATATTTCCATGTATATACAGATGGCTGTGTAGATATTTCCATGTTTATACAGATGGCTTTGTAGATATTTCCATGTTTATACAGAAGACTTCGTAGGTATCTCCATGTTTATACAGATGGCGGTGTAGATATATCCATGTTTATAGAGATAGCTGTGTAGATATTTCCATGTTTATACAGATCGCGGTGTAGATATTTCCATGTTTATACAGATCGTATTGAAGTTATTTCCATGTTTATACATATCGCGGTGTAGATATTTCCATGTTTATACAGATCACGGTGTAGATATTTCCATGTTTATACAGAGAGAAGTGTAGATATTTCCATGTTTATACAGATAGCGGTGTAGATATTTCCATGTTTATAGAGATAGCGGTGTAGATATTTCCATGTTTATAGAGATAGCGGTGTAGGTATTTCCATGTTTATAGACATAGCGGTGTAGATATTTCCATGTTTATATAGATGGCGTTGTAGATATTTCCATGTTTATACCGATAGCGGTGTTGGTGTTTCCACGTTTATACAGATAGCGATGTAGATATTTCCATGTTTATACAGCTCCCGGTGCAGATATTTATATCTTTATACAGACGGCATTGTAGATATTTCCTTATTCACACAGATGGCGGTGCAGATGTTTCCATGTTTATACAGATGGTGGAGTAGTTAGTTCCATGTTTATGGAGATGGCAGTGTAGATATTTTCAAGTTTATAGAGATGGCGGTGTAGATATTTCCATGTTTATAGAGATAGCAATGTAGATATTTACATGTTTATACAGATGGCTGTGTAGATATTTCCATGTGTATACAGATGGCATTGTAGATATTTCCATGTTTATACAGATGACTGTATAGGTATTTCCATGTTTTTACAGATGGCAGTGCAGGTATTTCCATCTTTATAGAGATAGCAGTGTAGATATTTCCATGTCTGTACAAATGGCGATGTTGATATTTCCATCTATACACAGATGGCCGTGTAGATATTTCCATGTTTATACAGATGGCTTTGTGGATATTTCCATGTTTATACAGATGACTTCATAGGTATCTCCATGTTTATACAGATGGCGGCGTAGATATTTCCATGGACGTGCAGATGGCGGTGTAGATATTTCCATGTTAATACAGATAGCGGTGTAGGTATTTCCATGTTTACACAGATGGTGGTGTAGATATTTCCGTGTTTATACACATGGCGGAGTAGATACTTCCATCTTTATGGAGATGGCAGTGTAGATATTTTCATGTTTGTAGAGATGGCGGTGTACATATTTCCATATTTATAGAGATAGTGGTGTAGATATATTCATCTTTCTACAGATGGCAGTGAAGATATTTCCATGTTTATACATCTGGCTGTGTAGATATTTCCATATTTATACAGATGTCTGTGTAGATATTTCCATGTGTATACAGATGTCTGTGTAGATATTTCCATGTGTATACAGATGGTGGTGTAGATATTTCCATGTTTATTCAGATGACTGTGTAGATATTTCCATGTTTTTACAGATGGCAGTGTAGATATTTCAATGTTTATAGAGATGGTGCTGTAGATATTTCCATGTTTATACAGATATCAGTGGAGATATTTCCATGTTTATACAGACAGCAGTGGTGATATTTCCATGTTTATATACATAGCGGTGTACATACTTCCATGTTTATAGAGACAGCGGTGTAGGTATTTCCATGTTTATACAGATAGCGGTGCAGTTATTTCCATGTTTATACAGATGCCTATGCAGATATTTCCATATTTATACAGAGGGCTGTGTAGATATTTGTATGTTTATACAGACGGCAGTGTAGATATTTCCATGTTCCTACACATGACTTTGTAGGTATTTCCATCTTTATACAGATGGCTTTGTAGATATTTCCATGTTTATAGAGATAGCAGTGGAGATATTTCCATGTTTATACAGATAGCGGTGTAGACATTTCCATGTATATACAGATGGCTGTGTAGATATTTCCATGTTTATACAGATGGCTTTGTGGATATTTCCATGTTTATACAGATGACTTCGTAGGTATCTCCATGTTTATACAAATGGCGGTGTAGATATTTCCATGTTTATAGAGATAGCTGTGTAGATATTTCCATGTTTATACAGATACCGGTGTAGATATTTCCATGTTTATACAGACCGCAGTGTAGATATTTCCATGTTTATAGAGATAGCGGTGTGGATATTTCCATGTTTATACAGTTAGGGGTGTAGATATTTCCATATTTATAGAGATGGTGGTGAAGATATTTCCATGTTTATACAGATCACAGTGTAGATATTTCCTTGTTTATACAAATAGTGGTGTAGTTATTTCCATGTTTATACAGATAGCGGTGTAGATATTTCCATGTATATACAGATGGCTGTGTAGATATTTCCATGTTTATACAGATGGCTTTGTGGATATTTCCATGTTTATACAGATGACTTCGTAGGTATCTCCATGTTTATACAGATGGCGGTGTAGATATTTCCATGTTTATATAGATAGCTGTGTAGATATTTCCATGTATATACAGATAGCGGTGTAGATATTTCCATGTTTATACAGATCGCGGTGTAGATATTTCCATGTTTATACAGATAGCGGTGTAGATATTTCCATGTTTATACAGATAGCGGTGTAGATATTTCCATGTTTTTACAGATATCGGTGTAGATATTTCCATGTTTACACAGATTGCGGTGTAGATATTTCCATCTTTCTACCGATGGCATTGTAGATATTTCCATGTTTATACAGATGGCGGTGTAGATATTTCCATGTTTATATAGATGGCGTTGTAGATATTTCCATGTTTATACCGATAGCGGTGTTGGTGTTTCCACGTTTATACAGATAGCGACGTAGATATTTCCATGTTTATACAGCTCGCGGTGCAGATATTTATATCTTTATACAGATGGCATTTTAGATATTTCCTTATTCACACAGATGGCGGTGTAGATGTTTCCATGTTTATACAGATGGTGGAGTAGTTAGTTCCATGTTCATGCAGATGGCAGTGTAGATATTCTCATGTTTATACAGATGGCGGTGTAGATATTTCCATGTTTGTAGAGATAGCAGTGTAGATATTTACATGTTTATACAGATGGCTGTGTAGATTTTTCCATGTGTATACAGATGGCATTGTAGATATTTCCATGTTTATAGAGATAGCGGTGTAGGTATTTCCATGTTTGTACAGATGGCGATGTTGATATTTCCATCTATACACAGATGGCCGTGTAGATATTTCCATGTTTATACAGATGGCGGCGTAGATATTTCCATGGACGTAGAGATGGCGTTGTAGATATTTCCATGTTTATACTGATAGCGGTGTTGGTGTTTCCACGTTTATACAGATAGCGATGTAGATATTTCCATGTTTATACAGCTCGCGGTGCAGATATTTATATCTTTATACAGATGGCATTGTAGATATTTCCTTATTCACACAGATGGCGGTGTAGATGTTTCCATGTTTATACAGATGGTGGAGTAGATAGTTCCATGTTTATGGAGATGGCAGTGTAGATATTTTCATGTTTATAGAGATGGCGGTGTAGATATTTCCATGTTTATAGAGATAGCAGTGTAGATATTTACATGTTTATGCAGATGGCTGTGTAGATATTTCCATGTGTATACAGATGGCATTGTAGATATTTCCATGTTTATACAGATGACTGTATAGGTATTTCCATGTTTTTACAGATGGCAGTGCTGATATTTCCATGTTTATAGAGATAGCAGTGTAGATATTTCCATGTTTGTACAGATTGCGATGTTGATATTTCCATCTATACACAGATGGCCGTGTAGATATTTCCATGTTTATAAAGATGGCGGCGTAGATATTTCCATGGATGTGCAGATGGCGGTGTAGATATTTCCATGTTTATACAGATAGCGGTGTAGATATTTCCATGTTTACACAGATGGTGGTGTAGATATTTCCGTGTTTATACACATGGCGGAGTAGATACTTCCATCTTTATGGAGATGGCAGTGTAGATATTTTCATGTTTATAGAGATGGCGGTGTACATATTTCCATAATTATAGAGATAGTGGTGTAGATATATTCATCTTTCTACAGATGGCAGTGAAGATATTTCCATGTTTATACATCTGGCTGTGTAGATATTTCCATATTTATACAGATGTCTGTGTAGATATTTCCATGTGTATACAGATGGTATTGTAGCTATTTCCATGTTTATACATATGGTGGTGTAGATATTTCCATGTTTATTCAGATGACTGTGTAGATATTTCCATGTTTTTACAGATGGCAGTGTAGATATTTCAATGTTTATAGAGATGGTGCTGTAGATATTTCCATGTTTATACAGATAACGATGGAGATTTTTCCATGTTTATACAGACAGCAGAGGAGATATTTCCATGTTTATACACATAGCCGTGTACATATTTCCATGTTTATAGAGACAGCGGTGTAGGTATTTCCATGTTTATACAGATAGCGGTGCAGATATTTCCATGTTTATAGAGATGCCTATGCAGATATTTCCATATTTATACTGAGGGCTGTGTAGATATTTCTATGTTTATACAGATGGCAGTGTAGATATTTCCATGTTTATACACATAGCGGTGTAGATATTTCCATGTTTATACAGATGGCTGTGTAGATATTTCCATGTTTATACAGATACCGGTGTAGGTATTTCCATGTTTATACAGACCGCAGTGTAGGTATTTCCATGTTTATAGAGATAGCGGTGTAGATATTTCCATGTTTGTACAGGTGGCGATGTTGATGTTTCCATCTATACACAGATTCCCGTGTAGGTATTTCCATGTGTATACAGATGGCATTGTAGATATTTCCATGTTTATTCAGATGGCATTGTAAATATTTCCATGTTTATACAGATGGTGGTGTAGATATTTCCATGTTTATACAGATAACTTTGTAAGTATTTCCATGTTTACACAGATGGCGGTGTAGATATTTCGATGTTTATAGAGATAGCAGTGGAGATATTTCCATGTTTATACAGATTGCGGTGTAGATATTTCCATGTTTATATTGATGGTGGTGTAGATATAACCATGTTTATACAGATGGCGGTGTAGATATTTCTATGTTTATACTGATCGAGGTGTAGATATTTCCATGTTTATAGAGATGGCGGTGTAGATATTTCCAGGTTCATAGAGATAGCGGTGTTGATTTTTCCATGTTTATAGAGATAGCTGTGTGGATATTTCCATGTTTATACAGAGAGGGTTGTAGATATTTCCGTGTTTATAGAGATGGCTGTTTAGATATTTCCATGCTTATACAGATCACGGTGTAAATATTTCCTTGTTTATGCAAATAGCGGTGAAGTTATTTCCATGTTTATAGAGATAGCGGTGTAGATATTTCAATGTATATACAGATGGCTGTGTAGATATTTCCATGTTTATACAGATGACTTTGTAGCTATTTCCATGTTTATACAGATGGCGATGTAGATATTTCCATGTTTATAGAGATAGCTGTGTAGATATTTCCATGTTTATACAGATAGCGGTGTAGATATTTCCATGTTTATACAGATCGCGGTGTAGATATTTCCATGTTTATACAGATCGTGGTGTAGATATTTCCATGTTTATACAGATAGCGGTGTATATATTTCCATGTTTTTACAGATATCGGTGTAGATATTTCCATGTTTACACAGATTGCGGTGTAGATATTTCCATCTTTCTGCAGATGGCATTGTAGATATTTCCATGTTTATACAGATGGCGGTGTAGATATTTCCATGTTTATATAGATGGTGGTGTAGATATTACCATGTTTATGCAGATAGCGGTGTAGATATTTCCATGTTTATACAGATCGTGGTGAAGATATTTCCATGTTTATACAGATAGCGGTGTAGATATTTCTATGTTTATACCGATAGCGTTGTTGGTATTTCCACGTTTATACAGATAGCGATGTAGATATTTCCATGTTTATACAGCTCGCGTTGCAGATATTTATATCTTTATACCGCTGGCATTGTAGATATTTCCTTATTCACACAGATGGCGGTGTAGATGTTTCCATGTTTATACAGATGGTGGAGTAGTTGTTCCATGTTTATGGAGATGGCCGTGAAGATATTTTCATGTTTATAGAGATGGCGGTGTAGATATTTCCATGTTTATAGAGATAGCAGTGTAGATATTTCCATGTTTGTACAGATGGCGATGTTGATATTTCCATCTATACACAGATGGTCGTGTAGATATTTCCATGTTTATACAGATGGCGGCGTAGATATTTCCGTGTTTATACACATGGCGGAGTAGATACTTCCATCTTTATGGAGATGGCAGTGTAGATATTTTCATGTTTATAGAGATGGCGGTGTACATATTTCCATATTTATAGAGATAGTGGTGTATATATATTCATCTTTCTACAGATGGCAGTGTAGGTATTTCCATGTTTATACATCTGGCTGTGTAGATTTTTCCATATTTATACAGATGTCTGTGTAGATATTTCCATGTGTATACAGATGGTATTGTAGCTATTTCCATGTTTATACATATGGTGGTGTAGATATTTCCATGTTTATTCAGATGACTGTGCAGATATTTCCATGTTTTTACAGATGGCAGTGTAGATATTTCAATGTTTATAGAGATGGTGCTGTAGATATTTCCAAGTTTATACAGATAACGGTGGAGATATTTCCATGTTTATACAGAAAACAGTGGTGATATTTCCATGTTTATACACATAGCAGTGTACATATTTCCATGTTTACAGAGACAGCGGTGTAGGTATTTCCATGTTTATACAGATAGCGGTGCATATATTTCCATGTTTATACAGATACCTATGCAGATATTTCCATATTTATACAGAGGGCTGTGTAGATTATTCTAAGTTTATACAGACGGCAGTGCAGATATTTCCATGTTCCTATACATGACTGTGTAGGTATTTCCATGTTTATACAGATGGCTTTGTAGATATTTCCATGTTTATAGAGATAGCAGTGCAGATATTTCCATGTTTATACAGCTCGCGTTGCAGATATTTATATCTTTATACAGATGGCATTGTAGATATTTCCTTATTCACACAGATGGCGGTGTAGATGTTTCCTTGTTTATACAGATGGTGGAGTAGTTAGTTCCATGTTTATGGAGATGGCAGTGTAGATATTTTCATGTTTATAGAGATGGCGGTGTAGATATTTCCATGTTTATAGAGATAGCAGTGTAGATATTTACATGTTTATACAGATGCCTATGTAGATATTTCCATGTGCATACAGATGGAATTGTAGATATTTCCATGTTTATACAGATGACTGTATAGGTATTTCCATGTTTTTTCAGATGGCAGTGCAGATATTTCCACGTTTATAGAGATAGCAGTGTAGATATTTCCATGTTTGTACAGATGGCGATGTTGATCTTTCCATCTATACACAGATGGCCGTGTAGATATTTCCATGTTTATACAGATGGCGGCGTAGATATTTCCACGGACGTGCAGATGGCGGTGTAGATATTTCCATGTTTATACAGATAGCGGTGTAGATATTTCCATGTTTACACAGATGGTGGTGAAGATATTTCCGTGTTTATACACATGGCGGAGTAGATACTTCCATCTTTATGGAGATGGCAGTGTAGATATTTTCAAGTTTATAGAGATGGCGGTGTACATTTTTCCATATTTATAGAGATAGTGGTGTAGATATATTCATCTTTCTACAGATGGCAGTGTAGATATTTCCATGTTTATACATCTTCCTGTGTAGATTTTTCCATATTTATACAGATGTCTGTGTAGATATTTCCATGTGTATACAGATGGTATTGTAGCTATGTCCATGTTTATACATATGGTGGTGTAGATATTTCCATGTTTATTCAGATGACTGTGCAGATATTTCCATGTTTTTACAGATGGCAGTGTAGATATTTCAATGTTTATAGAGATGGTGCTGTAGATATTTCCATGTTTATACAGATAACGGTGGAGATATTTCCATGTTGATACAGACAACAGTGGAGATATTTCCATGTTTATACACATAACGGTGTACATATTTCCATGTTTATAGAGACAGCGGTGTAGGTATTTCCATGTTTATACAGATAGCGTTGCAGATATTTCCATGTTTATACAGATGCCTATGCAGATATTTCCATATTTATACAGAGGGCTGTGTAGATATTTCAACGTTCCTACACATGACGGTGTAGGTATTTCCATGTTTATACAGATGGCTTTGTAGGTATTTCCACGTTTATAGAAATAACAGTGCAGATATTTCCATGTTTATACAGATAGCGGTGTATATATTTCCATGTTTATACAGATCGTGGTGTAGATATTTCCATGTTTATACAGATACCGGTGTTGATATTTCCATGTTTATACAGACCGCAGTGAAGATATTTCCATGTTTATAGAGATAGCGGTGTGGATATTTCCATGTTTATACAGATAGGGGTGAAGATATTTCCATGTTTATAGAGATGGCGGTGAAGATATTTCCTTGTTTATACAGATCACAGTGTAGATATTTCCTTGTTTATACAAATAGCGGTGTAGTTATTTCCATGTTTATACAGATAGCGGTGTAGATATTTCCATGTATATACAGATGGCTGTGTAGATATTTCCATGTTTATACAGATGGCTTTGTAGATATTTCCATGTTTATACAGATGACTTCGTAGGTATCTCCATGTTTATACAGATGGCGGTGTAGATATTTCCATGTTTATAGAGATAGCTGTGTAGATATTTCCATGTTTATACTGATAGTGTTGTAGATATTTCCATGTTTATACAGATTGTGGTGTAGATATTTCCATATTTATACAGATAGTGGTGTAGATATTTCCATGTTTATACAGATAGCGGTGTAGATATTTCCTTATTTTTACAGATATCGGTGTAGATATTTCCATGTTTACACAGATTGCGGTGTAGATATTTCCATCTTTCTACAGATGGCATTGTAGATATTTCCATGTTTATACAGATGGCGGTGTAGATATTTCCATGTTTATATAGATGGTGGTGTAGATATTACCATGTTTATACAGATAGCGGTGTAGATATTACCATGTTTATACAGATAGCGGTGTAGATATTTCCATGTTTATACAGATCGTATTGAGGATATTTCCATGTTTATACAGATCGTGGTGTAGATATTTCCATGTTTATACAGATGGCGGTGTAGATATTTCCAAGTTTATATAGATGGCGTTGTAGATATTTCCATGTTTATACCGATAGCGGTGTTGGTGTTTCCACGTTTATACAGATAGCGATGTAGATATTTCCATGTTTATACAGCTCGCGGTGCAGATATTTATATCTTTATACAGATGGCAATGTAGATATTTCCTTATTCAAACAGATGGCGGTGTAGATGTTTCCATGTTTATACAGATGGCTTTGTAGATATTTCCATGTTTATACAGATGACTTCGTAGGTATCTCCATGTTTTTACAGATGGCGGTGTAGATATTTCCATGTTTATAGAGATAGCTGTGTAGATATTTCCATGTTTATACAGATAGCGGTGTAGATATTTCCATGTTTATACAGATCGCGGTGTAGATATTTCCATGTTTATACAGATCACGGTGTAGATATTTCCATGTTTTTACAGAGAGAAGTGTAGATATTTCCATGTTTATACAGATAGCGGTGTAGTTATTTCCATGTTTATACAGATAGCGGTGTAGATATTTCCATGTTTATAGAGATAGCGGTGTATGTATTTCCATGTTTATAGACATAGCGGTATAGATATTTCCATGTTTATATAGATGGCGTTGTAGATATTTCCATGTTTATACCGATAGCGGTTTTGGTGTTTCCACGTTTATACAGATAGCGATGTAGATATTTCCATGTTTATACAGTTCGCGGTGCAGATATTTATATCTTTATACAGATGGCATTGTAGATATTTCCTCCTTCAAACAGATGGCGGTGTAGGTGTTTCCATGTTTATACAGATGGCTTTGTAGATATTTCCATGTTTATACAGATGACTTCGTAGGTATCTCCATGTTTATACAGATGGCGGTGTAGGTATTTCCATGTTTATAGAGATAGCTGTGTAGAAATTTCCATGTTTATACAGATAGCGGTGTAGATATTTCCATGTTTATACAGATCACGGTGTAGATATTTCCATGTTTATACAGAGAGAATTGTAGATATTTCCATGTTTATACAGATAGCGGTGTAGATATTTCCATGTTTATACAGCTCGCGGTGCAGATATTTATATCTTTATACAGATGGCATTGTAGATATTTCCTTATTCAAACAGATGGCGGTGTAGATATTTCCATGTTTATACAGATGGTGGAGTAGTTAGTTCCATGTTTATGGAGATGGCAGTGTAGATATTTTTATGTTAATAGAGATTGCGGTGTAGATATTTCCATGTTTATAGAGATAGCAGTGTAGATATTTACATGTTTATACAGATGGATGTGTAGATATTTCCATGTGTATACAGATGGCATTGTAGATATTTCCATGTTTATACAGATGACTGTATAGGTATTTCCATGCTTTCACAGATGGCAGTGCAGATATTTCCATGTTTATAGAGATAGCAGTGTAGATATTTCCATGTTTGTACAGATGGCGATGTTGATATTTCCATCTATACACAGATGGCCGTGTAGATATTTCTATGTTTATACAGATGGCAGCGTAGATATTTCCATGGCCGTGCAGATGGCGGTGTAGATATTTCCATGTTTATACAGATAGCGGTGTAGTTATTTCCATGTTTACACAGATGGTGGTGTAGATATTTCCGTGTTTATACACATGGCGGAGTAGATACTTCCATCTTTATGGAGATGGCAGTGTAGATATTTTCATGTTGATAGAGATGGCGGTGTACATATTTCCATATTTATAGAGATAGTGGTGTAGATATATTCATCTTTCTACAGATGGCAGTGTAGATATTTCCATGTTTATACATCTGGCTGTGTAGATATTTCCATATTTATTCAGATGTCTGTGTAGATATTTCCATGTGTATACAGATGGTATTGTAGCTATTTCCATGTTTATACATATGGTGGTGTAGATATTTCCATGTTTATTCAGATGACTGTGTAGATATTTCCATGTTTTTACAGATGGCAGTGTAGAAATTTCAATGTTTATAGAGATGGTGCTGTAGATATTTCCATGTTTATACACATAACGGTGGAGATATTTCCATGTTTATACAGACAGCAGTGGAGATATTTCCATGTTTATACACATACTGGTGTACATATTTCCATGTTTATAGAGACAGCGGTGTAGGTATTTCCATGTTTATACAGATAGCGGTGCAGATATTTCCATGTTTATACAGATGCCTATGCAGATATTTCCATATTTATACAGAGGACTGTGTAGCTATTTCTAAGTTTATACAGACGGCAGTGTAGATATTTCCATGTTCCTACACATGACTGTGTAGGTATTTCCATGTTTATACAGATGGCTTTGTAGATATTTCCATGTTTATAGAGATAGCAGTGCAGATATTTCCATCTTTATACAGATAGCGGTGTATATATTTCCATGTTTATACAGATACCGGTGTAGATATTTCCATGTTTATACAGACCGCAGTGTAGATATTTCCATGTTTATAGAGATAGCGGTGAGGATATTTCCATGTTTATACAGATAGGGGTGTAGATATTTCCATGTTTATAGAGATGGCGGTGAAAATAATTCCATGTTTATACAGATTACAGTGTAGATATTTCCTTGTTTATACAAATAGCGGTGTAGTTATTTCCATGTTTATACAGATAGTGGTGTAGATATTTCCATGTATATACAGATGGCTGTGTAGATATTTCCATGTTTATACAGATGGCTTTGTAGATATTTCCATGTTTATACAGATGACTTCGTAGGTATCTCCAAGTTTATACAGATGGCGGTGTAGATATTTCCATGTTTGTACAGATAGCGGTGTAGATATTTCCATGTTTATACAGATCGCGGTGTAGATATTTCCATTTTTAAACAGATAGCGGTGTAGATATTTCCATGTTTATACAGATAGCGGTGTAGATATTTCCATATTTTTACAGATATCGGTGTAGATATTTCCATCTTTACACAGATTGCGGTGTAGATATTTCCATCTTTCTACAGATGGCATTGTAGATATTTCCATGTTTATACAGATGGCGGCGTAGATATTTCCATGTTTATATAGATGGTGGTGTAGATATTACCATGTTTATACAGATAGCGGTGTAGATATTACCATGTTTATACAGATAGCGGTGTAGATATTTCCATGTTTATACAGATCGTATTGAAGATATTTCCATGTTTATACAGATCGCGGTGTAGATATTTCCATGTTTATACAGATCACGGTGTAGATATTTCCATGTTTATACAGAGAGAAGTGTAGATATTTCCATGTTTATACAGATAGCGGTGTAGATATTTCCATGTTTATACAGATAGCGGTGTAGATATTTCCATGTTTATAGAGATAGCGGTGTAGTTATTTCCATGTTTATAGACATAGCGGTGTAGATATTTCCATGTTTATATAGATGGCGTTGTAGATATTTCCATGTTTATACCGATAGCGGTGTTGGTGTTTCCACGTTTATACAGATAGCGATGTAGATATTTCCATGTTTATACAGCTCGCGGTGCAGATATTTATAACTTTATACAGATGGCATTGTAGATATTTCCTTATTCACACAGATGGCGGTGTAGTTGTTTCCATGTTTATACAGATGGTGGAGTAGTTAGTTCCATGTTTATGGAGATGGCAGTGTAGATATTTTCATGTTTATAGAGATGGCAGTGTAGATATTTCCATGTTTATAGAGATAGCAGTGTAGATATTTCCATGTTTATACAGATGACTGTATAGGTATTTCCATGTTTTTACAGATGGCAGTGCAGATATTTCCATGTTTATAGAGATAGCAGTGTAGATATTTCCATGTCTGTACAGATGGCGATGTTGATATTTCCGTCTATACACAGACGGCCGTGTAGATATTTCCATGTTTATACAGATGGCGGCGTAGATATTTCCATGGACGTGCAGATGGCGGTGTAGATATTTCCATGTTTATACAGATAGCGGTGTAGATATTTCCATGTTTACACAGATGGTGGTGTAGATATTTCCGTGTTTATACACATGGCGAGGTAGATACTTCCATCTTTATGGAGATGGCAGTGTAGATATTTTCATGTTTATAGTGATGGCGGTGTACATATTTCCATATTTATAGAGATAGTGGTGTAGATATATTCATCTTTCTACAGATGGCAGTGAAGATATGTCCATGTTTATACATCTGGCTGTGTAGATATTTCCATATTTATACAGATGTCTGTGTAGATATTTCCATGTGTATACAGATGGTATTGTAGCTATTTCCATGTTTATACATATGGTGGTGTAGATATTTCCATGTTTATTCAGATGACTGTGTAGATATTTCCATGTTTTTACAGATGGCAGTGTAGATATTTCAATGTTTATAGAGATGGTGCTGTAGATATTTCCATGTTTATACAGATATCAGTGGAGATATTTCCATGTTTATACAGACAGCAGTGGTGATATTTCCATGTTTATACACATAGCGGTGTACATACTTCCATGTTTATAGAGACAGCGGTGTAGGTATTTCCATGTTTATACAGATAGCGGTGCAGTTATTTCCATGTTTATACAGATGCCTATGCAGATATTTCCATATTTATACAGAGGGCTGTGTAGATATTTCTAAGTTTATACAGACAGCAGTGTAGATATTTCCATGTTCCTACACATGACTGTGTAGGTATTTCCATGTTTATACAGACGGCTTTGTAGATATTTCCATGTTTATAGAGATAGCAGAGCAGATATTTCCATGTTTATACAGATAGCGGTGTAGATATTTCCATGTATATACAGATGGCTGTGTAGATATTTCCATGTTTATACAGATGGCTTTGTGGATATTTCCATGTTTATACAGATGACTTCGTAGGTATCTCCATGTTTATACAGATGGCGGTGTAGATATTTCCATGTTTATAGAGATAGCTGTGTAGATATTTCCATGTTTATACAGATACCGGTGTAGATATTTCCATGTTTATACAGACCGCAGTGTAGATATTTCCATGTTTATAGAGATAGCGGTGTGGATATTTCCATGTTTATACAGTAAGGGGTGTAGATATTTCCATATTTATAGAGATGGTGGTGAAGATATTTCCAGGTTTATACAGATCACAATGTAGATATTTCCTTGTTTATACAAATAGCGGTGTAGTTATTTCCATGTTTATACAGATAGCGGTGTAGATATTTCCATGTATATACAGATGGCTGTGTAGATATTTGCATGTTTATACAGATGGCTTTGTAGATATTTCCATGTTTATACAGAAGACTTCGTAGGTATCTCCATGTTTATACAGATGGCGGTGTAGCTATATCCATGTTTATAGAGATAGCTGTGTAGATATTTCCATGTTTATACAGATCGCTGTGTAGATATTTCCATGTTTATACAGATCGTATTGAAGTTATTTCCATGTTTATACAGATCGCGGTGTAGATATTTCCATGTTTATACAGATCACGGTGTAGATATTTCCATGTTTATACAGAGAGAAGTGTAGATATTTCCATGTTTATACAGATAGCGGTGTAGATATTTCCATGTTTATAGAGATAGCGGTGTAGATATTTCCATGTTTATAGAGATAGCGGTGTAGGTATTTCCATGTTTATAGACATAGCGGTGTAGATATTTCCATATTTATATAGATGGCGTTGTAGATATTTCCATGTTTATACCGATAGCGGTGTTGGTGTTTCCACGTTTATACAGATAGCGATGTAGATATTTCCATGTTTATACAGCTCCCGGTGCAGATATTTATATCTTTATACAGACGGCATTGTAGATATTTCCTTATTCACACAGATGGCGGTGCAGATGTTTCCATGTTTATACAGATGGTGGAGTAGTTAGTTCCATGTTTATGGAGATGGCAGTGTAGATATTTTCAAGTTTATAGAGATGGCGGTGTAGATATTTCCATGTTTATAGAGATAGCAATGTAGATATTTACATGTTTATACAGATGGCTGTGTAGATATTTCCATGTGTATACAGATGGCATTGTAGATATTTCCATGTTTATACAGATGACTGTATAGGTATTTCCATGTTTTTACAGATGGCAGTGCAGATATTTCCATGTTTATAGAGATAGCAGTGTAGATATTTCCATGTCTGTACAGATGGCGATGTTGATATTTCCATCTATACACAGATGGCCGTGTAGATATTTCCATGTTTATACAGATGGCGGCGTAGATATTTCCATGGACGTGCAGATGGCGGTGTAGATATTTCCATGTTTATACAGATAGCAGTGTAGATATTTCCATGTTTACACAGATGGTGGTGTAGATATTTCCGTGTTTATACACATGGCGGAGTAGATACTTCCATCTTTATGGAGATGGCAGTGTAGATATTTTCATGTTTATAGAGATGGCGGTGTACATATTTCCATATTTATAGAGATAGTGGTGTAGATATATTCATCTTTCTACAGATGGCAGTGAAGATATTTCCATGTTTATACATCTGGCTGTGTAGATACTTCCATATTTATACAGATGTCTGTGTAGATATTTCCATGTGTATACAGATGGTATTGTAGCTATTTCCATGTTTATACATATGGTGGTGTAGATATTTCCATGTTTATTCAGATGACTGTGTAGATATTTCCATGTTTTTACAGATGGCAGTGTAGATATTTCAATGTTTATAGAGATGGTGCTGTAGATATTTCCATGTTTATACAGATATCAGTGGAGATATTTCCATGTTTATACAGACAGCAGTGGTGATATTTCCATGTTTATATACATAGCGGTGTACATACTTCCATGTTTATAGAGACAGCGGTGTAGGTATTTCCATGTTTATACAGATAGCGGTGCAGTTATTTCCATGTTTATACAGATGCCTATGCAGATATTTCCATATTTATACAGAGGGCTGTGTAGATATTTCTAAGTTTATACAGACGGCAGTGTAGATATTTCCATGTTCCTACACATGACTGTGTAGGTATTTCCATGTTTATACAGATGGCTTTGTAGATATTTCCATGTTTATAGAGATAGCAGTGCAGATATTTCCATGTTTATACAGATAGCGGTGTAGATATTTCCATGTATATACAGATGGCTGTGTAGATATTTCCATGTTTATACAGATGGCTTTGTGGATATTTCCATGTTTATACAGATGACATCATAGGTATCTCCATGTTTATACAGATGGCGGTGTAGATATTTCCATGTTTATAGAGATAGCTGTGTAGATATTTCCATGTTTATACAGATACCGGTGTAGATATTTCCATGTTTATACAGACCGCAGTGTAGATATTTCCATGTTTATAGAGATAGCGGTGTGGATATTTCCATGTTTATACAGTAAGGGGTGTAGATATTTCCATATTTATAGAGATGGTGGTGAAGATATTTCCAGTTTTATACAGATCACAATGTAGATATTTCCTTGTTTATACAAATAGCGGTGTAGTTATTTCCATGTTTATACAGATAGCGGTGTAGATATTTCCATGTATATCCAGATGGCTGTGTAGATATTTCCATGTTTATACAGATGGCTTTGTAGATATTTCCATGTTTATACAGAAGACTTCGTAGGTATCTCCATGTTTATACAGATGACGGTGTAGATATATCCATGTTTATAGAGATAGCTGTGTAGATATTTCCATGTTTATACAGATCGCGGTGTAGATATTTCCATGTTTATACAGATCGTATTGAAGTTATTTCCATGTTTATACAGATCGCGGTGTAGATATTTCCATGTTTATACAGATCACGGTGTAGATATTTCCATGTTTATACAGAGAGAAGTGTAGATATTTCCATGATTATACAGATAGCGGTGTAGATATTTCCATGTTTATACAGATATCGGTGTAGATATTTCCATGTTTATAGAGATAGCGGTGTAGGTATTTCCATGTTTATAGACATAGCGGTGTAGATATTTCCATGTTTATATAGATGGCGTTGTAGATATTTCCATGTTTATACCGATAGCGGTGTTGGTGTTTCCACGTTTATACAGATAGCGATGTAGATATTTCCATGTTTATACAGCTCCCGGTGCAGATATTTATATCTTTATACAGACGGCATTGTAGATATTTCCTTATTCACACAGATGGCGGTGCAGATGTTTCCATGTTTATACAGATGGTGGAGTAGTTAGTTCCATGTTTATGGAGATGGCAGTGTAGATATTTTCAAGTTTATAGAGATGGCGGTGTAGATATTTCCATGTCTATAGAGATAGCAATGTAGATATTTACATGTTTATACAGATGGCTGTGTAGATATTTCCATGTGTATACAGATGGCATTGTAGATATTTCCATGTTTATACAGATGACTGTATAGGTATTTCCATGTTTTTACAGATGGCAGTGCAGATATTTCCATGTTTATAGAGATAGCAGTGTAGATATTTCCATGTCTGTACAGATGGCGATGTTGATATTTCCATCTATACACAGATGGCCGTGTAGATATTTCCATGTTTATACAGATGGCGGCGTAGATATTTCCATGGACGTGCAGATGGCGGTGTAGATATTTCCATGTTTATACAGATAGCGGTGTAGATATTTCCATGTTTACACAGATGGTGGTGTAGATATTTCCGTGTTTATACACATGGCGGAGTAGATACTTCCATCTTTATGGAGATGGCAGTGTAGATATTTTCATGTTTATAGAGATGGCGGTGTACATATTTCCATAATTATAGAGATAGTGGTGTAGATATATTCATCTTTCTACAGATGGCAGTGAAGATATTTCCATGTTTATACATCTGGCTGTGTAGATATTTCCATATTTATACAGATGTCTGTGTAGATATTTCCATGTGTATACAGATGGTATTGTAGCTATTTCCATGTTTATACATATGGTGGTGTAGATATTTCCATGTTTATTCAGATGACTGTGTAGATATTTCCATGTTTTTACAGATGGCAGTGTAGATATTTCAATGTTTATAGAGATGGTGCTGTAGATATTTCCATGTTTATACAGATAACGATGGAGATTTTTCCATGTTTATACAGACAGCAGAGGAGATATTTCCATGTTTATACACATAGCGGTGTACATATTTCCATGTTTATAGAGACAGCGGTGTAGGTATTTCCATGTTTATACAGATAGCGGTGCAGATATTTCCATGTTTATAGAGATGCCTATGCAGATATTTCCATATTTATACTGAGGGCTGTGTAGGTATTTCTATGTTTATACAGATGGCAGTGTAGATATTTCCATGTTTATACACATAGCGGTGTAGATATTTCCATGTTTATACAGATGGCTGTGTAGATATTTCCATGTTTATACAGATACCGGTGTAGGTATTTCCATGTTTATACAGACCGCAGTGTAGGTATTTCCATGTTTATAGAGATAGCGGTGTAGATATTTCCATGTTTGTACAGGTGGCGATGTTGATGTTTCCATCTATACACAGATTGCCGTGTAGGTATTTCCATGTGTATACAGATGGCATTGTAGATATTTCCATGTTTATTCAGATGGCATTGTACATATTTCCATGTTTATACAGATGGTGGTGTAGATATTTCCATGTTTATACAGATAACTTTGTAAGTATTTCCATGTTTACACAGATGGCGGTGTAGATATTTCGATGTTTATAGAGATAGCAGTGGAGATATTTCCATGTTTATACAGATTGCGGTGTAGATATTTCCATGTTTATATTGCTGGTGGTGTAGATATAACCATGTTTATACAGATGGCGGTGTAGATATTTCCAGGTTGATAGAGATAGCGGTGTTGATTTTTCCATGTTTATAGAGATAGCTGTGTGGATATTTCCATGTTTATACAGAGAGGGGTGTAGATATTTCCGTGTTTATAGAGATGGCTGTTTAGATATTTCCATGCTTATACAGATCACGGTGTAAATATTTCCTTGTTTATACAAATAGCGGTGTAGTTATTTCCATGTTTATACAGATAGCGTTGTAGATATTTCTATGTATATACAGATGGCTGTGTAGATATTTCCATGTTTACACAGATGACTTTGTAGCTATTTCCATGTTTATACAGATGGCGATGTAGATATTTCCATGTTTATAGAGATAGCTGTGTAGATATTTCCATGTTTATACAGATAGCGGTGTAGATATTTCCATGTTTATACAGATCGCGGTGTAGATATTTCCATGTTTATACAGATCGTGGTGTAGATATTTCCATGTTTATACAGATAGCGGTGTATATATTTCCATGTTTTTACAGATATTGGTGTAGATATTTCCATGTTTACACAGATTGCGGTGTAGATATTTCCATCTTTCTGCAGATGGCATTGTAGATATTTCCATGTTTATACAGATGGCGGTGTAGATATTTCCATGTTTATATAGATGGTGGTGTAGATATTACCATGTTTATACAGATAGCGGTGTAGATATTTCCATGTTTATACAGATCGTGGTGAAGATATTTCCATGTTTATACAGATAGCGGTGTAGATATTTCTATGTTTATACCGATAGCGTTGTTGGTATTTCCACGTTTATACAGATAGCGATGTAGATATTTCCATGTTTATACAGCTCGCGTTGCAGATATTTATATCTTTATACCGCTGGCATTGTAGATATTTCCTTATTCACACAGATGGCGGTGTAGATGTTTCCATGTTTATACAGATGGTGGAGTAGTTGTTCCATGTTTATGGAGATGGCCGTGAAGATATTTTCATGTTTATAGAGATGGCGGTGTAGATATTTCCATGTTTATAGAGATAGCAGTGTAGATATTTCCATGTTTGTACAGATGGCGATGTTGATATTTCCATCTATACACAGATGGACGTGTAGATATTTCCATGTTTATACAGATGGCGGCGTAGATATTTCCGTGTTTATACACATGGCGGAGTAGATACTTCCATCTTTATGGAGATGGCAGTGTAGATATTTTCATGTTTATAGAGATGGCGGTGTACATATTTCCATATTTATAGAGATAGTGGTGTAGATATATTCATCTTTCTACAGATGGCAGTGTAGGTATTTCCATGTTTATACATCTGGCTGTGTAGATTTTTCCATATTTATACAGATGTCTGTGTACATATTTCCATGTGTATACAGATGGTATTGTAGCTATTTCCATGTTTATACATATGGTGGTGTAGATATTTCCATGTTTATTCAGATGACTGTGCAGATATTTCCATGTTTTTACAGATGGCAGTGTAGATATTTCAATGTTTATAGAGATGGTGCTGTAGATATTTCCAAGTTTATACAGATAACGGTGGAGATATTTCCATGTTTATACAGAAAACAGTGGTGATATTTCCATGTTTATACACATAGCGGTGTACATATTTCCATGTTTACAGAGACAGCGGTGTAGGTATTTCCATGTTTATACAGATAGCGGTGCATATATTTCCATGTTTATACAGATACCTATGCAGATATTTCCATATTTATACAGAGGGCTGTGTAGATTATTCTAAGTTTATACAGACGGCAGTGCAGATATTTCCATGTTCCTACACATGACTGTGTAGGTATTTCCATGTTTATACAGATGGCTTTGTAGATATTTCCATGTTTATAGAGATAGCAGTGCAGATATTTCCATGTTTATACAGCTCGCGGTGCAGATATTTATATCTTTATACAGATGGCATTGTAGATATTTCCTTATTCACACAGATGGCGGTGTAGATGTTTCCTTGTTTATACAGATGGTGGAGTAGTTAGTTCCATGTTTATGGAGATGGCAGTGTAGATATTTTCATGTTTATAGAGATGGCGGTGTAGATATTTCCATGTTTATAGAGATAGCAGTGTAGATATTTACATGTTTATACAGATGCCTATGTAGATATTTCCATGTGTATAGAGATGGAATTTTAGATATTTCCATGTTTATACAGATGACTGTATAGGTATTTCCATGTTTTTTCAGATGGCAGTGCAGATATTTCCACGTTTATAGAGATAGCAGTGTAGATATTTCCAGGTTTGTACAGATGGCGATGTTGGTCTTTCCATCTATACACAGATGGCCGTGTAGATATTTCCATGTTTATACAGATGGCGGCGTAGATATTTCCACGGACGTGCAGATGGCGGTGTAGATATTTCCATGTTTATACAGATAGCGGTGTAGATATTTCCATGTTTACACAGATGGTGGTGAAGGTATTTCCGTGTTTATACACATGGCGGAGTAGATACTTCCATCTTTATGGAGATGGCAGTGTAGATATTTTCAAGTTTATAGAGATGGCGGTGTACATTTTTCCATATTTATAGATATAGTGGTGTAGATATATTCATCTTTCTACAGATGGCAGTGTAGATATTTCCATGTTTATACATCTGGCTGTGTAGATTTTTCCATATTTATACAGATGTCTGTGTAGATATTTCCATGTGTATACAGATGGTATTGTAGCTATGTCCATGTTTATACATATGGTGGTGTAGTTATTTCCATGTTTATTCAGATGACTGTGCAGATATTTCCATGTTTTTACAGATGGCAGTGTAGATATTTCAATGTTTATAGAGATGGTGCTGTAGATATTTCCATGTTTATACAGATAACGGTGGAGATATTTCCATGTTGATAGAGACAACAGTGGAGATATTTCCATGTTTATACACATAGCGGTGTACATATTTCCATGTTTATAGAGACAGCGGTGTAGGTATTTCCATGTTTATACAGATAGCGGTGCAGATATTTCCATGTTTATACAGATGCCTATGCAGATATTTCCATATTTATACAGAGGGCTGTGTAGATATTTCCACGTTCCTACACATGACTGTGTAGGTATTTCCATGTTTATGCAGATGGCTTTGTAGGTATTTCCATGTTTATAGAGATAACAGTGCAGATATTTCCATGTTTATACAGATAGCGGTGTATATATTTCCATGTTTATACAGATCGTGGTGTAGATATTTCCATGTTTATACAGATACCGGTGTTGATATTTCCATGTTTATACAGACCGCAGTGAAGATATTTCCATGTTTATAGAGATAGCGGTGTGGATATTTCCATGTTTATACAGATAGGGGTGAAGGTATTTCCATGTTTATAGAGATGGCAGTGAAGATATTTCCTTGTTTATACAGATCACAGTGTAGATATTTCCTTGTTTATACAAATAGCGGTGTAGTTATTTCCATGTTTATACAGATAGCGGTGTAGATATTTCCATGTATATACAGATGGCTGTGTAGATATTTCCATGTTTATACAGATGGCTTTGTAGATATTTCCATGTTTATACAGATGACTTCGTAGGTATCTCCATGTTTATACAGATGGCGGTGTAGATATTTCCATGTTTATAGAGATAGCTGTGTAGATATTTCCATGTTTATACTGATAGTGTTGTAGATATTTCCATGTTTATACAGATTGTGGTGTAGATATTTCCATGTTTATACAGATAGTGGTGTAGATATTTCCATGTTTATACAGATAGCGGTGTAGATATTTCCATATTTTTACAGATATCGGTGTAGATATTTCCATGTTTACACAGATTGCGGTGTAGATATTTCCATCTTTCTACAGATGGCATTGTAGATATTTCCATGTTTATACAGATGGCGGTGTAGATATTTCCATGTTTATATAGATGGTGGTGTAGATATTACCATGTTTATACAGATAGCGGTGTAGATATTACCATGTTTATACAGATAGCGGTGTAGATATTTCCATGTTTATACAGATCGTATTGAGGATATTTCAATGTTTATACAGATCGTGGTGTAGATATTTCCATGTTTATACAGATGGCGGTGTAGATATTTCCAAGTTTATATAGATGGCGTTGTAGATATTTCCATGTTTATACTGATAGCGGTGTTGGTGTTTCCACGTTTATACAGAGAGCGATGTAGATATTTCCATGTTTATACAGCTCGCGGTGCACATATTTATATCTTTATACAGATGGCAATGTAGATATTTCCTTATTCAAACAGATGGCGGTGTAGATGTTTCCATGTTTATACAGATGGCTTTGTAGATATTTCCATGTTTATACAGATGACTTCGTAGGTATCTCCATGTTTTTACAGATGGCGGTGTAGATATTTCCATGTTTATAGAGATAGCTGTGTAGATATTTCCATGTTTATACAGATAGCGGTGTAGATATTTCCATGTTTATACAGATCGCGGTGTAGATATTTCCATGTTTATACAGATCACGGTGTAGCTATTTCCATGTTTTTACAGAGAGAAGTGTAGATATTTCCATGTTTATACAGATAGCGGTGTAGATATTTCCATGTTTATACAGATAGCGGTGTAGATATTTCCATGTTTATAGAGATAGCGGTGTATGTATTTCCATGTTTATAGACATAGCGGTGTAGATATTTCCATGTTTATATAGATGGCGTTGTAGATATTTCCATGTTTATACCGATAGAGGTTTTGGTGTTTCCACGTTTATACAGATAGCGATGTAGATATTTCCATGTTTATACAGTTCGCGGTGCAGATATTTATATCTTTATACAGATGGCATTGTAGATATTTCCTCATTCAAACAGATGGCGGTGTAGATGTTTCCATGTTTATACAGATGGCTTTGTAGATATTTCCATGTTTATACAGATGACTTCGTAGGTATCTCCATGTTTATACAGATGGCGGTGTAGGTATTTCCATGTTTATAGAGATAGCTGTGTAGAAATTTCCATGTTTATACAGATAGCGGTGTAGATATTTCCATGTTTATACACATACTGGTGTACATATTTCCATGTTTATAGAGACAGCGGTGTAGGTATTTCCATGTTTATACAGATAGCGGTGCAGATATTTCCATGTTTATACAGATGCCTATGCAGATATTTCCATATTTATACAGAGGACTGTGTAGCTATTTCTAAGTTTATACAGACGGCAGTGTAGATATTTCCATGTTCCTACACATGACTGTGTAGGTATTTCCATGTTTATACAGATGGCTTTGTAGATATTTCCATGTTTATAGAGATAGCAGTGCAGATATTTCCATCTTTATACAGATAGCGGTGTATATATTTCCATGTTTATACAGATACCGGTGTAGATATTTCCATGTTTATACAGACCGCAGTGTAGATATTTCCATGTTTATAGAGATAGCGGTGGAGATATTTCCATGTTTATACAGACAGCAGTGGAGATATTTCCATGTTTATACACATACTGGTGTACATATTTCCATGTTTTTAGAGACAGCGGTGTAGGTATTTCCATGTTTATACAGATAGCGGTGCAGATATTTCCATGTTTATACAGATGCCTATGCAGATATTTCCATATTTATACAGAGGACTGTGTAGATATTTTTAAGTTTATACAGACGGCAGTGTAGATATTTCCAGGTTCCTACACATGACTGTGTAGGTATTTCCATGTTTATACAGATGGCTTTGTAGATATTTCCATGTATATAGAGATAGCAGTGCAGATATTTCCATCTTTATACAGATAGCGGTGTATATATTTCCATGTTTATACAGATACCGGTGTAGATATTTCCATGTTTATACAGACCGCAGTGTAGATATTTCCATGTTTATAGAGATAGCGGTGAGGATATTTCCATGTTTATACAGATAGGGGTGTAGATATTTCCATGTTTATAGAGATGGCGGTGAAAATATTTCCATGTTTATACAGATTACAGTGTAGATATTTCCTTGTTTATACAAATAGCGGTGTAGTTATTTCCATGTTTATACAGATAGCGGTGTAGATATTTCCATGTATATACAGATGGCTGTGTAGATATTTCCATGTTTATACAGATGGCTTTGTAGATATTTCCATGTTTATACAGATGACTTCGTAGGTATCTCCATGTTTATACAGATGGCGGTGTAGATATTTCCATGTTTGTACAGATAGCGGTGTAGATATTTCCATGTTTATACAGATCGCGGTGTAGATATTTCCATGTTTATACAGATAGCGGTGTAGATATTTCCATGTTTATACAGATAGCGGTGTAGATATTTCCATATTTTTACAGATATCGGTGTAGATATTTCCATCTTTACACAGATTGCGGTGTAGATATTTCCATCTTTCTACAGATGGCATTGTAGATATTTCCATGTTTATACAGATGGCGGCGTAGATATTTCCATGTTTATATAGATGGTGGTGTAGATATTACCATGTTTATACAGATAGCGGTGTAGATATTACCATGTTTATACAGATAGCGGTGTAGATATTTCCATGTTTATACAGATCGTATTGAAGATATTTAAATGTTTATACAGATCGCGGTGTATATATTTCCATGTTTATACAGATCACGGTGTAGATATTTCCATGTTTATACAGAGAGAAGTGTAGATATTTCCATGTTTATACAGATAGCGGTGTAGATATTTCCATGTTTATACAGATAGCGGTGTAGATATTTCCATGTTTATAGAGATAGCGGTGTAGTTATTTCCATGTTTATAGACATAGCGGTGTAGATATTTCCATGTTTATATAGATGGCGTTGTAGATATTTCCATGTTTATACCGATAGCGGTGTTGGTGTTTCCACGTTTATACAGATAGCGATGTAGATATTTCCATGTTTATACAGCTCGCGGTGCAGATATTTATATCTTTATACAGATGGCATTGTAGATATTTCCTTATTCACACAGATGGCGGTGTAGTTGTTTCCATGTTTATACAGATGGTGGAGTAGTTAGTTCCATGTTTATGGAGATGGCAGTGTAGATATTTTCATGTTTATAGAGATGGCAGTGTAGATATTTCCATGTTTATAGAGATAGCAGTGTAGATATTTCCATGTTTATACAGATGACTGTATAGGTATTTCCATGTTTTTACAGATGGCAGTGCAGATATTTCCATGTTTATAGAGATAGCAGTGCAGATATTTCCATGTTTATACAGATAGCGGTGTAGATATTTCCATGTATATACAGATGGCTGTGTAGATATTTCCATGTTTATACAGATGGCTTTGTGGATATTTCCATGTTTATACAGATGACTTCGTAGGTATCTCCATGTTTATACAGATGGCGGTGTAGATATTTCCATGTTTATAGAGATAGCTGTGTAGATATTTCCATGTTTATACAGATAACGGTGTAGATATTTCCATGTTTATACAGACCGCAGTGTAGATATTTCCATGTTTATAGAGATAGCGGTGTGGATATTTCCATGTTTATACAGTTAGGGGTGTAGATATTTCCATATTTATAGAGATGGTGGTGAAGATATTTCCATGTTTATACAGATCACAGTGTAGATATTTCCTTGTTTATACAAATAGCGGTGTAGTTATTTCCATGTTTATACAGATAGCGGTGTAGATATTTCCATGTATATACAGATGGCTGTGTAGATATTTCCATGTTTATACAGATGGCTTTGTGGATATTTCCATGTTTATACAGATGACTTCGTAGGTATCTCCATGTTTATACAGATGGCGGTGTAGATATTTCCATGTTTATAGAGATAGCTGTGTAGATATTTCCATGTATATACAGATAGCGGTGTAGATATTTCCATGTTTATACAGATCGCGGTGTAGATATTTCCATGTTTATACAGATAGCGGTGTAGATATTTCCATGTTTATACAGATAGCGGTGTAGATATTTCCATGTTTTTACAGATATCGGTGTAGATATTTCCATGTTTACACAGATTGCGGTGTAGATATTTCCATCTTTCTACCGATGGCATTGTAGATATTTCCATGTTTATACAGATGGCGGTGTAGATATTTCCATGTTTATATAGATGGCGTTGTAGATATTTCCATGTTTATACCGATAGCGGTGTTGGTGTTTCCACGTTTATACAGATAGCGACGTAGATATTTCCATGTTTATACAGCTCGCGGTGCAGATATTTATATCTTTATACAGATGGCATTGTAGATATTTCCTTATTCACACAGATGGCGGTGTGGATGTTTCCATGTTTATACTGATGGTGGAGTAGTTAGTTCCATGTTCATGGAGATGGCAGTGTAGATATACTCATGTTTATACAGATGGCGGTGTAGATATTTCCATGTTTATAGAGATAGCAGTGTAGATATTTACATGTTTATACAGATGGCTGTGTAGATTTTTCCATGTGTATACAGATGGCATTGTAGATATTTCCATGTTTATACAGATGACTGTATAGGTATTTCCATGTTTTTACAGATGGCAGTGCAGATATTTCCATGTTTATAGAGATAGCGGTGTAGATATTTCCATGTTTGTACAGATGGCGATGTTGATATTTCCATCTATACACAGATGGCCGTGTAGATATTTCCATGTTTATACAGATGGCGGCGTAGATATTTCCATGGACGTACAGATGGCATTGTAGATATTTCCATGTTTATACTGATAGCGGTGTTGGTGTTTCCACGTTTATACAGATAGCGATGTAGATATTTCCATGTTTATACAGCTCGCGGTGCAGATATTTATATCCTTATACAGATGGCATTGTAGATATTTCCTTATTCACACAGATGGCGGTGTAGATGTTTCCTTGTTTATACAGATGGTGGAGTAGTTAGTTCCATGTTTATGGAGATGGCAGTGTAGATATTTTCATGTTTATAGAGATGGCGGTGTAGATATTTCCATGTTTATAGAGATAGCAGTGTAGATATTTACATGTTTATACACATGCCTATGTAGATATTTCCATGTGTATACAGATGGAATTGTAGATATTTCCATGTTTATACAGATGACTGTATAGGTATTTCCATGTTTTTTCAGATGGCAGTGCAGATATTTCCACGTTTATAGAGATAGCAGTGTAGATATTTCCATGTTTGTACAGATGGCGATGTTGTTCTTTCCATCTATACACAGAAGGCCGTGTAGATATTTCCATGTTTATACAGATGGCGGCGTAGATATTTCCACGGACGTGCAGATGGCGGTGTAGATATTTCCATGTTTATACAGATAGCGGTGTAGATATTTCCATGTTTACACAGATGGTGGTGAAGATATTTCCGTGTTTTACACATGGCGGAGTAGATACTTCCATCTTTATGGAGATGGCAGTGTAGATATTTTCAAGTTTATAGAGATGGCGGTGTACATTTTTCCATATTTATAGAGATAGTGGTGTAGATATATTCATCTTTCTACAGATGGCAGTGTAGATATTTCCATGTTTATACATCTGGCTGTGTAGATTTTTCCATATTTATACAGATATCTGTGTAGATATTTCCATGTGTATACAGATGGTATTGTAGCTATGTCCATGTTTATACATATGGTGGTGTAGATATTTCCATGTTTATTCAGATGACTGTGCAGATATTTCCATGTTTTTACAGATGGCAGTGTAGATATTTCAATGTTTATAGAGATGGTGCTGTAGATATTTCCATGTTTATACAGATAACGGTGGAGATATTTCCATGTTGATACAGACAACAGTGGAGATATTTCCATGTTTATACACATAGCGGTGTACATATTTCCATGTTTATAGAGACAGCGGTGTAGGTATTTCCATGTTTATACAGATAGCGGTGCAGATATTTCCATGTTTATACAGATGCCTATGCAGATATTTCCATATTTATACAGAGGGCTGTGTAGGTATTTCCACGTTCCTACACATGACTGTGTAGGTATTTCCATGTTTATACAGATGGCTTTGTAGGTATTTCCATGTTTATAGATATAACAGTGCAGATATTTCCATGTTTATACAGATAGCGGTGTATATATTTCCATGTTTATACAGATCGTGGTGTAGATATTTCCATGTTTATACAGATACCGGTGTTGATATTTCCATGTTTATACAGACCGCAGTGAAGGTATTTCCATGTTTATAGAGATAGCGGTGTGGATATTTCCATGTTTATACAGATAGGGGTGAAGATATTTCCATGTTTATAGAGATGGCGGTGAAGATATTTCCTTGTTGATACAGATCACAGTGTAGATATTTCCTTGTTTATACAAATAGCGGTGTAGTTATTTCCATGTTTATACAGATAGCGGTGTAGATATTTCCATGTATATACAGATGGCTTTGTAGATATTTCCATGTTTATACAGATGGTTTGTAGATATTTCCATGTTTATACAGATGACTTCGTAGGTATCTCCATGTTTATACAGATGGCGGTGTAGATATTTCCATGTTTATAGAGATAGCTGTGTAGATATTTCCATGTTTATACTGATAGTGTTGTAGATATTTCCATGTTTATACAGATTGTGGTGTAGATATTTCCATGTTTATACAGATAGTGGTGTAGATATTTCCATGTTTATAGAGATAGCGGTGTAGATATTTCCATGTTTTTACAGATATCGGTGTAGATATTTCCATGTTTTTACAGAGAGAAGTGTAGATATTTCCATGTTTATACAGATAGCGGTGTAGATATTTCCATGTTTATACAGATAGCGGTGTAGATATTTCCATGTTTATAGAGATAGCGGTGTATGTATTTCCATGTTTATAGACAGCGGTGTAGATATTTCCATGTTTATATAGATGGCGTTGTAGATATTTCCATGTTTATACCGATAGCGGTTTTGGTGTTTCCACGTTTAAACAGATGGCGATGTAGATATTTCCATGTTTATAGAGTTCGCGGTGCAGATATTTATATCTTTATACAGATGGCATTGTAGATATTTCCTCATTCAAACAGATGGCGGTGTAGATGTTTCCATGTTTATACAGATGGCTTTGTAGATATTTCCATGTTTATACAGATGACTTCGTAGGTATCTCCATGTTTATACAGATGGCGGTGTAGGTATTTCCATGTTTATAGAGATAGCTGTGTAGAAATTTCCATCTTTATACAGATAGCGGTGTAGATATTTCCATGTTTATACAGATCACGGTGTAGATATTTCCATGTTTATACAGAGAGAATTGTAGATATTTCCATGTTTATACAGATAGCGGTGTAGATATTTCCATGTTTATACAGCTCGCGGTGCAGATATTTATATCTTTATACAGATGGCATTGTAGATATTTCCTTATTCAAACAGATGGCGGTGTAGATATTTCCATGTTTATACAGATGGTGGAGTAGTTAGTTCCATGTTTATGGAGATGGCAGTGTAGATATTTTCATGTTAATAGAGATTGCGGTGTAGATATTTCCATGTTTATAGAGATAGCAGTGTAGATACTTACATGTTTATACAGATGGATGTGTAGATATTTCCATGTGTATACAGATGGCATTGTAGATATTTCCATGTTTATACAGATGACTGTATAGGTATTTCCATGTTTTCACAGATGGCAGTGCAGATATTTCCATGTTTATAGAGATAGCAGTGTAGATATTTCCATGTTTGTACAGATGGCGATGTTGATATTTCCATCTATACACAGATGGCCGTGTAGATATTTCTATGTTTATACAGATGGCAGCGTAGATATTTCCATGGACGTGCAGATGGCGGTGTAGATATTTCCATGTTTATACAGATAGCGGTGTAGTTATTTCCATATTTACACAGATGGTGGTGTAGATATTTCCGTGTTTATACACATGGCGGAGTAGATACTTCCATCTTTATGGAGATGGCAGTGTAGATATTTTCATGTTGATAGAGATGGCGGTGTACATATTTCCATATTTATAGAGATAGTGGTGTAGATATATTCATCTTTCTACAGATGGCAGTGTAGATATTTCCATGTTTATACATCTGGCTGTGTAGATATTTCCATATTTATTCAGATGTCTGTGTAGATATTTCCATGTGTATACAGATGGTATTGTAGCTATTTCCATGTTTATACATATGGTGGTGTAGATATTTCCATGTTTATTCAGATGACTGTGTAGATATTTCCATGTTTTTACAGATGGCAGTGTAGAAATTTCAATGTTTATAGAGATGGTGCTGTAGATATTTCCATGTTTATACACATAACGGTGGAGATATTTCCATGTTTATACAGACAGCAGTGGAGATATTTCCATGTTTATACACATACTGGTGTACATATTTCCATGTTTATAGAGACAGCGGTGTAGGTATTTCCATGTTTATACAGATAGCGGTGCAGATATTTCCATGTTTATACAGATGCCTATGCAGATATTTCCATAATTATACAGAGGACTCTGTAGATATTTCTAAGTTTATACAGACGGCAGTGTAGATATTTCCATGTTCCTACACATGACTGTGTAGGTATTTCCATGTTTATACAGATGGCTTTGTAGATATTTCCATGTTTATAGAGATAGCAGTGCAGATATTTCCATCTTTATACAGATAGCGGTGTATATATTTCCATGTTTATACAGATACCGGTGTAGATATTTCCATGTTTATACAGACCGCAGTGTAGATATTTCCATGTTTATAGAGATAGCGGTGAGGATATTTCCATGTTTATACAGATAGGGGTGTAGATATTTCCATGTTCATAGAGATGGCGGTGAAAATATTTCCATGTTTATACAGATTACAGTGTAGATATTTCCTTGTTTATACAAATAGCGGTGTAGTTATTTCCATGTTTATACAGATAGCGGTGTAGATATTTCCATGTATATACAGATGGCTGTGTAGATATTTCCATGTTTATACAGATGGCTTTGTAGATATTTCCATGTTTATACAGATGACTTCGTAGCTATCTCCATGTTTATACAGATGGTGGTGTAGATATTTCCATGTTTGTACAGATAGCGGTGTAGATATTTCCATGTTTATACAGATCGCGGTGTAGATATTTCCATGTTTATACAGATAGCGGTGTAGATATTTCCATGTTTATACAGATAGCGGTGTAGATATTTCCATATTTTTACAGATATCGGTGCAGATATTTCCATCTTTACACAGATTGCGGTGTAGATATTTCCATCTTTCTACAGATGGCATTGTAGATATTTCCATGTTTATACAGATGGCGGCGTAGATATTTCCATGTTTATATAGATGGTGGTGTAGATATTACCATGTTTATACAGATAGCGGTGTAGATATTACCATGTTTATACAGATAGCGGTGTAGATATTTCCATGTTTATACAGATCGTATTGAAGATATTTCCATGTTTATACAGATCGCGGTGTAGATATTTCCATGTTTATACAGATCACGGTGTAGATATTTCCATGTTTATATAGAGAGAAGTGTAGATATTTCCATGTTTATACAGATAGCGGTGTAGATATTTCCATGTTTATACAGATAGCGGTGTAGATATTTCCATGTTTATAGAGATAGCGGTGTAGTTATTTCCATGTTTATAGACATAGCGGTGTAGATATTTCCATGTTTATATAGATGGCGTTGTAGATATTTCCATGTTTATACCGATAGCGGTGTTGGTGTTTCCACGTTTATACAGATAGCGATGTAGATATTTCCATGTTTATACAGCTCGCGGTGCAGATATTTATATCTTTATACAGATGGCATTGTAGATATTTCCTTATTCACACAGATGGCGGTGTAGTTGTTTCCATGTTTATACAGATGGTGGAGTAGTTAGTTCCATGTTTATGGAGATGGCAGTGTAGATATTTTCATGTTTATAGAGATGGCAGTGTAGATATTTCCATGTTTATAGAGATAGCAGTGTAGATATTTCCATGTTTATACAGATGACTGTATAGGTATTTCCATGTTTTTACAGATGGCAGTGCAGATATTTCCATGTTTATAGAGATAGCAGTGCAGATATTTCCATGTTTATACAGATAGCGGTGTAGATATTTCCATGTATATACAGATGGCTGTGTAGATATTTCCATGTTTATACAGATGGCTTTGTGGATATTTCCATGTTTATACAGATGACTTCGTAGGTATCTCCATGTTTATACAGATGGCGGTGTAGATATTTCCATGTTTATAGAGATAGCTGTGTAGATATTTCCATGTTTATACAGATAACGGTGTAGATATTTCCATGTTTATACAGACCGCAGTGTAGATATTTCCATGTTTATAGAGATAGCGGTGTGGATATTTCCATGTTTATACAGTTAGGGGTGTAGATATTTCCATATTTATAGAGATGGTGGTGAAGATATTTCCATGTTTATACAGATCACAGTGTAGATATTTCCTTGTTTATACAAATAGCGGTGTAGTTATTTCCATGTTTATACAGATAGCGGTGTAGATATTTCCATGTATATACAGATGGCTGTGTAGATATTTCCATGTTTATACAGATGGCTTTGTGGATATTTCCATGTTTATACAGATGACTTCGTAGGTATCTCCATGTTTATACAGATGGCGGTGTAGATATTTCCATGTTTATAGAGATAGCTGTGTAGATATTTCCATGTATATACAGATAGCGGTGTAGATATTTCCATGTTTATACAGATCGCGGTGTAGATATTTCCATGTTTATACAGATAGCGGTGTAGATATTTCCATGTTTATACAGATAGCGGTGTAGATATTTCCATGTTTTTACAGATATCGGTGTAGATATTTCCATGTTTACACAGATTGCGGTGTAGATATTTCCATCTTTCTACCGATGGCATTGTAGATATTTCCATGTTTATACAGATGGCGGTGTAGATATTTCCATGTTTATATAGATGGCGTTGTAGATATTTCCATGTTTATACCGATAGCGGTGTTGGTGTTTCCACGTTTATACAGATAGCGACGTAGATATTTCCATGTTTATACAGCTCGCGGTGCAGATATTTATATCTTTATACAGATGGCATTGTAGATATTTCCTTATTCACACAGATGGCGGTGTGGATGTTTCCATGTTTATACTGATGGTGGAGTAGTTAGTTCCATGTTCATGGAGATGGCAGTGTAGATATACTCATGTTTATACAGATGGCGGTGTAGATATTTCCATGTTTATAGAGATAGCAGTGTAGATATTTACATGTTTATACAGATGGCTGTGTAGATTTTTCCATGTGTATACAGATGGCATTGTAGATATTTCCATGTTTATACAGATGACTGTATAGGTATTTCCATGTTTTTACAGATGGCAGTGCAGATATTTCCATGTTTATAGAGATAGCGGTGTAGATATTTCCATGTTTGTACAGATGGCGATGTTGATATTTCCATCTATACACAGATGGCCGTGTAGATATTTCCATGTTTATACAGATGGCGGCGTAGATATTTCCATGGACGTACAGATGGCATTGTAGATATTTCCATGTTTATACTGATAGCGGTGTTGGTGTTTCCACGTTTATACAGATAGCGATGTAGATATTTCCATGTTTATACAGCTCGCGGTGCAGATATTTATATCCTTATACAGATGGCATTGTAGATATTTCCTTATTCACACAGATGGCGGTGTAGATGTTTCCTTGTTTATACAGATGGTGGAGTAGTTAGTTCCATGTTTATGGAGATGGCAGTGTAGATATTTTCATGTTTATAGAGATGGCGGTGTAGATATTTCCATGTTTATAGAGATAGCAGTGTAGATATTTACATGTTTATACACATGCCTATGTAGATATTTCCATGTGTATACAGATGGAATTGTAGATATTTCCATGTTTATACAGATGACTGTATAGGTATTTCCATGTTTTTTCAGATGGCAGTGCAGATATTTCCACGTTTATAGAGATAGCAGTGTAGATATTTCCATGTTTGTACAGATGGCGATGTTGTTCTTTCCATCTATACACAGAAGGCCGTGTAGATATTTCCATGTTTATACAGATGGCGGCGTAGATATTTCCACGGACGTGCAGATGGCGGTGTAGATATTTCCATGTTTATACAGATAGCGGTGTAGATATTTCCATGTTTACACAGATGGTGGTGAAGATATTTCCGTGTTTTACACATGGCGGAGTAGATACTTCCATCTTTATGGAGATGGCAGTGTAGATATTTTCAAGTTTATAGAGATGGCGGTGTACATTTTTCCATATTTATAGAGATAGTGGTGTAGATATATTCATCTTTCTACAGATGGCAGTGTAGATATTTCCATGTTTATACATCTGGCTGTGTAGATTTTTCCATATTTATACAGATATCTGTGTAGATATTTCCATGTGTATACAGATGGTATTGTAGCTATGTCCATGTTTATACATATGGTGGTGTAGATATTTCCATGTTTATTCAGATGACTGTGCAGATATTTCCATGTTTTTACAGATGGCAGTGTAGATATTTCAATGTTTATAGAGATGGTGCTGTAGATATTTCCATGTTTATACAGATAACGGTGGAGATATTTCCATGTTGATACAGACAACAGTGGAGATATTTCCATGTTTATACACATAGCGGTGTACATATTTCCATGTTTATAGAGACAGCGGTGTAGGTATTTCCATGTTTATACAGATAGCGGTGCAGATATTTCCATGTTTATACAGATGCCTATGCAGATATTTCCATATTTATACAGAGGGCTGTGTAGGTATTTCCACGTTCCTACACATGACTGTGTAGGTATTTCCATGTTTATACAGATGGCTTTGTAGGTATTTCCATGTTTATAGATATAACAGTGCAGATATTTCCATGTTTATACAGATAGCGGTGTATATATTTCCATGTTTATACAGATCGTGGTGTAGATATTTCCATGTTTATACAGATACCGGTGTTGATATTTCCATGTTTATACAGACCGCAGTGAAGGTATTTCCATGTTTATACAGATAGCGGTGTAGATATTTCCATGTTTATACAGATAGCGGTGTAGATATTTCCATGTTTATAGAGATAGCGGTGTATGTATTTCCATGTTTATAGACAGCGGTGTAGATATTTCCATGTTTATATAGATGGCGTTGTAGATATTTCCATGTTTATACCGATAGCGGTTTTGGTGTTTCCACGTTTAAACAGATGGCGATGTAGATATTTCCATGTTTATAGAGTTCGCGGTGCAGATATTTATATCTTTATACAGATGGCATTGTAGATATTTCCTCATTCAAACAGATGGCGGTGTAGATGTTTCCATGTTTATACAGATGGCTTTGTAGATGTTTCCATGTTTATACAGATGACTTCGTAGGTATCTCCATGTTTATACAGATGGCGGTGTAGGTATTTCCATGTTTATAGAGATAGCTGTGTAGAAATTTCCATCTTTATACAGATAGCAGTGTAGATATTTCCATGTTTATACAGATCACGGTGTAGATATTTCCATGTTTATACAGAGAGAATTGTAGATATTTCCATGTTTATACAGATAGCGGTGTAGATATTTCCATGTTTATACAGCTCGCGGTGCAGATATTTATATCTTTATACAGATGGCATTGTAGATATTTCCTTATTCAAACAGATGGCGGTGTAGATATTTCCATGTTTATACAGATGGTGGAGTAGTTAGTTCCATGTTTATGGAGATGGCAGTGTAGATATTTTCATGTTAATAGAGATTGCGGTGTAGATATTTCCATGTTTATAGAGATAGCAGTGTAGATACTTACATGTTTATACAGATGGATGTGTAGATATTTCCATGTGTATACAGATGGCATTGTAGATATTTCCATGTTTATACAGATGACTGTATAGGTATTTCCATGTTTTCACAGATGGCAGTGCAGATATTTCCATGTTTATAGAGATAGCAGTGTAGATATTTCCATGTTTGTACAGATGGCGATGTTGATATTTCCATCTATACACAGATGGCCGTGTAGATATTTCTATGTTTATACAGATGGCAGCGTAGATATTTCCATGGACGTGCAGATGGCGGTGTAGATATTTCCATGTTTATACAGATAGCGGTGTAGTTATTTCCATATTTACACAGATGGTGGTGTAGATATTTCCGTGTTTATACACATGGCGGAGTAGATACTTCCATCTTTATGGAGATGGCAGTGTAGATATTTTCATGTTGATAGAGATGGCGGTGTACATATTTCCATATTTATAGAGATAGTGGTGTAGATATATTCATCTTTCTACAGATGGCAGTGTAGATATTTCCATGTTTATACATCTGGCTGTGTAGATATTTCCATATTTATTCAGATGTCTGTGTAGATATTTCCATGTGTATACAGATGGTATTGTAGCTATTTCCATGTTTATACATATGGTGGTGTAGATATTTCCATGTTTATTCAGATGACTGTGTAGATATTTCCATGTTTTTACAGATGGCAGTGTAGAAATTTCAATGTTTATAGAGATGGTGCTGTAGATATTTCCATGTTTATACACATAACGGTGGAGATATTTCCATGTTTATACAGACAGCAGTGGAGATATTTCCATGTTTATACACATACTGGTGTACATATTTCCATGTTTATAGAGACAGCGGTGTAGGTATTTCCATGTTTATACAGATAGCGGTGCAGATATTTCCATGTTTATACAGATGCCTATGCAGATATTTCCATAATTATACAGAGGACTCTGTAGATATTTCTAAGTTTATACAGACGGCAGTGTAGATATTTCCATGTTCCTACACATGACTGTGTAGGTATTTCCATGTTTATACAGATGGCTTTGTAGATATTTCCATGTTTATAGAGATAGCAGTGCAGATATTTCCATCTTTATACAGATAGCGGTGTATATATTTCCATGTTTATACAGATACCGGTGTAGATATTTCCATGTTTATACAGACCGCAGTGTAGATATTTCCATGTTTATAGAGATAGCGGTGAGGATATTTCCATGTTTATACAGATAGGGGTGTAGATATTTCCATGTTTATAGAGATGGCGGTGAAAATATTTCCATGTTTATACAGATTACAGTGTAGATATTTCCTTGTTTATACAAATAGCGGTGTAGTTATTTCCATGTTTATACAGATAGCGGTGTAGATATTTCCATGTATATACAGATGGCTGTGTAGATATTTCCATGTTTATACAGATGGCTTTGTAGATATTTCCATGTTTATACAGATGACTTCGTAGCTATCTCCATGTTTATACAGATGGCGGTGTAGATATTTCCACGTTTGTACAGATAGCGGTGTAGATATTTCCATGTTTATACAGATCGCGGTGTAGATATTTCCATGTTTATACAGATAGCGGTGTAGATATTTCCATGTTTATACAGATAGCGGTGTAGATATTTCCATATTTTTACAGATATCGGTGCAGATATTTCCATCTTTACACAGATTGCGGTGTAGATATTTCCATCTTTCTACAGATGGCATTGTAGATATTTCCATGTTTATACAGATGGCGGCGTAGATATTTCCATGTTTATATAGATGGTGGTGTAGATATTACCATGTTTATACAGATAGCGGTGTAGATATTACCATGTTTATACAGATAGCGGTGTAGATATTTCCATGTTTATACAGATCGTATTGAAGATATTTCCATGTTTATACAGATCGCGGTGTAGATATTTCCATGTTTATACAGATCACGGTGTAGATATTTCCATGTTTATATAGAGAGAAGTGTAGATATTTCCATGTTTATACAGATAGCGGTGTAGATATTTCCATGTTTATACAGATAGCGGTGTAGATATTTCCATGTTTATAGAGATAGCGGTGTAGTTATTTCCATGTTTATAGACATAGCGGTGTAGATATTTCCATGTTTATATAGATGGCGTTGTAGATATTTCCATGTTTATACCGATAGCGGTGTTGGTGTTTCCACGTTTATACAGATAGCGATGTAGATATTTCCATGTTTATACAGCTCGCGGTGCAGATATTTATATCTTTATACAGATGGCATTGTAGATATTTCCTTATTCACACAGATGGCGGTGTAGTTGTTTCCATGTTTATACAGATGGTGGAGTAGTTAGTTCCATGTTTATGGAGATGGCAGTGTAGATATTTTCATGTTTATAGAGATGGCAGTGTAGATATTTCCATGTTTATAGAGATAGCAGTGTAGATATTTCCATGTTTATACAGATGACTGTATAGGTATTTCCATGTTTTTACAGATGGCAGTGCAGATATTTCCATGTTTATAGAGATAGCAGTGCAGATATTTCCATGTTTATACAGATAGCGGTGTAGATATTTCCATGTATATACAGATGGCTGTGTAGATATTTCCATGTTTATACAGATGGCTTTGTGGATATTTCCATGTTTATACAGATGACTTCGTAGGTATCTCCATGTTTATACAGATGGCGGTGTAGATATTTCCATGTTTATAGAGATAGCTGTGTAGATATTTCCATGTTTATACAGATAACGGTGTAGATATTTCCATGTTTATACAGACCGCAGTGTAGATATTTCCATGTTTATAGAGATAGCGGTGTGGATATTTCCATGTTTATACAGTTAGGGGTGTAGATATTTCCATATTTATAGAGATGGTGGTGAAGATATTTCCATGTTTATACAGATCACAGTGTAGATATTTCCTTGTTTATACAAATAGCGGTGTAGTTATTTCCATGTTTATACAGATAGCGGTGTAGATATTTCCATGTATATACAGATGGCTGTGTAGATATTTCCATGTTTATACAGATGGCTTTGTGGATATTTCCATGTTTATACAGATGACTTCGTAGGTATCTCCATGTTTATACAGATGGCGGTGTAGATATTTCCATGTTTATAGAGATAGCTGTGTAGATATTTCCATGTATATACAGATAGCGGTGTAGATATTTCCATGTTTATACAGATCGCGGTGTAGATATTTCCATGTTTATACAGATAGCGGTGTAGATATTTCCATGTTTATACAGATAGCGGTGTAGATATTTCCATGTTTTTACAGATATCGGTGTAGATATTTCCATGTTTACACAGATTGCGGTGTAGATATTTCCATCTTTCTACCGATGGCATTGTAGATATTTCCATGTTTATACAGATGGCGGTGTAGATATTTCCATGTTTATATAGATGGCGTTGTAGATATTTCCATGTTTATACCGATAGCGGTGTTGGTGTTTCCACGTTTATACAGTTAGCGACGTAGATATTTCCATGTTTATACAGCTCGCGGTGCAGATATTTATATCTTTATACAGATGGCATTGTAGATATTTCCTTATTCACACAGATGGCGGTGTGGATGTTTCCATGTTTATACAGATGGTGGAGTAGTTAGTTCCATGTTCATGGAGATGGCAGTGTAGATATTCTCATGTTTATACAGATGGCGGTGTAGATATTTCCATGTTTATAGAGATAGCAGTGTAGATATTTACATGTTTATACAGATGGCTGTGTAGATTTTTCCATGTGTATACAGATGGCATTGTAGATATTTCCATGTTTATACAGATAACTGTATAGGTATTTCCATGTTTTTACAGATGGCAGTGCAGATATTTCCATGTTTATAGAGATAGCGGTGTAGATATTTCCATGTTTGTACAGATGGCGATGTTGATATTTCCATCTATACACAGATGGCCGTGTAGATATTTCCATGTTTATACAGATGGTGGCGTAGATATTTCCATGGACGTACAGATGGCGTTGTAGATATTTCCATGTTTATACTGATAGCGGTGTTGGTGTTTCCACGTTTATACAGATAGCGATGTAGATATTTCCATGTTTATACAGCTCGCGGTGCAGATATTTATATCTTTATACAGATGGCATTGTAGATATTTCCTTATTCACACAGATGGCGGTGTAGATGTTTCCATGTTTATACAGATGGTGGAGTAGTTAGTTCCATGTTTATGGAGATGGCAGTGTAGATATTTTCATGTTTATAGAGATGGCGGTGTAGATATTTCCATGTTTATAGAGATAGCAGTGTAGATATTTACATGTTTATACAGATGGCTGTGTAGATATTTCCATGTGTATACAGATGGCATTGTAGATATTTCCATGTTTATACAGATTACTGTATAGGTATTTCCATGTTTTTACAGATGGCAGTGCAGATATTTCCATGTTTATAGAGATAGCAGTGTAGATATTTCCATGTTTGTACAGATTGCGATGTTGATATTTCCATCTATACACAGATGGCCGTGTAGATATTTCCATGTTTATACAGATGGCGGCGTAGATATTTCCATGGACGTGCAGATGGCGGTGTAGATATTTCCATGTTTATACAGATAGCGGTGTAGATATTTACATGTTTACACAGATGGTGGTGTAGATATTTCCGTGTTTATACACATGGCGGAGTAGATACTTCCATCTTTATGGAGATGGCAGTGTAGATATTTTCATGTTTATAGAGATGGCGGTGTACATATTTCCATAATTATAGAGATAGTGGTGTAGATATATTCATCTTTCTACAGATGGCAGTGAAGATATTTCCATGTTTATACATCTGGCTGTGTAGATATTTCCATATTTATACAGATGTCTGTGTAGATATTTCCATGTGTATACAGACGGTATTGTAGCTATTTCCATGTTTATACATATGGTGGTGTAGATATTTCCATGTTTATTCAGATGACTGTGTAGATATTTCCATGTTTTTACAGATGGCAGTGTAGATATTTCAAAGTTTATAAAGATGGTGCTGTAGATATTTCCATGTTTATACAGATAACAGTGGAGATATTTCCATGTTTATACAGACAGCAGTGGTGATATTTCCATGTTTATACACATAGCGGTGTACATATTTCCATGTTTATAGAGACAGCGGTGTAGGTATTTCCATGTTTATACAGATGCCTATGCAGATATTTCCATATTTATACAGAGGGCTGTGTAGATATTTCTAAGTTTATACAGACGGCAGTGTAGATACTTCCATGTTCCTACACATGACTGTGTAGGTATTTCCATGTTTATATAGATGGCTTTGTAGATATTTCCATGTTTATAGAGATAGCAGTGCAGATATTTCCATGTTTATACAGATAGCGGTGTATATATTTCCATGTTTATACAGATCGTGGTGTAGATATTTCCATGTTTATACAGACCGCAGTGTAGATATTTCCATGTTTATAGAGATAGCGGTGTGGATATTTCCATGTTCATACAGTTAGGGGTGTAGATATTTCCATGTTTATAGAGATGGCGGTGAAGATATTTCCATGTTTATACAGATCACAGTGTAGATATTTCCATGTTTATACAAATAGCGGTGTAGTTTTTTCCATGTTTATACAGATAGCGGTGTAGATATTTCCATGTATATACAGATGGCTGTGTAGATATTTCCATGTTTATACAGATGGCTTTGTGGATATTTCCATGTTTATACAGATGACTTCGTAGGTATGTCCATGTTTATACAGATGGCGGTGTAGATATTTTCATGTTTATAGAGATAGCTGTGTAGATATTTCCATGTTTATACAGATAGCGGCGTAGATATTTCCATGTTTATACAGTTCGCGGTGTAGATATTTCCATGTTTATACAGATAGCGGTGTAGATATTTCCATGTTTATACAGATAGCGGTGTAGATATTTCCATATTTTTACAGATATCGGTGTAGATATTTCCATGTTTACACAAATTGCGGTGTACATATTTCCATCTTTCTACAGATGGCATTGTAGATATTTCCAGGTTTATACAGATGGCTGTGTAGATATTTCCATGTTTATATAGATGGCGTTGTAGATATTTCCATGTTTATACCGATAGCGGTGTTGGTGTTTCCACGTTTATACAGATTGCGATGTAGATATTTCTATGTTTATACAGCTCGCGGTGCAGATATTTATATCTTTATACAGATGGCATTGTAGATATTTCCTTATTCACACAGATGGCGGTGTAGAGGTTTCCATGTTTATACAGATGGTGGAGTAGTTAGTTCCATGTTCATGGAGATGGCAGTGTAGATATTTTCATGTTTATACATATGGCGGTGTAGGTATTTACATGTTTATAGACATAGCAGTGTAGATATTTACATGTTTATACAGATGGCTGTGTAGATATTTCCATGTGTATACAGATGGCATTGTAGATATTTCCATGTTTTTACAGATGACTGTATAGATATTTCCTTGTTTTTACAGATGCCAGTGCAGATATTTCCATGTTTATAGAGATAGCGGTGTAGAAGTTTCCATGTTTGTACAGATGGCGATGTTGATATTTCCATCTATACACAGATGGCCGTGTAGATATTTCCATGTTTATACAGACAGCAGTGGTGATATTTCCATGTTTATACACATAGCGGTGTACATATTTCCATGTTTATAGAGACAGCGGTGTAGGTATTTCCATGTTTATACAGATGCCTATGCAGATATTTCCATATTTATACAGAGGGCTGTGTAGATATTTCTAAGTTTATACAGACGGCAGTGTAGATATTTCCATGTTCCTACACATGACTGTGTAGGTATTTCCATGTTTATACAGATGGCTTTGTAGATATTTCCAAGTTTATAGAGATAGCAGTGCAGATATTTCCATGTTTATACAGATAGCGTTGTAGATATTTCCATGTTTATACAGATAGCGGTGTAGATATTTCCATATTTTTACAGATATTGGTGTAAATATTTCCATGTTTACACAGATTGCGGTGTAGTTATTTCCATCTTTCTACAGATGGCATTGTAGATATTTCCATGTTTACACAGATGGCGGTGTAGATATTTCCATGTTTATATAGATGGTGGTGTAGATATTACCATGTTTATACAGATGGCTGTGTAGATATTTCCATGTGTATACAGATGGCATTGTAGATATTTCCATGTTTATACAGATGACTGTATAGGTATTTCCATGTTTTTACAGATGGCAGTGCAGATATTTCCATGTTTATAGAGATAGTGGTGTAGATATTTCCATGTTTGTACAGATGGCGATGTTGATATTTCCATCTATACATAGATGGCCGTGTAGATATTTCCATGTTTATACAGATGGCGGCGTAGATATTTCCATGGACGTGCAGATGTCGTTGTAGATATTTCCATGTTTATACCGATAGAGGTGTTGGTGTTTCCACGTTTATACAGATAGCGATGTAGATATTTCCATGTTTATACAGCTCGCGGTGCAGATATTTATATCTTTATACAGATGGCATTGTAGATATTTCCTTATTCACACAGATGGTGGTGTAGATGTTTCCATGTTTATACAGATGGTGCAGTAGTTAGTTCCATGTTTATGGAGATGGCAGTGTAGATATTTTCATGTTTATAGAGATGACGGTGTAGATATTTACATGTTTATAGAGATAGCAGTGTAGATATTTACATGTTTATTCAGATGGCTGTGTAGATATTTCCATGTGTATACAGATGGCATTGTAGATATTTCCATGTTTATACAGATGACTGTATAGGTATTTCCATGTTTTTACAGATGGCAGTGCAGATATTTCCATGTTTATAGAGATAGCAGTGTAGATATTTCCATGTTTGTACAGATTGCGATGTTGATATTTCCATCTATACACAGATGGCCGTGTAGATATTTCCATGTTTATACAGATGGCGGCGTAGATATTTCCATGGACGTTCAAATGGCGGTGTAGATATTTCCATGTTTATACAGATAGCGGTGTAGATATTTCCATGTTTACACAGATGGTGGTGTAGATATTTCCGTGTTTATACACATGGCGGAGTAGATACTTCCATCTTTATGGAGATGGCAGTGTAGATATTTTCATGTTTATAGAGATGGCGGTGTACATATTTCCATAATTATAGAGATAGTGGTGTAGATATATTCATCTTTCTACAGATGGCAGTGAAGATATTTCCATGTTTATACATCTGGCTGTGTAGATATTTCCATATTTATACAGATGTCTGTGTAGATATTTCCATGTGTATACAGATGGTATTGTAGCTATTTCCATGTTTATACATATGGTGGTGTAGATATTTCCATGTTTATTCAGATGACTGTGTAGATATGTCCATGTTTTTACAGATGGCAGTGTAGATATTTCAATGTTTATAAAGATGGTGCTGTAGATATTTCCATGTTTATACAGATAACAGTGGAGATATTTCCATGTTTATACAGACAGCAGTGGTGATATTTCCATGTTTATACACATAGCGGTGTAGATATTTCCATATTTTTACAGATATCGGTGTAGATATTTCCATGTTTATAGAGATAGCTGTGTAGATATTTCCATGTTTATAGAGATAGCGGTGTAGATATTAACATGTTTATACAGATCGCGGTGTAGATATTTCCATGTTTATACAGATAGCGGTGGAGATATTTCCATGTTTATACAGATAGCGGTGTAGATATTTCCATATTTTTACAGATATCGGTGCAGATATTTCCATCTTTACACAGATTGCGGTGTAGATATTTCCATCTTTCTACAGATGGCATTGTAGTTATTTCTATGTTTATACAGATGGCAGTGTAGATATTTCCATGTTTATATAGATGGTGGTGTAGATATTACCATGTTTATATAGATAGCGGTGTAGATATTACCATGTTTATACAGATAGCGGTGTAGATATTTCCATGTTTATACAGATCGTATTGAAGATATTTCCATGTTTATACAGATCGCGGTGTAGATATTTCCATGTTTATACAGATCACGGTGTAGATATTTCCATGATTATACAGAGAGAAGTGTAGATATTTCCATGTTTATACAGATAGCGGTGTAGATATTTCCATGTTTATACAGATAGCGGTGTAGATATTTCCATGTTTATAGAGATAGCGGTGTAGGTATTTCCATGTTTATAGACATAGCGTTGTAGATATTTCCATGTTGATATAGATGGCGTTGTAGATATTTCCATGTTTATACCGATAGCGGTGTTGGTGTTTCCACGTTTATACAGATAGCGATGTAGATATTTCCATGTTTATACAGCTCGTTGTGCAGATATTTATATCTTTATACAGATGGCATTGCAGATATTTCCTTATTCACACAGATGGCGGTGTAAATGTTTCCATGTTTACGCAGATGGTGGAGTAGTTAGTTCCATGTTCATGGAGATGGCAGTGTAGATATTTTCATGTTTATAGAGATGGCTTTGTGGATATTTCCATGTTTATACAGATGACTTCGTAGGTATCTCCATGTTTATACAGATGGCGGTGTAGATATTTCCATGTTTATAGAGATAGCTGTGTAGATATTTCCATGTTTATACAGATAACGGTGTAGATATTTCCATGTTTATACAGACCGCAGTGTAGATATTTCCATGTTTATAGAGATAGCGGTGTGGATATTTCCATGTTTATACAGTTAGGGGTGTAGATATTTCCATATTTATAGAGATGGTGGTGAAGATATTTCCATGTTTATACAGATCACAGTGTAGATATTTCCTTGTTTATACAAATAGCGGTGTAGTTATTTCCATGTTTATACAGATAGCGGTGTAGATATTTCCATGTATATACAGATGGCTGTGTAGATATTTCCATGTTTATACAGATGGCTTTGTGGATATTTCCATGTTTATACAGATGACTTCGTAGGTATCTCCATGTTTATACAGATGGCGGTGTAGATATTTCCATGTTTATAGAGATAGCTGTGTAGATATTTCCATGTATATACAGATAGCGGTGTAGATATTTCCATGTTTATACAGATCGCGGTGTAGATATTTCCATGTTTATACAGATAGCGGTGTAGATATTTCCATGTTTATACAGATAGCGGTGTAGATATTTCCATGTTTTTACAGATATCGGTGTAGATATTTCCATGTTTACACAGATTGCGGTGTAGATATTTCCATCTTTCTACCGATGGCATTGTAGATATTTCCATGTTTATACAGATGGCGGTGTAGATATTTCCATGTTTATATAGATGGCGTTGTAGATATTTCCATGTTTATACCGATAGCGGTGTTGGTGTTTCCACGTTTATACAGTTAGCGACGTAGATATTTCCATGTTTATACAGCTCGCGGTGCAGATATTTATATCTTTATACAGATGGCATTGTAGATATTTCCTTATTCACACAGATGGCGGTGTGGATGTTTCCATGTTTATACAGATGGTGGAGTAGTTAGTTCCATGTTCATGGAGATGGCAGTGTAGATATTCTCATGTTTATACAGATGGCGGTGTAGATATTTCCATGTTTATAGAGATAGCAGTGTAGATATTTACATGTTTATACAGATGGCTGTGTAGATTTTTCCATGTGTATACAGATGGCATTGTAGATATTTCCATGTTTATACAGATAAATGTATAGGTATTTCCATGTTTTTACAGATGGCAGTGCAGATATTTCCATGTTTATAGAGATAGCGGTGTAGATATTTCCATGTTTGTACAGATGGCGATGTTGATATTTCCATCTATACACAGATGGCCGTGTAGATATTTCCATGTTTATACAGATGGTGGCGTAGATATTTCCATGGACGTACAGATGGCGTTGTAGATATTTCCATGTTTATACTGATAGCGGTGTTGGTGTTTCCACGTTTATACAGATAGCGATGTAGATATTTCCATGTTTATACAGCTCGCGGTGCAGATATTTATATCTTTATACAGATGGCATTGTAGATATTTCCTTATTCACACAGATGGCGGTGTAGATGTTTCCATGTTTATACAGATGGTGGAGTAGTTAGTTCCATGTTTATGGAGATGGCAGTGTAGATATTTTCATGTTTATAGAGATGGCGGTGTAGATATTTCCATGTTTATAGAGATAGCAGTGTAGATATTTACATGTTTATACAGATGGCTGTGTAGATATTTCCATGTGTATACAGATGGCATTGTAGATATTTCCATGTTTATACAGATTACTGTATAGGTATTTCCATGTTTTTACAGATGGCAGTGCAGATATTTCCATGTTTATAGAGATAGCAGTGTAGATATTTCCATGTTTGTACAGATTGCGATGTTGATATTTCCATCTATACACAGATGGCCGTGTAGATATTTCCATGTTTATACAGATGGCGGCGTAGATATTTCCATGGACGTGCAGATGGCGGTGTAGATATTTCCATGTTTATACAGATAGCGGTGTAGATATTTACATGTTTACACAGATGGTGGTGTAGATATTTCCGTGTTTATACACATGGCGGAGTAGATACTTCCATCTTTATGGAGATGGCAGTGTAGATATTTTCATGTTTATAGAGATGGCGGTGTACATATTTCCATAATTATAGAGATAGTGGTGTAGATATATTCATCTTTCTACAGATGGCAGTGAAGATATTTCCATGTTTATACATCTGGCTGTGTAGATATTTCCATATTTATACAGATGTCTGTGTAGATATTTCCATGTGTATACAGACGGTATTGTAGCTATTTCCATGTTTATACATATGGTGGTGTAGATATTTCCATGTTTATTCAGATGACTGTGTAGATATTTCCATGTTTTTACAGATGGCAGTGTAGATATTTCAAAGTTTATAAAGATGGTGCTGTAGATATTTCCATGTTTATACAGATAACAGTGGAGATATTTCCATGTTTATACAGACAGCAGTGGTGATATTTCCATGTTTATACACATAGCGGTGTACATATTTCCATGTTTATAGAGACAGCGGTGTAGGTATTTCCATGTTTATACAGATGCCTATGCAGATATTTCCATATTTATACAGAGGGCTGTGTAGATATTTCTAAGTTTATACAGACGGCAGTGTAGATACTTCCATGTTCCTACACATGACTGTGTAGGTATTTCCATGTTTATATAGATGGCTTTGTAGATATTTCCATGTTTATAGAGATAGCAGTGCAGATATTTCCATGTTTATACAGATAGCGGTGTATATATTTCCATGTTTATACAGATCGTGGTGTAGATATTTCCATGTTTATACAGACCGCAGTGTAGATATTTCCATGTTTATAGAGATAGCGGTGTGGATATTTCCATGTTCATACAGTTAGGGGTGTAGATATTTCCATGTTTATAGAGATGGCGGTGAAGATATTTCCATGTTTATACAGATCACAGTGTAGATATTTCCATGTTTATACAAATAGCGGTGTAGTTATTTCCATGTTTATACAGATAGCGGTGTAGATATTTCCATGTATATACAGATGGCTGTGTAGATATTTCCATGTTTATACAGATGGCTTTGTGGATATTTCCATGTTTATACAGATGACTTCGTAGGTATGTCCATGTTTATACAGATGGCGGTGTAGATATTTTCATGTTTATAGAGATAGCTGTGTAGATATTTCCATGTTTATACAGATAGCGGCGTAGATATTTCCATGTTTATACAGTTCGCGGTGTAGATATTTCCATGTTTATACAGATAGCGGTGTAGATATTTCCATGTTTATACAGATAGCGGTGTAGATATTTCCATATTTTTACAGATATCGGTGTAGATATTTCCATGTTTACACAAATTGCGGTGTACATATTTCCATCTTTCTACAGATGGCATTGTAGATATTTCCAGGTTTATACAGATGGCTGTGTAGATATTTCCATGTTTATATAGATGGCGTTGTAGATATTTCCATGTTTATACCGATAGCGGTGTTGGTGTTTCCACGTTTATACAGATTGCGATGTAGATATTTCTATGTTTATACAGCTCGCGGTGCAGATATTTATATCTTTATACAGATGGCATTGTAGATATTTCCTTATTCACACAGATGGCGGTGTAGAGGTTTCCATGTTTATACAGATGGTGGAGTAGTTAGTTCCATGTTCATGGAGATGGCAGTGTAGATATTTTCATGTTTATACATATGGCGGTGTAGGTATTTACATGTTTATAGACATAGCAGTGTAGATATTTACATGTTTATACAGATGGCTGTGTAGATATTTCCATGTGTATACAGATGGCATTGTAGATATTTCCATGTTTTTACAGATGACTGTATAGATATTTCCTTGTTTTTACAGATGCCAGTGCAGATATTTCCATGTTTATAGAGATAGCGGTGTAGAAGTTTCCATGTTTGTACAGATGGCGATGTTGATATTTCCATCTATACACAGATGGCCGTGTAGATATTTCCATGTTTATACAGACAGCAGTGGTGATATTTCCATGTTTATACACATAGCGGTGTACATATTTCCATGTTTATAGAGACAGCGGTGTAGGTATTTCCATGTTTATACAGATGCCTATGCAGATATTTCCATATTTATACAGAGGGCTGTGTAGATATTTCTAAGTTTATACAGACGGCAGTGTAGATATTTCCATGTTCCTACACATGACTGTGTAGGTATTTCCATGTTTATACAGATGGCTTTGTAGATATTTCCAAGTTTATAGAGATAGCAGTGCAGATATTTCCATGTTTATACAGATAGCGTTGTAGATATTTCCATGTTTATACAGATAGCGGTGTAGATATTTCCATATTTTTACAGATATTGGTGTAAATATTTCCATGTTTACACAGATTGCGGTGTAGTTATTTCCATCTTTCTACAGATGGCATTGTAGATATTTCCATGTTTACACAGATGGCGGTGTAGATATTTCCATGTTTATATAGATGGTGGTGTAGATATTACCATGTTTATACAGATGGCTGTGTAGATATTTCCATGTGTATACAGATGGCATTGTAGATATTTCCATGTTTATACAGATGACTGTATAGGTATTTCCATGTTTTTACAGATGGCAGTGCAGATATTTCCATGTTTATAGAGATAGTGGTGTAGATATTTCCATGTTTGTACAGATGGCGATGTTGATATTTCCATCTATACATAGATGGCCGTGTAGATATTTCCATGTTTATACAGATGGCGGCGTAGATATTTCCATGGACGTGCAGATGTCGTTGTAGATATTTCCATGTTTATACCGATAGAGGTGTTGGTGTTTCCACGTTTATACAGATAGCGATGTAGATATTTCCATGTTTATACAGCTCGCGGTGCAGATATTTATATCTTTATACAGATGGCATTGTAGATATTTCCTTATTCACACAGATGGTGGTGTAGATGTTTCCATGTTTATACAGATGGTGCAGTAGTTAGTTCCATGTTTATGGAGATGGCAGTGTAGATATTTTCATGTTTATAGAGATGACGGTGTAGATATTTACATGTTTATAGAGATAGCAGTGTAGATATTTACATGTTTATTCAGATGGCTGTGTAGATATTTCCATGTGTATACAGATGGCATTGTAGATATTTCCATGTTTATACAGATGACTGTATAGGTATTTCCATGTTTTTACAGATGGCAGTGCAGATATTTCCATGTTTATAGAGATAGCAGTGTAGATATTTCCATGTTTGTACAGATTGCGATGTTGATATTTCCATCTATACACAGATGGCCGTGTAGATATTTCCATGTTTATACAGATGGCGGCGTAGATATTTCCATGGACGTTCAAATGGCGGTGTAGATATTTCCATGTTTATACAGATAGCGGTGTAGATATTTCCATGTTTACACAGATGGTGGTGTAGATATTTCCGTGTTTATACACATGGCGGAGTAGATACTTCCATCTTTATGGAGATGGCAGTGTAGATATTTTCATGTTTATAGAGATGGCGGTGTACATATTTCCATAATTATAGAGATAGTGGTGTAGATATATTCATCTTTCTACAGATGGCAGTGAAGATATTTCCATGTTTATACATCTGGCTGTGTAGATATTTCCATATTTATACAGATGTCTGTGTAGATATTTCCATGTGTATACAGATGGTATTGTAGCTATTTCCATGTTTATACATATGGTGGTGTAGATATTTCCATGTTTATTCAGATGACTGTGTAGATATGTCCATGTTTTTACAGATGGCAGTGTAGATATTTCAATGTTTATAAAGATGGTGCTGTAGATATTTCCATGTTTATACAGATAACAGTGGAGATATTTCCATGTTTATACAGACAGCAGTGGTGATATTTCCATGTTTATACACATAGCGGTGTAGATATTTCCATATTTTTACAGATATCGGTGTAGATATTTCCATGTTTATAGAGATAGCTGTGTAGATATTTCCATGTTTATACAGATAGCGGTGTAGATATTAACATGTTTATACAGATCGCGGTGTAGATATTTCCATGTTTATACAGATAGCGGTGGAGATATTTCCATGTTTATACAGATAGCGGTGTAGATATTTCCATATTTTTACAGATATCGGTGTAGATATTTCCATGTTTACACAGATTGCGGTGTAGATATTTCCATCTTTCTACAGATGGCATTGTAGTTATTTCTATGTTTATACAGATGGCAGTGTAGATATTTCCATGTTTATATAGATGGTGGTGTAGATATTACCATGTTTATATAGATAGCGGTGTAGATATTACCATGTTTATACAGATAGCGGTGTAGATATTTCCATGTTTATACAGATCGTATTGAAGATATTTCCATGTTTATACAGATCGCGGTGTAGATATTTCCATGTTTATACAGATCACGGTGTAGATATTTCCATGATTATACAGAGAGAAGTGTAGATATTTCCATGTTTATACAGATAGCGGTGTAGATATTTCCATGTTTATACAGATAGCGGTGTAGATATTTCCATGTTTATAGAGATAGCGGTGTAGGTATTTCCATATTTATAGACATAGCGTTGTAGATATTTCCATGTTGATATAGATGGCGTTGTAGATATTTCCATGTTTATACCGATAGCGGTGTTGGTGTTTCCACGTTTATACAGATAGCGATGTAGATATTTCCATGTTTATACAGCTCGTTGTGCAGATATTTATATCTTTATACAGATGGCATTGCAGATATTTCCTTATTCACACAGATGGCGGTGTAAATGTTTCCATGTTTACGCAGATGGTGGAGTAGTTAGTTCCATGTTCATGGAGATGGCAGTGTAGATATTTTCATGTTTATAGAGATGGCGGTGTAGATATTTCCATGTTTATAGAGATAGCAGTGTAGATATTTACAAGTTTATACAGATGGCTGTGTAGATATTTCCATGTGTATACAGATGGCATTGTAGATATTTCCATGTATATACAGATGACTGTATAGGTATTTCCACGTTTTTACAGATGGCAGTGCAGATATTTCCATGTTTATAGAGATAGCAGTGTAGATATTTCCATGTTTGTACAGATGGCGATGTTGATATTTCCATCTATACACAGATGGCCGTGTAGATATTTCCATGTTTATACAGATGGCGGCATAGATATTTCCATGGACGTGCAGATGGCGGTGTAGATATTTCCATGTTTATACAGATAGCGGTGTAGATATTTCCATGTTTACACAGATGGTGTTGTAGATATTTCCGTGTTTATACACATGGCGGAGTAGATACTTCCATCTTTATGGAGATGGCAGTGTAGATATTTTCATGTTTATAGAGATGGCGGTGTACATATATCCATATTTATAGAGATAGTGATGTACATATATTCATCTTTCTACAGATGGCAGTGTAGATATTTCCATGTTTATACATCTGGCTGTGTATATATTTCCATATTTATACAGATGTCTGTGTAGATATTTCCATGAGTATACAGATGGTATTGTAGCTATTTCCATGTTTATACATACGGTGGTGTAGATATTTCCATGTTTACTCAGATGACTGTGTAGATATTTCCATGTTTTTACAGATGGCAGTGTAGATATTTCAATGTTTATAGAGATGGTGCTGTAGATATTTCCATGTTTATACAGATAACGGTGGAGATATTTCCATGTTTATACAGACAGCAGTGGAGATATTTCCATGTTTATACACATAGTGGTGTACATATTTCCATGTTTATAGAGACAGCAGTGTAGGTATTTCCATGTTTATACAGTTAGCGGTGCAGATATTTCCATGTTTATACAGATGCCTATGCAGATATTTCCATATTTATACAGATGGCAGTGTAGATATTTCCATGTTCCTACACATGACTGTGTAGGTATTTCCATGTTTATACAGATGGCTTTGTAGATATTTCCATGTTCATAGAGATAGCAGTGCAGATATTTCCATGTTTATACAGATAGCGGTGTATATATTTCCATGTTTATACAGATCGTGTTGTAGATATTTCCATGTTTATACAGATACCGGTGCAGATATTTCCATGTTTATACAGACCGCAGTGTAGATATTTCCATGTTTATAGAGATAGCGGTGTGGATATTTCCATGTTTATACAGATAGGGGTGTAGATATTTCCATGTTTATAGAGATGGCGGTGAAGATATTTCCATGTTTTTACAGATCACAGTGTAGATATTTCCTTGTTTATACAAATAGCGGTGTAGATATTTCCATGTTTATACAGATAGCGGTGTAGTTATTTCCATGTATATACAGATGGCTGTGTAGATATTTCCATGTTTATACAGATGGCTTTGTAGATATTTCCATGTTTATACAGATGACTTCGTAGTTATCTCCATGTTTCTACAGATGGCGGTGTAGATATTTCCATGTTTATAGAGATAGCTGTGTAGATATTTCCATGTTTATACAGATAGCGGTGTAGATATTAACATGTTTATACAGATCGCGGTGTAGATATTTCCATGTTTATACAGATAGCGGTGTAGATATTTCCATGTTTATACAGATTGCGGTGTAGATATTTCCATATTTTTACAGATATCGGTGTAGATATTTCCATGTTTTCACAGATTGCGGTGTAGATATTTCCATCTTTCTGCAGATGGCATTGTAGATATTTCCATGTTTATACAGATGGCGGTGTAGATATTTCCATGTTTATATTGACGGTGGTGTAGATATTACCATGTTTATACAGATAGCGGTGTAGATATTACCATGTTTATACAGATAGCGGTGTAGATATTTCCATGTTTATACAGATCGTATTGAAGATATTTCCATGTTTATACAGATCGCGGTGTAGATATGTCCATGTTTATACAGATCACGGTGTAGATATTTCCATGTTTATACAGAGAGAAGTGTAGATATTTCCATGTTTATACAGATAGCGGTGTAGATATTTCCATGTTTATACAGATAGCGGTGTAGATATTTCCATGTTTATACAGATAGCGGTGTAGTTATTTCCATGTTTATAGACATAGCGGTGTAGATATTTCCATGTTTATATAGATGGCGTTGTAGATATTTCCACGTTTATACCGATAGCGGTGTTGCTGTTTCCACATTTATACAGATAGCCAATAGATATTTTCATGTTTATACAGCTCACGGTGCAGATATTTATGTCTTTATACAGATGGCATTGCAGATATTTCCTTATTCACACAGATGGCGGTGTAGATGTTTCCATGTTTACGCTGATGGTGGAGTAGTTAGTTCCATGTTTATGGAGATGGCAGTGTAGATAATATCATGTTTATACAGATGGCGGTGTAGATATTTCCATGTTGATAGAGATAGCAGTGTAGATATTTACATGTTTATACAGATGGCTGTGTAGTTATTTCCATGTGTATACAGATGTCATTGTAGATATTTCCATGTGTATACAGATGACTGTATAGGTATTTCCATGTCTTTACAGATGGCAGTGCAGATATTTCCATGTTTATAGAGATAGCGGTGTAGATATTTCCATGTTTATAAAGATAGGGGTGTTGATGTTTCCATCTATACACAGATTGCCTTGTAGTTACTTCCATGTGTATACAGATGGCATTGTAGATATTTCCATGTTTATACAGATGGTGGTGTAGATATTTCCATGTTTACACAGATGACTGTATAGGTATTTCCATGTTTATACAGATGGTGGTGTAGATATTTCCATTTTTATAGAGATAGCGTTGTAGATAATTCCATATTTATACAGATAACGGTGTAGAAATTTCCATGTTTATACAGATAGCGGTGTAAATATTTCCGTGTTTATACAGATCACGGTGTAGATATTTCCATGTTTATAGTGATAGCGGTGTAGATATTTCCATGTTTATTCAGATAGAGCTGTAGATATTTCCATGTTTATACAGACCGCTGTGCAGATATTTCCATGTTTATACAGATAGCGGTGCAGATATTTTCATGTTTGTACAAATGGCGGTGTTGATGTTTCCATCTATACACAGATGACCATGTAGATATTTCCATGGTTATAGAGATGGCGGCGCAGATATTTCCATGGATATGTAGATGGCGGTGTAGATATTTCCATGTTTATACAGATAGCGGTGTAGTAGTTTCCATGTTTATATAGATAGCGGTGTAGATATTTCCATGTATACACACATGGCTGGGTAGATATTTCCATGTTTATACAGATGGCGGTGTAGATATTTCCATTTTTATACAGATAATTTTGCAAGTATTTCCATATTTATACAGATGGCAGTGTAGATATTTCGATGTTTATAGAGATAGCAGTGGTGATATTTCCATGTTTATACAGATTGCGGTGTAGATATTTCCATGTTTATACTGATCGTGGTGTTGATATTTCCATGTTTTTAGAGTTAGCGGTGTGGATATTTCCATGTTTATACAGATAGGGGTGTAGATATTTCCATATTTATAGAGATGGCGGTGAAGATATTTCCATGTTTATACAGATCACGGTGTAGATATTTCCTTGTTTATACAAATAGCGGTGTAGTTATTTCCGTGTTTATACCGATAGCGGTGTAGATATTTCCATGTATGTAGAGATGGCTGTGTAGATATTTCCATGTTTATACAGATGGCTTTGTAGATATTTCCATGTTTATACAGATGATTTTGTAGGTATCCCCATGTTTATACAGATGGCGGTGCAGATATTTCCATGTTTATAGAGATAGATGTGTATATATTTCCATGTTTATACAGATCGCGGTGTAGATATTTCCATGTTTATACAGATAGCGGTGTAGATATTTCCATGTTTATACAGATAGCGGTGTAGATATTTCCATGTTTTTACAGATATCCGTGTAGGTATTTCCATGTTTACACAGATTGCGGTGTAGATATTTCCATCTTTCTACAGATGGCATTGTAGATATTTCAATGTTTATACAGATGGCGGTGTAGATATTTCCATGTTTATATAGATGGTGGTGTAGATATTACCATGTTTATACAGATAGCGGTGTAGATATTTCCATGTTTACACAGATGGTGGTGTAGATATTTCCGTGATTATACACATGGCGGAGTAGATACTTCCATCTTTATGGAGATGGCCATGTAGATATTTCCATGTTTATGCAGATGGCGGCATAGATATTTCCATGGACATGCAGATGGTGGTGTACATATTTCCATGTTTATTCAGTTAGCGGTGTAGATATTTCCATGTTTACACAGATGGTGTTGTAGATATTTCCGTGTTTATACACATGGAGGTGTAGATACTTCCATCTTTATGGAGATGGCAGTGTAGATATTTTGATGTTTATAGAGATGTAGGTGTAGATATTTCCATATTTATAGAGATAGCGGTGTACATATTTCCATCTTTCTACAGATGGCAGTGTAGATATTTCCATGTTCATACAGATGGTGGTGTAGATATTTCCATATTTATACAGATGTCTGTGTAGATATTTCCATGTGTATACAGATGGTATTGTAGATATTTCAATATTTATACAGATGGTGGTGTAGATATTTCCATGTTTACTCAGATGACTGTGTAGATATTTCCATGATTTTACAGATGGCAGTGTAGATATTTCAATGTTTATAGAGATGGCAATGTAGATATTTCCATGTTTATATAGATGGTGTTGTAGATATTACCATGTTTATACAGAGAGCGGTGTAGATATTTCCATGTCTATACTGATAGCGGTGTAGATATTTCCATGTTTATATAGTTAGCGGTGTAGGTATTTCCATGTTTATAGACATATCGGTGTAGATATTTCCATGTTTATATAGATGCCGTTGTAGATATTTCCATGTTTATACCGATAGCGGTGTTGGTATTTCCACGTTTATACAGATAGCGATGTAGGTATTTCCATGTTTATACTGATGGAGGTGTAGATATTTACATGTGTATACAGATGGCAGTGTAGGTTTTTCCATGTTTATACAAATTTAGGTGTAGATATTTCCATATTTATACAGATGACTGTGTAGATATATCCATGTTTATACAGATAGCGGTGTAGATATTTCCATGGTTATACAGATAGCGGTGTTGATATTTCCATGTTTATACAGATAGCGGTGTAGATTTTTCCATGTTTATAGAGATAGCGGTGTAGATATTTCCAGGTTTACACAGATGGCCGTGTAGATATTTCCATGTGTATACAGATGGCAGTGTAGATATTTCCATGTGTATACAGATGGCGGTGTAGATATTTCCATGTTTATACAGATAGCGGTGTAGGTATTTCCAAGTTTACACTGATGTCGGTGTAGATAATAACATGTTTATGGTGATGGCTGTGTAGATACTTTCATGATTATAGAGGTGGCGGTGTAGATATTTCCATGTTTATAGAGATTGCAGTGTAGATATTTCCATGTTCATAGAGATAGCGGTGTAGCTATTTCCATGTGTATAGAGGTAGCGGTGTAGATGTTTCCATGTTTATACTGATGGCTGTGTAGATATTTCCATGTTTATACAGATGACAGTGTAGATATTTCCTTGTTTATACAGATGGCGGTGTAGATATTTCTATGTCTACAGAGATAGCGCTGTAGATATTTCCATGTTTACAGGGATAGCGGTGTAGATATTTCCATGTTTATCCAGATAGCGGTGCCGGTATTTCCATGTTTACAGAGATAGCGGTGTAGATATTTCCATGTTTATACAGATAGCGGTGTTATACTTCCATGTTTATACAGATGACGGTGTAGATATTTCCATGTTAGTACACATGGCGGTGTAGATATTTCCATGTTTATACAGATAGCGGTGTAGATATTTCCATGTTTATAAAGATAGCGGTGTGGCTATTTCCATGTTTATACAGATAGCGATGAAGATACTTCCATGTTTATACAGATATCATTGTAGATATTTCCATTTTTATACAGATAGCGGTGTAGATATTTCCATTTTTATAGAGATGGCTGTGTAGATATTTCCATGTTTATGCAGATGGCAGTGTAGATATTTCCATGTTTATAGAGATAGTGGTGTAGGTTTTTCCATCTTTATACAGATGAGTGTGTAGGTATTTCCATGTTTATTGAGAAGGCGGTGCAGTTATTTCCATGTTTATAGAGATAGCCTTGTAAATATTTCCAAGTTTATACAGATAGCGGTGTAGACATTTCTATGTTTATAGAGATAGCAGTGTAGGTATTTCCATATTTATACTGATGGTGGTGTAGATATTTCCATGTTTACAGAGATAGCCACGTTGATATTTAAATGTTTATACAGGTAGCGGTGTAGACATTTCCAGTTTTATAGAGATAGCGGTGTAGTTATTTCCATATTTATACTGATAGCCGTGTAGTTATTTCCATGTTTATTCAGATGACAGTGTAGATATTTCCATGTTTATACAGATACTGTTGTAGATATTTCCATGTTTATACAGATAGTGGTGTAGATATTTCCATGTTTATAAAGATGGAGGTGTAGATATTTTCATGTTTATAGAGATAGCGGTGGAGATACCTCCATGTTCATTGAGATAACGGTCGAGATATTTCCACGTTTATACAGATAGCGATGTAGACATTTCCATGTTTATACAGATAGCGGTGTAGATGTTTCCATGTTTATACAGACAGCGGCGTAGATATTTACATGTTTATACAGGGAGCGGTGTTGGTATTTCCATGTTTATACTGATTGCGGTGGAGATATTTCCATGTTTATACAGAAAACGGTGTAGATAATTCCATGTTTATAGAGATAGCGGGGGAGATATTTCCAAGTTTGTACAGATAGCGATGTAGATATTTCCATGTTCATAGAGATAGCGTTGTAGATATTTCCATATTTAAACAGGTAGCAGTGTAGGTATTTCCATGTTTATTCAGATGGCGGTGTAAATACTTCCATGTTTATACAGATAGCGGTGTGGCTATTTCCATGTTTATACAGATGGCATTGTAGATATTTCCATGTTTATACAGATAGTGGTGGAGATATTTCCATGTTTATATGGATGGCGGTGTAGATATTCCCAAGTTTATACAGATAGTGATGTAGATATTTCCATGTTTACAGAGATAACAGTGTATAGAGATAGCGGTGTAGATATTTCCATATTTATACAGATAGCGGTGTAGATATTTCCATGTTTATACAGACAGCGGCGTAGATATTTACATGTTTATACAGGTAGCGGTGTAGGTATTTCCATGTTTATACTGATTGCAGTGGAGATATTTCCATTTTTATACAGATAGCGGTTTATATAATTCCATGTTTATAGAGACAGCGGTGGAGATATTTCCATGTTTGTACAGATAGCGATGTAGATATTTCCATGTTCATACAGATAGCGGTGGAGTTATTTCCATGTATATACCGATAGCGGTGGAGATATATCCAAGTTTATAGAGATAGCGTTGGAGTTACTTCCATGTTTATAGAGATGGTGATGTAGATATTTCCATATTTATACAGATAGTTGTGTAGATATTTCGATGTTTATTCAGATGGTGTTGTAGATATTTCCATGTTTATACAGATAGCGGTGTGACTACTTCCATGTTTATAAAGTTGGCAGTGAAGATATTTCCATGTTTATACAGATAGCGATGTAGATATTTTCAAGTTTATTGAGATAGCGGTGTACATATTTCCATGTTTATACAGATGGCTGTGTGGATATTTCCATGTGTATACAGATGGCAGTGTAGATATTTCCATGTTTACACAGTTGGAGGCATAGGTATTTCCATGTTTATACAGATGAAAGTGTAGATATTTCCATGTTTTTACAGATGGCGGTGTAGATATTTCCATGTTTATATAGATATCGGTGTGGCTATTTCCATGTTTATACAGATAATGATGTAGATATTTCCAAGTTTATAGAGATGGCTGTGTAGATATTTCCATGTTTATGCAGTTGGCAGTGTAGATATTTCCATGTTTATACAGATAATGGTGTAGGTATCTCCATGTTTATACAGATGACTGTGTAGTTATTTCCATGTTTGTAGAGATGGCGGTGTAGATATTTCTATGTTTATAAAGATAGCCATGTAAAAATTTCCATGTTTATACAGATAGCGGTGTAGATATTTCCATAACCAGGTAGATATTTCCATCTTTATACAGATAGCGGTGTAGACATTTCCCTGTTTATAGAGATGGCGGTGTAGATATTTCCATATTTATACAGATAGCCTTGTAGATATTTCCATGTTTATTCAGATGGCGGTGTAGATATTTCCATGTTTACACAGATAGCACTATGGCTATTTCCATGTTTATACAGACGGCAGTGTAGATATTTCCATGTTAATACAGATAGCGTTGTAGATATTTCCATGTTTACAGATAGCTGTGTATATATTTCCATGTTTACAGATAGCGGTGGAGATATTTCCATGTTTATACAGATAGCGGTGGAGATAATTCCATGTTTATACAGATAGCGTTGGAGATATTTCCATGTATATAGTGATGGCGTTGTAGATATTTCCAAGTTTATACAGAGAGCATTGTAAATATTTCCATGTTTATACAGATAGCGGTGTAGATATTTCCATATTTATACAGATAGCGGTGTCGATATTTCAATGTTTATACAGATAGCGGTGTAGGTATTTCTATGTTTATACAGATGGAGGTGTAGATATCTTCCATGTTTACACAGATGACTGTGTAGATATTTCCATGTTTTTACAGATGGCGGTGTAGATATTTCCTTGTTTATACAGATAGCGGTGTGGCTATTTCCATGTTTATACAGATAGCGATGTAGATATTTCCATGTTTATAGAAATGGCTGTGTAGATATTTCCATGTTTATACACATTGCAGTGTACATATTTCCATGTTTATACAGACGGCAGTGTAGATATTTCCAAGTTTATAGAGATAGCCATGTAGATATTTCCATGTATGTGCAGATAGCGGTGTAGATATTTCCATATTTATACAGATAATAGTGAAGATATTTCCAAGTTTATACAGATTGCGGTGTAGATATTTCCATGTTTATGCAGATATCAGTGTAGTTATTTCCATGTTTATTCAGATTGCGGTTTAGTTATTTCCATGTTTATAGAGATAGCGCTGTATATATTTCCATATTTATGCAGGTAGCAGTGTAGATATTTCCATGTTTATACAGATGGCGGTGTATATATTTCCATGTTTATACAGATAGCGGTGTGACTGTTTCTATATTTATACAGATGGCAGTGTAGATATTTCCATGTTTATACAGATAGTGGTGTAGATATTTCCACGATTATAAAGATAGCGGTGTAGATATTTCCATGTTTATAGAGATAGCAGTGGAGATATTTCCATGTTTATAGAGATAGCGGTTGTGATATTTTCATGTTTATACAGATAACGATATAGATATTTCCATGTTTGTACAAATAGCGATGTAGGTATCTCCACGTTTATACAGATAGCGGTGTAGATATTTCCATATTTATAGAGATAGCAGCATTGATATTTCCATGTTCATACAGATAGCGGTGTAGATGATTCCATGTTTATAGAGATAGCGGTGGAGATATTTCCATGGATGTACAGATAGCGATCTAGATATTTACATTTTCATTCAGATAGCGGTGGAGGTATTTCCATTTTTATACAGAGAGCGGTGGAGATATTTCCATGTTTATACAGATAGCGTTGGAGATATTTCCATGTTTATAGAGATGGCGGTGTAGATATTTCCATATTTATACAGATAGGTGTGTAGATGTTTCGATGTTTATGCAGATGGTGGTGTAGATATTTCCATGTTTATACAGTTAGTGATGTGGCTACTTCCATGTTTATACAGGTGGCAGTGTAGCTATTTCCATGTTTATACAGATAGCGGTGTAGACATTTCCATATTTATAGAGATAGCAGTGTAGATATTTCCATATTTATACTGATAGCGGTGTAGTTATTTCCATGTTTATACAGATGACTGTGTTTATATTTCCATGTTTATTCAGATGACGGTGTAGATATTTCCATGTTTATAGAGATAGCGGTGTAGATATTTCCATATTTATACTGATAGCGGTGTAGTTGTTTCCATGTTTATACAGATGGCAGTGTGGATATCTCCATGTTTATACAGATAGTGGTGTAGATATTTCCATGTTTATAAAGATAGCGGTGTAGATATTTCCATGTTTATGGAGATAATGGGGGAGATATTTCCATGTTTATAGAGTTAGCGGTCGAGATATTTCCATGTTTATACAGATGAGGATGTAGATATATCCATGTTTTTACAGAAAGCGGTGTAGATATTTCCATGTTTATAGAGATGGCTGTGTGGATATTTCCATGTGTTTACAGATAGCAGTGTATATATTTCCATATTTACACAGATGGAGGCGCAGTTATTTCCATGTTTACAGAAGACTGTGTAAATATTTCCATGTTTTTACAGTAGGCGGTGTAGATATTTCCATGTTTATACAGGTAGCGGTGTAGATATTTCCATGTTTATAGAGATGGCTGTGTAGATATTTCCATGTTTATGCAGTTGGCATTGTAGAGATTTCCATGTTTATACAGATAGTGGTGTAGGTATTTCCATGTTTATACAGATGAGTGTCTAGGTATTTCTATGTTTATTGAGAAGGCGGTGTAGATATTTCAATGTTTATAGAGATAGCCTTGTAAATATTTACATGTTTATACAGACAGCGGTGTAGACGTTTCTATGTTTATAGAGATAGCAGTGTAGGTACTTCCATATTTATACTGATGATGGTGTAGATATTTCCATGTTTATAGAGATAGCCACGTAGATATTTAAATGTTTATACAGGTAGCGGTGTAGACATTTCCAGTTTTATAGACATAGCGGTGTAGGTATTTCCATATTTATACAGATAGCCGTGTAATTATTTCCATGTTTATTCAGATGACAGCGTAGATATTTCCATGTTTATACAGATACTGTTGTAGATATTTCCATGTTTATACAGATAGTGGTGTAGATATTTCTATGTTTATACAGATAGCGGTGGAGATATTTCCATGTTTATACAGATAGCGATGGAGATATTTCTAGGTTTATACAGATAGCGGTGAAGATATTTCCGGGTTTATCGTGATGGCAGTGTAGATATTTCCAAATTTATACAGATAGCGTTGTGGATATTTCCATGTTTATACAGATAGCGAAGTACGTATTTCCATGTTTATAGAGATAGCGGTGTAGATATTTCTATGTTTATAAAGATGGCTGTGTAGATATTTCCATGTGTATACAGATGGCATTGTAGATATTAACATGTTTATACTGATGGAGGTGTAGATATTTCCATGTTTATAAAGATAGCGGTGTGGCTATTTCCATGTTTATACAGATAGCGATGAAGATATTTCCATGTTTATACAGATATCATTGTAGATATTTCCATTTTTATACAGATAGCGGTGGAGATATTTCCATGTTTATACAGATAGCGGTGTAGATATTTCCATTTTTATAGAGATAACTTTGTAGATATTTCCATGTTTATGCAGAGGGCAGTGTAGATATTTCCATGTTTATACAGATATTGGTGAAGGTATTTCCATGTTTATACAGATGAGTGTGTAGGTATTTCCATGTTTATTGAGAAGGCGGTGTAGATATTTCCATGTTTATAGACATAGCCTTGTAAATATTTCCATGTTTATACAGATAGCGGTGTAGACGTTTCTATGTTTATAGAGATAGCAGTGTAGTTATTTCCATATTTATACTGATGACGGTGTAGATATTTCCATGTTTATAGAGATAGCCACGTAGATATTTAAATGTTTATACAGATAGCGGTGTAGACATTTCCAGTTTTATAGAGATAGCGGTGTAGGTATTTCCATATTTATACAGATAGCCGTGAAGTTATTTCCATGTTTATTCAGATGACAGTGTAGATATTTCCATGTTTATACAGATACTGTTGTAGATATTTTCAGGTTTATACAGATAGTGGTGTAGATATTTCCATGTTTATACAGACAGCGGTGGAGATATTTCCATGTTTATACAGATAGCGGTGGAGATATTTCTAGGTTTATACAGATAGTGGTGAAGATATTTCCCGGTTTATCATGATGACGGTGTGAATATTTCCAAATTTATACGGATAGCGGTGTGGATATTTCCATGTTTCTACAGATAGCGAAGTACGTATTTCCATGTTTATAGAGATAGCGGTGTAGATATTTCCATGTTTATAAAGATGGCTGTGTAGATATTTCCATGTGTATACAGATGGCATTGTAGATATTAACATGTTTATACTGATGGAGGTGTAGATATTTCCATGTTTATAGAGACAGCTGTGTACATATTTCCATGTTTATAGAGATAGCGTTGTAGATATTTCCAAATTTACATAGATAGCCGTGTAGGTATTTCCATGTTTATTCAGATGGCGGTGTAGATACTTCCATGTTTATACAGATAGCGGTGTGGCTATTTCCATGTTTATACAGATGGCATTGCAGATATTTCCATGTTCATGCAGATTGCAATGTACATATTTCCGTGTTTATACAGATAGCGGTGTAGATATTTCCATGTTTATACAGATAGCGGTGGAGATATTTCCATGTTTATACAGATAGCGGTGGTGATATTTCCATGTTTACAAAGATAGCGGTGGATATATTTCTATGTCTATAGAGATGGCGGTGTAGATATTTGCAAGTTTATACAGATAGCGATGTAGATATTTCCATGTTTATACAGATAGTAGTGTAGTTATTTCCATGTTTATAGAGATAGAGGTGTAGATATTTCCAGGTGTATACAGATGGCTGTGTAGATATTTCCATGTGTATACAGACGGCAGTGTAGGTATTTCCATGTATATACAGATGGAGGTGTAGATATTTCCACGTTTATACAGATGACTGTATAGATATTTCCATGTTTTTATAGATGGCGGTGTAGGTATTTCCATGTTTATACAGATAGCTGTGTGGCTATTTCCATGTTTTCACAGATAGCGATGTAGATATTTCCAGGTTTATAGAGATGGCTGTGTAGACAATTCCATGAATACACAGATGGCTGTGTAGATATTTCCATGTTTATACAGATAGTGGTGAGGATATTTCCATGTTTATACAGATGACTGTGCAGCTATTAACATGTTTATACAGATGGCGGTGTAGATATTTCCATGTATATCGAGATAGCCATGTATCTATTTCCATGTTTATACAGATATTGGTGGGGTATTTCCATGTTTATACAGATGGCGGTGTATATATTTCCAAGTTTATGCAGATAGCGATGTAAACATTTGCATGTTTATAGAGATAGCGGTGTAGTTATTTCCATGTTTATACAGATAGCAGTGTAGTTATTTCCATGTTTATAGAGATGGCTGTGTAGATATTTCCATGTTTATACAGATAGCAGTGTAGATATTTCCATGTTTTTACAGATAGTGGTGTAGATATTTCCATTTTTTTACAGATGACTTTATAGATATTTCCATGTTTATACAGATGGCGTTGTAGATATTTCCATTTTTATAGAGCTACCCATGTAGATATTTCCATATTTATACAGATAGCGGTGTAGACATTTCCATGTTTATAGAGTTAGCCTTGTAGATATTTCCATGTTTATACAGATGGTGCTGTATATATTTCCATGTTTATACAGATGGCAGTGTAGATATTTCCATGTTTATAGAGATAATGTAGATATTTCCATGTTTATACAGACAGCGGTGTAGACATTTCCATGTATATAGAGATAGCGGTGTAGGTATTTCCATATTTATACAGATAGCCGTGTAGATATTTCCATGTTTATTGAGATAGCGGTGTTGATATTTCCATAGTTATACATATAGCCGTTTAGATATTTCCATGTTTATTCAGATGGCGGTGTAGATATTTCCATGTTTATACAGATAGCGGTGTAGATATTTCCTTGTATATACAGATAGCGGTGAATGCATTTCCATGTTCATAGAGATAGCGGTGTAGATATTTCCAGGTTTGTACAGATGTCTGTGAATATATATCCATGTGTATACAGATGTCAGTGCAGATATTTCCATGTTTATACAATTGGAGTTGTAGATACTTCCATGTTTATACAGATGACTGTGTAGATATTTACAAGTTTTTACAGTTTGCTTTGTAGATATTTCCATGTTTATACAGATAGCGGTGAAGTTATTTCCAAGTTTATACAGAAAGTGTTGGAGATATTTTCATGTTTCTACAGATAGCGGTGTAATTATTTCCATGTTTATAGAGATGGCGGTGTAGACATTTCCAGGTTTATACAAATGGCTGTGTAGATATTTCCAGGTCTATACAGATGGCTGTGTAGGTATTTCCATGTTTATACAGATGGAGGTGCAGATACTTCCATGTTTATACAGATGACTGTGTAGATATTTCCATGTTTTTACAGATGGCGGTGGAGATATTTCCATGTTGATACAAATAGCGGAGTGGCTATTTCCATGTTTCTACAGACAGCGAAGTAGATTTTTCCAGGTTTATAGAAATGGCTGTGTAGATATTTCCATGTTTATGCAAATGGCAATGTAGATATTTCCATGTTTATACAGATAGTGGTGTAGATATTTCCATGTTTATAGAAGCGAGTGTGTTGTTATTTCCAAGTTTATACAGATGGCGGTGTAGATATTTCCATGTATATAGAGGTAGCCATGTAAATATTTCCATGTTTATACAGATAGCGGTGTAGATATTTCCATGTTTATACAGATTGCGGTGGAGATACTTCCATGTTTATAGAGATAGCGGTGGATATATTTCCATGTTTATAGAGATGGCGGTGTAGATATTTCCATGTTTATACAGATGGCGGTGTAGATATTTCCATGTTAATACTGATAGCGGTGTAGGCATTTCCATGTTCATAGAGATAGCTTTGTATATATTTCCAGGTTTATACAGATGGCTGTGTAGATATTTCCATGTGTATTCAGATGGCAGTGTAGATATTTCCATGTTTATAAAGATGGAGGTGTAGATATTTCCATGTTTATACAGATGACTGTGTAGATATTTCCATGTTTTTACAGAAGGTGGTGTAGATATTTCTATGTTTATACAGATAGCTGTGTAGACATTTCCATGTTTATAGAGATAGCGGTGTAGATATTTCCATATTTATACAGATAGTTTTGTAGATGTTTCCATGTTTATACAGATAGCGGTGAAGATACTTCCATGTTTATACAGATAGATGTGTAGATATTTCCATGTTTACAGAGATGGCTGTGTAGATATTTCCATGTTTATACTGACGGCAGTGTAGATATTTCCATGTTTATACAGATAGCGGTGTAGATATTTCCATATTTATACACATAGCGGTGAAGTAATTTCCATGTTTATACAGATGACTGTGTACATATTTCCATGTTTATACAGATGGCGGTGTGGATATTTCCATGTTTATAGAGATAGCGGTTTAGGTATTTCCATGTTTATACAGATAGCTGTGTAGATATTTCCAAGTTTATAGAGACAGCGGTGTAGAGATTTCCATCCTTATACAGATAGATGTGTGGATAATTCCATGTTTATTCAGATGGTGGTGTAGAGATTTCCATCCTTATACAGATAGCTGTGTGGATAATTCCATGTTTATTCAGATGGCAGTGTAGATATATCCATGTTTATACAGGTAGCGGTGAAGATATTTCTAAGTATATACAGATGGCGTTGTATATATTTCCATGTTCATGCACATAGCAGTGTAGATATTTCCATGTTTATACAGATAGCGGTGTAGGTATTTCCATGTTTATAGAGATAGCGGTGCAGATATTTCCATGTATATACAGATGGCTTTGTAGATATTTCCATGTGTATACAGATGGCATTGTAGATATTTCCATGTTTATGCAGATGGAGGTGTAGTTATTTCCATGTTTATACAGACGGCTGTGTAGATATTTCCATATTTTTACAGATGGCGGTGTAGATATTTCCACATTTATAGAAATAGCCATGTAGATATTTCCAAGTTTATACAGATAGCGGTGTAGGCATTTCCATGTTTATAGAGTTAGCGGTGAATTTATATCCATATTTACATAGATGGCGTTATAGATATTTCCATGTTTATACAGATAGCGCTGTAGATGTTTCCATGTTTATACAGATAGCGGTGTAGATATATCCATGTTTATACAGATCGTGGTGTAGATATTTCCATGTTTATACAGATAGCAGTGTAGATATTTCCATGTTTATACAGATAGCAGTGTAGCTACTTCCATGTTTACAGAGATAGAGTTGTAGATATTTCCATATTTGCACAGATTGCCGTGTAGATATTTCCATCTTCACACAGATAACGGTTTACATATTTGCATGTTTACACAGACAGCTGAGTAGTTATTTCCATGTTTACACAGTTAGTGTTGTAGGTATTTCCATGTTTGTAGAGATAACGGTGTAGATATTTCCACGTTTATTGAGATGGCGGTGTAGATACTTCCTTTTATATGTAGATGGCGGTGTAGATTTTTCCATGTTTATAGAGATGGCGGTGAATACATTTCCATGTTTATAGAGATAGCGGTGTAGATATTTCCTTTTTTACACAGATAGCGGTGTAGGTATTTCCATGTTTATAGAGATAGCAGGGTAGATATTTCCATGTTTATACAGATAGCTGTTTAGACATTTCCAAGATTATACAGATAGCAGTGTTGGTATTTCCATGTTTATACATATAACGGTGTAGATATTTCCATGTTTACACAGCTCGCGGTGTAGATATTTACATCTTTATAGAGATGGCAGTGTAGATATTTCCATGTTTATACAGATGGCGGTGTACATATTTCCTTGTTTATGGAAATGTCAGTGTAGATATTTCCATGTATATAGAGATAGCAGTGTAGATATTTCCATATTTAAGGATATAGTGGTGTAGGTATTTCCATGTTTATACAGATAGCGGTGGAGATATTTCAATGTTTATACAGATGGCAGTGTAGATATTTCCAAGTTTATACAGATAGCAGTGTAGATATTTACATGTTTATACAGACTGCGGTGTAGATATTTCCATGTTTATACAGATGACTGTGTAGATATTTCAACGTTTATACAAATGGCGGTTTAAATATTTCCATATTTATAGAGATAGCCGTGTAGATATTTTCATGTTCATGCAGATGGCGGTGAAGATATTTCCATGTTTATAGAGGTGGCAGTGTAGATATTTCTATGTTTATAGAGATATCGGTGTAGATAATTCCATGTTTATAGAGATGGCGGTGTAGGTATTTCCATGTTTATAGAGATAGTGGTGTAGATATTTCCATGTTTATACAGATAGCGGTGTAGATATTTCCATGTTTATAGAGATAGCGGTGTTGGTATTTCCATGTTTATAGAGATAGTGGTGTAGATATTTCCATGTTTATACAGCTGACGGTGTAGAAAGTTTCATCTTTATACAGATGGCAGAGTAGATATTTCCATGTTTATACAGATAGTGGTGTAGATATTTCCATTTTTAACCAGATGGCGGTGTAGACAGTTCCATGTTTATGGAGATGGCGGTGTAGATATTTTCATGTTTATAGAGATGGCGGTGTAGATATTTCCACGTTTATACAGATAGCAATGTAGATATTTCCATGTTTATACAGATAGCGGAGTAGATATTTCCATGTTCAGAAAGATAGCGGTGTAGATATTTCCATGTTTACAGAGATAGCGGTGGAGATATTTCAATGTTTATACAGATAGCGATGTACATATTTCCATGTTTATACAGATAGCGATGTATATATTTCCAAGTTTATACAGATAGCGGTGTACATATTTCCATGTTTATACAGATACTGGTGTAGATATTTCCATGTTTATACAGATTGTGGTGTAGGTATTCACATGTTTATAGAGGTAGCGGTGAAGGCATTTCCATGTTTATAGAGAAAGCAGTGTGGATATTTCCATGTTTATGCAGATGGCGGTGCAGATATTTCCATGTTTATACAGATAACGGTGTAGATATTTCCATGTTTATACAGATGTCTGTGTAGTTATTTCCACGTTTATACAGATGTCGGTGTAGATATTTCCATGTTTGTAGAGATAGACATGTAGATATTTCCATGTTTATACAGATAGCGGTGTAGACATTTCCATGTTTATAGAGATGGCGTTGTAGATATTTCCATATTTATACAGATAGCGGTGTAGATATTTCCGTGTTTATACAGATAGCATTATAGATATTTCCATGTGCATACAGATAGCGGTGTAGATATTTCCATGCTTATACAGATCATGCTGTAGATATTTCCATGTTTATACAGATAGCGGTGCAGATATTTCCACATTTATACAGATAGCGGTGTAGATAATTCCATGTTTACAGAGATAGCGGTGTAGATATTTCCAAATTTTCACAGATTGCGGCGTACATATTTCCATCTTTACACAGATAGCGGGTTACAAATTTCCATGTTTACACAGACAGCTGTGTAGATATTTCCATGTTTTCACAGATAGTGTTGTAGATATTTCCATGTTTATACAGATAACGGTGTAGATATTTCCATGTTTATAAAGATAGCGTTGTAGATATTTCCATGTTTATAGAGATATCGGTGGAGGTATTTCCATGAATATACTGATAGCGATGTAGATATTTCCATGTTTATACAGATAGTGGTGTAGATATTTCCCTGTTTATACAGATTTCGGTGTAGATATTTCCATGTTTATACAGTTAGGGTGGTAGATACTTCCATGTTTATACAGATTGTGGTGTAAGTATTTCCATGTTTATAGAGATAGCGGTGTAGATATTTCCATGTTTATACAGATGGCTTTGCAGATATTTCCATGTTTATACAGACGAAGGTGTAGATATTTCCCTATTTATACTGATGACTGTGTAGATATTTTCATGTATTTGCAGATGGCGTTGTAGATATTTCCATGTTTATACAGATAGCGGTGTGGCTATTTCCACGTTCATTCAGATAGCAGTGTAGATATTTCCATGTTTATAGAGATGGCTTTGTAGATATTTCCATGTTAATACAGACGGCGTTGTAGATATTTCCATGTTTATAGAGATATCGGTGTGGCTATTTCCACGTTCATACAGATAGCAGTGTAGATATTTCCATGTTTATAGAGATGGCTTTGTAGATATTTCCATGTTTATACATATGGCAGTGTAGATATTTCCATGTTTATACAGATGGCGGTGTAGATATTTCCATGTTTATGCAGATGGCGGTGCCGATATTTCCATGTTTATACAGATAGCGGTGTAGGTATTTCCATGTTTGTACAGATAGCGGTGGAGATATTTCCATGTTTATACAGATAGCGGTGGAGATATTTCAATGTTTATACAGATGGCAGTGTAGATATTTCCAAGTTTATACAGATAGCGGTGTAGATATTTCCATGATGATACAGACTGCGGTGTAGATATTTCCATGTTTATACAGATGACTGTGTAGATATTTAACGTTTATACAGATGGCGGTTTAAATATTTCCATATTTATAGAGATAGCCGTGTAGATATTTCCATGTTCATGCAGATGGCGGTGTAGATATTTCCATGTTTATAGAGATGGCAGTGCAGATATTTCTATGTTTATAGAGATATCGGTGTAGATAATTCCATGTTTATACAGATAGCGCTGTTGGTATTTCCATGTTTATACAGATAGTGGTGTAGATATTTCCATGTTTATACAGCTGACGGTGTGGATATTTTCATCTGTATACAGATGGCAGTGTACATATTTCCATGTTTATACAGATAGTGGTGTAGATATTTCCATTTTTAACCAGATGGTGGTGTAGATATTTCCATGTTTATGGAGATGGCGGTGTAGATATTTTCATATTTATAGAGATGGCGTTGTAGATATTTCCACGTTTATACAGATAGCGGTGTAGATATTTCCATGTTTACACAGATAGCGGTGTAGATATTTCCATGTTCTGAAAGATAGCGGTGTAGATATTTCCAGGTTTACAGAGATAGCGGTGGAGATATTTCAATGTTTATACAGATAGCGATGTACATATTTCCGTGTTTATACAGTTAGCGATGTATATATTTCCAAGTTTATACAGATAGCGGTGTAGATATTTCCATGTTTATACAGATAGTGGTGTAGATATTTCCATGTTTATAGAGATATCTTTGTAGATATTTCCATGTTTATAGAGGTAGCGGTGAAGGCATTTCCATGTTTATAGAGAAAGCGGTGTGGATATTTCCTTGTTTATGCAGATGGCGGTGCAGATATTTCCATGTTTATACAGATAGCGGTGTAGATATTTCCATGTTTATACAGATGACTGTGTAGTTATTTCCATGTTTATACAGATGGCGGTGTAGATATTTCCATGTTTATAGAGATAGCCATGTAGATATTTCCATATTTATACAGATAGCCGTGTAGACATTTCCATGTTTATAGAGATGGCGTTGTAGATATTTCCATATTTATACAGATAGCGGTGTAGATATTTCCGTGTTTATACAGATCGTGCTGTAGATATTTCCATGTTTATACAGATAGCGGTGTAGATATTTCCACATTTATACAGATAGCGGTGTAGATAATTCCATGTTTACTGAGTTAGCGGAGTAGATATTTCCAAATTTTCACAGATTGCGGCGTACATATTTCCATCTTTACACAGATAGCGCGTTACAAATTTCCATGTTTACACAGATAGCTGTGTAGATATTTCCATGTTTTCACAAATAGTGTTGTAGATATTTCCATGTTTATACAGATAACGGTGTAGATATTTCCATGTTTATAAAGATAGCGGTGTAGATATTTCCATGTTTATAGAGATAGCGGTGGAGGTATTTCCATGTATATACTGATAATGATGTAGATATTTCCATGTTTATACAGGTAGTGTTGAAGATATTTCCCTGTTTATACAGATATTGGTGTAAATATTTCCATGTTTATATACATAGGGTGGTAGATATTTCCATGTTTATACAGATTGTGGTGTAGGTATTTCCATGTTTATAGAGATAGCGGTGTAGATATTTCCATGTTTATAGAGATATCGTTGTAGATATTTCCATGTTTATTGAGGTAGCGGTGAAGGCATTTCCATGTTTATAGAGAAAGCGCTGTGGACATTTCCATGTTTATGTAGATGGCGGTGCAGATATTTCCATGTTTCTACAGATTGCGGTGTAGATATTTCCATGTTTATACAGATGACTGGTTAGTTACTTCCATGTTTATACAGATGGCGGTGTAGATATTTCCATGTTTATAGAGACGGCGTTGAAGATATTTCCATATTTGTACAGATAGCGGTGTAGATATTTCCGTGTTTATACAGATAGCGGTATAGATATTTCCATGTTCATACAGATAGTGGTGTAGATATTTCCATGTTTATACAGATCGTGCTGGTGATATTTCCATGTTTATACAGATAGCGGTGTAGATATTTCCACATTTATACAGATAGCGGATTAGATAATTCCAGGTTTTCAGAGATAGCGGTGTAGATATTTCCAAATTTTCACAGATTGCGGTGTACATATTTCCATCTTTACACAGATAGCGGGTTAGAAATTTCCATGTTTACACAGATAGCTGTGTAGATATTTCCATGTTTTCACAGATAGTGTTGTAGATATTTCCATGTTTATACATATCACGGTGTAGATATTTCTATGTTTATAAAGATTGCGGTGTAGATATTTCCATGTTTATAGAGAAGGCGGTGGATGTATTTCCATGTATATACTGATAGCGATGTAGATATTTCCATGTTTATACAGATAGTGGTGTAGATATTTCCATGTTTATACAGATTTCGCTGTAGATATTTCCATGTTTATACAGATAGGGTGGTAGATATTTCCATGTTTATACAGATTGTGGTGTAGGTATTTCCATGTTTATAGAGATAGCGGTGTAAATATTTTCATGTTTATACAGATAGCGGTGGAGATATTTCCATGTTTACAGAGATAGTAGTGTATATATTTCCATGTTTATACAGATAGCTGTGTGGTTATTTCCATGTTTATACAGATAGCGGTGTAGATATTTCCATGTTTATAGAGATGGCTGTGTAGATATTTACACATTTACACAGATGTCAGTGTAGATATTTCCAATTTTAGACCGATAATGGTGTAAGTATTTCCATGTTTATACAGACTGCGGTGTAGGTATTTCCATGTTTATAGAGATAGCGGTGTAGATATTTCCATGTTTATACAGATGGCTGTGTAGATATTTCCATGTGTATACAAATGGCAGTGTAGATATTTCCATGTTTATACAGATGGAGGTGTAGATATTTCCATGTTCAGACAGATGACTGTGTAGATATTTCCATGTTTTTACAGTTGGTGGTGTATATATTTCCATGTTTATACAGATTGCGGTGTGGCTATTTCCATGTTTATACAGATAGTGGTGTAGATATTTCCATGTATATAGAGATAGCTGTGTAGATATTTACATGTTTATACAGATGGTAGTGTAGATATTTTCATGTTTATACAGATAGTGTTGTAGATATTTCCAGGTTTATACAGATGACTGTGTAGTTACTTCCATGTTTATACAGATGGCGGTGAAGATATTTCCATGTTTATAGAGACTGCCATGTAGATATTTCCATGTTTATACAGATAGCGGTGTAGACATTTCCATGTTTATAGAGATAGCGCTGTAGATATTTCCATATTTATACAGATAGCGGTGTCACTATTTCCATGTTTATACAGATAGAGGTGGAGATATTTCCATGTTTATACAGATAGCGGTGGAGATATTTCCATGTTTATACAGATACCTGTGTGGCTATTTCCATGTTTATACAGATGGAGGAGTAGGTATTTCCATGTTTACACAGATGACTGTGTAGATATTTCCATGTTTTTACAGATGGCAATGTAGATATTTCCATGTTTATACAGATAGCGGTGTGGCTATTTCCACGTTTATACAGATAGCAGTGTAGATATTTCCATGTTTAGAGATGGCTGTGTAGACATTTTCATGTTTATACAGATTGTGGTGTAGATATTTCCAGGTTTATACAGATGACTGTGTAGTTATTTCCATGTTTATATAGATGGCGGTGAAGATATTTCCATGTTTATAGAGACAGCCATGTAGATATTTCCATGTTTATACAGATAGTGGTGTAGACATTTCCATGTTTATAGAGATGGCGTTGTAGATATTTCCATATTTATACAGATAGCGGTGTAGATATTTCCATGTTTATACAGATAGCGGTATAGATATTTCCATGTTCATACAGATAGCGGTGTAGTTATTGCGATGCTTATACAGATCGTGCTGTAGATATTTCCATGTTTATACAGATAGCGGTGTAGTTATTTCCTCATTTATACATATAGCGGTGTAGATATTTCCATGTTTACAGAGATAACGGTGTAGATATTTCCATGTTTATACAGATAGCGGTGGAGATATTTCCATGTTTATGAAGATAGCGTTGGAGATATTTTCATGTTTATAGAGATGGTGTTGTAGATATTTCCGTATTTATACAGATAGCCGTGTAGATATTTTGATGTTTATTCAAATGGTGGTGTAGATATTTCCATGTTTATACAGATAGCGGTGTGGCTACTTCCATGTTTATACAGATGGCAGTATAGTTATTTCCAGGATTATACAAATATCGATGTAGATATTTCCATGTTTATACAGATGGCAGTATAGTTATTTCCAGGATTATACAAATATCGATGTAGATATTTCCATGTTTATAGAGATAGCGGTGTAGATATATCCGTGTTTATACAGATGGCTGTGTGGACATATCCATGTGTATACAAATGGCATTGTAGATATTTCCATGTTTACACAGATGTAGGTGTAGGTATTTCCATGTTTATACAGAAGACTGTGTAGATATTTCGATGTTTTTATAGATGGCGGTGCAGATATTTCCATGTTTATACAGATGGCTGTGTGGATATTTCCATGTGTATACATATGGCAGTGTAGATATTTCCATGTTTACACAGATGGAGGTGTAGGTATTTCCATGTTTATACAGATGACTGTGTAGATATTTCCATGTTTTTACAGATGGCGGTGTAGATATTTCCATGTTTATACAGATAGCGGTGTGGCTATTTCCATGTATATACAGACGGAGGCGTAGATATTTCCATGTTTATTCAGATGACTGTGTAGGTATTTCCATGTTTTTACAGATGGCGGTGTAGATATTTACATGTTTATACAGGTAGCGGTGTGTCCACTTCAATGTTTATACAGAAAGCGATGTAGATATTTCCATGTTTATACAGATAGCGGTGTAGATATTTCCATGTTTATACAGATACCGCTGGAGATATTTCCATGTTTATACAGATAGTGGTGGAGATATTTCCATGTTTATACAGATGGGGGTGTAGATATTTCCAAGTTTATGCAGATAGCGATGTAGGTATTTCCATGTTTATACAGACTGCGGTGCAGTTATTTCCATGTTTATACAGATAGCGGTGGAGTTATTTCCATGTTTATAGAGATAGCAGTGTAGATATTTCCTTATTTATACAGATAGCAGTGTAGATAATTCCATGTTAATTCAGATGGCGGTGTAGATATTTCCAGGTTTACACATAGCGCTGTGGCTGGTTCCATGTTTACAGTGGGCAGTGTAGATATTTTCATGTTTTTACAGATAGTGGTGTAGATATTTCCATGTTTATAAAGATAGCGGTGTAGATATTTCCATGTTTATATAGATAGCGGTGGAGATATTTCCATGTTTATAGAGATAGCCGTCGAGATATTTCCATGTTTATACATATAACGATTTATATATTTCCATGTTTCTGCAGATAGCGGTGTAGATATTTCCATGTTTATACAGATAGCGGCGTAGATATTTCCATGTTTATACAGATAGTGGTGTAGATAATTCCATGTTTATAGGGATAGCGGTGGAGATATTTCCATGTTTGTACATATAGCGATGTAGATATTTCCATGTTCATACAGATATCGGTGGAGATATTTCCATGTTTATAGAGATAGCCATCGAGATATTTCCATGTTTATACATATAACGATTTAGATATTTCCATGTTTCTACGGATAGCGGCGTAGATATTTCCATGTTAATACAGACAGCGTTGTAGATATTTCCATGTTTATACAGATAGCATTGTACATATCTCCATGTTTATACAAATAGCGATGGAGATATTTCCATGTTTATACAGATAGCGTTGGAGATAGTTCCATGTTTATAGAGAGGGCAGTGTAGATATTTCCAAGTTTATACAGATGGCGGTGTAGATATTTCCATGTTTATACAGATAGTGGTGTAGATATTTCCATGTTTATACAGATGGCGGTGTAGGTATTTCCATGTTTATACAGATAGCATTGTACGTATTTCCATGTTTATAGAGATAGCGGTGTAGATATTTCCATGTTTATACAGATTGCTGTTTAGATATTTCCATGTGTATACAGATGGCAGTGTTGCTATTTCCTTGTTTATAGAGATGGCGGTGTTGTTATTTCCATATTTATACAGATAGCAGTGTAGATATTTCGATGTTTATTCAGAAGGTGATGTAGATATTTCCATGTTTATACAGATAGCGGTGTGGCTACTTCCATGTTTATACAGATGGCAGTATAGTTATTTCCAGGATTATACAAATATTGATGTAGATATTTCCATGTTTATAGAGATAGCGGTGTAGATATTTCCGTGTTTATACAGATGGCTGTGTGGACATATCCATGTGTATACAAATGGCATTGTAGATATTTCCATGTTTACACAGATGTAGGTGTAGGTTTTTCCATGTTTATACAGAAGACTGTGTAGATATTTCGATGTTTTTATAGATGGCGGTGCAGATATTTCCATGTTTATACAGATGGCTGTGTGGATATTTCCATGTGTATACATATGGCAGTGTAGATATTTCCATGTTTACACAGATGGAGTTGTAGTTATTTCCATGTTTATACAGATGACTGTGTAGATATTTCCATGTTTTTACAGATGGCGGTGTAGATATTTCCATGTTTATAGAGATAGCGGTGTAGATATTTCCGTGTTTATACAGATGGCTGTGTGGACATATCCACGTGTATACAAATGGCATTGTAGATATTTCCATGTTTACACAGATGGCGGTGCAGATATTTCCATGTTTATACAGAAGACTGTGTAGATATTTCGATGTTTTTATAGATGGCGGTGCAGATATTTCCATGTTTATACAGATGGCTGTGTGGATATTTCCATGTGTATACAGAGGGCAGTGTAAATATTTCCATGTTTACACAGATGGAGATGTAGGTATTTCCTTGTTTATAGAGATGACAGCGTAGATATTTCCATGTTTTTACAGATGGCGGTGTAGGTATTTCCATGTTTATATAGATATCGGTTTGGCTATTTCCATGTTTATACAGATAATGATGTAGATATTTCCATGTTTATAGAGATGTCTGTGTAGATATTTCCATGTTTATGCAGTTGGCAGTGTAGATATTTCCATGTTTATACAGATAATGGTGTAGTTATTTCCATGTTTATGCAGATGACTGTGTAGGTATTTCCATGTTTGTTGAGATGGCGGTGTAGGTATTTCCATGTTTATAAAGATAGCCATGTAGATATTTCCATGTTTATGCAGATATCGGTGTAGACATTTCTATGTCTATAGAGATAGCTTTGTAGGTATTTCGATATTTATACAGATGGCGGTGTAGATATTTCCATGTTTATAGAGATAACCATGTAGATATTTCCATGTTTATACAGATAGCGGTGTAGACATTTCCATGTTTATAGAGATATCGGTGTAGGTATTTCCATATTTATACAGATAGCCGTGTAGATATTTCCATGTTTATTCAGATGGCGGTGTAGATATTTCCATGTTTATACAGATTGCGCTGTGGCTATTTCCATGTTTATACAGACGGCAGTGTAGATATTTCCATGTTAATACAAATAGAGTTGAAGTTATTTCCATGTTTACAGATTGCGGTGTATATATTTCCATATTTATACAGATAGCGTTGGAGATATTTCCATGTTTTCAGAGATGGCGGTGTAGATATTTCCATGTTTATACAGAAAGCGGTGTCGATATTTCCATGTTTATACAGATAGCGGTGGAGATATTTCCATGTTTATACAGATAGTGGTGGAGATATTTCCATGTTTATACAGATAGCGTTGGAGATATTTCCATGTTTATAGAGATGGAGGTGTAGATATTGCCAAGTTTATAGAGATAGTGGTGTAGATATTTCCCTGTCTATAGAGATAGCGGTGTAGATATTTCCATGTTTATACAGATAGCGGTGTGGATATTTCCATGTTTATACAGATAGTGGTGTAGATTTCCGTGTTTATACAGATAGCGGTGTGGATATTTCCATGATTATAGAGATAGCATTGTAGATATTTCCATGTTTATACAGAGACCGGTGTTGGTATTTCCATATTTATACAGATACCGGTGTAGATATTTCCATGTTTATACAGTTCTCGGTTTAGATTTTTCCATCTTTATACTGATGGCAGTGTAGATATTTCCATGTTTATAGAGATTGCGGTGTAATTATTTCCATGTTTATACAGATAACGGTTTAAAGGTTTACACATTTACAGAGATAGCGGTGTAGATATTTCCATGTTTACACAGAAAGTGGTGTAGATATTTCCACGTTTACAGTGACAGCGGAGTAGATATTTCCATATTTATACAGATAGCGGTGTAGATATTTCCACGTTTATAGAGATAGCAGTGTAGATATTTCCATGTTTATACATACAGCGGTGTAGATTTTCCACGTTTATGCTGATAGCGGTGTAGATATTTCCACGATTATAGAAATAGCGGTGTAGATATTTCCCAGTTTTTACAGATAGCGGTGCAGATATTTCCATGTTTGCAGTGACACCGGTATAGATATTTCCACGTTTATAGAGATAGCGGTGTAGATATTTCCATGTTTATAGAGACAGTGGTGTAGATATTTCCACGTTTATAGAGATAGCCATGTAGATATTTCCAAGTTTGTGGAGACAGCGGTGTAGATATTTGCATGTTTATAGAGACAGCGGTGTAGATATTTCCATGTTTTTAGAGACAGCGGTGTAGATATTTCCATGTTTATACAGATAGCATTGTAGATATTTCCATGTTTATAGAGACAGCGGTGTAGATATTTCCATGTTTATACAGATGGCGCTGTACTTATTTCCATGTTTATACAGACAGCGGTGTAGATATTTCTATGTTTATAGAGATAGCGGTGTTGATATTTTCATGTTTATACAGACAGTGCTGTAGGTATTTCCATGTTTATAGAGATAGCGGTGTAGATATTTCCATGTTTATAGAGATAGCGGTGTAAATATTTCCATGTTTATACAGATAGCGGTGTAAGTATTTCCATGTTTATACAGATAGCGTTGTAAATATTTTCATGTTTATTGAGATAGTGGTGTAGATATTTCCATGTTTATAGAGATAGCTGTGTAGATATTTCCATGTTTATAGAGATAGCTGTGTAAATGTTTGCACGTTTATAGAGATAGCGGTGTAGATATTCAGACATTTATAGAGATAGCGGTGTAAATATTTCCATGTTTATAGAGATAGCGGTGTAGATATTTCCATGTTTATAGAGACGGCAGTGTAAATATTTCCATATTTATACAGATAGCATTGAATCTGTTTACACATTTACAGAAATAGCAGTGTAGATATTTCCATGTTTATACAGAAAACGGTTTAGATATTTCCACGTTTTCTGAGATTTTATGAAAATTAATTTTATCAAGACGAAACTAGTAATTGGGGTACCTACCTTATGGCATTTTTTACATTGAGAGTGTTAAAAATACCCCTCCCCTAACCAAACCCTGACAAATAGAGCCATGGAAGACCATGCAAAAAAGGATTCTTGGGCTTGTATGCCTGATAACAAAAACTTATCACAGAAGTCTGCAAAAAACACAACCTTGCACAAAGCCCATTGCAACTTTGCACACAACAATGCTTCTGAAGGATATTTGCCCAACAACTGCCTGTCCAACCTGGGCCTGGCATCACCTTTGTTATTGATCTTTGTAGCCAAGGATAATCATCTCCAAATGATCATATAATCTTCCTCATTTTTTCTTTTGTCTTCCTTTACCTCCGTGAATATGCATATAGTTTACTCTGGCTTGCCTATTTCTATTGCAAGGCTCTGTTTCCAAACGAATATCTTTTTCTTGTGGAGAGCCTCTCTCTGTTTGTTATTTAGGTTGATAAGAGAAATGTGAACATTTGAGAGCTCAGGTAAAAGGCCTTAGTCTACAGTGAAACTTTTTTGCACCCTTAGATGCTTACTTCCACTACAACTTGCAGGTGGGCCTTGAAAAGTTCTTGGAATAAGTTTGAGCTTTGGTCTTCTCCGATTCATTTAGCATAGATTCTCAAAATGTGGTCCCTGGACCCACAGCATCAGCATCACCTGGAGATTGTTAGAAATGCAAATCATCGGGCCTCATTCCAGACCCTCAGCTGGAAACTCTAGGGGCATGGCCAGACCCTCTGTAGCTGAACAAGCCATCCAGGTGGTTTTGATGCAGCTAAAGTTCTGGAACAACTAATGTAGCCCCATTTGGAAAACTTGGCTCTACAGGCCTCCCTAGCTGGTAAGCTGCTAGCATTTTTGTTTGCTTGTTTGTTTGTTTTGATACAGGGTCTTGCTCTGTTGACCAGACCGTGACCTCCTGGGTTGAAGTGAGGACTCAGCCTCCTGAGTAGCCGGGACTACAGGTATGTGCCACCACCATGCCCAACTACTTTTTGTATTTTTTTTTTGTAGGGATGGGGTTTTAGCCCAGGCTAATCTCAAACTCCTGGACTCAAGCAATCTGCCCACTTTGGCCTCACAAACTGCTGGGATTATATGCATGAGCCACTGTGCCCGGCCCTGCCAGCTTTGTATAAGCTGAGGAGTTTTTAAAAATACCTAGACTCAGGGCAAACCCCAGACACTTAAGTCAGATTCTCTGGGAGGTGAAGCCCAGGCACTGGTATTTTTAAAGTCTCTACAGATGGTTCTAATGTGCTGCTAAGTTAGAGAACCGCTGATCTAGACCAGGCCTTTTCAAAGTTAATGTGCACGTGAATTACCTGGACCTTGTTAAAATGCAGATTCAGTCTGCATAGGCCTGGGGTGGAGCCTGAGCTTCTGCATTTTTAACAAGTCTCTAGAGGATGCTGCTGCATCTGGGCTGCTAGCTACACTTGGAGATAGGAGGTTCTGGAGAGCAGAGGAAAGAGCATGAACCATAACCTAGGGGCTGGTAGTCCTGACTTCCGAGCCAAGGTTTGCCTTTATGTGGCTGGCAACTTGCTTGGACTCCTGCCTCAATTCTTTGAGCCCAAGGTTTGTCCTGCCTCAGAAGGATGTCAAGAAAATTGAGTGAGTAATGCAGAATTGTTTCTTAAAGTGTGTGCAGATGCTCCATGAATTTAGAGAGTATGTGGATGCACATTAGTAAATTTTAATAGTTGTGAACATGTTGTTATGTGTACTTAGAACAAGTAATAATGGCTTTTGATGTATAGTAGTAAGAAAGCTTCCTTTTAAAAGGCATGTATTTAAGTTTCAAAAGTGGGGCTATTTAAAAATATATGAAATAAATAATAGTAGAGGTAATTGACAGAGCAAAATTAGGAAGGCAGGATGAGAATGACTCAAGTTTGGGAAATGCTGAGAAAGCAGATGCCCAAGGGCTATGAAAACTTAAAAAATAGGTAGCACTTGATTTTGATTGGCTGAATGAGATGATGTGTTTGATCATTTATGGGGTTGGCATTTGGCAACATGCACTGGGTGGCTGGGATCACTGTTTATTAAAAATATTTGAGTCTCTACTTTGCACTAGATACTCTTTTAGTCTCTTGGAAAAGGGATTGGGGGGCAGGCAGGATAAAAACGAATCATTTATGCCCACAAGAAAATTGCAGGAAGATAAAAGTCATGAAATAAACTCTATGCTTCTAATTTAATTTTTTTATAGATTATGAGAAAAAAGTTTTGCTCACTATCAGCTAGGAAAGCTGTGTTAGCACAACTATTCATTCTTGCACAAATCAAAATCAAGATGAGCCAGATTTAATTTAATATTTTTTCACAGATTATGAGAAAAAAGTTCTAATTTAATTTTTTTATAGATTATGAGAAAAAAGTTTCTCTCTCTATCAGCTAGGAAAGCTGTCTTAGCACAACCATTCATTCTTGCAGAAATCAAAATCAAGATGAGCCAGAAGGCTCCATTCTGACAGCTTCTAATGGAGAAGCTACATTTACTGGACATGGAGAAAGTTGCTGGGCTCTAAGGACTGTGCTCATTTCTTGAACTAGATAAATGGTCTTGGTGTAGCATAATACCAAAACTTCTTGTCGCAGCCCATAAGGACAGAACTCAATCAGCCTGAAAAGGAAGTCAGTGATTCCGACTCAACACAGGAATGTTCTGTGATTCCTAAAGAAGGATGTAGGAGTGTGGCACAATTCAACCACAGTCTGTGGCCCTGTGCCTCTGCCTTGACATGAGTGGGATTTCCCAGCTGGTCATTTTCTTCTTCTCTAAGACATTGGGAACAAATTACTTGACCTCCTCTGGGCTTCAGTACTCCCACTCATCAAATTAGAGGACTGGGTAGTGGCTAGGCTCTCTTTAGGCATCATATTTTAGTTTCTGTGATTTTAAATTTGAGAAGGGTTGTCTAAGGGAGAATACATAGGGGAGGGGGAAAGGCTTATTAAAAGTGTAGTTAGACACTGAATGTTTAAGAATTGCATTTTGTAATAATACCTTTACCTAATCAGGACTGACAATCTTACCTGATGACAGCACATGGAGGAATGGCTGCATTCAAAAATAAAAATGAAATAAAACAAGACCTTATTTGAACTTAGCAATAATGCTGATTCCTCTTTTTGATTTGAGGAGGTTATAGCTGTTGTAAATGCTTGAATTGGGTCTGCCCAGGCAAAACGGAGTCAAGAGTCCATGTCGGATGAATTTTAACAATGTAGACAATAGAAAGGGTTGCTTAAACTGCCCCTCTTTTACCAAAACACATTTACAAATGAAAGAACAACACTTCCATTTTTTAAAAACATTTTTTGAGGTGAAGTCTTCCTTTGTCACCCAGAGTGGATTGCAGTGGTGCGATCTTGGCTCACTGCAAACTTTGCCTCCCGGGTTCAAGTGATTCTCCTGCCTCATCCTCCCGAGTAGCTGGGACTACAGGCGCCTACCACCATTCCTAGCTAATTTTTGTATTTTTAGTAGAGACAGGGTTTCACCATGTTGGCCAGGCTGGTCTCGAACTCCTGACCCCAGGTGATCCGCCGACCTCGGCCTCTGAAAGTGCTGGGATTACAGGCGTGAGCCAACATGCATGGCCAAAAAATTTCCATTTTTAATTGCAGGGTCTGGGGAATTAAAATGCATCCGTAATATCTTGCATCTCTCCGCTCGCGATTGCATGAATGCAGAGGGATGGGGAGGACTTCTTGAGGCAAGCATCCCCCTCTTGTCGCCTGCCATCTGGACAGAGAGGGCTGTGATTTATCTCACTTTAATCAGGAAGGACCCGATGGGTGGATGGAGAGGTCTGACGGCTTTGTTGCTCCATGTGGGAAAGAAACGGACAGAGTGAATTTGTGTATGATCCCTAAGGAGAAAGCGTCTTTGTGCTCTATTTCTTTTTGACCTGGAGCCCCTGAAAGCAAGCTAGTTACAAGTTGAAATAGGCCGTTTCTAAAGTGTGATTTTGTTTTAGTATGAGCCTTGATTACAAAGGGGAAAAAAACCCGCTTAATTTACATACACCACATGTAGTGCAGGATCCCCTGGGCTGTCTTTTCAGGTATCAGGAAACTTTGATGAAAGTCGCTTGTCTCATCTAGGAGTCATTTCATATTGTTTAGCAGAGCCTGGTATTAACATTTCCTTCCAACTGTTTACTGGAATCTGTGTGTTCCCTTCAAGTGATGCATACTAGGTGCACAGGCTTCCTGCCACTGTCATCCTAATCTTTCCGTGCAGACAGGAGCAGAGGGGAGAGCGCTGAGCCAGGCCCCAGCTTGCTTTTCTTTCCTGACACAGTCCAGCTCCGCTGCACTTCTCAGCTCTTGCTCTAGGTGGTGGTGTTTGACCATTTTATTCATGTGACCCTCCACTCGGTAATATAAATTCATTCAGAGGATGACCTGATATCAAAAAAAAAATTCCTTTTGATTAGTAGAATCAACTTGTTTCTTCACACGATACTCTTCCCACTGAGACACAGGGAGACAATTCTGACTCCAGGTTTGCAACCTTGAGATTTCTCTCAGATGCAATAAAAAAAACAAAAAAGCATTTTGAGTGGCACAGTGATGCCTAGTGCATGATCATGTTTGTCTGCTCAAACATTAAAGGGAAACTTGTGGGTTTGAGGATGCCCAGCAGCACGACAGCTGCCAATGTAAATGAGCCGTATAGAGAGAGAGGGGGCGGGAGGGGACTACAAACTTCAGAATATGAGCTGATCGTTTATAAGTTAAAAAAAAAAAAAAAAACAAGTCAAAAGGGAGCCCAGGATGGTGCAAGAAAGAGGAGAAAGGAAGATTTTCCTTGCAGCTAATCAGGAGAGTTCATAAGGGCTGATTACATGAGTGGAAGCCTTAAGTTCTTTTTTAAAAAAAAATGTGAAAATTTGCATGTATGTATGTATGTATGTATGTATGTATGTATAGCTTCGTGTATTACCATTATTATTGCAATCAGCAAATGGATTTACTTCCTTTATCTCATGGGCTCCTTCCCACTCACTTCTGGCAGCACATTTTCCTTTCTCCTTCATCCCAGAACACCAAAGAACAGATGCGCTTCCTAACCCTGGCTCCAGTGGACTTTATACAATGTAAACAGTGCACCTCTATCGTGGTTCACCGCTTAGAGAACGTGTGTCCCATTTTAAAACTGTGACTCCTTTATATTTTGCAGTGCTTATTTTAATAAGAGACATTGGACTTGTGACTTAGTTTTCATGGAGGAGTGAGCTTAATGGTTGAAAGTAATCGATAAACTTGTTTTTCCTCTGATGCCATCAGCCAAGATCCTATGGCAATAGTAAGAGGATGACACTGGGCTGGCACCCCCTCCATAACATATTTGGACCATGTTTTTCCCCCAGAATGCACATGCAATAGCTTTGGTTTGGTAAGAGAGAGATGGTGTACTTGGTTTCCTTCTGTCACACTTTTGGTGAAATGAATTAGACTTTTAAATCAGGAAATTCAGCGAGATGAGTTAGATTTTTACACAAGAGCAGTGGAGGACTTCCAGCTGGTTGGGGGAATGATACGGAAATATCTTGCTAAATCAGGGTCTGGTGGAATGCTGCTCCCCTGGCAGGCTCCTCTTCACAGGGAGCAATCAGTGGGATGCTTATAGAACAGAGCGAGCAGGAGGCATAGCATGGTCTTGCTCATGGGAAGACCCGGTGTTCAGATGTTTGTCATTAGGAACTGGGTGTGGGCTTTTTCAAGTTAAACTGAAGCAGCAGTTCTATTAGGAAGAGGCTCCCAGATCAGCATCTTCTGTTTCTGGATACTCTCCCTTTGAAAAGCCAGATTTCAGCAAAAAGCTTTGCTAATGGTGAAATTGCACAACTGAAACCCTATGGGAGCAATGGGAAAGATGGAGAAAGAGGTGGTTATATCATGTACTTCAACAGTTTATTTAGAGGCTGTTGACGTTAGAATAACAAGCCAAGACAAACAAAAATACTCATTTTGGATGAAAATATTGTCTTTTCATGTTATTATAGATAGCTGAGTCCTAAGACTTATGCAGAAACACATTTTCCTAATGAGTGGCTGATTTTTCTGGTTGTGCAAGTAATATCCAAATTATTGTACAAATGTTTGGCTCAGGAGCAAACATTGTATTGCATATTGAGCTAATCACTTGCCCTTTCTAAGGTAAGCACTTACCTCTGCTTTCCCTTCATCTTGTCATTTCTGTTTCTGGGTACAGGTTTCCTGCTGGTTCTTTCTGTTTGGCTCTGATGTAACATGAATGAAGTTCTTAACATCCTTTCAGACATAAACACAACTTAGCTCATTGTTTCTGAGTTCATATAGAGGTTTTATTGCCCCTGAGACTTTCGTGTCAGACAGCTGGATGTTGCTGTGTTCAAGGCTCTATATGTTGATTTTGTATCCTACAACTTTACTGATTTCACCTATCAGTTCAGTTCTAACAGTTTTCAAATTTTATTTATTTGTTTTTGTTTTTTAAATATTGTATGTTTCATTTTAGAGTCAGGAGGGTAGATGTACAGGTTTCTTAAACAGGTATATTGCATGGTGCTGAGGTTTGGGCTTCTAATGATCCCACCACCCAAGTAGTGAGCAAAGTAATCTATAGGTAGTTTTTCAACCCTTGCTCCCACCATCCTTCCCTCCCACCTTTGGAGTCCCCCAGTGTCTATTGTTCCCTTCTTTGTGTTGAGTTCTAACCTTTCTTTAGTGAAGTTTGTAGGGTTTTCTATATATAACAAGATCATGCCGTCAGTAGAGACATTTTCACTTCTTCCTTTCCTATTCGGATGCCTTTTATTTCTTTCCTTTGCCTAATTACCCTGAGAAGTGGTGTCTGTGGGCATCCTTGTCTTGTTCCTGATGGTAGAGGAAAAGTTTCAACTTTTCACCATTGATTATGGTGTTAGCTATGGGTTTGTCATATATGGCCTTTATTTTGTTGGGATACAGTCCCTCAATACGTGATCTGTTGGGTGTTTTTTTTTTCAACATGAAAGGGTTTCAAATTTTGTCAAAAGCTTTTTCTATATCTATTGTGATGGCCATATAGTTTCTATCCTTTATTTTTCTAATATGGTATATTATATGTATTGATTTGCTTATGTTGAACCATGACATGATCATGGTGAATGATTCTTTCAATGTGCTATTGAATTTGGTTTGCTAGGATTTTGTTGAGGATTTTTGCATCTATGTAGATCAAGGATATTGGCCTGTCATTTTCCTTTCTTGTAGTGTTCTTGTCTGGCTTTGGAGTCAGGGTAATGCTGGCCCTGTAAGATGAGTTTGGAAGTATTCCCTCCGCTGCAGCTTTTTGGAAGAGTTTGAGAAGGACTGGTATTAGTTCTTCTTAAAATATTTGGTAGAATTAATCTGGGAAGCCATCTGGTTTTGGGTTTTTCATTGATAGGAGACATTTTCTTACGGATTCAACCTCCTTGCTTGCTATTAGTCTGTTCAGATTTTTAAATTTCTTCATGAGTCAATCTTGGTAGGTTTTATGTGTCTGGGAATTTATCCATTTCTTCTAGATGATCCAATTAGTTAGTGTGTAATTATACCTAGCAGTTTCTTAGGATCCTTTGTATTTCTGTGATATTGGCTATGATGTTTCATCTTTCATTTCTGATTTTATGCTCTATTGAAAACTTGAGGCATAGCAGGTAGGGGGCACTGGTCAGGACTTGGGGTATAAACTGACAGATGTTAAGGTGGGTGATTCTGGTTAACTCAGAAACTCCGAAGTCCCGTGTGGAAGAATTAACTGCCTGTACTCACCTAGTAATGTATATCCTTGGTCAAAAAAGATCCAGCTGAGAATGTTGGATGAAGGGACCAAATCAATATTCATCATTATATTGAAAACAAGTCAGATTGGCTGTGGTCTTTTGACAGCAGGTCAGTGGCTAAGTCTATTTGAACAAAGTTAGGGCAGGTTCAAGGGAGAATCCTGAGATCGGTATTCTTTGTTCCATACAAACTTGCCTTTCAGTTTCTTCTCCCCATGCCTCCAGGATGTCCCTGCACAGCCCGTAGGGCCCCCTCCTTCAGTACCTTGCCTTACGAAGGGGAGAAAATGAGTTTTCCAATGTTAGCATATATTTAGCCTTCCAAAATTTTCTATTTCTATTTTAGGGGAGCTCTAGGAAAACAGCAGATTACTCTAAATCCCCAGGTAAAAATCTGAAATGGTGGAATTTCCTATGACCAGGAGACATATTTTGGGGCAAGTGGGCTTTTCGCAATCACTTGGACTTGAAGGCATATGCTTCTTCTATGCCTAAAATAGTCCTTCAATGTAGTAGTTTAATTCCTCTTCCTCTTTTTCAAATTTCAAGACAATACATGTAGTTACTGAACAATTTGGATCCAGGTTTCACTATTTAACTGCCAGTGTGACCTTGGGCGAGTCACTTAATCTTTTCAAGGCTCAATTTCATCATGTAAAGTAGAAGTACAAACAATTCCTGACTTAGAATATTTTGACTTACGATTTTTCAACTTTAAGATAGTTTGAAAGCAATACACATTCAGCAGAAGCTGTGCTTTGAGTACTCATACAACCATTCTGTTTTCCACTTTCAGTACAGTATTCATTATATTACATGAGATATTCAAAGCCCACTTTAATATAAAATGGGCTTTCTGTTAGATGATTTTGCCTAACTGTAGGTTAATGTGAGTGTTTAAGGTAGGCCGAGCTAAGCTATGATGTTTAGTAGGTTAAGTGTATTAAATGCATTTTCAGCTTACAATATTTTCATAAGTTTATTGGAATATAACCCCATTGTAAATTGAGGGGTATTTGTAATAATGATATCTCTTCAAGGAGACTTTGTGAGCCTCTCATAGGAAAATGCATACACAGATGCATATAAATATATAATCTTTCTTTTCCATACATATGATATTCTTTCAGGATATTCAAAAATCTGGAAACAGTTGCCTCCAGGGAGATAAATGGTAGTGGGTTGGGAAACTTTTAACTATATACGCTTTTATACCTTTTGCATTTTGAATCAGATGAATGTATAATCTACATAAAATATTAAGATTAAAATATCACCGAATAACTTATCAGGAGTTTGGTGAACATAAGGGAAGGCCACCTATGGTGGCTGTATTTTATTCAGTGTTGGTCACTGTTGGGCACTTCATAGAGCTTATTTCATTTCATCCTCACAAGCGCCATAGGAGGAAGGGGCCCCAGAGGGATTCATGGCTAGAATAGCAGAGTAGGAGCAGTAGATATTTCCATGTTTATACAGATAGCGGTGTACATACTTCCATGTTTATACAAATAGCGGTGTTGTTATTTCCATGTTTATACAGATAGCGGTGTAGATATTTCCATGTTTATACAGCTCGCGGTATAGATATTTCCATCTTTTTACAGATGGCAGTGTAGATATATCCATGTTTATACAGATAGCGGTGCAGATATTTCCATGTTTATACAGATGGAAGTGTAGTTAGTTCCATGTTTATGGAGATGGCGCTGTAGATATTTTCATGTTTATAGAGATGGCGGTGTAGATATTTCCGTATTTATAGAGATTGCGGTGTTGATATTTCCATGTTTTTAGAGATAGCTGTGTAGGTATTTCCATGTTTACAGAGATAGCGGTGTAGATGTTTCCATGTTTATACAGATGGCTTTGTACATATTTCCATGTGTATACAGATGGCAGTGTAGATATTTCCATGTTTATAGAGAGGGTGGTGTAGATATTTCCATGTTTATACAGATGACTGTGTAGATATTTGCAGGTTTATACAGATGGCGGTGTAGATATTTCCATGTATATAGAGATAACGGTGTATATATTTCCATGTTTTTACAGATAGCGGTGTAGATATTTCCATGTTTATAGAGATAGCGGTGTAGATATTTCCATGTTTATACAGGTAGTGGTTTAGATATTTCCATGTTTATTCAGATCCCGGTGTAGATATTTCCATGTTTATACAGATAGCGGTTTTGGTATTTCCATGTTCATACAGATAGCTGTGTAGATATTTCCATGTTTATACAGATAGCGGTGTAGGTATTTCCATGTTTATGCAGATAGCGGTGTAGATATTACCAAGTTTATAGAGACGGCGGTGTAGGTATTTCCATGTTTATGGAAATAGTGGTGTAGATATTTCCATGTTTATACAGACAGCGGTGTAGATATTTCCATGTTTATACAGATAGCGGTGTTGTTATCTCCATGTTTATACAGACAGCGGTGTAGATATTTCCATGTTTAAAGAGACGGTGTTGTAGATATTTCCATGTTTATACAGATGACTGTGTAGATATTTGCATGCTTATACAGATGGCGGTGTAGATATTTCCATGTTTATAGAGACAGCAGTGTAGATAATTCCATGTTTATACAGATACCGGTGTGGATATTTCCATGTTTATAGAGATAGCGGTGTAGACATTTCCATGTTTATACAGATGGTGGTGTAGATATTTCCATGTTATGCAGAGAGTGGTGTAGATATTTCCATGTTTATAGAGATGGCGGTGTAGGTATTTCCTTCTGTATAGAGATAGCAATGTAGATATTTCCATGTTTATACAGATAGCGGTGTAGATACTTCCATGTTTATACAGATAGTGGTGTTGGTATTTCCATGTTTATACAGATAGCGGTGTAGCTATTTCCATGTTTATACAGCTCGCGGTATAGATATTTCCATCTTTTTACAGATGGCAGTGTAGATATATCCATGTTTATACAGATAGCGGTGTAGATATTTCCACGTTTATACAGATGGCGGTGTAGTTAGTTCCTTGTTTATGGAGATGGTGGTGTAGATATCTTCATGTTTATAGAGATGGCGGTGTAGATATTTCCATATTTATACAGATAGCGGTTTAGATATTTCCATGTTTATACAGATGGCGGTGTAGTTAGTTCCATGTTTATGGAGATGGCGGTGTAGATATTTTCATGTTTATAGAGATGGCGGTGTAGATATTTCCATATTTATACAGATAGCGGTTTAGATATTTCCATGTTTATACAGATCCCGGTGTAGATATTTCCTGGTTTATACAGATGGCGGTGTAGATATTTCCATGTTTATACAGATATCGGTGTAGATATTTCCATGTTTACAGAGATAGCTTTGTAGATATTTCCATCTTTGCACAGATTGTCGTGTAGATATTTCCATCTTTACACAGATAGCGCTGTAGATATTTTCATGTTTATACAGATGGCTGTGTAGATATTTCCATGGGTATACAGATGGTAGTGTAGATATTTCCATGTTTATAGAGATGGTGGTGTATTCCTTTCCATGTTTATAGAGATAGTGGTGTAGGTATTTCCATGTTTATACAGATGGCTGTGTAGGTATTTCCATGTGTATACTGATGGCAGTGTAGATATTTCCATGTTTATAGAGATGGTGGTGTAGACATTTCCATGTTTATAGAGATAGAGTTGTAGATATTTCCATGTTTATATAGATGGCTTTGTAGATATTTCCATGTGTATACAGATGGCGGTGTAGATATTTCCATGTTTATAGAGATGGTGTTGTAGATATTTCCATGTTTATACAGATGACTGTGTAGATATTTGCATGTTTATACAGATGTCGGTGTAGATATTTCCATGTTTATAGAGATAGCAGTGTAGATATTTCCATGTTTATACAGATAGTGGTGTGGATATTTACATGTTTATAGAGATAGCGGTGTAGATATTTCCATGTTTACACAGATAGTGGTGTAGATATTTCCATCTTTGCACAGATTGTGGTGTAGATATTTCCATCTTTACCAGATAGCGCTGTAGATATGTCCAAGTTTACAAAGATATCTGAGTAGATATTTCCACATTTACACAGGTCGCGTTGTATATATTTCCATGTTTATACAGATAGCGGTGGAGATATTTCCAGGTTTATACAGATAGCGGTGTAGGTATTTGCACGTTTATACCGATAGCGGTGTAGATATTTCCATGTATATACAGATAGAGGTGTAGATATTTCCATGTTTATGCAGATAGTGGTGTACATATTTGAATGTTTATAGCGATGGCGGTATAGGTATTTCCATGTGTATAGAGATAGCAATGTAGATATTTCCATATTTATACAGATAGCGGTGTACATACTTCCATGTTTATACAAATAGCGGTGTTGGTATTTCCATGTTCATACAGATAGCGGTGTAGATATTTCCATGTTTATACAGCTCGCGGCATAGATATTTCCATCTTTTTACAGATGGCAGTGTAGATATATCCATGTTTATACACATAGCGGTGCAGATATTTCCATGTTTATACAGATGGCAGTGTAGTTAGTTCCTCGTTTATGGAGATGGTAGTGTAGATATTTTCATGTTTATAGAGATGGCGGTGTAGATATTTCCGTATTTATAGCGATTGCGGTGTTGATATTTCCATGTTTTTAGAGATAGCTGCATAGGTATTTCCATGTTTATAGAGATAGCGGTGTAGATGTTTCCATGTTTATACAGATGGCTTTGTACATATTTCCATGTGTATACAGATGGCAGTGTAGATATTTCCATGTTTATAGAGAGGGTGGTGTAGATATTTCCATGTTTATACAGATGACTGTGTAGATATTTGCAGGTTTATACAGATGGCGGTGTAGATATTTCCATGTATATAGAGATAACGGTGTATACATTTCCATGTTGTTACAGATAGCGGTGTAGATATTTCCATGTTTATAGAGATAGAGGTGTAGATATTTCCATGTTTATACAGGTAGTGGTTTAGGTATTTCCATGTTTATTCAGGTCCCGGTGTAGATATTTCCATGTTTATACAGATAGCGGTTTTGGTATTTCCATGTTCATACAGAAGCTGTGTAGATATTTCCACGTTTATACAGATAGCGGTGTAGGTATTTCCATGTTTATGCAGATAGCGGTGTAGATGTTTCCATGTTTATGCAGATAGTGGTGTAGATATTTCCATGTTTATAGAGATGGCGGTGTAAGTATTTCCTTGTGTATAGAGATAGCAATGTAGATATTTCCATGTTTATACAGATATCGGTGTAGATACTTCCATGTTTATACAGATAGTGGTGTTGGTATTTCCATGTTTCTACAGATAGCGGTGTAGATATTTCCATGTTTTACAGCTCGCGGTATAGATATTTCCATCTTTTTACAGATGGCCTTGTAGATATATCCATGTTTATACAGATAGCGGTGTAGATATTTCCATGTTTACAGATGGCGGTGTAGTTAGTTCCTTGTGTATGGAGATGGCGGTGTAGATATTTTCATGTTTATAGAGATGGCCGTGTAGATATTTCCATGTTTATACAGATATCGGTGTAGATAATTCCATGTTTACAGAGATAGCTTTCTAGATATTTCCATCTTTGCACAGATTGTCGTGTAGATATTTCCATCTTTACACTGATAGCACTGTAGATATTTTCATGTTTATACAGATGGCTGTGTAGATATTTCCATGTGTATACAGATGGTAGTGTAGATATTTCCATGTTTATAGAGATGGTGGTGTATTCATTTCCATGTTTATAGACATAGTGTTGTAGGTATTTCCATGTTCATACAGATGGCTGTGTAGGTATTTCCACGTGTATACTGATGGCAGTGTAGATATTTCCATGTTTATAGAGATGGTGGTGTAGACATTTCCATGTTTATGGAGATAGAGGGGTAGATATTTCCATGTTTATACAGATGGCTTTGTAGATATTTCCATGTGTATACAGATGGCGGTGTAGATATTTACATGTTTATAGAGATGTTGTTGTAGATATTTCTATGTTTATACAGATGACTGTGTAGATATTTGCATGTTTATACAGATGGCGGTGTAGATATTTCCATGTTTATAGAGATAGCAGTGTAGATATTTCCATGTTTATACAGATTGCGGTGTGGATATTTACATGTTTATAGAGATAGCAGTGTAGATATTTCCATGTTTAGACAGATAGTGGTGTAGATATTTCCATCTTTGCACAGATTGTGGTGTAGATATTTCCATCTTTACCAGATAGCGCTGTAGATATGTCCAAGTTTACAAAGATATCTGAGTAGATATTTCCACATTTACACAGGTAGCGTTGTATATATTTCCATGTTTATACAGATAGCGGTGGAGATATTTCCAGGTTTATACAGATAGCGGTGTAGGTATTTCCACGTTAATACCGATAGCAGTGTAGATATTTCCATGTATATACAGATAGAGGTGTAGATATTTCCATGTTTATGCAGATAGTGGTGTAGATATTTCCATGTTTAAAGAGATGGCGGTATAGGTATTTCCATGTGTATAGAGATAGCAATGTAGATATTTCCATATTTATACAGATAGCGGTGAACATAATTCCATGTTTATACAAATAGCGGTGTTGGTATTTCCATGTTTATACAGATAGCGGTGTAGATATTTCCATGTTTATACAGTTCGCGGAATAGATATTTCCATCTTTTTACAGATGGCAGTGTAGATATATCCATGTTTATACAGATAGCGGTGTAGATATGTTCATCTTTGCACAGATTGTGGTGTAGATATTTCCATCTTTACACAGATAGCGATGTAGATATTTTCATGTTTATACAGATGGCTGTGTAGATATTTCCACGTGTAGACAGATGGTAGTGTGGATATTTCCATGTTTATAGAGATGGTGGTGTAGGCATTTCCATGTTTATAGAGATAGTGTTGTAGGTATTTCCATGTTTATACAGATGGCTGTGTAGATATTTCCATGTGTATACTGAAGGCAGTGTAGATATTTCCATGTTTATACAGATCCGGTGTAGATATTTCCAGGTTTATACAGATGGAAGTGTAGATATTTCCATGTTTATACAGATAGCGGTGTAGATATGTTCATCTTTGCACAGATTGTGGTGTAGATATTTCCATCTTTACACAGATAGTGGTGTAGATATTTTCACGTTTATACAGATGGCTGTGTAGGTATTTCCACGTGTAGACAGATGGTAGTGTGGATATTTCCATGTTTATAGAGATGGTGGTGTAGGCATTTCCATGTTTATAGAGATAGTGTTGTAGGTATTTCCATGTTTATACAGATGGCTGTGTAGATATTTCCATGTGTATACTGAAGGCAGTGTAGGTATTTCCATGTTTATAGAGATGGTGGTGTAGACATTTCCATGTTTGTACAGATACAGGTTTAGATATTTCCATGTTTATACACATGGCTGTGTAGATATTTCCATGTCTATAGAGATGGCGGTGTAGATATTTCCATATTTATAAAGACGGTGTTGTAGATATTTCCATGTTTATACAGATGACTGTGTAGATATTTGCATGTTTATACAGAGGACTGTGTAGGTATTCGCATGTTTATACAGATGGTGGTGTAGATATTTCCATGTTTATAGAGATAACGGTGTAGTTATTTCCATGTTTTTACAGAAAGCGGTGAAGGTATTTCCATGTTTATACAGACGGCGGTGTAGATATTTCCATATTTATACAGATAGCGGTTTAGATATTTCCATGTTTATACAGATCCGGTGTAGATATTTCCAGGTTTATACAGATGGCGGTGTAGATATTTCCATGTTTATACAGATAGCGGTGTAGCTATGTCCATCTTTGCACAGATTGTGGTGTAGATATTTCCATCTTTACACAGATAGCGGTGTAGATATTTTCATGTTTATACAGATGGCTGTGTAGATATTTCCACGTGTAAACAGATGGTAGTGTGGATATTTCCATGTTTATAGAGAAGGTGGTGTAGGCATTTCCATGTTTATAGAGATAGTGGTGTAGATATTTCCATGTTTATACAAATGGCTGTGTAGATATTTCCATGTGTATACTGAAGGCAGTGTAGATATTTCCATGTTTATAGAGATGGTGGTGTAGACATTTCCATGTTTGTACAGATACAGGTTTAGATATTTCCATGTTTATACACATGGCTGTGTAGATATTTCCATGTCTATAGAGATGGCGTTGTAGATATTTCCATATTTATAAAGACGGTGTTGTAGATATTTCCATGTTTATACAGATGACTGTGTAGATATTTGCATGTTTATACAGATGGCGGTGTAGATATTTCCATGTTTATAGAGATAGCAGTGTCGGTATTTCCATTTTTATGCAGATAGCGGTGTACATATTTCCAAGTTTATAGAGATGGCGGTGTAGTTATTTCCATGTTTATGGAAATAGTGGTGTAGATATTTCCATGTTCATACAGATAGCGGTGTTGCTATTTTCATGTTTATACAGACAGCGGTGTAGATATTTCCATGTTTATACAGCTCGCACTGTAGATATTTCCATGTTTATACAGATAGTGTTGTAGATATTTCCATGTTTATACAGATAGCGGTGTAGATATTTCCGTGTATATAGAGATTGCTGTGTATATATTTCCATGTTTACGGAGATAGCTGTGTAGGTATTTCCATGTTTATAGACATATCTGTGTAGATATTTCCATGTTTATTGAGATGGTGGTGTAGATATTTCCATGTTTATACAGATGACTGTGTAGATATTTGCATGTTTATACAGATAGCGGTGTAGATATTTCCATGTTTACAGAGATATCGCTGTAGATATTTCAATTTTTGCACAAATTGCGGTTTAGATATTTCCATATTTACACAGATAGCAGTGTAGACATTTCCATGTTTATGTAGATAACGGTGTGGATATTTCCATGTTGATAGAGATAGCGGTGTAGATATTTCCAGGTTTACACAGATAGTGGTGTAGATATTTCCATCTTTGCACAGATTGTGGTGTAGATATTTCCATCTTTACCAGATAGCGCTGTAGATATTTCCACTTTTACACAAGTAGCGTTGTATATATTTCCATGTTTATACAGATAGCGGTGTAGATATTTCCATGTTTTTACAGATGGTGGTGTAGTTATTTCCATGTATATGGAGATGTCGGTGCAGTTATTTTCATGTTTATAGCGATGGCTGTGTAGATATTTCCGTGTTTATAGAGATTGCGGTGTAGATATTTCCATGTTTATACAGACAGCTGTGTAGGCATTTCCATGTTTATAGAGATAGCGGTGTACGTGTTTCCATGTTTATACAGACGGCTTTCTACATAATTCCATGTGTATACAGATGGCAGTGTAGATATTTCCATGTTTATAGAGAGGGTGGTGTAGACATTTCCATGTTTATACAGAGTACTGTGTAGATATTTGCATGTTTATATAGATGGCGATGTAGATATTTCCATGTTTATAGACATAACGGTGTAGATGTTTCCATGTTTTTACAGAAAGCGTTGTAGTAATTTCCATGTTTACAGAGATTGCGGTGTAGATATTTCCATATTTATACAGATGGCGGTTTAGATATTTCCATGTTTATACAGATCCCAGTGTAGATATTTCCATGTTTATACAGATGGCGGTGTAGATATTTCCATGTTTATACAGACAGCGTTGTAGGTATTTCCATGTTTATACAGATATCGGTGAAGATATTTCCATGTTTACAGAGATAGCGGGGTAGATATTTCCATCTTTGCACAGATTGAGGTGTAGATATTTCCATCTTTACAGAGATAGCGGTGTAGATATTTTCATGTTTATACAGATGGCTGTGTAGATATTTCCATGTGTATACAGATGGTAGTGTAAATATTTCCATGTTTATAGAGATGGTGGTGTAGGCTTTTCCATGTTTATAGAGATTGTGTTGTAGGTATTTCCATGTTTATACAGATGGCTGTGTAGATATTTCCATGTGTATACTGATGGCAGTGAAGATATTTCCATGTTTATAGAGATGGTCGTGTAGACATTTCCATGATTATAGAGATAGAGGTGTAGATATTTCCATGTTTATACAGATGGCTGTGTAGATATTTCCATATGTATACAGATGGCGGTGTAGATATTTCCATGTTTATAGAGATGGTGTTGTAGATATTTCCATGTTTATACAGATGACTGTGTAGATATTTGCATGTTTATGCAGATGGCGGTGAAGATATTTCCATGTTTATAGAGATAGCAGTGTAGATATTTCCATGTTTATACAGATAGCGGTGTGGATATTTCCATGTTAATAGAGATAGCGGTGTAGATATTTCCATGTTTACACAGATAGTGGTGTAGATATTTCCATCTTTGCACAGATTTTGGTGTAGATATTTCCATCTTTACCAGATAGCGCTGTAGATATTTCCAACTTTAAAAAGATATCTGTGTAGACATTTGCACTTTTACACAGGTAGCGTTGTATATATTTCCATGTTTATACAGATAGTGGTGGTGATATTTCCAGGTTTATACAGATAGCGGTGTAGGTATTTCCACGTTTATGCAGATAGCGGTGCAGATATTTCCATGTTTATATAGATAGAGTTGTAGATATTTCCATGTTTATGCAGATAGTGGTGTAGATATTTCCATGTTTATAGAGATGGCGGTGTAGGTATTTCCATGTGTATAGAGATACCAATGTAGATATTTCCATGTTTATACAGATAGCGGTGTAGACATTTCAATGTTTATGGAGATGGCGGTGTAGATATATCCATGTTTATGCAGATAGCGGTGTAGATATTTCCATGTTTATAGAAATAGCGGTGGAGTTATTTCCATGTTTATAGAGATGGCGGTGTAGATATGTCCATGTATATACAGATAGCGGTGGAGATATTTCCATGTTTACACAGATGGCGGTGGAGATATTTCCAGGTTTATACAGACGGCGGTGCAGATATTTCCATGCTGATACAGATAGCAGTGTAGATATTTCCATGTTTATACAAATGGCGGTGTAGGTATTTCCATGTTTATAGAGATAGCAGTGTAGATATTTCCATGTTTATTCAGATGGCTGTGTAGGTATTCCCATGTGTATACAGATGACAATGTGGATATTTCCATGTTACTACAGATGGAGGTGTACATGTTTCCATGTTTATACAGATGACTGTGTAGGTATTTCCATGTTTATACAGATGGTGGTGTAGAGATTTCCATGTTTATTAGATAGCCATGTAGATGTTTCCATGTTTATACAGATAGCGGTGTAGATATTTCCAAGTTTATAGAGATAGTGGTGTAATTTTATGCATATTTATACAGATAGCGGTGTAGATATTTCCGAGTTTATACATATCGCGGTGTAGATATTTCTATGTTTATACAGATAGCGGTGTAGATATTTCCATGTTTATTCAGATAGCGGTGTAGATATTACCGTGTTTATACAGATAGCGGTGTAGATATTTCCATATTTATACAGATAGCATTGTATGTATTTCCATGTTTATAGAGATAGCAGTGTAGATATTTCCATGTTTATAGAGATGGCTGTGTAGATATTTCCATGTAAATACAGATGGCAGTGTAGATATTTCCTTGTTTATACTGATAGTGGTGTTTGTATTTCCATGTTTATACAGATGGTGTAGATGTTTCCATGTTTATTCCGCTCGCGGTGTTGATTTTTCCATCTTTATACTGATGGCAGTGTAGGTCTTTCCATGTTCATGCAGATAGCGGTGTAGATATTTCCATGTTTCTACAGATAGCGGTGTAGGTATTTCCATGTTTATAGAGATAGCGGTGTATGTATTTCCATGTGTATAGAGATAGCGGTGCAGATGTTTCCATGTTTATACTGATGGTTGTATAGATATGTCCAGGTGTATACAGAGGGCAGTGTAGATATTTCCACCTTTTCACAGATTGCGGTGCAGATATTTCCATCTTTAAACAGATAGCGGTGCAGATATTTCCATGTTTACACAGACAGCTGTGTAGATATTTCCATGTTTACACAGATAGCGTTGTAGATATTTCCATGTTTATACAGATAGCGGTGTAGATATTTCCATGTTTATGCAGATAGCGGTGTAGATGTTTCCATGTCTATACAGATCACGGTGTAGATATTTCCATGTTTATACAGATAGTGGTGTAGATATTTCCATGTTTATAGAAGTAGCACTGTAGATATTCCATTGTTTCTACAGATAGTGGTGTAGGTATTTCCATGTTTATAGAGATAGCGGTGTAGATATATTGTTATTTATACAGATAGCGGTGTAGATATTTCCAAGTTTATACAGATAGCGGTGTAGATATTTCCATGTTTATACAGACGGTTGTGTAGATATTTCCATGTGTATACTGATGGCAGTGTAGTTATTTCCATGTTTATACTGATGAAGGTGTAGGTATTTCCATGTTTATATAGATGACTGTGTATTTATTTCTATGTTTTTACAGACGGCGGTGTAGTTATTTCCATGTTTATACAGATAGCAGTGTGGCTATTTCCATGTTTATACAGATAGTGAAGTAGATATTTCCATGTTTATAGAGATGGCTCTGTACATATTTGAATGTTTATACAGACAGTGGTGTAGATATTTCCATGTTTATACAGATGACTGTGTAGGTATTTCCGTGTTTATACAGATGGCGGTGTAGATATTTCCATGTTTAGAGAGATAGCCATGTAGGTATTTCCATGTTTATACAGATAGCTGTGTAGACATTTCCAAATTTATAGAGACAGCGGTGTAGATGTTTCCATGTTTATACAGATGGCTTCGTAGGTATTTCCATGTGTATAGAGATGACAGTGTAGATATTTCCATGTTTATACAGATGGAGGTGTAGATATTTCAATGTATATACAGATGACTGTGTAGATATTTCCATGTTTTTACAGATGGCAGTGTAGGTATTTCCGTGTTTATTCAGATAGCGATGTAGATATTTCCATGTTTCTACAGATGACTGTGTAGGTATTTCCAGGTTTATACAGATGGCTGTGTAGGTATTACCATGTTTATAGAGATAGCCATGTAGGTATTCCCATGTTTATACAGATAGCGGTGTAGATATTTCCATGTTTATACAGATAGTGGTGTAGGTACTTCCATGTTTATAGAGATAGTGGTGTACATATATCCATATTTATACAGATAGCAGTGTAGATATTTCCAAGTTCATAGAGATAGCGGTGTAGATATTTCCATGTTTACACAGATGGCTGTGTAGATATTTCCATGTGTATACAGATGGCAGTGTAGATATTTCCATGTTTATACAGATGGAGGTGTATATATTTCCATGTTTATACAGATGGCGTTGTAGGTATTCCCATGTTAATACAGATAGCAGTGTGGCTATTTCCATGTTTCTACAGATAGCGATGTAGAGATTTCCGTGTTTATAGAGATGGCTGTGTAGATATTTTCATGTTTATACAGATGGCAGTGTAGATATTACCATGATTATACAGATAGTGGTGTAGATATTTCCATGTTTATACAGATTACTGTGTAGGTATTTCCATGTTTATACAGATGGCGGTGTAGATATTTCCATGTTTATACAGATAGCAGTGTAGACATTTCAATGTTTATGGAGATGGCGGTGTAGATATATCCATGTTTATGCAGATAGCGGTGTAGGTATTTCCATGTTTATAGAAATAGCGGTGGAGATATTTCCATGTTTACACAGATGGCGGTGGAGATATTTCCAGGTTTATACAGACGGCGGTGCAGATATTTCCATGTTGATACAGATAGCAGTGTAGACATTTCCATGTTTATACAGATGGCGGTGTAGGTATTTCCATGTTTATAGAGATAGCAGTGTAGATATTTCCATGTTTATTCAGATGGCTGTGTAGGTATTCCCATGTGTATACAGATGGCAGTGTGGATATTTCCATGTTACTACAGATGGAGGTGTACATGTTTCCATGTTTATACAGATGACTGTGTAGGTATTTCCATGTTTATACAGATGGTGGTGTAGAGATTTCCATGTTTATTAGATAGCCATGTAGATGTTTCCATGTTTATACAGATAGCGGTGTAGACATTTCCAAGTTTATAGAGATAGTGGTGTAATTATATCCATATTTATACAGATAGCGGTGTAGATATTTCCGAGTTTATACATATCGCCGTGTAGATATTTCTATGTTTATACAGATAGCGGCGTAGATATTTCCATGTTTATACAGATAGTGGTGTAGATATTTCCATGTTTATACAGATGACTGTGTAGGTATTTCCATGTTTATAGAGATGGCGGTGCAGATATTTCAAGGTTTACAGAGATAGCCATGTAGATATTTCCATGTTTATAGGGATAGCGGTGTAGACATTTCCAAGTTTATAGAGATAGCGGGGTATATATTTCTATATTTATAAAGATAGCGGTGTAGACAATTCCAAGTTTAAACAGATAGCGGTGTAGGTATTTGCATGTTTATACAGATTGTGGTGTAGATATTTCCATGTTTATAGAGATAGCCATGTAGATATTTCCATGTTTATAGAGATAGCGGTGTAGACATTTCAATGTTTACGGAGATGGCCTTGTAGATATATCCATGTTTATGCAGATAGCGGTGTAGATATTTCCATGTTTATAGAAATAGTGGTGGAGTTATTTCCATGTTTATAGAGATGGCGGTGTAGATATTTCCATGTTTATAGAAATAGCGGTGGAGTTATTTCCATGTTTATAGAGATGGCGGTGTAGATATGTCCATGTTTATAGAGATAGCGGTGGAGATATTTCCATGTTTACACAGATGGCGGTGGAGATATTTCCAGGTTTATACAGACGGCGGTGCAGATATTTCCATGTTGATACAGATAGCAGTGTAGGTGTTTCCATGTTTATACAGATGGCGGTGTTGGTATTCCCATGTGTACACAGATGGCAGTGCGGATATTTCCATGTTAATACAGATGGAGTTGTAGATGTTTCCATGTTTATACAGATGACTGTGTAGGTATTTCCGTGTTTATACAGATGGTGGTGCAGATATTTCCATGTTTATTAGATAGCCATGTAGATGTTTCCATGTTTATACTGATAGCGGTGTGGACATTTCCAAGTTTATAGAGATAGTTGTGTAATTATATCGATATTTATACAGATAGCGGTGTAGATATTTCCGAGTTTATATATATCGCGGTGTAGATATTTCTATGTCTATACAGATAGCGGTGTAGATATTTCCATATTTATACAGATAGCGGTGTAGATATTTCCATGTTTATACAGATACCGGTGTAGGTATTTCCATGTTTATAGAGATAGCGGTGTAGATATTTCCATATTTATACAGATAGCATTGTAGATATTTCCATGTTTATACAGACAGCGGTGTAGATATTTCCATGTTTATACAGATAGAAGTGTAGTTACTTCCATGTTTATACAGATGACTGTGTATATAGTTACATGTTTATACAGATGGCGGTGTAGATTTTCCATGTTTATACAGATAGCGGTGTGACTATTTCCATGATTATACAGATGGCAGTGTAGATATTTCCCTGTTCATACCGATAGCGATGTAGATATTTCCATGTTTATACAGATTGTGGTGTGGCTACACGGATGGCCGTGTAGATATTTCCATGTGTAGTCAGATAGCGATGCAGATGTTTCCGTGTTTATACAGATAGCGGTGTAGATTCTTCCATATTTATTCAGATAGCGGTGGAGATATTTCCATGTTTATACAGATAGCGGTGTAGACATTTCCATGTTTGTACAGATTGCGGTGTAGTTATCTCCATGTTTAAACAGATGACTGTGTATATATTTCCATGTTTATTCAGTTGGCGGTGTAGATATTTCCCTGTTTATAAAGATAGCGGTGTAGATATTTCCATGTTTACAGAGATAGAGGTGTAGATATTTCCATATTTGCTCAGATAGCGGTGTACATATTTCCATGTTTACACAGACAGCTGTGTAGATATTTCCATGTTTGCACAGATAGTGTTGTAGGTATTTCCATGTTTATACAGATTGCAGAGTATATATTTCCATTGTTAGAAAGATAGCCGTGTAGATCATTCCATGTTTATACAGATAGCGGTGGAGATATTTCCATGTTAATACAGATAGCGCTGTAGATATTTCCATGTTTATACAGATAGCGGTGAAGATATTTCCATGTTTATACAGATAGCGTTGTAGATATTTCCATGTTTACAGAGATAGCGGTGGAGATATTTCCATGTTTATACAGATAGCAGTGTAGATGTTTCCAAGTTTATACAGATAGCGTTGAAAATATTTCCATGTTTATGCAGATAGCAGTGTGGCTATTTCCATGTTTATACAGATGGCAGTGTATATATTTCCGTGTTTATACAGATGGAGATGTAGATATTTCCAAGTTTATACAGATGACTGTGTAGATATTTCCATGTTTTTACAGATGGCTGTGTAGATATTTCCATGTTTATACAGATATCAGTGTGGCTATTTCCAAGTTTATAGAGATAGCGGTGAAGATATTTCCGTGGTTATACACATGGCAGTGTGGATATTTCCATGTGTATACAGATGGCTGTGTAAATATTTCCATGTATATACAGATGGAGTTTTAGATATTTCCATGTTCATAAGGATGACTGTCTAGATATTTCCATGTTTTTACAGATGTCGGTGTGGATATTTCCATGTTGATAGAGATGACGGTGTGGATATTTCCAAGTTTATACATATAGCGGTGTAGATATTTTCATGTGTATAGAGATTGCGGTGTAGATATTTCCACATTTATACAGAGAGCGGTGTAGATATTTCCATGTTTATACAGATAGGGGTGTAGATATTTCCATGTTTATACAGATGACTGTGTAGATATTTCCATGTTTATACAGATGGCTGTGTAGATATTTCCATGTTTATACAGATGGCTGTGTAGATATTTCCATGTTTGTACAGATGACTGTGTAGATATTTCCAAGTTTATACAGATGAAGTTGCAGGTTTTTCCATGTTTATAGAGATAACGGTGTAGATATTTCCATGTTTATACAGATATGGGGGTAGATATTTCCATCTATATAGAGATAGCGGTGTAGATATTTCCATCTTTATACAAATAGCGGTGAAGATATTTCCATGTTTATACAGATAATGATGTAGATATTTCCATGTTTATAGAGATTGCCTTGTAGATATTTCCAGGTTTATACAGATGACTTTGTAGAGATTTCCATGTTTTTACAGATGGCGGTATAGATATATCCATGTTTATAGAGATAGCGGTGTAGATATTTCCGTGTATATACTGATGGCAGTGTAGATATTTACATGTGTATACAGATGGCAGTGTAGACATTTTTAAGTTTGTATAGATGGTAGTGTAGGTATTTCCATGTTTATACAGAAGACTGTCTGGATATTTCCATGTTTATACAGATGGTGGAGTAGATATTTCCATATTTATACAGATAGTGGTGTACTTCCATGTTTATACAAATAGTGGTGTAGATATTTCCATGTGTATAGAGATAACAGTGTAGATATTCCCATGTTTATTGAGATAGCGGTTTATATACTTCCTTGTTTATGGAGATAGTGGTGTAGATATTTCCATTTTTATAGAGATAGCGGTGTAGGTATTTCCATGTTTATACAGATAGTGGAGTAGTTATTTCCATGTTTATACAGCTCCTCCTGTAGATATTTCCATGTTTATACAGATGGCGGTGTAGATATTTTCATGTTAATACAGATGGCGATGTAGATATTTCCACGTTTATACAGAAGGGGCTCTAGATAGCTCCATGTTTATGTAGATGGCACTGTAGTAATTTTCATGTTTATAGAGATGGCAGTGTATTCATTTCCATGTTTATAGAGATAGCGTTGTAGATATTTCCATGTTTATAGAGATGGCGGTGTTGGTATTTCCATGTTTTCACAGATGACTGTATAGGTATTTCCATGTTTATACAGATGGCGGTGTAGATATTTCCATGTTTATACAGATAACTTTGTAAGAATTTCCATGTTTATACAAATGGCGGTGTAGATATTTCCATGTGTATAGAGATAGCAGTGGAGATATTTCCATGTTTATACAGATAGCGGTGTAGATATTTCCATGTTTATACAGATAGTGGTGTAGATATTTCCATGTTTGCACAGATGGCGGTGTTGATATTTCCATCTATACACAGATGACCGTGTAGACATTTCCATGTTTATACAGATGGCGGCGCAGATATTTCCATGGATATGTAGATGGCGGTGTAGATATTTCTATGTTTATACAGATTGCGGTGTAGTTATTTCCATGTTTATATAGATAGCGGTGTAGTTATTTCCATGTATATACACAGGGCTGTGTAGATATTTCCATCTTTACACAGATGGCGGTGTAGATATTTCCATGTTTATACAGGGAACTTTGTAAGTATTTCCATGTTTATACAGATGGCGTTGTAGATATTTCGATGTTTATAGAGATAGCAGTGGAGATATTTCCATGTTTATACAGATAGCGGTGTAGGTATTTCCATGTTTATTCTGATCGTGGTGTAGATATTTCCATGTTTATAGAGATGGCGGTGTAGATATTTCCATGTTCATAGAGATAGCGGTGTTGATTTTTCCATGTTTATAGAGACAGCGGTGTGGATATTTCCATGCTTATATAGATAGGGGTGTAGATATTTCCATGTTTATAGAGATAGCGTTGTAGATATTTCCATGTTTGTACAGATCACGGTGTAGATATTTCCTTGTTTATACTAATAGCGGTGTAGTTATTTCCATGTTTATACAGATAGCGTTGTAGATATTTCCATGTATATACAGATGGCTGTGTAGATGTTTCCATGTTTATACAGATGGCTGTGTAGATATTTCCATGTTTATACAGATGACTTTGTAGGTATTTGCATGTTTATACAGATGGCGGTGTAGATTTTCCATGTTTATAGTGATAGCTGTGTAGATATTTCCATGTTTATACAGATAGCGGTGTTGATATTTCCATGTTTATACAGATCGCGGTATAGATATTTCCATGTTTATACAGATCGTGGTGTAGATATTTCCATGTTTATAGAGATAGCGATGTAGATATTTCCATGTTTTTACAGCTATCGGTGTAGATATTTCCATGTTTACACAGATTGCGGTGCAGATATTTCCATCTTTCTACAGATGGCATTGTAGATATTTCCATGTTTATACAAATGGTGGTGTAGATATTTCCATGTTTATATAGATGGTGGTGTAGCTATTACCATGTTTATACAGATGGCGCTGTTGATGTTTCCATCGAAACACAGATTGCCGTGTAGGTATTTCCATGTGTATACAGATGGCATTGAAGATATTTCCATGTTTATACAGATCGTGGTGTAGATATTTCCATGTTTATAGAGATAGCGATGTAGATATTTCCATGTTTTTACAGCTAGCGGTGTATATATTTCCATGTTTATACAGATCATGGTGTAGGTATTTCCATGTTTATACAGATACCAGTGTAGATATTTCCATTTTTATACAGACCGCAGTGTAGATATTTCCATGTTTATAGAGATAGCAGTGTAGATATTTCCATGTTTGTACAGATGGCGCTGTTGATGTTTCCATCGAAACACAGATTGCCGTGTAGGTATTTCCATGTGTATACAGACGGCATTGAAGATATTTCCATGTTTATACAGATGGTGGTGTAGATATTTCCATGTTTACACAGATGACTGTATAGGCATTTCCATGTTTATACAGATGGCGGTGTTGATATTTCCATGTTTATATAGATGGCGGTTTAGATATTTCCATGTTTATGTAGATGGTGGTGCAGATATTAACATGTTTATACAGATAGCGGTGTAGATATTTCCATGTATATACAGAACGTGGTGAAGATATTTCCATATTTATACAGATCGCGGTGTGGCTATTTCCATGTTTATACAGACCGCGGTGTAGATATTTCCATGTTTATACAGATAGCGGTGTAGATATTTCCATGTTTATAGAGATAGCGGTGAAGGTTTTTCCATGTTTATAGACACAGCGGTGTACATATTTCCATGATTTATATAGATGGCGTTGTAGATATTTCCATGTTTATACCGATAGCGGTGTTGGTATTTCCACGTTTATACAGATAGCGATGTAGATATTTCCATGTTTATACAGCTCGCGGTGCAGATATTTATATCTTTATACAGATGGCATTGTAGATATTTCCTTGTTCACACAGATGGCGGTGTAGATGTTTCCATGTTTATACAGATGGCGGAGTAGTTAGTTCCATATTTATGGAGATGGCAGTGTAGATATTTTCATGTTTATAGAGATGGCGGTGTAGATATTTCCATGTTTTTCCAGATATCGGTGTAGATATTTCCATGTTTACACAGATAGCGGTGTAGATATTTCCATCTTTCTACAGATGGCATTGTAGATATTTCCTTATTCACCCAGATGGCGGTGTAGATGTTTCCATGTTTATACAGTTGGCGGAGTAGTTAGTTCCATGTTTATGGAGAGGGCAGTGTAGATATTTTCATGTTTATAGAGATGGCTGTGTAGATATTTCCATGTTTATAGAGATAGCAGTGTAGATATTTACATGTTTATACAGATGGCTGTGTAGATATTTCCATGTGAATACAGATGGCATTGTAGATATTTCCATGTTTATGCAGATGACTGTATAGGTATTTCCATGTTTTTACAGATGGCAGTGCAGATATTTCCATGTTTATAAAGATAGCCGTGTAGATATTTCCATGTTTGTACAGATGGCGGTACTGATATTTCCATCTATACACAGATGGCCGTGTAGATACTTCCAGGTTAATACAGATGGCGGCGTAGATATTTCCATGGACATGCTGATGGCGGTGTAGATATTTCCATGTTTATACAGATTGCGTTGTAGATATTTCCATGTTTTCACAGATGGTGGTGTAGATATTTCCGGGTTTATACACATGGCGGAGTAGATACTTCCATCTTTATGGAGATGGCAGTGTAGATATTTTCATGTTTATAGAGATGGCGTTGTAGATATTTCCATATTTATAGAGATAGCGGTGTAGATATTTCCATCTTTCTACAGATGGCAGTGTAGATATTTCCATGTTTATACAGATGGCGGTGTAGATATTTCCATATTTATACAGATGTCTCTGTAGATATTTCCATGTGTATACAGATGGTATTGTAGGTATTTCCATGTTTATACAGATGGTGGTGTAGATATTTCCATGTTTATTCAGATGACTGTGGGGATATTTCCATGTTTTTACAGATGGCAGTGTAGATATTTCAATGTTTATAGAGATGGTGCTGTAGATATTTCCATGTTTATACAGATAACGGTGGAGATATTTCCATGTTTATACAGAGAGCAGTGGAGATATTTCCATGTTTATACACATAGCGGTGTACATATTTCCATGTTTGTACAGATGGCGGTGTTGATGTTTCCATCTTTACACAGATTGCCGTGTAGGTATTTCCATGTGTATACAGATGGCATTGTAGATATTTCCATGTTTATACAGATGGCAGTGTAGATATTTCCATGTTTATAGAGATAGCGGTGTAGATATTTCCATATTTATACAGATACCGGTGTAGAAATTTCCATCTTTATACAGATAGTGGTGTAAGTATTTCCATGTTTATACAGATCACGGTGTAGATATTCCCATGTTTATAGAGATAGCGGTGTACATATTTCCATGTTTATACAGATAGTGGTGTAAATATTTCCATGTTTATACAGACCGCGGTGTAGATATTTCCATGGTTATACAGATAGCGGTGCAGATATTTCCATGTTTGTACAGATGGCGATGTTGATATTTCCATCTATACACAGACGACCGTGTAGATATTTCCATGTTTATACAGATGGCGGCACAGATATTTCCATGGATATGCAGATGGCGGTGTAGATATTTCCATGTTTCTACAAATAACGGTGTAGTTATTTCCATGTTTATATACATAGCGGTGTAGATATTTCCATGTATATACACATGTCTGTGTAGATATTTCCATGTTTATACAGATGGCGGTGTAGATATTTCCATGTTTATACAGATAACTTTGTAAGTATTTCCATGTTTATACAGATGGCGGTGTAGATATTTCGATGTTTATAGAGATAGCAGTGGAGATATTTCCATGTTTATACAGATAGCAGTGTAGATATTTCCATGTTTATACTGATCGTGGTGTAGATATTTCCATGTTTACAGAGATGGCGTTGCAGATATTCCCATGTTCATAGAGATAGCGGTGTTGTTATTTCCATGTTGAAAGAGATAGCGGTGTGGATATTTCCATGTTTATACAGATAGGGGTGTAGATATTTCCATGTTTATAGAGATGGCGGTGTAGATATTTCCATGTTTATACAGATCACGGTGTAGATATTTGCTTGTTTATAAAAATAGCGGTGTAGTTATTTCCATGTTTATACAGATAGCGGTGTTGATATTCCATGTATATACAGATGGCTGTGTAGATATTTCCATGTTTATACATATGGCTGTGTAGATATTTCCATGTTTATACAGATGAGTTTGTAGTTATTTCCGTGTTTATACAGATGGCGGTGTAGATATTTCCATGTATATAGAGATAGCTGAGTAGATATTTCCATGTTTATACAGAGAGTGGTGTAGATATTTCCATGTTTATACAGATCGCGGTGTAGATATTTCCATGTTTATACAGATAACTTTGTAAGTATTTCCATTTTTATACTGATGGTGGTGTAGATATTTCGATGTTTATAGAGGCAGCAGTGGAGATATTTCCATGTTTATACAGATAGCTGCGTAGATATTTCCATGTTTATACTGATCGTGGTGTAGATATTTCCATGTTTATAGAGATGGCGGTGTAGATATTTCCATTTTCATAGAGATAGCGGTGTTGATTTTTTCATGTTTATAGAGATAGCGTTGTGGGTATCTCCATGTTTATACAGATAGGGGTGTAGATATTTCCATGTTTATAGAGATGGCGGTGTAGATATTTCCATGTTAATACAGATCACGTTGTAGATATTTCCTTGTTTATACAAATAGTGTTGTAGTTATTTCCATGTTTATACAGATAGCGGTGTAGATATTTCCTTGTATATACAGATGGCTGTGTAGATATTTCCATGTTTATACAGATGGCTGTGTAGATATTTCCATGTTTATACAGATGACTATGTAGGTATTTCCATGTTTATACAGATGGCGGTGTAGATATTTCCATGTTTATACCGATAGCGGTGTTGGTATTTCCACGTTTATACAGATAGCGATGTAGATATTTCCATGTTTATAGAGCTCGCGGTGCAGATATTTATATCTTTATACAGATGGCATTGTAGATATTTCCTTGTTCACACAGATGGCGGTGTAGATTTTTCCATGTTTATACAGATGGCGGAGTAGTTAGTTCCATATTTATGAAGATGGCAGTGTAGATATTTTCATGTTTATAGAGATGGCGGTGTAGATATTTCCATGTATATAGAGATAGCAGTGTAGATATTTACATGTTTATACAGATGGATGTGTAGATATTTCCATGTGTATACAGATGGCATTGTAGATATTTCCATGTTTATACAGCTGACTGTATAGTTATTTCCATGTTTTTACAGATGGCAGTGCAGATATATCCATGTTTATAGAGATAGCTGTGTAGATATTTCCATGTTTATACAGATAGCGGTGTAGATATTTCCATGTTTATACAGATCGCGGTGTAGATATTTCCATGTTTATACAGATCGCAGTGTAGGTATTTCCATGTTTATACAGATAGCGGTGTAGATATTTCCATGTGTTTACAGATAGCTGTGTAGATAGTTCCATGTTTACACAGATTGCGATGTAGATATTTCCATCTTTCTACAGATGGCATTGTGGATATTTCCATGTTTATACAGATGGCGGTGTAGATATTTCCATGTTTATATAGATGGTGGTGTAGATATTACCATGTTTATACAGGTAGTGGTGTAGATATTTCCATGTTTATACAGATTGTGGTGAAGATATTTCCATGTTTATACAGATCACGGTGTAGATATTTCCATGTTTATACAGATCGCGGTGTAGATATTTCCAAGTTTATACAGATGACTGTATAGTTATTTCCATGTTTATACAGATGGCAGTGCAGATATATCCATGTTTATAGAGATAGCAATGTAGATATTTCCATGTTTGCACAGATGGCGGTGTTGATATTTCCATCTAAACATAGATGGCCGTGTAGATATTTCCATGTTTATACAGATGGCGGCGGAGATATTTCCATGGACATGCAGATGGCGGTGTAGATATTTCCATGTTTATACAGATAGCGGTGTAGATATTTCCATGTTTACACAGATGGTGGTGTAGATATTTTCGTGTTTATACACATGACGGTGTAGATACTTCCATCTTTATGGAGATGGCAGTGTAGATATTTTCATGTTTATAGAGATGGCGTAGTACATATTTCCATATTTATAGAGATAGCGGTGTACATATTTCCATCTTTCTACAGATGGCAGTGTAGATATTTCCATGTTTATACAGATGGTCGTGTAGATATTTCCATATTTATACAGATGTCTGTGTAGATATTTCCATGTGTATACAGATGGTATTGTAGGTATTTCCATGTTTATACAGATGGTGGTGTAGATATTTCCATGTTTATTCAGATGACTGTGTAGATATTTCCATGTTTTTAGAGATGGCAGTGTAGATATTTCTATGTTTATACAGATGGCGTTGTAGATATTTCCATGTTTGTACAGATGGCGGTGTTGATATTTCCATCTATACACAGATGACTGTGTAGATATTTCCATGTTTATACAGATGGCGGCGCAGATATTTCTATGGTTATGTAGATGGCGGTGTAGATATTTCCATGTATATGGAGATAGCAGTGTAGTTTTTCCATGTTTATATAGAGAGCGGTGTAGATATTCCCATGTATGTACACATGGCTGTGTAGATATTTCCAAGCTTATACAGATGGCGGTGTAGATATTTCCATGTTTATACAGATAGGGGTGTAGATATTTCCATGTTTATAGAGATGGCGGTGTAGATATTTCCATGTTTATATAGATCACGGTGTAGATAATTCCATGTTTATACATATCATGGTGTAGATATTTCCATGTTTATACAGATCGCGGTGTTGATATTACCATGTTTATAGGGATAGCCGTGCAAATATTTGCACATTTATACAGTTAGCGGTGTTGATATTTCCATGTATAAACAGATGTCGGTGAATATATTTCCATGTTTAAACAGATGGCGGTGTAGATATTTCCTTGTTTATACAAATAGCGGTGTAGTTATTTCCATCTTTATACAGATAGTGGTGTAAATATTTCCATGTATATACAGATGGCTTTGTAGATATTTCCTTGTTTATACAGATGGCTGAGTAGATATTTCCATGTTTACACAGATGACTTTGTAGGTATTTCCATGTTTATACAGATGGTGGTGTAGCTATTTCCATGTTTATAGAGATAGATGTGTAGATATTTCCATGTTTATACAGATAGCGGTGTAGATATTTCCATGTTTATACAAATCGCGGTGTAGATATTTCCATGTTTATACAGACAGCAGTGGAGATATTTCCATGTTTATACACTTAGCAGTGTACATATTTCCATGTTTATAGAGACAGTGGTGTAGGTATTTCCATGTTTATACAGATAGCGGTGCAGATATTTCCATGTTTATACAGATGCCTTTGCAGATATTTCCATATTTATACAGATGGCTGTGTAGATATTTCCATGTTTATACTGATGGCAGTGTAGATATTTCCATGTTTATACTGATGGCAGTGTAGATATTTCCATGTTCCTACACATGACTGTGTAGGTATTTCCATGTTTATACAGATGGCTTTGTAGATATTTCCATGTTTATAGAGATAGCGGTGCAGATATTTCCAAGTTTATAGAGATAGCGGTGTAAATATTTCCATGTTTGTACTGATCGTGTTGTAGATATTTCCATATTTATTCAGATACCGGTGTAGATATTTCCATGTTTATACGGACCGCAATGTAGATATTTCCATGTTTATGGAGATAGCGGTGTAGATATTTCCATGTTTGTACAGATGGCAGTGTTGATGTTTCCATCTATACACAGATTGCCGTGTAGTTTTTCCATGTGTATACAGATGGCATTGTAGATATTTCTATGTTTATACAGATGGTGGTGTAGATATTTCCATGTTTATACAGATGACTGTATAGGTATTTCCATGTTTTTACAGATGGCATTGTAGATATTTCCATGTTTATAGAGATAGCCGTGTAGATATTTCCATATTTAAACAGATAACTATGTAGATATTTCCATGTTTATACAGATAGCGGTGTAAATATTTCCAGGTTTATACAGATCATGGTGTATATATTTCCATGATTATAGAGATAGCGGTGTAGATATTTCCATGTTTATACAGACCACGGGGTAGATATTTCCATGTTTATACAGATAGCGGTGCAGATATTTCCTTGTTTGTACAGATGGCGGTGTTGATATTTCCATCTATACACAGATGACCGTGTAGATATTTCCATGTTTATACAGATGGCGGCACAGATATTTCTATGTATAAGTATATGGCGGTGTAGATATTTTCATGTTTATACAGATAGCGGTGTAGTTTTTTCCATCTTTATATAGATAGCGGTGTAGATACTTCCATGTATATACACATGGCTGTGTAGATATTTCCATGTTTATACAGATGGCGGTGCAGATATTTTCATATTTATACAGAGAACTTTGTAAGTATTTCCATGTTAATACAGATGGCGTTGTAGATATTTCGATGTTTATAGAGAGAGCAGTGTAGATATTTCCATGTTTATACAGATAGTGGTGTAGATATTTCCATGTTTATACTGATCGCGGTGTAGATATTTCCATGTTTATAGAGAGGGCGGTGTAGATATTTCCATGTTCATAAAGATAGCGGTGTTGATTTTTCCATGTTTATAGAGATAGCTGTGTGGGTATTTCCATGTTTATACAGATAGGGATGTAGATATTTCCATGTTTATAGAGATGGCAGTGTAGATATTTCCATGTTGATACAGATCACGGTGTAGATATTTCCATGTTTATACAGATCGCGGTGTAGATATTTCCATGTTTATACAGATCATGGTGTAGATATTTCCATGTTTATACAGATCGCGATGTTGACATTACCATGTTTATAGGGATGGCGATGCAAATATTTCCACATTTTTACAGATAGCGGTGTAGTTATTAGCATGTTTATACAGATAGTGGTGTAGATATTTCCATGTATATACAGACGTCTGTGTATATGTTTCCATGTTTATACAGATAGCGGTGTAGATATTTCCATGTATATACAGATGGCTGTGTAGATATTTCCATGTTTATACAGATGGCTGTGTAGATATTTCCATGTTTATACAGATGACTTTGTAGGTATTTCCATGTTTATACAGATGGCGGTGTAGATATTTCCATGTTTATGGAGATAGCTTTGTAGATATTTCCATGTTTATACAGATAGCGATCTAGATATTTCCATGTTTATACAGATCGCATTGTAGATATTTCCATGTTTATACAGGTCGCGGTGCAAATATTTCCATGTTTATACAGATGGCCGTGTAGATATTTCCATGTTTATAGAGATAGCGGTGTAGATATACCCATGTTCATAGAGATAGCAGTGAGGATATTTCCATGTTTATACAGATAGCAGTGTAGATATTTCCACTTTTACACAGATAGCTGTTTAGATATTTCCAAGTTTACACAGATAGCTGTGTAGATATTTCCATGTTTATGCAGATAGCATTGTATATATTTCCATGTTTATACAGATAGCGGTGTAGATAATTCCATGTTTTTTCTGAAAGCGGTGTAGATATTTCCATGTTTATACAGATAGTGGTGGAGATATTTCCCCGTTTATACAGATAGCGATGTAGATATTTCCATGTTTATACAGTTAACGGTGTAGATATTTCCATGTTTATAGAGATAGCGGTGTAGATATTTCCATGTTTATACAGATAGCTGTGTAGATATTTCCATGTTTGCAGATGGCAGTGTAGATATTTTCATGTTTTTACAGATGGCGCTGTAGATATTTCCATGTTTATACAGGTAGCGGTGTAGAAATTCCCATGTTTATACAGATCGCTTTGTAGACATTTCCATCTTTCTTCAGATGTCAGCGTAGATATTTCCAAGTTTATACAGATGGCAGTGTAGATATTTCCATGTTTATACAGATGTGTGTGGAGATATTTCCATGTACATGCGGAAGGCAGTGTAGATATTTCCATGTTTATAGGGATGACGGTGTAGTTATTTCTATGTTTATAGAGATAGCGGTGTAAATATTTCCATGCTTATAGAGATGGTGGTGTAAGTATTTTCATGTTTCTAGAGATAGCGGTGTAGATATTTCCATGTTTATACAGATAACGGTGTTGGTATTTCGATGTTTATAGATATAGTGGTATAGATATTTCCATGTTTATGCAGATAGCATTGTATATATTTCCATGTTTATACAGATAGCGTTGTAGATATTTCCATGTTTATACAGAAAGCGGTGTAGATATTTTCATGTTTATACAGATAGCAGTGCAGATATTTCCCTGTTCATACAGACAGCGGTGTAGATATTTCCATCTTTATACAGATTGTAGTGTAGATATTTCCATCTTTATACAGATAGCGGTGTAGGTATTTACATGTCTATGGAGGTAGCGGTGTAGCTATTTCCATATTTATACAGATTGCAGTGTAGATATTTCCATATTTATACAGATGGCGGTGTAGTTATTTCCATGTTGATACGAATAGTGGTGTAGATATTTCCATGTTTATACTGGTAGCGGTGTGGAAATTCCCATGTTTATACAGATCGCTTTGTAGACAATTCCATCTTTCTACAGATGTCATTGTAGATATTTCCAAGTTTATACAGATGGCAGTGTAGATATTTCCATGTTTCTACAGATGGCGGTGTAGATATTTCCTTGTTTATACAGACAGCGGTGTATATATTTCCATGTTTATACAGGTAGCGGTGTAGATATTTCCATGTTTACAGAGATAGTGCTGTAGTTATTTCCATCTTTGCACAGATTGCCGTGTAGATATTTCCATGTTTACGCAGATAGCTGTGTAGATATTTCCAAGTTTACACAGATAGCTGTGTAGATATTTCCATGTTTACACACATACCGTGGTAGATATTTCCATGTTTATACAGATTGCGGTTTAGATATGTCCATGATTATACAGATAGCGGTGTAGATATTTTCATGTTGATACAGATAGCGGTGGAGATATTTCCATGTTTATAGAGACTGCGGTATAGATATTTCCATGTTTATACAGATAGCGGTGTAGATATTTCCATGTTTACAGAGATAGCAGTGTAGATATTTCCATCTTTGCACAGATTGCTGTGTATATATTTCCATTTTTACACAGATAGCTGTGAAGATATTTCCAAGTTTACACAGATAGCTGTGTAGATATTTCCATGTTTACGCAAATAGCATTGTATATATTTCCATGTTTATACAGATAGCGGTGTAGATATTTCCATCTTTATAGAGAAAGCGGTGTAGATATTTCCATGTTTATACAGATAGCGGTGGAGATATTTCCCTGTTTGTACAGATAGCGATGTAGATATTCCCATGTTTATAGAGATAACGGTGTAGATACTTCCATGTTTATAGAGATAGCGGTGTAGATATTTCCATGTTTATACAGATGGCTGTGTAGATATTTCCATGTTTGTACAGATGGCACTGTAGATATTTCCAGGTTTATACAGATGGCGCTGTAGATATTTCCATGTTTATACAGATGGCACTGTAGATATTTCCATGTTTATACAGATATCTGTGTAGATATTTCCATGTTTACAGAGATATCGGTGTAGATATTTCCATCTTTGCACAGATTGCGTTGTAGGTATTTCCAAATTTACACAGATTGCGGTGTAGATATTTCCAAGTTTACACAGATAGCTGTGTAGATATTTCCATGTTTACAGAGATAGCATTGTAGATATTTCCATGTTTATACAGATTGCGGTGTAGTTATTTCCATGTTGATATGAATAGTGGTGTAGATATTTCCATGTTTATACAGGTAGCGGTGTGGAAATTCCCATGTTTATACAGATCGCTTTGTAGACAATTCCATCTTTCTACAGATGTCATTGTAGATATTTCCAAGTTTATACAGATGGCAGTGTAGATATTTCCATGTTTATACAGATGTGTGTGTGGATATTTCCATGTATATGCAGATGGCGGTGTAGATATTTCCATGTTTATAGGGATGGCGGTGTAGTTATTACTATGTTTATAGAGATAGCGGTGTAAATATTTCCATGCTTATGGAGATGGTGGTGTATGTATTTTCATGTTTATAGAGATAGCAGTGTAGGTATTTCCATGTTTATAGAGATAACGGTATTGGTATTTCCATGTTTATAGAGATAGCGGTGTAGATGTTTCCATGTTCATACAGAAAGCGGTGTAGATATTTCCATGTTTATACAGATAGCAGTGGAGATATTTCCTTGTTTATACAGATAGCGGTGTAGATATTTCCATCTTTATACAGATGGCTGTGTTGATATTTGCATGTTTATACAGATAGCGGTGTAGTTATTTACATGTCTATAGAGGTAGCGGTATAGCTATTTCCGTATTTATAAAGATTGCGGTGTAGATATTTCCATCTTTATACAGATGGCGGTGTAGATATTTCCATGTTTATACAGATAGAAGTGAAGATATTTCCTTGTTTATACAGATAGTGGTGTAGATATTTCCAAGTTTATACAGATGGCGGTGTAGATACATCCATGTTTCTGAAGATGGCGGTGTAGATATTTTCATGTTTATAGAGATGGCGGTGTAGAAATTTCCATGTATATAGAGATTGCAGTGTAGATATTTCCATGTTTATAGAGATAGCGGTGTAGATATGTCCATATTTATACATATAACAGTGTAGGTATTTCCATGTTTATACAGATTGCGGTGTAGATATTTCCATGTTTCTACAGATGGCGGTGTAGATATTTCCTTGTTTATACAGACAGCGGTGTATATATTTCCATGTTTATACAGGTAGCGGTGTAGATATTTCCATGTTTACAGAGATAGTGCTGTAGTTATTTCCATCTTTGCACAGATTGCCGTGTAGATATTTCCATGTTTACGCAGATAGCTGTGTAGATATTTCCAAGTTTACACAGATATCTGTGTAGATATTTCCATGTTTACACACATACCGTGGTAGATATTTCCATGTTTATACAGATTGCGTTTAAGATATGTCCATGATTATACAGATAGCGGTGTAGATATTCCCATGTTTATACAGGTAGCGGTGTAGATATTTCCATGTTTACAGAGATAGCGTTGTAGGTATTTCCATCTTTGCATAGATTGCGGTGTAGGTATTGCCAAATTTACACAGATAGCGTTGTAGATATTTCGAAGTTTACACAGATAGCTGTGTAGATATTTCCATGTTTACAGAGATAGCATTGTACATATTTCCATGTTTATACAGATTGTGGTGTAGTTATTTCCATGTTGATACATATAGCGGTGTAGATATTTCCATGTTTATACAGGTAGCGGTGTAGAAATTCCCTTGTTGATACAGATCGCTTTGTAGACAGTTCCATCTTTCTACAGATATCAGTGTTGATATTTCCAAGTTTATACGGACGGCAGTGTAGATATTTCCATGTTTATACAGATGTCTGCGTAGATATTTCCATGTTTATGCAGATAGCGTTGTAGATATTTCCACGTTCATAGAGATGGTGGTGTAAGTATTTTCATGTTTATAGAGATAGCGGTGTAGGTATTTCCATGTTTATACAGATAGCGGTGTTGGTATTTCCATCTTTATACAGATAGAGGTGTAGATATTTCCATGTTTATACAGCTCGCGGTGTAGATATTTCCATCTTTATACAGATGGCGGTGTAGATATTTCCATGTTAATACAGATGGCAGTGAAGATATTTCCATGTTTATACAGATAGTGGGGTAGATATATCCATGTTTATACCAATGGCGGTGTAGATACATCCATGTTTCTGAAGATGGCGGTGTAGATATTTTCATATTTATAGAGATGAAGGTGTAGATATTTCCATGTATATAGAGATAGCAGTGTAGATATTTTCATGTTTATAGAGACAGCGGTGTAGCTATTTCCATGTTTATAGATATAGCGGTGTAGATATTTCCATATTTATACAGATAGCGGTGTCGGTATTTCCATGTTTATACAGATTGCGGTGTAGATATTTCCATGTTTCTACAGATGGCGTTGTAGATATTTCCTTGTTTATACAGACAGCGGTGTAGATATTTCCATGTTTATACAGGTAGCGGTGTAGATATTTCCATGTTTACAGAGATAGCGGTGTAGTTATTTCCATCTTTGCACAGATTGCCGTGTAGATATTTCCATGTTTACGCAGATAGCTGTGTAGATATTTCCAAGTTTACACAGATAGCTGTGTAGATATTTCCATGTTTACACACATAGCATTGTAGATATTTCCATGTTTATACAGAATGCGTTGTAGATATGTCCATGTTTATACAGAAAGCGTTGTAGATATTTTCATGTTTATACAGATAGCGGTGGAGATATTTCTATGTTTATAGAGACTGCGGTGTAGATATTTCCATGTTTACAGAGATAGCAGTGTAGCTATTTCCATCTTTGCACAGATTGCTGTGTAGATATTTCCATTTTTACACAGATAGCTGTGTACCTATTTCAAAGTTTACACAGATAGCTGTGTAGATATTTCCATGTTTACACAGATAGCGTTGTAGATATTTCCATGTTTTTACAGATAGCGGTGTAGATATTTCCATGTTTATAAAGATAGCGTTGTAGATATTTCCATGTTTATACTGATAGCGGTGGAGATATATCCCTCTTTATACAGATAGCTATGTAGATATTTCCATGTTTCTACAGATAGCGGTGTAGATATTTCCATGTTTATAGAGATTGCAGTGTAGATATTTCCATGTTTATACAGATGGCTTTGTAGATATTTCCATGTGTGTACAGAGGGCGGTGTAGAGATTTCCTTGTTTATACAGATGGCAGTGTAGGTATTTCCATGTTTATACAGATATCGGTGTAGATATTTCCATGTTTACAGAGATAGCGGTGTAGGTATTTCCATCTTTGCACAGATTGCGGTGTAGGTATTGCCAAATTTACACAGATAGCGGTGTAGATATTTCCAAGTTTACACAGATAGCTGTGTAGATATTTCCAAGTTTACAGAGATAGCGGTGTAGTTATTTCCATCTTTGCACCGATTGCTGTGTAGATATTTCCATGTTTACGCAGATAGCTGTGTAGATATTTCCAAGTTTACACAGATAGCTGTGTAGATATTTCCATGTTTACACACATACCGTGGTAGATATTTCCATGTTTATACAGATTGCGGTTTAGATATGTCCATGATTATACAGATAGCGATGTAGATATTTTCATGTTTATACAGATAGTGGTGGAGATATTTCCATGTTTATAGAGACTGCGGTATAGATATTTCCATGTTTATACAGATAGCGGTGTGGATATTTCCATGTTTACAGAGATAGCAGTGTAGATATTTCCAAGTTTACACAGATAGCTGTGTAGATATTTCCATGTTTACGCAGATAGCATTGTATATATTTCCATGTTTATACAGATAACGGTGTAGATATTTCCATATTTATACAGATAGTGGTGTAGATATTTCCATGTTTATACAGATAGCGGTGGAGATATTTCCCTGTTTATACAGATAGCGATGTAGATATTTCCATGTTTATACAGATAACGGTGTAGATATTTCCATGTTTATAGAGATAGCGGTGTAGATATTTCCATGTTTACACAGAAGCTGTGTAGATATTTCCATGTTTGGACAGATGGCAGTGTAGATTTTTCCATGTTTATACAGATGGGGCTGTAGATATTTCCATGTTTACACAGATGGCACTGTAGATATTTCCATGTTTTTACAGATTGCGGTGTAGATATTTCCATGTTTCTACAGATGGCGGTGTAGATATTTCCTGGTTTATACAGACAGCGTTTTAGATATTTCCATGTTTATACAGGTAGCGGTGTAGATATTTCCATGTTTACAGAGATAGCGGTGTAGTTATTTCCATCTTTGCACAGATTGCCGTGTAGATATTTCCATGTTTACGCAGATAGCTGTGTAGATATTTCCAAGTTTACACAGAGAGCTGTGTAGATATTTCCATGTTTACACACATAGCGTTGTAGATATTTCCATGTTTATACAGAATGCGGCGTAGATATGTCCATGTTTATACAGAAAGCGTTGTAGATATTTTCATGTTTATACAGATAGCGGTGGAGATATTTCCATGTTTATAGAGACTGCGCTATAGATATTTCCATGTTTATACAGATAGCGGTGTAGATATTTCCATGTTTACAGAGATAGCAGTGTAGCTATTTCCATCTTTGCACAGATTGCTGTGTAGATATTTCCATTTTTACACAGAGAGCTGTGTACATATTTCAAAGTTTACACAGATAGCTGTGTAGATATTTCCATGTTTACGTAGATAGCATTGTATATATTTCCATGTTTAAACAGATAGCGGTGTAGATATTTCCATGTTCATACAGAAATCGGTGTAATTATTTCCATGTTTATACAGATAGCAGTGGAGATATTTCCCTGTTTATACAGATAGCGGTGTAGATATTTCCATCTTTATACAGATGGCAGTATAGATATTTGCATGTTTATACAGATAGCGGTGTAGATATTTATATGTCTATAGAGGTAGCGGTGTAGCTATTTCCATATTTATAAAGATTGCGGTGTAGATATTTCCATCTTTATACAGATGGCGGTGTAGATATTTCCATGTTTATACAGACAGAAGTGAAGATATTTCCATCTTTATACAGATAGTGGTGTAGATATTTCCAAGTTTATACAGATGGCAGTGTAGATACATCCAAGTTTTTGAAGATGGCGGTGTAGATATTTCCATGTTTATAGAGATAGCGGTGTAGATGTTTCCATATTTATACAGATAGCGGTGAAGGTATTTCCATGTTTATACAGATTGCGGTGTAGATATCTCCATGTTTATACAGATGGCAGTGTAGGTATTTCTATGTATGTACAGATGGCAGTGCAGATATTTCCATGTTTACAAAGATGGCGCTGTAGATATTTCCATGTCTATACAGATGGCTGTGTAGATATTTCCATGTTTGTACAGATGGCAGTGTAGATATTTCCATGTTTATTCAGATGGCACTGTAGATATTTCCATGTTTATACAGATGGCACTGTAGTTATTTCCATGTTTATACAGATAGCTGTGTAGATATTTCCATGTTTACAGAGATAGCGGTGTAGATATTTCCATCTTTGCACAGATTGCGGTGTAGGTATTGCCAAATTTACACAGATTGCGGTGTTGATATTTCCAAGTTTACACAGATAGCTGTGTAGATATGTCCATGTTTACAGAGATATCATTGTAGATATTTCCATGTTTATACAGATTGCGGTGTAGTTATTTCCATCTTGATACAGATAGTGGTGTAGATATTTCCATGTTTATACATGTAGCGGTGTAGAAATTCCCATGTTTATACTGATCGCTTTGTAGACATTTCCATCTTTCTACAGATGTCAGTGTAGATATTTCCAAGTTTACACAGATGGTAGTGTAGATATTTCCATGTTTATACAGATGTGTGTGTAGATATTTCCATGTATATGCAGATGGCGGTGTAGATATTTCCTTGTTTATAGGGATGGCGGTGTAGTTATTTCTATGTTTATAGAGATAGCGGTGTAAATATTTCCATGCTTATAGAGATGGTGGTGTAAGTATTTTCATGTTTATAGATTTAGCTGTGTAGATATTTCCACGTTTATACAGATAACGGTGTTGGTATTTCCATGTTTATAGAGATAGCGGTGTAGATATTTCCATGTTTACGCAGATAGCATTGTATATATTTCCATGTTTATACAGATATCGGTGTAGATATTTCCATGTTTATACAGAAACTGGTGAAGATATTTCCATGTTTATAAAGGTAGTGGTGTAGAAATTCCCATGTTTATACAGATCGCTTTGTAGATATTTCCATCTTTCTACAGATGTCAGTGTAGATATTTCCAAGTTTATACAGATGGCAGTGTAGTTGTTTCCATGTTTATACAGATGTGTGTGTAGATATTTCCATGTATATGCAGATGGCGGTGTAGATATTTCCTTGTTTATAGGGATGGCGGTGTATTTATTTCTATGTTTATAGAGATAGCGGTGTAAATATTTCCATGCTTATAGAGATGGTGGTGTAAGTAGTTTCATGTTTATAGAGATGGAGGTGTAGATATTTCCATGTATATAGAGATAGCAGTGTAGATATTTTCATGTTTATACAGATGGCAGTGTAGATATTTCCATGTTTATAAAGATATCGGTGTAGTTATTTCCATGTTCACAGAGATAGCGGTGTAGGTATTTCCATCTTTGCATAGATTGCGGTGTAAGTATTGCCAAATTTACACAGATCGCCGTGTAGATATTTCCAAGTTTACACAGATAGCTGTGTAGATATTTCCATGTTTACAGAGATAGCATTGTACATATTTCCATGTTTATACAGATTGTGGTGTAGTTATTTCCATGTTGATACAGATAGCGGTGTAGATATTTCCATGTTTATACAGGTAGCGGTGTAGAAATTCCCATGTTGATACAGATCGCTTTGTAGACATTTCTATCTTTCTACAGATGTCAGTGTTGATATTTCCAAGTTTATACAGACGGAAGTGTAGATATTTCCATGTTTATACAGATGTCTGTGTAGATATTTCCATGTTTATGAAGATGGCGGTGTAGATATGTCCATGTTTATAGAGATGGCGGTGTAGTTATTTCTATGTTTATAGAGATAGCGGTGTAAATATCTCCATGTTTATAGAAATGATGGTGTAAGTATTTTCATGTTTATAGAGATAGCGGTGTAGATATTTCCATGTTTATACAGATAACGGTGTTGGTATTTCCATGTTTGTACAGATAGCGGTGTAGCTATTTCCATGTTTATACAGCTCGCGGTGTAGATATTTCCATCTTTATACAGATGGCAGTGTAGATATTTCCAGGTTTATACAGATAGCGGTGTAGAAATTTCCATGTCTATAGAGATAGCGGTGTAGGTATTTTCAAATTTATTCAGATTGCGGTGTGGATATTTCCAACTTTATACAGATGGCGGTGTAGATATTTCCATGTTTATACAGATGGCAGTGAAGATATTTCCATGTTTATACAGATAGTGGTGTAGATATTTCCATGTATATAGTGATAGCAGTGTAGGTATTTCCATGTTTATACAGATGGCTTTGAAGATATTTCCATGTGTGTACAGATGGCGGTGTAGGTATTTCCATGTTTATACAGATGGCGCTGTAGATATTTCCATGTTTATACAGATGGCAGTGTAGATATTTCCCTGTTTATACAGATATCGGTGTAGATATTTCCATGTTTACCGAGATAGCGGTGTAGGTATTTCCATCTTTGCACACATTGCGGTGTAGGTATTGCCAAATTTACACAGATAGCGGTGTAGATATTTCCAAGTTTACACAGATAGCTTTGTAGATATTTCCATGTTTACTGAGATAGCATTGTAGATATTTCCGTGTTTATACAGATTGCGGTGTAGTTATTTCCATGTTGATAGAGATAGCGGTGTAGATATTTCCATGTTTATACAGGTAGCGGTGTAGAAATTCCCATATTTATACAGATCGCTTTGTAGACATTTCCATTTTTCTACAGATGTCAGTGTAGATATTTCCAAGTTTATACAGATGGCAGTGTAGATATTTCCATGTTTATACAGATGTCTGTGTAGATATTTCCATGTTTATTCAGATGGCGGTGTAGATATTTCCATGTTTATAGAGATGGCGGTGTAGTTATTTCTATGTTTATAGAGATAGCGTTGCAAATATCTCCACGTTTATAGAGATGGTGGTGTAAGTATTTTCATGTTTATTGAGATAGCGGTGTAGATATTTCCATGTTTATACAGATAACGGTGTTGTTATTTCCATGTTTATACAGATAGCGGTGTAGATATTTCCATGTTTATACAGCTCGTGGAGTAGATATTTCCATCTTTATATAGATGGCAGTGTAGATATTTCCATGTTTATACAGATAGCGGTGTAGATATTTCCATGTCTATAGAGATAGCGGTGTAGGTATTTCCATATTTATACTGATTGCGCTGTAGATATTTCCATCTTTATACAGATGGCGGTGTAGATATTTCCATCTTTATACAGATGGCAGTGAAGATATTTCCATGTTAATAAAGATAGTGGTGTAGATATTTCCATGTTTATACAGATGGCGGTGTAGATACATCCATGTTTCTGAAGATGGCGGTGTAGATATTTTCATGTTTATAGAGATGGCGGTGTAGATATTTCCATGTTTATACAGATGTCTGTGTAGATATTTCCATATTTATGCTGATAGTGGTGTAGATATTTCCATGTTTATAGAGATGTCGGTCTATTTATTTCTAAGTTTATAGAGATAGCGGTGTAAATATTTCCATGTTTATAGAGATGGTGGTGTAGATATTTCCATGTTTATACAGATGTCTGTGTAGATATTTCCATATTTATGCTGATAGTGGTGTAGATATTTCCATGTTTATAGAGATGGTGGTGTAAGTATTTTCATGTTTACAGAGATAGCGGTGTAGATATTTCCATGTTTATACAGATAGCGGTGTTGGTATTTCCATGTTTATACAGGTGGCGGTGTAGATATTTCCATGTTTATACTGCTCGAGGTGTAGATATTTCCATCTTTATACACATAGCAGTGTAGATATTTCCATGTTTATACAGATATCGGTGTAGGTATTTCCATGTTCACAGAGATAGCGGTGTAGGTATTTCCATCTTTGCATAGATTGCGGTGTAACTATTGCCAAATTTACACAGATAGCGGTGTAGATATTTCCAAGTTTACACAGATAGCTGTGTAGATATTTCCATGTTTACAGAGATAGCATTGTACATATTTCCATGTTTATACAGATTGTGGTGTAGTTATTTCCATGTTGATACAGATAGCGGTGTAGATATTTCCATGTTTATACAGGTAGCGGTGTAGAAATTCCAATGTTGATACAGATCGCTTTGTAGACATTTCCATATTTCTACAGATGTCAGTGTCGATATTTCCAAGTTTATACAGACGGCAGTGTAGATATTTCCATGTGTATACAGATGTCTGTGTAGATATTTCCATGTTTATGAAGATGGCTGTGTAGATATTTCCATGTTTATAGAGATGGCGGTGTAGTTATTTCTATGTTTATAGAGATAGCGGTGGAAATATCTCCATGTTTATAGAGATGATGGTGTAAGTATTTTCATGTTTATAGACATAGCGGTGTAGATATTTCCATGTTTATTCAGATAACGGTGTTGGTATTTCCATGTTTATAGAGATAGCGGTGTAGATATTTCCATGTTTACGCAGATAGCATTGTATATATTTCCATGTTTATACAGATAGCGGTGTAGATATTTCCATGTTTATACAGAAAGTGGTGTAGATATTTCCATAGTTATACAGGTAGCGGTGTAGAAATTCCCATGTTTATACAGATTGCTTTGTAGACATTTCCATGTTTCTACAGATGTCAGTGTGGATATTTCCAAGTTTATACAGATGGCAGTGTAGATATTTCCATGTTTATACAGATGTCTGTGTAGATATTTCCATGTATATGCAGATGGCGGTGTAGATATTTCCTTGCTTATAGGGATGGCGGTGTAGTTATTTCTATCTTTACAGAGATAGCGGTGTAAATATTTCCATGCTTATAGAGATGGTGGTGTAAGTATTTTCATGTTTATAGATTTAGCGGTGTAGATATTTCCATGTTTATACAGATAACGGTGTTGGTATTTCCATGTTTATAGAGATAGCGGTATAGATATTTCCATGTTTGCGCAGATAGCATTGTATATATTTCCATGTTTATACAGATAGCGGTGTAGATATTTCCATGTTTATACAGAAAGCGGTGTAGATATTTCCATGTTTATACAGATAGAAGTGAAGATATTTCCATGTTTATACAGATAGTGGTGTAGATATTTCCAAGTTTATAGAGATGGCGGTGTAGATACATCCATGTTTCTGAAGATGGTGGTGTAGATATTTTCATGTTTATAGAGATGGCGGTGTAGATATTTCCATGTATATAGAGATAGCGGTGTAGATATTTTCATATTTATACAGATAGCGGTGTAGGTATTTCCATGTTTTTACAGATTGCGGTGTAGACATTTCCATGTTTCTACAGATGGCGGTGTAGATATTTCCTTGTTTATACAGACAGCGGTGTATATATTTCCAAGTTTATGCAGGTAGCGGTGTAGATATTTCCATGTTTACAGAGATAGCGGTGTAGTTATTTCCATCTTAGCACAGATTGCCGTGTAGATATTTCCATGTTTACGCAGATAGCTGTGTAGATATTTCCCAGTTTACACAGATAGCTGTGTAGATATTTCCATGTTTACCCACATAGCGTTGTAGATATTTCCATGTTTATACAGACTGCGGTGTAGATATGTCCATGTTTATACACAAAGTGGTGTAGATATTTTCATGTTTATACAGTTAGCGGTGGAGATATTTCCATGTTTATTGAGACTGCGGTATAGATATTTCCATGTTTATACAGATAGCGGTGTAGATATTTCCATGTTTACAGAGATAGCAGTGTAGATATTTCCATCTTTGCACAGATTGCTGTGTAGATATTTCCATTTTTACACAGATAGCTGTGTAGATATTTCAAAGTTTACACAGATAGCTGTGTAGATATTTCCATGTTTACACAGATAGCGTTGTAGATATTTCCATGTTTATACAGATAGCGTTGTAGATATTTCCATGTTTATACAGATAGCGGTGGAGATATATCCCTGTTTATACAGATAGCGATGTAGATATTTCCATGTTTCTACAGATAGCGGTGTAGATATTTCCATGTTTATAGAGATAGCAGTGTAGATATTTCCATGTTTATACAGATGGCTTTGTAGATATTTCCAAGTGTGTACAGATGGCGGTGTAGATATTTGCATATTTATACAGATGGCGCTGTAGATATTACCATGTTTATACAGATGGCAGTGTAGATATTTCCATGTTTATACAGATATCGGTGTAGATATTTCCATGTTTACCGAGATAACGGTGTAGGTATTTCCATCTTTGCACAGATTGCGGTGTAGGTATTGCCAAATTTACACAGATAGCGGTGTAGATATTTCCAAGTTTACACAGATAGCTGTGTAGATATTTCCATGTTTACAGAGATAGCATTGTAGATATTTCCATGTTTATACAGATTGCGATGTAGTTATTTCCATGTTGATACAGTTAGCGGTGTAGATATTTCCATGTTTATACAGGTAGCGGTGTAGAAATTCCCATGTTTATACAGATCGCTTTGTAGACATTTCCATTTTTCTACAGATGTCAGTGTAGATATTTCCAAGTTTATACAGATGGCAGTGTAGATATTTCTATGTTTATACATATGTCTGTGTAGATAATTCCATGTTTATTCAGATGGCGGTGTAGATATTTCCATGTTTATAGAGATGGCGGTGTAGTTATTTCTGTTTATAGAGATAGCGTTGTAAATATCTCCATGTTTATAGAGATGGTGGTTTAAGTATTTTCATGTTTATAGAGATAGCGGTGTAGATATTTCCATGTTTATACAGATAACGGTGTTGTTATTTCCATGTTTATACAGATAGCGGTGTAGATATTTCCATGTTTATACAGCTCGTGGTGTAGATATTTCCATCTTTATACAGATGGCAGTGTAGATATTTCCATGTTTATACAGATAGCGGTGTAGATATTTCCATGTCTATAGAGATATCTGTGTAGGTATTTCCAAATTTATACAGATTGCGGTGTAGATATTTCCATCTTTATACAGATGGCGGTGTAGATATTTCCATGTTTATGCAGATGGCAGTGAAGATATTTCCATGTTTATACAGATAGTGGTGTAGATATTTCCATGTTTATACAGACGGCGGTGTAGAAACATCCATGTTTCTGAAGATGGCGGTGTAGATATTTTCATGTTTATAGAGATGGCGGTGTAGATATTTACACGTTTATACAGATGTCTGTGTAGGTATTTCCAGGTTTATGTAGATAGCGGTGTAGATATTTCCATGTTTATAGAGATGGCGGTCTATTTATTTCTAAGTTTATGGAGATAGCGGTGTAAATATTTCCATGTTTATAGAGATGGTGGTGTAAGTATTTTCATGTTTATAGAGATAGCGGTGTAGATATTTCCATGTTTATACAGATAGCGGTGTTGGTATTTACATGTTTATACAGATGGCGTTGTAGATATTTCCATGTTTATACAGCTCGAGGTGTAGATATTTCCATCTTTATACACATGGCAGTGTAGATATTTCCATGTTTATACAGATAGCGGTGTAGATATTTCCATGTCTATAGAGATAGCAGTGTAGATATTTCCATGTTTATACAGATTGCGGTGTAGATATTTCCATCTTTATACAGATGGCGGTGTAGATATTTCCATGTTTATACAGATGGCATTGAAGATATTTCCATGTATATACAGATAGTGGTGTAGATATTTCCATGTTTATACAGATGGCGGTGTAGATACACCCTTGTATCTGACGATGGCGGTGTAGATATTTTCATGTTTATAGAGATGGAGGTGTAGATATTTGCATGTATATAGAGATAGCAGTGTAGATATTTTCATGTTTATAGAGAAAGCGGTGTAGGTATTTCCATGTTTATACAGATGGCATTGTAGATATTTCCATGTTTATACAGATATCGGTGTAGATATTTCCATGTTTACAGAGATAGCAGTGTACATATTTCCATCTTTACACAGATTGCGGTGTAGATATTTCCATCTTTATACAGAAAGCGGTGTAGATATTTCCATGTTTATACAGATAGCGGTGTAGATATTTCCCTGTTTATACAGATAGCGATGCAGATATTTCCATGTTTATACAGATAACGGTGTAGATATTTCCATGTTTATAGAGATAGCGGTGTAGATATTTCCATGTTTATACAGATGGCTGTGTAGATATTTCCATGTTTGTGCAGATGGCAGTGTAGATATTTCCATGTTTATACAGATAACGGTGTTGGTATTTCCATGTTTATAGAGATAACGGTGTAGATATTTCCATGTTTATAGAGCTCGCGGTGTAGGTATTTCCATCTTTATACAAATGGCAGTGTAGTTATTTCCATGTTTACACAGAAAGCGGTATAGATATTTACATGTCTATAGAGGTAGCGGTGTAGGTATTTCCATATTTATACAGATTGCGGTGTAGATATTTCCATCTTTATACAGATGGCCGGGTAGATATTTCCATGTTTATACACATGTCAGTGAAGTTATTTCCAAGTTTATACAGATAGTGGTGTAGATTTTTCCATGTTTATACGGATGGCGGTGTAGATACATCCATGTTTCTGAAGATGGCGGTTTAGATATTTTCCTGTTTATAAAGATGGCGGTGTAGATATTTCCATGTATATAGAGATTGCAGTGTAGATATTTCCATGTTTATAGAGAAAGCGGTGTAGGTATTTCCATGTTTATAGAGATAGCGGTGTGGATATTTCCATATTTATACAGATAGCGGTGTAGGTTTTTCCATGTTTATACAGATGGCGGTGTAGATATTTCCTTGTTTATACATATAGCGGTGTAGATATTTCCATGTTTATACAGATATCTGTGTAGATATTTCCAGGTTTATACAGAGAGCGGTGTAGATATTTCCACGTTTTACAGATAGTGGTGTAGATATTTCCATCTTTATACAGATAGTGGTGCAGATATTTCCATGTTTACACAAATAGCCGTGTGGATATTTCCATGTTTACACAGATAGAGTTGCAGATATTTCCATGTTTATAAAGATAGCGGTGCAGATATTTCCATCTTTATACAGATAGCGGTGTGGGTATATCCATGTTTATACAGATAGCGCTGTGGATATTTCCATGTTTATACAGATAGCGGTATAGATATTTCCATGTTTATAGAGATGACTGTCTAGATATTTCCATGTTTATACAGCTTTCCGTGTAGATGTTTCCATGTTTATACAGATAGCGGTGTAGATATTTCCATGTTTATACAGATAGCTGTGTAGATATTTCCATGTTTATACAGACAGCAATGTAGGTATTTCTATGTTTATAGAGATAGCAGTGTAGATATTTTCATGTTCATACAAACAACAGTGTAGATATTTTCATGTTTATGGAGATAGCGGTGTAGATATTTCTATTTTTATAGACATAGCGGTGTAAATATTTCCAAGTTTTTACAGATAGCGGTGTAAATATTTCCATGATTATACAGATAGCGGTGTAAATATTTTCATGTTTATAGACATAGCGGTGTAGATATTTCCATGTTTTTAGAGATGGCGGTGTAAATATTTCCATGTTTATAGAGATAGCCGTGTAAATGTTTACACGTTTATAGGGATAGCGGTGTAGTTATTCCCACGTTTATACAGATAGCGGTGTAGATATTTCCCCGTTTATAGAGATAGCGGTGTAGATATTTCCACGTTTATACAGATAGCGGTGAACATATTTCCACTTTTATACAGATTGCGGTGTAGAAATTTCCAAGTTTATACACATAGCGGTGCAGATATTTCCACTTTTATACACATACCAGTGTAGATATTTCCATGTTTATACAGATAGCAGTGTAGATATTTCCACGTTTGTAGAGATAGCGATGTAGATATTTCCACATCTATACAGATAGCGGTGTAGGTATTTCCACATTAATACAGATAACGGTGTAGATATTTCCAGGTTTATAGAGACAGCGGTGTAGATATTTCCATGTTTCTACAGATAGCGGTGTAGATATTTCCATGTTTATAGAGACATCTGTGTAGTTATTTCCATGTTTATACAGATAGCGGTGTAGATATTTCCATGTTTACACAGTCAGAAGTTTAGATATTTCCATGTTTAAACAGATAGACGTGTATATATTTCCATGTTTATACAGACAGCGGTGTAGATATTTCCATGTTTTACAGATAGTGGTGTAGATATTTCCATGTTTATAGAGATAGCGGTGTAGATATTTCCACGTTTATAGAGATAGCTTTGTAAATATTTCCATGTTCATACAGATAGCGGTGTAAGTATTTCCATGTTTATAGAGATTGCGGTGTAGATATTTCCATGTTTATACAGATAGCGGTGTAGATATTTCCACATTTATACTTATAGCGGTGTAGATATTTCCAGGTTTATAGAGTTAGCGGTGTAGATGTTCCCACGTCTATAGAGATAGCGGTGTAGATATTTCCATGTTTTTAGAGATAGCGGTGTATATATTTCCACGTTTATAGAGATTGCGGTGTAGATATTTCCATGTTGCTAGAGACAGCGGTGTAGATATTTCCATGTTCATAGAGATAGCGGTGTAGATATTTCCATGTTTATAGAGACAGTGATGTAGATATTTGCGTGTTTTTAGAGATAGCATTGTAGATATTTCCATGTTTATAGAGACAGTGGTGTAGATATTTCCATGTTTATACAGATAGAGGTGTAGATATTTCCATGTTTATAGAAACAGCAGTGTAGATATTTCCATGTTTATACAGATAGCGGTGTAGGTATTTCCATGTTTATAGAGATAGCGGTGTAGATATTTCCATGTTTATAGAGATAGCGGTGTAGATATTTCCATGTTTATAGAGACGGCGGTGTAAATAGTTCCATGTTTATACAGATAGAGTTGTAAATGTTTATACATTTAAAGAGATAGCGGTGTAGATATTTCCACGTTTACAGAGATTTTATGAAAAATTATTTTATGAAGACCAAACAAGTCATTGGGGTACCTACCTTATGGCATTTTTTACATTGAGAGTGTTAAAAGTACCCCTACCCTAACCAAAACCCTGACATATAGAGCCAGGAAAGGCCATGCAATAAAGGATTCTTGGGCTTGTATGCCTGATAACAAAAACTTATCACAGAAGACTGCAAAAAACACAATCTTGCACAAAGCCCATTGCAACTTTGCACACAACAATGCTTTTGAAGGATATTTGCCCAACAACTGCCTGTCCAACCTGTGCCTGGCATCACCTTTGTTATTGATCTTTGTATCCAAGGATAGTCATTTCCAAATGATCATATAATCTTCCTCATTTTTTCTTTTGTCTTCCTTTACCTCCGTGAATATGCATATAGTTTACTCTGGCTTGCCTGTTTCTATTGCAAGGCTCTGTTTCCAAACGAATATCTTTTTCTTGTGGAGAGCCTCTCTCTGTTTGTTATTTAGGTTGATAAGAGAAATGTGAACATTTGAGAGCTCAGGTAAAAGGCCTTTGTCTACAGTGAAACTTTTGCACCCTTAGATGCTTACTTCCACTACAACTTGCAGGTGGGCCTTGAAAAGTTCTTGGAATAAGTTTGAGCTTTGGTCTTCTCCGATTCATTTAGCATAGATTCTCAAAATGTGGTCCCTGGACCCACAGCATCAGCATCACCTGGAGATTGTTAGAAATGCAAATCATCGGGCCTCATTCCAGACCCTCAGCTGGAAACTCTAGGGGCATGGCTAGACCCTCTGTAGCTGAACAAGCCATCCAGGTGGTTTTGATGCAGCTAAAGTTCTGGAACAACTAATGTAGCCCCATTTGGATAACTTGGCTCTACAGGCCTCCCTAGCTGGTAAGCTGCTAGCATTTTTTGTTTGCTTGTTTGTTTGTTTTGATACAGGGTCTTGCTCTGTTGACCAGACCGTGACCTCCTGGGTTGAAGTGAGGACTCAGCCTCCTGAGTAGCCGGGACTACAGGTATGTGCCACCACCATGCCCAACTACTTTTTGTATTTTTTTTTTGTAGGGTTGGGGTTTTAGCCCAGGCTAATCTCAAACACCTGGACTCAAGCAATCTGCCCACTTTGGCCTCACAAACTGCTGGGATTATATGCATGAGCCACTGTGCCCGGCCCTGCCAGCTTTGTATAAGCTGAGGAGTTTTTAAAAATACCTAGACTCAGGGCAAACCCCAGACACTTAAGTCAGATTCTCTGGGAGGTGAAGCCCAGGCACTGGTATTTTTAAAGTCTCTACAGATGGTTCTAATGTGCTGCTAAGTTAGAGAACCGCTGATCTAGACCAGGCCTTTTCAAACTTAATGTGCACGTGAATTTCCTGGACCTTGTTAAAATGCAGATTCAGTCTGCATAGGCCTGGGGTGGAGCCTGAGCTTCTGCATTTTTAACAAGTCTCTAGAGGATGCTGCTGCATCTGGGCTGCTAACTACACTTGGAGATAGGAGGTTCTGGAGAGCAGAGGAAAGAGCATGAACCATAACCTAGGGGCTGGTAGTCCTGACTTCCGAGCCAAGGTTTGCCTTTATGTGGTTGGCAACTTGCTTGGACTCCTACCTCAATTCTTTGGGCCCAAGGTTTGTCCTGCCTCAGAAGGATGTCAAGAAAATTGAGTGAGTAATGCAGAATTGTTTCTTAAAGTGTGTGCAGATGCTCCATGAATTTAGAGAGTATGTGGATGCACATTAGTAAATTTTAATAGTTGTGACCATCTTGTTATGAGTACTTAGAACAAGTAATAATGTCTTTTGATGTATAGTAGTAAGAAAGCTTCCTTTTAAAAGGCGTGTATTTAAGTTTCAAAAGTGGGTCTATTTAAAAATATATGAAATAAATAATAGTAGAGGTAATTGACAGATCAAAATTAGGAAGGCAGGATGAGAATGACTCAAGTTTGGGAAATGCTGAGAAAGCAGACGCCCAAGGGCTATGAAAACTTAAAAAAATAGGTAGCACTTGATTTTGATTGGCTGAATGAGATGATGTGTTTGATTATTTATGGGGTTGGCATTTGGCAACATGCACTGGGTGGCTGGGATCACTGTTTATTAAAAAATATTTGAGTCTCCACTTTGCACTAGATACTCTTTTAGTCTCTTGGAAAAGGGATTGGGGGGCAGGCAGGATAAAAACAAATCATTTATGCCCACAAGAAAATTGCAGGAAGATAAAAGTCATGAAATAAACTCTATGCTTCTAATTTAATATTTTTTATAGATTATGAGAAAAAGGTTTTGCTCACTATCAGCTAGGAAAGCTGTCTTAGCACAACCATTCATTCTTGCACAAATCAAAATCAAGACGAGCCAGATTTAATTTAATATTTTTTCACAGATTATGAGAAAAAAGTTCTAATTTAATTTTTTTATAGATGATGAGAAAAAAGTTTCGCTCTCTATCAGCTAGGAAAGCTGTCTTAGCACAACCATTCATTCTTGCACAAATCAAAATCAAGATGAGCCAGAAGGCTCCATTCTGACAGCTTCTAATGGAGAAGCTACATTTACTGGACATGGGGAAAGTTGCTGGGCTCTAAGGACTGTGCATTTCTTGAACTAGATAAATGGTCTTGGTGTAGCATAATACCAAAACTTCTTGTCGCAGCCTGTAAGAACAGAACTCAATCAGCCTGAAAAGGAAGTCAGTGACTCCGACTCAACACAGGAATGTTCTGTGATTCCTAAAGAAGGATGTAGGAGTGTGACACAATTCAACCACAGTCTGTGGCCCTGTGCCTCTGCCTTGACATGAGTGGGATTTCCCAGCTGGTCATTTTCTTCTTCTCTAACACATTGGGAACAAATTACTTGACCTCCTCTGGGCTTCAGTACTCCCACTCATCAAATTAGAGGACTGGGCAGTCGCTAGGCTCTCTTTAGGCATCATATTTTAGTTTCTGTGATTTTAAATTTGAGAAGGGGTGTCTAAGGGAGAATACATAGGGGAGGGGGAAAGGCTTATTAAAAGTGTAGTTAGACACTGAATGTTTAAGAATTGCATTTTGTAATAATACCTTTACCTAATCAGGACTGACAATCTTACCTGATGACAGCACATGGAGGAATGGCTGCATTCAAAAATAAAAATGAAATAAAACAAGACCTTATTTGAACTTAGCAATAATGCTGATTCCTCTTTTTGATTTGAGGAGGTTATAGCTGTTGTAAATGCTTGAATTGGGTCTGCCCAGGCAAAACGGAGTCAAGAGTCCATGTCGGATGAATTTTAACAATGTAGACAATAGAAAGGGTTGCTTAAACTGCCCCTCTTTTACCAAAACACATTTACAAATGAAAGAACAACACTTCCATTTTTTAAAAACATTTTTTGAGATGAAGTCTTCCTTTGTCACCCAGAGTGGAGTGCAGTGGTGCGATCTTGGCTCACTGCAAACTTTGCCTCCCGGGTTCAAGTGATTCTCCTGCCTCATCCTCCCGAGTAGCTGGGACTACAGGCGCCCACCACCATTCCTAGCTAATTTTTGTATTTTTAGTAGAGACAGGGTTTCACCATGTTGGCCAGGCTGGTCTCGAACTCCTGACCCCAGGTGATCCGCCAACCTCGGCCTCTGAAAGTGCTGGGATTACAGGCGTGAGCCAACAGGCGTGGCCAAAAAATTTCCATTTTTAATTGCAGTGTCTGGGGAATTAAAATGCATCCGTAATTTCTTGCATCTCTCCGCTCGGGCTTGCATGAATGCAGAGGGATGGGGAGGACTTCTTGAGGCAAGCATCCCCCTCTTGTCACCTGCCATCTAGAGAGAGAGGGCTGTGATTTATCTCACTTTAATAAGGAAGGACCCGATGTGTGGATGGAGAGGTCTGACGGCTTTGTTGCTCCATGTGGGAAAGAAACGGACAGAGTGAATTTGTGTATGATCCCTAAGGAGAAAGCGTCTTTGTGCTCTATTTCTTTTTGACCTGGAGCCCCTGAAAGCAAGCTAGTTGCAAGTTGAAATAGGCCGTTTCTAAAGTGTGATTTTGTTTGTGTATGAGCCTTGATTACAAAGGGGAAAAAAACCCGCTTAATTTACATACACCACATGTAGTGCAGGATCCCCTGGGCTGTCTTTTCAGGTATCAGGGAACTTTGATGAAAGTTGCTTGTCTCATCTAGGAGTCATTTCATATTGTTTAGCAGAGCCTGGTATTAACATTTCCTTCCAACTGTTTACTGGAATCTGTGTGTTCCCTTCAAGTGATGCATACTAGGTGCACAGGCTTCCTGCCACTGTCATCCTAATCTTTCCGTGCAGACAGGAGCAGAGGGGAGAGCGCTGAGCCAGGCCCCAGCTTGCTTTTCTTTCCTGACACAGCCCGGCTCCACTGCACTTCTCAGCTCTTGCTCTAGGTGGTGCTGTTTGACCATTTTCTTCATGTGACCCTCCACTCGGTAATATAAATTCATTCGGAGGATGACCTGATATCAAAAAAAATTCCTTTTGATTAGTAGAATCAACTTGTTTCTTCACACGATACTCTTCCCACTGAGACACATGGAGACAATTCTGACTCCAGGTTTGCAACCTTGAGATTTCTCTCAGATGCAATAAAAAAAACAAAAAAGCATTTTGAGTGGCACAGTGATGCCTAGTGCATGATCATGTTTGTCTGCTCAAACATTAAAGGGAAACTTGTGGGTTTGAGGATGCCCAGCAGCACGACAGCTGCCAATGTAAATGAGCCGTATAGAGAGAGAGGGGGCGGGAGGGGACTACAAACTTCAGAATATGAGCTGATCGTTTATAAGTTAAAAAAAAAAAAAAAAAACAAGTCAAAAGGGAGCCCAGGATGGTGCAAGAAAGAGGAGAAAGGAAGATTTTCCTTGCAGCTAATCAGGAGAGTTCATAAGGGCTGATTAGATGAGTGGAAGCCTTAAGTTCTTTTTTTAAAAAAATGTGAAAATTTGCATGTATGTATGTATGTATGTATGTATGTATGTATGTATGTATAGCTTCGTGTATTACCATTATTATTGCAATCAGCAAATGGATTTACTTCCTTTATCTCATGGGCTCCTTCCCACGCACTTCTGGCAGCACATTTTCCTTTCTCCTTCATCCCAGAACACCAAAGAACAGATGCGCTTCCTAACCCTGGCTCCAGGGGACGTTATACAATGTAAACAGTGCACCTCTAACATGGTTCACTGCTTAGAGAACGTGTGTCCCATTTTAAAACTGTGACTCCTTTATATTTTGCAGTGCTTATTTTAATAAGAGACATTGGACTTGTGACTTATTTTTCATGGAGGAGTGAGCTTAATGGTTGAAAGTAATCGATAAACTTGTTTTTCCTCTGATGCCATCAGCCAAGATCCTATGGCAATAGTAAGAGGATGACACTGGGCTGGCACCCCCTCCATAACATATTTGGACCATGTTTTTCCCCCAGAATGCACATGCAATAGCTTTGGTTTGGTAAGAGAGAGATGGTGTTCTTGGTTTCCTTCTGTCACACTTTTGGTGAAATGAATTAGACTTTTAAATCAGGAAATTCAGCGAGATGAGTTAGATTTTTACACAAGAGCAGTGGAGGACTTCCAGCTGGTTGGGGGAATGATACGGAAATATCTTGCTAAATCAGGGTCTGGTGGAATGCTGCTCCCCTGGCAGGCTCCTCTTCACAGGGAGCAATCTGTGGGTTGCTTATAGAACAGAGCGAGCAGGAGGCATAGCATGGTCTTGCTCAGGTGTTCAAACATCTGAACCCGGTGTTCAGATGTTTGTCATTAGGAACTGGGTGTGGGCTTTTTCAAGTTAAACTGAAGCAGCAGTTCTATTAGGAAGAGCCTCCCAGATCAGCATCTTCTGTTTCTGGATACTCTCCCTTTGAAAAGCCAGATTTCAGCAAAAAACTTTGCTAATGGTGAAATTGCACAACTGAAACCCTATGGGAGCAATGGGAAAGATGGAGAAAGAGGTGGTTATATCATGTACTTCAACAGTTTATTTAGAGGCTGTTGACGTTAGAATAACAAGCCAAGACAAACAAAAATACTCATTTTGGATGAAAATATTGTCTTTTCATGTTATTATAGATAGCTGAGTCCTAAGACTTCTACAGAAACACATTTTCCTAATGAGTGGCTGATTTTTCTGGTTGTGCAAGTAATATCCAAATTATTGTACAAATTTTTGGCTCAGGAGCAAACATTGTATTGTATATTGAGCTAATCACTTGCCCTTTCTAAGGTAAGCCCTTACCTCTGCTTTCCCTTCATCTTGTCATTTCTGTTTGTTGGGTACAGGTTTCCTGTTGGTTCTTTCTGTTGGCTCTGATGTAACATGAATGAAGTTCTTAAAATCCTTTCAGACATAAACACAACTTAGCTCATTGTTTCTGAGTTCATATAGAGGTTTTATTGCCCCTGAGACTTTCGTGTCAGACAGCTGGATGTTGCTGTGTTCAAGGCTCTATATGTTGATTTTGTATCCTACAACTTTACTGATATCACCTATCAGTTCAGTTCTAACAGTTTTCAAATTTTATTTATTTGTTTTTGTTTTTTAAATATTGCATGTTTCATTTTAGAGTCAGGAGCGTAGATGTACAGGTTTCTTAAACAGGTATATTGCATGGTGCTGAGGTTTGGGCTTCTAATGATCCCACCACCCAAGCAGTGAGCATAGTAATCGATAGGTAGTTTTTCAACCCTTGCTCCCACCATCCTTCCCTCCCACCTTTGGAGTCCCCCAGTGTCTATTGTTCCCTTCTTTGTGTTGAGTTCTAACCTTTTTTTAGTGAAGTTTGTAGGGTTTTCTATATATAACAAGATCATGCCGTCAGTAGAGACAGTTTCACTTCTTCCTTTCCTATTAAGATGCCTTTTATTTCTTTCTTTTGCCTAATTACCCTGAGAAGTGGTGTCTGTGGGCATCCTTGTCTTGTTCCTGATGGTAGAGGAAAAGTTTCACCTTTTCACCATTGATCATGGTGTTAGCTATGGGTTTGTCATATATGGCCTTTATTTTGTTGGGATACAGTCCCTCAATACGTGATCTGTTGGGTGTTTTTTTTTTTCACCATGAAAGGGTTTCGAATTTTGTCAAAAGCTTTTTCTATATCTATTGTGATGGCCATATAGTTTCTATCCTTTATTTTTCTAATATGGTATATTATATGTATTGATTTGCTTATGTTGAACCATGACATGATCATGGTGAATGATTCTTTCAATGTGCTATTGAATTTGGTTTGCTAGGATTTTGTTGAGGATTTTTGCATCTATGTAGATCAAGGATATTGGCCTGTCATTTTCCTTTCTTGTAGTGTTCTTGTCTGGCTTTGGAATCAGGGTAATGCTGGCCCTGTAAGATGAGTTTGGAAGTATTCCCTCCACTTCAGCTTTTTGGAAGAGTTTGAGAAGGACTGGTATTCGTTCTTCTTAAAATATTTGGTAGAATTAATCTGGGAAGCCATCTGGTTTTGGGTTTTTCATTGATAGGAGACATTTTCTTACTGATTCAACCTCCTTGCTTGCTATTAGTCTGTTCAGATTTTAAAATTTCTTCATGAGTCAATCTTGGTAGGTTTTATGTGTCTGGGAATTTATCCATTTCTTCTAGATGATCCAATTAGTTAGTGTGTAATTATACCTAGCAGTTTCTTAGGATCCTTTGTATTTCTGTGATATTGGCTATGATGTTTCATCTTTCATTTCTGATTTTATGCTCTATTGAAAACATGAGGCATAGCAGGTAGGGGGCACTGGTCAGGACTTGGGGTATAAACTGGCAGATGTTAAGGTGGGTGATTCTGGTTAACTCAGAAACTCCGAAGTCCCGTGTGGAAGAATTAACTGCCTGTACTCACCTAGTAATGTATATCCTTGGTCAAAAAAGATCCAGCTGAGAATGTTGGATGAAGGGACCAAATCAATATTCATCATTATATTGAAAACAAGTCAGATTGGCTGTGGTCTTTTGACAGCAGGTCAGTGGCTAAGTCTATTTGAACAAAGTTAGGGCAGGTTCAAGGGAGAATCCTGAGATCGGTATTCTTTGTTCCATACAAACTTGCCTTTCAGTTTCTTCTCCCCATGCCTCCAGGATGTCCCTGCACAGCCCGTAGGGCCCCCTCCTTCAGTACCTTGCCTTACGAAGGGGAGAAAATGAGTTTTCCAATGTTAGCATATATTTAGCCTTCCAAAATTTTCTATTTCTATTTTAGGGGAGCTCTAGGAAAACAGCAGATTACTCTAAATCCCCAGGTAAAAATCTGAAATGGTGGAATTTCATATGACCAGGAGACATATTTTGGGGCAAGTGGGCTTTTCACAATCACTTGGACATGAAGGCATCTGCTTCTTCTATGCCTAAAATAGTCCTTCAATTTAGTAGTTTAATTCCTCTTCCACTTTTTCAAATTTCAAGACAATACATGTAGTGACTGAACAATTTGGATCCAAGTTTCACTATTTAACTGCCAGTGTGACCTTGGGCGAGTCACTTAATCTTTTCAAGGCTCAATTTCATCATGTAAAGTAGAAGTACAAACAATCCCTGACTTAGAATATTTTGACTTATGATTTTTCAACTTTAAGATAGTTTGAAAGCAATACACATTCAGCAGAAGCTGTACTTTGAGTACTCATACAACCATTCTGTTTTCCACTTTCAGTACAGTATTCATTATATTACATGAGATATTCAAAGCCCACTTTATTATAAAATGGGCTTTCTGTTAGATGATTTTGCCTAACTGTAGGTTAATGTGAGTGTTTAAGGTAGGCCGAGCTAAGCTATGATGTTTAGTAGGTTAAGTGTATTAAATGCATTTTCAGCTTACAATATTTTCATAAGTTTATTGGAATATAACCCTATTGTAAATTGAGGGGTATTTGTAATAATGATATCTCTTCAAGGAGACTTTGTGAGCCTCTCATAGGAAAATGCATACACAGATGCATATAAATATATAATCTTTCTTTTCCATACATATGATATTCTTTAAGGATATTCAAAAATCTGGAAACAGTTGCCTCCAGGGAGATAAATGGTAGTGGGTTGGGAAACTTTTAACTGTATACGCTTTTGTACCTTTTGCATTTTGAATCAGATGAATGTATAATCTACATAAAATATTAAGATTAAAACATCACCGAATAACTTATCAGGAGTTTGGTGAACATAAGGGAAGGCCACCTATGGTGGCTGTATTTTATTCAGTGTTGGTCACTGTTGGGCACTTCATAGAGCTTATTTTATTTCATCCTCACATGCGTCGTAGGAGGAAGGGGCCCCAGAGGGATTCATGGTGAGAATAGCAGAGTAGGAGCATTTGGCAGCTATATTCTGTGTAGGTGATAACTTTAAAGATATTTTTGTTATAATATGTTTCAAACATACAAAAAATATAGAGAAGCAGTTTTCTATAGTTATTAAATATTCTTAATGGGTAGTCACAGAAATTATCATCCAAAGTGGGATATTCTTGAGAGAAAAAGGAGGTTCTATTTATAATTATGGTGGGATAACAAACTTAAGATGAACAGCTCTGGACAAACTGGGTTGTATGGTCCCTGGAAAACAAGGATTACTGTAAATGTGAGTCCCGCCTTGTGCTTCTCTCTGTCCCACCAAGAAAATATGATCTTGATACAGATGTTCATTGTGTCAAGGCAACCATGGCAACCATGATCTAGATACACTGTTCAAGTTTTATGCTGATCCTACCTAGGTATGTCTCAGGAACTTTCCAGAGTTTCCTTTGAGTGCTTCTAAATTTTGCATAAATGGTATGTTGTCCCTTGTCTCTTTTTAAAACCAATAAGCCATTTTCCCTTCTTTTCCTGGAAAATTAAAGGAACAAAGACCAGGAAATAACAACGTATTAGCTAAGGTTCTGTTGATTGAAAGCAACAGAACCTAATTCTGGCTAGCTTAAACCATGCTAGGATTTAATGAAGAATACTGCAGAATCTTAGATATCTTATGACTGGGAAAGAGGAGGTTCAGGCAGTTCCTGGGATGTCAGCAACAGGTAGCTGTCAATTAACTGCCCCCACACCACCCACTGCTGCCGTCATCAATATAGCACACCACGATGGCTCCCAGCCTCTGTACGTCTGGGTTCCAGTGTTCAAATTCCAGAGACAGCAAGAGAAATCCCATTGAGTCACGGATCCTTCCCTGGGTCACACTCCCTGCATATGGTCAGAAATGCAGGATTATGTACTAAAGACACAGCTAAAGAGGACCCACTTCACTGTTTTGGGACCATTTGCAGGGGAGGCAAAATTATGAGCTACTCACTTAAAGAGGTGATAACCATAAGTTTGCAGGAAAAAAAAAAATTGGAGAAGAGAAGGATAACACTATCCTACGGTTTCTTCTGAAAATGGACGAAGGGAACAGCATTTCCATTTGGAAATTCTCTCCTGGCATTTCAATATTTATGGATTCTGAATTCTGAGAAAAATCAGTTGAGAAATTAGGAAAATGGGAAGGAACATTCTAATTTTCCTGTGAAAATTACAGCTTAATAGTCAGTATAGAGAACTTACTGGCTTGAAGAAATGCACTGACTTCAAGTCAAGCAAGATGAGGAAGCACTGACATGTGGAGATGAAAGTTAAGGTGAACAGGACAGGAGCAGTAAAGGAGCCTCAGTCAGACTTTCTTGTATCTGTTGCTGTGTTACAAGTGTGTGTTCATGGCCTTGTCCACTGCTAACAGTGAACCATTTCTGCAAATAAATATTAATGTGTTCCTAGGCATAGTATATGTTTTACAAATCCTATGAGAGGTTTTCTAAGAAATGCCAAGTTTTAGAAACAAAATATGCCCTTAAATCGGCGATTTTGACAGTTGCTTCTTTCTAGTGCTATTCATCTTGCCAGGAGATCAGAATGTTATGTTATTTAAATGGTATTGGAGGGGATGATTGATGCCTTGTTTAACAATGTCATGTAAACAACGATTAAAGCATTAAGTATTTGTGGTGTTACCTTTCAATCTTTAAAGGACTTTTCTTTAGCATTTATTTTGTGATAATATTCATTTCTTTTTAATGTTTTCTCTATTAATGCTATTGGATTTTATAATCTTGTTACAATATGTTGGCTCCTAATAATAAGAAATCATCATTTGTTATCATATCTTTTAAAAACAGAAGACTACTAAAACTTTTCATATAATCCTGTTACAGAAAAAAACGACTATTTGCTTGTTATTATAGTCACTTATTATTTTTCAAAAACTTGTAAGTGAAGTGTTATGAAAATCATATGAATTTGGGAATTCCCAAGCATTCTCAGAAATTCTATTTCCTTGTTCCCAAATCCCAATGATTAATATCTGCCAGGAGTCGGAAAACAGTGAAAGGAAGTAACATCCTATGTTGGATACCTGGTAGGGTTAGTGAAGAAACGTTATTGCTGAGCTCTGTGTTACGCTCACGAATGATGCCATTGAGGAAGTCACGCTTGTTGAAAGGAACGCAGATACACAAAGAGTTTTGCTGCTGTCTGTTGGATAAGAACCCCCTGGTCGATTTCAGCTCCTACTGCAAGTTACAAAAATCAATCCAATGATAAATGAAAAGTGCCCAGTGTGCTGGGAAATAACTTATTTTTTGGCTTCAGAGGAAATTTTAGAAACAGTGCCAAGTGAAACGTAAAAACAAACTACGAAGACGTTCATGAATTTCCCTCTGAAGCTGACAGCCGTATTTTAGCAGATGGAACTCCTACTATTAGCCCAACTCTTGGGTTGAAACAGTGTGTCCAGGAAACCCTATGTTAAAATGCAATGTGTTGGGGATATTGTTCCTCTATTTGCTTGAGTTAATTTTCAAATTAGTGTACTCTTGCTTAGCTGTGCTCTGAGGGAATGAACAAAAGATTGGTAAACTCTGATGGAGAACACTGGTCAGGCAGGGCACATAGAATCCCTGGGGATGGTGGTTCCTGGCAAATGGGGGAGGAGGCCCTGAGCCAGGCTTGGGCTGGGCTGGAGGAACATGAAGATGGGATCTACTCACAACCCCCAAAACTGAGGGGTCCTGGTAACACATTATTTCACCCTCAGCCATGCAAATTTATTATTTTTATGGATAAAATAGCTTTAAAAAACTAATTTACATTGAAATGTTAAAATATTTATATAGAGATTAGAAATATTTATATAGAGATTATTGGGAATCCCCTCCTAAAGCCCAAACATAAAAACTACCAAAAAAAGAAATTCCGTGTAGGCTAAGATTGCAAATGACTGATGGAATGTAATTTAAATTAAACATGGAAAATATATTTCCTCTTTAATAAAGATCTAAATTCTATTCTTTTTAGGAGCCTTCAGAAATGAAATTCAACTATTAAAAAAAGTATAGAGAAGCCTTTAGAAAAGAAACTTTTCTTTTGCTGTATTATATATTAAAGAACTTTGATGAGAATAGTTCTAAAGTGTTTAATACTCGATTCCATTGATGTTTCTAGGTATTGTGGGGAACACCTAGAAATTAAATCTTCATCTTTGGCAGATCAGAGGCCTATTATTTTTAGGTAAAACAATTAAAATCCGCTTTTAATAAATCACAAATTTTGCAAGTTAGCCATTAATAGTAAGTGCTTTTCAAAGTTTGGCCCAACACATGAAAAAGCCAGAAAAACATACCTGCATTAGTTTTGCCCATCACCTTCTTATGCTGGCCTCAGGAGATTTATTAACAGCATTCAATATTTTAGGTAGGCTGGATGTGGTGGCTCATGCATGTAATCCCAGCACTTTGGGAGGCTGAGGTGGGAGGATGGCTTGAGACCAGGAGTTCAAGACCAGCCTGGTCAACCTAGTGAGCCCCTCGGTCTCTCTGAAAAGAAAAAAAAATTAGGTATCCTGTGGCTACCTCCAAAAACAAACTCCAGAGGAACTGAATTTTTTTTTTTTTTATTTCATGTGTTGGGATAATGGCTTCTTTTGCAGTTACTTACAAAGAATTTAAGGGTCAGTAAAAATATTTTTTCATCCTTAATAACATGAATTCTCTAATTTGTGTGTGATATAATGCTAGATATTGTGCCAAAAGTGTTACATAGACATAATCCATGCCCATTTTCAAAGATAATACTAATATAGAGAATAAGAATCATTATTATTGTAGTAATTATTATTTTAGTAATAGTAGTAATAATCAAAACAATTACATCAAACACTTATTAAACCCTTATTATGTGATAGGTAGTGTGTAAGCAATTTCCACATATTAGCTCCTTAAATGTGATCACTAACCCCATGAGGTAGGTAGCATTATGTCCATTTTATAGATGCAGAAACTGAGCTTTGAAGAGGGAAACAACTTGCCCAAGGCCATGCAGGCAGTCATTGATAAGGGTGGGGAGCGAGAAGTTGAAGTCTGAGATGTAAGTTCACAGACACGAGTACACAAACACGTACAAGATACTCGTATGACATGTGGGGTTGCTTGAAATATGGAATTGACTTTCCCCAGCACAAGAAAGTGTTTGGACAGATTTCAAAGGGATCTAACACTTCCTCAGAGGACTGCCCTACGACATTTTTCCGTGTGCTTTTCTGCCTCTTGTCCTATACTTTTGGCATTTCTTCTGCTCTTAGAGGCAATGAGTCAACAGCATATTTTTAGCACCTCCTGTGTGCATAGAAGTGGCCCCTGACTCAATGGGAGTGTATAACTACCATGGGCCAAATCAGTGTGCTTTCCTGTTAGCCAGGGGATTATAGAAGAACACGCTCCCCTGATTCCAACAGAACTTGCTGCCACTCTGATGTCTTCATTGTAAGGCCTCTAAATGAATGTTCAAGAAATTCATGTTAAAGGCACGTGTCATATGTGTAACTTGTAAACATTTGTGTACTTGTCTCTGTGTCCTTACACCTCAGGCTTCAACTCTTGTTTTTACCTTTATCAATGACTACCTGTGTGCTGTGTGGCTTTGGACCAATTGCTCACCCCCTCTAAAGCTCAGTTTCTGCATCTGTAAAATGGATATAATGCCATATATACATAGATATAGATATACATACACCAATATATATACACACATATATATGTGTGTATATACATATATATATAATATACAAACTGAAATATATAGTTATATAAATATTTCAGTTTAAGTTTCAAAAATCACTGGAGGGTATTTTTATAATACCCTTCAGCAATTTTACCTGCTGCCTTTGCACATTCTGGTGAATTTCTAAATGGAAGTCTGATAGAGATTAATCTTTTAATGCATCATAAATAAAAAAGAAAATCACAGAATGATGTAGCTGGAGAGGACCCTGGGGATCTAGTGTTTCATGAAAGATTAATGTCCTTGATCTGTTTGTAAGTGTTTTGGAAAAATCTTCCATGGTCAAATAAAACTTGGCAATGTTGGATTAAAGTTAAATAGGTTTTTTTTTTCCTGCAGAACTTCATAGTCTTTAATATGCTAATATGTTTTGTGAATCTACAAGGAATGAAGTGTTTCAATGCTTATTTTACCCAGATTCTCATTTTGGGACAGGCTGGTCAAGCTGAGTCAGATAGTATATTCTCTAGATGGAGATGATGGCTGATTCCTTTTTGAGAGCAAGAGAGTCCCCAGGGGAAGCAAGGGTATATCAGTTGCTCCATTTCATGCCAAGGATCCTCAGTCTTTAGAGGCTCAGAGAAGGCTGAAAGGCTACTCTAGGCTATCAGGGCTACCATTCATTGTGACCCATGCTACAGAGAAGCTTTGAGCTCAGTGCAAAGGAGTGACCAGCCCTTGAGAATCAGGAAAATTTATTTATTCCTGACCTAGTCCACTGAGGACATACAAGGAATGGGGCAGGGGAGTGTCACCAGCTATGGTTACAAGCTAGTCTGATTCTCTTTCATTAAGAAAACTGGTCCCTGTGAGTTTAGATTGGGAAGCACCAGGTTAAAAAAATTTTAGGCCAGGAGTGGTGGCCACTGTACTCCAGCCTGGGTGACAGAGTGAGAATCTGTCTTAAAAAAAAAAAAAAAAAGTTAAGTGATGTCTTCTGTTGAGGACCTCTCAGAACTTTTAATATGAAAGTGTGCATTGTGAAGAATGGGAGTAGAGTGTACAGGAGTTTTAAAAGCTACTTGGTCATGAAACTCTTGCTTTGTGCAGGATTCGAGGGGCACTAACATTCTGAGGAAAATATTTTGGGAAACATTGATCTAATCCAAACTTCTCATTTTACCAGCAAACAACTGTGGGGCCCTCTAAGTTTCCTTTCTCCATCATTGTGACAAATTCATTGGAATTAATTCAATTAAACCTGGGGTCAGCTTCGAAGAGATTTATTTAGCAGGTAAATCTGTTTTGTACATTTTGAGGGAGTTCTGAGTTTCCATAGTCAAAAACCACAGATCAATTTAACCAACCTTTATGGAATATCACCTATGGCCCAAAGACCCTTTAGCTACAGTGATGGTCTACAAAAATATAAACTGTAATTCTTGCAATACAGGAGATTAGTAATAATGGTAAATATAATGATGATGACACCATGAATAGCTAACATTTATTGAATGCCTTTCTATTAGTCAGGCACTTTACTAAGTATTTTAATCCTCCCAACAATTTATGAGGTAGGGATTATAATAATTCCCATCTTATAGTGAGGACACTGAGGTTAGGAAATTATCCTAGCCTAAATGTTAAGTATAAGCATGAATAGAAAGGTGTTATTAGCCTATAAGACATTCCTTTATGAGTGATACAAAGTCCTATGTAAATTCAGAGAAAAGAAAAGTGGTTTTAGAAATCCTTGATCAGTGAGTGTGAAGCATGTGGTGGCCCGGTTACTGTTTGGTTGCCCATCTGTCCTCCCTCTGGGATCAGCACCCCCTTACTTTGGAAGAATTGTTTTCCTTTTCACTGTAAGGTTCTTTCTGGCTATGCGATGGGGCACATTGCCTCAAACTAGCCCTGTTCCAGTCTTTGAGAACCTTGAAATTGGAACCAAGGGAAGAGGATTGCCTCTTGAATGGTAATTCTCTAAAATCTAGTCTGAGGTGCTGGTGCCTAATCCCTGGGTCTGTGGAAGGAGCTGGGCTGTGAGAGGGGAGAATGATGTTGATGTCAAGAGAGAGGCAGGTGCTAGGAGCAGAGAAATGGAGGCCTGGAGCGTTTCTGGGCTTCTCTGAGGCTTAGGGTTTGGATCATTGTCTTCGTTACTGGAACAAAGGATTTACCATACCTGCTCTTCTGGGAATGAAACTGTCCTGCTTTGCAAAATAAAGTGTCATTAGAAAGAGATCTTAAAAACCCCACACCATAGACAGGTGCACAGATCCGTAGAAGTGTTAAAGTTCTGTCTGTTGGATGCTAAGCCAAGACTCTTAAGTATGTTCTAAAGAGAAACTGGTGTGTGTAGGCTGTGCACTCCCAGGGAGATAAAAAGTTAGGAACTTTATGGGTTGGGCTTGGTGGCTCCCACCTGTAATCCCAGCACTGTGGGAGGCTAAAGTGGGCAGATTGATTGAGCTGAGGAGTTCGAGACCAGCCTAGGCAACATGGTGAAACCCCATGTCTACAAAAACTACAAAAATTAGCTGGGCGTGGTGGCATGTACCTGTAGGAGGGAGGATCGCTTGAGCCCAAGAGGGAGAGGGTGCAGTGAGCCATGATTGTGCCACTGCACTCCACCTGGGTGACAGGAACTTTATGGGGAATGGGATCTTGGAGACTGAGTAGAGACTAGAGGAAAAAAAAAAAAAAAAACTACCTCCCCAACTGGCCACACTATTCTTTTAAAAAATGTTAATTGACAAATTAAAATTGTATGTATTTACGGAGGTATAATGTGATGTTATGATATATGTATACATTGTGGAATAATTAAATCCAGAGAATCAATAGATTCATCACCTCAAAACCTATCTTTTTTGTGGTGAGAACATTTGAAATTTATTGTCTTAGCAATTTTGAAATACACAATACTTCATTGTAAACTACAGTCACCATGCTGTGCTGTAGATCTCAACAAAATGTATTCTTCCTGTCTCAACTAAAACATTGTACTCTTTGACAACATTTCCCCATTCCTCTCACCCCCTCCAAAAACACCCATTCTTTATGTTGAAGAGAATGGCTAAAAAGTCCCAGCAGGTTTCAACTGACAGCTTCAGTGGTTGTCCCATCACACTTCAATGTTATGAATAGAAAGGGGAGGGGCAATACATAATTTGGACAGGCGGAAAGTACCACTGTAACCACTTTCCTGACTTCACAGAAAAAGTCCTCTTGTTTTCATCTGTAAAATGGGAACTGCGTGAATACCATTCTTCTTTTCTTCAGCCTCCAAAGAAAAAACAGATGCAAAGCCTTTTATCAATTGCAAAACAGTATACAATGTGTGTTATTACTCACAGTTGTCTTACTGTGACCAAACACTTTATAAGCCTGTGGCAAGTCAGCCTTACTCTCAGGAAGTGGACAATATTTGGGGAAGGAGAAGCAGCAGGATCTTTCAGGACAGTAGCCTTGGTGGGTCCAAAAATTCCTTGAGCAAAATGGGAGACAAAACTTTCTTCCTGCTTTGGGGTTTATCCTGTTAGTCTTTTCTCTCTTCACTCCTATTTTCTATGGAGAATTTCCTGGTTTTGGAGTTTGGGTGCGTTTTATGGAGAGGAGGCAGAACATCTTTAGCTCCAGCAGAATGAAAGGATACATGCAAAGGAACCTAGCACAGTATGTGGTACCCAGTTCCCCTTTAACTTGGCTTTATTCATTCACTCCTGGTAGGGCATTAATAAGGGATTTAGCCCCCTCCTATTGAAAACGATTAATTCAGGGAAGAGTTCAGGCAGTGTGGACAGATACAGTGTAGGCCAAGCCTGTTTCTAAGGCAGGAGCTGGGTAGGGAGGGTGAGAAGGGCGAGAAGAATAGGGAAATATGTGTCGTCTGTGTTGCTGCTGTTGCAACCACCAAAACAAACAAACAAGTGAAAAAAAAAAAAAAAAGAATTGTCCATACCGGAAAGTGTGCTGTTTTGGAGGAGGCTGGGGAAAGTGTGGATGGCTCGAGTGGGTCCTGTTGGATTGAAGTCTGACAGTGGTGATTCCCTTCAACAAATGGTCGGGGTGGGAGGGTACACACACACATACACACACACACACACCCCACACGCAGCACCAAGCCTCCGATTTCAGCGCTGGCAGGAGATAACCATTCTTAGCTCGCCTTTCCAGGGTTATTTTTGGCTGAGGCTGTTCGCTGATGGCAAAAGGTTTCAGCCCCCTCCCAAATCCCTCCCCATGCTTGTTCTAAAGAGAAACTGGTGCGTGTAGGCTGCGCACTCCCAGGGAGACAGGGAGACGGGCCTGGCGCCGGAGAGGAACCCGGACTCTGCCCAAAGTCTCGCCGCCCGCCGGCTGTTTTCTGGCGGAGGGTGTGCCGCGGAGGGCGGCGATCGCGCGTGAAGGCTGGGGCCAGGCGCGGGTGCAGGCGTCACCGGGGTCGGGCTAGCAGGCCCTGGAATCAGGCTTTTGGGACACCCCGAAAGTGAGTCCAACTTGGGGAGAAACTGAGGACACCTCGGGCGGTCTGGCAGCGGAGAAGGTGGGCGGGAGAAAACTTTACAGGAAGGCAGAAGCAATCTCCGCCGAGGGAGTCAGCGAGTGGCCGCGTGGAGAGGAGGGGCGGGCGGTCCCCAGGCGGGCGGGCGCAGGGCGCAGGGTGCCGACCTGCCGGAGAGGGGGCCCGGGCGCGAGGCGGAGTCCCGGCACGCGGCCAGGCTGGTGGAGGCCCCCGGCAGGCTGCAGATTCCCTCCGGCCCCGGGAGCCACAGCAGGACCGGCCAGGAGGCACCACGGAGGGGAGCCCCATCCCGGTGCTGACAGTGCCCACCGTGCCCTACGAGGACTCGCGGCGGGCCGGCGGCGGGGTTCTGCGGCGACCTACCGGCCTCTTCGAGGGCCAGCGCAACTACCTGCCCAAATTCATCCAGAGCGTGCTATCGTCCATTGACCTGCGCGACCGTCGGGGCTGCACCACGGTGGTGGGCAGCGACGGCAGGTACTTTAGCAGGACGGCCATCGAGATCGTGGGGCAGATGGCCGCAGCCAACGGGGCGAGTGTCCAGATGCCCCTCGCTTCCCGCCGCGCTGCCGCCATGCCCTCTCCTAGCACTTGTTCCCCTGCTGCCTCCAGGCCCAGCTGGGAGGCCCCTGCCCGGCCCAGGCTTTGCTTCCTCACTCCCGCGTCCTCACCCTCCAGCGCCCCACTCCCACCGTGCTTGCAGCCTCCCCGGCGCACCCCGGACACTGGGTTCTATTAGTACCCACTGCCCCCAAAAGCCTTGAGGGGTGTCCGTCGTTCCTGGAGCCACTCCGGGCGCCCTGGACTCTTCTCCGACTCTGCACACATCCCGCACCTGCTCATTTTTCTTTCGGACATTCTCTTACCCGGCCCTGTAGATTCCAAGGCAGCTCCCAGTTTTCCATATTGTTCCCAACGCGTTCACTGCCCACAGTCCCCACACAAACTTCTTTCCCAGGCTCACAACATAGTCCCTCTGCCCCGTGCCCTTTTTGCAATAATCTGCCAGTCCCCTAAGTCTTAGCTCTGCCTATTTAACAGTAGTGGTGTCTCAGAACACACACACACACACACACACACACACACACACACACACACACGATCCCTGACATATTTGGCAAGAGTAGGCCCTGAAGGTTTTTAATATTTTGGTTTTTTAACCCAGTGGAATTACTGAATGATTTATTTAATTAGGGTAGGGATGGAGTGGATCCATTTGTTTGATGCTAAACAGCCTGAGCTCGCAGTTCCCAGGGGGCATATCTCTAAATGGTCTGAAACGAGATTTGCAGTGGTTTTCTTAATGCAATTCCCAACTTCTCTCCAAATGCCTTTTGACATTTGACAACATTTCATGCCTCTTCCCCTTTCGCTTTTCATCCTTGTTTTCTCTCCCTTCTCCCACGACCTCGGTAGTCTTCTGCAATCCAGATTCTCAGACCTCGGGTTTTTCTCCCTCTGCCCCTTTCCTCTCTGTCCTATAACTAGAAGCACCTTTTGGCATAGACCCATATCCCAGTTTCCTCTTTCCCAGGTCCAGCAGCATCTCAAGGACATCTACAAGAGGGATACCTAACTTCAGGGGTCTCTGAATGATATGTGGGAAACATCGTCTAAAAAAGTAATTTTATCCTTATTCATGCAACCAGACCCACACTCATAGAACTTTTCTTTAAGGGGAGTGTCTTGCAGATGTATAAATGAGTGTTAACATCTTTAAAAGCGAAACTGCACAATTCCCTGGCATTTGAATTCCCTCCTTCATTCCCAACCCTCTCCTTTTCATTTTCTCATTTATTATTAAAAACATTTTTAAAGGATCTCCATGCTTCATATTTATCTACTATAATTCCTCCTTCTCGGTGTTGCAGGGATGGGGAAAGAGGATTTTTTAAAAAACACAATAAAAAGCAATTGGGAGAAACAGGGCCAATGGTGTTGGGGTGGGTAGTGGAATTGTGATTTTTGACTCCAGTAGACAATGATGCTGGATATATGGGGTTTGATTTCTCTCTGGCTCCTCACTTGAGATTGATGAAGTTTGGCTAGAATCAGGGAGTTGAAGAGAGGTTGACAAATGGTCTTTCACTCTTCTCTGACACGCTGTTCCTGTGGAGTGATGGAGAATAATGAGCCTTGGGAGAGCTATGGGAGCTCTCATACTCCTTCCCGAGCCAATTTTTTAGGGAGTGAGAGAAACATGGCCTGTCCAATACTTGTTGTGGGTCAAGATATTTTTGAAGCTACGGTTGTTGATTTGCATGGGAAAATTATTATGTCTTATTATTTCTTGTCCCACTTTACCATAAGGGCTCCTCAGCTTCTTACTTCAATGGGTCTTCCATGACACACACACTTTATTAACTCTAAGAGTGGAATTTATTTTAACAGATAATTAGCATAGGTCAATATATGCTGAAAATAGAGTCAAATTAAACGCACTAGCTGTTATAAAGGACAGATGACAAAATCCACATAGAAGCATCGACTCTTAAATAATCTGAAAGTACTACTTCTAAGAGGGGCGGGCATGGGTGAAGGGAATGGTGGACATGTTTCAGAATTTCAAATGCCAACTTTAACCAGTCGTTTCCTCATTTTGTTCACCTTCTTGGGGGCTTATGCTAAAGTGAAGTGAATAGCCATAAGGCTGGCTTCAGGAGAAAGGTGGTCTAAAAGAACTGGATAATTATAAGCAAAATTGGTCTCGAATGATTGAAAATTGATGAGAATGTGCTTGTCTCCTGATTTGGCATCCTGAGTTAGACTCAGGAATACTGAACATGGATCCCAAAGGCTTTGGTCTTTTTTGATATCCTATTGGATAATCATAAGCAGGCTAGAAAAATAGGAAACTAGAATTTATTCTCTTTGAACTGACAAATCTGACCAGTGGGCTGCATTCTCTATATCTGAAAAATCTTGGTTTTGATTGAAAAATTAATTTTACAAAGCAATTTTCTTTTTTTCAATTAAATTTCATTTTTTTTTTGACACAGGGTCTCACTTTGTTGCCCAGGCTGGAGTGCAATGGTACAGTCTTGGCTCACTGTAGCCTTGACCTCCCCAGATTCAGGTGATCTTCCCACCTCAGCCTCCTGAGTAGCTGGGGCTATAGGTGCACGCCACTATGCACAGCTGATTTTTGTGTTTTTACTACTCATAGGGTTTCTCTGTTGCCCAGTCTAGTCTCAAACTCCTGATCTCAAGAGATCTGCCTGCCTTGGCCTCCTAAAGTGTCATGAACCACCATGCCCAGCCTACAAAGCAATGTTCTAGGAAAAACTACAGTTACTCTTTGATTATGTAATTGCTGGAGAAGAAAAGCATGGCATTTCTAAAATGATGAACTATATTACTTATATTTTAATATCTCATAAAGTTTGAAATAGACATTTCAAACATAAACATGTATAAAAATTTTTATAAATTATAAAATCAAAAACATTTTACAATTATTTTATTATAAAATTATTATAGAATCAAAAACATTATAAATTTAAACAACTTTTTTAAAAATTTATTTTGGGATTTCCCATGGAGTGATGAAGAATAATGAGCCTTGGGAGAGCTATGGCAGCTCTCATACTCCTTCCTGGGCCAACTTTTTTAGGAAATGGGAGAAATATACCCTGTTCAATGTTTATTGTGGGTCAGGATATTTTTGAAGCTATAGTTGTTGATTTGCTTCAAACTTTAAAAAATTTATTATAAAATTATGGGATGTAAAAAAATTTATTATAAAACTTTGAAATTTTCAAACTTTCAGAAAAGCAGAGAGATGAGATTAATGGCACTCACAGGCAAGCATAGAACATAGATTGTAAATATTTTGCTATATTTGTGTCATGACTATTTTTTGCTTGTGTTTGAAAGTATATTAAAGAAAATGATATTTTACCCCTAAATTCTTTAGTACAGATTTCTAAAAAAATAAGAACATTTTCCTGTATAGTTACAAAATCATCTTTTCAAACAAAATAAAAAATGGCTTTTTTATATCATTTATTACCCAGTCCACATTCAGATTTCCTCAATTATTATGAAATGTCCTTTTATTTTTTGAGACAAATTCTTGCTCTTTCACACAGCCTGAAGTGCAGTGAAACAATCATAGCTCATTGCAGCCTCAAACTCCTGGGCTCAAGTGATCTTCCTGCCTCAGCTTCCTGAGTAGCTAGGACTAGAGGTGCACACCACCATGCCCAGCTAATTTATTGTTTTTGTAGAGATGGAGGTCTTACTACGTTGCCCAGGCTGGTCTCAAACTCCTGGCCTCAAGTGATCCTTCCAGCTTGGTCTCCCTGAAATATCTTTTGTGGCTGGTTTGTTCAAATTAGTTTCTTCTAATCAAGGGATACACACTGCATTTGATTATTTAGCTCAAGACTTTTTTAACCTGGAAAATACCCATACTCTTTGTTTATGTATTTATTTAGTGAAATTGACTTGTTGAAAAACTAGTCAGTTGTCCTGTAGAATATTTCCCCTTCTGGAATTTTCTGGTTGCTTTTTATGGTGTCATTTAACTTTTCACTCTGTTTTTTCCTGGTTAACTGGAAGTTAGTTCTAAAGGCTTTTAGGCCTGCTATAACAAAATACCAAAAACTGGATGACTTATAAAGAACAGAAATTTATTTCTCACAGTCCTAGAGGCTAGCAAGTTTAAAATCAAGGAGCATGTGGTTTTGATATCTGGTTAGGACCAACTTTCTGGTTCATAGATTGGCCTTCTTGCTGGGCCCTCACATAGTGGGAGAGACTAGCTAGCTCTCTGGGGCCTCTTTTATAAGGGCACTAATTCCAATCATGAAGCCTCTGTCCTTATGATCTAATGACCCCCTAAAGGCCCCACCTTTTAATACCAGCACCTTTGGGGTTAGGATGTCAACATATTAATTTGGGGAAGACATACACGTTCAGCCCATTGCAAGGTTTAGTTAGATTCAGGTTCAACTTCTTTTTTTAAAGACTATTTCATAGGCAATAATGTGTATTCACATCCCATCATTAGTGATGGTGAGATGATCGCAAGGTTAGGGTGATCACTGCCTATCTCCTCTGCTATATTCCCCCTTGGGTCAAGCCAGTAGTCTGTGACGTGAAGTTTGTACCATGTGTATATTCAGTTATATTCTGTATCAATAGTTACTTGATTGTTTTAGCATTTATTAATGATCCTTGCTTGAGTTGATTATTTCATTAGGGGTTTCAAAATGGTGAATTTCTAATTCTCTAATTCTATCTACATGTTTTAGCTGGCATTTTTCTATAAGCAGACCATTTTCTTCACAACTGGGTTATTTGGCTACCCTGAAACATAGTTCCTTCCGGGAAGGCAGAACATATGTTTATTTCTGTCTTTTAAAAATTACTGGTGTTTGGAGTGAAGATTAGGTGAGCTAACTACCTCCACAGGTGACAAATGAATTTTGTTTTGTCTCACTTTTGCTTTTTTGAATATCACTGTGGCTGCTTGGATTTTTATATTTAATTTGAATGGATTAGGGAATAAATGAGAAGATAGGTTTTATCTGTTTCTGTAGTTTTTATGTGGCTGTGTGAATTTAATTTTAAAAATTCCCAGAAATATTTTAATTCCCCTTTAAAGATATAAACTATGTCATACTATAAAGCAAAAGAAAAACCAATCATGTGAAGAGTAAATAGTATCGTTTAAACGAATTGTGGTTAAGCTTAGTTTGTAACTCATTAGTTTTTTATTTTCTTTCTACTTTTATCTGCTTCAGAGCCTCTTCAGTGGTTTAGATCTTCTATGTGTCAAATTATTCTAATCTCTTAAAAAGTTTAAGAGCTAAAATACAACACAATGACTACAGGAATGCCCTTGTCCTTTTCTGGGTAGGTACACCTAAGGCAACTTCTTTTTCTCTTCTTTGTTCTCTTCTTCTTTCTTATTCTTAAATCATCTTCAATATTGGACAGATGACAGCACTATGCCTGCCTCAAGATGTTTCTGACTTTTTCTTTTTCTTTCTTTTCTTTTTTTTTTTGAGATGGAGTCTTGCTCTGTCACCCAGGCTAGAGTGCAGTGGCACAATCTTGGCTCACTACAACTTCTGTCTCCTGGGTTCCAGTGATTCTCCCAACTCAGCCTCCTGAGTAGCTGGGGTTACAGGCATGCACCACCACGCCTAGCTAATTTTTTCTATTTTTACTAGAGACGGGGTTTCACCATGTTGGCCAGGCTGGTCTTGAACTCCTGACCTCAAGGGATCTGCCTGCCTTGGCCTCCCAAAGTGCTGGGATTACACGTGTGAGCCACTGCACCCGGCCGTTTCTGACTTTTTCTAAAGTCTTCTTTCTCTGGAGATGACATTATATAATAGCACTGTTCAATAGAAGTTTCTTTGATGATGGAACTGTTCTATAATCTGCATTGTCCCAGCCACTAGCCATATGCGACTACTGTAACACTTGAAATGTGGCTAGAGCAACTGAAGAACTGAATTTTGCATTTTACTGAATTTTAATTAATTAAAATAGAAATGCAAATAACCATAAGTGGTTAGTAGCTACCATACTGGACAGCAAAGATCTATAATTCAGCATTTAAAATCGATTTTCTTTTGTTTTCAAAAATGGAGTCAGACTGTTACAACCCAAAAGAACTGTAGGTTAAATTAAGGTAAATCCCCAAATACTACATACACATTTGGGAAATCCAAACCAGAATTTTCCATGTGATAACCACACCCTCTTTTGACTTTAGCCTTGGAGGTAATGGAGTATGGCAGAAAAAACCCTGTATCAGCAGCTGGAAGACTCACCTTCTTTTCCTAGCTCTGCCATATATTGACCAAAAGAGTCAAAGTCCATTCAGATGGTTGAAGGGCCTTGGAATTTTGTTTTTGGTTTTCACATACAAGTTGGAGGGCAGATGCGTTAGCCTCTTGAAATACCCAGAAACCACTTGTTTCCTCATCTAAAAATCAGGTATGACAGGATCATTTAATTATCCTGGAAATCAGATGAAGCACTGCATATGAAAGCACTTTGTAACATCGATAGCACTGGGAAATGTAAAGACCTTTTACTGAAATATAAAGGTGTATGGTCAACTGAATATATCTCAGATAGTTAGGATTTGACTGTATATATTGAATATAACCTGTAGTGGGCCCCTTTGTAAACAGCTGACAGTTTTGTTGCAAGTTTTAGCCAAGAGAAAATTTATTTGTTGACTAGTCATGCCCTTTATTGGCCACATGATGAGCAGCCAAGATATTAACACACAGTGCACCTTGCAGAATTCAAGAATGTCTCAGTGTCTTGTGAACTAGGAAGCTGAAATGCAGTGGTATGCAGAAGGCTGGCTCAGTAGGAGCCTTGGGAGTGTCCTCCAGATAGATGTTTGTGCAGGTTGTGTTTGATTCCAGTTGGCCATGAAAAGCTGGTTGCTCTAAAGAATGAGAATATACTTGGTTTTGCATTTACTAGAACTATCTGGGGAACAAATCTTGGGGTGGAAGAAAGAAGGGAGGGAGGGAAAGCTGTGCTTCAATACCTAGGGCTTCTTTCCTGGAATGGATCTGAGAATCTGGGATTGGGTGGCTAATATCTCATCTCTAGAAGGGAGAAAGAACTGGGTGGTGATGGCTTTGTATTTTCTATTGGAGTTCACTACGGAATAGGTGAATGGAATGGGCTGCTATGATCCAGACATTAGGGAGGACAGGTTTGTGATACATTAGAAAACTTGAATGAGCCCTTCTATGATTCTCTCTTCCCTCTTTCTGCTTCCCGTTCTTAATCACCATCCGCAGGTTGTGGAATTAGCAAATCTATTATGTGAGCAATAGCAAACTTACAGGAGCCCTTGGCTCCATCTATCTCCCTGTTTGTGTCAGTTCCTTCTGGATGCTTTTAGTCTGTGGTCTTCATTCACTCTTTTTATGGGGAAGTAAAAGGAGTGGGACAGATTATGAGAACAGCTGGGTCCTCCCAGTTGCTGGGGTGGTTATTTTAAGCTTTGTTTAATGTGTCCAGAGACCCAGATGGCATTTTTAACTAAGCTGCTTTATTAAATCTTGTGATAAAGCGTAGTGATGTTTATTGAAAAGGCAGACACGCATCAGCAACATTATGCGTGAAACTTGCTCTAAGAATTTTCTATAAAACATCTGTTCTCTTTGAGCCTTTTGTGAACTCTGGAAGTTTGCTAGTTTCTATACAGACTTGAGGACAAGAAGTTGGAACCCACTTTTGGAGATGTCCAAGCATAGGTATTGGAATCATTAATCCTAACCCTCTCAGTTTTAAGGCCCCGGATACCCTTCTGTTAGACAACAGTAACATGAGCAAGCACTGTAATAACCTTTAAACAAGATTATTTGGAAATAATGGACAAGAAAAATTAGTATACATTGTTTGGGGATTTTAAAATTAAAGATAAAAAGCTAGGGCTTCAATGACCTGTGCCAGCCTATAGCCTTAAGAGTCAATTTGCAAACACTCAAGATTTGGCCAATATGCCTCTACTACTTCTACTTAACACAGTCAAAGGGAAATTTTTAGAGTCTTTCATCTGATTTGACTCTCTTAGTTACGAATAAGAGGATATCTAGAATATATATGTGACTTGTTAAAATGAAAATCCACCTTCTCTGAGTCTTCAAATATCTTTCATATCTTACATTTTTTAGTCACATCAACTTTTGAAGTCATGTCCGTAGTTGTATGAAAAGAAAAATTTCAGGAACATTCAACCTCAAAAGTTCTTTTTCTTAGTCTGAAGTCGTAGAAGCATTTGACTTTTACTTTCTCTTTTTAAGTTTGTACTAGTAGGTATTTTGTATAAATATAATATTTAATTATTGCCTTTGTATTCTTTTTCTCTAGTAAACATCCTGGTTTTTAGCTATCAATATGTAGTTTTACATTTAGGGATTTCTAATGGAAAGAGAAAGGAATCTGAAATCAGAGGACGAGAGTTTATTCTACTTGACCAAACACATACACAATACTGGAAGGAGAGTTTTACAACAAATATTTAATATCTATGACATGTAAAACGTTTTTTGAAATCAAGAAAATTCAAACAATTCAATACAAATATCATCAATAATAACACATGAAAAGGTGGCCAACCTTATTAATAACCAGAGAAATATAAATTAAAACAATCCATCAACTTGTAAAAAAGATGAAATTACCCAGAGTTGGTGTAGGTGATGGAAAATTGTCATGTTTGTATACTGTTCATAGAAGTTAAATTGACATAACTTTTTGGTCAGGCAATTTGGAAGTATATATCTAAATTAATAGAGTAGTTTTCTAATAACCTGGGAATCTCTTAATCTAAGAATCTTTACTGTAGATTTTTCTAGAACAAATGTACAAACATCTGTGTACAAGGGTACTCACTGCAGCATTTTGCTAAGGAAAAACTCAGAAAAAATCTATATGTTCAACAGAGAACAGGTACATAATTTATGACACAACTGCACAATATACACCCCTAAAATAAAGGATATAAATTTATATGTAGTATGAAAAAGATGTGAATGATAGCTTGTTGGTGAAAAACAGCAATGACTGGAATATTGTGTGTAACGTAATCCTGCTTTTCTGTATATAATGTAGGCATAGAAAATAGGATTGAAAGGACATACTCTAGTCAACAGTGTATATAGCTTGGGTGGAGGGGGTGTATAATGGGGAAGGAGAGTCCCTTTTCCTATCTATTCCATATACATCTCTGGATTTAAAAGATCATACATGCATATGCATTACCTTCAAAATTAAAATGATAAAGACAAAAGGAGAAGCTTTGGATTTGAATCATGATACTACTGTTTGCAACTTCTATGACCGTGGGGAAGTCGCCTAGCCTCCTGGGGTTTATTTCCTCATTTATAAAAATAGGGAAAGTAATAATACTTGTCTACATATCTTCTAGGGTTGTTGGGAGGATTGAATGTGATAATGGGTTACAGCGTTATGAATTATTTATTCATATAACACAATTATTATAAAAATATTTTGCTCTGATTAAAATAAAAGAAGGACGAGATCATGTGTGTTTTTCAGTCCCAGTAGCTTTACTAACCAGAAAGCGCCTGCTGATGTGGTGATCACAGTTGCTTTGGTGCAGCTTCCTGTTGACTTTTGGCAATTCTCCACGCTGCTAGCTAAGGCTGAGGTGGCGACTGTGGAAGGTGTGATCTCCTCCCCCTCCCAGCACACATTTGTGTGCATACTCACACTCATGCACACACAAACACACACATGCACACTCTATCACAGTACATGAGGTGGCAGCAGCTGCTCTGGCATAGACTTTCACAGAACATAAAGGGCTTTTTTGGTGTGGTCTGTGCATTATTTCCTGTGAAGCATGAGCTGAGTCAGTGCCATGCTTTTCCATCTGAAACCTTTCTGAGGCTCAGGCTGTGTTAAGAGCAAACCCTCTCCCCTCCATGCCCACCCCATGGCCCTCTACTGAAGCCAGATCATAATCTGCTCATTTCATGAGGATTTTCAAACCGAATGGACTGGGCCATGTGAGAGATCACTGAAAGGAACAGACCAAGCAGAGGCTAAGAGACTCCACGCTAATCTGCTGAGTCATCTGAAAATGCACAGCTGTGGCAGCTCACGGTGCTTTAAAGTATTTTGGCAGGATGTTTGTTCAGGGGGCCTGTTCCTGCAGCCCTGATGAATGTTTGGTTAGGAGGCATAATCATTTTTTGGACAGGATCTCCCAAATGTAAGGTGATAGATGCTAATGTGGAATATAATACAGAAGATCCAGCTTGGATGTCATAAATAACAATAAATTGTTTAATCTTGCTGAGTTGTAAATATATGATTGCCAGAGGTCTTTAGTTCACTGGAACATAGTATGGGGGCAGGGGCACTTAGCAAATAGGCAGTTATTATTTTCCAACCAGACAGAAACTGGTCTGATGAAATTTATCTAAAAAGGCATACACATGTATTTTAATTAATTGTGACAATTACACAGAGAAAACACATGGCCCTAAAGAGGCTGAGGGTTTTTTTGTTCTAAATATAAATGTATATGTATATTCACCTATATTCTACCTATGTATAAGTAAGAGAATGAGTTTTTGTTTTGGGGATATATATTTATAAGTATCTATACAGACAGATATACACATACTTAATTTCTGTGTACCTATTAAGGTGCGGTGACAGATGGAAAGTATTTTTAAGCATTTAGATAGCTTATTCTATAGCATATGTGTGCATATAGCCCACCCATAAAGCTTTGTCTCTTTTCTGGATATATTTAACAAGAGGCTAGAACAGAGTCCAAAATGTCAGAAATGTTTGAACATTCCATAGAAATGAAGGAGGTGTTTCCAAATGACCTATGTTTCTATGGCAATAAATAGAACTTGTGCTGCGTTGGATGGGTCAGGAGTAAGGAATATAAACAGTGTAAGTATGGCTATTCCAGGCAGAAATCTACCTTGTAAGAACAGCTTTGTGCAGTGAGCTCGACAACATTGATCAGTTAGCAGTCCGGTTCAGTACAACATTGATAAGGTAGCAAGACGGTTCGGCAGTGCCAGTCGGAGACAAAGATGGGGACAATCAAAGAAGATGCAGGTCAGGACAAGGATGCAGGCATGTACCTGTCACTACCATGGACTTCAGCAGCTTCTTAGTGAGCAGGTTTATGATCAAAGAAGAAAGACATCGTTGATATGTAAGCATGTTACAATTAATTTGCTGTTTAGTTACTAGCAAACTACATCCAGTTTTTAGTTTTTAGGTTTTTTTTTCTTTTTTCTTTTTTGAAACAGGTTCTTGTTCTGTCATCCAGGTTGGAGTGCAGTCGTTATCCAAGCTCACTGCATCCTTAAAATCCTGGGCTCCGTAGACCCTCCCACCTCAGCCTCCCAAGAAGCTGGGACTACAGGTGCACACGACCATGGCCAGCTAATATTTCTAATCTTTCTGTAGAGATGAGGCGTTGCTGTATTGCCCAGGCTGCTCTTGAGCTCCTGGCAGTGTAGATATTTCCATGTTTATACAGATGATGGTGTAGATATTTCCATGTTTATACAGATGAGTGTGTAGATATTTCCATGTTTTTAAAGATGGCGGTGTAGATATTTCCATGTTTATAGAGATGGCGGTGAAGATATTTCCATGTTTATACAGATAGCGGTGTAGATATTTCCACGTTTTTAAAGATAGCGGTGTAGAAATTTCCAATTTTATACAGCTAGCGGTGTAGATATTTCCATGTTTACACAGATGGCGGTGTAGATATTTCCACGTTTATTGAGATAGCGGTGTAGACATTTCCATGTTTATACAGATAGTGGTGTAGATATTTCCATGTTTATAGAGATAGCGGTGTAGATATTTCCATATTTATACACATAGCGGTGTAGATATTTCCATGTTTATAGTGATAGCGGTGTAGGAATTTCCATGTTTATAGTGATAGCGGTGTAGATATTTCCATGTTTATAGGGATAGCGGTGCAAATATTTCCACATTTATAGAGATAGCGGTGTAGTTATTAGCATGTTTATACAGATAGCGGTGTAGATATCTCCATGTATAAACAGATGTCTGTGTATATATTTCCATGTTTAAACAGATGGCGGTATGGATATTTCCTTGTTTATACAAACAGCGGTGTAGTTATTTCCATGTTTATACAGATAGCGGTGTAGATATTTCCATGTGTATACAGATGGCTGTGTAGATATTTCCATGTTTATACAGATGGCTGTGTAGATATTTCCATGTTTATACAGATGACTTTGTGGGTATTTCCATGTTTATACAGATCGCGGTGTAGGTATTTCCTTGTTTATAGAGATAGCTGTGTAGATATTTCCATGTTTATACAGATCGCGGTGTAGATATTTCCATGTTTATACAGATCACAGTGTAGATATTTCCATATTTATACAGACAGCAGTGGAGATATTTCCATGTTTATACACATAGCGGTGTACATGTTTCCATGTTTATAGAGACAGCGGTGTAGGTATTTCCACATTTATACAGATAGCGGTGCAGATATTTCCACCTTTATACAGATGCCTATGCAGATATTTCCATATTTATACAGAGGGCTCTGTAGATATTTCCATGTTTATACAGATGGCAGTGTAGATTTTTCCATGTTCCTACACATGACTGTGCCAGGTATTTTCATGTTTATACAGATGGCTTTGTAGATATTTCCATGTTTATAGAGATAGCGGTGTAGATATTTCGATGTTTATTCAGATAGCGGTGTAAATATTTCCATGTTTATACAGATCGTGGTGTAGATATTTCCATGTTTACATATACCGGTGTAGAAATTTCCATGTTTATACAGACCGCAGTGTAGATATTTCCATGTTTATACAGATAGCGGTGTAGATATTTCCATGTTTGTACAGATGGCGGTTTTGATGTTTCCATCTATACACAGATTGACGTGTAAGTATTTCCATGTGTATACAGATGGCATTGTAGATATTTCCGTGTTTATACAGATGGTGGTGTAGATATTTCCATGTTTATACATATGACTGTACAGGTATATGCATGTTTTTCCAGATGGCATTGAAGATATTTCCATGTTTACAGAGACAGCAGTGTAGATATTTCCATGTTTATACAGACGGCGGTGTAGATATTTCCATGTTTATAGAGATAGCGGTGTAGATATTTCCATATTTATACAGATAACGGTGCAGATATTTCCATGTTTATACAGATAGCGGAGTAAATATTTCCATGTTTATACAGATCACGGTGTAGTTATTTCCATGTTTATAGAGATAGCGGTGTAGATATTTCCATGTTTATACAGATAGCGGTTTACATATTTTCATGTGTATACAGACCGCGGTGCAGATATATCCATGTTTCTACAGATAGCGGTGCAGATATTTCCATGTTTGTAAAGATGGCGGTGTTGATATTTCCATCTCTACACAGATGACCGTATAGATATTTCCATGTTTATACAGATGGCGGTGCAGATATTTCCATAGGTATGTAGATGGTGGTGGAGATATTTCCATGTCTATACAGATAGCGGTGTAGTTATTTCCATGTTTATATAGATAACGGTGTAGATATTTCCGTGTTTATACGGATAGCGGTGTTGATATTTTCATGTTTATACAGATAGGGGTGTAGGTATTTCCATGCTAATACAGATAGCGGTGTAGATATTTCCATGTTTATACAGATGGCTGTGTAGATATTTCCATGTTTATACAGATGGCAGTGTAGATATTTCCATGTTTATGCAGATGGTGGTGTTGATATTTCCGTGTGTACAGAGATAGCGGTGTAGATATTTCCATCTTTGCACAGATTGCGGTGTAGGTATTTCCATCTTAACACAGATAGTGGTGTAGATATTTCCGAGTTTACAAAGATAGCTGTGTAGATATTTCCATGTTTACACAGATGGCGTTGTAGATATTTCCATGTTTACACAGATAGAGTTGTAGATATTTCCATGTTTATACAGATAGCGGTGTAGGTATTTCCATGTTTATACAGATAGCGGTGTAGATATTTCCATGTTTCTAGAGATAGCAATGTAGATGTTTCCATGTTTGTACAGATGGCGGTGATGATGTTTCCATCTATACACAGATTGCCGTGTAGGTATTTCCATGTGTATACAGATGGCATTGTAGATATTTCCACGTTTATACTGATGGTGGTGTAGATATTTCCATGTTACCACAGATGACTGTATAGGTATTTCCATGTTTATACAGATGGCGTTGTACATATTTCCATGTTTATAGAGATAGCGGTGTAGATATTTCCATATTTATACAGATAACGGTGTAGAAATTTCCATGTTTATACAGATATCGGTGTAAATATATCCATGTTTATACAGATCACGGTGTAGATATTTCCATGTTTATACAGATCGCGGTGTAGATATTTCCATGTTTATACAGATCACAGTGTAGTTATTTCCATATTTATACAGACAGCAGTGGAGATATTTCCATGTTTATACTCATAGCATTGTACATATTTCCATGTTTATAGAGACAGCGGTGTAGGTATTTCCACGTTTATACAGATAGCGGTGCAGATATTTCCACCTTTATACAGATGCCTATGCAGATATTTCCATATTTATACAGAGGGCTCTGTAGATATTTCCATGTTTATACAGATGGCAGTGTAGATTTTTCCATGTTCCTACACATGACTGTGCCAGGTATTTTCATGTTCATACTGATGGCTTTGTAGATATTTCCATGTTTATAGAGAGAGCGGTGTAGATATTTCGATGTTTATACAGATAGCGGTGTAAATATTTCCATGTTTACACAGATCGTGGTGTAGATATTTCCATGTTTATACAGATACCGGTGTAGAAATTTCCATGTTTATACAGACCGCAGTGTAGATATTTCCATGTTTATACAGATAGCGGTGTAGATATTTCCAAGTTTGTACAGATGGCGATTTTGATGTTTCCATCTATACACAGATTGCCGTGTAAGTATTTCCATGTGTATACAGATGGCATTGTAGATATTTCCGTGTTTATACAGATGGTGGTGTAGATATTTCCATGTTTATACATATGACTGTACAGGTATATCCATGTTTTTCCAGATGGCATTGAAGATATTTCCATGTTTACAGAGATAGCAGTGTAGATATTTCCATGTTTATACAGATGGCGGTGTAGATATTTCCATGTTTATAGAGATAGCAGTGTAGATATTTCCATATTTATACAGATAACGGTGTAGATATTTCCATGTTTATACAGATAGCGGTGTAAATATTTCCAAGTTTATACAGATCACGGTGTAGTTATTTCCATGTTTATAGAGATAGCGGTGAAGATAATTCCATGTTTATACAGATAGCGGTGCAGCTATTTCCATGTTTGAAAAGATGGCTGTGTTGATATTTCCATCTATACACAGATGACCGTGTAGATATTTCCATGTTTATACAGATGGCGGCGCAGATATTTCCTTGGGTATGTAGATGGCGGTGGAGATATTTCCATGTTTATACAGATAGCGGTGTAGTTATTTCCATGTTTATATAGATAACGGTGTAGATATTTCCATGTATATACACATGGCTGTGTAGATATTTCCATGTTTACAGATGGCGGTGTAGATATTTCCACGTTTATACAGATAACTTTGTAAGTTTTTCCATGTTTATACAGATGGCGGTGTAAATATTTCAATGTTTATAGAGATAGCAGTGGAGACATTTCCATCTTTATACAGATAGCGGTGTAGATATTTCCATGTTTATACTGATCACGGTATAGAAATTTCCATGTTTATACAGATAACTTTGTAAGTATTTCCATGTTTATACAGATGGCAGTGTAGATATTTCGATGTTTATAGAGATAGCAGTGGAGATATTTCCATGTTTATACAGATGGCGGTGTAGATATTTCCATATTTATACTGATTGCTGTGTAGATATTTCCACTTTTATAGAGATGGCGGTGTAGATATTTCCATGCTCATAGAGATAGCGGTGTTGGTTTTTCCATGTTTATAGAGATAGCGGTGTGGATGTTTCCATGTTTATACAGATAGGGGTGTAGATATTTCCATGTTTATAGAGATGGCGGTGTAGATATTTCCATGTTTATACAGATCACGGTGTAGATATTTCCATGTTTATACAGATCGCGGTGTAGATATTTCCATGTTTATACAGATCACGGTGTAGATATTTCCATGTTTATACAGATCGCGGTGTTGATATTACCATGTTTATAGGGATTGAGGTGCACATATTTCCACATTTATACAGATAGTGGTGTAGTTATTAGCATGTTTATACAGATAGCGGTGTAGATATTTCCATGTATAAACAGATGTCTGTGTAGATATTTCCATGTTTAAACAGATGGTGGTGTAGATATTTCCTTGTTTTTACAAATAGCGGTCTATTTATTTCCATGTTTATACAGATAGCGGTGTAGATTTTCATGTATATATAGACGGCTGTGTAGATATTTCCATGTTTATAGAGATGGCTTTGTAGATATTTCCATGTTTATACAGATGTCTTTGTAGGTATTTCCATGTATATATAGATGGTGGTGTAGATATTACCATGTTTATACAGATAGCTTTGTAGTTATTTCCATGTTTATAGCGATGGCGGTGTAGATATTTCCATGTTCATTGTGATAACGGTGTAGATATATCCATGTTCATAGAGGTAGCAGTGAGGATATTTCCATGTTTATACAGATAACAGTGTAGATATTTCCATTTTTATAGAGATAGCGGTTTTGATATTTCATATTTATACAGATCGCGGTGTAGATATTTCCATGTTTATACAGATCGCGGTGCAGATATTTCCATGTTTGTACAGATGGCGGTGTTGATTTTTCCATCTATACACTGATGACCGTGTAGATATTTCCATGTTTATACAGATGGCGGCGCAGATATTTCCATGGATATGTAGAAGGCAGTGTAGTTATTTCCATGTTCATACAGATAACGGTGTAGTTATTTCCATGTTTATATAGACAGCGGTGTAGATATTTCCATGTATTTACACATGGCTGTGTAGATATTTCCATGTTTATACAGATGGCAGTGTAGCTATTTCCATGTTTATACCGATAACTTTGTAAGTATTTCCATGTTTATACAGATGGCCGTGTAGATATTTCGATGTTTATAGAGATAGCAGTGGAGATATTTCCATGTTTATAGAGATAGCGGTGTAGATATTTCCACGTTTATACTGATAGCGGTGTAGATTTTTCCATGTTTAAAAAGATAGCGGTGTGGATATTTCCATGTTTATACAGATAGCGGTGTAGATATTTCTATGTTTAGAGAGATGGCGGTGTAGATATTTCCATGTTTATACAGATCACGTTGTAGATATTTCCTTGTTTATACTAATAGCGGTGTAGTTATTTCCATGTTTATACAGATAGCGGTGAAGATATTTCTTTGTTTATACAAATAGCACTGTAGATATTTCCATGTTTATACAGATCACGGTGTAGATATTTCCTTGTTTATACAAATAGCGGTGTAGATATTTCCATGTTTATACAGATAGCGGTGTAGATATTTCCATGTATATGCAGAAGGCTGTGTAGATATTTCCATGTTTACACAGATGGCTGTGTAGATATTTCCATGTTTATACAGATGACTTGTAGGTATTTCCGTGTTTATACAGATGGCGGTGAAGATATTTCCATGTTTATAGAGTTAGCTGTGTAGATATTTCCATGTTTATACAGATAGCGGTGTAGATATTTCCATGTTTACACAGATCGCTGTGTAGATATTTCCATGTTTATTTAGATCGCAGTGTAGCTATTTCCATGTTTATACAGATAGCGGTGTAGATATTTCCATGTTTTTACAGATATTGTTGTAGATATTTCCATGTTTACACAGATTGCGGTGTAGGTATTTCCATCTTTCTACAGATGGCATTGTAGATATTTCCATGTTTATACAGATGGCAGTGTAGATATTTCCATGTTTATATAGATGGTGGAGTAGATATTACCATGTTTATACAGATAGCTTTGTAGTTATTTCCATGTTTATAGAGATGGCGGTGTAGATATTTCCATGTTCATTGTGATAATGGTGTAGATATATCCATGTTCATAGAGGTAGCAGTGAGGATATTTCCATGTTTATACAGACAGCAGTGTAAATATTTCCATTTTTATAGAGATAGCGTTTTTGATGTTTCATATTTATACAGATAGCGGTGTAGATATTTCCATGTTTATAAAGATTGCGGTGTAGATATTTCCATGTTTATACAGTTAGCGGTGTAGATATTTCCACGTTTATACAGAAGGCGGTGTAGATATTTCCATCTTTCTACAAATGGCAGTGTAGATATTTCCATGTTTATAGAGATGGCGGTGTAGATATTTCCATGTTTCTATAGATGGCAATGTAGATATTTTCTTGTTTATGTAGATGGCGTTGTAGATATCTGCATGTTTAAAGAGATGGCGGTGTACATATTTCCATGTTTATAGAGACAGCGGTGTAGGTATTTCCATGTTTATACAGATAGCGGTACATATATTTACATGTTTATACAGATTCCTATGCAGATATGTCCATATTTATACAGAGGGCTGAGTAGATATTTCTATGTTTATACAGATGGCAGTGTGGATATTTCCGTGTTCCTACACATGACTTTGTAGGCATTTCAACGTTTATACAGATGGCTTTGTAGATATTTCCATGTTTATAGAGATAGCGGTAGAGATATTTCCATGTTTATACAGATAGCGGTGTATATATTTCCATGTTTATACAGATTGTGGTGTAGATATTTCCATGTTTATACAGATACCGGTGTAGATATTTCCATGTTTATAGAGATAGCAGTGTAGCTATTTCCATGTTTGTACAGATTGCGGTATTGATATTTCCATCTATACACAGATTGCCGTGTAGGTATTTCCATGTGTATACAGATGGCATTGTAGATATTTCCATGTTTATAGGGATAGCGGTGTAGATATTTCCATATTTATACAGATAACGGTGTAGGAATTTCCATGTTTATACAGATATCAGTGTAAATATTTCCATGTTTATACAGATCACGGTGTAGGTATTTCCATGTTTATAGAGATAGCGGTGTATATATTTCCATGCTGATACAGATAGCGGTGTACATATTTCCATGTTTATACAGACCGCGTTGTAGATATTTCCATGTTTATACAGATAGCGGTGCAGATATTTCCATGTTTGTACAGATGGCGGTGTTGATAACTCCATCTATACGCAGATGACCGTGTAGATATTTCCATGTTTATAGAGATGGCAGTGTAGATATTTCCATGTTTATACCGATAACTTTGTAAGTATTTCCATGTTTATACTGATGGCGGTGTAGATATTTCGATGCTTATAGAGATAGCAGTGGAGATATTTCCATGTTTATAGAGATATCGGTGTAGATATGTCCACGTTTATACTGATCGCGGGGTAGATTTTTCCATGTTTATAGAGATAGCAGTGTGGATATTTCCATGTTTATACAGATAGGGGTGTAGATATTTCCATGTTTATAGAGATGGCGGTGTAGATATTTCCATGTTTAAACAGATCACGTTGTAGATATTTCCTTGTTTATACAAATAGCGGTGTAGTTATTTCCATGTTTATACAGATAGCGGTGTAGATATTTCCTTGTTTATACAAATAGCAGTGTAGTAATTTCCATGTTTATATAGATAGCGGTGTAGATGTTTCCATGTATATTCAGATGGCTGTGTAGATATTTCCATGTTTATACAGATGGCTGTGTAGATATTTCCATGTTTATAGAGATAGCAGTGTAGATATTTCCATGTTTGTACAGATGGCGGTGTTGATGTTTACATCTATACACAGATTGCCGTGTAGTTATTTCCATGTGTATACAGATGGCATTGTAGATATTTCCGTGTTTATACAGATGGTGGTGTAGATATTTCCATGTTTACACAGATGACTATATAGCTATTTCCATGTTTATACAGATGGCGGTATAGATATTTCCATGTTTGTACAGATGGCAGTGTAGACATTTCCATGTTTGTACAGATGGCAGTGTAGATATGTCCATGTTTATAGAGATAGCGGTGTAGATATTTTCAAGTTTATACAAATTGCGGTGGAGATATGTCCATGTTTATACAGATACCAATGGAGATATTTCCACGTTAATACACATAGCGGTGTAGATATTTCCATGTTTATACAGATGGCTGTGCCGATATTTCCATTTTCTATGTTTATATAGATGACAGTGTAGATATTTCCAGGTTTATACAGATGACTGTGTAGGTATTTCCATGTTAATACAGATGGCGGTGTAGATATTTCCATGTTTATAGAGATAGCGGTGTAGATATTTCCATGTTTATTGAGATAGCGGTGTAAATATTTCCATATTTATACAGATAGTGGTGTAGTTATTTCCATGTTTTTACAGTTAGCGGTGTAGATATTTCCATCTTTATTCAGAGAGTGCTATACATATTTCCATGTTTATACAGATCACTGTGTAGATTTTTCCATGTTTATACAGATAACGTTGTAGATATTTCCATCTTTATACAAACGGTGCTGTAGATATTTCCATGTTCCTACACATGACTGTGTAGTTATTTCCATGTTTATACAGATGGCAGTGTGGATATTTCCATATTTATAGAGATAGCACTGTAGATATTTCCAGGTTTATACAGATAGCGTTTTAAATATTTCCATGTTTAAACAGATCTTGATGTAGTTATTTCCATGTTTATACAGATACCGGTGTAGATATTTCCATGTTTATACAGACTGAAGTGTAGGTATTTCTATGTTTATACAGATAGCGGTGTAGATATTTCCATGTTTGTAGAGATGGCGGTGTTGATATTTCCATCTGTACACAGATTGCCGTGTAGGTATTTCCATCTTTATACAGATGGCGTTGTAGATATTTCCATGGATTTGCAGATGGCGGTGTGGATATTTCCATGTTTATAGAGATAGCGGTGTAGATATTTCCATGTTTATACAGATCGCGGTGTAGATATTTCCATGTTTATACAGACAGCAGTGGAGATATTTCCATGTATATACACATAGCGGTGTACATATTTCCATGTTTTTAGAGACAGCAGTGTAGGTATTTCCATGTTTATACAGATAGCGGTGCAGATATTTCCATGATTATACAGATAGCGTTGCAGATATTTCCATGTTTGTACAGATGGCGGTGTAGATATTTCCATGTTTATACAGATAACTTTGTAAGTATTTCCATGTTTATACAGATGGCAGTGTAGATATTTCGATGTTTATAGAGATAGCAGTGGAGATATTTCCATGTTTATACAGATAACGTTGTAGATGTTTCGATGTTTATACTGATCGCGGTGTAGATATTTCCATGTTTATAGAGATGGCGGTGTAGATATTTCCATGTTCATAGTGATAGCGGTGTTGATTTTTCCATGTTTATAGAGATAGCGGTGTGGATATTTCCATGTTTATACAGATAGTGGTGTAGATATTTCCATGTTTATAGAAATGGCGGTGTAGATAATTCCATGTTTATACAGATCACGGTGTAGATATTTCCATGTTTATACAGATCACGGTGTTGATATTACCATGTTTATAGGGATAGCGGTGCAAATATTTCCACATTTATACAGATAGCGGTGTAGTTATTAGCATGTTTATATAGATAGCGGTGTAGATATTTCCATGTATAAACAGATGTCTGTGTAGATATTTCCATGTTTAACCAGATGGTGGTGTAGATATCTCCTTTTTTATACAAATAGCGGTGTATATATTTCTAAGTTTATACAGATAGCGGTGTAGATATTTCCATGTATATACAGACGGCTGTGTAGATATTTCCATGTTTATACAGATGGCTGAGTAGATATTTCCATGTTTATATAGATGACTTTGTAGGTATTTCCATGTTTATACAGATTGCGGTGTAGATATTTCCATGCTTATAGAGATAGCTGTGTAGATATTTCCATGTTTATACAGATAGCTGTTTAGATATTTCCATGTTTATACATATCGCGGTGTAGATATTTCCATGTTACTACACATGACTGTGTTGGTATTTCCATGTTTATACAGATGGCTTTGTAGATATTTCCATGTTTATAGAGATAGCGGTGTAGATATTTCCATGTTTATACAGATAGCGGTGTAAATATTTCCATGTTTCTACAGATCGTGGTGCAGATATTTCCATGTTTATACAGATACCGGTGTAGAAATTTCCATGTTTATACAGACCGCAGTGTAGATATATCCATGTTTATAAAGATAGCGGTGTAGATATTTGCATGTTTGTACAGATGGCGGTGTTGATGTTTCCATCTATACACAGATTGCCGTGTAGGTATTTCCATGTGTATACAGATGGCATTGTAGATATTTCCATGTTTATACAGATGACTGTATAGGTATTTCCATGTTTTTACAGATGGCATTGTAGATATTTCCATGTTTATAGAGATAGCGGTGTAGATATTTCCATGTTTATACAGATGGCGGTGTATATATTTCCATGTTTATAGAGATAGCTGTGTAGATAGTTCCATATTTATACAGATAACGGTGTAGATATTTCCATGTTTATACAGATAGCAGTGTAAATATTTCCATGTTTATACAGATCACGGTGTAGATATTTCCATGTTTATAGAGATAGCGGTGTGGACATTCCATGTTTATACAGATATCGGTGTAGATATTTCCATGTTTATACAGACCGCGGTGTATATATTTCCATGTTTATAAAAATAGAGGTGCAGATATTTCCATGTTTGTACAGATGGCGGCGCAGATATTTCCATGGATATGTAGATAGCGGTGTAGATATTTCCATGTTTATACAGATAGCGGTGTAGTTATTTCCATGTTTATATTGATAGCAGTGTAGTTATTTCCATGTATATACACATGGCTGTGTAGATATTTCCATGTTTATACAGATGGCGGTGTAGATATTGCCATGTTTATACAGATAACTTTGTAAGTATTTCCATGTTTATACAGATGGCGGTGTAGGTATTTCGATGTTTATAGAGATAGCAGTGGAGATATTTCCATGTTTATACAGATAACGTTGTAGATGTTTCCATGTTTATACTGATCGCGGTGTAGATATTTCCATGTTAATAGAGATGGCGGTGTAGATATTTCCATGTTCATAGTGATAGCGGTGTTGATTTTTCCATGTTTATAGAGATAGCGGTGTGGATATTTCCATGTTTATACAGATAGTGGTGTAGATATTTCCATGTTTATAGAAATGGCGGTGTAGATAATTCCATGTTTATACAGATCACGGTGTAGATATTTCCATGTTTATACAGATCACGGTGTTGATATTACCATGTTTATAGGGATAGCGGTGCAAATATTTCCACATTTATACAGATAGCGGTGTAGTTATTAGCATGTTTATATAGATAGCGGTGTAGATATTTCCATGTATAAACAGATGTCTGTGTAGATATTTCCATGTTTAACCAGATGGTGGTGTAGATATCTCCTTTTTTATACAAATAGCGGTGTATATATTTCTAAGTTTATACAGATAGCGGTGTAGATATTTCCATGTATATACAGACGGCTCTGTAGATATTTCCATGTTTATACAGATGGCTGAGTAGATATTTCCATGTTTATATAGATGACTTTGTAGGTATTTCCATGTTTATACAGATTGCGGTGTAGATATTTCCATGCTTATAGAGATAGCTGTGTAGATATTTCCATGTTTATACAGATAGCTGTTTAGATATTTCCATGTTTATACATATCGCGGTGTAGATATTTCCATGTTACTACACATGACTGTGTTGGTATTTCCATGTTTATACAGATGGCTTTGTAGATATTTCCATGTTTATAGAGATAGCGGTGTAGATATTTCCATGTTTATACAGATAGCGGTGTAAATATTTCCATGTTTCTACAGATCGTGGTGCAGATATTTCCATGTTTATACAGATACCGGTGTAGAAATTTCCATGTTTATACAGACCGCAGTGTAGATATATCCATGTTTATAAAGATAGCGGTGTAGATATTTGCATGTTTGTACAGATGGCGGTGTTGATGTTTCCATCTATACACAGATTGCCGTGTAGGTATTTCCATGTGTATACAGATGGCATTGTAGATATTTCCATGTTTATACAGATGACTGTATAGGTATTTCCATGTTTTTACAGATGGCATTGTAGATATTTCCATGTTTATAGAGATAGCGGTGTAGATATTTCCATGTTTATACAGATGGCGGTGTATATATTTCCATGTTTATAGAGATAGCTGTGTAGATAGTTCCATATTTATACAGATAACGGTGTAGATATTTCCATGTTTATACAGATAGCAGTGTAAATATTTCCATGTTTATACAGATCACGGTGTAGATATTTCCATGTTTATAGAGATAGCGGTGTGGACATTCCATGTTTATACAGATATCGGTGTAGATATTTCCATGTTTATACAGACCGCGGTGTATATATTTCCATGTTTATAAAAATAGAGGTGCAGATATTTCCATGTTTGTACAGATGGCGGCGCAGATATTTCCATGGATATGTAGATAGCGGTGTAGATATTTCCATGTTTATACAGATAGCGGTGTAGTTATTTCCATGTTTATATTGATAGCAGTGTAGTTATTTCCATGTATATACACATGGCTGTGTAGATATTTCCATGTTTATACAGATGGCGGTGTAGATATTGCCATGTTTATACAGATAACTTTGTAAGTATTTCCATGTTTATACAGATGGCGGTGTAGGTATTTCGATGTTTATAGAGATAGCAGTGGAGATGTTTCCATGTTTATACAGATAGCGGTGTAGATATTTCCATCTTTCTACAGATGGCATTGTAGATATTTCCATGTTTATACAGATGGCGGTGTAGATATTTCCATGTTTATATAGATGGTGGTGTAGACATTACCATGTTTATACAGGCAGCGGTGTAGATATTTCCATGTTTATACAGATTGTGGTGAAGATATTTCCATGTTTATACAGATCTCGGTATAGATATTTCCATGTTTATAGAGATAGCAGTTCAGATATTTCCATGTTTATAGAGATAGCGGTGTAAATACTTCCATGTTTATAGAGATAGCGGTGTAGATATTTCCATGTTTATACAGATAGCGGTGTAGATATTTCCATGTTTATACAGATCACGGTGTAGATATTTCCAAGTTTATAGAGATAGCGGTGTAGATATTTCCATGTTTATACAGATAGCGGTGTAGATATTTCCATGTTTATACAGACCGCGGTGTAGATATTTCCATGTTTATACAGATAGCGGTGCAGATATTTCCATGTTTGTACGGATGGCGGTGCTGCTATTTCCATGTATACACAGATGACCGTGTAGATATTTCCATGTTTCTACAGATGGCGGTGTAGATATTTCGATGTTTATAGAGATAGCAGTGGAGATATTTCCATGTTTATACAGATAGCGGTGGAGATATTTCCATGTTTATAGAGATGGCGGTGTAGTTTTTTCCATGTTTATGTGGATAGCGGTGTAGATATTTCCATGTATATACACATGGGTCTGAAGTTATTTCCATGTTTATACAGATAGCGGTTGAGATGTTTCCATGTATATACTGATGGCTGTGTAGATATTTCCATGTTTATACAGATGAATTTGTAGGTATTTCCATGTTTATACAGATGGCGGTTTAGATATTTCCATGTTTATACAGAAAGCTGTGTAGATATTTCCGTGTTTATACAGATAGCCGTGTAGATATTTCCATGTTTATACAGATCGCGGTATAGATATTTCCATGTATATTCAGATCGTGGTGTAGATATTTCCATGTTTATACAGATAGCGGTGTAGATATTTCCATGTTTTGACAGATAGCGGTGCAGATATTTCCATGTTTACACAGATTGCGGTGTAGATATTTCAATCTTTCTACAGATGGCATTGTTGATATTTCCATGTTTATAAAGATGGCGGTGTAGATATTTCCATGTTTTTATAGATGGTTGTGTAGATATTACCATCTTTATACAGGTAGCGGTGTAGATATTTCCATGTTTATACAGATTGTAGTGAAGATATTTCCATGTTTATACAGATCGCGGTGTAGATATCTCCATGTTTGTACAGATCGCGGTGTAGGTATTTCCATGTTTATACAGATGGCGATGTAGATATTTCCATGTTTATACAGATAGCGGTGTAGTTATTTCCATGTTTATAGAGATGGCGGTGTAGGTATTTCCATGTTTATACACATAGCGGTGTAGATATTTCCATGTTTATATAGATGGCGTTGCAGATATTTCCATGTTTATACCGATAGCGATGTTGGTATTTCCACATTTATACAGATATCTATGTAGATTTTCCATGTTTATACAGCTCGCAGTGCAGATATTTATATCTTTATACAGATGGCATTGTAGATATTTCCTTATTCACACAGATGGCGGTGTAGATGTTTCCATGTTTATACAGGTGGCGGAGTAGTTAGTTCCATGTTTCTGGAGATGGCAGTGTAGATATTTTCAAGTTTATAGAGATGGCAGTGTAGGTATTTCCATGTTTATAGAGATAGCAGTGTAGATATTTACATGTTTATACAGATGGCTGTGTAGATATTTCCATGTGTATACAGATGGCATTGTAGATATTTCCATGTTTATACAGATGACTGTATACGTATTTCCATGTTTTTACAGATCGCAGTGCAGATATTTCCATGTTTATAGAGATAGCGATGTAGATATTTCCATGTTTGCACAGATGGCGGTGAAGATATTTCCATGTTTATACAGATAGCGGTGTAGATATTTCCATGTTTGCACAGATGGTGGTGTAGATATTTCCATGTTTATTCAGATGACTGTGTAGATATTTCCATGTTTTTAGAGATGGCAGTGTAGATATTTCAATGTTTATAGAGATGGTGCTGTAGATATTTCCAGGTTTAAACAGATAAAGGTGGAGATATTTCCATGTTTATACAGACAGCAGTGGATATAATTCCATGTTTATACACTTAGCGGTGTACATATTTCCATGTTTATAGAGACAGTTGTGTAGGTATTTCCATGTTTATACACATAGCGGTGCAGATATTTCCATGTTTACACAGATGCCTATGCAGATATTTCCATATTTATACAAAGGTCTGTGTAGATATTTCTATGTTTATACAGATGGCAGTGTAGATGTTTCCATGTTCCTACACATGACTGTGTAGGTATTTCCATGTTTATACAGATGGCTTTGTAGATATTTCCATGTCCATAGAGATAGCGGTGCAGATATTTCCATGTTTATACAGATAGCGGTGTATATATTTCCATGTTTATACAGATCGTGGTGTAGATATTTCCATGTTTTTACAGATACCGGTCAAGTTATTTCCATGTTTATACAGACCGCAGTGTAGATATTTCCATGTTTATACTGATCGTGTTGTAGATATTTCCATGTTTATAGAGATGGCGGTGTAGATATTTCCATGTTCACAGAGATAGCGGTGTTGATTTCTCCATGTTTATAGAGATAGCGGTGTGGATATTTCCATGTTTATACAGATATGGGTGTAGATATTTTCATGTTTATAGACATGGTGGTGTAGATATTTCCATATTTATACAGATCACGGTGTAGATATTTCCTTGTTTATACTAACAGCGGTGTAGTTATTTCCATGTTTATACAGATAGCGGTGTAGATATTTCCATGTATATACACATGGCTTTGTAGACATTTCAATGTTTATACAGATGGCTGTGTAGATATTTCCATGTTTATACAGATGACTTTGTAGGTATTTGTATGTTTATACAGATGACGGTGTAGTTATTTCCATGTTTATAGAGATAGCTGCGTAGACATTTCCATCTTTATACAGATAGCGGTGTAGATATTTCCATGTTTATACAGATCGCGGTGTAGATATTTCCATCTTTATACAGATCGCCGTGTAGATATTTCCATGTTTATACAGATAGCGGTGTAGATATTTCCATGTTTTTACAGATAGCAGTGTAGATATTTCCATCTTTCTACAGATGGCATTGTAGATATTTCCAAGTTTATACAGATGGCGGTGTAGATATTTCCATGTTTATATAGATGGTGGTGTAGATATTACCATGTTTATACAGGTGGCGGTGTAGATATTTACATGTTTATACAGATTGTGGTGAAGATATTTCCATGTTTATACAGATCGCGGTGTAAATATTTCCATGTTTATACAGATAGCGGTGTAGATATTTCCATGTTTATAGAGATAGAGCTGTAGGTAATTCCATGTTTATAGACATAGCGGTATAGATATTTCCATGTTTATATAGATGGCGTTGTAGATATTTCCATGTTTATACTGATATCGGTGTTGGTATTTCCACGTTTATACAGATAGCGATGTGGATATTTCCATGTTTATACAGCTCGCGGTGCAGATATTTATATCTTTATACAGATGGCATTGTAGATATTTCCTTATTCACACAGGTGGCGGTGTAGATGTTTCCATGTTTATACAGATGGCAGAGTTGTTAGTTCCATGTTTATGGAGATGGCAGTGTAGATATTTTCATGTTTATTGAGATGGCGGTGTAGATATTTCCATGTTTATAGAGATAGCAATGCAGATATTTCCATGTTTATAGAGATAGCAGTGTAGATATTTACATGTTTATACAGATGGTGGTGTAGATATTTCCATGTTTATTCAGATGACTGTGTAGATATTTCCATGTTTTTACAGATGGTAGTGCAGATATTTCAATGTTTATAGATATGGTGCTGAAGATATTTCCGTGTTTATACAGATAACGGTGGAGATATTTCCATGTTTATACAGAGAGCATTGGAGATATTTCCACGTTTATACACATAGCGGTGTACATATTTCCAAATTTATAGAGACAGCGGTGTAGGTATTTCCATGTTTATACAGCTCGCGGTGCAGATATTTATATCTTTATACAGATGGCATTGTAGATATTTCCTTATTCACACAGGTGGCCGTGTAGATGTTTCCATGTTTATACAGATGGCAGAGTAGTTAGTTCCATGTTTATGGAGATGGCAGTGTAGATATTTTCATGTTTATAGAGATGGCGGTGTAGATATTTCCATGTTTATAGAGATAGCAGTGTAGATATTTACATGTTTATACAGATGGCTGTGTAGATATTTCCATGTGTATACAGATGGCATTGTAGATATTTCCATGTTCATACAGATGACTGTATACGTATTTCCATGTTTTTACAGATGGCAGTGCAGATATTTCCATGTTTATAGAGATAGCGGTGTAGATATTTCCATGTTTGCACAGATGGCGGTGTTGATATTTTCTTCTATACACAGATGGCCGAGTAGATATTTCCATGTTTATACAGATGGCGTCGTAGATGTTTCCATGTTTACACAGATAGTGGTGTACATATTTCCGTGTTAATACACATGGCAGAGTAGATACTTCCATCTTTATAGAGATGGCAGTGTAGATATTTTCATGTTTATAGAGATGGCGGTGTAAATATTTCCATATTTATAGAGATGGCGGTGTAGATATTTCCATATTTCTAGAGATAGCGGTGTACATATTTCCATCTTTCTACCGATGGCAGTGTAAATATTTCCATGTTTATACAGATGGCCGTGTAGATATTTCCCTATGTATACAGATGTCTGTGTAGATATTTCCATGTGTATACAGATGGTATTATAGTTATTTCCATGTTTATACAGATGGTGGTGTAGATATTTCCATGTTTATTCAGATGACTGTGTAGATATTTCCATGTTTTTACAGATGGCAGTGCAGATATTTCAATGTTTATAGTGATGGTGCTGTAGATATTTCCGTGTTTATACAGATAACGGTGGAGATATTTCCATGTTTATACAGAGAGCAGTGGAGATATTTCCACGTTTGTACACATAGCGGTGTATATATTTCCAAGTTTATAGAGACAGCGGTGTAGGTATTTCCATGTTTATACAGTTAGCGGTGCACATATTTCCATGTTTACACAGATGCCTATGCAGATATTTCCATATTTATACACAGGGCTGTGTAGGTATTTCTATGTTTACACAGATGGCAGTGTAGATATTTAAATGTTCCTACACATGACTGTGTAGGTATTTCCATGTTTATACAGATGTCTTTGTAGATATTTCCATGTTTATTGAGATAGCGGTGCAGATATTTCCATGTTTATACAGATAGCGTTGTAGATATTTCCATGTTTATAGAGATAGCGGTGTTGATATTTCCATGTTTATACAGTTAGCGGTGCACATATTTCCATGTTTACACAGATGCCTATGCAGATATTTCCATATTTATACACAGGGCTGTGTAGGTATTTCTATGTTTACACAGATGGCAGTGTAGATATTTAAATGTTCCTACACATGACTTTGTAGGTATTTCCATGTTCATACAGATGGCCGTGTAGATAATTCCATGTTTATATAGATAGCTGTGTAGATATTTCCATGTTTATTGAGATAGCGGTGCAGATATTTCCATGTTTATACAGATAGCGTTGTAGATATTTCCATGTTTATAGAGATAGCGGTGTAGATATTTCCATGTTTATACAGATAGCGGTGCAGATATTTCCATGTTTGTACTGATGGCGGTGTTGATATTTCCATCTGTACACAGATGACCGTGTAGGTATTTCCATGTTTATACAGATGGCGGCGCAGATATTTCCATGGATATGTAGATGGCGCTGTAGATATTTCCATGTTTATACAGATAGCGGTGTACTTATTTCCATGTTTATATAGATAGCGGTCTAGATACTTCCATGTATATACACATGGCTGTTTAGATATTTCCATGTTTATACAGATGGCGTTGTAGATATTTCCATGTTTATACAGAGAACTTTGTAAGTATTTCCATGTTTATACAGATGGCGGTTTAGATATTTCCATGTTTATAGAGATAGCTGTGTGGATATTTCCATGTTTACACAGATAGCGGTTTAGATATTTCCATGTTTATACAGATCGCGGTGTAGATATTTCCATGTTTATACAGATCGCGGTGTAGATATTTCCATGTTTATACAGAGAGCGGTGTAGATATTTCCACGCTTATACAGATGGCGGTGTAGATATTTCCATCTTTCTACAAATGGCAGTGTAGATATTTCCATGTTTATGTAGATGGCAGTGTAGACATTTCCTTGTTTATGTAGATGGCGTTGTAGATACATCCATGTTTAAAGAGATGGCGGTGTGCATATTTCCATGTTGATGGAGATAGCGGTATAGATATTTCCATGTTTATGTAGAGAGCGGTGTAGTTATTTCCATGTATGTACACATGGCTGTGTAGATATTTCCATGTTTATACAGATGGCGGTGTAGATATTTCCAAGTTTATACAGATAACTTTCTAAGTATTTCCATCTTTATACAGATGGCGGTGTAGATATTTCGATGTTTATAGAGATAGCAGTGGAGATATTTCCATTTTTATACAGATAGCGGTGCAGTTTTTTCCATGTTTATATAGATATCGGTGTAGATATTTCCATGTATATACACATGGCTGTGTAGATATTTCCATGTTTATACATATGGCGGTGTAAATATTTCCATGTTTATACAGATAACTTTGTAAGTATTTCCATGTTTATACAGATGGCGGTGTAGATATTTCGATGTTTATGCAGATAGCAGTGGAGATATTTCCATGTTTATACAGATAGCGGTGTAGATATTTACATGTTTATACTGATCGCGGTGTAGATATTTCCATGTTTATAGAGTTGGCGGTGTAGATATTTCCATGTTCATAGAGATAGTGGTGTTGATTTTTCCATGTTTATACAGATATCTGTGTAGATATTTCCATGTTTATACAGATACCGGTGTTGATATTTCCATGTTTATACAGACCGCAGTGTAGATATTTCCATGTTTATAGAGATAGCAGTGTACATATTTCCAAGTTTGTGCAGATGGCGGTGTTGATGTTTCCATCTATACACAGATTGCCGTGTAGGTATTTCCATGTGTATACAGATGGCATTGTAGATATTTCCATGTTTATACAGATGGTGGTGTAGATATTTCCATGTTTACACAGAAGACTGTATAGGTATTTCCATGTTTATACAGATGGCGGTGTAGCTATTTCCATGTTTATAGATAGCGGTGTATATATTTCCATATTTATACAGATAACGGTGTAGAAATTTCCATGTTTATACAGATAGCGGTGTAAATATTTCCATGTTTATACAGATCACGGTGTAGACATTTCCTTGTTTATACAAATAGCGGTGTAGTTATTTCCATGTTTGTACAGATAGCGGTGTAGATATTTCCGTGTATATACAGATGGCTTTGTAGATATTTCCATGTTTATACAGATGGCTTTGTAGATATTTCCATGTTTATACAGATGACTTTGTAGGTATTTCCATGTTTATACAAATGGCGGTGTAGATATTTCCAAGTTTATAGAGATAGCTGTGTAGATATTTCCATGTTTATACAGATAGCGTTGTAGATATTTCCATGTTTATACAGATCGCGGTGTTGATATTTCCATGTTTTTACAGATATCGGTGTAGATATTTCCATGTTTATACAGATGGCGGTGTAGATATTTCCATGTTTATATAGATGGTGGTGTAGATATTACCAGGTTTATACAGATAGCGGTGTAGATATTTCCATGTTTATACAGATCATGGTGAAGATATTTCCATGTTTATACAGATCTCGGTGTAGATATTTCCATGTTTATACAGATCGCGGTGTAGATATTTCCATGTTTTCACATATGGTGTTGTAGATATTTCCGTGCTTATACACATGGCGGAGTAGATACTTCCATCTTTATGGAGATGGCAGTGTAGATATTTTCATGTTTTTACAGATATCGGTGTAGATATTTCCATGTTTACACAGATTGCGGTGTAGATATTTCCATCTTTCTACAGATGGCATTGTAGATATTTCCATGTTTATACACATGGCGGTGTACATACTTCCATATTTATACAGATGTCTGTGTAGATATTTCCATGTGTATACAGATGGTATTGTAGGTATTTCCATGTTTATACAGATGGTGGTGTAGATATTTCGCCGTTTACTCAGATGACTGTGTAGATATTTCCATGTTTTAACAGATGGCAGTGTAGATATTTCAATGTTTATAGAGATAGCACTGTAGGTATTTCCATGTTTATACAGATCGCGGTGTAGATATTTCCATGTTTATACAGATAGCGGTGTAGATATTTCAATGTTTTTGCAGATATTGGTGTAGATATTTCCATGTTTACACAGATTGCGGTGTAGATATTTCCATCTTTCTACAGATGGCATTGTAGATATTTCCATGTTTATACAGATGGCGGTGTAGATATTTCATTGTTTATATAGATGGTGGTGTAGATATTACCATGTTTATACAGAGAGCGGTGTAGATATTTCCATGTTTATACAGATAGCTGTGTAGATAATTCCATGTTTATATAGATAGCGGTGTAGGTATTTCCATGTTTATAGACATAGCGGTGTAGATATTTCCATGTTTATATAGATGCCGTTGTAGATATTTCCATGTTTATACCGATAGCGGTGTTGGTATTTCCACGTTTATACAGATAGCGATGTAGATATTTCCATGTTTGTACAGCTCGCGGTGCAGATATTTATATCTTTATACAGATGGCATTGTAGATATTTCCTTATTCACACTGATGGCAGTGAAGATGTTTCCATGTTTATACAGATGGCGGAGTAGTTACTTCCATGTTTATGGAGATGGCAGTGTAGATATTTTCATGTTTATAGAGATGGTGGTGTAGATATTTCCATGTTTATAGAGATAGCAGTGTAGATATTTACATGTTTATACAGATGGCTGTGTAGATATTTCCATGTGTATACAGATGGCATTGTAAATATTTCCATGTTTATACAGATGACTGTATAGGTATTTCCATGTTTTTAGAGATGGCAGTGCAGATATTTCCATGTTTATAGAGATAGCGATGTAGATATTTCCATGTTTGTACAGATGGCGGTGTTGGTATTTCCATCTATACAGAGATGGCCGTGTAGATATTTCCATGTTTACACATATGGCAGCGTAGGTATTTCCATGGACATGCAGATGGCGGTGTAGTTATTTCCTTGTTTATACAGATAGCGGTGTAGCTATTTCCATGTTTTCACATACGATGGTGTAGCTATTTCCGTGTTTATTCACATGGCGGAGTAGATACTTCCATCTTTACGGAGATGGCAGTGTAGATATTTTCATGTTTATAGAGATGGCGGTGTAGATATTTCCATATTTATAGAGATAGCGGTGTACACACTTCCATCTTTCTACAGATGGCAGTGTAGATATTTCCATGTTTATACAGATGGCCATGTAGATATTTCCATATTTATACAGATGTCTGTGTAGATATTTCCATGTGTATACAGATGGAATTGTAGTTATTTCCATGTTTATACAGATGGTGGTGTAGATATTTCCATGTTTATTCAGATGACTGTGTAGATATTTCCATGTTTATACAGATGGCAGTGTAGATATTTCCGTGTTCCTACACATGACTGTGTAGGTATTTCCATGTTTATACAGATGGCTTTGTAGCTATTTCCATGTCTATAGAGATAGCGGTGCAGATATTTCCATGATTATACAGATAGCGGTGTATATATTTCCATGTTTATACAGATCGTGGTGTAGATGTTTCCATGTTTATACATATACCGGTGTAGATATTTCCATGTTTATACAGACCGCAGTGTAGATATTTCCATGTTTATAGAGATAGCAGTGTAGATATTTCCAAGTTTGTGCAGATGGCGGTGTTGATGTTTCCATCTATACACAGATTGCCGTGTAGGTATTTCCATGTGTATACAGATGGCATTGTAGATATTTCCATGTTTATACAGATGGTGGTGTAGATATTTCCATGTTTACACAGAAGACTGTATAGTTATTTCCATGTTTATACAGATGGCGGTGTAGCTATTTCCATGTTTATAGAGATAGCGGTGTAGATATTTCCATATTTATACAGATAACGGTGTAGAAATTTCCATGTTTATACAGATAGCGGTGTAAATATTTCGATGTTTATACAGATCACGGTGTAGATATTTCCTTGTTTATACAAATAGCGGTGTAGTTATTTCCATGTTTATACGGATAGCGGTGTAGATATTTCCATGTATATACAGATGGCTGTGTAGATATTTCCATGTTTATACAGATGGCTTTGTAGATATTTCCATGTTTATACAGATGACTTTGTAGGTATTTCCATGTTTATACAGAAGGCGGTGTAGATATTTCCATGTTTATAGAGATAGCTGTGTAGATATTTCCATGTTTATACAGATAGCGGTGTAGATAATTCCATGTTTATACAGATCGCGGTGTAGTTACTTCCATGTTTATACAGATAGCGGTGTTGTTATTTCCATGTTTTTACAGATATCGGTGTAGATATTTCCATGTTTACACAGATTGCGGTGTAGATATTTCCATCTTTCTACAGATGGCAGTGTAGATACTTCCATGTTTATACACATGGCGTTGTAGATACTTCCATATTTATACAGATGTCTGTGTAGATATTTCCATGTGTATACAGATGGTATTGTAGATATTTCCATGTTTATACAGATGGTGGTGTAGATATTTCCCTGTTTACTCAGATGACTGTGTAGATATTTCCATGTTTTTACAGATGGCAGTGTAGATATTTCAATGTTTATAGAGATGGCACTGTAGATATTTCCATGTTTATACAGATCGCGGTGTAGATATTTCCATGTTTTTACAGATATCGGTGTAGATATTTCCATGTTTACACAGATTGCGGTGTAGATATTTCCATCTTTCTTCAGATGGCATTGTAGATATTTCCATGTTTATACAGATGGCGGTGTAGATATTTCCATGTTTATATAGATGGTGGTGTAGATATTACCATGTTTATACAGAGAGCGGTGTAGATATTTCCATGTTTATACAGATAGCAGTGTAGATATTTCCATGTTTATATAGATAGCGGTGTAGGTATTTCCATGTTTATAGACATAGCGGTGTAGATATTTCCATGGTTATATAGATGCCGTTGTAGATATTTCCATGTTTATACTGATAGTGGTGTTGGTATTTCCACGTTTATACAGATAGCGATGTAGATATTTCCATGTTTATACAGATCGCGGTGCAGGTATTTATATCTTTATACAGATGGCATTGTAGATATTTCCTTATTCACACTGATGGCGGTGAAGATGTTTCCATGTTTATACAGATGGCGGAGTAGTTACTTCCATGTTTATGGAGATGGCAGTGTAGACATTTTCATGTTTATAGAGATGGCGGTGTAGATATTTCCGTGTTTTTAGAGATAGTAGTGTAGATATTTACATGTTTATACAGATGGCTGTTTAGATATTTCCATGTGTATACAGATGGCCTTGTAGATATTTCCATGTTTATACAGATGACTGTATAGGTATTTCCATGTTTTTACAGATGGCAGTGCAGATATTTCCATGTTTATAGAGATAGCGATGTAGATATTTCCATGTTTGTACAGATGGCGGTGTTGATATTTCCATCTCTACACAGATGGCCGTGTAGATATTTCCATGTTTATACAGTTGTCACCATAGTTATTTCCATGGACATGCAGATGGCGGTGTAGATATTTCCTTGTTTATACAGATAGCGGTGTAGATATTTCCATCTTTTTACATATGGTGGTGTAGATATTTCCGTGTTTATACACATGGCGGAGTAGATACTTCCATCTTTATGGAGATGGCAGTGTAGATATTTTCATGTTTATAGAGATGGCGGTGTAGATATTTCCATATTTATAGAGATAGCGGTGTAGATACTTCCATCTTTCTACAGATGACAGTGTAGATATTTCCATGTTTATACAGATGGCCGTGTAGATATTTCCATATTTATACAGATGTCTGCGGAGATATTTCCATGTGTATACAGATGGAATTGTAGTTATTTCCATGTGTATACAGATGGTGGTGTAGATATTTCCATGTTTATTCAGATGACTGTGTAGATATTTCCATGTTTATACAGATGGCAGTGTAGATATTTCCATGTTCCTACACATGACTGTGTAGGTATTTCCATGTTTATACAGATGGCTTTGTAGCTACTTCCATGTCTATAGAGATAGCGGTGCAGATATTTCCATGATGATACAGTTAGCGGTGTATATATTTCCATGTTTATACAGATCGTGGTGTAGATGTTTCCATGTTTATACATATACCGGTGTAGATATTTCCATGTTTATACAGACCGCAGTGTAGATATTTCCATGTTTATAGAGATAGCAGTGTAGATATTTCCAAGTTTGTGCAGATGGCGGTGTTGATGTTTCCATCTATACACAGATTGCCGTGTAGGTATTTCCATGTGTATACAGATGGCATTGCAGATATTTCCATGTTTATACAGATGGTGGTGTAGATATTTCCATGTTTACACAGAAGACTGTATAGGTATTTCCATGTTTATACAGATGGCGGTGTAGCTATTTCCATGTTTATAGAGATAGCGGTGTAGATATTTCCATATTTACAGATAACGGTGTAGAAATTTCCATGTTTATACAGATAGCGGTGTAAATATTTCCATGTTTATACAGATCACGGTGTAGATATTTCCTTGTTTATACAAATAGCGGTGTAGTTATTTCCATGTTTATACAGATAGCGGTGTAGATATTTCCATGTATATACAGATGGCTGTGTAGATATTTCCATGTTTATACAGATGGCTTTGTAGATATTTCCATGTTTATACAGATGACTTTGTAGGTATTTCCATGTTTATACAGATGGCGGTGTAGATATTTCCATGTTTATAGAGATAGCTGTGTAGATATTTCCATGTTTATACAGATAGCGGTGTAGATAATTCCATGTTTATACAGATCGCGGTGTAGTTACTTCCATGTTTATACAGATAGCGGTGTTGTTATTTCCATGTTTTTACAGATATCGGTGTAGATATTTCCATGTTTACACAGATTGCGGTGTAGATATTTCCATCTTTCTACAGATGGCAGTGTAGATACTTCCATGTTTATACACATGGCGTTGTAGATACTTCCATATTTATACAGATGTCTGTGTAGATATTTCCATGTGTATACAGATGGTATTGTAGATATTTCCATGTTTATACAGATGGTGGTGTAGATATTTCCCTGTTTACTCAGATGACTGTGTAGATATTTCCATGTTTTTACAGATGGCAGTGTAGATATTTCAATGTTTATAGAGATGGCACTGTAGATATTTCCATGTTTATACAGATCGCGGTGTAGATATTTCCATGTTTATACAGATAGCGGTGTAGATATTTCCATGTTTTTACAGATATCGGTGTAGATATTTCCATGTTTACACAGATTGCGGTGTAGATATTTCCATCTTTCTTCAGATGGCATTGTAGATATTTCCATGTTTATACAGATGGCGGTGTAGATATTTCCATGTTTATATAGATGGTAGTGTAGATATTTCCATGTTTATACAGAGAGCGGTGTAGATATTTCCATGTTTATACAGATAGCGGTGTAGATATTTCCATGTTTATATAGATAGCGGTGTAGGTATTTCCATGTTTATAGACATAGCGGTGTAGATATTTCCATGTTTATATAGATGCCGTTGTAGATATTTCCATGTTTATACTGATAGCGGTGTTGGTATTTCCACGTTTATACAGATAGCGATGTAGTTATTTCCATGTTTATACAGCTCGCGATGCAGGTATTTATATCTTTATACAGATGGCATTGTAGATATTTCCTTATTCACACTGATGGCGGTGAAGATGTTTCCATGTTTATACAGATGGCGGAGTAGTTACTTCCATGTTTATGGAGATGGCAGTGTAGACATTTTCATGTTTATAGAGATGGCGGTGTAGATATTTCCGTGTTTTTAGAGATAGCAGTGTAGATATTTACATGTTATACAGATGGCTGTTTAGATATTTCCATGTGTATACAGATGGCCTTCTAGATATTTCCATGTTTATACAGATGACTGTATAGGTATTTCCATGTTTTTACAGATGGCAGTGCAGATATTTCCATGTTTATAGAGATAGCGATGTAGATATTTCCATGTTTGTACAGATGGCGGTGTTGATATTTCCATCTCTACACAGATGGCCGTTTAGATATTTCCATGTTTATACAGTTGTCAGCATAGTTATTTCCATGGACATGCAGACGGCGGTGTAGATATTTCCTTGTTTATACAGATAGCGGTGTAGATATTTCCATCTTTTTACATATGGTGGTGTAGATATTTCCGTGTTTATACACATGGCGGAGTAGATACTTCCATCTTTATGGAGATGGCAGTGTAGATATTTTCATGTTTATAGAGATGGCGGTGTAGATATTTCCATATTTATAGAGATAGCGGTGTAGATACTTCCATCTTTCTACAGATGGCAGTGTAGATATTTCCATGTTTATACAGATGGCCGTGTAGATATTTCCATATTTATACAGATGTCTGCGGAGATATTTCCATGTGTATACAGATGGAATTGTAGTTATTTCCATGATTATACAGATGGTGGTGTAGATATTTCCATGTTTATTCAGATGACTGTGTAGATATTTCCATGTTTATACAGATAGCGGTGTAGATATTTCCATGTATATACAGATGGCTGTGTAGATATTTCCATGTTTATACAGATGGCTTTGTAGATATTTCCATGTTTATACAGATGACTTTGTAGGTATTTCCATGTTTATACAGATGGCGGTGTAGATATTTCCATGTTTATAGAGATAGCTGTGTAGATATTTCCATGTTTATACAGATAGCGGTGTAGATAATTCCATGTTTATACAGATCGCGGTGTAGTTACTTCCATGTTTATACAGATAGCGGTGTTGTTATTTCCATGTTTTTACAGATATCGGTGTAGATATTTCCATGTTTACACAGATTGCGGTGTAGATATTTCCATCTTTCTACAGATGGCAGTGTAGATACTTCCATGTTTATACACATGGCGTTGTAGATACTTCCATATTTATACAGATGTCTGTGTAGATATTTCCATGTGTATACAGATGGTATTGTACATATTTCCATGTTTATACAGATGGTGGTGTAGATATTTCCCTGTTTACTCAGATGACTGTGTAGATATTTCCATGTTTTTACAGATGGCAGTGTAGATATTTCAATGTTTATAGAGATGGCACTGTAGATATTTCCATGTTTATACAGATCGCGGTGTAGATATTTCCATGTTTATACAGATAGCGGTGTAGATATTTCCATGTTTTTACAGATATCGGTGTAGATATTTCCATGTTTACACAGATTGCGGTGTAGATATTTCCATCTTTCTTCAGATGGCATTGTAGATATTTCCATGTTTATACAGATGGCGGTGTAGATATTTCCATGTTTATATAGATGGTAGTGTAGATATTTCCATGTTTATACAGAGAGCGGTGTAGATATTTCCATGTTTATACAGATAGCGGTGTAGATATTTCCATGTTTATATAGATAGTGGTGTAGGTATTTCCATGTTTATAGACATAGCGGTGTAGATATTTCCATGTTTATATAGATGCCGTTGTAGATATTTCCATGTTTATACTGATAGCGGTGTTGGTATTTCCACGTTTATACAGATAGCGATGTAGTTATTTCCATGTTTATACAGCTCGCGGTGCAGGTATTTATATCTTTATACAGATGGCATTGTAGATATTTCCTTATTCACACTGATGGCGGTGAAGATGTTTCCATGTTTATACAGATGGCGGAGTAGTTACTTCCATGTTTATGGAGATGGCAGTGTAGACATTTTCATGTTTATAGAGATGGCGGTGTAGATATTTCCGTGTTTTTAGAGATAGCAGTGTAGATATTTACATGTTATACAGATGGCTGTTTAGATATTTCCATGTGTATACAGATGGCCTTCTAGATATTTCCATGTTTATACAGATGACTGTATAGGTATTTCCATGTTTTTACAGATGGCAGTGCAGATATTTCCATGTTTATAGAGATAGCGATGTAGATATTTCCATGTTTGTACAGATGGCGGTGTTGATATTTCCATCTCTACACAGATGGCCGTTTAGATATTTCCATGTTTATACAGTTGTCAGCATAGTTATTTCCATGGACATGCAGACGGCGGTGTAGATATTTCCTTGTTTATACAGATAGCGGTGTAGATATTTCCATCTTTTTACATATGGTGGTGTAGATATTTCCGTGTTTATACACATGGCGGAGTAGATACTTCCATCTTTATGGAGATGGCAGTGTAGATATTTTCATGTTTATAGAGATGGCGGTGTAGATATTTCCATATTTATAGAGATAGCGGTGTAGATACTTCCATCTTTCTACAGATGGCAGTGTAGATATTTCCATGTTTATACAGATGGCCGTGTAGATATTTCCATATTTATACAGATGTCTGCGGAGATATTTCCATGTGTATACAGATGGAATTGTAGTTATTTCCATGATTATACAGATGGTGGTGTAGATATTTCCATGTTTATTCAGATGACTGTGTAGATATTTCCATGTTTATACAGATGGCAGTGTAGATATTTCCATGTTCCTACACATGACTGTGTAGGTATTTCCATGTTTATACAGATGGCTTTGTAGCTACTTCCATGTCTATAGAGATAGCGGTGCAGATATTTCCATGATGATACAGTTAGCGGTGTATATATTTCCATGTTTATACAGATCGTGGTGTAGATGTTTCCATGTTTATACATATACCGGTGTAGATATTTCCATGTTTATACAGACCGCAGTGTAGATATTTCCATGTTTATAGAGATAGCAGTGTAGATATTTCCAAGTTTGTGCAGATGGCGGTGTTGATGTTTCCATCTATACACAGATTGCCGTGTAGGTATTTCCATGTGTATACAGATGGCATTGTAGATATTTCCATGTTTATACAGATGGTGGTGTAGATATTTCCATGTTTACACAGAAGACTGTATAGGTATTTCCATGTTTATACAGATGGCGGTGTAGCTATTTCCATGTTTATAGAGATAGCGGTGTAGATATTTCCATATTTACAGATAACGGTATAGAAATTTCCATGTTTATACAGATAGCGGTGTAAATATTTCCATGTTTATACAGATCACGGTGTAGATATTTCCTTGTTTATACAAATAGCGGTGTAGTTATTTCCATGTTTATACAGATAGCGGTGTAGATATTTCCATGTATATACAGATGGCTGTGTAGATATTTCCATGTTTATACAGATGGCTTTGTAGATATTTCCATGTTTATACAGATGACTTTGTAGGTATTTCCATGTTTATACAGATGGCGGTGTAGATATTTCCATGTTTATAGAGATAGCTGTGTAGATATTTCCATGTTTATACAGATAGCGGTGTAGATAATTCCATGTTTATACAGATCGCGGTGTAGTTACTTCCATGTTTATACAGATAGCGGTGTTGTTATTTCCATGTTTTTACAGATATCGGTGTAGATATTTCCATGTTTACACAGATTGCGGTGTAGATATTTCCATCTTTCTACAGATGGCAGTGTAGATACTTCCATGTTTATACACATGGCGTTGTAGATATTTCCATATTTATACAGATGTCTGTGTAGATATTTCCATGTGTATACAGATGGTATTGTACATATTTCCATGTTTATACAGATGGTGGTGTAGATATTTCCCTGTTTACTCAAATGACTGTGTAGATATTTCCATGTTTTTACAGATGGCAGTGTAGATATTTCAATGTTTATAGAGATGGCACTGTAGATATTTCCATGTTTATACAGATCGCGGTGTAGATATTTCCATGTTTATACAGATAGCGGTGTAGATATTTCCATGTTTTTACAGATATCGGTGTAGATATTTCCATATTTACACAGATTGCGGTGTAGATATTTCCATCTTTCTTCAGATGGCATTGTAGATATTTCCATGTTTATACAGATGGCGGTGTAGATATTTCCATGTTTATATAGATGGTAGTGTAGATATTTCCATGTTTATACAGAGAGCGGTGTAGATATTTCCATGTTTATACAGATAGCGGTGTAGATATTTCCATGTTTATATAGATAGCGGTGTAGGTATTTCCATGTTTATAGACATAGCGGTGTAGATATTTCCATGTTTATATAGATGCCGTTGTAGATATTTCCATGTTTATACTGATAGCGGTGTTGGTATTTCCACGTTTATACAGATAGCGATGTAGTTATTTCCATGTTTATACAGCTCGCGGTGCAGGTATTTATATCTTTATACAGATGGCATTGTAGATATTTCCTTATTCACACTGATGGCGGTGAAGATGTTTCCATGTTTATACAGATGGCGGAGTAGTTACTTCCATGTTTATGGAGATGGCAGTGTAGACATTTTCATGTTTATAGAGATGGCGGTGTAGATATTTCCGTGTTTTTAGAGATAGCAGTGTAGATATTTACATGTTATACAGATGGCTGTTTAGATATTTCCATGTGTATACAGATGGCCTTCTAGATATTTCCATGTTTATACAGATGACTGTATAGGTATTTCCATGTTTTTACAGATGGCAGTGCAGATATTTCCATGTTTATAGAGATAGCGATGTAGATATTTCCATGTTTGTACAGATGGCGGTGTTGATATTTCCATCTCTACACAGATGGCCGTTTAGATATTTCCATGTTTATACAGTTGTCAGCATAGTTATTTCCATGGACATGCAGATGGCGGTGTAGATATTTCCTTGTTTATACAGATAGCGGTGTAGATATTTCCATCTTTTTACATATGGTGGTGTAGATATTTCCGTGTTTATACACATGGCGGAGTAGATACTTCCATCTTTATGGAGATGGCAGTGTAGATATTTTCATGTTTATAGAGATGGCGGTGTAGATATTTCCATATTTACAGAGATAGCGGTGTAGATACTTCCATCTTTCTACAGATGGCAGTGTAGATATTTCCATGTTTATACAGATGGCCGTGTAGATATTTCCATATTTATACAGATGTCTGCGGAGATATTTCCATGTGTATACAGATGGAATTGTAGTTATTTCCATGATTATACAGATGGTGGTGTAGATATTTCCATGTTTATTCAGATGACTGTGTAGATATTTCCATGTTTATACAGATGGCAGTGTAGATATTTCCATGTTCCTACACATGACTGTGTAGGTATTTCCATGTTTATACAGATGGCTTTGTAGCTACTTCCATGTCTATAGAGATAGCGGTGCAGATATTTCCATGATGATACAGTTAGCGGTGTATATATTTCCATGTTTATACAGATCGTGGTGTAGATGTTTCCATGTTTATACATATACCGGTGTAGATATTTCCATGTTTATACAGACCGCAGTGTAGATATTTCCATGTTTATAGAGATAGCAGTGTAGATATTTCCAAGTTTGTGCAGATGGCGGTGTTGATGTTTCCATCTATACACAGATTGCCGTGTAGGTATTTCCATGTGTATACAGATGGCATTGCAGATATTTCCATGTTTATACAGACGGTGGTGTAGATATTTCCATGTTTACACAGAAGACTGTATAGGTATTTCCATGTTTATACAGATGGCGGTGTAGCTATTTCCATGTTTATAGAGATAGCGGTGTAGATATTTCCATATTTACAGATAACGGTGTAGAAATTTCCATGTTTATACAGATAGCGGTGTAAATATTTCCATGTTTATACAGATCACGGTGTAGATATTTCCTTGTTTATACAAATAGCGGTGTAGTTATTTCCATGTTTATACAGATAGCGGTGTAGATATTTCCATGTATATACAGATGGCTGTGTAGATATTTCCATGTTTATACAGATGGCTTTGTAGATATTTCCATGTTTATACAGATGACTTTGTAGTTATTTCCATGTTTATACAGATGGCGGTGTAGATATTTCCATGTTTATAGAGATAGCTGTGTAGATATTTCCATGTTTATACAGATAGCGGTGTAGATAATTCCATGTTTATACAGATCGCGGTGTAGTTACTTCCATGTTTATACAGATAGCGGTGTTGTTATTTCCATGTTTTTACAGATATCGGTGTAGATATTTCCATGTTTACACAGATTGCGGGGTAGATATTTCCATCTTTCTACAGATGGCAGTGTAGATACTTCCATGTTTATACACATGGCGTTGTAGAGACTTCCATATTTATACAGATGTCTGTGTAGATATTTCCATGTGTATACAGATGGTATTGTAGATATTTCCATGTTTATACAAATGGTGGTGTAGATATTTCCCTGTTTACTCAGATGACTGTGTAGATATTTCCATGTTTTTACAGATGGCAGTGTAGATATTTCAATGTTTATAGAGATGGCACTGTAGATATTTCCATGTTTATACAGATCGCGGTGTAGATATTTCCATGTTTATACAGATAGCGGTGTAGATATTTCCATGTTTTTACAGATATCGGTGTAGATATTTCCATGTTTACACAGATTGCGGTGTAGATATTTCCATCTTTCTTCAGATGGCATTGTAGATATTTCCATGTTTATACAGATGGCGGTGAAGATATTTCCGTGTTTATATAGATGGTAGTGTAGATATTTCCATGTTTATACAGAGAGCGGTGTAGATATTTCCATGTTTATACAGATAGCGGTGTAGATATTTCCATGTTTATATAGATAGCGGTGTAGGTATTTCCATGTTTATAGACATAGCGGTGTAGATATTTCCATGTTTATATAGATGCCGTTGTAGATATTTCCATGTTTATACTGATAGCGGTGTTGGTATTTCCACGTTTATACAGATAGCGATGTAGTTATTTCCATGTTTATACAGCTCGCGGTGCAGGTATTTATATCTTTATACAGATGGCATTGTAGATATTTCCTTATTCACACTGATGGCGGTGAAGATGTTTCCATGTTTATACAGATGGCGGAGTAGTTACTTCCATGTTTATGGAGATGGCAGTGTAGACATTTTCATGTTTATAGAGATGGCGGTGTAGATATTTCCGTGTTTTTAGAGATAGCAGTGTAGATATTTACATGTTATACAGATGGCTGTTTAGATATTTCCATGTGTATACAGATGGCCTTCTAGATATTTCCATGTTTATACAGATGACTGTATAGGTATTTCCATGTTTTTACAGATGGCAGTGCAGATATTTCCATGTTTATAGAGATAGCGATGTAGATATTTCCATGTTTGTACAGATGGCGGTGTTGATATTTCCATCTCTACACAGATGGCCGTTTAGATATTTCCATGTTTATACAGTTGTCAGCATAGTTATTTCCATGGACATGCAGATGGCGGTGTAGATATTTCCTTGTTTATACAGATAGCGGTGTAGATATTTCCATCTTTTTACATATGGTGGTGTAGATATTTCCGTGTTTATACACATGGCGGAGTAGATACTTCCATCTTTATGGAGATGGCAGTGTAGATATTTTCATGTTTATAGAGATGGCGGTGTAGATATTTCCATATTTATAGAGATAGCGGTGTAGATACTTCCATCTTTCTACAGATGGCAGTGTAGATATTTCCATGTTTATACAGATGGCCGTGTAGATATTTCCATATTTATACAGATGTCTGCGGAGATATTTCCATGTGTATACAGATGGAATTGTAGTTATTTCCATGATTATACAGATGGTGGTGTAGATATTTCCATGTTTATTCAGATGACTGTGTAGATATTTCCATGTTTATACAGATGGCAGTGTAGATATTTCCATGTTCCTACACATGACTGTGTAGGTATTTCCATGTTTATACAGATGGCTTTGTAGCTACTTCCATGTCTATAGAGATAGCGGTGCAGATATTTCCATGATGATACAGTTAGCGGTGTATATATTTCCATGTTTATACAGATCGTGGTGTAGATGTTTCCATGTTTATACATATACCGGTGTAGATATTTCCATGTTTATACAGACCGCAGTGTAGATATTTCCATGTTTATAGAGATAGCAGTGTAGATATTTCCAAGTTTGTGCAGCTGGCGGTGTTGATGTTTCCATCTATACACAGATTGCCGTGTAGGTATTTCCATGTGTATACAGATGACATTGTAGATATTTCCATGTTTATACAGATGGTGGTGTAGATATTTCCATGTTTACACAGAAGACTGTATAGGTATTTCCATGTTTATACAGATGGCGGTGTAGCTATTTCCATGTTTATAGAGATAGCGGTGTAGATATTTCCATATTTACAGATAACGGTGTAGAAATTTCCATGTTTATACAGATAGCGGTGTAAATATTTCCATGTTTATACAGATCACGGTGTAGATATTTCCTTGTTTATACAAATAGCGGTGTAGTTATTTCCATGTTTATACAGATAGCGGTGTAGATATTTCCATGTATATACAGATGGCTGTGTAGATATTTCCATGTTTATACAGATGGCTTTGTAGATATTTCCATGTTTATACAGATGACTTTGTAGGTATTTCCATGTTTATACAGATGGCGGTGTAGATATTTCCATGTTTATAGAGATAGCTGTGTAGATATTTCCATGTTTATACAGATAGCGGTGTAGATAATTCCATGTTTATACAGATCGCGGTGTAGTTACTTCCATGTTTATACAGATAGCGGTGTTGTTATTTCCATGTTTTTACAGATATCGGTGTAGATATTTCCATGTTTACACAGATTGCGGTGTAGATATTTCCATCTTTCTACAGATGGCAGTGTAGATACTTCCATGTTTATACACATGGCGTTGTAGATACTTCCATATTTATACAGATGTCTGTGTAGATATTTCCATGTGTATACAGATGGTATTGTAGATATTTCCATGTTTATACCGATGGTGGTGTAGATATTTCCCTGTTTACTCAGATGACTGTGTAGATATTTCCATGTTTTTACAGATGGCAGTGTAGATATTTCAATGTTTATAGAGATGGCACTGTAGATATTTCCATGTTTATACAGATCGCGGTGTAGATATTTCCATGTTTATACAGATAGCGGTGTAGATATTTCCATGTTTTTACAGATATCGGTGTAGATATTTCCATGTTTACACAGATTGCGGTGTAGATATTTCCATCTTTCTTCAGATGGCATTGTAGATATTTCCATGTTTATACAGATGGCGGTGTAGATATTTCCGTGTTTATATAGATGGTAGTGTAGATATTTCCATGTTTATACAGAGAGCGGTGTAGATATTTCCATGTTTATACAGATAGCGGTGTAGATATTTCCATGTTTATATAGATAGCGGTGTAGGTATTTCCATGTTTATAGACATAGCGGTGTAGATATTTCCATGTTTATATAGATGCCGTTGTAGATATTTCCATGTTTATACTGATAGCGGTGTTGGTATTTCCACGTTTATACAGATAGCGATGTAGTTATTTCCATGTTTATACAGCTCGCGGTGCAGGTATTTATATCTTTATACAGATGGCATTGTAGATATTTCCTTATTCACACTGATGGCGGTGAAGATGTTTCCATGTTTATACAGATGGCGGAGTAGTTACTTCCATGTTTATGGAGATGGCAGTGTAGACATTTTCATGTTTATAGAGATGGCGGTGTAGATATTTCCGTGTTTTTAGAGATAGCAGTGTAGATATTTACATGTTATACAGATGGCTGTTTAGATATTTCCATGTGTATACAGATGGCCTTCTAGATATTTCCATGTTTATACAGATGACTGTATAGGTATTTCCATGTTTTTACAGATGGCAGTGCAGATATTTCCATGTTTATAGAGATAGCGATGTAGATATTTCCATGTTTGTACAGATGGCGGTGTTGATATTTCCATCTCTACACAGATGGCCGTTTAGATATTTCCATGTTTATACAGTTGTCAGCATAGTTATTTCCATGGACATGCAGATGGCGGTGTAGATATTTCCTTGTTTATACAGATAGCGGTGTAGATATTTCCATCTTTTTACATATGGTGGTGTAGATATTTCCGTGTTTATACACATGGCGGAGTAGATACTTCCATCTTTATGGAGATGGCAGTGTAGATATTTTCATGTTTATAGAGATGGCGGTGTAGATATTTCCATATTTATAGAGATAGCGGTGTAGATACTTCCATCTTTCTACAGATGGCAGTGTAGATATTTCCATGTTTATACAGATGGCCGTGTAGATATTTCCATATTTATACAGATGTCTGCGGAGATATTTCCATGTGTATACAGATGGAATTGTAGTTATTTCCATGATTATACAGATGGTGGTGTAGATATTTCCATGTTTATTCAGATGACTGTGTAGATATTTCCATGTTTATACAGATGGCAGTGTAGATATTTCCATGTTCCTACACATGACTGTGTAGGTATTTCCATGTTTATACAGATGGCTTTGTAGCTACTTCCATGTCTATAGAGATAGCGGTGCAGATATTTCCATGATGATACAGTTAGCGGTGTATATATTTCCATGTTTATACAGATCGTGGTGTAGATGTTTCCATGTTTATACATATACCGGTGTAGATATTTCCATGTTTATACAGACCGCAGTGTAGATATTTCCATGTTTATAGAGATAGCAGTGTAGATATTTCCAAGTTTGTGCAGATGGCGGTGTTGATGTTTCCATCTATACACAGATTGCCGTGTAGGTATTTCCATGTGTATACAGATGACATTGTAGATATTTCCATGTTTATACAGATGGTGGTGTAGATATTTCCATGTTTACACAGAAGACTGTATAGGTATTTCCATGTTTATACAGATGGCGGTGTAGCTATTTCCATGTTTATAGAGATAGCGGTGTAGATATTTCCATATTTACAGATAACGGTGTAGAAATTTCCATGTTTATACAGATAGCGGTGTAAATATTTCCATGTTTATACAGATCACGGTGTAGATATTTCCTTGTTTATACAAATAGCGGTGTAGTTATTTCCATGTTTATACAGATAGCGGTGTAGATATTTCCATGTATATACAGATGGCTGTGTAGATATTTCCATGTTTATACAGATGGCTTTGTAGATATTTCCATGTTTATACAGATGACTTTGTAGGTATTTCCATGTTTATACAGATGGCGGTGTAGATATTTCCATGTTTATAGAGATAGCTGTGTAGATATTTCCATGTTTATACAGATAGCGGTGTAGATAATTCCATGTTTATACAGATCGCGGTGTAGTTACTTCCATGTTTATACAGATAGCGGTGTTGTTATTTCCATGTTTTTACAGATATCGGTGTAGATATTTCCATGTTTACACAGATTGCGGTGTAGATATTTCCATCTTTCTACAGATGGCAGTGTAGATACTTCCATGTTTATACACATGGCGTTGTAGATACTTCCATATTTATACAGATGTCTGTGTAGATATTTCCATGTGTATACAGATGGTATTGTAGATATTTCCATGTTTATACCGATGGTGGTGTAGATATTTCCCTGTTTACTCAGATGACTGTGTAGATATTTCCATGTTTTTACAGATGGCAGTGTAGATATTTCAATGTTTATAGAGATGGCACTGTAGATATTTCCATGTTTATACAGATCGCGGTGTAGATATTTCCATGTTTATACAGATAGCGGTGTAGATATTTCCATGTTTTTACAGATATCGGTGTAGATATTTCCATGTTTACACAGATTGCGGTGTAGATATTTCCATCTTTCTTCAGATGGCATTGTAGATATTTCCATGTTTATACAGATGGCGGTGTAGATATTTCCGTGTTTATATAGATGGTAGTGTAGATATTTCCATGTTTATACAGAGAGCGGTGTAGATATTTCCATGTTTATACAGATAGCGGTGTAGATATTTCCATGTTTATATAGATAGCGGTGTAGGTATTTCCATGTTTATAGACATAGCGGTGTAGATATTTCCATGTTTATATAGATGCCGTTGTAGATATTTCCATGTTTATACTGATAGCGGTGTTGGTATTTCCACGTTTATACAGATAGCGATGTAGTTATTTCCATGTTTATACAGCTCGCGGTGCAGGTATTTATATCTTTATACAGATGGCATTGTAGATATTTCCTTATTCACACTGATGGCGGTGAAGATGTTTCCATGTTTATACAGATGGCGGAGTAGTTACTTCCATGTTTATGGAGATGGCAGTGTAGACATTTTCATGTTTATAGAGATGGCGGTGTAGATATTTCCGTGTTTTTAGAGATAGCAGTGTAGATATTTACATGTTATACAGATGGCTGTTTAGATATTTCCATGTGTATACAGATGGCCTTCTAGATATTTCCATGTTTATACAGATGACTGTATAGGTATTTCCATGTTTTTACAGATGGCAGTGCAGATATTTCCATGTTTATAGAGATAGCGATGTAGATATTTCCATGTTTGTACAGATGGCGGTGTTGATATTTCCATCTCTACACAGATGGCCGTTTAGATATTTCCATGTTTATACAGTTGTCAGCATAGTTATTTCCATGGACATGCAGATGGCGGTGTAGATATTTCCTTGTTTATACAGATAGCGGTGTAGATATTTCCATCTTTTTACATATGGTGGTGTAGATATTTCCGTGTTTATACACATGGCGGAGTAGATACTTCCATCTTTATGGAGATGGCAGTGTAGATATTTTCATGTTTATAGAGATGGCGGTGTAGATATTTCCATATTTATAGAGATAGCGGTGTAGATACTTCCATCTTTCTACAGATGGCAGTGTAGATATTTCCATGTTTATACAGATGGCCGTGTAGATATTTCCATATTTATACAGATGTCTGCGGAGATATTTCCATGTGTATACAGATGGAATTGTAGTTATTTCCATGATTATACAGATGGTGGTGTAGATATTTCCATGTTTATTCAGATGACTGTGTAGATATTTCCATGTTTATACAGATGGCAGTGTAGATATTTCCATGTTCCTACACATGACTGTGTAGGTATTTCCATGTTTATACAGATGGCTTTGTAGCTACTTCCATGTCTATAGAGATAGCGGTGCAGATATTTCCATGATGATACAGTTAGCGGTGTATATATTTCCATGTTTATACAGATCGTGGTGTAGATGTTTCCATGTTTATACATATACCGGTGTAGATATTTCCATGTTTATACAGACCGCAGTGTAGATATTTCCATGTTTATAGAGATAGCAGTGTAGATATTTCCAAGTTTGTGCAGATGGCGGTGTTGATGTTTCCATCTATACACAGATTGCCGTGTAGGTATTTCCATGTGTATACAGATGACATTGTAGATATTTCCATGTTTATACAGATGGTGGTGTAGATATTTCCATGTTTACACAGAAGACTGTATAGGTATTTCCATGTTTATACAGATGGAGGTGTAGCTATTTCCATGTTTATAGAGATAGCGGTGTAGATATTTCCATATTTACAGATAACGGTGTAGAAATTTCCATGTTTATACAGATAGCGGTGTAAATATTTCCATGTTTATACAGATCACGGTGTAGATATTTCCTTGTTTATACAAATAGCGGTGTAGTTATTTCCATGTTTATACAGATAGCGGTGTAGATATTTCCATGTATATACAGATGGCTGTGTAGATATTTCCATGTTTATACAGATGGCTTTGTAGATATTTCCATGTTTATACAGATGACTTTGTAGGTATTTCCATGTTTATACAGATGGCGGTGTAGATATTTCCATGTTTATAGAGATAGCTGTGTAGATATTTCCATGTTTATACAGATAGCGGTGTAGATAATTCCATGTTTATACAGATCGCGGTGTAGTTACTTCCATGTTTATACAGATAGCGGTGTTGTTATTTCCATGTTTTTACAGATATCGGTGTAGATATTTCCATGTTTACACAGATTGCGGTGTAGATATTTCCATCTTTCTACAGATGGCAGTGTAGATACTTCCATGTTTATACACATGGCGTTGTAGATACTTCCATATTTATACAGATGTCTGTGTAGATATTTCCATGTGTATACAGATGGTATTGTAGATATTTCCATGTTTATACCGATGGTGGTGTAGATATTTCCCTGTTTACTCAGATGACTGTGTAGATATTTCCATGTTTTTACAGATGGCAGTGTAGATATTTCAATGTTTATAGAGATGGCACTGTAGATATTTCCATGTTTATACAGATCGCGGTGTAGATATTTCCATGTTTATACAGATAGCGGTGTAGATATTTCCATGTTTTTACAGATATCGGTGTAGATATTTCCATGTTTACACAGATTGCGGTGTAGATATTTCCATCTTTCTTCAGATGGCATTGTAGATATTTCCATGTTTATACAGATGGCGGTGTAGATATTTCCGTGTTTATATAGATGGTAGTGTAGATATTTCCATGTTTATACAGAGAGCGGTGTAGATATTTCCATGTTTATACAGATAGCGGTGTAGATATTTCCATGTTTATATAGATAGCGGTGTAGGTATTTCCATGTTTATAGACATAGCGGTGTAGATATTTCCATGTTTATATAGATGCCGTTGTAGATATTTCCATGTTTATACTGATAGCGGTGTTGGTATTTCCACGTTTATACAGATAGCGATGTAGTTATTTCCATGTTTATACAGCTCGCGGTGCAGGTATTTATATCTTTATACAGATGGCATTGTAGATATTTCCTTATTCACACTGATGGCGGTGAAGATGTTTCCATGTTTATACAGATGGCGGAGTAGTTACTTCCATGTTTATGGAGATGGCAGTGTAGACATTTTCATGTTTATAGAGATGGCGGTGTAGATATTTCCGTGTTTTTAGAGATAGCAGTGTAGATATTTACATGTTATACAGATGGCTGTTTAGATATTTCCATGTGTATACAGATGGCCTTCTAGATATTTCCATGTTTATACAGATGACTGTATAGGTATTTCCATGTTTTTACAGATGGCAGTGCAGATATTTCCATGTTTATAGAGATAGCGATGTAGATATTTCCATGTTTGTACAGATGGCGGTGTTGATATTTCCATCTCTACACAGATGGCCGTTTAGATATTTCCATGTTTATACAGTTGTCAGCATAGTTATTTCCATGGACATGCAGACGGCGGTGTAGATATTTCCTTGTTTATACAGATAGCGGTGTAGATATTTCCATCTTTTTACATATGGTGGTGTAGATATTTCCGTGTTTATACACATGGCGGAGTAGATACTTCCATCTTTATGGAGATGGCAGTGTAGATATTTTCATGTTTATAGAGATGGCGGTGTAGATATTTCCATATTTATAGAGATAGCGGTGTAGATACTTCCATCTTTCTACAGATGGCAGTGTAGATATTTCCATGTTTATACAGATGGCCGTGTAGATATTTCCATATTTATACAGATGTCTGCGGAGATATTTCCATGTGTATACAGATGGAATTGTAGTTATTTCCATGATTATACAGATGGTGGTGTAGATATTTCCATGTTTATTCAGATGACTGTGTAGATATTTCCATGTTTATACAGATGGCAGTGTAGATATTTCCATGTTCCTACACATGACTGTGTAGGTATTTCCATGTTTATACAGATGGCTTTGTAGCTACTTCCATGTCTATAGAGATAGCGGTGCAGATATTTCCATGATGATACAGTTAGCGGTGTATATATTTCCATGTTTATACAGATCGTGGTGTAGATGTTTCCATGTTTATACATATACCGGTGTAGATATTTCCATGTTTATACAGACCGCAGTGTAGATATTTCCATGTTTATAGAGATAGCAGTGTAGATATTTCCAAGTTTGTGCAGATGGCGGTGTTGATGTTTCCATCTATACACAGATTGCCGTGTAGGTATTTCCATGTGTATACAGATGGCATTGTAGATATTTCCATGTTTATACAGATGGTGGTGTAGATATTTCCATGTTTACACAGAAGACTCTATAGGTATTTCCATGTTTATACAGATGGCGGTGTAGCTATTTCCATGTTTATAGAGATAGCGGTGTAGATATTTCCATATTTACAGATAACGGTGTAGAAATTTCCATGTTTATACAGATAGCGGTGTAAATATTTCCATGTTTATACAGATCACGGTGTAGATATTTCCTTGTTTATACAAATAGCGGTGTAGTTATTTCCATGTTTATACCGATAGCGGTGTAGATATTTCCATGTATATACAGATGGCTGTGTAGATATTTCCATGTTTATACAGATGGCTTTGTAGATATTTCCATGTTTATACAGATGACTTTGTAGGTATTTCCATGTTTATACAGATGGCGGTGTAGATATTTCCATGTTTATAGAGATAGCTGTGTAGATATTTCCATGTTTATACAGATAGCGGTGTAGATAATTCCATGTTTATACAGATCGCGGTGTAGTTACTTCCATGTTTATACAGATAGCGGTGTCGTTATTTCCATGTTTTTACAGATATCGGTGTAGATATTTCCATGTTTACACAGATTGCGGTGTAGATATTTCCATCTTTCTACAGATGGCAGTGTAGATACTTCCATGTTTATACACATGGCGTTGTAGATACTTCCATATTTATACAGATGTCTGTGTAGATATTTCCATGTGTATACAGATGGTATTGTAGATATTTCCATGTTTATACAGATGGTGGTGTAGATATTTCCCTGTTTACTCAGATGACTGTGTAGATATTTCCATGTTTTTACAGATGGCAGTGTAGATGTTTCAATGTTTATAGAGATGGCACTGTAGATATTTCCATGTTTATACAGATCGCGGTGTAGATATTTCCATGTTTATACAGATAGCGGTGTAGATATTTCCATGTTTTTACAGATATCGGTGTAGATATTTCCATGTTTACACAGATTGCGGTGTAGATATTTCCATCTTTCTTCAGATGGCATTGTAGATATTTCCATGTTTATACAGATGGCGGTGTAGATATTTCCATGTTTATATAGATGGTAGTGTAGTTATTTCCATGTTTATACAGAGAGCGGTGTAGATATTTCCATGTTTATAGAGATAGCGGTGTAGATATTTCCATGTTTATATAGATAGCGGTGTAGGTATTTCCATGTTTATAGACATAGCGGTGTAGATATTTCCATGTTTATATAGATGCCGTTGTAGATATTTCCATGTTTATACTGATAGCGGTGTTGGTATTTCCACGTTTATACAGATAGCGATGTAGTTATTTCCATGTTTATACAGCTCGCGGTGCAGGTATTTATATCTTTATACAGATGGCATTGTAGATATTTCCTTATTCACACTGATGGCGGTGAAGATGTTTCCATGTTTATACAGATGGCGGAGTAGTTACTTCCATGTTTATGGAGATGGCAGTGTAGACATTTTCATGTTTGTAGAGATGGCGGTGTAGATATTTCCGTGTTTTTAGAGATAGCAGTGTAGATATTTACATGTTATACAGATGGCTGTTTAGATATTTCCATGTGTATACAGATGGCCTTCTAGATATTTCCATGTTTATACAGATGACTGTATAGGTATTTCCATGTTTTTACAGATGGCAGTGCAGATATTTCCATGTTTATAGAGATAGCGATGTAGATATTTCCATGTTTGTACAGATGGCGGTGTTGATATTTCCATCTCTACACAGATGGCCGTTTAGATATTTCCATGTTTATACAGTTGTCAGCATAGTTATTTCCATGGACATGCAGATGGCGGTGTAGATATTTCCTTGTTTATACAGATAGCGGTGTAGATATTTCCATCTTTTTACATATGGTGGTGTAGATATTTCCGTGTTTATACACATGGCGGAGTAGATACTTCCATCTTTATGGAGATGGCAGTGTAGATATTTTCATGTTTATAGAGATGGCGTTGTAGATATTTCCATATTTATAGAGATAGCGGTGTAGATACTTCCATCTTTCTACAGATGGCAGTGTAGATATTTCCATGTTTATACAGATGGCCGTGTAGATATTTCCATATTTATACAGATGTCTGCGGAGATATTTCCATGTGTATACAGATGGAATTGTAGTTATTTCCATGATTATACAGATGGTGGTGTAGATATTTCCATGTTTATTCAGATGACTGTGTAGATATTTCCATGTTTATACAGATGGCAGTGTAGATATTTCCATGTTCCTACACATGACTGTGTAGGTATTTCCATGTTTATACAGATGGCTTTGTAGCTACTTCCATGTCTATAGAGATAGCGGTGCAGATATTTCCATGATGATACAGTTAGCGGTGTATATATTTCCATGTTTATACAGATCGTGGTGTAGATGTTTCCATGTTTATACATATACCGGTGTAGATATTTCCATGTTTATACAGACCGCAGTGTAGATATTTCCATGTTTATAGAGATAGCAGTGTAGATATTTCCAAGTTTGTGCAGATGGCGGTGTTGATGTTTCCATCTATACACAGATTGCCGTGTAGGTATTTCCATGTGTATACAGATGGCATTGTAGATATTTCCATGTTTATACAGATGGTGGTGTAGATATTTCCATGTTTACACAGAAGACTGTATAGGTATTTCCATGTTTATACAGATGGCGGTGTAGCTATTTCCATGTTTATAGAGATAGCGGTGTAGATATTTCCATATTTACAGATAACGGTGTAGAAATTTCCATGTTTATACAGATAGCGGTGTAAATATTTCCATGTTTATACAGATCACGGTGTAGATATTTCCTTGTTTATACAAATAGCGGTGTAGTTATTTCCATGTTTATACAGATAGCGGTGTAGATATTTCCATGTATATACAGATGGCTGTGTAGATATTTCCATGTTTATACAGATGGCTTTGTAGATATTTCCATGTTTATACAGATGACTTTGTAGGTATTTCCATGTTTATACAGATGGCGGTGTAGATATTTCCATGTTTATAGAGATAGCTGTGTAGATATTTCCATGTTTATACAGATAGCGGTGTAGATAATTCCATGTTTATACAGATCGCGGTGTAGTTACTTCCATGTTTATACAGATAGCGGTGTTGTTATTTCCATGTTTTTACAGATATCGGTGTAGATATTTCCATGTTTACACAGATTGCGGTGTAGATATTTCCATCTTTCTACAGATGGCAGTGTAGATACTTCCATGTTTATACACATGGCGTTGTAGATACTTCCATATTTATACAGATGTCTGTGTAGATATTTCCATGTGTATACAGATGGTATTGTAGATATTTCCATGTTTATACAGATGGTGGTGTAGATATTTCCCTGTTTACTCAGATGACTGTGTAGATATTTCCATGTTTTTACAGATGGCAGTGTAGATGTTTCAATGTTTATAGAGATGGCACTGTAGATATTTCCATGTTTATACAGATCGCGGTGTAGATATTTCCATGTTTATACAGATAGCGGTGTAGATATTTCCATGTTTTTACAGATATCGGTGTAGATATTTCCATGTTTACACAGATTGCGGTGTAGATATTTCCATCTTTCTTCAGATGGCATTGTAGATATTTCCATGTTTATACAGATGGCGGTGTAGATATTTCCATGTTTATATAGATGGTAGTGTAGATATTTCCATGTTTATACAGAGAGCGGTGTAGATATTTCCATGTTTATAGAGATAGCGGTGTAGATATTTCCATGTTTATATAGATAGCGGTGTAGGTATTTCCATGTTTATAGACATAGCGGTGTAGATATTTCCATGTTTATATAGATGCCGTTGTAGATATTTCCATGTTTATACTGATAGCGGTGTTGGTATTTCCACGTTTATACAGATAGCGATGTAGTTATTTCCATGTTTATACAGCTCGCGGTGCAGGTATTTATATCTTTATACAGATGGCATTGTAGATATTTCCTTATTCACACTGATGGCGGTGAAGATGTTTCCATGTTTATACAGATGGCGGAGTAGTTACTTCCATGTTTATGGAGATGGCAGTGTAGACATTTTCATGTTTATAGAGATGGCGGTGTAGATATTTCCGTGTTTTTAGAGATAGCAGTGTAGATATTTACATGTTATACAGATGGCTGTTTAGATATTTCCATGTGTATACAGATGGCCTTCTAGATATTTCCATGTTTATACAGATGACTGTATAGGTATTTCCATGTTTTTACAGATGGCAGTGCAGATATTTCCATGTTTATAGAGATAGCGATGTAGATATTTCCATGTTTGTACAGATGGCGGTGTTGATATTTCCATCTCTACACAGATGGCCGTTTAGATATTTCCATGTTTATACAGTTGTCAGCATAGTTATTTCCATGGACATGCAGATGGCGGTGTAGATATTTCCTTGTTTATACAGATAGCGGTGTAGATATTTCCATCTTTTTACATATGGTGGTGTAGATATTTCCGTGTTTATACACATGGCGGAGTAGATACTTCCATCTTTATGGAGATGGCAGTGTAGATATTTTCATGTTTATAGAGATGGCGTTGTAGATATTTCCATATTTATAGAGATAGCGGTGTAGATACTTCCATCTTTCTACAGATGGCAGTGTAGATATTTCCATGTTTATACAGATGGCCGTGTAGATATTTCCATATTTATACAGATGTCTGCGGAGATATTTCCATGTGTATACAGATGGAATTGTAGTTATTTCCATGATTATACAGATGGTGGTGTAGATATTTCCATGTTTATTCAGATGACTGTGTAGATATTTCCATGTTTATACAGATGGCAGTGTAGATATTTCCATGTTCCTACACATGACTGTGTAGGTATTTCCATGTTTATACAGATGGCTTTGTAGCTACTTCCATGTCTATAGAGATAGCGGTGCAGATATTTCCATGATGATACAGTTAGCGGTGTATATATTTCCATGTTTATACAGATCGTGGTGTAGATGTTTCCATGTTTATACATATACCGGTGTAGATATTTCCATGTTTATACAGACCGCAGTGTAGATATTTCCATGTTTATAGAGATAGCAGTGTAGATATTCCCAAGTTTGTGCAGATGGCGGTGTTGATGTTTCCATCTATACACAGATTGCCGTGTAGGTATTTCCATGTGTATACAGATGGCATTGTAGATATTTCCATGTTTATACAGATGGTGGTGTAGATATTTCCATGTTTACACAGAAGACTGTATAGGTATTTCCATGTTTATACAGATGGCGGTGTAGCTATTTCCATGTTTATAGAGATAGCGGTGTAGATATTTCCATATTTACAGATAACGGTGTGGAAATTTCCATGTTTATACAGATAGCGGTGTAAATATTTCCATGTTTATACAGATCACGGTGTAGATATTTCCTTGTTTATACAAATAGCGGTGTAGTTATTTCCATGTTTATACAGATAGCGGTGTAGATATTTCCATGTATATACAGATGGCTGTGTAGATATTTCCATGTTTATACAGATGGCTTTGTAGATATTTCCATGTTTATACAGATGACTTTGTAGGTATTTCCATCTTTCTACAGATGGCAGTGTAGATACTTCCATGTTTATACACATGGCGTTGTAGATACTTCCATATTTATACAGATGTCTGTGTAGATATTTCCATGTGTATACAGATGGTATTGTATATATTTCCATGTTTATACAGATGGTGGTGTAGATATTTCCCTGTTTACTCAGATGACTGTGTAGATATTTCCATGTTTTTACAGATGGCAGTGTAGATGTTTCAATGTTTATAGAGATGGCACTGTAGATATTTCCATGTTTATACAGATCGCGGTGTAGATATTTCCATGTTTATACAGATAGCGGTGTAGATATTTCCATGTTTTTACAGATATCGGTGTAGATATTTCCATGTTTACACAGATTGCGGTGTAGATATTTCCATCTTTCTTCAGATGGCATTGTAGATATTTCCATGTTTATACAGATGGCGGTGTAGATATTTCCATGTTTATATAGATGGTAGTGTAGATATTTCCATGTTTATACAGAGAGCGGTGTAGATATTTCCATGTTTATACAGATAGCGGTGTAGATATTTCCATGTTTATATAGATAGCGGTGTAGGTATTTCCATGTTTATAGACATAGCGGTGTAGATATTTCCATGTTTATATAGATGCCGTTGTAGATATTTCCATGTTTATACTGATAGCGGTGTTGGTATTTCCACGTTTATACAGATAGCGATGTAGTTATTTCCATGTTTATACAGCTCGCGGTGCAGGTATTTATATCTTTATACAGATGGCATTGTAGATATTTCCTTATTCACACTGATGGCGGTGAAGATGTTTCCATGTTTATACAGATGGCGGAGTAGTTACTTCCATGTTTATGGAGATGGCAGTGTAGACATTTTCATGTTTATAGAGATGGCGGTGTAGATATTTCCGTGTTTTTAGAGATAGCTGTGTAGATATTTACATGTTATACAGATGGCTGTTTAGATATTTCCATGTGTATACAGATGGCCTTCTAGATATTTCCATGTTTATACAGATGACTGTATAGGTATTTCCATGTTTTTACAGATGGCAGTGCAGATATTTCCATGTTTATAGAGATAGCGATGTAGATATTTCCATGTTTGTACAGATGGCGGTGTTGATATTTCCATCTCTACACAGATGGCCGTTTAGATATTTCCATGTTTATACAGTTGTCAGCATAGTTATTTCCATGGACATGCAGATGGCGGTGTAGATATTTCCTTGTTTATACAGATAGCGGTGTAGATATTTCCATCTTTTTACATATGGTGGTGTAGATATTTCCGTGTTTATACACATGGTGGAGTAGATACTTCCATCTTTATGGAGATGGCAGTGTAGATATTTTCATGTTTATAGAGATGGCGGTGTAGATATTTCCATATTTATAGAGATAGCGGTGTAGATACTTCCATCTTTCTACAGATGGCAGTGTAGATATTTCCATGTTTATACAGATGGCCGTGTAGATATTTCCATATTTATACAGATGTCTGTGGAGATATTTCCATGTGTATACAGATGGAATTGTAGTTATTTCCATGATTATACAGATGGTGGTGTAGATATTTCCATGTTTATTCAGATGACTGTGTAGATATTTCCATGTTTATACAGATGGCAGTGTAGATATTTCCATGTTCCTACACATGACTGTGTAGGTATTTCCATGTTTATACAGATGGCTTTGTAGCTACTTCCATGTCTATAGAGATAGCGGTGCAGATATTTCCATGATGATACAGTTAGCGGTGTATATATTTCCATGTTTATACAGATCGTGGTGTAGATGTTTCCATGTTTATACATATACCGGTGTAGATATTTCCATGTTTATACAGACCGCAGTGTAGATATTTCCATGTTTATAGAGATAGCAGTGTAGATATTTCCAAGTTTGTGCAGATGGCGGTGTTGATGTTTCCATCTATACACAGATTGCCGTGTAGGTATTTCCATGTGTATACAGATGGCATTGTAGATATTTCCATGTTTATACAGATGGTGGTGTAGATATTTCCATGTTTACACAGAAGACTGTATAGGTATTTCCATGTTTATACAGATGGCGGTGTAGCTATTTCCATGTTTATAGAGATAGCGGTGTAGATATTTCCATATTTACAGATAACGGTGTGGAAATTTCCATGTTTATACAGATAGCGGTGTAAATATTTCCATGTTTATACAGATCACGGTGTAGATATTTCCTTGTTTATACAAATAGCGGTGTAGTTATTTCCATGTTTATACATATAGCGGTGTAGATATTTCCATGTATATACAGATGGCTGTGTAGATATTTCCATGTTTATACAGATGGCTTTGTAGATATTTCCATGTTTATACAGATGACTTTGTAGGTATTTCCATGTTTATACAGATGGCGGTGTAGATATTTCCATGTTTATAGAGATAGCTGTGTAGATATTTCCATGTTTATACAGATAGCGGTGTAGATAATTCCATGTTTATACAGATCGCGGTGTAGTTACTTCCATGTTTATACAGATAGAGGTGTTGTTATTTCCATGTTTTTACAGATATCGGTGTAGATATTTCCATGTTTACACAGATTGCGGTGTAGATATTTCCATCTTTCTACAGATGGCAGTGTAGATACTTCCATGTTTATACACATGGCGTTGTAGATACTTCCATATTTATACAGATGTCTGTGTAGATATTTCCATGTGTATACAGATGGTATTGTAGATATTTCCATGTTTATACAGATGGTGGTGTAGATATTTCCCTGTTTACTCAGATGACTGTGTAGATATTTCCATGTTTTTACAGATGGCAGTGTAGATGTTTCAATGTTTATAGAGATGGCACTGTAGATATTTCCATGTTTATACAGATCGAGGTGTAGATATTTCCATGTTTATACAGATAGCGGTGTAGATATTTCCATGTTTTTACAGATATCGGTGTAGATATTTCCATGTTTACACAGATTGCGGTGTAGATATTTCCATCTTTCTTCAGATGGCATTGTAGATATTTCCATGTTTATACAGATGGCGGTGTAGATATTTCCATGTTTATATAGATGGTAGTGTAGATATTTCCATGTTTATACAGAGAGCGGTGTAGATATTTCCATGTTTATAGAGATAGCGGTGTAGATATTTCCATGTTTATATAGATAGCGGTGTAGGTATTTCCATGTTTATAGACATAGCGGTGTAGATATTTCCATGTTTATATAGATGCCGTTGTAGATATTTCCATGTTTATACTGATAGCGGTGTTGGTATTTCCACGTTTATACAGATAGCGATGTAGTTATTTCCATGTTTATACAGCTCACGGTGCAGGTATTTATATCTTTATACAGATGGCATTGTAGATATTTCCTTATTCACACTGATGGCGGTGAAGATGTTTCCATGTTTATACAGATGGCGGAGTAGTTACTTCCATGTTTATGGAGATGGCAGTGTAGACATTTTCATGTTTATAGAGATGGCGGTGTAGATATTTCCGTGTTTTTAGAGATAGCAGTGTAGATATTTACATGTTATACAGATGGCTGTTTAGATATTTCCATGTGTATACAGATGGCCTTCTAGATATTTCCATGTTTATACAGATGACTGTATAGGTATTTCCATGTTTTTACAGATGGCAGTGCAGATATTTCCATGTTTATAGAGATAGCGATGTAGATATTTCCATGTTTGTACAGATGGCGGTGTTGATATTTCCATCTCTACACAGATGGCCGTTTAGATATTTCCATGTTTATACAGTTGTCAGCATAGTTATTTCCATGGACATGCAGATGGCGGTGTAGATATTTCCTTGTTTATACAGATAGCGGTGTAGATATTTCCATCTTTTTACATATGGTGGTGTAGATATTTCCGTGTTTATACACATGGCGGAGTAGATACTTCCATCTTTATGGAGATGGCAGTGTAGATATTTTCATGTTTATAGAGATGGCGGTGTAGATATTTCCATATTTATAGAGATAGCGGTGTAGATACTTCCATCTTTCTACAGATGGCAGTGTAGATATTTCCATGTTTATACAGATGGCCGTGTAGATATTTCCATATTTATACAGATGTCTGCGGAGATATTTCCATGTGTATACAGATGGAATTGTAGTTATTTCCATGATTATACAGATGGTGGTGTAGATATTTCCATGTTTATTCAGATGACTGTGTAGATATTTCCATGTTTATACAGATGGCAGTGTAGATATTTCCATGTTCCTACACATGACTGTGTAGGTATTTCCATGTTTATACAGATGGCTTTGTAGCTACTTCCATGTCTATAGAGATAGCGGTGCAGATATTTCCATGATGATACAGTTAGCGGTGTATATATTTCCATGTTTATACAGATCGTGGTGTAGATGTTTCCATGTTTATACATATACCGGTGTAGATATTTCCATGTTTATACAGACCGCAGTGTAGATATTTCCATGTTTATAGAGATAGCAGTGTAGATATTTCCAAGTTTGTGCAGATGGCGGTGTTGATGTTTCCATCTATACACAGATTGCCGTGTAGGTATTTCCATGTGTATACAGATGGCATTGTAGATATTTCCATGTTTATACAGATGGTGGTGTAGATATTTCCATGTTTACACAGAAGACTGTATAGGTATTTCCATGTTTATACAGATGGCGGTGTAGCTATTTCCATGTTTATAGAGATAGCGGTGTAGATATTTCCATATTTACAGATAACGGTGTAGAAATTTCCATGTTTATACAGATAGCGGTGTAAATATTTCCATGTTTATACAGATCACGGTGTAGATATTTCCTTGTTTATACAAATAGCGGTGTAGTTATTTCCATGTTTATAGAGATAGCGGTGTAGATATTTCCATGTATATTCAGATGGCTGTGTAGATATTTCCATGTTTATACAGATGGCTTTGTAGATATTTCCATGTTTATACAGATGACTTTGTAGGTATTTCCATGTTTATACAGATGGCGGTGTAGATATTTCCATGTTTATAGAGATAGCTGTGTAGATATTTCCATGTTTATACAGATAGCGGTGTAGATAATTCCATGTTTATACAGATCGCGGTGTAGTTACTTACATGTTTATACAGATAGCGGTGTTGTTATTTCCATGTTTTTACAGATATCGGTGTAGATATTTCCATGTTTACACAGATTGCGGTGTAGATATTTCCATCTTTCTACAGATGGCAGTGTAGATACTTCCATGTTTATACACATGGCGTTGTAGATACTTCCATATTTATACAGATGTCTGTGTAGATATTTCCATGTGTATACAGATGGTATTGTAGATATTTCCATGTTTATACAGATGGTGGTGTAGATATTTCCCTGTTTACTCAGATGACTGTGTAGATATTTCCATGTTTTTACAGATGGCAGTGTAGATATTTCAATGTTTATAGAGATGGCACTGTAGATATTTCCATGTTTATACAGATCGCGGTGTAGATATTTCCATGTTTATACAGATAGCGGTGTAGATATTTCCATGTTTTTACAGATATCGGTGTAGATATTTCCATGTTTACACAGATTGCGGTGTAGATATTTCCATCTTTCTTCAGATGGCATTGTAGATATTTCCATGTTTATACAGATGGCGGTGTAGATATTTCCATGTTTATATAGATGGTAGTGTAGATATTTCCATGTTTATACAGATAGCGGTGTAGATATTTCCATGTTTATATAGATAGCGGTGTAGGTATTTCCATGTTTATAGACATAGCGGTGTAGATATTTCCATGTTTATATAGATGCCGTTGTAGATATTTCCATGTTTATACTGATAGCGGTGTTGGTATTTCCACGTTTATACAGATAGCGATGTAGTTATTTCCATGTTTATACAGCTCGCGGTGCAGGTATTTATATCTTTATACAGATGGCATTGTAGATATTTCCTTATTCACACTGATGGCGGTGAAGATGTTTCCATGTTTATACAGATGGCGGAGTAGTTACTTCCATGTTTATGGAGATGGCAGTGTAGACATTTTCATGTTTATAGAGATGGCGGTGTAGATATTTCCGTGTTTTTAGAGATAGCAGTGTAGATATTTACATGTTATACAGATGGCTGTTTAGATATTTCCATGTGTATACAGATGGCCTTCTAGATATTTCCATGTTTATACAGATGACTGTATAGGTATTTCCATGTTTTTACAGATGGCAGTGCAGATATTTCCATGTTTATAGAGATAGCGATGTAGATATTTCCATGTTTGTACAGATGGCGGTGTTGATATTTCCATCTCTACACAGATGGCCGTTTAGATATTTCCATGTTTATACAGTTGTCAGCATAGTTATTTCCATGGACATGCAGATGGCGGTGTAGATATTTCCTTGTTTATACAGATAGCGGTGTAGATATTTCCATCTTTTTACATATGGTGGTGTAGATATTTCCGTGTTTATACACATGGCGGAGTAGATACTTCCATCTTTATGGAGATGGCAGTGTAGATATTTTCATGTTTATAGAGATGGCGGTGTAGATATTTCCATATTTATAGAGATAGCGGTGTAGATACTTCCATCTTTCTACAGATGGCAGTGTAGATATTTCCATGTTTATACAGATGGCCGTGTAGATATTTCCATATTTATACAGATGTCTGCGGAGATATTTCCATGTGTATACAGATGGAATTGTAGTTATTTCCATGATTATACAGATGGTGGTGTAGATATTTCCATGTTTATTCAGATGACTGTGTAGATATTTCCATGTTTATACAGATGGCAGTGTAGATATTTCCATGTTCCTACACATGACTGTGTAGGTATTTCCATGTTTATACAGATGGCTTTGTAGCTACTTCCATGTCTATAGAGATAGCGGTGCAGATATTTCCATGATGATACAGTTAGCGGTGTATATATTTCCATGTTTATACAGATCGTGGTGTAGATGTTTCCATGTTTATACATATACCGGTGTAGATATTTCCATGTTTATACAGACCGCAGTGTAGATATTTCCATGTTTATAGAGATAGCAGTGTAGATATTTCCAAGTTTGTGCAGATGGCGGTGTTGATGTTTCCATCTATACACAGATTGCCGTGTAGGTATTTCCATGTGTATACAGATGGCATTGTAGATATTTCCATGTTTATACAGATGGTGGTGTAGATATTTCCATGTTTACACAGAAGACTGTATAGGTATTTCCATGTTTATACAGATGGCGGTGTAGCTATTTCCATGTTTATAGAGATAGCGGTGTAGATATTTCCATATTTACAGATAACGGTGTAGAAATTTCCATGTTTATACAGATAGCGGTGTAAATATTTCCATGTTTATACAGATCACGGTGTAGATATTTCCTTGTTTATACAAATAGCGGTGTAGTTATTTCCATGTTTATACAGATAGCGGTGTAGATATTTCCATGTATATACAGATGGCTGTGTAGATATTTCCATGTTTATACAGATGGCTTTGTAGATATTTCCATGTTTATACAGATGACTTTGTAGGTATTTCCATGTTTATACAGATGGCGGTGTAGATATTTCCATGTTTATAGAGATAGCTGTGTAGATATTTCCATGTTTATACAGATAGCGGTGTAGATAATTAAATGTTTATACAGATCGCGGTGTAGTTACTTCCATGTTTATACAGATAGCGGTGTTGTTATTTCCATGTTTTTACAGATATCGGTGTAGATATTTCCATGTTTACACAGATTGCGGTGTAGATATTTCCATCTTTCTACAGATGGCAGTGTAGATATTTCCATGTTTATACACATGGCGGTGTAGATACTTCCATATTTATACAGATGTCTGTGTAGATATTTCCATGTGTATACAGATGGTATTGTAGATATTTCCATGTTTATAAAGATGGTGGTGAAGATATTTCCCTGTTTACTCAGATGACTGTGTAGATATTTCCATGTTTTTACAGATGGCGGTGTTGATATTTCCATCTCTACACAGATGGCCGTGTAGATATTTCCATGTTTATACAGATGTCAGCATAGTTATTTCCATGGACATGCAGATGGCGGTGTACATATTTCCTTGTTTATACAGATAGCGGTGTAGGTATTTCCATCTTTTTACATATGGTGGTGAAGATATTTCCGTGTTTATACACATGGCGGAGTAGATACTTCCATCTTTATGGAGATGGCAGTGTAGATATTTTCATGTTTATAGAGATGGCGGTGTAGATATTTCCATATTTATAGAGATAGCGGTGTAGATACTTCCATCTTTCTACAGATGGCAGTGTAGGTATTTCCATGTTTATACAGATGGCCGTGTAGATATTTCCATATTTATACAGATGTCTGCGGAGATATTTCCGTGTGTATACAGATGGAATTGTAGTTATTTCCATGTTTATACAGATGGTGGTGTAGATATTTCCATGTTTATTCAGATGACTGTGTAGATATTTCCATGTTTATACAGATGGCAGTGTAGATATTTCCATGTTCCTACACATGACTGTGTAGGTATTTCCATGTTTATACAGATGGCTTTGTAGCTATTTACATGTCTATAGAGATAGCGGTGCAGATATTTCCATGATTATACAGTTAGCGGTGTATATATTTCCATTTTTATACAGATCGTGGTGTAGATGTTTCCATGTTTATACATATACCGGTGTAGATTTGTTCATGTTTATACAGACCGCAGTGTAGATATTTCCATGTTTATAGAGATAGCAGTGTAGATATTTCCAAGTTTGTGCAGATGGCGGTGTTGATGTTTCCATCTATACACAGATTGCCGTGTAGGTATTTCCATGTGTATACAGATGGCATTGTAGATATTTCCATGTTTATACAGATGGTGGTGTAGATATTTCCATGTTTACACAGAAGACTGTATAGGTATTTCCATGTTTATACAGATGGCGGTGTAGCTATTTCCATATTTATAGAGATAGCGGTGTAGATATTTCCATATTTACAGATAACGGTGTAGAAATTTCCATGTTTATACAGATAGCGGTGTAAATATTTCCATGTTTATACAGATCACGGTGTAGATATTTCCTTGTTTATACAAATAGCGGTGTAGTTATTTCCATGTTTATACAGATAGCGGTGTAGATATTTCCATGTATATACAGATGGCTGTGTAGATATTTCCATGTTTATACAGATGGCTTTGTAGATATTTCCATGTTTATACAGATGACTTTGTAGGTATTTCCATGTTTATACAGATGGCGGTGTAGATATTTCCATGTTTATAGAGATAGCTGTGTAGATATTTCCATGTTTATACAGATAGCGGTGTAGATAATTCCATGTTTATACAGATCGCGGTGTAGTTACTTCCATGTTTATACAGATAGCGGTGTTGTTATTTCCATGTTTTTACAGATATCGGTGTAGATATTTCCATGTTTACACAGATTGCGGTGTAGATATTTCCATCTTTCTACAGATGGCAGTGTAGATACTTCCATGTTTATACACATGGCGTTGTAGATACTTCCATATTTATACAGATGTCTGTGTAGATATTTCCATGTGTATACAGATGGTATTGTAGATATTTCCATGTTTATACCGATGGTGGTGTAGATATTTCCCTGTTTACTCAGATGACTGTGTAGATATTTCCATGTTTTTACAGATGGCAGTGTAGATATTTCAATGTTTATAGAGATGGCACTGTAGATATTTCCATGTTTATACAGATCGCGGTGTAGATATTTCCATGTTTATACAGATAGCGGTGTAGATATTTCCATGTTTTTACAGATATCGGTGTAGATATTTCCATGTTTACACAGATTGCGGTGTAGATATTTCCATCTTTCTTCAGATGGCATTGTAGATATTTCCATGTTTATACAGATGGCGGTGTAGATATTTCCGTGTTTATATAGATGGTAGTGTAGATATTTCCATGTTTATACAGAGAGCGGTGTAGATATTTCCATGTTTATACAGATAGCGGTGTAGATATTTCCATGTTTATATAGATAGCGGTGTAGGTATTTCCATGTTTATAGACATAGCGGTGTAGATATTTCCATGTTTATATAGATGCCGTTGTAGATATTTCCATGTTTATACTGATAGCGGTGTTGGTATTTCCACGTTTATACAGATAGCGATGTAGTTATTTCCATGTTTATACAGCTCGCGGTGCAGGTATTTATATCTTTATACAGATGGCATTGTAGATATTTCCTTATTCACACTGATGGCGGTGAAGATGTTTCCATGTTTATACAGATGGCGGAGTAGTTACTTCCATGTTTATGGAGATGGCAGTGTAGACATTTTCATGTTTATAGAGATGGCGGTGTAGATATTTCCGTGTTTTTAGAGATAGCAGTGTAGATATTTACATGTTATACAGATGGCTGTTTAGATATTTCCATGTGTATACAGATGGCCTTCTAGATATTTCCATGTTTATACAGATGACTGTATAGGTATTTCCATGTTTTTACAGATGGCAGTGCAGATATTTCCATGTTTATAGAGATAGCGATGTAGATATTTCCATGTTTGTACAGATGGCGGTGTTGATATTTCCATCTCTACACAGATGGCCGTTTAGATATTTCCATGTTTATACAGTTGTCAGCATAGTTATTTCCATGGACATGCAGATGGCGGTGTAGATATTTCCTTGTTTATACAGATAGCGGTGTAGATATTTCCATCTTTTTACATATGGTGGTGTAGATATTTCCGTGTTTATACACATGGCGGAGTAGATACTTCCATCTTTATGGAGATGGCAGTGTAGATATTTTCATGTTTATAGAGATGGCGGTGTAGATATTTCCATATTTATAGAGATAGCGGTGTAGATACTTCCATCTTTCTACAGATGGCAGTGTAGATATTTCCATGTTTATACAGATGGCCGTGTAGATATTTCCATATTTATACAGATGTCTGCGGAGATATTTCCATGTGTATACAGATGGAATTGTAGTTATTTCCATGATTATACAGATGGTGGTGTAGATATTTCCATGTTTATTCAGATGACTGTGTAGATATTTCCATGTTTATACAGATGGCAGTGTAGATATTTCCATGTTCCTACACATGACTGTGCAGGTATTTCCATGTTTATACAGATGGCTTTGTAGCTACTTCCATGTCTATAGAGATAGCGGTGCAGATATTTCCATGATGATACAGTTAGCGGTGTATATATTTCCATGTTTATACAGATCGTGGTGTAGATGTTTCCATGTTTATACATATACCGGTGTAGATATTTCCATGTTTATACAGACCGCAGTGTAGATATTTCCATGTTTATAGAGATAGCAGTGTAGATATTTCCAAGTTTGTGCAGATGGCGGTGTTGATGTTTCCATCTATACACAGATTGCCGTGTAGGTATTTCCATGTGTATACAGATGGCATTGTAGATATTTCCATGTTTATACAGATGGTGGTGTAGATATTTCCATGTTTACACAGAAGACTGTATAGGTATTTCCATGTTTATACAGATGGCGGTGTAGCTATTTCCATGTTTATAGAGATAGCGGTGTAGATATTTCCATATTTACAGATAACGGTGTAGAAATTTCCATGTTTATACAGATAGCGGTGTAAATATTTCCATGTTTATACAGATCACGGTGTAGATATTTCCTTGTTTATACAAATAGCGGTGTAGTTATTTCCATGTTTATACAGATAGCGGTGTAGATATTTCCATGTATATACAGATGGCTGTGTAGATATTTCCATGTTTATACAGATGGCTTTGTAGATATTTCCATGTTTATACAGATGACTTTGTAGGTATTTCCATGTTTATACAGATGGCGGTGTAGATATTTCCATGTTTATAGAGATAGCTGTGTAGATATTTCCATGTTTATACAGATAGCGGTGTAGATAATTAAATGTTTATACAGATCGCGGTGTAGTTACTTCCATGTTTATACAGATAGCGGTGTTGTTATTTCCATGTTTTTACAGATATCGGTGTAGATATTTCCATGTTTACACAGATTGCGGTGTAGATATTTCCATCTTTCTACAGATGGCAGTGTAGATATTTCCATGTTTATACACATGGCGGTGTAGATACTTCCATATTTATACAGATGTCTGTGTAGATATTTCCATGTGTATACAGATGGTATTGTAGATATTTCCATGTTTATAAAGATGGTGGTGAAGATATTTCCCTGTTTACTCAGATGACTGTGTAGATATTTCCATGTTTTTACAGATGGCGGTGTTGATATTTCCATCTCTACACAGATGGCCGTGTAGATATTTCCATGTTTATACAGATGTCAGCATAGTTATTTCCATGGACATGCAGATGGCGGTGTACATATTTCCTTGTTTATACAGATAGCGGTGTAGGTATTTCCATCTTTTTACATATGGTGGTGAAGATATTTCCGTGTTTATGCACATGGCGGAGTAGATACTTCCATCTTTATGGAGATGGCAGTGTAGATATTTTCATGTTTATAGAGATGGCGGTGTAGATATTTCCATATTTATAGAGATAGCGGTGTAGATACTTCCATCTTTCTACAGATGGCAGTGTAGGTATTTCCATGTTTATACAGATGGCCGTGTAGATATTTCCATATTTATACAGATGTCTGCGGAGATATTTCCGTGTGTATACAGATGGAATTGTAGTTATTTCCATGTTTATACAGATGGTGGTGTAGATATTTCCATGTTTATTCAGATGACTGTGTAGATATTTCCATGTTTATACAGATGGCAGTGTAGATATTTCCATGTTCCTACACATGACTGTGTAGGTATTTCCATGTTTATACAGATGGCTTTGTAGCTATTTACATGTCTATAGAGATAGCGGTGCAGATATTTCCATGATTATACAGTTAGCGGTGTATATATTTCCATTTTTATACAGATCGTGGTGTAGATGTTTCCATGTTTATACATATACCGGTGTAGATTTGTCCATGTTTATACAGACCGCAGTGTAGATATTTCCATGTTTATAGAGATAGCAGTGTAGATATTTCCAAGTTTGTGCAGATGGCGGTGTTGATGTTTCCATCTATACACAGATTGCCGTGTAGGTATTTCCATGTGTATACAGATGGCATTGTAGATATTTCCATGTTTATAGAGATGGTGGTGTAGATATTTCCATGTTTACACAGAAGACTGTATAGGTATTTCCATGTTTATACAGATGGCGGTGTAGCTATTTCCATATTTATAGAGATAGCGGTGTAGATATTTCCATATTTACAGATAACGGTGTAGAAATTTCCATGTTTATACAGATAGCGGTGTAAATATTTCCATGTTTATACAGATCACGGTGTAGATATTTCCTTGTTTATACAAATAGCGGTGTAGTTATTTCCATGTTTATACAGATAGCGGTGTAGATATTTCCATGTATATACAGATGGCTGTGTAGATATTTCCATGTTTATACAGATGGCTTTGTAGATATTTCCATGTTTATACAGATGACTTTGTAGGTATTTCCATGTTTATACAGATGGCGGTGTAGATATTTCCATGTTTATAGAGATAGCTGTGTAGATATTTCCATGTTTATACAGATAGCGGTGTAGATAATTCCATGTTTATACAGATCGCGGTGTAGTTACTTCCATGTTTATTCAGATAGCGGTGTTGTTATTTCCATGTTTTTACAGATATCGGTGTAGATATTTCCATGTTTACACAGATTGCGGTGTAGATATTTCCATCTTTCTACAGATGGCAGTGTAGATATTTCCATGTTTATACACATGCCGGTGTAGATACTTCCATATTTATACAGATGTCTGTGTAGATATTTCCATGTGTATACAGATGGTATTGTAGATATTTCCATGTTTATACAGATGGTGGTGTAGATATTTCCCTGTTTACTCAGATGACTGTGTAGATACTTCCATGTTTTTACAGATGGCAGTGTAGATATTTCAATGTTTATAGAGATGGCACTGTAGATATTTCCATGTTTATACAGATCGCGGTGTAGATATTTCCATGTTTATACAGATAGCGGTGTAGATATTTCCATGTTTTTACAGATATCGGTGTAGATATTTCCATGTTTACACAGATTGCGGTGTATTTCCATGGACATGCAGATGGCGGTGTAGATATTTCCATGTTTAAACAGATAGCGGTGTAGATATTTCCATGTTTACACAGATAGTGGTGTAGATATTTCCGTGTTTATACACATGGCAGAGTAGATACTTCCATCTTTATGGAGATGGCAGTGTAGATATTTTCATGTTTATAGAGATGGCGGTGTAGATATTTCCATATTTATAGAGATAGCGGTGTAGATATTTCCATCTTTCTACAGATGGCAGTGTAGATATTTCCATGTTTATACAGATGGCGGTGTAGATATTTCCATATTTATACAGATGTCTGTGTAGATATTTCCATCTGTATACAGATGTTATTGTAGGTATTTCCATGTTTATACAGATGGTGGTGAAGATATTTCCATGTTTATTCAGATGACTGTGTAGATATTCCATGTTTTTACAGATGGCAGTGTGGATATTTCAATGTTTATAGAGATGGCGCTGTAGATATTTCCAAGTTTATACAGATAACGGTGGAGATATTTCCATGTTTATTCAGAGAGGAGAAGAGATATTTCCATGTTTATACACATAGCGGTGTACATATTTCCATGATTATAGAGAGAGCGGTGTAGGTATTTCCATGTTTATGCAGATAGCGGTGCAGATATTTCCATGTTTACACAGATGCCTATGCAGATATTTCCATATTTACACAGAGGGCTGTGTAGATATTTCTATGTTTATACAGAAGACAGTGTAGATATTTAAATGTTCCTACACATGACTGTGTAGGTATTTCCATGTTTATACAGATGTCTTTGTAGATATTTCCATGTTAATAGAGATAGCGGTGTAGACATTTCCATGTTTATACAGATAGCGGTGTAGATATTTCCATGTTTATACAGATAGTGGTGTAGATATTTCCATGTTTATACAGACCGCGGTGTAGATATTTCCATGTTTATACAAATAGCGGTGCAGATATTTCCATGTTTGTACAGATGGCGGTGTTGATATTTCCATTTATACACAGATGACCGTGTAGATATTTCCATGTTTATACAGATGGCGGCGCAGATATTTCCATGGATATGTAGATGGCGGTGTAGATATTTCCATGTTTATACAGATTGCGGTGTAGTTATTTCCATGTTTATATAGATAGCGGTGTAGTTATTTCCATGTATATACACATGGCTGTGTAGACATTTCCATGTTTATACAGATGGCGGTGTAGATATTTCCATGTTGTTACAGATAACTTTGTATTTCCATGTTTATACAGATGGCGGTGTAGATATTTCCATGTCTATAGAGATAGCAGTGGAGATAATTCCATGTTTATACAGATAGCGGTGTAGATATTTCCATGTTTATTCTGATCGTGGTGTAGATATTTCCATGTTTATAGAGATGGCGGTGTAGATATTTACATGTTCATAGAGATAGCGGTGTTGATTTTTCCATGTTTATAGAGACAGCGGTGTGGATATTTCCTTGCTTATACAGATAGGGGTGTAGATATTTCCATGTTTATAGAGATAGCGGTGAAGATATTTCCATGTTTATACAGATCACGGTGTAGATATTTCCTTGCTTGTACTAATAGCGGTGTAGTTATTTCCATGTTTATACAGATAGCGGTGTAGATATTTCCATGTATATACAGATGGCTGTGTAGATATTTCCATGTTTATACAGATGGCTGTGTAGATATTTCCATGTTTATACAGATGACTTTGTAGGTATTTGCATGTTTATACAGATGGCGGTGTAGGTTTTCCATGTTTATAGTGATAGCTGTGTAGATATTTCCATGTTTATACAGATAGCGGTGTTGATATTTCCATGTTTATAAAGATCGCGGTGTAGATATTTCCATGTTTATACAGATCGCGGTGCAGATATTTATATCTTTATACAGATGGCATTGTAGATATTTCCTTATTCACACAGATGGCGGTGTAGATGTTTCCATGTTTATACAGATGGCAGAGTAGTTAGTTCCATGTTTATGGAGATGGCAGTGTAGATACTTTCATGTTTACAGAGATGGCGGTGTAGATATTTCCATGTTTATAGAGATAGCAGTGTAGATATTTACATGTTTATACAGATGTCTGTGTAGATATTTCCATGTGTATACAGATGGCATTGTAGATATTTCCATGTTTATACAGATGACTGTATAGGTATTTCCATGTTTTTACAGGTGGCAGTGCAGATATTTCCATGTTTATAGAGATAGCGGTGTAGATATTTCCATGTTTCTACAGATGGCGGTGTTGATATTTCCATCTATACACAGATGGCCGTGTAGATATTTCCATGTTTATACAGATGGCGGCGTAGATATTTCCATGGACATGCAGATGGCGGTGTAGATATTTCCATGTTTAAACAGATAGCGGTGTAGATATTTCCATGTTTACACAGATAGTGGTGTAGATATTTCCGTGTTTATACACATGGCAGAGTAGATACTTCCATCTTTATGGAGATGGCAGTGTAGATATTTTCATGTTTATAGAGATGGCGGTGTAGATATTTCCATATTTATAGAGATAGCGGTGTAGATATTTCCATCTTTCTACAGATGGCAGTGTAGATATTTCCATGTTTATACAGATGGCGGTGTAGATATTTCCATATTTATACAGATGTCTGTGTAGATATTTCCATCTGTATACAGATGGTATTGTAGGTATTTCCATGTTTATACAGATGGTGGTGAAGATATTTCCATGTTTATTCAGATGACTGTGTAGATATTTCCATGTTTTTACAGATGGCAGTGTGGATATTTCAATGTTTATAGAGATGGCGCTGTAGATATTTCCAAGTTTATACAGATAACGGTGGAGATATTTCCATGTTTATACAGAGAGGAGTCGAGATATTTCCATGTTTATACACATAGCGCTGTACATATTTCCATGATTATAGAGACAGCGGTGTAGGTATTTCCATGTTTATGCAGATAGCGGTGCAGATATTTCCATGTTTACACAGATGCCTATGCAGATATTTCCATATTTACACAGAGGGCTGTGTAGATATTTCTATGTTTATACAGAAGACAGTGTAGATATTTAAATGTTCCTACACATGACTGTGTAGGTATTTCCATGTTTATACAGATGTCTTTGTAGATATTTCCATGTTAATAGAGATAGCGGTGTAGACATTTCCATGTTTATACAGATAGCGGTGTAGATATTTCCATGTTTATACAGATAGTGGTATAGATATTTCCATGTTTATACAGACCGCGGTGTAGATATTTCCATGTTTATACAAATAGCGGTGCAGATATTTCCATGTTTGTACAGATGGCGGTGTTGATATTTCCATTTATACACAGATGACCGTGTAGATATTTCCATGTTTATACAGATGGCGGCGCAGATATTTCCATGGATATGTAGATGGCGGTGTAGATATTTCCATGTTTATACAGATTGCGGTGTAGTTATTTCCATGTTTATATAGATAGCGGTGTAGTTATTTCCATGTATATACACATGGCTGTGTAGATATTTCCATGTTTATACAGATGGCGGTGTAGATATTTCCATGTTTATACAGATAACTTTGTATTTCCATGTTTATACAGATGGCGGTGTAGATATTTCCATGTCTATAGAGATAGCAGTGGAGATAATTCCATGTTTATACAGATAGCGGTGTAGATATTTCCATGTTTATTCTGATCGTGGTGTAGATATTTCCATGTTTATAGAGATGGCGGTGTAGATATTTACATGTTCATAGAGATAGCGGTGTTGATTTTTCCATGTTTATAGAGACAGCGGTGTGGATATTTCCTTGCTTATACAGATAGGGGTGTAGATATTTCCATGTTTATAGAGATAGCGGTGAAGATATTTCCATGTTTATACAGATCACGGTGTAGATATTTCCTTGCTTGTACTAATAGCGGTGTAGTTATTTCCATGTTTATACAGATAGCGGTGTAGATATTTCCATGTATATACAGATGGCTGTGTAGATATTTCCATGTTTATACAGATGGCTGTGTAGATATTTCCATGTTTATACAGATGACTTTGTAGGTATTTGCATGTTTATACAGATGGCGGTGTAGGTTTTCCATGTTTATAGTGATAGCTGTGTAGATATTTCCATGTTTATACAGATAGCGGTGTTGATATTTCCATGTTTATAAAGATCGCGGTGTAGGTATTTCCATGTTTATACAGATCGTGGTGCAGATATTTATATCTTTATACAGATGGCATTGTAGATATTTCCTTATTCACACAGATGGCGGTGTAGATGTTTCCATGTTTATACAGATGGCAGAGTAGTTAGTTCCATGTTTATGGAGATGGCAGTGTAGATACTTTCATGTTTACAGAGATGGCGGTGTAGATATTTCCATGTTTATAGAGATAGCAGTGTAGATATTTACATGTTTATACAGATGTCTGTGTAGATATTTCCATGTGTATACAGATGGCATTGTAGATATTTCCATGTTTATACAGATGACTGTATAGGTATTTCCATGTTTTTACAGGTGGCAGTGCAGATATTTCCATGTTTATAGAGATAGCGGTGTAGATATTTTCATGTTTCTACAGATGGCGGTGTTGATATTTCCATCTATACACAGATGGCCGTGTAGATATTTCCATGTTTATACAGATGGCGGCGTAGATATTTCCATGGACATGCAGATGGCGGTGTAGATATTTCCATGTTTAAACAGATAGCGGTGTAGATATTTCCATGTTTACACAGATAGCGGTGTAGATATTTCCGTGTTTATACACATGGCAGAGTAGATACTTCCATCTTTATGGAGATGGCAGTGTAGATATTTTCATGTTTATAGAGATGGCGGTGTAGATATTTCCATATTTATAGAGATAGCGGTGTAGATATTTCCATCTTTCTACAGATGGCAGTGTAGATATTTCCATGTTTATACAGATGGCGGTGTAGATATTTCCATATTTATACAGATGTCTGTGTAGATATTTCCATCTGTATACAGATGGTATTGTAGGTATTTCCATGTTTATACAGATGGTGGTGAAGATATTTCCATGTTTATTCAGATGACTGTGTAGATATTCCATGTTTTTACAGATGGCAGTGTGGATATTTCAATGTTTATAGAGATGGCGCTGTAGATATTTCCAAGTTTATACAGATAACGGTGGAGATATTTCCATGTTTATTCAGAGAGGAGCCGAGATATTTCCATGTTTATACACATAGCGGTGTACATATTTCCATGATTATAGAGACAGCGGTGTAGGTATTTCCATGTTTATGCAGATAGCGGTGCAGATATTTCCATGTTTACACAGATGCCTATGCAGATATTTCCATATTTACACAGAGGGCTGTGTAGATATTTCTATGTTTATACAGAAGACAGTGTAGATATTTAAATGTTCCTACACATGACTGTGTAGGTATTTCCATGTTTATACAGATGTCTTTGTAGATATTTCCATGTTAATAGAGATAGCGGTGTAGACATTTCCATGTTTATACAGATAGCGGTGTAGATATTTCCATGTTTATACAGATAGTGGTGTAGATATTTCCATGTTTATACAGACCGCGGTGTAGATATTTCCATGTTTATACAAATAGCGGTGCAGATATTTCCATGTTTGTACAGATGGCGGTGTTGATATTTCCATTTATACACAGATGACCGTGTAGATATTTCCATGTTTATACAGATGGCGGCGCAGATATTTCCATGGATATGTAGATGGCGGTGTAGATATTTCCATGTTTATACAGATTGCGGTGTAGTTATTTCCATGTTTATATAGATAGCGGTGTAGTTATTTCCATGTATATACACATGGCTGTGTAGATATTTCCATGTTTATACAGATGGCGGTGTAGATATTTCCATGTTGTTACAGATAACTTTGTATTTCCATGTTTATACAGATGGCGGTGTAGATATTTCCATGTCTATAGAGATAGCAGTGGAGATAATTCCATGTTTATACAGATAGCGGTGTAGATATTTCCATGTTTATTCTGATCGTGGTGTAGATATTTCCATGTTTATAGAGATGGCGGTGTAGATATTTACATGTTCATAGAGATAGCGGTGTTGATTTTTCCATGTTTATAGAGACAGCGGTGTGGATATTTCCTTGCTTATACAGATAGGGGTGTAGATATTTCCATGTTTATAGAGATAGCGGTGAAGATATTTCCATGTTTATACAGATCACGGTGTAGATATTTCCTTGCTTGTACTAATAGCGGTGTAGTTATTTCCATGTTTATACAGATAGCGGTGTAGATATTTCCATGTATATACAGATGGCTCTGTAGATATTTCCATGTTTATACAGATGGCTGTGTAGATATTTCCATGTTTATACAGATGACTTTGTAGGTATTTGCATGTTTATACAGATGGCGGTGTAGGTTTTCCATGTTTATAGTGATAGCTGTGTAGATATTTCCATGTTTATACAGATAGCGGTGTTGATATTTCCATGTTTATAAAGATCGCGGTGTAGATATTTCCATGTTTATACAGATCGTGGTGCAGATATTTATATCTTTATACAGATGGCATTGTAGATATTTCCTTATTCACACAGATGGCGGTGTAGATGTTTCCATGTTTATACAGATGGCAGAGTAGTTAGTTCCATGTTTATGGAGATGGCAGTGTAGATACTTTCATGTTTACAGAGATGGCGGTGTAGATATTTCCATGTTTATAGAGATAGCAGTGTAGATATTTACATGTTTATACAGATGTCTGTGTAGATATTTCCATGTGTATACAGATGGCATTGTAGATATTTCCATGTTTATACAGATGACTGTATAGGTATTTCCATGTTTTTACAGGTGGCAGTGCAGATATTTCCATGTTTATAGAGATAGCGGTGTAGATATTTCCATGTTTCTACAGATGGCGGTGTTGATATTTCCATCTATACACAGATGGCCGTGTAGATATTTCCATGTTTATACAGATGGCGGCGTAGATATTTCCATGGACATGCAGATGGCGGTGTAGATATTTCCATGTTTAAACAGATAGCGGTGTAGATATTTCCATGTTTACACAGATAGTGGTGTAGATATTTCCGTGTTTATACACATGGCAGAGTAGATACTTCCATCTTTATGGAGATGGCAGTGTAGATATTTTCATGTTTATAGAGATGGTGGTGTAGATATTTCCATATTTATAGAGATAGCGGTGTAGATATTTCCATCTTTCTACAGATGGCAGTGTAGATATTTCCATGTTTATACAGATGGCGGTGTAGATATTTCCATATTTATACAGATGTCTGTGTAGATATTTCCATCTGTATACAGATGGTATTGTAGGTATTTCCATGTTTATACAGATGGTGGTGAAGATATTTCCATGTTTATTCAGATGACTGTGTAGATATTTCCATGTTTTTACAGATGGCAGTGTGGATATTTCAATGTTTATAGAGATGGCGCTGTAGATATTTCCAAGTTTACACAGATAACGGTGGAGATATTTCCATGTTTATACAGAGAGGAGTCGAGATATTTCCATGTTTATACACATAGCGGTGTACATATTTCCATGATTATAGAGACAGCGGTGTAGGTATTTCCATGTTTATGCAGATAGCGGTGCAGATATTTCCATGTTTATACAGATAACTTTGTATTTCCATGTTTATACAGATGGCGGTGTAGATATTTCCATGTCTATAGAGATAGCAGTGGAGATAATTCCATGTTTATACAGATAGCGGTGTAGATATTTCCATGTTTATTCTGATCGTGGTGTAGATATTTCCATGTTTATAGAGATGGCGGTGTAGATATTTACATGTTCATAGAGATAGCGGTGTTGATTTTTCCATGTTTATAGAGACAGCGGTGTGGATATTTCCTTGCTTATACAGATAGGGGTGTAGATATTTCCATGTTTATAGAGATAGCGGTGAAGATATTTCCATGTTTATACAGATCACGGTGTAGATATTTCCTTGCTTGTACTAACAGCGGTGTAGTTATTTCCATGTTTATACAGATGGCGGTGTAGATATTTCCATATTTATACAGATGTCTGTGTAGATATTTCCATCTGTATACAGATGGTATTGTAGGTATTTCCATGTTTATACAGATGGTGGTGAAGATATTTCCATGTTTATTCAGATGACTGTGTAGATATTTCCATGTTTTTACAGATGGCAGTGTGGATATTTCAATGTTTATAGAGATGGCGCTGTAGATATTTCCAAGTTTATACAGATAACGGTGGAGATATTTCCATGTTTATACAGAGAGGAGCCGAGATATTTCCATGTTTATACACATAGCGGTGTACATATTTCCATGATTATAGAGACAGCGGTGTAGGTATTTCCATGTTTATGCAGATAGCGGTGCAGATATTTCCATGTTTACACAGATGCCTATGCAGATATTTCCATATTTACACAGAGGGCTGTGTAGATATTTCTATGTTTATACAGAAGACAGTGTAGATATTTAAATGTTCCTACACATGACTGTGTAGGTATTTCCATGTTTATACAGATGTCTTTGTAGATATTTCCATGTTAATAGAGATAGCGGTGTAGACATTTCCATGTTTATACAGATAGCGGTGTAGATATTTCCATGTTTATACAGATAGTGGTGTAGATATTTCCATGTTTATACAGACCGCGGTGTAGATATTTCCATGTTTATACAAATAGCGGTGCAGATATTTCCATGTTTGTACAGATGGCGGTGTTGATATTTCCATTTATACACAGATGACCGTGTAGATATTTCCATGTTTATACAGATGGCGGCGCAGATATTTCCATGGATATGTAGATGGCGGTGTAGATATTTCCATGTTTATACAGATTGCGGTGTAGTTATTTCCATGTTTATATAGATAGCGGTGTAGTTATTTCCATGTATATACACATGGCTGTGTAGATATTTCCATGTTTATACAGATGGCGGTGTAGATATTTCCATGTTGTTACAGATAACTTTGTATTTCCATGTTTATACAGATGGCGGTGTAGATATTTCCATGTCTATAGAGATAGCAGTGGAGATAATTCCATGTTTATACAGATAGCGGTGTAGATATTTCCATGTTTATTCTGATCGTGGTGTAGATATTTCCATGTTTATAGAGATGGCGGTGTAGATATTTACATGTTCATAGAGATAGCGGTGTTGATTTTTCCATGTTTATAGAGACAGCGGTGTGGATATTTCCTTGCTTATACAGATAGGGGTGTAGATATTTCCATGTTTATAGAGATAGCGGTGAAGATATTTCCATGTTTATACAGATCACGGTGTAGATATTTCCTTGCTTGTACTAATAGCGGTGTAGTTATTTCCATGTTTATACAGATAGCGGTGTAGATATTTCCATGTATATACAGATGGCTGTCTAGATATTTCCATGTTTATACAGATGGCTCTGTAGATATTTCCATGTTTATACAGATGACTTTGTAGGTATTTGCATGTTTATACAGATGGCGGTGTAGGTTTTCCATGTTTATAGTGATAGCTGTGTAGATATTTCCATGTTTATACAGATAGCGGTGTTGATATTTCCATGTTTATAAAGATCGCGGTGTAGATATTTCCATGTTTATACAGATCGTGGTGCAGATATTTATATCTTTATACAGATGGCATTGTAGATATTTCCTTATTCACACAGATGGCGGTGTAGATGTTTCCATGTTTATACAGATGGCAGAGTAGTTAGTTCCATGTTTATGGAGATGGCAGTGTAGATACTTTCATGTTTACAGAGATGGCGGTGTAGATATTTCCATGTTTATAGAGATAGCAGTGTAGATATTTACATGTTTATACAGATGTCTGTGTAGATATTTCCATGTGTATACAGATGGCATTGTAGATATTTCCATGTTTATACAGATGACTGTATAGGTATTTCCATGTTTTTACAGGTGGCAGTGCAGATATTTCCATGTTTATAGAGATAGCGGTGTAGATATTTCCATGTTTCTACAGATGGCGGTGTTGATATTTCCATCTATACACAGATGGCCGTGTAGATATTTCCATGTTTATACAGATGGTGGCGTAGATATTTCCATGGACATGCAGATGGCGGTGTAGATATTTCCATGTTTAAACAGATAGCGGTGTAGATATTTCCATGTTTACACAGATAGTGGTGTAGATATTTCCGTGTTTATACACATGGCAGAGTAGATACTTCCATCTTTATGGAGATGGCAGTGTAGATATTTTCATGTTTATAGAGATGGCGGTGTAGATATTTCCATATTTATAGAGATAGCGGTGTAGATATTTCCATCTTTCTACAGATGGCAGTGTAGATATTTCCATGTTTATACAGATGGCGGTGTAGATATTTCCATATTTATACAGATGTCTGTGTAGATATTTCCATCTGTATACAGACGGTATTGTAGGTATTTCCATGTTTATACAGATGGTGGTGAAGATATTTCCATGTTTATTCAGATGACTGTGTAGATATTTCCATGTTTTTACAGATGGCAGTGTGGATATTTCAATGTTTATAGAGATGGCGCTGTAGATATTTCCAAGTTTATACAGATAACGGTGGAGATATTTCCATGTTTATACAGAGAGGAGCCGAGATATTTCCATGTTTATACACATAGCGGTGTACATATTTCCATGATTATAGAGACAGCGGTGTAGGTATTTCCATGTTTATGCAGATAGCGGTGCAGATATTTCCATGTTTACACAGATGCCTATGCAGATATTTCCATATTTACACAGAGGGCTGTGTAGATATTTCTATGTTTATACAGAAGACAGTGTAGATATTTAAATGTTCCTACACATGACTGTGTAGGTATTTCCATGTTTATACAGATGTCTTTGTAGATATTTCCATGTTAATAGAGATAGCGGTGTAGACATTTCCATGTTTATACAGATAGCGGTGTAGATATTTCCATGTTTATACAGATAGTGGTGTAGATATTTCCATGTTTATACAGACCGCGGTGTAGATATTTCCATGTTTATACAAATAGCGGTGCAGATATTTCCATGTTTGTACAGATGGCGGTGTTGATATTTCCATTTATACACAGATGACCGTGTAGATATTTCCATGTTTATACAGATGGCGGCACAGATATTTCCATGGATATGTAGATGGCGGTGTAGATATTTCCATGTTTATACAGATTGCGGTGTAGTTATTTCCATGTTTATATAGATAGCGGTGTAGTTATTTCCATGTATATACACATGGCTGTGTAGATATTTCCATGTTTATACAGATGGCGGTGTAGATATTTCCATGTTGTTACAGATAACTTTGTATTTCCATGTTTATACAGATGGCGGTGTAGATATTTCCATGTCTATAGAGATAGCAGTGGAGATAATTCCATGTTTATACAGATAGCGGTGTAGATATTTCCATGTTTATTCTGATCGTGGTGTAGATATTTCCATGTTTATGGAGATGGCGGTGTAGATATTTACATGTTCATAGAGATAGCGGTGTTGATTTTTCCATGTTTATAGAGACAGCGGTGTGGATATTTCCTTGCTTATACAGATAGGGGTGTAGATATTTCCATGTTTATAGAGATAGCGGTGAAGATATTTCCATGTTTATACAGATCACGGGGTAGATATTTCCTTGCTTGTACTAATAGCGGTGTAGTTATTTCCATGTTTATACAGATAGCGGTGTAGATATTTCCATGTATATACAGATGGCTGTGTGGATATTTCCATGTTTATACAGATGGCTGTGTAGATATTTCCATGTTTATACAGATGACTTTGTAGGTATTTGCATGTTTATACAGATGGCGGTGTAGGTTTTCCATGTTTATAGTGATAGCTGTGTAGATATTTCCATGTTTATACAGATAGCGGTGTTGATATTTCCATGTTTATAAAGATCGCGGTGTAGATATTTCCATGTTTATACAGATCGCGGTGCAGATATTTATATCTTTATACAGATGGCATTGTAGATATTTCCTTATTCACACAGATGGCGGTGTAGATGTTTCCATGTTTATACAGATGGCAGAGTAGTTAGTTCCATGTTTATGGAGATGGCAGTGTAGATACTTTCATGTTTACAGAGATGGCGGTGTAGATATTTCCATGTTTATAGAGATAGCAGTGTAGATATTTACATGTTTATACAGATGTCTGTGTAGATATTTCCATGTGTATACAGATGGCATTGTAGATATTTCCATGTTTATACAGATGACTGTATAGGTATTTCCATGTTTTTACAGGTGGCAGTGCAGATATTTCCATGTTTATAGAGATAGCGGTGTAGATATTTCCATGTTTCTACAGATGGCGGTGTTGATATTTCCATCTATACACAGATGGCCGTGTAGATATTTCCATGTTTATACAGATGGCGGCGTAGATATTTCCATGGACATGCAGATGGCGGTGTAGATATTTCCATGTTTAAACAGATAGCGGTGTAGATATTTCCATGTTTACACAGATAGTGGTGTAGATATTTCCGTGTTTATACACATGGCAGAGTAGATACTTCCATCTTTATGGAGATGGCAGTGTAGATATTTTCATGTTTATAGAGATGGCGGTGTAGATATTTCCATATTTATAGAGATAGCGGTGTAGATATTTCCATCTTTCTACAGATGGCAGTGTAGATATTTCCATGTTTATACAGATGGCGGTGTAGATATTTCCATATTTATACAGATGTCTGTGTAGATATTTCCATCTGTATACAGATGGTATTGTAGGTATTTCCATGTTTATACAGATGGTGGTGAAGATATTTCCATGTTTATTCAGATGACTGTGTAGATATTTCCATGTTTTTACAGATGGCAGTGTGGATATTTCAATGTTTATAGAGATGGCGCTGTAGATATTTCCAAGTTTATACAGATAACGGTGGAGATATTTCCATGTTTATACAGAGAGGAGCCGAGATATTTCCATGTTTATACACATAGCGGTGTACATATTTCCATGATTATAGAGACAGCGGTGTAGGTATTTCCATGTTTATGCAGATAGCGGTGCAGATATTTCCATGTTTACACAGATGCCTATGCAGATATTTCCATATTTACACAGAGGGCTGTGTAGATATTTCTATGTTTATACAGAAGACAGTGTAGATATTTAAATGTTCCTACACATGACTGTGTAGGTATTTCCATGTTTATACAGATGTCTTTGTAGATATTTCCATGTTAATAGAGATAGCGGTGTAGACATTTCCATGTTTATACAGATAGCGGTGTAGATATTTCCATGTTTATACAGATAGTGGTGTAGATATTTCCATGTTTATACAGACCGCGGTGTAGATATTTCCATGTTTATACAAATAGCGGTGCAGATATTTCCATGTTTGTACAGATGGCGGTGTTGATATTTCCATTTATACACAGATGACCGTGTAGATATTTCCATGTTTATACAGATGGCGGCGCAGATATTTCCATGGATATGTAGATGGCGGTGTAGATATTTCCATGTTTATACAGATTGCGGTGTAGTTATTTCCATGTTTATATAGATAGCGGTGTAGTTATTTCCATGTATATACACATGGCTGTGTAGATATTTCCATGTTTATACAGATGGCGGTGTAGATATTTCCATGTTGTTACAGATAACTTTGTATTTCCATGTTTATACAGATGGCGGTGTAGATATTTCCATGTCTATAGAGATAGCAGTGGAGATAATTCCATGTTTATACAGATAGCGGTGTAGATATTTCCATGTTTATTCTGATCGTGGTGTAGATATTTCCATGTTTATAGAGATGGCGGTGTAGATATTTACATGTTCATAGAGATAGCGGTGTTGATTTTTCCATGTTTATAGAGACAGCGGTGTGGATATTTCCTTGCTTATACAGATAGGGGTGTAGATATTTCCATGTTTATAGAGATAGCGGTGAAGATATTTCCATGTTTATACAGATCACGGTGTAGATATTTCCTTGCTTGTACTAATAGCGGTGTAGTTATTTCCATGTTTATACAGATAGCGGTGTAGATATTTCCATGTATATACAGATGGCTGTCTAGATATTTCCATGTTTATACAGATGGCTGTGTAGATATTTCCATGTTTATACAGATGACTTTGTAGGTATTTGCATGTTTATACAGATGGCGGTGTAGGTTTTCCATGTTTATAGTGATAGCTGTGTAAATATTTCCATGTTTATACAGATAGCGGTGTTGATATTTCCATGTTTATAAAGATCGCGGTGTAGATATTTCCATGTTTATACAGATCGCGGTGCAGATATTTATATCTTTATACTGATGGCATTGTAGATATTTCCTTATTCACACAGATGGCGGTGTAGATGTTTCCATGTTTATACAGATGGCAGAGCAGTTAGTTCCATGTTTATGGAGATGGCAGTGTAGATACTTTCATGTTTACAGAGATGGCGGTGTAGATATTTCCATGTTTATAGAGATAGCAGTGTAGATATTTACATGTTTATACAGATGTCTGTGTAGATATTTCCATGTGTATACAGATGGCATTGTAGATATTTCCATGTTTATACTGATGACTGTATAGGTTTTTCCATGTTTTTACAGGTGGCAGTGCAGATATTTCCATGTTTATAGAGATAGCGGTGTAGATATTTCCATGTTTCTACAGATGGCGGTGTTGATATTTCCATCTATACACAGATGGCCGTGTAGATATTTCCATGTTTATACAGATGGCGGCGTAGATATTTCCATGGACATGCAGATGGCGGTGTAGATATTTCCATGTTTAAACAGATAGCGGTGTAGATATTTCCATGTTTACACAGATAGTGGTGTAGATATTTCCGTGTTTATACACATGGCAGAGTAGATACTTCCATCTTTATGGAGATGGCAGTGTAGATATTTTCATGTTTATAGAGATGGCGGTGTAGATATTTCCATATTTATAGAGATAGCGGTGTAGATATTTCCATCTTTCTACAGATGGCAGTGTAGATATTTCCATGTTTATACAGATGGCGGTGTAGATATTTCCATATTTATACAGATGTCTGTGTAGATATTTCCATCTGTATACAGATGGTATTGTAGGTATTTCCATGTTTATACAGATGGTGGTGAAGATATTTCCATGTTTATTCAGATGACTGTGTAGATATTTCCATGTTTTTACAGATGGCAGTGTGGATATTTCAATGTTTATAGAGATGGCGCTGTAGATATTTCCAAGTTTACACAGATAACGGTGGAGATATTTCCATGTTTATACAGAGAGGAGTCGAGATATTTCCATGTTTATACACATAGCGGTGTACATATTTCCATGATTATAGAGACAGCGGTGTAGGTATTTCCATGTTTATGCAGATAGCGGTGCAGATATTTCCATGTTTACACAGATGCCTATGCAGATATTTCCATATTTACACAGAGGGCTGTGTAGATATTTCTATGTTTATACAGAAGACAGTGTAGATATTTAAATGTTCCTACACATGACTGTGTAGGTATTTCCATGTTTATACAGATGTCTTTGTAGATATTTCCATGTTAATAGAGATAGCGGTGTAGACATTTCCATGTTTATACAGATAGCGGTGTAGATATTTCCATGTTTATACAGATAGTGGTGTAGATATTTCCATGTTTATACAGACCGCGGTGTAGATATTTCCATGTTTATACAAATAGCGGTGCAGATATTTCCATGTTTGTACAGATGGCGGTGTTGATATTTCCATTTATACACAGATGACCGTGTAGATATTTCCATGTTTATACAGATGGCGGCGCAGATATTTCCATGGATATGTAGATGGCGGTGTAGATATTTCCATGTTTATACAGATTGCGGTGTAGTTATTTCCATGTTTATATAGATAGCGGTGTAGTTATTTCCATGTATATACACATGGCTGTGTAGATATTTCCATGTTTATACAGATGGCGGTGTAGATATTTCCATGTTGTTACAGATAACTTTGTATTTCCATGTTTATACAGATGGCGGTGTAGATATTTCCATGTCTATAGAGATAGCAGTGGAGATAATTCCATGTTTATACAGATAGCGGTGTAGATATTTCCATGTTTATTCTGATCGTGGTGTAGATATTTCCATGTTTATAGAGATGGCGGTGTAGATATTTACATGTTCATAGAGATAGCGGTGTTGATTTTTCCATGTTTATAGAGACAGCGGTGTGGATATTTCCTTGCTTATACAGATAGGGGTGTAGATATTTCCATGTTTATAGAGATAGCGGTGAAGATATTTCCATGTTTATACAGATCACGGTGTAGATATTTCCTTGCTTGTACTAATAGCGGTGTAGTTATTTCCATGTTTATACAGATAGCGGTGTAGATATTTCCATGTATATACAGATGGCTCTGTAGATATTTCCATGTTTATACAGATGGCTGTGTAGATATTTCCATGTTTATACAGATGACTTTGTAGGTATTTGCATGTTTATACAGATGGCGGTGTAGGTTTTCCATGTTTATAGTGATAGCTGTGTAGATATTTCCATGTTTATACAGATAGCGGTGTTGATATTTCCATGTTTATAAAGATCGCGGTGTAGATATTTCCATGTTTATACAGATCGTGGTGCAGATATTTATATCTTTATACAGATGGCATTGTAGATATTTCCTTATTCACACAGATGGCGGTGTAGATGTTTCCATGTTTATACAGATGGCAGAGTAGTTAGTTCCATGTTTATGGAGATGGCAGTGTAGATACTTTCATGTTTACAGAGATGGCGGTGTAGATATTTCCATGTTTATAGAGATAGCAGTGTAGATATTTACATGTTTATACAGATGTCTGTGTAGATATTTCCATGTGTATACAGATGGCATTGTAGATATTTCCATGTTTATACAGATGACTGTATAGGTATTTCCATGTTTTTACAGGTGGCAGTGCAGATATTTCCATGTTTATAGAGATAGCGGTGTAGATATTTCCATGTTTCTACAGATGGCGGTGTTGATATTTCCATCTATACACAGATGGCCGTGTAGATATTTCCATGTTTATACAGATGGCGGCGTAGATATTTCCATGGACATGCAGATGGCGGTGTAGATATTTCCATGTTTAAACAGATAGCGGTGTAGATATTTCCATGTTTACACAGATAGTGGTGTAGATATTTCCGTGTTTATACACATGGCAGAGTAGATACTTCCATCTTTATGGAGATGGCAGTGTAGATATTTTCATGTTTATAGAGATGGTGGTGTAGATATTTCCATATTTATAGAGATAGCGGTGTAGATATTTCCATCTTTCTACAGATGGCAGTGTAGATATTTCCATGTTTATACAGATGGCGGTGTAGATATTTCCATATTTATACAGATGTCTGTGTAGATATTTCCATCTGTATACAGATGGTATTGTAGGTATTTCCATGTTTATACAGATGGTGGTGAAGATATTTCCATGTTTATTCAGATGACTGTGTAGATATTTCCATGTTTTTACAGATGGCAGTGTGGATATTTCAATGTTTATAGAGATGGCGCTGTAGATATTTCCAAGTTTACACAGATAACGGTGGAGATATTTCCATGTTTATACAGAGAGGAGTCGAGATATTTCCATGTTTATACACATAGCGGTGTACATATTTCCATGATTATAGAGACAGCGGTGTAGGTATTTCCATGTTTATGCAGATAGCGGTGCAGATATTTCCATGTTTACACAGATGCCTATGCAGATATTTCCATATTTACACAGAGGGCTGTGTAGATATTTCTATGTTTATACAGAAGACAGTGTAGATATTTAAATGTTCCTACACATGACTGTGTAGGTATTTCCATGTTTATACAGATGTCTTTGTAGATATTTCCATGTTAATAGAGATAGCGGTGTAGACATTTCCATGTTTATACAGATAGCGGTGTAGATATATCCATGTTTATACAGATAGTGGTGTAGATATTTCCATGTTTATACAGACCACGGTGTAGATATTTCCATGTTTATACAAATAGCGGTGCAGATATTTCCATGTTTGTACAGATGGCGGTGTTGATATTTCCATTTATACACAGATGACCGTGTAGATATTTCCATGTTTATACAGATGGCGGCGCAGATATTTCCATGGATATGTAGATGGCGGTGTAGATATTTCCATGTTTATACAGATTGCGGTGTAGTTATTTCCATGTTTATATAGATAGCGGTGTAGTTATTTCCATGTATATACACATGGCTGTGTAGATATTTCCATGTTTATACAGATGGCGGTGTAGATATTTCCATGTTGTTACAGATAACTTTGTATTTCCATGTTTATACAGATGGCGGTGTAGATATTTCCATGTCTATAGAGATAGCAGTGGAGATAATTCCATGTTTATACAGATAGCGGTGTAGATATTTCCATGTTTATTCTTATCGTGGTGTAGATATTTCCATGTTTATGGAGATGGCGGTGTAGATATTTACATGTTCATAGAGATAGCGGTGTTTTTGCCATGTTTATAGAGACAGCGGTGTGGATATTTCCTTGCTTATACAGATAGGGGTGTAGATATTTCCATGTTTATAGAGATAGCGGTGAAGATATTTCCATGTTTATACAGATCACGGTGTAGATATTTCCTTGCTTGTACTAATAGCGGTGTAGTTATTTCCATGTTTATACAGATAGCGGTGTAGATATTTCCATGTATATACAGATGGCTGTGTGGATATTTCCATGTTTATACAGATGGCTGTGTAGATATTTCCATGTTTATACAGATGACTTTGTAGGTATTTGCATGTTTATACAGATGGCGGTGTAGGTTTTCCATGTTTATAGTGATAGCTGTGTAGATATTTCCATGTTTATACAGATAGCGGTGTTGATATTTCCATGTTTATAAAGATCGCGGTGTAGATATTTATATGTTTGTACAGATCGCGGTGCAGATATTTATATCTTTATACAGATGGCATTGTAGATATTTCCTTATTCACACAGATGGCGGTGTAGATGTTTCCATGTTTATACAGATGGCAGAGTAGTTAGTTCCATGTTTATGGAGATGGCAGTGTAGATACTTTCATGTTTACAGAGATGGCGGTGTAGATATTTCCATGTTTATAGAGATAGCAGTGTAGATATTTACATGTTTATACAGATGTCTGTGTAGATATTTCCATGTGTATACAGATGGCATTGTAGATATTTCCATGTTTATACAGATGACTGTATAGGTATTTCCATGTTTTTACAGGTGGCAGTGCAGATATTTCCATGTTTATAGAGATAGCGGTGTAGATATTTCCATGTTTCTACAGATGGCGGTGTTGATATTTCCATCTATACACAGATGGCCGTGTAGATATTTCCATGTTTATACAGATGCCGGCGTAGATATTTCCATGGACATGCAGATGGCGGTGTAGATATTTCCATGTTTAAACAGATAGCGGTGTAGATATTTCCATGTTTACACAGATAGTGGTGTAGATATTTCCGTGTTTATACACATGGCAGAGTAGATACTTCCATCTTTATGGAGATGGCAGTGTAGATATTTTCATGTTTATAGAGATGGCGGTGTAGATATTTCCATATTTATAGAGATAGCGGTGTAGATATTTCCATCTTTCTACAGATGGCAGTGTAGATATTTCCATGTTTATACAGATGGCGGTGTAGATATTTCCATATTTATACAGATGTCTGTGTAGATATTTCCATCTGTATACAGATGGTATTGTAGGTATTTCCATGTTTATACAGATGGTGGTGAAGATATTTCCATGTTTATTCAGATGACTGTGTAGATATTTCCATGTTTTTACAGATGGCAGTGTGGATATTTCAATGTTTATAGAGATGGCGCTGTAGATATTTCCAAGTTTACACAGATAACGGTGGAGATATTTCCATGTTTATACAGAGAGGAGTCGAGATATTTCCGTGTTTATACACATAGCGGTGTACATATTTCCATGATTATAGAGACAGCGGTGTAGGTATTTCCATGTTTATGCAGATAGCGGTGCAGATATTTCCATGTTTACACAGATGCCTATGCAGATATTTCCATATTTACACAGAGGGCTGTGTAGATATTTCTATGTTTATACAGAAGACAGTGTAGATATTTAAATGTTCCTACACATGACTGTGTAGGTATTTCCATGTTTATACAGATGTCTTTGTAGATATTTCCATGTTAATAGAGATAGCGGTGTAGACATTTCCATGTTTATACAGATAGCGGTGTAGATATTTCCATGTTTATACAGATAGTGGTGTAGATATTTCCATGTTTATACAGACCGCGGTGTAGATATTTCCATGTTTATACAAATAGCGGTGCAGATATTTCCATGTTTGTACAGATGGCGGTGTTGATATTTCCATTTATACACAGATGACCGTGTAGATATTTCCATGTTTATACAGATGGCGGCGCAGATATTTCCATGGATATGTAGATGGCGGTGTAGATATTTCCATGTTTATACAGATTGCGGTGTAGTTATTTCCATGTTTGTATAGATAGCGGTGTAGTTATTTCCATGTATATACACATGGCTGTGTAGATATTTCCATGTTTATACAGATGGCGGTGTAGATATTTCCATGTTGTTACAGATAACTTTGTATTTCCATGTTTATACAGATGGCGGTGTAGATATTTCCATGTCTATAGAGATAGCAGTGGAGATAATTCCATGTTTATACAGATAGCGGTGTAGATATTTCCATGTTTATTCTGATCATGGTGTAGATATTTCCATGTTTATGGAGATGGCGGTGTAGATATTTACATGTTCATAGAGATAGCGGTGTTGATTTTTCCATGTTTATAGAGACAGCGGTGTGGATATTTCCTTGCTTATACAGATAGGGGTGTAGATATTTCCATGTTTATAGAGATAGCGGTGAAGATATTTCCATGTTTATACAGATCACGGTGTAGATATTTCCTTGCTTGTACTAATAGCGGTGTAGTTATTTCCATGTTTATACAGATAGCGGTGTAGATATTTCCATGTATATACAGATGGCTGTGTAGATATTTCCATGTTTATACAGATGGCTGTGTAGATATTTCCATGTTTATACAGATGACTTTGTAGGTATTTGCATGTTTATACAGATGGCGGTGTAGGTTTTCCATGTTTATAGTGATAGCTGTGTAGATATTTCCATGTTTATACAGATAGCGGTGTTGATATTTCCATGTTTATAAAGATCGCGGTGTAGATATTTCCATGTTTATACAGATCGCAGTGCAGATATTTATATCTTTATACAGATGGCATTGTAGATATTTCCTTATTCACACAGATGGCGGTGTAGATGTTTCCATGTTTATACAGATGGCAGAGTAGTTAGTTCCATGTTTATGGAGATGGCAGTGTAGATACTTTCATGTTTACAGAGATGGCGGTGTAGATATTTCCATGTTTATAGAGATAGCAGTGTAGATATTTACATGTTTATACAGATGTCTGTGTAGATATTTCCATGTGTATACAGATGGCATTGTAGATATTTCCATGTTTATACAGATGACTGTATAGGTATTTCCATGTTTTTACAGGTGGCAGTGCAGATATTTCCATGTTTATAGAGATAGCGGTGTAGATATTTCCATGTTTCTACAGATGGCGGTGTTGATATTTCCATCTATACACAGATGGCCGTGTAGATATTTCCATGTTTATACAGATGGCGGCGTAGATATTTCCATGGACATGCAGATGGCGGTGTAGATATTTCCATGTTTAAACAGATAGCGGTGTAGATATTTCCATGTTTACACAGATAGTGGTGTAGATATTTCCGTGTTTATACACATGGCAGAGTAGATACTTCCATCTTTATGGAGATGGCAGTGTAGATATTTTCATGTTTATAGAGATGGCGGTGTAGATATTTCCATATTTATAGAGATAGCGGTGTAGATATTTCCATCTTTCTACAGATGGCAGTGTAGATATTTCCATGTTTATACAGATGGCGGTGTAGATATTTCCATATTTATACAGATGTCTGTGTAGATATTTCCATCTGTATACAGATGGTATTGTAGGTATTTCCATGTTTATACAGATGGTGGTGAAGATATTTCCATGTTTATTCAGATGACTGTGTAGATATTTCCATGTTTTTACAGATGGCAGTGTGGATATTTCAATGTTTATAGAGATGGCGCTGTAGATATTTCCAAGTTTACACAGATAACGGTGGAGATATTTCCATGTTTATACAGAGAGGAGTCGAGATATTTCCATGTTTATACACATAGCGGTGTACATATTTCCATGATTATAGAGACAGCGGTGTAGGTATTTCCATGTTTATGCAGATAGCGGTGCAGATATTTCCATGTTTACACAGATGCCTATGCAGATATTTCCATATTTACACAGAGGGCTGTGTAGATATTTCTATGTTTATACAGAAGACAGTGTAGATATTTAAATGTTCCTACACATGACTGTGTAGGTATTTCCATGTTTATACAGATGTCTTTGTAGATATTTCCATGTTAATAGAGATAGCGGTGTAGACATTTCCATGTTTATACAGATAGCGGTGTAGATATTTCCATGTTTATACAGATAGTGGTGTAGATATTTCCATGTTTATACAGACCGCGGTGTAGATATTTCCATGTTTATACAAATAGCGGTGCCGATATTTCCATGTTTGTACAGATGGCGGTGTTGATATTTCCATTTATACACAGATGACCGTGTAGATATTTCCATGTTTATACAGATGGCGGCGCAGATATTTCCATGGATATGTAGATGGCGGTGTAGATATTTCCATGTTTATACAGATTGCGGTGTAGTTATTTCCATGTTTATATAGATAGCGGTGTAGTTATTTCCATGTATATACACATGGCTGTGTAGATATTTCCATGTTTATACAGATGGCGGTGTAGATATTTCCATGTTGTTACAGATAACTTTGTATTTCCATGTTTATACAGATGGCGGTGTAGATATTTCCATGTCTATAGAGATAGCAGTGGAGATAATTCCATGTTTATACAGATAGCGGTGTAGATATTTCCATGTTTATTCTGATCGTGGTGTAGATATTTCCATGTTTATGGAGATGGCGGTGTAGATATTTACATGTTCATAGAGATAGCGGTGTTGATTTTTCCATGTTTATAGAGACAGCGGTGTGGATATTTCCTTGCTTATACAGATAGGGGTGTAGATATTTCCATGTTTATAGAGATAGCGGTGAAGATATTTCCATGTTTATACAGATCACGGTGTAGATATTTCCTTGCTTGTACTAATAGCGGTGTAGTTATTTCCATGTTTATACAGATAGCGGTGTAGATATTTCCATGTATATACAGATGGCTGTGTAGATATTTCCATGTTTATACAGATGGCTGTGTAGATATTTCCATGTTTATATAGATGACTTTGTAGGTATTTGCATGTTTATACAGATGGCGGTGTAGGTTTTCCATGTTTATAGTGATAGCTGTGTAGATATTTCCATGTTTATACAGATAGCGGTGTTGATATTTCCATGTTTATAAAGATCGCGGTGTAGATATTTCCATGTTTATACAGATCGCGGTGCAGATATTTATATCTTTATACAGATGGCATTGTAGATATTTCCTTATTCACACAGATGGCGGTGTAGATGTTTCCATGTTTATACAGATGGCAGAGTAGTTAGTTCCATGTTTATGGAGATGGCAGTGTAGATACTTTCATGTTTACAGAGATGGCGGTGTAGATATTTCCATGTTTATAGAGATAGCAGTGTAGATATTTACATGTTTATACAGATGTCTGTGTAGATATTTCCATGTGTATACAGATGGCATTGTAGATATTTCCATGTTTATACAGATGACTGTATAGGTATTTCCATGTTTTTACAGGTGGCAGTGCAGATATTTCCATGTTTATAGAGATAGCGGTGTAGATATTTCCATGTTTCTACAGATGGCGGTGTTGATATTTCCATCTATACACAGATGGCCGTGTAGATATTTCCATGTTTATACAGATGGCGGCGTAGATATTTCCATGGACATGCAGATGGCGGTGTAGATATTTCCATGTTTAAACAGATAGCGGTGTAGATATTTCCATGTTTACACAGATAGTGGTGTAGATATTTCCGTGTTTATACACATGGCAGAGTAGATACTTCCATCTTTATGGAGATGGCAGTGTAGATATTTTCATGTTTATAGAGATGGCGGTGTAGATATTTCCATATTTATAGAGATAGCGGTGTAGATATTTCCATCTTTCTACAGATGGCAGTGTAGATATTTCCATGTTTATACAGATGGCGGTGTAGATATTTCCATATTTATACAGATGTCTGTGTAGATATTTCCATCTGTATACAGATGGTATTGTAGGTATTTCCATGTTTATACAGATGGTGGTGAAGATATTTCCATGTTTATTCAGATGACTGTGTAGATATTTCCATGTTTTTACAGATGGCAGTGTGGATATTTCAATGTTTATAGAGATGGCGCTGTAGATATTTCCAAGTTTATACAGATAACGGTGGAGATATTTCCATGTTTATACAGAGAGGAGCCGAGATATTTCCATGTTTATACACATAGCGGTGTACATATTTCCATGATTATAGAGACAGCGGTGTAGGTATTTCCATGTTTATGCAGATAGCGGTGCAGATATTTCCATGTTTACACAGATGCCTATGCAGATATTTCCATATTTACACAGAGGGCTGTGTAGATATTTCTATGTTTATACAGAAGACAGTGTAGATATTTAAATGTTCCTACACATGACTGTGTAGGTATTTCCATGTTTATACAGATGTCTTTGTAGATATTTCCATGTTAATAGAGATAGCGGTGTAGACATTTCCATGTTTATACAGATAGCGGTGTAGATATTTCCATGTTTATACAGATAGTGGTGTAGATATTTCCATGTTTATACAGACCGCGGTGTAGATATTTCCATGTTTATACAAATAGCGGTGCAGATATTTCCATGTTTGTACAGATGGCGGTGTTGATATTTCCATTTATACACAGATGACCGTGTAGATATTTCCATGTTTATACAGATGGCGGCACAGATATTTCCATGGATATGTAGATGGCGGTGTAGATATTTCCATGTTTATACAGATTGCGGTGTAGTTATTTCCATGTTTATATAGATAGCGGTGTAGTTATTTCCATGTATATACACATGGCTGTGTAGATATTTCCATGTTTATACAGATGGCGGTGTAGATATTTCCATGTTTATACAGATAACTTTGTATTTCCATGTTTATACAGATGGCGGTGTAGATATTTCCATGTCTATAGAGATAGCAGTGGAGATAATTCCATGTTTATACAGATAGCGGTGTAGATATTTCCATGTTTATTCTGATCGTGGTGTAGATATTTCCATGTTTATAGAGATGGCGGTGTAGATATTTACATGTTCATAGAGATAGCGGTGTTGATTTTTCCATGTTTATAGAGACAGCGGTGTGGATATTTCCTTGCTTATACAGATAGGGGTGTAGATATTTCCATGTTTATAGAGATAGCGGTGAAGATATTTCCATGTTTATACAGATCACGGTGTAGATATTTCCTTGCTTGTACTAATAGCGGTGTAGTTATTTCCATGTTTATACAGATAGCGGTGTAGATATTTCCATGTATATACAGATGGCTGTGTGGATATTTCCATGTTTATACAGATGGCTCTGTAGATATTTCCATGTTTATACAGATGACTTTGTAGGTATTTGCATGTTTATACAGATGGCGGTGTAGGTTTTCCATGTTTATAGTGATAGCTGTGTAGATATTTCCATGTTTATACAGATAGCGGTGTTGATATTTCCATGTTTATAAAGATCGCGGTGTAGATATTTCCATGTTTATACAGATCGTGGTGCAGATATTTATATCTTTATACAGATGGCATTGTAGATATTTCCTTATTCACACAGATGGCGGTGTAGATGTTTCCATGTTTATACAGATGGCAGAGTAGTTAGTTCCATGTTTATGGAGATGGCAGTGTAGATACTTTCATGTTTACAGAGATGGCGGTGTAGATATTTCCATGTTTATAGAGATAGCAGTGTAGATATTTACATGTTTATACAGATGTCTGTGTAGATATTTCCATGTGTATACAGATGGCATTGTAGATATTTCCATGTTTATACAGATGACTGTATAGGTATTTCCATGTTTTTACAGGTGGCAGTGCAGATATTTCCATGTTTATAGAGATAGCGGTGTAGATATTTCCATGTTTCTACAGATGGCGGTGTTGATATTTCCATCTATACACAGATGGCCGTGTAGATATTTCCATGTTTATACAGATGGTGGCGTAGATATTTCCATGGACATGCAGATGGCGGTGTAGATATTTCCATGTTTAAACAGATAGCGGTGTAGATATTTCCATGTTTACACAGATAGTGGTGTAGATATTTCCGTGTTTATACACATGGCAGAGTAGATACTTCCATCTTTATGGAGATGGCAGTGTAGATATTTTCATGTTTATAGAGATGGCGGTGTAGATATTTCCATATTTATAGAGATAGCGGTGTAGATATTTCCATCTTTCTACAGATGGCAGTGTAGATATTTCCATGTTTATACAGATGGCGGTGTAGATATTTCCATATTTATACAGATGTCTGTGTAGATATTTCCATCTGTATACAGACGGTATTGTAGGTATTTCCATGTTTATACAGATGGTGGTGAAGATATTTCCATGTTTATTCAGATGACTGTGTAGATATTTCCATGTTTTTACAGATGGCAGTGTGGATATTTCAATGTTTATAGAGATGGCGCTGTAGATATTTCCAAGTTTATACAGATAACGGTGGAGATATTTCCATGTTTATACAGAGAGGAGCCGAGATATTTCCATGTTTATACACATAGCGGTGTACATATTTCCATGATTATAGAGACAGCGGTGTAGGTATTTCCATGTTTATGCAGATAGCGGTGCAGATATTTCCATGTTTACACAGATGCCTATGCAGATATTTCCATATTTACACAGAGGGCTGTGTAGATATTTCTATGTTTATACAGAAGACAGTGTAGATATTTAAATGTTCCTACACATGACTGTGTAGGTATTTCCATGTTTATACAGATGTCTTTGTAGATATTTCCATGTTAATAGAGATAGCGGTGTAGACATTTCCATGTTTATACAGATAGCGGTGTAGATATTTCCATGTTTATACAGATAGTGGTGTAGATATTTCCATGTTTATACAGACCGCGGTGTAGATATTTCCATGTTTATACAAATAGCGGTGCAGATATTTCCATGTTTGTACAGATGGCGGTGTTGATATTTCCATTTATACACAGATGACCGTGTAGATATTTCCATGTTTATACAGATGGCGGCACAGATATTTCCATGGATATGTAGATGGCGGTGTAGATATTTCCATGTTTATACAGATTGCGGTGTAGTTATTTCCATGTTTATATAGATAGCGGTGTAGTTATTTCCATGTATATACACATGGCTGTGTAGATATTTCCATGTTTATACAGATGGCGGTGTAGATATTTCCATGTTGTTACAGATAACTTTGTATTTCCATGTTTATACAGATGGCGGTGTAGATATTTCCATGTCTATAGAGATAGCAGTGGAGATAATTCCATGTTTATACAGATAGCGGTGTAGATATTTCCATGTTTATTCTGATCGTGGTGTAGATATTTCCATGTTTATGGAGATGGCGGTGTAGATATTTACATGTTCATAGAGATAGCGGTGTTGATTTTTCCATGTTTATAGAGACAGCGGTGTGGATATTTCCTTGCTTATACAGATAGGGGTGTAGATATTTCCATGTTTATAGAGATAGCGGTGAAGATATTTCCATGTTTATACAGATCACGGGGTAGATATTTCCTTGCTTGTACTAATAGCGGTGTAGTTATTTCCATGTTTATACAGATAGCGGTGTAGATATTTCCATGTATATACAGATGGCTGTGTGGATATTTCCATGTTTATACAGATGGCTGTGTAGATATTTCCATGTTTATACAGATGACTTTGTAGGTATTTGCATGTTTATACAGATGGCGGTGTAGGTTTTCCATGTTTATAGTGATAGCTGTGTAGATATTTCCATGTTTATACAGATAGCGGTGTTGATATTTCCATGTTTATAAAGATCGCGGTGTAGATATTTCCATGTTTATACAGATCGCGGTGCAGATATTTATATCTTTATACAGATGGCATTGTAGATATTTCCTTATTCACACAGATGGCGGTGTAGATGTTTCCATGTTTATACAGATGGCAGAGTAGTTAGTTCCATGTTTATGGAGATGGCAGTGTAGATACTTTCATGTTTACAGAGATGGCGGTGTAGATATTTCCATGTTTATAGAGATAGCAGTGTAGATATTTACATGTTTATACAGATGTCTGTGTAGATATTTCCATGTGTATACAGATGGCATTGTAGATATTTCCATGTTTATACAGATGACTGTATAGGTATTTCCATGTTTTTACAGGTGGCAGTGCAGATATTTCCATGTTTATAGAGATAGCGGTGTAGATATTTCCATGTTTCTACAGATGGCGGTGTTGATATTTCCATCTATACACAGATGGCCGTGTAGATATTTCCATGTTTATACAGATGGCGGCGTAGATATTTCCATGGACATGCAGATGGCGGTGTAGATATTTCCATGTTTAAACAGATAGCGGTGTAGATATTTCCATGTTTACACAGATAGTGGTGTAGATATTTCCGTGTTTATACACATGGCAGAGTAGATACTTCCATCTTTATGGAGATGGCAGTGTAGATATTTTCATGTTTATAGAGATGGCGGTGTAGATATTTCCATATTTATAGAGATAGCGGTGTAGATATTTCCATCTTTCTACAGATGGCAGTGTAGATATTTCCATGTTTATACAGATGGCGGTGTAGATATTTCCATATTTATACAGATGTCTGTGTAGATATTTCCATCTGTATACAGATGGTATTGTAGGTATTTCCATGTTTATACAGATGGTGGTGAAGATATTTCCATGTTTATTCAGATGACTGTGTAGATATTTCCATGTTTTTACAGATGGCAGTGTGGATATTTCAATGTTTATAGAGATGGCGCTGTAGATATTTCCAAGTTTATACAGATAACGGTGGAGATATTTCCATGTTTATACAGAGAGGAGCCGAGATATTTCCATGTTTATACACATAGCGGTGTACATATTTCCATGATTATAGAGACAGCGGTGTAGGTATTTCCATGTTTATGCAGATAGCGGTGCAGATATTTCCATGTTTACACAGATGCCTATGCAGATATTTCCATATTTACACAGAGGGCTGTGTAGATATTTCTATGTTTATACAGAAGACAGTGTAGATATTTAAATGTTCCTACACATGACTGTGTAGGTATTTCCATGTTTATACAGATGTCTTTGTAGATATTTCCATGTTAATAGAGATAGCGGTGTAGACATTTCCATGTTTATACAGATAGCGGTGTAGATATTTCCATGTTTATACAGATAGTGGTGTAGATATTTCCATGTTTATACAGACCGCGGTGTAGATATTTCCATGTTTATACAAATAGCGGTGCAGATATTTCCATGTTTGTACAGATGGCGGTGTTGATATTTCCATTTATACACAGATGACCGTGTAGATATTTCCATGTTTATACAGATGGCGGCGCAGATATTTCCATGGATATGTAGATGGCGGTGTAGATATTTCCATGTTTATACAGATTGCGGTGTAGTTATTTCCATGTTTATATAGATAGCGGTGTAGTTATTTCCATGTATATACACATGGCTGTGTAGATATTTCCATGTTTATACAGATGGCGGTGTAGATATTTCCATGTTGTTACAGATAACTTTGTATTTCCATGTTTATACAGATGGCGGTGTAGATATTTCCATGTCTATAGAGATAGCAGTGGAGATAATTCCATGTTTATACAGATAGCGGTGTAGATATTTCCATGTTTATTCTGATCGTGGTGTAGATATTTCCATGTTTATGGAGATGGCGGTGTAGATATTTACATGTTCATAGAGATAGCGGTGTTGATTTTTCCATGTTTATAGAGACAGCGGTGTGGATATTTCCTTGCTTATACAGATAGGGGTGTAGATATTTCCATGTTTATAGAGATAGCGGTGAAGATATTTCCATGTTTATACAGATCACGGTGTAGATATTTCCTTGCTTGTACTAATAGCGGTGTAGTTATTTCCATGTTTATACAGATAGCGGTGTAGATATTTCCATGTATATACAGATGGCTGTGTGGGTATTTCCATGTTTATACAGATGGCTCTGTAGATATTTCCATGTTTATACAGATGACTTTGTAGGTATTTGCATGTTTATACAGATGGCGGTGTAGGTTTTCCATGTTTATAGTGATAGCTGTGTAGATATTTCCATGTTTATACAGATAGCGGTGTTGATATTTCCATGTTTATAAAGATCGCGGTGTAGATATTTCCATGTTTATACAGATCGCGGTGCAGATATTTATATCTTTATACAGATGGCATTGTAGATATTTCCTTATTCACACAGATGGCGGTGTAGATGTTTCCATGTTTATACAGATGGCAGAGTAGTTAGTTCCATGTTTATGGAGATGGCAGTGTAGATACTTTCATGTTTACAGAGATGGTGGTGTAGATATTTCCATGTTTATAGAGATAGCAGTGTAGATATTTACATGTTTATACAGATGTCTGTGTAGATATTTCCATGTGTATACAGATGGCATTGTAGATATTTCCATGTTTATACAGATGACTGTATAGGTATTTCCATGTTTTTACAGGTGGCAGTGCAGATATTTCCATGTTTATAGAGATAGCGGTGTAGATATTTCCATGTTTCTACAGATGGCGGTGTTGATATTTCCATCTATACACAGATGGCCGTGTAGATATTTCCATGTTTATACAGATGGCGGCGTAGATATTTCCATGGACATGCAGATGGCGGTGTAGATATTTCCATGTTTAAACAGATAGCGGTGTAGATATTTCCATGTTTACACAGATAGTGGTGTAGATATTTCCGTGTTTATACACATGGCAGAGTAGATACTTCCATCTTTATGGAGATGGCAGTGTAGATATTTTCATGTTTATAGAGATGGCGGTGTAGATATTTCCATATTTATAGAGATAGCGGTGTAGATATTTCCATCTTTCTACAGATGGCAGTGTAGATATTTCCATGTTTATACAGATGGCGGTGTAGATATTTCCATATTTATACAGATGTCTGTGTAGATATTTCCATCTGTATACAGACGGTATTGTAGGTATTTCCATGTTTATACAGATGGTGGTGAAGATATTTCCATGTATATTCAGATGACTGTGTAGATATTTCCATGTTTTTACAGATGGCAGTGTGGATATTTCAATGTTTATAGAGATGGCGCTGTAGATATTTCCAAGTTTATACAGATAACGGTGGAGATATTTCCATGTTTATACAGAGAGGAGTCGAGATATTTCCATGTTTATACACATAGCGGTGTACATATTTCCATGATTATAGAGACAGCGGTGTAGGTATTTCCATGTTTATGCAGATAGCGGTGCAGATATTTCCATGTTTACACAGATGCCTATGCAGATATTTCCATATTTACACAGAGGGCTGTGTAGATATTTCTATGTTTATACAGAAGACAGTGTAGATATTTAAATGTTCCTACACATGACTGTGTAGGTATTTCCATGTTTATACAGATGTCTTTGTAGATATTTCCATGTTAATAGAGATAGCGGTGTAGACATTTCCATGTTTATACAGATAGCGGTGTAGATATTTCCATGTTTATACAGATAGTGGTGTAGATATTTCCATGTTTATACAGACCGCGGTGTAGATATTTCCATGTTTATACAAATAGCGGTGCAGATATTTCCATGTTTGTACAGATGGCGGTGTTGATATTTCCATTTATACACAGATGACCGTGTAGATATTTCCATGTTTATTCAGATGGCGGCGCAGATATTTCCATGGATATGTAGATGGCGGTGTAGATATTTCCATGTTTATACAGATTGCGGTGTAGTTATTTCCATGTTTATATAGATAGCGGTGTAGTTATTTCCATGTATATACACATGGCTGTGTAGATATTTCCATGTTTATACAGATGGCGGTGTAGATATTTCCATGTTTATACAGATAACTTTGTATTTCCATGTTTATACAGATGGCGGTGTAGATATTTCCATGTCTATAGAGATAGCAGTGGAGATAATTCCATGTTTATACAGATAGCGGTGTAGATATTTCCATGTTTATTCTGATCGTGGTGTAGTTATTTCCATGTTTATGGAGATGGCGGTGTAGATATTTACATGTTCATAGAGATAGCGGTGTTGATTTTTCCATGTTTATAGAGACAGCGGTGTGGATATTTCCTTGCTTATACAGATAGGGGTGTAGATATTTCCATGTTTATAGAGATAGCGGTGAAGATATTTCCATGTTTATACAGATCACGGTGTAGATATTTCCTTGCTTGTACTAATAGCGGTGTAGTTATTTCCATGTTTATACAGATAGCGGTGTAGATATTTCCATGTATATACAGATGGCTGTGTGGGTATTTCCATGTTTATACAGATGGCTCTGTAGATATTTCCATGTTTATACAGATGACTTTGTAGGTATTTGCATGTTTATACAGATGGCGGTGTAGGTTTTCCATGTTTATAGTGATAGCTGTGTAGATATTTCCATGTTTATACAGATAGCGGTGTTGATATTTCCATGTTTATAAAGATCGCGGTGTAGATATTTCCATGTTTATACAGATCGCGGTGCAGATATTTATATCTTTATACAGATGGCATTGTAGATATTTCCTTATTCACACAGATGGCGGTGTAGATGTTTCCATGTTTATACAGATGGCAGAGTAGTTAGTTCCATGTTTATGGAGATGGCAGTGTAGATACTTTCATGTTTACAGAGATGGCGGTGTAGATATTTCCATGTTTATAGAGATAGCAGTGTAGATATTTACATGTTTATACAGATGTCTGTGTAGATATTTCCATGTGTATACAGATGGCATTGTAGATATTTCCATGTTTATACAGATGACTGTATAGGTATTTCCATGTTTTTACAGGTGGCAGTGCAGATATTTCCATGTTTATAGAGATAGCGGTGTAGATATTTCCATGTTTCTACAGATGGCGGTGTTGATATTTCCATCTATACACAGATGGCCGTGTAGATATTTCCATGTTTATACAGATGGCGGCGTAGATATTTCCATGGACATGCAGATGGCGGTGTAGATATTTCCATGTTTAAACAGATAGCGGTGTAGATATTTCCATGTTTACACAGATAGTGGTGTAGATATTTCCGTGTTTATACACATGGCAGAGTAGATACTTCCATCTTTATGGAGATGGCAGTGTAGATATTTTCATGTTTATAGAGATGGCGGTGTAGATATTTCCATATTTATAGAGATAGCGGTGTAGATATTTCCATCTTTCTACAGATGGCAGTGTAGATATTTCCATGTTTATACAGATGGCGGTGTAGATATTTCCATATTTATACAGATGTCTGTGTAGATATTTCCATCTGTATACAGACGGTATTGTAGGTATTTCCATGTTTATACAGATGGTGGTGAAGATATTTCCATGTATATTCAGATGACTGTGTAGATATTTCCATGTTTTTACAGATGGCAGTGTGGATATTTCAATGTTTATAGAGATGGCGCTGTAGATATTTCCAAGTTTATACAGATAACGGTGGAGATATTTCCATGTTTATACAGAGAGGAGTCGAGACATTTCCATGTTTATACACATAGCGGTGTGCATATTTCCATGATTATAGAGACAGCGGTGTAGGTATTTCCATGTTTATGCAGATAGCGGTGCAGATATTTCCATGTTTACACAGATGCCTATGCAGATATTTCCATATTTACACAGAGGGCTGTGTAGATATTTCTATGTTTATACAGAAGACAGTGTAGATATTTAAATGTTCCTACACATGACTGTGTAGGTATTTCCATGTTTATACAGATGTCTTTGTAGATATTTCCATGTTAATAGAGATAGCGGTGTAGACATTTCCATGTTTATACAGATAGCGGTGTAGATATTTCCATGTTTATACAGATAGTGGTGTAGATATTTCCATGTTTATACAGACCGCGGTGTAGATATTTCCATGTTTATACAAATAGCGGTGCAGATATTTCCATGTTTGTACAGATGGCGGTGTTGATATTTCCATTTATACACAGATGACCGTGTAGATATTTCCATGTTTATACAGATCACGGGGTAGATATTTCCTTGCTTGTACTAATAGCGGTGTAGTTATTTCCATGTTTATACAGATAGCGGTGTAGATATTTCCATGTATATACAGATGGCTGTGTGGATATTTCCATGTTTATACAGATGGCTGTGTAGATATTTCCATGTTTATACAGATGACTTTGTAGGTATTTGCATGTTTATACAGATGGCGGTGTAGGTTTTCCATGTTTATAGTGATAGCTGTGTAGATATTTCCATGTTTATACAGATAGCGGTGTTGATATTTCCATGTTTATAAAGATCGCGGTGTAGATATTTCCATGTTTATACAGATCGCGGTGCAGATATTTATATCTTTATACAGATGGCATTGTAGATATTTCCTTATTCACACAGATGGCGGTGTAGATGTTTCCATGTTTATACAGATGGCAGAGTAGTTAGTTCCATGTTTATGGAGATGGCAGTGTAGATACTTTCATGTTTACAGAGATGGCGGTGTAGATATTTCCATGTTTATAGAGATAGCAGTGTAGATATTTACATGTTTATACAGATGTCTGTGTAGATATTTCCATGTGTATACAGATGGCATTGTAGATATTTCCATGTTTATACAGATGACTGTATAGGTATTTCCATGTTTTTACAGGTGGCAGTGCAGATATTTCCATGTTTATAGAGATAGCGGTGTAGATATTTCCATGTTTCTACAGATGGCGGTGTTGATATTTCCATCTATACACAGATGGCCGTGTAGATATTTCCATGTTTATACAGATGGCGGCGTAGATATTTCCATGGACATGCAGATGGCGGTGTAGATATTTCCATGTTTAAACAGATAGCGGTGTAGATATTTCCATGTTTACACAGATAGTGGTGTAGATATTTCCGTGTTTATACACATGGCAGAGTAGATACTTCCATCTTTATGGAGATGGCAGTGTAGATATTTTCATGTTTATAGAGATGGCGGTGTAGATATTTCCATATTTATAGAGATAGCGGTGTAGATATTTCCATCTTTCTACAGATGGCAGTGTAGATATTTCCATGTTTATACAGATGGCGGTGTAGATATTTCCATATTTATACAGATGTCTGTGTAGATATTTCCATCTGTATACAGATGGTATTGTAGGTATTTCCATGTTTATACAGATGGTGGTGAAGATATTTCCATGTTTATTCAGATGACTGTGTAGATATTTCCATGTTTTTACAGATGGCAGTGTGGATATTTCAATGTTTATAGAGATGGCGCTGTAGATATTTCCAAGTTTATACAGATAACGGTGGAGATATTTCCATGTTTATACAGAGAGGAGCCGAGATATTTCCATGTTTATACACATAGCGGTGTACATATTTCCATGATTATAGAGACAGCGGTGTAGGTATTTCCATGTTTATGCAGATAGCGGTGCAGATATTTCCATGTTTACACAGATGCCTATGCAGATATTTCCATATTTACACAGAGGGCTGTGTAGATATTTCTATGTTTATACAGAAGACAGTGTAGATATTTAAATGTTCCTACACATGACTGTGTAGGTATTTCCATGTTTATACAGATGTCTTTGTAGATATTTCCATGTTAATAGAGATAGCGGTGTAGACATTTCCATGTTTATACAGATAGCGGTGTAGATATTTCCATGTTTATACAGATAGTGGTGTAGATATTTCCATGTTTATACAGACCGCGGTGTAGATATTTCCATGTTTATACAAATAGCGGTGCAGATATTTCCATGTTTGTACAGATGGCGGTGTTGATATTTCCATTTATACACAGATGACCGTGTAGATATTTCCATGTTTATACAGATGGCGGCGCAGATATTTCCATGGATATGTAGATGGCGGTGTAGATATTTCCATGTTTATACAGATTGCGGTGTAGTTATTTCCATGTTTATATAGATAGCGGTGTAGTTATTTCCATGTATATACACATGGCTGTGTAGATATTTCCATGTTTATACAGATGGCGGTGTAGATATTTCCATGTTGTTACAGATAACTTTGTATTTCCATGTTTATACAGATGGCGGTGTAGATATTTCCATGTCTATAGAGATAGCAGTGGAGATAATTCCATGTTTATACAGATAGCGGTGTAGATATTTCCATGTTTATTCTGATCGTGGTGTAGATATTTCCATGTTTATGGAGATGGCGGTGTAGATATTTACATGTTCATAGAGATAGCGGTGTTGATTTTTCCATGTTTATAGAGACAGCGGTGTGGATATTTCCTTGCTTATACAGATAGGGGTGTAGATATTTCCATGTTTATAGAGATAGCGGTGAAGATATTTCCATGTTTATACAGATCACGGTGTAGATATTTCCTTGCTTGTACTAATAGCGGTGTAGTTATTTCCATGTTTATACAGATAGCGGTGTAGATATTTCCATGTATATACAGATGGCTGTGTGGGTATTTCCATGTTTATACAGATGGCTCTGTAGATATTTCCATGTTTATACAGATGACTTTGTAGGTATTTGCATGTTTATACAGATGGCGGTGTAGGTTTTCCATGTTTATAGTGATAGCTGTGTAGATATTTCCATGTTTATACAGATAGCGGTGTTGATATTTCCATGTTTATAAAGATCGCGGTGTAGATATTTCCATGTTTATACAGATCGCGGTGCAGATATTTATATCTTTATACAGATGGCATTGTAGATATTTCCTTATTCACACAGATGGCGGTGTAGATGTTTCCATGTTTATACAGATGGCAGAGTAGTTAGTTCCATGTTTATGGAGATGGCAGTGTAGATACTTTCATGTTTACAGAGATGGCGGTGTAGATATTTCCATGTTTATAGAGATAGCAGTGTAGATATTTACATGTTTATACAGATGTCTGTGTAGATATTTCCATGTGTATACAGATGGCATTGTAGATATTTCCATGTTTATACAGATGACTGTATAGGTATTTCCATGTTTTTACAGGTGGCAGTGCAGATATTTCCATGTTTATAGAGATAGCGGTGTAGATATTTCCATGTTTCTACAGATGGCGGTGTTGATATTTCCATCTATACACAGATGGCCGTGTAGATATTTCCATGTTTATACAGATGGCGGCGTAGATATTTCCATGGACATGCAGATGGCGGTGTAGATATTTCCATGTTTAAACAGATAGCGGTGTAGATATTTCCATGTTTACACAGATAGTGGTGTAGATATTTCCGTGTTTATACACATGGCAGAGTAGATACTTCCATCTTTATGGAGATGGCAGTGTAGATATTTTCATGTTTATAGAGATGGCGGTGTAGATATTTCCATATTTATAGAGATAGCGGTGTAGATATTTCCATCTTTCTACAGATGGCAGTGTAGATATTTCCATGTTTATACAGATGGCGGTGTAGATATTTCCATATTTATACAGATGTCTGTGTAGATATTTCCATCTGTATACAGACGGTATTGTAGGTATTTCCATGTTTATACAGATGGTGGTGAAGATATTTCCATGTATATTCAGATGACTGTGTAGATATTTCCATGTTTTTACAGATGGCAGTGTGGATATTTCAATGTTTATAGAGATGGCGCTGTAGATATTTCCAAGTTTATACAGATAACGGTGGAGATATTTCCATGTTTATACAGAGAGGAGTCGAGATATTTCCATGTTTATACACATAGCGGTGTACATATTTCCATGATTATAGAGACAGCGGTGTAGGTATTTCCATGTTTATGCAGATAGCGGTGCAGATATTTCCATGTTTACACAGATGCCTATGCAGATATTTCCATATTTACACAGAGGGCTGTGTAGATATTTCTATGTTTATACAGAAGACAGTGTAGATATTTAAATGTTCCTACACATGACTGTGTAGGTATTTCCATGTTTATACAGATGTCTTTGTAGATATTTCCATGTTAATAGAGATAGCGGTGTAGACATTTCCATGTTTATACAGATAGCGGTGTAGATATTTCCATGTTTATACAGATAGTGGTGTAGATATTTCCATGTTTATACAGACCGCGGTGTAGATATTTCCATGTTTATACAAATAGCGGTGCAGATATTTCCATGTTTGTACAGATGGCGGTGTTGATATTTCCATTTATACACAGATGACCGTGTAGATATTTCCATGTTTATTCAGATGGCGGCGCAGATATTTCCATGGATATGTAGATGGCGGTGTAGATATTTCCATGTTTATACAGATTGCGGTGTAGTTATTTCCATGTTTATATAGATAGCGGTGTAGTTATTTCCATGTATATACACATGGCTGTGTAGATATTTCCATGTTTATACAGATGGCGGTGTAGATATTTCCATGTTTATACAGATAACTTTGTATTTCCATGTTTATACAGATGGCGGTGTAGATATTTCCATGTCTATAGAGATAGCAGTGGAGATAATTCCATGTTTATACAGATAGCGGTGTAGATATTTCCATGTTTATTCTGATCGTGGTGTAGTTATTTCCATGTTTATGGAGATGGCGGTGTAGATATTTACATGTTCATAGAGATAGCGGTGTTGATTTTTCCATGTTTATAGAGACAGCGGTGTGGATATTTCCTTGCTTATACAGATAGGGGTGTAGATATTTCCATGTTTATAGAGATAGCGGTGAAGATATTTCCATGTTTATACAGATCACGGTGTAGATATTTCCTTGCTTGTACTAATAGCGGTGTAGTTATTTCCATGTTTATACAGATAGCGGTGTAGATATTTCCATGTATATACAGATGGCTGTGTGGGTATTTCCATGTTTATACAGATGGCTCTGTAGATATTTCCATGTTTATACAGATGACTTTGTAGGTATTTGCATGTTTATACAGATGGCGGTGTAGGTTTTCCATGTTTATAGTGATAGCTGTGTAGATATTTCCATGTTTATACAGATAGCGGTGTTGATATTTCCATGTTTATAAAGATCGCGGTGTAGATATTTCCATGTTTATACAGATCGCGGTGCAGATATTTATATCTTTATACAGATGGCATTGTAGATATTTCCTTATTCACACAGATGGCGGTGTAGATGTTTCCATGTTTATACAGATGGCAGAGTAGTTAGTTCCATGTTTATGGAGATGGCAGTGTAGATACTTTCATGTTTACAGAGATGGCGGTGTAGATATTTCCATGTTTATAGAGATAGCAGTGTAGATATTTACATGTTTATACAGATGTCTGTGTAGATATTTCCATGTGTATACAGATGGCATTGTAGATATTTCCATGTTTATACAGATGACTGTATAGGTATTTCCATGTTTTTACAGGTGGCAGTGCAGATATTTCCATGTTTATAGAGATAGCGGTGTAGATATTTCCATGTTTCTACAGATGGCGGTGTTGATATTTCCATCTATACACAGATGGCCGTGTAGATATTTCCATGTTTATACAGATGGCGGCGTAGATATTTCCATGGACATGCAGATGGCGGTGTAGATATTTCCATGTTTAAACAGATAGCGGTGTAGATATTTCCATGTTTACACAGATAGTGGTGTAGATATTTCCGTGTTTATACACATGGCAGAGTAGATACTTCCATCTTTATGGAGATGGCAGTGTAGATATTTTCATGTTTATAGAGATGGCGGTGTAGATATTTCCATATTTATAGAGATAGCGGTGTAGATATTTCCATCTTTCTACAGATGGCAGTGTAGATATTTCCATGTTTATACAGATGGCGGTGTAGATATTTCCATATTTATACAGATGTCTGTGTAGATATTTCCATCTGTATACAGACGGTATTGTAGGTATTTCCATGTTTATACAGATGGTGGTGAAGATATTTCCATGTATATTCAGATGACTGTGTAGATATTTCCATGTTTTTACAGATGGCAGTGTGGATATTTCAATGTTTATAGAGATGGCGCTGTAGATATTTCCAAGTTTATACAGATAACGGTGGAGATATTTCCATGTTTATACAGAGAGGAGTCGAGACATTTCCATGTTTATACACATAGCGGTGTGCATATTTCCATGATTATAGAGACAGCGGTGTAGGTATTTCCATGTTTATGCAGATAGCGGTGCAGATATTTCCATGTTTACACAGATGCCTATGCAGATATTTCCATATTTACACAGAGGGCTGTGTAGATATTTCTATGTTTATACAGAAGACAGTGTAGATATTTAAATGTTCCTACACATGACTGTGTAGGTATTTCCATGTTTATACAGATGTCTTTGTAGATATTTCCATGTTAATAGAGATAGCGGTGTAGACATTTCCATGTTTATACAGATAGCGGTGTAGATATTTCCATGTTTATACAGATAGTGGTGTAGATATTTCCATGTTTATACAGACCGCGGTGTAGATATTTCCATGTTTATACAAATAGCGGTGCAGATATTTCCATGTTTGTACAGATGGCGGTGTTGATATTTCCATTTATACACAGATGACCGTGTAGATATTTCCATGTTTATACAGATGGCGGCGCAGATATTTCCATGGATATGTAGATGGCGGTGTAGATATTTCCATGTTTATACAGATTGCGGTGTAGTTATTTCCATGTTTATATAGATAGCGGTGTAGTTATTTCCATGTATATACACATGGCTGTGTAGATATTTCCATGTTTATACAGATGGCGGTGTAGATATTTCCATGTTTATACAGATAACTTTGTATTTCCATGTTTATACAGATGGCGGTGTAGATATTTCCATGTCTATAGAGATAGCAGTGGAGATAATTCCATGTTTATACAGATAGCGGTGTAGATATTTCCATGTTTATTCTGATCGTGGTGTAGATATTTCCATGTTTATGGAGATGGCGGTGTAGATATTTACATGTTCATAGAGATAGCGGTGTTGATTTTTCCATGTTTATAGAGACAGCGGTGTGGATATTTCCTTGCTTATACAGATAGGGGTGTAGATATTTCCATGTTTATAGAGATAGCGGTGAAGATATTTCCATGTTTATACAGATCACGGTGTAGATATTTCCTTGCTTGTACTAATAGCGGTGTAGTTATTTCCATGTTTATACAGATAGCGGTGTAGATATTTCCATGTATATACAGATGGCTGTGTAGATATTTCCATGTTTATACAGATGGCTGTGTAGATATTTCCATGTTTATACAGATGACTTTGTAGGTATTTGCATGTTTATACAGATGGCGGTGTAGGTTTTCCATGTTTATAGTGATAGCTGTGTAGATATTTCCATGTTTATACAGATAGCGGTGTTGATATTTCCATGTTTATAAAGATCGCGGTGTAGATATTTCCATGTTTATACAGATCGCGGTGCAGATATTTATATCTTTATACAGATGGCATTGTAGATATTTCCTTATTCACACAGATGGCGGTGTAGATGTTTCCATGTTTATACAGATGGCAGAGTAGTTAGTTCCATGTTTATGGAGATGGCAGTGTAGATACTTTCATGTTTACAGAGATGGCGGTGTAGATATTTCCATGTTTATAGAGATAGCAGTGTAGATATTTACATGTTTATACAGATGTCTGTGTAGATATTTCCATGTGTATACAGATGGCATTGTAGATATTTCCATGTTTATACAGATGACTGTATAGGTATTTCCATGTATTTACAGGTGGCAGTGCAGATATTTCCATGTTTATAGAGATAGCGGTGTAGATATTTCCATGTTTCTACAGATGGCGGTGTTGATATTTCCATCTATACACAGATGGCCGTGTAGATATTTCCATGTTTATACAGATGGCGGCGTAGATATTTCCATGGACATGCAGATGGCGGTGTAGATATTTCCATGTTTAAACAGATAGCGGTGTAGATATTTCCATGTTTACACAGATAGTGGTGTAGATATTTCCGTGTTTATACACATGGCAGAGTAGATACTTCCATCTTTATGGAGATGGCAGTGTAGATATTTTCATGTTTATAGAGATGGCGGTGTAGATATTTCCATATTTATAGAGATAGCGGTGTAGATATTTCCATCTTTCTACAGATGGCAGTGTAGATATTTCCATGTTTATACAGATGGCGGTGTAGATATTTCCATATTTATACAGATGTCTGTGTAGATATTTCCATCTGTATACAGATGGTATTGTAGGTATTTCCATGTTTATACAGATGGTGGTGAAGATATTTCCATGTTTATTCAGATGACTGTGTAGATATTTCCATGTTTTTACAGATGGCAGTGTGGATATTTCAATGTTTATAGAGATGGCGCTGTAGATATTTCCAAGTTTATACAGATAACGGTGGAGATATTTCCATGTTTATACAGAGAGGAGCCGAGATATTTCCATGTTTATACACATAGCGGTGTACATATTTCCATGATTATAGAGACAGCGGTGTAGGTATTTCCATGTTTATGCAGATAGCGGTGCAGATATTTCCATGTTTACACAGATGCCTATGCAGATATTTCCATATTTACACAGAGGGCTGTGTAGATATTTCTATGTTTATACAGAAGACAGTGTAGATATTTAAATGTTCCTACACATGACTGTGTAGGTATTTCCATGTTTATACAGATGTCTTTGTAGATATTTCCATGTTAATAGAGATAGCGGTGTAGACATTTCCATGTTTATACAGATAGCGGTGTAGATATTTCCATGTTTATACAGATAGTGGTGTAGATATTTCCATGTTTATACAGACCGCGGTGTAGATATTTCCATGTTTATACAAATAGCGGTGCAGATATTTCCATGTTTGTACAGATGGCGGTGTTGATATTTCCATTTATACACAGATGACCGTGTAGATATTTCCATGTTTATACAGATGGCGGCGCAGATATTTCCATGGATATGTAGATGGCGGTGTAGATATTTCCATGTTTATACAGATTGCGGTGTAGTTATTTCCATGTTTATATAGATAGCGGTGTAGTTATTTCCATGTATATACACATGGCTGTGTAGATATTTCCATGTTTATACAGATGGCGGTGTAGATATTTCCATGTTTATACAGATAACTTTGTATTTCCATGTTTATACAGATGGCGGTGTAGATATTTCCATGTCTATAGAGATAGCAGTGGAGATAATTCCATGTTTATACAGATAGCGGTGTAGATATTTCCATGTTTATTCTGATCGTGGTGTAGATATTTCCATGTTTATGGAGATGGCGGTGTAGATATTTACATGTTCATAGAGATAGCGGTGTTGATTTTTCCATGTTTATAGAGACAGCGGTGTGGATATTTCCTTGCTTATACAGATAGGGGTGTAGATATTTCCATGTTTATAGAGATAGCGGTGAAGATATTTCCATGTTTATACAGATCACGGTGTAGATATTTCCTTGCTTGTACTAATAGCGGTGTAGTTATTTCCATGTTTATACAGATAGCGGTGTAGATATTTCCATGTATATACAGATGGCTGTGTAGATATTTCCATGTTTATACAGATGGCTGTGTAGATATTTCCATGTTTATACAGATGACTTTGTAGGTATTTGCATGTTTATACAGATGGCGGTGTAGGATTTCCATGTTTATAGTGATAGCTGTGTAGATATTTCCATGTTTATACAGATAGCGGTGTTGATATTTCCATGTTTATAAAGATCGCGGTGTAGATATTTCCATGTTTATACAGATCGCGGTGCAGATATTTATATCTTTATACAGATGGCATTGTAGATATTTCCTTATTCACACAGATGGCGGTGTAGATGTTTCCATGTTTATACAGATGGCAGAGTAGTTAGTTCCATGTTTATGGAGATGGCAGTGTAGATACTTTCATGTTTACAGAGATGGCGGTGTAGATATTTCCATGTTTATAGAGATAGCAGTGTAGATATTTACATGTTTATACAGATGTCTGTGTAGATATTTCCATGTGTATACAGATGGCATTGTAGATATTTCCATGTTTATACAGATGACTGTATAGGTATTTCCATGTATTTACAGGTGGCAGTGCAGATATTTCCATGTTTATAGAGATAGCGGTGTAGATATTTCCATGTTTCTACAGATGGCGGTGTTGATATTTCCATCTATACACAGATGGCCGTGTAGATATTTCCATGTTTATACAGATGGCGGCGTAGATATTTCCATGGACATGCAGATGGCGGTGTAGATATTTCCATGTTTAAACAGATAGCGGTGTAGATATTTCCATGTTTACACAGATAGTGGTGTAGATATTTCCGTGTTTATACACATGGCAGAGTAGATACTTCCATCTTTATGGAGATGGCAGTGTAGATATTTTCATGTTTATAGAGATGGCGGTGTAGATATTTCCATATTTATAGAGATAGCGGTGTAGATATTTCCATCTTTCTACAGATGGCAGTGTAGATATTTCCATGTTTATACAGATGGCGGTGTAGATATTTCCATATTTATACAGATGTCTGTGTAGATATTTCCATCTGTATACAGACGGTATTGTAGGTATTTCCATGTTTATACAGATGGTGGTGAAGATATTTCCATGTATATTCAGATGACTGTGTAGATATTTCCATGTTTTTACAGATGGCAGTGTGGATATTTCAATGTTTATAGAGATGGAGCTGTAGATATTTCCAAGTTTATACAGATAACGGTGGAGATATTTCCATGTTTATACAGAGAGGAGCCGAGATATTTCCATGTTTATACACATAGCGGTGTGCATATTTCCATGATTATAGAGACAGCGGTGTAGGTATTTCCATGTTTATGCAGATAGCGGTGCAGATATTTCCATGTTTACACAGATGCCTATGCAGATATTTCCATATTTACACAGAGGGCTGTGTAGGTATTTCTATGTTTATACAGAAGACAGTGTAGATATTTAAATGTTCCTACACATGACTGTGTAGGTATTTCCATGTTTATACAGATGTCTTTGTAGATATTTCCATTTTAATAGAGATAGCGGTGTAGACATTTCCATGTTTATACAGATAGCGGTGTAGATATTTCCATGTTTATACAGATAGTGGTGTAGATATTTCCATGTTTATACAGACCGCGGTGTAGATATTTCCATGTTTATACAAATAGCGGTGCAGATATTTCCATGTTTGTACAGATGGCGGTGTTGATATTTCCATTTATACACAGATGACCGTGTAGATATTTCCATGTTTATACAGATGGCGGCGCAGATATTTCCATGGATATGCAGATGGCGGTGTAGATATTTCCATGTTTATACAGATTGCGGTGTAGTTATTTCCATGTTTATATAGATAGCGGTGTAGTTATTTCCATGTATATACACATGGCTGTGTAGATATTTCCATGTTTATACAGATGGCGGTGTAGATATTTCCATGTTTATACAGATAACTTTGTATTTCCATGTTTATACAGATGGCGGTGTAGATATTTCCATGTCTATAGAGATAGAAATGGAGATAATTCCATGTTTATACAGATAGCGGTGTAGATATTTCCATGTTTATTCTGATCGTAGTGTAGATATTTCCATGTTTATGGAGATGGCGGTGTAGATATTTACATGTTCATAGAGATAGCGGTGTTGATTTTTCCATGTTTATAGAGACAGCGGTGTGGATATTTCCTTGCTTATACAGATAGGGGTGTAGATATTTCCATGTTTATAGAGATAGCGGTGAAGATATTTCCATGTTTATACAGATCACGGTGTAGATATTTCCTTGCTTGTACTAATAGCGGTGTAGTTATTTCCATGTTTATACAGATAGCGGTGTAGATATTTCCATGTATATACAGATGGCTGTGTAGATATTTCCATGTTTATACAGATGGCTGTGTAGATATTTCCATGTTTATACAGATGACTTTGTAGGTATTTGCATGTTTATACAGATGGCGGTGTAGGTTTTCCATGTTTATAGTGATAGCTGTGTAGATATTTCCATGTTTATACAGATAGCGGTGTTGATATTTCCATGTTTATAAAGATCGCGGTGTAGATATTTCCATGTTTATACAGATCGCGGTGCAGATATTTATATCTTTATACAGATGGCATTGTAGATATTTCCTTATTCACACAGATGGCGGTGTAGATGTTTCCATGTTTATACAGATGGCAGAGTAGTTAGTTCCATGTTTATGGAGATGGCAGTGTAGATACTTTCATGTTTACAGAGATGGCGGTGTAGATATTTCCATGTTTATAGAGATAGCAGTGTAGATATTTACATGTTTATACAGATGTCTGTGTAGATATTTCCATGTGTATACAGATGGCATTGTAGATATTTCCATGTTTATACAGATGACTGTATAGGTATTTCCATGTATTTACAGGTGGCAGTGCAGATATTTCCATGTTTATAGAGATAGCGGTGTAGATATTTCCATGTTTCTACAGATGGCGGTGTTGATATTTCCATCTATACACAGATGGCCGTGTAGATATTTCCATGTTTATACAGATGGCGGCGTAGATATTTCCATGGACATGCAGATGGCGGTGTAGATATTTCCATGTTTAAACAGATAGCGGTGTAGATATTTCCATGTTTACACAGATAGTGGTGTAGATATTTCCGTGTTTATACACATGGCAGAGTAGATACTTCCATCTTTATGGAGATGGCAGTGTAGATATTTTCATGTTTATAGAGATGGCGGTGTAGATATTTCCATATTTATAGAGATAGCGGTGTAGATATTTCCATCTTTCTACAGATGGCAGTGTAGATATTTCCATGTTTATACAGATGGCGGTGTAGATATTTCCATATTTATACAGATGTCTGTGTAGATATTTCCATCTGTATACAGATGGTATTGTAGGTATTTCCATGTTTATACAGATGGTGGTGAAGATATTTCCATGTTTATTCAGATGACTGTGTAGATATTTCCATGTTTTTACAGATGGCAGTGTGGATATTTCAATGTTTATAGAGGTGGCGCTGTAGATATTTCCAAGTTTATACAGATAACGGTGGAGATATTTCCATGTTTATACAGAGAGGAGCCGAGATATTTCCATGTTTATACACATAGCGGTGTACATATTTCCATGATTATAGAGACAGCGGTGTAGGTATTTCCATGTTTATGCAGATAGCGGTGCAGATATTTCCATGTTTACACAGATGCCTATGCAGATATTTCCATATTTACACAGAGGGCTGTGTAGATATTTCTATGTTTATACAGAAGACAGTGTAGATATTTAAATGTTCCTACACATGACTGTGTAGGTATTTCCATGTTTATACAGATGTCTTTGTAGATATTTCCATGTTAATAGAGATAGCGGTGTAGACATTTCCATGTTTATACAGATAGCGGTGTAGATATTTCCATGTTTATACAGATAGTGGTGTAGATATTTCCATGTTTATACAGACCGCGGTGTAGATATTTCCATGTTTATACAAATAGCGGTGCAGATATTTCCATGTTTGTACAGATGGCGGTGTTGATATTTCCATTTATACACAGATGACCGTGTAGATATTTCCATGTTTATACAGATGGCGGCGCAGATATTTCCATGGATATGTAGATGGCGGTGTAGATATTTCCATGTTTATACAGATTGCGGTGTAGTTATTTCCATGTTTATATAGATAGCGGTGTAGTTATTTCCATGTATATACACATGGCTGTGTAGATATTTCCATGTTTATACAGATGGCGGTGTAGATATTTCCATGTTTATACAGATAACTTTGTATTTCCATGTTTATACAGATGGCGGTGTAGATATTTCCATGTCTATAGAGATAGCAGTGGAGATAATTCCATGTTTATACAGATAGCGGTGTAGATATTTCCATGTTTATTCTGATCGTGGTGTAGATATTTCCATGTTTATGGAGATGGCGGTGTAGATATTTACATGTTCATAGAGATAGCGGTGTTGATTTTTCCATGTTTATAGAGACAGCGGTGTGGATATTTCCTTGCTTATACAGATAGGGGTGTAGATATTTCCATGTTTATAGAGATAGCGGTGAAGATATTTCCATGTTTATACAGATCACGGTGTAGATATTTCCTTGCTTGTACTAATAGCGGTGTAGTTATTTCCATGTTTATACAGATAGCGGTGTAGATATTTCCATGTATATACAGATGGCTGTGTAGATATTTCCATGTTTATACAGATGGCTGTGTAGATATTTCCATGTTTATACAGATGACTTTGTAGGTATTTGCATGTTTATACAGATGGCGGTGTAGGATTTCCATGTTTATAGTGATAGCTGTGTAGATATTTCCATGTTTATACAGATAGCGGTGTTGATATTTCCATGTTTATAAAGATCGCGGTGTAGATATTTCCATGTTTATACAGATCGCGGTGCAGATATTTATATCTTTATACAGATGGCATTGTAGATATTTCCTTATTCACACAGATGGCGGTGTAGATGTTTCCATGTTTATACAGATGGCAGAGTAGTTAGTTCCATGTTTATGGAGATGGCAGTGTAGATACTTTCATGTTTACAGAGATGGCGGTGTAGATATTTCCATGTTTATAGAGATAGCAGTGTAGATATTTACATGTTTATACAGATGTCTGTGTAGATATTTCCATGTGTATACAGATGGCATTGTAGATATTTCCATGTTTATACAGATGACTGTATAGGTATTTCCATGTATTTACAGGTGGCAGTGCAGATATTTCCATGTTTATAGAGATAGCGGTGTAGATATTTCCATGTTTCTACAGATGGCGGTGTTGATATTTCCATCTATACACAGATGGCCGTGTAGATATTTCCATGTTTATACAGATGGCGGCGTAGATATTTCCATGGACATGCAGATGGCGGTGTAGATATTTCCATGTTTAAACAGATAGCGGTGTAGATATTTCCATGTTTACACAGATAGTGGTGTAGATATTTCCGTGTTTATACACATGGCAGAGTAGATACTTCCATCTTTATGGAGATGGCAGTGTAGATATTTTCATGTTTATAGAGATGGCGGTGTAGATATTTCCATATTTATAGAGATAGCGGTGTAGATATTTCCATCTTTCTACAGATGGCAGTGTAGATATTTCCATGTTTATACAGATGGCGGTGTAGATATTTCCATATTTATACAGATGTCTGTGTAGATATTTCCATCTGTATACAGACGGTATTGTAGGTATTTCCATGTTTATACAGATGGTGGTGAAGATATTTCCATGTATATTCAGATGACTGTGTAGATATTTCCATGTTTTTACAGATGGCAGTGTGGATATTTCAATGTTTATAGAGATGGCGCTGTAGATATTTCCAAGTTTATACAGATAACGGTGGAGATATTTCCATGTTTATACAGAGAGGAGCCGAGATATTTCCATGTTTATACACATAGCGGTGTGCATATTTCCATGATTATAGAGACAGCGGTGTAGGTATTTCCATGTTTATGCAGATAGCGGTGCAGATATTTCCATGTTTACACAGATGCCTATGCAGATATTTCCATATTTACACAGAGGGCTGTGTAGATATTTCTATGTTTATACAGAAGACAGTGTAGATATTTAAATGTTCCTACACATGACTGTGTAGGTATTTCCATGTTTATACAGATGTCTTTGTAGATATTTCCATGTTAATAGAGATAGCGGTGTAGACATTTCCATGTTTATACAGATAGCGGTGTAGATATTTCCATGTTTATACAGATAGTGGTGTAGATATTTCCATGTTTATACAGACCGCGGTGTAGATATTTCCATGTTTATACAAATAGCGGTGCAGATATTTCCATGTTTGTACAGATGGCGGTGTTGATATTTCCATTTATACACAGATGACCGTGTAGATATTTCCATGTTTATACAGATGGCGGCGCAGATATTTCCATGGATATGTAGATGGCGGTGTAGATATTTCCATGTTTATACAGATTGCGGTGTAGTTATTTCCATGTTTATATAGATAGCGGTGTAGTTATTTCCATGTATATACACATGGCTGTGTAGATATTTCCATGTTTATACAGATGGCGGTGTAGATATTTCCATGTTTATACAGATAACTTTGTATTTCCATGTTTATACAGATGGCGGTGTAGATATTTCCATGTCTATAGAGATAGAAATGGAGATAATTCCATGTTTATACAGATAGCGGTGTAGATATTTCCATGTTTATTCTGATCGTAGTGTAGATATTTCCATGTTTATGGAGATGGCGGTGTAGATATTTACATGTTCATAGAGATAGCGGTGTTGATTTTTCCATGTTTATAGAGACAGCGGTGTGGATATTTCCTTGCTTATACAGATAGGGGTGTAGATATTTCCATGTTTATAGAGATAGCGGTGAAGATATTTCCATGTTTATACAGATCACGGTGTAGATATTTCCTTGCTTGTACTAATAGCGGTGTAGTTATTTCCATGTTTATACAGATAGCGGTGTAGATATTTCCATGTATATACAGATGGCTGTGTAGATATTTCCATGTTTATACAGATGGCTGTGTAGATATTTCCATGTTTATACAGATGACTTTGTAGGTATTTGCATGTTTATACAGATGGCGGTGTAGGTTTTCCATGTTTATAGTGATAGCTGTGTAGATATTTCCATGTTTATACAGATAGCGGTGTTGATATTTCCATGTTTATAAAGATCGCGGTGTAGATATTTCCATGTTTATACAGATCGCGGTGCAGATATTTATATCTTTATACAGATGGCATTGTAGATATTTCCTTATTCACACAGATGGCGGTGTAGATGTTTCCATGTTTATACAGATGGCAGAGTAGTTAGTTCCATGTTTATGGAGATGGCAGTGTAGATACTTTCATGTTTACAGAGATGGCGGTGTAGATATTTCCATGTTTATAGAGATAGCAGTGTAGATATTTACATGTTTATACAGATGTCTGTGTAGATATTTCCATGTGTATACAGATGGCATTGTAGATATTTCCATGTTTATACAGATGACTGTATAGGTATTTCCATGTATTTACAGGTGGCAGTGCAGATATTTCCATGTTTATAGAGATAGCGGTGTAGATATTTCCATGTTTCTACAGATGGCGGTGTTGATATTTCCATCTATACACAGATGGCCGTGTAGATATTTCCATGTTTATACAGATGGCGGCGTAGATATTTCCATGGACATGCAGATGGCGGTGTAGATATTTCCATGTTTAAACAGATAGCGGTGTAGATATTTCCATGTTTACACAGATAGTGGTGTAGATATTTCCGTGTTTATACACATGGCAGAGTAGATACTTCCATCTTTATGGAGATGGCAGTGTAGATATTTTCATGTTTATAGAGATGGCGGTGTAGATATTTCCATATTTATAGAGATAGCGGTGTAGATATTTCCATCTTTCTACAGATGGCAGTGTAGATATTTCCATGTTTATACAGATGGCGGTGTAGATATTTCCATATTTATACAGATGTCTGTGTAGATATTTCCATCTGTATACAGACGGTATTGTAGGTATTTCCATGTTTATACAGATGGTGGTGAAGATATTTCCATGTATATTCAGATGACTGTGTAGATATTTCCATGTTTTTACAGATGGCAGTGTGGATATTTCAATGTTTATAGAGATGGCGCTGTAGATATTTCCAAGTTTATACAGATAACGGTGGAGATATTTCCATGTTTATACAGAGAGGAGCCGAGATATTTCCATGTTTATACACATAGCGGTGTGCATATTTCCATGATTATAGAGACAGCGGTGTAGGTATTTCCATGTTTATGCAGATAGCGGTGCAGATATTTCCATGTTTACACAGATGCCTATGCAGATATTTCCATATTTACACAGAGGGCTGTGTAGATATTTCTATGTTTATACAGAAGACAGTGTAGATATTTAAATGTTCCTACACATGACTGTGTAGGTATTTCCATGTTTATACAGATGTCTTTGTAGATATTTCCATGTTAATAGAGATAGCGGTGTAGACATTTCCATGTTTATACAGATAGCGGTGTAGATATTTCCATGTTTATACAGATAGTGGTGTAGATATTTCCATGTTTATACAGACCGCGGTGTAGATATTTCCATGTTTATACAAATAGCGGTGCAGATATTTCCATGTTTGTACAGATGGCGGTGTTGATATTTCCATTTATACACAGATGACCGTGTAGATATTTCCATGTTTATACAGATGGCGGCGCAGATATTTCCATGGATATGTAGATGGCGGTGTAGATATTTCCATGTTTATACAGATTGCGGTGTAGTTATTTCCATGTTTATATAGATAGCGGTGTAGTTATTTCCATGTATATACACATGGCTGTGTAGATATTTCCATGTTTATACAGATGGCGGTGTAGATATTTCCATGTTTATACAGATAACTTTGTATTTCCATGTTTATACAGATGGCGGTGTAGATATTTCCATGTCTATAGAGATAGAAATGGAGATAATTCCATGTTTATACAGATAGCGGTGTAGATATTTCCATGTTTATTCTGATCGTAGTGTAGATATTTCCATGTTTATGGAGATGGCGGTGTAGATATTTACATGTTCATAGAGATAGCGGTGTTGATTTTTCCATGTTTATAGAGACAGCGGTGTGGATATTTCCTTGCTTATACAGATAGGGGTGTAGATATTTCCATGTTTATAGAGATAGCGGTGAAGATATTTCCATGTTTATACAGATCACGGTGTAGATATTTCCTTGCTTGTACTAATAGCGGTGTAGTTATTTCCATGTTTATACAGATAGCGGTGTAGATATTTCCATGTATATACAGATGGCTGTGTAGATATTTCCATGTTTATACAGATGGCTGTGTAGATATTTCCATGTTTATACAGATGACTTTGTAGGTATTTGCATGTTTATACAGATGGCGGTGTAGGTTTTCCATGTTTATAGTGATAGCTGTGTAGATATTTCCATGTTTATACAGATAGCGGTGTTGATATTTCCATGTTTATAAAGATCGCGGTGTAGATATTTCCATGTTTATACAGATCGCGGTGCAGATATTTATATCTTTATACAGATGGCATTGTAGATATTTCCTTATTCACACAGATGGCGGTGTAGATGTTTCCATGTTTATACAGATGGCAGAGTAGTTAGTTCCATGTTTATGGAGATGGCAGTGTAGATACTTTCATGTTTACAGAGATGGCGGTGTAGATATTTCCATGTTTATAGAGATAGCAGTGTAGATATTTACATGTTTATACAGATGTCTGTGTAGATATTTCCATGTGTATACAGATGGCATTGTAGATATTTCCATGTTTATACAGATGACTGTATAGGTATTTCCATGTATTTACAGGTGGCAGTGCAGATATTTCCATGTTTATAGAGATAGCGGTGTAGATATTTCCATGTTTCTACAGATGGCGGTGTTGATATTTCCATCTATACACAGATGGCCGTGTAGATATTTCCATGTTTATACAGATGGCGGCGTAGATATTTCCATGGACATGCAGATGGCGGTGTAGATATTTCCATGTTTAAACAGATAGCGGTGTAGATATTTCCATGTTTACACAGATAGTGGTGTAGATATTTCCGTGTTTATACACATGGCAGAGTAGATACTTCCATCTTTATGGAGATGGCAGTGTAGATATTTTCATGTTTATAGAGATGGCGGTGTAGATATTTCCATATTTATAGAGATAGCGGTGTAGATATTTCCATCTTTCTACAGATGGCAGTGTAGATATTTCCATGTTTATACAGATGGCGGTGTAGATATTTCCATATTTATACAGATGTCTGTGTAGATATTTCCATCTGTATACAGACGGTATTGTAGGTATTTCCATGTTTATACAGATGGTGGTGAAGATATTTCCATGTATATTCAGATGACTGTGTAGATATTTCCATGTTTTTACAGATGGCAGTGTGGATATTTCAATGTTTATAGAGATGGCGCTGTAGATATTTCCAAGTTTATACAGATAACGGTGGAGATATTTCCATGTTTATACAGAGAGGAGCCGAGATATTTCCATGTTTATACACATAGCGGTGTGCATATTTCCATGATTATAGAGACAGCGGTGTAGGTATTTCCATGTTTATGCAGATAGCGGTGCAGATATTTCCATGTTTACACAGATGCCTATGCAGATATTTCCATATTTACACAGAGGGCTGTGTAGATATTTCTATGTTTACACAGAAGACAGTGTAGATATTTAAATGTTCCTACACATGACTGTGTAGGTATTTCCATGTTTATACAGATGTCTTTGTAGATATTTCCATGTTAATAGAGATAGCGGTGTAGACATTTCCATGTTTATACAGATAGCGGTGTAGATATTTCCATGTTTATACAGATAGTGGTGTAGATATTTCCATGTTTATACAGACCGCGGTGTAGATATTTCCATGTTTATACAAATAGCGGTGCAGATATTTCCATGTTTGTACAGATGGCGGTGTTGATATTTCCATTTATACACAGATGACCGTGTAGATATTTCCATGTTTATACAGATGGCGGCGCAGATATTTCCATGGATATGTAGATGGCGGTGTAGATATTTCCATGTTTATACAGATTGCGGTGTAGTTATTTCCATGTTTATATAGATAGCGGTGTAGTTATTTCCATGTATATACACATGGCTGTGTAGATATTTCCATGTTTATACAGATGGCGGTGTAGATATTTCCATGTTTATACAGATAACTTTGTATTTCCATGTTTATACAGATGGCGGTGTAGATATTTCCATGTCTATAGAGATAGAAATGGAGATAATTCCATGCTTATACAGATAGCGGTGTAGATATTTCCATGTTTATTCTGATCGTAGTGTAGATATTTCCATGTTTATGGAGATGGCGGTGTAGATATTTACATGTTCATAGAGATAGCGGTGTTGATTTTTCCATGTTTATAGAGACAGCGGTGTGGATATTTCCTTGCTTATACAGATAGGGGTGTAGATATTTCCATGTTTATAGAGATAGCGGTGAAGATATTTCCATGTTTATACAGATCACGGGGTAGATATTTCCTTGCTTGTACTAATAGCGGTGTAGTTATTTCCATGTTTATACAGATAGCGGTGTAGATATTTCCATGTATATACAGATGGCTGTGTAGATATTTCCATGTTTATACAGATGGCTGTGTAGATATTTCCATGTTTATACAGATGACTTTGTAGGTATTTGCATGTTTATACAGATGGCGGTGTAGGTTTTCCATGTTTATAGTGATAGCTGTGTAGATATTTCCATGTTTATACAGATAGCGGTGTTGATATTTCCATGTTTATAAAGATCGCGGTGTAGATATTTCCATGTTTATACAGATCGCGGTGCAGATATTTATATCTTTATACAGATGGCATTGTAGGTATTTCCTTATTCACACAGATGGCGGTGTAGATGTTTCCATGTTTATACAGATGGCAGAGTAGTTAGTTCCATGTTTATGGAGATGGCAGTGTAGATACTTTCATGTTTACAGAGATGGCGGTGTAGATATTTCCATGTTTATAGAGATAGCAGTGTAGATATTTACATGTTTATACAGATGTCTGTGTAGATATTTCCATGTGTATACAGATGGCATTGTAGATATTTCCATGTTTATACAGATGACTGTATAGGTATTTCCATGTTTTTACAGGTGGCAGTGCAGATATTTCCATGTTTATAGAGATAGCGGTGTAGATATTTCCATGTTTCTACAGATGGCGGTGTTGATATTTCCATCTATACACAGATGGCCGTGTAGATATTTCCATGTTTATACAGATGGCGGCGTAGATATTTCCATGGACATGCAGATGGCGGTGTAGATATTTCCATGTTTAAACAGATAGCGGTGTAGATATTTCCATGTTTACACAGATAGTGGTGTAGATATTTCCGTGTTTATACACATGGCAGAGTAGATACTTCCATCTTTATGCAGATGGCAGTGTAGATATTTTCATGTTTATAGAGATGGCGGTGTAGATATTTCCATATTTATAGAGATAGCGGTGTAGATATTTCCATCTTTCTACAGATGGCAGTGTAGATATTTCCATGTTTATACAGATGGCGGTGTAGATATTTCCATATTTATACAGATGTCTGTGTAGATATTTCCATCTGTATACAGATGGTATTGTAGGTAGTTCCATGTTTATACAGATGGTGGTGAAGATATTTCCATGTTTATTCAGATGACTGTGTAGATATTTCCATGTTTTTACAGATGGCAGTGTGGATATTTCAATGTTTATAGAGATGGCGCTGTAGATATTTCCAAGTTTACACAGATAACGGTGGAGATATTTCCATGTTTATACAGAGAGGAGTCGAGATATTTCCATGTTTATACACATAGCGGTGTACATATTTCCATGATTATAGAGACAGCGGTGTAGGTATTTCCATGTTTATGCAGATAGCGGTGCAGATATTTCCATGTTTACACAGATGCCTATGCAGATATTTCCATATTTACACAGAGGGCTGTGTAGATATTTCTATGTTTATACAGAAGACAGTGTAGATATTTAAATGTTCCTACACATGACTGTGTAGGTATTTCCATGTTTATACAGATGTCTTTGTAGATATTTCCATGTTAATAGAGATAGCGGCGTAGACATTTCCATGTTTATACAGATAGCGGTGTAGATATTTCCATGTTTATACAGATAGTGGTGTAGATATTTCCATGTTTATACAGACCGCGGTGTAGATATTTCCATGTTTATACAAATAGCGGTGCAGATATTTCCATGTTTGTACAGATGGCGGTGTTGATATTTCCATTTATACACAGATGACCGTGTAGATATTTCCATGTTTATACAGATGGCGGCGCAGATATTTCCATGGATATGTAGATGGCGGTGTAGATATTTCCATGTTTATACAGATTGCGGTGTAGTTATTTCCATGTTTATATAGATAGCGGTGTAGTTATTTCCATGTATATACACATGGCTGTGTAGATATTTCCATGTTTATACAGATGGCGGTGTAGATATTTCCATGTTGTTACAGATAACTTTGTATTTCCATGTTTATACAGATGGCGGTGTAGATATTTCCATGTCTATAGAGATAGCAGTGGAGATAATTCCATGTTTATACAGATAGCGGTGTAGATATTTCCATGTTTATTCTGATCGTGGTGTAGATATTTCCATGTTTATAGAGATGGCGGTGTAGATATTTACATGTTCATAGAGATAGCGGTGATGATTTTTCCATGTTTATAGAGACAGCGGTGTGGATATTTCCTTGCTTATACAGATAAGGGTGTAGATATTTCCATGTTTATAGAGTTAGCGGTGAAGATATTTCCATGTTTATACAGATCACGGTGTAGATATTTCCTTGCTTGTACTAATAGCGGTGTAGTTATTTCCATGTTTATACAGATAGCGGTGTAGATATTTCCATGTATATACAGATGGCTGTGTAGATATTTCCATGTTTATACAGATGGCTGTGTAGATATTTCCATGTTTATACAGATGACTTTGTAGGTATTTGCATGTTTATACAGATGGCGGTGTAGGTTTTCCATGTTTATAGTGATAGCTGTGTAGATATTTCCATGTTTATACAGATAGCGGTGTTGATATTTCCATGTTTATAAAGATCGCGGTGTAGATATTTCCATGTTTATACAGATCGCGGTGCAGATATTTATATCTTTATACAGATGGCATTGTAGATATTTCCTTATTCACACAGATGGCGGTGTAGATGTTTCCATGTTTATACAGATGGCAGAGTAGTTAGTTCCATGTTTATGGAGATGGCAGTGTAGATACTTTCATGTTTACAGAGATGGCGGTGTAGATATTTCCATGTTTATAGAGATAGCAGTGTAGATATTTACATGTTTATACAGATGTCTGTGTAGATATTTCCATGTGTATACAGATGGCATTGTAGATATTTCCATGTTTATACAGATGACTGTATAGGTATTTCCATGTTTTTACAGGTGGCAGTGCAGATATTTCCATGTTTATAGAGATAGCGGTGTAGATATTTCCATGTTTCTACAGATGGCGGTGTTGATATTTCCATCTATACACAGATGGCCGTGTAGATATTTCCATGTTTATACAGATGGCGGCGTAGATATTTCCATGGACATGCAGATGGCGGTGTAGATATTTCCATGTTTAAACAGATAGCGGTGTAGATATTTCCATGTTTACACAGATAGTGGTGTAGATATTTCCGTGTTTATACACATGGCAGAGTAGATACTTCCATCTTTATGGAGATGGCAGTGTAGATATTTTCATGTTTATAGAGATGGCGGTGTAGATATTTCCATATTTATAGAGATAGCGTTGTAGATATTTCCATCTTTCTACAGATGGCAGTGTAGATATTTCCATGTTTATACAGATGGCGGTGTAGATATTTCCATATTTATACAGATGTCTGTGTAGATATTTCCATCTGTATACAGATGGTATTGTAGGTATTTCCATGTTTACACAGATGGTGGTGAAGATATTTCCATGTTTATTCAGATGACTGTGTAGATATTTCCATGTTTTTACAGATGGCAGTGTGGATATTTCAATGTTTATAGAGATGGCGCTGTAGATATTTCCAAGTTTATACAGATAACGGTGGAGATATTTCCATGTTTATACAGAGAGGAGTCGAGATATTTCCATGTTTATACACATAGCGCTGTACATATTTCCATGATTATAGAGACAGCGGTGTAGGTATTTCCATGTTTATGCAGATAGCGGTGCAGATATTTCCATGTTTACACAGATGCCTATGCAGATATTTCCATATTTACACAGAGGGCTGTGTAGATATTTCTATGTTTATACAGAAGACAGTGTAGATATTTAAATGTTCCTACACATGACTGTGTAGGTATTTCCATGTTTATACAGATGTCTTTGTAGATATTTCCATGTTAATAGAGATAGCGGTGTAGACATTTCCATGTTTATACAGATAGCGGTGTAGATATTTCCATGTTTATACAGATAGTGGTGTAGATATTTCCATGTTTATACAGACCGCGGTGTAGATATTTCCATGTTTATACAAATAGCGGTGCAGATATTTCCATGTTTGTACAGATGGCGGTGTTGATATTTCCATTTATACACAGATGACCGTGTAGATATTTCCATGTTTATACAGATGGCGGCGCAGATATTTCCATGGATATGTAGATGGCGGTGTAGATATTTCCATGTTTATACAGATTGCGGTGTAGTTATTTCCATGTTTATATAGATAGCGGTGTAGTTATTTCCATGTATATACACATGGCTGTGTAGATATTTCCATGTTTATACAGATGGCGGTGTAGATATTTCCATGTTGTTACAGATAACTTTGTATTTCCATGTTTATACAGATGGCGGTGTAGATATTTCCATGTCTATAGAGATAGCAGTGGAGATAATTCCATGTTTATACAGATAGCGGTGTAGATATTTCCATGTTTATTCTGATCGTGGTGTAGATATTTCCATGTTTATAGAGATGGCGGTGTAGATATTTACATGTTCATAGAGATAGCGGTGATGATTTTTCCATGTTTATAGAGACAGCGGTGTGGATATTTCCTTGCTTATACAGATAAGGGTGTAGATATTTCCATGTTTATAGAGATAGCGGTGAAGATATTTCCATGTTTATACAGATCACGGTGTAGATATTTCCTTGCTTGTACTAATAGCGGTGTAGTTATTTCCATGTTTATACAGATAGCGGTGTAGATATTTCCATGTATATACAGATGGCTGTGTAGATATTTCCATGTTTATACAGATGGCTGTGTAGATATTTCCATGTTTATACAGATGACTTTGTAGGTATTTGCATGTTTATACAGATGGCGGTGTAGGTTTTCCATGTTTATAGTGATAGCTGTGTAGGTATTTCCATGTTTATACAGATAGCGGTGTTGATATTTCCATGTTTATAAAGATCGCGGTGTAGATATTTCCATGTTTATACAGATCGCGGTGCAGATATTTATATCTTTATACAGATGGCATTGTAGATATTTCCTTATTCACACAGATGGCGGTGTAGATGTTTCCATGTTTATACAGATGGCAGAGTAGTTAGTTCCATGTTTATGGAGATGGCAGTGTAGATACTTTCATGTTTACAGAGATGGCGGTGTAGATATTTCCATGTTTATAGAGATAGCAGTGTAGATATTTACATGTTTATACAGATGTCTGTGTAGATATTTCCATGTGTATACAGATGGCATTGTAGATATTTCCATGTTTATACAGATGACTGTATAGGTTTTTCCATGTTTTTACAGGTGGCAGTGCAGATATATCCATGTTTATAGAGATAGCGGTGTAGATATTTCCATGTTTCTACAGATGGCGGTGTTGATATTTCCATCTATACACAGATGGCCGTGTAGATATTTCCATGTTTATACAGATGGCGGCGTAGATATTTCCATGGACATGCAGATGGCGGTGTAGATATTTCCATGTTTAAACAGATAGCGGTGTAGATATTTCCATGTTTACACAGATAGTGGTGTAGATATTTCCGTGTTTATACACATGGCAGAGTAGATACTTCCATCTTTATGGAGATGGCAGTGTAGATATTTTCATGTTTATAGAGATGGCGGTGTAGATATTTCCATATTTATAGAGATAGCGGTGTAGATATTTCCATCTTTCTACAGATGGCAGTGTAGATATTTCCATGTTTATACAGATGGCGGTGTAGATATTTCCATATTTATACAGATGTCTGTGTAGATATTTCCATCTGTATACAGATGGTATTGTAGGTATTTCCATGTTTATACAGATGGTGGTGAAGATATTTCCATGTTTATTCAGATGACTGTGTAGATATTTCCATGTTTTTACAGATGGCAGTGTGGATATTTCAATGTTTATAGAGATGGCGCTGTAGATATTTCCAAGTTTATACAGATAACGGTGGAGATATTTCCATGTTTATACAGAGAGGAGTCGAGATATTTCCATGTTTATACACATAGCGGTGTACATATTTCCATGATTATAGACACAGCGGTGTAGGTATTTCCATGTTTATGCAGATAGCGGTGCAGATATTTCCATGTTTACACAGATGCCTATGCAGATATTTCCATATTTACACAGAGGGCTGTGTAGATATTTCTATGTTTATACAGAAGACAGTGTAGATATTTAAATGTTCCTACACATGACTGTGTAGGTATTTCCATGTTTATACAGATGTCTTTGTAGATATTTCCATGTTAATAGAGATAGCGGTGTAGACATTTCCATGTTTATACAGATAGCGGTGTAGATATTTCCATGTTTATACAGATAGTGGTGTAGATATTTCCATGTTTATACAGACCGCGGTGTAGATATTTCCATGTTTATACAAATAGCGGTGCAGATATTTCCATGTTTGTACAGATGGCGGTGTTGATATTTCCATTTATACACAGATGACCGTGTAGATATTTCCATGTTTATACAGATGGCGGCGCAGATATTTCCATGGATATGTAGATGGCGGTGTAGATATTTCCATGTTTATACAGATTGCGGTGTAGTTATTTCCATGTTTATATAGATAGCGGTGTAGTTATTTCCATGTATATACACATGGCTGTGTAGATATTTCCATGTTTATACAGATGGCGGTGTAGATATTTCCATGTTGTTACAGATAACTTTGTATTTCCATGTTTATACAGATGGCGGTGTAGATATTTCCATGTCTATAGAGATAGCAGTGGAGATAATTCCATGTTTATACAGATAGCGGTGTAGATATTTCCATGTTTATTCTGATCGTGGTGTAGATATTTCCATGTTTATAGAGATGGCGGTGTAGATATTTACATGTTCATAGAGATAGCGGTGTTGATTTTTCCATGTTTATAGAGACAGCGGTGTGGATATTTCCTTGCTTATACAGATAGGGGTGTAGATATTTCCATGTTTATAGAGATAGCGGTGAAGATATTTCCATGTTTATACAGATCACGGTGTAGATATTTCCTTGCTTGTACTAATAGCGGTGTAGTTATTTCCATGTTTATACAGATAGCGGTGTAGATATTTCCATGTATATACAGATGGCTGTGTAGATATTTCCATGTTTATACAGATGGCTGTGTAGATATTTCCATGTTTATACAGATGACTTTGTAGGTATTTGCATGTTTATACAGATGGCGGTGTAGGTTTTCCATGTTTATAGTGATAGCTGTGTAGATATTTCCATGTTTATACAGATAGCGGTGTTGATATTTCCATGTTTATAAAGATCGCGGTGTAGATATTTCCATGTTTATACAGATCGCAGTGCAGATATTTATATCTTTATACAGATGGCATTGTAGATATTTCCTTATTCACACAGATGGCGGTGTAGATGTTTCCATGTTTATACAGATGGCAGAGTAGTTAGTTCCATGTTTATGGAGATGGCAGTGTAGATACTTTCATGTTTACAGAGATGGCGGTGTAGATATTTCCATGTTTATAGAGATAGCAGTGTAGATATTTACATGTTTATACAGATGTCTGTGTAGATATTTCCATGTGTATACAGATGGCATTGTAGATATTTCCATGTTTATACAGATGACTGTATAGGTATTTCCATGTTTTTACAGGTGGCAGTGCAGATATTTCCATGTTTATAGAGATAGCGGTGTAGATATTTCCATGTTTCTACAGATGGCGGTGTTGATATTTCCATCTATACACAGATGGCCGTGTAGATATTTCCATGTTTATACAGATGGTGGCGTAGATATTTCCATGGACATGCAGATGGCGGTGTAGATATTTCCATGTTTAAACAGATAGCGGTGTAGATATTTCCATGTTTACACAGATAGTGGTGTAGATATTTCCGTGTTTATACACATGGCAGAGTAGATACTTCCATCTTTATGGAGATGGCAGTGTAGATATTTTCATGTTTATAGAGATGGCGGTGTAGATATTTCCATATTTATAGAGATAGCGGTGTAGATATTTCCATCTTTCTACAGATGGCAGTGTAGATATTTCCATGTTTATACAGATGGCGGTGTAGATATTTCCATATTTATACAGATGTCTGTGTAGATATTTCCATCTGTATACAGATGGTATTGTAGGTATTTCCATGTTTATACAGATGGTGGTGAAGATATTTCCATGTTTATTCAGATGACTGTGTAGATATTCCATGTTTTTACAGATGGCAGTGTGGATATTTCAATGTTTATAGAGATGGCGCTGTAGATATTTCCAAGTTTATACAGATAACGGTGGAGATATTTCCATGTTTATTCAGAGAGGAGCCGAGATATTTCCATGTTTATACACATAGCGGTGTACATATTTCCATGATTATAGAGACAGCGGTGTAGGTATTTCCATGTTTATGCAGATAGCGGTGCAGATATTTCCATGTTTACACAGATGCCTATGCAGATATTTCCATATTTACACAGAGGGCTGTGTAGATATTTCTATGTTTATACAGAAGACAGTGTAGATATTTAAATGTTCCTACACATGACTGTGTAGGTATTTACATGTTTATACAGATGTCTTTGTAGATATTTCCATGTTAATAGAGATAGCGGTGTAGACATTTCCATGTTTATACAGATAGCGGTGTAGATATTTCCATGTTTATACAGATAGTGGTGTAGATATTTCCATGTTTATACAGACCGCGGTGTAGATATTTCCATGTTTATACAAATAGCGGTGCAGATATTTCCATGTTTGTACAGATGGCGGTGTTGATATTTCCATTTATACACAGATGACCGTGTAGATATTTCCATGTTTATACAGATGGCGGCGCAGATATTTCCATGGATATGTAGATGGCGGTGTAGATATTTCCATGTTTATACAGATTGCGGTGTAGTTATTTCCATGTTTATATAGATAGCGGTGTAGTTATTTCCATGTATATACACATGGCTGTGTAGATATTTCCATGTTTATACAGATGGCGGTGTAGATATTTCCATGTTGTTACAGATAACTTTGTATTTCCATGTTTATACAGATGGCGGTGTAGATATTTCCATGTCTATAGAGATAGCAGTGGAGATAATTCCATGTTTATACAGATAGCGGTGTAGATATTTCCATGTTTATTCTGATCGTGGTGTAGATATTTCCATGTTTATAGAGATGGCGGTGTAGATATTTACATGTTCATAGAGATAGCGGTGTTGATTTTTCCATGTTTATAGAGACAGCGGTGTGGATATTTCCTTGCTTATACAGATAGGGGTGTAGATATTTCCATGTTTATAGAGATAGCGGTGAAGATATTTCCATGTTTATACAGATCACGGTGTAGATATTTCCTTGCTTGTACTAATAGCGGTGTAGTTATTTCCATGTTTATACAGATAGCGGTGTAGATATTTCCATGTATATACAGATGGCTGTGTAGATATTTCCATGTTTATACAGATGGCTGTGTAGATATTTCCATGTTTATACAGATGACTTTGTAGGTATTTGCATGTTTATACAGATGGCGGTGTAGGTTTTCCATGTTTATAGTGATAGCTGTGTAGATATTTCCATGTTTATACAGATAGCGGTGTTGATATTTCCATGTTTATAAAGATCGCGGTGTAGATATTTCCATGTTTATACAGATCGCGGTGCAGATATTTATATCTTTATACAGATGGCATTGTAGATATTTCCTTATTCACACAGATGGCGGTGTAGATGTTTCCATGTTTATACAGATGGCAGAGTAGTTAGTTCCATGTTTATGGAGATGGCAGTGTAGATACTTTCATGTTTACAGAGATGGCGGTGTAGATATTTCCATGTTTATAGAGATAGCAGTGTAGATATTTACATGTTTATACAGATGTCTGTGTAGATATTTCCATGTGTATACAGATGGCATTGTAGATATTTCCATGTTCATACAGATGACTGTATAGGTATTTCCATGTTTTTACAGGTGGCAGTGCAGATATTTCCATGTTTATAGAGATAGCGGTGTAGATATTTCCATGTTTCTACAGATGGCGGTGTTGATATTTCCATCTATACACAGATGGCCGTGTAGATATTTCCATGTTTATACAGATGGCGGCGTAGATATTTCCATGGACATGCAGATGGCGGTGTAGATATTTCCATGTTTAAACAGATAGCGGTGTAGATATTTCCATGTTTACACAGATAGTGGTGTAGATATTTCCGTGTTTTTACACATGGCAGAGTAGATACTTCCATCTTTATGGAGATGGCAGTGTAGATATTTTCATGTTTATAGAGATGGCGGTGTAGATATTTCCATATTTATAGAGATAGCGGTGTAGATATTTCCATCTTTCTACAGATGGCAGTGTAGATATTTCCATGTTTATACAGATGGCGGTGTAGATATTTCCATATTTATACAGATGTCTGTGTAGATATTTCCATCTGTATACAGATGGTATTGTAGGTATTTCCATGTTTATACAGATGGTGGTGAAGATATTTCCATGTTTATTCAGATGACTGTGTAGATATTTCCATGTTTTTACAGATGGCAGTGTGGATATTTCAATGTTTATAGAGATGGCGCTGTAGATATTTCCAAGTTTATACAGATAACGGTGGAGATATTTCCATGTTTATACAGAGAGGAGTCGAGATATTTCCATGTTTATACACATAGCGGTGTACATATTTCCATGATTATAGAGACAGCGGTGTAGGTATTTCCATGTTTATGCAGATAGCGGTGCAGATATTTCCATGTTTACACAGATGCCTATGCAGATATTTCCATATTTACACAGAGGGCTGTGTAGATATTTCTATGTTTATACAGAAGACAGTGTAGATATTTAAATGTTCCTACACATGACTGTGTAGGTATTTCCATGTTTATACAGATGTCTTTGTAGATATTTCCATGTTAATAGAGATAGCGGTGTAGACATTTCCATGTTTATACAGATAGCGGTGTAGATATTTCCATGTTTATACAGATAGTGGTGTAGATATTTCCATGTTTATACAGACCGCGGTGTAGATATTTCCATGTTTATACAAATAGCGGTGCAGATATTTCCATGTTTGTACAGATGGCGGTGTTGATATTTCCATTTATACACAGATGACCGTGTAGATATTTCCATGTTTATACAGATGGCGGCACAGATAATTCCATGGATATGTAGATGGCGGTGTAGATATTTCCATGTTTATACAGATTGCGGTGTAGTTATTTCCATGTTTATATAGATAGCGGTGTAGTTATTTCCATGTATATACACATGGCTGTGTAGATATTTCCATGTTTATACAGATGGCGGTGTAGATATTTCCATGTTTATACAGATGGCGGTGTAGATATTTCCATGTCTATAGAGATAGCAGTGGAGATAATTCCATGTTTATACAGATAGCGGTGTAGATATTTCCATGTTTATTCTGATCGTGGTGTAGATATTTCCTTGTTTATGGAGATGGCGGTGTAGATATTTACATGTTCATAGAGATAGCGATGTTGATTTTTCCATGTTTATAGAGACAGCGGTGTGGATATTTCCTTGCTTATACAGATAGGGGTGTAGAGATTTCCATGTTTATAGAGATAGCGGTGAAGATATTTCCATGTTTATACAGATCACGGTGTAGATATTTCCTTGCTTGTACTAATAGCGGTGTAGTTATTTCCATGTTTATACAGATAGCGGTGTAGATATTTCCATGTATATACAGATGGCTGTGTAGATATTTCCATGTTTATACAGATGGCTGTGTAGATATTTCCATGTTTATACAGATGACTTTGTAGGTATTTGCATGTTTATACAGATGGCGGTGTAGGTTTTCCATGTTTATAGTGATAGCTGTGTAGATATTTCCATGTTTATACAGATAGCGGTGTTGATATTTCCATGTTTATAAAGATCGCGGTGTAGATATTTCCATGTTTATACAGATCGCGGTGCAGATATTTATATCTTTATACAGATGGCATTGTAGATATTTCCTTATTCACACAGATGGCGGTGTAGATGTTTCCATGTTTATACAGATGGCAGAGTAGTTAGTTCCATGTTTATGGAGATGGCAGTGTAGATACTTTCATGTTTACAGAGATGGCGGTGTAGATATTTCCATGTTTATAGAGATAGCAGTGTAGATATTTACATGTTTATACAGATGTCTGTGTAGATATTTCCATGTGTATACAGATGGCATTGTAGATATTTCCATGTTTATACAGATGACTGTATAGGTATTTCCATGTTTTTACAGGTGGCAGTGCAGATATTTCCATGTTTATAGAGATAGCGGTGTAGATATTTCCATGTTTCTACAGATGGCGGTGTTGATATTTCCATCTATACACAGATGGCCGTGTAGATATTTCCATGTTTATACAGATGGCGGCGTAGATATTTCCATGGACATGCAGATGGCGGTGTAGATATTTCCATGTTTAAACAGATAGCGGTGTAGATATTTCCATGTTTACACAGATAGTGGTGTAGATATTTCCGTGTTTATACACATGGCAGAGTAGATACTTCCATCTTTATGGAGATGGCAGTGTAGATATTTTCATGTTTATAGAGATGGCGGTGTAGATATTTCCATATTTATAGAGATAGCGGTGTAGATATTTCCATCTTTCTACAGATGGCAGTGTAGATATTTCCATGTTTATACAGATGGCGGTGTAGATATTTCCATATTTATACAGATGTCTGTGTAGATATTTCCATCTGTATACAGATGGTATTGTAGGTATTTCCATGTTTACACAGATGGTGGTGAAGATATTTCCATGTTTATTCAGATGACTGTGTAGATATTTCCATGTTTTTACAGATGGCAGTGTGGATATTTCAATGTTTATAGAGATGGCGCTGTAGATATTTCCAAGTTTATACAGATAACGGTGGAGATATTTCCATGTTTATACAGAGAGGAGTCGAGATATTTCCATGTTTATACACATAGCGCTGTACATATTTCCATGATTATAGAGACAGCGGTGTAGGTATTTCCATGTTTATGCAGATAGCGGTGCAGATATTTCCATGTTTACACAGATGCCTATGCAGATATTTCCATATTTACACAGAGGGCTGTGTAGATATTTCTATGTTTATACAGAAGACAGTGTAGATATTTAAATGTTCCTACACATGACTGTGTAGGTATTTCCATGTTTATACAGATGTCTTTGTAGATATTTCCATGTTAATAGAGATAGCGGTGTAGACATTTCCATGTTTATACAGATAGCGGTGTAGATATTTCCATGTTTATACAGATAGTGGTGTAGATATTTCCATGTTTATACAGACCGCGGTGTAGATATTTCCATGTTTATACAAATAGCGGTGCAGATATTTCCATGTTTGTACAGATGGCGGTGTTGATATTTCCATTTATACACAGATGACCGTGTAGATATTTCCATGTTTATACAGATGGCGGCGCAGATATTTCCATGGATATGTAGATGGCGGTGTAGATATTTCCATGTTTATACAGATTGCGGTGTAGTTATTTCCATGTTTATATAGATAGCGGTGTAGTTATTTCCATGTATATACACATGGCTGTGTAGATATTTCCATGTTTATACAGATGGCGGTGTAGATATTTCCATGTTGTTACAGATAACTTTGTATTTCCATGTTTATACAGATGGCGGTGTAGATATTTCCATGTCTATAGAGATAGCAGTGGAGATAATTCCATGTTTATACAGATAGCGGTGTAGATATTTCCATGTTTATTCTGATCGTGGTGTAGATATTTCCATGTTTATAGAGATGGCGGTGTAGATATTTACATGTTCATAGAGATAGCGGTGATGATTTTTCCATGTTTATAGAGACAGCGGTGTGGATATTTCCTTGCTTATACAGATAAGGGTGTAGATATTTCCATGTTTATAGAGATAGCGGTGAAGATATTTCCATGTTTATACAGATCACGGTGTAGATATTTCCTTGCTTGTACTAATAGCGGTGTAGTTATTTCCATGTTTATACAGATAGCGGTGTAGATATTTCCATGTATATACAGATGGCTGTGTAGATATTTCCATGTTTATACAGATGGCTGTGTAGATATTTCCATGTTTATACAGATGACTTTGTAGGTATTTGCATGTTTATACAGATGGCGGTGTAGGTTTTCCATGTTTATAGTGATAGCTGTGTAGATATTTCCATGTTTATACAGATAGCGGTGTTGATATTTCCATGTTTATAAAGATCGCGGTGTAGATATTTCCATGTTTATACAGATCGCGGTGCAGATATTTATATCTTTATACAGATGGCATTGTAGATATTTCCTTATTCACACAGATGGCGGTGTAGATGTTTCCATGTTTATACAGATGGCAGAGTAGTTAGTTCCATGTTTATGGAGATGGCAGTGTAGATACTTTCATGTTTACAGAGATGGCGGTGTAGATATTTCCATGTTTATAGAGATAGCAGTGTAGATATTTACATGTTTATACAGATGTCTGTGTAGATATTTCCATGTGTATACAGATGGCATTGTAGATATTTCCATGTTTATACAGATGACTGTATAGGTTTTTCCATGTTTTTACAGGTGGCAGTGCAGATATATCCATGTTTATAGAGATAGCGGTGTAGATATTTCCATGTTTCTACAGATGGCGGTGTTGATATTTCCATCTATACACAGATGGCCGTGTAGATATTTCCATGTTTATACAGATGGCGGCGTAGATATTTCCATGGACATGCAGATGGCGGTGTAGATATTTCCATGTTTAAACAGATAGCGGTGTAGATATTTCCATGTTTACACAGATAGTGGTGTAGATATTTCCGTGTTTATACACATGGCAGAGTAGATACTTCCATCTTTATGGAGATGGCAGTGTAGATATTTTCATGTTTATAGAGATGGCGGTGTAGATATTTCCATATTTATAGAGATAGCGGTGTAGATATTTCCATCTTTCTACAGATGGCAGTGTAGATATTTCCATGTTTATACAGATGGCGGTGTAGATATTTCCATATTTATACAGATGTCTGTGTAGATATTTCCATCTGTATACAGATGGTATTGTAGGTATTTCCATGTTTATACAGATGGTGGTGAAGATATTTCCATGTTTATTCAGATGACTGTGTAGATATTTCCATGTTTTTACAGATGGCAGTGTGGATATTTCAATGTTTATAGAGATGGCGCTGTAGATATTTCCAAGTTTATACAGATAACGGTGGAGATATTTCCATGTTTATACAGAGAGGAGTCGAGATATTTCCATGTTTATACACATAGCGGTGTACATATTTCCATGATTATAGACACAGCGGTGTAGGTATTTCCATGTTTATGCAGATAGCGGTGCAGATATTTCCATGTTTACACAGATGCCTATGCAGATATTTCCATATTTACACAGAGGGCTGTGTAGATATTTCTATGTTTATACAGAAGACAGTGTAGATATTTAAATGTTCCTACACATGACTGTGTAGGTATTTCCATGTTTATACAGATGTCTTTGTAGATATTTCCATGTTAATAGAGATAGCGGTGTAGACATTTCCATGTTTATACAGATAGCGGTGTAGATATTTCCATGTTTATACAGATAGTGGTGTAGATATTTCCATGTTTATACAGACCGCGGTGTAGATATTTCCATGTTTATACAAATAGCGGTGCAGATATTTCCATGTTTGTACAGATGGCGGTGTTGATATTTCCATTTATACACAGATGACCGTGTAGATATTTCCATGTTTATACAGATGGCGGCGCAGATATTTCCATGGATATGTAGATGGCGGTGTAGATATTTCCATGTTTAAACAGATTGCGGTGTAGTTATTTCCATGTTTATATAGATAGCGGTGTAGTTATTTCCATGTATATACACATGGCTGTGTAGATATTTCCATGTTTATACAGATGGCGGTGTAGATATTTCCATGTTGTTACAGATAACTTTGTATTTCCATGTTTATACAGATGGCGGTGTAGATATTTCCATGTCTATAGAGATAGCAGTGGAGATAATTCCATGTTTATACAGATAGCGGTGTAGATATTTCCATGTTTATTCTGATCGTGGTGTAGATATTTCCATGTTTATAGAGATGGCGGTGTAGATATTTACATGTTCATAGAGATAGCGGTGTTGATTTTTCCATGTTTATAGAGACAGCGGTGTGGATATTTCCTTGCTTATACAGATAGGGGTGTAGATATTTCCATGTTTATAGAGATAGCGGTGAAGATATTTCCATGTTTATACAGATCACGGTGTAGATATTTCCTTGCTTGTACTAATAGCGGTGTAGTTATTTCCATGTTTATACAGATAGCGGTGTAGATATTTCCATGTATATACAGATGGCTGTGTAGATATTTCCATGTTTATACAGATGGCTGTGTAGATATTTCCATGTTTATACAGATGACTTTGTAGGTATTTGCATGTTTATACAGATGGCGGTGTAGGTTTTCCATGTTTATAGTGATAGCTGTGTAGATATTTCCATGTTTATACAGATAGCGGTGTTGATATTTCCATGTTTATAAAGATCGCGGTGTAGATATTTCCATGTTTATACAGATCGCAGTGCAGATATTTATATCTTTATACAGATGGCATTGTAGATATTTCCTTATTCACACAGATGGCGGTGTAGATGTTTCCATGTTTATACAGATGGCAGAGTAGTTAGTTCCATGTTTATGGAGATGGCAGTGTAGATACTTTCATGTTTACAGAGATGGCGGTGTAGATATTTCCATGTTTATAGAGATAGCAGTGTAGATATTTACATGTTTATACAGATGTCTGTGTAGATATTTCCATGTGTATACAGATGGCATTGTAGATATTTCCATGTTTATACAGATGACTGTATAGGTATTTCCATGTTTTTACAGGTGGCAGTGCAGATATTTCCATGTTTATAGAGATAGCGGTGTAGATATTTCCATGTTTCTACAGATGGCGGTGTTGATATTTCCATCTATACACAGATGGCCGTGTAGATATTTCCATGTTTATACAGATGGTGGCGTAGATATTTCCATGGACATGCAGATGGCGGTGTAGATATTTCCATGTTTAAACAGATAGCGGTGTAGATATTTCCATGTTTACACAGATAGTGGTGTAGATATTTCCGTGTTTATACACATGGCAGAGTAGATACTTCCATCTTTATGGAGATGGCAGTGTAGATATTTTCATGTTTATAGAGATGGCGGTGTAGATATTTCCATATTTATAGAGATAGCGGTGTAGATATTTCCATCTTTCTACAGATGGCAGTGTAGATATTTCCATGTTTATACAGATGGCGGTGTAGATATTTCCATATTTATACAGATGTCTGTGTAGATATTTCCATCTGTATACAGATGGTATTGTAGGTATTTCCATGTTTATACAGATGGTGGTGAAGATATTTCCATGTTTATTCAGATGACTGTGTAGATATTCCATGTTTTTACAGATGGCAGTGTGGATATTTCAATGTTTATAGAGATGGCGCTGTAGATATTTCCAAGTTTATACAGATAACGGTGGAGATATTTCCATGTTTATTCAGAGAGGAGCCGAGATATTTCCATGTTTATACACATAGCGGTGTACATATTTCCATGATTATAGAGACAGCGGTGTAGGTATTTCCATGTTTATGCAGATAGCGGTGCAGATATTTCCATGTTTACACAGATGCCTATGCAGATATTTCCATATTTACACAGAGGGCTGTGTAGATATTTCTATGTTTATACAGAAGACAGTGTAGATATTTAAATGTTCCTACACATGACTGTGTAGGTATTTACATGTTTATACAGATGTCTTTGTAGATATTTCCATGTTAATAGAGATAGCGGTGTAGACATTTCCATGTTTATACAGATAGCGGTGTAGATATTTCCATGTTTATACAGATAGTGGTGTAGATATTTCCATGTTTATACAGACCGCGGTGTAGATATTTCCATGTTTATACAAATAGCGGTGCAGATATTTCCATGTTTGTACAGATGGCGGTGTTGATATTTCCATTTATACACAGATGACCGTGTAGATATTTCCATGTTTATACAGATGGCGGCGCAGATATTTCCATGGATATGTAGATGGCGGTGTAGATATTTCCATGTTTATACAGATTGCGGTGTAGTTATTTCCATGTTTATATAGATAGCGGTGTAGTTATTTCCATGTATATACACATGGCTGTGTAGATATTTCCATGTTTATACAGATGGCGGTGTAGATATTTCCATGTTGTTACAGATAACTTTGTATTTCCATGTTTATACAGATGGCGGTGTAGATATTTCCATGTCTATAGAGATAGCAGTGGAGATAATTCCATGTTTATACAGATAGCGGTGTAGATATTTCCATGTTTATTCTGATCGTGGTGTAGATATTTCCATGTTTATAGAGATGGCGGTGTAGATATTTACATGTTCATAGAGATAGCGGTGTTGATTTTTCCATGTTTATAGAGACAGCGGTGTGGATATTTCCTTGCTTATACAGATAGGGGTGTAGATATTTCCATGTTTATAGAGATAGCGGTGAAGATATTTCCATGTTTATACAGATCACGGTGTAGATATTTCCTTGCTTGTACTAATAGCGGTGTAGTTATTTCCATGTTTATACAGATAGCGGTGTAGATATTTCCATGTATATACAGATGGCTGTGTAGATATTTCCATGTTTATACAGATGGCTGTGTAGATATTTCCATGTTTATACAGATGACTTTGTAGGTATTTGCATGTTTATACAGATGGCGGTGTAGGTTTTCCATGTTTATAGTGATAGCTGTGTAGATATTTCCATGTTTATACAGATAGCGGTGTTGATATTTCCATGTTTATAAAGATCGCGGTGTAGATATTTCCATGTTTATACAGATCGCGGTGCAGATATTTATATCTTTATACAGATGGCATTGTAGATATTTCCTTATTCACACAGATGGCGGTGTAGATGTTTCCATGTTTATACAGATGGCAGAGTAGTTAGTTCCATGTTTATGGAGATGGCAGTGTAGATACTTTCATGTTTACAGAGATGGCGGTGTAGATATTTCCATGTTTATAGAGATAGCAGTGTAGATATTTACATGTTTATACAGATGTCTGTGTAGATATTTCCATGTGTATACAGATGGCATTGTAGATATTTCCATGTTCATACAGATGACTGTATAGGTATTTCCATGTTTTTACAGGTGGCAGTGCAGATATTTCCATGTTTATAGAGATAGCGGTGTAGATATTTCCATGTTTCTACAGATGGCGGTGTTGATATTTCCATCTATACACAGATGGCCGTGTAGATATTTCCATGTTTATACAGATGGCGGCGTAGATATTTCCATGGACATGCAGATGGCGGTGTAGATATTTCCATGTTTAAACAGATAGCGGTGTAGATATTTCCATGTTTACACAGATAGTGGTGTAGATATTTCCGTGTTTTTACACATGGCAGAGTAGATACTTCCATCTTTATGGAGATGGCAGTGTAGATATTTTCATGTTTATAGAGATGGCGGTGTAGATATTTCCATATTTATAGAGATAGCGGTGTAGATATTTCCATCTTTCTACAGATGGCAGTGTAGATATTTCCATGTTTATACAGATGGCGGTGTAGATATTTCCATATTTATACAGATGTCTGTGTAGATATTTCCATCTGTATACAGATGGTATTGTAGGTATTTCCATGTTTATACAGATGGTGGTGAAGATATTTCCATGTTTATTCAGATGACTGTGTAGATATTTCCATGTTTTTACAGATGGCAGTGTGGATATTTCAATGTTTATAGAGATGGCGCTGTAGATATTTCCAAGTTTATACAGATAACGGTGGAGATATTTCCATGTTTATACAGAGAGGAGTCGAGATATTTCCATGTTTATACACATAGCGGTGTACATATTTCCATGATTATAGAGACAGCGGTGTAGGTATTTCCATGTTTATGCAGATAGCGGTGCAGATATTTCCATGTTTACACAGATGCCTATGCAGATATTTCCATATTTACACAGAGGGCTGTGTAGATATTTCTATGTTTATACAGAAGACAGTGTAGATATTTAAATGTTCCTACACATGACTGTGTAGGTATTTCCATGTTTATACAGATGTCTTTGTAGATATTTCCATGTTAATAGAGATAGCGGTGTAGACATTTCCATGTTTATACAGATAGCGGTGTAGATATTTCCATGTTTATACAGATAGTGGTGTAGATATTTCCATGTTTATACAGACCGCGGTGTAGATATTTCCATGTTTATACAAATAGCGGTGCAGATATTTCCATGTTTGTACAGATGGCGGTGTTGATATTTCCATTTATACACAGATGACCGTGTAGATATTTCCATGTTTATACAGATGGCGGCACAGATAATTCCATGGATATGTAGATGGCGGTGTAGATATTTCCATGTTTATACAGATTGCGGTGTAGTTATTTCCATGTTTATATAGATAGCGGTGTAGTTATTTCCATGTATATACACATGGCTGTGTAGATATTTCCATGTTTATACAGATGGCGGTGTAGATATTTCCATGTTTATACAGATGGCGGTGTAGATATTTCCATGTCTATAGAGATAGCAGTGGAGATAATTCCATGTTTATACAGATAGCGGTGTAGATATTTCCATGTTTATTCTGATCGTGGTGTAGATATTTCCTTGTTTATGGAGATGGCGGTGTAGATATTTACATGTTCATAGAGATAGCGATGTTGATTTTTCCATGTTTATAGAGACAGCGGTGTGGATATTTCCTTGCTTATACAGATAGGGGTGTAGAGATTTCCATGTTTATAGAGATAGCGGTGAAGATATTTCCATGTTTATACAGATCACGGTGTAGATATTTCCTTGCTTGTACTAATAGCGGTGTAGTTATTTCCATGTTTATACAGATAGCGGTGTAGATATTTCCATGTATATACAGATGGCTGTGTAGATATTTCCATGTTTATACAGATGGCTGTGTAGATATTTCCATGTTTATACAGATGACTTTGTAGGTATTTGCATGTTTATACAGATGGCGGTGTAGGTTTTCCATGTTTATAGTGATAGCTGTGTAGATATTTCCATGTTTATACAGATAGCGGTGTTGATATTTCCATGTTTATAAAGATCGCGGTGTAGATATTTCCATGTTTATACAGATCGCGGTGCAGATATTTATATCTTTATACAGATGGCATTGTAGATATTTCCTTATTCACACAGATGGCGGTGTAGATGTTTCCATGTTTATACAGATGGCAGAGTAGTTAGTTCCATGTTTATGGAGATGGCAGTGTAGATACTTTCATGTTTACAGAGATGGCGGTGTAGATATTTCCATGTTTATAGAGATAGCAGTGTAGATATTTACATGTTTATACAGATGTCTGTGTAGATATTTCCATGTGTATACAGATGGCATTGTAGATATTTCCATGTTTATACAGATGACTGTATAGGTATTTCCATGTTTTTACAGGTGGCAGTGCAGATATTTCCATGTTTATAGAGATAGCGGTGTAGATATTTCCATGTTTCTACAGATGGCGGTGTTGATATTTCCATCTATACACAGATGGCCGTGTAGATATTTCCATGTTTATACAGATGGCGGCGTAGATATTTCCATGGACATGCAGATGGCGGTGTAGATATTTCCATGTTTAAACAGATAGCGGTGTAGATATTTCCATGTTTACACAGATAGTGGTGTAGATATTTCCGTGTTTATACACATGGCAGAGTAGATACTTCCATCTTTATGGAGATGGCAGTGTAGATATTTTCATGTTTATAGAGATGGCGGTGTAGATATTTCCATATTTATAGAGATAGCGGTGTAGATATTTCCATCTTTCTACAGATGGCAGTGTAGATATTTCCATGTTTATACAGATGGCGGTGTAGATATTTCCATATTTATACAGATGTCTGTGTAGATATTTCCATCTGTATACAGATGGTATTGTAGGTATTTCCATGTTTATACAGATGGTGGTGAAGATATTTCCATGTTTATTCAGATGACTGTGTAGATATTTCCATGTTTTTACAGATGGCAGTGTGGATATTTCAATGTTTATAGAGATGGCGCTGTAGATATTTCCAAGTTTATACAGATAACGGTGGAGATATTTCCATGTTTATACAGAGAGGAGTCGAGATATTTCCATGTTTATACACATAGCGGTGTACATATTTCCATGATTATAGAGACAGCGGTGTAGGTATTTCCATGTTTATGCAGATAGCGGTGCAGATATTTCCATGTTTACACAGATGCCTATGCAGATATTTCCATATTTACACAGAGGGCTGTGTAGATATTTCTATGTTTATACAGAAGACAGTGTAGATATTTAAATGTTCCTACACATGACTGTGTAGGTATTTCCATGTTTATACAGATGTCTTTGTAGATATTTCCATGTTAATAGAGATAGCGGTGTAGACATTTCCATGTTTATACAGATAGCGGTGTAGATATTTCCATGTTTATACAGATAGTGGTGTAGATATTTCCATGTTTATACAGACCGCGGTGTAGATATTTCCATGTTTATACAAATAGCGGTGCAGATATTTCCATGTTTGTACAGATGGCGGTGTTGATATTTCCATTTATACACAGATGACCGTGTAGATATTTCCATGTTTATACAGATGGCGGCGCAGATATTTCCATGGATATGTAGATGGCGGTGTAGATATTTCCATGTTTATACAGATTGCGGTGTAGTTATTTCCATGTTTATATAGATAGCGGTGTAGTTATTTCCATGTATATACACATGGCTGTGTAGATATTTCCATGTTTATACAGATGGCGGTGTAGATATTTCCATGTTGTTACAGATAACTTTGTATTTCCATGTTTATACAGATGGCGGTGTAGATATTTCCATGTCTATAGAGATAGCAGTGGAGATAATTCCATGTTTATACAGATAGCGGTGTAGATATTTCCATGTTTATTCTGATCGTGGTGTAGATATTTCCATGTTTATAGAGATGGCGGTGTAGATATTTACATGTTCATAGAGATAGCGGTGTTGATTTTTCCATGTTTATAGAGACAGCGGTGTGGATATTTCCTTGCTTATACAGATAGGGGTGTAGATATTTCCATGTTTATAGAGATAGCGGTGAAGATATTTCCATGTTTATACAGATCACGGTGTAGATATTTCCTTGCTTGTACTAATAGCGGTGTAGTTATTTCCATGTTTATACAGATAGCGGTGTAGATATTTCCATGTATATACAGATGGCTGTGTAGATATTTCCATGTTTATACAGATGGCTGTGTAGATATTTCCATGTTTATACAGATGACTTTGTAGGTATTTGCATGTTTATACAGATGGCGGTGTAGGTTTTCCATGTTTATAGTGATAGCTGTGTAGATATTTCCATGTTTATACAGATAGCGGTGTTGATATTTCCATGTTTATAAAGATCGTGGTGTAGATATTTCCATGTTTATACAGATCGTGGTGCAGATATTTATATCTTTATACAGATGGCATTGTAGATATTTCCTTATTCACACAGATGGCGGTGTAGATGTTTCCATGTTTATACAGATGGCAGAGTAGTTAGTTCCATGTTTATGGAGATGGCAGTGTAGATACTTTCATGTTTACAGAGATGGCGGTGTAGATATTTCCATGTTTATAGAGATAGCAGTGTAGATATTTACATGTTTATACAGATGTCTGTGTAGATATTTCCATGTGTATACAGATGGCATTGTAGATATTTCCATGTTTATACAGATGACTGTATAGGTATTTCCATGTTTTTACAGGTGGCAGTGCAGATATTTCCATGTTTATAGAGATAGCGGTGTAGATATTTCCATGTATCTACAGATGGCGGTGTTGATATTTCCATCTATACACAGATGGCCGTGTAGATATTTCCATGTTTATACAGATGGCGGCGTAGATATTTCCATCGACATGCAGATGGCGGTGTAGATATTTCCATGTTTAAACAGATAGCGGTGTAGATATTTCCATGTTTACACAGATAGTGGTGTAGATATTTCCGTGTTTATACACATGGCAGAGTAGATACTTCCATCTTTATGGAGATGGCAGTGTAGATATTTTCATGTTTATAGAGATGGCGGTGTAGATATTTCCATATTTATAGAGATAGCGGTGTAGATATTTCCATCTTTCTACAGATGGCAGTGTAGATATTTCCATGTTTATACAGATGGCGGTGTAGATATTTCCATATTTATACAGATGTCTGTGTAGATATTTCCATCTGTATACAGATGTTATTGTAGGTATTTCCATGTTTATACAGATGGTGGTGAAGATATTTCCATGTTTATTCAGATGACTGTGTAGATATTCCATGTTTTTACAGATGGCAGTGTGGATATTTCAATGTTTATAGAGATGGCGCTGTAGATATTTCCAAGTTTATACAGATAACGGTGGAGATATTTCCATGTTTATTCAGAGAGGAGAAGAGATATTTCCATGTTTATACACATAGCGGTGTACATATTTCCATGATTATAGAGACAGCGGTGTAGGTATTTCCATGTTTATGCAGATAGCGGTGCAGATATTTCCATGTTTACACAGATGCCTATGCAGATATTTCCATATTTACACAGAGGGCTGTGTAGATATTTCTATGTTTATACAGAAGACAGTGTAGATATTTAAATGTTCCTACACATGACTGTGTAGGTATTTCCATGTTTATACAGATGTCTTTGTAGATATTTCCATGTTAATAGAGATAGCGGTGTAGACATTTCCATGTTTATACAGATAGCGGTGTAGATATTTCCATGTTTATACAGATAGTGGTGTAGATATTTCCATGTTTATACAGACCGCGGTGTAGATATTTCCATGTTTATACAAATAGCGGTGCAGATATTTCCATGTTTGTACAGATGGCGGTGTTGATATTTCCATTTATACACAGATGACCGTGTAGATATTTCCATGTTTATACAGATGGCGGCGCAGATATTTCCATGGATATGTAGATGGCGGTGTAGATATTTCCATGTTTATACAGATTGCGGTGTAGTTATTTCCATGTTTATATAGATAGCGGTGTAGTTATTTCCATGTATATACACATGGCTGTGTAGACATTTCCATGTTTATACAGATGGCGGTGTAGATATTTCCATGTTGTTACAGATAACTTTGTATTTCCATGTTTATACAGATGGCGGTGTAGATATTTCCATGTCTATAGAGATAGCAGTGGAGATAATTCCATGTTTATACAGATAGCGGTGTAGATATTTCCATGTTTATTCTGATCATGGTGTAGATATTTCCATGTTTATAGAGATGGCGGTGTAGATATTTACATGTTCATAGAGATAGCGGTGTTGATTTTTCCATGTTTATAGAGACAGCGGTGTGGATATTTCCTTGCTTATACAGATAGGGGTGTAGATATTTCCATGTTTATAGAGATAGCGGTGAAGATATTTCCATGTTTATACAGATCACGGTGTAGATATTTCCTTGCTTGTACTAATAGCGGTGTAGTTATTTCCATGTTTATACAGATAGCGGTGTAGATATTTCCATGTATATACAGATGGCTGTGTAGATATTTCCATGTTTATACAGATGGCTGTGTAGATATTTCCATGTTTATACAGATGACTTTGTAGGTATTTGCATGTTTATACAGATGGCGGTGTAGGTTTTCCATGTTTATAGTGATAGCTGTGTAGATATTTCCATGTTTATACAGATAGCGGTGTTGATATTTCCATGTTTATAAAGATCGCGGTGTAGATATTTCCATGTTTATACAGATCGCGGTGCAGATATTTATATCTTTATACAGATGGCATTGTAGATATTTCCTTATTCACACAGATGGCGGTGTAGATGTTTCCATGTTTATACAGATGGCAGAGTAGTTAGTTCCATGTTTATGGAGATGGCAGTGTAGATACTTTCATGTTTACAGAGATGGCGGTGTAGATATTTCCATGTTTATAGAGATAGCAGTGTAGATATTTACATGTTTATACAGATGTCTGTGTAGATATTTCCATGTGTATACAGATGGCATTGTAGATATTTCCATGTTTATACAGATGACTGTATAGGTATTTCCATGTTTTTACAGGTGGCAGTGCAGATATTTCCATGTTTATAGAGATAGCGGTGTAGATATTTCCATGTTTCTACAGATGGCGGTGTTGATATTTCCATCTATACACAGATGGCCGTGTAGATATTTCCATGTTTATACAGATGGCGGCGTAGATATTTCCATGGACATGCAGATGGCGGTGTAGATATTTCCATGTTTAAACAGATAGCGGTGTAGATATTTCCATGTTTACACAGATAGTGGTGTAGATATTTCCGTGTTTATACACATGGCAGAGTAGATACTTCCATCTTTATGGAGATGGCAGTGTAGATATTTTCATGTTTATAGAGATGGCGGTGTAGATATTTCCATATTTATAGAGATAGCGGTGTAGATATTTCCATCTTTCTACAGATGGCAGTGTAGATATTTCCATGTTTATACAGATGGCGGTGTAGATATTTCCATATTTATACAGATGTCTGTGTAGATATTTCCATCTGTATACAGATGGTATTGTAGGTATTTCCATGTTTATACAGATGGTGGTGAAGATATTTCCATGTTTATTCAGATGACTGTGTAGATATTTCCATGTTTTTACAGATGGCAGTGTGGATATTTCAATGTTTATAGAGATGGCGCTGTAGATATTTCCAAGTTTATACAGATAACGGTGGAGATATTTCCATGTTTATACAGAGAGGAGTCGAGATATTTCCATGTTTATACACATAGCGCTGTACATATTTCCATGATTATAGAGACAGCGGTGTAGGTATTTCCATGTTTATGCAGATAGCGGTGCAGATATTTCCATGTTTACACAGATGCCTATGCAGATATTTCCATATTTACACAGAGGGCTGTGTAGATATTTCTATGTTTATACAGAAGACAGTGTAGATATTTAAATGTTCCTACACATGACTGTGTAGGTATTTCCATGTTTATACAGATGTCTTTGTAGATATTTCCATGTTAATAGAGATAGCGGTGTAGACATTTCCATGTTTATACAGATAGCGGTGTAGATATTTCCATGTTTATACAGATAGTGGTATAGATATTTCCATGTTTATACAGACCGCGGTGTAGATATTTCCATGTTTATACAAATAGCGGTGCAGATATTTCCATGTTTGTACAGATGGCGGTGTTGATATTTCCATTTATACACAGATGACCGTGTAGATATTTCCATGTTTATACAGATGGCGGCGCAGATATTTCCATGGATATGTAGATGGCGGTGTAGATATTTCCATGTTTATACAGATTGCGGTGTAGTTATTTCCATGTTTATATAGATAGCGGTGTAGTTATTTCCATGTATATACACATGGCTGTGTAGATATTTCCATGTTTATACAGATGGCGGTGTAGATATTTCCATGTTTATACAGATAACTTTGTATTTCCATGTTTATACAGATGGCGGTGTAGATATTTCCATGTCTATAGAGATAGCAGTGGAGATAATTCCATGTTTATACAGATAGCGGTGTAGATATTTCCATGTTTATTCTGATCGTGGTGTAGATATTTCCATGTTTATAGAGATGGCGGTGTAGATATTTACATGTTCATAGAGATAGCGGTGTTGATTTTTCCATGTTTATAGAGACAGCGGTGTGGATATTTCCTTGCTTATACAGATAGGGGTGTAGATATTTCCATGTTTATAGAGATAGCGGTGAAGATATTTCCATGTTTATACAGATCACGGTGTAGATATTTCCTTGCTTGTACTAATAGCGGTGTAGTTATTTCCATGTTTATACAGATAGCGGTGTAGATATTTCCATGTATATACAGATGGCTGTGTAGATATTTCCATGTTTATACAGATGGCTGTGTAGATATTTCCATGTTTATACAGATGACTTTGTAGGTATTTGCATGTTTATACAGATGGCGGTGTAGGTTTTCCATGTTTATAGTGATAGCTGTGTAGATATTTCCATGTTTATACAGATAGCGGTGTTGATATTTCCATGTTTATAAAGATCGCGGTGTAGGTATTTCCATGTTTATACAGATCGTGGTGCAGATATTTATATCTTTATACAGATGGCATTGTAGATATTTCCTTATTCACACAGATGGCGGTGTAGATGTTTCCATGTTTATACAGATGGCAGAGTAGTTAGTTCCATGTTTATGGAGATGGCAGTGTAGATACTTTCATGTTTACAGAGATGGCGGTGTAGATATTTCCATGTTTATAGAGATAGCAGTGTAGATATTTACATGTTTATACAGATGTCTGTGTAGATATTTCCATGTGTATACAGATGGCATTGTAGATATTTCCATGTTTATACAGATGACTGTATAGGTATTTCCATGTTTTTACAGGTGGCAGTGCAGATATTTCCATGTTTATAGAGATAGCGGTGTAGATATTTTCATGTTTCTACAGATGGCGGTGTTGATATTTCCATCTATACACAGATGGCCGTGTAGATATTTCCATGTTTATACAGATGGCGGCGTAGATATTTCCATGGACATGCAGATGGCGGTGTAGATATTTCCATGTTTAAACAGATAGCGGTGTAGATATTTCCATGTTTACACAGATAGTGGTGTAGATATTTCCGTGTTTATACACATGGCAGAGTAGATACTTCCATCTTTATGGAGATGGCAGTGTAGATATTTTCATGTTTATAGAGATGGCGGTGTAGATATTTCCATATTTATAGAGATAGCGGTGTAGATATTTCCATCTTTCTACAGATGGCAGTGTAGATATTTCCATGTTTATACAGATGGCGGTGTAGATATTTCCATATTTATACAGATGTCTGTGTAGATATTTCCATCTGTATACAGATGGTATTGTAGGTATTTCCATGTTTATACAGATGGTGGTGAAGATATTTCCATGTTTATTCAGATGACTGTGTAGATATTCCATGTTTTTACAGATGGCAGTGTGGATATTTCAATGTTTATAGAGATGGCGCTGTAGATATTTCCAAGTTTATACAGATAACGGTGGAGATATTTCCATGTTTATTCAGAGAGGAGCCGAGATATTTCCATGTTTATACACATAGCGGTGTACATATTTCCATGATTATAGAGACAGCGGTGTAGGTATTTCCATGTTTATGCAGATAGCGGTGCAGATATTTCCATGTTTACACAGATGCCTATGCAGATATTTCCATATTTACACAGAGGGCTGTGTAGATATTTCTATGTTTATACAGAAGACAGTGTAGATATTTAAATGTTCCTACACATGACTGTGTAGGTATTTCCATGTTTATACAGATGTCTTTGTAGATATTTCCATGTTAATAGAGATAGCGGTGTAGACATATCCATGTTTATACAGATAGCGGTGTAGATATTTCCATGTTTATACAGATAGTGGTGTAGATATTTCCATGTTTATACAGACCGCGGTGTAGATATTTCCATGTTTATACAAATAGCGGTGCAGATATTTCCATGTTTGTACAGATGGCGGTGTTGATATTTCCATTTATACACAGATGACCGTGTAGATATTTCCATGTTTATACAGATGGCGGCGCAGATATTTCCATGGATATGTAGATGGCGGTGTAGATATTTCCATGTTTATACAGATTGCGGTGTAGTTATTTCCATGTTTATATAGATAGCGGTGTAGTTATTTCCATGTATATACACATGGCTGTGTAGATATTTCCATGTTTATACAGATGGCGGTGTAGATATTTCCATGTTGTTACAGATAACTTTGTATTTCCATGTTTATACAGATGGCGGTGTAGATATTTCCATGTCTATAGAGATAGCAGTGGAGATAATTCCATGTTTATACAGATAGCGGTGTAGATATTTCCATGTTTATTCTGATCGTGGTGTAGATATTTCCATGTTTATAGAGATGGCGGTGTAGATATTTACATGTTCATAGAGATAGCGGTGTTGATTTTTCCGTGTTTATAGAGACAGCGGTGTGGATATTTCCTTGCTTATACAGATAGGGGTGTAGATATTTCCATGTTTATAGAGATAGCGGTGAAGATATTTCCATGTTTATACAGATCACGGTGTAGATATTTCCTTGCTTGTACTAATAGCGGTGTAGTTATTTCCATGTTTATACAGATAGCGGTGTAGATATTTCCATGTATATACAGATGGCTGTGTAGATATTTCCATGTTTATACAGATGGCTGTGTAGATATTTCCATGTTTATACAGATGACTTTGTAGGTATTTGCATGTTTATACAGATGGCGGTGTAGGTTTTCCATGTTTATAGTGATAGCTGTGTAGATATTTCCATGTTTATACAGATAGCGGTGTTGATATTTCCATGTTTATAAAGATCGCGGTGTAGATATTTCCATGTTTATACAGATCGCGGTGCAGATATTTATATCTTTATACAGATGGCATTGTAGATATTTCCTTATTCACACAGATGGCGGTGTAGATGTTTCCATGTTTATACAGATGGCAGAGCAGTTAGTTCCATGTTTATGGAGATGGCAGTGTAGATACTTTCATGTTTACAGAGATGGCGGTGTAGATATTTCCATGTTTATAGAGATAGCAGTGTAGATATTTACATGTTTATACAGATGTCTGTGTAGATATTTCCATGTGTGTACAGATGGCATTGTAGATATTTCCATGTTTATACAGATGACTGTATAGGTATTTCCATGTTTTTACAGGTGGCAGTGCAGATATTTCCATGTTTATAGAGATAGCGGTGTAGATATTTTCATGTTTCTACAGATGGCGGTGTTGATATTTCCATCTATACACAGATGGCCGTGTAGATATTTCCATGTTTATACAGATGGCGGCGTAGATATTTCCATGGACATGCAGATGGCGGTGTAGATATTTCCATGTTTAAACAGATAGCGGTGTAGATATTTCCATGTTTACACAGATAGTGGTGTAGATATTTCCGTGTTTATACACATGGCAGAGTAGATACTTCCATCTTTATGGAGATGGCAGTGTAAATATTTTCATGTTTATAGAGATGTCGGTGTAGATATTTCCATATTTATAGAGATAGCGGTGTAGATATTTCCATCTTTCTACAGATGGCAGTGTAGATATTTCCATGTTTATACAGATGGCGGTGTAGATATTTCCATATTTATACAGATGTCTGTGTAGATATTTCCATCTGTATACAGATGGTATTGTAGGTATTTCCATGTTTATACAGATGGTGGTGAAGATATTTCCATGTTTATTCAGATGACTGTGTAGATATTTCCATGTTTTTACAGATGGCAGTGTGGATATTTCAATGTTTATAGAGATGGCGCTGTAGATATTTCCAAGTTTACACAGATAACGGTGGAGATATTTCCATGTTTATTCAGAGAGGAGCCGAGATATTTCCATGTTTATACACATAGCGGTGTACATATTTCCATGATTATAGAGACAGCGGTGTAGGTATTTCCATGTTTATGCAGATAGCGGTGCAGATATTTCCATGTTTACACAGATGCCTATGCAGATATTTCCATATTTACACAGAGGGCTGTGTAGATATTTCTATGTTTATACAGAAGACAGTGTAGATATTTAAATGTTCCTACATTTGACTGTGTAGGTATTTCCATGTTTATACAGATGTCTTTGTAGATATTTCCATGTTAATAGAGATGGCGGTGTAGACATTTCCATGTTTATACAGATAGCGGTGTAGATATTTCCATGTTTATACAGATAGTGGTGTAGATATTTCCATGTTTATACAGACCGCGGTGTAGATATTTCCATGTTTATACAAATAGCGGTGCAGATATTTCCATGTTTGTACAGATGGCGGTGTTGATATTTCCATTTATACACAGATGACCGTGTAGATATTTCCATGTTTATACAGATGGCGGCGCAGATATTTCCATGGATATGTAGATGGCGGTGTAGATATTTCCATGTTTATACAGATTGCGGTGTAGTTATTTCCATGTTTATATAGATAGCGGTGTAGTTATTTCCATGTATATACACATGGCTGTGTAGATATTTCCATGTTTATACAGATGGCGGTGTAGATATTTCCATGTTGTTACAGATAACTTTGTATTTCCATGTTTATACAGATGGCGGTGTAGATATTTCCATGTCTATAGAGATAGCAGTGGAGATAATTCCATGTTTATACAGATACCGGTGTAGATATTTCCATGTTTATTCTGATCGTGGTGTAGATATTTCCATGTTTATAGAGATGGCGGTGTAGATATTTACATGTTCATAGAGATAGCGGTGTTGATTTTTCCATGTTTATAGAGACAGCGGTGTGGATATTTCCTTGCTTATACAGATAGGGGTGTAGATATTTCCATGTTTATAGAGATAGCGGTGAAGATATTTCCATGTTTATACAGATCACGGTGTAGATATTTCCTTGCTTGTACTAATAGCGGTGTAGTTATTTCCATGTTTATACAGATAGCGGTGTAGATATTTCCATGTATATACAGATGGCTGTGTAGATATTTCCATGTTTATACAGATGGCTGTGTAGATATTTCCATGTTTATACAGATGACTTTGTAGGTATTTGCATGTTTATACAGATGGCGGTGTAGGTTTTCCATGTTTATAGTGATAGCTGTGTAAATATTTCCATGTTTATACAGATAGCGGTGTTGATATTTCCATGTTTATAAAGATCGTGGTGTAGATATTTCCATGTTTATACAGATCGCGGTGCAGATATTTATATCTTTATACTGATGGCATTGTAGATATTTCCTTATTCACACAGATGGCGGTGTAGATGTTTCCATGTTTATACAGATGGCAGAGCAGTTAGTTCCATGTTTATGGAGATGGCAGTGTAGATACTTTCATGTTTACAGAGATGGCGGTGTAGATATTTCCATGTTTATAGAGATAGCAGTGTAGATATTTACATGTTTATACAGATGTCTGTGTAGATATTTCCATGTGTATACAGATGGCATTGTAGATATTTCCATGTTTATACTGATGACTGTATAGGTTTTTCCATGTTTTTACAGGTGGCAGTGCAGATATTTCCATGTTTATAGAGATAGCGGTGTAGATATTTCCATGTTTCTACAGATGGCGGTGTTGATATTTCCATCTATACACAGATGGCCGTGTAGATATTTCCATGTTTATACAGATGGCGGCGTAGATATTTCCATGGACATGCAGATGGCGGTGTAGATATTTCCATGTTTAAACAGATAGCGGTGTAGATATTTCCATGTTTACACAGATAGTGGTGTAGATATTTCCGTGTTTATACACATGGCAGAGTAGATACTTCCATCTTTATGGAGATGGCAGTGTAGATATTTTCATGTTTATAGAGATGGCGGTGTAGATATTTCCATATTTATAGAGATAGCGGTGTAGATATTTCCATCTTTCTACAGATGGCAGTGTAGATATTTCCATGTTTATACAGATGGCGGTGTAGATATTTCCATATTTATACAGATGTCTGTGTAGATATTTCCATCTGTATACAGATGGTATTGTAGGTATTTCCATGTTTATACAGATGGTGGTGAAGATATTTCCATGTTTATTCAGATGACTGTGTAGATATTTCCATGTTTTTACAGATGGCAGTGTGGATATTTCAATGTTTATAGAGATGGCGCTGTAGATATTTCCAAGTTTACACAGATAACGGTGGAGATATTTCCATGTTTATACAGAGAGGAGTCGAGATATTTCCATGTTTATACACATAGCGGTGTACATATTTCCATGATTATAGAGACAGCGGTGTAGGTATTTCCATGTTTATGCAGATAGCGGTGCAGATATTTCCATGTTTACACAGATGCCTATGCAGATATTTCCATATTTACACAGAGGGCTGTGTAGATATTTCTATGTTTATACAGAAGACAGTGTAGATATTTAAATGTTCCTACACATGACTGTGTAGGTATTTCCATGTTTATACAGATGTCTTTGTAGATATTTCCATGTTAATAGAGATAGCGGTGTAGACATTTCCATGTTTATACAGATAGCGGTGTAGATATTTCCATGTTTATACAGATAGTGGTGTAGATATTTCCATGTTTATACAGACCGCGGTGTAGATATTTCCATGTTTATACAAATAGCGGTGCAGATATTTCCATGTTTGTACAGATGGCGGTGTTGATATTTCCATTTATACACAGATGACCGTGTAGATATTTCCATGTTTATACAGATGGCGGCGCAGATATTTCCATGGATATGTAGATGGCGGTGTAGATATTTCCATGTTTATACAGATTGCGGTGTAGTTATTTCCATGTTTATATAGATAGCGGTGTAGTTATTTCCATGTATATACATATGGCTGTGTAGATATTTCCATGTTTATACAGATGGCGGTGTAGATATTTCCATGTTGTTACAGATAACTTTGTATTTCCATGTTTATACAGATGGCGGTGTAGATATTTCCATGTCTATAGAGATAGCAGTGGAGATAATTCCATGTTTATACAGATAGCGGTGTAGATATTTCCATGTTTATTCTGATCGTGGTGTAGATATTTCCATGTTTATAGAGATGGCGGTGTAGATATTTACATGTTCATAGAGATAGCGGTGTTGATTTTTCCATGTTTATAGAGACAGCGGTGTGGATATTTCCTTGCTTATACAGATAGGGGTGTAGATATTTCCATGTTTATAGAGATAGCGGTGAAGATATTTCCATGTTTATACAGATCACGGTGTAGATATTTCCTTGCTTGTACTAATAGCGGTGTAGTTATTTCCATGTTTATACAGATAGCGGTGTAGATATTTCCATGTATATACAGATGGCTCTGTAGATATTTCCATGTTTATACAGATGGCTGTGTAGATATTTCCATGTTTATACAGATGACTTTGTAGGTATTTGCATGTTTATACAGATGGCGGTGTAGGTTTTCCATGTTTATAGTGATAGCTGTGTAGATATTTCCATGTTTATACAGATAGCGGTGTTGATATTTCCATGTTTATAAAGATCGCGGTGTAGATATTTCCATGTTTATACAGATCGTGGTGCAGATATTTATATCTTTATACAGATGGCATTGTAGATATTTCCTTATTCACACAGATGGCGGTGTAGATGTTTCCATGTTTATACAGATGGCAGAGTAGTTAGTTCCATGTTTATGGAGATGGCAGTGTAGATACTTTCATGTTTACAGAGATGGCGGTGTAGATATTTCCATGTTTATAGAGATAGCAGTGTAGATATTTACATGTTTATACAGATGTCTGTGTAGATATTTCCATGTGTATACAGATGGCATTGTAGATATTTCCATGTTTATACAGATGACTGTATAGGTATTTCCATGTTTTTACAGGTGGCAGTGCAGATATTTCCATGTTTATAGAGATAGCGGTGTAGATATTTCCATGTTTCTACAGATGGCGGTGTTGATATTTCCATCTATACACAGATGGCCGTGTAGATATTTCCATGTTTATACAGATGGCGGCGTAGATATTTCCATGGACATGCAGATGGCGGTGTAGATATTTCCATGTTTAAACAGATAGCGGTGTAGATATTTCCATGTTTACACAGATAGTGGTGTAGATATTTCCGTGTTTATACACATGGCAGAGTAGATACTTCCATCTTTATGGAGATGGCAGTGTAGATATTTTCATGTTTATAGAGATGGTGGTGTAGATATTTCCATATTTATAGAGATAGCGGTGTAGATATTTCCATCTTTCTACAGATGGCAGTGTAGATATTTCCATGTTTATACAGATGGCGGTGTAGATATTTCCATATTTATACAGATGTCTGTGTAGATATTTCCATCTGTATACAGATGGTATTGTAGGTATTTCCATGTTTATACAGATGGTGGTGAAGATATTTCCATGTTTATTCAGATGACTGTGTAGATATTTCCATGTTTTTACAGATGGCAGTGTGGATATTTCAATGTTTATAGAGATGGCGCTGTAGATATTTCCAAGTTTACACAGATAACGGTGGAGATATTTCCATGTTTATACAGAGAGGAGTCGAGATATTTCCATGTTTATACACATAGCGGTGTACATATTTCCATGATTATAGAGACAGCGGTGTAGGTATTTCCATGTTTATGCAGATAGCGGTGCAGATATTTCCATGTTTACACAGATGCCTATGCAGATATTTCCATATTTACACAGAGGGCTGTGTAGATATTTCTATGTTTATACAGAAGACAGTGTAGATATTTAAATGTTCCTACACATGACTGTGTAGGTATTTCCATGTTTATACAGATGTCTTTGTATATATTTCCATGTTAATAGAGATAGCGGTGTAGACATTTCCATGTTTATACAGATAGCGGTGTAGATATTTCCATGTTTATACAGATAGTGGTGTAGATATTTCCATGTTTATACAGACCGCGGTGTAGATATTTCCATGTTTATACAAATAGCGGTGCAGATATTTCCATGTTTGTACAGATGGCGGTGTTGATATTTCCATTTATACACAGATGACCGTGTAGATATTTCCATGTTTATACAGATGGCGGCGCAGATATTTCCATGGATATGTAGATGGCGGTGTAGATATTTCCATGTTTATACAGATTGCGGTGTAGTTATTTCCATGTTTATATAGATAGCGGTGTAGTTATTTCCATGTATATACACATGGCTGTGTAGATATTTCCATGTTTATACAGATGGCGGTGTAGATATTTCCATGTTGTTACAGATAACTTTGTATTTCCATGTTTATACAGATGGCGGTGTAGATATTTCCATGTCTATAGAGATAGCAGTGGAGATAATTCCATGTTTATACAGATAGCGGTGTAGATATTTCCATGTTTATTCTGATCGTGGTGTAGATATTTCCATGTTTATAGAGATGGCGGTGTAGATATTTACATGTTCATAGAGATAGCGGTGTTGATTTTTCCATGTTTATAGAGACAGCGGTGTGGATATTTCCTTGCTTATACAGATAGGGGTGTAGATATTTCCATGTTTATAGAGATAGCGGTGAAGATATTTCCATGTTTATACAGATCACGGTGTAGATATTTCCTTGCTTGTACTAATAGCGGTGAAGTTATTTCCATGTTTATACAGATAGCGGTGTAGATATTTCCATGTATATACAGATGGCTCTGTAGATATTTCCATGTTTATACAGATGGCTGTGTAGATATTTCCATGTTTATACAGATGACTTTGTAGGTATTTGCATGTTTATACAGATGGCGGTGTAGGTTTTCCATGTTTATAGTGATAGCTGTGTAGATATTTCCATGTTTATACAGATAGCGGTGTTGATATTTCCATGTTTATAAAGATCGCGGTGTAGATATTTCCATGTTTATACAGATCGTGGTGCAGATATTTATATCTTTATACAGATGGCATTGTAGATATTTCCTTATTCACACAGATGGCGGTGTAGATGTTTCCATGTTTATACAGATGGCAGAGTAGTTAGTTCCATGTTTATGGAGATGGCAGTGTAGATACTTTCATGTTTACAGAGATGGCGGTGTAGATATTTCCATGTTTATAGAGATAGCAGTGTAGATATTTACATGTTTATACAGATGTCTGTGTAGATATTTCCATGTGTATACAGATGGCATTGTAGATATTTCCATGTTTATACAGATGACTGTATAGGTATTTCCATGTTTTTACAGGTGGCAGTGCAGATATTTCCATGTTTATAGAGATAGCGGTGTAGATATTTCCATGTTTCTACAGATGGCGGTGTTGATATTTCCATCTATACACAGATGGCCGTGTAGATATTTCCATGTTTATACAGATGGCGGCGTAGATATTTCCATGGACATGCAGATGGCGGTGTAGATATTTCCATGTTTAAACAGATAGCGGTGTAGATATTTCCATGTTTACACAGATAGTGGTGTAGATATTTCCGTGTTTATACACATGGCAGAGTAGATACTTCCATCTTTATGGAGATGGCAGTGTAGATATTTTCATGTTTATAGAGATGGTGGTGTAGATATTTCCATATTTATAGAGATAGCGGTGTAGATATTTCCATCTTTCTACAGATGGCAGTGTAGATATTTCCATGTTTATACAGATGGCGGTGTAGATATTTCCATATTTATACAGATGTCTGTGTAGATATTTCCATCTGTATACAGATGGTATTGTAGGTATTTCCATGTTTATACAGATGGTGGTGAAGATATTTCCATGTTTATTCAGATGACTGTGTAGATATTTCCATGTTTTTACAGATGGCAGTGTGGATATTTCAATGTTTATAGAGATGGCGCTGTAGATATTTCCAAGTTTACACAGATAACGGTGGAGATATTTCCATGTTTATACAGAGAGGAGTCGAGATATTTCCATGTTTATACACATAGCGGTGTACATATTTCCATGATTATAGAGACAGCGGTGTAGGTATTTCCATGTTTATGCAGATAGCGGTGCAGATATTTCCATGTTTACACAGATGCCTATGCAGATATTTCCATATTTACACAGAGGGCTGTGTAGATATTTCTATGTTTATACAGAAGACAGTGTAGATATTTAAATGTTCCTACACATGACTGTGTAGGTATTTCCATGTTTATACAGATGTCTTTGTAGATATTTCCATGTTAATAGAGATAGCGGTGTAGACATTTCCATGTTTATACAGATAGCGGTGTAGATATATCCATGTTTATACAGATAGTGGTGTAGATATTTCCATGTTTATACAGACCACGGTGTAGATATTTCAATGTTTATACAAATAGCGGTGCAGATATTTCCATGTTTGTACAGATGGCGGTGTTGATATTTCCATTTATACACAGATGACCGTGTAGATATTTCCATGTTTATACAGATGGCGGCGCAGATATTTCCATGGATATGTAGATGGCGGTGTAGATATTTCCATGTTTATACAGATTGCGGTGTAGTTATTTCCATGTTTATATAGATAGCGGTGTAGTTATTTCCATGTATATACACATGGCTGTGTAGATATTTCCATGTTTATACAGATGGCGGTGTAGATATTTCCATGTTGTTACAGATAACTTTGTATTTCCATGTTTATACAGATGGCGGTGTAGATATTTCCATGTCTATAGAGATAGCAGTGGAGATAATTCCATGTTTATACAGATAGCGGTGTAGATATTTCCATGTTTATTCTGATCGTGGTGTAGATATTTCCATGTTTATGGAGATGGCGGTGTAGATATTTACATGTTCATAGAGATAGCGGTGTTTTTGCCATGTTTATAGAGACAGCGGTGTGGATATTTCCTTGCTTATACAGATAGGGGTGTAGATATTTCCATGTTTATAGAGATAGCGGTGAAGATATTTCCATGTTTATACAGATCACGGTGTAGATATTTCCTTGCTTGTACTAATAGCGGTGTAGTTATTTCCATGTTTATACAGATAGCGGTGTAGATATTTCCATGTATATACAGATGGCTGTGTGGATATTTCCATGTTTATACAGATGGCTGTGTAGATATTTCCATGTTTATACAGATGACTTTGTAGGTATTTGCATGTTTATACAGATGGCGGTGTAGGTTTTCCATGTTTATAGTGATAGCTGTGTAGATATTTCCATGTTTATACAGATAGCGGTGTTGATATTTCCATGTTTATAAAGATCGCGGTGTAGATATTTATATGTTTGTACAGATCGCGGTGCAGATATTTATATCTTTATACAGATGGCATTGTAGATATTTCCTTATTCACACAGATGGCGGTGTAGATGTTTCCATGTTTATACAGATGGCAGAGTAGTTAGTTCCATGTTTATGGAGATGGCAGTGTAGATACTTTCATGTTTACAGAGATGGCGGTGTAGATATTTCCATGTTTATAGAGATAGCAGTGTAGATATTTACATGTTTATACAGATGTCTGTGTAGATATTTCCATGTGTATACAGATGGCATTGTAGATATTTCCATGTTCATACAGATGACTGTATAGGTATTTCCATGTTTTTACAGGTGGCAGTGCAGATATTTCCATGTTTATAGAGATAGCGGTGTAGATATTTCCATGTTTCTACAGATGGCGGTGTTGATATTTCCATCTATACACAGATGGCCGTGTAGATATTTCCATGTTTATACAGATGGCGGCGTAGATATTTCCATGGACATGCAGATGGCGGTGTAGATATTTCCATGTTTAAACAGATAGCGGTGTAGATATTTCCATGTTTACACAGATAGTGGTGTAGATATTTCCGTGTTTATACACATGGCAGAGTAGATACTTCCATCTTTATGGAGATGGCAGTGTAGATATTTTCATGTTTATAGAGATGGCGGTGTAGATATTTCCATATTTATAGAGATAGCGGTGTAGATATTTCCATCTTTCTACAGATGGCAGTGTAGATATTTCCATGTTTATACAGATGGCGGTGTAGATATTTCCATATTTATACAGATGTCTGTGTAGATATTTCCATCTGTATACAGATGGTATTGTAGGTATTTCCATGTTTATACAGATGGTGGTGAAGATATTTCCATGTTTATTCAGATGACTGTGTAGATATTTCCATGTTTTTACAGATGGCAGTGTGGATATTTCAATGTTTATAGAGATGGCGCTGTAGATATTTCCAAGTTTACACAGATAACGGTGGAGATATTTCCATGTTTATACAGAGAGGAGTCGAGATATTTCCGTGTTTATACACATAGCGGTGTACATATTTCCATGATTATAGAGACAGCGGTGTAGGTATTTCCATGTTTATGCAGATAGCGGTGCAGATATTTCCATGTTTACACAGATGCCTATGCAGATATTTCCATATTTACACAGAGGGCTGTGTAGATATTTCTATGTTTATACAGAAGACAGTGTAGATATTTAAATGTTCCTACACATGACTGTGTAGGTATTTCCATGTTTATACAGATGTCTTTGTAGATATTTCCATGTTAATAGAGATAGCGGTGTAGACATTTCCATGTTTATACAGATAGCGGTGTAGATATTTCCATGTTTATACAGATAGTGGTGTAGATATTTCCATGTTTATACAGACCGCGGTGTAGATATTTCCATGTTTATACAAATAGCGGTGCAGATATTTCCATGTTTGTACAGATGGCGGTGTTGATATTTCCATTTATACACAGATGACCGTGTAGATATTTCCATGTTTATACAGATGGCGGCGCAGATATTTCCATGGATATGTAGATGGCGGTGTAGATATTTCCATGTTTATACAGATTGCGGTGTAGTTATTTCCATGTTTGTATAGATAGCGGTGTAGTTATTTCCATGTATATACACATGGCTGTGTAGATATTTCCATGTTTATACAGATGGCGGTGTAGATATTTCCATGTTGTTACAGATAACTTTGTATTTCCATGTTTATACAGATGGCGGTGTAGATATTTCCATGTCTATAGAGATAGCAGTGGAGATAATTCCATGTTTATACAGATAGCGGTGTAGATATTTCCATGTTTATTCTGATCATGGTGTAGATATTTCCATGTTTATGGAGATGGCGGTGTAGATATTTACATGTTCATAGAGATAGCGGTGTTGATTTTTCCATGTTTATAGAGACAGCGGTGTGGATATTTCCTTGCTTATACAGATAGGGGTGTAGATATTTCCATGTTTATAGAGATAGCGGTGAAGATATTTCCATGTTTATACAGATCACGGTGTAGATATTTCCTTGCTTGTACTAATAGCGGTTTAGTTATTTCCATGTTTATACAGATAGCGGTGTAGATATTTCCATGTATATACAGATGGCTGTGTAGATATTTCCATGTTTATACAGATGGCTGTGTAGATATTTCCATGTTTATACAGATGACTTTGTAGGTATTTGCATGTTTATACAGATGGCGGTGTAGGTTTTCCATGTTTATAGTGATAGCTGTGTAGATATTTCCATGTTTATACAGATAGCGGTGTTGATATTTCCATGTTTATAAAGATCGCGGTGTAGATATTTCCATGTTTATACAGATCGCAGTGCAGATATTTATATCTTTATACAGATGGCATTGTAGATATTTCCTTATTCACACAGATGGCGGTGTAGATGTTTCCATGTTTATACAGATGGCAGAGTAGTTAGTTCCATGTTTATGGAGATGGCAGTGTAGATACTTTCATGTTTACAGAGATGGCGGTGTAGATATTTCCATGTTTATAGAGATAGCAGTGTAGATATTTACATGTTTATACAGATGTCTGTGTAGATATTTCCATGTGTATACAGATGGCATTGTAGATATTTCCATGTTTATACAGATGACTGTATAGGTATTTCCATGTTTTTACAGGTGGCAGTGCAGATATTTCCATGTTTATAGAGATAGCGGTGTAGATATTTCCATGTTTCTACAGATGGCGGTGTTGATATTTCCATCTATACACAGATGGCCGTGTAGATATTTCCATGTTTATACAGATGGCGGCGTAGATATTTCCATGGACATGCAGATGGCGGTGTAGATATTTCCATGTTTAAACAGATAGCGGTGTAGATATTTCCATGTTTACACAGATAGTGGTGTAGATATTTCCGTGTTTATACACATGGCAGAGTAGATACTTCCATCTTTATGGAGATGGCAGTGTAGATATTTTCATGTTTATAGAGATGGCGGTGTAGATATTTCCATATTTATAGAGATAGCGGTGTAGATATTTCCATCTTTCTACAGATGGCAGTGTAGATATTTCCATGTTTATACAGATGGCGGTGTAGATATTTCCATATTTATACAGATGTCTGTGTAGATATTTCCATCTGTATACAGATGGTATTGTAGGTATTTCCATGTTTATACAGATGGTGGTGAAGATATTTCCATGTTTATTCAGATGACTGTGTAGATATTTCCATGTTTTTACAGATGGCAGTGTGGATATTTCAATGTTTATAGAGATGGCGCTGTAGATATTTCCAAGTTTACACAGATAACGGTGGAGATATTTCCATGTTTATACAGAGAGGAGTCGAGATATTTCCATGTTTATACACATAGCGGTGTACATATTTCCATGATTATAGAGACAGCGGTGTAGGTATTTCCATGTTTATGCAGATAGCGGTGCAGATATTTCCATGTTTACACAGATGCCTATGCAGATATTTCCATATTTACACAGAGGGCTGTGTAGATATTTCTATGTTTATACAGAAGACAGTGTAGATATTTAAATGTTCCTACACATGACTGTGTAGGTATTTCCATGTTTATACAGATGTCTTTGTAGATATTTCCATGTTAATAGAGATAGCGGTGTAGACATTTCCATGTTTATACAGATAGCGGTGTAGATATTTCCATGTTTATACAGATAGTGGTGTAGATATTTCCATGTTTATACAGACCGCGGTGTAGATATTTCCATGTTTATACAAATAGCGGTGCAGATATTTCCATGTTTGTACAGATGGCGGTGTTGATATTTCCATTTATACACAGATGACCGTGTAGATATTTCCATGTTTATACAGATGGCGGCGCAGATATTTCCATGGATATGTAGATGGCGGTGTAGATATTTCCATGTTTATACAGATTGCGGTGTAGTTATTTCCATGTTTATATAGATAGCGGTGTAGTTATTTCCATGTATATACACATGGCTGTGTAGATATTTCCATGTTTATACAGATGGCGGTGTAGATATTTCCATGTTGTTACAGATAACTTTGTATTTCCATGTTTATACAGATGGCGGTGTAGATATTTCCATGTCTATAGAGATAGCAGTGGAGATAATTCCATGTTTATACAGATAGCGGTGTAGATATTTCCATGTTTATTCTGATCGTGGTGTAGATATTTCCATGTTTATGGAGATGGCGGTGTAGATATTTACATGTTCATAGAGATAGCGGTGTTGATTTTTCCATGTTTATAGAGACAGCGGTGTGGATATTTCCTTGCTTATACAGATAGGGGTGTAGATATTTCCATGTTTATAGAGATAGCGGTGAAGATATTTCCATGTTTATACAGATCACGGTGTAGATATTTCCTTGCTTGTACTAATAGCGGTGTAGTTATTTCCATGTTTATACAGATAGCGGTGTAGATATTTCCATGTATATACAGATGGCTGTGTAGATATTTCCATGTTTATACAGATGGCTGTGTAGATATTTCCATGTTTATACAGATGACTTTGTAGGTATTTGCATGTTTATACAGATGGCGGTGTAGGTTTTCCATGTTTATAGTGATAGCTGTGTAGATATTTCCATGTTTATACAGATAGCGGTGTTGATATTTCCATGTTTATAAAGATCGCGGTGTAGATATTTCCATGTTTATACAGATCGCGGTGCAGATATTTATATCTTTATACAGATGGCATTGTAGATATTTCCTTATTCACACAGATGGCGGTGTAGATGTTTCCATGTTTATACAGATGGCAGAGTAGTTAGTTCCATGTTTATGGAGATGGCAGTGTAGATACTTTCATGTTTACAGAGATGGCGGTGTAGATATTTCCATGTTTATAGAGATAGCAGTGTAGATATTTACATGTTTATACAGATGTCTGTGTAGATATTTCCATGTGTATACAGATGGCATTGTAGATATTTCCATGTTTATACAGATGACTGTATAGGTATTTCCATGTTTTTACAGGTGGCAGTGCAGATATTTCCATGTTTATAGAGATAGCGGTGTAGATATTTCCATGTTTCTACAGATGGCGGTGTTGATATTTCCATCTATACACAGATGGCCGTGTAGATATTTCCATGTTTATACAGATGGCGGCGTAGATATTTCCATGGACATGCAGATGGCGGTGTAGATATTTCCATGTTTAAACAGATAGCGGTGTAGATATTTCCATGTTTACACAGATAGTGGTGTAGATATTTCCGTGTTTATACACATGGCAGAGTAGATACTTCCATCTTTATGGAGATGGCAGTGTAGATATTTTCATGTTTATAGAGATGGCGGTGTAGATATTTCCATATTTATAGAGATAGCGGTGTAGATATTTCCATCTTTCTACAGATGGCAGTGTAGATATTTCCATGTTTATACAGATGGCGGTGTAGATATTTCCATATTTATACAGATGTCTGTGTAGATATTTCCATCTGTATACAGATGGTATTGTAGGTATTTCCATGTTTATACAGATGGTGGTGAAGATATTTCCATGTTTATTCAGATGACTGTGTAGATATTTCCATGTTTTTACAGATGGCAGTGTGGATATTTCAATGTTTATAGAGATGGCGCTGTAGATATTTCCAAGTTTATACAGATAACGGTGGAGATATTTCCATGTTTATACAGAGAGGAGCCGAGATATTTCCATGTTTATACACATAGCGGTGTACATATTTCCATGATTATAGAGACAGCGGTGTAGGTATTTCCATGTTTATGCAGATAGCGGTGCAGATATTTCCATGTTTACACAGATGCCTATGCAGATATTTCCATATTTACACAGAGGGCTGTGTAGATATTTCTATGTTTATACAGAAGACAGTGTAGATATTTAAATGTTCCTACACATGACTGTGTAGGTATTTCCATGTTTATACAGATGTCTTTGTAGATATTTCCATGTTAATAGAGATAGCGGTGTAGACATTTCCATGTTTATACAGATAGCGGTGTAGATATTTCCATGTTTATACAGATAGTGGTGTAGATATTTCCATGTTTATACAGACCGCGGTGTAGATATTTCCATGTTTATACAAATAGCGGTGCAGATATTTCCATGTTTGTACAGATGGCGGTGTTGATATTTCCATTTATACACAGATGACCGTGTAGATATTTCCATGTTTATACAGATGGCGGCGCAGATATTTCCATGGATATGTAGATGGCGGTGTAGATATTTCCATGTTTATACAGATTGCGGTGTAGTTATTTCCATGTTTATATAGATAGCGGTGTAGTTATTTCCATGTATATACACATGGCTGTGTAGATATTTCCATGTTTATACAGATGGCGGTGTAGATATTTCCATGTTTATACAGATAACTTTGTATTTCCATGTTTATACAGATGGCGGTGTAGATATTTCCATGTCTATAGAGATAGCAGTGGAGATAATTCCATGTTTATACAGATAGCGGTGTAGATATTTCCATGTTTATTCTGATCGTGGTGTAGATATTTCCATGTTTATAGAGATGGCGGTGTAGATATTTACATGTTCATAGAGATAGCGGTGTTGATTTTTCCATGTTTATAGAGACAGCGGTGTGGATATTTCCTTGCTTATACAGATAGGGGTGTAGATATTTCCATGTTTATAGAGATAGCGGTGAAGATATTTCCATGTTTATACAGATCACGGTGTAGATATTTCCTTGCTTGTACTAATAGCGGTGTAGTTATTTCCATGTTTATACAGATAGCGGTGTAGATATTTCCATGTATATACAGATGGCTGTGTGGATATTTCCATGTTTATACAGATGGCTCTGTAGATATTTCCATGTTTATACAGATGACTTTGTAGGTATTTGCATGTTTATACAGATGGCGGTGTAGGTTTTCCATGTTTATAGTGATAGCTGTGTAGATATTTCCATGTTTATACAGATAGCGGTGTTGATATTTCCATGTTTATAAAGATCGCGGTGTAGATATTTCCATGTTTATACAGATCGTGGTGCAGATATTTATATCTTTATACAGATGGCATTGTAGATATTTCCTTATTCACACAGATGGCGGTGTAGATGTTTCCATGTTTATACAGATGGCAGAGTAGTTAGTTCCATGTTTATGGAGATGGCAGTGTAGATACTTTCATGTTTACAGAGATGGCGGTGTAGATATTTCCATGTTTATAGAGATAGCAGTGTAGATATTTACATGTTTATACAGATGTCTGTGTAGATATTTCCATGTGTATACAGATGGCATTGTAGATATTTCCATGTTTATACAGATGACTGTATAGGTATTTCCATGTTTTTACAGGTGGCAGTGCAGATATTTCCATGTTTATAGAGATAGCGGTGTAGATATTTCCATGTTTCTACAGATGGCGGTGTTGATATTTCCATCTATACACAGATGGCCGTGTAGATATTTCCATGTTTATACAGATGGTGGCGTAGATATTTCCATGGACATGCAGATGGCGGTGTAGATATTTCCATGTTTAAACAGATAGCGGTGTAGATATTTCCATGTTTACACAGATAGTGGTGTAGATATTTCCGTGTTTATACACATGGCAGAGTAGATACTTCCATCTTTATGGAGATGGCAGTGTAGATATTTTCATGTTTATAGAGATGGCGGTGTAGATATTTCCATATTTATAGAGATAGCGGTGTAGATATTTCCATCTTTCTACAGATGGCAGTGTAGATATTTCCATGTTTATACAGATGGCGGTGTAGATATTTCCATATTTATACAGATGTCTGTGTAGATATTTCCATCTGTATACAGACGGTATTGTAGGTATTTCCATGTTTATACAGATGGTGGTGAAGATATTTCCATGTTTATTCAGATGACTGTGTAGATATTTCCATGTTTTTACAGATGGCAGTGTGGATATTTCAATGTTTATAGAGATGGCGCTGTAGATATTTCCAAGTTTATACAGATAACGGTGGAGATATTTCCATGTTTATACAGAGAGGAGCCGAGATATTTCCATGTTTATACACATAGCGGTGTACATATTTCCATGATTATAGAGACAGCGGTGTAGGTATTTCCATGTTTATGCAGATAGCGGTGCAGATATTTCCATGTTTACACAGATGCCTATGCAGATATTTCCATATTTACACAGAGGGCTGTGTAGATATTTCTATGTTTATACAGAAGACAGTGTAGATATTTAAATGTTCCTACACATGACTGTGTAGGTATTTCCATGTTTATACAGATGTCTTTGTAGATATTTCCATGTTAATAGAGATAGCGGTGTAGACATTTCCATGTTTATACAGATAGCGGTGTAGATATTTCCATGTTTATACAGATAGTGGTGTAGATATTTCCATGTTTATACAGACCGCGGTGTAGATATTTCCATGTTTATACAAATAGCGGTGCAGATATTTCCATGTTTGTACAGATGGCGGTGTTGATATTTCCATTTATACACAGATGACCGTGTAGATATTTCCATGTTTATACAGATGGCGGCGCAGATATTTCCATGGATATGTAGATGGCGGTGTAGATATTTCCATGTTTATACAGATTGCGGTGTAGTTATTTCCATGTTTATATAGATAGCGGTGTAGTTATTTCCATGTATATACACATGGCTGTGTAGATATTTCCATGTTTATACAGATGGCGGTGTAGATATTTCCATGTTTATACAGATAACTTTGTATTTCCATGTTTATACAGATGGCGGTGTAGATATTTCCATGTCTATAGAGATAGCAGTGGAGATAATTCCATGTTTATACAGATAGCGGTGTAGATATTTCCATGTTTATTCTGATCGTGGTGTAGATATTTCCATGTTTATAGAGATGGCGGTGTAGATATTTACATGTTCATAGAGATAGCGGTGTTGATTTTTCCATGTTTATAGAGACAGCGGTGTGGATATTTCCTTGCTTATACAGATAGGGGTGTAGATATTTCCATGTTTATAGAGATAGCGGTGAAGATATTTCCATGTTTATACAGATCACGGTGTAGATATTTCCTTGCTTGTACTAATAGCGGTGTAGTTATTTCCATGTTTATACAGATAGCGGTGTAGATATTTCCATGTATATACAGATGGCTGTGTGGATATTTCCATGTTTATACAGATGGCTCTGTAGATATTTCCATGTTTATACAGATGACTTTGTAGGTATTTGCATGTTTATACAGATGGCGGTGTAGGTTTTCCATGTTTATAGTGATAGCTGTGTAGATATTTCCATGTTTATACAGATAGCGGTGTTGATATTTCCATGTTTATAAAGATCGCGGTGTAGATATTTCCATGTTTATACAGATCGTGGTGCAGATATTTATATCTTTATACAGATGGCATTGTAGATATTTCCTTATTCACACAGATGGCGGTGTAGATGTTTCCATGTTTATACAGATGGCAGAGTAGTTAGTTCCATGTTTATGGAGATGGCAGTGTAGATACTTTCATGTTTACAGAGATGGCGGTGTAGATATTTCCATGTTTATAGAGATAGCAGTGTAGATATTTACATGTTTATACAGATGTCTGTGTAGATATTTCCATGTGTATACAGATGGCATTGTAGATATTTCCATGTTTATACAGATGACTGTATAGGTATTTCCATGTTTTTACAGGTGGCAGTGCAGATATTTCCATGTTTATAGAGATAGCGGTGTAGATATTTCCATGTTTCTACAGATGGCGGTGTTGATATTTCCATCTATACACAGATGGCCGTGTAGATATTTCCATGTTTATACAGATGGTGGCTTAGATATTTCCATGGACATGCAGATGGCGGTGTAGATATTTCCATGTTTAAACAGATAGCGGTGTAGATATTTCCATGTTTACACAGATAGTGGTGTAGATATTTCCGTGTTTATACACATGGCAGAGTAGATACTTCCATCTTTATGGAGATGGCAGTGTAGATATTTTCATGTTTATAGAGATGGCGGTGTAGATATTTCCATATTTATAGAGATAGCGGTGTAGATATTTCCATCTTTCTACAGATGGCAGTGTAGATATTTCCATGTTTATACAGATGGCGGTGTAGATATTTCCATATTTATACAGATGTCTGTGTAGATATTTCCATCTGTATACAGACGGTATTGTAGGTATTTCCATGTTTATACAGATGGTGGTGAAGATATTTCCATGTTTATTCAGATGACTGTGTAGATATTTCCATGTTTTTACAGATGGCAGTGTGGATATTTCAATGTTTATAGAGATGGCGCTGTAGATATTTCCAAGTTTATACAGATAACGGTGGAGATATTTCCATGTTTATACATAGAGGAGCCGAGATATTTCCATGTTTATACACATAGCGGTGTACATATTTCCATGATTATAGAGACAGCGGTGTAGGTATTTCCATGTTTATGCAGATAGCGGTGCAGATATTTCCATGTTTACACAGATGCCTATGCAGATATTTCCATATTTACACAGAGGGCTGTGTAGATATTTCTATGTTTATACAGAAGACAGTGTAGATATTTAAATGTTCCTACACATGACTGTGTAGGTATTTCCATGTTTATACAGATGTCTTTGTAGATATTTCCATGTTAATAGAGATAGCGGTGTAGACATTTCCATGTTTATACAGATAGCGGTGTAGATATTTCCATGTTTATACAGATAGTGGTGTAGATATTTCCATGTTTATACAGACCGCGGTGTAGATATTTCCATGTTTATACAAATAGCGGTGCAGATATTTCCATGTTTGTACAGATGGCGGTGTTGATATTTCCATTTATACACAGATGACCGTGTAGATATTTCCATGTTTATACAGATGGCGGCACAGATATTTCCATGGATATGTAGATGGCGGTGTAGATATTTCCATGTTTATACAGATTGCGGTGTAGTTATTTCCATGTTTATATAGATAGCGGTGTAGTTATTTCCATGTATATACACATGGCTGTGTAGATATTTCCATGTTTATACAGATGGCGGTGTAGATATTTCCATGTTGTTACAGATAACTTTGTATTTCCATGTTTATACAGATGGCGGTGTAGATATTTCCATGTCTATAGAGATAGCAGTGGAGATAATTCCATGTTTATACAGATAGCGGTGTAGATATTTCCATGTTTATTCTGATCGTGGTGTAGATATTTCCATGTTTATGGAGATGGCGGTGTAGATATTTACATGTTCATAGAGATAGCGGTGTTGATTTTTCCATGTTTATAGAGACAGCGGTGTGGATATTTCCTTGCTTATACAGATAGGGGTGTAGATATTTCCATGTTTATAGAGATAGCGGTGAAGATATTTCCATGTTTATACAGATCACGGGGTAGATATTTCCTTGCTTGTACTAATAGCGGTGTAGTTATTTCCATGTTTATACAGATAGCGGTGTAGATATTTCCATGTATATACAGATGGCTGTGTGGATATTTCCATGTTTATACAGATGGCTGTGTAGATATTTCCATGTTTATACAGATGACTTTGTAGGTATTTGCATGTTTATACAGATGGCGGTGTAGGTTTTCCATGTTTATAGTGATAGCTGTGTAGATATTTCCATGTTTATACAGATAGCGGTGTTGATATTTCCATGTTTATAAAGATCGCGGTGTAGATATTTCCATGTTTATACAGATCGCGGTGCAGATATTTATATCTTTATACAGATGGCATTGTAGATATTTCCTTATTCACACAGATGGCGGTGTAGATGTTTCCATGTTTATACAGATGGCAGAGTAGTTAGTTCCATGTTTATGGAGATGGCAGTGTAGATACTTTCATGTTTACAGAGATGGCGGTGTAGATATTTCCATGTTTATAGAGATAGCAGTGTAGATATTTACATGTTTATACAGATGTCTGTGTAGATATTTCCATGTGTATACAGATGGCATTGTAGATATTTCCATGTTTATACAGATGACTGTATAGGTATTTCCATGTTTTTACAGGTGGCAGTGCAGATATTTCCATGTTTATAGAGATAGCGGTGTAGATATTTCCATGTTTCTACAGATGGCGGTGTTGATATTTCCATCTATACACAGATGGCCGTGTAGATATTTCCATGTTTATACAGATGGCGGCGTAGATATTTCCATGGACATGCAGATGGCGGTGTAGATATTTCCATGTTTAAACAGATAGCGGTGTAGATATTTCCATGTTTACACAGATAGTGGTGTAGATATTTCCGTGTTTATACACATGGCAGAGTAGATACTTCCATCTTTATGGAGATGGCAGTGTAGATATTTTCATGTTTATAGAGATGGCGGTGTAGATATTTCCATATTTATAGAGATAGCGGTGTAGATATTTCCATCTTTCTACAGATGGCAGTGTAGATATTTCCATGTTTATACAGATGGCGGTGTAGATATTTCCATATTTATACAGATGTCTGTGTAGATATTTCCATCTGTATACAGATGGTATTGTAGGTATTTCCATGTTTATACAGATGGTGGTGAAGATATTTCCATGTTTATTCAGATGACTGTGTAGATATTTCCATGTTTTTACAGATGGCAGTGTGGATATTTCAATGTTTATAGAGATGGCGCTGTAGATATTTCCAAGTTTATACAGATAACGGTGGAGATATTTCCATGTTTATACAGAGAGGAGCCGAGATATTTCCATGTTTATACACATAGCGGTGTACATATTTCCATGATTATAGAGACAGCGGTGTAGGTATTTCCATGTTTATGCAGATAGCGGTGCAGATATTTCCATGTTTACACAGATGCCTATGCAGATATTTCCATATTTACACAGAGGGCTGTGTAGATATTTCTATGTTTATACAGAAGACAGTGTAGATATTTAAATGTTCCTACACATGACTGTGTAGGTATTTCCATGTTTATACAGATGTCTTTGTAGATATTTCCATGTTAATAGAGATAGCGGTGTAGACATTTCCATGTTTATACAGATAGCGGTGTAGATATTTCCATGTTTATACAGATAGTGGTGTAGATATTTCCATGTTTATACAGACCGCGGTGTAGATATTTCCATGTTTATACAAATAGCGGTGCAGATATTTCCATGTTTGTACAGATGGCGGTGTTGATATTTCCATTTATACACAGATGACCGTGTAGATATTTCCATGTTTATACAGATGGCGGCGCAGATATTTCCATGGATATGTAGATGGCGGTGTAGATATTTCCATGTTTATACAGATTGCGGTGTAGTTATTTCCATGTTTATATAGATAGCGGTGTAGTTATTTCCATGTATATACACATGGCTGTGTAGATATTTCCATGTTTATACAGATGGCGGTGTAGATATTTCCATGTTGTTACAGATAACTTTGTATTTCCATGTTTATACAGATGGCGGTGTAGATATTTCCATGTCTATAGAGATAGCAGTGGAGATAATTCCATGTTTATACAGATAGCGGTGTAGATATTTCCATGTTTATTCTGATCGTGGTGTAGATATTTCCATGTTTATGGAGATGGCGGTGTAGATATTTACATGTTCATAGAGATAGCGGTGTTGATTTTTCCATGTTTATAGAGACAGCGGTGTGGATATTTCCTTGCTTATACAGATAGGGGTGTAGATATTTCCATGTTTATAGAGATAGCGGTGAAGATATTTCCATGTTTATACAGATCACGGTGTAGATATTTCCTTGCTTGTACTAATAGCGGTGTAGTTATTTCCATGTTTATACAGATAGCGGTGTAGATATTTCCATGTATATACAGATGGCTGTGTGGGTATTTCCATGTTTATACAGATGGCTCTGTAGATATTTCCATGTTTATACAGATGACTTTGTAGGTATTTGCATGTTTATACAGATGGCGGTGTAGGTTTTCCATGTTTATAGTGATAGCTGTGTAGATATTTCCATGTTTATACAGATAGCGGTGTTGATATTTCCATGTTTATAAAGATCGCGGTGTAGATATTTCCATGTTTATACAGATCGCGGTGCAGATATTTATATCTTTATACAGATGGCATTGTAGATATTTCCTTATTCACACAGATGGCGGTGTAGATGTTTCCATGTTTATACAGATGGCAGAGTAGTTAGTTCCATGTTTATGGAGATGGCAGTGTAGATACTTTCATGTTTACAGAGATGGCGGTGTAGATATTTCCATGTTTATAGAGATAGCAGTGTAGATATTTACATGTTTATACAGATGTCTGTGTAGATATTTCCATGTGTATACAGATGGCATTGTAGATATTTCCATGTTTATACAGATGACTGTATAGGTATTTCCATGTTTTTACAGGTGGCAGTGCAGATATTTCCATGTTTATAGAGATAGCGGTGTAGATATTTCCATGTTTCTACAGATGGCGGTGTTGATATTTCCATCTATACACAGATGGCCGTGTAGATATTTCCATGTTTATACAGATGGCGGCGTAGATATTTCCATGGACATGCAGATGGCGGTGTAGATATTTCCATGTTTAAACAGATAGCGGTGTAGATATTTCCATGTTTACACAGATAGTGGTGTAGATATTTCCGTGTTTATACACATGGCAGAGTAGATACTTCCATCTTTATGGAGATGGCAGTGTAGATATTTTCATGTTTATAGAGATGGCGGTGTAGATATTTCCATATTTATAGAGATAGCGGTGTAGATATTTCCATCTTTCTACAGATGGCAGTGTAGATATTTCCATGTTTATACAGATGGCGGTGTAGATATTTCCATATTTATACAGATGTCTGTGTAGATATTTCCATCTGTATACAGACGGTATTGTAGGTATTTCCATGTTTATACAGATGGTGGTGAAGATATTTCCATGTATATTCAGATGACTGTGTAGATATTTCCATGTTTTTACAGATGGCAGTGTGGATATTTCAATGTTTATAGAGATGGCGCTGTAGATATTTCCAAGTTTATACAGATAACGGTGGAGATATTTCCATGTTTATACAGAGAGGAGTCGAGATATTTCCATGTTTATACACATAGCGGTGTACATATTTCCATGATTATAGAGACAGCGGTGTAGGTATTTCCATGTTTATGCAGATAGCGGTGCAGATATTTCCATGTTTACACAGATGCCTATGCAGATATTTCCATATTTACACAGAGGGCTGTGTAGATATTTCTATGTTTATACAGAAGACAGTGTAGATATTTAAATGTTCCTACACATGACTGTGTAGGTATTTCCATGTTTATACAGATGTCTTTGTAGATATTTCCATGTTAATAGAGATAGCGGTGTAGACATTTCCATGTTTATACAGATAGCGGTGTAGATATTTCCATGTTTATACAGATAGTGGTGTAGATATTTCCATGTTTATACAGACCGCGGTGTAGATATTTCCATGTTTATTCAGATGGCGGCGCAGATATTTCCATGGATATGTAGATGGCGGTGTAGATATTTCCATGTTTATACAGATTGCGGTGTAGTTATTTCCATGTTTATATAGATAGCGGTGTAGTTATTTCCATGTATATACACATGGCTGTGTAGATATTTCCATGTTTATACAGATGGCGGTGTAGATATTTCCATGTTTATACAGATAACTTTGTATTTCCATGTTTATACAGATGGCGGTGTAGATATTTCCATGTCTATAGAGATAGCAGTGGAGATAATTCCATGTTTATACAGATAGCGGTGTAGATATTTCCATGTTTATTCTGATCGTGGTGTAGTTATTTCCATGTTTATGGAGATGGCGGTGTAGATATTTACATGTTCATAGAGATAGCGGTGTTGATTTTTCCATGTTTATAGAGACAGCGGTGTGGATATTTCCTTGCTTATACAGATAGGGGTGTAGATATTTCCATGTTTATAGAGATAGCGGTGAAGATATTTCCATGTTTATACAGATCACGGTGTAGATATTTCCTTGCTTGTACTAATAGCGGTGTAGTTATTTCCATGTTTATACAGATAGCGGTGTAGATATTTCCATGTATATACAGATGGCTGTGTGGGTATTTCCATGTTTATACAGATGGCTCTGTAGATATTTCCATGTTTATACAGATGACTTTGTAGGTATTTGCATGTTTATACAGATGGCGGTGTAGGTTTTCCATGTTTATAGTGATAGCTGTGTAGATATTTCCATGTTTATACAGATAGCGGTGTTGATATTTCCATGTTTATAAAGATCGCGGTGTAGATATTTCCATGTTTATACAGATCGCGGTGCAGATATTTATATCTTTATACAGATGGCATTGTAGATATTTCCTTATTCACACAGATGGCGGTGTAGATGTTTCCATGTTTATACAGATGGCAGAGTAGTTAGTTCCATGCTTATGGAGATGGCAGTGTAGATACTTTCATGTTTACAGAGATGGCGGTGTAGATATTTCCATGTTTATAGAGATAGCAGTGTAGATATTTACATGTTTATACAGATGTCTGTGTAGATATTTCCATGTGTATACAGATGGCATTGTAGATATTTCCATGTTTATACAGATGACTGTATAGGTATTTCCATGTTTTTACAGGTGGCAGTGCAGATATTTCCATGTTTATAGAGATAGCGGTGTAGATATTTCCATGTTTCTACAGATGGCGGTGTTGATATTTCCATCTATACACAGATGGCCGTGTAGATATTTCCATGTTTATACAGATGGCGGCGTAGATATTTCCATGGACATGCAGATGGCGGTGTAGATATTTCCATGTTTAAACAGATAGCGGTGTAGATATTTCCATGTTTACACAGATAGTGGTGTAGATATTTCCGTGTTTATACACATGGCAGAGTAGATACTTCCATCTTTATGGAGATGGCAGTGTAGATATTTTCATGTTTATAGAGATGGCGGTGTAGATATTTCCATATTTATAGAGATAGCGGTGTAGATATTTCCATCTTTCTACAGATGGCAGTGTAGATATTTCCATGTTTATACAGATGGCGGTGTAGATATTTCCATATTTATACAGATGTCTGTGTAGATATTTCCATCTGTATACAGATGGTATTGTAGGTATTTCCATGTTTATACAGATGGTGGTGAAGATATTTCCATGTTTATTCAGATGACTGTGTAGATATTTCCATGTTTTTACAGATGGCAGTGTGGATATTTCAATGTTTATAGAGATGGCGCTGTAGATATTTCCAAGTTTACACAGATAACGGTGGAGATATTTCCATGTTTATACAGAGAGGAGTCGAGATATTTCCATGTTTATACACATAGCGGTGTACATATTTCCATGATTATAGAGACAGCGGTGTAGGTATTTCCATGTTTATGCAGATAGCGGTGCAGATATTTCCATGTTTACACAGATGCCTATGCAGATATTTCCATATTTACACAGAGGGCTGTGTAGATATTTCTATGTTTATACAGAAGACAGTGTAGATATTTAAATGTTCCTACACATGACTGTGTAGGTATTTCCATGTTTATACAGATGTCTTTGTAGATATTTCCATGTTAATAGAGATAGCGGTGTAGACATTTCCATGTTTATACAGATAGCGGTGTAGATATTTCCATGTTTATACAGATAGTGGTGTAGATATTTCCATGTTTATACAGACCGCGGTGTAGATATTTCCATGTTTATACAAATAGCGGTGCAGATATTTCCATGTTTGTACAGATGGCGGTGTTGATATTTCCATTTATACACAGATGACCGTGTAGATATTTCCATGTTTATACAGATGGCGGCGCAGATATTTCCATGGATATGTAGATGGCGGTGTAGATATTTCCATGTTTATACAGATTGCGGTGTAGTTATTTCCATGTTTATATAGATAGCGGTGTAGTTATTTCCATGTATATACACATGGCTGTGTAGATATTTCCATGTTTATACAGATGGCGGTGTAGATATTTCCATGTTGTTACAGATAACTTTGTATTTCCATGTTTATACAGATGGCGGTGTAGATATTTCCATGTCTATAGAGATAGCAGTGGAGATAATTCCATGTTTATACAGATAGCGGTGTAGATATTTCCATGTTTATTCTGATCGTGGTGTAGATATTTCCATGTTTATGGAGATGGCGGTGTAGATATTTACATGTTCATAGAGATAGCGGTGTTGATTTTTCCATGTTTATAGAGACAGCGGTGTGGATATTTCCTTGCTTATACAGATAGGGGTGTAGATATTTCCATGTTTATAGAGATAGCGGTGAAGATATTTCCATGTTTATACAGATCACGGTGTAGATATTTCCTTGCTTGTACTAATAGCGGTGTAGTTATTTCCATGTTTATACAGATAGCGGTGTAGATATTTCCATGTATATACAGATGGCTGTGTAGATATTTCCATGTTTATACAGATGGCTGTGTAGATATTTCCATGTTTATACAGATGACTTTGTAGGTATTTGCATGTTTATACAGATGGCGGTGTAGGTTTTCCATGTTTATAGTGATAGCTGTGTAGATATTTCCATGTTTATACAGATAGCGGTGTTGATATTTCCATGTTTATAAAGATCGCGGTGTAGATATTTCCATGTTTATACAGATCGTGGTGCAGATATTTATATCTTTATACAGATGGCATTGTAGATATTTCCTTATTCACACAGATGGCGGTGTAGATGTTTCCATGTTTATACAGATGGCAGAGTAGTTAGTTCCATGTTTATGGAGATGGCAGTGTAGATACTTTCATGTTTACAGAGATGGCGGTGTAGATATTTCCATGTTTATAGAGATAGCAGTGTAGATATTTACATGTTTATACAGATGTCTGTGTAGATATTTCCATGTGTATACAGATGGCATTGTAGATATTTCCATGTTTATACAGATGACTGTATAGGTATTTCCATGTTTTTACAGGTGGCAGTGCAGATATTTCCATGTTTATAGAGATAGCGGTGTAGATATTTCCATGTTTCTACAGATGGCGGTGTTGATATTTCCATCTATACACAGATGGCCGTGTAGATATTTCCATGTTTATACAGATGGTGGCGTAGATATTTCCATGGACATGCAGATGGCGGTGTAGATATTTCCATGTTTAAACAGATAGCGGTGTAGATATTTCCATGTTTACACAGATAGTGGTGTAGATATTTCCGTGTTTATACACATGGCAGAGTAGATACTTCCATCTTTATGGAGATGGCAGTGTAGATATTTTCATGTTTATAGAGATGGCGGTGTAGATATTTCCATATTTATAGAGATAGCGGTGTAGATATTTCCATCTTTCTACAGATGGCAGTGTAGATATTTCCATGTTTATACAGATGGCGGTGTAGATATTTCCATATTTATACAGATGTCTGTGTAGATATTTCCATCTGTATACAGACGGTATTGTAGGTATTTCCATGTTTATACAGATGGTGGTGAAGATATTTCCATGTTTATTCAGATGACTGTGTAGATATTTCCATGTTTTTACAGATGGCAGTGTGGATATTTCAATGTTTATAGAGATGGCGCTGTAGATATTTCCAAGTTTATACAGATAACGGTGGAGATATTTCCATGTTTATACAGAGAGGAGCCGAGATATTTCCATGTTTATACACATAGCGGTGTACATATTTCCATGATTATAGAGACAGCGGTGTAGGTATTTCCATGTTTATGCAGATAGCGGTGCAGATATTTCCATGTTTACACAGATGCCTATGCAGATATTTCCATATTTACACAGAGGGCTGTGTAGATATTTCTATGTTTATACAGAAGACAGTGTAGATATTTAAATGTTCCTACACATGACTGTGTAGGTATTTCCATGTTTATACAGATGTCTTTGTAGATATTTCCATGTTAATAGAGATAGCGGTGTAGACATTTCCATGTTTATACAGATAGCGGTGTAGATATTTCCATGTTTATACAGATAGTGGTGTAGATATTTCCATGTTTATACAGACCGCGGTGTAGATATTTCCATGTTTATACAAATAGCGGTGCAGATATTTCCATGTTTGTACAGATGGCGGTGTTGATATTTCCATTTATACACAGATGACCGTGTAGATATTTCCATGTTTATACAGATGGCGGCACAGATATTTCCATGGATATGTAGATGGCGGTGTAGATATTTCCATGTTTATACAGATTGCGGTGTAGTTATTTCCATGTTTATATAGATAGCGGTGTAGTTATTTCCATGTATATACACATGGCTGTGTAGATATTTCCATGTTTATACAGATGGCGGTGTAGATATTTCCATGTTGTTACAGATAACTTTGTATTTCCATGTTTATACAGATGGCGGTGTAGATATTTCCATGTCTATAGAGATAGCAGTGGAGATAATTCCATGTTTATACAGATAGCGGTGTAGATATTTCCATGTTTATTCTGATCGTGGTGTAGATATTTCCATGTTTATGGAGATGGCGGTGTAGATATTTACATGTTCATAGAGATAGCGGTGTTGATTTTTCCATGTTTATAGAGACAGCGGTGTGGATATTTCCTTGCTTATACAGATAGGGGTGTAGATATTTCCATGTTTATAGAGATAGCGGTGAAGATATTTCCATGTTTATACAGATCACGGGGTAGATATTTCCTTGCTTGTACTAATAGCGGTGTAGTTATTTCCATGTTTATACAGATAGCGGTGTAGATATTTCCATGTATATACAGATGGCTGTGTGGATATTTCCATGTTTATACAGATGGCTGTGTAGATATTTCCATGTTTATACACATGACTTTGTAGGTATTTGCATGTTTATACAGATGGCGGTGTAGGTTTTCCATGTTTATAGTGATAGCTGTGTAGATATTTCCATGTTTATACAGATAGCGGTGTTGATATTTCCATGTTTATAAAGATCGCGGTGTAGATATTTCCATGTTTATACAGATCGCGGTGCAGATATTTATATCTTTATACAGATGGCATTGTAGATATTTCCTTATTCACACAGATGGCGGTGTAGATGTTTCCATGTTTATACAGATGGCAGAGTAGTTAGTTCCATGTTTATGGAGATGGCAGTGTAGATACTTTCATGTTTACAGAGATGGCGGTGTAGATATTTCCATGTTTATAGAGATAGCAGTGTAGATATTTACATGTTTATACAGATGTCTGTGTAGATATTTCCATGTGTATACAGATGGCATTGTAGATATTTCCATGTTTATACAGATGACTGTATAGGTATTTCCATGTTTTTACAGGTGGCAGTGCAGATATTTCCATGTTTATAGAGATAGCGGTGTAGATATTTCCATGTTTCTACAGATGGCGGTGTTGATATTTCCATCTATACACAGATGGCCGTGTAGATATTTCCATGTTTATACAGATGGCGGCGTAGATATTTCCATGGACATGCAGATGGCGGTGTAGATATTTCCATGTTTAAACAGATAGCGGTGTAGATATTTCCATGTTTACACAGATAGTGGTGTAGATATTTCCGTGTTTATACACATGGCAGAGTAGATACTTCCATCTTTATGGAGATGGCAGTGTAGATATTTTCATGTTTATAGAGATGGCGGTGTAGATATTTCCATATTTATAGAGATAGCGGTGTAGATATTTCCATCTTTCTACAGATGGCAGTGTAGATATTTCCATGTTTATACAGATGGCGGTGTAGATATTTCCATATTTATACAGATGTCTGTGTAGATATTTCCATCTGTATACAGATGGTATTGTAGGTATTTCCATGTTTATACAGATGGTGGTGAAGATATTTCCATGTTTATTCAGATGACTGTGTAGATATTTCCATGTTTTTACAGATGGCAGTGTGGATATTTCAATGTTTATAGAGATGGCGCTGTAGATATTTCCAAGTTTATACAGATAACGGTGGAGATATTTCCATGTTTATACAGAGAGGAGCCGAGATATTTCCATGTTTATACACATAGCGGTGTACATATTTCCATGATTATAGAGACAGCGGTGTAGGTATTTCCATGTTTATGCAGATAGCGGTGCAGATATTTCCATGTTTACACAGATGCCTATGCAGATATTTCCATATTTACACAGAGGGCTGTGTAGATATTTCTATGTTTATACAGAAGACAGTGTAGATATTTAAATGTTCCTACACATGACTGTGTAGGTATTTCCATGTTTATACAGATGTCTTTGTAGATATTTCCATGTTAATAGAGATAGCGGTGTAGACATTTCCATGTTTATACAGATAGCGGTGTAGATATTTCCATGTTTATACAGATAGTGGTGTAGATATTTCCATGTTTATACAGACCGCGGTGTAGATATTTCCATGTTTATACAAATAGCGGTGCAGATATTTCCATGTTTGTACAGATGGCGGTGTTGATATTTCCATTTATACACAGATGACCGTGTAGATATTTCCATGTTTATACAGATGGCGGCGCAGATATTTCCATGGATATGTAGATGGCGGTGTAGATATTTCCATGTTTATACAGATTGCGGTGTAGTTATTTCCATGTTTATATAGATAGCGGTGTAGTTATTTCCATGTATATACACATGGCTGTGTAGATATTTCCATGTTTATACAGATGGCGGTGTAGATATTTCCATGTTTATACAGATAACTTTGTATTTCCATGTTTATACAGATGGCGGTGTAGATATTTCCATGTCTATAGAGATAGCAGTGGAGATAATTCCATGTTTATACAGATAGCGGTGTAGATATTTCCATGTTTATTCTGATCGTGGTGTAGATATTTCCATGTTTATGGAGATGGCGGTGTAGATATTTACATGTTCATAGAGATAGCGGTGTTGATTTTTCCATGTTTATAGAGACAGCGGTGTGGATATTTCCTTGCTTATACAGATAGGGGTGTAGATATTTCCATGTTTATAGAGATAGCGGTGAAGATATTTCCATGTTTATACAGATCACGGTGTAGATATTTCCTTGCTTGTACTAATAGCGGTGTAGTTATTTCCATGTTTATACAGATAGCGGTGTAGATATTTCCATGTATATACAGATGGCTGTGTAGATATTTCCATGTTTATACAGATGGCTGTGTAGATATTTCCATGTTTATACAGATGACTTTGTAGGTATTTGCATGTTTATACAGATGGCGGTGTAGGTTTTCCATGTTTATAGTGATAGCTGTGTAGATATTTCCATGTTTATACAGATAGCGGTGTTGATATTTCCATGTTTATAAAGATCGCGGTGTAGATATTTCCATGTTTATACAGATCGTGGTGCAGATATTTATATCTTTATACAGATGGCATTGTAGATATTTCCTTATTCACACAGATGGCGGTGTAGATGTTTCCATGTTTATACAGATGGCAGAGTAGTTAGTTCCATGTTTATGGAGATGGCAGTGTAGATACTTTCATGTTTACAGAGATGGCGGTGTAGATATTTCCATGTTTATAGAGATAGCAGTGTAGATATTTACATGTTTATACAGATGTCTGTGTAGATATTTCCATGTGTATACAGATGGCATTGTAGATATTTCCATGTTTATACAGATGACTGTATAGGTATTTCCATGTTTTTACAGGTGGCAGTGCAGATATTTCCATGTTTATAGAGATAGCGGTGTAGATATTTCCATGTTTCTACAGATGGCGGTGTTGATATTTCCATCTATACACAGATGGCCGTGTAGATATTTCCATGTTTATACAGATGGTGGCGTAGATATTTCCATGGACATGCAGATGGCGGTGTAGATATTTCCATGTTTAAACAGATAGCGGTGTAGATATTTCCATGTTTACACAGATAGTGGTGTAGATATTTCCGTGTTTATACACATGGCAGAGTAGATACTTCCATCTTTATGGAGATGGCAGTGTAGATATTTTCATGTTTATAGAGATGGCGGTGTAGATATTTCCATATTTATAGAGATAGCGGTGTAGATATTTCCATCTTTCTACAGATGGCAGTGTAGATATTTCCATGTTTATACAGATGGCGGTGTAGATATTTCCATATTTATACAGATGTCTGTGTAGATATTTCCATCTGTATACAGACGGTATTGTAGGTATTTCCATGTTTATACAGATGGTGGTGAAGATATTTCCATGTTTATTCAGATGACTGTGTAGATATTTCCATGTTTTTACAGATGGCAGTGTGGATATTTCAATGTTTATAGAGATGGCGCTGTAGATATTTCCAAGTTTATACAGATAACGGTGGAGATATTTCCATGTTTATACAGAGAGGAGCCGAGATATTTCCATGTTTATACACATAGCGGTGTACATATTTCCATGATTATAGAGACAGCGGTGTAGGTATTTCCATGTTTATGCAGATAGCGGTGCAGATATTTCCATGTTTACACAGATGCCTATGCAGATATTTCCATATTTACACAGAGGGCTGTGTAGATATTTCTATGTTTATACAGAAGACAGTGTAGATATTTAAATGTTCCTACACATGACTGTGTAGGTATTTCCATGTTTATACAGATGTCTTTGTAGATATTTCCATGTTAATAGAGATAGCGGTGTAGACATTTCCATGTTTATACAGATAGCGGTGTAGATATTTCCATGTTTATACAGATAGTGGTGTAGATATTTCCATGTTTATACAGACCGCGGTGTAGATATTTCCATGTTTATACAAATAGCGGTGCAGATATTTCCATGTTTGTACAGATGGCGGTGTTGATATTTCCATTTATACACAGATGACCGTGTAGATATTTCCATGTTTATACAGATGGCGGCACAGATATTTCCATGGATATGTAGATGGCGGTGTAGATATTTCCATGTTTATACAGATTGCGGTGTAGTTATTTCCATGTTTATATAGATAGCGGTGTAGTTATTTCCATGTATATACACATGGCTGTGTAGATATTTCCATGTTTATACAGATGGCGGTGTAGATATTTCCATGTTGTTACAGATAACTTTGTATTTCCATGTTTATACAGATGGCGGTGTAGATATTTCCATGTCTATAGAGATAGCAGTGGAGATAATTCCATGTTTATACAGATAGCGGTGTAGATATTTCCATGTTTATTCTGATCGTGGTGTAGATATTTCCATGTTTATGGAGATGGCGGTGTAGATATTTACATGTTCATAGAGATAGCGGTGTTGATTTTTCCATGTTTATAGAGACAGCGGTGTGGATATTTCCTTGCTTATACAGATAGGGGTGTAGATATTTCCATGTTTATAGAGATAGCGGTGAAGATATTTCCATGTTTATACAGATCACGGGGTAGATATTTCCTTGCTTGTACTAATAGCGGTGTAGTTATTTCCATGTTTATACAGATAGCGGTGTAGATATTTCCATGTATATACAGATGGCTGTGTGGATATTTCCATGTTTATACAGATGGCTGTGTAGATATTTCCATGTTTATACACATGACTTTGTAGGTATTTGCATGTTTATACAGATGGCGGTGTAGGTTTTCCATGTTTATAGTGATAGCTGTGTAGATATTTCCATGTTTATACAGATAGCGGTGTTGATATTTCCATGTTTATAAAGATCGCGGTGTAGATATTTCCATGTTTATACAGATCGCGGTGCAGATATTTATATCTTTATACAGATGGCATTGTAGATATTTCCTTATTCACACAGATGGCGGTGTAGATGTTTCCATGTTTATACAGATGGCAGAGTAGTTAGTTCCATGTTTATGGAGATGGCAGTGTAGATACTTTCATGTTTACAGAGATGGCGGTGTAGATATTTCCATGTTTATAGAGATAGCAGTGTAGATATTTACATGTTTATACAGATGTCTGTGTAGATATTTCCATGTGTATACAGATGGCATTGTAGATATTTCCATGTTTATACAGATGACTGTATAGGTATTTCCATGTTTTTACAGGTGGCAGTGCAGATATTTCCATGTTTATAGAGATAGCGGTGTAGATATTTCCATGTTTCTACAGATGGCGGTGTTGATATTTCCATCTATACACAGATGGCCGTGTAGATATTTCCATGTTTATACAGATGGCGGCGTAGATATTTCCATGGACATGCAGATGGCGGTGTAGATATTTCCATGTTTAAACAGATAGCGGTGTAGATATTTCCATGTTTACACAGATAGTGGTGTAGATATTTCCGTGTTTATACACATGGCAGAGTAGATACTTCCATCTTTATGGAGATGGCAGTGTAGATATTTTCATGTTTATAGAGATGGCGGTGTAGATATTTCCATATTTATAGAGATAGCGGTGTAGATATTTCCATCTTTCTACAGATGGCAGTGTAGATATTTCCATGTTTATACAGATGGCGGTGTAGATATTTCCATATTTATACAGATGTCTGTGTAGATATTTCCATCTGTATACAGATGGTATTGTAGGTATTTCCATGTTTATACAGATGGTGGTGAAGATATTTCCATGTTTATTCAGATGACTGTGTAGATATTTCCATGTTTTTACAGATGGCAGTGTGGATATTTCAATGTTTATAGAGATGGCGCTGTAGATATTTCCAAGTTTATACAGATAACGGTGGAGATATTTCCATGTTTATACAGAGAGGAGCCGAGATATTTCCATGTTTATACACATAGCGGTGTACATATTTCCATGATTATAGAGACAGCGGTGTAGGTATTTCCATGTTTATGCAGATAGCGGTGCAGATATTTCCATGTTTACACAGATGCCTATGCAGATATTTCCATATTTACACAGAGGGCTGTGTAGATATTTCTATGTTTATACAGAAGACAGTGTAGATATTTAAATGTTCCTACACATGACTGTGTAGGTATTTCCATGTTTATACAGATGTCTTTGTAGATATTTCCATGTTAATAGAGATAGCGGTGTAGACATTTCCATGTTTATACAGATAGCGGTGTAGATATTTCCATGTTTATACAGATAGTGGTGTAGATATTTCCATGTTTATACAGACCGCGGTGTAGATATTTCCATGTTTATACAAATAGCGGTGCAGATATTTCCATGTTTGTACAGATGGCGGTGTTGATATTTCCATTTATACACAGATGACCGTGTAGATATTTCCATGTTTATACAGATGGCGGCGCAGATATTTCCATGGATATGTAGATGGCGGTGTAGATATTTCCATGTTTATACAGATTGCGGTGTAGTTATTTCCATGTTTATATAGATAGCGGTGTAGTTATTTCCATGTATATACACATGGCTGTGTAGATATTTCCATGTTTATACAGATGGCGGTGTAGATATTTCCATGTTGTTACAGATAACTTTGTATTTCCATGTTTATACAGATGGCGGTGTAGATATTTCCATGTCTATAGAGATAGCAGTGGAGATAATTCCATGTTTATACAGATAGCGGTGTAGATATTTCCATGTTTATTCTGATCGTGGTGTAGATATTTCCATGTTTATGGAGATGGCGGTGTAGATATTTACATGTTCATAGAGATAGCGGTGTTGATTTTTCCATGTTTATAGAGACAGCGGTGTGGATATTTCCTTGCTTATACAGATAGGGGTGTAGATATTTCCATGTTTATAGAGATAGCGGTGAAGATATTTCCATGTTTATACAGATCACGGTGTAGATATTTCCTTGCTTGTACTAATAGCGGTGTAGTTATTTCCATGTTTATACAGATAGCGGTGTAGATATTTCCATGTATATACAGATGGCTGTGTGGGTATTTCCATGTTTATACAGATGGCTCTGTAGATATTTCCATGTTTATACAGATGACTTTGTAGGTATTTGCATGTTTATACAGATGGCGGTGTAGGTTTTCCATGTTTATAGTGATAGCTGTGTAGATATTTCCATGTTTATACAGATAGCGGTGTTGATATTTCCATGTTTATAAAGATCGCGGTGTAGATATTTCCATGTTTATACAGATCGCGGTGCAGATATTTATATCTTTATACAGATGGCATTGTAGATATTTCCTTATTCACACAGATGGCGGTGTAGATGTTTCCATGTTTATACAGATGGCAGAGTAGTTAGTTCCATGTTTATGGAGATGGCAGTGTAGATACTTTCATGTTTACAGAGATGGCGGTGTAGATATTTCCATGTTTATAGAGATAGCAGTGTAGATATTTACATGTTTATACAGATGTCTGTGTAGATATTTCCATGTGTATACAGATGGCATTGTAGATATTTCCATGTTTATACAGATGACTGTATAGGTATTTCCATGTTTTTACAGGTGGCAGTGCAGATATTTCCATGTTTATAGAGATAGCGGTGTAGATATTTCCATGTTTCTACAGATGGCGGTGTTGATATTTCCATCTATACACAGATGGCCGTGTAGATATTTCCATGTTTATACAGATGGCGGCGTAGATATTTCCATGGACATGCAGATGGCGGTGTAGATATTTCCATGTTTAAACAGATAGCGGTGTAGATATTTCCATGTTTACACAGATAGTGGTGTAGATATTTCCGTGTTTATACACATGGCAGAGTAGATACTTCCATCTTTATGGAGATGGCAGTGTAGATATTTTCATGTTTATAGAGATGGCGGTGTAGATATTTCCATATTTATAGAGATAGCGGTGTAGATATTTCCATCTTTCTACAGATGGCAGTGTAGATATTTCCATGTTTATACAGATGGCGGTGTAGATATTTCCATATTTATACAGATGTCTGTGTAGATATTTCCATCTGTATACAGACGGTATTGTAGGTATTTCCATGTTTATACAGATGGTGGTGAAGATATTTCCATGTATATTCAGATGACTGTGTAGATATTTCCATGTTTTTACAGATGGCAGTGTGGATATTTCAATGTTTATAGAGATGGCGCTGTAGATATTTCCAAGTTTATACAGATAACGGTGGAGATATTTCCATGTTTATACAGAGAGGAGTCGAGATATTTCCATGTTTATACACATAGCGGTGTACATATTTCCATGATTATAGAGACAGCGGTGTAGGTATTTCCATGTTTATGCAGATAGCGGTGCAGATATTTCCATGTTTACACAGATGCCTATGCAGATATTTCCATATTTACACAGAGGGCTGTGTAGATATTTCTATGTTTATACAGAAGACAGTGTAGATATTTAAATGTTCCTACACATGACTGTGTAGGTATTTCCATGTTTATACAGATGTCTTTGTAGATATTTCCATGTTAATAGAGATAGCGGTGTAGACATTTCCATGTTTATACAGATAGCGGTGTAGATATTTCCATGTTTATACAGATAGTGGTGTAGATATTTCCATGTTTATACAGACCGCGGTGTAGATATTTCCATGTTTATACAAATAGCGGTGCAGATATTTCCATGTTTGTACAGATGGCGGTGTTGATATTTCCATTTATACACAGATGACCGTGTAGATATTTCCATGTTTATTCAGATGGCGGCGCAGATATTTCCATGGATATGTAGATGGCGGTGTAGATATTTCCATGTTTATACAGATTGCGGTGTAGTTATTTCCATGTTTATATAGATAGCGGTGTAGTTATTTCCATGTATATACACATGGCTGTGTAGATATTTCCATGTTTATACAGATGGCGGTGTAGATATTTCCATGTTTATACAGATAACTTTGTATTTCCATGTTTATACAGATGGCGGTGTAGATATTTCCATGTCTATAGAGATAGCAGTGGAGATAATTCCATGTTTATACAGATAGCGGTGTAGATATTTCCATGTTTATTCTGATCGTGGTGTAGTTATTTCCATGTTTATGGAGATGGCGGTGTAGATATTTACATGTTCATAGAGATAGCGGTGTTGATTTTTCCATGTTTATAGAGACAGCGGTGTGGATATTTCCTTGCTTATACAGATAGGGGTGTAGATATTTCCATGTTTATAGAGATAGCGGTGAAGATATTTCCATGTTTATACAGATCACGGTGTAGATATTTCCTTGCTTGTACTAATAGCGGTGTAGTTATTTCCATGTTTATACAGATAGCGGTGTAGATATTTCCATGTATATACAGATGGCTGTGTGGGTATTTCCATGTTTATACAGATGGCTCTGTAGATATTTCCATGTTTATACAGATGACTTTGTAGGTATTTGCATGTTTATACAGATGGCGGTGTAGGTTTTCCATGTTTATAGTGATAGCTGTGTAGATATTTCCATGTTTATACAGATAGCGGTGTTGATATTTCCATGTTTATAAAGATCGCGGTGTAGATATTTCCATGTTTATACAGATCGCGGTGCAGATATTTATATCTTTATACAGATGGCATTGTAGATATTTCCTTATTCACACAGATGGCGGTGTAGATGTTTCCATGTTTATACAGATGGCAGAGTAGTTAGTTCCATGTTTATGGAGATGGCAGTGTAGATACTTTCATGTTTACAGAGATGGCGGTGTAGATATTTCCATGTTTATAGAGATAGCAGTGTAGATATTTACATGTTTATACAGATGTCTGTGTAGATATTTCCATGTGTATACAGATGGCATTGTAGATATTTCCATGTTTATACAGATGACTGTATAGGTATTTCCATGTTTTTACAGGTGGCAGTGCAGATATTTCCATGTTTATAGAGATAGCGGTGTAGATATTTCCATGTTTCTACAGATGGCGGTGTTGATATTTCCATCTATACACAGATGGCCGTGTAGATATTTCCATGTTTATACAGATGGCGGCGTAGATATTTCCATGGACATGCAGATGGCGGTGTAGATATTTCCATGTTTAAACAGATAGCGGTGTAGATATTTCCATGTTTACACAGATAGTGGTGTAGATATTTCCGTGTTTATACACATGGCAGAGTAGATACTTCCATCTTTATGGAGATGGCAGTGTAGATATTTTCATGTTTATAGAGATGGCGGTGTAGATATTTCCATATTTATAGAGATAGCGGTGTAGATATTTCCATCTTTCTACAGATGGCAGTGTAGATATTTCCATGTTTATACAGATGGCGGTGTAGATATTTCCATATTTATACAGATGTCTGTGTAGATATTTCCATCTGTATACAGACGGTATTGTAGGTATTTCCATGTTTATACAGATGGTGGTGAAGATATTTCCATGTATATTCAGATGACTGTGTAGATATTTCCATGTTTTTACAGATGGCAGTGTGGATATTTCAATGTTTATAGAGATGGCGCTGTAGATATTTCCAAGTTTATACAGATAACGGTGGAGATATTTCCATGTTTATACAGAGAGGAGTCGAGACATTTCCATGTTTATACACATAGCGGTGTACATATTTCCATGATTATAGAGACAGCGGTGTAGGTATTTCCATGTTTATGCAGATAGCGGTGCAGATATTTCCATGTTTACACAGATGCCTATGCAGATATTTCCATATTTACACAGAGGGCTGTGTAGATATTTCTCTGTTTATACAGAAGACAGTGTAGATATTTAAATGTTCCTACACATGACTGTGTAGGTATTTCCATGTTTATACAGATGTCTTTGTAGATATTTCCATGTTAATAGAGATAGCGGTGTAGACATTTCCATGTTTATACAGATAGCGGTGTAGATATTTCCATGTTTATACAGATAGTGGTGTAGATATTTCCATGTTTATACAGACCGCGGTGTAGATATTTCCATGTTTATACAAATAGCGGTGCAGATATTTCCATGTTTGTACAGATGGCGGTGTTGATATTTCCATTTATACACAGATGACCGTGTAGATATTTCCATGTTTATACAGATGGCGGCGCAGATATTTCCATGGATATGTAGATGGCGGTGTAGATATTTCCATGTTTATACAGATTGCGGTGTAGTTATTTCCATGTTTATATAGATAGCGGTGTAGTTATTTCCATGTATATACACATGGCTGTGTAGATATTTCCATGTTTATACAGATGGCGGTGTAGATATTTCCATGTTTATACAGATAACTTTGTATTTCCATGTTTATACAGATGGCGGTGTAGATATTTCCATGTCTATAGAGATAGCAGTGGAGATAATTCCATGTTTATACAGATAGCGGTGTAGATATTTCCATGTTTATTCTGATCGTGGTGTAGATATTTCCATGTTTATGGAGATGGCGGTGTAGATATTTACATGTTCATAGAGATAGCGGTGTTGATTTTTCCATGTTTATAGAGACAGCGGTGTGGATATTTCCTTGCTTATACAGATAGGGGTGTAGATATTTCCATGTTTATAGAGATAGCGGTGAAGATATTTCCATGTTTATACAGATCACGGTGTAGATATTTCCTTGCTTGTACTAATAGCGGTTTAGTTATTTCCATGTTTATACAGATAGCGGTGTAGATATTTCCATGTATATACAGATGGCTGTGTAGATATTTCCATGTTTATACAGATGGCTGTGTAGATATTTCCATGTTTATACAGATGACTTTGTAGGTATTTGCATGTTTATACAGATGGCAGTGTAGGTTTTCCATGTTTATAGTGATAGCTGTGTAGATATTTCCATGTTTATACAGATAGCGGTGTTGATATTTCCATGTTTATAAAGATCGCGGTGTAGATATTTCCATGTTTATACAGATCGCGGTGCAGATATTTATATCTTTATACAGATGGCATTGTAGATATTTCCTTATTCACACAGATGGCGGTGTAGATGTTTCCATGTTTATACAGATGGCAGAGTAGTTAGTTCCATGTTTATGGAGATGGCAGTGTAGATACTTTCATGTTTACAGAGATGGCGGTGTAGATATTTCCATGTTTATAGAGATAGCAGTGTAGATATTTACATGTTTATACAGATGTCTGTGTAGATATTTCCATGTGTATACAGATGGCATTGTAGATATTTCCATGTTTATACAGATGACTGTATAGGTATTTCCATGTTTTTACAGGTGGCAGTGCAGATATTTCCATGTTTATAGAGATAGCGGTGTAGATATTTCCATGTTTCTACAGATGGCGGTGTTGATATTTCCATCTATACACAGATGGCCGTGTAGATATTTCCATGTTTATACAGATGGCGGCGTAGATATTTCCATGGACATGCAGATGGCGGTGTAGATATTTCCATGTTTAAACAGATAGCGGTGTAGATATTTCCATGTTTACACAGATAGTGGTGTAGATATTTCCGTGTTTATACACATGGCAGAGTAGATACTTCCATCTTTATGGAGATGGCAGTGTAGATATTTTCATGTTTATAGAGATGGCGGTGTAGATATTTCCATATTTATAGAGATAGCGGTGTAGATATTTCCATCTTTCTACAGATGGCAGTGTAGATATTTCCATGTTTATACAGATGGCGGTGTAGATATTTCCATATTTATACAGATGTCTGTGTAGATATTTCCATCTGTATACAGACGGTATTGTAGGTATTTCCATGTTTATACAGATGGTGGTGAAGATATTTCCATGTATATTCAGATGACTGTGTAGATATTTCCATGTTTTTACAGATGGCAGTGTGGATATTTCAATGTTTATAGAGATGGCGCTGTAGATATTTCCAAGTTTATACAGATAACGGTGGAGATATTTCCATGTTTATACAGAGAGGAGCCGAGATATTTCCATGTTTATACACATAGCGGTGTGCATATTTCCATGATTATAGAGACAGCGGTGTAGGTATTTCCATGTTTATGCAGATAGCGGTGCAGATATTTCCATGTTTACACAGATGCCTATGCAGATATTTCCATATTTACACAGAGGGCTGTGTAGATATTTCTATGTTTATACAGAAGACAGTGTAGATATTTAAATGTTCCTACACATGACTGTGTAGGTATTTCCATGTTTATACAGATGTCTTTGTAGATATTTCCATGTTAATAGAGATAGCGGTGTAGACATTTCCATGTTTATACAGATAGCGGTGTAGATATTTCCATGTTTATACAGATAGTGGTGTAGATATTTCCATGTTTATACAGACCGCAGTGTAGATATTTCCATGTTTATACAAATAGCGGTGCAGATATTTCCATGTTTGTACAGATGGCGGTGTTGATATTTCCATTTATACACAGATGACCGTGTAGATATTTCCATGTTTATACAGATGGCGGCGCAGATATTTCCATGGATATGTAGATGGCGGTGTAGATATTTCCATGTTTATACAGATTGCGGTGTAGTTATTTCCATGTTTATATAGATAGCGGTGTAGTTATTTCCATGTATATACACATGGCTGTGTAGATATTTCCATGTTTATACAGATGGCGGTGTAGATATTTCCATGTTTATACAGATAACTTTGTATTTCCATGTTTATACAGATGGCGGTGTAGATATTTCCATGTCTATAGAGATAGCAGTGGAGATAATTCCATGTTTATACAGATAGCGGTGTAGATATTTCCATGTTTATTCTGATCGTGGTGTAGATATTTCCATGTTTATGGAGATGGCGGTGTAGATATTTACATGTTCATAGAGATAGCGGTGTTGATTTTTCCATGTTTATAGAGACAGCGGTGTGGATATTTCCTTGCTTATACAGATAGGGGTGTAGATATTTCCATGTTTATAGAGATAGCGGTGAAGATATTTCCATGTTTATACAGATCACGGTGTAGATATTTCCTTGCTTGTACTAATAGCGGTGTAGTTATTTCCATGTTTATACAGATAGCGGTGTAGATATTTCCATGTATATACAGATGGCTGTGTAGATATTTCCATGTTTATACAGATGGCTGTGTAGATATTTCCATGTTTATACAGATGACTTTGTAGGTATTTGCATGTTTATACAGATGGCGGTGTAGGTTTTCCATGTTTATAGTGATAGCTGTGTAGATATTTCCATGTTTATACAGATAGCGGTGTTGATATTTCCATGTTTATAAAGATCGCGGTGTAGATATTTCCATGTTTATACAGATCGCGGTGCAGATATTTATATCTTTATACAGATGGCATTGTAGATATTTCCTTATTCACACAGATGGCGGTGTAGATGTTTCCATGTTTATACAGATGGCAGAGTAGTTAGTTCCATGTTTATGGAGATGGCAGTGTAGATACTTTCATGTTTACAGAGATGGCGGTGTAGATATTTCCATGTTTATAGAGATAGCAGTGTAGATATTTACATGTTTATACAGATGTCTGTGTAGATATTTCCATGTGTATACAGATGGCATTGTAGATATTTCCATGTTTATACAGATGACTGTATAGGTATTTCCATGTATTTACAGGTGGCAGTGCAGATATTTCCATGTTTATAGAGATAGCGGTGTAGATATTTCCATGTTTCTACAGATGGCGGTGTTGATATTTCCATCTATACACAGATGGCCGTGTAGATATTTCCATGTTTATACAGATGGCGGCGTAGATATTTCCATGGACATGCAGATGGCGGTGTAGATATTTCCATGTTTAAACAGATAGCGGTGTAGATATTTCCATGTTTACACAGATAGTGGTGTAGATATTTCCGTGTTTATACACATGGCAGAGTAGATACTTCCATCTTTATGGAGATGGCAGTGTAGATATTTTCATGTTTATAGAGATGGCGGTGTAGATATTTCCATATTTATAGAGATAGCGGTGTAGATATTTCCATCTTTCTACAGATGGCAGTGTAGATATTTCCATGTTTATACAGATGGCGGTGTAGATATTTCCATATTTATACAGATGTCTGTGTAGATATTTCCATCTGTATACAGACGGTATTGTAGGTATTTCCATGTTTATACAGATGGTGGTGAAGATATTTCCATGTATATTCAGATGACTTTGTAGATATTTCCATGTTTTTACAGATGGCAGTGTGGATATTTCAATGTTTATAGAGATGGCGCTGTAGATATTTCCAAGTTTATACAGATAACGGTGGAGATATTTCCATGTTTATACAGAGAGGAGCCGAGATATTTCCATGTTTATACACATAGCGGTGTGCATATTTCCATGATTATAGAGACAGCGGTGTAGGTATTTCCATGTTTATGCAGATAGCGGTGCAGATATTTCCATGTTTACACAGATGCCTATGCAGATATTTCCATATTTACACAGAGGGCTGTGTAGATATTTCTATGTTTATACAGAAGACAGTGTAGATATTTAAATGTTCCTACACATGACTGTGTAGGTATTTCCATGTTTATACAGATGTCTTTGTAGATATTTCCATGTTAATAGAGATAGCGGTGTAGACATTTCCATGTTTATACAGATAGCGGTGTAGATATTTCCATGTTTATACAGATAGTGGTGTAGATATTTCCATGTTTATACAGACCGCGGTGTAGATATTTCCATGTTTATACAAATAGCGGTGCAGATATTTCCATGTTTGTACAGATGGCGGTGTTGATATTTCCATTTATACACAGATGACCGTGTAGATATTTCCATGTTTATACAGATGGCGGCGCAGATATTTCCATGGATATGTAGATGGCGGTGTAGATATTTCCATGTTTATACAGATTGCGGTGTAGTTATTTCCATGTTTATATAGATAGCGGTGTAGTTATTTCCATGTATATACACATGGCTGTGTAGATATTTCCATGTTTATACAGATGGCGGTGTAGATATTTCCATGTTTATACAGATAACTTTGTATTTCCATGTTTATACAGATGGCGGTGTAGATATTTCCATGTCTATAGAGATAGCAGTGGAGATAATTCCATGTTTATACAGATAGCGGTGTAGATATTTCCATGTTTATTCTGATCGTGGTGTAGATATTTCCATGTTTATGGAGATGGCGGTGTAGATATTTACATGTTCATAGAGATAGCGGTGTTGATTTTTCCATGTTTATAGAGACAGCGGTGTGGATATTTCCTTGCTTATACAGATAGGGGTGTAGATATTTCCATGTTTATAGAGATAGCGGTGAAGATATTTCCATGTTTATACAGATCACGGTGTAGATATTTCCTTGCTTGTACTAATAGCGGTGTAGTTATTTCCATGTTTATACAGATAGCGGTGTAGATATTTCCATGTATATACAGATGGCTGTGTAGATATTTCCATGTTTATACAGATGGCTGTGTAGATATTTCCATGTTTATACAGATGACTTTGTAGGTATTTGCATGTTTATACAGATGGCGGTGTAGGTTTTCCATGTTTATAGTGATAGCTGTGTAGATATTTCCATGTTTATACAGATAGCGGTGTTGATATTTCCATGTTTATAAAGATCGCGGTGTAGATATTTCCATGTTTATACAGATCGCGGTGCAGATATTTATATCTTTATACAGATGGCATTGTAGATATTTCCTTATTCACACAGATGGCGGTGTAGATGTTTCCATGTTTATACAGATGGCAGAGTAGTTAGTTCCATGTTTATGGAGATGGCAGTGTAGATACTTTCATGTTTACAGAGATGGCGGTGTAGATATTTCCATGTTTATAGAGATAGCAGTGTAGATATTTACATGTTTATACAGATGTCTGTGTAGATATTTCCATGTGTATACAGATGGCATTGTAGATATTTCCATGTTTATACAGATGACTGTATAGGTATTTCCATGTATTTACAGGTGGCAGTGCAGATATTTCCATGTTTATAGAGATAGCGGTGTAGATATTTCCATGTTTCTACAGATGGCGGTGTTGATATTTCCATCTATACACAGATGGCCGTGTAGATATTTCCATGTTTATACAGATGGCGGCGTAGATATTTCCATGGACATGCAGATGGCGGTGTAGATATTTCCATGTTTAAACAGATAGCGGTGTAGATATTTCCATGTTTACACAGATAGTGGTGTAGATATTTCCGTGTTTATACACATGGCAGAGTAGATACTTCCATCTTTATGGAGATGGCAGTGTAGATATTTTCATGTTTATAGAGATGGCGGTGTAGATATTTCCATATTTATAGAGATAGCGGTGTAGATATTTCCATCTTTCTACAGATGGCAGTGTAGATATTTCCATGTTTATACAGATGGCGGTGTAGATATTTCCATATTTATACAGATGTCTGTGTAGATATTTCCATCTGTATACAGACGGTATTGTAGGTATTTCCATGTTTATACAGATGGTGGTGAAGATATTTCCATGTATATTCAGATGACTGTGTAGATATTTCCATGTTTTTACAGATGGCAGTGTGGATATTTCAATGTTTATAGAGATGGAGCTGTAGATATTTCCAAGTTTATACAGATAACGGTGGAGATATTTCCATGTTTATACAGAGAGGAGCCGAGATATTTCCATGTTTATACACATAGCGGTGTGCATATTTCCATGATTATAGAGACAGCGGTGTAGGTATTTCCATGTTTATGCAGATAGCGGTGCAGATATTTCCATGTTTACACAGATGCCTATGCAGATATTTCCATATTTACACAGAGGGCTGTGTAGGTATTTCTATGTTTATACAGAAGACAGTGTAGATATTTAAATGTTCCTACACATGACTGTGTAGGTATTTCCATGTTTATACAGATGTCTTTGTAGATATTTCCATTTTAATAGAGATAGCGGTGTAGACATTTCCATGTTTATACAGATAGCGGTGTAGATATTTCCATGTTTATACAGATAGTGGTGTAGATATTTCCATGTTTATACAGACCGCGGTGTAGATATTTCCATGTTTATACAAATAGCGGTGCAGATATTTCCATGTTTGTACAGATGGCGGTGTTGATATTTCCATTTATACACAGATGACCGTGTAGATATTTCCATGTTTATACAGATGGCGGCGCAGATATTTCCATGGATATGTAGATGGCGGTGTAGATATTTCCATGTTTATACAGATTGCGGTGTAGTTATTTCCATGTTTATATAGATAGCGGTGTAGTTATTTCCATGTATATACACATGGCTGTGTAGATATTTCCATGTTTATACAGATGGCGGTGTAGATATTTCCATGTTTATACAGATAACTTTGTATTTCCATGTTTATACAGATGGCGGTGTAGATATTTCCATGTCTATAGAGATAGAAATGGAGATAATTCCATGTTTATACAGATAGCGGTGTAGATATTTCCATGTTTATTCTGATCGTAGTGTAGATATTTCCATGTTTATGGAGATGGCGGTGTAGATATTTACATGTTCATAGAGATAGCGGTGTTGATTTTTCCATGTTTATAGAGACAGCGGTGTGGATATTTCCTTGCTTATACAGATAGGGGTGTAGATATTTCCATGTTTATAGAGATAGCGGTGAAGATATTTCCATGTTTATACAGATCACGGTGTAGATATTTCCTTGCTTGTACTAATAGCGGTGTAGTTATTTCCATGTTTATACAGATAGCGGTGTAGATATTTCCATGTATATACAGATGGCTGTGTAGATATTTCCATGTTTATACAGATGGCTGTGTAGATATTTCCATGTTTATACAGATGACTTTGTAGGTATTTGCATGTTTATACAGATGGCGGTGTAGGTTTTCCATGTTTATAGTGATAGCTGTGTAGATATTTCCATGTTTATACAGATAGCGGTGTTGATATTTCCATGTTTATAAAGATCGCGGTGTAGATATTTCCATGTTTATACAGATCGCGGTGCAGATATTTATATCTTTATACAGATGGCATTGTAGATATTTCCTTATTCACACAGATGGCGGTGTAGATGTTTCCATGTTTATACAGATGGCAGAGTAGTTAGTTCCATGTTTATGGAGATGGCAGTGTAGATACTTTCATGTTTACAGAGATGGCGGTGTAGATATTTCCATGTTTATAGAGATAGCAGTGTAGATATTTACATGTTTATACAGATGTCTGTGTAGATATTTCCATGTGTATACAGATGGCATTGTAGATATTTCCATGTTTATACAGATGACTGTATAGGTATTTCCATGTATTTACAGGTGGCAGTGCAGATATTTCCATGTTTATAGAGATAGCGGTGTAGATATTTCCATGTTTCTACAGATGGCGGTGTTGATATTTCCATCTATACACAGATGGCCGTGTAGATATTTCCATGTTTATACAGATGGCGGCGTAGATATTTCCATGGACATGCAGATGGCGGTGTAGATATTTCCATGTTTAAACAGATAGCGGTGTAGATATTTCCATGTTTACACAGATAGTGGTGTAGATATTTCCGTGTTTATACACATGGCAGAGTAGATACTTCCATCTTTATGGAGATGGCAGTGTAGATATTTTCATGTTTATAGAGATGGCGGTGTAGATATTTCCATATTTATAGAGATAGCGGTGTAGATATTTCCATCTTTCTACAGATGGCAGTGTAGATATTTCCATGTTTATACAGATGGCGGTGTAGATATTTCCATATTTATACAGATGTCTGTGTAGATATTTCCATCTGTATACAGATGGTATTGTAGGTATTTCCATGTTTATACAGATGGTGGTGAAGATATTTCCATGTTTATTCAGATGACTGTGTAGATATTTCCATGTTTTTACAGATGGCAGTGTGGATATTTCAATGTTTATAGAGATGGCGCTGTAGATATTTCCAAGTTTATACAGATAACGGTGGAGATATTTCCATGTTTATACAGAGAGGAGCCGAGATATTTCCATGTTTATACACATAGCGGTGTACATATTTCCATGATTATAGAGACAGCGGTGTAGGTATTTCCATGTTTATGCAGATAGCGGTGCAGATATTTCCATGTTTACACAGATGCCTATGCAGATATTTCCATATTTACACAGAGGGCTGTGTAGATATTTCTATGTTTATACAGAAGACAGTGTAGATATTTAAATGTTCCTACACATGACTGTGTAGGTATTTCCATGTTTATACAGATGTCTTTGTAGATATTTCCATGTTAATAGAGATAGCGGTGTAGACATTTCCATGTTTATACAGATAGCGGTGTAGATATTTCCATGTTTATACAGATAGTGGTGTAGATATTTCCATGTTTATACAGACCGCGGTGTAGATATTTCCATGTTTATACAAATAGCGGTGCAGATATTTCCATGTTTGTACAGATGGCGGTGTTGATATTTCCATTTATACACAGATGACCGTGTAGATATTTCCATGTTTATACAGATGGCGGCGCAGATATTTCCATGGATATGTAGATGGCGGTGTAGATATTTCCATGTTTATACAGATTGCGGTGTAGTTATTTCCATGTTTATATAGATAGCGGTGTAGTTATTTCCATGTATATACACATGGCTGTGTAGATATTTCCATGTTTATACAGATGGCGGTGTAGATATTTCCATGTTTATACAGATAACTTTGTATTTCCATGTTTATACAGATGGCGGTGTAGATATTTCCATGTCTATAGAGATAGCAGTGGAGATAATTCCATGTTTATACAGATAGCGGTGTAGATATTTCCATGTTTATTCTGATCGTGGTGTAGATATTTCCATGTTTATGGAGATGGCGGTGTAGATATTTACATGTTCATAGAGATAGCGGTGTTGATTTTTCCATGTTTATAGAGACAGCGGTGTGGATATTTCCTTGCTTATACAGATAGGGGTGTAGATATTTCCATGTTTATAGAGATAGCGGTGAAGATATTTCCATGTTTATACAGATCACGGTGTAGATATTTCCTTGCTTGTACTAATAGCGGTGTAGTTATTTCCATGTTTATACAGATAGCGGTGTAGATATTTCCATGTATATACAGATGGCTGTGTAGATATTTCCATGTTTATACAGATGGCTGTGTAGATATTTCCATGTTTATACAGATGACTTTGTAGGTATTTGCATGTTTATACAGATGGCGGTGTAGGTTTTCCATGTTTATAGTGATAGCTGTGTAGATATTTCCATGTTTATACAGATAGCGGTGTTGATATTTCCATGTTTATAAAGATCGCGGTGTAGATATTTCCATGTTTATACAGATCGCGGTGCAGATATTTATATCTTTATACAGATGGCATTGTAGATATTTCCTTATTCACACAGATGGCGGTGTAGATGTTTCCATGTTTATACAGATGGCAGAGTAGTTAGTTCCATGTTTATGGAGATGGCAGTGTAGATACTTTCATGTTTACAGAGATGGCGGTGTAGATATTTCCATGTTTATAGAGATAGCAGTGTAGATATTTACATGTTTATACAGATGTCTGTGTAGATATTTCCATGTGTATACAGATGGCATTGTAGATATTTCCATGTTTATACAGATGACTGTATAGGTATTTCCATGTATTTACAGGTGGCAGTGCAGATATTTCCATGTTTATAGAGATAGCGGTGTAGATATTTCCATGTTTCTACAGATGGCGGTGTTGATATTTCCATCTATACACAGATGGCCGTGTAGATATTTCCATGTTTATACAGATGGCGGCGTAGATATTTCCATGGACATGCAGATGGCGGTGTAGATATTTCCATGTTTAAACAGATAGCGGTGTAGATATTTCCATGTTTACACAGATAGTGGTGTAGATATTTCCGTGTTTATACACATGGCAGAGTAGATACTTCCATCTTTATGGAGATGGCAGTGTAGATATTTTCATGTTTATAGAGATGGCGGTGTAGATATTTCCATATTTATAGAGATAGCGGTGTAGATATTTCCATCTTTCTACAGATGGCAGTGTAGATATTTCCATGTTTATACAGATGGCGGTGTAGATATTTCCATATTTATACAGATGTCTGTGTACATATTTCCATCTGTATACAGACGGTATTGTAGGTATTTCCATGTTTATACAGATGGTGGTGAAGATATTTCCATGTATATTCAGATGACTGTGTAGATATTTCCATGTTTTTACAGATGGCAGTGTGGATATTTCAATGTTTATAGAGATGGCGCTGTAGATATTTCCAAGTTTATACAGATAACGGTGGAGATATTTCCATGTTTATACAGAGAGGAGCCGAGATATTTCCATGTTTATACACATAGCGGTGTGCATATTTCCATGATTATAGAGACAGCGGTGTAGGTATTTCCATGTTTATGCAGATAGCGGTGCAGATATTTCCATGTTTACACAGATGCCTATGCAGATATTTCCATATTTACACAGAGGGCTGTGTAGATATTTCTATGTTTATACAGAAGACAGTGTAGATATTTAAATGTTCCTACACATGACTGTGTAGGTATTTCCATGTTTATACAGATGTCTTTGTAGATATTTCCATGTTAATAGAGATAGCGGTGTAGACATTTCCATGTTTATACAGATAGCGGTGTAGATATTTCCATGTTTATACAGATAGTGGTGTAGATATTTCCATGTTTATACAGACCGCGGTGTAGATATTTCCATGTTTATACAAATAGCGGTGCAGATATTTCCATGTTTGTACAGATGGCGGTGTTGATATTTCCATTTATACACAGATGACCGTGTAGATATTTCCATGTTTATACAGATGGCGGCGCAGATATTTCCATGGATATGTAGATGGCGGTGTAGATATTTCCATGTTTATACAGATTGCGGTGTAGTTATTTCCATGTTTATATAGATAGCGGTGTAGTTATTTCCATGTATATACACATGGCTGTGTAGATATTTCCATGTTTATACAGATGGCGGTGTAGATATTTCCATGTTTATACAGATAACTTTGTATTTCCATGTTTATACAGATGGCGGTGTAGATATTTCCATGTCTATAGAGATAGAAATGGAGATAATTCCATGTTTATACAGATAGCGGTGTAGATATTTCCATGTTTATTCTGATCGTAGTGTAGATATTTCCATGTTTATGGAGATGGCGGTGTAGATATTTACATGTTCATAGAGATAGCGGTGTTGATTTTTCCATGTTTATAGAGACAGCGGTGTGGATATTTCCTTGCTTATACAGATAGGGGTGTAGATATTTCCATGTTTATAGAGATAGCGGTGAAGATATTTCCATGTTTATACAGATCACGGTGTAGATATTTCCTTGCTTGTACTAATAGCGGTGTAGTTATTTCCATGTTTATACAGATAGCGGTGTAGATATTTCCATGTATATACAGATGGCTGTGTAGATATTTCCATGTTTATACAGATGGCTGTGTAGATATTTCCATGTTTATACAGATGACTTTGTAGGTATTTGCATGTTTATACAGATGGCGGTGTAGGTTTTCCATGTTTATAGTGATAGCTGTGTAGATATTTCCATGTTTATACAGATAGCGGTGTTGATATTTCCATGTTTATAAAGATCGCGGTGTAGATATTTCCATGTTTATACAGATCGCGGTGCAGATATTTATATCTTTATACAGATGGCATTGTAGATATTTCCTTATTCACACAGATGGCGGTGTAGATGTTTCCATGTTTATACAGATGGCAGAGTAGTTAGTTCCATGTTTATGGAGATGGCAGTGTAGATACTTTCATGTTTACAGAGATGGCGGTGTAGATATTTCCATGTTTATAGAGATAGCAGTGTAGATATTTACATGTTTATACAGATGTCTGTGTAGATATTTCCATGTGTATACAGATGGCATTGTAGATATTTCCATGTTTATACAGATGACTGTATAGGTATTTCCATGTATTTACAGGTGGCAGTGCAGATATTTCCATGTTTATAGAGATAGCGGTGTAGATATTTCCATGTTTCTACAGATGGCGGTGTTGATATTTCCATCTATACACAGATGGCCGTGTAGATATTTCCATGTTTATACAGATGGCGGCGTAGATATTTCCATGGACATGCAGATGGCGGTGTAGATATTTCCATGTTTAAACAGATAGCGGTGTAGATATTTCCATGTTTACACAGATAGTGGTGTAGATATTTCCGTGTTTATACACATGGCAGAGTAGATACTTCCATCTTTATGGAGATGGCAATGTAGATATTTTCATGTTTATAGAGATGGCGGTGTAGATATTTCCATATTTATAGAGATAGCGGTGTAGATATTTCCATCTTTCTACAGATGGCAGTGTAGATATTTCCATGTTTATACAGATGGCGGTGTAGATATTTCCATATTTATACAGATGTCTGTGTAGATATTTCCATCTGTATACAGATGGTATTGTAGGTATTTCCATGTTTATACAGATGGTGGTGAAGATATTTCCATGTTTATTCAGATGACTGTGTAGATATTTCCATGTTTTTACAGATGGCAGTGTGGATATTTCAATGTTTATAGAGATGGCGCTGTAGATATTTCCAAGTTTATACAGATAACGGTGGAGATATTTCCATGTTTATACAGAGAGGAGCCGAGATATTTCCATGTTTATACACATAGCGGTGTACATATTTCCATGATTATAGAGACAGCGGTGTAGGTATTTCCATGTTTATGCAGATAGCGGTGCAGATATTTCCATGTTTACACAGATGCCTATGCAGATATTTCCATATTTACACAGAGGGCTGTGTAGATATTTCTATGTTTATACAGAAGACAGTGTAGATATTTAAATGTTCCTACACATGACTGTGTAGGTATTTCCATGTTTATACAGATGTCTTTGTAGATATTTCCATGTTAATAGAGATAGCGGTGTAGACATTTCCATGTTTATACAGATAGCGGTGTAGATATTTCCATGTTTATACAGATAGTGGTGTAGATATTTCCATGTTTATACAGACCGCGGTGTAGATATTTCCATGTTTATACAAATAGCGGTGCAGATATTTCCATGTTTGTACAGATGGCGGTGTTGATATTTCCATTTATACACAGATGACCGTGTAGATATTTCCATGTTTATACAGATGGCGGCGCAGATATTTCCATGGATATGTAGATGGCGGTGTAGATATTTCCATGTTTATACAGATTGCGGTGTAGTTATTTCCATGTTTATATAGATAGCGGTGTAGTTATTTCCATGTATATACACATGGCTGTGTAGATATTTCCATGTTTATACAGATGGCGGTGTAGATATTTCCATGTTTATACAGATAACTTTGTATTTCCATGTTTATACAGATGGCGGTGTAGATATTTCCATGTCTATAGAGATAGCAGTGGAGATAATTCCATGTTTATACAGATAGCGGTGTAGATATTTCCATGTTTATTCTGATCGTGGTGTAGATATTTCCATGTTTATGGAGATGGCGGTGTAGATATTTACATGTTCATAGAGATAGCGGTGTTGATTTTTCCATGTTTATAGAGACAGCGGTGTGGATATTTCCTTGCTTATACAGATAGGGGTGTAGATATTTCCATGTTTATAGAGATAGCGGTGAAGATATTTCCATGTTTATACAGATCACGGTGTAGATATTTCCTTGCTTGTACTAATAGCGGTGTAGTTATTTCCATGTTTATACAGATAGCGGTGTAGATATTTCCATGTATATACAGATGGCTGTGTAGATATTTCCATGTTTATACAGATGGCTGTGTAGATATTTCCATGTTTATACAGATGACTTTGTAGGTATTTGCATGTTTATACAGATGGCGGTGTAGGTTTTCCATGTTTATAGTGATAGCTGTGTAGATATTTCCATGTTTATACAGATAGCGGTGTTGATATTTCCATGTTTATAAAGATCGCGGTGTAGATATTTCCATGTTTATACAGATCGCGGTGCAGATATTTATATCTTTATACAGATGGCATTGTAGATATTTCCTTATTCACACAGATGGCGGTGTAGATGTTTCCATGTTTATACAGATGGCAGAGTAGTTAGTTCCATGTTTATGGAGATGGCAGTGTAGATACTTTCATGTTTACAGAGATGGCGGTGTAGATATTTCCATGTTTATAGAGATAGCAGTGTAGATATTTACATGTTTATACAGATGTCTGTGTAGATATTTCCATGTGTATACAGATGGCATTGTAGATATTTCCATGTTTATACAGATGACTGTATAGGTATTTCCATGTATTTACAGGTGGCAGTGCAGATATTTCCATGTTTATAGAGATAGCGGTGTAGATATTTCCATGTTTCTACAGATGGCGGTGTTGATATTTCCATCTATACACAGATGGCCGTGTAGATATTTCCATGTTTATACAGATGGCGGCGTAGATATTTCCATGGACATGCAGATGGCGGTGTAGATATTTCCATGTTTAAACAGATAGCGGTGTAGATATTTCCATGTTTACACAGATAGTGGTGTAGATATTTCCGTGTTTATACACATGGCAGAGTAGATACTTCCATCTTTATGGAGATGGCAGTGTAGATATTTTCATGTTTATAGAGATGGCGGTGTAGATATTTCCATATTTATAGAGATAGCGGTGTAGATATTTCCATCTTTCTACAGATGGCAGTGTAGATATTTCCATGTTTATACAGATGGCGGTGTAGATATTTCCATATTTATACAGATGTCTGTGTAGATATTTCCATCTGTATACAGACGGTATTGTAGGTATTTCCATGTTTATACAGATGGTGGTGAAGATATTTCCATGTATATTCAGATGACTGTGTAGATATTTCCATGTTTTTACAGATGGCAGTGTGGATATTTCAATGTTTATAGAGATGGCGCTGTAGATATTTCCAAGTTTATACAGATAACGGTGGAGATATTTCCATGTTTATACAGAGAGGAGCCGAGATATTTCCATGTTTATACACATAGCGGTGTGCATATTTCCATGATTATAGAGACAGCGGTGTAGGTATTTCCATGTTTATGCAGATAGCGGTGCAGATATTTCCATGTTTACACAGATGCCTATGCAGATATTTCCATATTTACACAGAGGGCTGTGTAGATATTTCTATGTTTATACAGAAGACAGTGTAGATATTTAAATGTTCCTACACATGACTGTGTAGGTATTTCCATGTTTATACAGATGTCTTTGTAGATATTTCCATGTTAATAGAGATAGCGGTGTAGACATTTCCATGTTTATACAGATAGCGGTGTAGATATTTCCATGTTTATACAGATAGTGGTGTAGATATTTCCATGTTTATACAGACCGCGGTGTAGATATTTCCATGTTTATACAAATAGCGGTGCAGATATTTCCATGTTTGTACAGATGGCGGTGTTGATATTTCCATTTATACACAGATGACCGTGTAGATATTTCCATGTTTATACAGATGGTGGCGCAGATATTTCCATGGATATGTAGATGGCGGTGTAGATATTTCCATGTTTATACAGATTGCGGTGTAGTTATTTCCATGTTTATATAGATAGCGGTGTAGTTATTTCCATGTATATACACATGGCTGTGTAGATATTTCCATGTTTATACAGATGGCGGTGTAGATATTTCCATGTTTATACAGATAACTTTGTATTTCCATGTTTATACAGATGGCGGTGTAGATATTTCCATGTCTATAGAGATAGAAATGGAGATAATTCCATGTTTATACAGATAGCGGTGTAGATATTTCCATGTTTATTCTGATCGTAGTGTAGATATTTCCATGTTTATGGAGATGGCGGTGTAGATATTTACATGTTCATAGAGATAGCGGTGTTGATTTTTCCATGTTTATAGAGACAGCGGTGTGGATATTTCCTTGCTTATACAGATAGGGGTGTAGATATTTCCATGTTTATAGAGATAGCGGTGAAGATATTTCCATGTTTATACAGATCACGGTGTAGATATTTCCTTGCTTGTACTAATAGCGGTGTAGTTATTTCCATGTTTATACAGATAGCGGTGTAGATATTTCCATGTATATACAGATGGCTGTGTAGATATTTCCATGTTTATACAGATGGCTGTGTAGATATTTCCATGTTAATACAGATGACTTTGTAGGTATTTGCATGTTTATACAGATGGCGGTGTAGGTTTTCCATGTTTATAGTGATAGCTGTGTAGATATTTCCATGTTTATACAGATAGCGGTGTTGATATTTCCATGTTTATAAAGATCGCGGTGTAGATATTTCCATGTTTATACAGATCGCGGTGCAGATATTTATATCTTTATACAGATGGCATTGTAGATATTTCCTTATTCACACAGATGGCGGTGTAGATGTTTCCATGTTTATACAGATGGCAGAGTAGTTAGTTCCATGTTTATGGAGATGGCAGTGTAGATACTTTCATGTTTACAGAGATGGCGGTGTAGATATTTCCATGTTTATAGAGATAGCAGTGTAGATATTTACATGTTTATACAGATGTCTGTGTAGATATTTCCATGTGTATACAGATGGCATTGTAGATATTTCCATGTTTATACAGATGACTGTATAGGTATTTCCATGTATTTACAGGTGGCAGTGCAGATATTTCCATGTTTATAGAGATAGCGGTGTAGATATTTCCATGTTTCTACAGATGGCGGTGTTGATATTTCCATCTATACACAGATGGCCGTGTAGATATTTCCATGTTTATACAGATGGCGGCGTAGATATTTCCATGGACATGCAGATGGCGGTGTAGATATTTCCATGTTTAAACAGATAGCGGTGTAGATATTTCCATGTTTACACAGATAGTGGTGTAGATATTTCCGTGTTTATACACATGGCAGAGTAGATACTTCCATCTTTATGTAGATGGCAGTGTAGATATTTTCATGTTTATAGAGATGGCGGTGTAGATATTTCCATATTTATAGAGATAGCGGTGTAGATATTTCCATCTTTCTACAGATGGCAGTGTAGATATTTCCATGTTTATACAGATGGCGGTGTAGATATTTCCATATTTATACAGATGTCTGTGTAGATATTTCCATCTGTATACAGACGGTATTGTAGGTATTTCCATGTTTATACAGATGGTGGTGAAGATATTTCCATGTATATTCAGATGACTGTGTAGATATTTCCATGTTTTTACAGATGGCAGTGTGGATATTTCAATGTTTATAGAGATGGCGCTGTAGATATTTCCAAGTTTATACAGATAACGGTGGAGATATTTCCATGTTTATACAGAGAGGAGCCGAGATATTTCCATGTTTATACACATAGCGGTGTGCATATTTCCATGATTATAGAGACAGCGGTGTAGGTATTTCCATGTTTATGCAGATAGCGGTGCAGATATTTCCATGTTTACACAGATGCCTATGCAGATATTTCCATATTTACACAGAGGGCTGTGTAGATATTTCTATGTTTACACAGAAGACAGTGTAGATATTTAAATGTTCCTACACATGACTGTGTAGGTATTTCCATGTTTATACAGATGTCTTTGTAGATATTTCCATGTTAATAGAGATAGCGGTGTAGACATTTCCATGTTTATACAGATAGCGGTGTAGATATTTCCATGTTTATACAGATAGTGGTGTAGATATTTCCATGTTTATACAGACCGCGGTGTAGATATTTCCATGTTTATACAAATAGCGGTGCAGATATTTCCATGTTTGTACAGATGGCGGTGTTGATATTTCCATTTATACACAGATGACCGTGTAGATATTTCCATGTTTATACAGATGGCGGCGCAGATATTTCCATGGATATGTAGATGGCGGTGTAGATATTTCCATGTTTATACAGATTGCGGTGTAGTTATTTCCATGTTTATATAGATAGCGGTGTAGTTATTTCCATGTATATACACATGGCTGTGTAGATATTTCCATGTTTATACAGATGGCGGTGTAGATATTTCCATGTTTATACAGATAACTTTGTATTTCCATGTTTATACAGATGGCGGTGTAGATATTTCCATGTCTATAGAGATAGAAATGGAGATAATTCCATGTTTATACAGATAGCGGTGTAGATATTTCCATGTTTATTCTGATCGTAGTGTAGATATTTCCATGTTTATGGAGATGGCGGTGTAGATATTTACATGTTCATAGAGATAGCGGTGTTGATTTTTCCATGTTTATAGAGACAGCGGTGTGGATATTTCCTTGCTTATACAGATAGGGGTGTAGATATTTCCATGTTTATAGAGATAGCGGTGAAGATATTTCCATGTTTATACAGATCACGGGGTAGATATTTCCTTGCTTGTACTAATAGCGGTGTAGTTATTTCCATGTTTATACAGATAGCGGTGTAGATATTTCCATGTATATACAGATGGCTGTGTAGATATTTCCATGTTTATACAGATGGCTCTGTAGATATTTCCATGTTTATACAGATGACTTTGTAGGTATTTGCATGTTTATACAGATGGCGGTGTAGGTTTTCCATGTTTATAGTGATAGCTGTGTAGATATTTCCATGTTTATACAGATAGCGGTGTTGATATTTCCATGTTTATAAAGATCGCGGTGTAGATATTTCCATGTTTATACAGATCGCGGTGCAGATATTTATATCTTTATACAGATGGCATTGTAGATATTTCCTTATTCACACAGATGGCGGTGTAGATGTTTCCATGTTTATACAGATGGCAGAGTAGTTAGTTCCATGTTTATGGAGATGGCAGTGTAGATACTTTCATGTTTACAGAGATGGCGGTGTAGATATTTCCATGTTTATAGAGATAGCAGTGTAGATATTTACATGTTTATACAGATGTCTGTGTAGATATTTCCATGTGTATACAGATGGCATTGTAGATATTTCCATGTTTATACAGATGACTGTATAGGTATTTCCATGTATTTACAGGTGGCAGTGCAGATATTTCCATGTTTATAGAGATAGCGGTGTAGATATTTCCATGTTTCTACAGATGGCGGTGTTGATATTTCCATCTATACACAGATGGCCGTGTAGATATTTCCATGTTTATACAGATGGCGGCGTAGATATTTCCATGGACATGCAGATGGCGGTGTAGATATTTCCATGTTTAAACAGATAGCGGTGTAGATATTTCCATGTTTACACAGATAGTGGTGTAGATATTTCCGTGTTTATACACATGGCAGAGTAGATACTTCCATCTTTATGGAGATGGCAGTGTAGATATTTTCATGTTTATAGAGATGGCGGTGTAGATATTTCCATATTTATAGAGATAGCGGTGTAGATATTTCCATCTTTCTACAGATGGCAGTGTAGATATTTCCATGTTTATACAGATGGCGGTGTAGATATTTCCATATTTATACAGATGTCTGTGTAGATATTTCCATCTGTATACAGACGGTATTGTAGGTATTTCCATGTTTATACAGATGGTGGTGAAGATATTTCCATGTATATTCAGATGACTGTGTAGATATTTCCATGTTTTTACAGATGGCAGTGTGGATATTTCAATGTTTATAGAGATGGCGCTGTAGATATTTCCAAGTTTATACAGATAACGGTGGAGATATTTCCATGTTTATACAGAGAGGAGCCGAGATATTTCCATGTTTATACACATAGCGGTGTGCATATTTCCATGATTATAGAGACAGCGGTGTAGGTATTTCCATGTTTATGCAGATAGCGGTGCAGATATTTCCATGTTTACACAGATGCCTATGCAGATATTTCCATATTTACACAGAGGGCTGTGTAGATATTTCTATGTTTATACAGAAGACAGTGTAGATATTTAAATGTTCCTACACATGACTGTGTAGGTATTTCCATGTTTATACAGATGTCTTTGTAGATATTTCCATGTTAATAGAGATAGCGGTGTAGACATTTCCATGTTTATACAGATAGCGGTGTAGATATTTCCATGTTTATACAGATAGTGGTGTAGATATTTCCATGTTTATACAGACCGCGGTGTAGATATTTCCATGTTTATACAAATAGCGGTGCAGATATTTCCATGTTTGTACAGATGGCGGTGTTGATATTTCCATTTATACACAGATGACCGTGTAGATATTTCCATGTTTATACAGATGGCGGCGCAGATATTTCCATGGATATGTAGATGGCGGTGTAGATATTTCCATGTTTATACAGATTGCGGTGTAGTTATTTCCATGTTTATATAGATAGCGGTGTAGTTATTTCCATGTATATACACATGGCTGTGTAGATATTTCCATGTTTATACAGATGGCGGTGTAGATATTTCCATGTTTATACAGATAACTTTGTATTTCCATGTTTATACAGATGGCGGTGTAGATATTTCCATGTCTATAGAGATAGCAGTGGAGATAATTCCATGTTTATACAGATAGCGGTGTAGATATTTCCATGTTTATTCTGATCGTGGTGTAGATATTTCCATGTTTATGGAGATGGCGGAGTAGATATTTACATGTTCATAGAGATAGCGGTGTTGATTTTTCCATGTTTATAGAGACAGCGGTGTGGATATTTCCTTGCTTATACAGATAGGGGTGTAGATATTTCCATGTTTATAGAGATAGCAGTGAAGATATTTCCATGTTTATACAGATCACGGTGTAGATATTTCCTTGCTTGTACTAATAGCGGTGTAGTTATTTCCATGTTTATACAGATAGCGGTGTAGATATTTCCATGTATATACAGATGGCTGTGTAGATATTTCCATGTTTATACAGATGGCTGTGTAGATATTTCCATGTTTATACAGATGACTTTGTAGGTATTTGCATGTTTATACAGATGGCGGTGTAGGTTTTCCATCTTTATAGTGATAGCTGTGTAGATATTTCCATGTTTATACAGATAGCGGTGTTGATATTTCCATGTTTATAAAGATCGCGGTGTAGATATTTCCATGTTTATACAGATCGCGGTGCAGATATTTATATCTTTATACAGATGGCATTGTAGATATTTCCTTATTCACACAGATGGCGGTGTAGATGTTTCCATGTTTATACAGATGGCAGAGTAGTTAGTTCCATGTTTATGGAGATGGCAGTGTAGATACTTTCATGTTTACAGAGATGGCGGTGTAGATATTTCCATGTTTATAGAGATAGCAGTGTAGATATTTACATGTTTATACAGATGTCTGTGTAGATATTTCCATGTGTATACAGATGGCATTGTAGATATTTCCATGTTTATACAGATGACTGTATAGGTATTTCCATGTTTTTACAGGTGGCAGTGCAGATATTTCCATGTTTATAGAGATAGCGGTGTAGATATTTCCATGTTTCTACAGATGGCGGTGTTGATATTTCCATCTATACACAGATGGCCGTGTAGATATTTCCATGTTTATACAGATGGCGGCGTAGATATTTCCATGGACATGCAGATGGCGGTGTAGATATTTCCATGTTTAAACAGATAGCGGTGTAGATATTTCCATGTTTACACAGATAGTGGTGTAGATATTTCCGTGTTTATACACATGGCAGAGTAGATACTTCCATCTTTATGGAGATGGCAGTGTAGATATTTTCATGTTTATAGAGATGGCGGTGTAGATATTTCCATATTTATAGAGATAGCGGTGTAGATATTTCCATCTTTCTACAGATGGCAGTGTAGATATTTCCATGTTTATACAGATGGCGGTGTAGATATTTCCATATTTATACAGATGTCTGTGTAGATATTTCCATCTGTATACAGACGGTATTGTAGGTATTTCCATGTTTATACAGATGGTGGTGAAGATATTTCCATGTATATTCAGATGACTGTGTAGATATTTCCATGTTTTTACAGATGGCAGTGTGGATATTTCAATGTTTATAGAGATGGCGCTGTAGATATTTCCAAGTTTATACAGATAACGGTGGAGATATTTCCATGTTTATACAGAGAGGAGCCGAGATATTTCCATGTTTATACACATAGCGGTGTGCATATTTCCATGATTATAGAGACAGCGGTGTAGGTATTTCCATGTTTATGCAGATAGCGGTGCAGATATTTCCATGTTTACACAGATGCCTATGCAGATATTTCCATATTTACACAGAGGGCTGTGTAGATATTTCTATGTTTATACAGAAGACAGTGTAGATATTTAAATGTTCCTACACATGACTGTGTAGGTATTTCCATGTTTATACAGATGTCTTTGTAGATATTTCCATGTTAATAGAGATAGCGGTGTAGACATTTCCATGTTTATACAGATAGCGGTGTAGATATTTCCATGTTTATACAGATAGTGGTGTAGATATTTCCATGTTTATACAGACCGCGGTGTAGATATTTCCATGTTTATACAAATAGCGGTGCAGATATTTCCATGTTTGTACAGATGGCGGTGTTGATATTTCCATTTATACACAGATGACCGTGTAGATATTTCCATGTTTATACAGATGGCGGCGCAGATATTTCCATGGATATGTAGATGGCGGTGTAGATATTTCCATGTTTATACAGATTGCGGTGTAGTTATTTCCATGTTTATATAGATAGCGGTGTAGTTATTTCCATGTATATACACATGGCTGTGTAGATATTTCCATGTTTATACAGATGGCGGTGTAGATATTTCCATGTTTATACAGATAACTTTGTATTTCCATGTTTATACAGATGGCGGTGTAGATATTTCCATGTCTATAGAGATAGAAATGGAGATAATTCCATGTTTATACAGATAGCGGTGTAGATATTTCCATGTTTATTCTGATCGTAGTGTAGATATTTCCATGTTTATGGAGATGGCGGTGTAGATATTTACATGTTCATAGAGATAGCGGTGTTGATTTTTCCATGTTTATAGAGACAGCGGTGTGGATATTTCCTTGCTTATACAGATAGGGGTGTAGATATTTCCATGTTTATAGAGATAGCGGTGAAGATATTTCCATGTTTATACAGATCACGGTGTAGATATTTCCTTGCTTGTACTAATAGCGGTGTAGTTATTTCCATGTTTATACAGATAGCGGTGTAGATATTTCCATGTATATACAGATGGCTGTGTAGATATTTCCATGTTTATACAGATGGCTGTGTAGATATTTCCATGTTTATACAGATGACTTTGTAGGTATTTGCATGTTTATACAGATGGCGGTGTAGGTTTTCCATGTTTATAGTGATAGCTGTGTAGATATTTCCATGTTTATACAGATAGCGGTGTTGATATTTCCATGTTTATAAAGATCGCGGTGTAGATATTTCCATGTTTATACAGATCGCGGTGCAGATATTTATATCTTTATACAGATGGCATTGTAGATATTTCCTTATTCACACAGATGGCGGTGTAGATGTTTCCATGTTTATACAGATGGCAGAGTAGTTAGTTCCATGTTTATGGAGATGGCAGTGTAGATACTTTCATGTTTACAGAGATGGCGGTGTAGATATTTCCATGTTTATAGAGATAGCAGTGTAGATATTTACATGTTTATACAGATGTCTGTGTAGATATTTCCATGTGTATACAGATGGCATTGTAGATATTTCCATGTTTATACAGATGACTGTATAGGTATTTCCATGTATTTACAGGTGGCAGTGCAGATATTTCCATGTTTATAGAGATAGCGGTGTAGATATTTCCATGTTTCTACAGATGGCGGTGTTGATATTTCCATCTATACACAGATGGCCGTGTAGATATTTCCATGTTTATACAGATGGCGGCGTAGATATTTCCATGGACATGCAGATGGCGGTGTAGATATTTCCATGTTTAAACAGATAGCGGTGTAGATATTTCCATGTTTACACAGATAGTGGTGTAGATATTTCCGTGTTTATACACATGGCAGAGTAGATACTTCCATCTTTATGGAGATGGCGGTGTAGATATTTTCATGTTTATAGAGATGGCGGTGTAGATATTTCCATATTTATAGAGATAGCGGTGTAGATATTTCCATCTTTCTACAGATGGCAGTGTAGATATTTCCATGTTTATACAGATGGCGGTGTAGATATTTCCATATTTATACAGATGGCGGTGTAGATATTTCCATCTGTATACAGATGGTATTGTAGGTATTTCCATGTTTATACAGATGGTGGTGAAGATATTTCCATGTTTATTCAGATGACTGTGTAGATATTTCCATGTTTTTACAGATGGCAGTGTGGATATTTCAATGTTTATAGAGATGGCGCTGTAGATATTTCCAAGTTTATACAGATAACGGTGGAGATATTTCCATGTTTATACAGAGAGGAGCCGAGATATTTCCATGTTTATACACATAGCGGTGTACATATTTCCATGATTATAGAGACAGCGGTGTAGGTATTTCCATGTTTATGCAGATAGCGGTGCAGATATTTCCATGTTTACACAGATGCCTATGCAGATATTTCCATATTTACACAGAGGGCTGTGTAGATATTTCTATGTTTATACAGAAGACAGTGTAGATATTTAAATGTTCCTACACATGACTGTGTAGGTATTTCCATGTTTATACAGATGTTTTGTAGATATTTCCATGTTAATAGAGATAGCGGTGTAGACATTTCCATGTTTATACAGATAGCGGTGTAGATATTTCCATGTTTATACAGATAGTGGTGTAGATATTTCCATGTTTATACAGACCGCGGTGTAGATATTTCCATGTTTATACAAATAGCGGTGCAGATATTTCCATGTTTGTACAGATGGCGGTGTTGATATTTCCATTTATACACAGATGACCGTGTAGATATTTCCATGTTTATACAGATGGCGGCGCAGATATTTCCATGGATATGTAGATGGCGGTGTAGATATTTCCATGTTTATACAGATTGCGGTGTAGTTATTTCCATGTTTATATAGATAGCGGTGTAGTTATTTCCATGTATATACACATGGCTGTGTAGATATTTCCATGTTTATACAGATGGCGGTGTAGATATTTCCATGTTTATACAGATAACTTTGTATTTCCATGTTTATACAGATGGCGGTGTAGATATTTCCATGTCTATAGAGATAGCAGTGGAGATAATTCCATGTTTATACAGATAGCGGTGTAGATATTTCCATGTTTATTCTGATCGTGGTGTAGATATTTCCATGTTTATGGAGATGGCGGTGTAGATATTTACATGTTCATAGAGATAGCGGTGTTGATTTTTCCATGTTTATAGAGACAGCGGTGTGGATATTTCCTTGCTTATACAGATAGGGGTGTAGATATTTCCATGTTTATAGAGATAGCGGTGAAGATATTTCCATGTTTATACAGATCACGGTGTAGATATTTCCTTGCTTGTACTAATAGCGGTGTAGTTATTTCCATGTTTATACAGATAGCGGTGTAGATATTTCCATGTATATACAGATGGCTGTGTAGATATTTCCATGTTTATACAGATGGCTGTGTAGATATTTCCATGTTTATACAGATGACTTTGTAGGTATTTGCATGTTTATACAGATGGCGGTGTAGGTTTTCCATGTTTATAGTGATAGCTGTGTAGATATTTCCATGTTTATACAGATAGCGGTGTTGATATTTCCATGTTTATAAAGATCGCGGTGTAGATATTTCCATGTTTATACAGATCGCGGTGCAGATATTTATATCTTTATACAGATGGCATTGTAGATATTTCCTTATTCACACAGATGGCGGTGTAGATGTTTCCATGTTTATACAGATGGCAGAGTAGTTAGTTCCATGTTTATGGAGATGGCAGTGTAGATACTTTCATGTTTACAGAGATGGCGGTGTAGATATTTCCATGTTTATAGAGATAGCAGTGTAGATATTTACATGTTTATACAGATGTCTGTGTAGATATTTCCATGTGTATACAGATGGCATTGTAGATATTTCCATGTTTATACAGATGACTGTATAGGTATTTCCATGTATTTACAGGTGGCAGTGCAGATATTTCCATGTTTATAGAGATAGCGGTGTAGATATTTCCATGTTTCTACAGATGGCGGTGTTGATATTTCCATCTATACACAGATGGCCGTGTAGATATTTCCATGTTTATACAGATGGCGGCGTAGATATTTCCATGGACATGCAGATGGCGGTGTAGATATTTCCATGTTTAAACAGATAGCGGTGTAGATATTTCCATGTTTACACAGATAGTGGTGTAGATATTTCCGTGTTTATACACATGGCAGAGTAGATACTTCCATCTTTATGGAGATGGCAGTGTAGATATTTTCATGTTTATAGAGATGGCGGTGTAGATATTTCCATATTTATAGAGATAGCGGTGTAGATATTTCCATCTTTCTACAGATGGCAGTGTAGATATTTCCATGTTTATACAGATGGCGGTGTAGATATTTCCATATTTATACAGATGTCTGTGTAGATATTTCCATCTGTATACAGATGGTATTGTAGGTATTTCCATGTTTATACAGATGGTGGTGAAGATATTTCCATGTATATTCAGATGACTGTGTAGATATTTCCATGTTTTTACAGATGGCAGTGTGGATATTTCAATGTTTATAGAGATGGCGCTGTAGATATTTCCAAGTTTATACAGATAACGGTGGAGATATTTCCATGTTTATACAGAGAGGAGCCGAGATATTTCCATGTTTATACACATAGCGGTGTGCATATTTCCATGATTATAGAGACAGCGGTGTAGGTATTTCCATGTTTATGCAGATAGCGGTGCAGATATTTCCATGTTTACACAGATGCCTATGCAGTTATTTCCATATTTACACAGAGGGCTGTGTAGATATTTCTATGTTTATACAGAAGACAGTGTAGATATTTAAATGTTCCTACACATGACTGTGTAGGTATTTCCATGTTTATACAGATGTCTTTGTAGATATTTCCATGTTAATAGAGATAGCGGTGTAGACATTTCCATGTTTATACAGATAGCGGTGTAGATATTTCCATGTTTATACAGATAGTGGTGTAGATATTTCCATGTTTATACAGACCGCGGTGTAGATATTTCCATGTTTATACAAATAGCGGTGCAGATATTTCCATGTTTGTACAGATGGCGGTGTTGATATTTCCATTTATACACAGATGACCGTGTAGATATTTCCATGTTTATACAGATGGCGGCGCAGATATTTCCATGGATATGTAGATGGCGGTGTAGATATTTCCATGTTTATACAGATTGCGGTGTAGTTATTTCCATGTTTATATAGATAGCGGTGTAGTTATTTCCATGTATATACACATGGCTGTGTAGACATTTCCATGTTTATACAGATGGCGGTGTAGATATTTCCATTTCTATAGAGATAGCAGTGGAGATAATTCCATGTTTATACAGATAGCGGTGTAGATATTTCCATGTTTATTCTGATCGTGGTGTAGATATTTCCATGTTTATGGAGATGGCGGTGTAGATATTTACATGTTCATAGAGATAGCGGTGTTGATTTTTCCATGTTTATAGAGACAGCGGTGTGGATATTTCCTTGCTTATACAGATAGGGGTGTAGATATTTCCATGTTTATAGAGATAGCGGTGAAGATATTTCCATGTTTATACAGATCACGGTGTAGATATTTCCTTGCTTGTACTAATAGCGGTGTAGTTATTTCCATGTTTATACAGATAGCGGTGTAGATATTTCCATGTATATACAGATGGCTGTGTAGATATTTCCATGTTTATACAGATGGCTGTGTAGATATTTCCATGTTTATACAGATGACTTTGTAGGTATTTGCATGTTTATACAGATGGCGGTGTAGGTTTTCCATGTTTATAGTGATAGCTGTGTAGATATTTCCATGTTTATACAGATAGCGGTGTTGATATTTCCATGTTTATGAAGATCGCGGTGTAGATATTTCCATGTTTATACAGATCGCGGTGCAGATATTTATATCTTTATACAGATGGCATTGTAGATATTTCCTTATTCACACAGATGGCGGTGTAGATGTTTCCATGTTTATACAGATGGCAGAGTAGTTAGTTCCATGTTTATGGAGATGGCAGTGTAGATACTTTCATGTTTACAGAGATGGCGGTGTAGATATTTCCATGTTTATAGAGATAGCAGTGTAGATATTTACATGTTTATACAGATGTCTGTGTAGATATTTCCATGTGTATACAGATGGCATTGTAGATATTTCCATGTTTATACAGATGACTGTATAGGTATTTCCATGTATTTACAGGTGGCAGTGCAGATATTTCCATGTTTATAGAGATAGCGGTGTAGATATTTCCATGTTTCTACAGATGGCGGTGTTGATATTTCCATCTATACACAGATGGCCGTGTAGATATTTCCATGTTTATACAGATGGCGGCGTAGATATTTCCATGGACATGCAGATGGCGGTGTAGATATTTCCATGTTTAAACAGATAGCGGTGTAGATATTTCCATGTTTACACAGATAGTGGTGTAGATATTTCCGTGTTTATACACATGGCAGAGTAGATACTTCCATCTTTATGGAGATGGCAGTGTAGATATTTTCATGTTTATAGAGATGGCGGTGTAGATATTTCCATATTTATAGAGATAGCGGTGTAGATATTTCCATCTTTCTACAGATGGCAGTGTAGATATTTCCATGTTTATACAGATGGCGGTGTAGATATTTCCATATTTATACAGATGTCTGTGTAGATATTTCCATCTGTATACAGATGGTATTGTAGGTATTTCCATGTTTATACAGATGGTGGTGAAGATATTTCCATGTTTATTCAGATGACTGTGTAGATATTTCCATGTTTTTACAGATGGCAGTGTGGATATTTCAATGTTTATAGAGATGGCGCTGTAGATATTTCCAAGTTTATACAGATAACGGTGGAGATATTTCCATGTTTATTCATAGAGGAGCCGAGATATTTCCATGTTTATACACATAGCGGTGTACATATTTCCATGATTATAGAGACAGCGGTGTAGGTATTTCCATGTTTATGCAGATAGCGGTGCAGATATTTCCATGTTTACACAGATGCCTATGCAGATATTTCCATATTTACACAGAGGGCTGTGTAGATATTTCTATGTTTATACAGAAGACAGTGTAGATATTTAAATGTTCCTACACATGACTGTGTAGGTATTTCCATGTTTATACAGATGTCTTTGTAGATATTTCCATGTTAATAGAGATAGCGGTGTAGACATTTCCATGTTTATACAGATAGCGGTGTAGATATTTCCATGTTTATACAGATAGTGGTGTAGATATTTCCATGTTTATACAGACCGCGGTGTAGATATTTCCATGTTTATACAAATAGCGGTGCAGATATTTCCATGTTTGTACAGATGGCGGTGTTGATATTTCCATTTATACACAGATGACCGTGTAGATATTTCCATGTTTATACAGATGGCGGCGCAGATATTTCCATGGATATGTAGATGGCGGTGTAGATATTTCCATGTTTATACAGATTGCGGTGTAGTTATTTCCATGTTTATATAGATAGCGGTGTAGTTATTTCCATGTATATACACATGGCTGTGTAGATATTTCCATGTTTATACAGATGGCGGTGTAGATATTTCCATGTTTATACAGATAACTTTGTATTTCCATGTTTATACAGATGGCGGTGTAGATATTTCCATGTCTATAGAGATAGAAATGGAGATAATTCCATGTTTATACAGATAGCGGTGTAGATATTTCCATGTTTATTCTGATCGTAGTGTAGATATTTCCATGTTTATGGAGATGGCGGTGTAGATATTTACATGTTCATAGAGATAGCGGTGTTGATTTTTCCATGTTTATAGAGACAGCGGTGTGGATATTTCCTTGCTTATACAGATAGGGGTGTAGATATTTCCATGTTTATAGAGATAGCGGTGAAGATATTTCCATGTTTATACAGATCACGGTGTAGATATTTCCTTGCTTGTACTAATAGCGGTGTAGTTATTTCCATGTTTATACAGATAGCGGTGTAGATATTTCCATGTATATACAGGTGGCTGTGTAGATATTTCCATGTTTATACAGATGGCTGTGTAGATATTTCCATGTTTATACAGATGACTTTGTAGGTATTTGCATGTTTATACAGATGGCGGTGTAGGTTTTCCATGTTTATAGTGATAGCTGTGTAGATATTTCCATGTTTATACAGATAGCGGTGTTGATATTTCCATGTTTATAAAGATCGCGGTGTAGATATTTCCATGTTTATACAGATCGCGGTGCAGATATTTATATCTTTATACAGATGGCATTGTAGATATTTCCTTATTCACACAGATGGCGGTGTAGATGTTTCCATGTTTATACAGATGGCAGAGTAGTTAGTTCCATGTTTATGGAGATGGCAGTGTAGATACTTTCATGTTTACAGAGATGGCGGTGTAGATATTTCCATGTTTATAGAGATAGCAGTGTAGATATTTACATGTTTATACAGATGTCTGTGTAGATATTTCCATGTGTATACAGGTGGCATTGTAGATATTTCCATGTTTATACAGATGACTGTATAGGTATTTCCATGTATTTACAGGTGGCAGTGCAGATATTTCCATGTTTATAGAGATAGCGGTGTAGATATTTCCATGTTTCTACAGAAGGCGGTGTTGATATTTCCATCTATACACAGATGGCCGTGTAGATATTTCCATGTTTATACAGATGGCGGCGTAGATATTTCCATGGACATGCAGATGGCGGTGTAGATATTTCCATGTTTAAACAGATAGCGGTGTAGATATTTCCATGTTTACACAGATAGTGGTGTAGATATTTCCGTGTTTATACACATGGCAGAGTAGATACTTCCATCTTTATGGAGATGGCAGTGTAGATATTTTCATGTTTATAGAGATGGCGGTGTAGATATTTCCATATTTATAGAGATAGCGGTGTAGATATTTCCATCTTTCTACAGATGGCAGTGTAGATATTTCCATGTTTATACAGATGGCGGTGTAGATATTTCCATATTTATACAGATGTCTGTGTAGATATTTCCATCTGTATACAGATGGTATTGTAGGTATTTCCATGTTTATACAGATGGTGGTGAAGATATTTCCATGTATATTCAGATGACTGTGTAGATATTTCCATGTTTTTACAGATGGCAGTGTGGATATTTCAATGTTTATAGAGATGGCGCTGTAGATATTTCCAAGTTTATACAGATAACGGTGGAGATATTTCCATGTTTATACAGAGAGGAGCCGAGATATTTCCATGTTTATACACATAGCGGTGTGCATATTTCCATGATTATAGAGACAGCGGTGTAGGTATTTCCATGTTTATGCAGATAGCGGTGCAGATATTTCCATGTTTACACAGATGCCTATGCAGTTATTTCCATATTTACACAGAGGGCTGTGTAGATATTTCTATGTTTATACAGAAGACAGTGTAGATATTTAAATGTTCCTACACATGACTGTGTAGGTATTTCCATGTTTATACAGATGTCTTTGTAGATATTTCCATGTTAATAGAGATAGCGGTGTAGACATTTCCATGTTTATACAGATAGCGGTGTAGATATTTCCATGTTTATACAGATAGTGGTGTAGATATTTCCATGTTTATACAGACCGCGGTGTAGATATTTCCATGTTTATACAAATAGCGGTGCAGATATTTCCATGTTTGTACAGATGGCGGTGTTGATATTTCCATTTATACACAGATGACCGTGTAGATATTTCCATGTTTATACAGATGGCGGCGCAGATATTTCCATGGATATGTAGATGGCGGTGTAGATATTTCCATGTTTATACAGATTGCGGTGTAGTTATTTCCATGTTTATATAGATAGCGGTGTAGTTATTTCCATGTATATACACATGGCTGTGTAGACATTTCCATGTTTATACAGATGGCGGTGTAGATATTTCCATTTCTATAGAGATAGCAGTGGAGATAATTCCATGTTTATACAGATAGCGGTGTAGATATTTCCATGTTTATTCTGATCGTGGTGTAGATATTTCCATGTTTATGGAGATGGCGGTGTAGATATTTACATGTTCATAGAGATAGCGGTGTTGATTTTTCCATGTTTATAGAGACAGCGGTGTGGATATTTCCTTGCTTATACAGATAGGGGTGTAGATATTTCCATGTTTATAGAGATAGCGGTGAAGATATTTCCATGTTTATACAGATCACGGTGTAGATATTTCCTTGCTTGTACTAATAGCGGTGTAGTTATTTCCATGTTTATACAGATAGCGGTGTAGATATTTCCATGTATATACAGATGGCTGTGTAGATATTTCCATGTTTATACAGATGGCTGTGTAGATATTTCCATGTTTATACAGATGACTTTGTAGGTATTTGCATGTTTATACAGATGGCGGTGTAGGTTTTCCATGTTTATAGTGATAGCTGTGTAGATATTTCCATGTTTATACAGATAGCGGTGTTGATATTTCCATGTTTATAAAGATCGCGGTGTAGATATTTCCATGTTTATACAGATCGCGGTGCAGATATTTATATCTTTATACAGATGGCATTGTAGATATTTCCTTATTCACACAGATGGCGGTGTAGATGTTTCCATGTTTATACAGATGGCAGAGTAGTTAGTTCCATGTTTATGGAGATGGCAGTGTAGATACTTTCATGTTTACAGAGATGGCGGTGTAGATATTTCCATGTTTATAGAGATAGCAGTGTAGATATTTACATGTTTATACAGATGTCTGTGTAGATATTTCCATGTGTATACAGATGGCATTGTAGATATTACCATGTTTATACAGATGACTGTATAGGTATTTCCATGTATTTACAGGTGGCAGTGCAGATATTTCCATGTTTATAGAGATAGCGGTGTAGATATTTCCATGTTTCTACAGATGGCGGTGTTGATATTTCCATCTATACACAGATGGCCGTGTAGATATTTCCATGTTTATACAGATGGCGGTGTAGATATTTCCATGGACATGCAGATGGCGGTGTAGATATTTCCATGTTTAAACAGATAGCGGTGTAGATATTTCCATGTTTACACAGATAGTGGTGTAGATATTTCCGTGTTTATACACATGGCAGAGTAGATACTTCCATCTTTATGGAGATGGCAGTGTAGATATTTTCATGTTTATAGAGATGGCGGTGTAGATATTTCCATATTTATAGAGATAGCGGTGTAGATATTTCCATCTTTCTACAGATGGCAGTGTAGATATTTCCATGTTTATACAGATGGCGGTGTAGATATTTCCATATTTATACAGATGTCTGTGTAGATATTTCCATCTGTATACAGATGGTATTGTAGGTATTTCCATGTTTATACAGATGGTGGTGAAGATATTTCCATGTTTATTCAGATGACTGTGTAGATATTTCCATGTTTTTACAGATGGCAGTGTGGATATTTCAATGTTTATAGAGATGGCGCTGTAGATATTTCCAAGTTTATACAGATAACGGTGGAGATATTTCCATGTTTATACAGAGAGGAGCCGAGATATTTCCATGTTTATACACATAGCGGTGTACATATTTCCATGATTATAGAGACAGCGGTGTAGGTATTTCCATGTTTATGCAGATAGCGGTGCAGATATTTCCATGTTTACACAGATGCCTATGCAGATATTTCCATATTTACACAGAGGGCTGTGTAGATATTTCTATGTTTATACAGAAGACAGTGTAGATATTTAAATGTTCCTACACATGACTGTGTAGGTATTTCCATGTTTATACAGATGTCTTTGTAGATATTTCCATGTTAATAGAGATAGCGGTGTAGACATTTCCATGTTTATACAGATAGCGGTGTAGATATTTCCATGTTTATACAGATAGTGGTGTAGATATTTCCATGTTTATACAGACCGCAGTGTAGATATTTCCATGTTTATACAAATAGCGGTGCAGATATTTCCATGTTTGTACAGATGGCGGTGTTGATATTTCCATTTATACACAGATGACCGTGTAGATATTTCCATGTTTATACAGATGGCGGCGCAGATATTTCCATGGATATGTAGATGGCGGTGTAGATATTTCCATGTTTATACAGATTGCGGTGTAGTTATTTCCATGTTTATATAGATAGCGGTGTAGTTATTTCCATGTATATACACATGGCTGTGTAGACATTTCCATGTTTATACAGATGGCGGTGTAGATATTTCCATGTTGTTACAGATAACTTTGTATTTCCATGTTTATACAGATGGCGGTGTAGATATTTCCATGTCTATAGAGATAGCAGTGGAGATAATTCCATGTTTATACAGATAGCGGTGTAGATATTTCCATGTTTATTCTGATCGTGGTGTAGATATTTCCATGTTTATGGAGATGGCGGTGTAGATATTTACATGTTCATAGAGATAGCGGTGTTGATTTTTCCATGTTTATAGAGACAGCGGTGTGGATATTTCCTTGCTTATACAGATAGGGGTGTAGATATTTCCATGTTTATAGAGATAGCGGTGAAGATATTTCCATGTTTATACAGATCACGGGGTAGATATTTCCTTGCTTGTACTAATAGCGGTGTAGTTATTTCCATGTTTATACAGATAGCGGTGTAGATATTTCCATGTATATACAGATGGCTGTGTAGATATTTCCATGTTTATACAGATGGCTCTGTAGATATTTCCATGTTTATACAGATGACTTTGTAGGTATTTGCATGTTTATACAGATGGCGGTGTAGGTTTTCCATGTTTATAGTTATAGCTGTGTAGATATTTCCATGTTTATACAGATAGCGGTGTTGATATTTCCATGTTTATAAAGATCGCGGTGTAGATATTTCCATGTTTATACAGATCGCGGTGCAGATATTTATATCTTTATACAGATGGCATTGTAGATATTTCCTTATTCACACAGATGGCGGTGTAGATGTTTCCATGTTTATACAGATGGCAGAGTAGTTAGTTCCATGTTTATGGAGATGGCAGTGTAGATACTTTCATGTTTACAGAGATGGCGGTGTAGATATTTCCATGTTTATAGAGATAGCAGTGTAGATATTTACATGTTTATACAGATGTCTGTGTAGATATTTCCATGTGTATACAGATGGCATTGTAGATATTTCCATGTTTATACAGATGACTGTATAGGTATTTCCATGTTTTTACAGGTGGCAGTGCAGATATTTCCATGTTTATAGAGATAGCGGTGTAGATATTTCCATGTTTCTACAGATGGCGGTGTTGATATTTCCATCTATACACAGATGGCCGTGTAGATATTTCCATGTTTATACAGATGGCGGTGTAGATATTTCCATGGACATGCAGATGGCGGTGTAGATATTTCCATGTTTAAACAGATAGCGGTGTAGATATTTCCATGTTTACACAGATAGTGGTGTAGATATTTCCGTGTTTATACACATGGCAGAGTAGATACTTCCATCTTTATGGAGATGGCAGTGTAGATATTTTCATGTTTATAGAGATGGCGGTGTAGATATTTCCATATTTATAGAGATAGCGGTGTAGATATTTCCATCTTTCTACAGATGGCAGTGTAGATATTTCCATGTTTATACAGATGGCGGTGTAGATATTTCCATATTTATACAGATGTCTGTGTAGATATTTCCATCTGTATACAGATGGTATTGTAGGTATTTCCATGTTTATACAGATGGTGGTGAAGATATTTCCATGTATATTCAGATGACTGTGTAGATATTTCCATGTTTTTACAGATGGCAGTGTGGATATTTCAATGTTTATAGAGATGGCGCTGTAGATATTTCCAAGTTTATACAGATAACGGTGGAGATATTTCCATGTTTATACAGAGAGGAGCCGAGATATTTCCATGTTTATACACATAGCGGTGTGCATATTTCCATGATTATAGAGACAGCGGTGTAGGTATTTCCATGTTTATGCAGATAGCGGTGCAGATATTTCCATGTTTACACAGATGCCTATGCAGTTATTTCCATATTTACACAGAGGGCTGTGTAGATATTTCTATGTTTATACAGAAGACAGTGTAGATATTTAAATGTTCCTACACATGACTGTGTAGGTATTTCCATGTTTATACAGATGTCTTTGTAGATATTTCCATGTTAATAGAGATAGCGGTGTAGACATTTCCATGTTTATACAGATAGCGGTGTAGATATTTCCATGTTTATACAGATAGTGGTGTAGATATTTCCATGTTTATACAGACCGCGGTGTAGATATTTCCATGTTTATACAAATAGCGGTGCAGATATTTCCATGTTTGTACAGATGGCGGTGTTGATATTTCCATTTATACACAGATGACCGTGTAGATATTTCCATGTTTATACAGATGGCGGCGCAGATATTTCCATGGATATGTAGATGGCGGTGTAGATATTTCCATGTTTATACAGATTGCGGTGTAGTTATTTCCATGTTTATATAGATAGCGGTGTAGTTATTTCCATGTATATACACATGGCTGTGTAGACATTTCCATGTTTATACAGATGGCGGTGTAGATATTTCCATTTCTATAGAGATAGCAGTGGAGATAATTCCATGTTTATACAGATAGCGGTGTAGATATTTCCATGTTTATTCTGATCGTGGTGTAGATATTTCCATGTTTATGGAGATGGCGGTGTAGATATTTACATGTTCATAGAGATAGCGGTGTTGATTTTTCCATGTTTATAGAGACAGCGGTGTGGATATTTCCTTGCTTATACAGATAGGGGTGTAGATATTTCCATGTTTATAGAGATAGCGGTGAAGATATTTCCATGTTTATACAGATCACGGTGTAGATATTTCCTTGCTTGTACTAATAGCGGTGTAGTTATTTCCATGTTTATACAGATAGCGGTGTAGATATTTCCATGTATATACAGATGGCTGTGTAGATATTTCCATGTTTATACAGATGGCTGTGTAGATATTTCCATGTTTATACAGATGACTTTGTAGGTATTTGCATGTTTATACAGATGGCGGTGTAGGTTTTCCATGTTTATAGTGATAGCTGTGTAGATATTTCCATGTTTATACAGATAGCGGTGTTGATATTTCCATGTTTATAAAGATCGCGGTGTAGATATTTCCATGTTTATACAGATCGCGGTGCAGATATTTATATCTTTATACAGATGGCATTGTAGATATTTCCTTATTCACACAGATGGCGGTGTAGATGTTTCCATGTTTATACAGATGGCAGAGTAGTTAGTTCCATGTTTATGGAGATGGCAGTGTAGATACTTTCATGTTTACAGAGATGGCGGTGTAGATATTTCCATGTTTATAGAGATAGCAGTGTAGATATTTACATGTTTATACAGATGTCTGTGTAGATATTTCCATGTGTATACAGATGGCATTGTAGATATTTCCATGTTTATACAGATGACTGTATAGGTATTTCCATGTATTTACAGGTGGCAGTGCAGATATTTCCATGTTTATAGAGATAGCGGTGTAGATATTTCCATGTTTCTACAGATGGCGGTGTTGATATTTCCATCTATACACAGATGGCCGTGTAGATATTTCCATGTTTATACAGATGGCGGTGTAGATATTTCCATGGACATGCAGATGGCGGTGTAGATATTTCCATGTTTAAACAGATAGCGGTGTAGATATTTCCATGTTTACACAGATAGTGGTGTAGATATTTCCGTGTTTATACACATGGCAGAGTAGATACTTCCATCTTTATGGAGATGGCAGTGTAGATATTTTCATGTTTATAGAGATGGCGGTGTAGATATTTCCATATTTATAGAGATAGCGGTGTAGATATTTCCATCTTTCTACAGATGGCAGTGTAGATATTTCCATGTTTATACAGATGGCGGTGTAGATATTTCCATATTTATACAGATGTCTGTGTAGATATTTCCATCTGTATACAGATGGTATTGTAGGTATTTCCATGTTTATACAGATGGTGGTGAAGATATTTCCATGTTTATTCAGATGACTGTGTAGATATTTCCATGTTTTTACAGATGGCAGTGTGGATATTTCAATGTTTATAGAGATGGCGCTGTAGATATTTCCAAGTTTATACAGATAACGGTGGAGATATTTCCATGTTTATACAGAGAGGAGCCGAGATATTTCCATGTTTATACACATAGCGGTGTACATATTTCCATGATTATAGAGACAGCGGTGTAGGTATTTCCATGTTTATGCAGATAGCGGTGCAGATATTTCCATGTTTACACAGATGCCTATGCAGATATTTCCATATTTACACAGAGGGCTGTGTAGATATTTCTATGTTTATACAGAAGACAGTGTAGATATTTAAATGTTCCTACACATGACTGTGTAGGTATTTCCATGTTTATACAGATGTCTTTGTAGATATTTCCATGTTAATAGAGATAGCGGTGTAGACATTTCCATGTTTATACAGATAGCGGTGTAGATATTTCCATGTTTATACAGATAGTGGTGTAGATATTTCCATGTTTATACAGACCGCAGTGTAGATATTTCCATGTTTATACAAATAGCGGTGCAGATATTTCCATGTTTGTACAGATGGCGGTGTTGATATTTCCATTTATACACAGATGACCGTGTAGATATTTCCATGTTTATACAGATGGCGGCGCAGATATTTCCATGGATATGTAGATGGCGGTGTAGATATTTCCATGTTTATACAGATTGCGGTGTAGTTATTTCCATGTTTATATAGATAGCGGTGTAGTTATTTCCATGTATATACACATGGCTGTGTAGTCATTTCCATGTTTATACAGATGGCGGTGTAGATATTTCCATGTTGTTACAGATAACTTTGTATTTCCATGTTTATACAGATGGCGGTGTAGATATTTCCATGTCTATAGAGATAGCAGTGGAGATAATTCCATGTTTATACAGATAGCGGTGTAGATATTTCCATGTTTATTCTGATCGTGGTGTAGATATTTCCATGTTTATGGAGATGGCGGTGTAGATATTTACATGTTCATAGAGATAGCGGTGTTGATTTTTCCATGTTTATAGAGACAGCGGTGTGGATATTTCCTTGCTTATACAGATAGGGGTGTAGATATTTCCATGTTTATAGAGATAGCGGTGAAGATATTTCCATGTTTATACAGATCACGGGGTAGATATTTCCTTGCTTGTACTAATAGCGGTGTAGTTATTTCCATGTTTATACAGATAGCGGTGTAGATATTTCCATGTATATACAGATGGCTGTGTAGATATTTCCATGTTTATACAGATGGCTCTGTAGATATTTCCATGTTTATACAGATGACTTTGTAGGTATTTGCATGTTTATACAGATGGCGGTGTAGGTTTTCCATGTTTATAGTTATAGCTGTGTAGATATTTCCATGTTTATACAGATAGCGGTGTTGATATTTCCATGTTTATAAAGATCGCGGTGTAGATATTTCCATGTTTATACAGATCGCGGTGCAGATATTTATATCTTTATACAGATGGCATTGTAGATATTTCCTTATTCACACAGATGGCGGTGTAGATGTTTCCATGTTTATACAGATGGCAGAGTAGTTAGTTCCATGTTTATGGAGATGGCAGTGTAGATACTTTCATGTTTACAGAGATGGCGGTGTAGATATTTCCATGTTTATAGAGATAGCAGTGTAGATATTTACATGTTTATACAGATGTCTGTGTAGATATTTCCATGTGTATACAGATGGCATTGTAGATATTTCCATGTTTATACAGATGACTGTATAGGTATTTCCATGTTTTTACAGGTGGCAGTGCAGATATTTCCATGTTTATAGAGATAGCGGTGTAGATATTTCCATGTTTCTACAGATGGCGGTGTTGATATTTCCATCTATACACAGATGGCCGTGTAGATATTTCCATGTTTATACAGATGGCGGTGTAGATATTTCCATGGACATGCAGATGGCGGTGTAGATATTTCCATGTTTAAACAGATAGCGGTGTAGATATTTCCATGTTTACACAGATAGTGGTGTAGATATTTCCGTGTTTATACACATGGCAGAGTAGATACTTCCATCTTTATGGAGATGGCAGTGTAGATATTTTCATGTTTATAGAGATGGCGGTGTAGATATTTCCATATTTATAGAGATAGCGGTGTAGATATTTCCATCTTTCTACAGATGGCAGTGTAGATATTTCCATGTTTATACAGATGGCGGTGTAGATATTTCCATATTTATACAGATGTCTGTGTAGATATTTCCATCTGTATACAGATGGTATTGTAGGTATTTCCATGTTTATACAGATGGTGGTGAAGATATTTCCATGTTTATTCAGATGACTGTGTAGATATTTCCATGTTTTTACAGATGGCAGTGTGGATATTTCAATGTTTATAGAGATGGCGCTGTAGATATTTTCAAGTTTATACAGATAACGGTGGAGATATTTCCATGTTTATACAGAGAGGAGCCGAGATATTTCCATGTTTATACACATAGCGGTGTACATATTTCCATGATTACAGAGACAGCGGTGTAGGTATTTCCATGTTTATGCAGATAGCGGTGCAGATATTTCCATGTTTACACAGATGCCTATGCAGATATTTCCATATTTACACAGAGGGCTGTGTAGATATTTCTATGTTTATACAGAAGACAGTGTAGATATTTAAATGTTCCTACACATGACTGTGTAGGTATTTCCATGTTTATACAGATGTCTTTGTAGATATTTCCATGTTAATAGAGATAGCGGTGTAGACATTTCCATGTTTATACAGATAGCGGTGTAGATATTTCCATGTTTATACAGATAGTGGTGTAGATATTTCCATGTTTATACAGACCGCGGTGTAGATATTTCCATGTTTATACAAATAGCGGTGCAGATATTTCCATGTTTGTACAGATGGCGGTGTTGATATTTCCATTTATACACAGATGACCGTGTAGATATTTCCATGTTTATACAGATGGCGGCGCAGATATTTCCATGGATATGTAGATGGCGGTGTAGATATTTCCATGTTTATACAGATTGCGGTGTAGTTATTTCCATGTTTATATAGATAGCGGTGTAGTTATTTCCATGTATATACACATGGCTGTGTAGACATTTCCATGTTTATACAGATGGCGGTGTAGATATTTCCATGTCTATAGAGATAGCAGTGGAGATAATTCCATGTTTATACAGATAGCGGTGTAGATATTTCCATGTTTATTCTGATCGTGGTGTAGATATTTCCATGTTTATGGAGATGGCGGTGTAGATATTTACATGTTCATAGAGATAGCGGTGTTGATTTTTCCATGTTTATAGAGACAGCGGTGTGGATATTTCCTTGCTTATACAGATAGGGGTGTAGATATTTCCATGTTTATAGAGATAGCGGTGAAGATATTTCCATGTTTATACAGATCACGGTGTAGATATTTCCTTGCTTGTACTAATAGCGGTGTAGTTATTTCCATGTTTATACAGATAGCGGTGTAGATATTTCCATGTATATACAGATGGCTGTGTAGATATTTCCATGTTTATACAGATGGCTGTGTAGATATTTCCATGTTTATACAGATGACTTTGTAGGTATTTGCATGTTTATACAGATGGCGGTGTTGATATTTCCATGTTTATACAGATAGCGGTGTTGATATTTCCATGTTTATACAGATCGCGGTGCAGATATTTATATCTTTATACAGATGGCATTGTAGATATTTCCTTATTCACACAGATGGCGGTGTAGATGTTTCCATGTTTATACAGATGGCAGAGTAGTTAGTTCCATGTTTATGGAGATGGCAGTGTAGATACTTTCATGTTTACAGAGATGGCGGTGTAGATATTTCCATGTTTATAGAGATAGCAGTGTAGATATTTACATGTTTATACAGATGTCTGTGTAGATATTTCCATGTGTATACAGATGGCATTGTAGATATTTCCATGTTTATACAGATGACTGTATAGGTATTTCCATGTATTTACAGGTGGCAGTGCAGATATTTCCATGTTTATAGAGATAGCGGTGTAGATATTTCCATGTTTCTACAGATGGCGGTGTTGATATTTCCATCTATACACAGATGGCCGTGTAGATATTTCCATGTTTATACAGATGGCGGTGTAGATATTTCCATGGACATGCAGATGGCGGTGTAGATATTTCCATGTTTAAACAGATAGCGGTGTAGATATTTCCATGTTTACACAGATAGTGGTGTAGATATTTCCGTGTTTATACACATGGCAGAGTAGATACTTCCATCTTTATGGAGATGGCAGTGTAGATATTTTCATGTTTATAGAGATGGCGGTGTAGATATTTCCATATTTATAGAGATAGCGGTGTAGATATTTCCATCTTTCTACAGATGGCAGTGTAGATATTTCCATGTTTATACAGATGGCGGTGTAGATATTTCCATATTTATACAGATGTCTGTGTAGATATTTCCATCTGTATACAGATGGTATTGTAGGTATTTCCATGTTTATACAGATGGTGGTGAAGATATTTCCATGTTTATTCAGATGACTGTGTAGATATTTCCATGTTTTTACAGATGGCAGTGTGGATATTTCAATGTTTATAGAGATTGCGCTGTAGATATTTCCAAGTTTATACAGATAACGGTGGAGATATTTCCATGTTTATACAGAGAGGAGCCGAGATATTTCCATGTTTATACACATAGCGGTGTACATATTTCCATGATTATAGAGACAGCGGTGTAGGTATTTCCATGTTTATGCAGATAGCGGTGCAGATATTTCCATGTTTACACAGATGCCTATGCAGATATTTCCATATTTACACAGAGGGCTGTGTAGATATTTCTATGTTTATACAGAAGACAGTGTAGATATTTAAATGTTCCTACACATGACTGTGTAGGTATTTCCATGTTTATACAGATGTCTTTGTAGATATTTCCATGTTAATAGAGATAGCGGTGTAGACATTTCCATGTTTATACAGATAGCGGTGTAGATATTTCCATGTTTATACAGATAGTGGTGTAGATATTTCCATGTTTATACAGACCGCGGTGTAGATATTTCCATGTTTATACAAATAGCGGTGCAGATATTTCCATGTTTGTACAGATGGCGGTGTTGATATTTCCATTTATACACAGATGACCGTGTAGATATTTCCATGTTTATACAGATGGCGGCGCAGATATTTCCATGGATATGTAGATGGCGGTGTAGATATTTCCATGTTTATACAGATTGCGGTGTAGTTATTTCCATGTTTATATAGATAGCGGTGTAGTTATTTCCATGTATATACACATGGCTGTGTAGACATTTCCATGTTTATACAGATGGCGGTGTAGATATTTCCATGTTGTTACAGATAACTTTGTATTTCCATGTTTATACAGATGGCGGTGTAGATATTTCCATGTCTATAGAGATAGCAGTGGAGATAATTCCATGTTTATACAGATAGCGGTGTAGATATTTCCATGTTTATTCTGATCGTGGTGTAGATATTTCCATGTTTATGGAGATGGCGGTGTAGATATTTACATGTTCATAGAGATAGCGGTGTTGATTTTTCCATGTTTATAGAGACAGCGGTGTGGATATTTCCTTGCTTATACAGATAGGGGTGTAGATATTTCCATGTTTATAGAGATAGCGGTGAAGTTATTTCCATGTTTATACAGATCACGGGGTAGATATTTCCTTGCTTGTACTAATAGCGGTGTAGTTATTTCCATGTTTATACAGATAGCGGTGTAGATATTTCCATGTATATACAGATGGCTGTGTAGATATTTCCATGTTTATACAGATGGCTCTGTAGATATTTCCATGTTTATACAGATGACTTTGTAGGTATTTGCATGTTTATACAGATGGCAGTGTAGGTTTTCCATGTTTATAGTTATAGCTGTGTAGATATTTCCATGTTTATACAGATAGCGGTGTTGATATTTCCATGTTTATAAAGATCGCGGTGTAGATATTTCCATGTTTATACAGATCGCGGTGCAGATATTTATATCTTTATACAGATGGCATTGTAGATATTTCCTTATTCACACAGATGGCGGTGTAGATGTTTCCATGTTTATACAGATGGCAGAGTAGTTAGTTCCATGTTTATGGAGATGGCAGTGTAGATACTTTCATGTTTACAGAGATGGCGGTGTAGATATTTCCATGTTTATAGAGATAGCAGTGTAGATATTTACATGTTTATACAGATGTCTGTGTAGATATTTCCATGTGTATACAGATGGCATTGTAGATATTTCCATGTTTATACAGATGACTGTATAGGTATTTCCATGTTTTTACAGGTGGCAGTGCAGATATTTCCATGTTTATAGAGATAGCGGTGTAGATATTTCCATGTTTCTACAGATGGCGGTGTTGATATTTCCATCTATACACAGATGGCCGTGTAGATATTTCCATGTTTATACAGATGGCGGTGTAGATATTTCCATGGACATGCAGATGGCGGTGTAGATATTTCCATGTTTAAACAGATAGCGGTGTAGATATTTCCATGTTTACACAGATAGTGGTGTAGATATTTCCGTGTTTATACACATGGCAGAGTAGATACTTCCATCTTTATGGAGATGGCAGTGTAGATATTTTCATGTTTATAGAGATGGCGGTGTAGATATTTCCATATTTATAGAGATAGCGGTGTAGATATTTCCATCTTTCTACAGATGGCAGTGTAGATATTTCCATGTTTATACAGATGGCGGTGTAGATATTTCCATATTTATACAGATGTCTGTGTAGATATTTCCATCTGTATACAGATGGTATTGTAGGTATTTCCATGTTTATACAGATGGTGGTGAAGATATTTCCATGTTTATTCAGATGACTGTGTAGATATTTCCATGTTTTTACAGATGGCAGTGTGGATATTTCAATGTTTATAGAGATGGCGCTGTAGATATTTCCAAGTTTATACAGATAACGGTGGAGATATTTCCATGTTTATACAGAGAGGAGCCGAGATATTTCCATGTTTATACACATAGCGGTGTACATATTTCCATGATTATAGAGACAGCGGTGTAGGTATTTCCATGTTTATGCAGATAGCGGTGCAGATATTTCCATGTTTACACAGATGCCTATGCAGATATTTCCATATTTACACAGAGGGCTGTGTAGATATTTCTATGTTTATACAGAAGACAGTGTAGATATTTAAATGTTCCTACACATGACTGTGTAGGTATTTCCATGTTTATACAGATGTCTTTGTAGATATTTCCATGTTAATAGAGATAGCGGTGTAGACATTTCCATGTTTATACAGATAGCGGTGTAGATATTTCCATGTTTATACAGATAGTGGTGTAGATATTTCCATGTTTATACAGACCGCGGTGTAGATATTTCCATGTTTATACAAATAGCGGTGCAGATATTTCCATGTTTGTACAGATGGCGGTGTTGATATTTCCATTTATACACAGATGACCGTGTAGATATTTCCATGTTTATACAGATGGCGGCGCAGATATTTCCATGGATATGTAGATGGCGGTGTAGATATTTCCATGTTTATACAGATTGCGGTGTAGTTATTTCCATGTTTATATAGATAGCGGTGTAGTTATTTCCATGTATATACACATGGCTGTGTAGACATTTCCATGTTTATACAGATGGCGGTGTAGATATTTCCATGTTGTTACAGATAACTTTGTATTTCCATGTTTATACAGATGGCGGTGTAGATATTTCCATGTCTATAGAGATAGCAGTGGAGATAATTCCATGTTTATACAGATAGCGGTGTAGTTATTTCCATGTTTATTCTGATCGTGGTGTAGATATTTCCATGTTTATGGAGATGGCGGTGTAGATATTTACATGTTCATAGAGATAGCGGTGTTGATTTTTCCATGTTTATAGAGACAGCGGTGTGGATATTTCCTTGCTTATACAGATAGGGGTGTAGATATTTCCATGTTTATAGAGATAGCGGTGAAGATATTTCCATGTTTATACAGATCACGGTGTAGATATTTCCTTGCTTGTACTAATAGCGGTGTAGTTATTTCCATGTTTATACAGATAGCGGTGTAGATATTTCCATGTATATACAGATGGCTGTGTAGATATTTCCATGTTTATACAGATGGCTCTGTAGATATTTCCATGTTTATACAGATGACTTTGTAGGTATTTGCATGTTTATACAGATGGCGGTGTAGGTTTTCCATGTTTATAGTTACAGCTGTGTAGATATTTCCATGTTTATACAGATAGCGGTGTTGATATTTCCATATTTATAAAGATCGCGGTGTAGATATTTCCATGTTTATACAGATCGCGGTGCAGATATTTATATCTTTATACAGATGGCATTGTAGATATTTCCTTATTCACACAGATGGCGGTGTAGATGTTTCCATGTTTATACAGATGGCAGAGTAGTTAGTTCCATGTTTATGGAGATGGCAGTGTAGATACTTTCATGTTTACAGAGATGGCGGTGTAGATATTTCCATGTTTATAGAGATAGCAGTGTAGATATTTACATGTTTATACAGATGTCTGTGTAGATATTTCCATGTGTATACAGATGGCATTGTAGATATTTCCATGTTTATACAGATGACTGTATAGGTATTTCCATGTTTTTACAGGTGGCAGTGCAGATATTTCCATGTTTATAGAGATAGCGGTGTAGATATTTCCATGTTTCTACAGATGGCGGTGTTGATATTTCCATCTATACACAGATGGCCGTGTAGATATTTCCATGTTTATACAGATGGCGGCGTAGATATTTCCATGGACATGCAGATGGCGGTGTAGATATTTCCATGTTTAAACAGATAGTGGTGTAGATATTTCCATGTTTACACAGATAGTGGTGTAGATATTTCCGTGTTTATACACATGGCAGAGTAGATACTTCCATCTTTATGGAGATGGCAGTGTAGATATTTTCATGTTTATAGAGATGGCGGTGTAGATATTTCCATATTTATAGAGATAGCGGTGTAGATATTTCCATCTTTCTACAGATGGCAGTGTAGATATTTCCATGTTTATACAGATGGCGGTGTAGATATTTCCATATTTATACAGATGTCTGTGTAGATATTTCCATCTGTATACAGATGGTATTGTAGGTATTTCCATGTTTATACAGATGGTGGTGAAGATATTTCCATGTTTATTCAGATGACTGTGTAGATATTTCCATGTTTTTACAGATGGCAGTGTGGATATTTCAATGTTTATAGAGATGGCGCTGTAGATATTTCCAAGTTTATACAGATAACGGTGGAGATATTTCCATGTTTATACAGAGAGGAGTCGAGATATTTCCATGTTTATACACATAGCGGTGTACATATTTCCATGATTATAGAGACAGCGGTGTAGGTATTTCCATGTTTATGCAGATAGCGGTGCAGATATTTCCATGTTTACACAGATGCCTATGCAGATATTTCCATATTTACACAGAGGGCTGTGTAGATATTTCTATGTTTATACAGAAGACAGTGTAGATATTTAAATGTTCCTACACATGACTGTGTAGGTATTTCCATGTTTATACAGATGTCTTTGTAGATATTTCCATGTTAATAGAGATAGCGGTGTAGACATTTCCATGTTTATACAGATAGCGGTGTAGATATTTCCATGTTTATACAGATAGTGGTGTAGATATTTCCATGTTTATACAGACCGCGGTGTAGATATTTCCATGTTTATACAAATAGCGGTGCAGATATTTCCATGTTTGTACAGATGGCGGTGTTGATATTTCCATTTATACACAGATGACCGTGTAGATATTTCCATGTTTATACAGAAGGCGGCGCAGATATTTCCATGGATATGTAGATGGCGGTGTAGATATTTCCATGTTTATACAGATTGCGGTGTAGTTATTTCCATGTTTATATAGATAGCGGTGTAGTTATTTCCATGTATATACACATGGCTGTGTAGATATTTCCATGTTTATACAGATGGCGGTGTAGATATTTCCATGTTGTTACAGATAACTTTGTATTTCCATGTTTATACAGATGGCGGTGTAGATATTTCCATGTCTATAGAGATAGCAGTGGAGATAATTCCATGTTTATACAGATAGCGGTGTAGATATTTCCATGTTTATTCTGATTGTGGTGTAGATATTTCCATGTTTATAGAGATGGCGGTGTAGATATTTACATGTTCATAGAGATAGCGGTGTTGATTTTTCCATGTTTATAGAGACAGCGGTGTGGATATTTCCTTGCTTATACAGATAGGGGTGTAGATATTTCCATGTTTATAGAGATAGCGGTGAAGATATTTCCATGTTTATACAGATCACGGTGTAGATATTTCCTTGCTTGTACTAATAGCGGTGTAGTTATTTCCATGTTTATACAGATAGCGGTGTAGATATTTCCATGTATATACAGATGGCTGTGTAGATATTTCCATGTTTATACAGATGGCTGTGTATATATTTCCATGTTTATACAGATGACTTTGTAGGTATTTGCATGTTTATACAGATGGCGGTGTAGGTTTTCCATGTTTATAGTGATAGCTGTGTAGATATTTCCATGTTTATACAGATAGCGGTGTTGATATTTCCATGTTTATAAAGATCGCGGTGTAGATATTTCCATGTTTATACAGATCGCGGTGCAGATATTTATATCTTTATACAGATGGCATTGTAGATATTTCCTTATTCACACAGATGGCGGTGTAGATGTTTCCATGTTTATACAGATGGCAGAGTAGTTAGTTCCATGTTTATGGAGATGGCAGTGTAGATACTTTCATGTTTACAGAGATGGCGGTGTAGATATTTCCATGTTTATAGAGATAGCAGTGTAGATATTTACATGTTTATACAGATGTCTGTGTAGATATTTCCACCTGTATACAGATGGCATTGTAGATATTTCCATGTTTATACAGATGACTGTATAGGTTTTTCCATGTTTTTACAGGTGGCAGTGCAGATATTTCCATGTTTATAGAGATAGCGGTGTAGATATTTCCATGTTTCTACAGATGGCGGTGTTGATATTTCCATCTATACACAGATGGCAGTGTAGATATTTCCATGTTTATACAGATGGCGGCGTAGATATTTCCATGGACATGCAGATGGCGGTGTAGATATTTCCATGTTTAAACAGATAGCGGTGTAGATATTTCCATGTTTACACAGATAGTGGTGTAGATATTTCCGTGTTTATACACATGGCAGAGTAGATACTTCCATCTTTATGGAGATGGCAGTGTAGATATTTTCATGTTTATAGAGATGGCGGTGTAGATATTTCCATATTTATAGAGATAGCGGTGTAGATATTTCCATCTTTCTACAGATGGCAGTGTAGATATTTCCATGTTTATACAGATGGCGGTGTAGATATTTCCATATTTATACAGATGTCTGTGTAGATATTTCCATCTGTATACAGATGGTATTGTAGGTATTTCCATGTTTATACAGATGGTGGTGAAGATATTTCCATGTTTATTCAGATGACTGTGTAGATATTTCCATGTTTTTACAGATGGCAGTGTGGATATTTCAATGTTTATAGAGATGGCGCTGTAGATATTTCCAAGTTTACACAGATAACGGTGGAGATATTTCCATGTTTATACAGAGAGGAGTCGAGATATTTCCATGTTTATACACATAGCGGTGTACATATTTCCATGATTATAGAGACAGCGGTGTAGGTATTTCCATGTTTATGCAGATAGCGGTGCAGATATTTCCATGTTTACACAGATGCCTATGCAGATATTTCCATATTTACACAGAGGGCTGTGTAGATATTTCTATGTTTATACAGAAGACAGTGTAGATATTTAAATGTTCCTACACATGACTGTGTAGGTATTTCCATGTTTATACAGATGTCTTTGTAGATATTTCCATGTTAATAGAGATAGCGGTGTAGACATTTCCATGTTTATACAGATAGCGGTGTAGATATTTCCATGTTTATACAGATAGTGGTGTAGATATTTCCATGTTTATACAGACCGCGGTGTAGATATTTCCATGTTTATACAAATAGCGGTGCAGATATTTCCATGTTTGTACAGATGGCGGTGTTGATATTTCCATGTATACACAGATGACCGTGTAGATATTTCCATGTTTATACAGATGGCGGCGCAGATATTTCCATGGATATGTAGATGGCGGTGTAGATATTTCCATGTTTATACAGATTGTGGTGTAGTTATTTCCATGTTTATATAGATAGCGGTGTAGTTATTTCCATGTATATACACATGGCTGTGTAGATATTTCCATGTTTATACAGATGGCGGTGTAGATATTTCCATGTTTATACAGATAACTTTGTATTTCCATGTTTATACAGATGGCGGTGTAGATATTTCCATGTCTATAGAGATAGCAGTGGAGATAATTCCATGTTTATACAGATAGCGGTGTAGATATTTCCATGTTTATTCTGATCGTGGTGTAGATATTTCCATGTTTATGGAGATGGCGGTGTAGATATTTACATGTTCATAGAGATAGCGGTGTTGATTTTTCCATGTTTATAGAGACAGCGGTGTGGATATTTCCTTGCTTATACAGATAGGGGTGTAGATATTTGCATGTTTATAGAGATAGCGGTGAAGATATTTCCATGTTTATACAGATCACGGTGTAGATATTTCCTTGCTTGTACTAATAGCGGTGTAGTTATTTCCATGTTTATACAGATAGCGGTGTAGATATTTCCATGTATATACAGATGGCTGTGTGGATATTTCCATGTTTATACAGATGGCTCTGTAGATATTTCCATGTTTATACAGATGACTTTGTAGGTATTTGCATGTTTATACAGATGGCGGTGTAGGTTTTCCATGTTTATAGTGATAGCTGTGTAGATATTTCCATGTTTATACAGATAGCGGTGTTGATATTTCCATGTTTATAAAGATCGCGGTGTAGATATTTCCATGTTTATACAGATCGCGGTGCAGATATTTATATCTTTATACAGATGGCATTGTAGATATTTCCTTATTCACACAGATGGCGGTGTAGATGTTTCCATGTTTATACAGATGGCAGAGTAGTTAGTTCCATGTTTATGGAGATGGCAGTGTAGATACTTTCATGTTTACAGAGATGGCGGTGTAGATATTTCCATGTTTATAGAGATAGCAGTGTAGATATTTACATGTTTATACAGATGTCTGTGTAGATATTTCCATGTGTATACAGATGGCATTGTAGATATTTCCATGTTTATACAGATGACTGTATAGGTATTTCCATGTTTTTACAGGTGGCAGTGCAGATATTTCCATGTTTATAGAGATAGCGGTGTAGATATTTCCATGTTTCTACAGATGGCGGTGTTGATATTTCCATCTATACACAGATGGCCGTGTAGATATTTCCATGTTTATACAGATGGCGGCGTAGATATTTCCATGGACATGCAGATGGCGGTGTAGATATTTCCATGTTTAAACAGATAGCGGTGTAGATATTTCCATGTTTACACAGATAGTGGTGTAGATATTTCCGTGTTTATACACATGGCAGAGTAGATACTTCCATCTTTATGGAGATGGCAGTGTAGATATTTTCATGTTTATAGAGATGGCGGTGTAGATATTTCCATATTTATAGAGATAGCGGTGTAGATATTTCCATCTTTCTACAGATGGCAGTGTAGATATTTCCATGTTTATACAGATGGCGGTGTAGATATTTCCATATTTATACAGATGTCTGTGTAGATATTTCCATCTGTATACAGACGGTATTGTAGGTATTTCCATGTTTATACAGATGGTGGTGGAGATATTTCCATGTATATTCAGATGACTGTGTAGATATTTCCATGTTTTTACAGATGGCAGTGTGGATATTTCAATGTTTATAGAGATGGCGCTGTAGATATTTCCAAGTTTATACAGATAACGGTGGAGATATTTCCATGTTTATACAGAGAGGAGTCGAGATATTTCCATGTTTATACACATAGCGGTGTACATATTTCCATGATTATAGAGACAGCGGTGTAGGTATTTCCATGTTTATGCAGATAGCGGTGCAGATATTTCCATGTTTACACAGATGCCTATGCAGATATTTCCATATTTACACAGAGGGCTGTGTAGATATTTCTATGTTTATACAGAAGACAGTGTAGATATTTAAATGTTCCTACACATGACTGTGTAGGTATTTCCATGTTTATACAGATGTCTTTGTAGATATTTCCATGTTAATAGAGATAGCGGTGTAGACATTTCCATGTTTATACAGATAGCGGTGTAGATATTTCCATGTTTATACAGATAGTGGTGTAGATATTTCCATGTTTATACAGACCGCGGTGTAGATATTTCCATGTTTATACAAATAGCGGTGCAGATATTTCCATGTTTGTACAGATGGCGGTGTTGATATTTCCATTTATACACAGATGACCGTGTAGATATTTCCATGTTTATACAGATGGCGGCGCAGATATTTCCATGGATATGTAGATGGCGGTGTAGATATTTCCATGTTTATACAGATTGCGGTGTAGTTATTTCCATGTTTATATAGATAGCGGTGTAGTTATTTCCATGTATATACACATGGCTGTGTAGATATTTCCATGTTTATACAGATGGCGGTGTAGATATTTCCATGTTTATACAGATAACTTTGTATTTCCATGTTTATACAGATGGCGGTGTAGATATTTCCATGTCTATAGAGATAGCAGTGGAGATAATTCCATGTTTATACAGATAGCGGTGTAGATATTTCCATGTTTATTCTGATCGTGGTGTAGATATTTCCATGTTTATAGAGATGGCGGTGTAGATATTTACATGTTCATAGAGATAGCGGTGTTGATTTTTCCATGTTTATAGAGACAGCGGTGTGGATATTTCCTTGCTTATACAGATAGGGGTGTAGATATTTCCATGTTTATAGAGATAGCGGTGAAGATATTTCCATGTTTATACAGATCACGGTGTAGATATTTCCTTGCTTGTACTAATAGCGGTGTAGTTATTTCCATGTTTATACAGATAGCGGTGTAGATATTTCCATGTATATACAGATGGCTGTGTAGATATTTCCATGTTTATACAGATGGCTCTGTAGATATTTCCATGTTTATACAGATGACTTTGTAGGTATTTGCATGTTTATACAGATGGCGGTGTAGGTTTTCCATGTTTATAGTGATAGCTGTGTAGATATTTCCATGTTTATACAGATAGCGGTGTTGATATTTCCATGTTTATAAAGATCGCGGTGTAGATATTTCCATGTTTATACAGATCGCGGTGCAGATATTTATATCTTTATACAGATGGCATTGTAGATATTTCCTTATTCACACAGATGGCGGTGTAGATGTTTCCATGTTTATACAGATGGCAGAGTAGTTAGTTCCATGTTTATGGAGATGGCAGTGTAGATACTTTCATGTTTACAGAGATGGCGGTGTAGATATTTCCATGTTTATAGAGATAGCAGTGTAGATATTTACATGTTTATACAGATGTCTGTGTAGATATTTCCATGTGTATACAGATGGCATTGTAGATATTTCCATGTTTATACAGATGACTGTATAGGTATTTCCATGTATTTACAGGTGGCAGTGCAGATATTTCCATGTTTATAGAGATAGCGGTGTAGATATTTCCATGTTTCTACAGATGGCGGTGTTGATATTTCCATCTATACACAGATGGCCGTGTAGATATTTCCATGTTTATACAGATGGCGGCGTAGATATTTCCATGGACATGCAGATGGCGGTGTAGATATTTCCATGTTTAAACAGATAGCGGTGTAGATATTTCCATGTTTACACAGATAGTGGTGTAGATATTTCCGTGTTTATACACATGGCAGAGTAGATACTTCCATCTTTATGGAGATGGCAGTGTAGATATTTTCATGTTTATAGAGATGGCGGTGTAGATATTTCCATATTTATAGAGATAGCGGTGTAGATATTTCCATCTTTCTACAGATGGCAGTGTAGATATTTCCATGTTTATACAGATGGCGGTGTAGATATTTCCATATTTATACAGATGTCTGTGTAGATATTTCCATCTGTATACAGATGGTATTGTAGGTATTTCCATGTTTATACAGATGGTGGTGAAGATATTTCCATGTATATTCAGATGACTGTGTAGATATTTCCATGTTTTTACAGATGGCAGTGTGGATATTTCAATGTTTATAGAGATGGCGCTGTAGATATTTCCAAGTTTATACAGATAACGGTGGAGATATTTCCATGTTTATACAGAGAGGAGCCGAGATATTTCCATGTTTATACACATAGCGGTGTGCATATTTCCATGATTATAGAGACAGCGGTGTAGCTATTTCCATGTTTATGCAGATAGCGGTGCAGATATTTCCATGTTTACACAGATGCCTATGCAGATATTTCCATATTTACACAGAGGGCTGTGTAGATATTTCTATGTTTATACAGAAGACAGTGTAGATATTTAAATGTTCCTACACATGACTGTGTAGGTATTTCCATGTTTATACAGATGTCTTTGTAGATATTTCCATGTTAATAGAGATAGCGGTGTAGACATTTCCATGTTTATACAGATAGCGGTGTAGATATTTCCATGTTTATACAGATAGTGGTGTAGATATTTCCATGTTTATACAGACCGCGGTGTAGATATTTCCATGTTTATACAAATAGCGGTGCAGATATTTCCATGTTTGTACAGATGGCGGTGTTGATATTTCCATTTATACACAGATGACCGTGTAGATATTTCCATGTTTATACAGATGGCGGCGCAGATATTTCCATGGATATGTAGATGGCGGTGTAGATATTTCCATGTTTATACAGATTGCGGTGTAGTTATTTCCATGTTTATATAGATAGCGGTGTAGTTATTTCCATGTATATACACATGGCTGTGTAGATATTTCCATGTTTATACAGATGGCGGTGTAGATATTTCCATGTTTATACAGATAACTTTGTATTTCCATGTTTATACAGATGGCGGTGTAGATATTTCCATGTCTATAGAGATAGCAGTGGAGATAATTCCATGTTTATACAGATAGCGGTGTAGATATTTCCATGTTTATTCTGATCGTGGTGTAGATATTTCCATGTTTATGGAGATGGCGGTGTAGATATTTACATGTTCATAGAGATAGCGGTGTTGATTTTTCCATGTTTATAGAGACAGCGGTGTGGATATTTCCTTGCTTATACAGATAGGGGTGTAGATATTTCCATGTTTATAGAGATAGCGGTGAAGATATTTCCATGTTTATAGAGATCACGGTGTAGATATTTCCTTGCTTGTACTAATAGCGGTGTAGTTATTTCCATGTTTATACAGATAGCGGTGTAGATATTTCCATGTATATACAGATGGCTGTGTAGATATTTCCATGTTTATACAGATGGCTCTGTAGATATTTCCATGTTTATACAGATGACTTTGTAGGTATTTGCATGTTTATACAGATGGCGGTGTAGGTTTTCCATGTTTATAGTGATAGCTGTGTAGATATTTCCATGTTTATACAGATAGCGGTGTTGATATTTCCATGTTTATAAAGATCGCGGTGTAGATATTTCCATGTTTATACAGATCGCGGTGCAGATATTTATATCTTTATACAGATGGCATTGTAGATATTTCCTTATTCACACAGATGGCGGTGTAGATGTTTCCATGTTTATACAGATGGCAGAGTAGTTAGTTCCATGTTTATGGAGATGGCAGTGTAGATACTTTCATGTTTACAGAGATGGCGGTGTAGATATTTCCATGTTTATAGAGATAGCAGTGTAGATATTTACATGTTTATACAGATGTCTGTGTAGATATTTCCATGTGTATACAGATGGCATTGTAGATATTTCCATGTTTATACAGATGACTGTATAGGTATTTCCATGTATTTACAGGTGGCAGTGCAGATATTTCCATGTTTATAGAGATAGCGGTGTAGATATTTCCATGTTTCTACAGATGGCGGTGTTGATATTTCCATCTATACACAGATGGCCGTGTAGATATTTCCATGTTTATACAGATGGCGGCGTAGATATTTCCATGGACATGCAGATGGCGGTGTAGATATTTCCATGTTTAAACAGATAGCGGTGTAGATATTTCCATGTTTACACAGATAGTGGTGTAGATATTTCCGTGTTTATACACATGGCAGAGTAGATACTTCCATCTTTATGGAGATGGCAGTGTAGATATTTTCATGTTTATAGAGATGGCGGTGTAGATATTTCCATATTTATAGAGATAGCGGTGTAGATATTTCCATCTTTCTACAGATGGCAGTGTAGATATTTCCATGTTTATACAGATGGCGGTGTAGATATTTCCATATTTATACAGATGTCTGTGTAGATATTTCCATCTCTATACAGATGGTATTGTAGGTATTTCCATGTTTATACAGATGGTGGTGAAGATATTTCCATGTATATTCAGATGACTGTGTAGATATTTCCATGTTTTTACAGATGGCAGTGTGGATATTTCAATGTTTATAGAGATGGCGCTCTAGATATTTCCAAGTTTATACAGATAACGGTGGAGATATTTCCATGTTTATACAGAGAGGAGCCGAGATATTTCCATGTTTATACACATAGCGGTGTACATATTTCCATGATTATAGAGACAGCGGTGTAGGTATTTCCATGTTTATGCAGATAGCGGTGCAGATATTTCCATGTTTACACAGATGCCTATGCAGATATTTCCATATTTACACAGAGGGCTGTGTAGATATTTCTATGTTTATACAGAAGACAGTGTAGATATTTAAATGTTCCTACACATGACTGTGTAGGTATTTCCATGTTTATACAGATGTCTTTGTAGATATTTCCATGTTAATAGAGATAGCGGTGTAGACATTTCCATGTTTATACAGATAGCGGTGTAGATATTTCCATGTTTATACAGATAGTGGTGTAGATATTTCCATGTTTATACAGACCGCGGTGTAGATATTTCCATGTTTATACAAATAGCGGTGCAGATATTTCCATGTTTGTACAGATGGCGGTGTTGATATTTCCATTTATACACAGATGACCGTGTAGATATTTCCATGTTTATACAGAAGGCGGCGCAGATATTTCCATGGATATGTAGATGGCGGTGTAGATATTTCCATGTTTATACAGATTGCGGTGTAGTTATTTCCATGTTTATATAGATAGCGGTGTAGTTATTTCCATGTATATACACATGGCTGTGTAGATATTTCCATGTTTATACAGATGGCGGTGTAGATATTTCCATGTTGTTACAGATAACTTTGTATTTCCATGTTTATACAGATGGCGGTGTAGATATTTCCATGTCTATAGAGATAGCAGTGGAGATAATTCCATGTTTATACAGATAGCGGTGTAGATATTTCCATGTTTATTCTGATTGTGGTGTAGATATTTCCATGTTTATAGAGATGGCGGTGTAGATATTTACATGTTCATAGAGATAGCGGTGTTGATTTTTCCATGTTTATAGAGACAGCGGTGTGGATATTTCCTTGCTTATACAGATAGGGGTGTAGATATTTCCATGTTTATAGAGATAGCGGTGAAGATATTTCCATGTTTATACAGATCACGGTGTAGATATTTCCTTGCTTGTACTAATAGCGGTGTAGTTATTTCCATGTTTATACAGATAGCGGTGTAGATATTTCCATGTATATACAGATGGCTGTGTAGATATTTCCATGTTTATACAGATGGCTGTGTATATATTTCCATGTTTATACAGATGACTTTGTAGGTATTTGCATGTTTATACAGATGGCGGTGTAGGTTTTCCATGTTTATAGTGATAGCTGTGTAGATATTTCCATGTTTATACAGATAGCGGTGTTGATATTTCCATGTTTATAAAGATCGCGGTGTAGATATTTCCATGTTTATACAGATCGCGGTGCAGATATTTATATCTTTATACAGATGGCATTGTAGATATTTCCTTATTCACACAGATGGCGGTGTAGATGTTTCCATGTTTATACAGATGGCAGAGTAGTTAGTTCCATGTTTATGGAGATGGCAGTGTAGATACTTTCATGTTTACAGAGATGGCGGTGTAGATATTTCCATGTTTATAGAGATAGCAGTGTAGATATTTACATGTTTATACAGATGTCTGTGTAGATATTTCCACCTGTATACAGATGGCATTGTAGATATTTCCATGTTTATACAGATGACTGTATAGGTTTTTCCATGTTTTTACAGGTGGCAGTGCAGATATTTCCATGTTTATAGAGATAGCGGTGTAGATATTTCCATGTTTCTACAGATGGCGGTGTTGATATTTCCATCTATACACAGATGGCCGTGTAGATATTTCCATGTTTATACAGATGGCGGCGTAGATATTTCCATGGACATGCAGATGGCGGTGTAGATATTTCCATGTTTAAACAGATAGCGGTGTAGATATTTCCATGTTTACACAGATAGTGGTGTAGATATTTCCGTGTTTATACACATGGCAGAGTAGATACTTCCATCTTTATGGAGATGGCAGTGTAGATATTTTCATGTTTATAGAGATGGCGGTGTAGATATTTCCATATTTATAGAGATAGCGGTGTAGATATTTCCATCTTTCTACAGATGGCAGTGTAGATATTTCCATGTTTATACAGATGGCGGTGTAGATATTTCCATATTTATACAGATGTCTGTGTAGATATTTCCATCTGTATACAGATGGTATTGTAGGTATTTCCATGTTTATACAGATGGTGGTGAAGATATTTCCATGTTTATTCAGATGACTGTGTAGATATTTCCATGTTTTTACAGATGGCAGTGTGGATATTTCAATGTTTATAGAGATGGCGCTGTAGATATTTCCAAGTTTACACAGATAACGGTGGAGATATTTCCATGTTTATACAGAGAGGAGTCGAGATATTTCCATGTTTATACACATAGCGGTGTACATATTTCCATGATTATAGAGACAGCGGTGTAGGTATTTCCATGTTTATGCAGATAGCGGTGCAGATATTTCCATGTTTACACAGATGCCTATGCAGATATTTCCATATTTACACAGAGGGCTGTGTAGATATTTCTATGTTTATACAGAAGACAGTGTAGATATTTAAATGTTCCTACACATGACTGTGTAGGTATTTCCATGTTTATACAGATGTCTTTGTAGATATTTCCATGTTAATAGAGATAGCGGTGTAGACATTTCCATGTTTATACAGATAGCGGTGTAGATATTTCCATGTTTATACAGATAGTGGTGTAGATATTTCCATGTTTATACAGACCGCGGTGTAGATATTTCCATGTTTATACAAATAGCGGTGCAGATATTTCCATGTTTGTACAGATGGCGGTGTTGATATTTCCATGTATACACAGATGACCGTGTAGATATTTCCATGTTTATACAGATGGCGGCGCAGATATTTCCATGGATATGTAGATGGCGGTGTAGATATTTCCATGTTTATACAGATTGTGGTGTAGTTATTTCCATGTTTATATAGATAGCGGTGTAGTTATTTCCATGTATATACACATGGCTGTGTAGATATTTCCATGTTTATACAGATGGCGGTGTAGATATTTCCATGTTTATACAGATAACTTTGTATTTCCATGTTTATACAGATGGCGGTGTAGATATTTCCATGTCTATAGAGATAGCAGTGGAGATAATTCCATGTTTATACAGATAGCGGTGTAGATATTTCCATGTTTATTCTGATCGTGGTGTAGATATTTCCATGTTTATGGAGATGGCGGTGTAGATATTTACATGTTCATAGAGATAGCGGTGTTGATTTTTCCATGTTTATAGAGACAGCGGTGTGGATATTTCCTTGCTTATACAGATAGGGGTGTAGATATTTGCATGTTTATAGAGATAGCGGTGAAGATATTTCCATGTTTATACAGATCACGGTGTAGATATTTCCTTGCTTGTACTAATAGCGGTGTAGTTATTTCCATGTTTATACAGATAGCGGTGTAGATATTTCCATGTATATACAGATGGCTGTGTGGATATTTCCATGTTTATACAGATGGCTCTGTAGATATTTCCATGTTTATACAGATGACTTTGTAGGTATTTGCATGTTTATACAGATGGCGGTGTAGGTTTTCCATGTTTATAGTGATAGCTGTGTAGATATTTCCATGTTTATACAGATAGCGGTGTTGATATTTCCATGTTTATAAAGATCGCGGTGTAGATATTTCCATGTTTATACAGATCGCGGTGCAGATATTTATATCTTTATACAGATGGCATTGTAGATATTTCCTTATTCACACAGATGGCGGTGTAGATGTTTCCATGTTTATACAGATGGCAGAGTAGTTAGTTCCATGTTTATGGAGATGGCAGTGTAGATACTTTCATGTTTACAGAGATGGCGGTGTAGATATTTCCATGTTTATAGAGATAGCAGTGTAGATATTTACATGTTTATACAGATGTCTGTGTAGATATTTCCATGTGTATACAGATGGCATTGTAGATATTTCCATGTTTATACAGATGACTGTATAGGTATTTCCATGTTTTTACAGGTGGCAGTGCAGATATTTCCATGTTTATAGAGATAGCGGTGTAGATATTTCCATGTTTCTACAGATGGCGGTGTTGATATTTCCATCTATACACAGATGGCCGTGTAGATATTTCCATGTTTATACAGATGGCGGCGTAGATATTTCCATGGACATGCAGATGGCGGTGTAGATATTTCCATGTTTAAACAGATAGCGGTGTAGATATTTCCATGTTTACACAGATAGTGGTGTAGATATTTCCGTGTTTATACACATGGCAGAGTAGATACTTCCATCTTTATGGAGATGGCAGTGTAGATATTTTCATGTTTATAGAGATGGCGGTGTAGATATTTCCATATTTATAGAGATAGCGGTGTAGATATTTCCATCTTTCTACAGATGGCAGTGTAGATATTTCCATGTTTATACAGATGGCGGTGTAGATATTTCCATATTTATACAGATGTCTGTGTAGATATTTCCATCTGTATACAGACGGTATTGTAGGTATTTCCATGTTTATACAGATGGTGGTGGAGATATTTCCATGTATATTCAGATGACTGTGTAGATATTTCCATGTTTTTACAGATGGCAGTGTGGATATTTCAATGTTTATAGAGATGGCGCTGTAGATATTTCCAAGTTTATACAGATAACGGTGGAGATATTTCCATGTTTATACAGAGAGGAGTCGAGATATTTCCATGTTTATACACATAGCGGTGTACATATTTCCATGATTATAGAGACAGCGGTGTAGGTATTTCCATGTTTATGCAGATAGCGGTGCAGATATTTCCATGTTTACACAGATGCCTATGCAGATATTTCCATATTTACACAGAGGGCTGTGTAGATATTTCTATGTTTATACAGAAGACAGTGTAGATATTTAAATGTTCCTACACATGACTGTGTAGGTATTTCCATGTTTATACAGATGTCTTTGTAGATATTTCCATGTTAATAGAGATAGCGGTGTAGACATTTCCATGTTTATACAGATAGCGGTGTAGATATTTCCATGTTTATACAGATAGTGGTGTAGATATTTCCATGTTTATACAGACCGCGGTGTAGATATTTCCATGTTTATACAAATAGCGGTGCAGATATTTCCATGTTTGTACAGATGGCGGTGTTGATATTTCCATTTATACACAGATGACCGTGTAGATATTTCCATGTTTATACAGATGGCGGCGCAGATATTTCCATGGATATGTAGATGGCGGTGTAGATATTTCCATGTTTATACAGATTGCGGTGTAGTTATTTCCATGTTTATATAGATAGCGGTGTAGTTATTTCCATGTATATACACATGGCTGTGTAGATATTTCCATGTTTATACAGATGGCGGTGTAGATATTTCCATGTTTATACAGATAACTTTGTATTTCCATGTTTATACAGATGGCGGTGTAGATATTTCCATGTCTATAGAGATAGCAGTGGAGATAATTCCATGTTTATACAGATAGCGGTGTAGATATTTCCATGTTTATTCTGATCGTGGTGTAGATATTTCCATGTTTATAGAGATGGCGGTGTAGATATTTACATGTTCATAGAGATAGCGGTGTTGATTTTTCCATGTTTATAGAGACAGCGGTGTGGATATTTCCTTGCTTATACAGATAGGGGTGTAGATATTTCCATGTTTATAGAGATAGCGGTGAAGATATTTCCATGTTTATACAGATCACGGTGTAGATATTTCCTTGCTTGTACTAATAGCGGTGTAGTTATTTCCATGTTTATACAGATAGCGGTGTAGATATTTCCATGTATATACAGATGGCTGTGTAGATATTTCCATGTTTATACAGATGGCTCTGTAGATATTTCCATGTTTATACAGATGACTTTGTAGGTATTTGCATGTTTATACAGATGGCGGTGTAGGTTTTCCATGTTTATAGTGATAGCTGTGTAGATATTTCCATGTTTATACAGATAGCGGTGTTGATATTTCCATGTTTATAAAGATCGCGGTGTAGATATTTCCATGTTTATACAGATCGCGGTGCAGATATTTATATCTTTATACAGATGGCATTGTAGATATTTCCTTATTCACACAGATGGCGGTGTAGATGTTTCCATGTTTATACAGATGGCAGAGTAGTTAGTTCCATGTTTATGGAGATGGCAGTGTAGATACTTTCATGTTTACAGAGATGGCGGTGTAGATATTTCCATGTTTATAGAGATAGCAGTGTAGATATTTACATGTTTATACAGATGTCTGTGTAGATATTTCCATGTGTATACAGATGGCATTGTAGATATTTCCATGTTTATACAGATGACTGTATAGGTATTTCCATGTATTTACAGGTGGCAGTGCAGATATTTCCATGTTTATAGAGATAGCGGTGTAGATATTTCCATGTTTCTACAGATGGCGGTGTTGATATTTCCATCTATACACAGATGGCCGTGTAGATATTTCCATGTTTATACAGATGGCGGCGTAGATATTTCCATGGACATGCAGATGGCGGTGTAGATATTTCCATGTTTAAACAGATAGCGGTGTAGATATTTCCATGTTTACACAGATAGTGGTGTAGATATTTCCGTGTTTATACACATGGCAGAGTAGATACTTCCATCTTTATGGAGATGGCAGTGTAGATATTTTCATGTTTATAGAGATGGCGGTGTAGATATTTCCATATTTATAGAGATAGCGGTGTAGATATTTCCATCTTTCTACAGATGGCAGTGTAGATATTTCCATGTTTATACAGATGGCGGTGTAGATATTTCCATATTTATACAGATGTCTGTGTAGATATTTCCATCTGTATACAGATGGTATTGTAGGTATTTCCATGTTTATACAGATGGTGGTGAAGATATTTCCATGTATATTCAGATGACTGTGTAGATATTTCCATGTTTTTACAGATGGCAGTGTGGATATTTCAATGTTTATAGAGATGGCGCTGTAGATATTTCCAAGTTTATACAGATAACGGTGGAGATATTTCCATGTTTATACAGAGAGGAGCCGAGATATTTCCATGTTTATACACATAGCGGTGTGCATATTTCCATGATTATAGAGACAGCGGTGTAGCTATTTCCATGTTTATGCAGATAGCGGTGCAGATATTTCCATGTTTACACAGATGCCTATGCAGATATTTCCATATTTACACAGAGGGCTGTGTAGATATTTCTATGTTTATACAGAAGACAGTGTAGATATTTAAATGTTCCTACACATGACTGTGTAGGTATTTCCATGTTTATACAGATGTCTTTGTAGATATTTCCATGTTAATAGAGATAGCGGTGTAGACATTTCCATGTTTATACAGATAGCGGTGTAGATATTTCCATGTTTATACAGATAGTGGTGTAGATATTTCCATGTTTATACAGACCGCGGTGTAGATATTTCCATGTTTATACAAATAGCGGTGCAGATATTTCCATGTTTGTACAGATGGCGGTGTTGATATTTCCATTTATACACAGATGACCGTGTAGATATTTCCATGTTTATACAGATGGCGGCGCAGATATTTCCATGGATATGTAGATGGCGGTGTAGATATTTCCATGTTTATACAGATTGCGGTGTAGTTATTTCCATGTTTATATAGATAGCGGTGTAGTTATTTCCATGTATATACACATGGCTGTGTAGATATTTCCATGTTTATACAGATGGCGGTGTAGATATTTCCATGTTTATACAGATAACTTTGTATTTCCATGTTTATACAGATGGCGGTGTAGATATTTCCATGTCTATAGAGATAGCAGTGGAGATAATTCCATGTTTATACAGATAGCGGTGTAGATATTTCCATGTTTATTCTGATCGTGGTGTAGATATTTCCATGTTTATGGAGATGGCGGTGTAGATATTTACATGTTCATAGAGATAGCGGTGTTGATTTTTCCATGTTTATAGAGACAGCGGTGTGGATATTTCCTTGCTTATACAGATAGGGGTGTAGATATTTCCATGTTTATAGAGATAGCGGTGAAGATATTTCCATGTTTATAGAGATCACGGTGTAGATATTTCCTTGCTTGTACTAATAGCGGTGTAGTTATTTCCATGTTTATACAGATAGCGGTGTAGATATTTCCATGTATATACAGATGGCTGTGTAGATATTTCCATGTTTATACAGATGGCTCTGTAGATATTTCCATGTTTATACAGATGACTTTGTAGGTATTTGCATGTTTATACAGATGGCGGTGTAGGTTTTCCATGTTTATAGTGATAGCTGTGTAGATATTTCCATGTTTATACAGATAGCGGTGTTGATATTTCCATGTTTATAAAGATCGCGGTGTAGATATTTCCATGTTTATACAGATCGCGGTGCAGATATTTATATCTTTATACAGATGGCATTGTAGATATTTCCTTATTCACACAGATGGCGGTGTAGATGTTTCCATGTTTATACAGATGGCAGAGTAGTTAGTTCCATGTTTATGGAGATGGCAGTGTAGATACTTTCATGTTTACAGAGATGGCGGTGTAGATATTTCCATGTTTATAGAGATAGCAGTGTAGATATTTACATGTTTATACAGATGTCTGTGTAGATATTTCCATGTGTATACAGATGGCATTGTAGATATTTCCATGTTTATACAGATGACTGTATAGGTATTTCCATGTATTTACAGGTGGCAGTGCAGATATTTCCATGTTTATAGAGATAGCGGTGTAGATATTTCCATGTTTCTACAGATGGCGGTGTTGATATTTCCATCTATACACAGATGGCCGTGTAGATATTTCCATGTTTATACAGATGGCGGCGTAGATATTTCCATGGACATGCAGATGGCGGTGTAGATATTTCCATGTTTAAACAGATAGCGGTGTAGATATTTCCATGTTTACACAGATAGTGGTGTAGATATTTCCGTGTTTATACACATGGCAGAGTAGATACTTCCATCTTTATGGAGATGGCAGTGTAGATATTTTCATGTTTATAGAGATGGCGGTGTAGATATTTCCATATTTATAGAGATAGCGGTGTAGATATTTCCATCTTTCTACAGATGGCAGTGTAGATATTTCCATGTTTATACAGATGGCGGTGTAGATATTTCCATATTTATACAGATGTCTGTGTAGATATTTCCATCTCTATACAGATGGTATTGTAGGTATTTCCATGTTTATACAGATGGTGGTGAAGATATTTCCATGTATATTCAGATGACTGTGTAGATATTTCCATGTTTTTACAGATGGCAGTGTGGATATTTCAATGTTTATAGAGATGGCGCTCTAGATATTTCCAAGTTTATACAGATAACGGTGGAGATATTTCCATGTTTATACAGAGAGGAGCCGAGATATTTCCATGTTTATACACATAGCGGTGTACATATTTCCATGATTATAGAGACAGCGGTGTAGGTATTTCCATGTTTATGCAGATAGCGGTGCAGATATTTCCATGTTTACACAGATGCCTATGCAGATATTTCCATATTTACACAGAGGGCTGTGTAGATATTTCTATGTTTATACAGAAGACAGTGTAGATATTTAAATGTTCCTACACATGACTGTGTAGGTATTTCCATGTTTATACAGATGTCTTTGTAGATATTTCCATGTTAATAGAGATAGCGGTGTAGACATTTCCATGTTTATACAGATAGCGGTGTAGATATTTCCATGTTTATACAGATAGTGGTGTAGATATTTCCATGTTTATACAGACCGCGGTGTAGATATTTCCATGTTTATACAAATAGCGGTGCAGATATTTCCATGTTTGTACAGATGGCGGTGTTGATATTTCCATTTATACACAGATGACCGTGTAGATATTTCCATGTTTATACAGATGGCGGCGCAGATATTTCCATGGATATGTAGATGGCGGTGTAGATATTTCCATGTTTATACAGATTGCGGTGTAGTTATTTCCATGTTTATATAGATAGCGGTGTAGTTATTTCCATGTATATACACATGGCTGTGTAGACATTTCCATGTTTATACAGATGGCGGTGTAGATATTTCCATGTTGTTACAGATAACTTTGTATTTCCATGTTTATACAGATGGCGTTGTAGATATTTCCATGTCTATAGAGATAGCAGTGGAGATAATTCCATGTTTATACAGATAGCGGTGTAGATATTTCCATGTTTATTCTGATCGTGGTGTAGATATTTCCATGTTTATGGAGATGGCGGTGTAGATATTTACATGTTCATAGAGATAGCGGTGTTGATTTTTCAATGTTTATAGAGACAGCGGTGTGGATATTTCCTTGCTTATACAGATAGGGGTGTAGATATTTCCATGTTTATAGAGATAGCGGTGAAGATATTTCCATGTTTATACAGATCACGGTGTAGATATTTCCTTGCTTGTACTAATAGCGGTGTAGTTATTTCCATGTTTATACAGATAGCGGTGTAGATATTTCCATGTATATACAGATGGCTGTGTAGATATTTCCATGTTTATACAGATGGCTGTGTATATATTTCCATGTTTATACAGATGACTTTGTAGGTATTTGCATGTTTATACAGATGGCGGTGTAGGTTTTCCATGTTTATAGTGATAGCTGTGTAGATATTTCCATGTTTATACAGATAGCGGTGTTGATATTTCCATGTTTATAAAGATCGCGGTGTAGATATTTCCATGTTTATACAGATCGCGGTGCAGATATTTATATCTTTATACAGATGGCATTGTAGATATTTCCTTATTCACACAGATGGCGGTGTAGATGTTTCCATGTTTATACAGATGGCAGAGTAGTTAGTTCCATGTTTATGGAGATGGCAGTGTAGATACTTTCATGTTTACAGAGATGGCGGTGTAGATATTTCCATGTTTATAGAGATAGCAGTGTAGATATTTACATGTTTATACAGATGTCTGTGTAGATATTTCCATGTGTATACAGATGGCATTGTAGATATTTCCATGTTTATACAGATGACTGTATAGGTTTTTCCATGTTTTTACAGGTGGCAGTGCAGATATTTCCATGTTTATAGAGATAGCAGTGTAGATATTTCCATGTTTCTACAGATGGCGGTGTTGATATTTCCATCTATACACAGATGGCCGTGTAGATATTTCCATGTTTATACAGATGGCGGCGTAGATATTTCCATGGACATGCAGATGGCGGTGTAGATATTTCCATGTTTAAACAGATAGCGGTGTAGATATTTCCATGTTTACACAGATAGTGGTGTAGATATTTCCGTGTTTATACACATGGCAGAGTAGATACTTCCATCTTTATGGAGATGGCAGTGTAGATATTTTCATGTTTATGGAGATGGCGGTGTAGATATTTCCATATTTATAGAGATAGCGGTGTAGATATTTCCATCTTTCTACAGATGGCAGTGTAGATATTTCCATGTTTATACAGATGGCGGTGTAGATATTTCCATATTTATACAGATGTCTGTGTAGATATTTCCATCTGTATACAGATGGTATTGTAGGTATTTCCATGTTTATACAGATGGTGGTGAAGATATTTCCATGTTTATTCAGATGACTGTGTAGATATTTCCATGTTTTTACAGATGGCAGTGTGGATATTTCAATGTTTATAGAGATGGCGCTGTAGATATTTCCAAGTTTACACAGATAACGGTGGAGATATTTCCATGTTTATACAGAGAGGAGTCGAGATATTTCCATGTTTATACACATAGCGGTGTACATATTTCCATGATTATAGAGACAGCGGTGTAGGTATTTCCATGTTTATGCAGATAGCGGTGCAGATATTTCCATGTTTACACAGATGCCTATGCAGATATTTCCATATTTACACAGAGGGCTGTGTAGATATTTCTATGTTTATACAGAAGACAGTGTAGATATTTAAATGTTCCTACACATGACTGTGTAGGTATTTCCATGTTTATACAGATGTCTTTGTAGATATTTCCATGTTAATAGAGATAGCGGTGTAGACATTTCCATGTTTATACAGATAGCGGTGTAGATATTTCCATGTTTCTACAGATAGTGGTGTAGATATTTCCATGTTTATACAGACCGCAGTGTAGATATTTCCATGTTTATACAAATAGCGGTGCTGATATTTCCATGTTTGTACAGATGGCGGTGTTGATATTTCCATTTATACACAGATGACCGTGTAGATATTTCCATGTTTATACAGATGGCGGCGCAGATATTTCCATGGATATGTAGATGGCGGTGTAGATATTTCCATGTTTATACAGATTGCGGTGTAGTTATTTCCATGTTTATATAGATAGCGGTGTAGTTATTTCCATGTATATACACATGGCTGTGTAGATATTTCCATGTTTATACAGATGGCGGTGTAGATATTTCCATGTTTATACAGATAACTTTGTATTTCCATGTTTATACAGATGGCGGTGTAGATATTTCCATGTCTATAGAGATAGCAGTGGAGATAATTCCATGTTTATACAGATAGCGGTGTAGATATTTCCATGTTTATTCTGATCGTGGTGTAGATATTTCCATGTTTATAGAGATGGCGGTGTAGATATTTACATGTTCATAGAGATAGCGGTGTTGATTTTTCCATGTTTATACAGACAGCGGTGTGGATATTTCCTTGCTTATACAGATAGGGGTGTAGATATTTCCATGTTTATAGAGATAGCGGTGAAGATATTTCCATGTTTATACAGATCACGGTGTAGATATTTCCTTGCTTGTACTAATAGCGGTGTAGTTATTTCCATGTTTATACAGATAGCGGTGTAGATATTTCCATGTATATACAGATGGCTGTGTATATATTTCCATGTTTATACAGATGGCTGTGTAGATATTTCCATGTTTATACAGATGACTTTGTAGGTATTTGCATGTTTATACAGATGGCGGTGTAGGTTTTCCATGTTTATAGTGATAGCTGTGTAGATATTTCCATGTTTATACAGATAGCGGTGTTGATATTTCCATGTTTATAAAGATCGCGGTGTAGATATTTCCATGTTTATACAGATCGTGGTGCAGATATTTATATCTTTATACAGATGGCATTGTAGATATTTCCTTATTCACACAGATGGCGGTGTAGATGTTTCCATGTTTATACAGATGGCAGAGTAGTTAGTTCCATGTTTATGGAGATGGCAGTGTAGATACTTTCATGTTTACAGAGATGGCGGTGTAGATATTTCCATGTTTATAGAGATAGCAGTGTAGATATTTACATGTTTATACAGATGTCTGTGTAGATATTTCCATGTGTATACAGATGGCATTGTAGATATTTCCATGTTTATACAGATGACTGTATAGGTATTTCCATGTTTTTACAGGTGGCAGTGCAGATATTTCCATGTTTATAGAGATAGCGGTGTAGATATTTTCATGTTTCTACAGATGGCGGTGTTGATATTTCCATCTATACACAGATGGCCGTGTAGATATTTCCATGTTTATACAGATGGCGGCGTAGATATTTCCATGGACATGCAGATGGCGGTGTAGATATTTCCATGTTTAAACAGATAGCGGTGTAGATATTTCCATGTTTACACAGATAGTGGTGTAGATATTTCCGTGTTTATACACATGGCAGAGTAGATACTTCCATCTTTATGGAGATGGCAGTGTAGATATTTTCATGTTTATAGAGATGGCGGTGTAGATATTTCCATATTTATAGAGATAGCGGTGTAGATATTTCCATCTTTCTACAGATGGCAGTGTAGATATTTCCATGTTTATACAGATGGCGGTGTAGATATTTCCATATTTATACAGATGTCTGTGTAGATATTTCCATCTGTATACAGATGGTATTGTAGGTATTTCCATGTTTATACAGATGGTGGTGAAGATATTTCCATGTTTATTCAGATGACTGTGTAGATATTTCCATGTTTTTACAGATGGCAGTGTGGATATTTCAATGTTTATAGAGATGGCGCTGTAGATATTTCCAAGTTTATACAGATAACGGTGGAGATATTTCCATGTTTATTCAGAGAGGAGCCGAGATATTTCCATGTTTATACACATAGCGGTGTACATATTTCCATGATTATAGAGACAGCGGTGTAGGTATTTCCATGTTTATGCAGATAGCGGTGCAGATATTTCCATGTTTACACAGATGCCTATGCAGATATTTCCATATTTACACAGAGGTCTGTGTAGATATTTCTATGTTTATACAGAAGACAGTGTAGATATTTAAATGTTCCTACACATGACTGTGTAGGTATTTCCATGTTTATACAGATGTCTTTGTAGATATTTCCATGTTAATAGAGATAGCGGTGTAGACATTTCCATGTTTATACAGATAGCGGTGTAGATATTTCCATGTTTATACAGATAGTGGTGTAGATATTTCCATGTTTATACAGACCGCGGTGTAGATATTTCCATGTTTATACAAATAGCGGTGCAGATATTTCCATGTTTGTACAGATGGCGGTGTTGATATTTCCATTTATACACAGATGACCGTGTAGATATTTCCATGTTTATACAGATGGCGGCGCAGATATTTCCATGGATATGTAGATGGCGGTGTAGATATTTCCATGTTTATACAGATTGCGGTGCAGTTATTTCCATGTTTATATAGATAGCGGTGTAGTTATTTCCATGTATATACACATGGCTGTGTAGATATTTCCATGTTTATACAGATGGCGGTGTAGATATTTCCATGTTGTTACAGATAACTTTGTATTTCCATGTTTATACAGATGGCGGTGTAGATATTTCCATGTCTATAGAGATAGCAGTGGAGATAATTCCATGTTTATACAGATAGCGGTGTAGATATTTCCATGTTTATTCTGATCGTGGTGTAGATATTTCCATGTTTATGGAGATGGCGGTGTAGATATTTACATGTTCATAGAGATAGCGGTGTTGATTTTTCCATGTTTATAGAGACAGCGGTGTGGATATTTCCTTGCTTATACAGATAGGGGTGTAGATATTTCCATGTTTATAGAGATAGCGGTGAAGATATTTCCATGTTTATACAGATCACGGTGTAGATATTTCCTTGCTTGTACTAATAGCGGTGTAGTTATTTCCATGTTTATACAGATAGCGGTGTAGATATTTCCATGTATATACAGATGGCTGTGTAGATATTTCCATGTTTATACAGATGGCTCTGTAGATATTTCCATGTTTATACAGATGACTTTGTAGGTATTTGCATGTTTATACAGATGGCGGTGTAGGTTTTCCATGTTTATAGTGATAGCTGTGTAGATATTTCCATGTTTATACAGATAGCGGTGTTGATATTTCCATGTTTATAAAGATCGCGGTGTAGATATTTCCATGTTTATACAGATCGCGGTGCAGATATTTATATCTTTATACAGATGGCATTGTAGATATTTCCTTATTCACACAGATGGCGGTGTAGATGTTTCCATGTTTATACAGATGGCAGAGTAGTTAGTTCCATGTTTATGGAGATGGCAGTGTAGATACTTTCATGTTTACAGAGATGGCGGTGTAGATATTTCCATGTTTATAGAGATAGCAGTGTAGATATTTACATGTTTATACAGATGTCTGTGTAGATATTTCCATGTGTATACAGATGGCATTGTAGATATTTCCATGTTTATACAGATGACTGTATAGGTTTTTCCATGTTTTTACAGGTGGCAGTGCAGATATTTTCATGTTTATAGAGATAGCGGTGTAGATATTTCCATGTTTCTACAGATGGCGGTGTTGATATTTCCATCTATACACAGATGGCCGTGTAGATATTTCCATGTTTATACAGATGGCGGCGTAGATATTTCCATGGACATGCAGATGGCGGTGTAGATATTTCCATGTTTAAACAGATAGCGGTGTAGATATTTCCATGTTTACACAGATAGTGGTGTAGATATTTCCGTGTTTATACACATGGCAGAGTAGATACTTCCATCTTTATGGAGATGGCAGTGTAGATATTTTCATGTTTATAGAGATGGCGGTGTAGATATTTCCATATTTATAGAGATAGCGGTGTAGATATTTCCATCTTTCTACAGATGGCAGTGTAGATATTTCCATGTTTATACAGATGGCGGTGTAGATATTTCCATATTTATACAGATGTCTGTGTAGATATTTCCATCTGTATACAGATGGTATTGTAGCTATTTCCATGTTTATACAGATGGTGGTGAAGATATTTCCATGTTTATTCAGATGACTGTGTAGATATTTCCATGTTTTTACAGATGGCAGTGTGGATATTTCAATGTTTATAGAGATGGCGCTGTAGATATTTCCAAGTTTACACAGATAACGGTGGAGATATTTCCATGTTTATACAGAGAGGAGTCGAGATATTTCCATGTTTATACACATAGCGGTGTACATATTTCCATGATTATAGAGACAGCGGTGTAGGTATTTCCATGTTTATGCAGATAGCGGTGCAGATATTTCCATGTTTACACAGATGCCTATGCAGATATTTCCATATTTACACAGAGGGCTGTGTAGATATTTCTATGTTTATACAGAAGACAGTGTAGATATTTAAATGTTCCTACACATGACTGTGTAGGTATTTCCATGTTTATACAGATGTCTTTGTAGATATTTCCATGTTAATAGAGATAGCGGTGTAGACATTTCCATGTTTATACAGATAGCGGTGTAGATATTTCCATGTTTATACAGATAGTGGTGTAGATATTTCCATGTTTATACAGACCGCGGTGTAGATATTTCCATGTTTATACAAATAGCGGTGCAGATATTTCCATGTTTGTACAGATGGCGGTGTTGATATTTCCATTTATACACAGATGACCGTGTAGATATTTCCATGTTTATACAGATGGCGGCGCAGATATTTCCATGGATATGTAGATGGCGGTGTAGATATTTCCATGTTTATACAGATTGCGGTGTAGTTATTTCCATGTTTATATAGATAGCGGTGTAGTTATTTCCATGTATATACACATGGCTGTGTAGATATTTCCATGTTTATACAGATGGCGGTGTAGATATTTCCATGTTTATACAGATAACTTTGTATTTCCATGTTTATACAGATGGCGGTGTAGATATTTCCATGTCTATAGAGATAGCAGTGGAGATAATTCCATGTTTATACAGATAGCGGTGTAGATATTTCCATGTTTATTCTGATCGTGGTGTAGATATTTCCATGTTTATAGAGATGGCGGTGTAGATATTTACATGTTCATAGAGATAGCGGTGTTGATTTTTCCATGTTTATAGAGACAGCGGTGTGGATATTTCCTTGCTTATACAGATAGGGGTGTAGATATTTCCATGTTTATAGAGATAGCGGTGAAGATATTTCCATGTTTATACAGATCACGGTGTAGATATTTCCTTGCTTGTACTAATAGCGGTGTAGTTATTTCCATGTTTATACAGATAGCGGTGTAGATATTTCCATGTATATACAGATGGCTGTGTATATATTTCCATGTTTATACAGATGGCTGTGTAGATATTTCCATGTTTATACAGATGACTTTGTAGGTATTTGCATGTTTATACAGATGGCGGTGTAGGTTTTCCATGTTTATAGTGATAGCTGTGTAGATATTTCCATGTTTATACAGATAGCGGTGTTGATATTTCCATGTTTATAAAGATCGCGGTGTAGATATTTCCATGTTTATACAGATCGTGGTGCAGATATTTATATCTTTATACAGATGGCATTGTAGATATTTCCTTATTCACACAGATGGCGGTGTAGATGTTTCCATGTTTATACAGATGGCAGAGTAGTTAGTTCCATGTTTATGGAGATGGCAGTGTAGATACTTTCATGTTTACAGAGATGGCGGTGTAGATATTTCCATGTTTATAGAGATAGCAGTGTAGATATTTACATGTTTATACAGATGTCTGTGTAGATATTTCCATGTGTATACAGATGGCATTGTAGATATTTCCATGTTTATACAGATGACTGTATAGGTATTTCCATGTTTTTACAGGTGGCAGTGCAGATATTTCCATGTTTATAGAGATAGCGGTGTAGATATTTTCATGTTTCTACAGATGGCGGTGTTGATATTTCCATCTATACACAGATGGCCGTGTAGATATTTCCATGTTTATACAGATGGCGGCGTAGATATTTCCATGGACATGCAGATGGCGGTGTAGATATTTCCATGTTTAAACAGATAGCGGTGTAGATATTTCCATGTTTACACAGATAGTGGTGTAGATATTTCCGTGTTTATACACATGGCAGAGTAGATACTTCCATCTTTATGGAGATGGCAGTGTAGATATTTTCATGTTTATAGAGATGGCGGTGTAGATATTTCCATATTTATAGAGATAGCGGTGTAGATATTTCCATCTTTCTACAGATGGCAGTGTAGATATTTCCATGTTTATACAGATGGCGGTGTAGATATTTCCATATTTATACAGATGTCTGTGTAGATATTTCCATCTGTATACAGATGGTATTGTAGGTATTTCCATGTTTATACAGATGGTGGTGAAGATATTTCCATGTTTATTCAGATGACTGTGTAGATATTTCCATGTTTTTACAGATGGCAGTGTGGATATTTCAATGTTTATAGAGATGGCGCTGTAGATATTTCCAAGTTTATACAGATAACGGTGGAGATATTTCCATGTTTATTCAGAGAGGAGCCGAGATATTTCCATGTTTATACACATAGCGGTGTACATATTTCCATGATTATAGAGACAGCGGTGTAGGTATTTCCATGTTTATGCAGATAGCGGTGCAGATATTTCCATGTTTACACAGATGCCTATGCAGATATTTCCATATTTACACAGAGGGCTGTGTAGATATTTCTATGTTTATACAGAAGACAGTGTAGATATTTAAATGTTCCTACACATGACTGTGTAGGTATTTCCATGTTTATACAGATGTCTTTGTAGATATTTCCATGTTAATAGAGATAGCGGTGTAGACATTTCCATGTTTATACAGATAGCGGTGTAGATATTTCCATGTTTATACAGATAGTGGTGTAGATATTTCCATGTTTATACAGACCGCGGTGTAGATATTTCCATGTTTATACAAATAGCGGTGCAGATATTTCCATGTTTGTACAGATGGCGGTGTTGATATTTCCATTTATACACAGATGACCGTGTAGATATTTCCATGTTTATACAGATGGCGGCGCAGATATTTCCATGGATATGTAGATGGCGGTGTAGATATTTCCATGTTTATACAGATTGCGGTGTAGTTATTTCCATGTTTATATAGATAGCGGTGTAGTTATTTCCATGTATATACACATGGCTGTGTAGATATTTCCATGTTTATACAGATGGCGGTGTAGATATTTCCATGTTGTTACAGATAACTTTGTATTTCCATGTTTATACAGATGGCGGTGTAGATATTTCCATGTCTATAGAGATAGCAGTGGAGATAATTCCATGTTTATACAGATAGCGGTGTAGATATTTCCATGTTTATTCTGATCGTGGTGTAGATATTTCCATGTTTATGGAGATGGCGGTGTAGATATTTACATGTTCATAGAGATAGCGGTGTTGATTTTTCCATGTTTATAGAGACAGCGGTGTGGATATTTCCTTGCTTATACAGATAGGGGTGTAGATATTTCCATGTTTATAGAGATAGCGGTGAAGATATTTCCATGTTTATACAGATCACGGTGTAGATATTTCCTTGCTTGTACTAATAGCGGTGTAGTTATTTCCATGTTTATACAGATAGCGGTGTAGATATTTCCATGTATATACAGATGGCTGTGTAGATATTTCCATGTTTATACAGATGGCTGTGTAGATATTTCCATGTTTATACAGATGACTTTGTAGGTATTTGCATGTTTATACAGATGGCGGTGTAGGTTTTCCATGTTTATAGTGATAGCTGTGTAGATATTTCCATGTTTATACAGATAGCGGTGTTGATATTTCCATGTTTATAAAGATCGCGGTGTAGATATTTCCATGTTTATACAGATCGTGGTGCAGATATTTATATCTTTATACAGATGGCATTGTAGATATTTCCTTATTCACACAGATGGCGGTGTAGATGTTTCCATGTTTATACAGATGGCAGAGTAGTTAGTTCCATGTTTATGGAGATGGCAGTGTAGATACTTTCATGTTTACAGAGATGGCGGTGTAGATATTTCCATGTTTATAGAGATAGCAGTGTAGATATTTACATGTTTATACAGATGTCTGTGTAGATATTTCCATGTGTATACAGATGGCATTGTAGATATTTCCATGTTTATACAGATGACTGTATAGGTATTTCCATGTATTTACAGGTGGCAGTGCAGATATTTCCATGTTTATAGAGATAGCGGTGTAGATATTTCCATGTTTCTACAGATGGCGGTGTTGATATTTCCATCTATACACAGATGGCCGTGTAGATATTTCCATGTTTATACAGATGGCGGTGTAGATATTTCCATGGACATGCAGATGGCGGTGTAGATATTTCCATGTTTAAACAGATAGCGGTGTAGATATTTCCATGTTTACACAGATAGTGGTGTAGATATTTCCGTGTTTATACACATGGCAGAGTAGATACTTCCATCTTTATGGAGATGGCAGTGTAGATATTTTCATGTTTATAGAGATGGCGGTGTAGATATTTCCATATTTATAGAGATAGCGGTGTAGATATTTCCATCTTTCTACAGATGGCAGTGTAGATATTTCCATGTTTATACAGATGGCGGTGTAGATATTTCCATATTTATACAGATGTCTGTGTAGATATTTCCATCTGTATACAGATGGTATTGTAGGTATTTCCATGTTTATACAGATGGTGGTGAAGATATTTCCATGTTTATTCAGATGACTGTGTAGATATTTCCATGTTTTTACAGATGGCAGTGTGGATATTTCAATGTTTATAGAGATAGCGGTGTAGGTATTTCCATCTTTCTACAGATGGCAGTGTAGATATTTCCATGTTTATAGAGATGGCGGTGTAGATATTTCCATATTTATACAGATGTCTGTGTAGATATTTCCATCTGTATACAGATGGTATTGTAGGTATTTCCATGTTTATACAGATGGTGGTGAAGATATTTCCATGTTTATTCAGATGACTGTGTAGATATTTCCATGTTTTTACAGATGGCAGTGTGGATATTTCAATGTTTATAGAGATGGCGCTGTAGATATTTCCAAGTTTATACAGATAACGGTGGAGATATTTCCATGTTTATTCAGAGAGGAGCCGAGATATTTCCATGTTTATACACATAGCGGTGTACATATTTCCATGATTATAGAGACAGCGGTGTAGGTATTTCCATGTTTATGCAGATAGCGGTGCAGATATTTCCATGTTTACACAGATGCCTATGCAGATATTTCCATATTTACACAGAGGGCTGTGTAGATATTTCTATGTTTATACAGAAGACAGTGTAGATATTTAAATGTTCCTACACATGACTGTGTAGGTATTTCCATGTTTATACAGATGTCTTTGTAGATATTTCCATGTTAATAGAGATAGCGGTGTAGACATTTCCATGTTTATACAGATAGCGGTGTAGATATTTCCATGTTTATACAGATAGTGGTGTAGATATTTCCATGTTTATACAGACCGCGGTGTAGATATTTCCATGTTTATACAAATAGCGGTGCAGATATTTCCATGTTTGTACAGATGGCGGTGTTGATATTTCCATTTATACACAGATGACCGTGTAGATATTTCCATGTTTATACAGATGGCGGCGCAGATATTTCCATGGATATGTAGATGGCGGTGTAGATATTTCCATGTTTATACAGATTGCGGTGTAGTTATTTCCATGTTTGTATAGATAGCGGTGTAGATATTTCCATGTATATACACATGGCTGTGTAGACATTTCCATGTTTATACAGATGGCGGTGTAGATATTTCCATGTTGTTACAGATAACTTTGTATTTCCATGTTTATACAGATGGCGTTGTAGATATTTCCATGTCTATAGAGATAGCAGTGGAGATAATTCCATGTTTATACAGATAGCGGTGTAGATATTTCCATGTTTATTCTGATCGTGGTGTAGATATTTCCATGTTTATGGAGATGGCGGTGTAGATATTTACATGTTCATAGAGATAGCGGTGTTGATTTTTCAATGTTTATAGAGACAGCGGTGTGGATATTTCCTTGCTTATACAGATAGGGGTGTAGATATTTCCATGTTTATAGAGATAGCGGTGAAGATATTTCCATGTTTATACAGATCACGGTGTAGATATTTCCTTGCTTGTACTAATAGCGGTGTAGTTATTTCCATGTTTATACAGATAGCGGTGTAGATATTTCCATGTATATACAGATGGCTGTGTAGATATTTCCATGTTTATACAGATGGCTCTGTAGATATTTCCATGTTTATACAGATGACTTTGTAGGTATTTGCATGTTTATACAGATGGCGGTGTAGGTTTTCCATGTTTATAGTGATAGCTGTGTAGATATTTCCATGTTTATACAGATAGCGGTGTTGATATTTCCATGTTTATAAAGATCGCGGTGTAGATATTTCCATGTTTATACAGATCGCGGTGCAGATATTTATATCTTTATACAGATGGCATTGTAGATATTTCCTTATTCACACAGATGGCGGTGTAGATGTTTCCATGTTTATACAGATGGCAGAGTAGTTAGTTCCATGTTTATGGAGATGGCAGTGTAGATACTTTCATGTTTACAGAGATGGCGGTGTAGATATTTCCATGTTTATAGAGATAGCAGTGTAGATATTTACATGTTTATACAGATGTCTGTGTAGATATTTCCATGTGTATACAGATGGCATTGTAGATATTTCCATGTTTATACAGATGACTGTATAGGTTTTTCCATGTTTTTACAGGTGGCAGTGCAGATATTTCCATGTTTATAGAGATAGCGGTGTAGATATTTCCATGTTTCTACAGATGGCGGTGTTGATATTTCCATCTATACACAGATGGCCGTGTAGATATTTCCATGTTTATACAGATGGCGGCGTAGATATTTCCATGGACATGCAGATGGCGGTGTAGATATTTCCATGTTTAAACAGATAGCGGTGTAGATATTTCCATGTTTACACAGATAGTGGTGTAGATATTTCCGTGTTTATACACATGGCAGAGTAGATACTTCCATCTTTATGGAGATGGCAGTGTAGATATTTTCATGTTTATAGAGATGGCGGTGTAGATATTTCCATATTTATAGAGATAGCGGTGTAGATATTTCCATCTTTCTACAGATGGCAGTGTAGATATTTCCATGTTTATACAGATGGCGGTGTAGATATTTCCATATTTATACAGATGTCTGTGTAGATATTTCCATCTGTATACAGATGGTATTGTAGCTATTTCCATGTTTATACAGATGGTGGTGAAGATATTTCCATGTTTATTCAGATGACTGTGTAGATATTTCCATGTTTTTACAGATGGCAGTGTGGATATTTCAATGTTTATAGAGATGGCGCTGTAGATATTTCCAAGTTTACACAGATAACGGTGGAGATATTTCCATGTTTATACAGAGAGGAGTCGAGATATTTCCATGTTTATACACATAGCGGTGTACATATTTCCATGATTATAGAGACAGCGGTGTAGGTATTTCCATGTTTATGCAGATAGCGGTGCAGATATTTCCATGTTTACACAGATGCCTATGCAGATATTTCCATATTTACACAGAGGGCTGTGTAGATATTTCTATGTTTATACAGAAGACAGTGTAGATATTTAAATGTTCCTACACATGACTGTGTAGGTATTTCCATGTTTATACAGATGTCTTTGTAGATATTTCCATGTTAATAGAGATAGCGGTGTAGACATTTCCATGTTTATACAGATAGCGGTGTAGATATTTCCATGTTTATACAGATAGTGGTGTAGATATTTCCATGTTTATACAGACCGCGGTGTAGATATTTCCATGTTTATACAAATAGCGGTGCAGATATTTCCATGTTTGTACAGATGGCGGTGTTGATATTTCCATTTATACACAGATGACCGTGTAGATATTTCCATGTTTATACAGATGGCGGCGCAGATATTTCCATGGATATGTAGATGGCGGTGTAGATATTTCCATGTTTATACAGATTGCGGTGTAGTTATTTCCATGTTTATATAGATAGCGGTGTAGTTATTTCCATGTATATACACATGGCTGTGTAGATATTTCCATGTTTATACAGATGGCGGTGTAGATATTTCCATGTTTATACAGATAACTTTGTATTTCCATGTTTATACAGATGGCGGTGTAGATATTTCCATGTCTATAGAGATAGCAGTGGAGATAATTCCATGTTTATACAGATAGCGGTGTAGATATGTCCATGTTTATTCTGATCGTGGTGTAGATATTTCCATGTTTATAGAGATGGCGGTGTAGATATTTACATGTTCATAGAGATAGCGGTGTTGATTTTTCCATGTTTATAGAGACAGCGGTGTGGATATTTCCTTGCTTATACAGATAGGGGTGTAGATATTTCCATGTTTATAGAGATAGCGGTGAAGATATTTCCATGTTTATACAGATCACGGTGTAGATATTTCCTTGCTTGTACTAATAGCGGTGTAGTTATTTCCATGTTTATACAGATAGCGGTGTAGATATTTCCATGTATATACAGATGGCTGTGTAGATATTTCCATGTTTATACAGATGGCTGTGTAGATATTTCCATGTTTATACAGATGACTTTGTAGGTATTTGCATGTTTATACAGATGGCGGTGTAGGTTTTCCATGTTCATAGTGATAGCTGTGTAGATATTTCCATGTTTATACAGATAGCGGTGTTGATATTTCCATGTTTATAAAGATCGCGGTGTAGATATTTCCATGTTTATACAGATCGTGGTGCAGATATTTATATCTTTATACAGATGGCATTGTAGATATTTCCTTATTCACACAGATGGCGGTGTAGATGTTTCCATGTTTATACAGATGGCAGAGTAGTTAGTTCCATGTTTATGGAGATGGCAGTGTAGATACTTTCATGTTTACAGAGATGGCGGTGTAGATATTTCCATGTTTATAGAGATAGCAGTGTAGATATTTACATGTTTATACAGATGTCTGTGTAGATATTTCCATGTGTATACAGATGGCATTGTAGATATTTCCATGTTTATACAGATGACTGTATAGGTATTTCCATGTTTTTACAGGTGGCAGTGCAGATATTTCCATGTTTATAGAGATAGCGGTGTAGATATTTTCATGTTTCTACAGATGGCGGTGTTGATATTTCCATCTATACACAGATGGCCGTGTAGATATTTCCATGTTTATACAGATGGCGGCGTAGATATTTCCATGGACATGCAGATGGCGGTGTAGATATTTCCATGTTTAAACAGATAGCGGTGTAGATATTTCCATGTTTACACAGATAGTGGTGTAGATATTTCCGTGTTTATACACATGGCAGAGTAGATACTTCCATCTTTATGGAGATGGCAGTGTAGATATTTTCATGTTTATAGAGATGGCGGTGTAGATATTTCCATATTTATAGAGATAGCGGTGTAGATATTTCCATCTTTCTACAGATGGCAGTGTAGATATTTCCATGTTTATACAGATGGCGGTGTAGATATTTCCATATTTATACAGATGTCTGTGTAGATATTTCCATCTGTATACAGATGGTATTGTAGGTATTTCCATGTTTATACAGATGGTGGTGAAGATATTTCCATGTTTATTCAGATGACTGTGTAGATATTTCCATGTTTTTACAGATGGCAGTGTGGATATTTCAATGTTTATAGAGATGGCGCTGTAGATATTTCCAAGTTTATACAGATAACGGTGGAGATATTTCCATGTTTATTCAGAGAGGAGCAGAGATATTTCCATGTTTATACACATAGCGGTGTACATATTTCCATGATTATAGAGACAGCGGTGTAGGTATTTCCATGTTTATGCAGATAGCGGTGCAGATATTTCCATGTTTACACAGATGCCTATGCAGATATTTCCATATTTACACAGAGGGCTGTGTAGATATTTCTATGTTTATACAGAAGACAGTGTAGATATTTAAATGTTCCTACACATGACTGTGTAGGTATTTCCATGTTTATACAGATGTCTTTGTAGATATTTCCATGTTAATAGAGATAGCGGTGTAGACATTTCCATGTTTATACAGATAGCGGTGTAGATATTTCCATGTTTATACAGATAGTGGTGTAGATATTTCCATGTTTATACAGACCGCGGTGTAGATATTTCCATGTTTATACAAATAGCGGTGCAGATATTTCCATGTTTGTACAGATGGCGGTGTTGATATTTCCATTTATACACAGATGACCGTGTAGATATTTCCATGTTTATACAGATGGCGGCGCAGATATTTCCATGGATATGTAGATGGCGGTGTAGATATTTCCATGTTTATACAGATTGCGGTGTAGTTATTTCCATGTTTATATAGATAGCGGTGTAGTTATTTCCATGTATATACACATGGCTGTGTAGATATTTCCATGTTTATACAGATGGCGGTGTAGATATTTCCATGTTGTTACAGATAACTTTGTATTTCCATGTTTATACAGATGGCGGTGTAGATATTTCCATGTCTATAGAGATAGCAGTGGAGATAATTCCATGTTTATACAGATAGCGGTGTAGATATTTCCATGTTTATTCTGATCGTGGTGTAGATATTTCCATGTTTATGGAGATGGCGGTGTAGATATTTACATGTTCATAGAGATAGCGGTGTTGATTTTTCCATGTTTATAGAGACAGCGGTGTGGATATTTCCTTGCTTATACAGATAGGGGTGTAGATATTTCCATGTTTATAGAGATAGCGGTGAAGATATTTCCATGTTTATACAGATCACGGTGTAGATATTTCCTTGCTTGTACTAATAGCGGTGTAGTTATTTCCATGTTTATACAGATAGCGGTGTAGATATTTCCATGTATATACAGATGGCTGTGTAGATATTTCCATGTTTATACAGATGGCTCTGTAGATATTTCCATGTTTATACAGATGACTTTGTAGGTATTTGCATGTTTATACAGATGGCGGTGTAGGTTTTCCATGTTTATAGTGATAGCTGTGTAGATATTTCCATGTTTATACAGATAGCGGTGTTGATATTTCCATGTTTATAAAGATCGCGGTGTAGATATTTCCATGTTTATACAGATCGCGGTGCAGATATTTATATCTTTATACAGATGGCATTGTAGATATTTCCTTATTCACACAGATGGCGGTGTAGATGTTTCCATGTTTATACAGATGGCAGAGTAGTTAGTTCCATGTTTATGGAGATGGCAGTGTAGATACTTTCATGTTTACAGAGATGGCGGTGTAGATATTTCCATGTTTATAGAGATAGCAGTGTAGATATTTACATGTTTATACAGATGTCTGTGTAGATATTTCCATGTGTATACAGATGGCATTGTAGATATTTCCATGTTTATACAGATGACTGTATAGGTTTTTCCATGTTTTTACAGGTGGCAGTGCAGATATTTCCATGTTTATAGAGATAGCGGTGTAGATATTTCCATGTTTCTACAGATGGCGGTGTTGATATTTCCATCTATACACAGATGGCCGTGTAGATATTTCCATGTTTATACAGATGGCGGCGTAGATATTTCCATGGACATGCAGATGGCGGTGTAGATATTTCCATGTTTAAACAGATAGCGGTGTAGATATTTCCATGTTTACACAGATAGTGGTGTAGATATTTCCGTGTTTATACACATGGCAGAGTAGATACTTCCATCTTTATGGAGATGGCAGTGTAGATATTTTCATGTTTATAGAGATGGCGGTGTAGATATTTCCATATTTATAGAGATAGCGGTGTAGATATTTCCATCTTTCTACAGATGGCAGTGTAGATATTTCCATGTTTATACAGATGGCGGTGTAGATATTTCCATATTTATACAGATGTCTGTGTAGATATTTCCATCTGTATACAGATGGTATTGTAGCTATTTCCATGTTTATACAGATGGTGGTGAAGATATTTCCATGTTTATTCAGATGACTGTGTAGATATTTCCATGTTTTTACAGATGGCAGTGTGGATATTTCAATGTTTATAGAGATGGTGCTGTAGATATTTCCAAGTTTACACAGATAACGGTGGAGATATTTCCATGTTTATACAGAGAGGAGTCGAGATATTTCCATGTTTATACACATAGCGGTGTACATATTTCCATGATTATAGAGACAGCGGTGTAGGTATTTCCATGTTTATGCAGATAGCGGTGCAGATATTTCCATGTTTACACAGATGCCTATGCAGATATTTCCATATTTACACAGAGGGCTGTGTAGATATTTCTATGTTTATACAGAAGACAGTGTAGATATTTAAATGTTCCTACACATGACTGTGTAGGTATTTCCATGTTTATACAGATGTCTTTGTAGATATTTCCATGTTAATAGAGATAGCGGTGTAGACATTTCCATGTTTATACAGATAGCGGTGTAGATATTTCCATGTTTATACAGATAGTGGTGTAGATATTTCCATGTTTATACAGACCGCGGTGTAGATATTTCCATGTTTATACAAATAGCGGTGCAGATATTTCCATGTTTGTACAGATGGCGGTGTTGATATTTCCATTTATACACAGATGACCGTGTAGATATTTCCATGTTTATACAGATGGCGGCGCAGATATTTCCATGGATATGTAGATGGCGGTGTAGATATTTCCATGTTTATACAGATTGCGGTGTAGTTATTTCCATGTTTATATAGATAACGGTGTAGTTATTTCCATGTATATACACATGGCTGTGTAGATATTTCCATGTTTATACAGATGGCGGTGTAGATATTTCCATGTTTATACAGATAACTTTGTATTTCCATGTTTATACAGATGGCGGTGTAGATATTTCCATGTCTATAGAGATAGCAGTGGAGATAATTCCATGTTTATACAGATAGCGGTGTAGATATTTCCATGTTTATTCTGATCGTGGTGTAGATATTTCCATGTTTATAGAGATGGCGGTGTAGATATTTACATGTTCATAGAGATAGCGGTGTTGATTTTTCCATGTTTATAGAGACAGCGGTGTGGATATTTCCTTGCTTATACAGATAGGGGTGTAGATATTTCCATGTTTATAGAGATAGCGGTGAAGATATTTCCATGTTTATACAGATCACGGTGTAGATATTTCCTTGCTTGTACTAATAGCGGTGTAGTTATTTCCATGTTTATACAGATAGCGGTGTAGATATTTCCATGTATATACAGATGGCTGTGTAGATATTTCCATGTTTATACAGATGGCTGTGTAGATATTTCCATGTTTATACAGATGACTTTGTAGGTATTTGCATGTTTATACAGATGGCGGTGTAGGTTTTCCATGTTTATAGTGATAGCTGTGTAGATATTTCCATGTTTATACAGATAGCGGTGTTGATATTTCCATGTTTATAAAGATCGCGGTGTAGATATTTCCGTGTTTATACAGATCGTGGTGCAGATATTTATATCTTTATACAGATGGCATTGTAGATATTTCCTTATTCACACAGATGGCGGTGTAGATGTTTCCATGTTTATACAGATGGCAGAGTAGTTAGTTCCATGTTTATGGAGATGGCAGTGTAGATACTTTCATGTTTACAGAGATGGCGGTGTAGATATTTCCATGTTTATAGAGATAGCAGTGTAGATATTTACATGTTTATACAGATGTCTGTGTAGATATTTCCATGTGTATACAGATGGCATTGTAGATATTTCCATGTTTATACAGATGACTGTATAGGTATTTCCATGTTTTTACAGGTGGCAGTGCAGATATTTCCATGTTTATAGAGATAGCGGTGTAGATATTTTCATGTTTCTACAGATGGCCTTGTTGATATTTCCATCTATACACAGATGGCCGTGTAGATATTTCCATGTTTATACAGATGGCGGCGTAGATATTTCCATGGACATGCAGATGGCGGTGTAGATATTTCCATGTTTAAACAGATAGCGGTGTAGATATTTCCATGTTTACACAGATAGTGGTGTAGATATTTCCGTGTTTATACACATGGCAGAGTAGATACTTCCATCTTTATGGAGATGGCAGTGTAGATATTTTCATGTTTATAGAGATGGCGGTGTAGATATTTCCATATTTATAGAGATAGCGGTGTAGATATTTCCATCTTTCTACAGATGGCAGTGTAGATATTTCCATGTTTATACAGATGGCGGTGTAGATATTTCCATATTTATACAGATGTCTGTGTAGATATTTCCATCTGTATACAGATGGTATTGTAGGTATTTCCATGTTTACACAGATGGTGGTGAAGATATTTCCATGTTTATTCAGATGACTGTGTAGATATTTCCATGTTTTTACAGATGGCAGTGTGGATATTTCAATGTTTATAGAGATGGCGCTGTAGATATTTCCAAGTTTATACAGATAACGGTGGAGATATTTCCATGTTTATTCAGAGAGGAGCAGAGATATTTCCATGTTTATACACATAGCGGTGTACATATTTCCATGATTATAGAGACAGCGGTGTAGGTATTTCCATGTTTATGCAGATAGCGGTGCAGATATTTCCATGTTTACACAGATGCCTATGCAGATATTTCCATATTTACACAGAGGGCTGTGTAGATATTTCTATGTTTATACAGAAGACAGTGTAGATATTTAAATGTTCCTACACATGACTGTGTAGGTATTTCCATGTTTATACAGATGTCTTTGTAGATATTTCCATGTTAATAGAGATAGCGGTGTAGACATTTCCATGTTTATACAGATAGCGGTGTAGATATTTCCATGTTTATACAGATAGTGGTGTAGATATTTCCATGTTTATACAGACCGCGGTGTAGATATTTCCATGTTTATACAAATAGCGGTGCAGATATTTCCATGTTTGTACAGATGGCGGTGTTGATATTTCCATTTATACACAGATGACCGTGTAGATATTTCCATGTTTATACAGATGGCGGCGCAGATATTTCCATGGATATGTAGATGGCGGTGTAGATATTTCCATGTTTATACAGATTGCGGTGTAGTTATTTCCATGTTTATATAGATAGCGGTGTAGTTATTTCCATGTATATACACATGGCTGTGTAGATATTTCCATGTTTATACAGATGGCGGTGTAGATATTTCCATGTTGTTACAGATAACTTTGTATTTCCATGTTTATACAGATGGCGGTGTAGATATTTCCATGTCTATAGAGATAGCAGTGGAGATAATTCCATGTTTATACAGATAGCGGTGTAGATATTTCCATGTTTATTCTGATCGTGGTGTAGATATTTCCATGTTTATGGAGATGGCGGTGTAGATATTTACATGTTCATAGAGATAGCGGTGTTGATTTTTCCATGTTTATAGAGACAGCGGTGTGGATATTTCCTTGCTTATACAGATAGGGGTGTAGATATTTCCATGTTTATAGAGATAGCGGTGAAGATATTTCCATGTTTATACAGATCACGGTGTAGATATTTCCTTGCTTGTACTAATAGCGGTGTAGTTATTTCCATGTTTATACAGATAGCGGTGTAGATATTTCCATGTATATACAGATGGCTGTGTATATATTTCCATGTTTATACAGATGGCTGTGTAGATATTTCCATGTTTATACAGATGACTTTGTAGGTATTTGCATGTTTATACAGATGGCGGTGTAGGTTTTCCATGTTTATAGTGATAGCTGTGTAGATATTTCCATGTTTATACAGATAGCGGTGTTGATATTTCCATGTTTATAAAGATCGCGGTGTAGATATTTCCATGTTTATACAGATCGTGGTGCAGATATTTATATCTTTATACAGATGGCATTGTAGATATTTCCTTATTCACACAGATGGCGGTGTAGATGTTTCCATGTTTATACAGATGGCAGAGTAGTTAGTTCCATGTTTATGGAGATGGCAGTGTAGATACTTTCATGTTTACAGAGATGGCGGTGTAGATATTTCCATGTTTATAGAGATAGCAGTGTAGATATTTACATGTTTATACAGATGTCTGTGTAGATATTTCCATGTGTATACAGATGGCATTGTAGATATTTCCATGTTTATACAGATGACTGTATAGGTATTTCCATGTTTTTACAGGTGGCAGTGCAGATATTTCCATGTTTATAGAGATAGCGGTGTAGATATTTTCATGTTTCTACAGATGGCGGTGTTGATATTTCCATCTATACACAGATGGCCGTGTAGATATTTCCATGTTTATACAGATGGCGGCGTAGATATTTCCATGGACATGCAGATGGCGGTGTAGATATTTCCATGTTTAAACCGATAGCGGTGTAGATATTTCCATGTTTACACAGATAGTGGTGTAGATATTTCCGTGTTTATACACATGGCAGAGTAGATACTTCCATCTTTATGGAGATGGCAGTGTAGATATTTTCATGTTTATAGAGATGGCGGTGTAGATATTTCCATATTTATAGAGATAGCGGTGTAGATATTTCCATCTTTCTACAGATGGCAGTGTAGATATTTCCATGTTTATACAGATGGCGGTGTAGATATTTCCATATTTATACAGATGTCTGTGTAGATATTTCCATCTGTATACAGATGGTATTGTAGGTATTTCCATGTTTATACAGATGGTGGTGAAGATATTTCCATGTTTATTCAGATGACTGTGTAGATATTTCCATGTTTTTACAGATGGCAGTGTGGATATTTCAATGTTTATAGAGATGGCGCTGTAGATATTTCCAAGTTTATACAGATAACGGTGGAGATATTTCCATGTTTATTCAGAGAGGAGCCGAGATATTTCCATGTTTATACACATAGCGGTGTACATATTTCCATGATTATAGAGACAGCGGTGTAGGTATTTCCATGTTTATGCAGATAGCGGTGCAGATATTTCCATGTTTACACAGATGCCTATGCAGATATTTCCATATTTACACAGAGGGCTGTGTAGATATTTCTATGTTTATACAGAAGACAGTGTAGATATTTAAATGTTCCTACACATGACTGTGTAGGTATTTCCATGTTTATACAGATGTCTTTGTAGATATTTCCATGTTAATAGAGATAGCGGTGTAGACATTTCCATGTTTATACAGATAGCGGTGTAGATATTTCCATGTTTATACAGATAGTGGTGTAGATATTTCCATGTTTATACAGACCGCGGTGTAGATATTTCCATGTTTATACAAATAGCGGTGCAGATATTTCCATGTTTGTACAGATGGCGGTGTTGATATTTCCATTTATACACAGATGACCGTGTAGATATTTCCATGTTTATACAGATGGCGGCGCAGATATTTCCATGGATATGTAGATGGCGGTGTAGATATTTCCATGTTTATACAGATTGCGGTGTAGTTATTTCCATGTTTATATAGATAGCGGTGTAGTTATTTCCATGTATATACACATGGCTGTGTAGATATTTCCATGTTTATACAGATGGCGGTGTAGATATTTCCATGTTGTTACAGATAACTTTGTATTTCCATGTTTATACAGATGGCGGTGTAGATATTTCCATGTCTATAGAGATAGCAGTGGAGATAATTCCATGTTTATACAGATAGCGGTGTAGATATTTCCATGTTTATTCTGATCGTGGTGTAGATATTTCCATGTTTATGGAGATGGCGGTGTAGATATTTACATGTTCATAGAGATAGCGGTGTTGATTTTTCCATGTTTATAGAGACAGCGGTGTGGATATTTCCTTGCTTATACAGATAGGGGTGTAGATATTTCCATGTTTATAGAGATAGCGGTGAAGATATTTCCATGTTTATACAGATCACGGTGTAGATATTTCCTTGCTTGTACTAATAGCGGTGTAGTTATTTCCATGTTTATACAGATAGCGGTGTAGATATTTCCATGTATATACAGATGGCTGTGTATATATTTCCATGTTTATACAGATGGCTGTGTAGATATTTCCATGTTTATACAGATGACTTTGTAGGTATTTGCATGTTTATACAGATGGCGGTGTAGGTTTTCCATGTTTATAGTGATAGCTGTGTAGATATTTCCATGTTTATACAGATAGCGGTGTTGATATTTCCATGTTTATAAAGATCGCGGTGTAGATATTTCCATGTTTATACAGATCGTGGTGCAGATATTTATATCTTTATACAGATGGCATTGTAGATATTTCCTTATTCACACAGATGGCGGTGTAGATGTTTCCATGTTTATACAGATGGCAGAGTAGTTAGTTCCATGTTTATGGAGATGGCAGTGTAGATACTTTCATGTTTACAGAGATGGCGGTGTAGATATTTCCATGTTTATAGAGATAGCAGTGTAGATATTTACATGTTTATACAGATGTCTGTGTAGATATTTCCATGTGTATACAGATGGCATTGTAGATATTTCCATGTTTATACAGATGACTGTATAGGTATTTCCATGTTTTTACAGGTGGCAGTGCAGATATTTCCATGTTTATAGAGATAGCGGTGTAGATATTTTCATGTTTCTACAGATGGCGGTGTTGATATTTCCATCTATACACAGATGGCCGTGTAGATATTTCCATGTTTATACAGATGGCGGCGTAGATATTTCCATGGACATGCAGATGGCGGTGTAGATATTTCCATGTTTAAACCGATAGCGGTGTAGATATTTCCATGTTTACACAGATAGTGGTGTAGATATTTCCGTGTTTATACACATGGCAGAGTAGATACTTCCATCTTTATGGAGATGGCAGTGTAGATATTTTCATGTTTATAGAGATGGCGGTGTAGATATTTCCATATTTATAGAGATAGCGGTGTAGATATTTCCATCTTTCTACAGATGGCAGTGTAGATATTTCCATGTTTATACAGATGGCGGTGTAGATATTTCCATATTTATACAGATGTCTGTGTAGATATTTCCATCTGTATACAGATGGTATTGTAGGTATTTCCATGTTTATACAGATGGTGGTGAAGATATTTCCATGTTTATTCAGATGACTGTGTAGATATTTCCATGTTTTTACAGATGGCAGTGTGGATATTTCAATGTTTATAGAGATGGCGCTGTAGATATTTCCAAGTTTATACAGATAACGGTGGAGATATTTCCATGTTTATTCAGAGAGGAGCCGAGATATTTCCATGTTTATACACATAGCGGTGTACATATTTCCATGATTATAGAGACAGCGGTGTAGGTATTTCCATGTTTATGCAGATAGCGGTGCAGATATTTCCATGTTTACACAGATGCCTATGCAGATATTTCCATATTTACACAGAGGGCTGTGTAGATATTTCTATGTTTATACAGAAGACAGTGTAGATATTTAAATGTTCCTACACATGACTGTGTAGGTATTTCCATGTTTATACAGATGTCTTTGTAGATATTTCCATGTTAATAGAGATAGCGGTGTAGACATTTCCATGTTTATACAGATAGCGGTGTAGATATTTCCATGTTTATACAGATAGTGGTGTAGATATTTCCATGTTTATACAGACCGCGGTGTAGATATTTCCATGTTTATACAAATAGCGGTGCAGATATTTCCATGTTTGTACAGATGGCGGTGTTGATATTTCCATTTATACACAGATGACCGTGTAGATATTTCCATGTTTATACAGATGGCGGCGCAGATATTTCCATGGATATGTAGATGGCGGTGTAGATATTTCCATGTTTATACAGATTGCGGTGTAGTTATTTCCATGGATATGTAGATGGCGGTGTAGTTATTTCCATGTATATACACATGGCTGTGTAGATATTTCCATGTTTATACAGATGGCGGTGTAGATATTTCCATGTTGTTACAGATAACTTTGTATTTCCATGTTTATACAGATGGCGGTGTAGATATTTCCATGTCTATAGAGATAGCAGTGGAGATAATTCCATGTTTATACAGATAGCGGTGTAGATATTTCCATGTTTATTCTGATCGTGGTGTAGATATTTCCATGTTTATAGAGATGGCGGTGTAGATATTTACATGTTCATAGAGATAGCGGTGTTGATTTTTCCATGTTTATAGAGACAGCGGTGTGGATATTTCCTTGCTTATACAGATAGGGGTGTAGATATTTCCATGTTTATAGAGATAGCGGTGAAGATATTTCCATGTTTATACAGATCACGGTGTAGATATTTCCTTGCTTGTACTAATAGCGGTGTAGTTATTTCCATGTTTATACAGATAGCGGTGTAGATATTTCCATGTATATACAGATGGCTGTGTAGATATTTCCATGTTTATACAGATGGCTCTGTAGATATTTCCATGTTTATACAGATGACTTTGTAGGTATTTGCATGTTTATACAGATGGCGGTGTAGGTTTTCCATGTTTATAGTGATAGCTGTGTAGATATTTCCATGTTTATACAGATAGCGGTGTTGATATTTCCATGTTTATAAAGATCGCGGTGTAGATATTTCCATGTTTATACAGATCGCGGTGCAGATATTTATATCTTTATACAGATGGCATTGTAGGTATTTCCTTATTCACACAGATGGCGGTGTAGATGTTTCCATGTTTATACAGATGGCAGAGTAGTTAGTTCCATGTTTATGGAGATGGCAGTGTAGATACTTTCATGTTTACAGAGATGGCGGTGTAGATATTTCCATGTTTATAGAGATAGCAGTGTAGATATTTACATGTTTATACAGATGTCTGTGTAGATATTTCCATGTGTATACAGATGGCATTGTAGATATTTCCATGTTTATACAGATGACTGTATAGGTTTTTCCATGTTTTTACAGGTGGCAGTGCAGATATTTCCATGTTTATAGAGATAGCGGTGTAGATATTTCCATGTTTCTACAGATGGCGGTGTTGATATTTCCATCTATACACAGATGGCCGTGTAGATATTTCCATGTTTATACAGATGGCGGCGTAGATATTTCCATGGACATGCAGATGGCGGTGTAGATATTTCCATGTTTAAACAGATAGCGGTGTAGATATTTCCATGTTTACACAGATAGTGGTGTAGATATTTCCGTGTTTATACACATGGCAGAGTAGATACTTCCATCTTTATGGAGATGGCAGTGTAGATATTTTCATGTTTATAGAGATGGCGGTGTAGATATTTCCATATTTATAGAGATAGCGGTGTAGATATTTCCATCTTTCTACAGATGGCAGTGTAGATATTTCCATGTTTATACAGATGGCGGTGTAGATATTTCCATATTTATACAGATGTCTGTGTAGATATTTCCATCTGTATACAGATGGTATTGTAGGTATTTCCATGTTTATACAGATGGTGGTGAAGATATTTCCATGTTTATTCAGATGACTGTGTAGATATTTCCATGTTTTTACAGATGGCAGTGTGGATATTTCAATGTTTATAGAGATGGCGCTGTAGATATTTCCAAGTTTATACAGATAACGGTGGAGATATTTCCATGTTTATACAGAGAGGAGCCGAGATATTTCCATGTTTATACACATAGCGGTGTACATATTTCCATGATTATAGAGACAGCGGTGTAGGTATTTCCATGTTTATGCAGATAGCGGTGCAGATATTTCCATGTTTACACAGATGCCTATGCAGATATTTCCATATTTACACAGAGGGCTGTGTAGATATTTCTATGTTTATACAGAAGACAGTGTAGATATTTAAATGTTCCTACACATGACTGTGTAGGTATTTCCATGTTTATACAGATGTCTTTGTAGATATTTCCATGTTAATAGAGATAGCGGTGTAGACATTTCCATGTTTATACAGATAGCGGTGTAGATATTTCCATGTTTATACAGATAGTGGTGTAGATATTTCCATGTTTATACAGACCGCGGTGTAGATATTTCCATGTTTATACAAATAGCGGTGCAGATATTTCCATGTTTGTACAGATGGCGGTGTTGATATTTCCATTTATACACAGATGACCGTGTAGATATTTCCATGTTTATACAGATGGCGGCGCAGATATTTCCATGGATATGTAGATGGCGGTGTAGATATTTCCATGTTTATACAGATTGCGGTGTAGTTATTTCCATGTTTATATAGATAGCGGAGTAGTTATTTCCATGTATATACACATGGCTGTGTAGACATTTCCATGTTTATACAGATGGCGGTGTAGATATTTCCATGTTGTTACAGATAACTTTGTATTTCCATGTTTATACAGATGGCGTTGTAGATATTTCCATGTCTATAGAGATAGCAGTGGAGATAATTCCATGTTTATACAGATAGCGGTGTAGATATTTCCATGTTTATTCTGATCGTGGTGTAGATATTTCCATGTTTATGGAGATGGCGGTGTAGATATTTACATGTTCATAGAGATAGCGGTGTTGATTTTTCCATGTTTATAGAGACAGCGGTGTGGATATTTCCTTGCTTATACAGATAGGGGTGTAGATATTTCCATGTTTATAGAGATAGCGGTGAAGATATTTCCATGTTTATACAGATCACGGGGTAGATATTTCCTTGCTTGTACTAATAGCGGTGTAGTTATTTCCATGTTTATACAGATAGCGGTGTAGATATTTCCATGTATATACAGATGGCTGTGTAGATATTTCCATGTTTATACAGATGGCTCTGTAGATATTTCCATGTTTATACAGATGACTTTGTAGGTATTTGCATGTTTATACAGATGGCGGTGTAGGTTTTCCATGTTTATAGTTATAGCTGTGTAGATATTTCCATGTTTATACAGATAGCGGTGTTGATATTTCCATGTTTATAAAGATCGCGGTGTAGATATTTCCATGTTTATACAGATCGCGGTGCAGATATTTATATCTTTATACAGATGGCATTGTAGATATTTCCTTATTCACACAGATGGCGGTGTAGATGTTTCCATGTTTATACAGATGGCAGAGTAGTTAGTTCCATGTTTATGGAGATGGCAGTGTAGATACTTTCATGTTTACAGAGATGGCGGTGTAGATATTTCCATGTTTATAGAGATAGCAGTGTAGATATTTACATGTTTATACAGATGTCTGTGTAGATATTTCCATGTGTATACAGATGGCATTGTAGATATTTCCATGTTTATACAGATGACTGTATAGGTATTTCCATGTTTTTACAGATGGCAGTGCAGATATTTCCATGTTTATAGAGATAGCGGTGTAGATATTTCCATGTTTCTACAGATGGCGGTGTTGATATTTCCATCTATACACAGATGGCCGTGTAGATATTTCCATGTTTATACAGATGGCGGCGTAGATATTTCCATGGACATGCAGATGGCGGTGTAGATATTTCCATGTTTAAACAGATAGCGGTGTAGATATTTCCATGTTTACACAGATAGTGGTGTAGATATTTCCGTGTTTATACACATGGCAGAGTAGATACTTCCATCTTTATGGAGATGGCAGTGTAGATATTTTCATGTTTATAGAGATGGCGGTGTAGATATTTCCATATTTATAGAGATAGCGGTGTAGATATTTCCATCTTTCTACAGATGGCAGTGTAGATATTTCCATGTTTATACAGATGGCGGTGTAGATATTTCCATATTTATACAGATGTCTGTGTAGATATTTCCATCTGTATACAGACGGTATTGTAGGTATTTCCATGTTTATACAGATGGTGGTGAAGATATTTCCATGTATATTCAGATGACTGTGTAGATATTTCCATGTTTTTACAGATGGCAGTGTGGATATTTCAATGTTTATAGAGATGGCGCTGTAGATATTTCCAAGTTTATACAGATAATGGTGGAGATATTTCCATGTTTATACAGAGAGGAGTCGAGATATTTCCATGTTTATACACATAGCGGTGTACATATTTCCATGATTATAGAGACAGCGGTGTAGGTATTTCCATGTTTATGCAGATAGCGGTGCAGATATTTCCATGTTTACACAGATGCCTATGCAGATATTTCCATATTTACACAGAGGGCTGTGTTGATATTTCTATGTTTATACAGAAGACAGTGTAGATATTTAAATGTTCCTACACATGACTGTGTAGGTATTTCCATGTTTATACAGATGTCTTTGTAGATATTTCCATGTTAATAGAGATAGCGGTGTAGACATTTCCATGTTTATACAGATAGCGGTGTAGATATTTCCATGTTTATACAGATAGTGGTGTAGATATTTCCATGTTTATACAGACCGCGGTGTAGATATTTCCATGTTTATACAAATAGCGGTGCAGATATTTCCATGTTTGTACAGATGGCGGTGTTGATATTTCCATTTATACACAGATGACCGTGTAGATATTTCCATGTTTATACAGATGGCGGCGCAGATATTTCCATGGATATGTAGATGGCGGTGTAGATATTTCCATGTTTATACATATTGCGGTGTAGTTATTTCCATGTTTATATAGATAGCGGTGTAGTTATTTCCATGTATATACACATGGCTGTGTAGATATTTCCATGTTTATACAGATGGCGGTGTAGATATTTCCATGTTTATACAGATAACTTTGTATTTCCATGTTTATACAGATGGCGGTGTAGATATTTCCATGTCTATAGAGATAGCAGTGGAGATAATTCCATGTTTATACAGATAGCGGTGTAGATATTTCCATGTTTATTCTGATCGTGGTGTAGATATTTCCATGTTTATGGAGATGGCGGTGTAGATATTTACATGTTCATAGAGATAGCGGTGTTGATTTTTCCATGTTTATAGAGACAGCGGTGTGGATATTTCCTTGCTTATACAGATAGGGGTGTAGATATTTCCATGTTTATAGAGATAGCGGTGAAGATATTTCCATGTTTATACAGATCACGGTGTAGATATTTCCTTGCTTGTACTAATAGCGGTGTAGTTATTTCCATGTTTATACAGATAGCGGTGTAGATATTTCCATGTATATACAGATGGCTGTGTAGATATTTCCATGTTTATTCAGATGGCTGTGTAGATATTTCCATGTTTATACAGATGACTTTGTAGGTATTTGCATGTTTATACAGATGGCGGTGTAGGTTTTCCATGTTTATAGTGATAGCTGTGTAGATATTTCCATGTTTATACAGATAGCGGTGTTGATATTTCCATGTTTATAAAATCGCGGTGTAGATATTTCCATGTTTATACAGATCGCGGTGCAGATATTTATATCTTTATACAGATGGCATTGTAGATATTTCCTTATTCACACAGATGGCGGTGTAGATGTTTCCATGTTTATACAGATGGCAGAGTAGTTAGTTCCATGTTTATGGAGATGGCAGTGTAGATACTTTCATGTTTACAGAGATGGCGGTGTAGATATTTCCATGTTTATAGAGATAGCAGTGTAGATATTTACATGTTTATACAGATGTCTGTGTAGATATTTCCATGTGTATACAGATGGCATTGTAGATATTTCCATGTTTATACAGATGACTGTATAGGTATTTCCATGTATTTACAGGTGGCAGTGCAGATATTTCCATGTTTATAGAGATAGCGGTGTAGATATTTCCATGTTTCTACAGATGGCGGTGTTGATATTTCCATCTATACACAGATGGCCGTGTAGATATTTCCATGTTTATACAGATGGCGGTGTAGATATTTCCATGGACATGCAGATGGCGGTGTAGATATTTCCATGTTTAAACAGATAGCGGTGTAGATATTTCCATGTTTACACAGATAGTGGTGTAGATATTTCCGTGTTTATACACATGGCAGAGTAGATACTTCCATCTTTATGGAGATGGCAGTGTAGATATTTTCATGTTTATAGAGATGGCGGTGTAGATATTTCCATATTTATAGAGATAGCGGTGTAGATATTTCCATCTTTCTACAGATGGCAGTGTAGATATTTCCATGTTTATACAGATGGCGGTGTAGATATTTCCATATTTATACAGATGTCTGTGTAGATATTTCCATCTGTATACAGATGGTATTGTAGGTATTTCCATGTTTATACAGATGGTGGTGAAGATATTTCCATGTTTATTCAGATGACTGTGTAGATATTTCCATGTTTTTACAGATGGCAGTGTGGATATTTCAATGTTTATAGAGATGGCGCTGTAGATATTTCCAAGTTTATACAGATAACGGTGGAGATATTTCCATGTTTATACAGAGAGGAGCCGAGATATTTCCATGTTTATACACATAGCGGTGTACATATTTCCATGATTATAGAGACAGCGGTGTAGGTATTTCCATGTTTATGCAGATAGCGGTGCAGATATTTCCATGTTTACACAGATGCCTATGCAGATATTTCCATATTTACACAGAGGGCTGTGTAGATATTTCTATGTTTATACAGAAGACAGTGTAGATATTTAAATGTTCCTACACATGACTGTGTAGGTATTTCCATGTTTATACAGATGTCTTTGTAGATATTTCCATGTTAATAGAGATAGCGGTGTAGACATTTCCATGTTTATACAGATAGCGGTGTAGATATTTCCATGTTTATACAGATAGTGGTGTAGATATTTCCATGTTTATACAGACCGCGGTGTAGATATTTCCATGTTTATACAAATAGCGGTGCAGATATTTCCATGTTTGTACAGATGGCGGTGTTGATATTTCCATTTATACACAGATGACCGTGTAGATATTTCCATGTTTATACAGATGGCGGCGCAGATATTTCCATGGATATGTAGATGGCGGTGTAGATATTTCCATGTTTATACAGATTGCGGTGTAGTTATTTCCATGTTTATATAGATAGCGGTGTAGTTATTTCCATGTATATACACATGGCTGTGTAGATATTTCCATGTTTATACAGATGGCGGTGTAGATATTTCCATGTTTATACAGATAACTTTGTATTTCCATGTTTATACAGATGGCGGCGCAGATATTTCCATGGATATGTAGATGGCGGTGTAGATATTTCCATGGTTATACAGATTGCGGTGTAGTTATTTCCATGTTTATATAGATAGCGGTGTAGTTATTTCCATGTATATACACATGGCTGTGTAGACATTTCCATGTTTATACAGATGGCGGTGTAGATATTTCCATGTTGTTACAGATAACTTTGTATTTCCATGTTTATACAGATGGCGTTGTAGATATTTCCATGTCTATAGAGATAGCAGTGGAGATAATTCCATGTTTATACAGATAGCGGTGTAGATATTTCCATGTTTATTCTGATCGTGGTGTAGATATTTCCATGTTTATGGAGATGGCGGTGTAGATATTTACATGTTCATAGAGATAGCGGTGTTGATTTTTCAATGTTTATAGAGACAGCGGTGTGGATATTTCCTTGCTTATACAGATAGGGGTGTAGATATTTCCATGTTTATAGAGATAGCGGTGAAGATATTTCCATGTTTATACAGATCACGGTGTAGATATTTCCTTGCTTGTACTAATAGCGGTGTAGTTATTTCCATGTTTATACAGATAGCGGTGTAGATATTTCCATGTATATACAGATGGCTGTGTAGATATTTCCATGTTTATACAGATGGCTCTGTAGATATTTCCATGTTTATACAGATGACTTTGTAGGTATTTGCATGTTTATACAGATGGCGGTGTAGGTTTTCCATGTTTATAGTGAGAGCTGTGTAGATATTTCCATGTTTATACAGATAGCGGTGTTGATATTTCCATGTTTATAAAGATCGCGGTGTAGATATTTCCATGTTTATACAGATCGCGGTGCAGATATTTATATCTTTATACAGATGGCATTGTAGGTATTTCCTTATTCACACAGATGGCGGTGTAGATGTTTCCATGTTTATACAGATGGCAGAGTAGTTAGTTCCATGTTTATGGAGATGGCAGTGTAGATACTTTCATGTTTACAGAGATGGCGGTGTAGATATTTCCATGTTTATAGAGATAGCAGTGTAGATATTTACATGTTTATACAGATGTCTGTGTAGATATTTCCATGTGTATACAGATGGCATTGTAGATATTTCCATGTTTATACAGATGACTGTATAGGTTTTTCCATGTTTTTACAGGTGGCAGTGCAGATATTTCCATGTTTATAGAGATAGCGGTGTAGATATTTCCATGTTTCTACAGATGGCGGTGTTGATATTTCCATCTATACACAGATGGCCGTGTAGATATTTCCATGTTTATACAGATGGCGGCGTAGATATTTCCATGGACATGCAGATGGCGGTGTAGATATTTCCATGTTTAAACAGATAGCGGTGTAGATATTTCCATGTTTACACAGATAGTGGTGTAGATATTTCCGTGTTTATACACATGGCAGAGTAGATACTTCCATCTTTATGGAGATGGCAGTGTAGATATTTTCATGTTTATAGAGATGGCGGTGTAGATATTTCCATATTTATAGAGATAGCGGTGTAGATATTTCCATCTTTCTACAGATGGCAGTGTAGATATTTCCATGTTTATACAGATGGCGGTGTAGATATTTCCATATTTATACAGATGTCTGTGTAGATATTTCCATCTGTATACAGATGGTATTGTAGGTATTTCCATGTTTATACAGATGGTGGTGAAGATATTTCCATGTTTATTCAGATGACTGTGTAGATATTTCCATGTTTTTACAGATGGCAGTGTGGATATTTCAATGTTTATAGAGATGGCGCTGTAGATATTTCCAAGTTTATACAGATAACGGTGGAGATATTTCCATGTTTATACAGAGAGGAGCCGAGATATTTCCATGTTTATACACATAGCGGTGTACATATTTCCATGATTATAGAGACAGCGGTGTAGGTATTTCCATGTTTATGCAGATAGCGGTGCAGATATTTCCATGTTTACACAGATGCCTATGCAGATATTTCCATATTTACACAGAGGGCTGTGTAGATATTTCTATGTTTATACAGAAGACAGTGTAGATATTTAAATGTTCCTACACATGACTGTGTAGGTATTTCCATGTTTATACAGATGTCTTTGTAGATATTTCCATGTTAATAGAGATAGCGGTGTAGACATTTCCATGTTTATACAGATAGCGGTGTAGATATTTCCATGTTTATACAGATAGTGGTGTAGATATTTCCATGTTTATACAGACCGCGGTGTAGATATTTCCATGTTTATACAAATAGCGGTGCAGATATTTCCATGTTTGTACAGATGGCGGTGTTGATATTTCCATTTATACACAGATGACCGTGTAGATATTTCCATGTTTATACAGATGGCGGCGCAGATATTTCCATGGATATGTAGATGGCGGTGTAGATATTTCCATGTTTATACAGATTGCGGTGTAGTTATTTCCATGTTTATATAGATAGCGGAGTAGTTATTTCCATGTATATACACATGGCTGTGTAGACATTTCCATGTTTATACAGATGGCGGTGTAGATATTTCCATGTTGTTACAGATAACTTTGTATTTCCATGTTTATACAGATGGCGTTGTAGATATTTCCATGTCTATAGAGATAGCAGTGGAGATAATTCCATGTTTATACAGATAGCGGTGTAGATATTTCCATGTTTATTCTGATCGTGGTGTAGATATTTCCATGTTTATGGAGATGGCGGTGTAGATATTTACATGTTCATAGAGATAGCGGTGTTGATTTTTCCATGTTTATAGAGACAGCGGTGTGGATATTTCCTTGCTTATACAGATAGGGGTGTAGATATTTCCATGTTTATAGAGATAGCGGTGAAGATATTTCCATGTTTATACAGATCACGGGGTAGATATTTCCTTGCTTGTACTAATAGCGGTGTAGTTATTTCCATGTTTATACAGATAGCGGTGTAGATATTTCCATGTATATACAGATGGCTGTGTAGATATTTCCATGTTTATACAGATGGCTCTGTAGATATTTCCATGTTTATACAGATGACTTTGTAGGTATTTGCATGTTTATACAGATGGCGGTGTAGGTTTTCCATGTTTATAGTTATAGCTGTGTAGATATTTCCATGTTTATACAGATAGCGGTGTTGATATTTCCATGTTTATAAAGATCGCGGTGTAGATATTTCCATGTTTATACAGATCGCGGTGCAGATATTTATATCTTTATACAGATGGCATTGTAGATATTTCCTTATTCACACAGATGGCGGTGTAGATGTTTCCATGTTTATACAGATGGCAGAGTAGTTAGTTCCATGTTTATGGAGATGGCAGTGTAGATACTTTCATGTTTACAGAGATGGCGGTGTAGATATTTCCATGTTTATAGAGATAGCAGTGTAGATATTTACATGTTTATACAGATGTCTGTGTAGATATTTCCATGTGTATACAGATGGCATTGTAGATATTTCCATGTTTATACAGATGACTGTATAGGTATTTCCATGTTTTTACAGATGGCAGTGCAGATATTTCCATGTTTATAGAGATAGCGGTGTAGATATTTCCATGTTTCTACAGATGGCGGTGTTGATATTTCCATCTATACACAGATGGCCGTGTAGATATTTCCATGTTTATACAGATGGCGGCGTAGATATTTCCATGGACATGCAGATGGCGGTGTAGATATTTCCATGTTTAAACAGATAGCGGTGTAGATATTTCCATGTTTACACAGATAGTGGTGTAGATATTTCCGTGTTTATACACATGGCAGAGTAGATACTTCCATCTTTATGGAGATGGCAGTGTAGATATTTTCATGTTTATAGAGATGGCGGTGTAGATATTTCCATATTTATAGAGATAGCGGTGTAGATATTTCCATCTTTCTACAGATGGCAGTGTAGATATTTCCATGTTTATACAGATGGCGGTGTAGATATTTCCATATTTATACAGATGTCTGTGTAGATATTTCCATCTGTATACAGACGGTATTGTAGGTATTTCCATGTTTATACAGATGGTGGTGAAGATATTTCCATGTATATTCAGATGACTGTGTAGATATTTCCATGTTTTTACAGATGGCAGTGTGGATATTTCAATGTTTATAGAGATGGCGCTGTAGATATTTCCAAGTTTATACAGATAATGGTGGAGATATTTCCATGTTTATACAGAGAGGAGTCGAGATATTTCCATGTTTATACACATAGCGGTGTACATATTTCCATGATTATAGAGACAGCGGTGTAGGTATTTCCATGTTTATGCAGATAGCGGTGCAGATATTTCCATGTTTACACAGATGCCTATGCAGATATTTCCATATTTACACAGAGGGCTGTGTTGATATTTCTATGTTTATACAGAAGACAGTGTAGATATTTAAATGTTCCTACACATGACTGTGTAGGTATTTCCATGTTTATACAGATGTCTTTGTAGATATTTCCATGTTAATAGAGATAGCGGTGTAGACATTTCCATGTTTATACAGATAGCGGTGTAGATATTTCCATGTTTATACAGATAGTGGTGTAGATATTTCCATGTTTATACAGACCGCGGTGTAGATATTTCCATGTTTATACAAATAGCGGTGCAGATATTTCCATGTTTGTACAGATGGCGGTGTTGATATTTCCATTTATACACAGATGACCGTGTAGATATTTCCATGTTTATACAGATGGCGGCGCAGATATTTCCATGGATATGTAGATGGCGGTGTAGATATTTCCATGTTTATACATATTGCGGTGTAGTTATTTCCATGTTTATATAGATAGCGGTGTAGTTATTTCCATGTATATACACATGGCTGTGTAGATATTTCCATGTTTATACAGATGGCGGTGTAGATATTTCCATGTTTATACAGATAACTTTGTATTTCCATGTTTATACAGATGGCGGTGTAGATATTTCCATGTCTATAGAGATAGCAGTGGAGATAATTCCATGTTTATACAGATAGCGGTGTAGATATTTCCATGTTTATTCTGATCGTGGTGTAGATATTTCCATGTTTATGGAGATGGCGGTGTAGATATTTACATGTTCATAGAGATAGCGGTGTTGATTTTTCCATGTTTATAGAGACAGCGGTGTGGATATTTCCTTGCTTATACAGATAGGGGTGTAGATATTTCCATGTTTATAGAGATAGCGGTGAAGATATTTCCATGTTTATACAGATCACGGTGTAGATATTTCCTTGCTTGTACTAATAGCGGTGTAGTTATTTCCATGTTTATACAGATAGCGGTGTAGATATTTCCATGTATATACAGATGGCTGTGTAGATATTTCCATGTTTATTCAGATGGCTGTGTAGATATTTCCATGTTTATACAGATGACTTTGTAGGTATTTGCATGTTTATACAGATGGCGGTGTAGGTTTTCCATGTTTATAGTGATAGCTGTGTAGATATTTCCATGTTTATACAGATAGCGGTGTTGATATTTCCATGTTTATAAAATCGCGGTGTAGATATTTCCATGTTTATACAGATCGCGGTGCAGATATTTATATCTTTATACAGATGGCATTGTAGATATTTCCTTATTCACACAGATGGCGGTGTAGATGTTTCCATGTTTATACAGATGGCAGAGTAGTTAGTTCCATGTTTATGGAGATGGCAGTGTAGATACTTTCATGTTTACAGAGATGGCGGTGTAGATATTTCCATGTTTATAGAGATAGCAGTGTAGATATTTACATGTTTATACAGATGTCTGTGTAGATATTTCCATGTGTATACAGATGGCATTGTAGATATTTCCATGTTTATACAGATGACTGTATAGGTATTTCCATGTATTTACAGGTGGCAGTGCAGATATTTCCATGTTTATAGAGATAGCGGTGTAGATATTTCCATGTTTCTACAGATGGCGGTGTTGATATTTCCATCTATACACAGATGGCCGTGTAGATATTTCCATGTTTATACAGATGGCGGTGTAGATATTTCCATGGACATGCAGATGGCGGTGTAGATATTTCCATGTTTAAACAGATAGCGGTGTAGATATTTCCATGTTTACACAGATAGTGGTGTAGATATTTCCGTGTTTATACACATGGCAGAGTAGATACTTCCATCTTTATGGAGATGGCAGTGTAGATATTTTCATGTTTATAGAGATGGCGGTGTAGATATTTCCATATTTATAGAGATAGCGGTGTAGATATTTCCATCTTTCTACAGATGGCAGTGTAGATATTTCCATGTTTATACAGATGGCGGTGTAGATATTTCCATATTTATACAGATGTCTGTGTAGATATTTCCATCTGTATACAGATGGTATTGTAGGTATTTCCATGTTTATACAGATGGTGGTGAAGATATTTCCATGTTTATTCAGATGACTGTGTAGATATTTCCATGTTTTTACAGATGGCAGTGTGGATATTTCAATGTTTATAGAGATGGCGCTGTAGATATTTCCAAGTTTATACAGATAACGGTGGAGATATTTCCATGTTTATACAGAGAGGAGCCGAGATATTTCCATGTTTATACACATAGCGGTGTACATATTTCCATGATTATAGAGACAGCGGTGTAGGTATTTCCATGTTTATGCAGATAGCGGTGCAGATATTTCCATGTTTACACAGATGCCTATGCAGATATTTCCATATTTACACAGAGGGCTGTGTAGATATTTCTATGTTTATACAGAAGACAGTGTAGATATTTAAATGTTCCTACACATGACTGTGTAGGTATTTCCATGTTTATACAGATGTCTTTGTAGATATTTCCATGTTAATAGAGATAGCGGTGTAGACATTTCCATGTTTATACAGATAGCGGTGTAGATATTTCCATGTTTATACAGATAGTGGTGTAGATATTTCCATGTTTATACAGACCGCGGTGTAGATATTTCCATGTTTATACAAATAGCGGTGCAGATATTTCCATGTTTGTACAGATGGCGGTGTTGATATTTCCATTTATACACAGATGACCGTGTAGATATTTCCATGTTTATACAGATGGCGGCGCAGATATTTCCATGGATATGTAGATGGCGGTGTAGATATTTCCATGTTTATACAGATTGCGGTGTAGTTATTTCCATGTTTATATAGATAGCGGTGTAGTTATTTCCATGTATATACACATGGCTGTGTAGATATTTCCATGTTTATACAGATGGCGGTGTAGATATTTCCATGTTTATACAGATAACTTTGTATTTCCATGTTTATACAGATGGCGGCGCAGATATTTCCATGGATATGTAGATGGCGGTGTAGATATTTCCATGGTTATACAGATTGCGGTGTAGTTATTTCCATGTTTATATAGATAGCGGTGTAGTTATTTCCATGTATATACACATGGCTGTGTAGACATTTCCATGTTTATACAGATGGCGGTGTAGATATTTCCATGTTGTTACAGATAACTTTGTATTTCCATGTTTATACAGATGGCGTTGTAGATATTTCCATGTCTATAGAGATAGCAGTGGAGATAATTCCATGTTTATACAGATAGCGGTGTAGATATTTCCATGTTTATTCTGATCGTGGTGTAGATATTTCCATGTTTATGGAGATGGCGGTGTAGATATTTACATGTTCATAGAGATAGCGGTGTTGATTTTTCAATGTTTATAGAGACAGCGGTGTGGATATTTCCTTGCTTATACAGATAGGGGTGTAGATATTTCCATGTTTATAGAGATAGCGGTGAAGATATTTCCATGTTTATACAGATCACGGTGTAGATATTTCCTTGCTTGTACTAATAGCGGTGTAGTTATTTCCATGTTTATACAGATAGCGGTGTAGATATTTCCATGTATATACAGATGGCTGTGTAGATATTTCCATGTTTATACAGATGGCTCTGTAGATATTTCCATGTTTATACAGATGACTTTGTAGGTATTTGCATGTTTATACAGATGGCGGTGTAGGTTTTCCATGTTTATAGTGAGAGCTGTGTAGATATTTCCATGTTTCTACAGATAGCGGTGTTGATATTTCCATGTTTATAAAGATCGCGGTGTAGATATTTCCATGTTTATACAGATTGCGGTGCAGATATTTATATCTTTATACAGATGGCATTGTAGATATTTCCTTATTCACACAGATGGCGGTGTAGATGTTTCCATGTTTATACAGATGGCAGAATAGTTAGTTCCATGTTTATGGAGATGGCAGTGTAGATACTTTCATGTTTACAGAGATGGCGGTGTAGATATTTCCATGTTTATAGAGATAGCAGTGTAGATATTTACATGTTTATACAGATGTCTGTGTAGATATTTCCATGTGTATACAGATGGCATTGTAGATATTTCCATGTTTATACAGATGACTGTATAGGTTTTTCCATGTTTTTACAGGTGGCAGTGCAGATATTTCCATGTTTATAGAGATAGCGGTGTAGATATTTCCATGTTTCTACAGATGGCGGTGTTGATATTTCCATCTATACACAGATGGCCGTGTAGATATTTCCATGTTTATACAGATGGCGGCGTAGATATTTCCATGGACATGCAGATGGCGGTGTAGATATTTCCATGTTTAAACAGATAGCGGTGTAGATATTTCCATGTTTACACAGATAGTGGTGTAGATATTTCCGTGTTTATACACATGGCAGAGTAGATACTTCCATCTTTATGGAGATGGCAGTGTAGATATTTTCATGTTTATAGAGATGGCGGTGTAGATATTTCCATATTTATAGAGATAGCGGTGTAGATATTTCCATCTTTCTACAGATGGCAGTGTAGATATTTCCATGTTTATACAGATGGCGGTGTAGATATTTCCATATTTATACAGATGTCTGTATAGATATTTCCATCTGTATACAGATGGTATTGTAGGTATTTCCATGTTTATACAGATGGTGGTGAAGATATTTCCATGTATATTCAGATGACTGTGTAGATATTTCCATGTTTTTACAGATGGCAGTGTGGATATTTCAATGTTTATAGAGATGGCGCTGTAGATATTTCCAAGTTTATACAGATAACGGTGGAGATATTTCCATGTTTATACAGAGAGGAGTCGAGATATTTCCATGTTTATACACATAGCGGTGTACATATTTCCATGATTATAGAGACAGCGGTGTAGGTATTTCCATGTTTATGCAGATAGCGGTGCAGATATTTCCATGTTTACACAGATGCCTATGCAGATATTTCCATATTTACACAGAGGGCTGTGTAGATATTTCTATGTTTATACAGAAGACAGTGTAGATATTTAAATGTTCCTACACATGACTGTGTAGGTATTTCCATGTTTATACAGATGTCTTTGTAGATATTTCCATGTTAATAGAGATAGCGGTGTAGACATTTCCATGTTTATACAGATAGCGGTGTAGATATTTCCATGTTTATACAGATAGTGGTGTAGATATTTCCATGTTTATACAGACCGCGGTGTAGATATTTCCATGTTTATACAAATAGCGGTGCAGATATTTCCATGTTTGTACAGATGGCGGTGTTGATATTTCCATTTATACACAGATGACCGTGTAGATATTTCCATGTTTATACAGATGGCGGCGCAGATATTTCCATGGATATGTAGATGGTGGTGTAGATATTTCCATGTTTATACAGATTGCGGTGTAGTTATTTCCATGTTTATATAGATAGCGGTGTAGTTATTTCCATGTATATACACATGGCTGTGTAGATATTTCCATGTTTATACAGATGGCGGTGTAGATATTTCCATGTTTATACAGATAACTTTGTATTTCCATGTTTATACAGATGGCGGTGTAGATATTTCCATGTCTATAGAGATAGCAGTGGAGATAATTCCATGTTTATACAGATAGCGGTGTAGATATTTCCATGTTTATTCTGATCGTGGTGTAGATATTTCCATGTTTATGGAGATGGCGGTGTAGATATTTACATGTTCATAGAGATAGCGGTGTTGATTTTTCCATGTTTATAGAGACAGCGGTGTGGATATTTCCTTGCTTATACAGATAGGGGTGTAGATATTTCCATGTTTATAGAGATAGCGGTGAAGATATTTCCATGTTTATACAGATCACGGTGTAGATATTTCCTTGCTTGTACTAATAGCGGTGTAGTTATTTCCATGTTTATACAGATAGCGGTGTAGATATTTCCATGTATATACAGATGGCTGTGTAGATATTTCCATGTTTATTCAGATGGCTGTGTAGATATTTCCATGTTTATACAGATGACTTTGTAGGTATTTGCATGTTTATACAGATGGCGGTGTAGGTTTTCCATGTTTATAGTGATAGCTGTGTAGATATTTCCATGTTTATACAGATAGCGGTGTTGATATTTCCATGTTTATAAAATCGCGGTGTAGATATTTCCATGTTTATACAGATCGCGGTGCAGATATTTATATCTTTATACAGATGGCATTGTAGATATTTCCTTATTCACACAGATGGCGGTGTAGATGTTTCCATGTTTATACAGATGGCAGAGTAGTTAGTTCCATGTTTATGGAGATGGCAGTGTAGATACTTTCATGTTTACAGAGATGGCGGTGTAGATATTTCCATGTTTATAGAGATAGCAGTGTAGATATTTACATGTTTATACAGATGTCTGTGTAGATATTTCCATGTGTATACAGATGGCATTGTAGATATTTCCATGTTTATACAGATGACTGTATAGGTATTTCCATGTATTTACAGGTGGCAGTGCAGATATTTCCATGTTTATAGAGATAGCGGTGTAGATATTTCCATGTTTCTACAGATGGCGGTGTTGATATTTCCATCTATACACAGATGGCCGTGTAGATATTTCCATGTTTATACAGATGGCGGTGTAGATATTTCCATGGACATGCAGATGGCGGTGTAGATATTTCCATGTTTAAACAGATAGCGGTGTAGATATTTCCATGTTTACACAGATAGTGGTGTAGATATTTCCGTGTTTATACACATGGCAGAGTAGATACTTCCATCTTTATGGAGATGGCAGTGTAGATATTTTCATGTTTATAGAGATGGCGGTGTAGATATTTCCATATTTATAGAGATAGCGGTGTAGATATTTCCATCTTTCTACAGATGGCAGTGTAGATATTTCCATGTTTATACAGATGGCGGTGTAGATATTTCCATATTTATACAGATGTCTGTGTAGATATTTCCATCTGTATACAGATGGTATTGTAGGTATTTCCATGTTTATACAGATTGTGGTGAAGATATTTCCATGTTTATTCAGATGACTGTGTAGATATTTCCATGTTTTTACAGATGGCAGTGTGGATATTTCAATGTTTATAGAGATGGCGCTGTAGATATTTCCAAGTTTACACAGATAACGGTGGAGGTATTTCCATGTTTATACAGAGAGGAGTCGAGATATTTCCATGTTTATACACATAGCGGTGTACATATTTCCATGATTATAGAGACAGCGGTGTAGGTATTTCCATGTTTATGCAGATAGCGGTGCAGATATTTCCATGTTTACACAGATGCCTATGCAGATATTTCCATATTTACACAGAGGGCTGTGTAGATATTTCTATGTTTATACAGAAGACAGTGTAGATATTTAAATTTTCCTACACATGACTGTGTAGGTATTTCCATGTTTATACAGATGTCTTTGTAGATATTTCCATGTTAATAGAGATAGCGGTGTAGACATTTCCATGTTTATACAGATAGCGGTGTAGATATTTCCATGTTTATACAGATAGTGGTGTAGATATTTCCATGTTTATACAGACCGCGGTGTAGATATTTCCATGTTTATACAAATAGCGGTGCAGATATTTCCATGTTTGTACAGATGGCGGTGTTGATATTTCCATTTATACACAGATGACCGTGTAGATATTTCCATGTTTATACAGATGGCGGCGCAGATATTTCCATGGATATGTAGATGGCGGTGTAGATATTTCCATGTTTATACAGATTGCGGTGTAGTTATTTCCATGTTTATATAGATAGCGGTGTAGTTATTTCCATGTATATACACATGGCTGTGTAGATATTTCCATGTTTATACAGATGGCGGTGTAGATATTTCCATGTTTATACAGATAACTTTGTATTTCCATGTTTATACAGATGGCGGTGTAGATATTTCCATGTCTATAGAGATAGCAGTGGAGATAATTCCATGTTTATACAGATAGCGGTGTAGATATTTCCACGTTTATTCTGATCGTGGTGTAGATATTTCCATGTTTATAGAGATGGCGGTGTAGATATTTACATGTTCATAGAGATAGCGGTGTTGATTTTTCCATGTTTATAGAGACAGCGGTGTGGATATTTCCTTGCTTATACAGATAGGGGTGTAGATATTTCCATGTTTATAGAGATAGCGGTGAAGATATTTCCATGTTTATACAGATCACGGTGTAGATATTTCCTTGCTTGTACTAATAGCGGTGTAGTTATTTCCATGTTTATACAGATAGCGGTGTAGATATTTCCATGTATATACAGATGGCTGTGTAGATATTTCCATGTTTATACAGATGGCTGTGTAGATATTTCCATGTTTATACAGATGACTTTGTAGGTATTTGCATGTTTATACAGATGGCGGTGTAGGTTTTCCATGTTTATAGTGATAGCTGTGTAGATATTTCCATGTTTATACAGATAGCGGTGTTGATATTTCCATGTTTATAAAGATCGCGGTGTAGATATTTCCATGTTTATACAGATCGTGGTGCAGATATTTATATCTTTATACAGATGGCATTGTAGATATTTCCTTATTCACACAGATGGCGGTGTAGATGTTTCCATGTTTATACAGATGGCAGAGTAGTTAGTTCCATGTTTATGGAGATGGCAGTGTAGATACTTTCATGTTTACAGAGATGGCGGTGTAGATATTTCCATGTTTATAGAGATAGCAGTGTAGATATTTACATGTTTATACAGATGTCTGTGTAGATATTTCCATGTGTATACAGATGGCATTGTAGATATTTCCATGTTTATACAGATGACTGTATAGGTTTTTCCATGTTTTTACAGGTGGCAGTGCAGATATTTCCATGTTTATAGAGATAGCGGTGTAGATATTTCCATGTTTCTACAGATGGCGGTGTTGATATTTCCATCTATACACAGATGGCCGTGTAGATATTTCCATGTTTATACAGATGGCGGCGTAGATATTTCCATGGACATGCAGATGGCGGTGTAGATATTTCCATGGACATGCAGATGGCGGTGTAGATATTTCCATGTTTAAACAGATAGCGGTGTAGATATTTCCATGTTTACACAGATAGTGGTGTAGATATTTCCGTGTTTATACACATGGCAGAGTAGATACTTCCATCTTTATGGAGATGGCAGTGTAGATATTTTCATGTTTATAGAGATGGCGGTGTAGATATTTCCATATTTATAGAGATAGCGGTGTAGATATTTCCATCTTTCTACAGATGGCAGTGTAGATATTTCCATGTTTATACAGATGGCGGTGTAGATATTTCCATATTTATACAGATGTCTGTGTAGATATTTCCATCTGTATACAGATGGTATTGTAGGTATTTCCATGTTTATACAGATGGTGGTGAAGATATTTCCATGTTTATTCAGATGACTGTGTAGATATTTCCATGTTTTTACAGATGGCAGTGTGGATATTTCAATGTTTATAGAGATGGCGCTGTAGATATTTCCAAGTTTACACAGATAACGGTGGAGGTATTTCCATGTTTATACAGAGAGGAGTCGAGATATTTCCATGTTTATACACATAGCGGTGTACATATTTCCATGATTATAGAGACAGCGGTGTAGGTATTTCCATGTTTATGCAGATAGCGGTGCAGATATTTCCATGTTTACACAGATGCCTATGCAGATATTTCCATATTTACACAGAGGGCTGTGTAGATATTTCTATGTTTATACAGAAGACAGTGTAGATATTTAAATTTTCCTACACATGACTGTGTAGGTATTTCCATGTTTATACAGATGTCTTTGTAGATATTTCCATGTTAATAGAGATAGTGGTGTAGACATTTCCATGTTTATACAGATAGCGGTGTAGATATCTCCATGTTTATACAGATAGTGGTGTAGATATTTCCATGTTTATACAGACCGCGGTGTAGATATTTCCATGTTTATACAAATAGCGGTGCAGATATTTCCATGTTTGTACAGATGGCGGTGTTGATATTTCCATTTATACACAGATGACCGTGTAGATATTTCCATGTTTATACAGATGGCGGCGCAGATATTTCCATGGATATGTAGATGGCGGTGTAGATATTTCCATGTTTATACAGATTGCGGTGTAGTTACTTCCATGTTTATATAGATAGCGGTGTAGTTATTTCCATGTATATACACATGGCTGTGTAGATATTTCCATGTTTATACAGATGGCGGTGTAGATATTTCCATGTTTATACAGATAACTTTGTATTTCCATGTTTATACAGATGGCGGTGTAGATATTTCCATGTCTATAGAGATAGCAGTGGAGATAATTCCATGTTTATACAGATAGCGGTGTAGATATTTCCACGTTTATTCTGATCGTGGTGTAGATATTTCCATGTTTATAGAGATGGCGGTGTAGATATTTACATGTTCATAGAGATAGCGGTGTTGATTTTTCCATGTTTATAGAGACAGCGGTGTGGATATTTCCTTGCTTATACAGATAGGGGTGTAGATATTTCCATGTTTATAGAGATAGCGGTGAAGATATTTCCATGTTTATACAGATCACGGTGTAGATATTTCCTTGCTTGTACTAATAGCGGTGTAGTTATTTCCATGTTTATACAGATAGCGGTGTAGATATTTCCATGTATATACAGATGGCTGTGTAGATATTTCCATGTTTATACAGATGGCTGTGTAGATATTTCCATGTTTATACAGATGACTTTGTAGGTATTTGCATGTTTATACAGATGGCGGTGTAGGTTTTCCATGTTTATAGTGATAGCTGTGTAGATATTTCCATGTTTATACAGATAGCGGTGTTGATATTTCCATGTTTATAAAGATCGCGGTGTAGATATTTCCATGTTTATACAGATCGTGGTGCAGATATTTATATCTTTATACAGATGGCATTGTAGATATTTCCTTATTCACACAGATGGCGGTGTAGATGTTTCCATGTTTATACAGATGGCAGAGTAGTTAGTTCCATGTTTATGGAGATGGCAGTGTAGATACTTTCATGTTTACAGAGATGGCGGTGTAGATATTTCCATGTTTATAGAGATAGCAGTGTAGATATTTACATGTTTATACAGATGTCTGTGTAGATATTTCCATGTGTATACAGATGGCATTGTAGATATTTCCATGTTTATACAGATGACTGTATAGGTATTTCCATGTTTTTACAGGTGGCAGTGCAGATATTTCCATGTTTATAGAGATAGCGGTGTAGATATTTTCATGTTTCTACAGATGGCGGTGTTGATATTTCCATCTATACACAGATGGCCGTGTAGATATTTCCATGTTTATACAGATGGCGGCGTAGATATTTCCATGGACATGCAGATGGCGGTGTAGATATTTCCATGTTTAAACAGATAGCGGTGTAGATATTTCCATGTTTACACAGATAGTGGTGTAGATATTTCCGTGTTTATACACATGGCAGAGTAGATACTTCCATCTTTATGGAGATGGCAGTGTAGATATTTTCATGTTTATAGAGATGGCGGTGTAGATATTTCCATATTTATAGAGATAGCGGTGTAGATATTTCCATCTTTCTACAGATGGCAGTGTAGATATTTCCATGTTTATACAGATGGCGGTGTAGATATTTCCATATTTATACAGATGTCTGTGTAGATATTTCCATCTGTATACAGATGGTATTGTAGGTATTTCCATGTTTATACAGATGGTGGTGAAGATATTTCCATGTTTATTCAGATGACTGTGTAGATATTTCCATGTTTTTACAGATGGCAGTGTGGATATTTCAATGTTTATAGAGATGGCGCTGTAGATATTTCCAAGTTTATACAGATAACGGTGGAGATATTTCCATGTTTATTCAGAGAGGAGCAGAGATATTTCCATGTTTATACACATAGCGGTGTACATATTTCCATGATTATAGAGACAGCGGTGTAGGTATTTCCATGTTTATGCAGATAGCGGTGCAGATATTTCCATGTTTACACAGATGCCTATGCAGATATTTCCATATTTACACAGAGGGCTGTGTAGATATTTCTATGTTTATACAGAATACAGTGTAGATATTTAAATGTTCCTACACATGACTGTGTAGGTATTTCCATGTTTATACAGATGTCTTTGTAGATATTTCCATGTTAATAGAGATAGCGGTGTAGACATTTCCATGTTTATACAGATAGCGGTGTAGATATTTCCATGTTTATACAGATAGTGGTGTAGATATTTCCATGTTTATACAGACCGCGGTGTAGATATTTCCATGTTTATACAAATAGCGGTGCAGATATTTCCATGTTTGTACAGATGGCGGTGTTGATATTTCCATTTATACACAGATGACCGTGTAGATATTTCCATGTTTATACAGATGGCGGCGCAGATATTTCCATGGATATGTAGATGGCGGTGTAGATATTTCCATGTTTATACAGATTGCGGTGTAGTTATTTCCATGTTTATATAGATAGCGGTGTAGTTATTTCCATGTATATACACATGGCTGTGTAGACATTTCCATGTTTATACAGATGGCGGTGTAGATATTTCCATGTTGTTACAGATAACTTTGTATTTCCATGTTTATACAGATGGCGTTGTAGATATTTCCATGTCTATAGAGATAGCAGTGGAGATAATTCCATGTTTATACAGATAGCGGTGTAGATATTTCCATGTTTATTCTGATCGTGGTGTAGATATTTCCATGTTTATAGAGATGGCGGTGTAGATATTTACAGGTTCATAGAGATAGCGGTGTTGATTTTTCCATGTTTATAGAGACAGCGGTGTGGATATTTCCTTGCTTATACAGATAGGGGTGTAGATATTTCCATGTTTATAGAGATAGCGGTGAAGATATTTCCATGTTTATACAGATCACGGTGTAGATATTTCCTTGCTTGTACTAATAGCGGTGTAGTTATTTCCATGTTTATACAGATAGCGGTGTAGATATTTCCATGTATATACAGATGGCTGTGTAGATATTTCCATGTTTATACAGATGGCTGTGTAGATATTTCCATGTTTATACAGATGACTTTGTAGGTATTTGCATGTTTATACAGATGGCGGTGTAGGTTTTCCATGTTTATAGTGATAGCTGTGTAGATATTTCCATGTTTATACAGATAGCGGTGTTGATATTTCCATGTTTATAAAGATCGCGGTGTAGATATTTCCATGTTTATACAGATCGTGGTGCAGATATTTATATCTTTATACAGATGGCATTGTAGATATTTCCTTATTCACACAGATGGCGGTGTAGATGTTTCCATGTTTATACAGATGGCAGAGTAGTTAGTTCCATGTTTATGGAGATGGCAGTGTAGATACTTTCATGTTTACAGAGATGGCGGTGTAGATATTTCCATGTTTATAGAGATAGCAGTGTAGATATTTACATGTTTATACAGATGTCTGTGTAGATATTTCCATGTGTATACAGATGGCATTGTAGATATTTCCATGTTTATACAGATGACTGTATAGGTATTTCCATGTTTTTACAGGTGGCAGTGCAGATATTTCCATGTTTATAGAGATAGCGGTGTAGATATTTTCATGTTTCTACAGATGGCGGTGTTGATATTTCCATCTATACACAGATGGCCGTGTAGATATTTCCATGTTTATACAGATGGCGGCGTAGATATTTCCATGGACATGCAGATGGCGGTGTAGATATTTCCATGTTTAAACAGATAGCGGTGTAGATATTTCCATGTTTACACAGATAGTGGTGTAGATATTTCCGTGTTTATACACATGGCAGAGTAGATACTTCCATCTTTATGGAGATGGAAGTGTAGATATTTTCATGTTTATAGAGATGGCGGTGTAGATATTTCCATATTTATAGAGATAGCGGTGTAGATATTTCCATCTTTCTACAGATGGCAGTGTAGATATTTCCATGTTTATACAGATGGCGGTGTAGATATTTCCATATTTATACAGATGTCTGTGTAGATATTTCCATCTGTATACAGATGGTATTGTAGGTATTTCCATGTTTATACAGATGGTGGTGAAGATATTTCCATGTTTATTCAGATGACTGTGTAGATATTTCCATGTTTTTACAGATGGCAGTGTGGATATTTCAATGTTTATAGAGATGGCGCTGTAGATATTTCCAAGTTTATACAGATAACGGTGGAGATATTTCCATGTTTATTCAGAGAGGAGCCGAGATATTTCCAAGTTTATACACATAGCGGTGTACATATTTCCATGATTATAGAGACAACGGTGTAGGTATTTCCATGTTTATGCAGATAGCGGTGCAGATATTTCCATGTTTACACAGATGCCTATGCAGATATTTCCATATTTACACAGAGGGCTGTGTAGATATTTCTATGTTTATACAGAAGACAGTGTAGATATTTAAATGTTCCTACACATGACTGTGTAGGTATTTCCATGTTTATACAGATGTCTTTGTAGATATTTCCATGTTAATAGAGATAGCGGTGTAGACATTTCCATGTTTATACAGATAGCGGTGTAGGTATTTCCATGTTTATACAGATAGTGGTGTAGATATTTCCATGTTTATACAGACCGCGGTGTAGATATTTCCATGTTTATACAAATAGCAGTGCAGATATTTCCATGTTTGTACAGATGGCGGTGTTGATATTTCCATTTATACACAGATGACCGTGTAGATATTTCCATGTTTATACAGATGGCGGCGCAGATATTTCCATGGATATGTAGATGGCGGTGTAGATATTTCCATGTTTATACAGATTGCGGTGTAGTTATTTCCATGTTTATATAGATAGCGGTGTAGTTATTTCCATGTATATACACATGGCTGTGTAGATATTTCCATGTTTATACAGATGGCGGTGTAGATATTTCCATGTTGTTACAGATAACTTTGTATTTCCATGTTTATACAGATGGCGGTGTAGATATTTCCATGTCTATAGAGATAGCAGTGGAGATAATTCCATGTTTATACAGATAGCGGTGTAGATATTTCCATGTTTATTCTGATCGTGGTGTAGATATTTCCATGTTTATAGAGATGGCGGTGTAGATATTTACATGTTCATAGAGATAGCGGTGTTGATTTTTCCATGTTTATAGAGACAGCGGTGTGGATATTTCCTTGCTTATACAGATAGGGGTGTAGATATTTCCATGTTTATAGAGATAGCGGTGAAGATATTTCCATGTTTATACAGATCACGGTGTAGATATTTCCTTGCTTGTACTAATAGCGGTGTAGTTATTTCCATGTTTATACAGATAGCGGTGTAGATATTTCCATGTATATACAGATGGCTGTGTAGATATTTCCATGTTTATACAGATGGCTCTGTAGATATTTCCATGTTTATACAGATGACTTTGTAGGTATTTGCATGTTTATACAGATGGCGGTGTAGGTTTTCCATGTTTATAGTGATAGCTGTGTAGATATTTCCATGTTTATACAGATAGCGGTGTTGATATTTCCATGTTTATAAAGATCGCGGTGTAGATATTTCCATGTTTATACAGATCGCGGTGCAGATATTTATATCTTTATACAGATGGCATTGTAGATATTTCCTTATTCACACAGATGGCGGTGTAGATGTTTCCATGTTTATACAGATGGCAGAGTAGTTAGTTCCATGTTTATGGAGATGGCAGTGTAGATACTTTCATGTTTACAGAGATGGCGGTGTAGATATTTCCATGTTTATAGAGATAGCAGTGTAGATATTTACATGTTTATACAGATGTCTGTGTAGATATTTCCATGTGTATACAGATGGCATTGTAGATATTTCCATGTTTATACAGATGACTGTATAGGTTTTTCCATGTTTTTACAGGTGGCAGTGCAGATATTTCCATGTTTATAGAGATAGCGGTGTAGATATTTCCATGTTTCTACAGATGGCGGTGTTGATATTTCCATCTATACACAGACGGCCGTGTAGATATTTCCATGTTTATACAGATGGCGGCGTAGATATTTCCATGGACATGCAGATGGCGGTGTAGATATTTCCATGTTTAAACAGATAGCGGTGTAGATATTTCCATGTTTACACAGATAGTGGTGTAGATATTTCCGTGTTTATACACATGGCAGAGTAGATACTTCCATCTTTATGGAGATGGCAGTGTAGATATTTTCATGTTTATAGAGATGGCGGTGTAGATATTTCCATATTTATAGAGATAGCGGTGTAGATATTTCCATCTTTCTACAGATGGCAGTGTAGATATTTCCATGTTTATACAGATGGCGGTGTAGATATTTCCATATTTATACAGATGTCTGTGTAGATATTTCCATCTGTATACAGATGGTATTGTAGGTATTTCCATGTTTATACAGATGGTGGTGAAGATATTTCCATGTTTATTCAGATGACTGTGTAGATATTTCCATGTTTTTACAGATGGCAGTGTGGATATTTCAATGTTTATAGAGATGGCGCTGTAGATATTTCCAAGTTTATACAGATAACGGTGGAGATATTTCCATGTTTATACAGAGAGGAGCCGAGATATTTCCATGTTTATACACATAGCGGTGTACATATTTCCATGATTATAGAGACAGCGGTGTAGGTATTTCCATGTTTATGCAGATAGCGGTGCAGATATTTCCATGTTTACACAGATGCCTATGCAGATATTTCCATATTTACACAGAGGGCTGTGTAGATATTTCTATGTTTATACAGAAGACAGTGTAGATATTTAAATGTTCCTACACATGACTGTGTAGGTATTTCCATGTTTATACAGATGTCTTTGTAGATATTTCCATGTTAATAGAGATAGCGGTGTAGACATTTCCATGTTTATACAGATAGCGGTGTAGATATTTCCATGTTTATACAGATAGTGGTGTAGATATTTCCATGTTTATACAGACCGCGGTGTAGATATTTCCATGTTTATACAAATAGCGGTGCAGATATTTCCATGTTTGTACAGATGGCGGTGTTGATATTTCCATTTATACACAGATGACCGTGTAGATATTTCCATGTTTATACAGATGGCGGCGCAGATATTTCCATGGATATGTAGATGGCGGTGTAGATATTTCCATGTTTATACAGATTGCGGTGTAGTTATTTCCATGTTTATATAGATAGCGGTGTAGTTATTTCCATGTATATACACATGGCTGTGTAGACATTTCCATGTTTATACAGATGGCGGTGTAGATATTTCCATGTTGTTACAGATAACTTTGTATTTCCATGTTTATACAGATGGCGGTGTAGATATTTCCATGTCTATAGAGATAGCAGTGGAGATAATTCCATGTTTATACAGATAGCGGTGTAGATATTTCCATGTTTATTCTGATCGTGGTGTAGATATTTCCATGTTTATAGAGATGGCGGTGTAGATATTTACATGTTCATAGAGATAGCGGTGTTGATTTTTCCATGTTTATAGAGACAGCGGTGTGGATATTTCCTTGCTTATACAGATAGGGGTGTAGATATTTCCATGTTTATAGAGATAGCGGTGAAGGTATTTCCATGTTTATACAGATCACGGTGTAGATATTTCCTTGCTTGTACTAATAGCGGTGTAGTTATTTCCATGTTTATACAGATAGCGGTGTAGATATTTCCATGTATATACAGATGGCTGTGTAGATATTTCCATGTTAATACAGATGGCTCTGTAGATATTTCCATGTTTATACAGATGACTTTGTAGGTATTTGCATGTTTATACAGATGGCGGTGTAGGTTTTCCATGTTTATAGTGATAGCTGTGTAGATATTTCCATGTTTATACAGATAGCGGTGTTGATATTTCCATGTTTATAAAGATCGCGGTGTAGATATTTCCATGTTTATACAGATCGCGGTGCAGATATTTATATCTTTATACAGATGGCATTGTAGATATTTCCTTATTCACACAGATGGCGGTGTAGATGTTTCCATGTTTATACAGATGGCAGAGTAGTTAGTTCCATGTTTATGGAGATGGCAGTGTAGATACTTTCATGTTTACAGAGATGGCGGTGTAGATATTTCCATGTTTATAGAGATAGCAGTGTAGATATTTACATGTTTATACAGATGTCTGTGTAGATATTTCCATGTGTATACAGATGGCATTGTAGATATTTCCATGTTTATACAGATGACTGTATAGGTTTTTCCATGTTTTTACAGGTGGCAGTGCAGATATTTCCATGTTTATAGAGATAGCGGTGTAGATATTTCCATGTTTCTACAGATGGCGGTGTTGATATTTCCATCTATACACAGATGGCCGTGTAGATATTTCCATGTTTATACAGATGGCGGCGTAGATATTTCCATGGACATGCAGATGGCGGTGTAGATATTTCCATGTTTAAACAGATAGCGGTGTAGATATTTCCATGTTTACACAGATAGTGGTGTAGATATTTCCGTGTTTATACACATGGCAGAGTAGATACTTCCATCTTTATGGAGATGGCAGTGTAGATATTTTCATGTTTATAGAGATGGCGGTGTAGATATTTCCATATTTATAGAGATAGCAGTGTAGATATTTCCATCTTTCTACAGATGGCAGTGTAGATATTTCCATGTTTATACAGATGGCGGTGTAGATATTTCCATATTTATACAGATGTCTGTGTAGATATTTCCATCTGTATACAGATGGTATTGTAGGTATTTCCATGTTTATACAGATGGTGGTGAAGATATTTCCATGTTTATTCAGATGTCTGTGTAGATATTTCCATGTTTTTACAGATGGCAGTGTGGATATTTCAATGTTTATAGAGATGGCGCTGTAGATATTTCCAAGTTTATACAGATAACGGTGGAGATATTTCCATGTTTATACAGAGAGGAGCCGAGATATTTCCATGTTTATACACATAGCGGTGTACATATTTCCATGATTATAGAGACAGCGGTGTAGGTATTTCCATGTTTATGCAGATAGCGGTGCAGATATTTCCATGTTTACACAGATGCCTATGCAGATATTTCCATATTTACACAGAGGGCTGTGTAGATATTTCTATGTTTATACAGAAGACAGTGTAGATATTTAAATGTTCCTACACATGACTGTGTAGGTATTTCCATGTTTATACAGATGTCTTTGTAGATATTTCCATGTTAATAGAGATAGCGGTGTAGACATTTCCATGTTTATACAGATAGCGGTGTAGATATTTCCATGTTTATACAGATAGTGGTGTAGATATTTCCATGTTTATACAGACCGCGGTGTAGATATTTCCATGTTTATACAAATAGCGGTGCAGATATTTCCATGTTTGTACAGATGGCGGTGTTGATATTTCCATTTATACACAGATGACCGTGTAGATATTTCCATGTTTATACAGATGGCGGCGCAGATATTTCCATGGATATGTAGATGGAGGTGTAGATATTTCCATGTTTATACAGATTGCGGTGTAGTTATTTCCATGTTTATATAGATAGCGGTGTAGTTATTTCCATGTATATACACATGGCTGTGTAGACATTTCCATGTTTATACAGATGGCGGTGTAGATATTTCCATGTTGTTACAGATAACTTTGTATTTCCATGTTTATACAGATGGCGTTGTAGATATTTCCATGTCTATAGAGATAGCAGTGGAGATAATTCCATGTTTATACAGATAGCGGTGTAGATATTTCCATGTTTATTCTGATCGTGGTGTAGATATTTCCATGTTTATGGAGATGGCGGTGTAGATATTTACATGTTCATAGAGATAGCGGTGTTGATTTTTCCATGTTTATAGAGACAGCGGTGTGGATATTTCCTTGCTTATACAGATAGGGGTGTAGATATTTCCATGTTTATAGAGATAGCGGTGAAGATATTTCCATGTTTATACAGATCACGGGGTAGATATTTCCTTGCTTGTACTAATAGCGGTGTAGTTATTTCCATGTTTATACAGATAGCGGTGTAGATATTTCCATGTATATACAGATGGCTGTGTAGATATTTCCATGTTTATACAGATGGCTCTGTAGATATTTCCATGTTTATACAGATGACTTTGTAGGTATTTGCATGTTTATACAGATGGCGGTGTAGGTTTTCCATGTTTATAGTTATAGCTGTGTAGATATTTCCATGTTTATACAGATAGCGGTGTTGATATTTCCATGTTTATAAAGATCGCGGTGTAGATATTTCCATGTTTATACAGATCGTGGTGCAGATATTTATATCTTTATACAGATGGCATTGTAGATATTTCCTTATTCACACAGATGGCGGTGTAGATGTTTCCATGTTTATACAGATGGCAGAGTATTTAGTTCCATGTTTATGGAGATGGCAGTGTAGATACTTTCATGTTTACAGAGATGGCGGTGTAGATATTTTCATGTTTATAGAGATAGCAGTGTAGATATTTACATGTTTATACAGATGTCTGTGTAGATATTTCCATGTGTATACAGATGGCATTGTAGATATTTCCATGTTTATACAGATGACTGTATAGGTATTTCCATGTTTTTACAGGTGGCAGTGCAGATATTTCCATGTTTATAGAGATAGCGGTGTAGATATTTCCATGTTTCTACAGATGGCGGTGTTGATATTTCCATCTATACACAGATGGCCGTGTAGATATTTCCATGTTTATACAGATGGCGGCGTAGATATTTCCATGGACATGCAGATGGCGGTGTAGATATTTCCATGTTTAAACAGATAGCGGTGTAGATATTTCCATGTTTACACAGATAGTGGTGTAGATATTTCCGTGTTTATACACATGGCAGAGTAGATACTTCCATCTTTATGGAGATGGCAGTGTAGATATTTTCATGTTTATAGAGATGGCGGTGTAGATATTTCCATATTTATAGAGATAGCGGTGTAGATATTTCCATCTTTCTACAGATGGCAGTGTAGATATTTCCATGTTTATACAGATGGCGGTGTAGATATTTCCATATTTATACAGATGTCTGTGTAGATATTTCCATCTGTATACAGATGGTATTGTAGGTATTTCCATGTTTATACAGATGGTGGTGAAGATATTTCCATGTTTATTCAGATGACTGTGTAGATATTTCCATGTTTTTACAGATGGCAGTGTGGATATTTCAATGTTTATAGAGATGGCGCTGTAGATATTTCCAAGTTTATACAGATAACGGTGGAGATATTTCCATGTTTATTCAGAGAGGAGCCGAGATATTTCCATGTTTATACACATAGCGGTGTACATATTTCCATGATTATAGAGACAGCGGTGTAGGTATTTCCATGTTTATGCAGATAGCGGTGCAGATATTTCCATGTTTACACAGATGCCTATGCAGATATTTCCATATTTACACAGAGGGCTGTGTAGATATTTCTATGTTTATACAGAAGACAGTGTAGATATTTAAATGTTCCTACACATGACTGTGTAGGTATTTCCATGTTTATACAGATGTCTTTGTAGATATTTCCATGTTAATAGAGATAGCGGTGTAGACATTTCCATGTTTATACAGATAGCGGTGTAGATATTTCCATGTTTATACAGATAGTGGTGTAGATATTTCCATGTTTATACAGACCGCGGTGTAGATATTTCCATGTTTATACAAATAGCAGTGCAGATATTTCCATGTTTGTACAGATGGCGGTGTTGATATTTCCATTTATACACAGATGACCGTGTAGATATTTCCATGTTTATACAGATGGTGGCGCAGATATTTCCATGGATATGTAGATGGCGGTGTAGATATTTCCATGTTTATACAGATTGCGGTGTAGTTATTTCCATGTTTATATAGATAGCGGTGTAGTTATTTCCATGTATATACACATGGCTGTGTAGATATTTCCATGTTTATACAGATGGCGGTGTAGATATTTCCATGTTGTTACAGATAACTTTGTATTTCCATGTTTATACAGATGGCGGTGTAGATATTTCCATGTCTATAGAGATAGCAGTGGAGATAATTCCATGTTTATACAGATAGCGGTGTAGATATTTCCATGTTTATTCTGATCGTGGTGTAGATATTTCCATGTTTATAGAGATGGCGGTGTAGATATTTACATGTTCATAGAGATAGCGGTGTTGATTTTTCCATGTTTATAGAGACAGCGGTGTGGATATTTCCTTGCTTATACAGATAGGGGTGTAGATATTTCCATGTTTATAGAGATAGCGGTGAAGGTATTTCCATGTTTATACAGATCACGGTGTAGATATTTCCTTGCTTGTACTAATAGCGGTGTAGTTATTTCCATGTTTATACAGATAGCGGTGTAGATATTTCCATGTATATACAGATGGCTGTGTAGATATTTCCATGTTAATACAGATGGCTCTGTAGATATTTCCATGTTTATACAGATGACTTTGTAGGTATTTGCATGTTTATACAGATGGCGGTGTAGGTTTTCCATGTTTATAGTGATAGCTGTGTAGATATTTCCATGTTTATACAGATAGCGGTGTTGATATTTCCATGTTTATAAAGATCGCGGTGTAGATATTTCCATGTTTATACAGATCGCAGTGCAGATATTTATATCTTTATACAGATGGCATTGTAGATATTTCCTTATTCACACAGATGGCGGTGTAGATGTTTCCATGTTTATACAGATGGCAGAGTAGTTAGTTCCATGTTTATGGAGATGGCAGTGTAGATACTTTCATGTTTACAGAGATGGCGGTGTAGATATTTCCATGTTTATAGAGATAGCAGTGTAGATATTTACATGTTTATACAGATGTCTGTGTAGATATTTCCATGTGTATACAGATGGCATTGTAGATATTTCCATGTTTATACAGATGACTGTATAGGTTTTTCCATGTTTTTACAGGTGGCAGTGCAGATATTTCCATGTTTATAGAGATAGCGGTGTAGATATTTCCATGTTTCTACAGATGGCGGTGTTGATATTTCCATCTATACACAGATGGCCGTGTAGATATTTCCATGTTTATACAGATGGCGGCGTAGATATTTCCATGGACATGCAGATGGCGGTGTAGATATTTCCATGTTTAAACAGATAGCGGTGTAGATATTTCCATGTTTACACAGATAGTGGTGTAGATATTTCCGTGTTTATACACATGGCAGAGTAGATACTTCCATCTTTATGGAGATGGCAGTGTAGATATTTTCATGTTTATAGAGATGGCGGTGTAGATATTTCCATATTTATAGAGATAGCAGTGTAGATATTTCCATCTTTCTACAGATGGCAGTGTAGATATTTCCATGTTTATACAGATGGCGGTGTAGATATTTCCATATTTATACAGATGTCTGTGTAGATATTTCCATCTGTATACAGATGGTATTGTAGGTATTTCCATGTTTATACAGATGGTGGTGAAGATATTTCCATGTTTATTCAGATGTCTGTGTAGATATTTCCATGTTTTTACAGATGGCAGTGTGGATATTTCAATGTTTATAGAGATGGCGCTGTAGATATTTCCAAGTTTATACAGATAACGGTGGAGATATTTCCATGTTTATACAGAGAGGAGCCGAGATATTTCCATGTTTATACACATAGCGGTGTACATATTTCCATGATTATAGAGACAGCGGTGTAGGTATTTCCATGTTTATGCAGATAGCGGTGCAGATATTTCCATGTTTACACAGATGCCTATGCAGATATTTCCATATTTACACAGAGGGCTGTGTAGATATTTCTATGTTTATACAGAAGACAGTGTAGATATTTAAATGTTCCTACACATGACTGTGTAGGTATTTCCATGTTTATACAGATGTCTTTGTAGATATTTCCATGTTAATAGAGATAGCGGTGTAGACATTTCCATGTTTATACAGATAGCGGTGTAGATATTTCCATGTTTATACAGATAGTGGTGTAGATATTTCCATGTTTATACAGACCGCGGTGTAGATATTTCCATGTTTATACAAATAGCAGTGCAGATATTTCCATGTTTGTACAGATGGCGGTGTTGATATTTCCATTTATACACAGATGACCGTGTAGATATTTCCATGTTTATACAGATGGTGGCGCAGATATTTCCATGGATATGTAGATGGCGGTGTAGATATTTCCATGTTTATACAGATTGCGGTGTAGTTATTTCCATGTTTATATAGATAGCGGTGTAGTTATTTCCATGTATATACACATGGCTGTGTAGATATTTCCATGTTTATACAGATGGCGGTGTAGATATTTCCATGTTGTTACAGATAACTTTGTATTTCCATGTTTATACAGATGGCGGTGTAGATATTTCCATGTCTATAGAGATAGCAGTGGAGATAATTCCATGTTTATACAGATAGCGGTGTAGATATTTCCATGTTTATTCTGATCGTGGTGTAGATATTTCCATGTTTATAGAGATGGCGGTGTAGATATTTACATGTTCATAGAGATAGCGGTGTTGATTTTTCCATGTTTATAGAGACAGCGGTGTGGATATTTCCTTGCTTATACAGATAGGGGTGTAGATATTTCCATGTTTATAGAGATAGCGGTGAAGGTATTTCCATGTTTATACAGATCACGGTGTAGATATTTCCTTGCTTGTACTAATAGCGGTGTAGTTATTTCCATGTTTATACAGATAGCGGTGTAGATATTTCCATGTATATACAGATGGCTGTGTAGATATTTCCATGTTAATACAGATGGCTCTGTAGATATTTCCATGTTTATACAGATGACTTTGTAGGTATTTGCATGTTTATACAGATGGCGGTGTAGGTTTTCCATGTTTATAGTGATAGCTGTGTAGATATTTCCATGTTTATACAGATAGCGGTGTTGATATTTCCATGTTTATAAAGATCGCGGTGTAGATATTTCCATGTTTATACAGATCGCGGTGCAGATATTTATATCTTTATACAGATGGCATTGTAGATATTTCCTTATTCACACAGATGGCGGTGTAGATGTTTCCATGTTTATACAGATGGCAGAGTAGTTAGTTCCATGTTTATGGAGATGGCAGTGTAGATACTTTCATGTTTACAGAGATGGCGGTGTAGATATTTCCATGTTTATAGAGATAGCAGTGTAGATATTTACATGTTTATACAGATGTCTGTGTAGATATTTCCATGTGTATACAGATGGCATTGTAGATATTTCCATGTTTATACAGATGACTGTATAGGTTTTTCCATGTTTTTACAGGTGGCAGTGCAGATATTTCCATGTTTATAGAGATAGCGGTGTAGATATTTCCATGTTTCTACAGATGGCGGTGTTGATATTTCCATCTATACACAGATGGCCGTGTAGATATTTCCATGTTTATACAGATGGCGGCGTAGATATTTCCATGGACATGCAGATGGCGGTGTAGATATTTCCATGTTTAAACAGATAGCGGTGTAGATATTTCCATGTTTACACAGATAGTGGTGTAGATATTTCCGTGTTTATACACATGGCAGAGTAGATACTTCCATCTTTATGGAGATGGCAGTGTAGATATTTTCATGTTTATAGAGATGGCGGTGTAGATATTTCCATATTTATAGAGATAGCGGTGTAGATATTTCCATCTTTCTACAGATGGCAGTGTAGATATTTCCATGTTTATACAGATGGCGGTGTAGATATTTCCATATTTATACAGATGTCTGTGTAGATATTTCCATCTGTATACAGATGGTATTGTAGGTATTTCCATGTTTATACAGATGGTGGTGAAGATATTTCCATGTTTATTCAGATGTCTGTGTAGATATTTCCATGTTTTTACAGATGGCAGTGTGGATATTTCAATGTTTATAGAGATGGCGCTGTAGATATTTCCAAGTTTATACAGATAACGGTGGAGATATTTCCATGTTTATACAGAGAGGAGCCGAGATATTTCCATGTTTATACACATAGCGGTGTACATATTTCCATGATTATAGAGACAGCGGTGTAGGTATTTCCATGTTTATGCAGATAGCGGTGCAGATATTTCCATGTTTACACAGATGCCTATGCAGATATTTCCATATTTACACAGAGGGCTGTGTAGATATTTCTATGTTTATACAGAAGACAGTGTAGATATTTAAATGTTCCTACACATGACTGTGTAGGTATTTCCATGTTTATACAGATGTCTTTGTAGATATTTCCATGTTAATAGAGATAGCGGTGTAGACATTTCCATGTTTATACAGATAGCGGTGTAGATATTTCCATGTTTATACAGATAGTGGTGTAGATATTTCCATGTTTATACAGACCGCGGTGTAGATATTTCCATGTTTATACAAATAGCGGTGCAGATATTTCCATGTTTGTACAGATGGCGGTGTTGATATTTCCATTTATACACAGATGACCGTGTAGATATTTCCATGTTTATACAGATGGCGGCGCAGATATTTCCATGGATATGTAGATGGCGGTGTAGATATTTCCATGTTTATACAGATTGCGGTGTAGTTATTTCCATGTTTATATAGATAGCGGTGTAGTTATTTCCATGTATATACACATGGCTGTGTAGACATTTCCATGTTTATACAGATGGCGGTGTAGATATTTCCATGTTGTTACAGATAACTTTGTATTTCCATGTTTATACAGATGGCGTTGTAGATATTTCCATGTCTATAGAGATAGCAGTGGAGATAATTCCATGTTTATACAGATAGCGGTGTAGATATTTCCATGTTTATTCTGATCGTGGTGTAGATATTTCCATGTTTATGGAGATGGCGGTGTAGATATTTACATGTTCATAGAGATAGCGGTGTTGATTTTTCAATGTTTATAGAGACAGCGGTGTGGATATTTCCTTGCTTATACAGATAGGGGTGTAGATATTTCCATGTTTATAGAGATAGCGGTGAAGATATTTCCATGTTTATACAGATCACGGGGTAGATATTTCCTTGCTTGTACTAATAGCGGTGTAGTTATTTCCATGTTTATACAGATAGCGGTGTAGATATTTCCATGTATATACAGATGGCTGTGTAGATATTTCCATGTTTATACAGATGGCTCTGTAGATATTTCCATGTTTATACAGATGACTTTGTAGGTATTTGCATGTTTATACAGATGGCGGTGTAGGTTTTCCATGTTTATAGTTATAGCTGTGTAGATATTTCCATGTTTATACAGATAGCGGTGTTGATATTTCCATGTTTATAAAGATCGCGGTGTAGATATTTCCATGTTTATACAGATCGTGGTGCAGATATTTATATCTTTATACAGATGGCATTGTAGATATTTCCTTATTCACACAGATGGCGGTGTAGATGTTTCCATGTTTATACAGATGGCAGAGTAGTTAGTTCCATGTTTATGGAGATGGCAGTGTAGATACTTTCATGTTTACAGAGATGGCGGTGTAGATATTTCCATGTTTATAGAGATAGCAGTGTAGATATTTACATGTTTATACAGATGTCTGTGTAGATATTTCCATGTGTATACAGATGGCATTGTAGATATTTCCATGTTTATACAGATGACTGTATAGGTATTTCCATGTTTTTACAGGTGGCAGTGCAGATATTTCCATGTTTATTGAGATAGCGGTGTAGATATTTCCATGTTTCTACAGATGGCGGTGTTGATATTTCCATCTATACACAGATGGCCGTGTAGATATTTCCATGTTTATACAGATGGCGGCGTAGATATTTCCATGGACATGCAGATGGCGGTGTAGATATTTCCATGTTTAAACAGATAGCGGTGTAGATATTTCCATGTTTACACAGATAGTGGTGTAGATATTTCCGTGTTTATACACATGGCAGAGTAGATACTTCCATCTTTATGGAGATGGCAGTGTAGATATTTTCATGTTTATAGAGATGGCGGTGTAGATATTTCCATATTTATAGAGATAGCGGTGTAGATATTTCCATCTTTCTACAGATGGCGGTGTAGATATTTCCATGTTTATACAGATGGCGGTGTAGATATTTCCATATTTATACAGATGTCTGTGTAGATATTTCCATCTGTATACAGATGGTATTGTAGGTATTTCCATGTTTATACAGATGGTGGTGAAGATATTTCCATGTTTATTCAGATGACTGTGTAGATATTTCCATGTTTTTACAGATGGCAGTGTGGATATTTCAATGTTTATAGAGATGGCGCTGTAGATATTTCCAAGTTTATACAGATAACGGTGGAGATATTTCCATGTTTATTCAGAGAGGAGCCGAGATATTTCCATGTTTATACACATAGCGGTGTACATATTTCCATGATTATAGAGACAGCGGTGTAGGTATTTCCATGTTTATGCAGATAGCGGTGCAGATATTTCCATGTTTACACAGATGCCTATGCAGATATTTCCATATTTACACAGAGGGCTGTGTAGATATTTCTATGTTTATACAGAAGACAGTGTAGATATTTAAATGTTCCTACACATGACTGTGTAGGTATTTCCATGTTTATACAGATGTCTTTGTAGATATTTCCATGTTAATAGAGATAGCGGTGTAGACATTTCCATGTTTATACAGATAGCGGTGTAGATATTTCCATGTTTATACAGATAGTGGTGTAGATATTTCCATGTTTATACAGACCGCGGTGTAGATATTTCCATGTTTATACAAATAGCGGTGCAGATATTTCCATGTTTGTACAGATGGCGGTGTTGATATTTCCATTTATACACAGATGACCGTGTAGATATTTCCATGTTTATACAGATGGCGGCGCAGATATTTCCATGGATATGTAGATGGCGGTGTAGATATTTCCATGTTTATACAGATTGCGGTGTAGTTATTTCCATGTTTATATAGATAGCGGTGTAGTTATTTCCATGTATATACACATGGCTGTGTAGATATTTCCATGTTTATACAGATGGCGGTGTAGATATTTCCATGTTTATACAGATAACTTTGTATTTCCATGTTTATACAGATGGCGGTGTAGATATTTCCATGTCTATAGAGATAGCAGTGGAGATAATTCCATGTTTATACAGATAGCGGTGTAGATATTTCCATGTTTATTCTGATCGTGGTGTAGATATTTCCATGTTTATGGAGATGGCGGTGTAGATATTTACATGTTCATAGAGATAGCGGTGTTGATTTTTCCATGTTTATAGAGACAGCGGTGTGGATATTTCCTTGCTTATACAGATAGGGGTGTAGATATTTCCATGTTTATAGAGATAGCGGTGAAGATATTTCCATGTTTACACAGATCACGGTGTAGATATTTCCTTGCTTGTACTAATAGCGGTGTAGTTATTTCCATGTTTATACAGATAGCGGTGTAGATATTTCCATGTATATACAGATGGCTGTGTAGATATTTCCATGTTTATACAGATGGCTCTGTAGATATTTCCATGTTTATACAGATGACTTTGTAGGTATTTGCATGTTTATACAGATGGCGGTGTAGGTTTTCCATGTTTATAGTGATAGCTGTGTAGATATTTCCATGTTTATACAGATAGCGGTGTTGATATTTCCATGTTTATAAAGATCGCGGTGTAGATATTTCCATGTTTATACAGATCGCGGTGCAGATATTTATATCTTTATACAGATGGCATTGTAGATATTTCCTTATTCACACAGATGGCGGTGTAGATGTTTCCATGTTTATACAGATGGCAGAGTAGTTAGTTCCATGTTTATGGAGATGGCAGTGTAGATACTTTCATGTTTACAGAGATGGCGGTGTAGATATTTCCATGTTTATAGAGATAGCAGTGTAGATATTTACATGTTTATACAGATGTCTGTGTAGATATTTCCATGTGTATACAGATGGCATTGTAGATATTTCCATGTTTATACAGATGACTGTATAGGTATTTCCATGTTTTTACAGGTGGCAGTGCAGATATTTCCATGTTTATAGAGATAGCGGTGTAGATATTTCCATGTTTCTACAGATGGCGGTGTTGATATTTCCATCTATACACAGATGGCCGTGTAGATATTTCCATGTTTATACAGATGGCGGCGTAGATATTTCCATGGACATGCAGATGGCGGTGTAGATATTTCCATGTTTAAACAGATAGCGGTGTAGATATTTCCATGTTTACACAGATAGTGGTGTAGATATTTCCGTGTTTATACACATGGCAGAGTAGATACTTCCATCTTTATGGAGATGGCAGTGTAGATATTTTCATGTTTATAGAGATGGCGGTGTAGATATTTCCATATTTATAGAGATAGCGGTGTAGATATTTCCATCTTTCTACAGATGGCAGTGTAGATATTTCCATGTTTATACAGATGGCGGTGTAGATATTTCCATATTTATACAGATGTCTGTGTAGATATTTCCATCTGTATACAGATGGTATTGTAGGTATTTCCATGTTTATACAGATGGTGGTGAAGATATTTCCATGTATATTCAGATGACTGTGTAGATATTTCCATGTTTTTACAGATGGCAGTGTGGATATTTCAATGTTTATAGAGATGGCGCTGTAGATATTTCCAAGTTTATACAGATAACGGTGGAGATATTTCCATGTTTATACAGAGAGGAGCCGAGATATTTCCATGTTTATACACATAGCGGTGTACATATTTCCATGATTATAGAGACAGCGGTGTAGGTATTTCCATGTTTATGCAGATAGCGGTGCAGATATTTCCATGTTTACACAGATGCCTATGCAGATATTTCCATATTTACACAGAGGGCTGTGTAGATATTTCTATGTTTATACAGAAGACAGTGTAGATATTTAAATGTTCCTACACATGACTGTGTAGGTATTTCCATGTTTATACAGATGTCTTTGTAGATATTTCCATGTTAATAGAGATAGCGGTGTAGACATTTCCATGTTTATACAGATAGCGGTGTAGATATTTCCATGTTTATACAGATAGTGGTGTAGATATTTCCATGTTTATACAGACCGCGGTGTAGATATTTCCATGTTTATACAAATAGCGGTGCAGATATTTCCATGTTTGTACAGATGGCGGTGTTGATATTTCCATTTATACACAGATGACCGTGTAGATATTTCCATGTTTATACAGATGGCGGCGCAGATATTTCCATGGATATGTAGATGGCGGTGTAGATATTTCCATGTTTATACAGATTGCGGTGTAGTTATTTCCATGTTTATATAGATAGCGGTGTAGTTATTTCCATGTATATACACATGGCTGTGTAGATATTTCCATGTTTATACAGATGGCGGTGTAGATATTTCCATGTTTATACAGATAACTTTGTATTTCCATGTTTATACAGATGGCGGTGTAGATATTTCCATGTCTATAGAGATAGCAGTGGAGATAATTCCATGTTTATACAGATAGCGGTGTAGATATTTCCATGTTTATTCTGATCGTGGTGTAGATATTTCCATGTTTATGAAGATGGCGGTGTAGATATTTACATGTTCATAGAGATAGCGGTGTTGATTTTTCCATGTTTATAGAGACAGCGGTGTGGATATTTCCTTGCTTATACAGATAGGGGTGTAGATATTTCCATGTTTATAGAGATAGCGGTGAAGATATTTCCATGTTTATACAGATCACGGTGTAGATATTTCCTTGCTTGTACTAATGGCGGTGTAGTTATTTCCATGTTTATACAGATAGCGGTGTAGATATTTCCATGTATATACAGATGGCTGTGTAGATATTTCCATGTTTATACAGATGGCTCTGTAGATATTTCCATGTTTATACAGATGACTTTGTAGGTATTTGCATGTTTATACAGATGGCGGTGTAGGTTTTCCATGTTTATAGTGATAGCTGTGTAGATATTTCCATGTTTATACAGATAGCGGTGTTGATATTTCCATGTTTATAAAGATCGCGGTGTAGATATTTCCATGTTTATACAGATCGCGGTGCAGATATTTATATCTTTATACAGATGGCATTGTAGATATTTCCTTATTCACACAGATGGCGGTGTAGATGTTTCCATGTTTATACAGATGGCAGAGTAGTTAGTTCCATGTTTATGGAGATGGCAGTGTAGATACTTTCATGTTTACAGAGATGGCGGTGTAGATATTTCCATGTTTATAGAGATAGCAGTGTAGATATTTACATGTTTATACAGATGTCTGTGTAGATATTTCCATGTGTATACAGATGGCATTGTATATATTTCCATGTTTATACAGATGACTGTATAGGTATTTCCATGTTTTTACAGGTGGCAGTGCAGATATTTCCATGTTTATAGAGATAGCGGTGTAGATATTTCCATGTTTCTACAGATGGCGGTGTTGATATTTCCATCTATACACAGATGGCCGTGTAGATATTTCCATGTTTATACAGATGGCGGCGTAGATATTTCCATGGACATGCAGATGGCGGTGTAGATATTTCCATGTTTAAACAGATAGCGGTGTAGATATTTCCATGTTTACACAGATAGTGGTGTAGATATTTCCGTGTTTATACACATGGCAGAGTAGATACTTCCATCTTTATGGAGATGGCAGTGTAGATATTTTCATGTTTATAGAGATGGCGGTGTAGATATTTCCATATTTATAGAGATAGCGGTGTAGATATTTCCATCTTTCTACAGATGGCAGTGTAGATATTTCCATGTTTATACAGATGGCGGTGTAGATATTTCCATATTTATACAGATGTCTGTGTAGATATTTCCATCTGTATACAGATGGTATTGTAGGTATTTCCATGTTTATACAGATGGTGGTGAAGATATTTCCATGTATATTCAGATGACTGTGTAGATATTTCCATGTTTTTACAGATGGCAGTGTGGATATTTCAATGTTTATAGAGATGGCGCTGTAGATATTTCCAAGTTTATACAGATAACGGTGGAGATATTTCCATGTTTATACAGAGAGGAGCCGAGATATTTCCATGTTTATACACATAGCGGTGTACATATTTCCATGATTATAGAGACAGCGGTGTAGGTATTTCCATGTTTATGCAGATAGCGGTGCAGATATTTCCATGTTTACACAGATGCCTATGCAGATATTTCCATATTTACACAGAGGGCTGTGTAGATATTTCTATGTTTATACAGAAGACAGTGTAGATATTTAAATGTTCCTACACATGACTGTGTAGGTATTTCCATGTTTATACAGATGTCTTTGTAGATATTTCCATGTTAATAGAGATAGCGGTGTAGACATTTCCATGTTTATACAGATAGCGGTGTAGATATTTCCATGTTTATACAGATAGTGGTGTAGATATTTCCATGTTTATACAGACCGCGGTGTAGATATTTCCATGTTTATACAAATAGCGGTGCAGATATTTCCATGTTTGTACAGATGGCGGTGTTGATATTTCCATTTATACACAGATGACCGTGTAGATATTTCCATGTTTATACAGATGGCGGCGCAGATATTTCCATGGATATGTAGATGGCGGTGTAGATATTTCCATGTTTATACAGATTGCGGTGTAGTTATTTCCATGTTTATATAGATAGCGGTGTAGTTATTTCCATGTATATACACATGGCTGTGTAGATATTTCCATGTTTATACAGATGGCGGTGTAGATATTTCCATGTTTATACAGATAACTTTGTATTTCCATGTTTATACAGATGGCGGTGTAGATATTTCCATGTCTATAGAGATAGCAGTGGAGATAATTCCATGTTTATACAGATAGCGGTGTAGATATTTCCATGTTTATTCTGATCGTGGTGTAGATATTTCCATGTTTATGAAGATGGCGGTGTAGATATTTACATGTTCATAGAGATAGCGGTGTTGATTTTTCCATGTTTATAGAGACAGCGGTGTGGATATTTCCTTGCGTATACAGATAGGGGTGTAGATATTTCCATGTTTATAGAGATAGCGGTGAAGATATTTCCATGTTTATACAGATCACGGTGTAGATATTTCCTTGCTTGTACTAATAGCGGTGTAGTTATTTCCATGTTTATACAGATAGCGGTGTAGATATTTCCATGTATATACAGATGGCTGTGTAGATATTTCCATGTTTATACAGATGGCTGTGTAGATATTTCCATGTTTATACAGATGACTTTGTAGGTATTTGCATGTTTATACAGATGGCGGTGTAGGTTTTCCATGTTTATAGTGATAGCTGTGTAGATATTTCCATGTTTATACAGATAGCGGTGTTGATATTTCCATGTTTATAAAATCGCGGTGTAGATATTTCCATGTTTATACAGATCGCGGTGCAGATATTTATATCTTTATACAGATGGCATTGTAGATATTTCCTTATTCACACAGATGGCGGTGTAGATGTTTCCATGTTTATACAGATGGCAGAGTAGTTAGTTCCATGTTTATGGAGATGGCAGTGTAGATACTTTCATGTTTACAGAGATGGCGGTGTAGATATTTCCATGTTTATAGAGATAGCAGTGTAGATATTTACATGTTTATACAGATGTCTGTGTAGATATTTCCATGTGTATACAGATGGCATTGTAGATATTTCCATGTTTATACAGATGACTGTATAGGTATTTCCATGTATTTACAGGTGGCAGTGCAGATATTTCCATGTTTATAGAGATAGCGGTGTAGATATTTCCATGTTTCTACAGATGGCGGTGTTGATATTTCCATCTATACACAGATGGCCGTGTAGATATTTCCATGTTTATACAGATGGCGGCGTAGATATTTCCATGGACATGCAGATGGCGGTGTAGATATTTCCATGTTTAAACAGATAGCGGTGTAGATATTTCCATGTTTACACAGATAGTGGTGTAGATATTTCCGTGTTTATACACATGGCAGAGTAGATACTTCCATCTTTATGGAGATGGCAGTGTAGATATTTTCATGTTTATAGAGATGGCGGTGTAGATATTTCCATATTTATAGAGATAGCGGTGTAGATATTTCCATCTTTCTACAGATGGCAGTGTAGATATTTCCATGTTTATACAGATGGCGGTGTAGATATTTCCATATTTATACAGATGTCTGTGTAGATATTTCCATCTGTATACAGATGATATTGTAGGTATTTCCATGTTTATACAGATGGTGGTGAAGATATTTCCATGTATATTCAGATGACTGTGTAGATATTTCCATGTTTTTACAGATGGCAGTGTGGATATTTCAATGTTTATAGAGATGGCGCTGTAGATATTTCCAAGTTTATACAGATAACGGTGGAGATATTTCCATGTTTATACAGAGAGGAGCCGAGATATTTCCATGTTTATACACATAGCGGTGTGCATATTTCCATGATTATAGAGACAGCGGTGTAGGTATTTCCATGTTTATGCAGATAGCGGTGCAGATATTTCCATGTTTACACAGATGCCTATGCAGATATTTCCATATTTACACAGAGGGCTGTGTAGATATTTCTATGTTTATACAGAAGACATTGTAGATATTTAAATGTTCCTACACATGACTGTGTAGGTATTTCCATGTTTATACAGATGTCTTTGTAGATATTTCCATGTTAATAGAGATAGCGGTGTAGACATTTCCATGTTTATACAGATAGCGGTGTAGATATTTCCATGTTTATACAGATAGTGGTGTAGATATTTCCATGTTTATAAAGACCGCGGTGTAGATATTTCCATGTTTATACAAATAGCGGTGCAGATATTTCCATGTTTGTACAGATGGCGGTGTTGATATTTCCATTTATACACAGATGACCGTGTAGATATTTCCATGTTTATACAGATGGCGGCGCAGATATTTCCATGGATATGTAGATGGCGGTGTAGATATTTCCATGTTTATACAGATTGCGGTGTAGTTATTTCCATGTTTATATAGATAGCGGTGTAGTTATTTCCATGTATATACACATGGCTGTGTAGATATTTCCATGTTTATACAGATGGCGGTGTAGATATTTCCATGTTGTTACAGATAACTTTGTATTTCCATGTTTATACAGATGGCGGTGTAGATATTTCCATGTCTATAGAGATAGAAATGGAGATAATTCCATGTTTATACAGATAGCGGTGTAGATATTTCCATGTTTATTCTGATCGTGGTGTAGATATTTCCATGTTTATGGAGATGGCGGTGTAGATATTTACATGTTCATAGAGATAGCGGTGTTGATTTTTCCATGTTTATAGAGACAGCGGTGTGGATATTTCCTTGCTTATACAGATAGGGGTGTAGATATTTCCATGTTTATAGAGATAGCGGTGAAGATATTTCCATGTTTATACAGATCACGGTGTAGATATTTCCTTGCTTGTACTAATAGCGGTGTAGTTATTTCCATGTTTATACAGATAGCGGTGTAGATATTTCCATGTATATACAGATGGCTGTGTAGATATTTCCATGTTTATACAGATGGCTGTGTAGATATTTCCATGTTTATACAGATGACTTTGTAGGTATTTGCATGTTTATACAGATGGCGGTGTAGGTTTTCCATGTTTATAGTGATAGCTGTGTAGATATTTCCATGTTTATACAGATAGCGGTGTTGATATTTCCATGTTTATAAAGATCGCGGTGTAGATATTTCCATGTTTATACAGATCGCGGTGCAGATATTTATATCTTTATACAGATGGCATTGTAGATATTTCCTTATTCACACAGATGGCGGTGTAGATGTTTCCATGTTTATACAGATGGCAGAGTAGTTAGTTCCATGTTTATGGAGATGGCAGTGTAGATACTTTCATGTTTACAGAGATGGCGGTGTAGATATTTCCATGTTTATAGAGATAGCAGTGTAGATATTTACATGTTTATACAGATGTCTGTGTAGATATTTCCATGTGTATACAGATGGCATTGTAGATATTTCCATGTTTATACAGATGACTGTATAGGTATTTCCATGTATTTACAGGTGGCAGTGCAGATATTTCCATGTTTATAGAGATAGCGGTGTAGATATTTCCATGTTTCTACAGATGGCGGTGTTGATATTTCCATCTATACACAGATGGCCGTGTAGATATTTCCATGTTTATACAGATGGCGGCGTAGATATTTCCATGGACATGCAGATGGCGGTGTAGATATTTCCATGTTTAAACAGATAGCGGTGTAGATATTTCCATGTTTACACAGATAGTGGTGTAGATATTTCCGTGTTTATACACATGGCAGAGTAGATACTTCCATCTTTATGGAGATGGCAGTGTAGATATTTTCATGTTTATAGAGATGGCGGTGTAGATATTTCCATATTTATAGAGATAGCGGTGTAGATATTTCCATCTTTCTACAGATGGCAGTGTAGATATTTCCATGTTTATACAGATGGCGGTGTAGATATTTCCATATTTATACAGATGTCTGTGTAGATATTTCCATCTGTATACAGATGGTATTGTAGGTATTTCCATGTTTATACAGATGGTGGTGAAGATATTTCCATGTTTATTCAGATGACTGTGTAGATATTTCCATGTTTTTACAGATGGCAGTGTGGATATTTCAATGTTTATAGAGATGGCGCTGTAGATATTTCCAAGTTTATACAGATAACGGTGGAGATATTTCCATGTTTATACAGAGAGGAGCCGAGATATTTCCATGTTTATACACATAGCGGTGTACATATTTCCATGATTATAGAGACAGCGGTGTAGGTATTTCCATGTTTATGCAGATAGCGGTGCAGATATTTCCATGTTTACACAGATGCCTATGCAGATATTTCCATATTTACACAGAGGGCTGTGTAGATATTTCTATGTTTATACAGAAGACAGTGTAGATATTTAAATGTTCCTACACATGACTGTGTAGGTATTTCCATGTTTATACAGATGTCTTTGTAGATATTTCCATGTTAATAGAGATAGCGGTGTAGACATTTCCATGTTTATACAGATAGCGGTGTAGATATTTCCATGTTTATACAGATAGTGGTGTAGATATTTCCATGTTTATACAGACCGCGGTGTAGATATTTCCATGTTTATACAAATAGCGGTGCAGATATTTCCATGTTTGTACAGATGGCGGTGTTGATATTTCCATTTATACACAGATGACCGTGTAGATATTTCCATGTTTATACAGATGGCGGCGCAGATATTTCCATGGATATGTAGATGGCGGTGTAGATATTTCCATGTTTATACAGATTGCGGTGTAGTTATTTCCATGTTTATATAGATAGCGGTGTAGTTATTTCCATGTATATACACATGGCTGTGTAGACATTTCCATGTTTATACAGATGGCGGTGTAGATATTTCCATGTTTATACAGATAACTTTGTATTTCCATGTTTATACAGATGGCGGTGTAGATATTTCCATGTCTATAGAGATAGCAGTGGAGATAATTCCATGTTTATACAGATAGCGGTGTAGATATTTCCATGTTTATTCTGATCGTGGTGTAGATATTTCCATGTTTATGGAGATGGCGGTGTAGATATTTACATGTTCATAGAGATAGCGGTGTTGATTTTTCCATGTTTATAGAGACAGCGGTGTGGATATTTCCTTGCTTATACAGATAGGGGTGTAGATATTTCCATGTTTATAGAGATAGCGGTGAAGATATTTCCATGTTTATACAGATCACGGTGTAGATATTTCCTTGCTTGTACTAATAGCGGTGTAGTTATTTCCATGTTTATACAGATAGCGGTGTAGATATTTCCATGTATATACAGATGGCTGTGTAGATATTTCCATGTTTATACAGATGGCTGTGTAGATATTTCCATGTTTATACAGATGACTTTGTAGGTATTTGCATGTTTATACAGATGGCGGTGTAGGTTTTCCATGTTTATAGTGATAGCTGTGTAGATATTTCCATGTTTATACAGATAGCGGTGTTGATATTTCCATGTTTATAAAGATCGCGGTGTAGATATTTCCATGTTTATACAGATCGCGGTGCAGATATTTATATCTTTATACAGATGGCATTGTAGATATTTCCTTATTCACACAGATGGCGGTGTAGATGTTTCCATGTTTATACAGATGGCAGAGTAGTTAGTTCCATGTTTATGGAGATGGCAGTGTAGATACTTTCATGTTTACAGAGATGGCGGTGTAGATATTTCCATGTTTATAGAGATAGCAGTGTAGATATTTACATGTTTATACAGATGTCTGTGTAGATATTTCCATGTGTATACAGATGGCATTGTAGGTATTTCCATGTTTATACAGATGGTGGTGAAGATATTTCCATGTTTATTCAGATGACTGTGTAGATATTTCCATGTTTTTACAGATGGCAGTGTGGATATTTCAATGTTTATAGAGATGGCGCTGTAGATATTTCCAAGTTTATACAGATAACGGTGGAGATATTTCCATGTTTATACAGAGAGGAGTCGAGATATTTCCATGTTTATACACATAGCGGTGTACATATTTCCATGATTATAGAGACAGCGGTGTAGGTATTTCCATGTTTATGCAGATAGTGGTGCAGATATTTCCATGTTTACACAGATGCCTATGCAGATATTTCCATATTTACACAGAGGGCTGTGTAGATATTTCTATGTTTATACAGAAGACAGTGTAGATATTTAAATGTTCCTACACATGACTGTGTAGGTATTTCCATGTTTATACAGATGTCTTTGTAGATATTTCCATGTTAATAGAGATAGCGGTGTAGACATTTCCATGTTTATACAGATAGCGGTGTAGATATTTCCATGTTTATAGAGATAGCAGTGTAGATATTTACATGTTTATACAGATGTCTGTGTAGATATTTCCATGTGTATACAGATGGCATTGTAGATATTTCCATGTTTATACAGATGACTGTATAGGTATTTCCATGTTTTCACAGGTGGCAGTGCAGATATTTCCATGTTTATAGAGATAGCGGTGTAGATATTTCCATGTTTCTACAGATGGCGGTGTTGATATTTCCATCTATACACAGATGGCCGTGTAGATATTTCCATGTTTATACAGATGGCGGCGTAGATATTTCCATGGACATGCAGATGGCGGTGTAGATATTTCCATGTTTAAACAGATAGCGGTGTAGATATTTCCATGTTTACACAGATAGTGGTGTAGATATTTCCGTGTTTATACACATGGCAGAGTAGATACTTCCATCTTTATGGAGATGGCAGTGTAGATATTTTCATGTTTATAGAGATGGTGGTGTAGATATTTCCATATTTATAGAGATAGCGGTGTAGATATTTCCATCTTTCTACAGATGGCAGTGTAGATATTTCCATGTTTATACAGATGGCGGTGTAGATATTTCCATATTTATACAGATGTCTGTGTAGATATTTCCATCTGTATACAGATGGTATTGTAGGTATTTCCATGTTTATACAGATGGTGGTGAAGATATTTCCATGTTTATTCAGATGACTGTGTAGATATTTCCATGTTTTTACAGATGGCAGTGTGGATATTTCAATGTTTATAGAGATGGCGCTGTAGATATTTCCAAGTTTATACAGATAACGGTGGAGATATTTCCATGTTTATACAGAGAGGAGCCGAGATATTTCCATGTTTATACACATAGCGGTGTACATATTTCCATGATTATAGAGACAGCGGTGTAGGTATTTCCATGTTTATGCAGATAGCGGTGCAGATATTTCCATGTTTACACAGATGCCTATGCAGATATTTCCATATTTACACAGAGGGCTGTGTAGGTATTTCTATGTTTATACAGAAGACAGTGTAGATATTTAAATGTTCCTACACATGACTGTGTAGGTATTTCCATGTTTATACAGATGTCTTTGTAGATATTTCCATGTTAATAGAGATAGCGGTGTAGACATTTCCATGTTTATACAGATAGCGGTGTAGATATTTCCATGTTTATACAGATAGTGGTGTAGATATTTCCATGTTTATACAGACCGCGGTGTAGATATTTCCATGTTTATACAAATAGCGGTGCAGATATTTCCATGTTTGTACAGATGGCGGTGTTGATATTTCCATTTATACACAGATGACCGTGTAGATATTTCCATGTTTATACAGATGGCGGCGCAGATATTTCCATGGATATGTAGATGGCGGTGTAGATATTTCCATGTTTATACAGATTGCGGTGTAGTTATTTCCATGTTTATATAGATAGCGGTGTAGTTATTTCCATGTATATACACATGGCTGTGTAGACATTTCCATGTTTATACAGATGGCGGTGTAGATATTTCCATGTTGTTACAGATAACTTTGTATTTCCATGTTTATACAGATGGCGTTGTAGATATTTCCATGTCTATAGAGATAGCAGTGGAGATAATTCCATGTTTATACAGATAGCGGTGTAGATATTTCCATGTTTATTCTGATCGTGGTGTAGATATTTCCATGTTTATGGAGATGGCGGTGTAGATATTTACATGTTCATAGAGATAGCGGTGTTGATTTTTCAATGTTTATAGAGACAGCGGTGTGGATATTTCCTTGCTTATACAGATAGGGGTGTAGATATTTCCATGTTTATAGAGATAGCGGTGAAGATATTTCCATGTTTATACAGATCACGGGGTAGATATTTCCTTGCTTGTACTAATAGCGGTGTAGTTATTTCCATGTTTATACAGATGACTTTGTAGGTATTTGCATGTTTATACAGATGGCGGTGTAGGTTTTCCATGTTTATAGTGATAGCTGTGTAGATATTTCCATGTTTATACAGATAGCGGTGTTGATATTTCCATGTTTATAAAGATCGCGGTGTAGATATTTCCATGTTTATACAGATCGCGGTGCAGATATTTATATCTTTATACAGATGGCATTGTAGATATTTCCTTATTCACACAGATGGCGGTGTAGATGTTTCCATGTTTATACAGATGGCAGAGTAGTTAGTTCCATGTTTATGGAGATGGCAGTGTAGATACTTTCATGTTTACAGAGATGGCGGTGTAGATATTTCCATGTTTATAGAGATAGCAGTGTAGATATTTACATGTTTATACAGATGTCTGTGTAGATATTTCCATGTGTATACAGATGGCATTGTAGATATTTCCATGTTTATACAGATGACTGTATAGGTATTTCCATGTATTTACAGGTGGCAGTGCAGATATTTCCATGTTTATAGAGATAGCGGTGTAGATATTTCCATGTTTCTACAGATGGCGGTGTTGATATTTCCATCTATACACAGATGGCCGTGTAGATATTTCCATGTTTATACAGATGGCGGCGTAGATATTTCCATGGACATGCAGATGGCGGTGTAGATATTTCCATGTTTAAACAGATAGCGGTGTAGATATTTCCATGTTTACACAGATAGTGGTGTAGATATTTCCGTGTTTATACACATGGCAGAGTAGATACTTCCATCTTTATGGAGATGGCAGTGTAGATATTTTCATGTTTATAGAGATGGCGGTGTAGATATTTCCATATTTATAGAGATAGCGGTGTAGATATTTCCATCTTTCTACAGATGGCAGTGTAGATATTTCCATGTTTATACAGATGGCGGTGTAGATATTTCCATATTTATACAGATGTCTGTGTAGATATTTCCATCTGTATACAGATGGTATTGTAGGTATTTCCATGTTTATACAGATGGTGGTGAAGATATTTCCATGTTTATTCAGATGACTGTGTAGATATTTCCATGTTTTTACAGATGGCAGTGTGGATATTTCAATGTTTATAGAGATGGCGCTGTAGATATTTCCAAGTTTATACAGATAACGGTGGAGATATTTCCATGTTTATACAGAGAGGAGCCGAGATATTTCCATGTTTATACACATAGCGGTGTACATATTTCCATGATTATAGAGACAGCGGTGTAGGTATTTCCATGTTTATGCAGATAGCGGTGCAGATATTTCCATGTTTACACAGATGCCTATGCAGATATTTCCATATTTACACAGAGGGCTGTGTAGATATTTCTATGTTTATACAGAAGACAGTGTAGATATTTAAATGTTCCTACACATGACTGTGTAGGTATTTCCATGTTTATACAGATGTCTTTGTAGATATTTCCATGTTAATAGAGATAGCGGTGTAGACATTTCCATGTTTATACAGATAGCGGTGTAGATATTTCCATGTTTATACAGATAGTGGTGTAGATATTTCCATGTTTATACAGACCGCGGTGTAGATATTTCCATGTTTATACAAATAGCGGTGCAGATATTTCCATGTTTGTACAGATGGCGGTGTTGATATTTCCATTTATACACAGATGACCGTGTAGATATTTCCATGTTTATACAGATGGCGGCGCAGATATTTCCATGGATATGTAGATGGCGGTGTAGATATTTCCATGTTTATACAGATTGCGGTGTAGTTATTTCCATGTTTATATAGATAGCGGTGTAGTTATTTCCATGTATATACACATGGCTGTGTAGACATTTCCATGTTTATACAGATGGCGGTGTAGATATTTCCATGTTTATACAGATAACTTTGTATTTCCATGTTTATACAGATGGCGGTGTAGATATTTCCATGTCTATAGAGATAGCAGTGGAGATAATTCCATGTTTATACAGATAGCGGTGTAGATATTTCCATGTTTATTCTGATCGTGGTGTAGATATTTCCATGTTTATGGAGATGGCGGTGTAGATATTTACATGTTCATAGAGATAGCGGTGTTGATTTTTCCATGTTTATAGAGACAGCGGTGTGGATATTTCCTTGCTTATACAGATAGGGGTGTAGATATTTCCATGTTTATAGAGATAGCGGTGAAGATATTTCCATGTTTATACAGATCACGGTGTAGATATTTCCTTGCTTGTACTAATAGCGGTGTAGTTATTTCCATGTTTATACAGATAGCGGTGTAGATATTTCCATGTATATACAGATGGCTGTGTAGATATTTCCATGTTTATACAGATGGCTGTGTAGATATTTCCATGTTTATACAGATGACTTTGTAGGTATTTGCATGTTTATACAGATGGCGGTGTAGGTTTTCCATGTTTATAGTGATAGCTGTGTAGATATTTCCATGTTTATACAGATAGCGGTGTTGATATTTCCATGTTTATAAAGATCGCGGTGTAGATATTTCCATGTTTATACAGATCGCGGTGCAGATATTTATATCTTTATACAGATGGCATTGTAGATATTTCCTTATTCACAAAGATGGCGGTGTAGATGTTTCCATGTTTATACAGATGGCAGAGTAGTTAGTTCCATGTTTATGGAGATGGCAGTGTAGATACTTTCATGTTTACAGAGATGGCGGTGTAGATATTTCCATGTTTATAGAGATAGCAGTGTAGATATTTACATGTTTATACAGATGTCTGTGTAGATATTTCCATGTGTATACAGATGGCATTGTAGATATTTCCATGTTTATACAGATGACTGTATAGGTATTTCCATGTATTTACAGGTGGCAGTGCAGATATTTCCATGTTTATAGAGATAGCGGTGTAGATATTTCCATGTTTCTACAGATGGCGGTGTTGATATTTCCATCTATACACAGATGGCCGTGTAGATATTTCCATGTTTATACAGATGGCGGCGTAGATATTTCCATGGACATGCAGATGGCGGTGTAGATATTTCCATGTTTAAACAGATAGCGGTGTAGATATTTCCATGTTTACACAGATAGTGGTGTAGATATTTCCGTGTTTATACACATGGCAGAGTAGATACTTCCATCTTTATGGAGATGGCAGTGTAGATATTTTCATGTTTATAGAGATGGCGGTGTAGATATTTCCATATTTATAGAGATAGCGGTGTAGATATTTCCATCTTTCTACAGATGGCAGTGTAGATATTTCCATGTTTATACAGATGGCGGTGTAGATATTTCCATATTTATACAGATGTCTGTGTAGATATTTCCATCTGTATACAGATGGTATTGTAGGTATTTCCATGTTTATACAGATGGTGGTGAAGATATTTCCATGTTTATTCAGATGACTGTGTAGATATTTCCATGTTTTTACAGATGGCAGTGTGGATATTTCAATGTTTATAGAGATGGCGCTGTAGATATTTCCAAGTTTATACAGATAACGGTGGAGATATTTCCATGTTTATACAGAGAGGAGCCGAGATATTTCCATGTTTATACACATAGCGGTGTACATATTTCCATGATTATAGAGACAGCGGTGTAGGTATTTCCATGTTTATGCAGATAGCGGTGCAGATATTTCCATGTTTACACAGATGCCTATGCAGATATTTCCATATTTACACAGAGGGCTGTGTAGATATTTCTATGTTTATACAGAAGACAGTGTAGATATTTAAATGTTGCTACACATGACTGTGTAGGTATTTCCATGTTTATACAGATGTCTTTGTAGATATTTCCATGTTAATAGAGATAGCGGTGTAGACATTTCCATGTTTATACAGATAGCGGTGTAGATATTTCCATGTTTATACAGATAGTGGTGTAGATATTTCCATGTTTATACAGACCGCGGTGTAGATATTTCCATGTTTATACAAATAGCGGTGCAGATATTTCCATGTTTGTACAGATGGCGGTGTTGATATTTCCATTTATACACAGATGACCGTGTAGATATTTCCATGTTTATACAGATGGCGGCGCAGATATTTCCATGGATATGTAGATGGCGGTGTAGATATTTCCATGTTTATACAGATTGCGGTGTAGTTATTTCCATGTTTATATAGATAGCGGTGTAGTTATTTCCATGTATATACACATGGCTGTGTAGACATTTCCATGTTTATACAGATGGCGGTGTAGATATTTCCATGTTGTTACAGATAACTTTGTATTTCCATGTTTATACAGATGGCGTTGTAGATATTTCCATGTCTATAGAGATAGCAGTGGAGATAATTCCATGTTTATACAGATAGCGGTGTAGATATTTCCATGTTTATTCTGATCGTGGTGTAGATATTTCCATGTTTATGGAGATGGCGGTGTAGATATTTACATGTTCATAGAGATAGCGGTGTTGATTTTTCAATGTTTATAGAGACAGCGGTGTGGATATTTCCTTGCTTATACAGATAGGGGTGTAGATATTTCCATGTTTATAGAGATAGCGGTGAAGATATTTCCATGTTTTTACAGATCACGGGGTAGATATTTCCTTGCTTGTACTAATAGCGGTGTAGTTATTTCCATGTTTATACAGATAGCGGTGTAGATATTTCCATGTATATACAGATGGCTGTGTAGATATTTCCATGTTTATACAGATGGCTCTGTAGATATTTCCATGTTTATACAGATGACTTTGTAGGTATTTGCATGTTTATACAGATGGCGGTGTAGGTTTTCCATGTTTATAGTTATAGCTGTGTAGATATTTCCATGTTTATACAGATAGCGGTGTTGATATTTCCATGTTTATAAAGATCGCGGTGTAGATATTTCCATGTTTATACAGATCGCGGTGCAGATATTTATATCTTTATACAGATGGCATTGTAGATATTTCCTTATTCACACAGATGGCGGTGTAGATGTTTCCATGTTTATACAGATGGCAGAGTAGTTAGTTCCATGTTTATGGAGATGGCAGTGTAGATACTTTCATGTTTACAGAGATGGCGGTGTAGATATTTCCATGTTTATAGAGATAGCAGTGTAGATATTTACATGTTTATACAGATGTCTGTGTAGATATTTCCATGTGTATACAGATGGCATTGTAGATATTTCCATGTTTATACAGATGACTGTATAGGTATTTCCATGTTTTTACAGGTGGCAGTGCAGATATTTCCATGTTTATAGAGATAGCGGTGTAGATATTTCCATGTTTCTACAGATGGCGGTGTTGATATTTCCATCTATACACAGATGGCCGTGTAGATATTTCCATGTTTATACAGATGGCGGCGTAGATATTTCCATGGACATGCAGATGGCGGTGTAGATATTTCCATGTTTAAACAGATAGTGGTGTAGATATTTCCATGTTTACACAGATAGTGGTGTAGATATTTCCGTGTTTATACACATGGCAGAGTAGATACTTCCATCTTTATGGAGATGGCAGTGTAGATATTTTCATGTTTATAGAGATGGCGGTGTAGATATTTCCATATTTATAGAGATAGCGGTGTAGATATTTCCATCTTTCTACAGATGGCAGTGTAGATATTTCCATGTTTATACAGATGGCGGTGTAGATATTTCCATATTTATACAGATGTCTGTGTAGATATTTCCATCTGTATACAGATGGTATTGTAGGTATTTCCATGTTTATACAGATGGTGGTGAAGATATTTCCATGTTTATTCAGATGACTGTGTAGATATTTCCATGTTTTTACAGATGGCAGTGTGGATATTTCAATGTTTATAGAGATGGCGCTGTAGATATTTCCAAGTTTATACAGATAACGGTGGAGATATTTCCATGTTTATACAGAGAGGAGTCGAGATATTTCCATGTTTATACACATAGCGGTGTACATATTTCCATGATTATAGAGACAGCGGTGTAGGTATTTCCATGTTTATGCAGATAGCGGTGCAGATATTTCCATGTTTACACAGATGCCTATGCAGATATTTCCATATTTACACAGAGGGCTGTGTAGATATTTCTATGTTTATACAGAAGACAGTGTAGATATTTAAATGTTCCTACACATGACTGTGTAGGTATTTCCATGTTTATACAGATGTCTTTGTAGATATTTCCATGTTAATAGAGATAGCGGTGTAGACATTTCCATGTTTATACAGATAGCGGTGTAGATATTTCCATGTTTATACAGATAGTGGTGTAGATATTTCCATGTTTATACAGACCGCGGTGTAGATATTTCCATGTTTATACAAATAGCGGTGCAGATATTTCCATGTTTGTACAGATGGCGGTGTTGATATTTCCATTTATACACAGATGACCGTGTAGATATTTCCATGTTTATACAGAAGGCGGCGCAGATATTTCCATGGATATGTAGATGGCGGTGTAGATATTTCCATGTTTATACAGATTGCGGTGTAGTTATTTCCATGTTTATATAGATAGCGGTGTAGTTATTTCCATGTATATACACATGGCTGTGTAGATATTTCCATGTTTATACAGATGGCGGTGTAGATATTTCCATGTTGTTACAGATAACTTTGTATTTCCATGTTTATACAGATGGCGGTGTAGATATTTCCATGTCTATAGAGATAGCAGTGGAGATAATTCCATGTTTATACAGATAGCGTTGTAGATATTTCCATGTTTATTCTGATCGTGGTGTAGATATTTCCATGTTTATAGAGATGGCGGTGTAGATATTTACATGTTCATAGAGATAGCGGTGTTGATTTTTCCATGTTTATAGAGACAGCGGTGTGGATATTTCCTTGCTTATACAGATAGGGGTGTAGATATTTCCATGTTTATAGAGATAGCGGTGAAGATATTTCCATGTTTATACAGATCACGGTGTAGATATTTCCTTGCTTGTACTAATAGCGGTGTAGTTATTTCCATGTTTATACAGATAGCGGTGTAGATATTTCCATGTATATACAGATGGCTGTGTAGATATTTCCATGTTTATACAGATGGCTGTGTAGATATTTCCATGTTTATACAGATGACTTTGTAGGTATTTGCATGTTTATACAGATGGCGGTGTAGGTTTTCCATGTTTATAGTGATAGCTGTGTAGATATTTCCATGTTTATACAGATAGCGGTGTTGATATTTCCATGTTTATAAAGATCGCGGTGTAGATATTTCCATGTTTATACAGATCGCGGTGCAGATATTTATATCTTTATACAGATGGCATTGTAGATATTTCCTTATTCACACAGATGGCGGTGTAGATGTTTCCATGTTTATACAGATGGCAGAGTAGTTAGTTCCATGTTTATGGAGATGGCAGTGTAGATACTTTCATGTTTACAGAGATGGCGGTGTAGATATTTCCATGTTTATAGAGATAGCAGTGTAGATATTTACATGTTTATACAGATGTCTGTGTAGATATTTCCATGTGTATACAGATGGCATTGTAGATATTTCCATGTTTATACAGATGACTGTATAGGTTTTTCCATGTTTTTACAGGTGGCAGTGCAGATATTTCCATGTTTATAGAGATAGCGGTGTAGATATTTCCATGTTTCTACAGATGGCGGTGTTGATATTTCCATCTATACACAGATGGCCGTGTAGATATTTCCATGTTTATACAGATGGCGGCGTAGATATTTCCATGGACATGCAGATGGCGGTGTAGATATTTCCATGTTTAAACAGATAGCGGTGTAGATATTTCCATGTTTACACAGATAGTGGTGTAGATATTTCCGTGTTTATACACATGGCAGAGTAGATACTTCCATCTTTATGGAGATGGCAGTGTAGATATTTTCATGTTTATAGAGATGGCGGTGTAGATATTTCCATATTTATAGAGATAGCGGTGTAGATATTTCCATCTTTCTACAGATGGCAGTGTAGATATTTCCATGTTTATACAGATGGCGGTGTAGATATTTCCATGTTGTTACAGATAACTTTGTATTTCCATGTTTATACAGATGGCGGTGTAGATATTTCCATGTCTATAGAGATAGCAGTGGAGATAATTCCATGTTTATACAGATAGCGGTGTAGATATTTCCATGTTTATTCTGATCGTGGTGTAGATATTTCCATGTTTATAGAGATGGCGGTGTAGATATTTACATGTTCATAGAGATAGCGGTGTTGATTTTTCCATGTTTATAGAGACAGCGGTGTGGATATTTCCTTGCTTATACAGATAGGGGTGTAGATATTTCCATGTTTATAGAGATAGCGGTGAAGATATTTCCATGTTTATACAGATCACGGTGTAGATATTTCCTTGCTTGTACTAATAGCGGTGTAGTTATTTCCATGTTTATACAGATAGCGGTGTAGATATTTCCATGTATATACAGATGGCTGTGTAGATATTTCCATGTTTATACAGATGGCTCTGTAGATATTTCCATGTTTATACAGATGACTTTGTAGGTATTTGCATGTTTATACAGATGGCGGTGTAGGTTTTCCATGTATATAGTGATAGCTGTGTAGATATTTCCATGTTTATACAGATAGCGGTGTTGATATTTCCATGTTTATAAAGATCGCGGTGTAGATATTTCCATGTTTATACAGATCGCGGTGCAGATATTTATATCTTTATACAGATGGCATTGTAGATATTTCCTTATTCACACAGATGGCGGTGTAGATGTTTCCATGTTTATACAGATGGCAGAGTAGTTAGATCCATGTTTATGGAGATGGCAGTGTAGATACTTTCATGTTTACAGAGATGGCGGTGTAGATATTTCCATGTTTATAGAGATAGCAGTGTAGATATTTACATGTTTATACAGATGTCTGTGTAGATATTTCCATGTGTATACAGATGGCATTGTAGATATTTCCATGTTTATACAGATGACTGTATAGGTTTTTCCATGTTTTTACAGGTGGCAGTGCAGATATTTCCATGTTTATAGAGATAGCGGTGTAGATATTTCCATGTTTCTACAGATGGCGGTGTTGATATTTCCATCTATACACAGATGGCCGTGTAGATATTTCCATGTTTATACAGATGGCGGCGTAGATATTTCCATGGACATGCAGATGGCGGTGTAGATATTTCCATGTTTAAACAGATAGCGGTGTAGATATTTCCATGTTTACACAGATAGTGGTGTAGATATTTCCGTGTTTATACACATGGCAGAGTAGATACTTCCATCTTTATGGAGATGGCAGTGTAGATATTTTCATGTTTATAGAGATGGCGGTGTAGATATTTCCATATTTATAGAGATAGCGGTGTAGATATTTCCATCTTTCTACAGATGGCAGTGTAGATATTTCCATGTTTATACAGATGGCAGTGTAGATATTTCCATATTTATACAGATGTCTGTGTAGATATTTCCATCTGTATACAGATGGTATTGTAGGTATTTCCATGTTTATACAGATGGTGGTGAAGATATTTCCATGTTTATTCAGATGACTGTGTAGATATTTCCATGTTTTTACAGATGGCAGTGTGGATATTTCAATGTTTATAGAGATGGCGCTGTAGATATTTCCAAGTTTACACAGATAACGGTGGAGATATTTCCATGTTTATACAGAGAGGAGTCGAGATATTTCCATGTTTATACACATAGCGGTGTACATATTTCCATGATTATAGAGACAGCGGTGTAGGTATTTCCATGTTTATGCAGATAGCGGTGCAGATATTTCCATGTTTACACAGATGCCTATGCAGATATTTCCATATTTACACAGAGGGCTGTGTAGATATTTCTATGTTTATACAGAAGACAGTGTAGATATTTAAATGTTCCTACACATGACTGTGTAGGTATTTCCATGTTTATACAGATGTCTTTGTAGATATTTCCATGTTAATAGAGATAGCGGTGTAGATATTTCCATGTTTATACAGATAGTGGTGTAGATATTTCCATGTTTATACAGACCGCGGTGTAGATATTTCCATGTTTATACAAATAGCGGTGCAGATATTTCCATGTTTGTACAGATGGCGGTGTTGATATTTCCATTTATACACAGATGACCGTGTAGATATTTCCATGTTTATACAGATGGCGGCGCAGATATTTCCATGGATATGTAGATGGCGGTGTAGATATTTCCATGTTTATACAGATTGCGGTGTAGTTATTTCCATGTTTATATAGATAGCGGTGTAGTTATTTCCATGTATATACACATGGCTGTGTAGATATTTCCATGTTTATACACATGGCGGTGTAGATATTTCCATGTTGTTACAGATAACTTTGTATTTCCATGTTTATACAGATGGCGGTGTAGATATTTCCATGTCTATAGAGATAGCAGTGGAGATAATTCCATGTTTATACAGATAGCGGTGTAGATATTTCCATGTTTATTCTGATCGTGGTGTAGATATTTCCATGTTTATAGAGATGGCGGTGTAGATATTTACATGTTCATAGAGATAGCGGTGTTGATTTTTCCATGTTTATAGAGACAGCGGTGTGGATATTTCCTTGCTTATACAGATAGGGGTGTAGATATTTCCATGTTTATAGAGATAGCGGTGAAGATATTTCCATGTTTATACAGATCACGGTGTAGATATTTCCTTGCTTGTACTAATAGCGGTGTAGTTATTTCCATGTTTATACAGATAGCGGTGTAGATATTTCCATGTATATACAGATGGCTGTGTAGATATTTCCATGTTTATACAGATGGCTGTGTAGATATTTCCATGTTTATACAGATGACTTTGTAGGTATTTGCATGTTTATACAGATGGCGGTGTAGGTTTTCCATGTTTATAGTGATAGCTGTGTAGATATTTCCATGTTTATACAGATAGCGGTGTTGATATTTCCATGTTTATAAAGATCGCGGTGTAGATATTTCCATGTTTATACAGATCGTGGTGCAGATATTTATATCTTTATACAGATGGCATTGTAGATATTTCCTTATTCACACAGATGGCGGTGTAGATGTTTCCATGTTTATACAGATGGCAGAGTAGTTAGTTCCATGTTTATGGAGATGGCAGTGTAGATACTTTCATGTTTACAGAGATGGCGGTGTAGATATTTCCATGTTTATAGAGATAGCAGTGTAGATATTTACATGTTTATACAGATGTCTGTGTAGATATTTCCATGTGTATACAGATGGCATTGTAGATATTTCCATGTTTATACAGATGACTGTATAGGTATTTCCATGTATTTACAGGTGGCAGTGCAGATATTTCCATGTTTATAGAGATAGCGGTGTAGATATTTTCATGTTTCTACAGATGGCGGTGTTGATATTTCCATCTATACACAGATGGCCGTGTAGATATTTCCATGTTTATACAGATGGCGGCGTAGATATTTCCATGGACATGCAGATGGCGGTGTAGATATTTCCATGTTTAAACAGATAGCGGTGTAGATATTTCCATGTTTACACAGATAGTGGTGTAGATATTTCCGTGTTTATACACATGGCAGAGTAGATACTTCCATCTTTATGGAGATGGCAGTGTAGATATTTTCATGTTTATAGAGATGGCGGTGTAGATATTTCCATATTTATACAGATAGCGGTGTAGATATTTCCATCTTTCTACAGATGGCAGTGTAGATATTTCCATGTTTATACAGATGGCGGTGTAGATATTTCCATATTTATACAGATGTCTGTGTAGATATTTCCATCTGTATACAGATGGTATTGTAGGTATTTCCATGTTTATACAGATGGTGGTGAAGATATTTCCATGTTTATTCAGATGACTGTGTAGATATTTCCATGTTTTTACAGATGGCAGTGTGGATATTTCAATGTTTATAGAGATGGCGCTGTAGATATTTCCAAGTTTATACAGATAACGGTGGAGATATTTCCATGTTTATTCAGAGAGGAGCCGAGATATTTCCATGTTTATACACATAGCGGTGTACATATTTCCATGATTATAGAGACAGCGGTGTAGGTATTTCCATGTTTATGCAGATAGCGGTGCAGATATTTCCATGTTTACACAGATGCCTATGCAGATATTTCCATATTTACACAGAGGGCTGTGTAGATATTTCTATGTTTATACAGAAGACAGTGTAGATATTTAAATGTTCCTACACATGACTGTGTAGGTATTTCCATGTTTATACAGATGTCTTTGTAGATATTTCCATGTTAATAGAGATAGCGGTGTAGACATTTCCATGTTTATACAGATAGCGGTGTAGATATTTCCATGTTTATACAGATAGTGGTGTAGATATTTCCATGTTTATACAGACCGCGGTGTAGATATTTCCATGTTTATACAAATAGCGGTGCAGATATTTCCATGTTTGTACAGATGGCGGTGTTGATATTTCCATTTATACACAGATGACCGTGTAGATATTTCCATGTTTATACAGATGGCGGCGCAGATATTTCCATGGATATGTAGATGGCGGTGTAGATATTTCCATGTTTATACAGATTGCGGTGTAGTTATTTCCATGTTTATATAGATAGCGGTGTAGTTATTTCCATGTATATACACATGGCTGTGTAGATATTTCCATGTTTATACAGATGGCGGTGTAGATATTTCCATGTTGTTACAGATAACTTTGTATTTCCATGTTTATACAGATGGCGGTGTAGATATTTCCATGTCTATAGAGATAGCAGTGGAGATAATTCCATGTTTATACAGATAGCGGTGTAGATATTTCCATGTTTATTCTGATCGTGGTGTAGATATTTCCATGTTTATAGAGATGGCGGTGTAGATATTTACATGTTCATAGAGATAGCGGTGTTGATTTTTCCATGTTTATAGAGACAGCGGTGTGGATATTTCCTTGCTTATACAGATAGGGGTGTAGATATTTCCATGTTTATAGAGATAGCGGTGAAGATATTTCCATGTTTATACAGATCACGGTGTAGATATTTCCTTGCTTGTACTAATAGCGGTGTAGTTATTTCCATGTTTATACAGATAGCGGTGTAGATATTTCCATGTATATACAGATGGCTGTGTAGATATTTCCATGTTTATACAGATGGCTCTGTAGATATTTCCATGTTTATACAGATGACTTTGTAGGTATTTGCATGTTTATACAGATGGCGGTGTAGGTTTTCCATGTTTATAGTGATAGCTGTGTAGATATTTCCATGTTTATACAGATAGCGGTGTTGATATTTCCATGTTTATAAAGATTGCGGTGTAGATATTTCCATGTTTATACAGATCGCGGTGCAGATATTTATATCTTTATACAGATGGCATTGTAGATATTTCCTTATTCACACAGATGGCGGTGTAGATGTTTCCATGTTTATACAGATGGCAGAGTAGTTAGTTCCATGTTTATGGAGATGGCAGTGTAGATACTTTCATGTTTACAGAGATGGCGGTGTAGATATTTCCATGTTTATAGAGATAGCAGTGTAGATATTTACATGTTTATACAGATGTCTGTGTAGATATTTCCATGTGTATACAGATGGCATTGTAGATATTTCCATGTTTATACAGATGACTGTATAGGTTTTTCCATGTTTTTACAGGTGGCAGTGCAGATATTTCCATGTTTATAGAGATAGCGGTGTAGGTATTTCCATGTTTCTACAGATGGCGGTGTTGATATTTCCATCTATACACAGATGGCCGTGTAGATATTTCCATGTTTATACAGATGGCGGCGTAGATATTTCCATGGACATGCAGATGGCGGTGTAGATATTTCCATGTTTAAACAGATAGCGGTGTAGATATTTCCATGTTTACACAGATAGTGGTGTAGATATTTCCGTGTTTATACACATGGCAGAGTAGATACTTCCATCTTTATGGAGATGGCAGTGTAGATATTTTCATGTTTATAGAGATGGCGGTGTAGATATTTCCATATTTATAGAGATAGCAGTGTAGATATTTCCATCTTTCTACAGATGGCAGTGTAGATATTTCCATGTTTATACAGATGGCGGTGTAGATATTTCCATATTTATACAGATGTCTGTGTAGATATTTCCATCTGTATACAGATGGTATTGTAGGTATTTCCATGTTTATACAGATGGTGGTGAAGATATTTCCATGTTTATTCAGATGACTGTGTAGATATTTCCATGTTTTTACAGATGGCAGTGTGGATATTTCAATGTTTATAGAGATGGCGCTGTAGATATTTCCAAGTTTACACAGATAACGGTGGAGATATTTCCATGTTTATACAGAGAGGAGTCGAGATATTTCCATGTTTATACACATAGCGGTGTACATATTTCCATGATTATAGAGACAGCGGTGTAGGTATTTCCATGTTTATGCAGATAGCGGTGCAGATATTTCCATGTTTACACAGATGCCTATGCAGATATTTCCATATTTACACAGAGGGCTGTGTAGATATTTCTATGTTTATACAGAAGACAGTGTAGATATTTAAATGTTCCTACACATGACTGTGTAGGTATTTCCATGTTTATACAGATGTCTTTGTAGATATTTCCATGTTAATAGAGATAGCGGTGTAGACATTTCCATGTTTATACAGATAGCGGTGTAGATATTTCCATGTTTATACAGATAGTGGTGTAGATATTTCCATGTTTATACAGACCGCGGTGTAGATATTTCCATGTTTATACAAATAGCGGTGCAGATATTTCCATGTTTGTACAGATGGCGGTGTTGATATTTCCATTTATACACAGATGACCGTGTAGATATTTCCATGTTTATACAGATGGCGGCGCAGATATTTCCATGGATATGTAGATGGCGGTGTAGATATTTCCATGTTTATACAGATTGCGGTGTAGTTATTTCCATGTTTATATAGATAGCGGTGTAGTTATTTCCATGTATATACACATGGCTGTGTAGATATTTCCATGTTTATACAGATGGCGGTGTAGATATTTCCATGTTGTTACAGATAACTTTGTATTTCCATGTTTATACAGATGGCGGTGTAGATATTTCCATGTCTATAGAGATAGCAGTGGAGATAATTCCATGTTTATACAGATAGCGGTGTAGATATTTCCATGTTTATTCTGATCGTGGTGTAGATATTTCCATGTTTATAGAGATGGCGGTGTAGATATTTACATGTTCATAGAGATAGCGGTGTTGATTTTTCCATGTTTATAGAGACAGCGGTGTGGATATTTCCTTGCTTATACAGATAGGGGTGTAGATATTTCCATGTTTATAGAGATAGCGGTGAAGATATTTCCATGTTTATACAGATCACGGTGTAGATATTTCCTTGCTTGTACTAATAGCGGTGTAGTTATTTCCATGTTTATACAGATAGCGGTGTAGATATTTCCATGTATATACAGATGGCTGTGTAGATATTTCCATGTTTATACAGATGGCTCTGTAGATATTTCCATGTTTATACAGATGACTTTGTAGGTATTTGCATGTTTATACAGATGGCGGTGTAGGTTTTCCATGTTTATAGTGATAGCTGTGTAGATATTTCCATGTTTATACAGATAGCGGTGTTGATATTTCCATGTTTATAAAGATCGCGGTGTAGATATTTCCATGTTTATACAGATCGCGGTGCAGATATTTATATCTTTATACAGATGGCATTGTAGATATTTCCTTATTCACACAGATGGCGGTGTAGATGTTTCCATGTTTATACAGATGGCAGAGTAGTTAGTTCCATGTTTATGGAGATGGCAGTGTAGATACTTTCATGTTTACAGAGATGGCGGTGTAGATATTTCCATGTTTATAGAGATAGCAGTGTAGATATTTACATGTTTATACAGATGTCTGTGTAGATATTTCCATGTGTATACAGATGGCATTGTAGATATTTCCATGTTTATACAGATGACTGTATAGGTTTTTCCATGTTTTTACAGGTGGCAGTGCAGATATTTCCATGTTTATAGAGATAGCGGTGTAGATATTTCCATGTTTCTACAGATGGCGGTGTTGATATTTCCATCTATACACAGATGGCCGTGTAGATATTTCCATGTTTATACAGATGGCGGCGTAGATATTTCCATGGACATGCAGATGGCGGTGTAGATATTTCCATGTTTAAACAGATAGCGGTGTAGATATTTCCATGTTTACACAGATAGTGGTGTAGATATTTCCATGTTTATACACATGGCAGAGTAGATACTTCCATCTTTATGGAGATGGCAGTGTAGATATTTTCATGTTTATAGAGATGGCGGTGTAGATATTTCCATATTTATAGAGATAGCGGTGTAGATATTTCCATCTTTCTACAGATGGCAGTGTAGATATTTCCATGTTTATACAGATGGCGGTGTAGATATTTCCATATTTATACAGATGTCTGTGTAGATATTTCCATCTGTATACAGATGGTATTGTAGGTATTTCCATGTTTATACAGATGGTGGTGAAGATATTTCCATGTTTATTCAGATGACTGTGTAGATATTTCCATGTTTTTACAGATGGCAGTGTGGATATTTCAATGTTTATAGAGATGGCGCTGTAGATATTTCCAAGTTTACACAGATAACGGTGGAGATATTTCCATTTTTATACAGAGAGGAGTCGAGATATTTCCATGTTTATACACATAGCGGTGTACATATTTCCATGATTATAGAGACAGCGGTGTAGGTATTTCCATGTTTATGCAGATAGCGGTGCAGATATTTCCATGTTTACACAGATGCCTATGCAGATATTTCCATATTTACACAGAGGGCTGTGTAGATATTTCTATGTTTATACAGAAGACAGTGTAGATATTTAAATGTTCCTACACATGACTGTGTAGGTATTTCCATGTTTATACAGATGTCTTTGTAGATATTTCCATGTTAATAGAGATAGCGGTGTAGACATTTCCATGTTTATACAGATAGCGGTGTAGATATTTCCATGTTTATACAGATAGTGGTGTAGATATTTCCATGTTTATACAGACCGCGGTGTAGATATTTCCATGTTTATACAAATAGCGGTGCAGATATTTCCATGTTTGTACAGATGGCGGTGTTGATATTTCCATTTATACACAGATGACCGTGTAGATATTTCCATGTTTATACAGATGGCGGCGCAGATATTTCCATGGATATGTAGATGGCGGTGTAGATATTTCCATGTTTATACAGATTGCGGTGTAGTTATTTCCATGTTTATATAGATAGCGGTGTAGTTATTTCCATGTATATACACATGGCTGTGTAGATATTTCCATGTTTATACAGATGGCGGTGTAGATATTTCCATGTTGTTACAGATAACTTTGTATTTCCATGTTTATACAGATGGCGGTGTAGATATTTCCATGTCTATAGAGATAGCAGTGGAGATAATTCCATGTTTATACAGATAGCGGTGTAGATATTTCCATGTTTATTCTGATCGTGGTGTAGATATTTCCATGTTTATAGAGATGGCGGTGTAGATATTTACATGTTCATAGAGATAGCGGTGTTGATTTTTCCATGTTTATAGAGACAGCGGTGTGGATATTTCCTTGCTTATACAGATAGGGGTGTAGATATTTCCATGTTTATAGAGATAGCGGTGAAGATATTTCCATGTTTATACAGATCACGGTGTAGATATTTCCTTGCTTGTACTAATAGCGGTGTAGTTATTTCCATGTTTATACAGATAGCGGTGTAGATATTTCCATGTATATACAGATGGCTGTGTAGATATTTCCATGTTTATACAGATGGCTCTGTAGATATTTCCATGTTTATACAGATGACTTTGTAGGTATTTGCATGTTTATACAGATGGCGGTGTAGGTTTTCCATGTTTATAGTGATAGCTGTGTAGATATTTCCATGTTTATACAGATAGCGGTGTTGATATTTCCATGTTTATAAAGATCGCGGTGTAGATATTTCCATGTTTATACAGATCGCGGTGCAGATATTTATATCTTTATACAGATGGCATTGTAGATATTTCCTTATTCACACAGATGGCGGTGTAGATGTTTCCATGTTTATACAGATGGCAGAGTAGTTAGTTCCATGTTTATGGAGATGGCAGTGTAGATACTTTCATGTTTACAGAGATGGCGGTGTAGATATTTCCATGTTTATAGAGATAGCAGTGTAGATATTTACATGTTTATACAGATGTCTGTGTAGATATTTCCATGTGTATACAGATGGCATTGTAGATATTTCCATGTTTATACAGATGACTGTATAGGTTTTTCCATGTTTTTACAGGTGGCAGTGCAGATATTTCCATGTTTATAGAGATAGCGGTGTAGATATTTCCATGTTTCTACAGATGGCGGTGTTGGTATTTCCATCTATACACAGATGGCCGTGTAGATATTTCCATGTTTATACAGATGGCGGCGTAGATATTTCCATGGACATGCAGATGGCGGTGTAGATATTTCCATGTTTAAACAGATAGCGGTGTAGATATTTCCATGTTTACACAGATAGTGGTGTAGATATTTCCATGTTTATACACATGGCAGAGTAGATACTTCCATCTTTATGGAGATGGCAGTGTAGATATTTTCATGTTTATAGAGATGGCGGTGTAGATATTTCCATATTTATAGAGATAGCGGTGTAGATATTTCCATCTTTCTACAGATGGCAGTGTAGATATTTCCATGTTTATACAGATGGCGGTGTAGATATTTCCATATTTATACAGATGTCTGTGTAGATATTTCCATCTGTATACAGATGGTATTGTAGGTATTTCCATGTTTATACAGATGGTGGTGAAGATATTTCCATGTTTATTCAGATGACTGTGTAGATATTTCCATGTTTTTACAGATGGCAGTGTGGATATTTCAATGTTTATAGAGATGGCGCTGTAGATATTTCCAAGTTTACACAGATAACGGTGGAGATATTTCCATTTTTATACAGAGAGGAGTCGAGATATTTCCATGTTTATACACATAGCGGTGTACATATTTCCATGATTATAGAGACAGCGGTGTAGGTATTTCCATGTTTATGCAGATAGCGGTGCAGATATTTCCATGTTTACACAGATGCCTATGCAGATATTTCCATATTTACACAGAGGGCTGTGTAGATATTTCTATGTTTATACAGAAGACAGTGTAGATATTTAAATGTTCCTACACATGACTGTGTAGGTATTTCCATGTTTATACAGATGTCTTTGTAGATATTTCCATGTTAATAGAGATAGCGGTGTAGACATTTCCATGTTTATACAGATAGCGGTGTAGATATTTCCATGTTTATACAGATAGTGGTGTAGATATTTCCATGTTTATACAGACCGCGGTGTAGATATTTCCATGTTTATACAAATAGCGGTGCAGATATTTCCATGTTTGTACAGATGGCGGTGTTGATATTTCCATTTATACACAGATGACCGTGTAGATATTTCCATGTTTATACAGATGGCGGCGCAGATATTTCCATGGATATGTAGATGGCGGTGTAGATATTTCCATGTTTATACAGATTGCGGTGTAGTTATTTCCATGTTTATATAGATAGCGGTGTAGTTATTTCCATGTATATACACATGGCTGTGTAGATATTTCCATGTTTATACAGATGGCGGTGTAGATATTTCCATGTTGTTACAGATAACTTTGTATTTCCATGTTTATACAGATGGCGGTGTAGATATTTCCATGTCTATAGAGATAGCAGTGGAGATAATTCCATGTTTATACAGATAGCGGTGTAGATATTTCCATGTTTATTCTGATCGTGGTGTAGATATTTCCATGTTTATAGAGATGGCGGTGTAGATATTTACATGTTCATAGAGATAGCGGTGTTGATTTTTCCATGTTTATAGAGACAGCGGTGTGGATATTTCCTTGCTTATACAGATAGGGGTGTAGATATTTCCATGTTTATAGAGATAGCGGTGAAGATATTTCCATGTTTATACAGATCACGGTGTAGATATTTCCTTGCTTGTACTAATAGCGGTGTAGTTATTTCCATGTTTATACAGATAGCGGTGTAGATATTTCCATGTATATACAGATGGCTGTGTAGATATTTCCATGTTTATACAGATGGCTGTGTAGATATTTCCATGTTTATACAGATGACTTTGTAGGTATTTGCATGTTTATACAGATGGCGGTGTAGGTTTTCCATGTTTATAGTGATAGCTGTGTAGATATTTCCATGTTTATACAGATAGCGGTGTTGATATTTCCATGTTTATAAAGATTGCGGTGTAGATATTTCCATGTTTATACAGATCGCGGTGCAGATATTTATATCTTTATACAGATGGCATTGTAGATATTTCCTTATTCACACAGATGGCGGTGTAGATGTTTCCATGTTTATACAGATGGCAGAGTAGTTAGTTCCATGTTTATGGAGATGGCAGTGTAGATACTTTCATGTTTACAGAGATGGCGGTGTAGATATTTCCATGTTTATAGAGATAGCAGTGTAGATATTTACATGTTTATACAGATGTCTGTGTAGATATTTCCATGTGTATACAGATGGCATTGTAGATATTTCCATGTTTATACAGATGACTGTATAGGTTTTTCCATGTTTTTACAGGTGGCAGTGCAGATATTTCCATGTTTATAGAGATAGCGGTGTAGGTATTTCCATGTTTCTACAGATGGCGGTGTTGGTATTTCCATCTATACACAGATGGCCGTGTAGATATTTCCATGTTTATACAGATGGCGGCGTAGATATTTCCATGGACATGCAGATGGCGGTGTAGATATTTCCATGTTTAAACAGATAGCGGTGTAGATATTTCCATGTTTACACAGATAGTGGTGTAGATATTTCCGTGTTTATACACATGGCAGAGTAGATACTTCCATCTTTATGGAGATGGCAGTGTAGATATTTTCATGTTTATAGAGATGGCGGTGTAGATATTTCCATATTTATAGAGATAGCGGTGTAGATATTTCCATCTTTCTACAGATGGCAGTGTAGATATTTCCATGTTTATACAGATGGCGGTGTAGATATTTCCATATTTATACAGATGTCTGTGTAGATATTTCCATCTGTATACAGATGGTATTGTAGGTATTTCCATGTTTATACAGATGGTGGTGAAGATATTTCCATGTTTATTCAGATGACTGTGTAGATATTTCCATGTTTTTACAGATGGCAGTGTGGATATTTCAATGTTTATAGAGATGGCGCTGTAGATATTTCCAAGTTTACACAGATAACGGTGGAGATATTTCCATGTTTATACAGAGAGGAGTCGAGATATTTCCATATTTATACACATAGCGGTGTACATATTTCCATGATTATAGAGACAGCGGTGTAGGTATTTCCATGTTTATGCAGATAGCGGTGCAGATATTTCCATGTTTACACAGATGCCTATGCAGATATTTCCATATTTACACAGAGGGCTGTGTAGATATTTCTATGTTTATACAGAAGACAGTGTAGATATTTAAATGTTCCTACACATGACTGTGTAGGTATTTCCATGTTTATACAGATGTCTTTGTAGATATTTCCATGTTAATAGAGATAGCGGTGTAGACATTTCCATGTTTATACAGATAGCGGTGTAGATATTTCCATGTTTATACAGATAGTGGTGTAGATATTTCCATGTTTATACAGACCGCGGTGTAGATATTTCCATGTTTATACAAATAGCGGTGCAGATATTTCCATGTTTGTACAGATGGCGGTGTTGATATTTCCATTTATACACAGATGACCGTGTAGATATTTCCATGTTTATACAGATGGCGGCGCAGATATTTCCATGGATATGTAGATGGCGGTGTAGATATTTCCATGTTTATACAGATTGCGGTGTAGTTATTTCCATGTTTATATAGATAGCGGTGTAGTTATTTCCATGTATATACACATGGCTGTGTAGATATTTCCATGTTTATACAGATGGCGGTGTAGATATTTCCATGTTGTTACAGATAACTTTGTATTTCCATGTTTATACAGATGGCGGTGTAGATATTTCCATGTCTATAGAGATAGCAGTGGAGATAATTCCATGTTTATACAGATAGCGGTGTAGATATTTCCATGTTTATTCTGATCGTGGTGTAGATATTTCCATGTTTATAGAGATGGCGGTGTAGATATTTACATGTTCATAGAGATAGCGGTGTTGATTTTTCCATGTTTATAGAGACAGCGGTGTGGATATTTCCTTGCTTATACAGATAGGGGTGTAGATATTTCCATGTTTATAGAGATAGCGGTGAAGATATTTCCATGTTTATACAGATCACGGTGTAGATATTTCCTTGCTTGTACTAATAGCGGTGTAGTTATTTCCATGTTTATACAGATAGCGGTGTAGATATTTCCATGTATATACAGATGGCTGTGTAGATATTTCCATGTTTATACAGATGGCTCTGTAGATATTTCCATGTTTATACAGATGACTTTGTAGGTATTTGCATGTTTATACAGATGGCGGTGTAGGTTTTCCATGTTTATAGTGATAGCTGTGTAGATATTTCCATGTTTATACAGATAGCGGTGTTGATATTTCCATGTTTATAAAGATCGCGGTGTAGATATTTCCATGTTTATACAGATCGCGGTGCAGATATTTATATCTTTATACAGATGGCATTGTAGATATTTCCTTATTCACACAGATGGCGGTGTAGATGTTTCCATGTTTATACAGATGGCAGAGTAGTTAGTTCCATGTTTATGGAGATGGCAGTGTAGATACTTTCATGTTTACAGAGATGGCGGTGTAGATATTTCCATGTTTATAGAGATAGCAGTGTAGATATTTACATGTTTATACAGATGTCTGTGTAGATATTTCCATGTGTATACAGATGGCATTGTAGATATTTCCATGTTTATACAGATGACTGTATAGGTTTTTCCATGTTTTTACAGGTGGCAGTGCAGATATTTCCATGTTTATAGAGATAGCGGTGTAGGTATTTCCATGTTTCTACAGATGGCGGTGTTGGTATTTCCATCTATACACAGATGGCCGTGTAGATATTTCCATGTTTATACAGATGGCGGTGTTGGTATTTCCATGGACATGCAGATGGCGGTGTAGATATTTCCATGTTTAAACAGATAGCGGTGTAGATATTTCCATGTTTACACAGATAGTGGTGTAGATATTTCCGTGTTTATACACATGGCAGAGTAGATACTTCCATCTTTATGGAGATGGCAGTGTAGATATTTTCATGTTTATAGAGATGGCGGTGTAGATATTTCCATATTTATAGAGATAGCGGTGTAGATATTTCCATCTTTCTACAGATGGCAGTGTAGATATTTCCATGTTTATACAGATGGCGGTGTAGATATTTCCATATTTATACAGATGTCTGTGTAGATATTTCCATCTGTATACAGATGGTATTGTAGGTATTTCCATGTTTATACAGATGGTGGTGAAGATATTTCCATGTTTATTCAGATGACTGTGTAGATATTTCCATGTTTTTACAGATGGCAGTGTGGATATTTCAATGTTTATAGAGATGGCGCTGTAGATATTTCCAAGTTTACACAGATAACGGTGGAGATATTTCCATGTTTATACAGAGAGGAGTCGAGATATTTCCATGTTTATACACATAGCGGTGTACATATTTCCATGATTATAGAGACAGCGGTGTAGGTATTTCCATGTTTATGCAGATAGCGGTGCAGATATTTCCATGTTTACACAGATGCCTATGCAGATATTTCCATATTTACACAGAGGGCTGTGTAGATATTTCTATGTTTATACAGAAGACAGTGTAGATATTTAAATGTTCCTACACATGACTGTGTAGGTATTTCCATGTTTATACAGATGTCTTTGTAGATATTTCCATGTTAATAGAGATAGCGGTGTAGACATTTCCATGTTTATACAGATAGCGGTGTAGATATTTCCATGTTTATACAGATAGTGGTGTAGATATTTCCATGTTTATACAGACCGCGGTGTAGATATTTCCATGTTTATACAAATAGCGGTGCAGATATTTCCATGTTTGTACAGATGGCGGTGTTGATATTTCCATTTATACACAGATGACCGTGTAGATATTTCCATGTTTATACAGATGGCGGCGCAGATATTTCCATGGATATGTAGATGGCGGTGTAGATATTTCCATGTTTATACAGATTGCGGTGTAGTTATTTCCATGTTTATATAGATAGCGGTGTAGTTATTTCCATGTATATACACATGGCTGTGTAGATATTTCCATGTTTATACAGATGGCGGTGTAGATATTTCCATGTTGTTACAGATAACTTTGTATTTCCATGTTTATACAGATGGCGGTGTAGATATTTCCATGTCTATAGAGATAGCAGTGGAGATAATTCCATGTTTATACAGATAGCGGTGTAGATATTTCCATGTTTATTCTGATCGTGGTGTAGATATTTCCATGTTTATAGAGATGGCGGTGTAGATATTTACATGTTCATAGAGATAGCGGTGTTGATTTTTCCATGTTTATAGAGACAGCGGTGTGGATATTTCCTTGCTTATACAGATAGGGGTGTAGATATTTCCATGTTTATAGAGATAGCGGTGAAGATATTTCCATGTTTATACAGATCACGGTGTAGATATTTCCTTGCTTGTACTAATAGCGGTGTAGTTATTTCCATGTTTATACAGATAGCGGTGTAGATATTTCCATGTATATACAGATGGCTGTGTAGATATTTCCATGTTTATACAGATGGCTCTGTAGATATTTCCATGTTTATACAGATGACTTTGTAGGTATTTGCATGTTTATACAGATGGCGGTGTAGGTTTTCCATGTTTATAGTGATAGCTGTGTAGATATTTCCATGTTTATACAGATAGCGGTGTTGATATTTCCATGTTTATAAAGATCGCGGTGTAGATATTTCCATGTTTATACAGATCGCGGTGCAGATATTTATATCTTTATACAGATGGCATTGTAGATATTTCCTTATTCACACAGATGGCGGTGTAGATGTTTCCATGTTTATACAGATGGCAGAGTAGTTAGTTCCATGTTTATGGAGATGGCAGTGTAGATACTTTCATGTTTACAGAGATGGCGGTGTAGATATTTCCATGTTTATAGAGATAGCAGTGTAGATATTTACATGTTTATACAGATGTCTGTGTAGATATTTCCATGTGTATACAGATGGCATTGTAGATATTTCCATGTTTATACAGATGACTGTATAGGTTTTTCCATGTTTTTACAGGTGGCAGTGCAGATATTTCCATGTTTATAGAGATAGCGGTGTAGATATTTCCATGTTTCTACAGATGGCGGTGTTGGTATTTCCATCTATACACAGATGGCCGTGTAGATATTTCCATGTTTATACAGATGGCGGCGTAGATATTTCCATGGACATGCAGATGGCGGTGTAGATATTTCCATGTTTAAACAGATAGCGGTGTAGATATTTCCATGTTTACACAGATAGTGGTGTAGATATTTCCGTGTTTATACACATGGCAGAGTAGATACTTCCATCTTTATGGAGATGGCAGTGTAGATATTTTCATGTTTATAGAGATGGCGGTGTAGATATTTCCATATTTATAGAGATAGCGGTGTAGATATTTCCATCTTTCTACAGATGGCAGTGTAGATATTTCCATGTTTATACAGATGGCGGTGTAGATATTTCCATATTTATACAGATGTCTGTGTAGATATTTCCATCTGTATACAGATGGTATTGTAGGTATTTCCATGTTTATACAGATGGTGGTGAAGATATTTCCATGTTTATTCAGATGACTGTGTAGATATTTCCATGTTTTTACAGATGGCAGTGTGGATATTTCAATGTTTATAGAGATGGCGCTGTAGATATTTCCAAGTTTACACAGATAACGGTGGAGATATTTCCATGTTTATACAGAGAGGAGTCGAGATATTTCCATGTTTATACACATAGCGGTGTACATATTTCCATGATTATAGAGACAGCGGTGTAGGTATTTCCATGTTTATGCAGATAGCGGTGCAGATATTTCCATGTTTACACAGATGCCTATGCAGATATTTCCATATTTACACAGAGGGCTGTGTAGATATTTCTATGTTTATACAGAAGACAGTGTAGATATTTAAATGTTCCTACACATGACTGTGTAGGTATTTCCATGTTTATACAGATGTCTTTGTAGATATTTCCATGTTAATAGAGATAGCGGTGTAGACATTTCCATGTTTATACAGATAGCGGTGTAGATATTTCCATGTTTATACAGATAGTGGTGTAGATATTTCCATGTTTATACAGACCGCGGTGTAGATATTTCCATGTTTATACAAATAGCGGTGCAGATATTTCCATGTTTGTACAGATGGCGGTGTTGATATTTCCATTTATACACAGATGACCGTGTAGATATTTCCATGTTTATACAGATGGCGGCGCAGATATTTCCATGGATATGTAGATGGCGGTGTAGATATTTCCATGTTTATACAGATTGCGGTGTAGTTATTTCCATGTTTATATAGATAGCGGTGTAGTTATTTCCATGTATATACACATGGCTGTGTAGATATTTCCATGTTTATACAGATGGCGGTGTAGATATTTCCATGTTGTTACAGATAACTTTGTATTTCCATGTTTATACAGATGGCGGTGTAGATATTTCCATGTCTATAGAGATAGCAGTGGAGATAATTCCATGTTTATACAGATAGCGGTGTAGATATTTCCATGTTTATTCTGATCGTGGTGTAGATATTTCCATGTTTATAGAGATGGCGGTGTAGATATTTACATGTTCATAGAGATAGCGGTGTTGATTTTTCCATGTTTATAGAGACAGCGGTGTGGATATTTCCTTGCTTATACAGATAGGGGTGTAGATATTTCCATGTTTATAGAGATAGCGGTGAAGATATTTCCATGTTTATACAGATCACGGTGTAGATATTTCCTTGCTTGTACTAATAGCGGTGTAGTTATTTCCATGTTTATACAGATAGCGGTGTAGATATTTCCATGTATATACAGATGGCTGTGTAGATATTTCCATGTTTATACAGATGGCTCTGTAGATATTTCCATGTTTATACAGATGACTTTGTAGGTATTTGCATGTTTATACAGATGGCGGTGTAGGTTTTCCATGTTTATAGTGATAGCTGTGTAGATATTTCCATGTTTATACAGATAGCGGTGTTGATATTTCCATGTTTATAAAGATCGCGGTGTAGATATTTCCATGTTTATACAGATCGCGGTGCAGATATTTATATCTTTATACAGATGGCATTGTAGATATTTCCTTATTCACACAGATGGCGGTGTAGATGTTTCCATGTTTATACAGATGGCAGAGTAGTTAGTTCCATGTTTATGGAGATGGCAGTGTAGATACTTTCATGTTTACAGAGATGGCGGTGTAGATATTTCCATGTTTATAGAGATAGCAGTGTAGATATTTACATGTTTATACAGATGTCTGTGTAGATATTTCCATGTGTATACAGATGGCATTGTAGATATTTCCATGTTTATACAGATGACTGTATAGGTTTTTCCATGTTTTTACAGGTGGCAGTGCAGATATTTCCATGTTTATAGAGATAGCGGTGTAGATATTTCCATGTTTCTACAGATGGCGGTGTTGGTATTTCCATCTATACACAGATGGCCGTGTAGATATTTCCATGTTTATACAGATGGCGGCGTAGATATTTCCATGGACATGCAGATGGCGGTGTAGATATTTCCATGTTTAAACAGATAGCGGTGTAGATATTTCCATGTTTACACAGATAGTGGTGTAGATATTTCCGTGTTTATACACATGGCAGAGTAGATACTTCCATCTTTATGGAGATGGCAGTGTAGATATTTTCATGTTTATAGAGATGGCGGTGTAGATATTTCCATATTTATAGAGATAGCGGTGTAGATATTTCCATCTTTCTACAGATGGCAGTGTAGATATTTCCATGTTTATACAGATGGCGGTGTAGATATTTCCATATTTATACAGATGTCTGTGTAGATATTTCCATCTGTATACAGATGGTATTGTAGGTATTTCCATGTTTATACAGATGGTGGTGAAGATATTTCCATGTTTATTCAGATGACTGTGTAGATATTTCCATGTTTTTACAGATGGCAGTGTGGATATTTCAATGTTTATAGAGATGGCGCTGTAGATATTTCCAAGTTTACACAGATAACGGTGGAGATATTTCCATGTTTATACAGAGAGGAGTCGAGATATTTCCATGTTTATACACATAGCGGTGTACATATTTCCATGATTATAGAGACAGCGGTGTAGGTATTTCCATGTTTATGCAGATAGCGGTGCAGATATTTCCATGTTTACACAGATGCCTATGCAGATATTTCCATATTTACACAGAGGGCTGTGTAGATATTTCTATGTTTATACAGAAGACAGTGTAGATATTTAAATGTTCCTACACATGACTGTGTAGGTATTTCCATGTTTATACAGATGTCTTTGTAGATATTTCCATGTTAATAGAGATAGCGGTGTAGACATTTCCATGTTTATACAGATAGCGGTGTAGATATTTCCATGTTTATACAGATAGTGGTGTAGATATTTCCATGTTTATACAGACCGCGGTGTAGATATTTCCATGTTTATACAAATAGCGGTGCAGATATTTCCATGTTTGTACAGATGGCGGTGTTGATATTTCCATTTATACACAGATGACCGTGTAGATATTTCCATGTTTATACAGATGGCGGCGCAGATATTTCCATGGATATGTAGATGGCGGTGTAGATATTTCCATGTTTATACAGATTGCGGTGTAGTTATTTCCATGTTTATATAGATAGCGGTGTAGTTATTTCCATGTATATACACATGGCTGTGTAGATATTTCCATGTTTATACAGATGGCGGTGTAGATATTTCCATGTTGTTACAGATAACTTTGTATTTCCATGTTTATACAGATGGCGGTGTAGATATTTCCATGTCTATAGAGATAGCAGTGGAGATAATTCCATGTTTATACAGATAGCGGTGTAGATATTTCCATGTTTATTCTGATCGTGGTGTAGATATTTCCATGTTTATAGAGATGGCGGTGTAGATATTTACATGTTCATAGAGATAGCGGTGTTGATTTTTCCATGTTTATAGAGACAGCGGTGTGGATATTTCCTTGCTTATACAGATAGGGGTGTAGATATTTCCATGTTTATAGAGATAGCGGTGAAGATATTTCCATGTTTATACAGATCACGGTGTAGATATTTCCTTGCTTGTACTAATAGCGGTGTAGTTATTTCCATGTTTATACAGATAGCGGTGTAGATATTTCCATGTATATACAGATGGCTGTGTAGATATTTCCATGTTTATACAGATGGCTGTGTAGATATTTCCATGTTTATACAGAAGACTTTGTAGGTATTTGCATGTTTATACAGATGGCGGTGTAGGTTTTCCATGTTTATAGTGATAGCTGTGTAGATATTTCCATGTTTATACAGATAGCGGTGTTGATATTTCCATGTTTATAAAGATCGTGGTGTAGATATTTCCATGTTTATACAGATCGTGGTGCAGATATTTATATCTTTATACAGATGGCATTGTAGATATTTCCTTATTCACACAGATGGCGGTGTAGATGTTTCCATGTTTATACAGATGGCAGAGTAGTTAGTTCCATGTTTATGGAGATGGCAGTGTAGATACTTTCATGTTTACAGAGATGGCGGTGTAGATATTTCCATGTTTATAGAGATAGCAGTGTAGATATTTACATGTTTATACAGATGTCTGTGTAGATATTTCCATGTGTATACAGATGGCATTGTAGATATTTCCATGTTTATACAGATGACTGTATAGGTATTTCCATGTTTTTACAGGTGGCAGTGCAGATATTTCCATGTTTATAGAGATAGCGGTGTAGATATTTTCATGTTTCTACACATGGCGGTGTTGATATTTCCATCTATACACTGATGGCCTTGTAGATATTTCCATGTTTATACAGATGGCGGCGTAGATATTTCCATGGACATGCAGATGGCGGTGTAGATATTTCCATGTTTAAACAGATAGCGCTGTAGATATTTCCATGTTTACACAGATAGTGGTGTAGATATTTCCGTGTTTATACACATGGCAGAGTAGATACTTCCATCTTTATGGAGATGGCAGTGTAGATATTTTCATGTTTATAGAGATGGCGGTGTAGATATTTCCATATTTATAGAGATAGCGGTGTAGATATTTCCATCTTTCTACAGATGGCAGTGTAGATATTTCCATGTTTATACAGATGGCGGTGTAGATATTTCCATATTTATACAGATGTCTGTGTAGATATTTCCATCTGTATACAGATGGTATTGTAGGTATTTCCATGTTTATACAGATGGTGGTGAAGATATTTCCATGTTTATTCAGATGACTGTGTAGATATTTCCATGTTTTTACAGATGGCAGTGTGGATATTTCAATGTTTATAGAGATGGCGCTGTAGATATTTCCAAGTTTACACAGATAACGGTGGAGATATTTCCATGTTTATACAGAGAGGAGTCGAGATATTTCCATGTTTATACACATAGCGGTGTACATATTTCCATGATTATAGAGACAGCGGTGTAGGTATTTCCATGTTTATGCAGATAGCGGTGCAGATATTTCCATGTTTACACAGATGCCTATGCAGATATTTCCATATTTACACAGAGGGCTGTGTAGATATTTCTATGTTTATACAGAAGACAGTGTAGATATTTAAATGTTCCTACACATGACTGTGTAGGTATTTCCATGTTTATACAGATGTCTTTGTAGATATTTCCATGTTAATAGAGATAGCGGTGTAGACATTTCCATGTTTATACAGATAGCGGTGTAGATATTTCCATGTTTATACAGATAGTGGTGTAGATATTTCCATGTTTATACAGACCGCGGTGTAGATATTTCCATGTTTATACAAATAGCGGTGCAGATATTTCCATGTTTGTACAGATGGCGGTGTTGATATTTCCATTTATACACAGATGACCGTGTAGATATTTCCATGTTTATACAGATGGCGGCGCAGATATTTCCATGGATATGTAGATGGCGGTGTAGATATTTCCATGTTTATACAGATTGCGGTGTAGTTATTTCCATGTTTATATAGATAGCGGTGTAGTTATTTCCATGTATATACACATGGCTGTGTAGATATTTCCATGTTTATACAGATGGCGGTGTAGATATTTCCATGTTGTTACAGATAACTTTGTATTTCCATGTTTATACAGATGGCGGTGTAGATATTTCCATGTCTATAGAGATAGCAGTGGAGATAATTCCATGTTTATACAGATAGCGGTGTAGATATTTCCATGTTTATTCTGATCGTGGTGTAGATATTTCCATGTTTATAGAGATGGCGGTGTAGATATTTACATGTTCATAGAGATAGCGGTGTTGATTTTTCCATGTTTATAGAGACAGCGGTGTGGATATTTCCTTGCTTATACAGATAGGGGTGTAGATATTTCCATGTTTATAGAGATAGCGGTGAAGATATTTCCATGTTTATACAGATCACGGTGTAGATATTTCCTTGCTTGTACTAATAGCGTTGTAGTTATTTCCATGTTTATACAGATAGCGGTGTAGATATTTCCATGTATATACAGATGGCTGTGTAGATATTTCCATGTTTATACAGATGGCTGTGTAGATATTTCCATGTTTATACAGATGACTTTGTAGGTATTTGCATGTTTATACAGATGGCGGTGTAGGTTTTCCATGTTTATAGTGATAGCTGTGTAGATATTTCCATGTTTATACAGATAGCGGTGTTGATATTTCCATGTTTATAAAGATCGTGGTGTAGATATTTCCATGTTTATACAGATCGTGGTGCAGATATTTATATCTTTATACAGATGGCATTGTAGATATTTCCTTATTCACACAGATGGCGGTGTAGATGTTTCCATGTTTATACAGATGGCTGAGTAGTTAGTTCCATGTTTATGGAGATGGCAGTGTAGATACTTTCATGTTTACAGAGATGGCGGTGTAGATATTTCCATGTTTATAGAGATAGCAGTGTAGATATTTACATGTTTATACAGATGTCTGTGTAGGTATTTCCATGTGTATACAGATGGCATTGTAGATATTTCCATGTTTATACAGATGACTGTATAGGTATTTCCATGTTTTTACAGGTGGCAGTGCAGATATTTCCATGTTTATAGAGATAGCGGTGTAGATATTTTCATGTTTCTACACATGGCGGTGTTGATATTTCCATCTATACACAGATGGCCGTGTAGATATTTCCATGTTTATACAGATGGCGGCGTAGATATTTCCATGGACATGCAGATGGCGGTGTAGATATTTCCATGTTTAAACAGATAGCGCTGTAGATATTTCCATGTTTACACAGATAGTGGTGTAGATATTTCCGTGTTTATACACATGGCAGAGTAGATACTTCCATCTTTATGGAGATGGCAGTGTAGATATTTTCATGTTTATAGAGATGGCGGTGTAGATATTTCCATATTTATAGAGATAGCGGTGTAGATATTTCCATCTTTCTACAGATGGCAGTGTAGATATTTCCATGTTTATACAGATGGCGGTGTAGATATTTCCATATTTATACAGATGTCTGTGTAGATATTTCCATCTGTATACAGATGGTATTATAGGTATTTCCATGTTTATACAGATGGTGGTGAAGATATTTCCATGTTTATTCAGATGACTGTGTAGATATTTCCATGTTTTTACAGATGGCAGTGTGGATATTTCAATGTTTATAGAGATGGCGCTGTAGATATTTCCAAGTTTACACAGATAACGGTGGAGATATTTCCATGTTTATACAGAGAGGAGTCGAGATATTTCCATGTTTATACACATAGCGGTGTACATATTTCCATGATTATAGAGACAGCGGTGTAGGTATTTCCATGTTTATGCAGATAGCGGTGCAGATATTTCCATGTTTACACAGATGCCTATGCAGATATTTCCATATTTACACAGAGGGCTGTGTAGATATTTCTATGTTTATACAGAAGACAGTGTAGATATTTAAATGTTCCTAAACATGACTGTGTAGGTATTTCCATGTTTATACAGATGTCTTTGTAGATATTTCCATGTTAATAGAGATAGCGGTGTAGACATTTCCATGTTTATACAGATAGCGGTGTAGATATTTCCATGTTTATACAGATAGTGGTGTAGATATTTCCATGTTTATACAGACCGCGGTGTAGATATTTCCATGTTTATACAAATAGCGGTGCAGATATTTCCATGTTTGTACAGATGGCGGTGTTGATATTTCCATTTATACACAGATGACCGTGTAGATATTTCCATGTTTATACAGATGGCGGCGCAGATATTTCCATGGATATGTAGATGGCGGTGTAGATATTTCCATGTTTATACAGATTGCGGTGTAGTTATTTCCATGTTTATATAGATAGCGGTGTAGTTATTTCCATGTATATACACATGGCTGTGTAGATATTTCCATGTTTATACAGATGGCGGTGTAGATATTTCCATGTTTATACAGATAACTTTGTATTTCCATGTTTATACAGATGGCGGTGTAGATATTTCCATGTCTATAGAGATAGAAGTGGAGATAATTCCATGTTTATACAGATAGCGGTGTAGATATTTCCATGTTTATTCTGATCGTGGTGTAGATATTTCCATGTTTATGGAGATGGCGGTGTAGATATTTACATGTTCATAGAGATAGCGGTGTTGATTTTTCCATGTTTATAGAGACAGCGGTGTGGATATTTCCTTGCTTATACAGATAGGGGTGTAGATATTTCCATGTTTATAGAGATAGCGGTGAAGATATTTCCATGTTTATACAGATCATGGTGTAGATATTTCCTTGCTTGTACTAATAGCGGTGTAGTTATTTCCATGTTTATACAGATAGCGGTGTAGATATTTCCATGTATATACAGATGGCTGTGTAGATATTTCCATGTTTATACAGATGGCTCTGTAGATATTTCCATGTTTATACAGATGACTTTGTAGGTATTTGCATGTTTATACAGATGGTGGTGTAGGTTTTCCATGTTTATAGTGATAGCTGTGTAGATATTTCCATGTTTATACAGATAGCGGTGTTGATATTTCCATGTTTATAAAGATCGCGGTGTAGATATTTCCATGTTTATACAGATCGCGGTGCAGATATTTATATCTTTATACAGATGGCATTGTAGATATTTCCTTATTCACACAGATGGCGGTGTAGATGTTTCCATGTTTATACAGATGGCAGAGTAGTTAGTTCCATGTTTATGGAGATGGCAGTGTAGATACTTTCATGTTTACAGAGATGGCGGTGTAGATATTTCCATGTTTATAGAGATAGCAGTGTAGATATTTACATGTTTATACAGATGTCTGTGTAGATATTTCCATGTGTATACAGATGGCATTGTAGATATTTCCATGTTTATACAGATGACTGTATAGGTATTTCCATGTTTTTACAGGTGGCAGTGCAGATATTTCCATGTTTATAGAGATAGCGGTGTAGATATTTCCATGTTTCTACAGATGGCGGTGTTGATATTTCCATCTATACACAGATGGCCGTGTAGATATTTCCATGTTTATACAGATGGCGGCGTAGATATTTCCATGGACATGCAGATGGCGGTGTAGATATTTCCATGTTTAAACAGATAGCGCTGTAGATATTTCCATGTTTACACAGATAGTGGTGTAGATATTTCCGTGTTTATACACATGGCAGAGTAGATACTTCCATCTTTATGGAGATGGCAGTGTAGATATTTTCATGTTTATAGAGATGGCGGTGTAGATATTTCCATATTTATAGAGATAGCGGTGTAGATATTTCCATCTTTCTACAGATGGCAGTGTAGATATTTCCATGTTTATACAGATGGCGGTGTAGATATTTCCATATTTATACAGATGTCTGTGTAGATATTTCCATCTGTATACAGATGGTATTGTAGGTATTTCCATGTTTATACAGATGGTGGTGAAGATATTTCCATGTTTATTCAGATGACTGTGTAGATATTTCCATGTTTTTACAGATGGCAGTGTGGATATTTCAATGTTTATAGAGATGGCGCTGTAGATATTTCCAAGTTTATACAGATAACGGTGGAGATATTTCCATGTTTATACAGAGAGGAGCCGAGATATTTCCATGTTTATACACATAGCGGTGTACATATTTCCATGATTATAGAGACAGCGGTGTAGGTATTTCCATGTTTATGCAGATAGCGGTGCAGATTTTCCATGTTTACACAGATGCCTATGCAGATATTTCCATATTTACACAGAGGGCTGTGTAGATATTTCTATGTTTATACAGAAGAGAGTGTAGATATTTAAATGTTCCTACACATGACTGTGTAGGTATTTCCATGTTTATACAGATGTCTTTGTAGATATTTCCATGTTAATAGAGATAGCGGTGTAGACATTTCCATGTTTATACAGATAGCGGTGTAGATATTTCCATGTTTATACAGATAGTGGTGTAGATATTTCCATGTTTATACAGACCACGGTGTAGATATTTCCATGTTTATACAAATAGCGGTGAAGATATTTCCATGTTTGTACAGATGGCGGTGTTGATATTTCCATTTATACACAGATGACCGTGTTGATATTTCCATGTTTATACAGATGGCGGCGCAGATATTTCCATGGATATGTAGATGGCGGTGTAGATATTTCCATGTTTATACAGATTGCGGTGTAGTTATTTCCATGTTTATATAGATAGCGGTGTAGTTATTTCCATGTATATACACATGGCTGTGTAGATATTTCCATGTTTATACAGATGGCGGTGTAGATATTTCCTTGTTGTTACAGATAACTTTGTATTTCCATGTTTATACAGATGGCGGTGTAGATATTTCCATGTCTATAGAGATAGCAGTGGAGATAATTCCATGTTTATACAGATAGCGGTGTAGATATTTCCATATTTATTCTGATCGTGGTGTAGATATTTCCATGTTTATGGAGATGGCGGTGTAGATATTTACATGTTCATAGAGATAGCGGTGTTGATTTTTCCATGTTTATAGAGACAGCGTTGTGGATATTTCCTTGCTTATACAGATAGGGGTGTAGATATTTCCATGTTTATAGAGATAGCGGTGAAGATATTTCCATGTTTATACAGATCACGGTGTAGATATTTCCTTGCTTGTACTAATAGCGGTGTAGTTATTTCCATGTTTATACAGATAGCGGTGTAGATATTTCCATGTATATACAGATGGCTGTGTGGATATTTCCATGTTTATACGGATGGCTCTGTAGATATTTCCATGTTTATACAGATGACTTTGTAGGTATTTGCATGTTTATACAGATGGCGGTGTAGGTTTTCCATGTTTATAGTGATAGCTGTGTAGATATTTCCATGTTTATACAGATAGCGGTGTTGATATTTCCATGTTTATAAAGATCGCGGTGTAGATATTTCCATGTTTATACAGATCGCGGTGCAGATATTTATATCTTTATACAGATGGCATTGTAGATATTTCCTTATTCACACAGATGGCGGTGTAGATGTTTCCATGTTTATACAGATGGCAGAGTAGTTAGTTCCATGTTTATGGAGATGGCAGTGTAGATACTTTCATGTTTACAGAGATGGCGGTGTAGATATTTCCATGTTTATAGAGATAGCAGTGTAGATATTTACATGTTTATACAGATGTCTGTGTAGATATTTCCATGTGTATACAGATGGCATTGTAGATATTTCCATGTTTATACAGATGACTGTATAGGTATTTCCATGTTTTTACAGGTGGCAGTGCAGATATTTCCATGTTTATAGAGATAGCGGTGTAGATATTTCCATGTTTCTACAGATGGCGGTGTTGATATTTCCATCTATACACAGATGGCCGTGTAGATATTTCCATGTTTATACAGATGGCGGCGTAGATATTTCCATGGACATGCAGATGGCGGTGTAGATATTTCCATGTTTAAACAGATAGCGGTGTAGATATTTCCATGTTTACACAGATAGTGGTGTAGATATTTCCGTGTTTATACACATGGCAGAGTAGATACTTCCATCTTTATGGAGATGGCAGTGTAGATATTTTCATGTTTATAGAGATGGCGGTGTAGATATTTCCATATTTATAGAGATAGCGGTGTAGATATTTCCATCTTTCTACAGATGGCAGTGTAGATATTTCCATGTTTATACAGATGGCGGTGTAGATATTTCCATATTTATACAGATGTCTGTGTAGATATTTCCATCTGTATACAGATGGTATTGTAGGTATTTCCATGTTTATACAGATGGTGGTGAAGATATTTCCATGTTTATTCAGATGACTGTGTAGATATTTCCATGTTTTTACAGATGGCAGTGTGGATATTTCAATGTTTATAGAGATGGCGCTGTAGATATTTCCAAGTTTATACAGATAACGGTGGAGATATTTCCATGTTTATACAGAGAGGAGTCGAGATATTTCCATGTTTATACACATAGCGGTGTACATATTTCCATGATTATAGAGACAGCGGTGTAGGTATTTCCATGTTTATGCAGATAGCGGTGCAGATATTTCCATGTTTACACAGATGCCTATGCAGATATTTCCATATTTACACAGAGGGCTGTGTAGATATTTCTATGTTTATACAGAAGACAGTGTAGATATTTAAATGTTCCTACACATGACTGTGTAGGTATTTCCATGTTTATACAGATGTCTTTGTAGATATTTCCATGTTAATAGAGATAGCGGTGTAGACATTTCCATGTTTATACAGATAGCGGTGTAGATATTTCCATGTTTATACAGATAGTGGTGTAGATATTTCCATGTTTATAGAGACCGCGGTGTAGATATTTCCATGTTTAAACAAATAGCGGTGCAGATATTTCCATGTTTGTACAGATGGCGGTGTTGATATTTCCATTTATACACAGATGACCGTGTAGATATTTCCATGTTTATACAGATGGCGGCGCAGATATCTCCATGGATATGTAGATGGCGGTGTAGATATTTCCATGTTTATACAGATTGCGGTGTAGTTATTTCCATGTTTATATAGATAGCGGTGTAGTTATTTCCATGTATATACACATGGCTGTGTAGATATTTCCATGTTTATACAGATGGCGGTGTAGATATTTCCATGTTTATGCAGATAACTTTGTATTTCCATGTTTATACAGATGGCGGTGTAGATATTTCCATGTCTATAGAGATAGCAGTGGAGATAATTCCATGTTTATACAGATAGCGGTGTAGATATTTCCATGTTTATTCTGATCGTGGTGTAGATATTTCCATGTTTATAGAGATGGCGGTGTAGATATTTACATGTTCATAGAGATAGCGGTGTTGATTTTTCCATGTTTATAGAGACAGCGGTGTGGATATTTCCTTGCTTATACAGATAGGGGTGTAGATATTTCCATGTTTATAGAGATAGCGGTGAAGATATTTCCATGTTTATACAGATCACGGTGTAGATATTTCCTTGCTTGTACTAATAGCGGTGTAGTTATTTCCATGTTTATACAGATAGCGGTGTAGATATTTCCATGTATATACAGATGGCTGTGTAGATATTTCCATGTTTATACAGATGGCTCTGTAGATATTTCCATGTTTATACAGATGACTTTGTAGGTATTTGCATGTTTATACAGATGGCGGTGTAGGTTTTCCATGTTTATAGTGATAGCTGTGTAGATATTTCCATGTTTATACAGATAGCGGTGTTGATATTTCCATGTTTATAAAGATCGCGGTGTAGATATTTCCATGTTTATACAGATCGCGGTGCAGATATTTATATCTTTATACAGATGGCATTGTAGATATTTCCTTATTCACACAGATGGCGGTGTAGATGTTTCCATGTTTATACAGATGGCAGAGTAGTTAGTTCCATGTTTATGGAGATGGCAGTGTAGATACTTTCATGTTTACAGAGATGGCGGTGTAGATATTTCCATGTTTATAGAGATAGCAGTGTAGATATTTACATGTTTATACAGATGTCTGTGTAGATATTTCCATGTGTATACAGATGGCATTGTGGATATTTCCATGTTTATACAGATGACTGTATAGGTTTCTCCATGTTTTTACAGGTGGCAGTGCAGATATTTCCATGTTTATAGAGATAGCGGTGTAGATATTTCCATGTTTCTACAGATGGCGGTGTTGATATTTCCATCTATACACAGATGGCCGTGTAGATATTTCCATGTTTATACAGATGGCGGCGTAGATATTTCCATGGACATGCAGATGGCGGTGTAGATATTTCCATGTTTAAACAGATAGCGCTGTAGTTATTTCCATGTTTACACAGATAGTGGTGTAGATATTTCCGTGTTTATACACATGGCAGAGTAGATACTTCCATCTTTATGGAGATGGCAGTGTAGATATTTTCATGTTTATAGAGATGGCGGTGTAGATATTTCCATATTTATAGAGATAGCGGTGTAGATATTTCCATCTTTCTACAGATGGCAGTGTAGATATTTCCATGTTTATACAGATGGCGGTGTAGATATTTCCATATTTATACAGATGTCTGTGTAGATATTTCCATCTGTATACAGATGGTATTGTAGGTATTTCCATGTTTATACAGATGGTGGTGAAGATATTTCCATGTTTATTCAGATGACTGTGTAGATATTTCCATGTTTTTACAGATGGCAGTGTGGATATTTCAATGTTTATAGAGATGGCGCTGTAGATATTTCCAAGTTTACACAGATAACGGTGGAGATATTTCCATGTTTATACAGAGAGGAGTCGAGATATTTCCATGTTTATACACATAGCGGTGTACATATTTCCATGATTATAGAGACAGCGGTGTAGGTATTTCCATGTTTATGCAGATAGCGGTGCAGATATTTCCATGTTTACACAGATGCCTATGCAGATATTTCCATATTTACACAGAGGGCTGTGTAGATATTTCTATGTTTATACAGAAGACAGTGTAGATATTTAAATGTTCCTACACATGACTGTGTAGGTATTTCCATGTTTATACAGATGTCTTTGTAGATATTTCCATGTTAATAGAGATAGCGGTGTAGACATTTCCATGTTTATACAGATAGCGGTGTAGATATTTCCATGTTTATACAGATAGTGGTGTAGATATTTCCATGTTTATAGAGACCGCGGTGTAGATATTTCCATGTTTAAACAAATAGTGGTGCAGATATTTCCATGTTTGTACAGATGGCGGTGTTGATATTTCCATTTATACACAGATGACCGTGTAGATATTTCCATGTTTATACAGATGGCGGCGCAGATATCTCCATGGATATGTAGATGGCGGTGTAGATATTTCCATGTTTATACAGATTGCGGTGTAGTTATTTCCATGTTTATATAGATAGCGGTGTAGTTATTTCCATGTATATACACATGGCTGTGTAGATATTTCCATGTTTATACAGATGGCGGTGTAGATATTTCCATGTTTATGCAGATAACTTTGTATTTCCATGTTTATACAGATGGCGGTGTAGATATTTCCATGTCTATAGAGATAGCAGTGGAGATAATTCCATGTTTATACAGATAGCGGTGTAGATATTTCCATGTTTATTCTGATCGTGGTGTAGATATTTCCATGTTTATAGAGATGGCGGTGTAGATATTTACATGTTCATAGAGATAGCGGTGTTGATTTTTCCATGTTTATAGAGACAGCGGTGTGGATATTTCCTTGCTTATACAGATAGGGGTGTAGATATTTCCATGTTTATAGAGATAGCGGTGAAGATATTTCCATGTTTATACAGATCACGGTGTAGATATTTCCTTGCTTGTACTAATAGCGGTGTAGTTATTTCCATGTTTATACAGATAGCGGTGTAGATATTTCCATGTATATACAGATGGCTGTGTAGATATTTCCATGTTTATACAGATGGCTCTGTAGATATTTCCATGTTTATACAGATGACTTTGTAGGTATTTGCATGTTTATACAGATGGCGGTGTAGGTTTTCCATGTTTATAGTGATAGCTGTGTAGATATTTCCATGTTTATACAGATAGCGGTGTTGATATTTCCATGTTTATAAAGATCGCGGTGTAGATATTTCCATGTTTATACAGATCGCGGTGCAGATATTTATATCTTTATACAGATGGCATTGTAGATATTTCCTTATTCACACAGATGGCGGTGTAGATGTTTCCATGTTTATACAGATGGCAGAGTAGTTAGTTCCATGTTTATGGAGATGGCAGTGTAGATACTTTCATGTTTACAGAGATGGCGGTGTAGATATTTCCATGTTTATAGAGATAGCAGTGTAGATATTTACATGTTTATACAGATGTCTGTGTAGATATTTCCATGTGTATACAGATGGCATTGTGGATATTTCCATGTTTATACAGATGACTGTATAGGTTTCTCCATGTTTTTACAGGTGGCAGTGCAGATATTTCCATGTTTATAGAGATAGCGGTGTAGATATGTCCATGTTTCTACAGATGGCGGTGTTGATATTTCCATCTATACACAGATGGCCGTGTAGATATTTCCATGTTTATACAGATGGCGGCGTAGATATTTCCATGGACATGCAGATGGCGGTGTAGATATTTCCATGTTTAAACAGATAGCGCTGTAGATATTTCCATGTTTACACAGATAGTGGTGTAGATATTTCCGTGTTTATACACATGGCAGAGTAGATACTTCCATCTTTATGGAGATGGCAGTGTAGATATTTTCATGTTTATAGAGATGGCGGTGTAGATATTTCCATATTTATAGAGATAGCGGTGTAGATATTTCCATCTTTCTACAGATGGCAGTGTAGATATTTCCATGTTTATACAGATGGCAGTGTAGATATTTCCATATTTATACAGATGTCTGTGTAGATATTTCCATCTGTATACAGATGGTATTGTAGGTATTTCCATGTTTATACAGATGGTGGTGAAGATATTTCCATGTTTATTCAGATGACTGTGTAGATATTTCCATGTTTTTACAGATGGCAGTGTGGATATTTCAATGTTTATAGAGATGGCGCTGTAGATATTTCCAAGTTTACACAGATAACGGTGGAGATATTTCCATGTTTATACAGAGAGGAGTCGAGATATTTCCATGTTTATACACATAGCGGTGTACATATTTCCATGATTATAGAGACAGCGGTGTAGGTATTTCCATGTTTATGCAGATAGCGGTGCAGATATTTCCATGTTTACACAGATGCCTATGCAGATATTTCCATATTTACACAGAGGGCTGTGTAGATATTTCTATGTTTATACAGAAGACAGTGTAGATATTTAAATGTTCCTACACATGACTGTGTAGGTATTTCCATGTTTATACAGATGTCTTTGTAGATATTTCCATGTTAATAGAGATAGCGGTGTAGACATTTCCATGTTTATACAGATAGCGGTGTAGATATTTCCATGTTTATACAGATAGTGGTGTAGATATTTCCATGTTTATACAGACCGCGGTGTAGATATTTCCATGTTTATACAAATAGCGGTGCAGATATTTCCATGTTTGTACAGATGGCGGTGTTGATATTTCCATTTATACACAGATGACCGTGTAGATATTTCCATGTTTATACAGATGGCGGCGCAGATATTTCCATGGATATGTAGATGGCGGTGTAGATATTTCCATGTTTATACAGATTGCGGTGTAGTTATTTCCATGTTTATATAGATAGCGGTGTAGTAATTTCCATGTATATACACATGGTTGTGTAGATATTTCCATGTTTATACAGATGGCGGTGTAGATATTTCCATGTTGTTACAGATAACTTTGTATTTCCATGTTTATACAGATGGCGGTGTAGATATTTCCATGTCTATAGAGATAGCAGTGGAAATAATTCCATGTTTATACAGATAGCGGTGTAGATATTTCCATGTTTATTCTGATCGTGGTGTAGATATTTCCATGTTTATAGAGATGGCAGTGTAGATATTTACATGTTCATAGAGATAGCGGTGTTGATTTTTCCATGTTTATAGAGACAGCGGTGTGGATATTTCCTTGCTTATACAGATAGGGGTGTAGATATTTCCATGTTTATAGAGATAGCGGTGAAGATATTTCCATGTTTATACAGATCACGGTGTAGATATTTCCTTGCTTGTACTAATAGCGGTGTAGTTATTTCCATGTTTATACAGATAGCGGTGTAGATATTTCCATGTATATACAGATGGCTGTGTAGATATTTCCACGTTTATACAGATGGCTGTGTAGATATTTCCATGTTTATACAGATGACTTTGTAGGTATTTGCATGTTTATACAGATGGCGGTGTAGGTTTTCCATGTTTATAGTGATAGCTGTGTAGATATTTCCATGTTTATACAGATAGCGGTGTTGATATTTCCATGTTTATAAAGATCGCGGTGTAGATATTTCCATGTTTATACAGATCGCGGTGCAGATATTTATATCTTTATACAGATGGCATTGTAGATATTTCCTTATTCACACAGATGGCGGTGTAGATGTTTCCATGTTTATACAGATGGCAGAGTAGTTAGTTCCATGTTTATGGAGATGGCAGTGTAGATACTTTCATGTTTACAGAGATGGCGGTGTAGATATTTCCATGTTTATAGAGATAGCAGTGTAGATATTTACATGTTTATACAGATGTCTGTGTAGATATTTCCATGTGTATACAGATGGCATTGTAGATATTTCCATGTTTATACAGATGACTGTATAGGTTTTTCCATGTTTTTACAGGTGGCAGTGCAGATATTTCCATGTTTATAGAGATAGCGGTGTAGATATTTTCATGTTTCTACAGATGGCGGTGTTGATATTTCCATCTATACACAGATGGCCGTGTAGATATTTCCATGTTTATACAGATGGCGGCGTAGATATTTCCATGGACATGCAGATGGCGGTGTAGATATTTCCATGTTTAAACAGATAGCGGTGTAGATATTTCCATGTTTACACAGATAGTGGTGTAGATATTTCCGTGTTTATACACATGGCAGAGTAGATACTTCTATCTTTATGGAGATGGCAGTGTAGATATTTTCATGTTTATAGAGATGGCGGTGTAGATATTTCCTTATTTATAGAGATAGCGGTGTAGATATTTCCATCTTTCTACAGATGGCAGTGTAGATATTTCCATGTTTATACAGATGGCGGTGTAGATATTTCCATATTTATACAGATGTCTGTGTAGATATTTCCATCTGTATACAGATGGTATTGTAGGTATTTCCATGTTTATACAGATGGTGGTGAAGATATTTCCATGTTTATTCAGATGACTGTGTAGATATTTCCATGTTTTTACAGACGGCAGTGTGGATATTTCAATGTTTATAGAGATGGCGCTGTAGATATTTCCAAGTTTACACAGATAACGTTGGAGATATTTCCATGTTTATTCAGAGAGGAGCCGAGATATTTCCATGTTTATACACATAGCGGTGTACATATTTCCATGATTATAGAGACAGCGGTGTAGGTATTTCCATGTTTAGGCAGATAGCGGTGCAGATATTTCCATGTTTACACAGATGCCTATGCAGATATTTCCATATTTACACAGAGGGCTGTGTAGATATTTCTATGTTTATACAGAAGACAGTGTAGATATTTAAATGTTCCTACACATGACTGTGTAGGTATTTCCATGTTTATACAGATGTCTTTGTAGATATTTCCATGTTAATAGAGATAGCGGTGTAGACATTTCCATGTTTATACAGATAGCGGTGTAGATATTTCCATGTTTATACAGGTAGTGGTGTAGATATTTCCATATTTATACAGACCGCGGTGTAGATATTTCCATGTTTATACAAATAGCGGTGCAGATATTTCCATGTTTGTACAGATGGCGGTGTTGATATTTCCATTTATACGCAGATGATCGTGTAGATATTTCCATGTTTATACAGATGGCGGCGCAGATATCTCCATGGATATGTAGATGGCGGTGTAGATATTTCCATGTTTATACAGATTGCGGTGTAGTTATTTCCATGTTTATATAGATAGCGGTGTAGTTATTTCCATGTATATACACATGGCTGTGTAGATATTTCCATGTTTATACAGATGGCGGTGTAGATATTTCCATGTTTATACAGATAACTTTGTATTTCCATGTTTATACAGATGGCGGTGTAGATATTTCCATGTCTATAGAGATAGCAGTGGAGATAATTCCATGTTTATACAGATAGCGGTGTAGATATTTCCATGTTTATTCTGATCGTGGTGTAGATATTTCCATGTTTATAGAGATGGCGGTGTAGATATTTAAATGTTCATAGAGATAGCGGTGTTGATTTTTCCATGTTTATAGAGACAGCGGTGTGGATATTTCCTTGCTTATACAGATAGGGGTGTAGATATTTCCATGTTTATAGAGATAGCGGTGAAGATATTTCCATGTTTATACAGATCACGGTGTAGATATTTCCTTGCTTGTACTAATAGCGGTGTAGTTATTTCCATGTTTATACAGATAGCGGTGTAGATATTTCCGTGTATATACAGATGGCTGTGTAGATATTTCCATGTTTATACAGATGGCTGTGTAGATATTTCCATGTTTATACAGATGACTTTGTAGGTATTTGCATGTTTATACAGATGGCGGTGTAGGTTTTCCATGTTTATAGTGATAGCTGTGTATATATTTCCATGTTTATACAGATAGCGGTGTTGATATTTCCATGTTTATAAAGATCGCGGTGTAGATATTTCCATGTTTATACAGATCGCGGTGCAGATATTTATATCTTTATACAGATGGCATTGTAGATATTTCCTTATTCACACAGATGGCGGTGTAGATGTTTCCATGTTTATACAGATGGCAGAGAAGTTAGTTCCATGTTTATGGAGATGGCAGTGTAGATACTTTCATGTTTACAGTGATGGCGGTGTAGATATTTCCATGTTTATAGAGATAGCAGTGTAGATATTTACATGTTTATACAGATGTCTGTGTAGATATTTCCATGTGTATACAGATGGCATTGTAGATATTTCCATGTTTATACAGATGACTGTATAGGTATTTCCATGTTTTTACAGGTGGCAGTGCAGATATTTCCATGTTTATAGAGATAGCGGTGTAGATATTTCCATGTTTCTACAGATGGCGGTGTTGATATTTCCATCTATACACAGATGGCCGTGTAGATATTTCCATGTTTATACAGATGGCGGCGTAGATATTTCCATGGACATGCAGATGGCGGTGTAGATATTTCCATGTTTAAACAGATAGCGGTGTAGATATTTCCATGTTTACACAGATAGTGGTGTAGATATTTCCGTGTTTATACACATGGCAGAGTAGATACTTCCATCTTTATGGAGATGGCAGTGTAGATATTTTCATGTTTATAGAGATGGCGGTGTAGATATTTCCATATTTATAGAGATAGCGGTGTAGATATTTCCATCTTTCCACAGATGGCAGTGTAGATATTTCCATGTTTATACAGATGGCGGTGTAGATATTTCCATATTTATACAGATGTCTGTGTAGATATTTCCATCTGTATACAGATGGTATTGTAGGTATTTCCATGTTTATACAGATGGTGGTGAAGATATTTCCATGTTTATTCAGATGACTGTGTAGATATTTCCATGTTTTTACAGATGGCAGTGTGGATATTTCAATGTTTATAGAGATGGCGCTGTAGATATTTCCAAGTTTACACAGATAACGGTGGAGATATTTCCATGTTTATACAGAGAGGAGTCGAGATATTTCCATGTTTATACACATAGCGGTGTACATATTTCCATGATTATAGAGACAGCGGTGTAGGTATTTCCATGTTTATGCAGATAGCGGTGCAGATATTTCCATGTTTACACAGATGCCTATGCAGATATTTCCATATTTACACAGAGGGCTGTGTAGATATTTCTATGTCTATACAGAAGACAGTGTAGATATTTAAATGTTCCTACACATGACTGTGTAGGTATTTCCATGTTTATACAGATGTCTTTGTAGATATTTCCATGTTAATAGAGATAGCGGTGTAGACATTTCCATGTTTATACAGATAGCGGTGTAGATATTTCCATGTTTATACAGATAGTGGTGTAGATATTTCCATGTTTATACAGACCGCGGTGTAGATATTTCCATGTTTATACAAATAGCGGTGCAGATATTTCCATGTTTGTACAGATGGCGGTGTTGATATTTCCATTTATACACAGATGACCGTGTAGATATTTCCATGTTTATACAGAAGGCGGCGCAGATATTTCCATGGATATGTAGATGGCGGTGTAGATATTTCCATGTTTATACAGATTGCGGTGTAGTTATTTCCATGTTTATATAGATAGCGGTGTAGTTATTTCCATGTATATACACATGGCTGTGTAGATATTTCCATGTTTATACAGATGGCGGTGTTGATATTTCCATGTTTATAAAGATCGCGGTGTAGATATTTCCATGTTTATACAGATCGCGGTGCAGATATTTATATCTTTATACAGATGGCATTGTAGATATTTCCTTATTCACACAGATGGCGGTGTAGATGTTTCCATGTTTATACAGATGGCAGAGTAGTTAGTTCCATGTTTATGGAGATGGCAGTGTAGATACTTTCATGTTTACAGAGATGGCGGTGTAGATATTTCCATGTTTATAGAGATAGCAGTGTAGATATTTACATGTTTATACAGATGTCTGTGTAGATATTTCCATGTGTATACAGATGGCATTGTAGATATTTCCATGTTTATACAGATGACTGTATAGGTTTTTCCATGTTTTTACAGGTGGCAGTGCAGATATTTCCATGTTTATAGAGATAGCGGTGTAGATATTTTCATGTTTCTACAGATGGCGGTGTTGATATTTCCATCTATACACAGATGGCCGTGTAGATATTTCCATGTTTATACAGATGGCGGCGTAGATATTTCCATGGACATGCAGATGGCGGTGTAGATATTTCCATGTTTAAACAGATAGCGGTGTAGATATTTCCATGTTTACACAGATAGTGGTGTAGATATTTCCGTGTTTATACACATGGCAGAGTAGATACTTCCATCTTTATGGATTTGGCAGTGTAGATATTTTCATGTTTATAGAGATGGCGGTGTAGATATTTCCATATTTATAGAGATAGCGGTGTAGATATTTCCATCTTTCTACAGATGGCAGTGTAGATATTTCCATGTTTATACAGATGGCGGTGTAGATATTTCCATATTTATACAGATGTCTGTGTAGATATTTCCATCTGTATACAGATGGTATTGTAGGTATTTCCATGTTTATACAGATGGTGGTGAAGATATTTCCATGTTTATTCAGATGACTGTGTAGATATTTCCATGTTTTTACAGATGGCAGTGTGGATATTTCAATGTTTATAGAGATGGCGCTGTAGATATTTCCAAGTTTACACAGATAACGGTGGAGATATTTCCATGTTTATTCAGAGAGGAGCCGAGATATTTCCATGTTTATACACATAGCGGTGTACATATTTCCATGATTATAGAGACAGCGGTGTAGGTATTTCCATGTTTAGGCAGATAGCGGTGCAGATATTTCCATGTTTACACAGATGCCTATGCAGATATTTCCATATTTACACAGAGGGCTGTGTAGATATTTCTATGTTTATACAGAAGACAGTGTAGATATTTAAATGTTCCTACACATGACTGTGTAGGTATTTCCATGTTTATACAGATGTCTTTGTAGATATTTCCATGTTAATAGAGATAGCGGTGTAGACATTTCCATGTTTATACAGATAGCGGTGTAGATATTTCCATGATTATACAGGTAGTGGTGTAGATATTTCCATGTTTATACAGACCGCGGTGTAGATATTTCCATGTTTATACAAATAGCGGTGCAGATATTTCCATGTTTGTACAGATGGCGGTGTTAATATTTCCATTTATACGCAGATGATCGTGTAGATATTTCCATGTTTATACAGATGGCGGCGCAGATATCTCCATGGATATGTAGATGGCGGTGTAGATATTTCCATGTTTATACAGATTGCGGTGTAGTTATTTCCATGTTTATATAGATAGCGGTGTAGTTATTTCCATGTATATACACATGGCTGTGTAGATATTTCCATGTTTATACAGATGGCGGTGTAGATATTTCCATGTTGTTACAGATAACTTTGTATTTCCATGTTTATACAGATGGCAGTGTAGATATTTCCATGTCTATAGAGATAGCAGTGGAGATAATTCCATGTTTATACAGATAGCGGTGTAGATATTTCCATGTGTATTCTGATCGTGGTGTAGATATTTCCATGTTTATGGAGATGGCGGTGTAGATATTTACATGTTCATAGAGATAGCGGTGTTGATTTTTCCATGTTTATAGAGACAGCGGTGTGGATATTTCCTTGCTTATACAGATAGGGGTGTAGATATTTCCATGTTTATAGAGATAGCGGTGAAGATATTTCCATCTTTATACAGATCACGGTGTAGATATTTCCTTGCTTGTACTAATAGCGGTGTAGTTATTTCCATGTTTATACAGATAGCGGTGTAGATATTTCCGTGTATATACAGATGGCTGTGTAGATATTTCCATGTTTATACAGATGGCTGTGTAGATATTTCCATGTTTATACAGATGACTTTGTAGGTATTTGCATGTTTATACAGATGGCGGTGTAGGTTTTCCATGTTTATAGTGATAGCTGTGTATATATTTCCATGTTTATACAGATAGCGGTGTTGATATTTCCATGTTTATAAAGATCGCGGTGTAGATATTTCCATGTTTATACAGATCGCGGTGCAGATATTTATATCTTTATACAGATGGCATTGTAGATATTTCCTTATTCACACAGATGGCGGTGTAGATGTTTCCATGTTTATACAGATGGCAGAGAAGTTAGTTCCATGTTTATTGAGATGGCAGTGTAGATACTTTCATGTTTACAGAGATGGCGGTGTAGATATTTCCATGTTTATAGAGATAGCAGTGTAGATATTTACATGTTTATACAGATGTCTGTGTAGATATTTCCATGTGTATACAGATGGCATTGTAGATATTTCCATGTTTATACAGATGACTGTATAGGTATTTCCATGTTTTTACAGGTGGCAGTGCAGATATTTCCATGTTTATAGAGATAGCGGTGTAGATATTTCCATGTTTCTACAGATGGCGGTGTTGATATTTCCATCTATACACAGATGGCCGTGTAGATATTTCCATGTTTATACAGATGGCGGCGTAGATATTTCCATGGACATGCAGATGGCGGTGTAGATATTTCCATGTTTAAACAGATAGCGGTGTAGATATTTCCATGTTTACACAGATAGTGGTGTAGATATTTCCGTGTTTATACACATGGCAGAGTAGATACTTCCATCTTTATGGAGATGGCAGTGTAGATATTTTCATGTTTATAGAGATGGCGGTGTAGATATTTCCATATTTATAGAGATAGCGGTGTAGATATTTCCATCTTTCTACAGATGGCAGTGTAGATATTTCCATGTTTATACAGATGGCGGTGTAGATATTTCCATATTTATACAGATGTCTGTGTAGATATTTCCATCTGTATACAGATGGTATTGTAGGTATTTCCATGTTTATACAGATGGTGGTGAAGATATTTCCATGTTTATTCAGATGACTGTGTAGATATTTCCATGTTTTTACAGATGGCAGTGTGGATATTTCAATGTTTATAGAGATGGCGCTGTAGATATTTCCAAGTTTACACAGATAACGGTGGAGATATTTCCATGTTTATTCAGAGAGGAGCCGAGATATTTCCATGTTTATACACATAGCGGTGTACATATTTCCATGATTATAGAGACAGCCGTGTAGGTATTTCCATGTTTAGGCAGATAGCGGTGCAGATATTTCCATGTTTACACAGATGCCTATGCAGATACTTCCATATTTACACAGAGGGCTGTGTAGATATTTCTATGTTTATACAGAAGACAGTGTAGATATTTAAATGTTCCTACACATGACTGTGTAGGTATTTCCATGTTTATACAGATGTCTTTGTAGATATTTCCATGTTAATAGAGATAGCGGTGTAGACATTTCCATGTTTATACAGATAGCGGTGTAGATATTTCCATGATTATACAGGTAGTGGTGTAGATATTTCCATGTTTATACAGACCGCGGTGTAGATATTTCCATGTTTATACAAATAGCGGTGCAGATATTTCCATGTTTGTACAGATGGCGGTGTTGATATTTCCATTTATACGCAGATGATCGTGTAGATATTTCCATGTTTATAGAGATGGCGGCGCAGATATCTCCATGGATATGTAGATGGCGGTGTAGATGTTTCCATGTTTATACAGATTGCGGTGTAGTTATTTCCATGTTTATATAGATAGCGGTGTAGTTATTTCCATGTATATACACATGGCTGTGTAGATATTTCCATGTTTATACAGATGGCGGTGTAGATATGTCCATGTTTATACAGATAACTTTGTATTTCCATGTTTATACAGATGGCGGTGTAGATATTTCCATGTCTATAGAGATAGCAGTGGAGATAATTCCATGTTTATACAGATAGCGGTGTAGATATTTCCATGTGTATTCTGATCGTGGTGTAGATATTTCCATGTTTATGGAGATGGCGGTGTAGATATTTACATGTTCATAGAGATAGCGGTGTTGATTTTTCCATGTTTATAGAGACAGCGGTGTGGATATTTCCTTGCTTATACAGATAGGGGTGTAGATATTTCCATGTTTATAGAGATAGCGGTGAAGATATTTCCATGTTTATACAGATCACGGTGTAGATATTTCCTTGCTTGTACTAATAGCGGTGTAGTTATTTCCATGTTTATACAGATAGCGGTGTAGATATTTCCGTGTATATACAGATGGCTGTGTAGATATTTCCATGTTTATACAGATGGCTGTGTAGATATTTCCATGTTTATACAGATGACTTTGTAGGTATTTGCATGTTTATACAGATGGCGGTGTAGGTTTTCCATGTTTATAGTGATAGCTGTGTATATATTTCCATGTTTATACAGATAGCGGTGTTGATATTTCCATGTTTATAAAGATCGCGGTGTAGATATTTCCATGTTTATACAGATCGCGGTGCAGATATTTATATCTTTATACAGATGGCATTGTAGATATTTCCTTATTCACACAGATGGCGGTGTAGATGTTTCCATGTTTATACAGATGGCAGAGAAGTTAGTTCCATGTTTATTGATATGGCAGTGTAGATACTTTCATGTTTACAGAGATGGCGGTGTAGATATTTCCATGTTTATAGAGATAGCAGTGTAGATATTTACATGTTTATACAGATGTCTGTGTAGATATTTCCATGTGTATACAGATGGCATTGTAGATATTTCCATGTTTATACAGATGACTGTATAGGTATTTCCATGTTTTTACAGGTGGCAGTGCAGATATTTCCATGTTTATAGAGATAGCGGTGTAGATATTTCCATGTTTCTACAGATGGCGGTGTTGATATTTCCATCTATACACAGATGGCCGTGTAGATATTTCCATGTTTATACAGATGGCGGCGTAGATATTTCCATGGACATGCAGATGGCGGTGTAGATATTTCCATGTTTAAACAGATAGCGGTGTAGATATTTCCATGTTTACACAGATAGTGGTGTAGATATTTCCGTGTTTATACACATGGCAGAGTAGATACTTCCATCTTTATGGAGATGGCAGTGTAGATATTTTCATGTTTATAGAGATGGCGGTGTAGATATTTCCATATTTATAGAGATAGCGGTGTAGATATTTCCATCTTTCTACAGATGGCAGTGTAGATATTTCCATGTTTATACAGATGGCGGTGTAGATATTTCCATATTTATACAGATGTCTGTGTAGATATTTCCATCTGTATACAGATGGTATTGTAGGTATTTCCATGTTTATACAGATGGTGGTGAAGATATTTCCATGTTTATTCAGATGACTGTGTAGATATTTCCATGTTTTTACAGATGGCAGTGTGGATATTTCAATGTTTATAGAGATGGCGCTGTAGATATTTCCAAGTTTACACAGATAACGGTGGAGATATTTCCATGTTTATACAGAGAGGAGTCGAGATATTTCCATGTTTATACACATAGCGGTGTACATATTTCCATGATTATAGAGACAGCGGTGTAGGTATTTCCATGTTTATGCAGATAGCGGTGCAGATATTTCCATGTTTACACAGATGCCTATGCAGATATTTCCATATTTACACAGAGGGCTGTGTAGATATTTCTATGTTTATACAGAAGACAGTGTAGATATTTAAATGTTCCTACACATGACTGTGTAGGTATTTCCATGTTTATACAGATGTCTTTGTAGATATTTCCATGTTAATAGAGATAGCGGTGTAGACATTTCCATGTTTATACAGATAGCGGTGTAGATATTTCCATGTTTATACAGATAGTGGTGTAGATATTTCCATGTTTATACAGACCGCGGTGTAGATATTTCCATGTTTATACAAATAGCGGTGCAGATATTTCCATGTTTGTACAGATGGCGGTGTTGATATTTCCATTTATACACAGATGACCGTGTAGATATTTCCATGTTTATACAGATGGCGGCGCAGATATTTCCATGGATATGTAGATGGCGGTGTAGATATTTCCATGTTTATACAGATTGCGGTGTAGTTATTTCCATGTTTATATAGATAGCGGTGTAGTTATTTCCATGTATATACACATGGCTGTGTAGATATTTCCATGTTTATACAGATGGCGGTGTAGATATTTCCATGTTGTTACAGATAACTTTGTATTTCCATGTTTATACAGATGGCGGTGTAGATATTTCCATGTCTATAGAGATAGCAGTGGAGATAATTCCATGTTTATACAGATAGCGGTGTAGATATTTCCATGTTTATTCTGATCGTGGTGTAGATATTTCCATGTTTATGGAGATGGCGGTGTAGATATTTACATGTTCATAGAGATAGCGGTGTTGATTTTTCCATGTTTATAGAGACAGCGGTGTGGATATTTCCTTGCTTATACAGATAGGGGTGTAGATATTTCCATGTTTATAGAGATAGCGGTGAAGATATTTCCATGTTTATACAGATCACGGTGTAGATATTTCCTTGCTTGTACTAATAGCGGTGTAGTTATTTCCATGTTTATACAGATAGCGGTGTAGATATTTCCATGTATATACAGATGGCTGTGTAGATATTTCCATGTTTATACAGATGGCTCTGTAGATATTTCCATGTTTATACAGATGACTTTGTAGGTATTTGCATGTTTATACAGATGGCGGTGTAGGTTTTCCATGTTTATAGTGATAGCTGTGTAGATATTTCCATGTTTATACAGATAGCGGTGTTGATATTTCCATGTTTATAAAGATCGCGGTGTAGATATTTCCATGTTTATACAGATCGCGGTGCAGATATTTATATCTTTATACAGATGGCATTGTAGATATTTCCTTATTCACACAGATGGCGGTGTAGATGTTTCCATGTTTATACAGATGGCAGAGTAGTTAGTTCCATGTTTATGGAGATGGCAGTGTAGATACTTTCATGTTTACAGAGATGGCGGTGTAGATATTTCCATGTTTATAGAGATAGCAGTGTAGATATTTACATGTTTATACAGATGTCTGTGTAGATATTTCCATGTGTATACAGATGGCATTGTAGATATTTCCATGTTTATACAGATGACTGTATAGGTATTTCCATGTTTTTACAGGTGGCAGTGCAGATATTTCCATGTTTATAGAGATAGCGGTGTAGATATTTCCATGTTTCTACAGATGGCGGTGTTGATATTTCCATCTATACACAGATGGCCGTGTAGATATTTCCATGTTTATACAGATGGCGGCGTAGATATTTCCATGGACATGCAGATGGCGGTGTAGATATTTCCATGTTTAAACAGATAGCGGTGTAGATATTTCCATGTTTACACAGATAGTGGTGTAGATATTTCCGTGTTTATACACATGGCAGAGTAGATACTTCCATCTTTATGGAGATGGCAGTGTAGATATTTTCATGTTTATAGAGATGGCGGTGTAGATATTTCCATATTTATAGAGATAGCGGTGTAGATATTTCCATCTTTCTACAGATGGCAGTGTAGATATTTCCATGTTTATACAGATGGCGGTGTAGATATTTCCATATTTATACAGATGTCTGTGTAGATATTTCCATCTGTATACAGATGGTATTGTAGGTATTTCCATGTTTATACAGATGGTGGTGAAGGTATTTCCATGTTTATTCAGATGACTGTGTAGATATTTCCATGTTTTTACAGATGGCAGTGTGGATATTTCAATGTTTATAGAGATGGCGCTGTAGATATTTCCAAGTTTATACAGATAACGGTGGAGATATTTCCATGTTTATACAGAGAGGAGCCGAGATATTTCCATGTTTATACACATAGCGGTGTACATATTTCCATGATTATAGAGACAGCGGTGTAGGTATTTCCATGTTTATGCAGATAGCGGTGCAGATATTTCCATGTTTACACAGATGCCTATGCAGATATTTCCATATTTACACAGAGGGCTGTGTAGATATTTCTATGTTTATACAGAAGACAGTGTAGATATTTAAATGTTCCTACACATGACTGTGTAGGTATTTCCATGTTTATACAGATGTCTTTGTAGATATTTCCATGTTAATAGAGATAGCGGTGTAGACATTTCCATGTTTATACAGATAGCGGTGTAGATATTTCCATGTTTATACAGATAGTGGTGTAGATATTTCCATGTTTATACAGACCACGGTGTAGATATTTCCATGTTTATACAAATAGCGGTGCAGATATTTCCATGTTTGTACAGATGGCGGTGTTGATATTTCCATTTATACACAGATGACCGTGTAGATATTTCCATGTTTATACAGATGGCGGCGCAGATATTTCCATTGATATGTAGATGGCGGTGTAGATATTTCCATGTTTATACAGATTGCGGTGTAGTTATTTCCATGTTTATATAGATAGCGGTGTAGTTATTTCCATGTATATACACATGGCTGTGTAGATATTTCCATGTTTATACAGATGGCGGTGTAGATATTTCCATGTTGTTACAGATAACTTTGTATTTCCATGTTTATACAGATGGCGGTGTAGATATTTCCATGTCTATAGAGACAGCAGTGGAGATAATTCCATGTTTATACAGATAGCGGTGTAGATATTTCCATGTTTATTCTGATCGTGGTGTAGATATTTCCATGTTTATGGAGATGGCGGTGTAGATATTTACATGTTCATAGAGATAGCGGTGTTGATTTTTCCATGTTTATAGAGACAGCGGTGTGGATATTTCCTTGCTTATACAGATAGGGGTGTAGATATTTCCATGTTTATAGAGATAGCGGTGAAGATATTTCCATGTTTATACAGATCACGGTGTAGATATTTCCTTGCTTGTACTAATAGCGGTGTAGTTATTTCCATGTTTATACAGATAGCGGTGTAGATATTTCCATGTATATACAGATGGCTGTGTGGATATTTCCATGTTTATACAGATGGCTCTGTAGATATTTCCATGTTTATACAGATGACTTTGTAGGTATTTGCATGTTTATACAGATGGCGGTGTAGGTTTTCCATGTTTATAGTGATAGCTGTGTAGATATTTCCATGTTTATACAGATAGCGGTGTTGATATTTCCATGTTTATAAAGATCGCGGTGTAGATATTTCCATGTTTATACAGATCGCGGTGCAGATATTTATATCTTTATACAGATGGCATTGTAGATATTTCCTTATTCACACAGATGGCGTTGTAGATGTTTCCATGTTTATACAGATGGCAGAGTAGTTAGTTCCATGTTTATGGAGATGGCAGTGTAGATACTTTCATGTTTACAGAGATGGCGGTGTAGATATTTCCATGTTTATAGAGATAGCAGTGTAGATATTTACATGTTTATACAGATGTCTGTGTAGATATTTCCATGTGTATACAGATGGCATTGTAGATATTTCCATGTTTATACAGATGACTGTATAGGTATTTCCATGTTTTTACAGGTGGCAGTGCAGATATTTCCATGTTTATAGAGATAGCGGTGTAGATATTTCCATGTTTCTACAGATGGCGGTGTTGATATTTCCATCTATACACAGATGGCCGTGTAGATATTTCCATGTTTATACAGATGGCGGCGTAGATATTTCCATGGACATGCAGATGGCGGTGTAGATATTTCCATGTTTAAACAGATAGCGGTGTAGATATTTCCATGTTTACACAGATAGTGGTGTAGATATTTCCGTGTTTATACACATGGCAGAGTAGATACTTCCATCTTTATGGAGATGGCAGTGTAGATATTTTCATGTTTATAGAGATGGCGGTGTAGATATTTCCATATTTATAGAGATAGCGGTGTAGATATTTCCATCTTTCTACAGATGGCAGTGTAGATATTTCCATGTTTATACAGATGGCGGTGTAGATATTTCCATATTTATACAGATGTCTGTGTAGATATTTCCATCTGTATACAGATGGTATTGTAGGTATTTCCATGTTTATACAGATGGTGGTGAAGATATTTCCATGTTTATTCAGATGACTGTGTAGATATTTCCATGTTTTTACAGATGGCAGTGTGGATATTTCAATGTTTATAGAGATGGCGCTGTAGATATTTCCAAGTTTACACAGATAACGGTGGAGATATTTCCATGTTTATTCAGAGAGGAGCCGAGATATTTCCATGTTTATACACATAGCGGTGTACATATTTCCATGATTATAGAGACAGCGGTGTAGGTATTTCCATGTTTAGGCAGATAGCGGTGCAGATATTTCCATGTTTACACAGATGCCTATGCAGATATTTCCATATTTACACAGAGGGCTGTGTAGATATTTCTATGTTTATACAGAAGACAGTGTAGATATTTAAATGTTCCTACACATGACTGTGTAGTTATTTCCATGTTTATACAGATGTCTTTGTAGATATTTCCATGTTAATAGAGATAGCAGTGTAGACATTTCCATGTTTATACAGATAGCGGTGTAGATATTTTCATGTTTATACAGGTAGTGGTGTAGATATTTCCATGTTTATACAGACCGCGGTGTAGATATTTCCATGTTTATACAAATAGCGGTGCAGATATTTCCATGTTTGTACAGATGGCGGTGTTGATATTTCCATTTATACGCAGATGATCGTGTAGATATTTCCATGTTTATACAGATGGCGGCGCAGATATCTCCATGGATATGTAGATGGCGGTGTAGATATTTCCATGTTTATACAGATTGCGGTGTAGTTATTTCCATGTTTATATAGATAGCGGTGTAGTTATTTCCATGTATATACACATGGCTGTGTAGATATTTCCATGTTTATACAGATGGCGTTGTAGATATTTCCATGTTTATACAGATAACTTTGTATTTCCATGTTTATACAGATGGCGGTGTAGATATTTCCATGTCTATAGAGATAGCAGTGGAGATAATTCCATGTTTATACAGATAGCGGTGTAGATATTTCCATGTTTATTCTGATCGTGGTGTAGATATTTCCATGTTTATAGAGATGGCGGTGTAGATATTTACATGTTCATAGAGATAGCGGTGTTGATTTTTCCATGTTTATAGAGACAGCGGTGTGGATATTTCCTTGCTTATACAGATAGGGGTGTAGATATTTCCATGTTTATAGAGATAGCGGTGAAGATATTTCCATGTTTATACAGATCACGGTGTAGATATTTCCTTGCTTGTACTAATAGCGGTGTAGTTATTTCCATGTTTATACAGATAGCGGTGTAGATATTTCCGTGTATATACAGATGGCTGTGTAGATATTTCCATGTTTATACAGATGGCTGTGTAGATATTTCCATGTTTATACAGATGACTTTGTAGGTATTTGCATGTTTATACAGATGGCGGTGTAGGTTTTCCATGTTTATAGTGATAGCTGTGTATATATTTCCATGTTTATACAGATAGCGGTGTTGATATTTCCATGTTTATAAAGATCGCGGTGTAGATATTTCCATGTTTATACAGATCGCGGTGCAGATATTTATATCTTTATACAGATGGCATTGTAGATATTTCCTTATTCACACAGATGGCGGTGTAGATGTTTCCATGTTTATACAGATGGCAGAGAAGTTAGTTCCATGTTTATGGAGATGGCAGTGTAGATACTTTCATGTTTACAGAGATGGCGGTGTAGATATTTCCATGTTTATAGAGATAGCAGTGTAGATATTTACATGTTTATACAGATGTCTGTGTAGATATTTCCATGTGTATACAGATGGCATTGTAGATATTTCCATGTTTATACAGATGACTGTATAGGTATTTCCATGTTTTTACAGGTGGCAGTGCAGATATTTCCATGTTTATAGAGATAGCGGTGTAGATATTTCCATGTTTCTACAGATTGCGGTGTTGATATTTCCATCTATACACAGATGGCCGTGTAGATATTTCCATGTTTATACAGATGGCGGCGTAGATATTTCCAAGGACATGCAGATGGCGGTGTAGATATTTCCATGTTTAAACAGATAGCGGTGTAGATATTTCCATGTTTACACAGATAGTGGTGTAGATATTTCCGTGTTTATACACATGGCAGAGTAGATACTTCCATCTTTATGGAGATGGCAGTGTAGATATTTTCATGTTTATAGAGATGGCGGTGTAGATATTTCCATATTTATAGAGATAGCGGTGTAGATATTTCCATCTTTCTACAGATGGCAGTGTAGATATTTCCATGTTTATACAGATGGCGGTGTAGATATTTCCATATTTATACAGATGTCTGTGTAGATATTTCCATCTGTATACAGATGGTATTGTAGGTATTTCCATGTTTATACAGATGGTGGTGAAGATATTTCCATGTTTATTCAGATGACTGTGTAGATATTTCCATGTTTTTACAGATGGCAGTGTGGATATTTCAATGTTTGTAGAGATGGCGCTGTAGATATTTCCAAGTTTACACAGATAACGGTGGAGATATTTCCATGTTTATACAGAGAGGAGTCGAGATATTTCCATGTTTATACACATAGCGGTGTACATATTTCCATGATTATAGAGACAGCGGTGTAGGTATTTCCATGTTTATGCAGATAGTGGTGCAGATATTTCCATGTTTACACAGATGCCTATGCAGATATTTCCATATTTACACAGAGGGCTGTGTAGATATTTCTATGTTTATACAGAAGACAGTGTAGATATTTAAATGTTCCTACACATGACTGTGTAGGTATTTCCATGTTTATACAGATGTCTTTGTAGATATTTCCATGTTAATAGAGATAGCGGTGTAGACATTTCCATGTTTATACAGATAGCGGTGTAGATATTTCCATGTTTATACAGATAGTGGTGTAGATATTTCCATGTTTATACAGACCGCGGTGTAGATATTTCCATGTTTATACAAATAGCGGTGCAGATATTTCCATGTTTGTACAGATGGCGGTGTTGATATTTCCATTTATACACAGATGACCGTGTAGATATTTCCATGTTTATACAGAAGGCGGCGCAGATATTTCCATGGATATGTAGATGGCGGTGTAGATATTTCCATGTTTATACAGATTGCGGTGTAGTTATTTCCATGTTTATATAGATAGCGGTGTAGTTATTTCCATGTATATACACATGGCTGTGTAGATATTTCCATGTTTATACAGATGGCGGTGTAGATATTTCCATGTTGTTACAGATAACTTTGTATTTCCATGTTTATACAGATGGCGGTGTAGATATTTCCATGTCTCTAGAGATAGCAGTGGAGATAATTCCATGTTTATACAGATAGCGGTGTAGATATTTCCATGTTTATTCTGATCGTGGTGTAGATATTTCCATGTTTATAGAGATGGCGGTGTAGATATTTTCATGTTCATAGAGATAGCGGTGTTGATTTTTCCATGTTTATAGAGACAGCGGTGTGGATATTTCCTTGCTTATACAGATAGGGTTGTAGATATTTCCATGTTTATAGAGATAGCGGTGAAGATATTTCCATGTTTATACAGATCACGGTGTAGATATTTCCTTGCTTGTACTAATAGCGGTGTAGTTATTTCCATGTTTATACAGATAGCGGTGTAGATATTTCCATGTATATACAGATGGCTGTGTAGATATTTCCATGTTTATACAGATGGCTCTGTAGATATTTCCATGTTTATACAGATGACTTTGTAGGTATTTGCATGTTTATACAGATGGCGGTGTAGGTTTTCCATGTTTATAGTGATAGCTGTGTATATATTTCCATGTTTATACAGATAGCGGTGTTGATATTTCCATGTTTATAAAGATCGCGGTGTAGATATTTCCATGTTTATACAGATCGCGGTGCAGATATTTATATCTTTATACAGATGGCATTGTAGATATTTCCTTATTCACACAGATGGCGGTGTAGATGTTTCCATGTTTATACAGATGGCAGAGTAGTTAGTTCCATGTTTATGGAGATGGCAGTGTAGATACTTTCATGTTTACAGAGATGGCGGTGTAGATATTTCCATGTTTATAGAGATAGCAGTGTAGATATTTACATGTTTATACAGATGTCTGTGTAGATATTTCCATGTGTATACAGATGGCATTGTAGATATTTCCATGTTTATACAGATGACTGTATAGGTATTTCCATGTTTTTACAGGTGGCAGTGCAGATATTTCCATGTTTATAGAGATAGCGGTGTAGATATTTCCATGTTTCTACAGATGGCGGTGTTGATATTTCCATCTATACACAGATGGCCGTGTAGATATTTCCATGTTTATACAGATGGCGGCGTAGATATTTCCATGGACATGCAGATGGCGGTGTAGATATTTCCATGTTTAAACAGATAGCGCTGTAGATATTTCCATGTTTACACAGATAGTGGTGTAGATATTTCCGTGTTTATACACATGGCAGAGTAGATACTTCCATCTTTATGGAGATGGCAGTGTAGATATTTTCATGTTTATAGAGATGGCGGTGTAGATATTTCCATATTTATAGAGATAGCGGTGTAGATATTTCCATCTTTCTACAGATGGCAGTGTAGATATTTCCATGTTTATACAGATGGCGGTGTAGATATTTCCATATTTATACAGATGTCTGTGTAGATATTTCCATCTGTATACAGATGGTATTGTAGGTATTTCCATGTTTATACAGATGGTGGTGAAGATATTTCCATGTTTATTCAGATGACTGTGTAGATATTTCCATGTTTTTACAGATGGCAGTGTGGATATTTCAATGTTTATAGAGATGGCGCTGTAGATATTTCCAAGTTTACACAGATAACGGTGGAGATATTTCCATGTTTATTCAGAGAGGAGCCGAGATATTTCCATGTTTATACACATAGCGGTGTACATATTTCCATGATTATAGAGACAGCGGTGTAGGTATTTTCATGTTTAGGCAGATAGCGGTGCAGATATTTCCATGTTTACACAGATGCCTATGCAGATATTTCCATATTTACACAGAGGGCTGTGTAGATATTTCTATGTTTATACAGAAGACAGTGTAGATATTTAAATGTTCCTACACATGACTGTGTAGGTATTTCCATGTTTATACAGATGTCTTTGTAGATATTTCCATGTTAATAGAGATAGCAGTGTAGACATTTCCATGTTTATACAGATAGCGGTGTAGATATTTCCATGTTTATACAGGTAGTGGTGTAGATATTTCCATGTTTATACAGACCGCGGTGTAGATATTTCCATGTTTATACAAATAGCGGTGCAGATATTTCCATGTTTGTACAGATGGCGGTGTTGATATTTCCATTTATACGCAGATGATCGTGTAGATATTTCCATGTTTATACAGATGGCGGCGCAGATATCTCCATGGATATGTAGATGGCGGTGTAGATATTTCCATGTTTATACAGATTGCGGTGTAGTTATTTCCATGTTTATATAGATAGCGGTGTAGTTATTTCCATGTATATACACATGGCTGTGTAGATATTTCCATGTTTATACAGATGGCGGTGTAGATATTTCCATGTTTATACAGATAACTTTGTATTTCCATGTTTATACAGATGGCGGTGTAGATATTTCCATGTCTATAGAGATAGCAGTGGAGATAATTCCATGTTTATACAGATAGCGGTGTAGATATTTCCATGTTTATTCTGATCGTGGTGTAGATATTTCCATGTTTATAGAGATGGCGGTGTAGATATTTACATGTTCATAGAGATAGCGGTGTTGATTTTTCCATGTTTATAGAGACAGCGGTGTGGATATTTCCTTGCTTATACAGATAGGGGTGTAGATATTTCCATGTTTATAGAGATAGCGGTGAAGATATTTCCATGTTTATACAGATCACGGTGTAGATATTTCCTTGCTTGTACTAATAGCGGTGTAGTTATTTCCATGTTTATACAGATAGCGGTGTAGATATTTCCGTGTATATACAGATGGCTGTGTAGATATTTCCATGTTTATACAGATGGCTGTGTAGATATTTCCATGTTTATACAGATGACTTTGTAGGTATTTGCATGTTTATACAGATGGCGGTGTAGGTTTTCCATGTTTATAGTGATAGCTGTGTATATATTTCCATGTTTATACAGATAGCGGTGTTGATATTTCCATGTTTATAAAGATCGCGGTGTAGATATTTCCATGTTTATACAGATCGCGGTGCAGATATTTATATCTTTATACAGATGGCATTGTAGATATTTCCTTATTCACACAGATGGCGGTGTAGATGTTTCCATGTTTATACAGATGGCAGAGAAGTTAGTTCCATGTTTATGGAGATGGCAGTGTAGATACTTTCATGTTTACAGAGATGGCGGTGTAGATATTTCCATGTTTATAGAGATAGCAGTGTAGATATTTACATGTTTATACAGATGTCTGTGTAGATATTTCCATGTGTATACAGATGGCATTGTAGATATTTCCATGTTTATACAGATGACTGTATAGGTATTTCCATGTTTTTACAGGTGGCAGTGCAGATATTTCCATGTTTATAGAGATAGCGGTGTAGATATTTCCATGTTTCTACAGATGGCGGTGTTGATATTTCCATCTATACACAGATGGCCGTGTAGATATTTCCATGTTTATACAGATGGCGGCGTAGATATTTCCATGGACATGCAGATGGCGGTGTAGATATTTCCATGTTTAAACAGATAGCGGTGTAGATATTTCCATGTTTACACAGATAGTGGTGTAGATATTTCTGTGTTTATACACATGGCAGAGTAGATACTTCCATCTTTATGGAGATGGCAGTGTAGATATTTTCATGTTTATAGAGATGGCGGTGTAGATATTTCCATATTTATAGAGATAGCGGTGTAGATATTTCCATCTTTCTACAGATGGCAGTGTAGATATTTCCATGTTTATACAGATGGCGGTGTAGATATTTCCATATTTATACAGATGTCTGTGTAGATATTTCCATCTGTATACAGATGGTATTGTAGGTATTTCCATGTTTATACAGATGGTGGTGAAGATATTTCCATGTTTATTCAGATGACTGTGTAGATATTTCCATGTTTTTACAGATGGCAGTGTGGATATTTCAATGTTTATAGAGATGGCGCTGTAGATATTTCCAAGTTTACACAGATAACGGTGGAGATATTTCCATGTTTATACAGAGAGGAGTCGAGATATTTCCATGTTTATACACATAGCGGTGTACATATTTCCATGATTATAGAGACAGCGGTGTAGGTATTTCCATGTTTATGCAGATAGCGGTGCAGATATTTCCATGTTTACACAGATGCCTATGCAGATATTTCCATATTTACACAGAGGGCTGTGTAGATATTTCTATGTTTATACAGAAGACAGTGTAGATATTTAAATGTTCCTACACATGACTGTGTAGGTATTTCCATGTTTATACAGATGTCTTTGTAGATATTTCCATGTTAATAGAGATAGCGGTGTAGACATTTCCATGTTTATACAGATAGCGGTGTAGATATTTCCATGTTTATACAGATAGTGGTGTAGATATTTCCATGTTTATACAGACCGCGGTGTAGATATTTCCATGTTTATACAAATAGCGGTGCAGATATTTCCATGTTTGTACAGATGGCGGTGTTGATATTTCCATTTATACACAGATGACCGTGTAGATATTTCCATGTTTATACAGAAGGCGGCGCAGATATTTCCATGGATATGTAGATGGCGGTGTAGATATTTCCATGTTTATACAGATTGCGGTGTAGTTATTTCCATGTTTATATAGATAGCGGTGTAGTTATTTCCATGTATATACACATGGCTGTGTAGATATTTCCATGTTTATACAGATGGCGGTGTAGATATTTCCATGTCTATAGAGATAGCAGTGGAGATAATTCCATGTTTATACAGATAGCGGTGTAGATATTTCCATGTTTATTCTGATCGTGGTGTAGATATTTCCATGTTTATAGAGATGGCGGTGTAGATATTTACATGTTCATAGAGATAGCGGTGTTGATTTTTCCATGTTTATAGAGACAGCGGTGTGGATATTTCCTTGCTTATACAGATAGGGGTGTAGATATTTCCATGTTTATAGAGATAGCGGTGAAGATATTTCCATGTTTATACAGATCACGGTGTAGATATTTCCTTGCTTGTACTAATAGCGGTGTAGATATTTCCATGTTTATACAGATAGCGGTGTAGATATTTCCATGTATATACAGATGGCTGTGTAGATATTTCCATGTTTATACAGATGGCTGTGTAGATATTTCCATGTTTATACAGATGACTTTGTAGGTATTTGCATGTTTATACAGATGGCGGTGTAGGTTTTCCATGTTTATAGTGATAGCTGTGTAGATATTTCCATGTTTATACAGATAGCGGTGTTGATATTTCCATGTTTATAAAGATCGCGGTGTAGATATTTCCATGTTTTTACAGATCGCGGTGCAGATATTTATATCTTTATACAGATGGCATTGTTGATATTTCCTTATTCACACAGATGGCGGTGTAGATGTTTCCATGTTTATACAGATGGCAGAGTAGTTAGTTCCATGTTTATGGAGATGGCAGTGTAGATACTTTCATGTTTACAGAGATGGCGGTGTAGATATTTCCATGTTTATAGAGATAGCAGTGTAGATATTTACATGTTTATACAGATGTCTGTGTAGATATTTCCATGTGTATACAGATGGCATTGTAGATATTTCCATGTTTATACAGATGACTGTATAGGTATTTCCATGTTTTTACAGGTGGCAGTGCAGATATTTCCATGTTTATAGAGATAGCGGTGTAGATATTTCCATGTTTCTACAGATGGCGGTGTTGATATTTCCATCTATACACAGATGGCCGTGTAGATATTTCCATGTTTATACAGATGGCGGCGTAGATATTTCCATGGACATGCAGATGGCAGTGTAGATATTTCCATGTTTAAACAGATAGCGGTGTAGATATTTCCATGTTTACACAGATAGTGGTGTAGATATTTCCGTGTTTATACATATGGCAGAGTAGATACTTCCATCTTTATGGAGATGGCAGTGTAGATATTTTCATGTTTATAGAGATGGCGGTGTAGATATTTCCATATTTATAGAGATAGCGGTGTAGATATTTCCATCTTTCTACAGATGGCAGTGTAGATATTTCCATGTTTATACAGATGGCGGTGTAGATATTTCCATATTTATACAGATGTCTGTGTAGATATTTCCATCTGTATACAGATGGTATTGTAGGTATTTCCATGTTTATACAGATGGTGGTGAAGATATTTCCATGTTTATTCAGATGACTGTGTAGATATTTCCATGTTTTTACAGATGGCAGTGTGGATATTTCAATGTTTATAGAGATGGCGCTGTAGATATTTCCAAGTTTATACAGATAACGGTGGAGATATTTCCATGTTTATACAGAGAGGAGTCGAGATATTTCCATGTTTATACACATAGCGGTGTACATATTTCCATGATTATAGAGACAGCGGTGTAGGTATTTCCATGTTTATGCAGATAGCGGTGCAGATATTTCCATGTTTACACAGATGCCTATGCAGATATTTCCATATTTACACAGAGGGCTGTGTAGATATTTCTATGTTTATACAGAATACAGTGTAGATATTTAAATGTTCCTACACATGACTGTGTAGGTATTTCCATGTTTATACAGATGTCTTTGTAGATATTTCCATGTTAATAGAGATAGCGGTGTAGACATTTCCATGTTTATACAGATAGCGGTGTAGATATTTCCATGTTTATACAGATAGTGGTGTAGATATCTCCATGTTTATACAGACCGCGGTGTAGATATTTCCATGTTTATACAAATAGCGGTGCCGATATTTCCATGTTTGTACAGATGGCGGTGTTGATATTTCCATTTATACACAGATGACCGTGTAGATATTTCCATGTTTATACAGATGGCGGCGCAGATATCTCCATGGATATGTAGATGGCGGTGTAGATATTTCCATGTTTATACAGATGGCGGTGTAGTTATTTCCATGTTTATATAGATAGCGGTGTAGTTATTTCCATGTATATACACATGGCTGTGTAGATATTTCCATGTTTATACAGATGGCGGTGTAGATATTTCCATGTTGTTACAGATAACTTTGTATTTCCATGTTTATACAGATGGCGGTGTAGATATTTCCATGTCTATAGAGATAGCAGTGGAGATAATTCCATGTTTATACAGATAGCGGTGTAGATATTTCCATGTTTATTCTGATCGTGGTGTAGATATTTCCGTGTTTATAGAGATGGCGGTGTAGATATTTACATGTTCATAGAGATAGCGGTGTTGATTTTTCCATGTTTATAGAGACAGCGGTGTGGATATTTCCTTGCTTATACAGATAGGGTTGTAGATATTTCCATGTTTATAGAGATAGCGGTGAAGATATTTCCATGTTTATACAGATCACGGTGTAGATATTTCCTTGCTTGTACTAATAGCGGTGTAGTTATTTCCATGTTTATACAGATAGCGGTGTAGATATTTCCATGTATATACAGATGGCTGTGTAGATATTTCCATGTTTATACAGATGGCTGTGTAGATATTTCCATGTTTATACAGATGACTTTGTAGGTATTTGCATGTTTATACAGATGGCGGTGTAGGTTTTCCATGTTTATAGTGATAGCTGTGTAGATATTTCCATGTTTATACAGATAGCGGTGTTGATATTTCCATGTTTATAAAGATCGCGGTGTAGGTATTTCCATGTTTTATACAAATCGCGGTGCAGATATTTATATCTTTATACAGATGGCATTGTAGATATTTCCTTATTCACACAGATGGCGGTGTAGATGTTTCCATGTTTATACAGATGGCAGAGTAGTTAGTTCCATGTTTATGGAGATGGCAGTGTAGATACTTTCATGTTTACAGAGATGGCGGTGTAGATATTTCCATGTTTATAGAGATAGCAGTGTAGATATTTACATGTTTATACAGATGTCTGTGTAGATATTTCCATGTGTATACAGATGGCATTGTAGATATTTCCATGTTTATACAGATGACTGTATAGGTATTTCCATGTTTTTACAGGTGGCAGTGCAGATATTTCCATGTTTATAGAGATAGCGGTGTAGATATTTCCATGTTTCTACAGATGGCGGTGTTGATATTTCCATCTATACACAGATGGCCGTGTAGATATTTCCATGTTTATACAGATGGCGGCGTAGATATTTCCATGGACATGCAGATGGCGGTGTAGATATTTCCATGTTTAAACAGATAGCGGTGTAGATATTTCCATGTTTACACAGATAGTGGTGTAGATATTTCCGTGTTTATACACATGGCAGAGTAGATACTTCCATCTTTATGGAGATGGCAGTGTAGATATTTTCATGTTTATAGAGATGGCGGTGTAGATATTTCCATATTTATAGAGATAGCGGTGTAGATATTTCCATCTTTCTACAGATGGCAGTGTAGATATTTCCATGTTTATACAGATGGCGGTGTAGATATTTCCATATTTATACAGATGTCTGTGTAGATATTTCCATCTGTATACAGATGGTATTGTAGGTATTTCCATGTTTATACAGATGGTGGTGAAGATATTTCCATGTTTATTCAGATGACTGTGTAGATATTTCCATGTTTTTACAGATGGCAGTGTGGATATTTCAATGTTTATAGAGATGGCGCTGTAGATATTTCCAAGTTTATACAGATAACGGTGGAGATATTTCCATGTTTATACAGAGAGGAGTCGAGATATTTCCATGTTTATACACATAGCGGTGTACATATTTCCATGATTATAGAGACAGCGGTGTAGGTATTTCCATGTTTATGCAGATAGCGGTGCAGATATTTCCATGTTTACACAGATGCCTATGCAGATATTTCCATATTTACACAGAGGGCTGTGTAGATATTTCTATGTTTATACAGAAGACAGTGTAGATATTTAAATGTTCCTAAACATGACTGTGTAGGTATTTCCATGTTTATACAGATGTATTTGTAGATATTTCCATGTTAATAGAGATAGCGGTGTAGACATTTCCATGTTTATACAGATAGCGGTGTAGATATTTCCATGTTTATAGAGATAGCAGTGTAGATATTTACATGTTTATACAGATGTCTGTGTAGATATTTCCATGTGTATACAGATGGCATTGTAGATATTTCCATGTTTATACAGATGACTGTATAGGTATTTCCATGTTTTTACAGGTGGCAGTGCAGATATTTCCAAGTTTATAGAGATAGCGGTGTAGATATTTCCATGTTTCTACAGATGGCGGTGTTGATATTTCCATCTATACACAGATGGCCGTGTAGATATTTCCATGTTTATACAGATGGCGGCGTAGATATTTCCATGGACATGCAGATGGCGGTGTAGATATTTCCATGTTTAAACAGATAGCGGTGTAGATATTTCCATGTTTACACAGATAGTGGTGTAGATATTTCCGTGTTTATACACATGGCAGAGTAGATACTTCCATCTTTATGGAGATGGCAGTGTAGATATTTTCATGTTTATAGAGATGGCGGTGTAGATATTTCCATATTTATAGAGATAGCGGTGTAGATATTTCCATCTTTCTACAGATGGCAGTGTAGATATTTCCATGTTTATACAGATGGCGGTGTAGATATTTCCATATTTATACAGATGTCTGTGTAGATATTTCCATCTGTATACAGATGGTATTGTAGGTATTTCCATGTTTATACAGATGGTGGTGAAGATATTTCCATGTTTATTCAGATGACTGTGTAGATATTTCCATGTTTTTACAGATGGCAGTGTGGATATTTCAATGTTTATAGAGATGGCGCTGTAGATATTTCCAAGTTTATACAGATAACGGTGGAGATATTTCCATGTTTATACAGAGAGGAGTCGAGATATTTCCATGTTTATACACATAGCGGTGTACATATTTCCATGATTATAGAGACAGCGGTGTAGGTATTTCCATGTTTATGCAGATAACGGTGCAGATATTTCCATGTTTACACAGATGCCTATGCAGATATTTCCATATTTACACAGAGGGCTGTGTAGATATTTCTATGTTTATACAGAATACAGTGTAGATATTTAAATGTTCCTACACATGACTGTGTAGGTATTTCCATGTTTATACAGATGTCTTTGTAGATATTTCCATGTTAATAGAGATAGCGGTGTAGACATTTCCATGTTTATACAGATAGCGGTGTAGATATTTCCATGTTTATACAGATAGTGGTGTAGATATCTCCATGTTTATACAGACCGCGGTGTAGATATTTCCATGTTTATACAAATAGCGGTGCAGATATTTCCATGTTTGTACAGATGGCGGTGTTGATATTTCCATTTAAACACAGATGACCGTGTAGATATTTCCATGTTTATACAGATGGCGGCGCAGATATCTCCATGGATATGTAGATGGCGGTGTAGATATTTCCATGTTTATACAGATTGCGGTGTAGTTATTTCCATGTTTATATAGATAGCGGTGTAGTTATTTCCATGTATATACACATGGCTGTGTAGATATTTCCATGTTTATACAGATGGCGGTGTAGATATTTCCATGTTGTTACAGATAACTTTGTATTTCCATGTTTATACAGATGGCGGTGTAGATATTTCCATGTCTATAGAGATAGCAGTGGAGATAATTCCATGTTTATACAGATAGCGGTGTAGATATTTCCATGTTTATTCTGATCGTGGTGTAGATATTTCCATGTTTATAGAGATGGCGGTGTAGATATTTACATGTTCATAGAGATAGCGGTGTTGATTTTTCCATGTTTATAGAGACAGCGGTGTGGATATTTCCTTGCTTATACAGATAGGGTTGTAGATATTTCCATGTTTATAGAGATAGCGGTGAAGATATTTCCATGTTTATACAGATCACGGTGTAGATATTTCCTTGCTTGTACTAATAGCGGTGTAGTTATTTCCATGTTTATACAGATAGCGGTGTAGATATTTCCATGTATATACAGATGGCTGTGTAGATATTTCCATGTTTATACAGATGGCTCTGTAGATATTTCCATGTTTATACAGATGACTTTGTAGGTATTTGCATGTTTATACAGATGGCGGTGTAGGTTTTCCATGTTTATAGTGATAGCTGTGTAGATATTTCCATGTTTATACAGATAGCGGTGTTGATATTTCCATGTTTATAAAGATCGCGGTGTAGGTATTTCCATGTTTTATACAAATCGCGGTGCAGATATTTATATCTTTATACAGATGGCATTGTAGATATTTCCTTATTCACACAGATGGCGGTGTAGATGTTTCCATGTTTATACAGATGGCAGAGTAGTTAGTTCCATGTTTATGGAGATGGCAGTGTAGATACTTTCATGTTTACAGAGATGGCGGTGTAGATATTTCCATGTTTATAGAGATAGCAGTGTAGATATTTACATGTTTATACAGATGTCTGTGTAGATATTTCCATGTGTATACAGATGGCATTGTAGATATTTCCATGTTTATACAGATGACTGTATAGGTATTTCCATGTTTTTACAGGTGGCAGTGCAGATATTTCCATGTTTATAGAGATAGCGGTGTAGATATTTCCATGTTTCTACAGATGGCGGTGTTGATATTTCCATCTATACACAGATGGCCGTGTAGATATTTCCATGTTTATACAGATGGCGGCGTAGATATTTCCATGGACATGCAGATGGCGGTGTAGATATTTCCATGTTTAAACAGATAGCGGTGTAGATATTTCCATGTTTACACAGATAGTGGTGTAGATATTTCCGTGTTTATACACAAGGCAGAGTAGATACTTCCATCTTTATGGAGATGGCAGTGTAGATATTTTCATGTTTATAGAGATGGCGGTGTAGATATTTCCATATTTATAGAGATAGCGGTGTAGATATTTCCATCTTTCTACAGATGGCAGTGTAGATATTTCCATGTTTATACAGATGGCGGTGTAGATATTTCCATATTTATACAGATGTCTGTGTAGATATTTCCATCTGTATACAGATGGTATTGTAGGTATTTCCATGTTTATACAGATGGTGGTGAAGATATTTCCATGTTTATTCAGATGACTGTGTAGATATTTCCATGTTTTTACAGATGGCAGTGTGGATATTTCAATGTTTATAGAGATGGCGCTGTAGATATTTCCAAGTTTATACAGATAACGGTGGAGATATTTCCATGTTTATACAGAGAGGAGTCGAGATATTTCCATGTTTATACACATAGCGGTGTACATATTTCCATGATTATAGAGACAGCGGTGTAGGTATTTCCATGTTTATGCAGATAGCGGTGCAGATATTTCCATGTTTACACAGATGCCTATGCAGAAATTTCCATATTTACACAGAGGGCTGTGTAGATATTTCTATGTTTATACAGAAGACAGTGTAGATATTTAAATGTTCCTAAACATGACTGTGTAGGTATTTCCATGTTTATACAGATGTATTTGTAGATATTTCCATGTTAATAGAGATAGCGGTGTAGACATTTCCATGTTTATACAGATAGCGGTGTAGATATTTCCATGTTTATAGAGATAGCAGTGTAGATATTTACATGTTTATACAGATGTCTGTGTAGATATTTCCATGTGTATACAGATGGCATTGTAGATATTTCCATGTTTATACAGATGACTGTATAGGTATTTCCATGTTTTTACAGGTGGCAGTGCAGATATTTCCAAGTTTATAGAGATAGCGGTGTAGATATTTCCATGTTTCTACAGATGGCGGTGTTGATATTTCCATCTATACACAGATGGCCGTGTAGATATTTCCATGTTTATACAGATGGCGGCGTAGATATTTCCATGGACATGCAGATGGCGGTGTAGATATTTCCATGTTTAAACAGATAGCGGTGTAGATATTTCCATGTTTACACAGATAGTGGTGTAGATATTTCCGTGTTTATACACATGGCAGAGTAGATACTTCCATCTTTATGGAGATGGCAGTGTAGATATTTTCATGTTTATAGAGATGGCGGTGTAGATATTTCCATATTTATAGAGATAGCGGTGTAGATATTTCCATCTTTCTACAGATGGCAGTGTAGATATTTCCATGTTTATACAGATGGCGGTGTAGATATTTCCATATTTATACAGATGTCTGTGTAGATATTTCCATCTCTATACAGATGGTATTGTAGGTATTTCCATGTTTATACAGATGGTGGTGAAGATATTTCCATGTTTATTCAGATGACTGTGTAGATATTTCCATGTTTTTACAGATGGCAGTGTGGATATTTCAATGTTTATAGAGATGGCGCTGTAGATATTTCCAAGTTTATACAGATAACGGTGGAGATATTTCCATGTTTATACAGAGAGGAGTCGAGATATTTCCATGTTTATACACATAGCGGTGTACATATTTCCATGATTATAGAGACAGCGGTGTAGGTATTTCCATGTTTATGCAGATAACGGTGCAGATATTTCCATGTTTACACAGATGCCTATGCAGATATTTCCATATTTACACAGAGGGCTGTGTAGATATTTCTATGTTTATACAGAAGACAGTGTAGATATTTAAATGTTCCTACACATGACTGTGTAGGTATTTCCATGTTTATACAGATGTCTTTGTAGATATTTCCATGTTAATAGAGATAGCGGTGTAGACATTTCCATGTTTATACAGATAGCGGTGTAGATATTTCCATGTTTATACAGATAGTGGTGTAGATATTTCCATGTTTATACAGACCGCGGTGTAGATATTTCCATGTTTATACAAATAGCGGTGCCGATATTTCCATGTTTGTACAGATGGCGGTGTTGATATTTCCATTTATACACAGATGACCGTGTAGATATTTCCATGTTTATACAGAAGGCGGCGCAGATATTTCCATGGATATGTAGATGGCGGTGTAGATATTTCCATGTTTATACAGATTGCGGTGTAGTTATTTCCATGTTTATATAGATAGCGGTGTAGTTATTTCCATGTATATACACATGGCTGTGTAGATATTTCCATGTTTATACAGATGGCGGTGTAGATATTTCCATGTTGTTACAGATAACTTTGTATTTCCATGTTTATACAGATGGCGGTGTAGATATTTCCATGTCTCTAGAGATAGCAGTGGAGATAATTCCATGTTTATACAGATAGCGGTGTAGATATTTCCATGTTTATTCTGATCGTGGTGTAGATATTTCCATGTTTATAGAGATGGCGGTGTAGATATTTTCATGTTCATAGAGATAGCGGTGTTGATTTTTCCATGTTTATAGAGACAGCGGTGTGGATATTTCCTTGCTTATACAGATAGGGTTGTAGATATTTCCATGTTTATAGAGATAGCGGTGAAGATATTTCCATGTTTATACAGATCACGGTGTAGATATTTCCTTGCTTGTACTAATAGCGGTGTAGTTATTTCCATGTTTATACAGATAGCGGTGTAGATATTTCCATGTATATACAGATGGCTGTGTAGATATTTCCATGTTTATACAGATGGCTCTGTAGATATTTCCATGTTTATACAGATGACTTTGTAGGTATTTGCATGTTTATACAGATGGCGGTGTAGGTTTTCCATGTTTATAGTGATAGCTGTGTAGATATTTCCATGTTTATACAGATAGCGGTGTTGATATTTCCATGTTTATAAAGATCGCGGTGTAGATATTTCCATGTTTATACAGATCGCGGTGCAGATATTTATATCTTTATACAGATGGCATTGTAGATATTTCCTTATTCACACAGATGGCGGTGTAGATGTTTCCATGTTTATACAGATGGCAGAGTAGTTAGTTCCATGTTTATGGAGATGGCAGTGTAGATACTTTCATGTTTACAGAGATGGCGGTGTAGATATTTCCATGTTTATAGAGATAGCAGTGTAGATATTTACATGTTTATACAGATGTCTGTGTAGATATTTCCATGTGTATACAGATGGCATTGTAGATATTTCCATGTTTATACAGATGACTGTATAGGTATTTCCATGTTTTTACAGGTGGCAGTGCAGATATTTCCATGTTTATAGAGATAGCGGTGTAGATATTTCCATGTTTCTACAGATGGCGGTGTTGATATTTCCATCTATACACAGATGGCCGTGTAGATATTTCCATGTTTATACAGATGGCGGCGTAGATATTTCCATGGACATGCAGATGGCGGTGTAGATATTTCCATGTTTAAACAGATAGCGGTGTAGATATTTCCATGTTTACACAGATAGTGGTGTAGATATTTCCGTGTTTATACACATGGCAGAGTAGATACTTCCATCTTTATGGAGATGGCAGTGTAGATATTTTCATGTTTATAGAGATGGCGGTGTAGATATTTCCATATTTATAGAGATAGCGGTGTAGATATTTCCATCTTTCTACAGATGGCAGTGTAGATATTTCCATGTTTATACAGATGGCGGTGTAGATATTTCCATATTTATACAGATGTCTGTGTAGATATTTCCATCTGTATACAGATGGTATTGTAGGTATTTCCATGTTTATACAGATGGTGGTGAAGATATTTCCATGTTTATTCAGATGACTGTGTAGATATTTCCATGTTTTTACAGATGGCAGTGTGGATATTTCAATGTTTATAGAGATGGCGCTGTAGATATTTCCAAGTTTACACAGATAACGGTGGAGATATTTCCATGTTTATTCAGAGAGGAGCCGAGATATTTCCATGTTTATACACATAGCGGTGTACATATTTCCATGATTATAGAGACAGCGGTGTAGGTATTTTCATGTTTAGGCAGATAGCGGTGCAGATATTTCCATGTTTACACAGATGCCTATGCAGATATTTCCATATTTACACAGAGGGCTGTGTAGATATTTCTATGTTTATACAGAAGACAGTGTAGATATTTAAATGTTCCTACACATGACTGTGTAGGTATTTCCATGTTTATACAGATGTCTTTGTAGATATTTCCATGTTAATAGAGATAGCAGTGTAGACATTTCCATGTTTATACAGATAGCGGTGTAGATATTTCCATGTTTATACAGGTAGTGGTGTAGATATTTCCATGTTTATACAGACCGCGGTGTAGATATTTCCATGTTTATACAAATAGCGGTGCAGATATTTCCATGTTTGTACAGATGGCGGTGTTGATATTTCCATTTATACGCAGATGATCGTGTAGATATTTCCATGTTTATACAGATGGCGGCGCAGATATCTCCATGGATATGTAGATGGCGGTGTAGATATTTCCATGTTTATACAGATTGCGGTGTAGTTATTTCCATGTTTATATAGATAGCGGTGTAGTTATTTCCATGTATATACACATGGCTGTGTAGATATTTCCATGTTTATACAGATGGCGGTGTAGATATTTCCATGTTTATACAGATAACTTTGTATTTCCATGTTTATACAGATGGCGGTGTAGATATTTCCATGTCTATAGAGATAGCAGTGGAGATAATTCCATGTTTATACAGATAGCGGTGTAGATATTTCCATGTTTATTCTGATCGTGGTGTAGATATTTCCATGTTTATAGAGATGGCGGTGTAGATATTTACATGTTCATAGAGATAGCGGTGTTGATTTTTCCATGTTTATAGAGACAGCGGTGTGGATATTTCCTTGCTTATACAGATAGGGGTGTAGATATTTCCATGTTTATAGAGATAGCGGTGAAGATATTTCCATGTTTATACAGATCACGGTGTAGATATTTCCTTGCTTGTACTAATAGCGGTGTAGTTATTTCCATGTTTATACAGATAGCGGTGTAGATATTTCCGTGTATATACAGATGGCTGTGTAGATATTTCCATGTTTATACAGATGGCTGTGTAGATATTTCCATGTTTATACAGATGACTTTGTAGGTATTTGCATGTTTATACAGATGGCGGTGTAGGTTTTCCATGTTTATAGTGATAGCTGTGTATATATTTCCATGTTTATACAGATAGCGGTGTTGATATTTCCATGTTTATAAAGATCGCGGTGTAGATATTTCCATGTTTATACAGATCGCGGTGCAGATATTTATATCTTTATACAGATGGCATTGTAGATATTTCCTTATTCACACAGATGGCGGTGTAGATGTTTCCATGTTTATACAGATGGCAGAGAAGTTAGTTCCATGTTTATGGAGATGGCAGTGTAGATACTTTCATGTTTACAGAGATGGCGGTGTAGATATTTCCATGTTTATAGAGATAGCAGTGTAGATATTTACATGTTTATACAGATGTCTGTGTAGATATTTCCATGTGTATACAGATGGCATTGTAGATATTTCCATGTTTATACAGATGACTGTATAGGTATTTCCATGTTTTTACAGGTGGCAGTGCAGATATTTCCATGTTTATAGAGATAGCGGTGTAGATATTTCCATGTTTCTACAGATGGCGGTGTTGATATTTCCATCTATACACAGATGGCCGTGTAGATATTTCCATGTTTATACAGATGGCGGCGTAGATATTTCCATGGACATGCAGATGGCGGTGTAGATATTTCCATGTTTAAACAGATAGCGGTGTAGATATTTCCATGTTTACACAGATAGTGGTGTAGATATTTCTGTGTTTATACACATGGCAGAGTAGATACTTCCATCTTTATGGAGATGGCAGTGTAGATATTTTCATGTTTATAGAGATGGCGGTGTAGATATTTCCATATTTATAGAGATAGCGGTGTAGATATTTCCATCTTTCTACAGATGGCAGTGTAGATATTTCCATGTTTATACAGATGGCGGTGTAGATATTTCCATATTTATACAGATGTCTGTGTAGATATTTCCATCTGTATACAGATGGTATTGTAGGTATTTCCATGTTTATACAGATGGTGGTGAAGATATTTCCATGTTTATTCAGATGACTGTGTAGATATTTCCATGTTTTTAAAGATGGCAGTGTGGATATTTCAATGTTTATAGAGATGGCGCTGTAGATATTTCCAAGTTTACACAGATAACGGTGGAGATATTTCCATGTTTATACAGAGAGGAGTCGAGATATTTCCATGTTTATACACATAGCGGTGTACATATTTCCATGATTATAGAGACAGCGGTGTAGGTATTTCCATGTTTATGCAGATAGCGGTGCAGATATTTCCATGTTTACACAGATGCCTATGCAGATATTTCCATATTTACACAGAGGGCTGTGTAGATATTTCTATGTTTATACAGAAGACAGTGTAGATATTTAAATGTTCCTACACATGACTGTGTAGGTATTTCCATGTTTATACAGATGTCTTTGTAGATATTTCCATGTTAATAGAGATAGCGGTGTAGACATTTCCATGTTTATACAGATAGCGGTGTAGATATTTCCATGTTTATACAGATAGTGGTGTAGATATTTCCATGTTTATACAGACCGCGGTGTAGATATTTCCATGTTTATACAAATAGCGGTGCAGATATTTCCATGTTTGTACAGATGGCGGTGTTGATATTTCCATTTATACACAGATGACCGTGTAGATATTTCCATGTTTATACAGAAGGCGGCGCAGATATTTCCATGGATATGTAGATGGCGGTGTAGATATTTCCATGTTTATACAGATTGCGGTGTAGTTATTTCCATGTTTATATAGATAGCGGTGTAGTTATTTCCATGTATATACACATGGCTGTGTAGATATTTCCATGTTTATACAGATGGCGGTGTAGATATTTCCATGTCTATAGAGATAGCAGTGGAGATAATTCCATGTTTATACAGATAGCGGTGTAGATATTTCCATGTTTATTCTGATCGTGGTGTAGATATTTCCATGTTTATAGAGATGGCGGTGTAGATATTTACATGTTCATAGAGATAGCGGTGTTGATTTTTCCATGTTTATAGAGACAGCGGTGTGGATATTTCCTTGCTTATACAGATAGGGGTGTAGATATTTCCATGTTTATAGAGATAGCGGTGAAGATATTTCCATGTTTATACAGATCACGGTGTAGATATTTCCTTGCTTGTACTAATAGCGGTGTAGATATTTCCATGTTTATACAGATAGCGGTGTAGATATTTCCATGTATATACAGATGGCTGTGTAGATATTTCCATGTTTATACAGATGGCTGTGTAGATATTTCCATGTTTATACAGATGACTTTGTAGGTATTTGCATGTTTATACAGATGGCGGTGTAGGTTTTCCATGTTTATAGTGATAGCTGTGTAGATATTTCCATGTTTATACAGATAGCGGTGTTGATATTTCCATGTTTATAAAGATCGCGGTGTAGATATTTCCATGTTTTTACAGATCGCGGTGCAGATATTTATATCTTTATACAGATGGCATTGTTGATATTTCCTTATTCACACAGATGGCGGTGTAGATGTTTCCATGTTTATACAGATGGCAGAGTAGTTAGTTCCATGTTTATGGAGATGGCAGTGTAGATACTTTCATGTTTACAGAGATGGCGGTGTAGATATTTCCATGTTTATAGAGATAGCAGTGTAGATATTTACATGTTTATACAGATGTCTGTGTAGATATTTCCATGTGTATACAGATGGCATTGTAGATATTTCCATGTTTATACAGATGACTGTATAGGTATTTCCATGTTTTTACAGGTGGCAGTGCAGATATTTCCATGTTTATAGAGATAGCGGTGTAGATATTTCCATGTTTCTACAGATGGCGGTGTTGATATTTCCATCTATACACAGATGGCCGTGTAGATATTTCCATGTTTATACAGATGGCGGCGTAGATATTTCCATGGACATGCAGATGGCAGTGTAGATATTTCCATGTTTAAACAGATAGCGGTGTAGATATTTCCATGTTTACACAGATAGTGGTGTAGATATTTCCGTGTTTATACATATGGCAGAGTAGATACTTCCATCTTTATGGAGATGGCAGTGTAGATATTTTCATGTTTATAGAGATGGCGGTGTAGATATTTCCATATTTATAGAGATAGCGGTGTAGATATTTCCATCTTTCTACAGATGGCAGTGTAGATATTTCCATGTTTATACAGATGGCGGTGTAGATATTTCCATATTTATACAGATGTCTGTGTAGATATTTCCATCTGTATACAGATGGTATTGTAGGTATTTCCATGTTTATACAGATGGTGGTGAAGATATTTCCATGTTTATTCAGATGACTGTGTAGATATTTCCATGTTTTTACAGATGGCAGTGTGGATATTTCAATGTTTATAGAGATGGCGCTGTAGATATTTCCAAGTTTATACAGATAACGGTGGAGATATTTCCATGTTTATACAGAGAGGAGTCGAGATATTTCCATGTTTATACACATAGCGGTGTACATATTTCCATGATTATAGAGACAGCGGTGTAGGTATTTCCATGTTTATGCAGATAACGGTGCAGATATTTCCATGTTTACACAGATGCCTATGCAGATATTTCCATATTTACACAGAGGGCTGTGTAGATATTTCTATGTTTATACAGAATACAGTGTAGATATTTAAATGTTCCTACACATGACTGTGTAGGTATTTCCATGTTTATACAGATGTCTTTGTAGATATTTCCATGTTAATAGAGATAGCGGTGTAGACATTTCCATGTTTATACAGATAGCGGTGTAGATATTTCCATGTTTATACAGATAGTGGTGTAGATATCTCCATGTTTATACAGACCGCGGTGTAGATATTTCCATGTTTATACAAATAGCGGTGCCGATATTTCCATGTTTGTACAGATGGCGGTGTTGATATTTCCATTTATACACAGATGACCGTGTAGATATTTCCATGTTTATACAGATGGCGGCGCAGATATCTCCATGGATATGTAGATGGCGGTGTAGATATTTCCATGTTTATACAGATGGCGGTGTAGTTATTTCCATGTTTATATAGATAGCGGTGTAGTTATTTCCATGTATATACACATGGCTGTGTAGATATTTCCATGTTTATACAGATGGCGGTGTAGATATTTCCATGTTGTTACAGATAACTTTGTATTTCCATGTTTATACAGATGGCGGTGTAGATATTTCCATGTCTATAGAGATAGCAGTGGAGATAATTCCATGTTTATACAGATAGCGGTGTAGATATTTCCATGTTTATTCTGATCGTGGTGTAGATATTTCCATGTTTATAGAGATGGCGGTGTAGATATTTACATGTTCATAGAGATAGCGGTGTTGATTTTTCCATGTTTATAGAGACAGCGGTGTGGATATTTCCTTGCTTATACAGATAGGGTTGTAGATATTTCCATGTTTATAGAGATAGCGGTGAAGATATTTCCATGTTTATACAGATCACGGTGTAGATATTTCCTTGCTTGTACTAATAGCGGTGTAGTTATTTCCATGTTTATACAGATAGCGGTGTAGATATTTCCATGTATATACAGATGGCTGTGTAGATATTTCCATGTTTATACAGATGGCTGTGTAGATATTTCCATGTTTATACAGATGACTTTGTAGGTATTTGCATGTTTATACAGATGGCGGTGTAGGTTTTCCATGTTTATAGTGATAGCTGTGTAGATATTTCCATGTTTATACAGATAGCGGTGTTGATATTTCCATGTTTATAAAGATCGCGGTGTAGGTATTTCCATGTTTTATACAAATCGCGGTGCAGATATTTATATCTTTATACAGATGGCATTGTAGATATTTCCTTATTCACACAGATGGCGGTGTAGATGTTTCCATGTTTATACAGATGGCAGAGTAGTTAGTTCCATGTTTATGGAGATGGCAGTGTAGATACTTTCATGTTTACAGAGATGGCGGTGTAGATATTTCCATGTTTATAGAGATAGCAGTGTAGATATTTACATGTTTATACAGATGTCTGTGTAGATATTTCCATGTGTATACAGATGGCATTGTAGATATTTCCATGTTTATACAGATGACTGTATAGGTATTTCCATGTTTTTACAGGTGGCAGTGCAGATATTTCCATGTTTATAGAGATAGCGGTGTAGATATTTCCATGTTTCTACAGATGGCGGTGTTGATATTTCCATCTATACACAGATGGCCGTGTAGATATTTCCATGTTTATACAGATGGCGGCGTAGATATTTCCATGGACATGCAGATGGCGGTGTAGATATTTCCATGTTTAAACAGATAGCGGTGTAGATATTTCCATGTTTACACAGATAGTGGTGTAGATATTTCCGTGTTTATACACATGGCAGAGTAGATACTTCCATCTTTATGGAGATGGCAGTGTAGATATTTTCATGTTTATAGAGATGGCGGTGTAGATATTTCCATATTTATAGAGATAGCGGTGTAGATATTTCCATCTTTCTACAGATGGCAGTGTAGATATTTCCATGTTTATACAGATGGCGGTGTAGATATTTCCATATTTATACAGATGTCTGTGTAGATATTTCCATCTGTATACAGATGGTATTGTAGGTATTTCCATGTTTATACAGATGGTGGTGAAGATATTTCCATGTTTATTCAGATGACTGTGTAGATATTTCCATGTTTTTACAGATGGCAGTGTGGATATTTCAATGTTTATAGAGATGGCGCTGTAGATATTTCCAAGTTTATACAGATAACGGTGGAGATATTTCCATGTTTATACAGAGAGGAGTCGAGATATTTCCATGTTTATACACATAGCGGTGTACATATTTCCATGATTATAGAGACAGCGGTGTAGGTATTTCCATGTTTATGCAGATAGCGGTGCAGATATTTCCATGTTTACACAGATGCCTATGCAGATATTTCCATATTTACACAGAGGGCTGTGTAGATATTTCTATGTTTATACAGAAGACAGTGTAGATATTTAAATGTTCCTAAACATGACTGTGTAGGTATTTCCATGTTTATACAGATGTATTTGTAGATATTTCCATGTTAATAGAGATAGCGGTGTAGACATTTCCATGTTTATACAGATAGCGGTGTAGATATTTCCATGTTTATAGAGATAGCAGTGTAGATATTTACATGTTTATACAGATGTCTGTGTAGATATTTCCATGTGTATACAGATGGCATTGTAGATATTTCCATGTTTATACAGATGACTGTATAGGTATTTCCATGTTTTTACAGGTGGCAGTGCAGATATTTCCAAGTTTATAGAGATAGCGGTGTAGATATTTCCATGTTTCTACAGATGGCGGTGTTGATATTTCCATCTATACACAGATGGCCGTGTAGATATTTCCATGTTTATACAGATGGCGGCGTAGATATTTCCATGGACATGCAGATGGCGGTGTAGATATTTCCATGTTTAAACAGATAGCGGTGTAGATATTTCCATGTTTACACAGATAGTGGTGTAGATATTTCCGTGTTTATACACATGGCAGAGTAGATACTTCCATCTTTATGGAGATGGCAGTGTAGATATTTTCATGTTTATAGAGATGGCGGTGTAGATATTTCCATATTTATAGAGATAGCGGTGTAGATATTTCCATCTTTCTACAGATGGCAGTGTAGATATTTCCATGTTTATACAGATGGCGGTGTAGATATTTCCATATTTATACAGATGTCTGTGTAGATATTTCCATCTGTATACAGATGGTATTGTAGGTATTTCCATGTTTATACAGATGGTGGTGAAGATATTTCCATGTTTATTCAGATGACTGTGTAGATATTTCCATGTTTTTACAGATGGCAGTGTGGATATTTCAATGTTTATAGAGATGGCGCTGTAGATATTTCCAAGTTTATACAGATAACGGTGGAGATATTTCCATGTTTATACAGAGAGGAGTCGAGATATTTCCATGTTTATACACATAGCGGTGTACATATTTCCATGATTATAGAGACAGCGGTGTAGGTATTTCCATGTTTATGCAGATAACGGTGCAGATATTTCCATGTTTACACAGATGCCTATGCAGATATTTCCATATTTACACAGAGGGCTGTGTAGATATTTCTATGTTTATACAGAAGACAGTGTAGATATTTAAATGTTCCTACACATGACTGTGTAGGTATTTCCATGTTTATACAGATGTCTTTGTAGATATTTCCATGTTAATAGAGATAGCGGTGTAGACATTTCCATGTTTATACAGATAGCGGTGTAGATATTTCCATGTTTATACAGATAGTGGTGTAGATATCTCCATGTTTATACAGACCGCGGTGTAGATATTTCCATGTTTATACAAATAGCGGTGCAGATATTTCCATGTTTGTACAGATGGCGGTGTTGATATTTCCATTTAAACACAGATGACCGTGTAGATATTTCCATGTTTATACAGATGGCGGCGCAGATATCTCCATGGATATGTAGATGGCGGTGTAGATATTTCCATGTTTATACAGATTGCGGTGTAGTTATTTCCATGTTTATATAGATAGCGGTGTAGTTATTTCCATGTATATACACATGGCTGTGTAGATATTTCCATGTTTATACAGATGGCGGTGTAGATATTTCCATGTTGTTACAGATAACTTTGTATTTCCATGTTTATACAGATGGCGGTGTAGATATTTCCATGTCTATAGAGATAGCAGTGGAGATAATTCCATGTTTATACAGATAGCGGTGTAGATATTTCCATGTTTATTCTGATCGTGGTGTAGATATTTCCATGTTTATAGAGATGGCGGTGTAGATATTTACATGTTCATAGAGATAGCGGTGTTGATTTTTCCATGTTTATAGAGACAGCGGTGTGGATATTTCCTTGCTTATACAGATAGGGTTGTAGATATTTCCATGTTTATAGAGATAGCGGTGAAGATATTTCCATGTTTATACAGATCACGGTGTAGATATTTCCTTGCTTGTACTAATAGCGGTGTAGTTATTTCCATGTTTATACAGATAGCGGTGTAGATATTTCCATGTATATACAGATGGCTGTGTAGATATTTCCATGTTTATACAGATGGCTCTGTAGATATTTCCATGTTTATACAGATGACTTTGTAGGTATTTGCATGTTTATACAGATGGCGGTGTAGGTTTTCCATGTTTATAGTGATAGCTGTGTAGATATTTCCATGTTTATACAGATAGCGGTGTTGATATTTCCATGTTTATAAAGATCGCGGTGTAGGTATTTCCATGTTTTATACAAATCGCGGTGCAGATATTTATATCTTTATACAGATGGCATTGTAGACATTTCCTTATTCACACAGATGGCGGTGTAGATGTTTCCATGTTTATACAGATGGCAGAGTAGTTAGTTCCATGTTTATGGAGATGGCAGTGTAGATACTTTCATGTTTACAGAGATGGCGGTGTAGATATTTCCATGTTTATAGAGATAGCAGTGTAGATATTTACATGTTTATACAGATGTCTGTGTAGATATTTCCATGTGTATACAGATGGCATTGTAGATATTTCCATGTTTATACAGATGACTGTATAGGTATTTCCATGTTTTTACAGGTGGCAGTGCAGATATTTCCATGTTTATAGAGATAGCGGTGTAGATATTTCCATGTTTCTACAGATGGCGGTGTTGATATTTCCATCTATACACAGATGGCCGTGTAGATATTTCCATGTTTATACAGATGGCGGCGTAGATATTTCCATGGACATGCAGATGGCGGTGTAGATATTTCCATGTTTAAACAGATAGCGGTGTAGATATTTCCATGTTTACACAGATAGTGGTGTAGATATTTCCGTGTTTATACACAAGGCAGAGTAGATACTTCCATCTTTATGGAGATGGCAGTGTAGATATTTTCATGTTTATAGAGATGGCGGTGTAGATATTTCCATATTTATAGAGATAGCGGTGTAGATATTTCCATCTTTCTACAGATGGCAGTGTAGATATTTCCATGTTTATACAGATGGCGGTGTAGATATTTCCATATTTATACAGATGTCTGTGTAGATATTTCCATCTGTATACAGATGGTATTGTAGGTATTTCCATGTTTATACAGATGGTGGTGAAGATATTTCCATGTTTATTCAGATGACTGTGTAGATATTTCCATGTTTTTACAGATGGCAGTGTGGATATTTCAATGTTTATAGAGATGGCGCTGTAGATATTTCCAAGTTTATACAGATAACGGTGGAGATATTTCCATGTTTATACAGAGAGGAGTCGAGATATTTCCATGTTTATACACATAGCGGTGTACATATTTCCATGATTATAGAGACAGCGGTGTAGGTATTTCCATGTTTATGCAGATAGCGGTGCAGATATTTCCATGTTTACACAGATGCCTATGCAGAAATTTCCATATTTACACAGAGGGCTGTGTAGATATTTCTATGTTTATACAGAAGACAGTGTAGATATTTAAATGTTCCTAAACATGACTGTGTAGGTATTTCCATGTTTATACAGATGTATTTGTAGATATTTCCATGTTAATAGAGATAGCGGTGTAGACATTTCCATGTTTATACAGATAGCGGTGTAGATATTTCCATGTTTATAGAGATAGCAGTGTAGATATTTACATGTTTATACAGATGTCTGTGTAGATATTTCCATGTGTATACAGATGGCATTGTAGATATTTCCATGTTTATACAGATGACTGTATAGGTATTTCCATGTTTTTACAGGTGGCAGTGCAGATATTTCCAAGTTTATAGAGATAGCGGTGTAGATATTTCCATGTTTCTACAGATGGCGGTGTTGATATTTCCATCTATACACAGATGGCCGTGTAGATATTTCCATGTTTATACAGATGGCGGCGTAGATATTTCCATGGACATGCAGATGGCGGTGTAGATATTTCCATGTTTAAACAGATAGCGGTGTAGATATTTCCATGTTTACACAGATAGTGGTGTAGATATTTCCGTGTTTATACACATGGCAGAGTAGATACTTCCATCTTTATGGAGATGGCAGTGTAGATATTTTCATGTTTATAGAGATGGCGGTGTAGATATTTCCATATTTATAGAGATAGCGGTGTAGATATTTCCATCTTTCTACAGATGGCAGTGTAGATATTTCCATGTTTATACAGATGGCGGTGTAGATATTTCCATATTTATACAGATGTCTGTGTAGATATTTCCATCTCTATACAGATGGTATTGTAGGTATTTCCATGTTTATACAGATGGTGGTGAAGATATTTCCATGTTTATTCAGATGACTGTGTAGATATTTCCATGTTTTTACAGATGGCAGTGTGGATATTTCAATGTTTATAGAGATGGCGCTGTAGATATTTCCAAGTTTATACAGATAACGGTGGAGATATTTCCATGTTTATACAGAGAGGAGTCGAGATATTTCCATGTTTATACACATAGCGGTGTACATATTTCCATGATTATAGAGACAGCGGTGTAGGTATTTCCATGTTTATGCAGATAACGGTGCAGATATTTCCATGTTTACACAGATGCCTATGCAGATATTTCCATATTTACACAGAGGGCTGTGTAGATATTTCTATGTTTATACAGAAGACAGTGTAGATATTTAAATGTTCCTACACATGACTGTGTAGGTATTTCCATGTTTATACAGATGTCTTTGTAGATATTTCCATGTTAATAGAGATAGCGGTGTAGACATTTCCATGTTTATACAGATAGCGGTGTAGATATTTCCATGTTTATACAGATAGTGGTGTAGATATTTCCATGTTTATACAGACCGCGGTGTAGATATTTCCATGTTTATACAAATAGCGGTGCCGATATTTCCATGTTTGTACAGATGGCGGTGTTGATATTTCCATTTATACACAGATGACCGTGTAGATATTTCCATGTTTATACAGAAGGCGGCGCAGATATTTCCATGGATATGTAGATGGCGGTGTAGATATTTCCATGTTTATACAGATTGCGGTGTAGTTATTTCCATGTTTATATAGATAGCGGTGTAGTTATTTCCATGTATATACACATGGCTGTGTAGATATTTCCATGTTTATACAGATGGCGGTGTAGATATTTCCATGTTGTTACAGATAACTTTGTATTTCCATGTTTATACAGATGGCGGTGTAGATATTTCCATGTCTATAGAGATAGCAGTGGAGATAATTCCATGTTTATACAGATAGCGGTGTAGATATTTCCATGTTTATTCTGATCGTGGTGTAGATATTTCCATGTTTATAGAGATGGCGGTGTAGATATTTACATGTTCATAGAGATAGCGGTGTTGATTTTTCCATGTTTATAGAGACAGCGGTGTGGATATTTCCTTGCTTATACAGATAGGGGTGTAGATATTTCCATGTTTATAGAGATAGCGGTGAAGATATTTCCATGTTTATACAGATCACGGTGTAGATATTTCCTTGCTTGTACTAATAGCGGTGTAGTTATTTCCATGTTTATACAGATAGCGGTATAGATATTTCCATGTATATACAGATGGCTGTGTGGATATTTCCATGTTTATACAGATGACTTTGTAGTTATTTGCATGTTTATACAGATGGCGGTGTAGGTTTTCCATGTTTATAGTGATAGCTGTGTAGATATTTCCATGTTTATACAGATAGCGGTGTTGATATTTCCATGTTTATAAAGATCGCGGTGTAGATATTTCCATGTTTATACAGATCGCGGTGCAGATATTTATATCTTTATACAGATGGCATTGTAGATATTTCCTTATTCACACAGATGGCGGTGTAGATGTTTCCATGTTTATACAGATGGCAGAGTAGTTAGTTCCATGTTTATGGAGATGGCAGTGTAGATACTTTCATGTTTACAGAGATGGCGGTGTAGATATTTCCATGTTTATAGAGATAGCAGTGTAGATATTTACATGTTTATACAGATGTCTGTGTAGATATTTCCATGTGTATACAGATGGCATTGTAGATATTTCCATGTTTATACAGATGACTGTATAGGTATTTCCATGTTTTTACAGGTGGCAGTGCAGATATATCCATGTTTATAGAGATAGCGGTGTAGATATTTCCATGTTTCTACAGATGGCGGTGTTGATATTTCCATCTATACACAGATGGCCGTGTAGATATTTCCATGTTTATACAGATGGTGGCGTAGATATTTCCATGGACATGCAGATGGCGGTGTAGATATTTCCATGTTTAAACAGATAGCGGTGTAGATATTTCCATGTTTACACAGATAGTGGTGTAGATATTTCCGTGTTTATACACATGGCAGAGTAGATACTTCCATCTTTATGGAGATGGCAGTGTAGATATTTTCATGTTTATAGAGATGGCGGTGTAGATATTTCCATATTTATAGAGATAGTGGTGTAGATATTTCCATCTTTCTACAGATGGCAGTGTAGATATTTCCATGTTTATACAGATGGCGGTGTAGATATTTCCATATTTATACAGATGTCTGTGTAGATATTTCCATCTGTATACAGATGGTATTGTAGGTATTTCCATGTTTATACAGATGGTGGTGAAGATATTTCCATGTTTATTCAGATGACTGTGTAGATATTTCCATGTTTTTACAGATGGCAGTGTGGATATTTCAATGTTTATAGAGATGGCGCTGTAGATATTTCCAAGTTTATACAGATAACGGTGGAGATATTTCCATGTTTATACAGAGAGGAGTCGAGATATTTCCATGTTTATACACATAGCGGTGTACATATTTCCATGATTATAGAGACAGCGGTGTAGGTATTTCCATGTTTATGCAGATAGCGGTGCAGATATTTCCATGTTTACACAGATGCCTATGCAGATATTTCCATATTTACACAGAGGGCTGTGTAGATATTTCTATGTTTATACAGAAGACAGTGTAGATATTTAAATGTTCCTAAACATGACTGTGTAGGTATTTCCATGTTTATACAGATGTATTTGTAGATATTTCCATGTTAATAGAGATAGCGGTGTAGACATTTCCATGTTTATACAGATAGCGGTGTAGATATTTCCATGTTTATAGAGATAGCAGTGTAGATATTTACATGTTTATACAGATGTCTGTGTAGATATTTCCATGTGTATACAGATGGCATTGTAGATATTTCCATGTTTATACAGATGACTGTATAGGTATTTCCATGTTTTTACAGGTGGCAGTGCAGATATTTCCAAGTTTATAGAGATAGCGGTGTAGATATTTCCATGTTTCTACAGATGGCGGTGTTGATATTTCCATCTATACACAGATGGCCGTGTAGATATTTCCATGTTTATACAGATGGCGGCGTAGATATTTCCATGGACATGCAGATGGCGGTGTAGATATTTCCATGTTTAAACAGATAGCGGTGTAGATATTTCCATGTTTACACAGATAGTGGTGTAGATATTTCCGTGTTTATACACATGGCAGAGTAGATACTTCCATCTTTATGGAGATGGCAGTGTAGATATTTTCATGTTTATAGAGATGGCGGTGTAGATATTTCCATATTTATAGAGATAGCGGTGTAGATATTTCCATCTTTCTACAGATGGCAGTGTAGATATTTCCATGTTTATACAGATGGCGGTGTAGATATTTCCATATTTATACAGATGTCTGTGTAGATATTTCCATCTGTATACAGATGGTATTGTAGGTATTTCCATGTTTATACAGATGGTGGTGAAGATATTTCCATGTTTATTCAGATGACTGTGTAGATATTTCCATGTTTTTACAGATTGCAGTGTGGATATTTCAATGTTTATAGAGATGGCGCTGTAGATATTTCCAAGTTTATACAGATAACGGTGGAGATATTTCCATGTTTATACAGAGAGGAGTCGAGATATTTCCATGTTTATACACATAGCGGTGTACATATTTCCATGATTATAGAGACAGCGGTGTAGGTATTTCCATGTTTATGCAGATAACGGTGCAGATATTTCCATGTTTACACAGATGCCTATGCAGATATTTCCATATTTACACAGAGGGCTGTGTAGATATTTCTATGTTTATACAGAATACAGTGTAGATATTTAAATGTTCCTACACATGACTGTGTAGGTATTTCCATGTTTATACAGATGTCTTTGTAGATATTTCCATGTTAATAGAGATAGCGGTGTAGACATTTCCATGTTTATACAGATAGCGGTGTAGATATTTCCATGTTTATACAGATAGTGGTGTAGATATCTCCATGTTTATACAGACCGCGGTGTAGATATTTCCATGTTTATACAAATAGCGGTGCAGATATTTCCATGTTTGTACAGATGGCGGTGTTGATATTTCCATTTAAACACAGATGACCGTGTAGATATTTCCATGTTTATACAGATGGCGGCGCAGATATCTCCATGGATATGTAGATGGCGGTGTAGATATTTCCATGTTTATACAGATTGCGGTGTAGTTATTTCCATGTTTATATAGATAGCGGTGTAGTTATTTCCATGTATATACACATGGCTGTGTAGATATTTCCATGTTTATACAGATGGCGGTGTAGATATTTCCATGTTGTTACAGATAACTTTGTATTTCCATGTTTATACAGATGGCGGTGTAGATATTTCCATGTCTATAGAGATAGCAGTGGAGATAATTCCATGTTTATACAGATAGCGGTGTAGATATTTCCATGTTTATTCTGATCGTGGTGTAGATATTTCCATGTTTATAGAGATGGCGGTGTAGATATTTACATGTTCATAGAGATAGCGGTGTTGATTTTTCCATGTTTATAGAGACAGCGGTGTGGATATTTCCTTGCTTATACAGATAGGGTTGTAGATATTTCCATGTTTATAGAGATAGCGGTGAAGATATTTCCATGTTTATACAGATCACGGTGTAGATATTTCCTTGCTTGTACTAATAGCGGTGTAGTTATTTCCATGTTTATACAGATAGCGGTGTAGATATTTCCATGTATATACAGATGGCTGTGTAGATATTTCCATGTTTATACAGATGGCTCTGTAGATATTTCCATGTTTATACAGATGACTTTGTAGGTATTTGCATGTTTATACAGATGGCGGTGTAGGTTTTCCATGTTTATAGTGATAGCTGTGTAGATATTTCCATGTTTATACAGATAGCGGTGTTGATATTTCCATGTTTATAAAGATCGCGGTGTAGGTATTTCCATGTTTTATACAAATCGCGGTGCAGATATTTATATCTTTATACAGATGGCATTGTAGACATTTCCTTATTCACACAGATGGCGGTGTAGATGTTTCCATGTTTATACAGATGGCAGAGTAGTTAGTTCCATGTTTATGGAGATGGCAGTGTAGATACTTTCATGTTTACAGAGATGGCGGTGTAGATATTTCCATGTTTATAGAGATAGCAGTGTAGATATTTACATGTTTATACAGATGTCTGTGTAGATATTTCCATGTGTATACAGATGGCATTGTAGATATTTCCATGTTTATACAGATGACTGTATAGGTATTTCCATGTTTTTACAGGTGGCAGTGCAGATATTTCCATGTTTATAGAGATAGCGGTGTAGATATTTCCATGTTTCTACAGATGGCGGTGTTGATATTTCCATCTATACACAGATGGCCGTGTAGATATTTCCATGTTTATACAGATGGCGGCGTAGATATTTCCATGGACATGCAGATGGCGGTGTAGATATTTCCATGTTTAAACAGATAGCGGTGTAGATATTTCCATGTTTACACAGATAGTGGTGTAGATATTTCCGTGTTTATACACAAGGCAGAGTAGATACTTCCATCTTTATGGAGATGGCAGTGTAGATATTTTCATGTTTATAGAGATGGCGGTGTAGATATTTCCATATTTATAGAGATAGCGGTGTAGATATTTCCATCTTTCTACAGATGGCAGTGTAGATATTTCCATGTTTATACAGATGGCGGTGTAGATATTTCCATATTTATACAGATGTCTGTGTAGATATTTCCATCTGTATACAGATGGTATTGTAGGTATTTCCATGTTTATACAGATGGTGGTGAAGATATTTCCATGTTTATTCAGATGACTGTGTAGATATTTCCATGTTTTTACAGATGGCAGTGTGGATATTTCAATGTTTATAGAGATGGCGCTGTAGATATTTCCAAGTTTATACAGATAACGGTGGAGATATTTCCATGTTTATACAGAGAGGAGTCGAGATATTTCCATGTTTATACACATAGCGGTGTACATATTTCCATGATTATAGAGACAGCGGTGTAGGTATTTCCATGTTTATGCAGATAGCGGTGCAGATATTTCCATGTTTACACAGATGCCTATGCAGAAATTTCCATATTTACACAGAGGGCTGTGTAGATATTTCTATGTTTATACAGAAGACAGTGTAGATATTTAAATGTTCCTAAACATGACTGTGTAGGTATTTCCATGTTTATACAGATGTATTTGTAGATATTTCCATGTTAATAGAGATAGCGGTGTAGACATTTCCATGTTTATACAGATAGCGGTGTAGATATTTCCATGTTTATAGAGATAGCAGTGTAGATATTTACATGTTTATACAGATGTCTGTGTAGATATTTCCATGTGTATACAGATGGCATTGTAGATATTTCCATGTTTATACAGATGACTGTATAGGTATTTCCATGTTTTTACAGGTGGCAGTGCAGATATTTCCAAGTTTATAGAGATAGCGGTGTAGATATTTCCATGTTTCTACAGATGGCGGTGTTGATATTTCCATCTATACACAGATGGCCGTGTAGATATTTCCATGTTTATACAGATGGCGGCGTAGATATTTCCATGGACATGCAGATGGCGGTGTAGATATTTCCATGTTTAAACAGATAGCGGTGTAGATATTTCCATGTTTACACAGATAGTGGTGTAGATATTTCCGTGTTTATACACATGGCAGAGTAGATACTTCCATCTTTATGGAGATGGCAGTGTAGATATTTTCATGTTTATAGAGATGGCGGTGTAGATATTTCCATATTTATAGAGATAGCGGTGTAGATATTTCCATCTTTCTACAGATGGCAGTGTAGATATTTCCATGTTTATACAGATGGCGGTGTAGATATTTCCATATTTATACAGATGTCTGTGTAGATATTTCCATCTCTATACAGATGGTATTGTAGGTATTTCCATGTTTATACAGATGGTGGTGAAGATATTTCCATGTTTATTCAGATGACTGTGTAGATATTTCCATGTTTTTACAGATGGCAGTGTGGATATTTCAATGTTTATAGAGATGGCGCTGTAGATATTTCCAAGTTTATACAGATAACGGTGGAGATATTTCCATGTTTATACAGAGAGGAGTCGAGATATTTCCATGTTTATACACATAGCGGTGTACATATTTCCATGATTATAGAGACAGCGGTGTAGGTATTTCCATGTTTATGCAGATAACGGTGCAGATATTTCCATGTTTACACAGATGCCTATGCAGATATTTCCATATTTACACAGAGGGCTGTGTAGATATTTCTATGTTTATACAGAAGACAGTGTAGATATTTAAATGTTCCTACACATGACTGTGTAGGTATTTCCATGTTTATACAGATGTCTTTGTAGATATTTCCATGTTAATAGAGATAGCGGTGTAGACATTTCCATGTTTATACAGATAGCGGTGTAGATATTTCCATGTTTATACAGATAGTGGTGTAGATATTTCCATGTTTATACAGACCGCGGTGTAGATATTTCCATGTTTATACAAATAGCGGTGCCGATATTTCCATGTTTGTACAGATGGCGGTGTTGATATTTCCATTTATACACAGATGACCGTGTAGATATTCCCATGTTTATACAGAAGGCGGCGCAGATATTTCCATGGATATGTAGATGGCGGTGTAGATATTTCCATGTTTATACAGATTGCGGTGTAGTTATTTCCATGTTTATATAGATAGCGGTGTAGTTATTTCCATGTATATACACATGGCTGTGTAGATATTTCCATGTTTATACAGATGGCGGTGTAGATATTTCCATGTTGTTACAGATAACTTTGTATTTCCATGTTTATACAGATGGCGGTGTAGATATTTCCATGTCTATAGAGATAGCAGTGGAGATAATTCCATGTTTATACAGATAGCGGTGTAGATATTTCCATGTTTATTCTGATCGTGGTGTAGATATTTCCATGTTTATAGAGATGGCGGTGTAGATATTTACATGTTCATAGAGATAGCGGTGTTGATTTTTCCATGTTTATAGAGACAGCGGTGTGGATATTTCCTTGCTTATACAGATAGGGGTGTAGATATTTCCATGTTTATAGAGATAGCGGTGAAGATATTTCCATGTTTATACAGATCACGGTGTAGATATTTCCTTGCTTGTACTAATAGCGGTGTAGTTATTTCCATGTTTATACAGATAGCGGTATAGATATTTCCATGTATATACAGATGGCTGTGTGGATATTTCCATGTTTATACAGATGACTTTGTAGTTATTTGCATGTTTATACACATGGCGGTGTAGGTTTTCCATGTTTATAGTGATAGCTGTGTAGATATTTCCATGTTTATACAGATAGCGGTGTTGATATTTCCATGTTTATAAAGATCGCGGTGTAGATATTTCCATGTTTATACAGATCGCGGTGCAGATATTTATATCTTTATACAGATGGCATTGTAGATATTTCCTTATTCACACAGATGGCGGTGTAGATGTTTCCATGTTTATACAGATGGCAGAGTAGTTAGTTCCATGTTTATGGAGATGGCAGTGTAGATACTTTCATGTTTACAGAGATGGCGGTGTAGATATTTCCATGTTTATAGAGATAGCAGTGTAGATATTTACATGTTTATACAGATGTCTGTGTAGATATTTCCATGTGTATACAGATGGCATTGTAGATATTTCCATGTTTATACAGATGACTGTATAGGTATTTCCATGTTTTTACAGGTGGCAGTGCAGATATATCCATGTTTATAGAGATAGCGGTGTAGATATTTCCATGTTTCTACAGATGGCGGTGTTGATATTTCCATCTATACACAGATGGCCGTGTAGATATTTCCATGTTTATACAGATGGTGGCGTAGATATTTCCATGGACATGCAGATGGCGGTGTAGATATTTCCATGTTTAAACAGATAGCGGTGTAGATATTTCCATGTTTACACAGATAGTGGTGTAGATATTTCCGTGTTTATACACATGGCAGAGTAGATACTTCCATCTTTATGGAGATGGCAGTGTAGATATTTTCATGTTTATAGAGATGGCGGTGTAGATATTTCCATATTTATAGAGATAGTGGTGTAGATATTTCCATCTTTCTACAGATGGCAGTGTAGATATTTCCATGTTTATACAGATGGCGGTGTAGATATTTCCATATTTATACAGATGTCTGTGTAGATATTTCCATCTGTATACAGATGGTATTGTAGGTATTTCCATGTTTATACAGATGGTGGTGAAGGTATTTCCATGTCTATTCAGATGACTGTGTAGATATTTCCATGTTTTTACAGATGGCAGTGTGGATATTTCAATGTTTATAGAGATGGCGCTGTAGATATTTCCAAGTTTATACAGATAACGGTGGAGATATTTCCATGTTTATTCAGAGAGGAGCCGAGATATTTCCATGTTTATACACATAGCGGTGTACATATTTCCATGATTATAGAGACAGCGGTGGAGGTATTTCCATGTTTATGCAGATAGCGGTGCAGATATTTCCATGTTTACACAGATGCCTATGCAGATATTTCCATATTTACACAGAGGGCTGTGTAGATATTTCTATGTTTATACAGAAGACAGTGTAGATATTTAAATGTTCCTACACATGACTGTGTAGGTATTTCCATGTTTATACAGATGTCTTTGTAGATATTTCCATGTTAATAGAGATAGCGGTGTAGACATTTCCATGTTTATACAGATAGCGGTGTAGATATTTCCATGTTTATACAGATAGTGGTGTAGATATTTCCATGTTTATACAGACCGCGGTGTAGATATTTCCATGTTTATACAAATAGCGGTGCAGATATTTCCATGTTTGTACAGATGGCGGTGTTGATATTTCCATTTATACACAGATGACCGTGTAGATATTTCCATGTTTATACAGAAGGCGGCGCAGATATTTCCATGGATATGTAGATGGCGGTGTAGATATTTCCATGTTTATACAGATTGCGGTGTAGTTATTTCCATGTTTATATAGATAGCGGTGTAGTTATTTCCATGTATATACACATGGCTGTGTAGATATTTCCATGTTTATACAGATGGCGGTGTAGATATTTCCATGTCTATAGAGATAGCAGTGGAGATAATTCCATGTTTATACAGATAGCGGTGTAGATATTTCCATGTTTATTCTGATCGTGGTGTAGATATTTCCATGTTTATAGAGATGGCGGTGTAGATATTTACATGTTCATAGAGATAGCGGTGTTGATTTTTCCATGTTTATAGAGACAGCGGTGTGGATATTTCCTTGCTTATACAGATAGGGGTGTAGATATTTCCATGTTTATAGAGATAGCGGTGAAGATATTTCCATGTTTATACAGATCACGGTGTAGATATTTCCTTGCTTGTACTAATAGCGGTGTAGATATTTCCATGTTTATACAGATAGCGGTGTAGATATTTCCATGTATATACAGATGGCTGTGTAGATATTTCCATGTTTATACAGATGGCTGTGTAGATATTTCCATGTTTATACAGATGACTTTGTAGGTATTTGCATGTTTATACAGATGGCGGTGTAGGTTTTCCATGTTTATAGTGATAGCTGTGTAGATATTTCCATGTTTATACAGATAGCGGTGTTGATATTTCCATGTTTATAAAGATCGCGGTGTAGATATTTCCATGTTTTTACAGATCGCGGTGCAGATATTTATATCTTTATACAGATGGCATTGTTGATATTTCCTTATTCACACAGATGGCGGTGTAGATGTTTCCATGTTTATACAGATGGCAGAGTAGTTAGTTCCATGTTTATGGAGATGGCAGTGTAGATACTTTCATGTTTACAGAGATGGCGGTGTAGATATTTCCATGTTTATAGAGATAGCAGTGTAGATATTTACATGTTTATACAGATGTCTGTGTAGATATTTCCATGTGTATACAGATGGCATTGTAGATATTTCCATGTTTATACAGATGACTGTATAGGTATTTCCATGTTTTTACAGGTGGCAGTGCAGATATTTCCATGTTTATAGAGATAGCGGTGTAGATATTTCCATGTTTCTACAGATGGCGGTGTTGATATTTCCATCTATACACAGATGGCCGTGTAGATATTTCCATGTTTATACAGATGGCGGTGTTGGTATTTCCATCTATACACAGATGGCCGTGTAGATATTTCCATGTTTATACAGATGGCGGCGTAGATATTTCCATGGACATGCAGATGGCAGTGTAGATATTTCCATGTTTAAACAGATAGCGGTGTAGATATTTCCATGTTTACACAGATAGTGGTGTAGATATTTCCGTGTTTATACATATGGCAGAGTAGATACTTCCATCTTTATGGAGATGGCAGTGTAGATATTTTCATGTTTATAGAGATGGCGGTGTAGATATTTCCATATTTATAGAGATAGCGGTGTAGATATTTCCATCTTTCTACAGATGGCAGTGTAGATATTTCCATGTTTATACAGATGGCGGTGTAGATATTTCCATATTTATACAGATGTCTGTGTAGATATTTCCATCTGTATACAGATGGTATTGTAGGTATTTCCATGTTTATACAGATGGTGGTGAAGATATTTCCATGTTTATTCAGATGACTGTGTAGATATTTCCATGTTTTTACAGATGGCAGTGTGGATATTTCAATGTTTATAGAGATGGCGCTGTAGATATTTCCAAGTTTATACAGATAACGGTGGAGATATTTCCATGTTTATACAGAGAGGAGTCGAGATATTTCCATGTTTATACACATAGCGGTGTACATATTTCCATGATTATAGAGACAGCGGTGTAGGTATTTCCATGTTTATGCAGATAACGGTGCAGATATTTCCATGTTTACACAGATGCCTATGCAGATATTTCCATATTTACACAGAGGGCTGTGTAGATATTTCTATGTTTATACAGAATACAGTGTAGATATTTAAATGTTCCTACACATGACTGTGTAGGTATTTCCATGTTTATACAGATGTCTTTGTAGATATTTCCATGTTAATAGAGATAGCGGTGTAGACATTTCCATGTTTATACAGATAGCGGTGTAGATATTTCCATGTTTATACAGATAGTGGTGTAGATATCTCCATGTTTATACAGACCGCGGTGTAGATATTTCCATGTTTATACAAATAGCGGTGCAGATATTTCCATGTTTGTACAGATGGCGGTGTTGATATTTCCATTTATACACAGATGACCGTGTAGATATTTCCATGTTTATACAGATGGCGGCGCAGATATCTCCATGGATATGTAGATGGCGGTGTAGATATTTCCATGTTTATACAGATGGCGGTGTAGTTATTTCCATGTTTATATAGATAGCGGTGTAGTTATTTCCATGTATATACACATGGCTGTGTAGATATTTGCATGTTTATACAGATGACGGTGTAGATATTTCCATGTTGTTACAGATAACTTTGTATTTCCATGTTTATACAGATGGCGGTGTAGATATTTCCATGTCTATAGAGATAGCAGTGGAGATAATTCCATGTTTATACAGATAGCGGTGTAGATATTTCCATGTTTATTCTGATCGTGGTGTAGATATTTCCATGTTTATAGAGATGGCGGTGTAGATATTTACATGTTCATAGAGATAGCGGTGTTGATTTTTCCATGTTTATAGAGACAGCGGTGTGGATATTTCCTTGCTTATACAGATAGGGTTGTAGATATTTCCATGTTTATAGAGATAGCGGTGAAGATATTTCCATGTTTATACAGATCACGGTGTAGATATTTCCTTGCTTGTACTAATAGCGGTGTAGTTATTTCCATGTTTATACAGATAGCGGTGTAGATATTTCCATGTATATACAGATGGCTGTGTAGATATTTCCATGTTTATACAGATGGCTGTGTAGATATTTCCATGTTTATACAGATGACTTTGTAGGTATTTGCATGTTTATACAGATGGCGGTGTAGGTTTTCCATGTTTATAGTGATAGCTGTGTAGATATTTCCATGTTTATACAGATAGCGGTGTTGATATTTCCATGTTTATAAAGATCGCGGTGTAGGTATTTCCATGTTTTATACAAATCGCGGTGCAGATATTTATATCTTTATACAGATGGCATTGTAGATATTTCCTTATTCACACAGATGGCGGTGTAGATGTTTCCATGTTTATACAGATGGCAGAGTAGTTAGTTCCATGTTTATGGAGATGGCAGTGTAGATACTTTCATGTTTACAGAGATGGCGGTGTAGATATTTCCATGTTTATAGAGATAGCAGTGTAGATATTTACATGTTTATACAGATGTCTGTGTAGATATTTCCATGTGTATACAGATGGCATTGTAGATATTTCCATGTTTACACAGATGACTGTATAGGTATTTCCATGTTTTTACAGGTGGCAGTGAAGATATTTCCATGTTTATAGAGATAGCGGTGTAGATATTTCCATGTTTCTACAGATGGCGGTGTTGATATTTCCATCTATACACAGATGGCCGTGTAGATATTTCCATGTTTATACAGATGGCGGCGTAGATATTTCCATGGACATGCAGATGGCGGTGTAGATATTTCCATGTTTAAACAGATAGCGGTGTAGATATTTCCATGTTTACACAGATAGTGGTGTAGATATTTCCGTGTTTATACACATGGCAGAGTAGATACTTCCATCTTTATGGAGATGGCAGTGTAGATATTTTCATGTTTATAGAGATGGCGGTGTAGATATTTCCATATTTATAGAGATAGCGGTGTAGATATTTCCATCTTTCTACAGATGGCAGTGTAGATATTTCCATGTTTATACAGATGGCGGTGTAGATATTTCCATATTTATACAGATGTCTGTGTAGATATTTCCATCTGTATACAGATGGTATTGTAGGTATTTCCATGTTTATACAGATGGTGGTGAAGATATTTCCATGTTTATTCAGATGACTGTGTAGATATTTCCATGTTTTTACAGATGGCAGTGTGGATATTTCAATGTTTATAGAGATGGCGCTGTAGATATTTCCAAGTTTATACAGATAACGGTGGAGATATTTCCATGTTTATACAGAGAGGAGTCGAGATATTTCCATGTTTATACACATAGCGGTGTACATATTTCCATGATTATAGAGACAGCGGTGTAGGTATTTCCATGTTTATGCAGATAGCGGTGCAGATATTTCCATGTTTACACAGATGCCTATGCAGATATTTCCATATTTACACAGAGGGCTGTGTAGATATTTCTATGTTTATACAGAAGACAGTGTAGATATTTAAATGTTCCTAAACATGACTGTGTAGGTATTTCCATGTTTATACAGATGTATTTGTAGATATTTCCATGTTAATAGAGATAGCGGTGTAGACATTTCCATGTTTATACAGATAGCGGTGTAGATATTTCCATGTTTATAGAGATAGCAGTGTAGATATTTACATGTTTATACAGATGTCTGTGTAGATATTTCCATGTGTATACAGATGGCATTGTAGATATTTCCATGTTTATACAGATGACTGTATAGGTATTTCCATGTTTTTACAGGTGGCAGTGCAGATATTTCCAAGTTTATAGAGATAGCGGTGTAGATATTTCCATGTTTCTACAGATGGCGGTGTTGATATTTCCATCTATACACAGATGGCCGTGTAGATATTTCCATGTTTATACAGATGGCGGCGTAGATATTTCCATGGACATGCAGATGGCGGTGTAGATATTTCCATGTTTAAACAGATAGCGGTGTAGATATTTCCATGTTTACACAGATAGTGGTGTAGATATTTCCGTGTTTATACACATGGCAGAGTAGATACTTCCATCTTTATGGAGATGGCAGTGTAGATATTTTCATGTTTATAGAGATGGCGGTGTAGATATTTCCATATTTATAGAGATAGCGGTGTAGATATTTCCATCTTTCTACAGATGGCAGTGTAGATATTTCCATGTTTATACAGATGGCGGTGTAGATATTTCCATATTTATACAGATGTCTGTGTAGATATTTCCATCTGTATACAGATGGTATTGTAGGTATTTCCATGTTTATACAGATGGTGGTGAAGATATTTCCATGTTTATTCAGATGACTGTGTAGATATTTCCATGTTTTTACAGATGGCAGTGTGGATATTTCAATGTTTATAGAGATGGCGCTGTAGATATTTCCAAGTTTATACAGATAACGGTGGAGATATTTCCATGTTTATACAGAGAGGAGTCGAGATATTTCCATGTTTATACACATAGCGGTGTACATATTTCCATGATTATAGAGACAGCGGTGTAGGTATTTCCATGTTTATGCAGATAACGGTGCAGATATTTCCATGTTTACACAGATGCCTATGCAGATATTTCCATATTTACACAGAGGGCTGTGTAGATATTTCTATGTTTATACAGAATACAGTGTAGATATTTAAATGTTCCTACACATGACTGTGTAGGTATTTCCATGTTTATACAGATGTCTTTGTAGATATTTCCATGTTAATAGAGATAGCGGTGTAGACATTTCCATGTTTATACAGATAGCGGTGTAGATATTTCCATGTTTATACAGATAGTGGTGTAGATATCTCCATGTTTATACAGACCGCGGTGTAGATATTTCCATGTTTATACAAATAGCGGTGCAGATATTTCCATGTTTGTACAGATGGCGGTGTTGATATTTCCATTTATACACAGATGACCGTGTAGATATTTCCATGTTTATACAGATGGCGGCGCAGATATCTCCATGGATATGTAGATGGCGGTGTAGATATTTCCATGTTTATACAGATTGCGGTGTAGTTATTTCCATGTTTATATAGATAGCGGTGTAGTTATTTCCATGTATATACACATGGCTGTGTAGATATTTCCATGTTTATACAGATGGCGGTGTAGATATTTCCATGTTGTTACAGATAACTTTGTATTTCCATGTTTATACAGATGGCGGTGTAGATATTTCCATGTCTATAGAGATAGCAGTGGAGATAATTCCATGTTTATACAGATAGCGGTGTAGATATTTCCATGTTTATTCTGATCGTGGTGTAGATATTTCCATGTTTATAGAGATGGCGGTGTAGATATTTACATGTTCATAGAGATAGCGGTGTTGATTTTTCCATGTTTATAGAGACAGCGGTGTGGATATTTCCTTGCTTATACAGATAGGGTTGTAGATATTTCCATGTTTATAGAGATATCGGTGAAGATATTTCCATGTTTATACAGATCACGGTGTAGATATTTCCTTGCTTGTACTAATAGCGGTGTAGTTATTTCCATGTTTATACAGATAGCGGTGTAGATATTTCCATGTATATACAGATGGCTGTGTAGATATTTCCATGTTTATACAGATGGCTGTGTAGATATTTCCATGTTTATACAGATGACTTTGTAGGTATTTGCATGTTTATACAGATGGCGGTGTAGGTTTTCCATGTTTATAGTGATAGCTGTGTAGATATTTCCATGTTTATACAGATAGCGGTGTTGATATTTCCATGTTTATAAAGATCGCGGTGTAGGTATTTCCATGTTTTATACAAATCGCGGTGCAGATATTTATATCTTTATACAGATGGCATTGTAGATATTTCCTTATTCACACAGATGGCGGTGTAGATGTTTCCATGTTTATACAGATGGCAGAGTAGTTAGTTCCATGTTTATGGAGATGGCAGTGTAGATACTTTCATGTTTACAGAGATGGCGGTGTAGATATTTCCATGTTTATAGAGATAGCAGTGTAGATATTTACATGTTTATACAGATGTCTGTGTAGATATTTCCATGTGTATACAGATGGCATTGTAGATATTTCCATGTTTATACAGATGACTGTATAGGTATTTCCATGTTTTTACAGGTGGCAGTGAAGATATTTCCATGTTTATAGAGATAGCGGTGTAGATATTTCCATGTTTCTACAGATGGCGGTGTTGATATTTCCATCTATACACAGATGGCCGTGTAGATATTTCCATGTTTATACAGATGGCGGCGTAGATATTTCCATGGACATGCAGATGGCGGTGTAGATATTTCCATGTTTAAACAGATAGCGGTGTAGATATTTCCATGTTTACACAGATAGTGGTGTAGATATTTCCGTGTTTATACACATGGCAGAGTAGATACTTCCATCTTTATGGAGATGGCAGTGTAGATATTTTCATGTTTATAGAGATGGCGGTGTAGATATTTCCATATTTATAGAGATAGCGGTGTAGATATTTCCATCTTTCTACAGATGGCAGTGTAGATATTTCCATGTTTATACAGATGGCGGTGTAGATATTTCCATATTTATACAGATGTCTGTGTAGATATTTCCATCTGTATACAGATGGTATTGTAGGTATTTCCATGTTTATACAGATGGTGGTGAAGATATTTCCATGTTTATTCAGATGACTGTGTAGATATTTCCATGTTTTTACAGATGGCAGTGTGGATATTTCAATGTTTATAGAGATGGCGCTGTAGATATTTCCAAGTTTATACAGATAACGGTGGAGATATTTCCATGTTTATACAGAGAGGAGTCGAGATATTTCCATGTTTATACACATAGCGGTGTACATATTTCCATGATTATAGAGACAGCGGTGTAGGTATTTCCATGTTTATGCAGATAGCGGTGCAGATATTTCCATGTTTACACAGATGCCTATGCAGATATTTCCATATTTACACAGAGGGCTGTGTAGATATTTCTATGTTTATACAGAAGACAGTGTAGATATTTAAATGTTCCTAAACATGACTGTGTAGGTATTTCCATGTTTATACAGATGTATTTGTAGATATTTCCATGTTAATAGAGATAGCGGTGTAGACATTTCCATGTTTATACAGATAGCGGTGTAGATATTTCCATGTTTATAGAGATAGCAGTGTAGATATTTACATGTTTATACAGATGTCTGTGTAGATATTTCCATGTGTATACAGATGGCATTGTAGATATTTCCATGTTTATACAGATGACTGTATAGGTATTTCCATGTTTTTACAGGTGGCAGTGCAGATATTTCCAAGTTTATAGAGATAGCGGTGTAGATATTTCCATGTTTCTACAGATGGCGGTGTTGATATTTCCATCTATACACAGATGGCCGTGTAGATATTTCCATGTTTATACAGATGGCGGCGTAGATATTTCCATGGACATGCAGATGGCGGTGTAGATATTTCCATGTTTAAACAGATAGCGGTGTAGATATTTCCATGTTTACACAGATAGTGGTGTAGATATTTCCGTGTTTATACACATGGCAGAGTAGATACTTCCATCTTTATGGAGATGGCAGTGTAGATATTTTCATGTTTATAGAGATGGCGGTGTAGATATTTCCATATTTATAGAGATAGCGGTGTAGATATTTCCATCTTTCTACAGATGGCAGTGTAGATATTTCCATGTTTATACAGATGGCGGTGTAGATATTTCCATATTTATACAGATGTCTGTGTAGATATTTCCATCTGTATACAGATGGTATTGTAGGTATTTCCATGTTTATACAGATGGTGGTGAAGGTATTTCCATGTCTATTCAGATGACTGTGTAGATATTTCCATGTTTTTACAGATGGCAGTGTGGATATTTCAATGTTTATAGAGATGGCGCTGTAGATATTTCCAAGTTTATACAGATAACGGTGGAGATATTTCCATGTTTATTCAGAGAGGAGCCGAGATATTTCCATGTTTATACACATAGCGGTGTACATATTTCCATGATTATAGAGACAGCGGTGTAGGTATTTCCATGTTTATGCAGATAGCGGTGCAGATATTTCCATGTTTACACAGATGCCTATGCAGATATTTCCATATTTACACAGAGGGCTGTGTAGATATTTCTATGTTTATACAGAAGACAGTGTAGATATTTAAATGTTCCTACACATGACTGTGTAGGTATTTCCATGTTTATACAGATGTCTTTGTAGATATTTCCATGTTAATAGAGATAGCGGTGTAGACATTTCCATGTTTATACAGATAGCGGTGTAGATATTTCCATGTTTATACAGATAGTGGTGTAGATATTTCCATGTTTATACAGACCGCGGTGTAGATATTTCCATGTTTATACAAATAGCGGTGCAGATATTTCCATGTTTGTACAGATGGCGGTGTTGATATTTCCATTTATACACAGATGACCGTGTAGATATTTCCATGTTTATACAGAAGGCGGCGCAGATATTTCCATGGATATGTAGATGGCGGTGTAGATATTTCCATGTTTATACAGATTGCGGTGTAGTTATTTCCATGTTTATATAGATAGCGGTGTAGTTATTTCCATGTATATACACATGGCTGTGTAGATATTTCCATGTTTATACAGATGGCGGTGTAGATATTTCCATGTCTATAGAGATAGCAGTGGAGATAATTCCATGTTTATACAGATAGCGGTGTAGATATTTCCATGTTTATTCTGATCGTGGTGTAGATATTTCCATGTTTATAGAGATGGCGGTGTAGATATTTACATGTTCATAGAGATAGCGGTGTTGATTTTTCCATGTTTATAGAGACAGCGGTGTGGATATTTCCTTGCTTATACAGATAGGGGTGTAGATATTTCCATGTTTATAGAGATAGCGGTGAAGATATTTCCATGTTTATACAGATCACGGTGTAGATATTTCCTTGCTTGTACTAATAGCGGTGTAGATATTTCCATGTTTATACAGATAGCGGTGTAGATATTTCCATGTATATACAGATGGCTGTGTAGATATTTCCATGTTTATACAGATGGCTGTGTAGATATTTCCATGTTTATACAGATGACTTTGTAGGTATTTGCATGTTTATACAGATGGCGGTGTAGGTTTTCCATGTTTATAGTGATAGCTGTGTAGATATTTCCATGTTTATACAGATAGCGGTGTTGATATTTCCATGTTTATAAAGATCGCGGTGTAGATATTTCCATGTTTTTACAGATCGCGGTGCAGATATTTATATCTTTATACAGATGGCATTGTTGATATTTCCTTATTCACACAGATGGCGGTGTAGATGTTTCCATGTTTATACAGATGGCAGAGTAGTTAGTTCCATGTTTATGGAGATGGCAGTGTAGATACTTTCATGTTTACAGAGATGGCGGTGTAGATATTTCCATGTTTATAGAGATAGCAGTGTAGATATTTACATGTTTATACAGATGTCTGTGTAGATATTTCCATGTGTATACAGATGGCATTGTAGATATTTCCATGTTTATACAGATGACTGTATAGGTATTTCCATGTTTTTACAGGTGGCAGTGCAGATATTTCCATGTTTATAGAGATAGCGGTGTAGATATTTCCATGTTTCTACAGATGGCGGTGTTGATATTTCCATCTATACACAGATGGCCGTGTAGATATTTCCATGTTTATACAGATGGCGGTGTTGGTATTTCCATCTATACACAGATGGCCGTGTAGATATTTCCATGTTTATACAGATGGCGGCGTAGGTATTTCCATGGACATGCAGATGGCAGTGTAGATATTTCCATGTTTAAACAGATAGCGGTGTAGATATTTCCATGTTTACACAGATAGTGGTGTAGATATTTCCGTGTTTATACATATGGCAGAGTAGATACTTCCATCTTTATGGAGATGGCAGTGTAGATATTTTCATGTTTATAGAGATGGCGGTGTAGATATTTCCATATTTATAGAGATAGCGGTGTAGATATTTCCATCTTTCTACAGATGGCAGTGTAGATATTTCCATGTTTATACAGATGGCGGTGTAGATATTTCCATATTTATACAGATGTCTGTGTAGATATTTCCATCTGTATACAGATGGTATTGTAGGTATTTCCATGTTTATACAGATGGTGGTGAAGATATTTCCATGTTTATTCAGATGACTGTGTAGATATTTCCATGTTTTTACAGATGGCAGTGTGGATATTTCAATGTTTATAGAGATGGCGCTGTAGATATTTCCAAGTTTATACAGATAACGGTGGAGATATTTCCATGTTTATACAGAGAGGAGTCGAGATATTTCCATGTTTATACACATAGCGGTGTACATATTTCCATGATTATAGAGACAGCGGTGTAGGTATTTCCATGTTTATGCAGATAACGGTGCAGATATTTCCATGTTTACACAGATGCCTATGCAGATATTTCCATATTTACACAGAGGGCTGTGTAGATATTTCTATGTTTATACAGAATACAGTGTAGATATTTAAATGTTCCTACACATGACTGTGTAGGTATTTCCATGTTTATACAGATGTCTTTGTAGATATTTCCATGTTAATAGAGATAGCGGTGTAGACATTTCCATGTTTATACAGATAGCGGTGTAGATATTTCCATGTTTATACAGATAGTGGTGTAGATATCTCCATGTTTATACAGACCGCGTTGTAGATATTTCCATGTTTATACAAATAGCGGTGCAGATATTTCCATGTTTGTACAGATGGCGGTGTTGATATTTCCATTTATACACAGATGACCGTGTAGATATTTCCATGTTTATACAGATGGCGGCGCAGATATCTCCATGGATATGTAGATGGCGGTGTAGATATTTCCATGTTTATACAGATGGCGGTGTAGTTATTTCCATGTTTATATAGATAGCGGTGTAGTTATTTCCATGTATATACACATGGCTGTGTAGATATTTCCATGTTTATAGAGATGACGGTGTAGATATTTCCATGTTGTTACAGATAACTTTGTATTTCCATGTTTATACAGATGGCGGTGTAGATATTTCCATGTCTATAGAGATAGCAGTGGAGATAATTCCATGTTTATACAGATAGCGGTGTAGATATTTCCATGTTTATTCTGATCGTGGTGTAGATATTTCCATGTTTATAGAGATGGCGGTGTAGATATTTACATGTTCATAGAGATAGCGGTGTTGATTTTTCCATGTTTATAGAGACAGCGGTGTGGATATTTCCTTGCTTATACAGATAGGGTTGTAGATATTTCCATGTTTATAGAGATAGCGGTGAAGATATTTCCATGTTTATACAGATCACGGTGTAGATATTTCCTTGCTTGTACTAATAGCGGTGTAGATATTTCCATGTTTATACAGATAGCGGTGTAGATATTTCCATGTATATACAGATGGCTGTGTAGATATTTCCATGTTTATACAGATGGCTGTGTAGATATTTCCATGTTTATACAGATGACTTTGTAGGTATTTGCATGTTTATACAGATGGCGGTGTAGGTTTTCCATGTTTATAGTGATAGCTGTGTAGATATTTCCATGTTTATACAGATAGCGGTGTTGATATTTCCATGTTTATAAAGATCGCGGTGTAGGTATTTCCATGTTTTATACAAATCGCGGTGCAGATATTTATATCTTTATACAGATGGCATTGTAGATATTTCCTTATTCACACAGATGGCGGTGTAGATGTTTCCATGTTTATACAGATGGCAGAGTAGTTAGTTCCATGTTTATGGAGATGGCAGTGTAGATACTTTCATGTTTACAGAGATGGCGGTGTAGATATTTCCATGTTTATAGAGATAGCAGTGTAGATATTTACATGTTTATACAGATGTCTGTGTAGATATTTCCATGTGTATACAGATGGCATTGTAGATATTTCCATGTTTATACAGATGACTGTATAGGTATTTCCATGTTTTTACAGGTGGCAGTGAAGATATTTCCATGTTTATAGAGATAGCGGTGTAGATATTTCCATGTTTCTACAGATGGCGGTGTTGATATTTCCATCTATACACAGATGGCCGTGTAGATATTTCCATGTTTATACAGATGGCGGCGTAGATATTTCCATGGACATGCAGATGGCGGTGTAGATATTTCCATGTTTAAACAGATAGCGGTGTAGATATTTCCATGTTTACACAGATAGTGGTGTAGATATTTCCGTGTTTATACATATGGCAGAGTAGATACTTCCATCTTTATGGAGATGGCAGTGTAGATATTTTCATGTTTATAGAGATGGCGGTGTAGATATTTCCATATTTATAGAGATAGCGGTGTAGATATTTCCATCTTTCTACAGATGGCAGTGTAGATATTTCCATGTTTATACAGATGGCGGTGTAGATATTTCCATATTTATACAGATGTCTGTGTAGATATTTCCATCTGTATACAGATGGTATTGTAGGTATTTCCATGTTTATACAGATGGTGGTGAAGATATTTCCATGTTTATTCAGATGACTGTGTAGATATTTCCATGTTTTTACAGATGGCAGTGTGGATATTTCAATGTTTATAGAGATGGCGCTGTAGATATTTCCAAGTTTATACAGATAACGGTGGAGATATTTCCATGTTTATACAGAGAGGAGTCGAGATATTTCCATGTTTATACACATAGCGGTGTACATATTTCCATGATTATAGAGACAGCGGTGTAGGTATTTCCATGTTTATGCAGATAGCGGTGCAGATATTTCCATGTTTACACAGATGCCTATGCAGATATTTCCATATTTACACAGAGGGCTGTGTAGATATTTCTATGTTTATACAGAAGACAGTGTAGATATTTAAATGTTCCTAAACATGACTGTGTAGGTATTTCCATGTTTATACAGATGTATTTGTAGATATTTCCATGTTAATAGAGATAGCGGTGTAGACATTTCCATGTTTATACAGATAGCGGTGTAGATATTTCCATGTTTATAGAGATAGCAGTGTAGATATTTACATGTTTATACAGATGTCTGTGTAGATATTTCCATGTGTATACAGATGGCATTGTAGATATTTCCATGTTTATACAGATGACTGTATAGGTATTTCCATGTTTTTACAGGTGGCAGTGCAGATATTTCCAAGTTTATAGAGATAGCGGTGTAGATATTTCCATGTTTCTACAGATGGCGGTGTTGATATTTCCATCTATACACAGATGGCCGTGTAGATATTTCCATGTTTATACAGATGGCGGCGTAGATATTTCCATGGACATGCAGATGGCGGTGTAGATATTTCCATGTTTAAACAGATAGCGGTGTAGATATTTCCATGTTTACACAGATAGTGGTGTAGATATTTCCGTGTTTATACACATGGCAGAGTAGATACTTCCATCTTTATGGAGATGGCAGTGTAGATATTTTCATGTTTATAGAGATGGCGGTGTAGATATTTCCATATTTATAGAGATAGCGGTGTAGATATTTCCATCTTTCTACAGATGGCAGTGTAGATATTTCCATGTTTATACAGATGGCGGTGTAGATATTTCCATATTTATACAGATGTCTGTGTAGATATTTCCATCTGTATACAGATGGTATTGTAGGTATTTCCATGTTTATACAGATGGTGGTGAAGATATTTCCATGTTTATTCAGATGACTGTGTAGATATTTCCATGTTTTTACAGATGGCAGTGTGGATATTTCAATGTTTATAGAGATGGCGCTGTAGATATTTCCAAGTTTATACAGATAACGGTGGAGATATTTCCATGTTTATACAGAGAGGAGTCGAGATATTTCCATGTTTATACACATAGCGGTGTACATATTTCCATGATTATAGAGACAGCGGTGTAGGTATTTCCATGTTTATGCAGATAACGGTGCAGATATTTCCATGTTTACACAGATGCCTATGCAGATATTTCCATATTTACACAGAGGGCTGTGTAGATATTTCTATGTTTATACAGAATACAGTGTAGATATTTAAATGTTCCTACACATGACTGTGTAGGTATTTCCATGTTTATACAGATGTCTTTGTAGATATTTCCATGTTAATAGAGATAGCGGTGTAGACATTTCCATGTTTATACAGATAGCGGTGTAGATATTTCCATGTTTATACAGATAGTGGTGTAGATATCTCCATGTTTATACAGACCGCGGTGTAGATATTTCCATGTTTATACAAATAGCGGTGCAGATATTTCCATGTTTGTACAGATGGCGGTGTTGATATTTCCATTTATACACAGATGACCGTGTAGATATTTCCATGTTTATACAGATGGCGGCGCAGATATCTCCATGGATATGTAGATGGCGGTGTAGATATTTCCATGTTTATACAGATTGCGGTGTAGTTATTTCCATGTTTATATAGATAGCGGTGTAGTTATTTCCATGTATATACACATGGCTGTGTAGATATTTCCATGTTTATACAGATGGCGGTGTAGATATTTCCATGTTGTTACAGATAACTTTGTATTTCCATGTTTATACAGATGGCGGTGTAGATATTTCCATGTCTATAGAGATAGCAGTGGAGATAATTCCATGTTTATACAGATAGCGGTGTAGATATTTCCATGTTTATTCTGATCGTGGTGTAGATATTTCCATGTTTATAGAGATGGCGGTGTAGATATTTACATGTTCATAGAGATAGCGGTGTTGATTTTTCCATGTTTATAGAGACAGCGGTGTGGATATTTCCTTGCTTATACAGATAGGGGTGTAGATATTTCCATGTTTATAGAGATAGCGGTGAAGATATTTCCATGTTTATACAGATCACGGTGTAGATATTTCCTTGCTTGTACTAATAGCGGTGTAGTTATTTCCATGTTTATACAGATAGCGGTGTAGATATTTCCATGTATATACAGATGGCTGTGTAGATATTTCCATGTTTATACAGATGGCTGTGTAGATATTTCCATGTTTATACAGATGACTTTGTAGGTATTTGCATGTTTATACAGATGGCGGTGTAGGTTTTCCATGTTTATAGTGATAGCTGTGTAGATATTTCCATGTTTATACAGATAGCGGTGTTGATATTTCCATGTTTATAAAGATCGCGGTGTAGGTATTTCCATGTTTTATACAAATCGCGGTGCAGATATTTATATCTTTATACAGATGGCATTGTAGATATTTCCTTATTCACACAGATGGCGGTGTAGATGTTTCCATGTTTATACAGATGGCAGAGTAGTTAGTTCCATGTTTATGGAGATGGCAGTGTAGATACTTTCATGTTTACAGAGATGGCGGTGTAGATATTTCCATGTTTATAGAGATAGCAGTGTAGATATTTACATGTTTATACAGATGTCTGTGTAGATATTTCCATGTGTATACAGATGGCATTGTAGATATTTCCATGTTTATACAGATGACTGTATAGGTATTTCCATGTTTTTACAGGTGGCAGTGAAGATATTTCCATGTTTATAGAGATAGCGGTGTAGATATTTCCATGTTTCTACAGATGGCGGTGTTGATATTTCCATCTATACACAGATGGCCGTGTAGATATTTCCATGTTTATACAGATGGCGGCGTAGATATTTCCATGGACATGCAGATGGCGGTGTAGATATTTCCATGTTTAAACAGATAGCGGTGTAGATATTTCCATGTTTACACAGATAGTGGTGTAGATATTTCCGTGTTTATACACATGGCAGAGTAGATACTTCCATCTTTATGGAGATGGCAGTGTAGATATTTTCATGTTTATAGAGATGGCGGTGTAGATATTTCCATATTTATAGAGATAGCGGTGTAGATATTTCCATCTTTCTACAGATGGCAGTGTAGATATTTCCATGTTTATACAGATGGCGGTGTAGATATTTCCATATTTATACAGATGTCTGTGTAGATATTTCCATCTGTATACAGATGGTATTGTAGGTATTTCCATGTTTATACAGATGGTGGTGAAGATATTTCCATGTTTATTCAGATGACTGTGTAGATATTTCCATGTTTTTACAGATGGCAGTGTGGATATTTCAATGTTTATAGAGATGGCGCTGTAGATATTTCCAAGTTTATACAGATAACGGTGGAGATATTTCCATGTTTATACAGAGAGGAGTCGAGATATTTCCATGTTTATACACATAGCGGTGTACATATTTCCATGATTATAGAGACAGCGGTGTAGGTATTTCCATGTTTATGCAGATAGCGGTGCAGATATTTCCATGTTTACACAGATGCCTATGCAGATATTTCCATATTTACACAGAGGGCTGTGTAGATATTTCTATGTTTATACAGAAGACAGTGTAGATATTTAAATGTTCCTAAACATGACTGTGTAGGTATTTCCATGTTTATACAGATGTATTTGTAGATATTTCCATGTTAATAGAGATAGCGGTGTAGACATTTCCATGTTTATACAGATAGCGGTGTAGATATTTCCATGTTTATAGAGATAGCAGTGTAGATATTTACATGTTTATACAGATGTCTGTGTAGATATTTCCATGTGTATACAGATGGCATTGTAGATATTTCCATGTTTATACAGATGACTGTATAGGTATTTCCATGTTTTTACAGGTGGCAGTGCAGATATTTCCAAGTTTATAGAGATAGCGGTGTAGATATTTCCATGTTTCTACAGATGGCGGTGTTGATATTTCCATCTATACACAGATGGCCGTGTAGATATTTCCATGTTTATACAGATGGCGGCGTAGATATTTCCATGGACATGCAGATGGCGGTGTAGATATTTCCATGTTTAAACAGATAGCGGTGTAGATATTTCCATGTTTACACAGATAGTGGTGTAGATATTTCCGTGTTTATACACATGGCAGAGTAGATACTTCCATCTTTATGGAGATGGCAGTGTAGATATTTTCATGTTTATAGAGATGGCGGTGTAGATATTTCCATATTTATAGAGATAGCGGTGTAGATATTTCCATCTTTCTACAGATGGCAGTGTAGATATTTCCATGTTTATACAGATGGCGGTGTAGATATTTCCATATTTATACAGATGTCTGTGTAGATATTTCCATCTGTATACAGATGGTATTGTAGGTATTTCCATGTTTATACAGATGGTGGTGAAGATATTTCCATGTTTATTCAGATGACTGTGTAGATATTTCCATGTTTTTACAGATGGCAGTGTGGATATTTCAATGTTTATAGAGATGGCGCTGTAGATATTTCCAAGTTTATACAGATAACGGTGGAGATATTTCCATGTTTATACAGAGAGGAGTCGAGATATTTCCATGTTTATACACATAGCGGTGTACATATTTCCATGATTATAGAGACAGCGGTGTAGGTATTTCCATGTTTATGCAGATAACGGTGCAGATATTTCCATGTTTACACAGATGCCTATGCAGATATTTCCATATTTACACAGAGGGCTGTGTAGATATTTCTATGTTTATACAGAATACAGTGTAGATATTTAAATGTTCCTACACATGACTGTGTAGGTATTTCCATGTTTATACAGATGTCTTTGTAGATATTTCCATGTTAATAGAGATAGCGGTGTAGACATTTCCATGTTTATACAGATAGCGGTGTAGATATTTCCATGTTTATACAGATAGTGGTGTAGATATCTCCATGTTTATACAGACCGCGGTGTAGATATTTCCATGTTTATACAAATAGCGGTGCAGATATTTCCATGTTTGTACAGATGGCGGTGTTGATATTTCCATTTATACACAGATGACCGTGTAGATATTTCCATGTTTATACAGATGGCGGCGCAGATATCTCCATGGATATGTAGATGGCGGTGTAGATATTTCCATGTTTATACAGATTGCGGTGTAGTTATTTCCATGTTTATATAGATAGCGGTGTAGTTATTTCCATGTATATACACATGGCTGTGTAGATATTTCCATGTTTATACAGATGGCGGTGTAGATATTTCCATGTTGTTACAGATAACTTTGTATTTCCATGTTTATACAGATGGCGGTGTAGATATTTCCATGTCTATAGAGATAGCAGTGGAGATAATTCCATGTTTATACAGATAGCGGTGTAGATATTTCCATGTTTATTCTGATCGTGGTGTAGATATTTCCATGTTTATAGAGATGGCGGTGTAGATATTTACATGTTCATAGAGATAGCGGTGTTGATTTTTCCATGTTTATAGAGACAGCGGTGTGGATATTTCCTTGCTTATACAGATAGGGTTGTAGATATTTCCATGTTTATAGAGATAGCGGTGAAGATATTTCCATGTTTATACAGATCACGGTGTAGATATTTCCTTGCTTGTACTAATAGCGGTGTAGTTATTTCCATGTTTATACAGATAGCGGTGTAGATATTTCCATGTATATACAGATGGCTGTGTAGATATTTCCATGTTTATACAGATGGCTGTGTAGATATTTCCATGTTTATACAGATGACTTTGTAGGTATTTGCATGTTTATACAGATGGCGGTGTAGGTTTTCCATGTTTATAGTGATAGCTGTGTAGATATTTCCATGTTTATACAGATAGCGGTGTTGATATTTCCATGTTTATAAAGATCGCGGTGTAGGTATTTCCATGTTTTATACAAATCGCGGTGCAGATATTTATATCTTTATACAGATGGCATTGTAGATATTTCCTTATTCACACAGATGGCGGTGTAGATGTTTCCATGTTTATACAGATGGCAGAGTAGTTAGTTCCATGTTTATGGAGATGGCAGTGTAGATACTTTCATGTTTACAGAGATGGCGGTGTAGATATTTCCATGTTTATAGAGATAGCAGTGTAGATATTTACATGTTTATACAGATGTCTGTGTAGATATTTCCATGTGCATACAGATGGCATTGTAGATATTTCCATGTTTATACAGATGACTGTATAGGTATTTCCATGTTTTTACAGGTGGCAGTGAAGATATTTCCATGTTTATAGAGATAGCGGTGTAGATATTTCCATGTTTCTACAGATGGCGGTGTTGATATTTCCATCTATACACAGATGGCCGTGTAGATATTTCCATGTTTATACAGATGGCGGCGTAGATATTTCCATGGACATGCAGATGGCGGTGTAGATATTTCCATGTTTAAACAGATAGCGGTGTAGATATTTCCATGTTTACACAGATAGTGGTGTAGATATTTCCGTGTTTATACACATGGCAGAGTAGATACTTCCATCTTTATGGAGATGGCAGTGTAGATATTTTCATGTTTATAGAGATGGCGGTGTAGATATTTCCATATTTATAGAGATAGCGGTGTAGATATTTCCATCTTTCTACAGATGGCAGTGTAGATATTTCCATGTTTATACAGATGGCGGTGTAGATATTTCCATATTTATACAGATGTCTGTGTAGATATTTCCATCTGTATACAGATGGTATTGTAGGTATTTCCATGTTTATACAGATGGTGGTGAAGATATTTCCATGTTTATTCAGATGACTGTGTAGATATTTCCATGTTTTTACAGATGGCAGTGTGGATATTTCAATGTTTATAGAGATGGCGCTGTAGATATTTCCAAGTTTATACAGATAACGGTGGAGATATTTCCATGTTTATACAGAGAGGAGTCGAGATATTTCCATGTTTATACACATAGCGGTGTACATATTTCCATGATTATAGAGACAGCGGTGTAGGTATTTCCATGTTTATGCAGATAGCGGTGCAGATATTTCCATGTTTACACAGATGCCTATGCAGATATTTCCATATTTACACAGAGGGCTGTGTAGATATTTCTATGTTTATACAGAAGACAGTGTAGATATTTAAATGTTCCTAAACATGACTGTGTAGGTATTTCCATGTTTATACAGATGTATTTGTAGATATTTCCATGTTAATAGAGATAGCGGTGTAGACATTTCCATGTTTATACAGATAGCGGTGTAGATATTTCCATGTTTATAGAGATAGCAGTGTAGATATTTACATGTTTATACAGATGTCTGTGTAGATATTTCCATGTGTATACAGATGGCATTGTAGATATTTCCATGTTTATACAGATGACTGTATAGGTATTTCCATGTTTTTACAGGTGGCAGTGCAGATATTTCCAAGTTTATAGAGATAGCGGTGTAGATATTTCCATGTTTCTACAGATGGCGGTGTTGATATTTCCATCTATACACAGATGGCCGTGTAGATATTTCCATGTTTATACAGATGGCGGCGTAGATATTTCCATGGACATGCAGATGGCGGTGTAGATATTTCCATGTTTAAACAGATAGCGGTGTAGATATTTCCATGTTTACACAGATAGTGGTGTAGATATTTCCGTGTTTATACACATGGCAGAGTAGATACTTCCATCTTTATGGAGATGGCAGTGTAGATATTTTCATGTTTATAGAGATGGCGGTGTAGATATTTCCATATTTATAGAGATAGCGGTGTAGATATTTCCATCTTTCTACAGATGGCAGTGTAGATATTTCCATGTTTATACAGATGGCGGTGTAGATATTTCCATATTTATACAGATGTCTGTGTAGATATTTCCATCTGTATACAGATGGTATTGTAGGTATTTCCATGTTTATACAGATGGTGGTGAAGATATTTCCATGTTTATTCAGATGACTGTGTAGATATTTCCATGTTTTTACAGATGGCAGTGTGGATATTTCAATGTTTATAGAGATGGCGCTGTAGATATTTCCAAGTTTATACAGATAACGGTGGAGATATTTCCATGTTTATACAGAGAGGAGTCGAGATATTTCCATGTTTATACACATAGCGGTGTACATATTTCCATGATTATAGAGACAGCGGTGTAGGTATTTCCATGTTTATGCAGATAACGGTGCAGATATTTCCATGTTTACACAGATGCCTATGCAGATATTTCCATATTTACACAGAGGGCTGTGTAGATATTTCTATGTTTATACAGAATACAGTGTAGATATTTAAATGTTCCTACACATGACTGTGTAGGTATTTCCATGTTTATACAGATGTCTTTGTAGATATTTCCATGTTAATAGAGATAGCGGTGTAGACATTTCCATGTTTATACAGATAGCGGTGTAGATATTTCCATGTTTATACAGATAGTGGTGTAGATATCTCCATGTTTATACAGACCGCGGTGTAGATATTTCCATGTTTATACAAATAGCGGTGCAGATATTTCCATGTTTGTACAGATGGCGGTGTTGATATTTCCATTTATACACAGATGACCGTGTAGATATTTCCATGTTTATACAGATGGCGGCGCAGATATCTCCATGGATATGTAGATGGCGGTGTAGATATTTCCATGTTTATACAGATTGCGGTGTAGTTATTTCCATGTTTATATAGATAGCGGTGTAGTTATTTCCATGTATATACACATGGCTGTGTAGATATTTCCATGTTTATACAGATGGCGGTGTAGATATTTCCATGTTGTTACAGATAACTTTGTATTTCCATGTTTATACAGATGGCGGTGTAGATATTTCCATGTCTATAGAGATAGCAGTGGAGATAATTCCATGTTTATACAGATAGCGGTGTAGATATTTCCATGTTTATTCTGATCGTGGTGTAGATATTTCCATGTTTATAGAGATGGCGGTGTAGATATTTACATGTTCATAGAGATAGCGGTGTTGATTTTTCCATGTTTATAGAGACAGCGGTGTGGATATTTCCTTGCTTATACAGATAGGGTTGTAGATATTTCCATGTTTATAGAGATAGCGGTGAAGATATTTCCATGTTTATACAGATCACGGTGTAGATATTTCCTTGCTTGTACTAATAGCGGTGTAGTTATTTCCATGTTTATACAGATAGCGGTGTAGATATTTCCATGTATATACAGATGGCTGTGTAGATATTTCCATGTTTATACAGATGGCTGTGTAGATATTTCCATGTTTATACAGATGACTTTGTAGGTATTTGCATGTTTATACAGATGGCGGTGTAGGTTTTCCATGTTTATAGTGATAGCTGTGTAGATATTTCCATGTTTATACAGATAGCGGTGTTGATATTTCCATGTTTATAAAGATCGCGGTGTAGGTATTTCCATGTTTTATACAAATCGCGGTGCAGATATTTATATCTTTATACAGATGGCATTGTAGATATTTCCTTATTCACACAGATGGCGGTGTAGATGTTTCCATGTTTATACAGATGGCAGAGTAGTTAGTTCCATGTTTATGGAGATGGCAGTGTAGATACTTTCATGTTTACAGAGATGGCGGTGTAGATATTTCCATGTTTATAGAGATAGCAGTGTAGATATTTACATGTTTATACAGATGTCTGTGTAGATATTTCCATGTGCATACAGATGGCATTGTAGATATTTCCATGTTTATACAGATGACTGTATAGGTATTTCCATGTTTTTACAGGTGGCAGTGCAGATATTTCCATGTTTATAGAGATAGCGGTGTAGATATTTCCATGTTTCTACAGATGGCGGTGTTGATATTTCCATCTATACACAGATGGCCGTGTAGATATTTCCATGTTTATACAGATGGCGGCGTAGATATTTCCATGGACATGCAGATGGCGGTGTAGATATTTCCATGTTTAAACAGATAGCGGTGTAGATATTTCCATGTTTACACAGATAGTGGTGTAGATATTTCCGTGTTTATACACAAGGCAGAGTAGATACTTCCATCTTTATGGAGATGGCAGTGTAGATATTTTCATGTTTATAGAGATGGCGGTGTAGATATTTCCATATTTATAGAGATAGCGGTGTAGATATTTCCATCTTTCTACAGATGGCAGTGTAGATATTTCCATGTTTATACAGATGGCGGTGTAGATATTTCCATATTTATACAGATGTCTGTGTAGATATTTCCATCTGTATACAGATGGTATTGTAGGTATTTCCATGTTTATACAGATGGTGGTGAAGATATTTCCATGTTTATTCAGATGACTGTGTAGATATTTCCATGTTTTTACAGATGGCAGTGTGGATATTTCAATGTTTATAGAGATGGCGCTGTAGATATTTCCAAGTTTATACAGATAACGGTGGAGATATTTCCATGTTTATACAGAGAGGAGTCGAGATATTTCCATGTTTATACACATAGCGGTGTACATATTTCCATGATTATAGAGACAGCGGTGTAGGTATTTCCATGTTTATGCAGATAGCGGTGCAGATATTTCCATGTTTACACAGATGCCTATGCAGATATTTCCATATTTACACAGAGGGCTGTGTAGATATTTCTATGTTTATACAGAAGACAGTGTAGATATTTAAATGTTCCTAAACATGACTGTGTAGGTATTTCCATGTTTATACAGATGTATTTGTAGATATTTCCATGTTAATAGAGATAGCGGTGTAGACATTTCCATGTTTATACAGATAGCGGTGTAGATATTTCCATGTTTATAGAGATAGCAGTGTAGATATTTACATGTTTATACAGATGTCTGTGTAGATATTTCCATGTGTATACAGATGGCATTGTAGATATTTCCATGTTTATACAGATGACTGTATAGGTATTTCCATGTTTTTACAGGTGGCAGTGCAGATATTTCCAAGTTTATAGAGATAGCGGTGTAGATATTTCCATGTTTCTACAGATGGCGGTGTTGATATTTCCATCTATACACAGATGGCCGTGTAGATATTTCCATGTTTATACAGATGGCGGCGTAGATATTTCCATGGACATGCAGATGGCGGTGTAGATATTTCCATGTTTAAACAGATAGCGGTGTAGATATTTCCATGTTTACACAGATAGTGGTGTAGATATTTCCGTGTTTATACACATGGCAGAGTAGATACTTCCATCTTTATGGAGATGGCAGTGTAGATATTTTCATGTTTATAGAGATGGCGGTGTAGATATTTCCATATTTATAGAGATAGCGGTGTAGATATTTCCATCTTTCTACAGATGGCAGTGTAGATATTTCCATGTTTATACAGATGGCGGTGTAGATATTTCCATATTTATACAGATGTCTGTGTAGATATTTCCATCTCTATACAGATGGTATTGTAGGTATTTCCATGTTTATACAGATGGTGGTGAAGATATTTCCATGTTTATTCAGATGACTGTGTAGATATTTCCATGTTTTTACAGATGGCAGTGTGGATATTTCAATGTTTATAGAGATGGCGCTGTAGATATTTCCAAGTTTATACAGATAACGGTGGAGATATTTCCATGTTTATACAGAGAGGAGTCGAGATATTTCCATGTTTATACACATAGCGGTGTACATATTTCCATGATTATAGAGACAGCGGTGTAGGTATTTCCATGTTTATGCAGATAACGGTGCAGATATTTCCATGTTTACACAGATGCCTATGCAGATATTTCCATATTTACACAGAGGGCTGTGTAGATATTTCTATGTTTATACAGAAGACAGTGTAGATATTTAAATGTTCCTACACATGACTGTGTAGGTATTTCCATGTTTATACAGATGTCTTTGTAGATATTTCCATGTTAATAGAGATAGCGGTGTAGACATTTCCATGTTTATACAGATAGCGGTGTAGATATTTCCATGTTTATACAGATAGTGGTGTAGATATTTCCATGTTTATACAGACCGCGGTGTAGATATTTCCATGTTTATACAAATAGCGGTGCCGATATTTCCATGTTTGTACAGATGGCGGTGTTGATATTTCCATTTATACACAGATGACCGTGTAGATATTTCCATGTTTATACAGAAGGCGGCGCAGATATTTCCATGGATATGTAGATGGCGGTGTAGATATTTCCATGTTTATACAGATTGCGGTGTAGTTATTTCCATGTTTATATAGATAGCGGTGTAGTTATTTCCATGTATATACACATGGCTGTGTAGATATTTCCATGTTTATACAGATGGCGGTGTAGATATTTCCATGTTGTTACAGATAACTTTGTATTTCCATGTTTATACAGATGGCGGTGTAGATATTTCCATGTCTATAGAGATAGCAGTGGAGATAATTCCATGTTTATACAGATAGCGGTGTAGATATTTCCATGTTTATTCTGATCGTGGTGTAGATATTTCCATGTTTATAGAGATGGCGGTGTAGATATTTACATGTTCATAGAGATAGCGGTGTTGATTTTTCCATGTTTATAGAGACAGCGGTGTGGATATTTCCTTGCTTATACAGATAGGGGTGTAGATATTTCCATGTTTATAGAGATAGCGGTGAAGATATTTCCATGTTTATACAGATGACTGTATAGGTATTTCCATGTTTTTACAGGTGGCAGTGCAGATATTTCCATGTTTATAGAGATAGCGGTGTAGATATTTCCATGTTTCTACAGATGGCGGTGTTGATATTTCCATCTATACACAGATGGCCGTGTAGATATTTCCATGTTTATACAGATGGCGGCGTAGATATTTCCATGGACATGCAGATGGCGGTGTAGATATTTCCATGTTTAAACAGATAGCGGTGTAGATATTTCCATGTTTACACAGATAGTGGTGTAGATATTTCCGTGTTTATACACAAGGCAGAGTAGATACTTCCATCTTTATGGAGATGGCAGTGTAGATATTTTCATGTTTATAGAGATGGCGGTGTAGATATTTCCATATTTATAGAGATAGCGGTGTAGATATTTCCATCTTTCTACAGATGGCAGTGTAGATATTTCCATGTTTATACAGATGGCGGTGTAGATATTTCCATATTTATACAGATGTCTGTGTAGATATTTCCATCTGTATACAGATGGTATTGTAGGTATTTCCATGTTTATACAGATGGTGGTGAAGATATTTCCATGTTTATTCAGATGACTGTGTAGATATTTCCATGTTTTTACAGATGGCAGTGTGGATATTTCAATGTTTATAGAGATGGCGCTGTAGATATTTCCAAGTTTATACAGATAACGGTGGAGATATTTCCATGTTTATACAGAGAGGAGTCGAGATATTTCCATGTTTATACACATAGCGGTGTACATATTTCCATGATTATAGAGACAGCGGTGTAGGTATTTCCATGTTTATGCAGATAGCGGTGCAGATATTTCCATGTTTACACAGATGCCTATGCAGATATTTCCATATTTACACAGAGGGCTGTGTAGATATTTCTATGTTTATACAGAAGACAGTGTAGATATTTAAATGTTCCTAAACATGACTGTGTAGGTATTTCCATGTTTATACAGATGTATTTGTAGATATTTCCATGTTAATAGAGATAGCGGTGTAGACATTTCCATGTTTATACAGATAGCGGTGTAGATATTTCCATGTTTATAGAGATAGCAGTGTAGATATTTACATGTTTATACAGATGTCTGTGTAGATATTTCCATGTGTATACAGATGGCATTGTAGATATTTCCATGTTTATACAGATGACTGTATAGGTATTTCCATGTTTTTACAGGTGGCAGTGCAGATATTTCCAAGTTTATAGAGATAGCGGTGTAGATATTTCCATGTTTCTACAGATGGCGGTGTTGATATTTCCATCTATACACAGATGGCCGTGTAGATATTTCCATGTTTATACAGATGGCGGCGTAGATATTTCCATGGACATGCAGATGGCGGTGTAGATATTTCCATGTTTAAACAGATAGCGGTGTAGATATTTCCATGTTTACACAGATAGTGGTGTAGATATTTCCGTGTTTATACACATGGCAGAGTAGATACTTCCATCTTTATGGAGATGGCAGTGTAGATATTTTCATGTTTATAGAGATGGCGGTGTAGATATTTCCATATTTATAGAGATAGCGGTGTAGATATTTCCATCTTTCTACAGATGGCAGTGTAGATATTTCCATGTTTATACAGATGGCGGTGTAGATATTTCCATATTTATACAGATGTCTGTGTAGATATTTCCATCTCTATACAGATGGTATTGTAGGTATTTCCATGTTTATACAGATGGTGGTGAAGATATTTCCATGTTTATTCAGATGACTGTGTAGATATTTCCATGTTTTTACAGATGGCAGTGTGGATATTTCAATGTTTATAGAGATGGCGCTGTAGATATTTCCAAGTTTATACAGATAACGGTGGAGATATTTCCATGTTTATACAGAGAGGAGTCGAGATATTTCCATGTTTATACACATAGCGGTGTACATATTTCCATGATTATAGAGACAGCGGTGTAGGTATTTCCATGTTTATGCAGATAACGGTGCAGATATTTCCATGTTTACACAGATGCCTATGCAGATATTTCCATATTTACACAGAGGGCTGTGTAGATATTTCTATGTTTATACAGAAGACAGTGTAGATATTTAAATGTTCCTACACATGACTGTGTAGGTATTTCCATGTTTATACAGATGTCTTTGTAGATATTTCCATGTTAATAGAGATAGCGGTGTAGACATTTCCATGTTTATACAGATAGCGGTGTAGATATTTCCATGTTTATACAGATAGTGGTGTAGATATTTCCATGTTTATACAGACCGCGGTGTAGATATTTCCATGTTTATACAAATAGCGGTGCCGATATTTCCATGTTTGTACAGATGGCGGTGTTGATATTTCCATTTATACACAGATGACCGTGTAGATATTTCCATGTTTATACAGAAGGCGGCGCAGATATTTCCATGGATATGTAGATGGCGGTGTAGATATTTCCATGTTTATACAGATTGCGGTGTAGTTATTTCCATGTTTATATAGATAGCGGTGTAGTTATTTCCATGTATATACACATGGCTGTGTAGATATTTCCATGTTTATACAGATGGCGGTGTAGATATTTCCATGTTGTTACAGATAACTTTGTATTTCCATGTTTATACAGATGGCGGTGTAGATATTTCCATGTCTATAGAGATAGCAGTGGAGATAATTCCATGTTTATACAGATAGCGGTGTAGATATTTCCATGTTTATTCTGATCGTGGTGTAGATATTTCCATGTTTATAGAGATGGCGGTGTAGATATTTACATGTTCATAGAGATAGCGGTGTTGATTTTTCCATGTTTATAGAGACAGCGGTGTGGATATTTCCTTGCTTATACAGATAGGGTTGTAGATATTTCCATGTTTATAGAGATAGCGGTGAAGATATTTCCATGTTTATACAGATCACGGTGTAGATATTTCCTTGCTTGTACTAATAGCGGTGTAGTTATTTCCATGTTTATACAGATAGCGGTATAGATATTTCCATGTATATACAGATGGCTGTGTGGATATTTCCATGTTTATACAGATGACTTTGTAGTTATTTGCATGTTTATACAGATGGCGGTGTAGGTTTTCCATGTTTATAGTGATAGCTGTGTAGATATTTCCATGTTTATACAGATAGCGGTGTTGATATTTCCATGTTTATAAAGATCGCGGTGTAGATATTTCCATGTTTATACAGATCGCGGTGCAGATATTTATATCTTTATACAGATGGCATTGTAGATATTTCCTTATTCACACAGATGGCGGTGTAGATGTTTCCATGTTTATACAGATGGCAGAGTAGTTAGTTCCATGTTTATGGAGATGGCAGTGTAGATACTTTCATGTTTACAGAGATGGCGGTGTAGATATTTCCATGTTTATAGAGATAGCAGTGTAGATATTTACATGTTTATACAGATGTCTGTGTAGATATTTCCATGTGTATACAGATGGCATTGTAGATATTTCCATGTTTATACAGATGACTGTATATGTATTTCAATGTTTTTACAGGTGGCAGTGCAGATATATCCATGTTTATAGAGATAGCGGTGTAGATATTTCCATGTTTCTACAGATGGCGGTGTTGATATTTCCATCTATACACAGATGGCCGTGTAGATATTTCCATGTTTATACAGATGGTGGCGTAGATATTTCCATGGACATGCAGATGGCGGTGTAGATATTTCCATGTTTAAACAGATAGCGGTGTAGATATTTCCATGTTTACACAGATAGTGGTGTAGATATTTCCGTGTTTATACACATGGCAGAGTAGATACTTCCATCTTTATGGAGATGGCAGTGTAGATATTTTCATGTTTATAGAGATGGCGGTGTAGATATTTCCATATTTATAGAGATAGTGGTGTAGATATTTCCATCTTTCTACAGATGGCAGTGTAGATATTTCCATGTTTATACAGATGGCGGTGTAGATATTTCCATATTTATACAGATGTCTGTGTAGATATTTCCATCTGTATACAGATGGTATTGTAGGTATTTCCATGTTTATACAGATGGTGGTGAAGGTATTTCCATGTTTATTCAGATGACTGTGTAGATATTTCCATGTTTTTACAGATGGCAGTGTGGATATTTCAATGTTTATAGAGATGGCGCTGTAGATATTTCCAAGTTTATACAGATAACGGTGGAGATATTTCCATGTTTATTCAGAGAGGAGCCGAGATATTTCCATGTTTATACACATAGCGGTGTACATATTTCCATGATTATAGAGACAGCGGTGTAGGTATTTCCATGTTTATGCAGATAGCGGTGCAGATATTTCCATGTTTACACACATGCCTATGCAGATATTTCCATATTTACACAGAGGGCTGTGTAGATATTTCTATGTTTATACAGAAGACAGTGTAGATATTTAAATGTTCCTACACATGACTGTGTAGGTATTTCCATGTTTATACAGATGTCTTTGTAGTTATTTCCATGTTAATAGAGATAGCGGTGTAGACATTTCCATGTTTATACAGATAGCGGTGTAGATATTTCCATGTTTATACAGATAGTGGTGTAGATATTTCCATGTTTATACAGACCGCGGTGTAGATATTTCCATGTTTATACAAATAGCGGTGCAGATATTTCCATGTTTGTACAGATGGCGGTGTTGATATTTCCATTTATACACAGATGACCGTGTAGATATTTCCATGTTTATACAGATGGCGGCGCAGATATTTCCATGGATATGTAGATGGCGGTGTAGATATTTCCATGTTTATACAGATTGCGGTGTAGTTATTTCCATGTTTATATAGATAGCGGTGTAGTTATTTCCATATATATACACATGGCTGTGTAGATATTTCCATGTTTATACAGATGGCGGTGTAGATATTTCCATGTTGTTACAGATAACTTTGTATTTCCATGTTTATACAGATGGCGGTGTAGATATTTCCATGTCTATAGAGATAGCAGTGGAGATAATTCCATGTTTATACAGATAGCGGTGTAGATATTTCCATGTTTATTCTGATCGTGGTGTAGATATTTCCATGTTTATAGAGATGGCGGTGTAGATATTTACATGTTCATAGAGATAGCGGTGTTGATTTTTCCATGTTTATAGAGACAGCGGTGTGGATATTTCCTTGCTTATACAGACAGGGGTGTAGATATTTCCATGTTTATAGAGATAGCGGTGAAGATATTTCCATGTTTACACAGATCACGGTGTAGATATTTCCTTGCTTGTACTAATAGCGGTGTAGATATTTCCATGTTTATACAGATAGCGGTGTAGATATTTCCATGTATATACAGATGGCTGTGTAGATATTTCCATGTTTATACAGATGGCTCTGTAGATATTTCCATGTTTATACAGATGACTTTGTAGGTATTTGCATGTTTATACAGATGGCGGTGTAGGTTTTCCATGTTTATAGTGATAGCTGTGTAGATATTTCCATGTTTATACAGATAGCGGTGTTGATATTTCCATGTTTATAAAGATCGCGGTGTAGATATTTACATGTTTTTACAGATCGCGGTGCAGATATTTATATCTTTATACAGATGGCATTGTTGATATTTCCTTATTCACACAGATGGCGGTGTAGATGTTTCCATGTTTATACAGATGGCAGAGTAGTTAGTTCCATGTTTATGGAGATGGCAGTGTAGATACTTTCATGTTTACAGAGATGGCGGTGTAGATATTTCCATGTTTATAGAGATAGCAGTGTAGATATTTACATGTTTATACAGATGTCTGTGTAGATATTTCCATGTGTATACAGATGGCATTGTAGATATTTCCATGTTTATACAGATGACTGTATAGGTATTTCCATGTTTTTACAGGTGGCAGTGCAGATATTTCCATGTTTATAGAGATAGCGGTGTAGATATTTCCATGTTTCTACAGATGGCGGTGTTGATATTTCCATCTATACACAGATGGCCGTGTAGATATTTCCATGTTTATACAGATGGCGGCGTAGATATTTCCATGGACATGCAGATGGCGGTGTAGATATTTCCATGTTTAAACAGATAGCGGTGTAGATATTTCCATGTTTACACAGATAGTGGTGTAGATATTTCCGTGTTTATACACATGGCAGAGTAGATACTTCCATCTTTATGGAGATGGCAGTGTAGATATTTTCATGTTTATAGAGATGGCGGTGTAGATATTTCCATATTTATAGAGATAGCGGTGTAGATATTTCCATCTTTCTACAGATGGCAGTGTAGATATTTCCATGTTTATACAGATGGCGGTGTAGATATTTCCATATTTATACAGATGTCTGTGTAGATATTTCCATCTGTATACAGATGGTATTGTAGGTATTTCCATGTTTATACAGATGGTGGTGAAGATATTTCCATGTTTATTCAGATGACTGTGTAGATATTTCCATGTTTTTACAGATGGCAGTGTGGATATTTCAATGTTTATAGAGATGGCGCTGTAGATATTTCCAAGTTTATACAGATAACGGTGGAGATATTTCCATGTTTATACAGAGAGGAGTCGAGATATTTCCATGTTTATACACATAGCGGTGTACATATTTCCATGATTATAGAGACAGCGGTGTAGGTATTTCCATGTTTATGCAGATAACGGTGCAGATATTTCCATGTTTACACAGATGCCTATGCAGATATTTCCATATTTACACAGAGGGCTGTGTAGATATTTCTATGTTTATACAGAATACAGTGTAGATATTTAAATGTTCCTACACATGACTGTGTAGGTATTTCCATGTTTATACAGATGTCTTTGTAGATATTTCCATGTTAATAGAGATAGCGGTGTAGACATTTCCATGTTTATACAGATAGCGGTGTAGATATTTCCATGTTTATACAGATAGTGGTGTAGATATCTCCATGTTTATACAGACCGCGGTGTAGATATTTCCATGTTTATACAAATAGCGGTGCAGATATTTCCATGTTTGTACAGATGGCGGTGTTGATATTTCCATTTATACACAGATGACCGTGTAGATATTTCCATGTTTATACAGATGGCGGCGCAGATATCTCCATGGATATGTAGATGGCGGTGTAGATATTTCCATGTTTATACAGATTGCGGTGTAGTTATTTCCATGTTTATATAGATAGCGGTGTAGTTATTTCCATGTATATACACATGGCTGTGTAGATATTTCCATGTTTATACAGATGGCGGTGTAGATATTTCCATGTTGTTACAGATAACTTTGTATTTCCATGTTTATACAGATGGCGGTGTAGATATTTCCATGTCTATAGAGATAGCAGTGGAGATAATTCCATGTTTATACAGATAGCGGTGTAGATATTTCCATGTTTATTCTGATCGTGGTGTAGATATTTCCATGTTTATAGAGATGGCGGTGTAGATATTTACATGTTCATAGAGATAGCGGTGTTGATTTTTCCATGTTTATAGAGACAGCGGTGTGGATATTTCCTTGCTTATACAGATAGGGTTGTAGATATTTCCATGTTTATAGAGATAGCGGTGAAGATATTTCCATGTTTATACAGATCACGGTGTAGATATTTCCTTGCTTGTACTAATAGCGGTGTAGTTATTTCCATGTTTATACAGATAGCGGTGTAGATATTTCCATGTATATACAGATGGCTGTGTAGATATTTCCATGTTTATACAGATGGCTGTGTAGATATTTCCATGTTTATACAGATGACTTTGTAGGTATTTGCATGTTTATACAGATGGCGGTGTAGGTTTTCCATGTTTATAGTGATAGCTGTGTAGATATTTCCATGTTTATACAGATAGCGGTGTTGATATTTCCATGTTTATAAAGATCGCGGTGTAGGTATTTCCATGTTTTATACAAATCGCGGTGCAGATATTTATATCTTTATACAGATGGCATTGTAGATATTTCCTTATTCACACAGATGGCGGTGTAGATGTTTCCATGTTTATACAGATGGCAGAGTAGTTAGTTCCATGTTTATGGAGATGGCAGTGTAGATACTTTCATGTTTACAGAGATGGCGGTGTAGATATTTCCATGTTTATAGAGATAGCAGTGTAGATATTTACATGTTTATACAGATGTCTGTGTAGATATTTCCATGTGCATACAGATGGCATTGTAGATATTTCCATGTTTATACAGATGACTGTATAGGTATTTCCATGTTTTTACAGGTGGCAGTGCAGATATTTCCATGTTTATAGAGATAGCGGTGTAGATATTTCCATGTTTCTACAGATGGCGGTGTTGATATTTCCATCTATACACAGATGGCCGTGTAGATATTTCCATGTTTATACAGATGGCGGCGTAGATATTTCCATGGACATGCAGATGGCGGTGTAGATATTTCCATGTTTAAACAGATAGCGGTGTAGATATTTCCATGTTTACACAGATAGTGGTGTAGATATTTCCGTGTTTATACACAAGGCAGAGTAGATACTTCCATCTTTATGGAGATGGCAGTGTAGATATTTTCATGTTTATAGAGATGGCGGTGTAGATATTTCCATATTTATAGAGATAGCGGTGTAGATATTTCCATCTTTCTACAGATGGCAGTGTAGATATTTCCATGTTTATACAGATGGCGGTGTAGATATTTCCATATTTATACAGATGTCTGTGTAGATATTTCCATCTGTATACAGATGGTATTGTAGGTATTTCCATGTTTATACAGATGGTGGTGAAGATATTTCCATGTTTATTCAGATGACTGTGTAGATATTTCCATGTTTTTACAGATGGCAGTGTGGATATTTCAATGTTTATAGAGATGGCGCTGTAGATATTTCCAAGTTTATACAGATAACGGTGGAGATATTTCCATGTTTATACAGAGAGGAGTCGAGATATTTCCATGTTTATACACATAGCGGTGTACATATTTCCATGATTATAGAGACAGCGGTGTAGGTATTTCCATGTTTATGCAGATAGCGGTGCAGATATTTCCATGTTTACACAGATGCCTATGCAGATATTTCCATATTTACACAGAGGGCTGTGTAGATATTTCTATGTTTATACAGAAGACAGTGTAGATATTTAAATGTTCCTAAACATGACTGTGTAGGTATTTCCATGTTTATACAGATGTATTTGTAGATATTTCCATGTTAATAGAGATAGCGGTGTAGACATTTCCATGTTTATACAGATAGCGGTGTAGATATTTCCATGTTTATAGAGATAGCAGTGTAGATATTTACATGTTTATACAGATGTCTGTGTAGATATTTCCATGTGTATACAGATGGCATTGTAGATATTTCCATGTTTATACAGATGACTGTATAGGTATTTCCATGTTTTTACAGGTGGCAGTGCAGATATTTCCAAGTTTATAGAGATAGCGGTGTAGATATTTCCATGTTTCTACAGATGGCGGTGTTGATATTTCCATCTATACACAGATGGCCGTGTAGATATTTCCATGTTTATACAGATGGCGGCGTAGATATTTCCATGGACATGCAGATGGCGGTGTAGATATTTCCATGTTTAAACAGATAGCGGTGTAGATATTTCCATGTTTACACAGATAGTGGTGTAGATATTTCCGTGTTTATACACATGGCAGAGTAGATACTTCCATCTTTATGGAGATGGCAGTGTAGATATTTTCATGTTTATAGAGATGGCGGTGTAGATATTTCCATATTTATAGAGATAGCGGTGTAGATATTTCCATCTTTCTACAGATGGCAGTGTAGATATTTCCATGTTTATACAGATGGCGGTGTAGATATTTCCATATTTATACAGATGTCTGTGTAGATATTTCCATCTCTATACAGATGGTATTGTAGGTATTTCCATGTTTATACAGATGGTGGTGAAGATATTTCCATGTTTATTCAGATGACTGTGTAGATATTTCCATGTTTTTACAGATGGCAGTGTGGATATTTCAATGTTTATAGAGATGGCGCTGTAGATATTTCCAAGTTTATACAGATAACGGTGGAGATATTTCCATGTTTATACAGAGAGGAGTCGAGATATTTCCATGTTTATACACATAGCGGTGTACATATTTCCATGATTATAGAGACAGCGGTGTAGGTATTTCCATGTTTATGCAGATAACGGTGCAGATATTTCCATGTTTACACAGATGCCTATGCAGATATTTCCATATTTACACAGAGGGCTGTGTAGATATTTCTATGTTTATACAGAAGACAGTGTAGATATTTAAATGTTCCTACACATGACTGTGTAGGTATTTCCATGTTTATACAGATGTCTTTGTAGATATTTCCATGTTAATAGAGATAGCGGTGTAGACATTTCCATGTTTATACAGATAGCGGTGTAGATATTTCCATGTTTATACAGATAGTGGTGTAGATATTTCCATGTTTATACAGACCGCGGTGTAGATATTTCCATGTTTATACAAATAGCGGTGCAGATATTTCCATGTTTGTACAGATGGCGGTGTTGATATTTCCATTTATACACAGATGACCGTGTAGATATTTCCATGTTTATACAGAAGGCGGCGCAGATATTTCCATGGATATGTAGATGGCGGTGTAGATATTTCCATGTTTATACAGATTGCGGTGTAGTTATTTCCATGTTTATATAGATAGCGGTGTAGTTATTTCCATGTATATACACATGGCTGTGTAGATATTTCCATGTTTATACAGATGGCGGTGTAGATATTTCCATGTTGTTACAGATAACTTTGTATTTCCATGTTTATACAGATGGCGGTGTAGATATTTCCATGTCTATAGAGATAGCAGTTGAGATAATTCCATGTTTATACAGATAGCGGTGTAGATATTTCCATGTTTATTCTGATCGTGGTGTAGATATTTCCATGTTTATAGAGATGGCGGTGTAGATATTTACATGTTCATAGAGATAGCGGTGTTGATTTTTCCATGTTTATAGAGACAGCGGTGTGGATATTTCCTTGCTTATACAGATAGGGGTGTAGATATTTCCATGTTTATAGAGATAGCGGTGAAGATATTTCCATGTTTATACAGATGACTGTATAGGTATTTCCATGTTTTTACAGGTGGCAGTGCAGATATTTCCATGTTTATAGAGATAGCGGTGTAGATATTTCCATGTTTCTACAGATGGCGGTGTTGATATTTCCATCTATACACAGATGGCCGTGTAGATATTTCCATGTTTATACAGATGGCGGCGTAGATATTTCCATGGACATGCAGATGGCGGTGTAGATATTTCCATGTTTAAACAGATAGCGGTGTAGATATTTCCATGTTTACACAGATAGTGGTGTAGATATTTCCGTGTTTATACACAAGGCAGAGTAGATACTTCCATCTTTATGGAGATGGCAGTGTAGATATTTTCATGTTTATAGAGATGGCGGTGTAGATATTTCCATATTTATAGAGATAGCGGTGTAGATATTTCCATCTTTCTACAGATGGCAGTGTAGATATTTCCATGTTTATACAGATGGCGGTGTAGATATTTCCATATTTATACAGATGTCTGTGTAGATATTTCCATCTGTATACAGATGGTATTGTAGGTATTTCCATGTTTATACAGATGGTGGTGAAGATATTTCCATGTTTATTCAGATGACTGTGTAGATATTTCCATGTTTTTACAGATGGCAGTGTGGATATTTCAATGTTTATAGAGATGGCGCTGTAGATATTTCCAAGTTTATACAGATAACGGTGGAGATATTTCCATGTTTATACAGAGAGGAGTCGAGATATTTCCATGTTTATACACATAGCGGTGTACATATTTCCATGATTATAGAGACAGCGGTGTAGGTATTTCCATGTTTATGCAGATAGCGGTGCAGATATTTCCATGTTTACACAGATGCCTATGCAGATATTTCCATATTTACACAGAGGGCTGTGTAGATATTTCTATGTTTATACAGAAGACAGTGTAGATATTTAAATGTTCCTAAACATGACTGTGTAGGTATTTCCATGTTTATACAGATGTATTTGTAGATATTTCCATGTTAATAGAGATAGCGGTGTAGACATTTCCATGTTTATACAGATAGCGGTGTAGATATTTCCATGTTTATAGAGATAGCAGTGTAGATATTTACATGTTTATACAGATGTCTGTGTAGATATTTCCATGTGTATACAGATGGCATTGTAGATATTTCCATGTTTATACAGATGACTGTATAGGTATTTCCATGTTTTTACAGGTGGCAGTGCAGATATTTCCAAGTTTATAGAGATAGCGGTGTAGATATTTCCATGTTTCTACAGATGGCGGTGTTGATATTTCCATCTATACACAGATGGCCGTGTAGATATTTCCATGTTTATACAGATGGCGGCGTAGATATTTCCATGGACATGCAGATGGCGGTGTAGATATTTCCATGTTTAAACAGATAGCGGTGTAGATATTTCCATGTTTACACAGATAGTGGTGTAGATATTTCCGTGTTTATACACATGGCAGAGTAGATACTTCCATCTTTATGGAGATGGCAGTGTAGATATTTTCATGTTTATAGAGATGGCGGTGTAGATATTTCCATATTTATAGAGATAGCGGTGTAGATATTTCCATCTTTCTACAGATGGCAGTGTAGATATTTCCATGTTTATACAGATGGCGGTGTAGATATTTCCATATTTATACAGATGTCTGTGTAGATATTTCCATCTCTATACAGATGGTATTGTAGGTATTTCCATGTTTATACAGATGGTGGTGAAGATATTTCCATGTTTATTCAGATGACTGTGTAGATATTTCCATGTTTTTACAGATGGCAGTGTGGATATTTCAATGTTTATAGAGATGGCGCTGTAGATATTTCCAAGTTTATACAGATAACGGTGGAGATATTTCCATGTTTATACAGAGAGGAGTCGAGATATTTCCATGTTTATACACATAGCGGTGTACATATTTCCATGATTATAGAGACAGCGGTGTAGGTATTTCCATGTTTATGCAGATAACGGTGCAGATATTTCCATGTTTACACAGATGCCTATGCAGATATTTCCATATTTACACAGAGGGCTGTGTAGATATTTCTATGTTTATACAGAAGACAGTGTAGATATTTAAATGTTCCTACACATGACTGTGTAGGTATTTCCATGTTTATACAGATGTCTTTGTAGATATTTCCATGTTAATAGAGATAGCGGTGTAGACATTTCCATGTTTATACAGATAGCGGTGTAGATATTTCCATGTTTATACAGATAGTGGTGTAGATATTTCCATGTTTATACAGACCGCGGTGTAGATATTTCCATGTTTATACAAATAGCGGTGCCGATATTTCCATGTTTGTACAGATGGCGGTGTTGATATTTCCATTTATACACAGATGACCGTGTAGATATTTCCATGTTTATACAGAAGGCGGCGCAGATATTTCCATGGATATGTAGATGGCGGTGTAGATATTTCCATGTTTATACAGATTGCGGTGTAGTTATTTCCATGTTTATATAGATAGCGGTGTAGTTATTTCCATGTATATACACATGGCTGTGTAGATATTTCCATGTTTATACAGATGGCGGTGTAGATATTTCCATGTTGTTACAGATAACTTTGTATTTCCATGTTTATACAGATGGCGGTGTAGATATTTCCATGTCTATAGAGATAGCAGTGGAGATAATTCCATGTTTATACAGATAGCGGTGTAGATATTTCCATGTTTATTCTGATCGTGGTGTAGATATTTCCATGTTTATAGAGATGGCGGTGTAGATATTTACATGTTCATAGAGATAGCGGTGTTGATTTTTCCATGTTTATAGAGACAGCGGTGTGGATATTTCCTTGCTTATACAGATAGGGTTGTAGATATTTCCATGTTTATAGAGATAGCGGTGAAGATATTTCCATGTTTATACAGATCACGGTGTAGATATTTCCTTGCTTGTACTAATAGCGGTGTAGTTATTTCCATGTTTATACAGATAGCGGTATAGATATTTCCATGTATATACAGATGGCTGTGTGGATATTTCCATGTTTATACAGATGACTTTGTAGTTATTTGCATGTTTATACAGATGGCGGTGTAGGTTTTCCATGTTTATAGTGATAGCTGTGTAGATATTTCCATGTTTATACAGATAGCGGTGTTGATATTTCCATGTTTATAAAGATCGCGGTGTAGATATTTCCATGTTTATACAGATCGCGGTGCAGATATTTATATCTTTATACAGATGGCATTGTAGATATTTCCTTATTCACACAGATGGCGGTGTAGATGTTTCCATGTTTATACAGATGGCAGAGTAGTTAGTTCCATGTTTATGGAGATGGCAGTGTAGATACTTTCATGTTTACAGAGATGGCGGTGTAGATATTTCCATGTTTATAGAGATAGCAGTGTAGATATTTACATGTTTATACAGATGTCTGTGTAGATATTTCCATGTGTATACAGATGGCATTGTAGATATTTCCATGTTTATACAGATGACTGTATATGTATTTCAATGTTTTTACAGGTGGCAGTGCAGATATATCCATGTTTATAGAGATAGCGGTGTAGATATTTCCATGTTTCTACAGATGGCGGTGTTGATATTTCCATCTATACACAGATGGCCGTGTAGATATTTCCATGTTTATACAGATGGTGGCGTAGATATTTCCATGGACATGCAGATGGCGGTGTAGATATTTCCATGTTTAAACAGATAGCGGTGTAGATATTTCCATGTTTACACAGATAGTGGTGTAGATATTTCCGTGTTTATACACATGGCAGAGTAGATACTTCCATCTTTATGGAGATGGCAGTGTAGATATTTTCATGTTTATAGAGATGGCGGTGTAGATATTTCCATATTTATAGAGATAGTGGTGTAGATATTTCCATCTTTCTACAGATGGCAGTGTAGATATTTCCATGTTTATACAGATGGCGGTGTAGATATTTCCATATTTATACAGATGTCTGTGTAGATATTTCCATCTGTATACAGATGGTATTGTAGGTATTTCCATGTTTATACAGATGGTGGTGAAGGTATTTCCATGTTTATTCAGATGACTGTGTAGATATTTCCATGTTTTTACAGATGGCAGTGTGGATATTTCAATGTTTATAGAGATGGCGCTGTAGATATTTCCAAGTTTATACAGATAACGGTGGAGATATTTCCATGTTTATTCAGAGAGGAGCCGAGATATTTCCATGTTTATACACATAGCGGTGTACATATTTCCATGATTATAGAGACAGCGGTGTAGGTATTTCCATGTTTATGCAGATAGCGGTGCAGATATTTCCATGTTTACACACATGCCTATGCAGATATTTCCATATTTACACAGAGGGCTGTGTAGATATTTCTATGTTTATACAGAAGACAGTGTAGATATTTAAATGTTCCTACACATGACTGTGTAGGTATTTCCATGTTTATACAGATGTCTTTGTAGTTATTTCCATGTTAATAGAGATAGCGGTGTAGACATTTCCATGTTTATACAGATAGCGGTGTAGATATTTCCATGTTTATACAGATAGTGGTGTAGATATTTCCATGTTTATACAGACCGCGGTGTAGATATTTCCATGTTTATACAAATAGCGGTGCAGATATTTCCATGTTTGTACAGATGGCGGTGTTGATATTTCCATTTATACACAGATGACCGTGTAGATATTTCCATGTTTATACAGATGGCGGCGCAGATATTTCCATGGATATGTAGATGGCGGTGTAGATATTTCCATGTTTATACAGATTGCGGTGTAGTTATTTCCATGTTTATATAGATAGCGGTGTAGTTATTTCCATATATATACACATGGCTGTGTAGATATTTCCATGTTTATACAGATGGCGGTGTAGATATTTCCATGTTGTTACAGATAACTTTGTATTTCCATGTTTATACAGATGGCGGTGTAGATATTTCCATGTCTATAGAGATAGCAGTGGAGATAATTCCATGTTTATACAGATAGCGGTGTAGATATTTCCATGTTTATTCTGATCGTGGTGTAGATATTTCCATGTTTATAGAGATGGCGGTGTAGATATTTACATGTTCATAGAGATAGCGGTGTTGATTTTTCCATGTTTATAGAGACAGCGGTGTGGATATTTCCTTGCTTATACAGACAGGGGTGTAGATATTTCCATGTTTATAGAGATAGCGGTGAAGATATTTCCATGTTTACACAGATCACGGTGTAGATATTTCCTTGCTTGTACTAATAGCGGTGTAGATATTTCCATGTTTATACAGATAGCGGTGTAGATATTTCCATGTATATACAGATGGCTGTGTAGATATTTCCATGTTTATACAGATGGCTCTGTAGATATTTCCATGTTTATACAGATGACTTTGTAGGTATTTGCATGTTTATACAGATGGCGGTGTAGGTTTTCCATGTTTATAGTGATAGCTGTGTAGATATTTCCATGTTTATACAGATAGCGGTGTTGATATTTCCATGTTTATAAAGATCGCGGTGTAGATATTTACATGTTTTTACAGATCGCGGTGCAGATATTTATATCTTTATACAGATGGCATTGTTGATATTTCCTTATTCACACAGATGGCGGTGTAGATGTTTCCATGTTTATACAGATGGCAGAGTAGTTAGTTCCATGTTTATGGAGATGGCAGTGTAGATACTTTCATGTTTACAGAGATGGCGGTGTAGATATTTCCATGTTTATAGAGATAGCAGTGTAGATATTTACATGTTTATACAGATGTCTGTGTAGATATTTCCATGTGTATACAGATGGCATTGTAGATATTTCCATGTTTATACAGATGACTGTATAGGTATTTCCATGTTTTTACAGGTGGCAGTGCAGATATTTCCATGTTTATAGAGATAGCGGTGTAGATATTTCCATGTTTCTACAGATGGCGGTGTTGATATTTCCATCTATACACAGATGGCCGTGTAGATATTTCCATGTTTATACAGATGGCGGCGTAGATATTTCCATGGACATGCAGATGGCAGTGTAGATATTTCCATGTTTAAACAGATAGCGGTGTAGATATTTCCATGTTTACACAGATAGTGGTGTAGATATTTCCGTGTTTATACATATGGCAGAGTAGATACTTCCATCTTTATGGAGATGGCAGTGTAGATATTTTCATGTTTATAGAGATGGCGGTGTAGATATTTCCATATTTATAGAGATAGCGGTGTAGATATTTCCATCTTTCTACAGATGGCAGTGTAGATATTTCCATGTTTATACAGATGGCGGTGTAGATATTTCCATATTTATACAGATGTCTGTGTAGATATTTCCATCTGTATACAGATGGTATTGTAGGTATTTCCATGTTTATACAGATGGTGGTGAAGATATTTCCATGTTTATTCAGATGACTGTGTAGATATTTCCATGTTTTTACAGATGGCAGTGTGGATATTTCAATGTTTATAGAGATGGCGCTGTAGATATTTCCAAGTTTATACAGATAACGGTGGAGATATTTCCATGTTTATACAGAGAGGAGTCGAGATATTTCCATGTTTATACACATAGCGGTGTACATATTTCCATGATTATAGAGACAGCGGTGTAGGTATTTCCATGTTTATGCAGATAACGGTGCAGATATTTCCATGTTTACACAGATGCCTATGCAGATATTTCCATATTTACACAGAGGGCTGTGTAGATATTTCTATGTTTATACAGAAGACAGTGTAGATATTTAAATGTTCCTACACATGACTGTGTAGGTATTTCCATGTTTATACAGATGTCTTTGTAGATATTTCCATGTTAATAGAGATAGCGGTGTAGACATTTCCATGTTTATACAGATAGCGGTGTAGATATTTCCATGTTTATACAGATAGTGGTGTAGATATTTCCATGTTTATACAGACCGCGGTGTAGATATTTCCATGTTTATACAAATAGCGGTGCAGATATTTCCATGTTTGTACAGATGGCGGTGTTGATATTTCCATTTATACACAGATGACCGTGTAGATATTTCCATGTTTATACAGATGGCGGCGCAGATATCTCCATGGATATGTAGATGGCGGTGTAGATATTTCCATGTTTATACAGATTGCGGTGTAGTTATTTCCATGTTTATATAGATAGCGGTGTAGTTATTTCCATGTATATACACATGGCTGTGTAGATATTTCCATGTTTATACAGATGGCGGTGTAGATATTTCCATGTTGTTACAGATAACTTTGTATTTCCATGTTTATACAGATGGCGGTGTAGATATTTCCATGTCTATAGAGATAGCAGTGGAGATAATTCCATGTTTATACAGATAGCGGTGTAGATATTTCCATGTTTATTCTGATCGTGGTGTAGATATTTCCATGTTTATAGAGATGGCGGTGTAGATATTTACATGTTCATAGAGATAGCGGTGTTGATTTTTCCATGTTTATAGAGACAGCGGTGTGGATATTTCCTTGCTTATACAGATAGGGGTGTAGATATTTCCATGTTTATAGAGATAGCGGTGAAGATATTTCCATGTTTATACAGATCACGGTGTAGATATTTCCTTGCTTGTACTAATAGCGGTGTAGATATTTCCATGTTTATACAGATAGCGGTGTAGATATTTCCATGTATATACAGATGGCTGTGTAGATATTTCCATGTTTATACAGATGGCTGTGTAGATATTTCCATGTTTATACAGATGACTTTGTAGGTATTTGCATGTTTATACAGATGGCGGTGTAGGTTTTCCATGTTTATAGTGATAGCTGTGTAGATATTTCCATGTTTATACAGATAGCGGTGTTGATATTTCCATGTTTATAAAGATCGCGGTGTAGATATTTCCATGTTTTTACAGATCGCGGTGCAGATATTTATATCTTTATACAGATGGCATTGTTGATATTTCCTTATTCACACAGATGGCGGTGTAGATGTTTCCATGTTTATACAGATGGCAGAGTAGTTAGTTCCATGTTTATGGAGATGGCAGTGTAGATACTTTCATGTTTACAGAGATGGCGGTGTAGATATTTCCATGTTTATAGAGATAGCAGTGTAGATATTTACATGTTTATACAGATGTCTGTGTAGATATTTCCATGTGTATACAGATGGCATTGTAGATATTTCCATGTTTATACAGATGACTGTATAGGTATTTCCATGTTTTTACAGGTGGCAGTGCAGATATTTCCATGTTTATAGAGATAGCGGTGTAGATATTTCCATGTTTCTACAGATGGTGGTGTTGATATTTCCATCTATACACAGATGGCCGTGTAGATATTTCCATGTTTATACAGGTGGCGGCGTAGATATTTCCATGGACATGCAGATGGCAGTGTAGGTATTTCCATGTTTAAACAGATAGCGGTGTAGATATTTCCATGTTTACACAGATAGTGGTGTAGATATTTCCGTGTTTATACATATGGCAGAGTAGATACTTCCATCTTTATGGAGATGGCAGTGTAGATATTTTCATGTTTATAGAGATGGCGGTGTAGATATTTCCATATTTATAGAGATAGCGGTGTAGATATTTCCATCTTTCTACAGATGGCAGTGTAGATATTTCCATGTTTATACAGATGGCGGTGTAGATATTTCCATATTTATACAGATGTCTGTGTAGATATTTCCATCTGTATACAGATGGTATTGTAGGTATTTCCATGTTTATACAGATGGTGGTGAAGATATTTCCATGTTTATTCAGATGACTGTGTAGATATTTCCATGTTTTTACAGATGGCAGTGTGGATATTTCAATGTTTATAGAGATGGCGCTGTAGATATTTCCAAGTTTATACAGATAACGGTGGAGATATTTCCATGTTTATACAGAGAGGAGTCGAGATATTTCCATGTTTATACACATAGCAGTGTACATATTTCCATGATTATAGAGACAGCGGTGTAGGTATTTCCATGTTTATGCAGATAACGGTGCAGATATTTCCATGTTTACACAGATGCCTATGCAGATATTTCCATATTTACACAGAGGGCTGTGTAGATATTTCTATGTTTATACAGAAGACAGTGTAGATATTTAAATGTTCCTACACATGACTGTGTAGGTATTTCCATGTTTATACAGATGTCTTTGTAGATATTTCCATGTTAATAGAGATAGCGGTGTAGACATTTCCATGTTTATACAGATAGCGGTGTAGATATTTCCATGTTTATACAGATAGTGGTGTAGATATTTCCATGTTTATACAGACCGCGGTGTAGATATTTCCATGTTTATACAAATAGCGGTGCAGATATTTCCATGTTTGTACAGATGGCGGTGTTGATATTTCCATTTATACACAGATGACCGTGTAGATATTTCCATGTTTATACAGATGGCGGCGCAGATATTTCCATGGATATGTAGATGGCGGTGTAGATATTTCCATGTTTATACAGATTGCGGTGTAGTTATTTCCATGTTTATATAGATAGCGGTGTAGTTATTTCCATATATATACACATTGCTGTGTAGATATTTCCATGTTTATACAGATGGCGGTGTAGATATTTCCATGTTGTTACAGATAACTTTGTATTTCCATGTTTATACAGATGGCGGTGTAGATATTTCCATGTCTATAGAGATAGCAGTGGAGATAATTCCATGTTTATACAGATAGCGGTGTAGATATTTCCATGTTTATTCTGATCGTGGTGTAGATATTTCCATGTTTATAGAGATGGCGGTGTAGATATTTACATGTTCATAGAGATAGCGGTGTTGATTTTTCCATGTTTATAGAGACAGCGGTGTGGATATTTCCTTGCTTATACAGATAGGGGTGTAGATATTTCCATGTTTATAGAGATAGCGGTGAAGATATTTCCATGTTTATACAGATCACGGTGTAGATATTTCCTTGCTTGTACTAATAGCGGTGTAGATATTTCCATGTTTATACAGATAGCGGTGTAGATATTTCCATGTATATACAGATGGCTGTGTAGATATTTCCATGTTTATACAGATGGCTGTGTAGATATTTCCATGTTTATACAGATGACTTTGTAGGTATTTGCATGTTTATACAGATGGCGGTGTAGGTTTTCCATGTTTATAGTGATAGCTGTGTAGATATTTCCATGTTTATACAGATAGCGGTGTTGATATTTCCATGTTTATAAAGATCGCGGTGTAGATATTTCCATGTTTTTACAGATCGCGGTGCAGATATTTATATCTTTATACAGCTGGCATTGTTGATATTTCCTTATTCACACAGATGGCGGTGTAGATGTTTCCATGTTTATACAGATGGCAGAGTAGTTAGTTCCATGTTTATGGAGATGGCAGTGTAGATACTTTCATGTTTACAGAGATGGCGGTGTAGATATTTCCATGTTTATAGAGATAGCAGTGTAGATATTTACATGTTTATACAGATGTCTGTGTAGATATTTCCATGTGTATACAGATGGCATTGTAGATATTTCCATGTTTATACAGATGACTGTATAGGTATTTCCATGTTTTTACAGGTGGCAGTGCAGATATTTCCATGTTTATAGAGATAGCGGTGTAGATATTTCCATGTTTCTACAGATGGTGGTGTTGATATTTCCATCTATACACAGATGGCCGTGTAGATATTTCCATGTTTATACAGGTGGCGGCGTAGATATTTCCATGGACATGCAGATGGCAGTGTAGGTATTTCCATGTTTTAACAGATAGCGGTGTAGATATTTCCATGTTTACACAGATAGTGTTGTAGATATTTCCGTGTTTATACATATGGCAGAGTAGATACTTCCATCTTTATGGAGATGGCAGTGTAGATATTTTCATGTTTATAGAGATGGCGGTGTAGATATTTCCATATTTATAGAGATAGCGGTGTAGATATTTCCATCTTTCTACAGATGGCAGTGTAGATATTTCCATGTTTATACAGATGGCGGTGTAGATATTTCCATATTTATACAGATGTCTGTGTAGATATTTCCATCTGTATACAGATGGTATTGTAGGTATTTCCATGTTTATACAGATGGTGGTGAAGATATTTCCATGTTTATTCAGATGACTGTGTAGATATTTCCATGTTTTTACAGATGGCAGTGTGGATATTTCAATGTTTATAGAGATGGTGCTGTAGATATTTCCAAGTTTATACAGATAACGGTGGAGATATTTCCATGTTTATACAGAGAGGAGTCGAGATATTTCCATGTTTATACACATAGCGGTGTACATATTTCCATGATTATAGAGACAGCGGTGTAGGTATTTCCATGTTTATGCAGATAACGGTGCAGATATTTCCATGTTTACACAGATGCCTATGCAGATATTTCCATATTTACACAGAGGGCTGTGTAGATATTTCTATGTTTATACAGAAGACAGTGTAGATATTTAAATGTTCCTACACATGACTGTGTAGGTATTTCCATGTTTATACAGATGTCTTTGTAGATATTTCCATGTTAATAGAGATAGCGGTGTAGACATTTCCATGTTTATACAGATAGCGGTGTAGATATTTCCATGTTTATACAGATAGTGGTGTAGATATTTCCATGTTTATACAGACCGCGGTGTAGATATTTCCATGTTTATACAAATAGCGGTGCAGATATTTCCATGTTTGTACAGATGGCGGTGTTGATATTTCCATTTATACACAGATGACCGTGTAGATATTTCCATGTTTATACAGATGGCGGCGCAGATATCTCCATGGATATGTAGATGGCGGTGTAGATATTTCCATGTTTATACAGATTGCGGTGTAGTTATTTCCATGTTTATATAGATAGCGGTGTAGTTATTTCCATGTATATACACATGGCTGTGTAGATATTTCCATGTTTATACAGATGGCGGTGTAGATATTTCCATGTTGTTACAGATAACTTTGTATTTCCATGTTTATACAGATGGCGGTGTAGATATTTCCATGTCTATAGAGATAGCAGTGGAGATAATTCCATGTTTATACAGATAGCGGTGTAGATATTTCCATGTTTATTCTGATCGTGGTGTAGATATTTCCATGTTTATAGAGATGGCGGTGTAGATATTTACATGTTCATAGAGATAGCGGTGTTGATTTTTCCATGTTTATAGAGACAGCGGTGTGGATATTTCCTTGCTTATACAGATAGGGGTGTAGATATTTCCATGTTTATAGAGATAGCGGTGAAGATATTTCCATGTTTATACAGATCACGGTGTAGATATTTCCTTGCTTGTACTAATAGCGGTGTAGATATTTCCATGTTTATACAGATAGCGGTGTAGATATTTCCATGTATATACAGATGGCTGTGTAGATATTTCCATGTTTATACAGATGGCTGTGTAGATATTTCCATGTTTATACAGATGACTTTGTAGGTATTTGCATGTTTATACAGATGGCGGTGTAGGTTTTCCATGTTTATAGTGATAGCTGTGTAGATATTTCCATGTTTATACAGATAGCGGTGTTGATATTTCCATGTTTATAAAGATCGCGGTGTAGATATTTACATGTTTTTACAGATCGCGGTGCAGATATTTATATCTTTATACAGATGGCATTGTTGATATTTCCTTATTCACACAGATGGCGGTGTAGATGTTTCCATGTTTATACAGATGGCAGAGTAGTTAGTTCCATGTTTATGGAGATGGCAGTGTAGATACTTTCATGTTTACAGAGATGGCGGTGTAGATATTTCCATGTTTATAGAGATAGCAGTGTAGATATTTACATGTTTATACAGATGTCTGTGTAGATATTTCCATGTGTATACAGATGGCATTGTAGATATTTCCATGTTTATACAGATGACTGTATAGGTATTTCCATGTTTTTACAGGTGGCAGTGCAGATATTTCCATGTTTATAGAGATAGCGGTGTAGATATTTCCATGTTTCTACAGATGGTGGTGTTGATATTTCCATCTATACACAGATGGCCGTGTAGATATTTCCATGTTTATACAGGTGGCGGCGTAGATATTTCCATGGACATGCAGATGGCAGTGTAGGTATTTCCATGTTTAAACAGATAGCGGTGTAGATATTTCCATGTTTACACAGATAGTGGTGTAGATATTTCCGTGTTTATACATATGGCAGAGTAGATACTTCCATCTTTATGGAGATGGCAGTGTAGATATTTTCATGTTTATAGAGATGGCGGTGTAGATATTTCCATATTTATAGAGATAGCGGTGTAGATATTTCCATCTTTCTACAGATGGCAGTGTAGATATTTCCATGTTTATACAGATGGCGGTGTAGATATTTCCATATTTATACAGATGTCTGTGTAGATATTTCCATCTGTATACAGATGGTATTGTAGGTATTTCCATGTTTATACAGATGGTGGTGAAGATATTTCCATGTTTATTCAGATGACTGTGTAGATATTTCCATGTTTTTACAGATGGCAGTGTGGATATTTCAATGTTTATAGAGATGGCGCTGTAGATATTTCCAAGTTTATACAGATAACGGTGGAGATATTTCCATGTTTATACAGAGAGGAGTCGAGATATTTCCATGTTTATACACATAGCGGTGTACATATTTCCATGATTATAGAGACAGCGGTGTAGGTATTTCCATGTTTATGCAGATAACGGTGCAGATATTTCCATGTTTACACAGATGCCTATGCAGATATTTCCATATTTACACAGAGGGCTGTGTAGATATTTCTATGTTTATACAGAAGACAGTGTAGATATTTAAATGTTCCTACACATGACTGTGTAGGTATTTCCATGTTTATACAGATGTCTTTGTAGATATTTCCATGTTAATAGAGATAGCGGTGTAGACATTTCCATGTTTATACAGATAGCGGTGTAGATATTTCCATGTTTATACAGATAGTGGTGTAGATATTTCCATGTTTATACAGACCGCGGTGTAGATATTTCCATGTTTATACAAATAGCGGTGCAGATATTTCCATGTTTGTACAGATGGCGGTGTTGATATTTCCATTTATACACAGATGACCGTGTAGATATTTCCATGTTTATACAGATGGCGGCGCAGATATTTCCATGGATATGTAGATGGCGGTGTAGATATTTCCATGTTTATACAGATTGCGGTGTAGTTATTTCCATGTTTATATAGATAGCGGTGTAGTTATTTCCATATATATACACATTGCTGTGTAGATATTTCCATGTTTATACAGATGGCGGTGTAGATATTTCCATGTTGTTACAGATAACTTTGTATTTCCATGTTTATACAGATGGCGGTGTAGATATTTCCATGTCTATAGAGATAGCAGTGGAGATAATTCCATGTTTATACAGATAGCGGTGTAGATATTTCCATGTTTATTCTGATCGTGGTGTAGATATTTCCATGTTTATAGAGATGGCGGTGTAGATATTTACATGTTCATAGAGATAGCGGTGTTGATTTTTCCATGTTTATAGAGACAGCGGTGTGGATATTTCCTTGCTTATACAGATAGGGGTGTAGATATTTCCATGTTTATAGAGATAGCGGTGAAGATATTTCCATGTTTATACAGATCACGGTGTAGATATTTCCTTGCTTGTACTAATAGCGGTGTAGATATTTCCATGTTTATACAGATAGCGGTGTAGATATTTCCATGTATATACAGATGGCTGTGTAGATATTTCCATGTTTATACAGATGGCTGTGTAGATATTTCCATGTTTATACAGATGACTTTGTAGGTATTTGCATGTTTATACAGATGGCGGTGTAGGTTTTCCATGTTTATAGTGATAGCTGTGTAGATATTTCCATGTTTATACAGATAGCGGTGTTGATATTTCCATGTTTATAAAGATCGCGGTGTAGATATTTCCATGTTTTTACAGATCGCGGTGCAGATATTTATATCTTTATACAGATGGCATTGTTGATATTTCCTTATTCACACAGATGGCGGTGTAGATGTTTCCATGTTTATACAGATGGCAGAGTAGTTAGTTCCATGTTTATGGAGATGGCAGTGTAGATACTTTCATGTTTACAGAGATGGCGGTGTAGATATTTCCATGTTTATAGAGATAGCAGTGTAGATATTTACATGTTTATACAGATGTCTGTGTAGATATTTCCATGTGTATACAGATGGCATTGTAGATATTTCCATGTTTATACAGATGACTGTATAGGTATTTCCATGTTTTTACAGGTGGCAGTGCAGATATTTCCATGTTTATAGAGATAGCGGTGTAGATATTTCCATGTTTCTACAGATGGTGGTGTTGATATTTCCATCTATACACAGATGGCCGTGTAGATATTTCCATGTTTATACAGGTGGCGGCGTAGATATTTCCATGGACATGCAGATGGCAGTGTAGGTATTTCCATGTTTAAACAGATAGCGGTGTAGATATTTCCATGTTTACACAGATAGTGGTGTAGATATTTCCGTGTTTATACATATGGCAGAGTAGATACTTCCATCTTTATGGAGATGGCAGTGTAGATATTTTCATGTTTATAGTGATGGCGGTGTAGATATTTCCATATTTATAGAGATAGCGGTGTAGATATTTCCATCTTTCTACAGATGGCAGTGTAGATATTTCCATGTTTATACAGATGGCGGTGTAGATATTTCCATATTTATACAGATGTCTGTGTAGATATTTCCATCTGTATACAGATGGTATTGTAGGTATTTCCATGTTTATACAGATGGTGGTGAAGATATTTCCATGTTTATTCAGATGACTGTGTAGATATTTCCATGTTTTTACAGATGGCAGTGTGGATATTTCAATGTTTATAGAGATGGCGCTGTAGATATTTCCAAGTTTATACCGATAACGGTGGAGATATTTCCATGTTTATACAGAGAGGAGTCGAGATATTTCCATGTTTATACACATAGCGGTATACATATTTCCATGATTATAGAGACAGCGGTGTAGGTATTTCCATGTTTATGCAGATAACGGTGCAGATATTTCCATGTTTACACAGATGCCTATGCAGATATTTCCATATTTACACAGAGGGCTGTGTAGATATTTCTATGTTTATACAGAAGACAGTGTAGATATTTAAATGTTCCTACACATGACTGTGTAGGTATTTCCATGTTTATACAGATGTCTTTGTAGATATTTCCATGTTAATAGAGATAGCGGTGTAGACATTTCCATGTTTATACAGATAGCGGTGTAGATATTTCCATGTTTATACAGATAGTGGTGTAGATATTTCCATGTTTATACAGACCGCGGTGTAGATATTTCCATGTTTATACAAATAGCGGTGCAGATATTTCCATGTTTGTACAGATGGCGGTGTTGATATTTCCATTTATACACAGATGACCGTGTAGATATTTCCATGTTTATACAGATGGCGGCGCAGATATCTCCATGGATATGTAGATGGCGGTGTAGATATTTCCATGTTTATACAGATTGCGGTATAGTTATTTCCATGTTTATATAGATAGCGGTGTAGTTATTTCCATGTATATACACATGGCTGTGTAGATATTTCCATGTTTATACAGATGGCGGTGTAGATATTTCCATGTTGTTACAGATAACTTTGTATTTCCATGTTTATACAGATGGCGGTGTAGATATTTCCATGTCTATAGAGATAGCAGTGGAGATAATTCCATGTTTATACAGATAGCGGTGTAGATATTTCCATGTTTATTCTGATCGTGGTGTAGATATTTCCATGTTTATAGAGATGGCGGTGTAGATATTTACATGTTCATAGAGATAGCGGTGTTGATTTTTCCATGTTTATAGAGACAGCGGTGTGGATATTTCCTTGCTTATACAGATAGGGTTGTAGATATTTCCATGTTTATAGAGATAGCGGTGAAGATATTTCCATGTTTATACAGATCACGGTGTAGATATTTCCTTGCTTGTACTAATAGCGGTGTAGTTATTTCCATGTTTATACAGATAGCGGTGTAGATATTTCCATGTATATACAGATGGCTGTGTAGATATTTCCATGTTTATACAGATGGCTGTGTAGATATTTCCATGTTTATACAGATGACTTTGTAGGTATTTGCATGTTTATACAGATGGCGGTGTAGGTTTTCCATGTTTATAGTGATAGCTGTGTAGATATTTCCATGTTTATACAGATAGCGGTGTTGATATTTCCATGTTTATAAAGATCGTGGTGTAGGTATTTCCATGTTTATACAAATTGCGGTGCAGATATTTATATCTTTATACAGATGGCATTGTAGATATTTCCTTATTCACACAGATGGTGGTGAAGATGTTTCCATGTTTATACAGATGGCAGAGTAGTTAGTTCCATGTTTATGGAGATGGCAGTGTAGATACTTTCATGTTTACAGAGATGGCGGTGTAGATATTTCCATGTTTATAGAGATAGCAGTGTAGATATTTACATGTTTATACAGATGTCTGTGTAGATATTTCCATGTGTATACAGATGGCATTGTAGATATTTCCATGTTTATACAGATAACTGTATAGGTATTTCCATGTTTTTACAGGTGGCAGTGCAGATATTTCCATGTTTATAGAGATAGCGGTGTAGATATTTCCATGTTTCTACAGATGGCGGTGTTGATATTTCCATCTATACACAGATGGCCGTGTAGATATTTCCATGTTTATACAGATGGCGGCGTAGATATTTCCATGGACATGCAGATGGCAGTGTAGATATTTCCATGTTTAAACAGATAGCGGTGTAGATATTTCCATGTTTACACAGATAGTGGTGTAGATATTTCCGTGTTTATACATATGGCAGAGTAGATACTTCCATCTTTATGGAGATGGCAGTGTAGATATTTTCATGTTTATAGAGATGGCGGTGTAGATATTTCCATATTTATAGAGATAGCGGTGTAGATATTTCCATCTTTCTACAGATGGCAGTGTAGATATTTCCATGTTTATACAGATGGCGGTGTAGATATTTCCATATTTATACAGATGTCTGTGTAGATATTTCCATCTGTATACAGATGGTATTGTAGGTATTTCCATGTTTATACAGATGGTGGTGAAGATATTTCCATGTTTATTCAGATGACTGTGTAGATATTTCCATGTTTTTACAGATGGCAGTGTGGATATTTCAATGTTTATAGAGATGGCGCTGTAGATATTTCCAAGTTTATACAGATAACGGTGGAGATATTTCCATGTTTATACAGAGAGGAGTCGAGATATTTCCATGTTTATACACATAGCGGTGTACATATTTCCATGATTATAGAGACAGCGGTGTAGGTATTTCCATGTTTATGCAGATAACGGTGCAGATATTTCCATGTTTACACAGATGCCTATGCAGATATTTCCATATTTACACAGAGGGCTGTGTAGATATTTCTATGTTTATACAGAAGACAGTGTAGATATTTAAATGTTCCTACACATGACTGTGTAGGTATTTCCATGTTTATACAGATGTCTTTGTAGATATTTCCATGTTAATAGAGATAGCGGTGTAGACATTTCCATGTTTATACAGATAGCGGTGTAGATATTTCCATGTTTATACAGATAGTGGTGTAGATATTTCCATGTTTATACAGACCGCGGTGTAGATATTTCCATGTTTATACAAATAGCGGTGCAGATATTTCCATGTTTGTACAGATGGCGGTGTTGATATTTCCATTTATACACAGATGACCGTGTAGATATTTCCATGTTTATACAGATGGCGGCGCAGATATCTCCATGGATATGTAGATGGCGGTGTAGATATTTCCATGTTTATACAGATTGCGGTGTAGTTATTTCCATGTTTATATAGATAGCGGTGTAGTTATTTCCATGTATATACACATGGCTGTGTAGATATTTCCATGTTTATACAGATGGCGGTGTAGATATTTCCATGTTGTTACAGATAACTTTGTATTTCCATGTTTATACAGATGGCGGTGTAGATATTTCCATGTCTATAGAGATAGCAGTGGAGATAATTCCATGTTTATACAGATAGCGGTGTAGATATTTCCATGTTTATTCTGATCGTGGTGTAGATATTTCCATGTTTATAGAGATGGCGGTGTAGATATTTACATGTTCATAGAGATAGCGGTGTTGATTTTTCCATGTTTATAGAGACAGCGGTGTGGATATTTCCTTGCTTATACAGATAGGGGTGTAGATATTTCCATGTTTATAGAGATAGCGGTGAAGATATTTCCATGTTTATACAGATCACGGTGTAGATATTTCCTTGCTTGTACTAATAGCGGTGTAGATATTTCCATGTTTATACAGATAGCGGTGTAGATATTTCCATGTATATACAGATGGCTGTGTAGATATTTCCATGTTTATACAGATGGCTGTGTAGATATTTCCATGTTTATACAGATGACTTTGTAGGTATTTGCATGTTTATACAGATGGCGGTGTAGGTTTTCCATGTTTATAGTGATAGCTGTGTAGATATTTCCATGTTTATACAGATAGCGGTGTTGATATTTCCATGTTTATAAAGATCGCGGTGTAGATATTTACATGTTTTTACAGATCGCGGTGCAGATATTTATATCTTTATACAGATGGCATTGTTGATATTTCCTTATTCACACAGATGGCGGTGTAGATGTTTCCATGTTTATACAGATGGCAGAGTAGTTAGTTCCATGTTTATGGAGATGGCAGTGTAGATACTTTCATGTTTACAGAGATGGCGGTGTAGATATTTCCATGTTTATAGAGATAGCAGTGTAGATATTTACATGTTTATACAGATGTCTGTGTAGATATTTCCATGTGTATACAGATGGCATTGTAGATATTTCCATGTTTATACAGATGACTGTATAGGTATTTCCATGTTTTTACAGGTGGCAGTGCAGATATTTCCATGTTTATAGAGATAGCGGTGTAGATATTTCCATGTTTCTACAGATGGTGGTGTTGATATTTCCATCTATACACAGATGGCCGTGTAGATATTTCCATGTTTATACAGGTGGCGGCGTAGATATTTCCATGGACATGCAGATGGCAGTGTAGGTATTTCCATGTTTAAACAGATAGCGGTGTAGATATTTCCATGTTTACACAGATAGTGGTGTAGATATTTCCGTGTTTATACATATGGCAGAGTAGATACTTCCATCTTTATGGAGATGGCAGTGTAGATATTTTCATGTTTATAGAGATGGCGGTGTAGATATTTCCATATTTATAGAGATAGCGGTGTAGATATTTCCATCTTTCTACAGATGGCAGTGTAGATATTTCCATGTTTATACAGATGGCGGTGTAGATATTTCCATATTTATACAGATGTCTGTGTAGATATTTCCATCTGTATACAGATGGTATTGTAGGTATTTCCATGTTTATACAGATGGTGGTGAAGATATTTCCATGTTTATTCAGATGACTGTGTAGATATTTCCATGTTTTTACAGATGGCAGTGTGGATATTTCAATGTTTATAGAGATGGCGCTGTAGATATTTCCAAGTTTATACAGATAACGGTGGAGATATTTCCATGTTTATACAGAGAGGAGTCGAGATATTTCCATGTTTATACACATAGCGGTGTACATATTTCCATGATTATAGAGACAGCGGTGTAGGTATTTCCATGTTTATGCAGATAACGGTGCAGATATTTCCATGTTTACACAGATGCCTATGCAGATATTTCCATATTTACACAGAGGGCTGTGTAGATATTTCTATGTTTATACAGAAGACAGTGTAGATATTTAAATGTTCCTACACATGACTGTGTAGGTATTTCCATGTTTATACAGATGTCTTTGTAGATATTTCCATGTTAATAGAGATAGCGGTGTAGACATTTCCATGTTTATACAGATAGCGGTGTAGATATTTCCATGTTTATACAGATAGTGGTGTAGATATTTCCATGTTTATACAGACCGCGGTGTAGATATTTCCATGTTTATACAAATAGCGGTGCAGATATTTCCATGTTTGTACAGATGGCGGTGTTGATATTTCCATTTATACACAGATGACCGTGTAGATATTTCCATGTTTATACAGATGGCGGCGCAGATATTTCCATGGATATGTAGATGGCGGTGTAGATATTTCCATGTTTATACAGATTGCGGTGTAGTTATTTCCATGTTTATATAGATAGCGGTGTAGTTATTTCCATATATATACACATTGCTGTGTAGATATTTCCATGTTTATACAGATGGCGGTGTAGATATTTCCATGTTGTTACAGATAACTTTGTATTTCCATGTTTATACAGATGGCGGTGTAGATATTTCCATGTCTATAGAGATAGCAGTGGAGATAATTCCATGTTTATACAGATAGCGGTGTAGATATTTCCATGTTTATTCTGATCGTGGTGTAGATATTTCCATGTTTATAGAGATGGCGGTGTAGATATTTACATGTTCATAGAGATAGCGGTGTTGATTTTTCCATGTTTATAGAGACAGCGGTGTGGATATTTCCTTGCTTATACAGATAGGGGTGTAGATATTTCCATGTTTATAGAGATAGCGGTGAAGATATTTCCATGTTTATACAGATCACGGTGTAGATATTTCCTTGCTTGTACTAATAGCGGTGTAGATATTTCCATGTTTATACAGATAGCGGTGTAGATATTTCCATGTATATACAGATGGCTGTGTAGATATTTCCATGTTTATACAGATGGCTGTGTAGATATTTCCATGTTTATACAGATGACTTTGTAGGTATTTGCATGTTTATACAGATGGCGGTGTAGGTTTTCCATGTTTATAGTGATAGCTGTGTAGATATTTCCATGTTTATACAGATAGCGGTGTTGATATTTCCATGTTTATAAAGATCGCGGTGTAGATATTTCCATGTTTTTACAGATCGCGGTGCAGATATTTATATCTTTATACAGATGGCATTGTTGATATTTCCTTATTCACACAGATGGCGGTGTAGATGTTTCCATGTTTATACAGATGGCAGAGTAGTTAGTTCCATGTTTATGGAGATGGCAGTGTAGATACTTTCATGTTTACAGAGATGGCGGTGTAGATATTTCCATGTTTATAGAGATAGCAGTGTAGATATTTACATGTTTATACAGATGTCTGTGTAGATATTTCCATGTGTATACAGATGGCATTGTAGATATTTCCATGTTTATACAGATGACTGTATAGGTATTTCCATGTTTTTACAGGTGGCAGTGCAGATATTTCCATGTTTATAGAGATAGCGGTGTAGATATTTCCATGTTTCTACAGATGGTGGTGTTGATATTTCCATCTATACACAGATGGCCGTGTAGATATTTCCATGTTTATACAGGTGGCGGCGTAGATATTTCCATGGACATGCAGATGGCAGTGTAGGTATTTCCATGTTTAAACAGATAGCGGTGTAGATATTTCCATGTTTACACAGATAGTGGTGTAGATATTTCCGTGTTTATACATATGGCAGAGTAGATACTTCCATCTTTATGGAGATGGCAGTGTAGATATTTTCATGTTTATAGTGATGGCGGTGTAGATATTTCCATATTTATAGAGATAGCGGTGTAGATATTTCCATCTTTCTACAGATGGCAGTGTAGATATTTCCATGTTTATACAGATGGCGGTGTAGATATTTCCATATTTATACAGATGTCTGTGTAGATATTTCCATCTGTATACAGATGGTATTGTAGGTATTTCCATGTTTATACAGATGGTGGTGAAGATATTTCCATGTTTATTCAGATGACTGTGTAGATATTTCCATGTTTTTACAGATGGCAGTGTGGATATTTCAATGTTTATAGAGATGGCGCTGTAGATATTTCCAAGTTTATACCGATAACGGTGGAGATATTTCCATGTTTATACAGAGAGGAGTCGAGATATTTCCATGTTTATACACATAGCGGTATACATATTTCCATGATTATAGAGACAGCGGTGTAGGTATTTCCATGTTTATGCAGATAACGGTGCAGATATTTCCATGTTTACACAGATGCCTATGCAGATATTTCCATATTTACACAGAGGGCTGTGTAGATATTTCTATGTTTATACAGAAGACAGTGTAGATATTTAAATGTTCCTACACATGACTGTGTAGGTATTTCCATGTTTATACAGATGTCTTTGTAGATATTTCCATGTTAATAGAGATAGCGGTGTAGACATTTCCATGTTTATACAGATAGCGGTGTAGATATTTCCATGTTTATACAGATAGTGGTGTAGATATTTCCATGTTTATACAGACCGCGGTGTAGATATTTCCATGTTTATACAAATAGCGGTGCAGATATTTCCATGTTTGTACAGATGGCGGTGTTGATATTTCCATTTATACACAGATGACCGTGTAGATATTTCCATGTTTATACAGATGGCGGCGCAGATATCTCCATGGATATGTAGATGGCGGTGTAGATATTTCCATGTTTATACAGATTGCGGTATAGTTATTTCCATGTTTATATAGATAGCGGTGTAGTTATTTCCATGTATATACACATGGCTGTGTAGATATTTCCATGTTTATACAGATGGCGGTGTAGATATTTCCATGTTGTTACAGATAACTTTGTATTTCCATGTTTATACAGATGGCGGTGTAGATATTTCCATGTCTATAGAGATAGCAGTGGAGATAATTCCATGTTTATACAGATAGCGGTGTAGATATTTCCATGTTTATTCTGATCGTGGTGTAGATATTTCCATGTTTATAGAGATGGCGGTGTAGATATTTACATGTTCATAGAGATAGCGGTGTTGATTTTTCCATGTTTATAGAGACAGCGGTGTGGATATTTCCTTGCTTATACAGATAGGGTTGTAGATATTTCCATGTTTATAGAGATAGCGGTGAAGATATTTCCATGTTTATACAGATCACGGTGTAGATATTTCCTTGCTTGTACTAATAGCGGTGTAGTTATTTCCATGTTTATACAGATAGCGGTGTAGATATTTCCATGTATATACAGATGGCTGTGTAGATATTTCCATGTTTATACAGATGGCTGTGTAGATATTTCCATGTTTATACAGATGACTTTGTAGGTATTTGCATGTTTATACAGATGGCGGTGTAGGTTTTCCATGTTTATAGTGATAGCTGTGTAGATATTTCCATGTTTATACAGATAGCGGTGTTGATATTTCCATGTTTATAAAGATCGTGGTGTAGGTATTTCCATGTTTATACAAATTGCGGTGCAGATATTTATATCTTTATACAGATGGCATTGTAGATATTTCCTTATTCACACAGATGGTGGTGAAGATGTTTCCATGTTTATACAGATGGCAGAGTAGTTAGTTCCATGTTTATGGAGATGGCAGTGTAGATACTTTCATGTTTACAGAGATGGCGGTGTAGATATTTCCATGTTTATAGAGATAGCAGTGTAGATATTTACATGTTTATACAGATGTCTGTGTAGATATTTCCATGTGTATACAGATGGCATTGTAGATATTTCCATGTTTATACAGATAACTGTATAGGTATTTCCATGTATTTACAGGTGGCAGTGCAGATATTTCCATGTTTATAGAGATAGCGGTGTAGATATTTCCATGTTTCTACAGATGGCGGTGTTGATATTTCCATCTATACACAGATGGCCGTGTAGATATTTCCATGTTTATACAGATGGCGGCGTAGATATTTCCATGGACATGCAGATGGCAGTGTAGATATTTCCATGTTTAAACAGATAGCGGTGTAGATATTTCCATGTTTACACAGATAGTGGTGTAGATATTTCCGTGTTTATACATATGGCAGAGTAGATACTTCCATCTTTATGGAGATGGCAGTGTAGATATTTTCATGTTTATAGAGATGGCGGTGTAGATATTTCCATATTTATAGAGATAGCGGTGTAGATATTTCCATCTTTCTACAGATGGCAGTGTAGATATTTCCATGTTTATACAGATGGCGGTGTAGATATTTCCATATTTATACAGATGTCTGTGTAGATATTTCCATCTGTATACAGATGGTATTGTAGGTATTTCCATGTTTATACAGATGGTGGTGAAGATATTTCCATGTTTATTCAGATGACTGTGTAGATATTTCCATGTTTTTACAGATGGCAGTGTGGATATTTCAATGTTTATAGAGATGGCGCTGTAGATATTTCCAAGTTTATACAGATAACGGTGGAGATATTTCCATGTTTATACAGAGAGGAGTCGAGATATTTCCATGTTTATACACATAGCGGTGTACATATTTCCATGATTATAGAGACAGCGGTGTAGGTATTTCCATGTTTATGCAGATAACGGTGCAGATATTTCCATGTTTACACAGATGCCTATGCAGATATTTCCATATTTACACAGAGGGCTGTGTAGATATTTCTATGTTTATACAGAATACAGTGTAGATATTTAAATGTTCCTACACATGACTGTGTAGGTATTTCCATGTTTATACAGATGTCTTTGTAGATATTTCCATGTTAATAGAGATAGCGGTGTAGACATTTCCATGTTTATACAGATAGCGGTGTAGATATTTCCATGTTTATACAGATAGTGGTGTAGATATTTCCATGTTTATACAGACCGCGGTGTAGATATTTCCATGTTTATACAAATAGCGGTGCAGATATTTCCATGTTTGTACAGATGGCGGTGTTGATATTTCCATTTATACACAGATGACCGTGTAGATATTTCCATGTTTATACAGATGGCGGCGCAGATATCTCCATGGATATGTAGATGGCGGTGTAGATATTTCCATGTTTATACAGATTGCGGTGTAGTTATTTCCATGTTTATATAGATAGCGGTGTAGTTATTTCCATGTATATACACATGGCTGTGTAGATATTTCCATGTTTATACAGATGGCGTTGTAGATATTTCCATGTTTATACAGATAACTTTGTATTTCCATGTTTATACAGATGGCGGTGTAGATATTTCCATGTCTATAGAGATAGCAGTGGAGATAATTCCATGTTTATACAGATAGCGGTGTAGATATTTCCATGTTTATTCTGATCGTGGTGTAGATATTTCCATGTTTATAGAGATGGCGGTGTAGATATTTACATGTTCATAGAGATAGCGGTGTTGATTTTTCCATGTTTATAGAGACAGCGGTGTGGATATTTCCTTGCTTATACAGATAGGGGTGTAGATATTTCCATGTTTATAGAGATAGCGGTGAAGATATTTCCATGTTTATACAGATCACGGTGTAGATATTTCCTTGCTTGTACTAATAGCGGTGTAGTTATTTCCATGTTTATACAGATAGCGGTGTAGATATTTCCGTGTATATACAGATGGCTGTGTAGATATTTCCATGTTTATACAGATGGCTGTGTAGATATTTCCATGTTTATACAGATGACTTTGTAGGTATTTGCATGTTTATACAGATGGCGGTGTAGGTTTTCCATGTTTATAGTGATAGCTGTGTATATATTTCCATGTTTATACAGATAGCGGTGTTGATATTTCCATGTTTATAAAGATCGCGGTGTAGATATTTCCATGTTTATACAGATCGCGGTGCAGATATTTATATCTTTATACAGATGGCATTGTAGATATTTCCTTATTCACACAGATGGCGGTGTAGATGTTTCCATGTTTATACAGATGGCAGAGAAGTTAGTTCCATGTTTATGGAGATGGCAGTGTAGATACTTTCATGTTTACAGAGATGGCGGTGTAGATATTTCCATGTTTATAGAGATAGCAGTGTAGATATTTACATGTTTATACAGATGTCTGTGTAGATATTTCCATGTGTATACAGATGGCATTGTAGATATTTCCATGTTTATACAGATGACTGTATAGGTATTTCCATGTTTTTACAGGTGGCAGTGCAGATATTTCCATGTTTATAGAGATAGCGGTGTAGATATTTCCATGTTTCTACAGATGGCGGTGTTGATATTTCCATCTATACACAGATGGCCGTGTAGATATTTCCATGTTTATACAGATGGCGGCGTAGATATTTCCAAGGACATGCAGATGGCGGTGTAGATATTTCCATGTTTAAACAGATAGCGGTGTAGATATTTCCATGTTTACACAGATAGTGGTGTAGATATTTCCGTGTTTATACACATGGCAGAGTAGATACTTCCATCTTTATGGAGATGGCAGTGTAGATATTTTCATGTTTATAGAGATGGCGGTGTAGATATTTCCATATTTATAGAGATAGCGGTGTAGATATTTCCATCTTTCTACAGATGGCAGTGTAGATATTTCCATGTTTATACAGATGGCGGTGTAGATATTTCCATATTTATACAGATGTCTGTGTAGATATTTCCATCTGTATACAGATGGTATTGTAGGTATTTCCATGTTTATACAGATGGTGGTGAAGATATTTCCATGTTTATTCAGATGACTGTGTAGATATTTCCATGTTTTTACAGATGGCAGTGTGGATATTTCAATGTTTATAGAGATGGCGCTGTAGATATTTCCAAGTTTACACAGATAACGGTGGAGATATTTCCATGTTTATACAGAGAGGAGTCGAGATATTTCCATGTTTATACACATAGCGGTGTACATATTTCCATGATTATAGAGACAGCGGTGTAGGTATTTCCATGTTTATGCAGATAGCGGTGCAGATATTTCCATGTTTACACAGATGCCTATGCAGATATTTCCATATTTACACAGAGGGCTGTGTAGATATTTCTATGTTTATACAGAAGACAGTGTAGATATTTAAATGTTCCTACACATGACTGTGTAGGTATTTCCATGTTTATACAGATGTCTTTGTAGATATTTCCATGTTAATAGAGATAGCGGTGTAGACATTTCCATGTTTATACAGATAGCGGTGTAGATATTTCCATGTTTATACAGATAGTGGTGTAGATATTTCCATGTTTATACAGACCGCGGTGTAGATATTTCCATGTTTATACAAATAGCGGTGCAGATATTTCCATGTTTGTACAGATGGCGGTGTTGATATTTCCATTTATACACAGATGACCGTGTAGATATTTCCATGTTTATACAGAAGGCGGCGCAGATATTTCCATGGATATGTAGATGGCGGTGTAGATATTTCCATGTTTATACAGATTGCGGTGTAGTTATTTCCATGTTTATATAGATAGCGGTGTAGTTATTTCCATGTATATACACATGGCTGTGTAGATATTTCCATGTTTATACAGATGGCGGTGTAGATATTTCCATGTTGTTACAGATAACTTTGTATTTCCATGTTTATACAGATGGCGGTGTAGATATTTCCATGTCTATAGAGATAGCAGTGGAGATAATTCCATGTTTATACAGATAGCGGTGTAGATATTTCCATGTTTATTCTGATCGTGGTGTAGATATTTCCATGTTTATAGAGATGGCGGTGTAGATATTTTCATGTTCATAGAGATAGCGGTGTTGATTTTTCCATGTTTATAGAGACAGCGGTGTGGATATTTCCTTGCTTATACAGATAGGGTTGTAGATATTTCCATGTTTATAGAGATAGCGGTGAAGATATTTCCATGTTTATACAGATCACGGTGTAGATATTTCCTTGCTTGTACTAATAGCGGTGTAGTTATTTCCATGTTTATACAGATAGCGGTGTAGATATTTCCATGTATATACAGATGGCTGTGTAGATATTTCCATGTTTATACAGATGGCTCTGTAGATATTTCCATGTTTATACAGATGACTTTGTAGGTATTTGCATGTTTATACAGATGGCGGTGTAGGTTTTCCATGTTTATAGTGATAGCTGTGTAGATATTTCCATGTTTATACAGATAGCGGTGTTGATATTTCCATGTTTATAAAGATCGCGGTGTAGATATTTCCATGTTTATACAGATCGTGGTGCAGATATTTATATCTTAATACAGATGGCATTGTAGATATTTCCTTATTCACACAGATGGCGGTGTAGATGTTTCCATGTTTATACAGATGGCAGAGTAGTTAGTTCCATGTTTATGGAGATGGCAGTGTAGATACTTTCATGTTTACAGAGATGGCGGTGTAGATATTTCCATGTTTATAGAGATAGCAGTGTAGATATTTACATGTTTATACAGATGTCTGTGTAGATATTTCCATGTGTATACAGATGGCATTGTAGATATTTCCATGTTTATACAGATGACTGTATAGGTATTTCCATGTTTTTACAGGTGGCAGTGCAGATATTTCCATGTTTATAGAGATAGCGGTGTAGATATTTTCATGTTTCTACAGATGGCGGTGTTGATATTTCCATCTATACACAGATGGCCGTGTAGATATTTCCATGTTTATACAGATGGCGGCGTAGATATTTCCATGGACATGCAGATGGCGGTGTAGATATTTCCATGTTTAAACAGATAGCGGTGTAGATATTTCCATGTTTACACAGATAGTGGTGTAGATATTTCCGTGTTTATACACATGGCAGAGTAGATACTTCCATCTTTATGGAGATGGCAGTGTAGATATTTTCATGTTTATAGAGATGGCGGTGTAGATATTTCCATATTTATAGAGATAGCGGTGTAGATATTTCCATCTTTCTACAGATGGCAGTGTAGATATTTCCATGTTTATACAGATGGCGGTGTAGATATTTCCATATTTATACAGATGTCTGTGTAGATATTTCCATCTGTATACAGATGGTATTGTAGGTATTTCCATGTTTATACAGATGGTGGTGAAGATATTTCCATGTTTATTCAGATGACTGTGTAGATATTTCCATGTTTTTACAGATGGCAGTGTGGATATTTCAATGTTTATAGAGATGGTGCTGTAGATATTTCCAAGTTTATACAGATAACGGTGGAGATATTTCCATGTTTATTCAGAGAGGAGCCGAGATATTTCCATGTTTATACACATAGCGGTGTACATATTTCCATGATTATAGAGACAGCGGTGTAGGTATTTCCATGTTTATGCAGATAGCGGTGCAGATATTTCCATGTTTACACAGATGCCTATGCAGATATTTCCATATTTACACAGAGGGCTGTGTAGATATTTCTATGTTTATACAGAAGACAGTGTAGATATTTAAATGTTCCTACACATGACTGTGTAGGTATTTCCATGTTTATACAGATGTCTTTGTAGATATTTCCATGTTAATAGAGATAGCGGTGTAGACATTTCCATGTTTATACAGATAGCGGTGTAGATATTTCCATGTTTATACAGATAGTGGTGTAGATATTTCCATGTTTATACAGACCGCGGTGTAGATATTTCCATGTTTATACAAATAGCGGTGCAGATATTTCCATGTTTGTACAGATGGCGGTGTTGATATTTCCATTTATACACAGATGACCGTGTAGATATTTCCATGTTTATACAGATGGCGGCGCAGATATTTCCATGGATATGTAGATGGCGGTGTAGATATTTCCATGTTTATACAGATTGCGGTGTAGTTATTTCCATGTTTATATAGATAGCGGTGTAGTTATTTCCATGTATGTACACATGGCTGTGTAGATATTTCCATGTTTATACAGATGGCGGTGTAGATATTTCCATGTTGTTACAGATAACTTTGTATTTCCATGTTTATACAGATGGCGGTGTAGATATTTCCATGTCTATAGAGACAGCAGTGGAGATAATTCCATGTTTATACAGATAGCGGTGTAGATATTTCCATGTTTATTCTGATCGTGGTGTAGATATTTCCATGTTTATGGAGATGGCGGTGTAGATATTTACATGTTCATAGAGATAGCGGTGTTGATTTTTCCATGTTTATAGAGACAGCGGTGTGGATATTTCCTTGCTTATACAGATAGGGGTGTAGATATTTCCATGTTTATAGAGATAGCGGTGAAGATATTTCCATGTTTATACAGATCACGGTGTAGATATTTCCTTGCTTGTACTAATAGCGGTGTAGTTATTTCCATGTTTATACAGATAGCGGTGTAGATATTTCCATGTATATACAGATGGCTGTGTGGATATTTCCATGTTTATACAGATGGCTCTGTAGATATTTCCATGTTTATACAGATGACTTTGTAGGTATTTGCATGTTTATACAGATGGCGGTGTAGGTTTTCCATGTTTATAGTGATAGCTGTGTAGATATTTCCATGTTTATACAGATAGCGGTGTTGATATTTCCATGTTTATAAAGATCGCGGTGTAGATATTTCCATGTTTATACAGATCGCGGTGCAGATATTTATATCTTTATACAGATGGCATTGTAGATATTTCCTTATTCACACAGATGGCGGTGTAGATGTTTCCATGTTTATACAGATGGCAGAGTAGTTAGTTCCATGTTTATGGAGATGGCAGTGTAGATACTTTCATGTTTACAGAGATGGCGGTGTAGATATTTCCATGTTTATAGAGATAGCAGTGTAGATATTTACATGTTTATACAGATGTCTGTGTAGATATTTCCATGTGTATACAGATGGCATTGTAGATATTTCCATGTTTATACAGATGACTGTATAGGTATTTCCATGTTTTTACAGGTGGCAGTGCAGATATTTCCATGTTTATAGAGATAGCGGTGTAGATATTTCCATGTTTCTACAGATGGCGGTGTTGATATTTCCATCTATACACAGATGGCCGTGTAGATATTTCCATGTTTATACAGATGGCGGCGTAGATATTTCCATGGACATGCAGATGGCGGTGTAGATATTTCCATGTTTAAACAGATAGCGCTGTAGATATTTCCATGTTTACACAGATAGTGGTGTAGATATTTCCGTGTTTATACACATGGCAGAGTAGATACTTCCATCTTTATGGAGATGGCAGTGTAGATATTTTCATGTTTATAGAGATGGCGGTGTAGATATTTCCATATTTATAGAGATAGCGGTGTAGATATTTCCATCTTTCTACAGATGGCAGTGTAGATATTTCCATGTTTATAAAGATGGCGGTGTAGATATTTCCATATTTATACAGATGTCTGTGTAGATATTTCCATCTGTATACAGATGGTATTGTAGGTATTTCCATGTTTATACAGATGGTGGTGAAGATATTTCCATGTTTATTCAGATGACTGTGTAGATATTTCCATGTTTTTACAGATGGCAGTGTGGATATTTCAATGTTTATAGAGATGGCGCTGTAGATATTTCCAAGTTTACACAGATAACGGTGGAGATATTTCCATGTTTATTCAGAGAGGAGTCGAGATATTTCCATGTTTATACACATAGCGGTGTACATATTTCCATGATTATAGAGACAGCGGTGTAGGTATTTCCATGTTTATGCAGATAACGGTGCAGATATTTCCATGTTTACACAGATGCCTATGCAGATATTTCCATATTTACACAGAGGGCTGTGTAGATATTTCTATGTTTATACAGAATACAGTGTAGATATTTAAATGTTCCTACACATGACTGTGTAGGTATTTCCATGTTTATACAGATGTCTTTGTAGATATTTCCATGTTAATAGAGATAGCGGTGTAGACATTTCCATGTTTATACAGATAGCGGTGTAGATATTTCCATGTTTATACAGATAGTGGTGTAGATATCTCCATGTTTATACAGACCGCGGTGTAGATATTTCCATGTTTATACAAATAGCGGTGCAGATATTTCCATGTTTGTACAGATGGCGGTGTTGATATTTCCATTTAAACACAGATGACCGTGTAGATATTTCCATGTTAATACAGATGGCGGCGCAGATATCTCCATGGATATGTAGATGGCGGTGTAGATATTTCCATGTTTATACAGATGGCGGTGTAGTTATTTCCATGTTTATATAGATAGCGGTGTAGTTATTTCCATGTATATACACATGGCTGTGTAGATATTTCCATGTTTATACAGATGGCGGTGTAGATATTTCCATGTTGTTACAGATAACTTTGTATTTCCATGTTTATACAGATGGCGGTGTAGATATTTCCATGTCTATAGAGATAGCAGTGGAGATAATTCCATGTTTATACAGATAGCGGTGTAGATATTTCCATGTTTATTCTGATCGTGGTGTAGATATTTCCATGTTTATAGAGATGGCGGTGTAGATATTTACATGTTCATAGAGATAGCGGTGTTGATTTTTCCATGTTTATAGAGACAGCGGTGTGGATATTTCCTTGCTTATACAGATAGGGTTGTAGATATTTCCATGTTTATAGAGATAGCGGTGAAGATATTTCCATGTTTATACAGATCACGGTGTAGATATTTCCTTGCTTGTACTAATAGCGGTGTAGTTATTTCCATGTTTATACAGATAGCGGTGTAGATATTTCCATGTATATACAGATGGCTGTGTAGATATTTCCATGTTTATACAGATGGCTGTGTAGATATTTCCATGTTTATACAGATGACTTTGTAGGTATTTGCATGTTTATACAGATGGCGGTGTAGGTTTTCCATGTTTATAGTGATAGCTGTGTAGATATTTCCATGTTTATACAGATAGCGGTGTTGATATTTCCATGTTTATAAAGATCGCGGTGTAGGTATTTCCATGTTTTATACAAATCGCGGTGCAGATATTTATATCTTTATACAGATGGCATTGTAGATATTTCCTTATTCACACAGATGGCGGTGTAGATGTTTCCATGTTTATACAGATGGCAGAGTAGTTAGTTCCATGTTTATGGAGATGGCAGTGTAGATACTTTCATGTTTACAGAGATGGCGGTGTAGATATTTCCATGTTTATAGAGATAGCAGTGTAGATATTTACATGTTTATACAGATGTCTGTGTAGATATTTCCATGTGTATACAGATGGCATTGTAGATATTTCCATGTTTATACAGATGACTTTATAGGTATTTCCATGTTTTTACAGGTGGCAGTGCAGATATTTCCATGTTTATAGAGATAGCGGTGTAGATATTTCCATGTTTCTACAGATGGCGGTGTTGATATTTCCATCTATACACAGATGGCCGTGTAGATATTTCCATGTTTATACAGATGGCGGCGTAGATATTTCCATGGACATGCAGATGGCGGTGTAGATATTTCCATGTTTAAACAGATAGCGGTGTAGATATTTCCATGTTTACACAGATAGTGGTGTAGATATTTCCGTGTTTATACACATGGCAGAGTAGATACTTCCATCTTTATGGAGATGGCAGTGTAGATATTTTCATGTTTATAGAGATGGCGGTGTAGATATTTCCATATTTATAGAGATAGCGGTGTAGATATTTCCATCTTTCTACAGATGGCAGTGTAGATATTTCCATGTTTATACAGATGGCGGTGTAGATATTTCCATATTTATACAGATGTCTGTGTAGATATTTCCATCTGTATACAGATGGTATTGTAGGTATTTCCATGTTTATACAGATGGTGGTGAAGATATTTCCATGTTTATTCAGATGACTGTGTAGATATTTCCATGTTTTTACAGATGGCAGTGTGGATATTTCAATGTTTATAGAGATGGCGCTGTAGATATTTCCAAGTTTATACAGATAACGGTGGAGATATTTCCATGTTTATACAGAGAGGAGTCGAGATATTTCCATGTTTATACACATAGCGGTGTACATATTTCCATGATTATAGAGACAGCGGTGTAGGTATTTCCATGTTTATGCAGATAGCGGTGCAGATATTTCCATGTTTACACAGATGCCTATGCAGAAATTTCCATATTTACACAGAGGGCTGTGTAGATATTTCTATGTTTATACAGAAGACAGTGTAGATATTTAAATGTTCCTAAACATGACTGTGTAGGTATTTCCATGTTTATACAGATGTATTTGTAGATATTTCCATGTTAATAGAGATAGCGGTGTAGACATTTCCATGTTTATACAGATAGCGGTGTAGATATTTCCATGTTTATAGAGATAGCAGTGTAGATATTTACATGTTTATACAGATGTCTGTGTAGATATTTCCATGTGTATACAGATGGCATTGTAGATATTTCCATGTTTATACAGATGACTGTATAGGTATTTCCATGTTTTTACAGGTGGCAGTGCAGATATTTCCAAGTTTATAGAGATAGCGGTGTAGATATTTCCATGTTTCTACAGATGGCGGTGTTGATATTTCCATCTATACACAGATGGCCGTGTAGATATTTCCATGTTTATACAGATGGCGGCGTAGATATTTCCATGGACATGCAGATGGCGGTGTAGATATTTCCATGTTTAAACAGATAGCGGTGTAGATATTTCCATGTTTACACAGATAGTGGTGTAGATATTTCCGTGTTTATACACATGGCAGAGTAGATACTTCCATCTTTATGGAGATGGCAGTGTAGATATTTTCATGTTTATAGAGATGGCGGTGTAGATATTTCCATATTTATAGAGATAGCGGTGTAGATATTTCCATCTTTCTACAGATGGCAGTGTAGATATTTCCATGTTTATACAGATGGCGGTGTAGATATTTCCATATTTATACAGATGTCTGTGTAGATATTTCCATCTCTATACAGATGGTATTGTAGGTATTTCCATGTTTATACAGATGGTGGTGAAGATATTTCCATGTTTATTCAGATGACTGTGTAGATATTTCCATGTTTTTACAGATGGCAGTGTGGATATTTCAATGTTTATAGAGATGGCGCTGTAGATATTTCCAAGTTTATACAGATAACGGTGGAGATATTTCCATGTTTATACAGAGAGGAGTCGAGATATTTCCATGTTTATACACATAGCGGTGTACATATTTCCATGATTATAGAGACAGCGGTGTAGGTATTTCCATGTTTATGCAGATAGCGGTGCAGATATTTCCATGTTTACACAGATGCCTATGCAGATATTTCCATATTTACACAGAGGGCTGTGTAGATATTTCTATGTTTATACAGAAGACAGTGTAGATATTTAAATGTTCCTACACATGACTGTGTAGGTATTTCCATGTTTATACAGATGTCTTTGTAGATATTTCCATGTTAATAGAGATAGCGGTGTAGACATTTCCATGTTTATACAGATAGCGGTGTAGATATTTCCATGATTATACAGATAGTGGTGTAGATATTTCCATGTTTATACAGACCGCGGTGTAGATATTTCCATGTTTATACAAATAGCGGTGCCGATATTTCCATGTTTGTACAGATGGCGGTGTTGATATTTCCATTTATACACAGATGACCGTGTAGATATTTCCATGTTTATACAGAAGGCGGCGCAGATATTTCCATGGATATGTAGATGGCGGTGTAGATATTTCCATGTTTATACAGATTGTGGTGTAGTTATTTCCATGTTTATATAGATAGCGGTGTAGTTATTTCCATGTATATACACATGGCTGTGTAGATATTTCCATGTTTATACAGATGGCGGTGTAGATATTTCCATGTTGTTACAGATAACTTTGTATTTCCATGTTTATACAGATGGCGGTGTAGATATTTCCATGTCTATAGAGATAGCAGTGGAGATAATTCCATGTTTATACAGATAGCGGTGTAGATATTTCCATGTTTATTCTGATCGTGGTGTAGATATTTCCATGTTTATAGAGATGGCGGTGTAGATATTTACATGTTCATAGAGATAGCGGTGTTGATTTTTCCATGTTTATAGAGACAGCGGTGTGGATATTTCCTTGCTTATACAGATAGGGGTGTAGATATTTCCATGTTTATAGAGATAGCGGTGAAGATATTTCCATGTTTATACAGATCACGGTGTAGATATTTCCTTGCTTGTACTAATAGCGGTGTAGTTATTTCCATGTTTATACAGATAGCGGTATAGATATTTCCATGTATATTCAGATGGCTGTGTGGATATTTCCATGTTTATACAGATGACTTTGTAGTTATTTGCATGTTTATACAGATGGCGGTGTAGGTTTTCCATGTTTATAGTGATAGCTGTGTAGATATTTCCATGTTTATACAGATAGCGGTGTTGATATTTCCATGTTTATAAAGATCGCGGTGTAGATATTTCCATGTTTATACAGATCGCGGTGCAGATATTTATATCTTTATACAGATGGCATTGTAGATATTTCCTTATTCACACAGATGGCGGTGTAGATGTTTCCATGTTTATACAGATGGCAGAGTAGTTAGTTCCATGTTTATGGAGATGGCAGTGTAGATACTTTCATGTTTACAGAGATGGCGGTGTAGATATTTCCATGTTTATAGAGATAGCAGTGTAGATATTTACATGTTTATACAGATGTCTGTGTAGATATTTCCATGTGTATACAGATGGCATTGTAGATATTTCCATGTTTATACAGATGACTGTATAGGTATTTCCATGTTTTTACAGGTGGCAGTGCAGATATATCCATGTTTATAGAGATAGCGGTGTAGATATTTCCATGTTTCTACAGATGGCGGTGTTGATATTTCCATCTATACACAGATGGCCGTGTAGATATTTCCATGTTTATACAGATGGTGGCGTAGATATTTCCATGGACATGCAGATGGCGGTGTAGATATTTCCATGTTTAAACAGATAGCGGTGTAGATATTTCCATGTTTACACAGATAGTGGTGTAGATATTTCCGTGTTTATACACATGGCAGAGTAGATACTTCCATCTTTATGGAGATGGCAGTGTAGATATTTTCATGTTTATAGAGATGGCGGTGTAGATATTTCCATATTTATAGAGATAGTGGTGTAGATATTTCCATCTTTCTACAGATGGCAGTGTAGATATTTCCATGTTTATACAGATGGCGGTGTAGATATTTCCATATTTATACAGATGTCTGTGTAGATATTTCCATCTGTATACAGATGGTATTGTAGGTATTTCCATGTTTATACAGATGGTGGTGAAGGTATTTCCATGTTTATTCAGATGACTGTGTAGATATTTCCATGTTTTTACAGATGGCAGTGTGGATATTTCAATGTTTATAGAGATGGCGCTGTAGATATTTCCAAGTTTATACAGATAACGGTGGAGATATTTCCATGTTTATTCAGAGAGGAGCCGAGATATTTCCATGTTTATACACATAGCGGTGTACATATTTCCATGATTATAGAGACAGCGGTGTAGGTATTTCCATGTTTATGCAGATAGCGGTGCAGATATTTCCATGTTTACACAGATGCCTATGCAGATATTTCCATATTTACACAGAGGGCTGTGTAGATATTTCTATGTTTATACAGAAGACAGTGTAGATATTTAAATGTTCCTACACATGACTGTGTAGGTATTTCCATGTTTATACAGATGTCTTTGTAGATATTTCCATGTTAATAGAGATAGCGGTGTAGACATTTCCATGTTTATACAGATAGCGGTGTAGATATTTCCATGTTTATACAGATAGTGGTGTAGATATTTCCATGTTTATACAGACCGCGGTGTAGATATTTCCATGTTTATACAAATAGCGGTGCAGATATTTCCATGTTTGTACAGATGGCGGTGTTGATATTTCCATTTATACACAGATGACCGTGTAGATATTTCCATGTTTATACAGAAGGCGGCGCAGATATTTCCATGGATATGTAGATGGCGGTGTAGATATTTCCATGTTTATACAGATTGCGGTGTAGTTATTTCCATGTTTATATAGATAGCGGTGTAGTTATTTCCATGTATATACACATGGCTGTGTAGATATTTCCATGTTTATACAGATGGCGGTGTAGATATTTCCATGTCTATAGAGATAGCAGTGGAGATAATTCCATGTTTATACAGATAGCGGTGTAGATATTTCCATGTTTATTCTGATCGTGGTGTAGATATTTCCATGTTTATAGAGATGGCGGTGTAGATATTTACATGTTCATAGAGATAGCGGTGTTGATTTTTCCATGTTTATAGAGACAGCGGTGTGTATATTTCCTTGCTTATACAGATAGGGGTGTAGATATTTCCATGTTTATAGAGATAGCGGTGAAGATATTTCCATGTTTATACAGATCACGGTGTAGATATTTCCTTGCTTGTACTAATAGCGGTGTAGATATTTCCATGTTTATACAGATAGCGGTGTAGATATTTCCATGTATATACAGATGGCTGTGTAGATATTTCCATGTTTATACAGATGGCTGTGTAGATATTTCCATGTTTATACAGATGACTTTGTAGGTATTTGCATGTTTATACAGATGGCGGTGTAGGTTTTCCATGTTTATAGTGATAGCTGTGTAGATATTTCCATGTTTATACAGATAGCGGTGTTGATATTTCCATGTTTATAAAGATCGCGGTGTAGATATTTCCATGTTTTTACAGATCGCGGTGCAGATATTTATATCTTTATACAGATGGCATTGTTGATATTTCCTTATTCACACAGATGGCGGTGTAGATGTTTCCATGTTTATACAGATGGCAGAGTAGTTAGTTCCATGTTTATGGAGATGGCAGTGTAGATACTTTCATGTTTACAGAGATGGCGGTGTAGATATTTCCATGTTTATAGAGATAGCAGTGTAGATATTTACATGTTTATACAGATGTCTGTGTAGATATTTCCATGTGTATACAGATGGCATTGTAGATATTTCCATGTTTATACAGATGACTGTATAGGTATTTCCATGTTTTTACAGGTGGCAGTGCAGATATTTCCATGTTTATAGAGATAGCGGTGTAGATATTTCCATGTTTCTACAGATGGCGGTGTTGATATTTCCATCTATACACAGATGGCCGTGTAGATATTTCCATGTTTATACAGATGGCGGCGTAGATATTTCCATGGACATGCAGATGGCAGTGTAGATATTTCCATGTTTAAACAGATAGCGGTGTAGATATTTCCATGTTTACACAGATAGTGGTGTAGATATTTCCGTGTTTATACATATGGCAGAGTAGATACTTCCATCTTTATGGAGATGGCAGTGTAGATATTTTCATGTTTATAGAGATGGCGGTGTAGATATTTCCATATTTATAGAGATAGCGGTGTAGATATTTCCATCTTTCTACAGATGGCAGTGTAGATATTTCCATGTTTATACAGATGGCGGTGTAGATATTTCCATATTTATACAGATGTCTGTGTAGATATTTCCATCTGTATACAGATGGTATTGTAGGTATTTCCATGTTTATACAGATGGTGGTGAAGATATTTCCATGTTTATTCAGATGACTGTGTAGATATTTCCATGTTTTTACAGATGGCAGTGTGGATATTTCAATGTTTATAGAGATGGCGCTGTAGATATTTCCAAGTTTATACAGATAACGGTGGAGATATTTCCATGTTTATACAGAGAGGAGTCGAGATATTTCCATGTTTATACACATAGCGGTGTACATATTTCCATGATTATAGAGACAGCGGTGTAGGTATTTCCATGTTTATGCAGATAACGGTGCAGATATTTCCATGTTTACACAGATGCCTATGCAGATATTTCCATATTTACACAGAGGGCTGTGTAGATATTTCTATGTTTATACAGAATACAGTGTAGATATTTAAATGTTCCTACACATGACTGTGTAGGTATTTCCATGTTTATACAGATGTCTTTGTAGATATTTCCATGTTAATAGAGATAGCGGTGTAGACATTTCCATGTTTATACAGATAGCGGTGTAGATATTTCCATGTTTATACAGATAGTGGTGTAGATGTCTCCATGTTTATACAGACCGCGGTGTAGATATTTCCATGTTTATACAAATAGCGGTGCAGATATTTCCATGTTTGTACAGATGGCGGTGTTGATATTTCCATTTATACACAGATGACCGTGTAGATATTTCCATGTTTATACAGATGGCGGCGCAGATATCTCCATGGATATGTAGATGGCGGTGTAGATATTTCCATGTTTATACAGATGGCGGTGTAGTTATTTCCATGTTTATATAGATAGCGGTGTAGTTATTTCCATGTATATACACATGGCTGTGTAGATATTTCCATGTTTATACAGATGGCGGTGTAGATATTTCCATGTTGTTACAGATAACTTTGTATTTCCATGTTTATACAGATGGCGGTGTAGATATTTCCATGTCTATAGAGATAGCAGTGGAGATAATTCCATGTTTATACAGATAGCGGTGTAGATATTTCCATGTTTATTCTGATCGTGGTGTAGATATTTCCATGTTTATAGAGATGGCGGTGTAGATATTTACATGTTCATAGAGATAGCGGTGTTGATTTTTCCATGTTTATAGAGACAGCGGTGTGGATATTTCCTTGCTTATACAGATAGGGTTGTAGATATTTCCATGTTTATAGAGATAGCGGTGAAGATATTTCCATGTTTATACAGATCACGGTGTAGATATTTCCTTGCTTGTACTAATAGCGGTGTAGTTATTTCCATGTTTATACAGATAGCGGTGTAGATATTTCCATGTATATACAGATGGCTGTGTAGATATTTCCATGTTTATACAGATGGCTGTGTAGATATTTCCATGTTTATACAGATGACTTTGTAGGTATTTGCATGTTTATACAGATGGCGGTGTAGGTTTTCCATGTTTATAGTGATAGCTGTGTAGATATTTCCATGTTTATACAGATAGCGGTGTTGATATTTCCATGTTTATAAAGATCGCGGTGTAGGTATTTCCATGTTTTATACAAATCGCGGTGCAGATATTTATATCTTTATACAGATGGCATTGTAGATATTTCCTTATTCACACAGATGGCGGTGTAGATGTTTCCATGTTTATACAGATGGCAGAGTAGTTAGTTCCATGTTTATGGAGATGGCAGTGTAGATACTTTCATGTTTACAGAGATGGCGGTGTAGATATTTCCATGTTTATAGAGATAGCAGTGTAGATATTTACATGTTTATACAGATGTCTGTGTAGATATTTCCATGTGTATACAGATGGCATTGTAGATATTTCCATGTTTATACAGATGACTGTATAGGTATTTCCATGTTTTTACAGGTGGCAGTGCAGATATTTCCATGTTTATAGAGATAGCGGTGTAGATATTTCCATGTTTCTACAGATGGCGGTGTTGATATTTCCATCTATACACAGATGGCCGTGTAGATATTTCCATGTTTATACAGATGGCGGCGTAGATATTTCCATGGACATGCAGATGGCGGTGTAGATATTTCCATGTTTAAACAGATAGCGGTGTAGATATTTCCATGTTTACACAGATAGTGGTGTAGATATTTCCGTGTTTATACACATGGCAGAGTAGATACTTCCATCTTTATGGAGATGGCAGTGTAGATATTTTCATGTTTATAGAGATGGCGGTGTAGATATTTCCATATTTATAGAGATAGCGGTGTAGATATTTCCATCTTTCTACAGATGGCAGTGTAGATATTTCCATGTTTATACAGATGGCGGTGTAGATATTTCCATATTTATACAGATGTCTGTGTAGATATTTCCATCTGTATACAGATGGTATTGTAGGTATTTCCATGTTTATACAGATGGTGGTGAAGATATTTCCATGTTTATTCAGATGACTGTGTAGATATTTCCATGTTTTTACAGATGGCAGTGTGGATATTTCAATGTTTATAGAGATGGCGCTGTAGATATTTCCAAGTTTATACAGATAACGGTGGAGATATTTCCATGTTTATACAGAGAGGAGTCGAGATATTTCCATGTTTATACACATAGCGGTGTACATATTTCCATGATTATAGAGACAGCGGTGTAGGTATTTCCATGTTTATGCAGATAGCGGTGCAGATATTTCCATGTTTACACAGATGCCTATGCAGATATTTCCATATTTACACAGAGGGCTGTGTAGATATTTCTATGTTTATACAGAAGACAGTGTAGATATTTAAATGTTCCTAAACATGACTGTGTAGGTATTTCCATGTTTATACAGATGTATTTGTAGATATTTCCATGTTAATAGAGATAGCGGTGTAGACATTTCCATGTTTATACAGATAGCGGTGTAGATATTTCCATGTTTATAGAGATAGCAGTGTAGATATTTACATGTTTATACAGATGTCTGTGTAGATATTTCCATGTGTATACAGATGGCATTGTAGATATTTCCATGTTTATACAGATGACTGTATAGGTATTTCCATGTTTTTACAGGTGGCATTGCAGATATTTCCAAGTTTATAGAGATAGCGGTGTAGATATTTCCATGTTTCTACAGATGGCGGTGTTGATATTTCCATCTATACACAGATGGCCGTGTAGATATTTCCATGTTTATACAGATGGCGGCGTAGATATTTCCATGGACATGCAGATGGCGGTGTAGATATTTCCATGTTTAAACAGATAGCGGTGTAGATATTTCCATGTTTACACAGATAGTGGTGTAGATATTTCCGTGTTTATACACATGGCAGAGTAGATACTTCCATCTTTATGGAGATGGCAGTGTAGATATTTTCATGTTTATAGAGATGGCGGTGTAGATATTTCCATATTTATAGAGATAGCGGTGTAGATATTTCCATCTTTCTACAGATGGCAGTGTAGATATTTCCATGTTTATACAGATGGCGGTGTAGATATTTCCATATTTATACAGATGTCTGTGTAGATATTTCCATCTGTATACAGATGGTATTGTAGGTATTTCCATGTTTATACAGATGGTGGTGAAGATATTTCCATGTTTATTCAGATGACTGTGTAGATATTTCCATGTTTTTACAGATGGCAGTGTGGATATTTCAATGTTTATAGAGATGGCGCTGTAGATATTTCCAAGTTTATACAGATAACGGTGGAGATATTTCCATGTTTATACAGAGAGGAGTCGAGATATTTCCATGTTTATACACATAGCGGTGTACATATTTCCATGATTATAGAGACAGCGGTGTAGGTATTTCCATGTTTATGCAGATAACGGTGCAGATATTTCCATGTTTACACAGATGCCTATGCAGATATTTCCATATTTACACAGAGGGCTGTGTAGATATTTCTATGTTTATACAGAATACAGTGTAGATATTTAAATGTTCCTACACATGACTGTGTAGGTATTTCCATGTTTATACAGATGTCTTTGTAGATATTTCCATGTTAATAGAGATAGCGGTGTAGACATTTCCATGTTTATACAGATAGCGGTGTAGATATTTCCATGTTTATACAGATAGTGGTGTAGATATCTCCATGTTTATACAGACCGCGGTGTAGATATTTCCATGTTTATACAAATAGCGGTGCAGATATTTCCATGTTTGTACAGATGGCGGTGTTGATATTTCCATTTATACACAGATGACCGTGTAGATATTTCCATGTTTATACAGATGGCGGCGCAGATATCTCCATGGATATGTAGATGGCGGTGTAGATATTTCCATGTTTATACAGATTGCGGTGTAGTTATTTCCATGTTTATATAGATAGCGGTGTAGTTATTTCCATGTATATACACATGGCTGTGTAGATATTTCCATGTTTATACAGATGGCGGTGTAGATATTTCCATGTTGTTACAGATAACTTTGTATTTCCATGTTTATACAGATGGCGGTGTAGATATTTCCATGTCTATAGAGATAGCAGTGGAGATAATTCCATGTTTATACAGATAGCGGTGTAGATATTTCCATGTTTATTCTGATCGTGGTGTAGATATTTCCATGTTTATAGAGATGGCGGTGTAGATATTTACATGTTCATAGAGATAGCGGTGTTGATTTTTCCATGTTTATAGAGACAGCGGTGTGGATATTTCCTTGCTTATACAGATAGGGTTGTAGATATTTCCATGTTTATAGAGATAGCGGTGAAGATATTTCCATGTTTATACAGATCACGGTGTAGATATTTCCTTGCTTGTACTAATAGCGGTGTAGTTATTTCCATGTTTATACAGATAGCGGTGTAGATATTTCCATGTATATACAGATGGCTGTGTAGATATTTCCATGTTTATACAGATGGCTGTGTAGATATTTCCATGTTTATACAGATGACTTTGTAGGTATTTGCATGTTTATACAGATGGCGGTGTAGGTTTTCCATGTTTATAGTGATAGCTGTGTAGATATTTCCATGTTTATACAGATAGCGGTGTTGATATTTCCATGTTTATAAAGATCGTGGTGTAGGTATTTCCATGTTTTATACAAATCGCGGTGCAGATATTTATATCTTTATACAGATGGCATTGTAGATATTTCCTTATTCACACAGATGGCGGTGTAGATGTTTCCATGTTTATACAGATGGCAGAGTAGTTAGTTCCATGTTTATGGAGATGGCAGTGTAGATACTTTCATGTTTACAGAGATGGCGGTGTAGATATTTCCATGTTTATAGCGATAGCAGTGTAGATATTTACATGTTTATACAGATGTCTGTGTAGATATTTCCATGTGTATACAGATGGCATTGTAGATATTTCCATGTTTATACAGATGACTGTATAGGTATTTCCATGTTTTTACAGGTGGCAGTGCAGATATTTCCATGTTTATAGAGATAGCGGTGTAGATATTTCCATGTTTCTACAGATGGCGGTGTTGATATTTCCATCTATACACAGATGGCCGTGTAGATATTTCCATGTTTATACAGATGGCGGCGTAGATATTTCCATGGACATGCAGATGGCGGTGTAGATATTTCCATGTTTAAACAGATAGCGGTGTAGATATTTCCATGTTTACACAGATAGTGGTGTAGATATTTCCGTGTTTATACACAAGGCAGAGTAGATACTTCCATCTTTATGGAGATGGCAGTGTAGATATTTTCATGTTTATAGAGATGGCGGTGTAGATATTTCCATATTTATAGAGATAGCGGTGTAGATATTTCCATCTTTCTACAGATGGCAGTGTAGATATTTCCATGTTTATACAGATGGCGGTGTAGATATTTCCATATTTATACAGATGTCTGTGTAGATATTTCCATCTGTATACAGATGGTATTGTAGGTATTTCCATGTTTATACAGATGGTGGTGAAGATATTTCCATGTTTATTCAGATGACTGTGTAGATATTTCCATGTTTTTACAGATGGCAGTGTGGATATTTCAATGTTTATAGAGATGGCGCTGTAGATATTTCCAAGTTTATACAGATAACGGTGGAGATATTTCCATGTTTATACAGAGAGGAGTCGAGATATTTCCATGTTTATACACATAGCGGTGTACATATTTCCAAGATTATAGAGACAGCGGTGTAGGTATTTCCATGTTTATGCAGATAGCGGTGCAGATATTTCCATGTTTACACAGATGCCTATGCAGATATTTCCATATTTACACAGAGGGCTGTGTAGATATTTCTATGTTTATACAGAAGACAGTGTAGATATTTAAATGTTCCTAAACATGACTGTGTAGGTATTTCCATGTTTATACAGATGTATTTGTAGATATTTCCATGTTAATAGAGATAGCGGTGTAGACATTTCCATGTTTATACAGATAGCGGTGTAGATATTTCCATGTTTATAGAGATAGCAGTGTAGATATTTACATGTTTATACAGATGTCTGTGTAGATATTTCCATGTGTATACAGATGGCATTTTAGATATTTCCATGTTTATACAGATGACTGTATAGGTATTTCATTGTTTTTACAGGTGGCAGTGCAGATATTTCCAAGTTTATAGAGATAGCGGTGTAGATATTTCCATGTTTCTACAGATGGCGGTGTTGATATTTCCATCTATACACAGATGGCCGTGTAGATATTTCCATGTTTATACAGATGGCGGCGTAGATATTTCCATGGACATGCAGATGGCGGTGTAGATATTTCCATGTTTAAACAGATAGCGGTGTAGATATTTCCATGTTTACACAGATAGTGGTGTAGATATTTCCGTGTTTATACACATGGCAGAGTAGATACTTCCATCTTTATGGAGATGGCAGTGTAGATATTTTCATGTTTATAGAGATGGCGGTGTAGATATTTCCATATTTATAGAGATAGCGGTGTAGATATTTCCATCTTTCTACAGATGGCAGTGTAGATATTTCCATGTTTATACAGATGGCGGTGTAGATATTTCCATATTTATACAGATGTCTGTGTAGATATTTCCATCTCTATACAGATGGTATTGTAGGTATTTCCATGTTTATACAGATGGTGGTGAAGATATTTCCATGTTTATTCAGATGACTGTGTAGATATTTCCATGTTTTTACAGATGGCAGTGTGGATATTTCAATGTTTATAGAGATGGCGCTGTAGATATTTCCAAGTTTATACAGATAACGGTGGAGATATTTCCATGTTTATACAGAGAGGAGTCGAGATATTTCCATGTTTATACACATAGCGGTGTACATATTTCCATGATTATAGAGACAGCGGTGTAGGTATTTCCATGTTTATGCAGATAACGGTGCAGATATTTCCATGTTTACACAGATGCCTATGCAGATATTTCCATATTTACACAGAGGGCTGTGTAGATATTTCTATGTTTATACAGAATACAGTGTAGATATTTAAATGTTCCTACACATGACTGTGTAGGTATTTCCATGTTTATACAGATGTCTTTGTAGATATTTCCATGTTAATAGAGATAGCGGTGTAGACATTTCCATGTTTATACAGATAGCGGTGTAGATATTTCCATGTTTATACAGATAGTGGTGTAGATATCTCCATGTTTATACAGACCGCGGTGTAGATATTTCCATGTTTATACAAATAGCGGTGCAGATATTTCCATGTTTGTACAGATGGCGGTGTTGATATTTCCATTTATACACAGATGACCGTGTAGATATTTCCATGTTTATACAGATGGCGGCGCAGATATCTCCATGGATATGTAGATGGCGGTGTAGATATTTCCATGTTTATACAGATTGCGGTGTAGTTATTTCCATGTTTATATAGATAGCGGTGTAGTTATTTCCATGTATATACACATGGCTGTGTAGATATTTCCATGTTTATACAGATGGCGGTGTAGATATTTCCATGTTGTTACAGATAACTTTGTATTTCCATGTTTATACAGATGGCGGTGTAGATATTTCCATGTCTATAGAGATAGCAGTGGAGATAATTCCATGTTTATACAGATAGCGGTGTAGATATTTCCATGTTTATTCTGATCGTGGTGTAGATATTTCCATGTTTATAGAGATGGCGGTGTAGATATTTACATGTTCATAGAGATAGCGGTGTTGATTTTTCCATGTTTATAGAGACAGCGGTGTGGATATTTCCTTGCTTATACAGATAGGGTTGTAGATATTTCCATGTTTATAGAGATAGCGGTGAAGATATTTCCATGTTTATACAGATCACGGTGTAGATATTTCCTTGCTTGTACTAATAGCGGTGTAGTTATTTCCATGTTTATACAGATAGCGGTGTAGATATTTCCATGTATATACAGATGGCTGTGTAGATATTTCCATGTTTATACAGATGGCTGTGTAGATATTTCCATGTTTATACAGATGACTTTGTAGGTATTTGCATGTTTATACAGATGGCGGTGTAGGTTTTCCATGTTTATAGTGATAGCTGTGTAGATATTTCCATGTTTATACAGATAGCGGTGTTGATATTTCCATGTTTATAAAGATCGCGGTGTAGGTATTTCCATGTTTTATACAAATCGCGGTGCAGATATTTATATCTTTATACAGATGGCATTGTAGATATTTCCTTATTCACACAGATGGCGGTGTAGATGTTTCCATGTTTATACAGATGGCAGAGTAGTTAGTTCCATGTTTATGGAGATGGCAGTGTAGATACTTTCATGTTTACAGAGATGGCGGTGTAGATATTTCCATGTTTATAGCGATAGCAGTGTAGATATTTACATGTTTATACAGATGTCTGTGTAGATATTTCCATGTGTATACAGATGGCATTGTAGATATTTCCATGTTTATACAGATGACTGTATAGGTATTTCCATGTTTTTACAGGTGGCAGTGCAGATATTTCCATGTTTATAGAGATAGCGGTGTAGATATTTCCATGTTTCTACAGATGGCGGTGTTGATATTTCCATCTATACACAGATGGCCGTGTAGATATTTCCATGTTTATACAGATGGCGGCGTAGATATTTCCATGGACATGCAGATGGCGGTGTAGATATTTCCATGTTTAAACAGATAGCGGTGTAGATATTTCCATGTTTACACAGATAGTGGTGTAGATATTTCCGTGTTTATACACAAGGCAGAGTAGATACTTCCATCTTTATGGAGATGGCAGTGTAGATATTTTCATGTTTATAGAGATGGCGGTGTAGATATTTCCATATTTATAGAGATAGCGGTGTAGATATTTCCATCTTTCTACAGATGGCAGTGTAGATATTTCCATGTTTATACAGATGGCGGTGTAGATATTTCCATATTTATACAGATGTCTGTGTAGATATTTCCATCTGTATACAGATGGTATTGTAGGTATTTCCATGTTTATACAGATGGTGGTGAAGATATTTCCATGTTTATTCAGATGACTGTGTAGATATTTCCATGTTTTTACAGATGGCAGTGTGGATATTTCAATGTTTATAGAGATGGCGCTGTAGATATTTCCAAGTTTATACAGATAACGGTGGAGATATTTCCATGTTTATACAGAGAGGAGTCGAGATATTTCCATGTTTATACACATAGCGGTGTACATATTTCCATGATTATAGAGACAGCGGTGTAGGTATTTCCATGTTTATGCAGATAGCGGTGCAGATATTTCCATGTTTACACAGATGCCTATGCAGATATTTCCATATTTACACAGAGGGCTGTGTAGATATTTCTATGTTTATACAGAAGACAGTGTAGATATTTAAATGTTCCTAAACATGACTGTGTAGGTATTTCCATGTTTATACAGATGTATTTGTAGATATTTCCATGTTAATAGAGATAGCGGTGTAGACATTTCCATGTTTATACAGATAGCGGTGTAGATATTTCCATGTTTATAGAGATAGCAGTGTAGATATTTACATGTTTATACAGATGTCTGTGTAGATATTTCCATGTGTATACAGATGGCATTGTAGATATTTCCATGTTTATACAGATGACTGTATAGGTATTTCCATGTTTTTACAGGTGGCAGTGCAGATATTTCCAAGTTTATAGAGATAGCGGTGTAGATATTTCCATGTTTCTACAGATGGCGGTGTTGATATTTCCATCTATACACAGATGGCCGTGTAGATATTTCCATGTTTATACAGATGGCGGCGTAGATATTTCCATGGACATGCAGATGGCGGTGTAGATATTTCCATGTTTAAACAGATAGCGGTGTAGATATTTCCATGTTTACACAGATAGTGGTGTAGATATTTCCGTGTTTATACACATGGCAGAGTAGATACTTCCATCTTTATGGAGATGGCAGTGTAGATATTTTCATGTTTATAGAGATGGCGGTGTAGATATTTCCATATTTATAGAGATAGCGGTGTAGATATTTCCATCTTTCTACAGATGGCAGTGTAGATATTTCCATGTTTATACAGATGGCGGTGTAGATATTTCCATATTTATACAGATGTCTGTGTAGATATTTCCATCTCTATACAGATGGTATTGTAGGTATTTCCATGTTTATACAGATGGTGGTGAAGATATTTCCATGTTTATTCAGATGACTGTGTAGATATTTCCATGTTTTTACAGATGGCAGTGTGGATATTTCAATGTTTATAGAGATGGCGCTGTAGATATTTCCAAGTTTATACAGATAACGGTGGAGATATTTCCATGTTTATACAGAGAGGAGTCGAGATATTTCCATGTTTATACACATAGCGGTGTACATATTTCCATGATTATAGAGACAGCGGTGTAGGTATTTCCATGTTTATGCAGATAACGGTGCAGATATTTCCATGTTTACACAGATGCCTATGCAGATATTTCCATATTTACACAGAGGGCTGTGTAGATATTTCTATGTTTATACAGAAGACAGTGTAGATATTTAAATGTTCCTACACATGACTGTGTAGGTATTTCCAGGTTTATACAGATGTCTTTGTAGATATTTCCATGTTAATAGAGATAGCGGTGTAGACATTTCCATGTTTATACAGATAGCGGTGTAGATATTTCCATGTTTATACAGATAGTGGTGTAGATATTTCCATGTTTATACAGACCGCGGTGTAGATATTTCCATGTTTATACAAATAGCGGTGCCGATATTTCCATGTTTGTACAGATGGCGGTGTTGATATTTCCATTTATACACAGATGACCGTGTAGATATTTCCATGTTTATACAGAAGGCGGCGCAGATATTTCCATGGATATGTAGATGGCGGTGTAGATATTTCCATGTTTATACAGATTGCGGTGTAGTTATTTCCATGTTTATATAGATAGCGGTGTAGTTATTTCCATGTATATACACATGGCTGTGTAGATATTTCCATGTTTATACAGATGGCGGTGTAGATATTTCCATGTTGTTACAGATAACTTTGTATTTCCATGTTTATACAGATGGCGGTGTAGATATTTCCATGTCTATAGAGATAGCAGTGGAGATAATTCCATGTTTATACAGATAGCGGTGTAGATATTTCCATGTTTATTCTGATCGTGGTGTAGATATTTCCATGTTTATAGAGATGGCGGTGTAGATATTTACATGTTCATAGAGATAGCGGTGTTGATTTTTCCATGTTTATAGAGACAGCGGTGTGGATATTTCCTTGCTTATACAGATAGGGGTGTAGATATTTCCATGTTTATAGAGATAGCGGTGAAGATATTTCCATGTTTATACAGATCACGGTGTAGATATTTCCTTGCTTGTACTAATAGCGGTGTAGTTATTTCCATGTTTATACAGATAGCGGTATAGATATTTCCATGTATATACAGATGGCTGTGTGGATATTTCCATGTTTATACAGATGACTTTGTAGTTATTTGCATGTTTATACAGATGGCGGTGTAGGTTTTCCATGTTTATAGTGATAGCTGTGTAGATATTTCCATGTTTATACAGATAGCGGTGTTGATATTTCCATGTTTATAAAGATCGCGGTGTAGATATTTCCATGTTTATACAGATCGCGGTGCAGATATTTATATCTTTATACAGATGGCATTGTAGATATTTCCTTATTCACACAGATGGCGGTGTAGATGTTTCCATGTTTATACAGATGGCAGAGTAGTTAGTTCCATGTTTATGGAGATGGCAGTGTAGATACTTTCATGTTTACAGAGATGGCGGTGTAGATATTTCCATGTTTATAGAGATAGCAGTGTAGATATTTACATGTTTATACAGATGTCTGTGTAGATATTTCCATGTGTATACAGATGGCATTGTAGATATTTCCATGTTTATACAGATGACTGTATAGGTATTTCAATGTTTTTACAGGTGGCAGTGCAGATATATCCATGTTTATAGAGATAGCGGTGTAGATATTTCCATGTTTCTACAGATGGCGGTGTTGATATTTCCATCTATACACAGATGGCCGTGTAGATATTTCCATGTTTATACAGATGGTGGCGTAGATATTTCCATGGACATGCAGATGGCGGTGTAGATATTTCCATGTTTAAACAGATAGCGGTGTAGATATTTCCATGTTTACACAGATAGTGGTGTAGATATTTCCGTGTTTATACACATGGCAGAGTAGATACTTCCATCTTTATGGAGATGGCAGTGTAGATATTTTCATGTTTATAGAGATGGCGGTGTAGATATTTCCATATTTATAGAGATAGTGGTGTAGATATTTCCATCTTTCTACAGATGGCAGTGTAGATATTTCCATGTTTATACAGATGGCGGTGTAGATATTTCCATATTTATACAGATGTCTGTGTAGATATTTCCATCTGTATACAGATGGTATTGTAGGTATTTCCATGTTTATACAGATGGTGGTGAAGGTATTTCCATGTTTATTCAGATGACTGTGTAGATATTTCCATGTTTTTACAGATGGCAGTGTGGATATTTCAATGTTTATAGAGATGGCGCTGTAGATATTTCCAAGTTTATACAGATAACGGTGGAGATATTTCCATGTTTATTCAGAGAGGAGCCGAGATATTTCCATGTTTATACACATAGCGGTGTACATATTTCCATGATTATAGAGACAGCGGTGTAGGTATTTCCATGTTTATGCAGATAGCGGTGCAGATATTTCCATGTTTACACAGATGCCTATGCAGATATTTCCATATTTACACAGAGGGCTGTGTAGATATTTCTATGTTTATACAGAAGACAGTGTAGATATTTAAATGTTCCTACACATGACTGTGTAGGTATTTCCATGTTTATACAGATGTCTTTGTAGTTATTTCCATGTTAATAGAGATAGCGGTGTAGACATTTCCATGTTTATACAGATAGCGGTGTAGATATTTCCATGTTTATACAGATAGTGGTGTAGATATTTCCATGTTTATACAGACCGCGGTGTAGATATTTCCATGTTTATACAAATAGCGGTGCAGATATTTCCATGTTTGTACAGATGGCGGTGTTGATATTTCCATTTATACACAGATGACCGTGTAGATATTTCCATGTTTATACAGATGGCGGCGCAGATATTTCCATGGATATGTAGATGGCGGTGTAGATATTTCCATGTTTATACAGATTGCGGTGTAGTTATTTCCATGTTTATATAGATAGCGGTGTAGTTATTTCCATATATATACACATGGCTGTGTAGATATTTCCATGTTTATACAGATGGCGGTGTAGATATTTCCATGTTGTTACAGATAACTTTGTATTTCCATGTTTATACAGATGGCGGTGTAGATATTTCCATGTCTATAGAGATAGCAGTGGAGATAATTCCATGTTTATACAGATAGCGGTGTAGATATTTCCATGTTTATTCTGATCGTGGTGTAGATATTTCCATGTTTATAGAGATGGCGGTGTAGATATTTACATGTTCATAGAGATAGCGGTGTTGATTTTTCCATGTTTATAGAGACAGCGGTGTGGATATTTCCTTGCTTATACAGACAGGGGTGTAGATATTTCCATGTTTATAGAGATAGCGGTGAAGATATTTCCATGTTTACACAGATCACGGTGTAGATATTTCCTTGCTTGTACTAATAGCGGTGTAGATATTTCCATGTTTATACAGATAGCGGTGTAGATATTTCCATGTATATACAGATGGCTGTGTAGATATTTCCATGTTTATACAGATGGCTCTGTAGATATTTCCATGTTTATACAGATGACTTTGTAGGTATTTGCATGTTTATACAGATGGCGGTGTAGGTTTTCCATGTTTATAGTGATAGCTGTGTAGATATTTCCATGTTTATACAGATAGCGGTGTTGATATTTCCATGTTTATAAAGATCGCGGTGTAGATATTTACATGTTTTTACAGATCGCGGTGCAGATATTTATATCTTTATACAGATGGCATTGTTGATATTTCCTTATTCACACAGATGGCGGTGTAGATGTTTCCATGTTTATACAGATGGCAGAGTAGTTAGTTCCATGTTTATGGAGATGGCAGTGTAGATACTTTCATGTTTACAGAGATGGCGGTGTAGATATTTCCATGTTTATAGAGATAGCAGTGTAGATATTTACATGTTTATACAGATGTCTGTGTAGATATTTCCATGTGTATACAGATGGCATTGTAGATATTTCCATGTTTATACAGATGACTGTATAGGTATTTCCATGTTTTTACAGGTGGCAGTGCAGATATTTCCATGTTTATAGAGATAGCGGTGTAGATATTTCCATGTTTCTACAGATGGCGGTGTTGATATTTCCATCTATACACAGATGGCCGTGTAGATATTTCCATGTTTATACAGATGGCGGCGTAGATATTTCCATGGACATGCAGATGGCAGTGTAGATATTTCCATGTTTAAACAGATAGCGGTGTAGATATTTCCATGTTTACACAGATAGTGGTGTAGATATTTCCGTGTTTATACATATGGCAGAGTAGATACTTCCATCTTTATGGAGATGGCAGTGTAGATATTTTCATGTTTATAGAGATGGCGGTGTAGATATTTCCATATTTATAGAGATAGCGGTGTAGATATTTCCATCTTTCTACAGATGGCAGTGTAGATATTTCCATGTTTATACAGATGGCGGTGTAGATATTTCCATATTTATACAGATGTCTGTGTAGATATTTCCATCTGTATACAGATGGTATTGTAGGTATTTCCATGTTTATACAGATGGTGGTGAAGATATTTCCATGTTTATTCAGATGACTGTGTAGATATTTCCATGTTTTTACAGATGGCAGTGTGGATATTTCAATGTTTATAGAGATGGCGCTGTAGATATTTCCAAGTTTATACAGATAACGGTGGAGATATTTCCATGTTTATACAGAGAGGAGTCGAGATATTTCCATGTTTATACACATAGCGGTGTACATATTTCCATGATTATAGAGACAGCGGTGTAGGTATTTCCATGTTTATGCAGATAACGGTGCAGATATTTCCATGTTTACACAGATGCCTATGCAGATATTTCCATATTTACACAGAGGGCTGTGTAGATATTTCTATGTTTATACAGAAGACAGTGTAGATATTTAAATGTTCCTACACATGACTGTGTAGGTATTTCCATGTTTATACAGATGTCTTTGTAGATATTTCCATGTTAATAGAGATAGCGGTGTAGACATTTCCATGTTTATACAGATAGCGGTGTAGATATTTCCATGTTTATACAGATAGTGGTGTAGATATTTCCATGTTTATACAGACCGCGGTGTAGATATTTCCATGTTTATACAAATAGCGGTGCAGATATTTCCATGTTTGTACAGATGGCGGTGTTGATATTTCCATTTATACACAGATGACCGTGTAGATATTTCCATGTTTATACAGATGGCGGCGCAGATATCTCCATGGATATGTAGATGGCGGTGTAGATATTTCCATGTTTATACAGATTGCGGTGTAGTTATTTCCATGTTTATATAGATAGCGGTGTAGTTATTTCCATGTATATACACATGGCTGTGTAGATATTTCCATGTTTATACAGATGGCGGTGTAGATATTTCCATGTTGTTACAGATAACTTTGTATTTCCATGTTTATACAGATGGCGGTGTAGATATTTCCATGTCTATAGAGATAGCAGTGGAGATAATTCCATGTTTATACAGATAGCGGTGTAGATATTTCCATGTTTATTCTGATCGTGGTGTAGATATTTCCATGTTTATAGAGATGGCGGTGTAGATATTTACATGTTCATAGAGATAGCGGTGTTGATTTTTCCATGTTTATAGAGACAGCGGTGTGGATATTTCCTTGCTTATACAGATAGGGGTGTAGATATTTCCATGTTTATAGAGATAGCGGTGAAGATATTTCCATGTTTATACAGATCACGGTGTAGATATTTCCTTGCTTGTACTAATAGCGGTGTAGTTATTTCCATGTTTATACAGATAGCGGTGTAGATATTTCCATGTATATACAGATGGCTGTGTAGATATTTCCATGTTTATACAGATGGCTGTGTAGATATTTCCATGTTTATACAGATGACTTTGTAGGTATTTGCATGTTTATACAGATGGCGGTGTAGGTTTTCCATGTTTATAGTGATAGCTGTGTAGATATTTCCATGTTTATACAGATAGCGGTGTTGATATTTCCATGTTTATAAAGATCGCGGTGTAGGTATTTCCATGTTTATACAAATTGCGGTGCAGATATTTATATCTTTATACAGATGGCATTGTAGATATTTCCTTATTCACACAGATGGCGGTGTAGATGTTTCCATGTTTATACAGATGGCAGAGTAGTTAGTTCCATGTTTATGGAGATGGCAGTGTAGATACTTTCATGTTTACAGAGATGGCGGTGTAGATATTTCCATGTTTATAGAGATAGCAGTGTAGATATTTACATGTTTATACAGATGTCTGTGTAGATATTTCCATGTGTATACAGATGGCATTGTAGATATTTCCATGTTTATACAGATGACTGTATAGGTATTTCCATGTTTTTACAGGTGGCAGTGCAGATATTTCCATGTTTATAGAGATAGCGGTGTAGATATTTCCATGTTTCTACAGATGGCGGTGTTGATATTTCCATCTATACACAGATGGCCGTGTAGATATTTCCATGTTTATACAGATGGCGGCATAGATATTTCCATGGACATGCAGATGGCAGTGTAGATATTTCCATGTTTAAACAGATAGCGGTGTAGATATTTCCATGTTTACACAGATAGTGGTGTAGATATTTCCGTGTTTATACATATGGCAGAGTAGATACTTCCATCTTTATGGAGATGGCAGTGTAGATATTTTCATGTTTATAGAGATGGCGGTGTAGATATTTCCATATTTATAGAGATAGCGGTGTAGATATTTCCATCTTTCTACAGATGGCAGTGTAGATATTTCCATGTTTATACAGATGGCGGTGTAGATATTTCCATATTTATACAGATGTCTGTGTAGATATTTCCATCTGTATACAGATGGTATTGTAGGTATTTCCATGTTTATACAGATGGTGGTGAAGATATTTCCATGTTTATTCAGATGACTGTGTAGATATTTCCATGTTTTTACAGATGGCAGTGTGGATATTTCAATGTTTATAGAGATGGCACTGTAGATATTTCCAAGTTTATACAGATAACGGTGGAGATATTTCCATGTTTATACAGAGAGGAGTCGAGATATTTCCATGTTTATACACATAGCGGTGTACATATTTCCATGATTATAGAGACAGCGGTGTAGGTATTTCCATGTTTATGCAGATAACGGTGCAGATATTTCCATGTTTACACAGATGCCTATGCAGATATTTCCATATTTACACAGAGGGCTGTGTAGATATTTCTATGTTTATACAGAAGACAGTGTAGATATTTAAATGTTCCTACACATGACTGTGTAGGTATTTCCATGTTTATACAGATGTCTTTGTAGATATTTCCATGTTAATAGAGATAGCGGTGTAGACATTTCCATGTTTATACAGATAGCGGTGTAGATATTTCCATGTTTATACAGATAGTGGTGTAGATATTTCCATGTTTATACAGACCGCGGTGTAGATATTTCCATGTTTATACAAATAGCGGTGCAGATATTTCCATGTTTGTACAGATGGCGGTGTTGATATTTCCATTTATACACAGATGACCGTGTAGATATTTCCATGTTTATACAGATGGCGGCGCAGATATCTCCATGGATATGTAGATGGCGGTGTAGATATTTCCATGTTTATACAGATGGCGGTGTAGTTATTTCCATGTTTATATAGATAGCGGTGTAGTTATTTCCATGTATATACACATGGCTGTGTAGATATTTCCATGTTTATACAGATGGCGGTGTAGATATTTCCATGTTGTTACAGATAACTTTGTATTTCCATGTTTATACAGATGGCGGTGTAGATATTTCCATGTCTATAGAGATAGCAGTGGAGATAATTCCATGTTTATACAGATAGCGGTGTAGATATTTCCATGTTTATTCTGATCGTGGTGTAGATATTTCCATGTTTATAGAGATGGCGGTGTAGATATTTACATGTTCATAGAGATAGCGGTGTTGATTTTTCCATGTTTATAGTGACAGCGGTGTGGATATTTCCTTGCTTATACAGATAGGGGTGTAGATATTTCCATGTTTATAGAGATAGCGGTGAAGATATTTCCATGTTTATACAGATCACGGTGTAGATATTTCCTTGCTTGTACTAATAGCGGTGTAGTTATTTCCATGTTTATACAGATAGCGGTGTAGATATTTCCATGTATATACAGATGGCTGTGTAGATATTTCCATGTTTATACAGATGGCTGTGTAGATATTTCCATGTTTATACAGATGACTTTGTAGGTATTTGCATGTTTATACAGATGGCGGTGTAGGTTTTCCATGTTTATAGTGATAGCTGTGTAGATATTTCCATGTTTATACAGATAGCGGTGTTGATATTTCCATGTTTATAAAGATCGCGGTGTAGGTATTTCCATGTTTATACAAATTGCGGTGCAGATATTTATATCTTTATACAGATGGCATTGTAGATATTTCCTTATTCACACAGATGGCGGTGTAGATGTTTCCATGTTTATACAGATGGCAGAGTAGTTAGTTCCATGTTTATGGAGATGGCAGTGTAGATACTTTCATGTTTACGGAGATGGCGGTGTAGATATTTCCATGTTTATAGAGATAGCAGTGTAGATATTTACATGTTTATACAGATGTCTGTGTAGATATTTCCATGTGTATACAGATGGCATTGTAGATATTTCCATGTTTATACAGATGACTGTATAGGTATTTCCATGTTTTTACAGGTGGCAGTGCAGATATTTCCATGTTTATAGAGATAGCGGTGTAGATATTTCCATGTTTCTACAGATGGCGGTGTTGATATTTCCATCTATACACAGATGGCCGTGTAGATATTTCCATGTTTATACAGATGGCGGCGTAGATATTTCCATGGACATGCAGATGGCAGTGTAGATATTTCCATGTTTAAACAGATAGCGGTGTAGATATTTCCATGTTTACACAGATAGTGGTGTAGATATTTCCGTGTTTATACATATGGCAGAGTAGATACTTCCATCTTTATGGAGATGGCAGTGTAGATATTTTCATGTTTATAGAGATGGCGGTGTAGATATTTCCATATTTATAGAGATAGCGGTGTAGATATTTCCATCTTTCTACAGATGGCAGTGTAGACATTTCCATGTTTATACAGATGGCGGTGTAGATATTTCCATATTTATACAGATGTCTGTGTAGATATTTCCATCTGTATACAGATGGTATTGTAGGTATTTCCATGTTTATACAGATGGTGGTGAAGATATTTCCATGTTTATTCAGATGACTGTGTAGATATTTCCATGTTTTTACAGATGGCAGTCTGGATATTTCAATGTTTATAGAGATGGCGCTGTAGATATTTCCAAGTTTATACAGATAACGGTGGAGATATTTCCATGTTTATACAGAGAGGAGTCGAGATATTTCCATGTTTATACACATAGCGGTGTACATATTTCCATGATTATAGAGACAGCGGTGTAGGTATTTCCATGTTTATGCAGATAACGGTGCAGATATTTCCATGTTTACACAGATGCCTATGCAGATATTTCCATATTTACACAGAGGGCTGTGTAGATATTTCTATGTTTATACAGAAGACAGTGTAGATATTTAAATGTTCCTACACATGACTGTGTAGGTATTTCCATGTTTATACAGATGTCTTTGTAGATATTTCCATGTTAATAGAGATAGCGGTGTAGACATTTCCATGTTTATACAGATAGCGGTGTAGATATTTCCATGTTTATACAGATAGTGGTGTAGATATTTCCATGTTTATACAGACCGCGGTGTAGATATTTCCATGTTTATACAAATAGCGGTGCAGATATTTCCATGTTTGTACAGATGGCGGTGTTGATATTTCCATTTATACACAGATGACCGTGTAGATATTTCCAAGTTTATACAGATGGCGGCGCAGATATTTCCATGGATATGTAGATGGCGGTGTAGATATTTCCATGTTTATACAGATTGCGGTGTAGTTATTTCCATGTTTATATAGATAGCGGTGTAGTTATTTCCATATATATACACATTGCTGTGTAGATATTTCCATGTTTATACAGATGGCGGTGTAGATATTTCCATGTTGTTACAGATAACTTTGTATTTCCATGTTTATACAGATGGCGGTGTAGATATTTCCATGTCTATAGAGATAGCAGTGGAGATAATTCCATGTTTATACAGATAGCGGTGTAGATATTTCCATGTTTATTCTGATCGTGGTGTAGATATTTCCATGTTTATAGAGATGGCGGTGTAGATATTTACATGTTCATAGAGATAGCGGTGTTGATTTTTCCATGTTTATAGAGACAGCGGTGTGGATATTTCCTTGCTTATACAGATAGGGGTGTAGATATTTCCATGTTTATAGAGATAGCGGTGAAGATATTTCCATGTTTATACAGATCACGGTGTAGATATTTCCTTGCTTGTACTAATAGCGGTGTAGATATTTCCATGTTTATACAGATAGCGGTGTAGATATTTCCATGTATATACAGATGGCTGTGTAGATATTTCCATGTTTATACAGATGGCTGTGTAGATATTTCCATGTTTATACAGATGACTTTGTAGGTATTTGCATGTTTATACAGATGGCGGTGTAGGTTTTCCATGTTTATAGTGATAGCTGTGTAGATATTTCCATGTTTATACAGATAGCGGTGTTGATATTTCCATGTTTATAAAGATCGTGGTGTAGATATTTCCATGTTTATACAGATCGCGGTGCAGATATTTATATCTTTATACAGATGGCATTGTAGATATTTCCTTATTCACACAGATGGCGGTGTAGATGTTTCCATGTTTATACAGATGGCAGAGTAGTTAGTTCCATGTTTATGGAGATGGCAGTGTAGATACTTTCATGTTTACAGAGATGGCGGTGTAGATATTTCCATGTTTATAGAGATAGCAGTGTAGATATTTACATGTTTATACAGATGTCTGTGTAGATATTTCCATGTGTATACAGATGGCATTGTAGATATTTCCATGTTTATACAGATGACTGTATAGGTATTTCCATGTTTTTACAGGTGGCAGTGCAGATATTTCCATGTTTATAGAGATAGCGTTGTAGATATTTCCATGTTTCTACAGATGGCGGTGTTGATATTTCCATCTATACACAGATGGCCGTGTAGATATTTCCATGTTTATACAGATGGCGGCGTAGATATTTCCATGGACATGCAGATGGCGGTGTAGATATTTTCATGTTTAAACAGATAGTGGTGTAGATATTTCCATGTTTACACAGATAGTGGTGTAGATATTTCCGTGTTTATACACATGGCAGAGTAGATAGTTCCATCTTTATGGAGATGGCAGTGTAGATATTTTCATGTTTATAGAGATGGCGGTGTAGATATTTCCATCTTTCTACAGATGGCAGTGTAGATATTTCCATGTTTATACAGATGGCGGTGTAGATATTTCCATATTTATACAGATGTCTGTGTAAATATTTCCATCTGTATACAGATGGTATTGTAGGTATTTCCATGTTTATACAGATGGTGGTGAAGATATTTCCATGTTTATTCAGATGACTGTGTAGATATTTCCATGTTTTTACAGATGGCAGTGTGGATATTTCAATGTTTATAGAGATGGCGCTGTAGATATTTCCAAGTTTACACAGATAACGGTGGAGATATTTCCATGTTTATACAGAGAGGAGTCGAGATATTTCCATGTTTATACACATAGCGGTGTACATATTTCCATGATTATAGAGACAGCGGTGTAGGTATTTCCATGTTTATGCAGATAGCGGTGCAGATATTTCCATGTTTACACAGATGCCTATGCAGATATTTCCATATTTACACAGAGGGCTGTGTAGATATTTAAATGTTCCTACACATGACTGTGTAGGTATTTCCATGTTTATACAGATGTCTATGTAGATATTTCCATGTTAATAGAGATAGCGGTGTAGACATTTCCATGTTTATACAGATAGCGGTGTAGATATTTCCATGTTTATACAGATAGTGGTGTAGATATTTCCATGCTTATACAGACCGCGGTGTAGATATTTCCATGTTTATACAAATAGCGGTGCAGATATTTCCATGTTTGTACAGATGGCGGTGTTGATATTTCCATTTATACACAGATGACCGTGTAGATATTTCCATGTTTATACAGATGGCGGCGCAGATATTTCCATGGATATGTAGATGGCGGTGTAGATATTTCCATGTTTATACAGATTGCGGTGTAGTTATTTCCACGTTTATATAGATAGCGGTGTAGTTATTTCCATGTATATACACATGGCTGTGTAGATATTTCCATGTTTATACAGATGGCGGTGTAGATATTTCCATGTTGTTACAGATAACTTTGTATTTCCATGTTTATACAGATGGCGGTGTAGATATTTCCATGTCTATAGAGATAGCAGTGGAGATAATTCCATGTTTATACAGATAGCGGTGTAGATATTTCCATGTTTATTCTGATCGTGGTGTAGATATTTCCATGTTTATAGAGATGGCGGTGTAGATATTTCCATGTTTATAGAGATAGCAGTGTAGATATTTACATGTTTATACAGATGTCTGTGTAGATATTTCCATGTGTATACAGATGGCATTGTAGATATTTCCATGTTTATACAGATGACTGTATAGGTATTTCCATGTTTTTACAGGTGGCAGTGCAGATATTTCCATGTTTATAGAGATAGCGGTGTAGATATTTCCATGTTTCTACAGATGGCGGTGTTGATATTTCCATCTATACACAGATGGCCGTGTAGATATTTCCATGTTTATACAGATGGCGGCGTAGATATTTCCATGGACATGCAGATGGCGGTGTAGATATTTCCATGTTTAAACAGATAGCGGTGTAGATATTTCCATGTTTACACAGATAGTGGTGTAGATATTTCCGTGTTTATACACATGGCAGAGTAGATACTTCCATCTTTATGGAGATGGCAGTGTAGATATTTTCATGTTTATAGAGATGGCGGTGTAGATATTTCCATATTTATAGAGATAGCGGTGTAGATATTTCCATCTTTCTACAGATGGCAGTGTAGATATTTCCATGTTTATACAGATGGCGGTGTAGATATTTCCATATTTATACAGATGTCTGTGTAGATATTTCCATCTGTATACAGATGGTATTGTAGGTATTTCCATGTTTATACAGATGGTGGTGAAGATATTTCCATGTTTATTCAAATGACTGTGTAGATATTTCCATGTTTTTACAGATGGCAGTGTGGATATTTCAATGTTTATAGAGATGGCGCTGTAGATATTTCCAAGTTTACACAGATAACGGTGGAGATATTTCCATGTTTATACAGAGAGGAGTCGAGATATTTCCATGTTTATACACATAGCGGTGTACATATTTCCATGATTATAGAGACAGCGGTGTAGGTATTTCCATGTTTATGCAGATAGCGGTGCAGATATTTCCATGTTTACACAGATGCCTATGCAGATATTTCCATATTTACACAGAGGGCTGTGTAGATATTTCTATGTTTATACAGAAGACAGTGTAGATATTTAAATGTTCCTACACATGACTGTGTAGGTATTTCCATGTTTATACAGATGTCTTTGTAGATATTTCCATGTTAATAGAGATAGCGGTGTAGACATTTCCATGTTTATACAGATAGCGGTGTAGATATTTCCATGTTTATACAGATAGTGGTGTAGATATTTCCATGCTTATACAGACCGCGGTGTAGATATTTCCATGTTTATACAAATAGCGGTGCAGATATTTCCATGTTTGTACAGATGGCGGTGTTGATATTTCCATTTATACACAGATGACCGTGTAGATATTTCCATGTTTATACAGATGGCGGCGCAGATATTTCCATGGATATGTAGATGGCGGTGTAGATATTTCCATGTTTATACAGATTGCGGTGTAGTTATTTCCACGTTTATATAGATAGCGGTGTAGTTATTTCCATGTATATACACATGGCTGTGTAGATATTTCCATGTTTATACAGATGGCGGTGTAGATATTTCCATGTTGTTACAGATAACTTTGTATTTCCATGTTTATACAGATGGCGGTGTAGATATTTCCATGTCTATAGAGATAGCAGTGGAGATAATTCCATGTTTATACAGATAGCGGTGTAGATATTTCCATGTTTATTCTGATCGTGGTGTAGATATTTCCATGTTTATAGAGATGGCGGTGTAGATATTTACATGTTCATAGAGATAGCGGTGTTGATTTTTCCATGTTTATAGAGACAGAGGTGTGGATATTTCCTTGCTTATACAGACAGGGGTGTAGATATTTCCATGTTTATAGAATTAGCGGTGAAGATATTTCCATGTTTATACAGATCACGGTGTAGATATTTCCTTGCTTGTACTAATAGCGGTGTAGTTATTTCCATGTTTATACAGATAGCGGTGTAGATATTTCCATGTATATACAGATGGCTGTGTAGATATTTCCATGTTTATACAGATGGCTGTGTAGATATTTCCATGTTTATACAGATGACTTTGTAGGTATTTGCATGTTTATACAGATGGCGGTGTAGGTTTTCCATGTTTATAGTGATAGCTGTGTAGATATTTCCATGTTTATACAGATAGCGGTGTTGATATTTCCATGTTTATAAAGATCGCGGTGTAGATATTTCCATGTTTATACAGATCGCGGTGCAGATATTTATATCTTTATACAGATGGCATTGTAGATATTTCCTTATTCACACAGATGGCGGTGTAGATGTTTCCATGTTTATACAGATGGCAGAGTAGTTAGTTCCATGTTTATGGTGATGGCAGTGTAGATACTTTCATGTTTACAGAGATGGCGGTGTAGATATTTCCATGTTTATAGAGATAGCAGTGTAGATATTTACATGTTTATACAGATGTCTGTGTAGATATTTCCATGTGTATACAGATGGCATTGTAGATATTTCCATGTTTATACAGATGACTGTATAGGTATTTCCATGTTTTTACAGGTGGCAGTGCAGATATTTCCATGTTTATAGAGATAGCGGTGTAGATATTTCCATGTTTCTACAGATGGCGGTGTTGATATTTCCATCTATACACAGATGGCCGTGTAGATATTTCCATGTTTATACAGATGGCGGCGTAGATATTTCCATGGACATGCAGATGGCGGTGTAGATATTTCCATGTTTAAACAGATAGCGGTGTAGATATTTCCATGTTTACACAGATAGTGGTGTAGATATTTCCGTGTTTATACACATGGCAGAGTAGATACTTCCATCTTTATGGAGATGGCAGTGTAGATATTTTCATGTTTATAGAGATGGCGGTGTAGATATTTCCATATTTATAGAGATAGCGGTGTAGATATTTCCATCTTTCTACAGATGGCAGTGTAGATATTTCCATGTTTATACAGATGGCGGTGTAGATATTTCCATATTTATACAGATGTCTGTGTAGATATTTCCATCTGTATACAGATGGTATTGTAGGTATTTCCATGTTTATACAGATGGTGGTGAAGATATTTCCATGTTTATTCAGATGACTGTGTAGATATTTCCATGTTTTTACAGATGGCAGTGTGGATATTTCAATGTTTATAGAGATGGCGCTGTAGATATTTCCAAGTTTACACAGATAACGGTGGAGATATTTCCATGTTTATACAGAGAGGAGTCGAGATATTTCCATGTTTATACACATAGCGGTGTACATATTTCCATGATTATAGAGACAGCGGTGTAGGTATTTCCATGTTTATGCAGATAGCGGTGCAGATATTTCCATGTTTACACAGATGCCTATGCAGATATTTCCATATTTACACAGAGGGCTGTGTAGATATTTAAATGTTCCTACACATGACTGTGTAGGTATTTCCATGTTTATACAGATGTCTATGTAGATATTTCCATGTTAATAGAGATAGCGGTGTAGACATTTCCATGTTTATACAGATAGCGGTGTAGATATTTCCATGTTTATACAGATAGTGGTGTAGATATTTCCATGCTTATACAGACCGCCGTGTAGATATTTCCATGTTTATACAAATAGCGGTGCAGATATTTCCATGTTTGTACAGATGGCGGTGTTGATATTTCCATTTATACACAGATGACCGTGTAGATATTTCCATGTTTATACAGATGGCGGCGCAGATATTTCCATGGATATGTAGATGGCGGTGTAGATATTTCCATGTTTATACAGATTGCGGTGTAGTTATTTCCACGTTTATATAGATAGCGGTGTAGTTATTTCCATGTATATACACATGGCTGTGTAGATATTTCCATGTTTATACAGATGGCGGTGTAGATATTTCCATGTTGTTACAGATAACTTTGTATTTCCATGTTTATACAGATGGCGGTGTAGATATTTCCATGTCTATAGAGATAGCAGTGGAGATAATTCCATGTTTATACAGATAGCGGTGTAGATATTTCCATGTTTATTCTGATCGTGGTGTAGATATTTCCATGTTTATAGAGATGGCGGTGTAGATATTTACATGTTCATAGAGATAGCGGTGTTGATTTTTCCATGTTTATAGAGACAGCGGTGTGGATATTTCCTTGCTTATACAGACAGGGGTGTAGATATTTCCATGTTTATAGAGATAGCGGTGAAGATATTTCCATGTTTATACAGATCACGGTGTAGATATTTCCTTGCTTGTACTAATAGCGGTGTAGTTATTTCCATGTTTATACAGATAGCGGTGTAGATATTTCCATGTATATACAGATGGCTGTGTAGATATTTCCATGTTTATACAGATGGCTGTGTAGATATTTCCATGTTTATACAGATGACTTTGTAGGTATTTGCATGTTTCTACAGATGGCGGTGTAGGTTTTCCATGTTTATAGTGATAGCTGTGTAGATATTTCCATGTTTATACAGATAGCGGTGTTGATATTTCCATGTTTATAAAGATCGCGGTGTAGATATTTCCATGTTTATACAGATCGCGGTGCAGATATTTATATCTTTATACAGATGGCATTGTAGATATTTCCTTATTCACACAGATGGCGGTGTAGATGTTTCCATGTTTATACAGATGGCAGAGTAGTTAGTTCCATGTTTATGGAGATGGCAGTGTAGATACTTTCATGTTTACAGAGATGGCGGTGTAGATATTTCCATGTTTATAGAGATAGCAGTGTAGATATTTACATGTTTATACAGATGTCTTTGTAGATATTTCCATGTGTATACAGATGGCATTGTAGATATTTCCATGTTTATACAGATGACTGTATAGGTATTTCCATGTTTTTACAGGTGGCAGTGCAGATATTTCCATGTTTATAGAGATAGCGGTGTAGATATTTCCATGTTTCTACAGATGGCGGTGTTGATATTTCCATCTATACACCGATGGCCGTGTAGATATTTCCATGTTTATACAGATGGCGGCGTAGATATTTCCATGGACATGCAGATGGCGGTGTAGATATTTCCATGTTTAAACAGATAGCGGTGTAGATATTTCCATGTTTACACAGATAGTGGTGTAGATATTTCCGTGTTTATACACATGGCAGAGTAGATACTTCCATCTTTATGGAGATGGCAGTGTAGATATTTTCATGTTTATAGAGATGGCGGTGTAGATATTTCCATATTTATAGAGATAGCGGTGTAGATATTTCCATCTTTCTACAGATGGCAGTGTAGATATTTCCATGTTTATACAGATGGCGGTGTAGATATTTCCATATTTATACAGATGTCTGTGTAGATATTTCCATCTGTATACAGATGGTATTGTAGGTATTTCCATGTTTATACAGATGGTGTTGAAGATATTTCCATGTTTATTCAGATGACTGTGTAGATATTTCCATGTTTTTACAGATGGCAGTGTGGATATTTCAATGTTTATAGAGATGGCGCTGTAGATATTTCCAAGTTTACACAGATAACGGTGGAGATATTTCCATGTTTATACAGAGAGGAGTCGAGATATTTCCATGTTTATACACATAGCGGTGTACATATTTCCATGATTATAGAGACAGCGGTGTAGGTATTTCCATGTTTATGCAGATAGCGGTGCAGATATTTCCATGTTTACACAGATGCCTATGCAGATATTTCCATATTTACACAGAGGGCTGTGTAGATATTTCTATGTTTATACAGAAGACAGTGTAGATATTTAAATGTTCCTACACATGACTGTGTAGGTATTTCCATGTTTATACAGATGTCTTTGTAGATATTTCCATGTTAATAGAGATAGCGGTGTAGACATTTCCATGTTTATACAGATAGCGGTGTAGATATTTCCATGTTTATACAGATAGTGGTGTAGATATTTCCATGCTTATACAGACCGCGGTGTAGATATTTCCATGTTTATACAAATAGCGGTGCAGATATTTCCATGTTTGTACAGATGGCGGTGTTGATATTTCCATTTATACACAGATGACCGTGTAGATATTTCCATGTTTATACAGATGGCGACGCAGATATTTCCATGGATATGTAGATGGCGGTGTAGATATTTCCATGTTTATACAGATTGCGGTGTAGTTATTTCCACGTTTATATAGATAGCGGTGTAGTTATTTCCATGTATATACACATGGCTGTGTAGATATTTCCATGTTTATACAGATGGCGGTGTAGATATTTCCATGTTGTTACAGATAACTTTGTATTTCCATGTTTATACAGATGGCGGTGTAGATATTTCCATGTCTATAGAGATAGCAGTGGAGATAATTCCATGTTTATACAGATAGCGGTGTAGATATTTCCATGTTTATTCTGATCGTGGTGTAGATATTTCCATGTTTATAGAGATGGCGGTGTAGATATTTACATGTTCATAGAGATAGCGGTGTTGATTTTTCCATGTTTATAGAGACAGCGGTGTGGATATTTCCCTGCTTATACAGACAGGGGTGTAGATATTTCCATGTTTATAGAGATAGCGGTGAAGATATTTCCATGTTTATACAGATCACGGTGTAGATATTTCCTTGCTTGTACTAATAGCGGTGTAGTTATTTCCATGTTTATACAGATAGCGGTGTAGATATTTCCATGTATATACAGATGGCTGTGTAGATATTTCCATGTTTATACAGATGGCTGTGTAGATATTTCCATGTTTATACAGATGACTTTGTAGGTATTTGCATGTTTATACAGATGGCGGTGTAGGTTTTCCATGTTTATAGTGATAGCTGTGTAGATATTTCCATGTTTATACAGATAGCGGTGTTGATATTTCCATGTTTATAAAGATCGCGGTGTAGATATTTCCATGTTTATACAGATCGCGGTGCAGATATTTATATCTTTATACAGATGGCATTGTAGATATTTCCTTATTCACACAGATGGCGGTGTAGATGTTTCCATGTTTATACAGATGGCAGAGTAGTTAGTTCCATGTTTATGGAGATGGCAGTGTAGATACTTTCATGTTTACAGAGATGGCGGTGTAGATATTTCCATGTTTATAGAGATAGCAGTGTAGATATTTACATGTTTATACAGATGCCTGTGTAGATATTTCCATGTGTATACAGATGGCATTGTAGATATTTCCATGTTTATACAGATGACTGTATAGGTATTTCCATGTTTTTACAGGTGGCAGTGCAGATATTTCCATGTTTATAGAGATAGCAGTGTAGATATTTCCATGTTTCTACAGATGGCGGTGTTGATATTTCCATCTATACACAGATGGCCGTGTAGATATTTCCATGTTTATACAGATGGCGGCGTAGATATTTCCATGGACATGCAGATGGCGGTGTAGATATTTCCATGTTTAAACAGATAGCGGTGTAGATATTTCCATGTTTACACAGATAGTGGTGTAGATATTTCCGTGTTTATACACATGGCAGAGTAGATACTTCCATCTTTATGGAGATGGCAGTGTAGATATTTTCATGTTTATAGAGATGGCGGTGTAGATATTTCCATATTTATAGAGATAGCGGTGTAGATATTTCCATCTTTCTACAGATGGCAGTGTAGATATTTCCATGTTTATACAGATGGCGGTGTAGATATTTCCATATTTATACAGATGTCTGTGTAGATATTTCCATCTGTATACAGATGGTATTGTAGGTATTTCCATGTTTATACAGATGGTGGTGAAGATATTTCCATGTTTATTCAGATGACTGTGTAGATATTTCCATGTTTTTACAGATGGCAGTGTGGATATTTCAATGTTTATAGAGATGGCGCTGTAGATATTTCCAAGTTTACACAGATAACGGTGGAGATATTTCCATGTTTATACAGAGAGGAGTCGAGATATTTCCATGTTTATACACATAGCGGTGTACATATTTCCATGATTATAGAGACAGCGGTGTAGGTATTTCCATGTTTATGCAGATAGCGGTGCAGATATTTCCATGTTTACACAGATGCCTATGCAGATATTTCCATATTTACACAGAGGGCTGTGTAGATATTTCTATGTTTATACAGAAGACAGTGTAGATATTTAAATGTTCCTACACATGACTGTGTAGGTATTTCCATGTTTATACAGATGTCTTTGTAGATATTTCCATGTTAATAGAGATAGCGGTGTAGACATTTCCATGTTTATACAGATAGCGGTGTAGATATTTCCATGTTTATACAGATAGTGGTGTAGATATTTCCATGCTTATACAGACCGCGGTGTAGATATTTCCATGTTTATACAAATAGCGGTGCAGATATTTCCATGTTTGTACAGATGGCGGTGTTGATATTTCCATTTATACACAGATGACCGTGTAGATATTTCCATGTTTATACAGATGGCGGCGCAGATATTTCCATGGATATGTAGATGGCGGTGTAGATATTTCCATGTTTATACAGATTGCGGTGTAGTTATTTCCACGTTTATATAGATAGCGGTGTAGTTATTTCCATGTATATACACATGGCTGTGTAGATATTTCCATGTTTATACAGATGGCGGTGTAGATATTTCCATGTTGTTACAGATAACTTTGTATTTCCATGTTTATACAGATGGCGGTGTAGATATTTCCATGTCTATAGAGATAGCAGTGGAGATAATTCCATGTTTATACAGATAGCGGTGTAGATATTTCCATGTTTATTCTGATCGTGGTGTAGATATTTCCATGTCTATAGAGATGGCGGTGTAGATATTTACATGTTCATAGAGATAGCGGTGTTGATTTTTCCATGTTTATAGAGACAGCGGTGTGGATATTTCCTTGCTTATACAGACAGGGGTGTAGATATTTCCATGTTTATAGAGATAGCAGTGAAGATATTTCCATGTTTATACAGATCACGGTGTAGATATTTCCTTGCTTGTACTAATAGCGGTGTAGTTATTTCCATGTTTATACAGATAGCGGTGTAGATATTTCCATGTATATACAGATGGCTGTGTAGATATTTCCATGTTTATACAGATGGCTGTGTAGATATTTCCATGTTTATACAGATGACTTTGTAGGTATTTGCATGTTTATACAGATGGCGGTGTAGGTTTTCCATGTTTATAGTGATAGCTGTGTAGATATTTCCATGTTTATACAGATAGCGGTGTTGATATTTCCATGTTTATAAAGATCGCGGTGTAGATATTTCCATGTTTATACAGACCGCGGTGCAGATATTTATATCTTTATACAGATGGCATTGTAGATATTTCCTTATTCACACAGATGGCGGTGTAGATGTTTCCATGTTTATACAGATGGCAGAGTAGTTAGTTCCATGTTTATGGAGATGGCAGTGTAGATACTTTCATGTTTACAGAGATGGCGGTGTAGATATTTCCATGTTTATAGAGATAGCAGTGTAGATATTTACATGTTTATACAGATGTCTGTGTAGATATTTCCATGTGTATACAGATGGCATTGTAGATATTTCCATGTTTATACAGATGACTGTATAGGTATTTCCATGTTTTTACAGGTGGCAGTGCAGATATTTCCATGTTTATAGAGATAGCGGTGTAGATATTTCCATGTTTCTACAGATGGCGGTGTTGATATTTCCATCTATACACAGATGGCCGTGTAGATATTTCCATGTTTATACAGATGGCGGCGTAGATATTTCCATGGACATGCAGATGGCGGTGTAGATATTTCCATGTTTAAACAGATAGCGGTGTAGATATTTCCATGTTTACACAGATAGTGGTGTAGATATTTCCGTGTTTATACACATGGCAGAGTAGATACTTCCATCTTTATGGAGATGGCAGTGTAGATATTTTCATGTTTATAGAGATGGCGGTGTAGATATTTCCATATTTATAGAGATAGCGGTGTAGATATTTCCATCTTTCTACAGATGGCAGTGTAGATATTTCCATGTTTATACAGATGGCGGTGTAGATATTTCCATATTTATACAGATGTCTGTGTAGATATTTCCATCTGTATACAGATGATATTGTAGGTATTTCCATGTTTATACAGATGGTGGTGAAGATATTTCCATGTTTATTCAGATGACTGTGTAGATATTTCCATGTTTTTACAGATGGCAGTGTGGATATTTCAATGTTTATAGAGATGGCGCTGTAGATATTTCCAAGTTTACACAGATAACGGTGGAGATATTTCCATGTTTATACAGAGAGGAGTCGAGATATTTCCATGTTTATACACATAGCGGTGTACATATTTCCATGATTATAGAGACAGCGGTGTAGGTATTTCCATGTTTATGCAGATAGCGGTGCAGATATTTCCATGTTTACACAGATGCCTATGCAGATATTTCCATATTTACACAGAGGGCTTTGTAGATATTTAAATGTTCCTACACATGACTGTGTAGGTATTTCCATGTTTATACAGATGTCTATGTAGATATTTCCATGTTAATAGAGATAGCGGTGTAGACATTTCCATGTTTATACAGATAGCGGTGTAGATATTTCCATGTTTATACAGATAGTGGTGTAGATATTTCCATGCTTATACAGACCGCCGTGTAGATATTTCCATGTTTATACAAATAGCGGTGCAGATATTTCCATGTTTGTACAGATGGCGGTGTTGATATTTCCATTTATACACAGATGACCGTGTAGATATTTCCATGTTTATACAGATGGCGGCGCAGATATTTCCATGGATATGTAGATGGCGGTGTAGATATTTCCATGTTTATACAGATTGCGGTGTAGTTATTTCCACGTTTATATAGATAGCGGTGTAGTTATTTCCATGTATATACACATGGCTGTGTAGATATTTCCATGTTTATACAGATGGCGGTGTAGATATTTCCATGTTGTTACAGATAACTTTGTATTTCCATGTTTATACAGATGGCGGTGTAGATATTTCCATGTCTATAGAGATAGCAGTGGAGATAATTCCATGTTTATACAGATAGCGGTGTAGATATTTCCATGTTTATTCTGATCGTGGTGTAGATATTTCCATGTTTATAGAGATGGCGGTGTAGATATTTACATGTTCATAGAGATAGCGGTGTTGATTTTTCCATGTTTATAGAGACAGCGGTGTGGATATTTCCTTGCTTATACAGACAGGGGTGTAGATATTTCCATGTTTATAGAGATAGCGGTGAAGATATTTCCATGTTTATACAGATCACGGTGTAGATATTTCCTTGCTTGTACTAATAGCGGTGTAGTTATTTCCATGTTTATACAGATAGCGGTGTAGATATTTCCATGTATATACAGATGGCTGTGTAGATATTTCCATGTTTATACAGATGGCTGTGTAGATATTTCCATGTTTATACAGATGACTTTGTAGGTATTTGCATGTTTCTACAGATGGCGGTGTAGGTTTTCCATGTTTATAGTGATAGCTGTGTAGATATTTCCATGTTTATACAGATAGCGGTGTTGATATTTCCATGTTTATAAAGATCGCGGTGTAGATATTTCCATGTTTATACAGATCGCGGTGCAGATATTTATATCTTTATACAGATGGCATTGTAGATATTTCCTTATTCACACAGATGGCGGTGTAGATGTTTCCATGTTTATACAGATGGCAGAGTAGTTAGTTCCATGTTTATGGAGATGGCAGTGTAGATACTTTCATGTTTACAGAGATGGCGGTGTAGATATTTCCATGTTTATAGAGATAGCAGTGTAGATATTTACATGTTTATACAGATGTCTGTGTAGATATTTCCATGTGTATACAGATGGCATTGTAGATATTTCCATGTTTATACAGATGACTGTATAGGTATTTCCATGTTTTTACAGGTGGCAGTGCAGATATTTCCATGTTTATAGAGATAGCGGTGTAGATATTTCCATGTTTCTACAGATGGCGGTGTTGATATTTCCATCTATACACCGATGGCCGTGTAGATATTTCCATGTTTATACAGATGGCGGCGTAGATATTTCCATGGACATGCAGATGGCGGTGTAGATATTTCCATGTTTAAACAGATAGCGGTGTAGATATTTCCATGTTTACACAGATAGTGGTGTAGATATTTCCGTGTTTATACACATGGCAGAGTAGATACTTCCATCTTTATGGAGATGGCAGTGTAGATATTTTCATGTTTATAGAGATGGCGGTGTAGATATTTCCATATTTATAGAGATAGCGGTGTAGATATTTCCATCTTTCTACAGATGGCAGTGTAGATATTTCCATGTTTATACAGATGGCGGTGTAGATATTTCCATATTTATACAGATGTCTGTGTAGATATTTCCATCTGTATACAGATGGTATTGTAGGTATTTCCATGTTTATACAGATGGTGTTGAAGATATTTCCATGTTTATTCAGATGACTGTGTAGATATTTCCATGTTTTTACAGATGGCAGTGTGGATATTTCAATGTTTATAGAGATGGCGCTGTAGATATTTCCAAGTTTACACAGATAACGGTGGAGATATTTCCATGTTTATACAGAGAGGAGTCGAGATATTTCCATGTTTATACACATAGCGGTGTACATATTTCCATGATTATAGAGACAGCGGTGTAGGTATTTCCATGTTTATGCAGATAGCGGTGTAGATATTTCCATGTTTATACAGATAGTGGTGTAGATATTTCCATGCTTATACAGACCGCGGTGTAGATATTTCCATGTTTATACAAATAGCGGTGCAGATATTTCCATGTTTGTACAGATGGCGGTGTTGATATTTCCATTTATACACAGATGACCGTGTAGATATTTCCATGTTTATACAGATGGCGGCGCAGATATTTCCATGGATATGTAGATGGCGGTGTAGATATTTCCATGTTTATACAGATTGCGGTGTAGTTATTTCCACGTTTATATAGATAGCGGTGTAGTTATTTCCATGTATATACACATGGCTGTGTAGATATTTCCATGTTTATACAGATGGCGGTGTAGATATTTCCATGTTGTTACAGATAACTTTGTATTTCCATGTTTATACAGATGGCGGTGTAGATATTTCCATGTCTATAGAGATAGCAGTGGAGATAATTCCATGTTTATACAGATAGCGGTGTAGATATTTCCATGTTTATTCTGATCGTGGTGTAGATATTTCCATGTCTATAGAGATGGCGGTGTGGATATTTACATGTTCATAGAGATAGCGGTGTTGATTTTTCCATGTTTATAGAGACAGCGGTGTGGATATTTCCTTGCTTATACAGACAGGGGTGTAGATATTTCCATGTTTATAGAGATAGCAGTGAAGATATTTCCATGTTTATACAGATCACGGTGTAGATATTTCCTTGCTTGTACTAATAGCGGTGTAGTTATTTCCATGTTTATACAGATAGCGGTGTAGATATTTCCATGTATATACAGATGGCTGTGTAGATATTTCCATGTTTATACAGATGGCTGTGTAGATATTTCCATGTTTATACAGATGACTTTGTAGGTATTTGCATGTTTATACAGATGGCGGGGTAGGTTTTCCATGTTTATAGTGATAGCTGTGTAGATATTTCCATGTTTATACAGATAGCGGTGTTGATATTTCCATGTTTATAAAGATCGCGGTGTAGATATTTCCATGTTTATACAGACCGCGGTGCAGATATTTATATCTTTATACAGATGGCATTGTAGATATTTCCTTATTCACACAGATGGCGGTGTAGATGTTTCCATGTTTATACAGATGGCAGAGTAGTTAGTTCCATGTTTATGGAGATGGCAGTGTAGATACTTTCATGTTTACAGAGATGGCGGTGTAGATATTTCCATGTTTATAGAGATAGCAGTGTAGATATTTACATGTTTATACAGATGTCTGTGTAGATATTTCCATGTGTATACAGATGGCATTGTAGATATTTCCATGTTTATACAGATGACTGTATAGGTATCTCCATGTTTTTACAGGTGGCAGTGCAGATATTTCCATGTTTATAGAGATAGCGGTGTAGACATTTCCATGTTTATACAGATAGCGGTGTAGATATTTCCATGTTTATACAGATAGTGGTGTAGATATTTCCATGCTTATAGAGACCGCGGTGTAGATATTTCCATGTTTATACAAATAGCGGTGCAGATATTTCCATGTTTGTACAGATGGCGGTGTTGATATTTCCATTTATACACAGATGACCGTGTAGATATTTCCATGTTTATACAGATGGCGGCGCAGATATTTCCATGGATATGTAGATGGCGGTGTAGATATTTCCATGTTTATACAGATTGCGGTGTAGTTATTTCCACGTTTATATAGATAGCGGTGTAGTTATTTCCATGTATATACACATGGCTGTGTAGATATTTCCATGTTTATACAGATGGCGGTGTAGATATTTCCATGTTGTTACAGATAACTTTGTATTTCCATGTTTATACAGATGGCGGTGTAGATATTTCCATGTCTATAGAGATAGCAGTGGAGATAATTCCATGTTTATACAGATAGCGGTGTAGATATTTCCATGTTTATTCTGATCGTGGTGTAGATATTTCCATGTCTATAGAGATGGCGGTGTAGATATTTACATGTTCATAGAGATAGCGGTGTTGATTTTTCCATGTTTATAGAGACAGCGGTGTGGATATTTCCTTGCTTATACAGACAGGGGTGTAGATATTTCCATGTTTATAGAGATAGCGGTGAAGATATTTCCATGTTTATACAGATCACGGTGTAGATATTTCCTTGCTTGTACTAATAGCGGTGTAGTTATTTCCATGTTTATACAGATAGCGGTGTAGATATTTCCATGTATATACAGATGGCTGTGTAGATATTTCCATGTTTATACAGATGGCTGTGTAGATATTTCCATGTTTATACAGATGACTTTGTAGGTATTTGCATGTTTATACAGATGGCGGTGTAGGTTTTCCATGTTTATAGTGATAGCTGTGTAGATATTTCCATGTTTATACAGATAGCGGTGTTGATATTTCCATGTTTATAAAGATCGCGGTGTAGATATTTCCATGTTTATACAGACCGCGGTGCAGATATTTATATCTTTATACAGATGGCATTGTAGATATTTCCTTATTCACACAGATGGCGGTGTAGATGTTTCCATGTTTATACAGATGGCAGAGTAGTTAGTTCCATGTTTATGGAGATGGCAGTGTAGATACTTTCATGTTTACAGAGATGGCGGTGTAGATATTTCCATGTTTATAGAGATAGCAGTGTAGATATTTACATGTTTATACAGATGTCTGTGTAGATATTTCCATGTGTATACAGATGGCATTGTAGATATTTCCATGTTTATACAGATGACTGTATAGGTATTTCCATGTTTTTACAGGTGGCAGTGCAGATATTTCCATGTTTATAGAGATAGCGGTGTAGATATTTCCATGTTTCTACAGATGGCGGTGTTGATATTTCCATCTATACACCGATGGCCGTGTAGATATTTCCATGTTTATACAGATGGCGGCGTAGATATTTCCATGGACATGCAGATGGCGGTGTAGATATTTCCATGTTTAAACAGATTGCGGTGTAGATATTTCCATGTTTACACAGATAGTGGTGTAGATATTTCCGTGTTTATACACATGGCAGAGTAGATACTTCCATCTTTATGGAGATGGCAGTGTAGATATTTTCATGTTTATAGAGATGGCGGTGTAGATATTTCCATATTTATAGAGATAGCGGTGTAGATATTTCCATCTTTCTACAGATGGCAGTGTAGATATTTCCATGTTTATACAGATGGCGGTGTAGATATTTCCATATTTATACAGATGTCTGTGTAGATATTTCCATCTGTATACAGATGGTATTGTAGGTATTTCCATGTTTATACAGATGGTGTTGAAGATATTTCCATGTTTATTCAGATGACTGTGTAGATATTTCCATGTTTTTACAGATGGCAGTGTGGATATTTCAATGTTTATAGAGATGGCGCTGTAGATATTTCCAAGTTTACACAGATAACGGTGGAGATATTTCCATGTTTATACAGAGAGGAGTCGAGATATTTCCATGTTTATACACATAGCGGTGTACATATTTCCATGATTATAGAGACAGCGGTGTAGGTATTTCCATGTTTATGCAGATAGCGGTGCAGATATTTCCATGTTTACACAGATGCCTATGCAGATATTTCCATATTTACACAGAGGGCTGTGTAGATATTTCTATGTTTATACAGAAGACAGTGTAGATATTTAAATGTTCCTACACATGACTGTGTAGGTATTTCCATGTTTATACAGATGTCTTTGTAGATATTTCCATGTTAATAGAGATAGCGGTGTAGACATTTCCATGTTTATACAGATAGCGGTGTAGATATTTCCATGTTTATACAGATAGTGGTGTAGATATTTCCATGCTTATACAGACCGCGGTGTAGATATTTCCATGTTTATACAAATAGCGGTGCAGATATTTCCATGTTTGTACAGATGGCGGTGTTGATATTTCCATTTATACACAGATGACCGTGTAGATATTTCCATGTTTATACAGATGGCGGCGCAAATATTTCCATGGATATGTAGATGGCGGTGTAGATATTTCCATGTTTATACAGATTGCGGTGTAGTTATTTCCACGTTTATATAGATAGCGGTGTAGTTATTTCCATGTATATACACATGGCTGTGTAGATATTTCCATGTTTATACAGATGGCGGTGTAGATATTTCCATGTTGTTACAGATAACTTTGTATTTCCATGTTTATACAGATGGCGGTGTAGATATTTCCATGTCTATAGAGATAGCAGTGGAGATAATTCCATGTTTATACAGATAGCGGTGTAGATATTTCCATGTTTATTCTGATCGTGGTGTAGATATTTCCATGTTTATAGAGATGGCGGTGTAGATATTTACATGTTCATAGAGATAGCGGTGTTGATTTTTCCATGTTTATAGAGACAGCGGTGTGGATATTTCCTTGCTTATACAGACAGGGGTGTAGATATTTCCATGTTTATAGAGATAGCGGTGAAGATATTTCCATGTTTATACAGATCACGGTGTAGATATTTCCTTGCTTGTACTAATAGCGGTGTAGTTATTTCCATGTTTATACAGATAGCGGTGTAGATATTTCCATGTATATACAGATGGCTGTGTAGATATTTCCATCTTTATACAGATGGCTGTGTAGATATTTCCATGTTTATACAGATGACTTTGTAGGTATTTGCATGTTTATACAGATGGCGGTGTAGGTTTTCCATGTTTATAGTGATAGCTGTGTAGATATTTCCATGTTTATACAGATAGCGGTGTTGATATTTCCATGTTTATAAAGATCGCGGTGTAGATATTTCCATGTTTATACAGATCGCGGTGCAGATATTTATATCTTTATACAGATGGCATTGTAGATATTTCCTTATTCACACAGATGGCGGTGTAGATGTTTCCATGTTTATACAGATGGCAGAGTAGTTAGTTCCATGTTTATGGAGATGGCAGTGTAGATACTTTCATGTTTACAGAGATGGCGGTGTAGATATTTCCATGTTTATAGAGATAGCAGTGTAGATATTTACATGTTTATACAGATGCCTGTGTAGATATTTCCATGTGTATACAGATGGCATTGTAGATATTTCCATGTTTATACAGATGACTGTATAGGTATTTCCATGTTTTTACAGGTGGCAGTGCAGATATTTCCATGTTTATAGAGATAGCGGTGTAGATATTTCCATGTTTCTACAGATGGCGGTGTTGATATTTCCATCTATACACAGATGGCCGTGTAGATATTTCCATGTTTATACAGATGGCGGCGTAGATATTTCCATGGACATGCAGATGGCGGTGTAGATATTTCCATGTTTAAACAGATAGCGGTGTAGATATTTCCATGTTTACACAGATAGTGGTGTAGATATTTCCGTGTTTATACACATGGCAGAGTAGATACTTCCATCTTTATGGAGATGGCAGTGTAGATATTTTCATGTTTATAGAGATGGCGGTGTAGATATTTCCATATTTATAGAGATAGCGGTGTAGATATTTCCATCTTTCTACAGATGGCAGTGTAGATATTTCCATGTTTATACAGATGGCGGTGTAGATATTTCCATATTTATACAGATGTCTGTGTAGATATTTCCATCTGTATACAGATGGTATTGTAGGTATTTCCATGTTTATACAGATGGTGGTGAAGATATTTCCATGTTTATTCAGATGACTGTGTAGATATTTCCATGTTTTTACAGATGGCAGTGTGGATATTTCAATGTTTATAGAGATGGCGCTGTAGATATTTCCAAGTTTACACAGATAACGGTGGAGATATTTCCATGTTTATACAGAGAGGAGTCGAGATATTTCCATGTTTATACACATAGCGGTGTACATATTTCCATGATTATAGAGACAGCGGTGTAGGTATTTCCATGTTTATGCAGATAGCGGTGCAGATATTTCCATGTTTACACAGATGCCTATGCAGATATTTCCATATTTACACAGAGGGCTGTGTAGATATTTCTATGTTTATACAGAAGACAGTGTAGATATTTAAATGTTCCTACACATGACTGTGTAGGTATTTCCATGTTTATACAGATGTCTTTGTAGATATTTCCATGTTAATAGAGATAGCGGTGTAGACATTTCCATGTTTATACAGATAGCGGTGTAGATATTTCCATGTTTATACAGATAGTGGTGTAGATATTTCCATGCTTATACAGACCGCGGTGTAGATATTTCCATGTTTATACAAATAGCGGTGCAGATATTTCCATGTTTGTACAGATGGCGGTGTTGATATTTCCATTTATACACAGATGACCGTGTAGATATTTCCATGTTTATACAGATGGCGGCACAGATATTTCCATGGATATGTAGATGGCGGTGTAGATATTTCCATGTTTATACAGATTGCGGTGTAGTTATTTCCACGTTTATATAGATAGCGGTGTAGTTATTTCCATGTATATACACATGGCTGTGTAGATATTTCCATGTTTATACAGATGGCGGTGTAGATATTTCCATGTTGTTACAGATAACTTTGTATTTCCATGTTTATACAGATGGCGGTGTAGATATTTCCATGTCTATAGAGATAGCAGTGGAGATAATTCCATGTTTATACAGATAGCGGTGTAGATATTTCCATGTTTATTCTGATCGTGGTGTAGATATTTCCATGTCTATAGAGATGGCGGTGTAGATATTTACATGTTCATAGAGATAGCGGTGTTGATTTTTCCATGTTTATAGAGACAGCGGTGTGGATATTTCCTTGCTTATACAGACAGGGGTGTAGATATTTCCATGTTTATAGAGATAGCGGTGAAGATATTTCCATGTTTATACAGATCACGGTGTAGATATTTCCTTGCTTGTACTAATAGCGGTGTAGTTATTTCCATGTTTATACAGATAGCGGTGTAGATATTTCCATGTATATACAGATGGCTGTGTAGATATTTCCATCTTTATACAGATGGCTGTGTAGATATTTCCATGTTTATACAGATGACTTTGTAGGTATTTGCATGTTTATACAGATGGCGGTGTAGGTTTTCCATGTTTATAGTGATAGCTGTGTAGATATTTCCATGTTTATACAGATAGCGGTGTTGATATTTCCATGTTTATAAAGATCGCGGTGTAGATATTTCCATGTTTATACAGATCGCGGTGCAGATATTTATATCTTTATACAGATGGCATTGTAGATATTTCCTTATTCACACAGATGGCGGTGTAGATGTTTCCATGTTTATACAGATGGCAGAGTAGTTAGTTCCATGTTTATGGAGATGGCAGTGTAGATACTTTCATGTTTACAGAGATGGCGGTGTAGATATTTCCATGTTTATAGAGATAGCAGTGTAGATATTTACATGTTTATACAGATGTCTGTGTAGATATTTCCATGTGTATACAGATGGCATTGTAGATATTTCCATGTTTATACAGATGACTGTATAGGTATTTCCATGTTTTTACAGGTGGCATTGCAGATATTTCCATGTTTATAGAGATAGCGGTGTAGATATTTCCATGTTTCTACAGATGGCGGTGTTGATATTTCCATCTATACACAGATGGCCGTGTAGATATTTCCATGTTTATACAGATGGCGGCGTAGATATTTCCATGGACATGCAGATGGCGGTGTAGATATTTCCATGTTTAAACAGATAGCGGTGTAGATATTTCCATGTTTACACAGATAGTGGTGTAGATATTTCCGTGTTTATACACATGGCAGAGTAGATACTTCCATCTTTATGGAGATGGCAGTGTAGATATTTTCATGTTTATAGAGATGGCGGTGTAGATATTTCCATATTTATAGAGATAGCGGTGTAGATATTTCCATCTTTCTACAGATGGCAGTGTAGATATTTCCATGTTTATACAGATGGCGGTGTAGATATTTCCATATTTATACAGATGTCTGTGTAGATATTTCCATCTGTATACAGATGGTATTGTAGGTATTTCCATGTTTATACAGATGGTGGTGAAGATATTTCCATGTTTATTCAGATGACTGTGTAGATATTTCCATGTTTTTACAGATGGCAGTGTGGATATTTCAATGTTTATAGAGATGGCGCTGTAGATATTTCCAAGTTTACACAGATAACGGTGGAGATATTTCCATGTTTATACAGAGAGGAGTCGAGATATTTCCATGTTTATACACATAGCGGTGTACATATTTCCATGATTATAGAGACAGCGGTGTAGGTATTTCCATGTTTATGCAGATAGCGGTGCAGATATTTCCATGTTTACACAGATGCCTATGCAGATATTTCCATATTTACACAGAGGGCTGTGTAGATATTTCTATGTTTATACAGAAGACAGTGTAGATATTTAAATGTTCCTACACATGACTGTGTAGGTATTTCCATGTTTATACAGATGTCTTTGTAGATATTTCCATGTTAATAGAGATAGCGGTGTAGACATTTCCATGTTTATACAGATAGCGGTGTAGATATTTCCATGTTTATACAGATAGTGGTGTAGATATTTCCATGCTTATACAGACCGCGGTGTAGATATTTCCATGTTTATACAAATAGCGGTGCAGATATTTCCATGTTTGTACAGATGGCGGTGTTGATATTTCCATTTATACACAGATGACCGTGTAGATATTTCCATGTTTATACAGATGGCGACGCAGATATTTCCATGGATATGTAGATGGCGGTGTAGATATTTCCATGTTTATACAGATTGCTGTGTAGTTATTTCCACGTTTATATAGATAGCGGTGTAGTTATTTCCATGTATATACACATGGCTGTGTAGATATTTCCATGTTTATACAGATGGCGGTGTAGATATTTCCATGTTGTTACAGATAACTTTGTATTTCCATGTTTATACAGATGGCGGTGTAGATATTTCCATGTCTATAGAGATAGCAGTGGAGATAATTCCATGTTTATACAGATAGCGGTGTAGATATTTCCATGTTTATTCTGATCGTGGTGTAGATATTTCCATGTTTATAGAGATGGCGGTGTAGATATTTACATGTTCATAGAGATAGCGGTGTTGATTTTTCCATGTTTATAGAGACAGCGGTGTGGATATTTCCTTGCTTATACAGACAGGGGTGTAGATATTTCCATGTTTATAGAGATAGCGGTGAAGATATTTCCATGTTTATACAGATCACGGTGTAGATATTTCCTTGCTTGTACTAATAGCGGTGTAGTTATTTCCATGTTTATACAGATAGCGGTGTAGATATTTCCATGTATATACAGATGGCTGTGTAGATATTTCCATCTTTATACAGATGGCTGTGTAGATATTTCCATGTTTATACAGATGACTTTGTAGGTATTTGCATGTTTATACAGATGGCGGTGTAGGTTTTCCATGTTTATAGTGATAGCTGTGTAGATATTTCCATGTTTATACAGATAGCGGTGTTGATATTTCCATGTTTATAAAGATCGCGGTGTAGATATTTCCATGTTTATACAGATCGCGGTGCAGATATTTATATCTTTATACAGATGGCATTGTAGATATTTCCTTATTCACACAGATGGCGGTGTAGATGTTTCCATGTTTATACAGATGGCAGAGTAGTTAGTTCCATGTTTATGGAGATGGCAGTGTAGATACTTTCATGTTTACAGAGATGGCGGTGTAGATATTTCCATGTTTATAGAGATAGCAGTGTAGATATTTACATGTTTATACAGATGTCTGTGTAGATATTTCCATGTGTATACAGATGGCATTGTAGATATTTCCATGTTTATACAGATGACTGTATAGGTATTTCCATGTTTTTACAGGTGGCAGTGCAGATATTTCCATGTTTATAGAGATAGCGGTGTAGATATTTCCATGTTTCTACAGATGGCGGTGTTGATATTTCCATCTATACACAGATGGCCGTGTAGATATTTCCATGTTTATACAGATGGCGGCGTAGATATTTCCATGGACATGCAGATGGCGGTGTAGATATTTCCATGTTTAAACAGATAGCGGTGTAGATATTTCCATGTTTACACAGATAGTGGTGTAGATATTTCCGTGTTTATACACATGGCAGAGTAGATACTTCCATCTTTATGGAGATGGCAGTGTAGATATTTTCATGTTTATAGAGATGGCGGTGTAGATATTTCCATATTTATAGAGATAGCGGTGTAGATATTTCCATCTTTCTACAGATGGCAGTGTAGATATTTCCATGTTTATACAGATGGCGGTGTAGATATTTCCATATTTATACAGATGTCTGTGTAGATATTTCCATCTGTATACAGATGGTATTGTAGGTATTTCCATGTTTATACAGATGGTGGTGAAGATATTTCCATGTTTATTCAGATGACTGTGTAGATATTTCCATGTTTTTACAGATGGCAGTGTGGATATTTCAATGTTTATAGAGATGGCGCTGTAGATATTTCCAAGTTTACACAGATAACGGTGGAGATATTTCCATGTTTATACAGAGAGGAGTCGAGATATTTCCATGTTTATACACATAGCGGTGTACATATTTCCATGATTATAGAGACAGCGGTGTAGGTATTTCCATGTTTATGCAGATAGCGGTGCAGATATTTCCATGTTTACACAGATGCCTATGCAGATATTTCCATATTTACACAGAGGGCTGTGTAGATATTTCTATGTTTATACAGAAGACAGTGTAGATATTTAAATGTTCCTACACATGACTGTGTAGGTATTTCCATGTTTATACAGATGTCTTTGTAGATATTTCCATGTTAATAGAGATAGCGGTGTAGACATTTCCATGTTTATACAGATAGCGGTGTAGATATTTCCATGTTTATACAGATAGTGGTGTAGATATTTCCATGCTTATACAGACCGCGGTGTAGATATTTCCATGTTTATACAAATAGCGGTGCAGATATTTCCATGTTTGTACAGATGGCGGTGTTGATATTTCCATTTATACACAGATGACCGTGTAGATATTTCCATGTTTATACAGATGGCGGCGCAGATATTTCCATGGATATGTAGATGGCGGTGTAGATATTTCCATGTTTATACAGATTGCGGTGTAGTTATTTCCACGTTTATATAGATAGCGGTGTAGTTATTTCCATGTATATACACATGGCTGTGTAGATATTTCCATGTTTATACAGATGGCGGTGTAGATATTTCCATGTTGTTACAGATAACTTTGTATTTCCATGTTTATACAGATGGCGGTGTAGATATTTCCATGTCTATAGAGATAGCAGTGGAGATAATTCCATGTTTATACAGATAGCGGTGTAGATATTTCCATGTTTATTCTGATCGTGGTGTAGATATTTCCATGTCTATAGAGATGGCGGTGTAGATATTTACATGTTCATAGAGATAGCGGTGTTGATTTTTCCATGTTTATAGAGACAGCGGTGTGGATATTTCCTTGCTTATACAGACAGGGGTGTAGATATTTCCATGTTTATAGAGATAGCGGTGAAGATATTTCCATGTTTATACAGATCACGGTGTAGATATTTCCTTGCTTGTACTAATAGCGGTGTAGTTATTTCCATGTTTATACAGATAGCGGTGTAGATATTTCCATGTATATACAGATGGCTGTGTAGATATTTCCATCTTTATACAGATGGCTGTGTAGATATTTCCATGTTTATACAGATGACTTTGTAGGTATTTGCATGTTTATACAGATGGCGGTGTAGGTTTTCCATGTTTATAGTGATAGCTGTGTAGATATTTCCATGTTTATACAGATAGCGGTGTTGATATTTCCATGTTTATAAAGATCGCGGTGTAGATATTTCCATGTTTATACAGATCGCGGTGCAGATATTTATATCTTTATACAGATGGCATTGTAGATATTTCCTTATTCACACAGATGGCGGTGTAGATGTTTCCATGTTTATACAGATGGCAGAGTAGTTAGTTCCATGTTTATGGAGATGGCAGTGTAGATACTTTCATGTTTACAGAGATGGCGGTGTAGATATTTCCATGTTTATAGAGATAGCAGTGTAGATATTTACATGTTTATACAGATGTCTGTGTAGATATTTCCATGTGTATACAGATGGCATTGTAGATATTTCCATGTTTATACAGATGACTGTATAGGTATTTCCATGTTTTTACAGGTGGCAGTGCAGATATTTCCATGTTTATAGAGATAGCGGTGTAGATATTTCCATGTTTCTACAGATGGCGGTGTTGATATTTCCATCTATACACAGATGGCCGTGTAGATATTTCCATGTTTATACAGATGGCGGCGTAGATATTTCCATGGACATGCAGATGGCGGTGTAGATATTTCCATGTTTAAACAGATAGCGGTGTAGATATTTCCATGTTTACACAGATAGTGGTGTAGATATTTCCGTGTTTATACACATGGCAGAGTAGATACTTCCATCTTTATGGAGATGGCAGTGTAGATATTTTCATGTTTATAGAGATGGCGGTGTAGATATTTCCATATTTATAGAGATAGCGGTGTAGATATTTCCATCTTTCTACAGATGGCAGTGTAGATATTTCCATGTTTATACAGATGGCGGTGTAGATATTTCCATATTTATACAGATGTCTGTGTAGATATTTCCATCTGTATACAGATGGTATTGTAGGTATTTCCATGTTTATACAGATGGTGGTGAAGATATTTCCATGTTTATTCAGATGACTGTGTAGATATTTCCATGTTTTTACAGATGGCAGTGTGGATATTTCAATGTTTATAGAGATGGCGCTGTAGATATTTCCAAGTTTACACAGATAACGGTGGAGATATTTCCATGTTTATACAGAGAGGAGTCGAGATATTTCCATGTTTATACACATAGCGGTGTACATATTTCCATGATTATAGAGACAGCGGTGTAGGTATTTCCATGTTTATGCAGATAGCGGTGCAGATATTTCCATGTTTACACAGATGCCTATGCAGATATTTCCATATTTACACAGAGGGCTGTGTAGATATTTAAATGTTCCTACACATGACTGTGTAGGTATTTCCATGTTTATACAGATGTCTATGTAGATATTTCCATGTTAATAGAGATAGCGGTGTAGACATTTCCATGTTTATACAGATAGCGGTGTAGATATTTCCATGTTTATACAGATAGTGGTGTAGATATTTCCATGCTTATACAGACCGCGGTGTAGATATTTCCATGTTTATACAAATAGCGGTGCAGATATTTCCATGTTTGTACAGATGGCGGTGTTGATATTTCCATTTATACACAGATGACCGTGTAGATATTTCCATGTTTATACAGATGGCGGCGCAGATATTTCCATGGATATGTAGATGGCGGTGTAGATATTTCCATGTTTATACAGATTGCGGTGTAGTTATTTCCACGTTTATATAGATAGCGGTGTAGTTATTTCCATGTATATACACATGGCTGTGTAGATATTTCCATGTTTATACAGATGGCGGTGTAGATATTTCCATGTTGTTACAGATAACTTTGTATTTCCATGTTTATACAGATGCCGGTGTAGATATTTCCATGTCTATAGAGATAGCAGTGGAGATAATTCCATGTTTATACAGATAGCGGTGTAGATATTTCCATGTTTATTCTGATCGTGGTGTAGATATTTCCATGTTTATAGAGATGGCGGTGTAGATATTTACATGTTCATAGAGGTAGCGGTGTTGATTTTTCCATGTTTATAGAGACAGCGGTGTGGATATTTCCTTGCTTATACAGACAGGGGTGTAGATATTTCCATGTTTATAGAGATAGCGGTGAAGATATTTCCATGTTTATACAGATCACGGTGTAGATATTTCCTTGCTTGTACTAATAGCGGTGTAGTTATTTCCATGTTTATACAGATAGCGGTGTAGATATTTCCATGTATATACAGATGGCTGTGTAGATATTTCCATGTTTATACAGATGGCTGTGTAGATATTTCCATGTTTATACAGATGACTTTGTAGGTATTTGCATGTTTCTACAGATGGCGGTGTAGGTTTTCCATGTTTATAGTGATAGCTGTGTAGATATTTCCATGTTTATACAGATAGCGGTGTTGATATTTCCATGTTTATAAAGATCGCGGTGTAGATATTTCCATGTTTATACAGATCGCGGTGCAGATATTTATATCTTTATACAGATGGCATTGTAGATATTTCCTTATTCACACAGATGGCGGTGTAGATGTTTCCATGTTTATACAGATGGCAGAGTAGTTAGTTCCATGTTTATGGAGATGGCAGTGTAGATACTTTCATGTTTACAGAGATGGCGGTGTAGATATTTCCATGTTTATAGAGATAGCAGTGTAGATATTTACATGTTTATACAGATGTCTGTGTAGATATTTCCATGTGTATACAGATGGCATTGTAGATATTTCCATGTTTATACAGATGACTGTATAGGTATTTCCATGTTTTTACAGGTGGCAGTGCAGATATTTCCATGTTTATAGAGATAGCGTTGTAGATATTTCCATGTTTCTACAGATGGCGGTGTTGATATTTCCATCTATACACAGATGGCCGTGTAGATATTTCCATGTTTATACAGATGGCGGCGTAGATATTTCCATGGACATGCAGATGGCGGTGTAGATATTTCCATGTTTAAACAGATAGCGGTGTAGATATTTCCATGTTTACACAGATAGTGGTGTAGATATTTCCGTGTTTATACACATGGCAGAGTAGATACTTCCATCTTTATGGAGATGGCAGTGTAGATATTTTCATGTTTATAGAGATGGCGGTGTAGATATTTCCATATTTATAGAGATAGCGGTGTAGATATTTCCATCTTTCTACAGATGGCAGTGTAGATATTTCCATGTTTATACAGATGGCGGTGTAGATATTTCCATATTTATACAGATGTCTGTGTAGATATTTCCATCTGTATACAGATGGTATTGTAGGTATTTCCATGTTTATACAGATGGTGGTGAAGATATTTCCATGTTTATTCAGATGACTGTGTAGATATTTCCATGTTTTTACAGATGGCAGTGTGGATATTTCAATGTTTATAGAGATGGCGCTGTAGATATTTCCAAGTTTACACAGATAACGGTGGAGATATTTCCATGTTTATACAGAGAGGAGTCGAGATATTTCCATGTTTATACACATAGCGGTGTACATATTTCCATGATTATAGAGACAGCGGTGTAGGTATTTCCATGTTTATGCAGATAGCGGTGCAGATATTTCCATGTTTACACAGATGCCTATGCAGATATTTCCATATTTACACAGAGGGCTGTGTAGATATTTCTATGTTTATACAGAAGACAGTGTAGATATTTAAATGTTCCTACACATGACTGTGTAGGTATTTCCATGTTTATACAGATGTCTTTGTAGATATTTCCATGTTAATAGAGATAGCGGTGTAGACATTTCCATGTTTATACAGATAGCGGTGTAGATATTTCCATGTTTATACAGATAGTGGTGTAGATATTTCCATGCTTATACAGACCGCGGTGTAGATATTTCCATGTTTATACAAATAGCGGTGCAGATATTTCCATGTTTGTACAGATGGCGGTGTTGATATTTCCATTTATACACAGATGACCGTGTAGATATTTCCATGTTTATACAGATGGCGGCGCAGATATTTCCATGGATATGTAGATGGCGGTGTAGATATTTCCATGTTTATACAGATTGCGGTGTAGTTATTTCCACGTTTATATAGATAGCGGTGTAGTTATTTCCATGTATATACACATGGCTGTGTAGATATTTCCATGTTTATACAGATGGCGGTGTAGATATTTCCATGTTGTTACAGATAACTTTGTATTTCCATGTTTATACAGATGGCGGTGTAGATATTTCCATGTCTATAGAGATAGCAGTGGAGATAATTCCATGTTTATACAGATAGCGGTGTAGATATTTCCATGTTTATTCTGATCGTGGTGTAGATATTTCCATGTTTATAGAGATGGCGGTGTAGATATTTACATGTTCATAGAGGTAGCGGTGTTGATTTTTCCATGTTTATAGAGACAGCGGTGTGGATATTTCCTTGCTTATACAGACAGGGGTGTAGATATTTCCATGTTTATAGAGATAGCGGTGAAGATATTTCCATGTTTATACAGATCACGGTGTAGATATTTCCTTGCTTGTACTAATAGCGGTGTAGTTATTTCCATGTTTATACAGATAGCGGTGTAGATATTTCCATGTATATACAGATGGCTGTGTAGATATTTCCATGTTTATACAGATGGCTGTGTAGATATTTCCATGTTTATACAGATGACTTTGTAGGTATTTGCATGTTTATACAGATGGCGGTGTAGGTTTTCCATGTTTATAGTGATAGCTGTGTAGATATTTCCATGTTTATACAGATAGCGGTGTTGATATTTCCATGTTTATAAAGATCGCGGTGTAGATATTTCCATGTTTATACAGATCGCGGTGCAGATATTTATATCTTTATACAGATGGCATTGTAGATATTTCCTTATTCACACAGATGTCGGTGTAGATGTTTCCATGTTTATACAGATGGCAGAGTAGTTAGTTCCATGTTTATGGTGATGGCAGTGTAGATACTTTCATGTTTACAGAGATGGCGGTGTAGATATTTCCATGTTTATAGAGATAGCAGTGTAGATATTTACATGTTTATACAGATGTCTGTGTAGATATTTCCATGTGTATACAGATGGCATTGTAGATATTTCCATGTTTATACAGATGACTGTATAGGTATTTCCATGTTTTTACAGGTGGCAGTGCAGATATTTCCATGTTTATAGAGATAGCGTTGTAGATATTTCCATGTTTCTACAGATGGCGGTGTTGATATTTCCATCTATACACAGATGGCCGTGTAGATATTTCCATGTTTATACAGATGGCGGCGTAGATATTTCCATGGACATGCAGATGGCGGTGTAGATATTTCCATGTTTAAACAGATAGCGGTGTAGATATTTCCATGTTTACACAGATAGTGGTGTAGATATTTCCGTGTTTATACACATGGCAGAGTAGATACTTCCATCTTTATGGAGATGGCAGTGTAGATATTTTCATGTTTATAGAGATGGCGGTGTAGATATTTCCATATTTATAGAGATAGCGGTGTAGATATTTCCATCTTTCTACAGATGGCAGTGTAGATATTTCCATGTTTATACAGATGGCGGTGTAGATATTTCCATATTTATACAGATGTCTGTGTAGATATTTACATCTGTATACAGATGGTATTGTAGGTATTTCCATGTTTATACAGATGGTGGTGAAGATATTTCCATGTTTATTCAGATGACTGTGTAGATATTTCCATGTTTTTACAGATGGCAGTGTGGATATTTCAATGTTTATAGAGATGGCGCTGTAGATATTTCCAAGTTTACACAGATAACGGTGGAGATATTTCCATGTTTATACAGAGAGGAGTCGAGATATTTCCATGTTTATACACATAGCGGTGTACATATTTCCATGATTATAGAGACAGCGGTGTAGGTATTTCCATGTTTATGCAGATAGCGGTGCAGATATTTCCATGTTTACACAGATGCCTATGCAGATATTTCCATATTTACACAGAGGGCTGTGTAGATATTTAAATGTTCCTACACATGACTGTGTAGGTATTTCCATGTTTATACAGATGTCTATGTAGATATTTCCATGTTAATAGAGATAGCGGTGTAGACATTTCCATGTTTATACAGATAGCGGTGTAGATATTTCCATGTTTATACAGATAGTGGTGTAGATATTTCCATGCTTATACAGACCGCGGTGTAGATATTTCCATGTTTATACAAATAGCGGTGCAGATATTTCCATGTTTGTACAGATGGCGGTGTTGATATTTCCATTTATACACAGATGACCGTGTAGATATTTCCATGTTTATACAGATGGCGGCGCAGATATTTCCATGGATATGTAGATGGCGGTGTAGATATTTCCATGTTTATACAGATTGCGGTGTAGTTATTTCCACGTTTATATAGATAGCGGTGTAGTTATTTCCATGTATATACACATGGCTGTGTAGATATTTCCATGTTTATACAGATGGCGGTGTAGATATTTCCATGTTGTTACAGATAACTTTGTATTTCCATGTTTATACAGATGCCGGTGTAGATATTTCCATGTCTATAGAGATAGCAGTGGAGATAATTCCATGTTTATACAGATAGCGGTGTAGATATTTCCATGTTTATTCTGATCGTGGTGTAGATATTTCCATGTTTATAGAGATGGCGGTGTAGATATTTACATGTTCATAGAGGTAGCGGTGTTGATTTTTCCATGTTTATAGAGACAGCGGTGTGGATATTTCCTTGCTTATACAGACAGGGGTGTAGATATTTCCATGTTTATAGAGATAGCGGTGAAGATATTTCCATGTTTATACAGATCACGGTGTAGATATTTCCTTGCTTGTACTAATAGCGGTGTAGTTATTTCCATGTTTATACAGATAGCGGTGTAGATATTTCCATGTATATACAGATGGCTGTGTAGATATTTCCATGTTTATACAGATGGCTGTGTAGATATTTCCATGTTTATACAGATGACTTTGTAGGTATTTGCATGTTTCTACAGATGGCGGTGTAGGTTTTCCATGTTTATAGTGATAGCTGTGTAGATATTTCCATGTTTATACAGATAGCGGTGTTGATATTTCCATGTTTATAAAGATCGCGGTGTAGATATTTCCATGTTTATACAGATCGCGGTGCAGATATTTATATCTTTATACAGATGGCATTGTAGATATTTCCTTATTCACACAGATGGCGGTGTAGATGTTTCCATGTTTATACAGATGGCAGAGTAGTTAGTTCCATGTTTATGGAGATGGCAGTGTAGATACTTTCATGTTTACAGAGATGGCGGTGTAGATATTTCCATGTTTATAGAGATAGCAGTGTAGATATTTACATGTTTATACAGATGTCTGTGTAGATATTTCCATGTGTATACAGATGGCATTGTAGATATTTCCATGTTTATACAGATGACTGTATAGGTATTTCCATGTTTTTACAGGTGGCAGTGCAGATATTTCCATGTTTATAGAGATAGCGGTGTAGATATTTCCATGTTTCTACAGATGGCGGTGTTGATATTTCCATCTATACACAGATGGCCGTGTAGATATTTCCATGTTTATACAGATGGCGGCGTAGATATTTCCATGGACATGCAGATGGCGGTGTAGATATTTCCATGTTTAAACAGATAGCGGTGTAGATATTTCCATGTTTACACAGATAGTGGTGTAGATATTTCCGTGTTTATACACATGGCAGAGTAGATACTTCCATCTTTATGGAGATGGCAGTGTAGATATTTTCATGTTTATAGAGATGGCGGTGTAGATATTTCCATATTTATAGAGATAGCGGTGTAGATATTTCCATCTTTCTACAGATGGCAGTGTAGATATTTCCATGTTTATACAGATGGCGGTGTAGATATTTCCATATTTATACAGATGTCTGTGTAGATATTTCCATCTGTATACAGATGGTATTGTAGGTATTTCCATGTTTATACAGATGGTGGTGAAGATATTTCCATGTTTATTCAGATGACTGTGTAGATATTTCCATGTTTTTACAGATGGCAGTGTGGATATTTCAATGTTTATAGAGATGGCGCTGTTGATATTTCCAAGTTTACACAGATAACGGTGGAGATATTTCCATGTTTATACAGAGAGGAGTCGAGATATTTCCATGTTTATACACATAGCGGTGTACATATTTCCATGATTATAGAGACAGCGGTGTAGGTATTTCCATGTTTATGCAGATAGCGGTGCAGATATTTCCATGTTTACACAGATGCCTATGCAGATATTTCCATATTTACACAGAGGGCTGTGTAGATATTTAAATGTTCCTACACATGACTGTGTAGGTATTTCCATGTTTATACAGATGTCTATGTAGATATTTCCATGTTAATAGAGATAGCGGTGTAGACATTTCCATGTTTATACAGATAGCGGTGTAGATATTTCCATGTTTATACAGATAGTGGTGTAGATATTTCCATGCTTATACAGACCGCGGTGTAGATATTTCCATGTTTATACAAATAGCTGTGCAGATATTTCCATGTTTGTACAGATGGCGGTGTTGATATTTCCATTTATACACAGATGACCGTGTAGATATTTCCATGTTTATACAGATTGCGGTGTAGTTATTTCCACGTTTATATAGATAGCGGTGTAGTTATTTCCATGTATATACACATGGCTGTGTAGATATTTCCATGTTTATACAGATGGCGGTGTAGATATTTCCATGTTGTTACAGATAACTTTGTATTTCCATGTTTATACAGATGGCGGTGTAGATATTTCCATGTCTATAGAGATAGCAGTGGAGATAATTCCATGTTTATACAGATAGCGGTGTAGATATTTCCATGTTTATTCTGATCGTGGTGTAGATATTTCCATGTTTATAGAGATGGCGGTGTAGGTATTTACATGTTCATAGAGATAGCGGTGTTGATTTTTCCATGTTTATAGAGACAGCGGTGTGGATATTTCCTTGCTTATACAGACAGGGGTGTAGATATTTCCATGTTTATAGAGATAGCGGTGAAGATATTTCCATGTTTATACAGATCACGGTGTAGATATTTCCTTGCTTGTACTAATAGCGGTGTAGTTATTTCCATGTTTATACAGATAGCGGTGTAGATATTTCCATGTATATACAGATGGCTGTGTAGATATTTCCATGTTTATACAGATGGCTGTGTAGATATTTCCATGTTTATACAGATGACTTTGTAGGTATTTGCATGTTTCTACAGATGGCGGTGTAGGTTTTCCATGTTTATAGTGATAGCTGTGTAGATATTTCCATGTTTATACAGATAGCGGTGTTGATATTTCCATGTTTATAAAGATCGCGGTGTAGATATTTCCATGTTTATACAGATCGCGGTGCAGATATTTATATCTTTATACAGATGGCATTGTAGATATTTCCTTATTCACACAGATGGCGGTGTAGATGTTTCCATGTTTATACAGATGGCAGAGTAGTTAGTTCCATGTTTATGGAGATGGCAGTGTAGATACTTTCATGTTTACAGAGATGGCGGTGTAGATATTTCCATGTTTATAGAGATAGCAGTGTAGATATTTACATGTTTATACAGATGTCTGTGTAGATATTTCCATGTGTATACAGATGGCATTGTAGATATTTCCATGTTTATACAGATGACTGTATAGGTATTTCCATGTTTTTACAGGTGGCAGTGCAGATATTTCCATGTTTATAGAGATAGCGTTGTAGATATTTCCATGTTTCTACAGATGGCGGTGTTGATATTTCCATCTATACACAGATGGCCGTGTAGATATTTCCATGTTTATACAGATGGCGGCGTAGATATTTCCATGGACATGCAGATGGCGGTGTAGATATTTCCATGTTTAAACAGATAGCGGTGTAGATATTTCCATGTTTACACAGATAGTGGTGTAGATATTTCCGTGTTTATACACATGGCAGAGTAGATACTTCCATCTTTATGGAGATGGCAGTGTAGATATTTTCATGTTTATAGAGATGGCGGTGTAGATATTTCCATATTTATAGAGATAGCGGTGTAGATATTTCCATCTTTCTACAGATGGCAGTGTAGATATTTCCATGTTTATACAGATGGCGGTGTAGATATTTCCATATTTATACAGATGTCTGTGTAGATATTTCCATCTGTATACAGATGGTATTGTAGGTATTTCCATGTTTATACAGATGGTGGTGAAGATATTTCCATGTTTATTCAGATGACTGTGTAGATATTTCCATGTTTTTACAGATGGCAGTGTGGATATTTCAATGTTTATAGAGATGGCGCTGTAGATATTTCCAAGTTTACACAGATAACGGTGGAGATATTTCCATGTTTATACAGAGAGGAGTCGAGATATTTCCATGTTTATACACATAGCGGTGTACATATTTCCATGATTATAGAGACAGCGGTGTAGGTATTTCCATGTTTATGCAGATAGCGGTGCAGATATTTCCATGTTTACACAGATGCCTATGCAGATATTTCCATATTTACACAGAGGGCTGTGTAGATATTTCTATGTTTATACAGAAGACAGTGTAGATATTTAAATGTTCCTACACATGACTGTGTAGGTATTTCCATGTTTATACAGATGTCTTTGTAGATATTTCCATGTTAATAGAGATAGCGGTGTAGACATTTCCATGTTTATACAGATAGCGGTGTAGATATTTCCATGTTTATACAGATAGTGGTGTAGATATTTCCATGCTTATACAGACCGCGGTGTAGATATTTCCATGTTTATACAAATAGCGGTGCAGATATTTCCATGTTTGTACAGATGGCGGTGTTGATATTTCCATTTATACACAGATGACCGTGTAGATATTTCCATGTTTATACAGATGGCGGCGCAGATATTTCCATGGATATGTAGATGGCGGTGTAGATATTTCCATGTTTATACAGATTGCGGTGTAGTTATTTCCACGTTTATATAGATAGCGGTGTAGTTATTTCCATGTATATACACATGGCTGTGTAGATATTTCCATGTTTATACAGATGGCGGTGTAGATATTTCCATGTTGTTACAGATAACTTTGTATTTCCATGTTTATACAGATGGCGGTGTAGATATTTCCATGTCTATAGAGATAGCAGTGGAGATAATTCCATGTTTATACAGATAGCGGTGTAGATATTTCCATGTTTATTCTGATCGTGGTGTAGATATTTCCATGTTTATAGAGATGGCGGTGTAGATATTTACATGTTCATAGAGATAGCGGTGTTGATTTTTCCATGTTTATAGAGACAGCGGTGTGGATATTTCCTTGCTTATACAGACAGGGGTGTAGATATTTCCATGTTTATAGAGATAGCGGTGAAGATATTTCCATGTTTATACAGATCACGGTGTAGATATTTCCTTGCTTGTACTAATAGCGGTGTAGTTATTTCCATGTTTATACAGATAGCGGTGTAGATATTTCCATGTATATACAGATGGCTGTGTAGATATTTCCATGTTTATACAGATGGCTGTGTAGATATTTCCATGTTTATACAGATGACTTTGTAGGTATTTGCATGTTTATACAGATGGCGGTGTAGGTTTTCCATGTTTATAGTGATAGCTGTGTAGATATTTCCATGTTTATACAGATAGCGGTGTTGATATTTCCATGTTTATAAAGATCGCGGTGTAGATATTTCCATGTTTATACAGATCGCGGTGCAGATATTTATATCTTTATACAGATGGCATTGTAGATATTTCCTTATTCACACAGATGGCGGTGTAGATGTTTCCATGTTTATACAGATGGCAGAGTAGTTAGTTCCATGTTTATGGAGATGGCAGTGTAGATACTTTCATGTTTGCAGAGATGGCGGTGTAGATATTTCCATGTTTATAGAGATAGCAGTGTAGATATTTACATGTTTATACAGATGTCTGTGTAGATATTTCCATGTGTATACAGATGGCATTGTAGATATTTCCATGTTTATACAGATGACTGTATAGGTATTTCCATGTTTTTACAGGTGGCAGTGCAGATATTTCCATGTTTATAGAGATAGCGGTGTAGATATTTCCATGTTTCTACAGATGGCGGTGTTGATATTTCCATCTATACACAGATGGCCGTGTAGATATTTCCATGTTTATACAGATGGCGGCGTAGATATTTCCATGGACATGCAGATGGCGGTGTAGATATTTCCATGTTTAAACAGATAGCGGTGTAGATATTTCCATGTTTACACAGATAGTGGTGTAGATATTTCCGTGTTTATACACATGGCAGAGTAGATACTTCCATCTTTATGGAGATGGCAGTGTAGATATTTTCATGTTTATAGAGATGGCGGTGTAGATATTTCCATATTTATAGAGATAGCGGTGTAGATAATTCCATCTTTCTACAGATGGCAGTGTAGATATTTCCATGTTTATACAGATGGCGGTGTAGATATTTCCATATTTATACAGATGTCTGTGTAGATATTTCCATCTGTATACAGATGGTATTGTAGGTATTTCCATGTTTATACAGATGGTGGTGAAGATATTTCCATGTTTATTCAGATGACTGTGTAGATATTTCCATGTTTTTACAGATGGCAGTGTGGATATTTCAATGTTTATAGAGATGGCGCTGTAGATATTTCCAAGTTTACACAGATAACGGTGGAGATATTTCCATGTTTATACAGAGAGGAGTCGAGATATTTCCATGTTTATACACATAGCGGTGTACATATTTCCATGATTATAGAGACAGCGGTGTAGGTATTTCCATGTTTATGCAGATAGCGGTGCAGATATTTCCATGTTTACACAGATGCCTATGCAGATATTTCCATATTTACACAGAGGGCTGTGTAGATATTTCTATGTTTATACAGAAGACAGTGTAGATATTTAAATGTTCCTACACATGACTGTGTAGGTATTTCCATGTTTATACAGATGTCTTTGTAGATATTTCCATGTTAATAGAGATAGCGGTGTAGACATTTCCATGTTTATACAGATAGCGGTGTAGATATTTCCATGTTTATACAGATAGTGGTGTACATATTTCCATGCTTATACAGACCGCGGTGTAGATATTTCCATGTTTATACAAATAGCGGTGCAGATATTTCCATGTTTGTACAGATGGCGGTGTTGATATTTCCATTTATACACAGATGACCGTGTAGATATTTCCATGTTTATACAGATGGCGGCGCAGATATTTCCATGGATATGTAGATGGCGGTGTAGATATTTCCATGTTTATACAGATTGCGGTGTAGTTATTTCCATGTTTATATAGATAGCGGTGTAGTTATTTCCATGTATATACACATGGCTGTGTAGATATTTCCATGTTTATACAGATGGCGGTGTAGATATTTCCATGTTGTTACAGATAACTTTGTATTTCCATGTTTATACAGATGGCGGTGTAGATATTTCCATGTCTATAGAGATAGCAGTGGAGATAATTCCATGTTTATACAGATAGCGGTGTAGATATTTCCATGTTTATTCTGATCGTGGTGTAGATATTTCCATGTCTATAGAGATGGCGGTGTAGATATTTACATGTTCATAGAGATAGCGGTGTTGATTTTTCCATGTTTATAGAGACAGCGGTGTGGATACTTCCTTGCTTATACAGACAGGGGTGTAGATATTTCCATGTTTATAGAGATAGCGGTGAAGATATTTCCATGTTTATACAGATCACGGTGTAGATATTTCCTTGCTTGTACTAATAGCGGTGTAGTTATTTCCATGTTTATACAGATAGCGGTGTAGATATTTCCATGTATATACAGATGGCTGTGTAGATATTTCCATGTTTATACAGATGGCTGTGTAGATATTTCCATGTTTATACAGATGACTTTGTAGGTATTTGCATGTTTATACAGATGGCGGTGTAGGTTTTCCATGTTTATAGTGATAGCTGTGTAGATATTTCCATGTTTATACAGATAGCGGTGTTGATATTTCCATGTTTATAAAGATCGCGGTGTAGATATTTCCATGTTTATACAGATCGCGGTGCAGATATTTATATCTTTATACAGATGGCATTGTAGATATTTCCTTATTCACACAGATGGCGGTGTAGATGTTTCCATGTTTATACAGATGGCAGAGTAGTTAGTTCCATGTTTATGGAGATGGCAGTGTAGATACTTTCATGTTTACAGAGATGGCGGTGTAGATATTTCCATGTTTATAGAGATAGCAGTGTAGATATTTACATGTTTATACAGATGTCTGTGTAGATATTTCCATGTGTATACAGATGGCATTGTAGATATTTCCATGTTTATACAGATGACTGTATAGGTATTTCCATGTTTTTACAGGTGGCAGTGCAGATATTTCCATGTTTATAGAGATAGCGGTGTAGATATTTCCATGTTTCTACAGATGGCGGTGTTGATATTTCCATCTATACACAGATGGCCGTGTAGATATTTCCATGTTTATACAGATGGCGGCGTAGATATTTCCATGGACATGCAGATGGCGGTGTAGATATTTCCATGTTTAAACAGATAGCGGTGTAGATATTTCCATGTTTACACAGATAGTGGTGTAGATATTTCCGTGTTTATACACATGGCAGAGTAGATACTTCCATCTTTATGGAGATGGCAGTGTAGATATTTTCATGTTTATAGAGATGGCGGTGTAGATATTTCCATATTTATAGAGATAGCGGTGTAGATATTTCCATCTTTCTACAGATGGCAGTGTAGATATTTCCATGTTTATACAGATGGCGGTGTAGATATTTCCATATTTATACAGATGTCTGTGTAGATATTTCCATCTGTATACAGATGGTATTGTAGGTATTTCCATGTTTATACAGATGGTGGTGAAGATATTTCCATGTTTATTCAGATGACTGTGTAGATATTTCCATGTTTTTACAGATGGCAGTGTGGATATTTCAATGTTTATAGAGATGGCGCTGTAGATATTTCCAAGTTTACACAGATAACGGTGGAGATATTTCCATGTTTATACAGAGAGGAGTCGAGATATTTCCATGTTTATACACATAGCGGTGTACATATTTCCATGATTATAGAGACAGCGGTGTAGGTATTTCCATGTTTATGCAGATAGCGGTGCAGATATTTCCATGTTTACACAGATGCCTATGCAGATATTTCCATATTTACACAGAGGGCTGTGTAGATATTTCTATGTTTATACAGAAGACAGTGTAGATATTTAAATGTTCCTACACATGACTGTGTAGGTATTTCCATGTTTATACAGATGTCTTTGTAGATATTTCCATGTTAATAGAGATAGCGGTGTAGACATTTCCATGTTTATACAGATAGCGGTGTAGATATTTCCATGTTTATACAGATAGTGGTGTAGATATTTCCATGCTTATACAGACCGCGGTGTAGATATTTCCATGTTTATACAAATAGCGGTGCAGATATTTCCATGTTTGTACAGATGGCGGTGTTGATATTTCCATTTATACACAGATGACCGTGTAGATATTTCCATGTTTATACAGATGGCGGCGCAGATATTTCCATGGATATGTAGATGGCGGTGTAGATATTTCCATGTTTATACAGATTGCGGTGTAGTTATTTCCACGTTTATATAGATAGCGGTGTAGTTATTTCCATGTATATACACATGGCTGTGTAGATATTTCCATGTTTATACAGATGGCGGTGTAGATATTTCCATGTTGTTACAGATAACTTTGTATTTCCATGTTTATACAGATGGCGGTGTAGTTATTTCCATGTCTATAGAGATAGCAGTGGAGATAATTCCATGTTTATACAGATAGCGGTGTAGATATTTCCATGTTTATTCTGATCGTGGTGTAGATATTTCCATGTCTATAGAGATGGCGGTGTAGATATTTACATGTTCATAGAGATAGCGGTGTTGATTTTTCCATGTTTATAGAGACAGCGGTGTGGATATTTCCTTGCTTATACAGACAGGGGTGTAGATATTTCCATGTTTATAGAGATAGCGGTGAAGATATTTCCATGTTTATACAGATCACGGTGTAGATATTTCCTTGCTTGTACTAATAGCGGTGTAGTTATTTCCATGTTTATACAGATAGCGGTGTAGATATTTCCATGTATATACAGATGGCTGTGTAGATATTTCCATGTTTATACAGATGGCTGTGTAGATATTTCCATGTTTATACAGATGACTTTGTAGGTATTTGCATGTTTATACAGATGGCGGTGTAGGTTTTCCATGTTTATAGTGATAGCTGTGTAGATATTTCCATGTTTATACAGATAGCGGTGTTGATATTTCCATGTTTATAAAGATCGCGGTGTAGATATTTCCATGTTTATACAGATCGCGGTGCAGATATTTATATCTTTATACAGATGGCATTGTAGATATTTCCTTATTCACACAGATGGCGGTGTAGATGTTTCCATGTTTATACAGATGGCAGAGTAGTTAGTTCCATGTTTATGGTGATGGCAGTGTAGATACTTTCATGTTTACAGAGATGGCGGTGTAGATATTTCCATGTTTATAGAGATAGCAGTGTAGATATTTACATGTTTATACAGATGTCTGTGTAGATATTTCCATGTGTATACAGATGGCATTGTAGATATTTCCATGTTTATACAGATGACTGTATAGGTATTTCCATGTTTTTACAGGTGGCAGTGCAGATATTTCCATGTTTATAGAGATAGCGGTGTAGATATTTCCATGTTTCTACAGATGGCGGTGTTGATATTTCCATCTATACACAGATGGCCGTGTAGATATTTCCATGTTTATACAGATGGCGGCGTAGGTATTTCCATGGACATGCAGATGGCGGTGTAGATATTTCCATGTTTAAACAGATTGCGGTGTAGATATTTCCATGTTTACACAGATAGTGGTGTAGATATTTCCGTGTTTATACACATGGCAGAGTAGATACTTCCATCTTTATGGAGATGGCAGTGTAGATATTTTCATGTTTATAGAGATGGCGGTGTAGATATTTCCATATTTATAGAGATAGCGGTGTAGATATTTCCATCTTTCTACAGATGGCAGTGTAGATATTTCCATGTTTATACAGATGGCGGTGTAGATATTTCCATATTTATACAGATGTCTGTGTAGATATTTCCATCTGTATACAGATGGTATTGTAGGTATTTCCATGTTTATACAGATGGTGGTGAAGATATTTCCATGTTTATTCAGATGACTGTGTAGATATTTCCATGTTTTTACAGATGGCAGTGTGGATATTTCAATGTTTATAGAGATGGCCCTGTAGATATTTCCAAGTTTACACAGATAACGGTGGAGATATTTCCATGTTTATACAGAGAGGAGTCGAGATATTTCCATGTTTATACACATAGCGGTGTACATATTTCCATGATTATAGAGACAGCGGTGTAGGTATTTCCATGTTTATGCAGATAGCGGTGCAGATATTTCCATGTTTACACAGATGCCTATGCAGATATTTCCATATTTACACAGAGGGCTGTGTAGATATTTCTATGTTTATACAGAAGACAGTGTAGATATTTAAATGTTCCTACACATGACTGTGTAGGTATTTCCATGTTTATACAGATGTCTTTGTAGATATTTCCATGTTAATAGAGATAGCGGTGTAGACATTTCCATGTTTATACAGATAGCGGTGTAGATATTTCCATGTTTATACAGATAGTGGTGTAGATATTTCCATGCTTATACAGACCGCGGTGTAGATATTTCCATGTTTATACAAATAGCGGTGCAGATATTTCCATGTTTGTACAGATGGCGGTGTTGATATTTCCATTTATACACAGATGACCGTGTAGATATTTCCATGTTTATACAGATGGCGGCGCAGATATTTCCATGGATATGTAGATGGCGGTGTAGATATTTCCATGTTTATACAGATTGCGGTGTAGTTATTTCCACGTTTATATAGATAGCGGTGTAGTTATTTCCATGTATATACACATGGCTGTGTAGATATTTCCATGTTTATACAGATGGCGGTGTAGATATTTCCATGTTGTTACAGATAACTTTGTATTTCCATGTTTATACAGATGGCGGTGTAGATATTTCCATGTCTATAGAGATAGCAGTGGAGATAATTCCATGTTTATACAGATAGCGGTGTAGATATTTCCATGTTTATTCTGATCGTGGTGTAGATATTTCCATGTTTATAGAGATGGCGGTGTAGATATTTACATGTTCATAGAGATAGCGGTGTTGATTTTTCCATGTTTATAGAGACAGCGGTGTGGATATTTCCTTGCTTATACAGAGAGGGGTGTAGATATTTCCATGTTTATAGAGATAGCGGTGAAGATATTTCCAGGTTTATACAGATCACGGTGTAGATATTTCCTTGCTTGTACTAATAGCGGTGTAGTTATTTCCATGTTTATGCAGATAGCGGTGTAGACATTTCCATGTATATACAGATGGCTGTGTAGATATTTCCATGTTTATACAGATGGCTGTGTAGATATTTCCATGTTTATACAGATGACTTTGTAGGTATTTGCATGTTTATACAGATGGCGGTGTAGGTTTTCCATGTTTATAGTGATAGCTGTGTAGATATTTCCATGTTTATACAGATAGCGGTGTTGATATTTCCATGTTTATAAAGATCGCGGTGTAGATATTTCCATGTTTATACAGATCGCGGTGCAGATATTTATATCTTTATACAGATGGCATTGTAGATATTTCCTTATTCACACAGATGGCGGTGTAGATGTTTCCATGTTTATACAGATGGCAGAGTAGTTAGTTCCATGTTTATGGTGATGGCAGTGTAGATACTTTCATGTTTACAGAGATGGCGGTGTAGATATTTCCATGTTTATAGAGATAGCAGTGTAGATATTTACATGTTTAAACAGATGTCTGTGTAGATATTTCCATGTGTATACAGATGGCATTGTAGATATTTCCATGTTTATACAGATGACTGTATAGGTATTTCCATGTTTTTACAGGTGGCAGTGCAGATATTTCCATGTTTATAGAGATAGCGGTGTAGATATTTCCATGTTTCTACAGATGGCGGTGTTGATATTTCCATCTATACACAGATGGCCGTGTAGATATTTCCATGTTTATACAGATGGCGGCGTAGATATTTCCATGGACATGCAGATGGCGGTGTAGATATTTCCATGTTTAAACAGATAGCGGTGTAGATATTTCCATGTTTACACAGATAGTGGTGTAGATATTTCCGTGTTTATACTCAAGGCAGAGTAGATACTTCCATCTTTATGGAGATGGCAGTGTAGATATTTTCATGTTTATAGAGATGGCGGTGTAGATATTTCCATATTTATAGAGATAGCGGTGTAGATATTTCCATCTTTCTACAGATGGCAGTGTAGATATTTCCATGTTTATACAGATGGCGGTGTAGATATTTCCATATTTATACAGATGTCTGTGTAGATATTTCCATCTGTATACAGATGGTATTGTAGGTATTTCCATGTTTATACAGATGGTGGTGAAGATATTTCCATGTTTATTCAGATGACTGTGTAGATATTTCCATGTTTTTACAGATGGCAGTGTGGATATTTCAATGTTTATAGAGATGGCGCTGTAGATATTTCCAAGTTTACACAGATAACGGTGGAGATATTTCCATGTTTATACAGAGAGGAGTCGAGATATTTCCATGTTTATACACATAGCGGTGTACATATTTCCATGATTATAGAGACAGCGGTGTAGGTATTTCCATGTTTATGCAGATAGCGGTGCAGATATTTCCATGTTTACACAGATGCCTATGCAGATATTTCCATATTTACACAGAGGGCTGTGTAGATATTTCTATGTTTATACAGAAGAGAGTGTAGATATTTAAATGTTCCTACACATGACTGTGTAGGTATTTCCATGTTTATACAGATGTCTTTGTAGATATTTCCATGTTAATAGAGATAGCGGTGTAGACATTTCCATGTTTATACAGATAGCGGTGTAGATATTTCCATGTTTATACAGATAGTGGTGTAGATATTTCCATGTTTATACAGACCGCGGTGTAGATATTTCCATGTTTATACAAATAGCGGTGCAGATATTTCCATGTTTGTACAGATGGCGGTGTTGATATTTCCATTTATACACAGATGACCGTGTAGATATTTCCATGTTTATACAGATGGCGGCGCAGATATTTCCATGGATATGTAGATGGCGGTGTAGATATTTCCATGTTTATACAGATTGCGGTGTAGTTATTTCCACGTTTATATAGATAGCGGTGTAGTTATTTCCATGTATATACACATGGCTGTGTAGATATTTCCATGTTTATACAGATGGCGGTGTAGATATTTCCATGTTGTTACAGATAACTTTGTATTTCCATGTTTATACAGATGGCGGTGTAGATATTTCCATGTCTATAGAGATAGCAGTGGAGATAATTCCATGTTTATACAGATAGCGGTGTAGATATTTCCATGTTTATTCTGATCGTGGTGTAGATATTTCCATGTCTATAGAGATGGCGGTGTAGATATTTACATGTTCATAGAGATAGCGGTGTTGATTTTTCCATGTTTATAGAGACAGCGGTGTGGATATTTCCTTGCTTATACAGATAGGGGTGTAGAGATTTCCATGTTTATAGAGATAGCGGTGAAGATATTTCCATGTTTATACAGATCACGGTGTAGATATTTCCTTGCTTGTACTAATAGCGGTGTAGTTATTTCCATGTTTATACAGATAGCGGTGTAGATATTTCCTTGTATATACAGATGGCTGTGTAGATATTTCCATGTTTATACAGATGGCTGTGTAGATATTTCCATGTTTATACAGATGACTTTGTAGGTATTTGCATGTTTATACAGATGGCGGTGTAGGTTTTCCATGTTTATAGTGATAGCTGTGTAGATATTTCCATGTTTATACAGATAGCGGTGTTGATATTTCCATGTTTATAAAGATCGCGGTGTAGATATTTCCATGTTTATACAGATCGCGGTGCAGATATTTATATCTTTATACAGATGGCATTGTAGATATTTCCTTATTCACACAGATGGCGGTGTAGATGTTTCCATGTTTATACAGATGGCAGAGTAGTTAGTTCCATGTTTATGGAGATGGCAGTGTAGATACTTTCATGTTTACAGAGATGGCGGTGTAGATATTTCCATGTTTATAGAGATAGCAGTGTAGATATTTACATGTTTATACAGATGTCTGTGTAGATATTTCCATGTGTATACAGATGGCATTGTAGATATTTCCATGTTTATACAGATGACTGTATATGTATTTCCATGTTTTTACAGGTGGCAGTGCAGATATTTCCATGTTTATAGAGATAGCGGTGTAGATATTTCCATGTTTCTACAGATGGCGGTGTTGATATTTCCATCTATACACAGATGGCCGTGTAGATATTTCCATGTTTATACAGATGGCGGCGTAGATATTTCCATGGACATGCAGATGGCGGTGTAGATATTTCCATGTTTAAACAGATTGCGGTGTAGATATTTCCATGTTTACACAGATAGTGGTGTAGATATTTCCGTGTTTATACACATGGCAGAGTAGATACTTCCATCTTTATGGAGATGGCAGTGTAGATATTTTCATGTTTATAGAGATGGCGGTGTAGATATTTCCATATTTATAGAGATAGCGGTGTAGATATTTCCATCTTTCTACAGATGGCAGTGTAGATATTTCCATGTTTATACAGATGGCGGTGTAGATATTTCCATATTTATACAGATGTCTGTGTAGATATTTCCATCTGTATACAGATGGTATTGTAGGTATTTCCATGTTTATACAGATGGTGGTGAAGATATTTCCATGTTTATTCAGATGACTGTGTAGATATTTCCATGTTTTTACAGATGGCAGTGTGGATATTTCAATGTTTATAGAGATGGCCCTGTAGATATTTCCAAGTTTACACAGATAACGGTGGAGATATTTCCATGTTTATACAGAGAGGAGTCGAGATATTTCCATGTTTATACACATAGCGGTGTACATATTTCCATGATTATAGAGACAGCGGTGTAGGTATTTCCATGTTTATGCAGATAGCGGTGCAGATATTTCCATGTTTACACAGATGCCTATGCAGATATTTCCATATTTACACAGAGGGCTGTGTAGATATTTCTATGTTTATACAGAAGACAGTGTAGATATTTAAATGTTCCTACACATGACTGTGTAGGTATTTCCATGTTTATACAGATGTCTTTGTAGATATTTCCATGTTAATAGAGATAGCGGTGTAGACATTTCCATGTTTATACAGATAGCGGTGTAGATACTTCCATGTTTATACAGATAGTGGTGTAGATATTTCCATGCTTATACAGACCGCGGTGTAGATATTTCCATGTTTATACAAATAGCGGTGCAGATATTTCCATGTTTGTACAGATGGCGGTGTTGATATTTCCATTTATACACAGATGACCGTGTAGATATTTCCATGTTTATACAGATGGCGGCGCAGATATTTCCATGGATATGTAGATGGCGGTGTAGATATTTCCATGTTTATACAGATTGCGGTGTAGTTATTTCCACGTTTATATAGATAGCGGTGTAGTTATTTCCATGTATATACACATGGCTGTGTAGATATTTCCATGTTTATACAGATGGCGGTGTAGATATTTCCATGTTGTTACAGATAACTTTGTATTTCCATGTTTATACAGATGGCGGTGTAGATATTTCCATGTCTATAGAGATAGCAGTGGAGATAATTCCATGTTTATACCGATAGCGGTGTAGATATTTCCATGTTTATTCTGATCGTGGTGTAGATATTTCCATGTTTATAGAGATGGCGGTGTAGATATTTACATGTTCATAGAGATAGCGGTGTTGATTTTTCCATGTTTATAGAGACAGCGGTGTGGATATTTCCTTGCTTATACAGACAGGGGTGTAGATATTTCCATGTTTATAGAGATAGCGGTGAAGATATTTCCATGTTTATACAGATCACGGTGTAGATATTTCCTTGCTTGTACTAATAGCGGTGTAGTTATTTCCATGTTTATACAGATAGCGGTGTAGATATTTCCATGTATATACAGATGGCTGTGTAGATATTTCCATGTTTATACAGATGGCTGTGTAGATATTTCCATGTTTATACAGATGACTTTGTAGGTATTTGCATGTTTCTACAGATGGCGGTGTAGGTTTTCCATGTTTATAGTGATAGCTGTGTAGATATTTCCATGTTTATACAGATAGCGGTGTTGATATTTCCATGTTTATAAAGATCGCGGTGTAGATATTTCCATGTTTATACAGATCGCGGTGCAGATATTTATATCTTTATACAGATGGCATTGTAGATATTTCCTTATTCACACAGATGGCGGTGTAGATGTTTCCATGTTTATACAGATGGCAGAGTAGTTAGTTCCATGTTTATGGAGATGGCAGTGTAGATACTTTCATGTTTACAGAGATGGCGGTGTAGATATTTCCATGTTTATAGAGATAGCAGTGTAGATATTTACATGTTTATACAGATGTCTGTGTAGATATTTCCATGTGTATACAGATGGCATTGTAGATATTTCCATGTTTATACAGATGACTGTATAGGTATTTCCATGTTTTTACAGGTGGCAGTGCAGATATTTCCATGTTTATAGAGATAGCGGTGTAGATATTTCCATGTTTCTACAGATGGCGGTGTTGATATTTCCATCTATACACAGATGGCCGTGTAGATATTTCCATGTTTATACAGATGGCGGCGTAGATATTTCCATGGACATGCAGATGGCGGTGTAGATATTTCCATGTTTAAACAGATAGCGGTGTAGATATTTCCATGTTTACACAGATAGTGGTGTAGATATTTCCGTGTTTATACACATGGCAGAGTAGATACTTCCATCTTTATGGAGATGGCAGTGTAGATATTTTCATGTTTATAGAGATGGCGGTGTAGATATTTCCATATTTATAGAGATAGCGGTGTAGATATTTCCATCTTTCTACAGATGGCAGTGTAGATATTTCCATGTTTATACAGATGGCGGTGTAGATATTTCCATATTTATACAGATGTCTGTGTAGATATTTCCATCTGTATACAGATGGTATTGTAGGTATTTCCATGTTTATACAGATGGTGGTGAAGATATTTCCATGTTTATTCAGATGACTGTGTAGATATTTCCATGTTTTTACAGATGGCAGTGTGGATATTTCAATGTTTATAGAGATGGCGCTGTAGATATTTCCAAGTTTATACAGATAACGGTGGAGATATTTCCATGTTTATACAGAGAGGAGTCGAGATATTTCCATGTTTATACACATAGCGGTGTACATATTTCCATGATTATAGAGACAGCGGTGTAGGTATTTCCATGTTTATGCAGATAGCGGTGCAGATATTTCCATGTTTACACAGATGCCTATGCAGATATTTCCATATTTACACAGAGGGCTGTGTAGATATTTCTATGTTTATACAGAAGACAGTGTAGATATTTAAATGTTCCTACACATGACTGTGTAGGTATTTCCATGTTTATACAGATGTCTTTGTAGATATTTCCATGTTAATAGAGATAGCGGTGTAGACATTTCCATGTTTATACAGATAGCGGTGTAGATATTTCCATGTTTATACAGATAGTGGTGTAGATATTTCCATGTTTATGCAGACCGCGGTGTAGATATTTCCATGTTTATACAAATAGCGGTGCAGATATTTCCATGTTTGTACAGATGGCGGTGTTGATATTTCCATTTATACACAGATGACCGTGTAGATATTTCCATGTTTATACAGATGGCGGCGCAGATATTTCCATGGATATGTAGATGGCGGTGTAGATATTTCCATGTTTATACAGATTGCGGTGTAGTTATTTCCACGTTTATATAGATAGCGGTGTAGTTATTTCCATGTATATACACATGGCTGTGTAGATATTTCCATGTTTATACAGATGGCGGTGTAGATATGTCCATGTTTATACAGATAACTTTGTATTTCCATGTTTATACAGATGGCGGTGTAGATATTTCCATGTCTATAGAGATAGCAGTGGAGATAATTCCATGTTTATACAGATAGGGGTGTAGATATTTCCATGTTTATTCTGATCGTGGTGTAGATATTTCCATGTTTATAGAGATGGCGGTGTAGATATTTACATGTTCATAGAGATAGCGGTGTTGATTTTTCCATGTTTATAGAGACAGCAGTGTGGATATTTCCTTGCTTATACAGATAGGGGTGTAGAGATTTCCATGTTTATAGAGATAGCGGTGAAGATATTTCCATGTTTATACAGATCACGGTGTAGATATTTCCTTGCTTGTACTAATAGCGGTGTAGTTATTTCCATGTTTATACAGATAACGGTGTAGATATTTCCTTGTATATACAGATGGCTGTGTAGATATTTCCATGTTTATACAGATGGCTGTGTAGATATTTCCATGTTTATACAGATGACTTTGTAGGTATTTGCATGTTTATACAGATGGCGGTGTAGGTTTTCCATGTTTATAGTGATAGCTGTGTAGATATTTCCATGTTTATACAGATAGCGGTGTTGATATTTCCAAGTTTATAAAGATCGCGGTGTAGATATTTCCATGTTTATACAGATCGCGGTGCAGATATTTATATCTTTATACAGATGGCATTGTAGATATTTCCTTATTCACACAGATGGCGGTGTAGATGTTTCCATGTTTATACAGATGGCAGAGTAGTTAGTTCCATGTTTATGGAGATGGCAGTGTAGATACTTTCATGTTTACAGAGATGGCGGTGTAGATATTTCCATGTTTATAGAGATAGCAGTGTAGATATTTACATGTTTATACAGATGTCTGTGTAGATATTTCCATGTGTATACAGATGGCATTGTAGATATTTCCATGTTTATACAGATGACTGTATAGGTATTTCCATGTTTTTACAGGTGGCAGTGCAGATATTTCCATGTTTATAGAGATAGCGGTGTAGATATTTCCATGTTTCTACAGATGGCGGTGTTGATATTTCCATCTATACACAGATAGCCGTGTAGATATTTCCATGTTTATACAGATGGCGGCGTAGATATTTCCATGGACATGCAGATGGCGGTGTAGATATTTCCATGTTTAAACAGATAGCGGTGTAGATATTTCCATGTTTACACAGATAGTGGTGTAGATATTTCCGTGTTTATACACATGGCAGAGTAGATACTTCCATCTTTATGGAGATGGCAGTGTAGATATTTTCATGTTTATAGAGATGGCGGTGTAGATATTTCCATATTTATAGAGATAGCGGTGTAGATATTTCCATCTTTCTACAGATGGCAGTGTAGATATTTCCATGTTTATACAGATGGCGGTGTAGATATTTCCATATTTATACAGATGTCTGTGTAGATATTTCCATCTGTATACAGATGGTATTGTAGGTATTTCCATGTTTATACAGATGGTGGTGAAGATATTTCCATGTTTATTCAGATGACTGTGTAGATATTTCCATGTTTTTACAGATGGCAGTGTGGATATTTCAATGTTTATAGAGATGGCGCTGTAGATATTTCCAAGTTTATACAGATAACGGTGGAGATATTTCCATGTTTATACAGAGAGGAGTCGAGATATTTCCATGTTTATACACATAGCGGTGTACATATTTCCATGATTATAGAGACAGCGGTGTAGGTATTTCCATGTTTATGCAGATAGCGGTGCAGATATTTCCATGTTTACACAGATGCCTATGCAGATATTTCCATATTTACACAGAGGGCTGTGTAGATATTTCTATGTTTATACAGAAGACAGTGTAGATATCTAAATGTTCCTACACATGACTGTGTAGGTATTTCCATGTTTATACAGATGTCTTTGTAGATATTTCCATGTTAATAGAGATAGCGGTGTAGACATTTCCATGTTTATACAGATAGCGGTGTAGATATTTCCATGTTTATACAGATAGTGGTGTAGATATTTCCATGTTTATGCAGACCGCGGTGTAGATATTTCCATGTTTATACAAATAGCGGTGCAGATATTTCCATGTTTGTACAGATGGCGGTGTTGATATTTCCATTTATACACAGATGACCATGTAGATATTTCCATGTTTATACAGATGGCGGCGCAGATATTTCCATGGATATGTAGATGGCGGTGTAGATATTTCCATGTTTATACAGATTGCGGTGTAGATATTTCCATGTTTATATAGATAGCGGTGTAGTTATTTCCATGTATATACACATGGCTGTGTAGATATTTCCATGTTTATACAGATGGCAGTGTAGATATTTCCATGTTTATACAGATAACTTTGTATTTCCATGTTTATACAGATGGCGGTGTAGATATTTCCATGTCTATAGTGATAGCAGTGGAGATAATTCCATGTTTATACAGATAGTGGTGTAGATATTTCCATGTTTATTCTGATCGTGGTGTAGATATTTCCATGTTTATAGAGATGGCGGTGTAGATATTTACATGTTCATAGAGATAGCGGTGTTGATTTTTCCATGTTTATAGAGACAGCGGTGTGGATATTTCCTTGCTTATACAGATAGGGGTGTAGAGATTTCCATGTTTATAGAGATAGCGGTGAAGATATTTCCATGTTTATACAGATCACGGTGTAGATATTTCCTTGCTTGTACTAATAGCGGTGTAGTTATTTCCATGTTTATACAGATAGCGGTGTAGATATTTCCATGTATATACAGATGGCTGTGTAGATATTTCCATGTTTATACAGATGGCTGTGTAGATATTTCCATGTTTATACAGATGACTTTGTAGGTATTTGCATGTTTATACAGATGGCGGTGTAGGTTTTCCATGTTTATAGTGATAGCTGTGTAGATATTTCCATGTTTATACAGATAGCGGTGTTGATATTTCCATGTTTATAAAGATCGCGGTGTAGATATTTCCATGTTTATACAGATCGCGGTGCAGATTTTTATATCTTTATACAGATGGCATTGTAGATATTTCCTTATTCACACAGATGGCGGTGTAGATGTTTCCATGTTTATACAGATGGCAGAGTAGTTAGTTCCATGTTTATGGAGATGGCAGTGTAGATACTTTCATGTTTACAGAGATGGCGGTGTAGATATTTCCATGTTTATAGAGATAGCAGTGTAGATATTTACATGTTTATACAGATGTCTGTGTAGATATTTCCATGTGTATACAGATGGCATTGTAGATATTTCCATGTTTATACAGATGACTGTATAGGTATTTCCATGTTTTTACAGGTGGCAGTGCAGATATTTCCATGTTTATAGAGATAGCGGTGTAGATATTTCCATGTTTCTACAGATGGCGGTGTTGATATTTCCATCTATACACAGATGGCCGTGTAGATATTTCCATGTTTATACAGATGGCGGCGTAGATATTTCCATGGACATGCAGATGGCGGTGTAGATATTTCCATGTTTAAACAGATAGCGGTGTAGATATTTCCATGTTTACACAGATAGTGGTGTAGATATTTCCGTGTTTATACACATGGCAGAGTAGATACTTCCATCTTTATGGAGATGGCAGTGTAGATATTTTCATGTTTATAGAGATGGCGGTGTAGATATTTCCATATTTATAGAGATAGCGGTGTAGATATTTCCATCTTTCTACAGATGGCAGTGTAGATATTTCCATGTTTATACAGATGGCGGTGTAGATATTTCCATATTTATACAGATGTCTGTGTAGATATTTCCATCTGTATACAGATGGTATTGTAGGTATTTCCATGTATATACAGATGGTGGTGAAGATATTTCCATGTTTATTCAGATGACTGTGCAGATATTTCCATGTTTTTACAGATGGCAGTGTGGATATTTCAATGTTTATAGAGATGGCACTGTAGATATTTCCAAGTTTATACAGATAACGGTGGAGATATTTCCATGTTTATACAGAGAGGAGTCGAGATATTTCCATGTTTATACACATAGCGGTGTACATATTTCCATGATTATAGAGACAGCGGTGTAGGTATTTCCATGTTTATGCAGATAGCGGTGCAGATATTTCCATGTTTACACAGATGCCTATGCAGATATTTCCATATTTACACAGAGGGCTGTGTAGATATTTCTATGTTTATACAGAAGACAGTGTAGATATTTAAATGTTCCTACACATGACTGTGTAGGTATTTCCATGTTTATACAGATGTCTTTGTAGATATTTCCATGTTAATAGAGATAGCGGTGCAGACATTTCCATGTTTATACAGATAACGGTGTAGATATTTCCATGTTTATACAGATAGTGGTGTAGATATTTCCATGTTTATACAGACCGCGGTGTAGATATTTCCATGTTTATACAAATAGCGGTGCAGATATTTCCATGTTTGTACAGATGGCGGTGTTGATATTTCCATTTATACACAGATGACCGTGTAGATATTTCCATGTTTATACAGACGGCGGCACAGATATTTCCATGGATATGTAGATGGCGGTGTAGATATTTCCATGTTTATACAGATTGCGGTGTAGTTATTTCCATGTTTATATAGATAGCGGTGTAGTTATTTCCATGTATGTACACATGGCTGTGTAGATATTTCCATGTTTATACAGATGGCGGTGTAGATATTTCCATGTTTATACAGATAACTTTGTATTTCCATGTTTATACAGATGGCGGTGTAGATATTTCCATGTTTATTCTGATCGTGGTGTAGATATTTCCATGTTTATAGAGATGGCGGTGTAGATATTTACATGTTCATAGAGATAGCGGTGTTGATTTTTCCATGTTTATAGAGACAGCGGTGTGGATATTTCCTTGCTTATACAGATAGGGGCGTAGATATTTCCATGTTTATAGAGATAGCGGTGAAGATATTTCCATGTTTATACAGATCACGGTGTAGATATTTCCTTGCTTGTACTAATAGCGGTGTAGTTATTTCCATGTTTATACAGATAGCGGTGTAGATATTTCCATGTATATACAGATGGCTGTGTAGATATTTCCATGTTTATACAGATGGCTGTGTAGATATTTCCATGTTTATACAGATGACTTTGTAGGTATTTGCATGTTTATACAGATGGCGGTGTAGGTTTTCCATGTTTATAGTGATAGCTGTGTAGATATTTCCATGTTTATACAGATAGCGGTGTTGATATTTCCATGTTTATAAAGATCGCGGTGTAGATATTTCCATGTTTATACAGATCGCGGTGCAGATATTTATATCTTTATACAGATGGCATTGTAGATATTTCCTTATTCACACAGATGGCGGTGTAGATGTTTCCATGTTTATACAGATGGCAGAGTAGTTAGTTCCATGTTTATGGAGATGGCAGTGTAGATACTTTCATGTTTACAGAGATGGCGGTGTAGATATTTCCATGTTTATAGAGATAGCAGTGTAGATATTTACATGTTTATACAGATGTCTGTGTAGATATTTCCATGTGTATACAGATGGCATTGTAGATATTTCCATGTTTCTACAGATGGCGGTGTTGATATTTCCATCTATACACAGATGGCCGTGTAGATATTTCCATGTTTATACAGATGGCGGCGTAGATATTTCCATGGACATGCAGATGGCGGTGTAGATATTTCCATGTGTATACAGATGGCATTGTAGATATTTCCATGTTTATACAGATGACTGTATAGGTATTTCCATGTTTTTACAGGTGGCAGTGCAGATATTTCCATGTTTATAGAGATAGCGGTGTAGATATTTCCATGTTTCTACAGATGGCGGTGTTGATATTTCCATCTATACACAGATAGCCGTGTAGATATTTCCATGTTTATACAGATGGCGGCGTAGATATTTCCATGGACATGCAGATGGCGGTGTAGATATTTCCATGTTTAAACAGATAGCGGTGTAGATATTTCCATGTTTACACAGATAGTGGTGTAGATATTTCCGTGTTTATACACATGGCAGAGTAGATACTTCCATCTTTATGGAGATGGCAGTGTAGATATTTTCATGTTTATAGAGATGGCGGTGTAGATATTTCCATATTTATAGAGATAGCGGTGTAGATATTTCCATCTTTCTACAGATGGCAGTGTAGATATTTCCATGTTTATACAGATGGCGGTGTAGATATTTCCATATTTATACAGATGTCTGTGTAGATATTTCCATCTGTATACAGATGGTATTGTAGGTATTTCCATGTTTATACAGATGGTGGTGAAGATATTTCCATGTTTATTCAGATGACTGTGTAGATATTTCCATGTTTTTACAGATGGCAGTGTGGATATTTCAATGTTTATAGAGATGGCGCTGTAGATATTTCCAAGTTTATACAGATAACGGTGGAGATATTTCCATGTTTATACAGAGAGGAGTCGAGATATTTCCATGTTTATACACATAGCGGTGTACATATTTCCATGATTATAGAGACAGCGGTGTAGGTATTTCCATGTTTATGCAGATAGCGGTGCAGATATTTCCATGTTTACACAGATGCCTATGCAGATATTTCCATATTTACACAGAGGGCTGTGTAGATATTTCTATGTTTATACAGAAGACAGTGTAGATATCTAAATGTTCCTACACATGACTGTGTAGGTATTTCCATGTTTATACAGATGTCTTTGTAGATATTTCCATGTTAATAGAGATAGCGGTGTAGACATTTCCATGTTTATACAGATAGCGGTGTAGATATTTCCATGTTTATACAGATAGTGGTGTAGATATTTCCATGTTTATGCAGACCGCGGTGTAGATATTTCCATGTTTATACAAATAGCGGTGCAGATATTTCCATGTTTGTACAGATGGCGGTGTTGATATTTCCATTTATACACAGATGACCATGTAGATATTTCCATGTTTATACAGATGGCGGCGCAGATATTTCCATGGATATGTAGATGGCGGTGTAGATATTTCCATGTTTATACAGATTGCGGTGTAGATATTTCCATGTTTATATAGATAGCGGTGTAGTTATTTCCATGTATATACACATGGCTGTGTAGATATTTCCATGTTTATACAGATGGCAGTGTAGATATTTCCATGTTTATACAGATAACTTTGTATTTCCATGTTTATACAGATGGCGGTGTAGATATTTCCATGTCTATAGTGATAGCAGTGGAGATAATTCCATGTTTATACAGATAGTGGTGTAGATATTTCCATGTTTATTCTGATCGTGGTGTAGATATTTCCATGTTTATAGAGATGGCGGTGTAGATATTTACATGTTCATAGAGATAGCGGTGTTGATTTTTCCATGTTTATAGAGACAGCGGTGTGGATATTTCCTTGCTTATACAGATAGGGGTGTAGAGATTTCCATGTTTATAGAGATAGCGGTGAAGATATTTCCATGTTTATACAGATCACGGTGTAGATATTTCCTTGCTTGTACTAATAGCGGTGTAGTTATTTCCATGTTTATACAGATAGCGGTGTAGATATTTCCATGTATATACAGATGGCTGTGTAGATATTTCCATGTTTATACAGATGGCTGTGTAGATATTTCCATGTTTATACAGATGACTTTGTAGGTATTTGCATGTTTATACAGATGGCGGTGTAGGTTTTCCATGTTTATAGTGATAGCTGTGTAGATATTTCCATGTTTATACAGATAGCGGTGTTGATATTTCCATGTTTATAAAGATCGCGGTGTAGATATTTCCATGTTTATACAGATCGCGGTGCAGATTTTTATATCTTTATACAGATGGCATTGTAGATATTTCCTTATTCACACAGATGGCGGTGTAGATGTTTCCATGTTTATACAGATGGCAGAGTAGTTAGTTCCATGTTTATGGAGATGGCAGTGTAGATACTTTCATGTTTACAGAGATGGCGGTGTAGATATTTCCATGTTTATAGAGATAGCAGTGTAGATATTTACATGTTTATACAGATGTCTGTGTAGATATTTCCATGTGTATACAGATGGCATTGTAGATATTTCCATGTTTATACAGATGACTGTATAGGTATTTCCATGTTTTTACAGGTGGCAGTGCAGATATTTCCATGTTTATAGAGATAGCGGTGTAGATATTTCCATGTTTCTACAGATGGCGGTGTTGATATTTCCATCTATACACAGATGGCCGTGTAGATATTTCCATGTTTATACAGATGGCGGCGTAGATATTTCCATGGACATGCAGATGGCGGTGTAGATATTTCCATGTTTAAACAGATAGCGGTGTAGATATTTCCATGTTTACACAGATAGTGGTGTAGATATTTCCGTGTTTATACACATGGCAGAGTAGATACTTCCATCTTTATGGAGATGGCAGTGTAGATATTTTCATGTTTATAGAGATGGCGGTGTAGATATTTCCATATTTATAGAGATAGCGGTGTAGATATTTCCATCTTTCTACAGATGGCAGTGTAGATATTTCCATGTTTATACAGATGGCGGTGTAGATATTTCCATATTTATACAGATGTCTGTGTAGATATTTCCATCTGTATACAGATGGTATTGTAGGTATTTCCATGTATATACAGATGGTGGTGAAGATATTTCCATGTTTATTCAGATGACTGTGCAGATATTTCCATGTTTTTACAGATGGCAGTGTGGATATTTCAATGTTTATAGAGATGGCACTGTAGATATTTCCAAGTTTATACAGATAACGGTGGAGATATTTCCATGTTTATACAGAGAGGAGTCGAGATATTTCCATGTTTATACACATAGCGGTGTACATATTTCCATGATTATAGAGACAGCGGTGTAGGTATTTCCATGTTTATGCAGATAGCGGTGCAGATATTTCCATGTTTACACAGATGCCTATGCAGATATTTCCATATTTACACAGAGGGCTGTGTAGATATTTCTATGTTTATACAGAAGACAGTGTAGATATTTAAATGTTCCTACACATGACTGTGTAGGTATTTCCATGTTTATACAGATGTCTTTGTAGATATTTCCATGTTAATAGAGATAGCGGTGCAGACATTTCCATGTTTATACAGATAACGGTGTAGATATTTCCATGTTTATACAGATAGTGGTGTAGATATTTCCATGTTTATACAGACCGCGGTGTAGATATTTCCATGTTTATACAAATAGCGGTGCAGATATTTCCATGTTTGTACAGATGGCGGTGTTGATATTTCCATTTATACACAGATGACCGTGTAGATATTTCCATGTTTATACAGACGGCGGCACAGATATTTCCATGGATATGTAGATGGCGGTGTAGATATTTCCATGTTTATACAGATTGCGGTGTAGTTATTTCCATGTTTATATAGATAGCGGTGTAGTTATTTCCATGTATGTACACATGGCTGTGTAGATATTTCCATGTTTATACAGATGGCGGTGTAGATATTTCCATGTTTATACAGATAACTTTGTATTTCCATGTTTATACAGATGGCGGTGTAGATATTTCCATGTTTATTCTGATCGTGGTGTAGATATTTCCATGTTTATAGAGATGGCGGTGTAGATATTTACATGTTCATAGAGATAGCGGTGTTGATTTTTCCATGTTTATAGAGACAGCGGTGTGGATATTTCCTTGCTTATACAGATAGGGGCGTAGATATTTCCATGTTTATAGAGATAGCGGTGAAGATATTTCCATGTTTATACAGATCACGGTGTAGATATTTCCTTGCTTGTACTAATAGCGGTGTAGTTATTTCCATGTTTATACAGATAGCGGTGTAGATATTTCCATGTATATACAGATGGCTGTGTAGATATTTCCATGTTTATACAGATGGCTGTGTAGATATTTCCATGTTTATACAGATGACTTTGTAGGTATTTGCATGTTTATACAGATGGCGGTGTAGGTTTTCCATGTTTATAGTGATAGCTGTGTAGATATTTCCATGTTTATACAGATAGCGGTGTTGATATTTCCATGTTTATAAAGATCGCGGTGTAGATATTTCCATGTTTATACAGATCGCGGTGCAGATATTTATATCTTTATACAGATGGCATTGTAGATATTTCCTTATTCACACAGATGGCGGTGTAGATGTTTCCATGTTTATACAGATGGCAGAGTAGTTAGTTCCATGTTTATGGAGATGGCAGTGTAGATACTTTCATGTTTACAGAGATGGCGGTGTAGATATTTCCATGTTTATAGAGATAGCAGTGTAGATATTTACATGTTTATACAGATGTCTGTGTAGATATTTCCATGTGTATACAGATGGCATTGTAGATATTTCCATGTTTCTACAGATGGCGGTGTTGATATTTCCATCTATACACAGATGGCCGTGTAGATATTTCCATGTTTATACAGATGGCGGCGTAGATATTTCCATGGACATGCAGATGGCGGTGTAGATATTTCCATGTTTAAACAGATAGCGGTGTAGATATTTCCATGTTTACACAGATAGTGGTGTAGATATTTCCGTGTTTATACACATGGCAGAGTAGATACTTCCATCTTTATGGAGATGGCAGTGTAGATATTTTCATGTTTATAGAGATGGCGGTGTAGATATTTCCATATTTATAGAGATAGCGGTGTAGATATTTCCATCTTTCTACAGATGGCAGTGTAGATATTTCCATGTTTATACAGATGGCGGTGTAGATATTTCCATATTTATACAGATGTCTGTGTAGATATTTCCATCTGTATACAGATGGTATTGTAGGTATTTCCATGTTTATACAGATGGTGGTGAAGATATTTCCATGTTTATTCAGATGACTGTGTAGATATTTCCATGTTTTTACAGATGGCAGTGTGGATATTTCAATGTTTATAGAGATGGCGCTGTAGATATTTCCAAGTTTATACAGATAACGGTGGAGATATTTCCATGTTTATACAGAGAGGAGTCGAGATATTTCCATGTTTATACACATAGCGGTGTACATATTTCCATGATTATAGAGACAGCGGTGTAGGTATTTCCATGTTTATGCAGATAGCGGTGCAGATATTTCCATGTTTACACAGATGCCTATGCAGATATTTCCATATTTACACAGAGGGCTGTGTAGATATTTCTATGTTTATACAGAAGACAGTGTAGATATCTAAATGTTCCTACACATGACTGTGTAGGTATTTCCATGTTTATACAGATGTCTTTGTAGATATTTCCATGTTAATAGAGATAGCGGTGTAGACATTTCCATGTTTATACAGATAGCGGTGTAGATATTTCCATGTTTATACAGATAGTGGTGTAGATATTTCCATGTTTATGCAGACCGCGGTGTAGATATTTCCATGTTTATACAAATAGCGGTGCAGATATTTCCATGTTTGTACAGATGGCGGTGTTGATATTTCCATTTATACACAGATGACCATGTAGATATTTCCATGTTTATACAGATGGCGGCGCAGATATTTCCATGGATATGTAGATGGCGGTGTAGACATTTCCATGTTTATACAGATTGCGGTGTAGTTATTTCCATGTTTATATAGATAGCGGTGTAGTTATTTCCATGTATATACACATGGCTGTGTAGATATTTCCATGTTTATACAGATGGCAGTGTAGATATTTCCATGTTTATACAGATAACTTTGTATTTCCATGTTTATACAGATGGCGGTGTAGATATTTCCATGTCTATAGTGATAGCAGTGGAGATAATTCCATGTTTATACAGATAGTGGTGTAGATATTTCCATGTTTATTCTGATCGTGGTGTAGATATTTCCATGTTTATAGAGATGGCGGTGTAGATATTTACATGTTCATAGAGATAGCGGTGTTGATTTTTCCATGTTTATAGAGACAGCGGTGTGGATATTTCCTTGCTTATACAGATAGGGGTGTAGAGATTTCCATGTTTATAGAGATAGCGGTGAAGATATTTCCATGTTTATACAGATCACGGTGTAGATATTTCCTTGCTTGTACTAATAGCGGTGTAGTTATTTCCATGTTTATACAGATAGCGGTGTAGATATTTCCATGTATATACAGATGGCTGTGTAGATATTTCCATGTTTATACAGATGGCTGTGTAGATATTTCCATGTTTATACAGATGACTTTGTAGGTATTTGCATGTTTATACAGATGGCGGTGTAGGTTTTCCATGTTTATAGTGGTAGCTGTGTAGATATTTCCATGTTTATACAGATAGCGGTGTTGATATTTCCATGTTTATAAAGATCGCGGTGTAGATATTTCCATGTTTATACAGATCGCGGTGCAGATTTTTATATCTTTATACAGATGGCATTGTAGATATTTCCTTATTCACACAGATGGCGGTGTAGATGTTTCCATGTTTATACAGATGGCAGAGTAGTTAGTTCCATGTTTATGGAGATGGCAGTGTAGATACTTTCATGTTTACAGAGATGGCGGTGTAGATATTTCCATGTTTATAGAGATAGCAGTGTAGATATTTACATGTTTATACAGATGTCTGTGTAGATATTTCCATGTGTATACAGATGGCATTGTAGATATTTCCATGTTTATACAGATGACTGTATAGGTATTTCCATGTTTTTACAGGTGGCAGTGCAGATATTTCCATGTTTATAGAGATAGCGGTGTAGATATTTCCATGTTTCTACAGATGGCGGTGTTGATATTTCCATCTATACACAGATGGCCGTGTAGATATTTCCATGTTTATACAGATGGCGGCGTAGATATTTCCATGGACATGCAGATGGCGGTGTAGATATTTCCATGTTTAAACAGATAGCGGTGTAGATATTTCCATGTTTACACAGATAGTGGTGTAGATATTTCCGTGTTTATACACATGGCAGAGTAGATACTTCCATCTTTATGGAGATGGCAGTGTAGATATTTTCATGTTTATAGAGATGGCGGTGTAGATATTTCCATATTTATAGAGATAGCGGTGTAGATATTTCCATCTTTCTACAGATGGCAGTGTAGATATTTCCATGTTTATACAGATGGCGGTGTAGATATTTCCATATTTATACAGATGTCTGTGTAGATATTTCCATCTGTATACAGATGGTATTGTAGGTATTTCCATGTTTATACAGATGGTGGTGAAGATATTTCCATGTTTATTCAGATGACTGTGTAGATATTTCCATGTTTTTACAGATGGCAGTGTGGATATTTCAATGTTTATAGAGATGGCGCTGTAGATATTTCCAAGTTTATACAGATAACGGTGGAGATATTTCCATGTTTATACAGAGAGGAATCGAGATATTTCCATGTTTATACACATAGCGGTGTACATATTTCCATGATTATAGAGACAGCGGTGTAGGTATTTCCATGTTTATGCAGATAGCGGTGCAGATATTTCCATGTTTACACAGATGCCTATGCAGATATTTCCATATTTACACAGAGGGCTGTGTAGATATTTCTATGTTTATACAGAAGACAGTGTAGATATTTAAATGTTCCTACACATGACTGTGTAGGTATTTCCATGTTTATACAGATGTCTTTGTAGATATTTCCATGTTAATAGAGATAGCGGTGTAGACATTTCCATGTTTATACAGATAGCGGTGTAGATATTTCCATGTTTATACAGATAGTGGTGTAGATATTTCCATGTTTATGCAGACCGCGGTGTAGATATTTCCATGTTTATACAAATAGCGGTGCAGATATTTCCATGTTTGTACAGATGGCGGTGTTGATATTTCCATTTATACACAGATGACCGTGTAGATATTTCCATGTTTATACAGATGGCGGCGCAGATATTTCCATGGATATGTAGATGGCGGTGTAGATATTTCCATGTTTATACAGATTGCGGTGTAGTTATTTCCACGTTTATATAGATAGCGGTGTAGTTATTTCCATGTATATACACATGGCTGTGTAGATATTTCCATGTTTATACAGATGGCGGTGTAGATATGTCCATGTTTATACAGATAACTTTGTATTTCCATGTTTATACAGATGGCGGTGTAGATATTTCCATGTCTATAGAGATAGCAGTGGAGATAATTCCATGTTTATACAGATAGCGGTGTAGATATTTCCATGTTTATTCTGATCGTGGTGTAGATATTTCCATGTTTATAGAGATGACTGTGTAGATATTTACATGTTCATAGAGATAGCGGTGTTGATTTTTCCATGTTTATAGAGACAGCGGTGTGGATATTTCCTTGCTTATACAGATAGGGGTGTAGAGATTTCCATGTTTATAGAGATAGCGGTGAAGATATTTCCATGTTTATACAGATCACGGTGTAGATATTTCCTTGCTTGTACTAATAGCGGTGTAGTTATTTCCATGTTTATACAGATAGCGGTGTAGATATTTCCATGTATATACAGATGGCTGTGTAGATATTTCCATGTTTATACAGATGGCTGTGTAGATATTTCCATGTTTATACAGATGACTTTGTAGGTATTTGCATGTTTATACAGATGGCGGTGTAGGTTTTCCATGTTTATAGTGATAGCTGTGTAGATATTTCCATGTTTATACAGATAGCGGTGTTGATATTTCCATGTTTATAAAGATCGCGGTGTAGATATTTCCATGTTTATACAGATCGCGGTGCAGATATTTATATCTTTATACAGATGGCATTGTAGATATTTCCTTATTCACACAGATGGCGGTGTAGATGTTTCCATGTTTATACAGATGGCAGAGTAGTTAGTTCCATGTTTATGGAGATGGCAGTGTAGATACTTTCATGTTTACAGAGATGGCGGTGTAGATATTTCCATGTTTATAGAGATAGCAGTGTAGATATTTACATGTTTATACAGATGTCTGTGTAGATATTTCCATGTGTATACAGATGGCATTGTAGATATTTCCATGTTTATACAGATGACTGTATAGCTATTTCCATGTTTTTACAGGTGGCAGTGCAGATATTTCCATGTTTATAGAGATAGCGGTGTAGATATTTCCATGTTTCTACAGATGGCGGTGTTGATATTTCCATCTATACACAGATGGCCGTGTAGATATTTCCATGTTTATACAGATGGCGGCGTAGATATTTCCATGGACATGCAGATGGCGGTGTAGATATTTCCATGTTTAAACAGATAGCGGTGTAGATATTTCCATGTTTACACAGATAGTGGTGTAGATATTTCCGTGTTTATACACATGGCAGAGTAGATACTTCCATCTTTATGGAGATGGCAGTGTAGATATTTTCATGTTTATAGAGATGGCGGTGTAGATATTTCCATATTTATAGAGATAGCGGTGTAGATATTTCCATCTTTCTACAGATGGCAGTGTAGATATTTCCATGTTTATACAGATGGCGGTGTAGATATTTCCATATTTATACAGATGTCTGTGTAGATATTTCCATCTGTATACAGATGGTATTGTAGGTATTTCCATGTTTATACAGATGGTGGTGAAGATATTTCCATGTTTATTCAGATGACTGTGTAGATATTTCCATGTTTTTACAGATGGCAGTGTGGATATTTCAATGTTTATAGAGATGGCGCTGTAGATATTTCCAAGTTTATACAGATAACGGTGGAGATATTTCCATGTTTATACAGAGAGGAGTCGAGATATTTCCATGTTTATACACATAGCGGTGTACATATTTCCATGATTATAGAGACAGCGGTGTAGGTATTTCCATGTTTATGCAGATAGCGGTGCAGATATTTCCATGTTTACACAGATGCCTATGCAGATATTTCCATATTTACACAGAGGGCTGTGTAGATATTTCTATGTTTATACAGAAGACAGTGTAGATATTTAAATGTTCCTACACATGACTGTGTAGGTATTTCCATGTTTATACAGATGTCTTTGTAGATATTTCCATGTTAATAGAGATAGCGGTGTAGACATTTCCATGTTTATACAGATAGCGGTGTAGATATTTCCATGTTTATACAGATAGTGGTGTAGATATTTCCATGTTTATGCAGACCGCGGTGTAGATATTTCCATGTTTATACAAATAGCGGTGCAGATATTTCCATGTTTGTACAGATGGCGGTGTTGATATTTCCATTTATACACAGATGACCGTGTAGATATTTCCATGTTTATACAGATGGCGGCGCAGATATTTCCATGGATATGTAGATGGCGGTGTAGATATTTCCATGTTTATACAGATTGCGGTGTAGTTATTTCCACGTTTATATAGATAGCGGTGTAGTTATTTCCATGTATATACACATGGCTGTGTAGATATTTCCATGTTTATACAGATGGTGGTGTAGATATGTCCATGTTTATACAGATAACTTTGTATTTCCATGTTTATACAGATGGCGGTGTAGATATTTCCATGTCTATAGAGATAGCAGTGGAGATAATTCCATGTTTATACAGATAGGGGTGTAGATATTTCCATGTTTATTCTGATCGTGGTGTAGATATTTCCATGTTTATAGAGATGGCGGTGTAGATATTTACATGTTCATAGAGATAGCGGTGTTGATTTTTCCATGTTTATAGAGACAGCAGTGTGGATATTTCCTTGCTTATACAGATAGGGGTGTAGAGATTTCCATGTTTATAGAGATAGCGGTGAAGATATTTCCATGTTTATACAGATCACGGTGTAGATATTTCCTTGCTTGTACTAATAGCGGTGTAGTTATTTCCATGTTTATACAGATAACGGTGTAGATATTTCCTTGTATATACAGATGGCTGTGTAGATATTTCCATGTTTATACAGATGGCTGTGTAGATATTTCCATGTTTATACAGATGACTTTGTAGGTATTTGCATGTTTATACAGATGGCGGTGTAGGTTTTCCATGTTTATAGTGATAGCTGTGTAGATATTTCCATGTTTATACAGATAGCGGTGTTGATATTTCCAAGTTTATAAAGATCGCGGTGTAGATATTTCCATGTTTATACAGATCGCGGTGCAGATATTTATATCTTTATACAGATGGCATTGTAGATATTTCCTTATTCACACAGATGGCGGTGTAGATGTTTCCATGTTTATACAGATGGCAGAGTAGTTAGTTCCATGTTTATGGAGATGGCAGTGTAGATACTTTCATGTTTACAGAGATGGCGGTGTAGATATTTCCATGTTTATAGAGATAGCAGTGTAGATATTTACATGTTTATACAGATGTCTGTGTAGATATTTCCATGTGTATACAGATGGCATTGTAGATATTTCCATGTTTATACAGATGACTGTATAGGTATTTCCATGTTTTTACAGGTGGCAGTGCAGATATTTCCATGTTTATAGAGATAGCGGTGTAGATATTTCCATGTTTCTACAGATGGCGGTGTTGATATTTCCATCTATACACAGATGGCCGTGTAGATATTTCCATGTTTATACAGATGGCGGCGTAGATATTTCCATGGACATGCAGATGGCGGTGTAGATATTTCCATGTTTAAACAGATAGCGGTGTAGATATTTCCATGTTTACACAGATAGTGGTGTAGATATTTCCGTGTTTATACACATGGCAGAGTAGATACTTCCATCTTTATGGAGATGGCAGTGTAGATATTTTCATGTTTATAGAGATGGCGGTGTAGATATTTCCATATTTATAGAGATAGCGGTGTAGATATTTCCATCTTTCTACAGATGGCAGTGTAGATATTTCCATGTTTATACAGATGGCGGTGTAGATATTTCCATATTTATACAGATGTCTGTGTAGATATTTCCATCTGTATACAGATGGTATTGTAGGTATTTCCATGTTTATACAGATGGTGGTGAAGATATTTCCATGTTTATTCAGATGACTGTGTAGATATTTCCATGTTTTTACAGATGGCAGTGTGGATATTTCAATGTTTATAGAGATGGCGCTGTAGATATTTCCAAGTTTATACAGATAACGGTGGAGATATTTCCATGTTTATACAGAGAGGAGTCGAGATATTTCCATGTTTATACACATAGCGGTGTACATATTTCCATGATTATAGAGACAGCGGTGTAGGTATTTCCATGTTTATGCAGATAGCGGTGCAGATATTTCCATGTTTACACAGATGCCTATGCAGATATTTCCATATTTACACAGAGGGCTGTGTAGATATTTCTATGTTTATACAGAAGACAGTGTAGATATCTAAATGTTCCTACACATGACTGTGTAGGTATTTCCATGTTTATACAGATGTCTTTGTAGATATTTCCATGTTAATAGAGATAGCGGTGTAGACATTTCCATGTTTATACAGATAGCGGTGTAGATATTTCCATGTTTATACAGATAGTGGTGTAGATATTTCCATGTTTATGCAGACCGCGGTGTAGATATTTCCATGTTTATACAAATAGCGGTGCAGATATTTCCATGTTTGTACAGATGGCGGTGTTGATATTTCCATTTATACACAGATGACCATGTAGATATTTCCATGTTTATACAGATGGCGGCGCAGATATTTCCATGGATATGTAGATGGCGGTGTAGATATTTCCATGTTTATACAGATTGCGGTGTAGTTATTTCCATGTTTATATAGATAGCGGTGTAGTTATTTCCATGTATATACACATGGCTGTGTAGATATTTCCATGTTTATACAGATGGCAGTGTAGATATTTCCATGTTTATACAGATAACTTTGTATTTCCATGTTTATACAGATGGCGGTGTAGATATTTCCATGTCTATAGTGATAGCAGTGGAGATAATTCCATGTTTATACAGATAGTGGTGTAGATATTTCCATGTTTATTCTGATCGTGGTGTAGATATTTCCATGTTTATAGAGATGGCGGTGTAGATATTTACATGTTCATAGAGATAGCGGTGTTGATTTTTCCATGTTTATAGAGACAGCGGTGTGGATATTTCCTTGCTTATACAGATAGGGGTGTAGAAATTTCCATGTTTATAGAGATAGCGGTGAAGATATTTCCATGTTTATACAGATCACGGTGTAGATATTTCCTTGCTTGTACTAATAGCGGTGTAGTTATTTCCATGTTTATACAGATAGCGGTGTAGATATTTCCATGTATATACAGATGGCTGTGTAGATATTTCCATGTTTATACAGATGGCTGTGTAGATATTTCCATGTTTATACAGATGACTTTGTAGGTATTTGCATGTTTATACAGATGGCGGTGTAGGTTTTCCATGTTTATAGTGATAGCTGTGTAGATATTTCCATGTTTATACAGATAGCGGTGTTGATATTTCCATGTTTATAAAGATCGCGGTGTAGATATTTCCATGTTTATACAGATCGCGGTGCAGATTTTTATATCTTTATACAGATGGCATTGTAGATATTTCCTTATTCACACAGATGGCGGTGTAGATGTTTCCATGTTTATACAGATGGCAGAGTAGTTAGTTCCATGTTTATGGAGATGGCAGTGTAGATACTTTCATGTTTACAGAGATGGCGGTGTAGATATTTCCATGTTTATAGAGATAGCAGTGTAGATATTTACATGTTTATACAGATGTCTGTGTAGATATTTCCATGTGTATACAGATGGCATTGTAGATATTTCCATGTTTATACAGATGACTGTATAGGTATTTCCATGTTTTTACAGGTGGCAGTGCAGATATTTCCATGTTTATAGAGATAGCGGTGTAGATATTTCCATGTTTCTACAGATGGCGGTGTTGATATTTCCATCTATACACAGATGGCCGTGTAGATATTTCCATGTTTATACAGATGGCGGCGTAGATATTTCCATGGACATGCAGATGGCGGTGTAGATATTTCCATGTTTAAACAGATAGCGGTGTAGATATTTCCATGTTTACACAGATAGTGGTGTAGATATTTCCGTGTTTATACACATGGCAGAGTAGATACTTCCATCTTTATGGAGATGGCAGTGTAGATATTTTCATGTTTATAGAGATGGCGGTGTAGATATTTCCATATTTATAGAGATAGCGGTGTAGATATTTCCATCTTTCTACAGATGGCAGTGTAGATATTTCCATGTTTATACAGATGGCGGTGTAGATATTTCCATATTTATACAGATGTCTGTGTAGATATTTCCATCTGTATACAGATGGTATTGTAGGTATTTCCATGTATATACAGATGGTGGTGAAGATATTTCCATGTTTATTCAGATGACTGTGCAGATATTTCCATGTTTTTACAGATGGCAGTGTGGATATTTCAATGTTTATAGAGATGGCACTGTAGATATTTCCAAGTTTATACAGATAACGGTGGAGATATTTCCATGTTTATACAGAGAGGAGTCGAGATATTTCCATGTTTATACACATAGCGGTGTACATATTTCCATGATTATAGAGACAGCGGTGTAGGTATTTCCATGTTTATGCAGATAGCGGTGCAGATATTTCCATGTTTACACAGATGCCTATGCAGATATTTCCATATTTACACAGAGGGCTGTGTAGATATTTCTATGTTTATACAGAAGACAGTGTAGATATTTAAATGTTCCTACACATGACTGTGTAGGTATTTCCATGTTTATACAGATGTCTTTGTAGATATTTCCATGTTAATAGAGATAGCGGTGCAGACATTTCCATGTTTATACAGATAACGGTGTAGATATTTCCATGTTTATACAGATAGTGGTGTAGATATTTCCATGTTTATACAGACCGCGGTGTAGATATTTCCATGTTTATACAAATAGCGGTGCAGATATTTCCATGTTTGTACAGATGGCGGTGTTGATATTTCCATTTATACACAGATGACCGTGTAGATATTTCCATGTTTATACAGACGGCGGCACAGATATTTCCATGGATATGTAGATGGCGGTGTAGATATTTCCATGTTTATACAGATTGCGGTGTAGTTATTTCCATGTTTATATAGATAGCGGTGTAGTTATTTCCATGTATGTACACATGGCTGTGTAGATATTTCCATGTTTATACAGATGGCGGTGTAGATATTTCCATGTTTATACAGATAACTTTGTATTTCCATGTTTATACAGATGGCGGTGTAGATATTTCCATGTTTATTCTGATCGTGGTGTAGATATTTCCATGTTTATAGAGATGGCGGTGTAGATATTTACATGTTCATAGAGATAGCGGTGTTGATTTTTCCATGTTTATAGAGACAGCGGTGTGGATATTTCCTTGCTTATACAGATAGGGGCGTAGATATTTCCATGTTTATAGAGATAGCGGTGAAGATATTTCCATGTTTATACAGATCACGGTGTAGATATTTCCTTGCTTGTACTAATAGCGGTGTAGTTATTTCCATGTTTATACAGATAGCGGTGTAGATATTTCCATGTATATACAGATGGCTGTGTAGATATTTCCATGTTTATACAGATGGCTGTGTAGATATTTCCATGTTTATACAGATGACTTTGTAGGTATTTGCATGTTTATACAGATGGCGGTGTAGGTTTTCCATGTTTATAGTGATAGCTGTGTAGATATTTCCATGTTTATACAGATAGCGGTGTTGATATTTCCATGTTTATAAAGATCGCGGTGTAGATATTTCCATGTTTATACAGATCGCGGTGCAGATATTTATATCTTTATACAGATGGCATTGTAGATATTTCCTTATTCACACAGATGGCGGTGTAGATGTTTCCATGTTTATACAGATGGCAGAGTAGTTAGTTCCATGTTTATGGAGATGGCAGTGTAGATACTTTCATGTTTACAGAGATGGCGGTGTAGATATTTCCATGTTTATAGAGATAGCAGTGTAGATATTTACATGTTTATACAGATGTCTGTGTAGATATTTCCATGTGTATACAGATGGCATTGTAGATATTTCCATGTTTCTACAGATGGCGGTGTTGATATTTCCATCTATACACAGATGGCCGTGTAGATATTTCCATGTTTATACAGATGGCGGCGTAGATATTTCCATGGACATGCAGATGGCGGTGTAGATATTTCCATGTTTAAACAGATAGCGGTGTAGATATTTCCATGTTTACACAGATAGTGGTGTAGATATTTCCGTGTTTATACACATGGCAGAGTAGATACTTCCATCTTTATGGAGATGGCAGTGTAGATATTTTCATGTTTATAGAGATGGCGGTGTAGATATTTCCATATTTATAGAGATAGCGGTGTAGATATTTCCATCTTTCTACAGATGGCAGTGTAGATATTTCCATGTTTATACAGATGGCGGTGTAGATATTTCCATATTTATACAGATGTCTGTGTAGATATTTCCATCTGTATACAGATGGTATTGTAGGTATTTCCATGTTTATACAGATGGTGGTGAAGATATTTCCATGTTTATTCAGATGACTGTGTAGATATTTCCATGTTTTTACAGATGGCAGTGTGGATATTTCAATGTTTATAGAGATGGCGCTGTAGATATTTCCAAGTTTATACAGATAACGGTGGAGATATTTCCATGTTTATACAGAGAGGAGTCGAGATATTTCCATGTTTATACACATAGCGGTGTACATATTTCCATGATTATAGAGACAGCGGTGTAGGTATTTCCATGTTTATGCAGATAGCGGTGCAGATATTTCCATGTTTACACAGATGCCTATGCAGATATTTCCATATTTACACAGAGGGCTGTGTAGATATTTCTATGTTTATACAGAAGACAGTGTAGATATCTAAATGTTCCTACACATGACTGTGTAGGTATTTCCATGTTTATACAGATGTCTTTGTAGATATTTCCATGTTAATAGAGATAGCGGTGTAGACATTTCCATGTTTATACAGATAGCGGTGTAGATATTTCCATGTTTATACAGATAGTGGTGTAGATATTTCCATGTTTATGCAGACCGCGGTGTAGATATTTCCATGTTTATACAAATAGCGGTGCAGATATTTCCATGTTTGTACAGATGGCGGTGTTGATATTTCCATTTATACACAGATGACCATGTAGATATTTCCATGTTTATACAGATGGCGGCGCAGATATTTCCATGGATATGTAGATGGCGGTGTAGACATTTCCATGTTTATACAGATTGCGGTGTAGTTATTTCCATGTTTATATAGATAGCGGTGTAGTTATTTCCATGTATATACACATGGCTGTGCAGATATTTCCATGTTTATACAGATGGCAGTGTAGATATTTCCATGTTTATACAGATAACTTTGTATTTCCATGTTTATACAGATGGCGGTGTAGATATTTCCATGTCTATAGTGATAGCAGTGGAGATAATTCCATGTTTATACAGATAGTGGTGTAGATATTTCCATGTTTATTCTGATCGTGGTGTAGATATTTCCATGTTTATAGAGATGGCGGTGTAGATATTTACATGTTCATAGAGATAGCGGTGTTGATTTTTCCATGTTTATAGAGACAGCGGTGTGGATATTTCCTTGCTTATACAGATAGGGGTGTAGAGATTTCCATGTTTATAGAGATAGCGGTGAAGATATTTCCATGTTTATACAGATCACGGTGTAGATATTTCCTTGCTTGTACTAATAGCGGTGTAGTTATTTCCATGTTTATACAGATAGCGGTGTAGATATTTCCATGTATATACAGATGGCTGTGTAGATATTTCCATGTTTATACAGATGGCTGTGTAGATATTTCCATGTTTATACAGATGACTTTGTAGGTATTTGCATGTTTATACAGATGGCGGTGTAGGTTTTCCATGTTTATAGTGATAGCTGTGTAGATATTTCCATGTTTATACAGATAGCGGTGTTGATATTTCCATGTTTATAAAGATCGCGGTGTAGATATTTCCATGTTTATACAGATCGCGGTGCAGATTTTTATATCTTTATACAGATGGCATTGTAGATATTTCCTTATTCACACAGATGGCGGTGTAGATGTTTCCATGTTTATACAGATGGCAGAGTAGTTAGTTCCATGTTTATGGAGATGGCAGTGTAGATACTTTCATGTTTACAGAGATGGCGGTGTAGATATTTCCATGTTTATAGAGATAGCAGTGTAGATATTTACATGTTTATACAGATGTCTGTGTAGATATTTCCATGTGTATACAGATGGCATTGTAGATATTTCCATGTTTATACAGATGACTGTATAGGTATTTCCATGTTTTTACAGGTGGCAGTGCAGATATTTCCATGTTTATAGAGATAGCGGTGTAGATATTTCCATGTTTCTACAGATGGCGGTGTTGATATTTCCATCTATACACAGATGGCCGTGTAGATATTTCCATGTTTATACAGATGGCGGCGTAGATATTTCCATGGACATGCAGATGGCGGTGTAGATATTTCCATGTTTAAACAGATAGCGGTGTAGATATTTCCATGTTTACACAGATAGTGGTGTAGATATTTCCGTGTTTATACACATGGCAGAGTAGATACTTCCATCTTTATGGAGATGGCAGTGTAGATATTTTCATGTTTATAGAGATGGCGGTGTAGATATTTCCATATTTATAGAGATAGCGGTGTAGATATTTCCATCTTTCTACAGATGGCAGTGTAGATATTTCCATGTTTATACAGATGGCGGTGTAGATATTTCCATATTTATACAGATGTCTTTGTAGATATTTCCATCTGTATACAGATGGTATTGTAGGTATTTCCATGTTTATACAGATGGTGGTGAAGATATTTCCATGTTTATTCAGATGACTGTGTAGATATTTCCATGTTTTTACAGATGGCAGTGTGGATATTTCAATGTTTATAGAGATGGCGCTGTAGATATTTCCAAGTTTATACAGATAACGGTGGAGATATTTCCATGTTTATACAGAGAGGAGTCGAGATATTTCCATGTTTATACACATAGCGGTGTACATATTTCCATGATTATAGAGACAGCGGTGTAGGTATTTCCATGTTTATGCAGATAGCGGTGCAGATATTTCCATGTTTACACAGATGCCTATGCAGATATTTCCATATTTACACAGAGGGCTGTGTAGATATTTCTATGTTTATACAGAAGACAGTGTAGATATTTAAATGTTCCTACACATGACTGTGTAGGTATTTCCATGTTTATACAGATGTCTTTGTAGATATTTCCATGTTAATAGAGATAGCGGTGTAGACATTTCCATGTTTATACAGATAGCGGTGTAGATATTTCCATGTTTATACAGATAGTGGTGTAGATATTTCCATGTTTATACAGACCGCGGTGTAGATATTTCCATGTTTATACAAATAGCGGTGCAGATATTTCCATGTTTGTACAGATGGCGGTGTTGATATTTCCATTTATACACAGATGACCGTGTAGATATTTCCATGTTTATACAGACGGCGGCGCAGATATTTCCATGGATATGTAGATGGCGGTGTAGATATTTCCATGTTTATACAGATTGCGGTGTAGTTATTTCCATGTTTATATAGTTAGCGGTGTAGTTATTTCCATGTATGTACACATGGCTGTGTAGATATTTCCATGTTTATACAGATGGCGGTGTAGATATTTCCATGTTTATACAGATAACTTTGTATTTCCATGTTTATACAGATGGCGGTGTAGATATTTCCATGTTTATTCTGATCGTGGTGTAGATATTTCCATGTTTATAGAGATGGCGGTGTAGAGATTTACATGTTCATAGAGATAGCGGTGTTGATTTTTCCATGTTTATAGAGACAGCGGTGTGGATATTTCCTTGCTTATACAGATAGGGGTGTAGAGATTTCCATGTTTATAGAGATAGCGGTGAAGATATTTCCATGTTTATACAGATCACGGTGTAGATATTTCCTTGCTTGTACTAATAGCGGTGTAGTTATTTCCATGTTTATACAGATAGCGGTGTAGATATTTCCATGTATATACAGATGGCTGTGTAGATATTTCCATGTTTATACAGATGGCTGTGTAGATATTTCCATGTTTATACAGATGACTTTGTAGGTATTTGCATGTTTATACAGATGGCGGTGTAGGTTTTCCATGTTTATAGTGATAGCTGTGTAGATATTTCCATGTTTATACAGATAGCGGTGTTGATATTTCCATGTTTATAAAGATCGCGGTGTAGATATTTCCATGTTTATACAGATCGCGGTGCAGATATTTATATCTTTATACAGATGGCATTGTAGATATTTCCTTATTCACACAGATGGCGGTGTAGATGTTTCCATGTTTATACAGATGGCAGAGTAGTTAGTTCCATGTTTATGGAGATGGCAGTGTAGATACTTTCATGTTTACAGAGATGGCGGTGTAGATATTTCCATGTTTATAGAGATAGCAGTGTAGATATTTACATGTTTATACAGATGTCTGTGTAGATATTTCCATGTGTATACAGATGGCATTGTAGATATTTCCATGTTTATACAGATGACTGTATAGGTATTTCCATGTTTTTACAGGTGGCAGTGCAGATATTTCCATGTTTATAGAGATAGCGGTGTAGATATTTCCATGTTTCTACAGATGGCGGTGTTGATATTTCCATCTATACACAGATGGCCGTGTAGATATTTCCATGTTTATACAGATGGCGGCGTAGATATTTCCATGGACATGCAGATGGCGGTGTAGATATTTCCATGTTTAAACAGATAGCGGTGTAGATATTTCCATGTTTACACAGATAGTGGTGTAGATATTTCCGTGTTTATACACATGGCAGAGTAGATACTTCCATCTTTATGGAGATGGCAGTGTAGATATTTTCATGTTTATAGAGATGGCGGTGTAGATATTTCCATATTTATAGAGATAGCGGTGTAGATATTTCCATCTTTCTACAGATGGCAGTGTACATATTTCCATGTTTATACACATGGCGGTGTAGATATTTCCATATTTATACAGATGTCTGTGTAGATATTTCCATCTGTATACAGATGGTATTGTAGGTATTTCCATGTTTATACAGATGGTGGTGAAGATATTTCCATGTTTATTCAGATGACTGTGTAGATATTTCCATGTTTTTACAGATGGCAGTGTGGATATTTCAATGTTTATAGAGATGGCACTGTAGATATTTCCAAGTTTATACAGATAACGGTGGAGATATTTCCATGTTTATACAGAGAGGAGTCGAGATATTTCCATGTTTATACACATAGCGGTGTACATATTTCCATGATTATAGAGACAGCGGTGTAGGTATTTCCATGTTTATGCAGATAGCGGTGCAGATATTTCCATGTTTACACAGATGCCTATGCAGATATTTCCATATTTACACAGAGGGCTGTGTAGATATTTCTATGTTTATACAGAAGACAGTGTAGATATCTAAATGTTCCTACACATGACTGTGTAGGTATTTCCATGTTTATACAGATGTCTTTGTAGATATTTCCATGTTAATAGAGATAGCGGTGTAGACATTTCCATGTTTATACAGATAGCGGTGTAGATATTTCCATGTTTATACAGATAGTGGTGTAGATATTTCCATGTTTATGCAGACCGCGGTGTAGATATTTCCATGTTTATACAAATAGCGGTGCAGATATTTCCATGTTTGTACAGATGGCGGTGTTGATATTTCCATTTATACACAGATGACCATGTAGATATTTCCATGTTTATACAGATGGCGGCGCAGATATTTCCATGGATATGTAGATGGCGGTGTAGACATTTCCATGTTTATACAGATTGCGGTGTAGTTATTTCCATGTTTATATAGATAGCGGTGTAGTTATTTCCATGTATATACACATGGCTGTGCAGATATTTCCATGTTTATACAGATGGCAGTGTAGATATTTCCATGTTTATACAGATAACTTTGTATTTCCATGTTTATACAGATGGCGGTGTAGATATTTCCATGTCTATAGTGATAGCAGTGGAGATAATTCCATGTTTATACAGATAGTGGTGTAGATATTTCCATGTTTATTCTGATCGTGGTGTAGATATTTCCATGTTTATAGAGATGGCGGTGTAGATATTTACATGTTCATAGAGATAGCGGTGTTGATTTTTCCATGTTTATAGAGACAGCGGTGTGGATATTTCCTTGCTTATACAGATAGGGGTGTAGAGATTTCCATGTTTATAGAGATAGCGGTGAAGATATTTCCATGTTTATACAGATCACGGTGTAGATATTTCCTTGCTTGTACTAATAGCGGTGTAGTTATTTCCATGTTTATACAGATAGCGGTGTAGATATTTCCATGTATATACAGATGGCTGTGTAGATATTTCCATGTTTATACAGATGGCTGTGTAGATATTTCCATGTTTATACAGATGACTTTGTAGGTATTTGCATGTTTATACAGATGGCGGTGTAGGTTTTCCATGTTTATAGTGATAGCTGTGTAGATATTTCCATGTTTATACAGATAGCGGTGTTGATATTTCCATGTTTATAAAGATCGCGGTGTAGATATTTCCATGTTTATACAGATCGCGGTGCAGATTTTTATATCTTTATACAGATGGCATTGTAGATATTTCCTTATTCACACAGATGGCGGTGTAGATGTTTCCATGTTTATACAGATGGCAGAGTAGTTAGTTCCATGTTTATGGAGATGGCAGTGTAGATACTTTCATGTTTACAGAGATGGCGGTGTAGATATTTCCATGTTTATAGAGATAGCAGTGTAGATATTTACATGTTTATACAGATGTCTGTGTAGATATTTCCATGTGTATACAGATGGCATTGTAGATATTTCCATGTTTATACAGATGACTGTATAGGTATTTCCATGTTTTTACAGGTGGCAGTGCAGATATTTCCATGTTTATAGAGATAGCGGTGTAGATATTTCCATGTTTCTACAGATGGCGGTGTTGATATTTCCATCTATACACAGATGGCCGTGTAGATATTTCCATGTTTATACAGATGGCGGCGTAGATATTTCCATGGACATGCAGATGGCGGTGTAGATATTTCCATGTTTAAACAGATAGCGGTGTAGATATTTCCATGTTTACACAGATAGTGGTGTAGATATTTCCGTGTTTATACACATGGCAGAGTAGATACTTCCATCTTTATGGAGATGGCAGTGTAGATATTTTCATGTTTATAGAGATGGCGGTGTAGATATTTCCATATTTATAGAGATAGCGGTGTAGATATTTCCATCTTTCTACAGATGGCAGTGTAGATATTTCCATGTTTATACAGATGGCGGTGTAGATATTTCCATATTTATACAGATGTCTTTGTAGATATTTCCATCTGTATACAGATGGTATTGTAGGTATTTCCATGTTTATACAGATGGTGGTGAAGATATTTCCATGTTTATTCAGATGACTGTGTAGATATTTCCATGTTTTTACAGATGGCAGTGTGGATATTTCAATGTTTATAGAGATGGCGCTGTAGATATTTCCAAGTTTATACAGATAACGGTGGAGATATTTCCATGTTTATACAGAGAGGAGTCGAGATATTTCCATGTTTATACACATAGCGGTGTACATATTTCCATGATTATAGAGACAGCGGTGTAGGTATTTCCATGTTTATGCAGATAGCGGTGCAGATATTTCCATGTTTACACAGATGCCTATGCAGATATTTCCATATTTACACAGAGGGCTGTGTAGATATTTCTATGTTTATACAGAAGACAGTGTAGATATTTAAATGTTCCTACACATGACTGTGTAGGTATTTCCATGTTTATACAGATGTCTTTGTAGATATTTCCATGTTAATAGAGATAGCGGTGTAGACATTTCCATGTTTATACAGATAGCGGTGTAGATATTTCCATGTTTATACAGATAGTGGTGTAGATATTTCCATGTTTATACAGACCGCGGTGTAGATATTTCCATGTTTATACAAATAGCGGTGCAGATATTTCCATGTTTGTACAGATGGCGGTGTTGATATTTCCATTTATACACAGATGACCGTGTAGATATTTCCATGTTTATACAGACGGCGGCGCAGATATTTCCATGGATATGTAGATGGCGGTGTAGATATTTCCATGTTTATACAGATTGCGGTGTAGTTATTTCCATGTTTATATAGTTAGCGGTGTAGTTATTTCCATGTATGTACACATGGCTGTGTAGATATTTCCATGTTTATACAGATGGCGGTGTAGATATTTCCATGTTTATACAGATAACTTTGTATTTCCATGTTTATACAGATGGCGGTGTAGATATTTCCATGTTTATTCTGATCGTGGTGTAGATATTTCCATGTTTATAGAGATGGCGGTGTAGAGATTTACATGTTCATAGAGATAGCGGTGTTGATTTTTCCATGTTTATAGAGACAGCGGTGTGGATATTTCCTTGCTTATACAGATAGGGGTGTAGAGATTTCCATGTTTATAGAGATAGCGGTGAAGATATTTCCATGTTTATACAGATCACGGTGTAGATATTTCCTTGCTTGTACTAATAGCGGTGTAGTTATTTCCATGTTTATACAGATAGCGGTGTAGATATTTCCATGTATATACAGATGGCTGTGTAGATATTTCCATGTTTATACAGATGGCTGTGTAGATATTTCCATGTTTATACAGATGACTTTGTAGGTATTTGCATGTTTATACAGATGGCGGTGTAGGTTTTCCATGTTTATAGTGATAGCTGTGTAGATATTTCCATGTTTATACAGATAGCGGTGTTGATATTTCCATGTTTATAAAGATCGCGGTGTAGATATTTCCATGTTTATACAGATCGCGGTGCAGATATTTATATCTTTATACAGATGGCATTGTAGATATTTCCTTATTCACACAGATGGCGGTGTAGATGTTTCCATGTTTATACAGATGGCAGAGTAGTTAGTTCCATGTTTATGGAGATGGCAGTGTAGATACTTTCATGTTTACAGAGATGGCGGTGTAGATATTTCCATGTTTATAGAGATAGCAGTGTAGATATTTACATGTTTATACAGATGTCTGTGTAGATATTTCCATGTGTATACAGATGGCATTGTAGATATTTCCATGTTTATACAGATGACTGTATAGGTATTTCCATGTTTTTACAGGTGGCAGTGCAGATATTTCCATGTTTATAGAGATAGCGGTGTAGATATTTCCATGTTTCTACAGATGGCGGTGTTGATATTTCCATCTATACACAGATGGCCGTGTAGATATTTCCATGTTTATACAGATGGCGGCGTAGATATTTCCATGGACATGCAGATGGCGGTGTAGATATTTCCATGTTTAAACAGATAGCGGTGTAGATATTTCCATGTTTACACAGATAGTGGTGTAGATATTTCCGTGTTTATACACATGGCAGAGTAGATACTTCCATCTTTATGGAGATGGCAGTGTAGATATTTTCATGTTTATAGAGATGGCGGTGTAGATATTTCCATATTTATAGAGATAGCGGTGTAGATATTTCCATCTTTCTACAGATGGCAGTGTACATATTTCCATGTTTATACACATGGCGGTGTAGATATTTCCATATTTATACAGATGTCTGTGTAGATATTTCCATCTGTATACAGATGGTATTGTAGGTATTTCCATGTTTATACAGATGGTGGTGAAGATATTTCCATGTTTATTCAGATGACTGTGTAGATATTTCCATGTTTTTACAGATGGCAGTGTGGATATTTCAATGTTTATAGAGATGGCGCTGTAGATATTTCCAAGTTTATACAGATAACGGTGGAGATATTTCCATGTTTATACAGAGAGGAGTCGAGATATTTCCATGTTTATACACATAGCGGTGTACATATTTCCATGATTATAGAGACAGCGGTGTAGGTATTTCCATGTTTATGCAGATAGCGGTGCAGATATTTCCATGTTTACACAGATGCCTATGCAGATATTTCCATATTTACACAGAGGGCTGTGTAGATATTTCTATGTTTATACAGAAGACAGTGTAGATATCTAAATGTTCCTACACATGACTGTGCAGGTATTTCCATGTTTATACAGATGTCTTTGTAGATATTTCCATGTTAATAGAGATAGCGGTGTAGACATTTCCATGTTTATGCAGATAGCGGTGTAGATATTTCCATGTTTATACAGATAGTGGTGTAGATATTTCCATGTTTATGCAGACCGCGGTGTAGATATTTCCATGTTTATACAAATAGCGGTGCAGATATTTCCATGTTTGTACAGATGGCGGTGTTAATATTTCCATTTATACACAGATGACCGTGTAGATATTTCCATGTTTATACAGATGGCGGCGCAGATATTTCCATGGATATGTAGATGGCGGTGTAGATATTTCCATGTTTATACAGATTGCGGTGTAGTTATTTCCATGTTTATATAGATAACGGTGTAGTTATTTCCATGTATATACACATGGCTGTGTAGATATTTCCATGTTTATACAGATGGCGGTGTAGATATTTCCATGTTGTTACAGATAACTTTGTATTTCCATGTTTATACAGATGGCGGTGTAGATATTTCCATGTCTATAGAGATAGCAGTGGAGATAATTCCATGTTTATACAGATAGCGGTGTAGATATTTCCATGTTTATTCTGATCGTGGTGTAGATATTTCCATGTTTATAGAGATGGCGGTGTAGATATTTACATGTTCATAGAGATAGCGGTGTTGATTTTTCCATGTTTATAGAGACAGCGGTGTGGATATTTCCTTGCTTATACAGACAGGGGTGTAGATATTTCCATGTTTATAGAGATAGCGGTGAAGATATTTCCATGTTTATACAGATCACGGTGTAGATATTTCCTTGCTTGTACTAATAGCGGTGTAGTTATTTCCATGTTTATACAGATAGCGGTGTAGATATTCCCATGTATATACAGATGGCTGTGTAGATATTTCCATGTTTATACAGATGGCTGTGTAGATATTTCCATGTTTATACAGATGACTTTGTAGGTATTTGCATGTTTATACAGATGGCGGTGTAGGTTTTCCATGTTTATAGTGATAGCTGTGTAGATATTTCCATGTTTATACAGATAGCGGTGTTGATATTTCCATGTTTATAAAGATCGCGGTGTAGATATTTCCATGTTTATACAGATCGCGGTGCAGATATTTATATCTTTATACAGATGGCATTGTAGATATTTCCTTATTCACACAGATGGCGGTGTAGATGTTTCCATGTTTATACAGATGGCAGAGTAGTTAGTTCCATGTTTATGGAGATGGCAGTGTAGATACTTTCATGTTTACAGAGATGGCGGTGTAGATATTTCCATGTTTATAGAGATAGCAGTGTAGATATTTACATGTTTATACAGATGTCTGTGTAGATATTTCCATGTGTATACAGATGGCATTGTAGATATTTCCATGTTTATACAGATGACTGTATAGGTATTTCCATGTTTTTACAGGTGGCAGTGCAGATATTTCCATGTTTATAGAGATAGCGTTGTAGATATTTCCATGTTTCTACAGATGGCGGTGTTGATATTTCCATCTATACACAGATGGCCGTGTAGATATTTCCATGTTTATACAGATGGCGGCGTAGATATTTCCATGGACATGCAGATGGCGGTGTAGATATTTCCATGTTTAAACAGATAGCGGTGTAGATATTTCCATGTTTACACAGATAGTGGTGTAGATATTTCCGTGTTTATACACATGGCAGAGTAGATACTTCCATCTTTATGGAGATGGCAGTGTAGATATTTTCATGTTTATAGAGATGGCGGTGTAGATATTTCCATATTTATAGAGATAGCGGTGTAGATATTTCCATCTTTCTACAGATGGCAGTGTAGATATTTCCATGTTTACACAGATGGCGGTGTAGATATTTCCATATTTATACAGATTTCTGTGTAGATATTTCCATCTGTATACAGATGGTATTGTAGGTATTTCCATGTTTATACAGATGGTGGTGAAGATATTTCCAGGTTTATTCAGATGACTGTGCAGATATTTCCATGTTTTTACAGATGGCAGTGTGGATATTTCAATGTTTATAGAGATGGCGCTGTAGATATTTCCAAGTTTATACAGATAACGGTGGAGATATTTCCATGTTTATACAGAGAGGAGTCGAGATATTTCCATGTTTATACACATAGCGGTGTACATATTTCCATGATTATAGAGACAGCGGTGTAGGTATTTCCATGTTTATGCAGATAGCGGTGCAGATATTTCCATGTTTACACAGATGCCTATGCAGATATTTCCATATTTACACAGAGGGCTGTGTAGATATTTCTATGTTTATACAGAAGACAGTGTAGATATTTAAATGTTCCTACACATGACTGTGTAGGTATTTCCATGTTTATACAGATGTCTTTGTAGATATTTCCATGTTAATACAGATAGCGGTGTAGACATTTCCATGTTTATACAGATAGCGGTGTAGATATTTCCATGTTTATACAGATAGTGGTGTAGATATTTCCATGTTTATACAGAACGCGGTGTAGATATTTCCATGTTTATACAAATAGCGGTGCAGATATTTCCATGTTTGTACAGATGGCGGTGTTGATATTTCCATTTATACACAGATGACCGTGTAGATATTTCCATGTTTATACAGACGGCGGCACAGATATTTCCATGGATATGTAGATGGCGGTGTAGATATTTCCATGTTTATACAGTTTGCGGTGTAGTTATTTCCATGTTTATATAGTTAGCGGTGTAGTTATTTCCATGTATGTACACATGGCTGTGTAGATATTTCCATGTTTATACAGATGGCGGTGTAGATATTTCCATGTTTATACAGATAACTTTGTATTTCCATGTTTATACAGATGGCGGTGTAGATATTTCCATGTTTATTCTGATCGTGGTGTAGATATTTCCATGTTTATAGAGATGGCGGTGTAGATATTTACATGTTCATAGTGATAGCGGTGTTGATTTTTCCATGTTTATAGAGACAGCGGTGTGGATATTTCCTTGCTTATACAGATAGGGGTGTAGATATTTCCATGTTTATAGAGATAGCGGTGAAGATATTTCCATGTTTATACAGATCACGGTGTAGATATTTCCTTGCTTGTACTAATAGCGGTGTAGTTATTTCCATGTTTATACAGATAGCGGTGTAGATATTTCCATGTATATACAGATGGCTGTGTAGATATTTCCATGTTTATACAGATGGCTGTGTAGATATTTCCATGTTTATACAGATGACTTTGTAGGTATTTGCATGTTTATACAGATGGCGGTGTAGGTTTTCCATGTTTATAGTGATAGCTGTGTAGATATTTCCATGTTTATACAGATAGCGGTGTTGATATTTCCATGTTTATAAAGATCGCGGTGTAGATATTTCCATGTTTATACAGATCGCGGTGCAGATATTTATATCTTTATACAGATGGCATTGTAGATATTTCCTTATTCACACAGATGGCGGTGTAGATGTTTCCATGTTTATACAGATGGCAGAGTAGTTAGTTCCATGTTTATGGAGATGGCAGTGTAGATACTTTCATGTTTACAGAGATGGCGGTGTAGATATTTCCATGTTTATAGAGATAGCAGTGTAGATATTTACATGTTTATACAGATGTCTGTGTAGATATTTCCATGTGTATACAGATGGCATTGTAGATATTTCCATGTTTATACAGATGACTGTATAGGTATTTCCATGTTTTTACAGGTGGCAGTGCAGATATTTCCATGTTTATAGAGATAGCGGTGTAGATATTTCCATGTTTCTACAGATGGCGGTGTTGATATTTCCATCTATACACAGATGGCCGTGTAGATATTTCCATGTTTATACAGATGGTGGCGTAGATATTTCCATGGACATGCAGATGGCGGTGTAGATATTTCCATGTTTAAACAGATAGCGGTGTAGATATTTCCATGTTTACACAGATAGTGGTGTAGATATTTCCGTGTTTATACACATGGCAGAGTAGATACTTCCATCTTTATGGAGATGGCAGTGTAGATATTTTCATGTTTATAGAGATGGCGGTGTAGATATTTCCATATTTATAGAGATAGCGGTGTAGATATTTCCATCTTTCTACAGATGGCAGTGTAGATATTTCCATGTTTATACAGATGGCGGTGTAGATATTTCCATATTTATACAGATGTCTGTGTAGATATTTCCATCTGTATACAGATGGTATTGTAGGTATTTCCATGTATATACAGATGGTGGTGAAGATATTTCCATGTTTATTCAGATGACTGTGCAGATATTTCCATGTTTTTACAGATGGCAGTGTGGATATTTCAATGTTTATAGAGATGGCGCTGTAGATATTTCCAAGTTTATACAGATAACGGTGGAGATATTTCCATGTTTATACAGAGAGGACTCGAGATATTTCCATGTTTATACACATAGCGGTGTACATATTTCCATGATTATAGAGACAGCGGTGTAGGTATTTCCATGTTTATGCAGATAGCGGTGCAGGTATTTCCATGTTTACACAGATGCCTATGCAGATATTTCCATATTTACACAGAGGGCTGTGTAGATATTTCTATGTTTATACAGAAGACAGTGTAGATATTTAAATGTTCCTACACATGACTGTGTAGGTATTTCCATGTTTATACAGATGTCTTTGTAGATATTTCCATGTTAATAGAGATAGCGGTGCAGACATTTCCATGTTTATACAGATAACGGTGTAGATATTTCCATGTTTATACAGATAGTGGTGTAGATATTTCCATGTTTATACAGACCGCGGTGTAGATATTTCCATGTTTATACAAATAGCGGTGCAGATATTTCCATGTTTGTACAGATGGCTGTGTTGATATTTCCATTTATACACAGATGACCGTGTAGATATTTCCATGTTTATACAGACGGCGGCACAGATATTTCCATGGATATGTAGATGGCGGTGTAGATATTTCCATGTTTATACAGATTGCGGTGTAGTTATTTCCATGTTTATATAGATAGCGGTGTAGTTATTTCCATGTATGTACACATGGCTGTGTAGATATTTCCATGTTTATACAGATGGCGGTGTAGATATTTCCATGTTTATACAGATAACTTTGTATTTCCATGTTTATACAGATGGCGGTGTAGATATTTCCATGTTTATTCTGATCGTGGTGTAGATATTTCCATGTTTATAGAGATGGCGGTGCAGATATTTACATGTTCATAGAGATAGCGGTGTTGATTTTTCCATGTTTATAGAGACAGCGGTGTGGATATTTCCTTGCTTATACAGATAGGGGTGTAGATATTTCCATGTTTATAGAGATAGCGGTGAAGATATTTCCATGTTTATACAGATCACGGTGTAGATATTTCCTTGCTTGTACTAATAGCGGTGTAGTTATTTCCATGTTTATACAGATAGCGGTGTAGATATTTCCATGTATATACAGATGGCTGTGTAGATATTTCCATGTTTATACAGATGGCTGTGTAGATATTTCCATGTTTATACAGATGACTTTGTAGGTATTTGCATGTTTATACAGATGGCGGTGTAGGTTTTCCATGTTTATAGTGATAGCTGTGTAGATATTTCCATGTTTATACAGATAGCGGTGTTGATATTTCCATGTTTATAAAGATCGCGGTGTAGATATTTCCATGTTTATACAGATCGCGGTGCAGATATTTATATCTTTATACAGATGGCATTGTAGATATTTCCTTATTCACACAGATGGCGGTGTAGATGTTTCCATGTTTATAGAGATGGCAGAGTAGTTAGTTCCATGTTTATGGAGATGGCAGTGTAGATACTTTCATGTTTACAGAGATGGCGGTGTAGATATTTCCATGTTTATAGAGATAGCAGTGTAGATATTTACATGTTTATACAGATGTCTGTGTAGATATTTCCATGTGTATACAGATGGCATTGTAGATATTTCCATGTTTATACAGATGACTGTATAGCTATTTCCATGTTTTTACAGGTGGCAGTGCAGATATTTCCATGTTTATAGAGATAGCGTTGTAGATATTTCCATGTTTCTACAGATGGCGGTGTTGATATTTCCATCTATACACAGATGGCCGTGTAGATATTTCCATGTTTATACAGATGGCGGCGTAGATATTTCCATGGACATGCAGATGGCGGTGTAGATATTTCCATGTTTAAACAGATAGCGGTGTAGATATTTCCATGTTTACACAGATAGTGGTGTAGATATTTCCGTGTTTATACACATGGCAGAGTAGATACTTCCATATTTATGGAGATGGCAGTGTAGATATTTTCATGTTTATAGAGATGGCGGTGTAGATATTTCCATATTTATAGAGATAGCGGTGTAGATATTTCCATCTTTCTACAGATGGCAGTGTAGATATTTCCATGTTTATACAGATGGCGGTGTAGATATTTCCATATTTATACAGATTTCTGTGTAGATATTTCCATCTGTATACAGATGGTATTGTAGGTATTTCCATGTTTATACAGATGGTGGTGAAGATATTTCCAGGTTTATTCAGATGACTGTGCAGATATTTCCATGTTTTTACAGATGGCAGTGTGGATATTTCAATGTTTATAGAGATGGCGCTGTAGATATTTCCAAGTTTATACAGATAACGGTGGAGATATTTCCATGTTTATACAGAGAGGAGTCGAGATATTTCCATGTTTATACACATAGCGGTGTACATATTTCCATGATTATAGAGACAGCGGTGTAGGTATTTCCATGTTTATGCAGATAGCGGTGCAGATATTTCCATGTTTACACAGATGCCTATGCAGATATTTCCATATTTACACAGAGGGCTGTGTAGATATTTCTATGTTTATACAGAAGACAGTGTAGATATTTAAATGTTCCTACACATGACTGTGTAGGTATTTCCATGTTTATACAGATGTCTTTGTAGATATTTCCATGTTAATACAGATAGCGGTGTAGACATTTCCATGTTTATACAGATAGCGGTGTAGATATTTCCATGTTTATACAGATAGTGGTGTAGATATTTCCATGTTTATACAGAACGCGGTGTAGATATTTCCATGTTTATACAAATAGCGGTGCAGATATTTCCATGTTTGTACAGATGGCGGTGTTGATATTTCCATTTATACACAGATGACCGTGTAGATATTTCCATGTTTATACAGACGGCGGCACAGATATTTCCATGGATATGTAGATGGCGGTGTAGATATTTCCATGTTTATACAGTTTGCGGTGTAGTTATTTCCATGTTTATATAGTTAGCGGTGTAGTTATTTCCATGTATGTACACATGGCTGTGTAGATATTTCCATGTTTATACAGATGGCGGTGTAGATATTTCCATGTTTATACAGATAACTTTGTATTTCCATGTTTATACAGATGGCGGTGTAGATATTTCCATGTTTATTCTGATCGTGGTGTAGATATTTCCATGTTTATAGAGATGGCGGTGTAGATATTTACATGTTCATAGAGATAGCGGTGTTGATTTTTCCATGTTTATAGAGACAGCGGTGTGGATATTTCCTTGCTTATACAGATAGGGGTGTAGATATTTCCATGTTTATAGAGATAGCGGTGAAGATATTTCCATGTTTATACAGATCACGGTGTAGATATTTCCTTGCTTGTACTAATAGCGGTGTAGTTATTTCCATGTTTATACAGATAGCGGTGTAGATATTTCCATGTATATACAGATGGCTGTGTAGATATTTCCATGTTTATACAGATGGCTGTGTAGATATTTCCATGTTTATACAGATGACTTTGTAGGTATTTGCATGTTTATACAGATGGCGGTGTAGGTTTTCCATGTTTATAGTGATAGCTGTGTAGATATTTCCATGTTTATACAGATAGCGGTGTTGATATTTCCATGTTTATAAAGATCGCGGTGTAGATATTTCCATGTTTATACAGATCGCGGTGCAGATATTTATATCTTTATACAGATGGCATTGTAGATATTTCCTTATTCACACAGATGGCGGTGTAGATGTTTCCATGTTTATACAGATGGCAGAGTAGTTAGTTCCATGTTTATGGAGATGGCAGTGTAGATACTTTCATGTTTACAGAGATGGCGGTGTAGATATTTCCATGTTTATAGAGATAGCAGTGTAGATATTTACATGTTTATACAGATGTCTGTGTAGATATTTCCATGTGTATACAGATGGCATTGTAGATATTTCCATGTTTATACAGATGACTGTATAGGTATTTCCATGTTTTTACAGGTGGCAGTGCAGATATTTCCATGTTTATAGAGATAGCGGTGTAGATATTTCCATGTTTCTACAGATGGCGGTGTTGATATTTCCATCTATACACAGATGGCCGTGTAGATATTTCCATGTTTATACAGATGGCGGCGTAGATATTTCCATGGACATGCAGATGGCGGTGTAGATATTTCCATGTTTAAACAGATAGCGGTGTAGATATTTCCATGTTTACACAGATAGTGGTGTAGATATTTCCGTGTTTATACACATGGCAGAGTAGATACTTCCATCTTTATGGAGATGGCAGTGTAGATATTTTCATGTTTATAGAGATGGCGGTGTAGATATTTCCATATTTATAGAGATAGCGGTGTAGATATTTCCATCTTTCTACAGATGGCAGTGTAGATATTTCCATGTTTATACAGATGGCGGTGTAGATATTTCCATATTTATACAGATGTCTGTGTAGATATTTCCATCTGTATACAGATGGTATTGTAGGTATTTCCATGTATATACAGATGGTGGTGAAGATATTTCCATGTTTATTCAGATGACTGTGCAGATATTTCCATGTTTTTACAGATGGCAGTGTGGATATTTCAATGTTTATAGAGATGGCGCTGTAGATATTTCCAAGTTTATACAGATAACGGTGGAGATATTTCCATGTTTATACAGAGAGGACTCGAGATATTTCCATGTTTATACACATAGCGGTGTACATATTTCCATGATTATAGAGACAGCGGTGTAGGTATTTCCATGTTTATGCAGATAGCGGTGCAGATATTTCCATGTTTACACAGATGCCTATGCAGATATTTCCATATTTACACAGAGGGCTGTGTAGATATTTCTATGTTTATACAGAAGACAGTGTAGATATTTAAATGTTCCTACACATGACTGTGTAGGTATTTCCATGTTTATACAGATGTCTTTGTAGATATTTCCATGTTAATAGAGATAGCGGTGCAGACATTTCCATGTTTATACAGATAACGGTGTAGATATTTCCATGTTTATACAGATAGTGGTGTAGATATTTCCATGTTTATACAGACCGCGGTGTAGATATTTCCATGTTTATACAAATAGCGGTGCAGATATTTCCATGTTTGTACAGATGGCTGTGTTGATATTTCCATTTATACACAGATGACCGTGTAGATATTTCCATGTTTATACAGACGGCGGCACAGATATTTCCATGGATATGTAGATGGCGGTGTAGATATTTCCATGTTTATACAGATTGCGGTGTAGTTATTTCCATGTTTATATAGATAGCGGTGTAGTTATTTCCATGTATGTACACATGGCTGTGTAGATATTTCCATGTTTATACAGATGGCGGTGTAGATATTTCCATGTTTATACAGATAACTTTGTATTTCCATGTTTATACAGATGGCGGTGTAGATATTTCCATGTTTATTCTGATCGTGGTGTAGATATTTCCATGTTTATAGAGATGGCGGTGTAGATATTTACATGTTCATAGAGATAGCGGTGTTGATTTTTCCATGTTTATAGAGACAGCGGTGTGGATATTTCCTTGCTTATACAGATAGGGGTGTAGAGATTTCCATGTTTATAGAGATAGCGGTGAAGATATTTCCATGTTTATACAGATCACGGTGTAGATATTTCCTTGCTTGTACTAATAGCGGTGTAGTTATTTCCATGTTTATACAGATAGCGGTGTAGATATTTCCATGTATATACAGATGGCTGTGTAGATATTTCCATGTTTATACAGATGGCTGTGTAGATATTTCCATGTTTATACAGATGACTTTGTAGGTATTTGCATGTTTATACAGATGGCGGTGTAGGTTTTACATGTTTATAGTGATAGCTGTGTAGATATTTCCATGTTTATACAGATAGCAGTGTTGATATTTCCATGTTTATAAAGATCGCGGTGTAGATATTTCCATGTTTATACAGATCGCGGTGCAGATATTTATATCTTTATACAGATGGCATTGTAGATATTTCCTTATTCACACAGATGGCGGTGTAGATGTTTCCATGTTTATACAGATGGCAGAGTAGTTAGTTCCATGTTTATGGAGATGGCAGTGTAGATACTTTCATGTTTACAGAGATGGCGGTGTAGATATTTCCATGTTTATAGAGATAGCAGTGTAGATATTTACATGTTTATACAGATGTCTGTGTAGATATTTCCATGTGTATACAGATGGCATTGTAGATATTTCCATGTTTATACAGATGACTGTATAGCTATTTCCATGTTTTTACAGGTGGCAGTGCAGATATTTCCATGTTTATAGAGATAGCGTTGTAGATATTTCCATGTTTCTACAGATGGCGGTGTTGATATTTCCATCTATACACAGATGGCCGTGTAGATATTTCCATGTTTATACAGATGGCGGCGTAGATATTTCCATGGACATGCAGATGGCGGTGTAGATATTTCCATGTTTAAACAGATAGCGGTGTAGATATTTCCATGTTTACACAGATAGTGGTGTAGATATTTCCGTGTTTATACACATGGCAGAGTAGATACTTCCATCTTTATGGAGATGGCAGTGTAGATATTTTCATGTTTATAGAGATGGCGGTGTAGATATTTCCATATTTATAGAGATAGCGGTGTAGATATTTCCATCTTTCTACAGATGGCAGTGTAGATATTTCCATGTTTATACAGATGGCGGTGTAGATATTTCCATATTTATACAGATTTCTGTGTAGATATTTCCATCTGTATACAGATGGTATTGTAGGTATTTCCATGTTTATACAGATGGTGGTGAAGATATTTCCAGGTTTATTCAGATGACTGTGCAGATATTTCCATGTTTTTACAGATGGCAGTGTGGATATTTCAATGTTTATAGAGATGGCGCTGTAGATATTTCCAAGTTTATACAGATAACGGTGGAGATATTTCCATGTTTATACAGAGAGGAGTCGAGATATTTCCATGTTTATACACATAGCGGTGTACATATTTCCATGATTATAGAGACAGCGGTGTAGGTATTTCCATGTTTATGCAGATAGCGGTGCAGATATTTCCATGTTTACACAGATGCCTATGCAGATATTTCCATATTTACACAGAGGGCTGTGTAGATATTTCTATGTTTATACAGAAGACAGTGTAGATATTTAAATGTTCCTACACATGACTGTGTAGGTATTTCCATGTTTATACAGATGTCTTTGTAGATATTTCCATGTTAATACAGATAGCGGTGTAGACATTTCCATGTTTATACAGATAGCGGTGTAGATATTTCCATGTTTATACAGATAGTGGTGTAGATATTTCCATGTTTATACAGAACGCGGTGTAGATATTTCCATGTTTATACAAATAGCGGTGCAGATATTTCCATGTTTGTACAGATGGCGGTGTTGATATTTCCATTTATACACAGATGACCGTGTAGATATTTCCATGTTTATACAGACGGCGGCACAGATATTTCCATGGATATGTAGATGGCGGTGTAGATATTTCCATGTTTATACAGTTTGCGGTGTAGTTATTTCCATGTTTATATAGTTAGCGGTGTAGTTATTTCCATGTATGTACACATGGCTGTGTAGATATTTCCATGTTTATACAGATGGCGGTGTAGATATTTCCATGTTTATACAGATAACTTTGTATTTCCATGTTTATACAGATGGCGGTGTAGATATTTCCATGTTTATTCTGATCGTGGTGTAGATATTTCCATGTTTATAGAGATGGCGGTGTAGATATTTACATGTTCATAGAGATAGCGGTGTTGATTTTTCCATGTTTATAGAGACAGCGGTGTGGATATTTCCTTGCTTATACAGACAGGGGTGTAGATATTTCCATGTTTATAGAGATAGCGGTGAAGATATTTCCATGTTTATACAGATCACGGTGTAGATATTTCCTTGCTTGTACTAATAGCGGTGTAGTTATTTCCATGTTTATACAGATAGCGGTGTAGATATTTCCATGTATATACAGATGGCTGTGTAGATATTTCCATGTTTATACAGATGGCTGTGTAGATATTTCCATGTTTATACAGATGACTTTGTAGGTATTTGCATGTTTATACAGATGGCGGTGTAGGTTTTCCATGTTTATAGTGATAGCTGTGTAGATATTTCCATGTTTATACAGATAGCGGTGTTGATATTTCCATGTTTATAAAGATCGCGGTGTAGATATTTCCATGTTTATACAGATCGCGGTGCAGATATTTATATCTTTATACAGATGGCATTGTAGATATTTCCTTATTCACACAGATGGCGGTGTAGATGTTTCCATGTTTATACAGATGGCAGAGTAGTTAGTTCCATGTTTATGGAGATGGCAGTGTAGATACTTTCATGTTTACAGAGATGGCGGTGTAGATATTTCCATGTTTATAGAGATAGCAGTGTAGATATTTACATGTTTATACAGATGTCTGTGTAGATATTTCCATGTGTATACAGATGGCATTGTAGATATTTCCATGTTTATACAGATGACTGTATAGGTATTTCCATGTTTTTACAGGTGGCAGTGCAGATATTTCCATGTTTATAGAGATAGCGGTGTAGATATTTCCATGTTTCTACAGATGGCAGTGTTGATATTTCCATCTATACACAGATGGCCGTGTAGATATTTCCATGTTTATACAGATGGCGGCGTAGATATTTCCATGGACATGCAGATGGCGGTGTAGATATTTCCATGTTTAAACAGATAGCGGTGTAGATATTTCCATGTTTACACAGATAGTGGTGTAGATATTTCCGTGTTTATACACATGGCAGAGTAGATACTTCCATCTTTATGGAGATGGCAGTGTAGATATTTTCATGTTTATAGAGATGGCGGTGTAGATATTTCCATATTTATAGAGATAGCGGTGTAGATATTTCCATCTTTCTACAGATGGCAGTGTAGATATTTCCATGTTTATACAGATGGCGGTGTAGATATTTCCATATTTATACAGATGTCTGTGTAGATATTTCCATCTGTATACAGATGGTATTGTAGGTATTTCCATGTATATACAGATGGTGGTGAAGATATTTCCATGTTTATTCAGATGACTGTGCAGATATTTCCATGTTTTTACAGATGGCAGTGTGGATATTTCAATGTTTATAGAGATGGCGCTGTAGATATTTCCAAGTTTATACAGATAACGGTGGAGATATTTCCATGTTTATACAGAGAGGACTCGAGATATTTCCATGTTTATACACATAGCGGTGTACATATTTCCATGATTATAGAGACAGCGGTGTAGGTATTTCCATGTTTATGCAGATAGCGGTGCAGATATTTCCATGTTTACACAGATGCCTATGCAGATATTTCCATATTTACACAGAGGGCTGTGTAGATATTTCTATGTTTATACAGAAGACAGTGTAGATATTTAAATGTTCCTACACATGACTGTGTAGGTATTTCCATGTTTATACAGATGTCTTTGTAGATATTTCCATGTTAATAGAGATAGCGGTGCAGACATTTCCATGTTTATACAGATAACGGTGTAGATATTTCCATGTTTATACAGATAGTGGTGTAGATATTTCCATGTTTATACAGACCGCGGTGTAGATATTTCCATGTTTATACAAATAGCGGTGCAGATATTTCCATGTTTGTACAGATGGCTGTGTTGATATTTCCATTTATACACAGATGACCGTGTAGATATTTCCATGTTTATACAGACGGCGGCACAGATATTTCCATGGATATGTAGATGGCGGTGTAGATATTTCCATGTTTATACAGATTGCGGTGTAGTTATTTCCATGTTTATATAGATAGCGGTGTAGTTATTTCCATGTATGTACACATGGCTGTGTAGATATTTCCATGTTTATACAGATGGCGGTGTAGATATTTCCATGTTTATACAGATAACTTTGTATTTCCATGTTTATACAGATGGCGGTGTAGATATTTCCATGTTTATTCTGATCGTGGTGTAGATATTTCCATGTTTATAGAGATGGCGGTGTAGATATTTACATGTTCATAGAGATAGCGGTGTTGATTTTTCCATGTTTATAGAGACAGCGGTGTGGATATTTCCTTGCTTATACAGATAGGGGTGTAGAGATTTCCATGTTTATAGAGATAGCGGTGAAGATATTTCCATGTTTATACAGATCACGGTGTAGATATTTCCTTGCTTGTACTAATAGCGGTGTAGTTATTTCCATGTTTATACAGATAGCGGTGTAGATATTTCCATGTATATACAGATGGCTGTGTAGATATTTCCATGTTTATACAGATGGCTGTGTAGATATTTCCATGTTTATACAGATGACTTTGTAGGTATTTGCATGTTTATACAGATGGCGGTGTAGGTTTTCCATGTTTATAGTGATAGCTGTGTAGATATTTCCATGTTTATACAGATAGCGGTGTTGATATTTCCATGTTTATAAAGATCGCGGTGTAGATATTTCCATGTTTATACAGATCGCGGTGCAGATATTTATATCTTTATACAGATGGCATTGTAGATATTTCCTTATTCACACAGATGGCGGTGTAGATGTTTCCATGTTTATACAGATGGCAGAGTAGTTAGTTCCATGTTTATGGAGATGGCAGTGTAGATACTTTCATGTTTACAGAGATGGCGGTGTAGATATTTCCATGTTTATAGAGATAGCAGTGTAGATATTTACATGTTTATACAGATGTCTGTGTAGATATTTCCATGTGTATACAGATGGCATTGTAGATATTTCCATGTTTCTACAGATGGCGGTGTTGATATTTCCATCTATACACAGATGGCCGTGTAGATATTTCCATGTTTATACAGATGGCGGCGTAGATATTTCCATGGACATGCAGATGGCGGTGTAGATATTTCCATGTTTAAACAGATAGCGGTGTAGATATTTCCATGTTTACACAGATAGTGGTGTAGATATTTCCGTGTTTATACACATGGCAGAGTAGATACTTCCATCTTTATGGAGATGGCAGTGTAGATATTTTCATATTTATAGAGATGGCGGTGTAGATATTTCCATATTTATAGAGATAGCGGTGTAGATATTTCCATCTTTCTACAGATGGCAGTGTAGATATTTCCATGTTTATACAGATGGCGGTGTAGATATTTCCATATTTATACAGATGTCTGTGTAGATATTTCCATCTGTATACAGATGGTATTGTAGGTATTTCCATGTTTATACAGATGGTGGTGAAGATATTTCCATGTTTATTCAGATGACTGTGTAGATATTTCCATGTTTTTACAGATGGCAGTGTGGATATTTCAATGTTTATAGAGATGGCGCTGTAGATATTTCCAAGTTTATACAGATAACGGTGGAGATATTTCGATGTTTATACAGAGAGGAGTCGAGATATTTCCATGTTTATACACATAGCGGTGTACATATTTCCATGATTATAGAGACAGCGGTGTAGATATTTCCATGTGTATACAGATGGCATTGTAGATATTTCCATGTTTATACAGATGACTGTATAGGTATTTCCATGTTTTTACAGGTGGCAGTGCAGATATTTCCATGTTTATAGAGATAACGGTGTAGATATTTCCATGTTTCTACAGATGGCGGTGTTGATATTTCCATCTATACACAGATGGCCGTGTAGATATTTCCATGTTTATACAGATGGCGGCGTAGATATTTCCATGGACATGCAGATGGCGGTGTAGATATTTCCATGTTTAAACAGATAGCGGTGTAGATATTTCCATGTTTACACAGATAGTGGTGTAGATATTTCCGTGTTTATACACAAGGCAGAGTAGATACTTCCATCTTTATGGAGATGGCAGTGTAGATATTTTCATGTTTATAGAGATGGCGGTGTAGATATTTCCATATTTATAGAGATAGCGGTGTAGATATTTCCATCTTTCTACAGATGGCAGTGTAGATATTTCCATGTTTATACAGATGGCGGTGTAGATATTTCCATATTTATACAGATGTCTGTGTAGATATTTCCGTCTGTATACAGATGGTATTGTAGGTATTTCCATGTTTATACAGATGGTGGTGAAGATATTTCCATGTTTATTCAGATGACTGTGTAGATATTTCCATGTTTTTACAGATGGCAGTGTGGATATTTCAATGTTTATAGAGATGGCGCTGTAGATATTTCCAAGTTTATACAGATAACGGTGGAGATATTTCCATGTTTATACAGAGAGGAGTCGAGATATTTCCATGTTTATACACATAGCGGTGTACATATTTCCATGATTATAGAGACAGCGGTGTAGGTATTTCCATGTTTATGCAGATAGCGGTGCAGATATTTCCATGTTTACACAGATGCCTATGCAGATATTTCCATATTTACACAGAGGGCTGTGTAGATATTTCTATGTTAATACAGAAGACAGTGTAGATATTTAAATGTTCCTACACATGACTGTGTAGGTATTTCCATGTTTATACAGATGTCTTTGTAGATATTTCCATGTTAATAGAGATAGCGGTGTAGACATTTCCATGTTTATACAGATAGCGGTGTAGATATTTCCATGTTTATACAGATAGTGGTGTAGATATTTCCATGTTTATACAGACCGCGGTGTAGATATTTCCATGTTTATACACATAGCGGTGCAGATATTTCCATGTTTGTACAGATGGCGGTGTTGATATTTCCATTTATACACAGATGACCGTGTAGATATTTCCATGTTTATACAGATGGCGGCGCAGGTATTTCCATGGATATGTAGATGGCGGTGTAGATATTTCCATGTTTATACAGATTGCGGTGTAGTTATTTCCATTTTTATATAGATAGCGGTGTAGTTATTTCCATGTATATACACATGGCTGTGTAGATATTTCCATGTTTATACAGATGGCGGTGTAGATATTTCCATGTTTATACAGATAACTTTGTATTTCCATGTTTATACAGATGGCGGTGTAGATATTTCCATGTCTATAGTGATAGCAGTGGAGATAATTCCATGTTTATACAGATAGCGGTGTAGATATTTCCATGTTTATTCTGATCGTGGTGTAGATATTTCCATGTTTATAGAGATGGCGGTGTAGATATTTACATGTTCATAGAGATAGCGGTGTTGATTTTTCCATGTTTATAGAGACAGCGGTGTGGATATTTCCTTGCTTATACAGATAGGGGTGTAGATATTTCCATGTTTATAGAGATAGCGGTGAAGATATTTCCATGTTTATACAGATCACGGTGTAGATATTTCCTTGCTTGTACTAATAGCGGTGTAGTTATTTCCATGTTTATACAGATAGCGGTGTAGATATTTCCATGTATATACAGATGGCTGTGTAGATATTTCCATGTTTATACAGATGGCTGTGTAGATATTTCCATGTTTATACAGATGACTTTGTAGGTATTTGCATGTTTATACAGATGGCGGTGTAGGTTTTCCATGTTTATAGTGATAGCTGTGTAGATATTTCCATGTTTATACAGATAGCGGTGTTGATATTTCCATGTTTATAAAGATCGCGGTGTAGATATTTCCATGTTTATACAGATCGCGGTGCAGATATTTATATCTTTATACAGATGGCATTGTAGATATTTCCTTATTCACACAGATGGCGGTGTAGATGTTTCCATGTTTATACAGATGGCAGAGTAGTTAGTTCCATGTTTATGGAGATGGCAGTGTAGATACTTTCATGTTTACAGAGATGGCGGTGTAGATATTTCCATGTTTATAGAGATAGCAGTGTAGATATTTACATGTTTATACAGATGTCTGTGTAGATATTTCCATGTGTATACAGATGGCATTGTAGATATTTCCATGTTTATACAGATGACTGTATAGGTATTTCCATGTTTTTACAGGTGGCAGTGCAGATATTTCCATGTTTATAGAGATAGCGGTGTAGATATTTCCATGTTTCTACAGATGGCGGTGTTGATATTTCCATCTATACACAGATGGCCGTGTAGATATTTCCATGTTTATACAGATGGCGGCGTAGATATTTCCATGGACATGCAGATGGCGGTGTAGATATTTCCATGTTTAAACAGATAGCGGTGTAGATATTTCCATGTTTACACAGATAGTGGTGTAGATATTTCCGTGTTTATACACATGGCAGAGTAGATACTTCCATCTTTATGGAGATGGCAGTGTAGATATTTTCATGTTTATAGAGATGGCGGTGTAGATATTTCCATATTTATAGAGATAGCGGTGTAGATATTTCCATCTTTCTACAGATGGCAGTGTAGATATTTCCATGTTTATACAGATGGCGGTGTAGATATTTCCATATTTATACAGATGTCTGTGTAGATATTTCCATCTGTATACAGATGGTATTGTAGGTATTTCCATGTATATACAGATGGTGGTGAAGATATTTCCATGTTTATTCAGATGACTGTGCAGATATTTCCATGTTTTTACAGATGGCAGTGTGGATATTTCAATGTTTATAGAGATGGCGCTGTAGATATTTCCAAGTTTATACAGATAACGGTGGAGATATTTCCATGTTTATACAGAGAGGACTCGAGATATTTCCATGTTTATACACATAGCGGTGTACATATTTCCATGATTATAGAGACAGCGGTGTAGGTATTTCCATGTTTATGCAGATAGCGGTGCAGATATTTCCATGTTTACACAGATGCCTATGCAGATATTTCCATATTTACACAGAGGGCTGTGTAGATATTTCTATGTTTATACAGAAGACAGTGTAGATATTTAAATGTTCCTACACATGACTGTGTAGGTATTTCCATGTTTATACAGATGTCTTTGTAGATATTTCCATGTTAATAGAGATAGCGGTGCAGACATTTCCATGTTTATACAGATAACGGTGTAGATATTTCCATGTTTATACAGATAGTGGTGTAGATATTTCCATGTTTATACAGACCGCGGTGTAGATATTTCCATGTTTATACAAATAGCGGTGCAGATATTTCCATGTTTGTACAGATGGCTGTGTTGATATTTCCATTTATACACAGATGACCGTGTAGATATTTCCATGTTTATACAGACGGCGGCACAGATATTTCCATGGATATGTAGATGGCGGTGTAGATATTTCCATGTTTATACAGATTGCGGTGTAGTTATTTCCATGTTTATATAGATAGCGGTGTAGTTATTTCCATGTATGTACACATGGCTGTGTAGATATTTCCATGTTTATACAGATGGCGGTGTAGATATTTCCATGTTTATACAGATAACTTTGTATTTCCATGTTTATACAGATGGCGGTGTAGATATTTCCATGTTTATTCTGATCGTGGTGTAGATATTTCCATGTTTATAGAGATGGCGGTGTAGATATTTACATGTTCATAGAGATAGCGGTGTTGATTTTTCCATGTTTATAGAGACAGCGGTGTGGATATTTCCTTGCTTATACAGATAGGGGTGTAGAGATTTCCATGTTTATAGAGATAGCGGTGAAGATATTTCCATGTTTATACAGATCACGGTGTAGATATTTCCTTGCTTGTACTAATAGCGGTGTAGTTATTTCCATGTTTATACAGATAGCGGTGTAGATATTTCCATGTATATACAGATGGCTGTGTAGATATTTCCATGTTTATACAGATGGCTGTGTAGATATTTCCATGTTTATACAGATGACTTTGTAGGTATTTGCATGTTTATACAGATGGCGGTGTAGGTTTTCCATGTTTATAGTGATAGCTGTGTAGATATTTCCATGTTTATACAGATAGCGGTGTTGATATTTCCATGTTTATAAAGATCGCGGTGTAGATATTTCCATGTTTATACAGATCGCGGTGCAGATATTTATATCTTTATACAGATGGCATTGTAGATATTTCCTTATTCACACAGATGGCGGTGTAGATGTTTCCATGTTTATACAGATGGCAGAGTAGTTAGTTCCATGTTTATGGAGATGGCAGTGTAGATACTTTCATGTTTACAGAGATGGCGGTGTAGATATTTCCATGTTTATAGAGATAGCAGTGTAGATATTTACATGTTTATACAGATGTCTGTGTAGATATTTCCATGTGTATACAGATGGCATTGTAGATATTTCCATGTTTCTACAGATGGCGGTGTTGATATTTCCATCTATACACAGATGGCCGTGTAGATATTTCCATGTTTATACAGATGGCGGCGTAGATATTTCCATGGACATGCAGATGGCGGTGTAGATATTTCCATGTTTAAACAGATAGCGGTGTAGATATTTCCATGTTTACACAGATAGTGGTGTAGATATTTCCGTGTTTATACACATGGCAGAGTAGATACTTCCATCTTTATGGAGATGGCAGTGTAGATATTTTCATATTTATAGAGATGGCGGTGTAGATATTTCCATATTTATAGAGATAGCGGTGTAGATATTTCCATCTTTCTACAGATGGCAGTGTAGATATTTCCATGTTTATACAGATGGCGGTGTAGATATTTCCATATTTATACAGATGTCTGTGTAGATATTTCCATCTGTATACAGATGGTATTGTAGGTATTTCCATGTTTATACAGATGGTGGTGAAGATATTTCCATGTTTATTCAGATGACTGTGTAGATATTTCCATGTTTTTACAGATGGCAGTGTGGATATTTCAATGTTTATAGAGATGGCGCTGTAGATATTTCCAAGTTTATACAGATAACGGTGGAGATATTTCGATGTTTATACAGAGAGGAGTCGAGATATTTCCATGTTTATACACATAGCGGTGTACATATTTCCATGATTATAGAGACAGCGGTGTAGATATTTCCATGTGTATACAGATGGCATTGTAGATATTTCCATGTTTATACAGATGACTGTATAGGTATTTCCATGTTTTTACAGGTGGCAGTGCAGATATTTCCATGTTTATAGAGATAACGGTGTAGATATTTCCATGTTTCTACAGATGGCGGTGTTGATATTTCCATCTATACACAGATGGCCGTGTAGATATTTCCATGTTTATACAGATGGCGGCGTAGATATTTCCATGGACATGCAGATGGCGGTGTAGATATTTCCATGTTTAAACAGATAGCGGTGTAGATATTTCCATGTTTACACAGATAGTGGTGTAGATATTTCCGTGTTTATACACAAGGCAGAGTAGATACTTCCATCTTTATGGAGATGGCAGTGTAGATATTTTCATGTTTATAGAGATGGCGGTGTAGATATTTCCATATTTATAGAGATAGCGGTGTAGATATTTCCATCTTTCTACAGATGGCAGTGTAGATATTTCCATGTTTATACAGATGGCGGTGTAGATATTTCCATATTTATACAGATGTCTGTGTAGATATTTCCGTCTGTATACAGATGGTATTGTAGGTATTTCCATGTTTATACAGATGGTGGTGAAGATATTTCCATGTTTATTCAGATGACTGTGTAGATATTTCCATGTTTTTACAGATGGCAGTGTGGATATTTCAATGTTTATAGAGATGGCGCTGTAGATATTTCCAAGTTTATACAGATAACGGTGGAGATATTTCCATGTTTATACAGAGAGGAGTCGAGATATTTCCATGTTTATACACATAGCGGTGTACATATTTCCATGATTATAGAGACAGCGGTGTAGGTATTTCCATGTTTATGCAGATAGCGGTGCAGATATTTCCATGTTTACACAGATGCCTATGCAGATATTTCCATATTTACACAGAGGGCTGTGTAGATATTTCTATGTTAATACAGAAGACAGTGTAGATATTTAAATGTTCCTACACATGACTGTGTAGGTATTTCCATGTTTATACAGATGTCTTTGTAGATATTTCCATGTTAATAGAGATAGCGGTGTAGACATTTCCATGTTTATACAGATAGCGGTGTAGATATTTCCATGTTTATACAGATAGTGGTGTAGATATTTCCATGTTTATACAGACCGCGGTGTAGATATTTCCATGTTTATACACATAGCGGTGCAGATATTTCCATGTTTGTACAGATGGCGGTGTTGATATTTCCATTTATACACAGATGACCGTGTAGATATTTCCATGTTTATACAGATGGCGGCGCAGGTATTTCCATGGATATGTAGATGGCGGTGTAGATATTTCCATGTTTATACAGATTGCGGTGTAGTTATTTCCATTTTTATATAGATAGCGGTGTAGTTATTTCCATGTATATACACATGGCTGTGTAGATATTTCCATGTTTATACAGATGGCGGTGTAGATATTTCCATGTTTATACAGATAACTTTGTATTTCCATGTTTATACAGATGGCGGTGTAGATATTTCCATGTCTATAGTGATAGCAGTGGAGATAATTCCATGTTTATACAGATAGCGGTGTAGATATTTCCATGTTTATTCTGATCGTGGTGTAGATATTTCCATGTTTATAGAGATGGCGGTGTAGATATTTACATGTTCATAGAGATAGCGGTGTTGATTTTTCCATGTTTATAGAGACAGCGGTGTGGATATTTCCTTGCTTATACAGATAGGGGTGTAGATATTTCCATGTTTATAGAGATAGCGGTGAAGATATTTCCATGTTTATACAGATCACGGTGTAGATATTTCCTTGCTTGTACTAATAGCGGTGTAGTTATTTCCATGTTTATACAGATAGCGGTGTAGATATTTCCATGTATATACAGATGGCTGTGTAGATATTTCCATGTTTATACAGATGGCTGTGTAGATATTTCCATGTTTATACAGATGACTTTGTAGGTATTTGCATGTTTATACAGATGGCGGTGTAGGTTTTCCATGTTTATAGTGATAGCTGTGTAGATATTTCCATGTTTATACAGATAGCGGTGTTGATATTTCCATGTTTATAAAGATCGCGGTGTAGATATTTCCATGTTTATACAGATCGCGGTGCAGATATTTATATCTTTATACAGATGGCATTGTAGATATTTCCTTATTCACACAGATGGCGGTGTAGATGTTTCCATGTTTATACAGATGGCAGAGTAGTTAGTTCCATGTTTATGGAGATGGCAGTGTAGATACTTTCATGTTTACAGAGATGGCGGTGTAGATATTTCCATGTTTATAGAGATAGCAGTGTAGATATTTACATGTTTATACAGATGTCTGTGTAGATATTTCCATGTGTATACAGATGGCATTGTAGATATTTCCATGTTTATACAGATGACTGTATAGGTATTTCCATGTTTTTACAGGTGGCAGTGCAGATATTTCCATGTTTATAGAGATAGCGGTGTAGATATTTCCATGTTTCTACAGATGGCGGTGTTGATATTTCCATCTATACACAGATGGCCGTGTAGATATTTCCATGTTTATACAGATGGCGGCGTAGATATTTCCATGGACATGCAGATGGCGGTGTAGATATTTCCATGTTTAAACAGATAGCGGTGTAGATATTTCCATGTTTACACAGATAGTGGTGTAGATATTTCCGTGTTTATACACAAGGCAGAGTAGATACTTCCATCTTTATGGAGATGGCAGTGTAGATATTTTCATGTTTATAGAGATGGCGGTGTAGATATTTCCATATTTATAGAGATAGCGGTGTAGATATTTCCATCTTTCTACAGATGGCAGTGTAGATATTTCCATGTTTATACAGATGGCGGTGTAGATATTTCCATATTTATACAGATGTCTGTGTAGATATTTCCATCTGTATACAGATGGTATTGTAGGTATTTCCATGTTTATACAGATGGTGGTGAAGATATTTCCATGTTTATTCAGATGACTGTGTAGATATTTCCATGTTTTTACAGATGGCAGTGTGGATATTTCAATGTTTATAGAGATGGCGCTGTAGATATTTCCAAGTTTATACAGATAACGGTGGAGATATTTCCATGTTTATACAGAGAGGAGTCGAGATATTTCCATGTTTATACACATAGCGGTGTACATATTTCCATGATTATAGAGACAGCGGTGTAGGTATTTCCATGTTTATGCAGATAGCGGTGCAGATATTTCCATGTTTACACAGATGCCTATGCAGATATTTCCATATTTACACAGAGGGCTGTGTAGATATTTCTATGTTAATACAGAAGACAGTGTAGATATTTAAATGTTCCTACACATGACTGTGTAGGTATTTCCATGTTTATACAGATGTCTTTGTAGATATTTCCATGTTAATAGAGATAGCGGTGTAGACATTTCCATGTTTATACAGATAGCGGTGTAGATATTTCCATGTTTATACAGATAGTGGTGTAGATATTTCCATGTTTATACAGACCGCGGTGTAGATATTTCCATGTTTATACACATAGCGGTGCAGATATTTCCATGTTTGTACAGATGGCGGTGTTGATATTTCCATTTATACACAGATGACCGTGTAGATATTTCCATGTTTATACAGATGGCGGCGCAGATATTTCCATGGATATGTAGATGGCGGTGTAGATATTTCCATGTTTATACAGATTGCGGTGTAGTTATTTCCATGTTTATATAGATAGCGGTGTAGTTATTTCCATGTATATACACATGGCTGTGTAGATATTTCCATGTTTATACAGATGGCGGTGTAGATATTTCCATGTTTATACAGATAACTTTGTATTTCCATGTTTATACAGATGGCGGTGTAGATATTTCCATGTCTATAGTGATAGCAGTGGAGATAATTCCATGTTTATACAGATAGCGGTGTAGATATTTCCATGTTTATTCTGATCGTGGTGTAGATATTTCCATGTTTATAGAGATGGCGGTGTAGATATTTAAATGCTCATAGAGATAGCGGTGTTGATTTTTCCATGTTTATAGAGACAGCGGTGTGGATATTTCCTTGCTTATACAGATATGGGTGTAGAGATTTCCATGTTTATGGAGATAGCGGTGAAGATATTTCCATGTTTATACAGATCACGGTGTAGTTATTTCCTTGCTTGTACTAATAGCGGTGTAGTTATTTCCATGTTTATACAGATAGCGGTGTAGATATTTCCATGTATATACAGATGGCTGTGTAGATATTTCCATGTTTATACAGATGGCTGTGTAGATATTTCCATGTTTATACAGATGACTTTGTAGGTATTTGCATGTTTCTACAGATGGCGGTGTAGGTTTTCCATGTTTATAGTGATAGCTGTGTAGATATTTCCATGTTTATACAGATAGCGGTGTTGATATTTCCATGTTTATAAAGATCGCGGTGTAGATATTTCCATGTTTATACAGATCGCGGTGCAGATATTTATATCTTTATACAGATGGCATTGTAGATATTTCCTTATTCACACAGATGGCGGTGTAGATGTTTCCATGTTTATACAGATGGCAGAGTAGTTAGTTCCATGTTTATGGAGATGGCAGTGTAGATACTTTCATGTTTACAGAGATGGCGGTGTAGATATTTCCATGTTTATAGAGATAGCAGTGTAGATATTTACATGTTTATACAGATGTCTGTGTAGATATTTCCATGTGTATACAGATGGCATTGTAGATATTTCCATGTTTATACAGATGACTGTATAGCTATTTCCATGTTTTTACAGGTGGCAGTGCAGATATTTCCATGTTTATAGAGATAGCGGTGTAGATATTTCCATGTTTCTACAGATGGCGGTGTTGATATTTCCATCTATACACAGATGGCCGTGTAGATATTTCCATGTTTATACAGATGGCGGCGTAGATATTTCCATGGACATGCAGATGGCGGTGTAGATATTTCCATGTTTAAACAGATAGCGGTGTAGATATTTCCATGTTTACACAGATAGTGGTGTAGATATTTCCGTGTTTATACACAAGGCAGAGTAGATACTTCCATCTTTATGGAGATGGCAGTGTAGATATTTTCATGTTTATAGAGATGGCGGTGTAGATATTTCCATATTTATAGAGATAGCGGTGTAGATATTTCCATCTTTCTACAGATGGCAGTGTAGATATTTCCATGTTTATACAGATGGCGGTGTAGATATTTCCATATTTATACAGATGTCTGTGTAGATATTTCCATCTGTATACAGATGGTATTGTAGGTATTTCCATGTTTATACAGATGGTGGTGAAGATATTTCCATGATTATTCAGATGACTGTGTAGATATTTCCATGTTTTTACAGATGGCAGTGTGGATATTTCAATGTTTATAGAGATGGCGCTGTAGATATTTCCAAGTTTATACAGATAACGGTGGAGATATTTCCATGTTTATACAGAGAGGAGTCGAGATATTTCCATGTTTATACACATAGCGGTGTACATATTTCCATGATTATAGAGACAGCGGTGTAGGTATTTCCATGTTTATGCAGATAGCGGTGCAGATATTTCCATGTTTACACAGATGCCTATGCAGATATTTCCATATTTACACAGAGGGCTGTGTAGATATTTCTATGTTAATACAGAAGACAGTGTAGATATTTAAATGTTCCTACACATGACTGTGTAGGTATTTCCATGTTTATACAGATGTCTTTGTAGATATTTCCATGTTAATAGAGATAGCGGTGTAGACATTTCCATGTTTATACAGATAGCGGTGTAGGTATTTCCATGTTTATACAGATAGTGGTGTAGATATTTCCATGTTTATACAGACCGCGGTGTAGATATTTCCATGTTTATACACATAGCGGTGCAGATATTTCCATGTTTGTACAGATGGCGGTGTTGATATTTCCATTTATACACAGATGACCGTGTAGATATTTCCATGTTTATACAGATGGCGGCGCAGATATTTCCATGGATATGTAGATGGCGGTGTAGATATTTCCATGTTTATACAGATTGCGGTGTAGTTATTTCCATGTTTATATAGATAGCGGTGTAGTTATTTCCATGTATATACACATGGCTGTGTAGATATTTCCATGTTTATACAGATGGCGGTGTAGATATTTCCATGTTTATACAGATAACTTTGTATTTCCATGTTTATACAGATGGCGGTGTAGATATTTCCATGTCTATAGTGATAGCAGTGGAGATAATTCCATGTTTATACAGATAGCGGTGTAGATATTTCCATGTTTATTCTGATCGTGGTGTAGATATTTCCATGTTTATAGAGATGGCGGTGTAGATATTTAAATGCTCATAGAGATAGCGGTGTTGATTTTTCCATGTTTATAGAGACAGCGGTGTGGATATTTCCTTGCTTATACAGATAGGGGTGTAGAGATTTCCATGTTTATAGAGATAGCGGTGAAGATATTTCCATGTTTATACAGATCACGGTGTAGATATTTCCTTGCTTGTACTAATAGCGGTGTAGTTATTTCCATGTTTATACAGATAGCGGTGTAGATATTTCCATGTATATACAGATGGCTGTGTAGATATTTCCATGTTTATACAGATGGCTGTGTAGATATTTCCATGTTTATACAGATGACTTTGTAGGTATTTGCATGTTTATACAGATGGCGGTGTAGGTTTTCCATGTTTATAGTGATAGCTGTGTAGATATTTCCATGTTTATACAGATAGCGGTGTTGATATTTCCATGTTTATAAAGATCGCGGTGTAGATATTTCCATGTTTATACAGATCGCGGTGCAGATATTTATATCTTTATACAGATGGCATTGTAGATATTTCCTTATTCACACAGATGGCGGTGTAGATGTTTCCATGTTTATACAGATGGCAGAGTAGTTAGTTCCATGTTTATGGAGATGGCAGTGTAGATACTTTCATGTTTACAGAGATGGCGGTGTAGATATTTCCATGTTTATAGAGATAGCAGTGTAGATATTTACGTTTATACAGATGTCTGTGTAGATATTTCCATGTGTATACAGATGGCATTGTAGATATTTCCATGTTTATACAGATGACTGTATAGGTATTTCCATGTTTTTACAGGTGGCAGTGCAGATATTTCCATGTTTATAGAGATAGCGGTGTAGATATTTCCACGTTTCTACAGATGGCGGTGTTGATATTTCCATCTATACACAGATGGCCGTGTAGATATTTCCATGTTTATACAGATGGCGGCGTAGATATTTCCATGGACATGCAGATGGCGGTGTAGATATTTCCATGTTTAAACAGATAGCGGTGTAGATATTTCCATGTTTACACAGATAGTGGTGTAGATATTTCCGTGTTTATACACATGGCAGAGTAGATACTTCCATCTTTATGGAGATGGCAGTGTAGATATTTTCATGTTTATAGAGATGGCGGTGTAGATATTTCCATATTTATAGAGATAGCGGTGTAGATATTTCCATCTTTCTAGAGATAGCGGTGTAGGTATTTCCATCTTTCTACAGATGGCAGTGTAGATATTTCCATGTTTATACAGATGGCGGTGTAGATATTTCCATATTTATACAGATGTCTGTGTAGATATTTCCATCTGTATACAGATGGTATTGTAGGTATTTCCATGTTTATACAGATGGTGGTGAAGATATTTCCATGTTTATTCAGATGACTGTGTAGATATTTCCATGTTTTTACAGATGGCAGTGTGGATATTTCAATGTTTATAGAGATGGCGCTGTAGATATTTCCAAGTTTATACAGATAACGGTGGAGATATTTCCATGTTTATAGAGAGAGGAGTCGAGATATTTCCATGTTTATACACATAGCGGTGTACATATTTCCATGATTATAGAGACAGCGGTGTAGATATTTCCATGTTTATGCAGATAGCGGTGCAGATATTTCCATGTTTACACAGATGCCTATGCAGATATTTCCATATTTACACAGAGGGCTGTGTAGATATTTCTATGTTTATACAGAAGACAGTGTAGATATCTAAATGTTCCTACACATGACTGTGTAGGTATTTCCATGTTTATACAGATGTCTTTGTAGATATTTCCATGTTAATAGAGATAGCGGTGTAGACATTTCCATGTTTATGCAGATAGCGGTGTAGATATTTCCATGTTTATACAGATAGTGGTGTAGATATTTCCATGTTTATGCAGACCGCGGTGTAGATATTTCCATGTTTATACAAATAGCGGTGCAGATATTTCCATGTTTGTACAGATGGCGGTGTTGATATTTCCATTTATACACAGATGACCGTGTAGATATTTCCATGTTTATACAGATGGCGGCGCAGATATTTCCATGGATATGTAGATGGCGGTGTAGATATTTCCATGTTTATACAGATTGCGGTGTAGTTATTTCCATGTTTATATAGATAGCGGTGTAGTTATTTCCATGTATATACACATGGCTGTGTAGATATTTCCATGTTTATACAGATGGCGGTGTAGATATTTCCATGTTTATACAGATAACTTTGTATTTCCATGTTTATACAGATGGCGGTGTAGATATTTCCATGTCTATAGAGATAGCAGTGGAGATAATTCCATGTTTATACAGATAGCGGTGTAGATATATCCATGTTTATTCTGATCGTGGTGTAGATATTTCCATGTTTATAGAGACGGCGGTGTAGATATTTACATGTTCATAGAGATAGCGGTGTTGATTTTTCCATGTTTATAGAGACAGCGGTTTGGATATTTCCTTGCTTATACAGATAGGGGTGTAGATATTTCCATGTTTATAGAGATAGCGGTGAAGATATTTCCATGTTTATACAGATCACGGTGTAGATATTTCCTTGCTTGTACTAATAGCGGTGTAGTTATTTCCATGTTTATACAGATAGCGGTGTAGATATTTCCATGTAGATACAGATGGCTGTGTAGATATTTCCATGTTTATACAGATGGCTGTGTAGATATTTCCATGTTTATACAGATGACTTTGTAGGTATTTGCATGTTTCTACAGATGGCGGTGTAGGTTTTCCATGTTTATAGTGATAGCTGTGTAGATATTTCCATGTTTATACAGATAGCGGTGTTGATATTTCCATGTTTATAAAGATCGCGGTGTAGATATTTCCATGTTTATACAGATCGCGGTGCAGATATTTATATCTTTATACAGATGGCATTGTAGATATTTCCTTATTCACACAGATGGCGGTGTAGATGTTTCCATGTTTATACAGATGGCAGAGTAGTTAGTTCCATGTTTATGGAGATGGCAGTGTAGATACTTTCATGTTTACAGAGATGGCGGTGTAGATATTTCCATGTTTATAGAGATAGCAGTGTAGATATTTACATGTTTATACAGATGTCTGTGTAGATATTTCCATGTGTATACAGATGGCATTGTAGATATTTCCATGTTTATACAGATGACTGTATAGCTATTTCCATGTTTTTACAGGTGGCAGTGCAGATATTTCCATGTTTATAGAGATAGCGGTGTAGATATTTCCATGTTTCTACAGATGGCGGTGTTGATATTTCCATCTATACACAGATGGCCGTGTAGATATTTCCATGTTTATACAGATGGCGGCGTAGATATTTCCATGGACATGCAGATGGCGGTGTAGATATTTCCATGTTTAAACAGATAGCGGTGTAGATATTTCCATGTTTACACAGATAGTGGTGTAGATATTTCCGTGTTTATACACAAGGCAGAGTAGATACTTCCATCTTTATGGAGATGGCAGTGTAGATATTTTCATGTTTATAGAGATGGCGGTGTAGATATTTCCATATTTATAGAGATAGCGGTGTAGATATTTCCATCTTTCTACAGATGGCAGTGTAGATATTTCCATGTTTATACAGATGGCGGTGTAGATATTTCCATATTTATACAGATGTCTGTGTAGATATTTCCATCTGTATACAGATGGTATTGTAGGTATTTCCATGTTTATACAGATGGTGGTGAAGATATTTCCATGATTATTCAGATGACTGTGTAGATATTTCCATGTTTTTACAGATGGCAGTGTGGATATTTCAATGTTTATAGAGATGGCGCTGTAGATATTTCCAAGTTTATACAGATAACGGTGGAGATATTTCCATGTTTATACAGAGAGGAGTCGAGATATTTCCATGTTTATACACATAGCGGTGTACATATTTCCATGATTATAGAGACAGCGGTGTAGGTATTTCCATGTTTATGCAGATAGCGGTGCAGATATTTCCATGTTTACACAGATGCCTATGCAGATATTTCCATATTTACACAGAGGGCTGTGTAGATATTTCTATGTTAATACAGAAGACAGTGTAGATATTTAAATGTTCCTACACATGACTGTGTAGGTATTTCCATGTTTATACAGATGTCTTTGTAGATATTTCCATGTTAATAGAGATAGCGGTGTAGACATTTCCATGTTTATACAGATAGCGGTGTAGGTATTTCCATGTTTATACAGATAGTGGTGTAGATATTTCCATGTTTATACAGACCGCGGTGTAGATATTTCCATGTTTATACACATAGCGGTGCAGATATTTCCATGTTTGTACAGATGGCGGTGTTGATATTTCCATTTATACACAGATGACCGTGTAGATATTTCCATGTTTATACAGATGGCGGCGCAGATATTTCCATGGATATGTAGATGGCGGTGTAGATATTTCCATGTTTATACAGATTGCGGTGTAGTTATTTCCATGTTTATATAGATAGCGGTGTAGTTATTTCCATGTATATACACATGGCTGTGTAGATATTTCCATGTTTATACAGATGGCGGTGTAGATATTTCCATGTTTATACAGATAACTTTGTATTTCCATGTTTATACAGATGGCGGTGTAGATATTTCCATGTCTATAGTGATAGCAGTGGAGATAATTCCATGTTTATACAGATAGCGGTGAGATATTTCCATGTTTATTCTGATCGTGGTGTAGATATTTCCATGTTTATAGAGATGGCGGTGTAGATATTTAAATGCTCATAGAGATAGCGGTGTTGATTTTTCCATGTTTATAGAGACAGCGGTGTGGATATTTCCTTGCTTATACAGATAGGGGTGTAGAGATTTCCATGTTTATAGAGATAGCGGTGAAGATATTTCCATGTTTATACAGATCACGGTGTAGATATTTCCTTGCTTGTACTAATAGCGGTGTAGTTATTTCCATGTTTATACAGATAGCGGTGTAGATATTTCCATGTATATACAGATGGCTGTGTAGATATTTCCATGTTTATACAGATGGCTGTGTAGATATTTCCATGTTTATACAGATGACTTTGTAGGTATTTGCATGTTTATACAGATGGCGGTGTAGGTTTTCCATGTTTATAGTGATAGCTGTGTAGATATTTCCATGTTTATACAGATAGCGGTGTTGATATTTCCATGTTTATAAAGATCGCGGTGTAGATATTTCCATGTTTATACAGATCGCGGTGCAGATATTTATATCTTTATACAGATGGCATTGTAGATATTTCCTTATTCACACAGATGGCGGTGTAGATGTTTCCATGTTTATACAGATGGCAGAGTAGTTAGTTCCATGTTTATGGGGATGGCAGTGTAGATACTTTCATGTTTACAGAGATGGCGGTGTAGATATTTCCATGTTTATAGAGATAGCAGTGTAGATATTTACATGTTTATACAGATGTCTGTGTAGATATTTCCATGTGTATACAGATGGCATTGTAGATATTTCCATGTTTATACAGATGACTGTATAGCTATTTCCATGTTTTTACAGGTGGCAGTGCAGATATTTCCATGTTTATAGAGATAGCGGTGTAGATATTTCCATGTTTCTACAGATGGCGGTGTTGATATTTCCATCTATACACAGATGGCCGTGTAGATATTTCCATGTTTATACAGATGGCGGCGTAGATATTTCCATGGACATGCAGATGGCGGTGTAGATATTTCCATGTTTAAACAGATAGCGGTGTAGATATTTCCATGTTTACACAGATAGTGGTGTAGATATTTCCGTGTTTATACACATGGCAGAGTAGATACTTCCATCTTTATGGAGATGGCAGTGTAGATATTTTCATGTTTATAGAGATGGCGGTGTACATATTTCCATATTTATAGAGATAGCGGTGTAGATATTTCCATCTTTCTACAGATGGCAGTGTAGATATTTCCATGTTTATACAGATGGCGGTGTAGATATTTCCATATTTATACAGATATCTTTGTAGATATTTCCATCTGTATACAGATGGTATTGTAGGTATTTCCATGTTTATACAGATGGTGGTGAAGATATTTCCATGTTTATTCAGATGACTGTGTAGATATTTCCATGTTTTTACAGATGGCAGTGTGGATATTTCAATGTTTATAGAGATGGCGCTGTAGATATTTCCAAGTTTATACAGATAACGGTGGAGATATTTCCATGTTTATACAGAGAGGAGTCGAGATATTTCCATGTTTATACACATAGCGGTGTACATATTTCCATGATTATAGAGACAGCGGTGTAGGTATTTCCATGTTTATGCAGATAGCGGTGCAGATATTTCCATGTTTACACAGATGCCTATGCAGATATTTCCATATTTACACAGAGGGCTGTGTAGATATTTCTATGTTTATACAGAAGACAGTGTAGATATTTAAATGTTCCTACACATGACTGTGTAGGTATTTCCATGTTTATACAGATGTCTTTGTAGATATTTCCATGTTAATAGAGATAGCGGTGTAGACATTTCCATGTTTATACAGATAGCGGTGTAGATATTTCCATGTTTATACAGATAGTGGTGTAGATATTTCCATGTTTATGCAGACCGCGGTGTAGATATTTCCATGTTTATACAAATAGCGGTGCAGATATTTCCATGTTTGTACAGATGGCGGTGTTGATATTTCCATTTATACACAGATGACCGTGTAGATATTTCCATGTTTATACAGACGGCGGCGCAGATATTTCCATGGATATGTAGATGGCGGTGTAGATATTTCCATGTTTATACAGATTGCGGTGTAGTTATTTCCATGTTTATATAGATAGCGGTGTAGTTATTTCCATGTATATACAGATGGCTGTGTAGATATTTCCATGTTTATACAGATGGCGGTGTAGATATGTCCATGTTTATACAGATAACTTTGTATTTCCATGTTTATACAGATGGCGGTGTAGATATTTCCATGTCTATAGAGATAGCAGTGGAGATAATTCCATGTTTATACAGATAGCGGTGTAGATATTTCCATGTTTATTCTGATCGTGGTGTAGATATTTCCATGTTTATAGAGATGGCGGTGTAGATATTTACATGTTCATAGAGATAGCGGTGTTGATTTTTCCATGTTTATAGAGACAGCGGTGTGGATATTTCCTTGCTTATACAGATAGGGGTGTAGAGATTTCCATGTTTATAGAGATAGCGGTGAAGATATTTCCATGTTTATACAGATCACGGTGTAGATATTTCCTTGCTTGTACTAATAGCGGTGTAGTTATTTCCATGTTTATACAGATAGCGGTGTAGATATTTCCATGTATATACAGATGGCTGTGTAGATATTTCCATGTTTATACAGATGGCTGTGTAGATATTTCCATGTTTATACAGATGACTTTGTAGGTATTTGCATGTTTATACAGATGGCGGTGTAGGTTTTCCATGTTTATAGTGATAGCTGTGTAGATATTTCCATGTTTATACAGATAGCGGTGTTGATATTTCCATGTTTATAAAGATCGCGGTGTAGATATTTCCATGTTTATACAGATCGTGGTGCAGATATTTATATCTTTATACAGATGGCATTGTAGATATTTCCTTATTCACACAGATGGCGGTGTTGATGTTTCCATGTTTATACAGATGGCAGAGTAGTTAGTTCCATGTTTATGGAGATGGCAGTGTAGATACTTTCATGTTTACAGAGATGGCGGTGTAGATATTTCCATGTTTATAGAGATAGCAGTGTAGATATTTACATGTTTATACAGATGTCTGTGTAGATATTTCCATGTGTATACAGATGGCATTGTAGATATTTCCATGTTTATACAGATGACTGTATAGGTATTTCCATGTTTTTACAGGTGGCAGTGCAGATATTTCCATGTTTATAGAGATAGCGGTGTAGATATTTCCATGTTTCTACAGATGGCGGTGTTGATATTTCCATCTATACACAGATGGCCGTGTAGATATTTCCATGTTTATACAGATGGCGGCGTAGATATTTCCATGGACATGCAGATGGCGGTGTAGATATTTCCATGTTTAAACAGATAGCGGTGTAGATATTTCCATGTTTACACAGATAGTGGTGTAGATATTTCCGTGTTTATACACATGGCAGAGTAGATACTTCCATCTTTATGGAGATGGCAGTGTAGATATTTTCATGTTTATAGAGATGGCGGTGTAGATATTTCCATATTTATAGAGATAGCGGTGTAGATATTTCCATCTTTCTACAGATGGCAGTGTAGATATTTCCATGTTTATACAGATGGCGGTGTAGATATTTCCATATTTATACAGATGTCTTTGTAGATATTTCCATCTGTATACAGATGGTATTGTAGGTATTTCCATGTTTATACAGATGGTGGTGAAGATATTTCCATGTTTATTCAGATGACTGTGTAGATATTTCCATGTTTTTACAGATGGCAGTGTGGATATTTCAATGTTTATAGAGATGGCGCTGTAGATATTTCCAAGTTTATACAGATAACGGTGGAGATATTTCCATGTTTATACAGAGAGGAGTCGAGATATTTCCATGTTTATACACATAGCGGTGTACATATTTCCATGATTGTAGAGACAGCGGTGTAGGTATTTCCATGTTTATGCAGATAGCGGTGCAGATATTTCCATGTTTACACAGATGCCTATGCAGATATTTCCATATTTACACAGAGGGCTGTGTAGATATTTCTATGTTTATACAGAAGACAGTGTAGATATTTAAATGTTCCTACACATGACTGTGTAGGTATTTCCATGTTTATACAGATGTCTTTGTAGATATTTCCATGTTAATAGAGATAGCGGTGTAGACATTTCCATGTTTATACAGATAGCGGTGTAGATATTTCCATGTTTATACAGATAGTGGTGTAGATATTTCCATGTTTATACAGACCGCGGTGTAGATATTTCCATGTTTATACAAATAGCGGTGCAGATATTTCCATGTTTGTACAGATGGCGGTGTTGATATTTCCATTTATACACAGATGACCGTGTAGATATTTCCATGTTTATACAGACGGCGGCGCAGATATTTCCATGGATATGTAGATGGCGGTGTAGATATTTCCATGTTTATACAGATTGCGTTGTAGTTATTTCCATGTTTATATAGTTAGCGGTGTAGTTATTTCCATGTATGTACACATGGCTGTGTAGATATTTCCATGTTTATACAGATGGCGGTGTAGATATTTCCATGTTTATACAGATAACTTTGTATTTCCATGTTTATACAGATGGCGGTGTAGATATTTCCATGTTTATTCTGATCGTGGTGTAGATATTTCCATGTTTATAGAGATGGCGGTGTAGAGATTTACATGTTCATAGAGATAGCGGTGTTGATTTTTCCATGTTTATAGAGACAGCGGTGTGGATATTTCCTTGCTTATACAGATAGGGGTGTAGAGATTTCCATGTTTATAGAGATAGCGGTGAAGATATTTCCATGTTTATACAGATCACGGTGTAGATATTTCCTTGCTTGTACTAATAGCGGTGTAGTTATTTCCATGTTTATACAGATAGCGGTGTAGATATTTCCATGTATATACAGATGGCTGTGTAGATATTTCCATGTTTATACAGATGGCTGTGTAGATATTTCCATGTTTATACAGATGACTTTGTAGGTATTTGCATGTTTATACAGATGGCGGTGTAGGTTTTGATGTTTATAGTGATAGCTGTGTAGATATTTCCATGTTTATACAGATAGCGGTGTTGATATTTCCATGTTTATAAAGATCGCGGTGTAGATATTTCCATGTTTATACAGATCGTGGTGCAGATATTTATATCTTTATACAGATGGCATTGTAGATATTTCCTTATTCACACAGATGGCGGTGTTGATGTTTCCATGTTTATACAGATGGCAGAGTAGTTAGTTCCATGTTTATGGAGATGGCAGTGTAGATACTTTCATGTTTACAGAGATGGCGGTGTAGATATTTCCATGTTTATAGAGATAGCAGTGTAGATATTTACATCTTTATACAGATGTCTGTGTAGATATTTCCATGTGTATACAGATGGCATTGTAGATATTTCCATGTTTATACAGATGACTGTATAGGTATTTCCATGTTTTTACAGGTGGCAGTGCAGATATTTCCATGTTTATAGAGATAGCGGTGTAGATATTTCCATGTTTCTACAGATGGCGGTGTTGATATTTCCATCTATACACAGATGGCCGTGTAGATATTTCCATGTTTATACAGATGGCGGCGTAGATATTTCCATGGACATGCAGATGGCGGTGTAGATATTTCCATGTTTAAACAGATAGCGGTGTAGATATTTCCATGTTTACACAGATAGTGGTGTAGATATTTCCGTGTTTATACACATGGCAGAGTAGATACTTCCATCTTTATGGAGATGGCAGTGTAGATATTTTCATGTTTATAGAGATGGCGGTGTAGATATTTCCATATTTATAGAGATAGCGGTGTAGATATTTCCATCTTTCTACAGATGGCAGTGTAGATATTTCCATGTTTATACAGATGGCGGTGTAGATATTTCCATATTTATACAGATGTCTGTGTAGATATTTCCATCTGTATACAGATGGTATTGTAGGTATTTCCATGTTTATACAGATGGTGGTGAAGATATTTCCATGTTTATTCAGATGACTGTGTAGATATTTCCATGTTTTTACAGATGGCAGTGTGGATATTTCAATGTTTATAGAGATGGCGCTGTAGATATTTCCAAGTTTATACAGATAACGGTGGAGATATTTCCATGTTTATACAGAGAGGAGTCGAGATATTTCCATGTTTATACACAAAGCGGTGTACATATTTCCATGATTATAGAGACAGCGGTGTAGGTATTTCCATGTTTATGCAGATAGCGGTGCAGATATTTCCATGTTTACACAGATGCCTATGCAGATATTTCCATATTTACACAGAGGGCTGTGTAGATATTTCTATGTTTATACAGAAGACAGTGTAGATATCTAAATGTTCCTACACATGACTGTGTAGGTATTTCCATGTTTATACAGATGTCTTTGTAGATATTTCCATGTTAATAGAGATAGCGGTGTAGACATTTCCATGTTTATGCAGATAGCGGTGTAGATATTTCCATGTTTATACAGATAGTGGTGTAGATATTTCCATGTTTATGCAGACCGTGGTGTAGATATTTCCATGTTTATACAAATAGCGGTGCAGATATTTCCATGTTTGTACAGATGGCGGTGTTGATATTTCCATTTATACACAGATGACCGTGTAGATATTTCCATGTTTATACAGATGGCGGCGCAGATATTTCCATGGATATGTAGATGGCGGTGTAGATATTTCCATGTTTATACAGATTGCGGTGTAGTTATTTCCATGTTTATATAGATAGCGGTGTAGTTATTTCCATGTATATACACATGGCTGTGTAGATATTTCCATGTTTATACAGATGGCGGTGTAGATATGTCCATGTTTACACAGATAACTTTGTATTTCCATGTTTATACAGATGGCGGTGTAGATATTTCCATGTCTATAGAGATAGCAGTGGAGATAATTCCATGTTTATACAGATAGCAGTGTAGATATTTCCATGTTTATTCTGATCGTGGTGTAGATATTTCCATGTTTATAGAGATGGCGGTGTAGATATTTACATGTTCATAGAGATAGCGGTGTTGATTTTTCCATGTTTATAGAGACAGCGGTTTGGATATTTCCTTGCTTATACAGATAGGGGTGTAGATATTTCCATGTTTATAGAGATAGCGGTGAAGATATTTCCATGTTTATACAGATCACGGTGTAGATATTTCCTTGCTTGTACTAATAGCGGTGTAGTTATTTCCATGTTTATACAGATAGCGGTGTAGATATTTCCATGTATATACAGATGGCTGTGTAGATATTTCCATGTTTATACAGATGGCTGTGTAGATATTTCCATGTTTATACAGATGACTTTGTAGGTATTTGCATGTTTATACAGATGGCGGTGTAGGTTTTCCATGTTTATAGTGATAGCTGTGTAGATATTTCCATGTTTATACAGATAGCGGTGTTGATATTTCCATGTTTATAAAGATCGCGGTGTAGATATTTCCATGTTTATACAGATCGCGGTGCAGATATTTATATCTTTATACAGATGGCATTGTAGATATTTCCTTATTCACACAGATGGCGGTGTAGATGTTTCCATGTTTATACAGATGGCAGAGTAGTTAGTTCCATGTTTATGGAGATGGCAGTGTAGATACTTTCATGTTTACAGAGATGGCGGTGTAGATATTTCCATGTTTATAGAGATAGCAGTGTAGATATTTACATGTTTATACAGATGTCTGTGTAGATATTTCCATGTGTATACAGATGGCATTGTAGATATTTCCATGTTTATACAGATGACTGTATAGGTATTTCCATGTTTTTACAGGTGGCAGTGCAGATATTTCCATGTTTATAGAGATAGCGGTGTAGATATTTCCATGTTTCTACAGATGGCGGCGTAGATATTTCCATGGACATGCAGATGGCGGTGTAGATATTTCCATGTTTAAACAGATAGCGGTGTAGATATTTCCATGTTTACACAGATAGTGGTGTAGATATTTCCGTGTTTATACACATGGCAGAGTAGATACTTCCATCTTTATGGAGATGGCAGTGTAGATATTTTCATGTTTATAGAGATGGCGGTGTAGATATTTCCATATTTATAGAGATAGCGGTGTAGATATTTCCATCTTTCTACAGATGGCAGTGTAGATATTTCCATGTTTATACAGATGGCGGTGTAGATATTTCCATATTTATACAGATGTCTGTGTAGATATTTCCATCTGTATACAGATGGTATTGTAGGTATTTCCATGTTTATACAGATGGTGGTGAAGATATTTCCATGTTTATTCAGATGTCTGTGTAGATATTTCCATGTTTTTACAGATGGCAGTGTGGATATTTCAATGTTTATAGAGATGGCGCTGTAGATATTTCCAAGTTTATACAGATAACGGTGGAGATATTTCCATGTTTATACAGAGAGGAGTCGAGATATTTCCATGTTTATACACATAGCGGTGTACATATTTCCATGATTATAGAGACAGCGGTGTAGGTATTTCCATGTTTATGCAGATAGCGGTGCAGATATTTCCATGTTTACACAGATGCCTATGCAGATATTTCCATATTTACACAGAGGGCTGTGTAAATATTTCTATGTTTATACAGAAGACAGTGTAGATATTTAAATGTTCCTACACATGACTGTGTAGGTATTTCCATGTTTATACAGATGTCTTTGTAGATATTTCCATGTTAATAGAGATAGCGGTGTAGACATTTCCATGTTTATACAGATAGCGGTGTAGATATTTCCATGTTTATACAGATAGTGGTGTAGATATTTCCATGTTTATGCAGACCGCGGTGTAGATATTTCCATGTTTATACAAATAGCGGTGCAGATATTTCCATGTTTGTACAGATGGCGGTGTTGATATTTCCATTTATACACAGATGACCGTGTAGATATTTCCATGTTTATACAGACGGCGGCGCAGATATTTCCATGTATATGTAGATGGCGGTGTAGATATTTCCATGTTTATACAGATTGCGGTGTAGTTATTTCCATGTTTGTATAGATAGCGGTGTAGTTATTTCCATGTATATACACATGGCTGTGTAGATATTTCCATGTTTATACAGATGGCGGTGTAGATATGTCCATGTTTATACAGATAACTTTGTATTTCCATGTTTATACAGATGTCGGTGTAGATATTTCCATGTCTATAGAGATAGCAGTGGAGATAATTCCATGTTTATACAGATAGCGGTGTAGATATTTCCATGTTTATTCTGATCGTGGTGTAGATATTTCCATGTTTATAGAGATGGCGGTGTAGATATTTACATGTTCATAGAGATAGCGGTGTTGATTTTTCCATGTTTATAGAGACAGCGGTGTGGATATTTCCTTGCTTATACAGATAGGGGTGTAGAGATTTCCATGTTTATAGAGATAGCGGTGAAGATATTTCCATGTTTATACAGATCACGGTGTAGATATTTCCTTGCTTGTACTAATAGCGGTGTAGTTATTTCCATGTTTATACAGATAGCGGTGTAGATATTTCCATGTATATACAGATGGCTGTGTAGATATTTCCATGTTTATACAGATGGCTGTGTAGATATTTCCATGTTTATACAGATGACTTTGTAGGTATTTGCATGTTTATACAGATGGCGGTGTAGGTTTTCCATGTTTATAGTGATAGCTGTGTAGATATTTCCATGTTTATACAGATAGCGGTGTTGATATTTCCATGTTTATAAAGATCGCGGTGTAGATATTTCCATGTTTATACAGATCGCGGTGCAGATATTTATATCTTTATACAGATGGCATTGTAGATATTTCCTTATTCACACAGATGGCGGTGTAGATGTTTCCATGTTTATACAGATGGCAGAGTAGTTAGTTCCATGTTTATGGAGATGGCAGTGTAGATACTTTCATGTTTACAGAGATGGCGGTGTAGATATTTCCATGTTTATAGAGATAGCAGTGTAGATATTTACATGTTTATACAGATGTCTGTGTAGATATTTCCATGTGTATACAGATGGCATTGTAGATATTTCCATGTTTATACAGATGACTGTATAGGTATTTCCATGTTTTTACAGGTGGCAGTGCAGATATTTCCATGTTTATAGAGATAGCGGTGTAGATATTTCCATGTTTCTACAGATGGCGGTGTTGATATTTCCATCTATACACAGATGGCCGTGTAGATATTTCCATGTTTATACAGATGGCGGCGTAGATATTTCCATGGACATGCAGATGGCGGTGTAGATATTTCCATGTTTAAACAGATAGCGGTGTAGATATTTCCATGTTTACACAGATAGTGGTGTAGATATTTCCGTGTTTATACACATGGCAGAGTAGATACTTCCATCTTTATGGAGATGGCAGTGTAGATATTTTCATGTTTATAGAGATGGCGGTGTAGATATTTCCATATTTATAGAGATAGCGGTGTAGATATTTCCATCTTTCTACAGATGGCAGTGTAGATATTTCCATGTTTATACAGATGGCGGTGTAGATATTTCCATATTTATACAGATGTCTGTGTAGATATTTCCGTCTGTATACAGATGGTATTGTAGGTATTTCCATGTTTATACAGATGGTGGTGAAGATATTTCCATGTTTATTCAGATGACTGTGGATATTTCCATGTTTTTACAGATGGCAGTGTGGATATTTCAATGTTTATAGAGATGGCGCTGTAGATATTTCCAAGTTTATACAGATAACGGTGGAGATATTTCCATGTTTATACAGAGAGGAGTCGTGATATTTCCATGTTTATACACATAGCGGTGTACATATTTCCATGATTATAGAGACAGCGGCGTAGGTATTTCCATGTTTATGCAGATAGCGGTGCAGATATTTCCATGTTTACACAGATGCCTATGCAGATATTTCCATATTTACACAGAGGGCTGTGTAGATATTTCTATGTTTATACAGAAGACAGTGTAGATATTTAAATGTTCCTACACATGACTGTGTAGGTATTTCCATGTTTATACAGATGTCTTTGTAGATATTTCCATGTTAATAGAGATATCGGTGTAGACATTTCCATGTTTATACAGATAGCGGTGTAGATATTTCCATGTTTATACAGATAGTGGTGTAGATATTTCCATGTTTATACAGACCGCGGTGTAGATATTTCCATGTTTATACAAATAGCGGTGCAGATATTTCCATGTTTGTACAGATGGCGGTGTTCATATTTCCATTTATACACAGATGACCGTGTAGATATTTCCATGTTTATACAGATGGCCGCGCAGATATTTCCATGGATATGTAGATGGCGGTGTAGATATTTCCATGTTTATACAGATTGCGGTGTAGTTATTTCCATGTTTATATAGATAGCGGTGTAGTTATTTCCATGTATATACACATGGCTGTGTAGATATTTCCATGTTTATACAGATGACGGTGTAGATATTTCCATGTTGTTACAGATAACTTTGTATTTCCATGTTTATACAGATGGCGGTGTAGATATTTCCATGTCTATAGAGATAGCAGTGGAGATATTTCCATGTTTATACAGATAACTTTGTATTTCCATGTTTATACAGATGGCGGTGTAGATATTTCCATGTTTATTCTGATCGTGGTGTAGATATTTCCATGTTTATAGAGATGGCGGTGTAGATATTTACATGTTCATAGAGATAGCGGTGTTGATTTTTCCATGTTTATAGAGACAGCGGTGTGGATATTTCCTTGCTTATACAGATAGGTGTGTAGAGTTTTCCATGTTTATAGAGATAGCGGTGAAGATATTTCCATGTTTATACAGATCACGGTGTAGATATTTCCTTGCTTGTACTAATAGCGGTGTAGTTATTTCCATGTTTATACAGATAGCGGTGTAGATATTTCCATGTATATACAGATGGCTGTGTAGATATTTCCATGTTTATACAGATGGCTGTGTAGATATTTCCATGTTTATACAGATGACTTTGTAGGTATTTGCATGTTTATACAGATGGCGGTGTACGTTTTCCATGTTTATAGTGATAGCTGTGTAGATATTTCCATGTTTATACAGATAGCAGTGTTGATATTTCCATGTTTATAAAGATCGCGGTGTAGATATTTCCATGTTTATACAGATCGCGGTGCAGATATTTATATCTTTATACAGATGGCATTGTAGATATTTCCTTATTCACACAGATGGCGGTGTAGATGTTTCCATGTTTATACAGATGGCAGAGTAGTTAGTTCCATGTTTATGGAGATGGCAGTGTAGATACTTTCATGTTTACAGAGATGGCGGTGTAGATATTTCCATGTTTATGGAGATAGCAGTGTAGATATTTACATGTTTATACAGATGTCTGTGTAGATATTTCCATGTGTATACAGATGGCATTGTAGATATTTCCATGTTTATACAGATGACTGTATAGGTATTTCCATGTTTTTACAGGTGGCAGTGCAGATATTTCCATGTTTATAGAGATAACGGTGTAGATATTTCCATGTTTCTACAGATGGCGGTGTTGATATTTCCATCTATACACAGATGGCCGTGTAGATATTTCCATGTTTATACAGATGGCGGCGTAGATATTTCCATGGACATGCAGATGGCGGTGTAGATATTTCCATGTTTAAACAGATAGCGGTGTAGATATTTCCATGTTTACACAGATAGTGGTGTATATATTTCCGTGTTTATACACAAGGCAGAGTAGATACTTCCATCTTTATGGAGATGGCAGTGTAGATATTTTCATGTTTATAGAGATGGCGGTGTAGATATTTCCATATTTATAGAGATAGCGGTGTAGATATTTCCATCTTTCTACAGATGGCAGTGTAGATATTTCCATGTTTATACAGATGGCGGTGTAGATATTTCCATATTTATACAGATGTCTGTGTAGATATTTCCATCTGTATACAGATGGTATTGTAGGTATTTCCATGTTTATACAGATGGCGGTGTAGATATTTCCATGTTTATTCTGATCGTGGTGTAGATATTTCCATGTTTATAGAGATGGCGGTGTAGATATTTACATGTTCATAGAGATAGCGGTTTTGATTTTTCCATGTTTATAGAGACAGCGGTGTGGATATTTCCTTGCTTATACAGATAGGGGTGTAGATATTTCCATGTTTATAGAGATAGCGGTGAAGATATTTCCATGTTTATACAGATCACGGTGTAGATATTTCCTTGCTTGTACTAATAGCGGTGTAGTTATTTCCATGTTTATACAGATAGCGGTGTAGATATTTCCATGTATATACAGATGGCTGTGTAGATATTTCCATGTTTATACAGATGGCTGTGTAGATATTTCCATGTTTATACAGATGACTTTGTAGGTATTTGCATGTTTCTACAGATGGCGGTGTAGGTTTTCCATGTTTATAGTGATAGCTGTGTAGATATTTCCATGTTTATACAGATAGCGGTGTTGATATTTCCATGTTTATAAAGATCGCGGTGTAGATATTTCCATGTTTATACAGATCGCGGTGCAGATATTTATATCTTTATACAGATGGCATTGTAGATATTTCCTTATTCACACAGATGGCGGTGTAGATGTTTCCATGTTTATACAGATGGCAGAGTAGTTAGTTCCATGTTTATGGAGATGGCAGTGTAGATACTTTCATGTTTACAGAGATGGCGGTGTAGATATTTCCATGTTTATAGAGATAGCAGTGTAGATATTTACATGTTTATACAGATGTCTGTGTAGATATTTCCATGTGTATACAGATGGCATTGTAGATATTTCCATGTTTATACAGATGACTGTATAGGTATTTCCATGTTTTTACAGGTGGCAGTGCAGATATTTCCATGTTTATAGAGATAGCGGTGTAGATATTTCCATGTTTCTACAGATGGCGGTGTTGATATTTCCATCTATACACAGATGGCCGTGTAGATATTTCCATGTTTATACAGATGGCGGCGTAGATAATTCCATGGACATGCAGATGGCGGTGTAGATATTTCCATGTTTAAACAGATAGCGGTGTAGATATTTCCATGTTTACACAGATAGTGGTGTAGATATTTCCGTTTTTTTACACATGGCAGAGTAGATACTTCCATCTTTATGGAGATGGCAGTGTAGATATTTTCATGTTTATAGAGATGGCGGTGTAGATATTTCCATATTTGTAGAGATAGCGGTGTAGATATTTCCATCTTTCTACAGATGGCAGTGTAGATATTTCCATGTTTATACAGATGGCGGTGTAGATATTTCCATATTTATACAGATGTCTGTGTAGATATTTCCATCTGTATACAGATGGTATTGTAGGTATTTCCATGTTTATACAGATGGTGGTGAAGATATTTCCATGTTTATTCAGATGACTGTGCAGATATTTCCATGTTTTTACAGATGGCAGTGTGGATATTTCAATGTTTATAGAGATGGCGCTGTAGATATTTCCAAGTTTATACAGATAACGGTGGAGATATTTCCATGTTTATACAGAGAGGAGTCGAGATATTTCCATGTTTATACACATAGCGGTGTACATATTTCCATGATTATAGAGACAGCGGTGTAGGTATTTCCATGTTTATGCAGATAGCGGTGCAGATATTTCCATGTTTACACAGATGCCTATGCAGATATTTCCATATTTACACAGAGGGCTGTGTAGATATTTCTATGTTTATACAGAAGACAGTGTAGATATTTAAATGTTCCTACACATGACTGTGTAGGTATTTCCATGTTTATACAGATGTCTTTGTAGATATTTCCATGTTAATAGAGATAGCGGTGCAGACATTTCCATGTTTATACAGATAGCGGTGTAGATATTTCCATGTTTATACAGATAGTGGTGTAGATATTTCCATGTTTATACAGACCGTGGTGTAGATATTTCCATGTTTATACAAATAGCGGTGCAGATATTTCCATGTTTGTACAGATGGCGGTGTTCATATTTCCATTTATACACAGATGACCGTGTAGATATTTCCATGTTTATACAGACGGCGGCACAGATATTTCCATGGATATGTAGATGGCGGTGTAGATATTTCCATGTTTATACAGATTGTGGTGTAGTTATTTCCATGTTTATATAGATAGCGGTGTAGTTATTTCCATGTATGTACACATGGCTGTGTAGATATTTCCATGTTTATACAGATGGCGGTGTAGATATTTCCATGTTTATACAGATAACTTTGTATTTCCATGTTTATACAGATGGCGGTGTAGATATTTCCATGTTTATTCTGATCGTGGTGTAGATATTTCCATGTTTATAGAGATGGCGGTGTAGATATTTACATGTTCATAGAGATAGCGGTTTTGATTTTTCCATGTTTATAGAGACAGCGGTGTGGATATTTCCTTGCTTATACAGATAGGGGTGTAGATATTTCCATGTTTACAGAGATAGCGGTGAAGATATTTCCATGTTTATACAGATCACGGTGTAGATATTTCCTTGCTTGTACTAATAGCGGTGTAGTTATTTCCATGTTTATACAGATAGCGGTGTAGATATTTCCATGTATATACAGATGGCTGTGTAGATATTTCCATGTTTATACAGATGGCTGTGTAGATATTTCCATGTTTATACAGATGACTTTGTAGGTATTTGCATGTTTATACAGATGGCGGTGTAGGTTTTCCATGTTTATAGTGATAGCTGTGTAGATATTTCCATGTTTATACAGATAGCGGTGTTGATATTTCCATGTTTATAAAGATCGCGGTGTAGATATTTCCATGTTTATACAGATCGCGGTGCAGATATTTATATCTTTATACAGATGGCATTGTAGATATTTCCTTATTCACACAGATGGCGGTGTAGATGTTTCCATGTTTATACAGATGGCAGAGTAGTTAGTTCCATGTTTATGGAGATGGCAGTGTAGATACTTTCATGTTTACAGAGATGGCAGTGTAGATATTTCCATGTTTATAGAGATAGCAGTGTAGATATTTACATGTTTATACAGATGTCTGTGTAGATATTTCCATGTGTATACAGATGGCATTGTAGATATTTCCATGTTTATACAGATGACTGTATAGGTATTTCCATGTTTTTACAGGTGGCAGTGCAGATATTTCCATGTTTATAGAGATAGCGGTGTAGATATTTCCATGTTTCTACAGATGGCGGTGTTGATATTTCCATCTATACACAGATGGCCGTGTAGATATTTCCATGTTTATACAGATGGCGGCGTAGATATTTCCATGGACATGCAGATGGCGGTGTAGATATTTCCATGTTTAAACAGATAGCGGTGTAGATATTTCCATGTTTACACAGATAGTGGTGTAGATATTTCCGTGTTTATACACATGGCAGAGTAGATACTTCCATCTTTATGGAGATGGCAGTGTAGATATTTTCATGTTTATAGAGATGGCGGTGTAGATATTTCCATATTTATAGAGATAGCGGTGTAGATATTTCCATCTTTCTACAGATGGCAGTGTAGATATTTCCATGTTTATACAGATGGCGGTGTAGATATTTCCATATTTATACAGATGTCTGTGTAGATATTTCCGTCTGTATACAGATGGTATTGTAGGTATTTCCATGTTTATACAGATGGTGGTGAAGATATTTCCATGTTTATTCAGATGACTGTGGATATTTCCATGTTTTTACAGATGGCAGTGTGGATATTTCAATGTTTATAGAGATGGCGCTGTAGATATTTCCAAGTTTATACAGATAACGGTGGAGATATTTCCATGTTTATACAGAGAGGAGTCGTGATATTTCCATGTTTATACACATAGCGGTGTACATATTTCCATGATTATAGAGACAGCGGCGTAGGTATTTCCATGTTTATGCAGATAGCGGTGCAGATATTTCCATGTTTACACAGATGCCTATGCAGATATTTCCATATTTACACAGAGGGCTGTGTAGATATTTCTATGTTTATACAGAAGACAGTGTAGATATTTAAATGTTCCTACACATGACTGTGTAGGTATTTCCATGTTTATACAGATGTCTTTGTAGATATTTCCATGTTAATAGAGATATCGGTGTAGACATTTCCATGTTTATACAGATAGCGGTGTAGATATTTCCATGTTTATACAGATAGTGGTGTAGATATTTCCATGTTTATACAGACCGCGGTGTAGATATTTCCATGTTTATACAAATAGCGGTGCAGATATTTCCATGTTTGTACAGATGGCGGTGTTCATATTTCCATTTATACATAGATGACCGTGTAGATATTTCCATGTTTATACAGATGGCCGCGCAGATATTTCCATGGATATGTAGATGGCGGTGTAGATATTTCCATGTTTATACAGATTGCGGTGTAGTTATTTCCATGTTTATATAGATAGCGGTGTAGTTATTTCCATGTATATACACATGGCTGTGTAGATATTTCCATGTTTATACAGATGACGGTGTAGATATTTCCATGTTGTTACAGATAACTTTGTATTTCCATGTTTATACAGATGGCGGTGTAGATATTTCCATGTCTATAGAGATAGCAGTGGAGACATTTCCATGTTTATACAGATAACTTTGTATTTCCATGTTTATACAGATGGCGGTGTAGATATTTCCATGTTTATTCTGATCGTGGTGTAGATATTTCCATGTTTATAGAGATGGCGGTGTAGATATTTACATGTTCATAGAGATAGCGGTGTTGATTTTTCCATGTTTATAGAGACAGCGGTGTGGATATTTCCTTGCTTATACAGATAGGTGTGTAGAGTTTTCCATGTTTATAGAGATAGCGGTGAAGATATTTCCATGTTTATACAGATCACGGTGTAGATATTTCCTTGCTTGTACTAATAGCGGTGTAGTTATTTCCATGTTTATACAGATAGCGGTGTAGATATTTCCATGTATATACAGATGGCTGTGTAGATATTTCCATGTTTATACAGATGGCTGTGTAGATATTTCCATGTTTATTCAGATGACTTTGTAGGTATTTGCATGTTTATACAGATGGCGGTGTACGTTTTCCATGTTTATAGTGATAGCTGTGTAGATATTTCCATGTTTATACAGATAGCAGTGTTGATATTTCCATGTTTATAAAGATCGCGGTGTAGATATTTCCATGTTTATACAGATCGCGGTGCAGATATTTATATCTTTATACAGATGGCATTGTAGATATTTCCTTATTCACACAGATGGCGGTGTAGATGTTTCCATGTTTATACAGATGGCAGAGTAGTTAGTTCCATGTTTATGGAGATGGCAGTGTAGATACTTTCATGTTTACAGAGATGGCGGTGTAGATATTTCCATGTTTATAGAGATAGCAGTGTAGATATTTACATGTTTATACAGATGTCTGTGTAGATATTTCCATGTGTATACAGATGGCATTGTAGATATTTCCATGTTTATACAGATGACTGTATAGGTATTTCCATGTTTTTACAGGTGGCAGTGCAGATATTTCCATGTTTATAGAGATAGCGGTGTAGATATTTCCATGTTTCTACAGATGGCGGTGTTGATATTTCCATCTATACACAGATGGCCGTGTAGATATTTCCATGTTTATACAGATGGCGGCGTAGATAATTCCATGGACATGCAGATGGCGGTGTAGATATTTCCATGTTTAAACAGATAGCGGTGTAGATATTTCCATGTTTACACAGATAGTGGTGTAGATATTTCCGTTTTTTTACACATGGCAGAGTAGATACTTCCATCTTTATGGAGATGGCAGTGTAGATATTTTCATGTTTATAGAGATGGCGGTGTAGATATTTCCATATTTGTAGAGATAGCGGTGTAGATATTTCCATCTTTCTACAGATGGCAGTGTAGATATTTCCATGTTTATACAGATGGCGGTGTAGATATTTCCATATTTATACAGATGTCTGTGTAGATATTTCCATCTGTATACAGATGGTATTGTAGGTATTTCCATGTTTATACAGATGGTGGTGAAGATATTTCCATGTTTATTCAGATGACTGTGCAGATATTTCCATGTTTTTACAGATGGCAGTGTGGATATTTCAATGTTTATAGAGATGGCGCTGTAGATATTTCCAAGTTTATACAGATAACGGTGGAGATATTTCCATGTTTATACAGAGAGGAGTCGAGATATTTCCATGTTTATACACATAGCGGTGTACATATTTCCATGATTATAGAGACAGCGGTGTAGGTATTTCCATGTTTATGCAGATAGCGGTGCAGATATTTCCATGTTTACACAGATGCCTATGCAGATATTTCCATATTTACACAGAGGGCTGTGTAGATATTTCTATGTTTATACAGAAGACAGTGTAGATATTTAAATGTTCCTACACATGACTGTGTAGGTATTTCCATGTTTATACAGATGTCTTTGTAGATATTTCCATGTTAATAGAGATAGCGGTGCAGACATTTCCATGTTTATACAGATAGCGGTGTAGATATTTCCATGTTTATACAGATAGTGGTGTAGATATTTCCATGTTTATACAGACCGCGGTGTAGATATTTCCATGTTTATACAAATAGCGGTGCAGATATTTCCATGTTTGTACAGATGGCGGTGTTCATATTTCCATTTATACACAGATGACCGTGTAGATATTTCCATGTTTATACAGACGGCGGCACAGATATTTCCATGGATATGTAGATGGCGGTGTAGATATTTCCATGTTTATACAGATTGTGGTGTAGTTATTTCCATGTTTATATAGATAGCGGTGTAGTTATTTCCATGTATGTACACATGGCTGTGTAGATATTTCCATGTTTATACAGATGGCGGTGTAGATATTTCCATGTTTATACAGATAACTTTGTATTTCCATGTTTATACAGATGGCGGTGTAGATATTTCCATGTTTATTCTGATCGTGGTGTAGATATTTCCATGTTTATAGAGATGGCGGTGTAGATATTTACATGTTCATAGAGATAGCGGTTTTGATTTTTCCATGTTTATAGAGACAGCGGTGTGGATATTTCCTTGCTTATACAGATAGGGGTGTAGATATTTCCATGTTTACAGAGATAGCGGTGAAGATATTTCCATGTTTATACAGATCACGGTGTAGATATTTCCTTGCTTGTACTAATAGCGGTGTAGTTATTTCCATGTTTATACAGATAGCGGTGTAGATATTTCCATGTATATACAGATGGCTGTGTAGATATTTCCATGTTTATACAGATGGCTGTGTAGATATTTCCATGTTTATACAGATGACTTTGTAGGTATTTGCATGTTTATACAGATGGCGGTGTAGGTTTTCCATGTTTATAGTGATAGCTGTGTAGATATTTCCATGTTTATACAGATAGCGGTGTTGATATTTCCATGTTTATAAAGATCGCGGTGTAGATATTTCCATGTTTATACAGATCGCGGTGCAGATATTTATATCTTTATACAGATGGCATTGTAGATATTTCCTTATTCACACAGATGGCGGTGTAGATGTTTCCATGTTTATACAGATGGCAGAGTAGTTAGTTCCATGTTTATGGAGATGGCAGTGTAGATACTTTCATGTTTACAGAGATGGCAGTGTAGATATTTCCATGTTTATAGAGATAGCAGTGTAGATATTTACATGTTTATACAGATGTCTGTGTAGATATTTCCATGTGTATACAGATGGCATTGTAGATATTTCCATGTTTATACAGATGACTGTATAGGTATTTCCATGTTTTTACAGGTGGCAGTGCAGATATTTCCATGTTTATAGAGATAGCGGTGTAGATATTTCCATGTTTCTACAGATGGCGGTGTTGATATTTCCATCTATACACAGATGGCCGTGTAGATATTTCCATGTTTATACAGATGGCGGCGTAGATATTTCCATGGACATGCAGATGGCGGTGTAGATATTTCCATGTTTAAACAGATAGCGGTGTAGATATTTCCATGTTTACACAGATAGTGGTGTAGATATTTCCGTGTTTATACACATGGCAGAGTAGATACTTCCATCTTTATGGAGATGGCAGTGTAGATATTTTCATGTTTATAGAGATGGCGGTGTAGATATTTCCATATTTATAGAGATAGCGGTGTAGATATTTCCATCTTTCTACAGATGGCAGTGTAGATATTTCCATGTTTATACAGATGGCGGTGTAGATATTTCCATATTTATACAGATGTCTGTGTAGATATTTCCGTCTGTATACAGATGGTATTGTAGGTATTTCCATGTTTATACAGATGGTGGTGAAGATATTTCCATGTTTATTCAGATGACTGTGGATATTTCCATGTTTTTACAGATGGCAGTGTGGATATTTCAATGTTTATAGAGATGGCGCTGTAGATATTTCCAAGTTTATACAGATAACGGTGGAGATATTTCCATGTTTATACAGAGAGGAGTCGTGATATTTCCATGTTTATACACATAGCGGTGTACATATTTCCATGATTATAGAGACAGCGGCGTAGGTATTTCCATGTTTATGCAGATAGCGGTGCAGATATTTCCATGTTTACACAGATGCCTATGCAGATATTTCCATATTTACACAGAGGGCTGTGTAGATATTTCTATGTTTATACAGAAGACAGTGTAGATATTTAAATGTTCCTACACATGACTGTGTAGGTATTTCCATGTTTATACAGATGTCTTTGTAGATATTTCCATGTTAATAGAGATATCGGTGTAGACATTTCCATGTTTATACAGATAGCGGTGTAGATATTTCCATGTTTATACAGATAGTGGTGTAGATATTTCCATGTTTATACAGACCGCGGTGTAGATATTTCCATGTTTATACAAATAGCGGTGCAGATATTTCCATGTTTGTACAGATGGCGGTGTTCATATTTCCATTTATACACAGATGACCGTGTAGATATTTCCATGTTTATACAGATGGCCGCGCAGATATTTCCATGGATATGTAGATGGCGGTGTAGATATTTCCATGTTTATACAGATTGCGGTGTAGTTATTTCCATGTTTATATAGATAGCGGTGTAGTTATTTCCATGTATATACACATGGCTGTGTAGATATTTCCATGTTTATACAGATGACGGTGTAGATATTTCCATGTTGTTACAGATAACTTTGTATTTCCATGTTTATACAGATGGCGGTGTAGATATTTCCATGTCTATAGAGATAGCAGTGGAGATATTTCCATGTTTATACAGATAACTTTGTATTTCCATGTTTATACAGATGGCGGTGTAGATATTTCCATGTTTATTCTGATCGTGGTGTAGATATTTCCATGTTTATAGAGATGGCGGTGTAGATATTTACATGTTCATAGAGATAGCGGTGTTGATTTTTCCATGTTTATAGAGACAGCGGTGTGGATATTTCCTTGCTTATACAGATAGGTGTGTAGAGTTTTCCATGTTTATAGAGATAGCGGTGAAGATATTTCCATGTTTATACAGATCACGGTGTAGATATTTCCTTGCTTGTACTAATAGCGGTGTAGTTATTTCCATGTTTATACAGATAGCGGTGTAGATATTTCCATGTATATACAGATGGCTGTGTAGATATTTCCATGTTTATACAGATGGCTGTGTAGATATTTCCATGTTTATACAGATGACTTTGTAGGTATTTGCATGTTTATACAGATGGCGGTGTACGTTTTCCATGTTTATAGTGATAGCTGTGTAGATATTTCCATGTTTATACAGATAGCAGTGTTGATATTTCCATGTTTATAAAGATCGCGGTGTAGATATTTCCATGTTTATACAGATCGCGGTGCAGATATTTATATCTTTATACAGATGGCATTGTAGATATTTCCTTATTCACACAGATGGCGGTGTAGATGTTTCCATGTTTATACAGATGGCAGAGTAGTTAGTTCCATGTTTATGGAGATGGCAGTGTAGATACTTTCATGTTTACAGAGATGGCGGTGTAGATATTTCCATGTTTATAGAGATAGCAGTGTAGATATTTACATGTTTATACAGATGTCTGTGTAGATATTTCCATGTGTATACAGATGGCATTGTAGATATTTCCATGTTTATACAGATGACTGTATAGGTATTTCCATGTTTTTACAGGTGGCAGTGCAGATATTTCCATGTTTATAGAGATAACGGTGTAGATATTTCCATGTTTCTACAGATGGCGGTGTTGATATTTCCATCTATACACAGATGGCCGTGTAGATATTTCCATGTTTATACAGATGGCGGCGTAGATATTTCCATGGACATGCAGATGGCGGTGTAGATATTTCCATGTTTAAACAGATAGCGGTGTAGATATTTCCATGTTTACACAGATAGTGGTGTATATATTTCCGTGTTTATACACAAGGCAGAGTAGATACTTCCATCTTTATGGAGATGGCAGTGTAGATATTTTCATGTTTATAGAGATGGCGGTGTAGATATTTCCATATTTATAGAGATAGCGGTGTAGATATTTCCATCTTTCTACAGATGGCAGTGTAGATATTTCCATGTTTATACAGATGGCGGTGTAGATATTTCCATATTTATACAGATGTCTGTGTAGATATTTCCATCTGTATACAGATGGTATTGTAGGTATTTCCATGTTTATACAGATGGCGGTGTAGATATTTCCATGTTTATTCTGATCGTGGTGTAGATATTTCCATGTTTATAGAGATGGCGGTGTAGATATTTACATGTTCATAGAGATAGCGGTTTTGATTTTTCCATGTTTATAGAGACAGCGGTGTGGATATTTCCTTGCTTATACAGATAGGGGTGTAGATATTTCCATGTTTATAGAGATAGCGGTGAAGATATTTCCATGTTTATACAGATCACGGTGTAGATATTTCCTTGCTTGTACTAATAGCGGTGTAGTTATTTCCATGTTTATACAGATAGCGGTGTAGATATTTCCATGTATATACAGATGGCTGTGTAGATATTTCCATGTTTATACAGATGGCTGTGTAGATATTTCCATGTTTATACAGATGACTTTGTAGGTATTTGCATGTTTATACAGATGGCGGTGTAGGTTTTCCATGTTTATAGTGATAGCTGTGTAGATATTTCCATGTTTATACAGATAGCGGTGTTGATATTTCCATGTTTATAAAGATCGCGGTGTAGATATTTCCATGTTTATACAGATCGCGGTGCAGATATTTATATCTTTATACAGATGGCATTGTAGATATTTCCTTATTCACACAGATGGCGGTGTAGATGTTTCCATGTTTATACAGATGGCAGAGTAGTTAGTTCCATGTTTATGGAGATGGCAGTGTAGATACTTTCATGTTTACAGAGATGGCGGTGTAGATATTTCCATGTTTATAGAGATAGCAGTGTAGATATTTACATGTTTATACAGATGTCTGTGTAGATATTTCCATGTGTATACAGATGGCATTGTAGATATTTCCATGTTTATACAGATGACTGTATAGGTATTTCCATGTTTTTACAGGTGGCAGTGCAGATATTTCCATGTTTATAGAGATAGCGGTGTAGATATTTCCATGTTTCTACAGATGGCGGTGTTGATATTTCCATCTATACACAGATGGCCGTGTAGATATTTCCATGTTTATACAGATGGCGGTGTAGATATTTCCATGGACATGCAGATGGCGGTGTAGATATTTCCATGTTTAAACAGATAGCGGTGTAGATATTTCCATGTTTACACAGATAGTGGTGTAGATATTTCCGTGTTTATACACATGGCAGAGTAGATACTTCCATCTTTATGGAGATGGCAGTGTAGATATTTTCATGTTTATAGAGATGGCGGTGTAGATATTTCCATATTTATAGAGATAGCGGTGTAGATATTTCCATCTTTCTACAGATGGCAGTGTAGATATTTCCATGTTTATACAGATGGCGGTGTAGATATTTCCATATTTATACAGATGTCTGTGTATATATTTCCGTCTGTATACAGATGGTATTGTAGGTATTTCCATGTTTATACAGATGGTGGTGAAGATATTTCCATGTTTATTCAGATGACTGTGGATATTTCCATGTTTTTACAGATGGCAGTGTGGATATTTCAATGTTTATAGAGATGGCGCTGTAGATATTTCCAAGTTTATACAGATAACGGTGGAGATATTTCCATGTTTATACAGAGAGGAGTCGTGATATTTCCATGTTTATACACATAGCGGTGTACATATTTCCATGATTATAGAGACAGCGGCGTAGGTATTTCCATGTTTATGCAGATAGCGGTGCAGATATTTCCATGTTTACACAGATGCCTATGCAGATATTTCCATATTTACACAGAGGGCTGTGTAGATATTTCTATGTTTATACAGAAGACAGTGTAGATATTTAAATGTTCCTACACATGACTGTGTAGGTATTTCCATGTTTATACAGATGTCTTTGTAGATATTTCCATGTTAATAGAGATATCGGTGTAGACATTTCCATGTTTATACAGATAGCGGTGTAGATATTTCCATGTTTATACAGATAGTGGTGTAGATATTTCCATGTTTATACAGACCGCGGTGTAGATATTTCCATGTTTATACAAATAGCGGTGCAGATATTTCCATGTTTGTACAGATGGCGGTGTTCATATTTCCATTTATACACAGATGACCGTGTAGATATTTCCATGTTTATACAGATGGCCGCGCAGATATTTCCATGGATATGTAGATGGCGGTGTAGATATTTCCATGTTTATACAGATTGCGGTGTAGTTATTTCCATGTTTATATAGATAGCGGTGTAGTTATTTCCATGTATATACACATGGCTGTGTAGATATTTCCATGTTTATACAGATGACGGTGTAGATATTTCCATGTTGTTACAGATAACTTTGTATTTCCATGTTTATACAGATGGCGGTGTAGATATTTCCATGTCTATAGAGATAGCAGTGGAGATATTTCCATGTTTATACAGATAACTTTGTATTTCCATGTTTATACAGATGGCGGTGTAGATATTTCCATGTTTATTCTGATCGTGGTGTAGATATTTCCATGTTTATAGAGATGGCGGTGTAGATATTTACATGTTCATAGAGATAGCGGTGTTGATTTTTCCATGTTTATAGAGACAGCGGTGTGGATATTTCCTTGCTTATACAGATAGGTGTGTAGAGTTTTCCATGTTTATAGAGATAGCGGTGAAGATATTTCCATGTTTATACAGATCACGGTGTAGATATTTCCTTGCTTGTACTAATAGCGGTGTAGTTATTTCCATGTTTATACAGATAGCGGTGTAGATATTTCCATGTATATACAGATGGCTGTGTAGATATTTCCATGTTTATACAGATGGCTGTGTAGATATTTCCATGTTTATACAGATGACTTTGTAGGTATTTGCATGTTTATACAGATGGCGGTGTACGTTTTCCATGTTTATAGTGATAGCTGTGTAGATATTTCCATGTTTATACAGATAGCGGTGTTGATATTTCCATGTTTATAAAGATCGCGGTGTAGATATTTCCATGTTTATACAGATCGCGGTGCAGATATTTATATCTTTATACAGATGGCATTGTAGATATTTCCTTATTCACACAGATGGCGGTGTAGATGTTTCCATGTTTATACAGATGGCAGAGTAGTTAGTTCCATGTTTATGGAGATGGCAGTGTAGATACTTTCATGTTTACAGAGATGGCGGTGTAGATATTTCCATGTTTATAGAGATAGCAGTGTAGATATTTACATGTTTATACAGATGTCTGTGTAGATATTTCCATGTGTATACAGATGGCATTGTAGATATTTCCATGTTTATACAGATGACTGTATAGGTATTTCCATGTTTTTACAGGTGGCAGTGCAGATATTTCCATGTTTATAGAGATAACGGTGTAGATATTTCCATGTTTCTACAGATGGCGGTGTTGATATTTCCATCTATACACAGATGGCCGTGTAGATATTTCCATGTTTATACAGATGGCGGCGTAGATATTTCCATGGACATGCAGATGGCGGTGTAGATATTTCCATGTTTAAACAGATAGCGGTGTAGATATTTCCATGTTTACACAGATAGTGGTGTATATATTTCCGTGTTTATACACAAGGCAGAGTAGATACTTCCATCTTTATGGAGATGGCAGTGTAGATATTTTCATGTTTATAGAGATGGCGGTGTAGATATTTCCATATTTATAGAGATAGCGGTGTAGATATTTCCATCTTTCTACAGATGGCAGTGTAGATATTTCCATGTTTATACAGATGGCGGTGTAGATATTTCCATATTTATACAGATGTCTGTGTAGATATTTCCATCTGTATACAGATGGTATTGTAGGTATTTCCATGTTTATACAGATGGTGGTGAAGATATTTCCATGTTTATTCAGATGACTGTGTAGATATTTCCATGTTTTTACAGATGGCAGTGTGGATATTTCAATGTTTATAGAGATGGCGCTGTAGATATTTCCAAGTTTATACAGATAACGGTGGAGATATTTCCATGTTTATACAGAGAGGAGTCGAGATATTTCCATGTTTATACACATAGCGGTGTACATATTTCCATGATTATAGAGACAGCGGTGTAGGTATTTCCATGTTTATGCAGATAGCGGTGCAGATATTTCCATGTTTACACAGATGCCTATGCAGATATTTCCATATTTACACAGAGGGCTGTGTAGATATTTCTATGTTTATACAGAAGACAGTGTAGATATTTAAATGTTCCTACACATGACTGTGTAGGTATTTCCATGTTTATACAGATGTCTTTGTAGATATTTCCATGTTAATAGAGATAGCGGTGTAGACATTTCCATGTTTATACAGATAGCGGTGTAGATATTTCCATGTTTATACAGATAGTGGTGTAGATATTTCCATGTTTATGCAGACCGCGGTGTATATATTTCCATGTTTATACAAATAGCGGTGCAGATATTTCCATGTTTGTACAGATGGCGGTGTTGATATTTCCATTTATACACAGATGACCGTGTAGATATTTCCATGTTTATACAGACGGCGGCGCAGATATTTCCATGTATATGTAGATGGCGGTGTAGATATTTCCATGTTTATACAGATTGCGGTGTAGTTATTTCCATGTTTGTATAGATAGCGGTGTAGTTATTTCCATGTATATACACATGGCTGTGTAGATATTTCCATGTTTATACAGATGGCGGTGTAGATATGTCCATGTTTATACAGATAACTTTGTATTTCCATGTTTATACAGATGTCGGTGTAGATATTTCCATGTCTATAGAGATAGCAGTGGAGATAATTCCATGTTTATACAGATAGCGGTGTAGATATTTCCATGTTTATTCTGATCGTGGTGTAGATATTTCCATGTTTATAGAGATGGCGGTGTAGATATTTACATGTTCATAGAGATAGCGGTGTTGATTTTTCCATGTTTATAGAGACAGCGGTGTGGATATTTCCTTGCTTATACAGATAGGGGTGTAGAGATTTCCATGTTTATAGAGATAGCGGTGAAGATATTTCCATGTTTATACAGATCACGGTGTAGATATTTCCTTGCTTGTACTAATAGCGGTGTAGTTATTTCCATGTTTATACAGATAGCGGTGTAGATATTTCCATGTATATACAGATGGCTGTGTAGATATTTCCATGTTTATACAGATGGCTGTGTAGATATTTCCATGTTTATACAGATGACTTTGTAGGTATTTGCATGTTTATACAGATGGCGGTGTAGGTTTTCCATGTTTATAGTGATAGCTGTGTAGATATTTCCATGTTTATACAGATAGCGGTGTTGATATTTCCATGTTTATAAAGATCGCGGTGTAGATATTTCCATGTTTATACAGATCGCGGTGCAGATATTTATATCTTTATACAGATGGCATTGTAGATATTTCCTTATTCACACAGATGGCGGTGTAGATGTTTCCATGTTTATACAGATGGCAGAGTAGTTAGTTCCATGTTTATGGAGATGGCAGTGTAGATACTTTCATGTTTACAGAGATGGCGGTGTAGATATTTCCATGTTTATAGAGATAGCAGTGTAGATATTTACATGTTTATACAGATGTCTGTGTAGATATTTCCATGTGTATACAGATGGCATTGTAGATATTTCCATGTTTATACAGATGACTGTATAGGTATTTCCATGTTTTTACAGGTGGCAGTGCAGATATTTCCATGTTTATAGAGATAGCGGTGTAGATATTTCCATGTTTCTACAGATGGCAGTGTTGATATTTCCATCTATACACAGATGGCCGTGTAGATATTTCCATGTTTATACAGATGGCGGCGTAGATAATTCCATGGACATGCAGATGGCGGTGTAGATATTTCCATGTTTAAACAGATAGCGGTGTAGATATTTCCATGTTTACACAGATAGTGGTGTAGATATTTCCGTTTTTTTACACATGGCAGAGTAGATACTTCCATCTTTATGGAGATGGCAGTGTAGATATTTTCATGTTTATAGAGATGGCGGTGTAGATATTTCCATATTTATAGAGATAGCGGTGTAGATATTTCCATCTTTCTACAGATGGCAGTGTAGATATTTCCATGTTTATACAGATGGCGGTGTAGATATTTCCATATTTATACAGATGTCTGTGTAGATATTTCCATCTGTATACAGATGGTATTGTAGGTATTTCCATGTTTATACAGATGGTGGTGAAGATATTTCCATGTTTATTCAGATGACTGTGGATATTTCCATGTTTTTACAGATGGCAGTGTGGATATTTCAATGTTTATAGAGATGGCGCTGTAGATATTTCCAAGTTTATACAGATAACGGTGGAGATATTTCCATGTTTATACAGAGAGGAGTCGTGATATTTCCATGTTTATACACATAGCGGTGTACATATTTCCATGATTATAGAGACAGCGGCGTAGGTATTTCCATGTTTATGCAGATAGCGGTGCAGATATTTCCATGTTTACACAGATGCCTATGCAGATATTTCCATATTTACACAGAGGGCTGTGTAGATATTTCTATGTTTATACAGAAGACAGTGTAGATATTTAAATGTTCCTACACATGACTGTGTAGGTATTTCCATGTTTATACAGATGTCTTTGTAGATATTTCCATGTTAATAGAGATATCGGTGTAGACATTTCCATGTTTATACAGATAGCGGTGTAGATATTTCCATGTTTATACAGATAGTGGTGTAGATATTTCCATGTTTATACAGACCGCGGTGTAGATATTTCCATGTTTATACAAATAGCGGTGCAGATATTTCCATGTTTGTACAGATGGCGGTGTTCATATTTCCATTTATACACAGATGACCGTGTAGATATTTCCATGTTTATACAGATGGCCGCGCATATATTTCCATGGATATGTAGATGGCGGTGTAGATATTTCCATGTTTATACAGATTGCGGTGTAGTTATTTCCATGTTTATATAGATAGCGGTGTAGTTATTTCCATGTATATACACATGGCTGTGTAGATATTTCCATGTTTATACAGATGACGGTGTAGATATTTCCATGTTGTTACAGATAACTTTGTATTTCCATGTTTATACAGATGGCGGTGTAGATATTTCCATGTCTATAGAGATAGCAGTGGAGATATTTCCATGTTTATACAGATAACTTTGTATTTCCATGTTTATACAGATGGCGGTGTAGATATTTCCATGTTTATTCTGATCGTGGTGTAGATATTTCCATGTTTATAGAGATGGCGGTGTAGATATTTACATGTTCATAGAGATAGCGGTGTTGATTTTTCCATGTTTATAGAGACAGCGGTGTGGATATTTCCTTGCTTATACAGATAGGTGTGTAGAGTTTTCCATGTTTATAGAGATAGCGGTGAAGATATTTCCATGTTTATACAGATCACGGTGTAGATATTTCCTTGCTTGTACTAATAGCGGTGTAGTTATTTCCATGTTTATACAGATAGCGGTGTAGATATTTCCATGTATATACAGATGGCTGTGTAGATATTTCCATGTTTATACAGATGGCTGTGTAGATATTTCCATGTTTATACAGATGACTTTGTAGGTATTTGCATGTTTATACAGATGGCGGTGTACGTTTTCCATGTTTATAGTGATAGCTGTGTAGATATTTCCATGTTTATACAGATAGCAGTGTTGATATTTCCATGTTTATAAAGATCGCGGTGTAGATATTTCCATGTTTATACAGATCGCGGTGCAGATATTTATATCTTTATACAGATGGCATTGTAGATATTTCCTTATTCACACAGATGGCGGTGTAGATGTTTCCATGTTTATACAGATGGCAGAGTAGTTAGTTCCATGTTTATGGAGATGGCAGTGTAGATACTTTCATGTTTACAGAGATGGCGGTGTAGATATTTCCATGTTTATAGAGATAGCAGTGTAGATATTTACATGTTTATACAGATGTCTGTGTAGATATTTCCATGTGTATACAGATGGCATTGTAGATATTTCCATGTTTATACAGATGACTGTATAGGTATTTCCATGTTTTTACAGGTGGCAGTGCAGATATTTCCATGTTTATAGAGATAACGGTGTAGATATTTCCATGTTTCTACAGATGGCGGTGTTGATATTTCCATCTATACACAGATGGCCGTGTAGATATTTCCATGTTTATACAGATGGCGGCGTAGATATTTCCATGGACATGCAGATGGCGGTGTAGATATTTCCATGTTTAAACAGATAGCGGTGTAGATATTTCCATGTTTACACAGATAGTGGTGTATATATTTCCGTGTTTATACACAAGGCAGAGTAGATACTTCCATCTTTATGGAGATGGCAGTGTAGATATTTTCATGTTTATAGAGATGGCGGTGTAGATATTTCCATATTTATAGAGATAGCGGTGTAGATATTTCCATCTTTCTACAGATGGCAGTGTAGATATTTCCATGTTTATACAGATGGCGGTGTAGATATTTCCATATTTATACAGATGTCTGTGTAGATATTTCCATCTGTATACAGATGGTATTGTAGGTATTTCCATGTTTATACAGATGGTGGTGAAGATATTTCCATGTTTATTCAGATGACTGTGTAGATATTTCCATGTTTTTACAGATGGCAGTGTGGATATTTCAATGTTTATAGAGATGGCGCTGTAGATATTTCCAAGTTTATACAGATAACGGTGGAGATATTTCCATGTTTATACAGAGAGGAGTCGAGATATTTCCATGTTTATACACATAGCGGTGTACATATTTCCATGATTATAGAGACAGCGGTGTAGGTATTTCCATGTTTATGCAGATAGCGGTGCAGATATTTCCATGTTTACACAGATGCCTATGCAGATATTTCCATATTTACACAGAGGGCTGTGTAGATATTTCTATGTTTATACAGAAGACAGTGTAGATATTTAAATGTTCCTACACATGACTGTGTAGGTATTTCCATGTTTATACAGATGTCTTTGTAGATATTTCCATGTTAATAGAGATAGCGGTGTAGACATTTCCATGTTTATACAGATAGCGGTGTAGATATTTCCATGTTTATACAGATAGTGGTGTAGATATTTCCATGTTTATGCAGACCGCGGTGTAGATATTTCCATGTTTATACAAATAGCGGTGCAGATATTTCCATGTTTGTACAGATGGCGGTGTTGATATTTCCATTTATACACAGATGACCGTGTAGATATTTCCATGTTTATACAGACGGCGGCGCAGATATTTCCATGTATATGTAGATGGCGGTGTAGATATTTCCATGTTTATACAGATTGCGGTGTAGTTATTTCCATGTTTGTATAGATAGCGGTGTAGTTATTTCCATGTATACACACATGGCTGTGTAGATATTTCCATGTTTATACAGATGGCGGTGTAGATATGTCCATGTTTATACAGATAACTTTGTATTTCCATGTTTATACAGATGTCGGTGTAGATATTTCCATGTCTATAGAGATAGCAGTGGAGATAATTCCATGTTTATACAGATAGCGGTGTAGATATTTCCATGTTTATTCTGATCGTGGTGTAGATATTTCCATGTTTATAGAGATGGCGGTGTAGATATTTACATGTTCATAGAGATAGCGGTGTTGATTTTTCCATGTTTATAGAGACAGCGGTGTGGATATTTCCTTGCTTATACAGATAGGGGTGTAGAGATTTCCATGTTTATAGAGATAGCGGTGAAGATATTTCCATGTTTATACAGATCACGGTGTAGATATTTCCTTGCTTGTACTAATAGCGGTGTAGTTATTTCCATGTTTATACAGATAGCGGTGTAGATATTTCCATGTATATACAGATGGCTGTGTAGATATTTCCATGTTTATACAGATGGCTGTGTAGATATTTCCATGTTTATACAGATGACTTTGTAGGTATTTGCATGTTTATACAGATGGCGGTGTAGGTTTTCCATGTTTATAGTGATAGCTGTGTAGATATTTCCATGTTTATACAGATAGCGGTGTTGATATTTCCATGTTTATAAAGATCGCGGTGTAGATATTTCCATGTTTATACAGATCGCGGTGCAGATATTTATATCTTTATACAGATGGCATTGTAGATATTTCCTTATTCACACAGATGGCGGTGTAGATGTTTCCATGTTTATACAGATGGCAGAGTAGTTAGTTCCATGTTTATGGAGATGGCAGTGTAGATACTTTCATGTTTACAGAGATGGCGGTGTAGATATTTCCATGTTTATAGAGATAGCAGTGTAGATATTTACATGTTTATACAGATGTCTGTGTAGATATTTCCATGTGTATACAGATGGCATTGTAGATATTTCCATGTTTATACAGATGACTGTATAGGTATTTCCATGTTTTTACAGGTGGCAGTGCAGATATTTCCATGTTTATAGAGATAGCGGTGTAGATATTTCCATGTTTCTACAGATGGCAGTGTTGATATTTCCATCTATACACAGATGGCCGTGTAGATATTTCCATGTTTATACAGATGGCGGCGTAGATAATTCCATGGACATGGAGATGGCGGTGTAGATATTTCCATGTTTAAACAGATAGCGGTGTAGATATTTCCATGTTTACACAGATAGTGGTGTAGATATTTCCGTTTTTTTACACATGGCAGAGTAGATACTTCCATCTTTATGGAGATGGCAGTGTAGATATTTTCATGTTTATAGAGATGGCGGTGTAGATATTTCCATATTTATAGAGATAGCGGTGTAGATATTTCCATCTTTCTACAGATGGCAGTGTAGATATTTCCATGTTTATAGAGATGGCGGTGTAGATATTTCCATATTTATACAGATGTCTGTGTAGATATTTCCATCTGTATACAGATGGTATTGTAGGTATTTCCATGTTTATACAGATGGTGGTGAAGATATTTCCATGTTTATTCAGATGACTGTGCAGATATTTCCATGTTTTTACAGATGGCAGTGTGGATATTTCAATGTTTATAGAGATGGCGCTGTAGATATTTCCAAGTTTATACAGATAACGGTGGAGATATTTCCATGTTTATACAGAGAGGAGTCGAGATATTTCCATGTTTATACACATAGCGGTGTACATATTTCCATGATTATAGAGACAGCGGTGTAGGTATTTCCATGTTTATGCAGATAGCGGTGCAGATATTTCCATGTTTACACAGATGCCTATGCAGATATTTCCATATTTACACAGAGGGCTGTGTAGATATTTCTATGTTTATACAGAAGACAGTGTAGATATTTAAATGTTCCTACACATGACTGTGTAGGTATTTCCATGTTTATACAGATGTCTTTGTAGATATTTCCATGTTAATAGAGATAGCGGTGCAGACATTTCCATGTTTATACAGATAGCGGTGTAGATATTTCCATGTTTATACAGATAGTGGTGTAGATATTTCCATGTTTATACAGACCGTGGTGTAGATATTTCCATGTTTATACAAATAGCGGTGCAGATATTTCCATGTTTGTACAGATGGCGGTGTTGATATTTCCATTTATACACAGATGACCGTGTAGATATTTCCATGTTTATACAGACGGCGGCACAGATATTTCCATGGATATGTAGATGGCGGTGTAGATATTTCCATGTTTATACAGATTGCGGTGTAGTTATTTCCATGTTTATATAGATAGCGGTGTAGTTATTTCCATGTATGTACACATGGCTGTGTAGATATTTCCATGTTTATACAGATGGCGGTGTAGATATTTCCATGTTTATACAGATAACTTTGTATTTCCATGTTTATACAGATGGCGGTGTAGATATTTCCATGTTTATTCTGATCGTGGTGTAGATATTTCCATGTTTATAGAGATGGCGGTGTAGATATTTACATGTTCATAGAGATAGCGGTTTTGATTTTTCCATGTTTATAGAGACAGCGGTGTGGATATTTCCTTGCTTATACAGATAGGGGTGTAGATATTTCCATGTTTATAGAGATAGCGGTGAAGATATTTCCATGTTTATACAGATCACGGTGTAGATATTTCCTTGCTTGTACTAATAGCGGTGTAGTTATTTCCATGTTTATACAGATAGCGGTGTAGATATTTCCATGTATATACAGATGGCTGTGTAGATATTTCCATGTTTATACAGATGGCTGTGTAGATATTTCCATGTTTATACAGATGACTTTGTAGGTATTTGCATGTTTATACAGATGGCGGTGTAGGTTTTCCATGTTTATAGTGATAGCTGTGTAGATATTTCCATGTTTATACAGATAGCGGTGTTGATATTTCCATGTTTATAAAGATCGCGGTGTAGATATTTCCATGTTTATACAGATCGCGGTGCAGATATTTATATCTTTATACAGATGGCATTGTAGATATTTCCTTATTCACACAGATGGCGGTGTAGATGTTTCCATGTTTATACAGATGGCAGAGTAGTTAGTTCCATGTTTATGGAGATGGCAGTGTAGATACTTTCATGTTTACAGAGATGGCGGTGTAGATATTTCCATGTTTATAGAGATAGCAGTGTAGATATTTACATGTTTATACAGATGTCTGTGTAGATATTTCCATGTGTATACAGATGGCATTGTAGATATTTCCATGTTTATACAGATGACTGTATAGGTATTTCCATGTTTTTACAGGTGGCAGTGCAGATATTTCCATGTTTATAGAGATAGCGGTGTAGATATTTCCATGTTTCTACAGATGGCGGTGTTGATATTTCCATCTATACACAGATGGCCGTGTAGATATTTCCATGTTTATACAGATGGCGGCGTAGATATTTCCATGGACATGCAGATGGCGGTGTAGATATTTCCATGTTTAAACAGATAGCGGTGTAGATATTTCCATGTTTACACAGATAGTGGTGTAGATATTTCCGTGTTTATACACATGGCAGAGTAGATACTTCCATCTTTATGGAGATGGCAGTGTAGATATTTTCATGTTTATAGAGATGGCGGTGTAGATATTTCCATATTTATAGAGATAGCGGTGTAGATATTTCCATCTTTCTACAGATGGCAGTGTAGATATTTCCATGTTTATACAGATGGCGGTGTAGATATTTCCATATTTATACAGATGTCTGTGTAGATATTTCCATCTGTATACAGATGGTATTGTAGGTATTTCCATGTTTATACAGATGGTGGTGAAGATATTTCCATGTTTATTCAGATGACTGTGCAGATATTTCCATGTTTTTACAGATGGCAGTGTGGATATTTCAATGTTTATAGAGATGGCGCTGTAGATATTTCCAAGTTTATACAGATAACGGTGGAGATATTTCCATGTTTATACAGAGAGGAGTCGAGATATTTCCATGTTTATACACATAGCGGTGTACATATTTCCATGATTATAGAGACAGCGGTGTAGGTATTTCCATGTTTATGCAGATAGCGGTGCAGATATTTCCATGTTTACACAGATGCCTATGCAGATATTTCCATATTTACACAGAGGGCTGTGTAGATATTTCTATGTTTATACAGAAGACAGTGTAGATATTTAAATGTTCCTACACATGACTGTGTAGGTATTTCCATGTTTATACAGATGTCTTTGTAGATATTTCCATGTTAATAGAGATAGCGGTGCAGACATTTCCATGTTTATACAGATAGCGGTGTAGATATTTCCATGTTTATACAGATAGTGGTGTAGATATTTCCATGTTTATACAGACCGTGGTGTAGATATTTCCATGTTTATACAAATAGCGGTGCAGATATTTCCATGTTTGTACAGATGGCGGTGTTGATATTTCCATTTATACACAGATGACCGTGTAGATATTTCCATGTTTATACAGACGGCGGCACAGATATTTCCATGGATATGTAGATGGCGGTGTAGATATTTCCATGTTTATACAGATTGCGGTGTAGTTATTTCCATGTTTATATAGATAGCGGTGTAGTTATTTCCATCTATGTACACATGGCTGTGTAGATATTTCCATGTTTATACAGATGGCGGTGTAGATATTTCCATGTTTATACAGATAACTTTGTATTTCCATGTTTATACAGATGGCGGTGTAGATATTTCCATGTTTATTCTGATCGTGGTGTAGATATTTCCATGTTTATAGAGATGGCGGTGTAGATATTTACATGTTCATAGAGATAGCGGTTTTGATTTTTCCATGTTTATAGAGACAGCGGTGTGGATATTTCCTTGCTTATACAGATAGGGGTGTAGATATTTCCATGTTTATAGAGATAGCGGTGAAGATATTTCCATGTTTATACAGATCACGGTGTAGATATTTCCTTGCTTGTACTAATAGCGGTGTAGTTATTTCCATGTTTATACAGATAGCGGTGTAGATATTTCCATGTATATACAGATGGCTGTGTAGATATTTCCATGTTTATACAGATGGCTGTGTAGATATTTCCATGTTTATACAGATGACTTTGTAGGTATTTGCATGTTTATACAGATGGCGGTGTAGGTTTTCCATATTTATAGTGATAGCTGTGTAGATATTTCCATGTTTATACAGATAGCGGTGTTGATATTTCCATGTTTATAAAGATCGCGGTGTAGATATTTCCATGTTTATACAGATCGCGGTGCAGATATTTATATCTTTATACAGATGGCATTGTAGATATTTCCTTATTCACACAGATGGCGGTGTAGATGTTTCCATGTTTATACAGATGGCAGAGTAGTTAGTTCCATGTTTATGGAGATGGCAGTGTAGATACTTTCATGTTTACAGAGATGGCGGTGTAGATATTTCCATGTTTATAGAGATAGCAGTGTAGATATTTACATGTTTATACAGATGTCTGTGTAGATATTTCCATGTGTATACAGATGGCATTGTAGATATTTCCATGTTTATACAGATGACTGTATAGGTATTTCCATGTTTTTACAGGTGGCAGTGCAGATATTTCCATGTTTATAGAGATAGCGGTGTAGATATTTCCATGTTTCTACAGATGGCGGTGTTGATATTTCCATCTATACACAGATGGCCGTGTAGATATTTCCATGTTTATACAGATGGCGGCGTAGATATTTCCATGGACATGCAGATGGCGGTGTAGATATTTCCATGTTTAAACAGATAGCGGTGTAGATATTTCCATGTTTACACAGATAGTGGTGTAGATATTTCCGTGTTTATACACATGGCAGAGTAGATACTTCCATCTTTATGGAGATGGCAGTGTAGATATTTTCATGTTTATAGAGATGGCGGTGTAGATATTTCCATATTTATAGAGATAGCGGTGTAGATATTTCCATCTTTCTACAGATGGCAGTGTAGATATTTCCATGTTTATACAGATGGCGGTGTAGATATTTCCATATTTATACAGATGTCTGTGTAGATATTTCCGTCTGTATACAGATGGTATTGTAGGTATTTCCATGTTTATACAGATGGTGGTGAAGATATTTCCATGTTTATTCAGATGACTGTGGATATTTCCATGTTTTTACAGATGGCAGTGTGGATATTTCAATGTTTATAGAGATGGCGCTGTAGATATTTCCAAGTTTATACAGATAACGGTGGAGATATTTCCATGTTTATACAGAGAGGAGTCGTGATATTTCCATGTTTATACACATAGCGGTGTACATATTTCCATGATTATAGAGACAGCGGCGTAGGTATTTCCATGTTTATGCAGATAGCGGTGCAGATATTTCCATGTTTACACAGATGCCTATGCAGATATTTCCATATTTACACAGAGGGCTGTGTAGATATTTCTATGTTTATACAGAAGACAGTGTAGATATTTAAATGTTCCTACACATGACTGTGTAGGTATTTCCATGTTTATACAGATGTCTTTGTAGATATTTCCATGTTAATAGAGATATCGGTGTAGACATTTCCATGTTTATACAGATAGCGGTGTAGATATTTCCATGTTTATACAGATAGTGGTGTAGATATTTCCATGTTTATACAGACCGCGGTGTAGATATTTCCATGTTTATACAAATAGCGGTGCAGATATTTCCATGTTTGTACAGATGGCGGTGTTCATATTTCCATTTATACACAGATGACCGTGTAGATATTTCCATGTTTATACAGATGGCCGCGCAGATATTTCCATGGATATGTAGATGGCGGTGTAGATATTTCCATGTTTATACAGATTGCGGTGTAGTTATTTCCATGTTTATATAGATAGCGGTGTAGTTATTTCCATGTATATACACATGGCTGTGTAGATGTTTCCATGTTTATACAGATGACGGTGTAGATATTTCCATGTTGTTACAGATAACTTTGTATTTCCATGTTTATACAGATGGCGGTGTAGATATTTCCATGTCTATAGAGATAGCAGTGGAGATATTTCCATGTTTATACAGATAACTTTGTATTTCCATGTTTATACAGATGGCGGTGTAGATATTTCCATGTTTATTCTGATCGTGGTGTAGATATTTCCATGTTTATAGAGATGGCGGTGTAGATATTTACATGTTCATAGAGATAGCGGTGTTGATTTTTCCATGTTTATAGAGACAGCGGTGTGGATATTTCCTTGCTTATACAGATAGGTGTGTAGAGTTTTCCATGTTTATAGAGATAGCGGTGAAGATATTTCCATGTTTATACAGATCACGGTGTAGATATTTCCTTGCTTGTACTAATAGCCGTGTAGTTATTTCCATGTTTATACAGATAGCGGTGTAGATATTTCCATGTATATACAGATGGCTGTGTAGATATTTCCATGTTTATACAGATGGCTGTGTAGATATTTCCATGTTTATACAGATGACTTTGTAGGTATTTGCATGTTTATACAGATGGCGGTGTACGTTTTCCATGTTTATAGTGATAGCTGTGTAGATATTTCCATGTTTATAGAGATAGCAGTGTTGATATTTCCATGTTTATAAAGATCGCGGTGTAGATATTTCCATGTTTATACAGATCGCGGTGCAGATATTTATATCTTTATACAGATGGCATTGTAGATATTTCCTTATTCACACAGATGGCGGTGTAGATGTTTCCATGTTTATACAGATGGCAGAGTAGTTAGTTCCATGTTTATGGAGATGGCAGTGTAGATACTTTCATGTTTACAGAGATGGCGGTGTAGATATTTCCATGTTTATAGAGATAGCAGTGTAGATATTTACATGTTTATACAGATGTCTGTGTAGATATTTCCATGTGTATACAGATGGCATTGTAGATATTTCCATGTTTATACAGATGACTGTATAGGTATTTCCATGTTTTTACAGGTGGCAGTGCAGATATTTCCATGTTTATAGAGATAACGGTGTAGATATTTCCATGTTTCTACAGATGGCGGTGTTGATATTTCCATCTATACACAGATGGCCGTGTAGATATTTCCATGTTTATACAGATGGCGGCGTAGATATTTCCATGGACATGCAGATGGCGGTGTAGATATTTCCATGTTTAAACAGATAGCGGTGTAGATATTTCCATGTTTACACAGATAGTGGTGTATATATTTCCGTGTTTATACACAAGGCAGAGTAGATACTTCCATCTTTATGGAGATGGCAGTGTAGATATTTTCATGTTTATAGAGATGGCGGTGTAGATATTTCCATATTTATAGAGATAGCGGTGTAGATATTTCCATCTTTCTACAGATGGCAGTGTAGATATTTCCATGTTTATACAGATGGCGGTGTAGATATTTCCATATTTATACAGATGTCTGTGTAGATATTTCCATCTGTATACAGATGGTATTGTAGGTATTTCCATGTTTATACAGATGGTGGTGAAGATATTTCCATGTTTATTCAGATGACTGTGTAGATATTTCCATGTTTTTACAGATGGCAGTGTGGATATTTCAATGTTTATAGAGATGGCGCTGTAGATATTTCCAAGTTTATACAGATAACGGTGGAGATATTTCCATGTTTATACAGAGAGGAGTCGAGATATTTCCATGTTTATACACATAGCGGTGTACATATTTCCATGATTATAGAGACAGCGGTGTAGGTATTTCCATGTTTATGCAGATAGCGGTGCAGATATTTCCATGTTTACACAGATGCCTATGCAGATATTTCCATATTTACACAGAGGGCTGTGTAGATATTTCTATGTTAATACAGAAGACAGTGTAGATATTTAAATGTTCCTACACATGACTGTGTAGGTATTTCCATGTTTATACAGATGTCTTTGTAGATATTTCCATGTTAATAGAGATAGCGGTGTAGACATTTCCATGTTTATACAGATAGCGGTGTAGATATTTCCATGTTTATACAGATAGTGGTGTAGATATTTCCATGTTTATACAGACTGCGGTGTAGATATTTCCATGTTTATACACATAGCGGTGCAGATATTTCCATGTTTGTACAGATGGCGGTGTTGATATTTCCATTTATACACAGATGACCGTGTAGATATTTCCATGTTTATACAGATGGCGGCGCAGATATTTCCATGGATATGTAGATGGCGGTGTAGATATTTCCATGTTTATACAGATTGCGGTGTAGTTATTTCCATGTTTATATAGATAGCGGTGTAGTTATTTCCATGTATATACACATGGCTGTGTAGATATTTCCATGTTTATACAGATGGCGGTGTAGATATTTCCATGTTGTTACAGATAACTTTGTATTTCCATGTTTATACAGATGGCGGTGTAGATATTTCCATGTCTATAGTGATAGCAGTGGAGATAATTCCATCTTTATACAGATAGCGGTGTAGATATTTCCATGTTTATTCTGATCGTGGTGTAGATATTTCCATGTTTATAGAGATGGCGGTGTAGATATTTAAATGCTCATAGAGATAGCGGTGTTGATTTTTCCATGTTTATAGAGACAGCGGTGTGGATATTTCCTTGCTTATACAGATAGGGGTGTAGAGATTTCCATGTTTATAGAGATAGCGGTGAAGATATTTCCATGTTTATACAGATCACGGTGTAGATATTTCCTTGCTTGTACTAATAGCGGTGTAGTTATTTCCATGTTTATACAGATAGCGGTGTAGATATTTCCATGTATATACAGATGGCTGTGTAGATATTTCCATGTTTATACAGATGGCTGTGTAGATATTTCCATGTTTATACAGATGACTTTGTAGGTATTTGCATGTTTATACAGATGGCGGTGTAGGTTTTCCATGTTTATAGTGATAGCTGTGTAGATATTTCCATGTTTATACAGATAGCGGTGTTGATATTTCCATGTTTATAAAGATCGCGGTGTAGATATTTCCATGTTTATACAGATCGCGGTGCAGATATTTATATCTTTATACAGATGGCATTGTAGATATTTCCTTATTCACACAGATGGCGGTGTAGATGTTTCCATGTTTATACAGATGGCAGAGTAGTTAGTTCCATGTTTATGGAGATGGCAGTGTAGATACTTTCATGTTTACAGAGATGGCGGTGTAGATATTTCCATGTTTATAGAGATAGCAGTGTAGATATTTACATGTTTATACAGATGTCTGTGTAGATATTTCCATGTGTATACAGATGGCATTGTAGATATTTCCATGTTTATACAGATGACTGTATAGGTATTTCCATGTTTTTACAGGTGGCAGTGCAGATATTTCCATGTTTATAGAGATAGCAGTGTAGATATTTCCATGTTTCTACAGATGGCGGTGTTGATATTTCCATCTATACACAGATGGCCGTGTAGATATTTCCATGTTTATACAGATGGCGGCGTAGATATTTCCATGGACATGCAGATGGCGGTGTAGATATTTCCATGTTTAAACAGATAGCGGTGTAGATATTTCCATGTTTACACAGATAGTGGTGTTGATATTTCCGTGTTTATACACATGGCAGAGTAGATACTTCCATCTTTATGGAGATGGCAGTGTAGATATTTTCATGTTTATAGAGATGGCGGTGTAGATATTTCCATATTTATAGAGATAGCGGTGTAGATATTTCCATCTTTCTACAGATGGCAGTGTAGATATTTCCATGTTTATACAGATGGCGGTGTAGATATTTCCATATTTATACAGATGTCTGTGTAGATATTTCCATCTGTATACAGATGGTATTGTAGGTATTTCCATGTTTATACAGATGGTGGTGAAGATATTTCCATGTTTATTCAGATGACTGTGTAGATATTTCCATGTTTTTACAGATGGCAGTGTGGATATTTCAATGTTTATAGAGATGGCGCTGTAGATATTTCCAAGTTTATACAGATAACGGTGGAGATATTTCCATGTTTATACAGAGAGGAGTCGAGATATTTCCATGTTTACACACATAGCGGTGTACATATTTCCATGATTATAGAGACAGCGGTGTAGATATTTCCATGTTTATGCAGATAGCGGTGCAGATATTTCCATGTTTACACAGATGCCTATGCAGATATTTCCATATTTACACAGAGGGCTGTGTAGATATTTCTATGTTTATACAGAAGACAGTGTAGATATCTAAATGTTCCTACACATGACTGTGTAGGTATTTCCATGTTTATACAGATGTCTTTGTAGATATTTCCATGTTAATAGAGATAGCGGTGTAGACATTTCCATGTTTATGCAGATAGCGGTGTAGATATTTCCATGTTTATACAGATAGTGGTGTAGATATTTCCATGTTTATGCAGACCGCGGTGTAGATATTTCCATGTTTATACAAATAGCGGTGCAGATATTTCCATGTTTGTACAGATGGCGGTGTTGATATTTCCATTTATACACAGATGACCGTGTAGATATTTCCATGTTTATACAGATGGCGGCGCAGATATTTCCATGGATATGTAGATGGCGGTGTAGATATTTCCATGTTTATACAGATTGCGGTGTAGTTATTTCCATGTTTATATAGATAGCGGTGTAGTTATTTCCATGTATATACACATGGCTGTGTAGATATTTCCATGTTTATACAGATGGCGGTGTAGATATGTCCATGTTTATACAGATAACTTTGTATTTCCATGTTTATACAGATGGCGGTGTAGATATTTCCATGTCTATAGAGATAGCAGTGGAGATAATTCCATGTTTATACAGATAGCGGTGTAGATATTTCCATGTTTATTCTGATCGTGGTGTAGATATTTCCATGTTTATAGAGATGGCGGTGTAGATATTTACATGTTCATAGAGATAGCGGTGTTGATTTTTCCATGTTTATAGAGACAGCGGTTTGGATATTTCCTTGCTTATACAGATAGGGGTGTAGAGATTTCCATGTTTATAGAGATAGCGGTGAAGATATTTCCATGTTTATACAGATCACGGTGTAGATATTTCCTTGCTTGTACTAATAGCGGTGTAGTTATTTCCATGTTTATACAGATAGCGGTGTAGATATTTCCATGTATATACAGATGGCTGTGTAGATATTTCCATGTTTATACAGATGGCTGTGTAGATATTTCCATGTTTATACAGATGACTTTGTAGGTATTTGCATGTTTATACAGATGGCGGTGTAGGTTTTCCATGTTTATAGTGATAGCTGTGTAGATATTTCCATGTTTATACAGATAGCGGTGTTGATATTTCCATGTTTATAAAGATCGCGGTGTAGATATTTCCATGTTTATACAGATCGCGGTGCAGATATTTATATCTTTATACAGATGGCATTGTAGATATTTCCTTATTCACACAGATGGCGGTGTAGATGTTTCCATGTTTATACAGATGGCAGAGTAGTTAGTTCCATGTTTATGGGGATGGCAGTGTAGATACTTTCATGTTTACAGAGATGGCGGTGTAGATATTTCCATGTTTATAGAGATAGCAGTGTAGATATTTACATGTTTATACAGATGTCTGTGTAGATATTTCCATGTGTATACAGATGACATTGTAGATATTTCCATGTTTATACAGATGACTGTATAGCTATTTCCATGTTTTTACAGGTGGCAGTGCAGATATTTCCATGTTTATAGAGATAGCGGTGTATATATTTCCATGTTTCTACAGATGGCGGTGTTGATATTTCCATCTATACACAGATGGCCGTGTAGATATTTCCATGTTTATACAGATGGCGGCGTAGATATTTCCATGGACATGCAGATGGCGGTGTAGATATTTCCATGTTTAAACAGATAGCGGTGTAGATATTTCCATGTTTACACAGATAGTGGTGTAGATATTTCCGTGTTTATACACATGGCAGAGTAGATACTTCCATCTTTATGGAGATGGCAGTGTAGATATTTTCATGTTTATAGAGATGGCGGTGTAGATATTTCCATATTTATAGAGATAGCGGTGTAGATATTTCCATCTTTCTACAGATGGCAGTGTAGATATTTCCATGTTTATACAGATGGCGGTGTAGATATTTCCATATTTATACAGATATCTTTGTAGATATTTCCATCTGTATACAGATGGTATTGTAGGTATTTCCATGTTTATACAGATGGTGGTGAAGATATTTCCATGTTTATTCAGATGACTGTGTAGATATTTCCATGTTTTTACAGATGGCAGTGTGGATATTTCAATGTTTATAGAGATGGCGCTGTAGATATTTCCAAGTTTATACAGATAACGGTGGAGATATTTCCATGTTTATACAGAGAGGAGTCGAGATATTTCCATGTTTATACACATAGCGGTGTACATATTTCCATGATTATAGAGACAGCGGTGTAGGTATTTCCATGTTTATGCAGATAGCGGTGCAGATATTTCCATGTTTACACAGATGCCTATGCAGATATTTCCATATTTACACAGAGGGCTGTGTAGATATTTCTATGTTTATACAGAAGACAGTGTAGATATTTAAATGTTCCTACACATGACTGTGTAGGTATTTCCATGTTTATACAGATGTCTTTGTAGATATTTCCATGTTAATAGAGATAGCGGTGTAGACATTTCCATGTTTATACAGATAGCGGTGTAGATATTTCCATGTTTATACAGATAGTGGTGTAGATATTTCCATGTTTATGCAGACCGCGGTGTAGATATTTCCATGTTTATACAAATAGCGGTGCAGATATTTCCATGTTTGTACAGATGGCGGTGTTGATATTTCCATTTATACACAGATGACCGTGTAGATATTTCCATGTTTATACAGACGGCGGCGCAGATATTTCCATGGATATGTAGATGGCGGTGTAGATATTTCCATTTTTATACAGATTGCGGTGTAGTTATTTCCATGTTTATATAGATAGCGGTGTAGTTATTTCCATGTATATACACATGGCTGTGTAGATATTTCCATGTTTATACAGATGGCGGTGTAGATATGTCCATGTTTATACAGATAACTTTGTATTTCCATGTTTATACAGATGGCGGTGTAGATATTTCCATGTCTATAGAGATAGCAGTGGAGATAATTCCATGTTTATACAGATAGCGGTGTAGATATTTCCATGTTTATTCTGATCGTGGTGTAGATATTTCCATGTTTATAGAGATGGCGGTGTAGATATTTACATGTTCATAGAGATAGCGGTGTTGATTTTTCCATGTTTATAGAGACAGCGGTTTGGATATTTCCTTGCTTATACAGATAGGGGTGTAGAGATTTCCATGTTTATAGAGATAGCGGTGAAGATATTTCCATGTTTATACAGATCACGGTGTAGATATTTCCTTGCTTGTACTAATAGCGGTGTAGTTATTTCCATGTTTATACAGATAGCGGTGTAGATATTTCCATGTATATACAGATGGCTGTGTAGATATTTCCATGTTTATACAGATGGCTGTGTAGATATTTCCATGTTTATACAGATGACTTTGTAGGTATTTGCATGTTTATACAGATGGCGGTGTAGGTTTTCCATGTTTATAGTGATAGCTGTGTAGATATTTCCATGTTTATACAGATAGCGGTGTTGATATTTCCATGTTTATGAAGATCGCGGTGTAGATATTTCCATGTTTATACAGATCGCGGTGCAGATATTTATATCTTTATACAGATGGCATTGTAGATATTTCCTTATTCACACAGATGGCGGTGTAGATGTTTCCATGTTTATACAGATGGCAGAGTAGTTAGTTCCATGTTTATGGAGATGGCAGTGTAGATACTTTCATGTTTACAGAGATGGCGGTGTAGATATTTCCATGTTTATAGAGATAGCAGTGTAGATATTTACGTTTATACAGATGTCTGTGTAGATATTTCCATGTGTATACAGATGGCATTGTAGATATTTCCATGTTTATACAGATGACTGTATAGGTATTTCCATGTTTTTACAGGTGGCAGTGCAGATATTTCCATGTTTATAGAGATAGCGGTGTAGATATTTCCATGTTTCTACAGATGGCGGTGTTGATATTTCCATCTATACACAGATGGCCGTGTAGATATTTCCATGTTTATACAGATGGCGGCGTAGATATTTCCATGGACATGCAGATGGCGGTGTAGATATTTCCATGTTTAAACAGATAGCGGTGTAGATATTTCCATGTTTACACAGATAGTGGTGTAGATATTTCCGTGTTTATACACATGGCAGAGTAGATACTTCCATCTTTATGGAGATGGCAGTGTAGATATTTTCATGTTTATAGAGATGGCGGTGTAGATATTTCCATATTTATAGAGATAGCGGTGTAGATATTTCCATCTTTCTACAGATGGCAGTGTAGATATTTCCATGTTTATACAGATGGCGGTGTAGATATTTCCATATTTATACAGATGTCTTTGTAGATATTTCCATCTGTATACAGATGGTATTGTAGGTATTTCCATGTTTATACAGATGGTGGTGAAGATATTTCCATGTTTATTCAGATGACTGTGTAGATATTTCCATGTTTTTACAGATGGCAGTGTGGATATTTCAATGTTTATAGAGATGGCGCTGTAGATATTTCCAAGTTTATACAGATAACGGTGGAGATATTTCCATGTTTATACAGAGAGGAGTCGAGATATTTCCATGTTTATACACATAGCGGTGTACATATTTCCATGATTATAGAGACAGCGGTGTAGGTATTTCCATGTTTATGCAGATAGCGGTGCAGATATTTCCATGTTTACACAGATGCCTATGCAGATATTTCCATATTTACACAGAGGGCTGTGTAGATATTTCTATGTTTATACAGAAGACAGTGTAGATATTTAAATGTTCCTACACATGACTGTGTAGGTATTTCCATGTTTATACAGATGTCTTTGTAGATATTTCCATGTTAATAGAGATAGCGGTGTAGACATTTCCATGTTTATACAGATAGCGGTGTAGATATTTCCATGTTTATACAGATAGTGGTGTAGATATTTCCATGTTTATGCAGACCGCGGTGTAGATATTTCCATGTTTATACAAATAGCGGTGCAGATATTTCCATGTTTGTACAGATGGCGGTGTTGATATTTCCATTTATACACAGATGACCGTGTAGATATTTCCATGTTTATACAGACGGCGGCGCAGATATTTCCATGGATATGTAGATGGCGGTGTAGATATTTCCATGTTTATACAGATTGCGGTGTAGTTATTTCCATGTTTATATAGATAGCGGTGTAGTTATTTCCATGTATATACACATGGCTGTGTAGATATTTCCATGTTTATACAGAAGGCGGTGTAGATATGTCCATGTTTATACAGATAACTTTGTATTTCCATGTTTATACAGATGGCGGTGTAGATATTTCCATGTCTATAGAGATAGCAGTGGAGATAATTCCATGTTTATACAGATAGCGGTGTAGATATTTCCATGTTTATTCTGATCGTGGTGTAGATATTTCCATGTTTATAGAGATGGCGGTGTAGATATTTACATGTTCATAGAGATAGCGGTGTTGATTTTTCCATGTTTATAGAGACAGCGGTGTGGATATTTCCTTGCTTATACAGATTGGGGTGTAGAGATTTCCATGTTTATAGAGATAGCGGTGAAGATATTTCCATGTTTATACAGATCACGGTGTAGATATTTCCTTGCTTGTACTAATAGCGGTGTAGTTATTTCCATGTTTATACAGATAGCGGTGTAGATATTTCCATGTATATACAGATGGCTGTGTAGATATTTCCATGTTTATACAGATGGCTGTGTAGATATTTCCATGTTTATACAGATGACTTTGTAGGTATTTGCATGTTTATACAGATGGCGGTGTAGGTTTTCCATGTTTATAGTGATAGCTGTGTAGATATTTCCATGTTTATACAGATAGCGGTGTTGATATTTCCATGTTTATAAAGATCGCGGTGTAGATATTTCCATGTTTATACAGATCGCGGTGCAGATATTTATATCTTTATACAGATGGCATTGTAGATATTTCCTTATTCACACAGATGGCGGTGTAGATGTTTCCATGTTTATACAGATGGCAGAGTAGTTAGTTCCATGTTTATGGAGATGGCAGTGTAGATACTTTCATGTTTACAGAGATGGCGGTGTAGATATTTCCATGTTTATAGAGATAGCAGTGTAGATATTTACGTTTATACAGATGTCTGTGTAGATATTTCCATGTGTATACAGATGGCATTGTAGATATTTCCATGTTTATACAGATGACTGTATAGGTATTTCCATGTTTTTACAGGTGGCAGTGCAGATATTTCCATGTTTATAGAGATAGCGGTGTAGATATTTCCATGTTTCTACAGATGGCGGTGTTGATATTTCCATCTATACACAGATGGCCGTGTAGATATTTCCATGTTTATACAGATGGCGGCGTAGATATTTCCATGGACATGCAGATGGCGGTGTAGATATTTCCATGTTTAAACAGATAGCGGTGTAGATATTTCCATGTTTACACAGATAGTGGTGTAGATATTTCCGTGTTTATACACATGGCAGAGTAGATACTTCCATCTTTATGGAGATGGCAGTGTAGATATTTTCATGTTTATAGAGATGGCGGTGTAGATATTTCCATATTTATAGAGATAGCGGTGTAGATATTTCCATCTTTCTACAGATGGCAGTGTAGATATTTCCATGTTTATACAGATGGCGGTGTAGATATTTCCATATTTATACAGATGTCTTTGTAGATATTTCCATCTGTATACAGATGGTATTGTAGGTATTTCCATGTTTATACAGATGGTGGTGAAGATATTTCCATGTTTATTCAGATGACTGTGTAGATATTTCCATGTTTTTACAGATGGCAGTGTGGATATTTCAATGTTTATAGAGATGGCGCTGTAGATATTTCCAAGTTTATACAGATAACGGTGGAGATATTTCCATGTTTATACAGAGAGGAGTCGAGATATTTCCATGTTTATACACATAGCGGTGTACATATTTCCATGATTATAGAGACAGCGGTGTAGGTATTTCCATGTTTATGCAGATAGCGGTGCAGATATTTCCATGTTTACACAGATGCCTATGCAGATATTTCCATATTTACACAGAGGGCTGTGTAGATATTTCTATGTTTATACAGAAGACAGTGTAGATATTTAAATGTTCCTACACATGACTGTGTAGGTATTTCCATGTTTATACAGATGTCTTTGTAGATATTTCCATGTTAATAGAGATAGCGGTGTAGACATTTCCATGTTTATACAGATAGCGGTGTAGATATTTCCATGTTTATACAGATAGTGGTGTAGATATTTCCATGTTTATACAGACCGCGGTGTAGATATTTCCATGTTTATACAAATAGCGGTGCAGATATTTCCATGTTTGTACAGATGGTGGTGTTGATATTTCCATTTATACACAGATGACCGTGTAGATATTTCCATGTTTATACAGACGGCGGCGCAGATATTTCCATGGATATGTAGATGGCGGTGTAGATATTTCCATGTTTATACAGATTGCGTTGTAGTTATTTCCATGTTTATATAGTTAGCGGTGTAGTTATTTCCATGTATGTACACATGGCTGTGTAGATATTTCCATGTTTATACAGATGGCGGTGTAGATATTTCCATGTTTATACAGATAACTTTGTATTTCCATGTTTATACAGATGGCGGTGTAGATATTTCCATGTTTATTCTGATCGTGGTGTAGATATTTCCATGTTTATAGAGATGGCGGTGTAGATATTTACATGTTCATAGAGATAGCGGTGTTGATTTTTCCATGTTTATAGAGACAGCGGTGTGGATATTTCCTTGCTTATACAGATAGGGGTGTAGAGATTTCCATGTTTATAGAGATAGCGGTGAAGATATTTCCATGTTTATACAGATCACGGTGTAGATATTTCCTTGCTTGTACTAATAGCGGTGTAGTTATTTCCATGTTTATACAGATAGCGGTGTAGATATTTCCATGTATATACAGATGGCTGTGTAGATATTTCCATGTTTATACAGATGGCTGTGTAGATATTTCCATGTTTATACAGATGACTTTGTAGGTATTTGCATGTTTATACAGATGGCGGTGTAGGTTTTCCATGTTTATAGTGATAGCTGTGTAGATATTTCCATGTTTATACAGATAGCGGTGTTGATATTTCCATGTTTATAAAGATCGCGGTGTAGATATTTCCATGTTTATACAGATCGCGGTGCAGATATTTATATCTTTATACAGATGGCATTGTAGATATTTCCTTATTCACACAGATGGCGGTGTAGATGTTTCCATGTTTATACAGATGGCAGAGTAGTTAGTTCCATGTTTATGGAGATGGCAGTGTAGATACTTTCATGTTTACAGAGATGGCGGTGTAGATATTTCCATGTTTATAGAGATAGCAGTGTAGATATTTACATGTTTATACAGATGTCTGTGTAGATATTTCCATGTGTATACAGATGGCATTGTAGATATTTCCATGTTTATACAGATGACTGTATAGGTATTTCCATGTTTTTACAGGTGGCAGTGCAGATATTTCCATGTTTATAGAGATAGCGGTGTAGATATTTCCATGTTTCTACAGATGGCGGTGTTGATATTTCCATCTATACACAGATGGCCGTGTAGATATTTCCATGTTTATACAGATGGCGGCGTAGATATTTCCATGGACATGCAGATGGCGGTGTAGATATTTCCATGTTTAAACAGATAGCGGTGTAGATATTTCCATGTTTACACAGATAGTGGTGTAGATATTTCCGTGTTTATACACATGGCAGAGTAGATACTTCCATCTTTATGGAGATGGCAGTGTAGATATTTTCATGTTTATAGAGATGGCGGTGTAGATATTTCCATATTTATAGAGATAGCGGTGTAGATATTTCCATCTTTCTACAGATGGCAGTGTAGATATTTCCATGTTTATACAGATGGCGGTGTAGATATTTCCATATTTATACAGATGTCTTTGTAGATATTTCCATCTGTATACAGATGGTATTGTAGGTATTTCCATGTTTATACAGATGGTGGTGAAGATATTTCCATGTTTATTCAGATGACTGTGTAGATATTTCCATGTTTTTACAGATGGCAGTGTGGATATTTCAATGTTTATAGAGATGGCGCTGTAGATATTTCCAAGTTTATACAGATAACGGTGGAGATATTTCCATGTTTATACAGAGAGGAGTCGAGATATTTCCATGTTTATACACATAGCGGTGTACATATTTCCATGATTATAGAGACAGCGGTGTAGGTATTTCCATGTTTATGCAGATAGCGGTGCAGATATTTCCATGTTTACACAGATGCCTATGCAGATATTTCCATATTTACACAGAGGGCTGTGTAGATATTTCTATGTTTATACAGAAGACAGTGTAGATATTTAAATGTTCCTACACATGACTGTGTAGGTATTTCCATGTTTATACAGATGTCTTTGTAGATATTTCCATGTTAATAGAGATAGCGGTGTAGACATTTCCATGTTTATACAGATAGCGGTGTAGATATTTCCATGTTTATACAGATAGTGGTGTAGATATTTCCATGTTTATACAGACCGCGGTGTAGATATTTCCATGTTTATACAAATAGCGGTGCAGATATTTCCATGTTTGTACAGATGGTGGTGTTGATATTTCCATTTATACACAGATGACCGTGTAGATATTTCCATGTTTATACAGACGGCGGCGCAGATATTTCCATGGATATGTAGATGGCGGTGTAGATATTTCCATGTTTATACAGATTGCGTTGTAGTTATTTCCATGTTTATATAGTTAGCGGTGTAGTTATTTCCATGTATGTACACATGGCTGTGTAGATATTTCCATGTTTATACAGATGGCGGTGTAGATATTTCCATGTTTATACAGATAACTTTGTATTTCCATGTTTATACAGATGGCGGTGTAGATATTTCCATGTTTATTCTGATCGTGGTGTAGATATTTCCATGTTTATAGAGATGGCGGTGTAGATATTTACATGTTCATAGAGATAGCGGTGTTGATTTTTCCATGTTTATAGAGACAGCGGTGTGGATATTTCCTTGCTTATACAGATAGGGGTGTAGAGATTTCCATGTTTATAGAGATAGCGGTGAAGATATTTCCATGTTTATACAGATCACGGTGTAGATATTTCCTTGCTTGTACTAATAGCGGTGTAGTTATTTCCATGTTTATACAGATAGCGGTGTAGATATTTCCATGTATATACAGATGGCTGTGTAGATATTTCCATGTTTATACAGATGGCTGTGTAGATATTTCCATGTTTATACAGATGACTTTGTAGGTATTTGCATGTTTATACAGATGGCGGTGTAGGTTTTCCATGTTTATAGTGATAGCTGTGTAGATATTTCCATGTTTATACAGATAGCGGTGTTGATATTTCCATGTTTATAAAGATCGCGGTGTAGATATTTCCATGTTTATACAGATCGCGGTGCAGATATTTATATCTTTATACAGATGGCATTGTAGATATTTCCTTATTCACACAGATGGCGGTGTAGATGTTTCCATGTTTATACAGATGGCAGAGTAGTTAGTTCCATGTTTATGGAGATGGCAGTGTAGATACTTTCATGTTTACAGAGATGGCGGTGTAGATATTTCCATGTTTATAGAGATAGCAGTGTAGATATTTACATGTTTATACAGATGTCTGTGTAGATATTTCCATGTGTATACAGATGGCATTGTAGATATTTCCATGTTTATACAGATGACTGTATAGGTATTTCCATGTTTTTACAGGTGGCAGTGCAGATATTTCCATGTTTATAGAGATAGCGGTGTAGATATTTCCATGTTTCTACAGATGGCGGTGTTGATATTTCCATCTATACACAGATGGCCGTGTAGATATTTCCATGTTTATACAGATGGCGGCGTAGATATTTCCATGGACATGCAGATGGCGGTGTAGATATTTCCATGTTTAAACAGATAGCGGTGTAGATATTTCCATGTTTACACAGATAGTGGTGTAGATATTTCCGTGTTTATACACATGGCAGAGTAGATACTTCCATCTTTATGGAGATGGCAGTGTAGATATTTTCATGTTTATAGAGATGGCGGTGTAGATATTTCCATATTTATAGAGATAGCGGTGTAGATATTTCCATCTTTCTACAGATGGCAGTGTAGATATTTCCATGTTTATACAGATGGCGGTGTAGATATTTCCATATTTATACAGATGTCTGTGTAGATATTTCCATCTGTATACAGATGGTATTGTAGGTATTTCCATGTTTATACAGATGGTGGTGAAGATATTTCCATGTTTATTCAGATGACTGTGTAGATATTTCCATGTTTTTACAGATGGCAGTGTGGATATTTCAATGTTTATAGAGATGGCGCTGTAGATATTTCCAAGTTTATACAGATAACGGTGGAGATATTTCCATGTTTATACAGAGAGGAGTCGAGATATTTCCATGTTTATACACATAGCGGTGTACATATTTCCATGATTATAGAGACAGCGGTGTAGGTATTTCCATGTTTATGCAGATAGCGGTGCAGATATTTCCATGTTTACACAGATGCCTATGCAGATATTTCCATATTTACACAGAGGGCTGTGTAGATATTTCTATGTTTATACAGAAGACAGTGTAGATATCTAAATGTTCCTACACATGACTGTGTAGGTATTTCCATGTTTATACAGATGTCTTTGTAGATATTTCCATGTCAATAGAGATAGCGGTGTAGACATTTCCATGTTTATGCAGATAGCGGTGTAGATATTTCCATGTTTATACAGATAGTGGTGTAGATATTTCCATGTTTATGCAGACCGTGGTGTAGATATTTCCATGTTTATACAAATAGCGGTGCAGATATTTCCATGTTTGTACAGATGGCGGTGTTGATATTTCCATTTATACACAGATGACCGTGTAGATATTTCCATGTTTATACAGATGGCGGCGCAGATATTTCCATGGATATGTAGATGGCAGTGTAGATATTTCCATGTTTATACAGATTGCGGTGTAGTTATTTCCATGTTTATATAGATAGCGATGTAGTTATTTCCATGTATATACACATGGCTGTGTAGATATTTCCATGTTTATACAGATGACGGTGTAGATATTTCCATGTTGTTACAGATAACTTTGTATTTCCATGTTTATACAGATGGCGGTGTAGATATTTCCATGTCTATAGAGATAGCAGTGGAGATAATTCCATGTTTATACAGATAGCGGTGTAGATATTTCCATGTTTATTCTGATCGTGGTGTAGATATTTCCATGTTTATAGAGATGGCGGTGTAGATATTTACATGTTCATAGAGATAGCGGTGTTGATTTTTCCATGTTTATAGAGACAGCGGTGTGGATATTTCCTTGCTTATACAGACAGGGGTGTAGATATTTCCATGTTTATAGAGATAGCGGTGAAGATATTTCCATGTTTATACATATCACGGTGTAGATATTTCCTTGCTTGTACTAATAGCGGTGTAGTTATTTCCATGTTTATACAGATAGCGGTGTAGATATTTCCATGTATATACAGATGGCTGTGTAGATATTTCCATGTTTATACAGATGGCTGTGTAGATATTTCCATGTTAATACAGATGACTTTGTAGGTATTTGCATGTTTATACAGATGGCGGTGTAGGTTTTCCATGTTTATAGTGATAGCTGTGTAGATATTTCCATGTTTATACAGATAGCGGTGTTGATATTTCCATGTTTATAAAGATCGCGGTGTAGATATTTCCATGTTTATACAGATCGCGGTGCAGATATTTATATCTTTATACAGATGGCATTGTAGATATTTCCTTATTCACACAGATGGCGGTGTAGATGTTTCCATGTTTATACAGATGGCAGAGTAGTTAGTTCCATGTTTATGGAGATGGCAGTGTAGATACTTTCATGTTTACAGAGATGGCGGTGTAGATATTTCCATGTTTATAGAGATAGCAGTGTAGATATTTACATGTTTATACAGATGTCTGTGTAGATATTTCCATGTGTATACAGATGGCATTGTAGATATTTCCATGTTTATACAGATGACTGTATAGGTATTTCCATGTTTTTACAGGTGGCAGTGCAGATATTTCCATGTTTATAGAGATAGCGGTGTAGATATTTCCATGTTTCTACAGATGGCGGTGTTGATATTTCCATCTATACACAGATGGCCGTGTAGATATTTCCATGTTTATACAGATGGCGGCGTAGATATTTCCATGGACATGCAGATGGCGGTGTAGATATTTCCATGTTTAAACAGATAGCGGTGTAGATATTTCCATGTTTACACAGATAGTGGTGTAGATATTTCCGTGTTTATACACATGGCAGAGTAGATACTTCCATCTTTATGGAGATGGCAGTGTAGATATTTTCATGTTTATAGAGATGGCGGTGTAGATATTTCCATATTTATAGAGATAGCGGTGTAGATATTTCCATCTTTCTACAGATGGCAGTGTAGATATTTCCATGTTTATACAGATGGCGGTGTAGATATTTCCATATTTATACAGATGTCTGTGTAGATATTTCCGTCTGTATACAGATGGTATTGTAGGTATTTCCATGTTTATACAGATGGTGGTGAAGATATTTCCATGTTTATTCAGATGACTGTGGATATTTCCATGTTTTTACAGATGGCAGTGTGGATATTTCAATGTTTATAGAGATGGCGCTGTAGATATTTCCAAGTTTATACAGATAACGGTGGAGATATTTCCATGTTTATACAGAGAGGAGTCGTGATATTTCCATGTTTATACACATAGCGGTGTACATATTTCCATGATTATAGAGACAGCGGCGTAGGTATTTCCATGTTTATGCAGATAGCGGTGCAGATATTTCCATGTTTACACAGATGCCTATGCAGATATTTCCATATTTACACAGAGGGCTGTGTAGATATTTCTATGTTTATACAGAAGACAGTGTAGATATTTAAATGTTCCTACACATGACTGTGTAGGTATTTCCATGTTTATACAGATGTCTTTGTAGATATTTCCATGTTAATAGAGATATCGGTGTAGACATTTCCATGTTTATACAGATAGCGGTGTAGATATTTCCATGTTTATACAGATAGTGGTGTAGATATTTCCATGTTTATACAGACCGCGGTGTAGATATTTCCATGTTTATACAAATAGCGGTGCAGATATTTCCATGTTTGTACAGATGGCGGTGTTCATATTTCCATTTATACACAGATGACCGTGTAGATATTTCCATGTTTATACAGATGGCCGCGCAGATATTTCCATGGATATGTAGATGGCGGTGTAGATATTTCCATGTTTATACAGATTGCGGTGTAGTTATTTCCATGTTTATATAGATAGCGGTGTAGTTATTTCCATGTATATACACATGGCTGTGTAGATATTTCCATGTTTATACAGATGACGGTGTAGATATTTCCATGTTGTTACAGATAACTTTGTATTTCCATGTTTATACAGATGGCGGTGTAGATATTTCCATGTCTATAGAGATAGCAGTGGAGATAATTCCATGTTTATACAGATAGCGGTGTAGATATTTCCATGTTTATTCTGATCGTGGTGTAGATATTTCCATGTTTATAGAGATGGCGGTGTAGATATTTACATGTTCATAGAGATAGCGGTGTTGATTTTTCCATGTTTATAGAGACAGCGGTGTGGATATTTCCTTGCTTATACAGACAGGGGTGTAGATATTTCCATGTTTATAGAGATAGCGGTGAAGATATTTCCATGTTTATACATATCACGGTGTAGATATTTCCTTGCTTGTACTAATAGCGGTGTAGTTATTTCCATGTTTATACAGATAGCGGTGTAGATATTTCCATGTATATACAGATGGCTGTGTAGATATTTCCATGTTTATACAGATGGCTGTGTAGATATTTCCATGTTAATACAGATGACTTTGTAGGTATTTGCATGTTTATACAGATGGCGGTGTAGGTTTTCCATGTTTATAGTGATAGCTGTGTAGATATTTCCATGTTTATACAGATAGCGGTGTTGATATTTCCATGTTTATAAAGATCGCGGTGTAGATATTTCCATGTTTATACAGATCGCGGTGCAGATATTTATATCTTTATACAGATGGCATTGTAGATATTTCCTTATTCACACAGATGGCGGTGTAGATGTTTCCATGTTTATACAGATGGCAGAGTAGTTAGTTCCATGTTTATGGAGATGGCAGTGTAGATACTTTCATGTTTACAGAGATGGCGGTGTAGATATTTCCATGTTTATAGAGATAGCAGTGTAGATATTTACATGTTTATACAGATGTCTGTGTAGATATTTCCATGTGTATACAGATGGCATTGTAGATATTTCCATGTTTATACAGATGACTGTATAGGTATTTCCATGTTTTTACAGGTGGCAGTGCAGATATTTCCATGTTTATAGAGATAGCGGTGTAGATATTTCCATGTTTCTACAGATGGCGGTGTTGATATTTCCATCTATACACAGATGGCCGTGTAGATATTTCCATGTTTATACAGATGGCGGCGTAGATATTTCCATGGACATGCAGATGGCGGTGTAGATATTTCCATGTTTAAACAGATAGCGGTGTAGATATTTCCATGTTTACACAGATAGTGGTGTAGATATTTCCGTGTTTATACACATGGCAGAGTAGATACTTCCATCTTTATGGAGATGGCAGTGTAGATATTTTCATGTTTATAGAGATGGCGGTGTAGATATTTCCATATTTATAGAGATAGCGGTGTAGATATTTCCATCTTTCTACAGATGGCAGTGTAGATATTTCCATGTTTATACAGATGGCGGTGTAGATATTTCCATATTTATACAGATATCTTTGTAGATATTTCCATCTGTATACAGATGGTATTGTAGGTATTTCCATGTTTATACAGATGGTGGTGAAGATATTTCCATGTTTATTCAGATGACTGTGTAGATATTTCCATGTTTTTACAGATGGCAGTGTGGATATTTCAATGTTTATAGAGATGGCGCTGTAGATATTTCCAAGTTTATACAGATAACGGTGGAGATATTTCCATGTTTATACAGAGAGGAGTCGAGATATTTCCATGTTTATACACATAGCGGTGTACATATTTCCATGATTATAGAGACAGCGGTGTAGGTATTTCCATGTTTATGCAGATAGCGGTGCAGATATTTCCATGTTTACACAGATGCCTATGCAGATATTTCCATATTTACACAGAGGGCTGTGTAGATATTTCTATGTTTATACAGAAGACAGTGTAGATATTTAAATGTTCCTACACATGACTGTGTAGGTATTTCCATGTTTATACAGATGTCTTTGTAGATATTTCCATGTTAATAGAGATAGCGGTGTAGACATTTCCATGTTTATACAGATAGCGGTGTAGATATTTCCATGTTTATACAGATAGTGGTGTAGATATTTCCATGTTTATGCAGACCGCGGTGTAGATATTTCCATGTTTATACAAATAGCGGTGCAGATATTTCCATGTTTGTACAGATGGCGGTGTTGATATTTCCATTTATACACAGATGACCGTGTAGATATTTCCATGTTTATACAGACGGCGGCGCAGATATTTCCATGGATATGTAGATGGCAGTGTAGATATTTCCATGTTTATACAGATTGCGGTGTAGTTATTTCCATGTTTATATAGATAGCGGTGTAGTTATTTCCATGTATATACACATGGCTGTGTAGATATTTCCATGTTTATACAGATGGCGGTGTAGATATGTCCATGTTTATACAGATAACTTTGTATTTCCATGTTTATACAGATGGCGGTGTAGATATTTCCATGTCTATAGAGATAGCAGTGGAGATAATTCCATGTTTATACAGATAGCGGTGTAGATATTTCCATGTTTATTCTGATCGTGGTGTAGATATTTCCATGTTTATAGAGATGGCGGTGTAGATATTTACATGTTCATAGAGATAGCGGTGTTGATTTTTCCATGTTTATAGAGACAGCGGTGTGGATATTTCCTTGCTTATACAGATAGGGGTGTAGAGATTTCCATGTTTATAGAGATAGCGGTGAAGATATTTCCATGTTTATACAGATCACGGTGTAGATATTTCCTTGCTTGTACTAATAGCGGTGTAGTTATTTCCATGTTTATACAGATAGCGGTGTAGATATTTCCATGTATATACAGATGGCTGTGTAGATATTTCCATGTTTATACAGATGGCTGTGTAGATATTTCCATGTTTATACAGATGACTTTGTAGGTATTTGCATGTTTATGCAGATGGCGGTGTAGGTTTTCCATGTTTATAGTGATAGCTGTGTAGATATTTCCATGTTTATACAGATAGCGGTGTTGATATTTCCATGTTTATAAAGATCGCGGTGTAGATATTTCCATGTTTATACAGATCGCGGTGCAGATATTTATATCTTTATACAGATGGCATTGTAGATATTTCCTTATTCACACAGATGGCGGTGTAGATGTTTCCATGTTTATACAGATGGCAGAGTAGTTAGTTCCATGTTTATGGAGATGGCAGTGTAGATACTTTCATGTTTACAGAGATGGCGGTGTAGATATTTCCATGTTTATAGAGATAGCAGTGTAGATATTTACATGTTTATACAGATGTCTGTGTAGATATTTCCATGTGTATACAGATGGCATTGTAGATATTTCCATGTTTATACAGATGACTGTATAGGTATTTCCATGTTTTTACAGGTGGCAGTGCAGATATTTCCATGTTTATAGAGATAGCGGTGTAGATATTTCCATGTTTCTACAGATGGCGGTGTTGATATTTCCATCTATACACAGATGGCCGTGTAGATATTTCCATGTTTATACAGATGGCGGCGTAGATATTTCCATGGACATGCAGATGGCGGTGTAGATATTTCCATGTTTAAACAGATAGCGGTGTAGATATTTCCATGTTTACACAGATAGTGGTGTAGATATTTCCGTGTTTATACACATGGCAGAGTAGATACTTCCATCTTTATGGAGATGGCAGTGTAGATATTTTCATGTTTATAGAGATGGCGGTGTAGATATTTCCATATTTATAGAGATAGCGGTGTAGATATTTCCATCTTTCTACAGATGGCAGTGTAGATATTTCCATGTTTATACAGATGGCGGTGTAGATATTTCCATATTTATACAGATGTCTGTGTAGATATTTCCATCTGTATACAGATGGTATTGTAGGTATTTCCATGTTTATACAGATGGTGGTGAAGATATTTCCATGTTTATTCAGATGACTGTGTAGATATTTCCATGTTTTTACAGATGGCAGTGTGGATATTTCAATGTTTATAGAGATGGCGCTGTAGATATTTCCAAGTTTATACAGATAACGGTGGAGATATTTCCATGTTTATACAGAGAGGAGTCGAGATATTTCCATGTTTATACACATAGCGGTGTACATATTTCCATGATTATAGAGACAGCGGTGTAGGTATTTCCATGTTTATGCAGATAGCGGTGCAGATATTTCCATGTTTACACAGATGCCTATGCAGATATTTCCATATTTACACAGAGGGCTGTGTAGATATTTCTATGTTTATACAGAAGACAGTGTAGATATCTAAATGTTCCTACACATGACTGTGTAGGTATTTCCATGTTTATACAGATGTCTTTGTAGATATTTCCATGTTAATAGAGATAGCGGTGTAGACATTTCCATGTTTATGCAGATAGCGGTGTAGATATTTCCATGTTTATACAGATAGTGGTGTAGATATTTCCATGTTTATGCAGACCGTGGTGTAGATATTTCCATGTTTATACAAATAGCGGTGCAGATATTTCCATGTTTGTACAGATGGCGGTGTTGATATTTCCATTTATACACAGATGACCGTGTAGATATTTCCATGTTTATACAGATGGCGGCGCAGATATTTCCATGGATATGTAGATGGCGGTGTAGATATTTCCATGTTTATACAGATTGCGGTGTAGTTATTTCCATGTTTATATAGATAGCGGTGTAGTTATTTCCATGTATATACACATGGCTGTGTAGATATTTCCATGTTTATACAGATGGCGGTGTAGATATGTCCATGTTTATACAGATAACTTTGTATTTCCATGTTTATACAGATGGCGGTGTAGATATTTCCATGTCTATAGAGATAGCAGTGGAGATAATTCCATGTTTATACAGATAGCAGTGTAGATATTTCCATGTTTATTCTGATCGTGGTGTAGATATTTCCATGTTTATAGAGATGGCGGTGTAGATATTTACATGTTCATAGAGATAGCGGTGTTGATTTTTCCATGTTTATAGAGACAGCGGTTTGGATATTTCCTTGCTTATACAGATAGGGGTGTAGATATTTCCATGTTTATAGAGATAGCGGTGAAGATATTTCCATGTTTATACAGATCACGGTGTAGATATTTCCTTGCTTGTACTAATAGCGGTGTAGTTATTTCCATGTTTATACAGATAGCGGTGTAGATATTTCCATGTATATACAGATGGCTGTGTAGATATTTCCATGTTTATACAGATGGCTGTGTAGATATTTCCATGTTTATACAGATGACTTTGTAGGTATTTGCATGTTTATACAGATGGCGGTGTAGGTTTTCCATGTTTATAGTGATAGCTGTGTAGATATTTCCATGTTTATACAGATAGCGGTGTTGATATTTCCATGTTTATAAAGATCGCGGTGTAGATATTTCCATGTTTATACAGATCGCGGTGCAGATATTTATATCTTTATACAGATGGCATTGTAGATATTTCCTTATTCACACAGATGGCGGTGTAGATGTTTCCATGTTTATACAGATGGCAGAGTAGTTAGTTCCATGTTTATGGAGATGGCAGTGTAGATACTTTCATGTTTACAGAGATGGCGGTGTAGATATTTCCATGTTTATAGAGATAGCAGTGTAGATATTTACATGTTTATACAGATGTCTGTGTAGATATTTCCATGTGTATACAGATGGCATTGTAGATATTTCCATGTTTATACAGATGACTGTATAGGTATTTCCATGTTTTTACAGGTGGCAGTGCAGATATTTCCATGTTTATAGAGATAGCGGTGTAGATATTTCCATGTTTCTACAGATGGCGGTGTTGATATTCCATCTATACACAGATGGCCGTGTAGATATTTCCATGTGTATACAGATGGCGGCGTAGATATTTCCATGGACATGCAGATGGCGGTGTAGATATTTCCATGTTTAAACAGATAGCGGTGTAGATATTTCCATGTTTACACAGATAGTGGTGTAGATATTTCCGTGTTTATACACATGGAAGAGTAGATACTTCCATCTTTATGGAGATGGCAGTGTAGATATTTTCATGTTTATAGAGATGGCGGTGTAGATATTTCCATATTTATAGAGATAGCGGTGTAGATATTTCCATCTTTCTACAGATGGCAGTGTAGATATTTCCATGTTTATACAGATGGCGGTGTAGATATTTCCATATTTATACAGATGTCTGTGTAGATATTTCCATCTGTATACAGATGGTATTGTAGGTATTTCCATGTTTATACAGATGGTGGTGAAGATATTTCCATGTTTATTCAGATGACTGTGTAGATATTTCCATGTTTTTACAGATGGCAGTGTGGATATTTCAATGTTTATAGAGATGGCGCTGTAGATATTTCCAAGTTTATACAGATAACGGTGGAGATATTTCCATGTTTATACAGAGAGGAGTCGAGATATTTCCATGTTTATACACATAGCGGTGTACATATTTCCATGATTATAGAGACAGCGGTGTAGGTATTTCCATGTTTATGCAGATAGCGGTGCAGATATTTCCATGTTTACACAGATGCCTATGCAGATATTTCCATATTTACACAGAGGGCTGTGTAGATATTTCTATGTTTATACAGAAGACAGTGTAGATATTTAAATGTTCCTACACATGACTGTGTAGGTATTTCCATGTTTATACAGATGCCTTTGTAGATATTTCCATGTTAATAGAGATAGCGGTGTAGACATTTCCATGTTTATACAGATAGCGGTGTAGATATTTCCATGTTTATACAGATAGTGGTGTAGATATTTCCATGTTTATGCAGACCGCGGTGTAGATATTTCCATGTTTATACAAATAGCGGTGCAGATATTTCCATGTTTGTACAGATGGCGGTGTTGATATTTCCATTTATACACAGATGACCGTGTAGATATTTCCATGTTTATACAGACGGCGGCGCAGATATTTCCATGTATATGTAGATGGCGGTGTAGATATTTCCATGTTTATACAGATTGCGGTGTAGTTATTTCCATGTTTGTATAGATAGCGGTGTAGTTATTTCCATGTATATACACATGGCTGTGTAGATATTTCCATGTTTATACAGATGGCGGTGTAGATATGTCCATGTTTATACAGATAACTTTGTATTTCCATGTTTATACAGATGTCGGTGTAGATATTTCCATGTCTATAGAGATAGCAGTGGAGATAATTCCATGTTTATACAGATAGCGGTGTAGATATTTCCATGTTTATTCTGATCGTGGTGTAGATATTTCCATGTTTATAGAGATGGCGGTGTAGATATTTACATGTTCATAGAGATAGCGGTGTTGATTTTTCCATGTTTATAGAGACAGCGGTGTGGATATTTCCTTGCTTATACAGATAGGGGTGTAGAGATTTCCATGTTTATAGAGATAGCGGTGAAGATATTTCCATGTTTATACAGATCACGGTGTAGATATTTCCTTGCTTGTACTAATAGCGGTGTAGTTATTTCCATGTTTATACAGATAGCGGTGTAGATATTTCCATGTATATACAGATGGCTGTGTAGATATTTCCATGTTTATACAGATGGCTGTGTAGATATTTCCATGTTTATACAGATGACTTTGTAGGTATTTGCATGTTTATACAGATGGCGGTGTAGGTTTTCCATGTTTATAGTGATAGCTGTGTAGATATTTCCATGTTTATACAGATAGCGGTGTTGATATTTCCATGTTTATAAAGATCGCGGTGTAGATATTTCCATGTTTATACAGATCGCGGTGCAGATATTTATATCTTTATACAGATGGCATTGTAGATATTTCCTTATTCACACAGATGGCGGTGTAGATGTTTCCATGTTTATACAGATGGCAGAGTAGTTAGTTCCATGTTTATGGAGATGGCAGTGTAGATACTTTCATGTTTACAGAGATGGCGGTGTAGATATTTCCATGTTTATAGAGATAGCAGTGTAGATATTTACATGTTTATACAGATGTCTGTGTAGATATTTCCATGTGTATACAGATGGCATTGTAGATATTTCCATGTTTATACAGATGACTGTATAGGTATTTCCATGTTTTTACAGGTGGCAGTGCAGATATTTCCATGTTTATAGAGATAGCGGTGTAGATATTTCCATGTTTCTACAGATGGCGGTGTTGATATTTCCATCTATACACAGATGGCCGTGTAGATATTTCCATGTTTATACAGATGGCGGCGTAGATATTTCCATGGACATGCAGATGGCGGTGTAGATATTTCCATGTTTAAACAGATAGCGGTGTAGATATTTCCATGTTTACACAGATAGTGGTGTAGATATTTCCGTGTTTATACACATGGCAGAGTAGATACTTCCATCTTTATGGAGATGGCAGTGTAGATATTTTCATGTTTATAGAGATGGCGGTGTAGATATTTCCATATTTATAGAGATAGCGGTGTAGATATTTCCATCTTTCTACAGATGGCAGTGTAGATATTTCCATGTTTATACAGATGGCGGTGTAGATATTTCCATATTTATACAGATGTCTGTGTAGATATTTCCGTCTGTATACAGATGGTATTGTAGGTATTTCCATGTTTATACAGATGGTGGTGAAGATATTTCCATGTTTATTCAGATGACTGTGGATATTTCCATGTTTTTACAGATGGCAGTGTGGATATTTCAATGTTTATAGAGATGGCGCTGTAGATATTTCCAAGTTTATACAGATAACGGTGGAGATATTTCCATGTTTATACAGAGAGGAGTCGTGATATTTCCATGTTTATACACATAGCGGTGTACATATTTCCATGATTATAGAGACAGCGGCGTAGGTATTTCCATGTTTATGCAGATAGCGGTGCAGATATTTCCATGTTTACACAGATGCCTATGCAGATATTTCCATATTTACACAGAGGGCTGTGTAGATATTTCTATGTTTATACAGAAGACAGTGTAGATATTTAAATGTTCCTACACATGACTGTGTAGGTATTTCCATGTTTATACAGATGTCTTTGTAGATATTTCCATGTTAATAGAGATATCGGTGTAGACATTTCCATGTTTATACAGATAGCGGTGTAGATATTTCCATGTTTATACAGATAGTGGTGTAGATATTTCCATGTTTATACAGACCGCGGTGTAGATATTTCCATGTTTATACAAATAGCGGTGCAGATATTTCCATGTTTGTACAGATGGCGGTGTTGATATTTCCATTTATACACAGATGACCGTGTAGATATTTCCATGTTTATACAGACGGCGGCGCAGATATTTCCATGTATATGTAGATGGCGGTGTAGATATTTCCATGTTTATACAGATTGCGGTGTAGTTATTTCCATGTTTGTATAGATAGCGGTGTAGTTATTTCCATGTATATACACATGGCTGTGTAGATATTTCCATGTTTATACAGATGGCGGTGTAGATATGTCCATGTTTATACAGATAACTTTGTATTTCCATGTTTATACAGATGTCGGTGTAGATATTTCCATGTCTATAGAGATAGCAGTGGAGATAATTCCATGTTTATACAGATAGCGGTGTAGATATTTCCATGTTTATTCTGATCGTGGTGTAGATATTTCCATGTTTATAGAGATGGCGGTGTAGATATTTACATGTTCATAGAGATAGCGGTGTTGATTTTTCCATGTTTATAGAGACAGCGGTGTGGATATTTCCTTGCTTATACAGATAGGGGTGTAGAGATTTCCATGTTTATAGAGATAGCGGTGAAGATATTTCCATGTTTATACAGATCACGGTGTAGATATTTCCTTGCTTGTACTAATAGCGGTGTAGTTATTTCCATGTTTATACAGATAGCGGTGTAGATATTTCCATGTATATACAGATGGCTGTGTAGATATTTCCATGTTTATACAGATGGCTGTGTAGATATTTCCATGTTTATACAGATGACTTTGTAGGTATTTGCATGTTTATACAGATGGCGGTGTAGGTTTTCCATGTTTATAGTGATAGCTGTGTAGATATTTCCATGTTTATACAGATAGCGGTGCAGATATTTATATCTTTATACAGATGGCATTGTAGATATTTCCTTATTCACACAGATGGCGGTGTAGATGTTTCCATGTTTATACAGATGGCAGAGTAGTTAGTTCCATGTTTATGGAGATGGCAGTGTAGATACTTTCATGTTTACAGAGATGGCGGTGTAGATATTTCCATGTTTATAGAGATAGCAGTGTAGATATTTACATGTTTATACAGATGTCTGTGTAGATATTTCCATGTGTATACAGATGGCATTGTAGATATTTCCATGTTTATACAGATGACTGTATAGGTATTTCCATGTTTTTACAGGTGGCAGTGCAGATATTTCCATGTTTATAGAGATAGCGGTGTAGATATTTCCATGTTTCTACAGATGGCGGTGTTGATATTTCCATCTATACACAGATGGCCGTGTAGATATTTCCATGTTTATACAGATGGCGGCGTAGATATTTCCATGGACATGCAGATGGCGGTGTAGATATTTCCATGTTTAAACAGATAGCGGTGTAGATATTTCCATGTTTACACAGATAGTGGTGTAGATATTTCCGTGTTTATACACATGGCAGAGTAGATACTTCCATCTTTATGGAGATGGCAGTGTAGATATTTTCATGTTTATAGAGATGGCGGTGTAGATATTTCCATATTTATAGAGATAGCGGTGTAGATATTTCCATCTTTCTACAGATGGCAGTGTAGATATTTCCATGTTTATACAGATGGCGGTGTAGATATTTCCATATTTATACAGATGTCTGTGTAGATATTTCCGTCTGTATACAGATGGTATTGTAGGTATTTCCATGTTTATACAGATGGTGGTGAAGATATTTCCATGTTTATTCAGATGACTGTGGATATTTCCATGTTTTTACAGATGGCAGTGTGGATATTTCAATGTTTATAGAGATGGCGCTGTAGATATTTCCAAGTTTATACAGATAACGGTGGAGATATTTCCATGTTTATACAGAGAGGAGTCGTGATATTTCCATGTTTATACACATAGCGGTGTACATATTTCCATGATTATAGAGACAGCGGCGTAGGTATTTCCATGTTTATGCAGATAGCGGTGCAGATATTTCCATGTTTACACAGATGCCTATGCAGATATTTCCATATTTACACAGAGGGCTGTGTAGATATTTCTATGTTTATACAGAAGACAGTGTAGATATTTAAATGTTCCTACACATGACTGTGTAGGTATTTCCATGTTTATACAGATGTCTTTGTAGATATTTCCATGTTAATAGAGATAGCGGTGTAGACATTTCCATGTTTATACAGATAGCGGTGTAGATATTTCCATGTTTATACAGATAGTGGTGTAGATATTTCCATGTTTATACAGACCGCGGTGTAGATATTTCCATGTTTATACAAATAGCGGTGCAGATATTTCCATGTTTGTACAGATGGCGGTGTTCATATTTCCATTTATACACAGATGACCGTGTAGATATTTCCATGTTTATACAGATGGCCGCGCAGATATTTCCATGGATATGTAGATGGCGGTGTAGATATTTCCATGTTTATACAGATTGCGGTGTAGTTATTTCCATGTTTATATAGATAGCGGTGTAGTTATTTCCATGTATATACACATGGCTGTGTAGATATTTCCATGTTTATACAGATGACGGTGTAGATATTTCCATGTTGTTACAGATAACTTTGTATTTCCATGTTTATACAGATGGCGGTGTAGATATTTCCATGTCTATAGAGATAGCAGTGGAGATAATTCCATGTTTATACAGATAGCGGTGTAGATATTTCCATGTTTATTCTGATCGTGGTGTAGATATTTCCATGTTTATAGAGATGGCGGTGTAGATATTTACATGTTCATAGAGATAGCGGTGTTGATTTTTCCATGTTTATAGAGACAGCGGTGTGGATATTTCCTTGCTTATACAGACAGGGGTGTAGATATTTCCATGTTTATAGAGATAGCGGTGAAGATATTTCCATGTTTATACATATCACGGTGTAGATATTTCCTTGCTTGTACTAATAGCGGTGTAGTTATTTCCATGTTTATACAGATAGCGGTGTAGATATTTCCATGTATATACAGATGGCTGTGTAGATATTTCCATGTTTATACAGATGGCTGTGTAGATATTTCCATGTTAATACAGATGACTTTGTAGGTATTTGCATGTTTATACAGATGGCGGTGTAGGTTTTCCATGTTTATAGTGATAGCTGTGTAGATATTTCCATGTTTATACAGATAGCGGTGTTGATATTTCCATGTTTATAAAGATCGCGGTGTAGATATTTCCATGTTTATACAGATCGCGGTGCAGATATTTATATCTTTATACAGATGGCATTGTAGATATTTCCTTATTCACACAGATGGCGGTGTAGATGTTTCCATGTTTATACAGATGGCAGAGTAGTTAGTTCCATGTTTATGGAGATGGCAGTGTAGATACTTTCATGTTTACAGAGATGGCGGTGTAGATATTTCCATGTTTATAGAGATAGCAGTGTAGATATTTACATGTTTATACAGATGTCTGTGTAGATATTTCCATGTGTATACAGATGGCATTGTAGATATTTCCATGTTTATACAGATGACTGTATAGGTATTTCCATGTTTTTACAGGTGGCAGTGCAGATATTTCCATGTTTATAGAGATAGCGGTGTAGATATTTCCATGTTTCTACAGATGGCGGTGTTGATATTTCCATCTATACACAGATGGCCGTGTAGATATTTCCATGTTTATACAGATGGCGGCGTAGATATTTCCATGGACATGCAGATGGCGGTGTAGATATTTCCATGTTTAAACAGATAGCGGTGTAGATATTTCCATGTTTACACAGATAGTGGTGTAGATATTTCCGTGTTTATACACATGGCAGAGTAGATACTTCCATCTTTATGGAGATGGCAGTGTAGATATTTTCATGTTTATAGAGATGGCGGTGTAGATATTTCCATATTTATAGAGATAGCGGTGTAGATATTTCCATCTTTCTACAGATGGCAGTGTAGATATTTCCATGTTTATACAGATGGCGGTGTAGATATTTCCATATTTATACAGATATCTTTGTAGACATTTCCATCTGTATACAGATGGTATTGTAGGTATTTCCATGTTTATACAGATGGTGGTGAAGATATTTCCATGTTTATTCAGATGACTGTGTAGATATTTCCATGTTTTTACAGATGGCAGTGTGGATATTTCAATGTTTATAGAGATGGCGCTGTAGATATTTCCAAGTTTATACAGATAACGGTGGAGATATTTCCATGTTTATACAGAGAGGAGTCGAGATATTTCCATGTTTATACACATAGCGGTGTACATATTTCCATGATTATAGAGACAGCGGTGTAGGTATTTCCATGTTTATGCAGATAGCGGTGCAGATATTTCCATGTTTACACAGATGCCTATGCAGATATTTCCATATTTACACAGAGGGCTGTGTAGATATTTCTATGTTTATACAGAAGACAGTGTAGATATTTAAATGTTCCTACACATGACTGTGTAGGTATTTCCATGTTTATACAGATGTCTTTGTAGATATTTCCATGTTAATAGAGATAGCGGTGTAGACATTTCCATGTTTATACAGATAGCGGTGTAGATATTTCCATGTTTATACAGATAGTGGTGTAGATATTTCCATGTTTATGCAGACCGCGGTGTAGATATTTCCATGTTTATACAAATAGCGGTGCAGATATTTCCATGTTTGTACAGATGGCGGTGTTGATATTTCCATTTATACACAGATGACCGTGTAGATATTTCCATGTTTATACAGACGGCGGCGCAGTTATTTCCATGGATATGTAGATGGCGGTGTAGATATTTCCATGTTTATACAGATTGCGGTGTAGTTATTTCCATGTTTATATAGATAGCGGTGTAGTTATTTCCATGTATATACACATGGCTGTGTAGATATTTCCATGTTTATACAGATGGCGGTGTAGATATGTCCATGTTTATACAGATAACTTTGTATTTCCATGTTTATACAGATGGCGGGTAGATATTTCCATGTCTATAGAGATAGCAGTGGAGATAATTCCATGTTTATACAGATAGCGGTGTAGATATTTCCATGTTTATTCTGATCGTGGTGTAGATATTTCCATGTTTATAGAGATGGCGGTGTAGATATTTACATGTTCATAGAGATAGCGGTGTTGATTTTTCCATGTTTATAGAGACAGCGGTGTGGATATTTCCTTGCTTATACAGATAGGGGTGTAGAGATTTCCATGTTTATAGAGATAGCGGTGAAGATATTTCCATGTTTATACAGATCACGGTGTAGATATTTCCTTGCTTGTACTAATAGCGGTGTAGTTATTTCCATGTTTATACAGATAGCGGTGTAGATATTTCCATGTATATACAGATGGCTGTGTAGATATTTCCATGTTTATACAGATGGCTGTGTAGATATTTCCATGTTTATACAGATGACTTTGTAGGTATTTGCATGTTTATACAGATGGCGGTGTAGGTTTTCCATGTTTATAGTGATAGCTGTGTAGATATTTCCATGTTTATACAGATAGCGGTGTTGATATTTCCATGTTTATAAAGATCGCGGTGTAGATATTTCCATGTTTATACAGATCGCGGTGCAGATATTTATATCTTTATACAGATGGCATTGTAGATATTTCCTTATTCACACAGATGGCGGTGTAGATGTTTCCATGTTTATACAGATGGCAGAGTAGTTAGTTCCATGTTTATGGAGATGGCAGTGTAGATACTTTCATGTTTACAGAGATGGCGGTGTAGATATTTCCATGTTTATAGAGATAGCAGTGTAGATATTTACATGTTTATACAGATGTCTGTGTAGATATTTCCATGTGTATACAGATGGCATTGTAGATATTTCCATGTTTATACAGATGACTGTATAGGTATTTCCATGTTTTTACAGGTGGCAGTGCAGATATTTCCATGTTTATAGAGATAGCGGTGTAGATATTTCCATGTTTCTACAGATGGCGGTGTTGATATTTCCATCTATACACAGATGGCCGTGTAGATATTTCCATGTTTATACAGATGGCGGCGTAGATATTTCCATGGACATGCAGATGGCGGTGTAGATATTTCCATGTTTAAACAGATAGCGGTGTAGATATTTCCATGTTTACACAGATAGTGGTGTAGATATTTCCGTGTTTATACACATGGCAGAGTAGATACTTCCATCTTTATGGAGATGGCAGTGTAGATATTTTCATGTTTATAGAGATGGCGGTGTAGATATTTCAATATTTATAGAGATAGCGGTGTAGATATTTCCATCTTTCTACAGATGGCAGTGTAGATATTTCCATGTATATACAGATGGCGGTGTAGATATTTCCATATTTATACAGATGTCTGTGTAGATATTTCCATCTGTATACAGATGGTATTGTAGGTATTTCCATGTTTATACAGATGGTGGTGAAGATATTTCCATGTTTATTCAGATGACTGTGTAGATATTTCCATGTTTTTACAGATGGCAGTGTGGATATTTCAATGTTTATAGAGATGGCGCTGTAGATATTTCCAAGTTTATACAGATAACGGTGGAGATATTTCCATGTTTATACAGAGAGGAGTCGAGATATTTCCATGTTTATACACATAGCGGTGTACATATTTCCATGATTATAGAGACAGCGGTGTAGGTATTTCCATGTTTATGCAGATAGCGGTGCAGATATTTCCATGTTTACACAGATGCCTATGCAGATATTTCCATATTTACACAGAGGGCTGTGTAGATATTTCTATGTTTATACAGAAGACAGTGTAGATATTTAAATGTTCCTACACATGACTGTGTAGGTATTTCCATGTTTATACAGATGTCTTTGTAGATATTTCCATGTTAATAGAGATAGGGGTGCAGATATTTCCATGTTTATACAGATAGCGGTGTAGATATTTCCATGTTTATACAGATAGTGGTGTAGATATTTCCATATTTATACAGACCGCGGTGTAGATATTTCCATGTTTATACAAATAGCGGTGCAGATATTTCCATGTTTGTACAGATGGCGGTGTTGATATTTCCATTTATACACAGATGACCGTGTAGATATTTCCATGTTTATACAGACGGCGGCGCAGATATTTCCATGGATATGTAGATGGCGGTGTAGATATTTCCATGTTTATACAGATTGCGTTGTAGTTATTTCCATGTTTATATAGTTAGCGGTGTAGTTATTTCCATGTATGTACACATGGCTGTGTAGATATTTCCATGTTTATACAGATGGCGGTGTAGATATTTCCATGTTTATACAGATAACTTTGTATTTCCATGTTTATACAGATGGCGGTGTAGATATTTCCATGTTTATTCTGATCGTGGTGTAGATATTTCCATGTTTATAGAGATGGCGGTGTAGATATTTACATGTTCATAGAGATAGCGGTGTTGATTTTTCCATGTTTATAGAGACAGCGGTGTGGATATTTCCTTGCTTATACAGATAGGGGTGTAGAGATTTCCATGTTTATAGAGATAGCGGTGAAGATATTTCCATGTTTATACAGATCGCGGTGTAGATATTTCCTTGCTTGTACTAATAGCGGTGTAGTTATTTCCATGTTTATACAGATAGCGGTGTAGATATTTCCATGTATATACAGATGGCTGTGTAGATATTTCCATGTTTATACAGATGGCTGTGTAGATATTTCCATGTTTATACAGATGACTTTGTAGGTATTTGCATGTTTATACAGATGGCGGTGTAGGTTTTCCATGTTTATAGTGATAGCTGTGTAGATATTTCCATGTTTATACAGATAGCGGTGTTGATATTTCCATGTTTATAAAGATCGCGGTGTAGATATTTCCATGTTTATACAGATCGCGGTGCAGATATTTATATCTTTATACAGATGGCATTGTAGATATTTCCTTATTCACACAGATGGCGGTGTAGATGTTTCCATGTTTATACAGATGGCAGAGTAGTTAGTTCCATGTTTATGGAGATGGCAGTGTAGATACTTTCATGTTTACAGAGATGGCGGTGTAGATATTTCCATGTTTATAGAGATAGCAGTGTAGATATTTACATGTTTATACAGATGTCTGTGTAGATATTTCCATGTGTATACAGATGGCATTGTAGATATTTCCATGTTTATACAGATGACTGTATAGGTATTTCCATGTTTTTACAGGTGGCAGTGCAGATATTTCCATGTTTATAGAGATAGCGGTGTAGATATTTCCATGTTTCTACAGATGGCGGTGTTGATATTTCCATCTATACACAGATGGCCGTGTAGATATTTCCATGTTTATACAGATGGCGGCGTAGATATTTCCATGGACATGCAGATGGCGGTGTAGATATTTCCATGTTTAAACAGATAGCGGTGTAGATATTTCCATGTTTACACAGATAGTGGTGTAGATATTTCCGTGTTTATACACATGGCAGAGTAGATACTTCCATCTTTATGGAGATGGCAGTGTAGATATTTTCATGTTTATAGAGATGGCGGTGTAGATATTTCCATATTTATAGAGATAGCGGTGTAGATATTTCCATCTTTCTACAGATGGCAGTGTAGATATTTCCATGTTTATACAGATGGCGGTGTAGATATTTCCATATTTATACAGATGTCTGTGTAGATATTTCCATCTGTATACAGATGGTATTGTAGGTATTTCCATGTTTATACAGATGGTGGTGAAGATATTTCCATGTTTATTCAGATGACTGTGTAGATATTTCCATGTTTTTACAGATGGCAGTGTGGATATTTCAATGTTTATAGAGATGGCGCTGTAGATATTTCCAAGTTTATACAGATAACGGTGGAGATATTTCCATGTTTATACAGAGAGGAGTCGAGATATTTCCATGTTTATACACATAGCGGTGTACATATTTCCATGATTATAGAGACAGCGGTGTAGGTATTTCCATGTTTATGCAGATAGCGGTGCAGATATTTCCATGTTTACACAGATGCCTATGCAGATATTTCCATATTTACACAGAGGGCTGTGTAGATATTTCTATGTTTATACAGAAGACAGTGTAGATATTTAAATGTTCCTACACATGACTGTGTAGGTATTTCCATGTTTATACAGATGTCTTTGTAGATATTTCCATGTTAATAGAGATAGCGGTGTAGACATTTCCATGTTTATACAGATAGCGGTGTAGATATTTCCATGTTTATACAGATAGTGGTGTAGATATTTCCATGTTTATGCAGACCGCGGTGTAGATATTTCCATGTTTATACAAATAGCGGTGCAGATATTTCCATGTTTGTACAGATGGCGGTGTTGATATTTCCATTTATACACAGATGACCGTGTAGATATTTCCATGTTTATACAGACGGCGGCGCAGATATTTCCATGTATATGTAGATGGCGGTGTAGATATTTCCATGTTTATACAGATTGCGGTGTAGTTATTTCCATGTTTGTATAGATAGCGGTGTAGTTATTTCCATGTATATACACATGGCTGTGTAGATATTTCCATGTTTATACAGATGGCGGTGTAGATATGTCCATGTTTATACAGATAACTTTGTATTTCCATGTTTATACAGATGTCGGTGTAGATATTTCCATGTCTATAGAGATAGCAGTGGAGATAATTCCATGTTTATACAGATAGCGGTGTAGATATTTCCATGTTTATTCTGATCGTGGTGTAGATATTTCCATGTTTATAGAGATGGCGGTGTAGATATTTACATGTTCATAGAGATAGCGGTGTTGATTTTTCCATGTTTATAGAGACAGCGGTGTGGATATTTCCTTGCTTATACAGATAGGGGTGTAGAGATTTCCATGTTTATAGAGATAGCGGTGAAGATATTTCCATGTTTATACAGATCACGGTGTAGATATTTCCTTGCTTGTACTAATAGCGGTGTAGTTATTTCCATGTTTATACAGATAGCGGTGTAGATATTTCCATGTATATACAGATGGCTGTGTAGATATTTCCATGTTTATACAGATGGCTGTGTAGATATTTCCATGTTTATACAGATGACTTTGTAGGTATTTGCATGTTTATACAGATGGCGGTGTAGGTTTTCCATGTTTATAGTGATAGCTGTGTAGATATTTCCATGTTTATACAGATAGCGGTGTTGATATTTCCATGTTTATAAAGATCGCGGTGTAGATATTTCCATGTTTATACAGATCGCGGTGCAGATATTTATATCTTTATACAGATGGCATTGTAGATATTTCCTTATTCACACAGATGGCGGTGTAGATGTTTCCATGTTTATACAGATGGCAGAGTAGTTAGTTCCATGTTTATGGAGATGGCAGTGTAGATACTTTCATGTTTACAGAGATGGCGGTGTAGATATTTCCATGTTTATAGAGATAGCAGTGTAGATATTTACATGTTTATACAGATGTCTGTGTAGATATTTCCATGTGTATACAGATGGCATTGTAGATATTTCCATGTTTATACAGATGACTGTATAGGTATTTCCATGTTTTTACAGGTGGCAGTGCAGATATTTCCATGTTTATAGAGATAGCGGTGTAGATATTTCCATGTTTCTACAGATGGCGGTGTTGATATTTCCATCTATACACAGATGGCCGTGTAGATATTTCCATGTTTATACAGATGGCGGCGTAGATATTTCCATGGACATGCAGATGGCGGTGTAGATATTTCCATGTTTAAACAGATAGCGGTGTAGATATTTCCATGTTTACACAGATAGTGGTGTAGATATTTCCGTGTTTATACACATGGCAGAGTAGATACTTCCATCTTTATGGAGATGGCAGTGTAGATATTTTCATGTTTATAGAGATGGCGGTGTAGATATTTCCATATTTATAGAGATAGCGGTGTAGATATTTCCATCTTTCTACAGATGGCAGTGTAGATATTTCCATGTTTATACAGATGGCGGTGTAGATATTTCCATATTTATACAGATGTCTGTGTAGATATTTCCGTCTGTATACAGATGGTATTGTAGGTATTTCCATGTTTATACAGATGGTGGTGAAGATATTTCCATGTTTATTCAGATGACTGTGGATATTTCCATGTTTTTACAGATGGCAGTGTGGATATTTCAATGTTTATAGAGATGGCGCTGTAGATATTTCCAAGTTTATACAGATAACGGTGGAGATATTTCCATGTTTATACAGAGAGGAGTCGTGATATTTCCATGTTTATACACATAGCGGTGTACATATTTCCATGATTATAGAGACAGCGGCGTAGGTATTTCCATGTTTATGCAGATAGCGGTGCAGATATTTCCATGTTTACACAGATGCCTATGCAGATATTTCCATATTTACACAGAGGGCTGTGTAGATATTTCTATGTTTATACAGAAGACAGTGTAGATATTTAAATGTTCCTACACATGACTGTGTAGGTATTTCCATGTTTATACAGATGTCTTTGTAGATATTTCCATGTTAATAGAGATATCGGTGTAGACATTTCCATGTTTATACAGATAGCGGTGTAGATATTTCCATGTTTATACAGATAGTGGTGTAGATATTTCCATGTTTATACAGACCGCGGTGTAGATATTTCCATGTTTATACAAATAGCGGTGCAGATATTTCCATGTTTGTACAGATGGCGGTGTTCATATTTCCATTTATACACAGATGACCGTGTAGATATTTCCATGTTTATACAGATGGCCGCGCAGATATTTCCATGGATATGTAGATGGCGGTGTAGATATTTCCATGTTTATACAGATTGCGGTGTAGTTATTTCCATGTTTATATAGATAGCGGTGTAGTTATTTCCATGTATATACACATGGCTGTGTAGATATTTCCATGTTTATACAGATGACGGTGTAGATATTTCCATGTTGTTACAGATAACTTTGTATTTCCATGTTTATACAGATGGCGGTGTAGATATTTCCATGTCTATAGAGATAGCAGTGGAGATAATTCCATGTTTATACAGATAGCGGTGTAGATATTTCCATGTTTATTCTGATCGTGGTGTAGATATTTCCATGTTTATAGAGATGGCGGTGTAGATATTTACATGTTCATAGAGATAGCGGTGTTGATTTTTCCATGTTTATAGAGACAGCGGTGTGGATATTTCCTTGCTTATACAGATAGGGGTGTAGATATTTCCATGTTTATAGAGATAGCGGTGAAGATATTTCCATGTTTATACAGATCACGGTGTAGATATTTCCTTGCTTGTACTAATAGCGGTGTAGTTATTTCCATGTTTATACAGATAGCGGTGTAGATATTTCCATGTATATACAGATGGCTGTGTAGATATTTCCATGTTTATACAGATGGCTGTGTAGATATTTCCATGTTTATACAGATGACTTTGTAGGTATTTGCATGTTTATACAGATGGCGGTGTAGGTTTTCCATGTTTATAGTGATTGCTGTGTAGATATTTCCATGTTTATACAGATAGCGGTGTTGATATTTCCATGTTTATAAAGATCGCGGTGTAGATATTTCCATGTTTATACAGATCGCGGTGCAGATATTTATATCTTTATACAGATGGCATTGTAGATATTTCCTTATTCACACAGATGGCGGTGTAGATGTTTCCATGTTTATACAGATGGCAGAGTAGTTAGTTCCATGTTTATGGAGATGGCAGTGTAGATACTTTCATGTTTACAGAGATGGCGGTGTAGATATTTCCATGTTTATAGAGATAGCAGTGTAGATATTTACATGTTTATACAGATGTCTGTGTAGATATTTCCATGTGTATACAGATGGCATTGTAGATATTTCCATGTTTATACAGATGACTGTATAGGTATTTCCATGTTTTTACAGGTGGCAGTGCAGATATTTCCATGTTTATAGAGATAGCGGTGTAGATATCTCCATGTTTCTACAGATGGCGGTGTTGATATTTCCATCTATACACAGATGGCCGTGTAGATATTTCCATGTTTATACAGATGGCGGCGTAGATATTTCCATGGACATGCAGATGGCGGTGTAGATATTTCCATGTTTAAACAGATAGCGGTGTAGATATTTCCATGTTTACACAGATAGTGGTGTAGATATTTCCGTGTTTATACACATGGCAGAGTAGATACTTCCATCTTTATGGAGATGGCAGTGTAGATATTTTCATGTTTATAGAGATGGCGGTGTAGATATTTCCATATTTATAGAGATAGCGGTGTAGATATTTCCATCTTTCTACAGATGGCAGTGTAGATATTTCCATGTTTATACAGATGGCGGTGTAGATATTTCCATATTTATACAGATGTCTGTGTAGATATTTCCGTCTGTATACAGATGGTATTGTAGGTATTTCCATGTTTATACAGATGGTGGTGAAGATATTTCCATGTTTATTCAGATGACTGTGGATATTTCCATGTTTTTACAGATGGCAGTGTGGATATTTCAATGTTTATAGAGATGGCGCTGTAGATATTTCCAAGTTTATACAGATAACGGTGGAGATATTTCCATGTTTATACAGAGAGGAGTCGTGATATTTCCATGTTTATACACATAGCGGTGTACATATTTCCATGATTATAGAGACAGCGGCGTAGGTATTTCCATGTTTATGCAGATAGCGGTGCAGATATTTCCATGTTTACACAGATGCCTATGCAGATATTTCCATATTTACACAGAGGGCTGTGTAGATATTTCTATGTTTATACAGAAGACAGTGTAGATATTTAAATGTTCCTACACATGACTGTGTAGGTATTTCCATGTTTATACAGATGTCTTTGTAGATATTTCCATGTTAATAGAGATATCGGTGTAGACATTTCCATGTTTATACAGATAGCGGTGTAGATATTTCCATGTTTATACAGATAGTGGTGTAGATATTTCCATGTTTATACAGACCGCGGTGTAGATATTTCCATGTTTATACAAATAGCGGTGCAGATATTTCCATGTTTGTACAGATGGCGGTGTTCATATTTCCATTTATACACAGATGACCGTGTAGATATTTCCATGTTTATACAGATGGCCGCGCAGATATTTCCATGGATATGTAGATGGCGGTGTAGATATTTCCATGTTTATACAGATTGCGGTGTAGATATTTCCATGTTTATATAGATAGCGGTGTAGTTATTTCCATGTATATACACATGGCTGTGTAGATATTTCCATGTTTATACAGATGACGGTGTAGATATTTCCATGTTGTTACAGATAACTTTGTATTTCCATGTTTATACAGATGGCGGTGTAGATATTTCCATGTCTATAGAGATAGCAGTGGAGATAATTCCATGTTTATACAGATAGCGGTGTAGATATTTCCATGTTTATTCTGATCGTGGTGTAGATATTTCCATGTTTATAGAGATGGCGGTGTAGATATTTACATGTTCATAGAGATAGCGGTGTTGATTTTTCCATGTTTATAGAGACAGCGGTGTGGATATTTCCTTGCTTATACAGACAGGGGTGTAGATATTTCCATGTTTATAGAGATAGCGGTGAAGATATTTCCATGTTTATACATATCACGGTGTAGATATTTCCTTGCTTGTACTAATAGCGGTGTAGTTATTTCCATGTTTATACAGATAGCGGTGTAGATATTTCCATGTATATACAGATGGCTGTGTAGATATTTCCATGTTTATACAGATGGCTGTGTAGATATTTCCATGTTAATACAGATGACTTTGTAGGTATTTGCATGTTTATACAGATGGCGGTGTAGGTTTTCCATGTTTATAGTGATAGCTGTGTAGATATTTCCATGTTTATACAGATAGCGGTGTTGATATTTCCATGTTTATAAAGATCGCGGTGTAGATATTTCCATGTTTATACAGATCGCGGTGCAGATATTTATATCTTTATACAGATGGCATTGTAGATATTTCCTTATTCACACAGATGGCGGTGTAGATGTTTCCATGTTTATACAGATGGCAGAGTAGTTAGTTCCATGTTTATGGAGATGGCAGTGTAGATACTTTCATGTTTACAGAGATGGCGGTGTAGATATTTCCATGTTTATAGAGATAGCAGTGTAGATATTTACATGTTTATACAGATGTCTGTGTAGATATTTCCATGTGTATACAGATGGCATTGTAGATATTTCCATGTTTATACAGATGACTGTATAGGTATTTCCATGTTTTTACAGGTGGCAGTGCAGATATTTCCATGTTTATAGAGATAGCGGTGTAGATATTTCCATGTTTCTACAGATGGCGGTGTTGATATTTCCATCTATACACAGATGGCCGTGTAGATATTTCCATGTTTATACAGATGGCGGCGTAGATATTTCCATGGACATGCAGATGGCGGTGTAGATATTTCCATGTTTAAACAGATAGCGGTGTAGATATTTCCATGTTTACACAGATAGTGGTGTAGATATTTCCGTGTTTATACACATGGCAGAGTAGATACTTCCATCTTTATGGAGATGGCAGTGTAGATATTTTCATGTTTATAGAGATGGCGGTGTAGATATTTCCATATTTATAGAGATAGCGGTGTAGATATTTCCATCTTTCTACAGATGGCAGTGTAGATATTTCCATGTTTATACAGATGGCGGTGTAGATATTTCCATATTTATACAGATGTCTGTGTAGATATTTCCATCTGTATACAGATGGTATTGTAGGTATTTCCATGTTTATACAGATGGTGGTGAAGATATTTCCATGTTTATTCAGATGACTGTGTAGATATTTCCATGTTTTTACAGATGGCAGTGTGGATATTTCAATGTTTATAGAGATGGCGCTGTAGATATTTCCAAGTTTATACAGATAACGGTGGAGATATTTCCATGTTTATACAGAGAGGAGTCGAGATATTTCCATGTTTATACACATAGCGGTGTACATATTTCCATGATTATAGAGACAGCGGTGTAGGTATTTCCATGTTTATGCAGATAGCGGTGCAGATATTTCCATGTTTACACAGATGCCTATGCAGATATTTCCATATTTACACAGAGGGCTGTGTAGATATTTCTATGTTTATACAGAAGACAGTGTAGATATTTAAATGTTCCTACACATGACTGTGTAGGTATTTCCATGTTTATACAGATGTCTTTGTAGATATTTCCATGTTAATAGAGATAGCGGTGTAGACATTTCCATGTTTATACAGATAGCGGTGTAGATATTTCCATGTTTATACAGATAGTGGTGTAGATATTTCCATGTTTATACAGACCGCGGTGTAGATATTTTCATGTTTATACAAATAGCGGTGCAGATATTTCCATGTTTGTACAGATGGCGGTGTTGATATTTCCATTTATACACAGATGACCGTGTAGATATTTCCATGTTTATACAGATGGCGGCGCAGATATTTCCATGGATATGTAGATGGCGGTGTAGATATTTCCATGTTTATACAGATGGCGGTGTAGTTATTTCCATGTTTATATAGATAGCGGTGTAGTTATTTCCATGTATATACACATGGCTGTGTAGATATTTCCATGTTTATACAGATGGCGGTGTAGATATTTCCATGTTTATACAGATAACTTTGTATTTCCATGTTTATACAGATGGCGGTGTAGATATTTCCATGTCTATAGAGATAGCAGTGGAGATAATTCCATGTTTATACAGATAGCGGTGTAGATATTTCCATGTTTATTCTGATCGTGGTGTAGATATTTCCATGTTTATAGAGATGGCGGTGTAGATATTTACATGCTCATAGAGATAGCGGTGTTGATTTTTCCATGTTTATAGAGACAGCGGTGTGGATATTTCCTTGCTTATACAGATAGGGGTGTAGATATTTCCATGTTTATAGAGATAGCGGTGAAGATATTTCCATGTTTATACAGATCACGGTGTAGATATTTCCTTGCTTGTACTAATAGCGGTGTAGTTATTTCCATGTTTATACAGATAGCGGTGTAGATATTTCCATGTATATACAGATGGCTGTGTAGATATTTCCATGTTTATACAGATGACTTTGTAGGTATTTGCATGTTTATACAGATGGCGGTGTAGGTTTTCCATGTTTATAGTGATAGCTGTGTAGATATTTCCATGTTTATACAGATAGCGGTGTTGATATTTCCATGTTTAAAAAGATCGCAGTGAAGATATTTCCATGTTTATACAGATCGCGGTGCAGATATTTATATCTTTATACAGATGGCATTGTAGATATTTCCTTATTCACACAGATGGCGGTGTAGATGTTTCCATGTTTATACAGATGGCAGAGTAGTTAGTTCCATGTTTATGGAGATGGCAGTGTAGATACTTTCATGTTTACAGAGATGGCGGTGTAGATATTTCCATGTTTATAGAGATAGCAGTGTAGATATTTACATGTTTATACAGATGTCTGTGTAGATATTTCCATGTGTATACAGATGGCATTGTAGATATTTCCATGTTTATACAGATGACTGTATAGGTATTTCCATGTTTTTACAGGTGGCAGTGCAGATATTTCCATGTTTATAGAGATAGCGGTGTAGATATTTCCATGTTTCTACAGATGGCGGTGTTGATATTTCCATCTATACACAGATGGCCGTGTAGATATTTCCATGTTTATACAGATGGCGGCGTAGATATTTCCATGGACATGCAGATGGCGGTGTAGATATTTCCATGTTTAAACAGATAGCGGTGTAGATATTTCCATGTTTACACAGATAGTGGTGTAGATATTTCCGTGTTTATACACATGGCAGAGTAGATACTTCCATCTTTATGGAGATGGCAGTGTAGATATTTTCATGTTTATAGAGATGGCGGTGTAGATATTTCCATATTTATAGAGATAGCGGTGTAGATATTTCCATCTTTCTACAGATGGCAGTGTAGATATTTCCATGTTTATACAGATGGCGGTGTAGATATTTCCATATTTATACAGATGTCTGTGTAGATATTTCCATCTGTATACAGATGGTATTGTAGGTATTTCCATGTTTATACAGATGGTGGTGAAGATATTTCCATGTTTATTCAGATGACTGTGTAGATATTTCCATGTTTTTACAGATGGCAGTGTGGATATTTCAATGTTTATAGAGATGGCGCTGTAGATATTTCCAAGTTTATACAGATAACGGTGGAGATATTTCCATGTTTATACAGAGAGGAGTCGAGATATTTCCATGTTTATACACATAGCGGTGTACATATTTCCATGATTATAGAGACAGCGGTGTAGGTATTTCCATGTTTATGCAGATAGCGGTGCAGATATTTCCATGTTTACACAGATGCCTATGCAGATATTTCCATATTTACACAGAGGGCTGTGTAGATATTTCTATGTTTATACAGAAGACAGTGTAGATATTTAAATGTTCCTACACATGACTGTGTAGGTATTTCCATGTTTATACAGATGTCTTTGTAGATATTTCCATGTTAATAGAGATAGCGGTGTAGACATTTCCATGTTTATACAGATAGCGGTGTAGATATTTCCATGTTTATACAGATAGTGGTGTAGATATTTCCATGTTTATACAGACCGCGGTGTAGATATTTCCATGTTTATACACATAGCGGTGCAGATATTTCCATGTTTGTACAGATGGCGGTGTTGATATTTCCATTTATACACAGATGACCGTGTAGATATTTCCATGTTTATACAGATGGCGGTGCAGATATTTCCATGGATATCTAGATGGCGGTGTAGATATTTCCATGTTTATACAGATGGCGGTGTAGTTATTTCCATGTTTATATAGATAGTGGTGTAGTTATTTCCATGTATATACACATGGCTGTGTAGATATTTCCATGTTTATACAGATGGCGGTGTAGATATTTCCATGTTTATACAGATGGCGGTGTAGATATTTCCATGTCTATAGAGATAGCAGTGGAGATAATTCCATGTTTATACAGATAGCGGTGTAGATATTTCCATGTTTATTCTGATCGTGGTGTAGATATTTCCATGTTTATAGAGATGGCGGTGTAGATATTTACATGCTCATAGAGATAGCGGTGTTGATTTTTCCATGTTTATAGAGACAGCGGTGTGGATATTTCCTTGCTTATACAGATAGGGGTGTAGATATTTCCATGTTTATAGAGATAGCGGTGAAGATATTTCCATGTTTATACAGATCACGGTGTAGATATTTCCTTGCTTGTACTAATAGCGGTGTAGTTATTTCCATGTTTATACAGATAGCGGTGTAGATATTTCCATGTATATACAGATGGCTGTGTAGATATTTCCATGTTTATACAGATGACTTTGTAGGTATTTGCATGTTTATACAGATGGCGGTGTAGGTTTTCCATGTTTATAGTGATAGCTGTGTAGATATTTCCATGTTTATACAGATAGCGGTGTTGATATTTCCATGTTTAAAAAGATCGCAGTGAAGATATTTCCATGTTTATACAGATCGCGGTGCAGATATTTATATCTTTATACAGATGGCATTGTAGATATTTCCTTATTCACACAGATGGCGGTGTAGATGTTTCCATGTTTATACAGATGGCAGAGTAGTTAGTTCCATGTTTATGGAGATGGCAGTGTAGATACTTTCATGTTTACAGAGATGGCGGTGTAGATATTTCCATGTTTATAGAGATAGCAGTGTAGATATTTACATGTTTATACAGATGTCTGTGTAGATATTTCCATGTGTATACAGATGGCATTGTAGATATTTCCATGTTTATACAGATGACTGTATAGGTATTTCCATGTTTTTACAGGTGGCAGTGCAGATATTTCCATGTTTATAGAGATAGCGGTGTAGATATTTCCATGTTTCTACAGATGGCGGTGTTGATATTTCCATCTATACACAGATGGCCGTGTAGATATTTCCATGTTTATACAGATGGCGGCGTAGATATTTCCATGGACATGCAGATGGCGGTGTAGATATTTCCATGTTTAAACAGATAGCGGTGTAGATATTTCCATGTTTACACAGATAGTGGTGTAGATATTTCCGTGTTTATACACATGGCAGAGTAGATACTTCCATCTTTATGGAGATGGCAGTGTAGATATTTTCATGTTTATAGAGATGGCGGTGTAGATATTTCCATATTTATAGAGATAGCGGTGTAGATATTTCCATCTTTCTACAGATGGCAGTGTAGATATTTCCATGTTTATACAGATGGCGGTGTAGATATTTCCATATTTATACAGATGTCTGTGTAGATATTTCCATCTGTATACAGATGGTATTGTAGGTATTTCCATGTTTATACAGATGGTGGTGAAGATATTTCCATGTTTATTCAGATGACTGTGTAGATATTTCCATGTTTTTACAGATGGCAGTGTGGATATTTCAATGTTTATAGAGATGGCGCTGTAGATATTTCCAAGTTTATACAGATAACGGTGGAGATATTTCCATGTTTATACAGAGAGGAGTCGAGATATTTCCATGTTTATACACATAGCGGTGTACATATTTCCATGATTATAGAGACAGCGGTGTAGGTATTTCCATGTTTATGCAGATAGCGGTGCAGATATTTCCATGTTTACACAGATGCCTATGCAGATATTTCCATATTTACACAGAGGGCTGTGTAGATATTTCTATGTTTATACAGAAGACAGTGTAGATATTTAAATGTTCCTACACATGACTGTGTAGGTATTTCCATGTTTATACAGATGTCTTTGTAGATATTTCCATGTTAATAGAGATAGCGGTGTAGACATTTCCATGTTTATACAGATAGCGGTGTAGATATTTCCATGTTTATACAGATAGTGGTGTAGATATTTCCATGTTTATACAGACCGCGGTGTAGATATTTTCATGTTTATACAAATAGCGGTGCAGATATTTCCATGTTTGTACAGATGGCGGTGTTGATATTTCCATTTATACACAGATGACCGTGTAGATATTTCCATGTTTATACAGATGGCGGCGCAGATATTTCCATGGATATCTAGATGGCGGTGTAGATATTTCCATGTTTATACAGATGGCGGTGTAGTTATTTCCATGTTTATATAGATAGCGGTGTAGTTATTTCCATGTATATACACATGGCTGTGTAGATATTTCCATGTTTATACAGATGGCGGTGTAGATATTTCCATGTTTATACAGATAACTTTGTATTTCCATGTTTATACAGATGGCGGTGTAGATATTTCCATGTCTATAGAGATAGCAGTGGAGATAATTCCATGTTTATACAGATAGCGGTGTAGATATTTCCATGTTTATTCTGATCGTGGTGTAGATATTTCCATGTTTATAGAGATGGCGGTGTAGATATTTACATGCTCATAGAGATAGCGGTGTTGATTTTTCCATGTTTATAGAGACAGCGGTGTGGATATTTCCTTGCTTATACAGATAGGGGTGTAGATATTTCCATGTTTATAGAGATAGCGGTGAAGATATTTCCATGTTTATACAGATCACGGTGTAGATATTTCCTTGCTTGTACTAATAGCGGTGTAGTTATTTCCATGTTTATACAGATAGCGGTGTAGATATTTCCATGTATATACAGATGGCTGTGTAGATATTTCCATGTTTATACAGATGACTTTGTAGGTATTTGCATGTTTATACAGATGGCGGTGTAGGTTTTCCATGTTTATAGTGATAGCTGTGTAGATATTTCCATGTTTATACAGATAGCGGTGTTGATATTTCCATGTTTAAAAAGATCGCAGTGAAGATATTTCCATGTTTATACAGATCGCGGTGCAGATATTTATATCTTTATACAGATGGCATTGTAGATATTTCCTTATTCACACAGATGGCGGTGTAGATGTTTCCATGTTTATACAGATGGCAGAGTAGTTAGTTCCATGTTTATGGAGATGGCAGTGTAGATACTTTCATGTTTACAGAGATGGCGGTGTAGATATTTCCATGTTTATAGAGATAGCAGTGTAGATATTTACATGTTTATACAGATGTCTGTGTAGATATTTCCATGTGTATACAGATGGCATTGTAGATATTTCCATGTTTATACAGATGACTGTATAGGTATTTCCATGTTTTTACAGGTGGCAGTGCAGATATTTCCATGTTTATAGAGATAGCGGTGTAGATATTTCCATGTTTCTACAGATGGCGGTGTTGATATTTCCATCTATACACAGATGGCCGTGTAGATATTTCCATGTTTATACAGATGGCGGCGTAGATATTTCCATGGACATGCAGATGGCGGTGTAGATATTTCCATGTTTAAACAGATAGCGGTGTAGATATTTCCATGTTTACACAGATAGTGGTGTAGATATTTCCGTGTTTATACACATGGCAGAGTAGATACTTCCATCTTTATGGAGATGGCAGTGTAGATATTTTCATGTTTATAGAGATGGCGGTGTAGATATTTCCATATTTATAGAGATAGCGGTGTAGATATTTCCATCTTTCTACAGATGGCAGTGTAGATATTTCCATGTTTATACAGATGGCGGTGTAGATATTTCCATATTTATACAGATGTCTGTGTAGATATTTCCATCTGTATACAGATGGTATTGTAGGTATTTCCATGTTTATACAGATGGTGGTGAAGATATTTCCATGTTTATTCAGATGACTGTGTAGATATTTCCATGTTTTTACAGATGGCAGTGTGGATATTTCAATGTTTATAGAGATGGCGCTGTAGATATTTCCAAGTTTATACAGATAACGGTGGAGATATTTCCATGTTTATACAGAGAGGAGTCGAGATATTTCCATGTTTATACACATAGCGGTGTACATATTTCCATGATTATAGAGACAGCGGTGTAGGTATTTCCATGTTTATGCAGATAGCGGTGCAGATATTTCCATGTTTACACAGATGCCTATGCAGATATTTCCATATTTACACAGAGGGCTGTGTAGATATTTCTATGTTTATACAGAAGACAGTGTAGATATTTAAATGTTCCTACACATGACTGTGTAGGTATTTCCATGTTTATACAGATGTCTTTGTAGATATTTCCATGTTAATAGAGATAGCGGTGTAGACATTTCCATGTTTATACAGATAGCGGTGTAGATATTTCCATGTTTATACAGATAGTGGTGTAGATATTTCCATGTTTATACAGACCGCGGTGTAGATATTTCCATGTTTATACACATAGCGGTGCAGATATTTCCATGTTTGTACAGATGGCGGTGTTGATATTTCCATTTATACACAGATGACCGTGTAGATATTTCCATGTTTATACAGATGGCGGTGCAGATATTTCCATGGATATCTAGATGGCGGTGTAGATATTTCCATGTTTATACAGATGGCGGTGTAGTTATTTCCATGTTTATATAGATAGTGGTGTAGTTATTTCCATGTATATACACATGGCTGTGTAGATATTTCCATGTTTATACAGATGGCGGTGTAGATATTTCCATGTTTATACAGATGGCGGTGTAGATATTTCCATGTCTATAGAGATAGCAGTGGAGATAATTCCATGTTTATACAGATAGCGGTGTAGATATTTCCATGTTTATTCTGATCGTGGTGTAGATATTTCCATGTTTATAGAGATGGCGGTGTAGATATTTACATGCTCATAGAGATAGCGGTGTTGATTTTTCCATGTTTATAGAGACAGCGGTGTGGATATTTCCTTGCTTATACAGATAGGGGTGTAGATATTTCCATGTTTATAGAGATAGCGGTGAAGATATTTCCATGTTTATACAGATCACGGTGTAGATATTTCCTTGCTTGTACTAATAGCGGTGTAGTTATTTCCATGTTTATACAGATAGCGGTGTAGATATTTCCATGTATATACAGATGGCTGTGTAGATATTTCCATGTTTATACAGATGACTTTGTAGGTATTTGCATGTTTATACAGATGGCGGTGTAGGTTTTCCATGTTTATAGTGATAGCTGTGTAGATATTTCCATGTTTATACAGATAGCGGTGTTGATATTTCCATGTTTAAAAAGATCGCAGTGTAGATATTTCCATGTTTATACAGATCGCGGTGCAGATATTTATATCTTTATACAGATGGCATTGTAGATATTTCCTTATTCACACAGATGGCGGTGTAGATGTTTCCATGTTTATACAGATGGCAGAGTAGTTAGTTCCATGTTTATGGAGATGGCAGTGTAGATACTTTCATGTTTACAGAGATGGCGGTGTAGATATTTCCATGTTTATAGAGATAGCAGTGTAGATATTTACATGTTTATACAGATGTCTGTGTAGATATTTCCATGTGTATACAGATGGCATTGTAGATATTTCCATGTTTATACAGATGACTGTATAGGTATTTCCATGTTTTTACAGGTGGCAGTGCAGATATTTCCATGTTTATAGAGATAGCGGTGTAGATATTTCCATGTTTCTACAGATGGCGGTGTTGATATTTCCATCTATACACAGATGGCCGTGTAGATATTTCCATGTTTATACAGATGGCGGCGTAGATATTTCCATGGACATGCAGATGGCGGTGTAGATATTTCCATGTTTAAACAGATAGCGGTGTAGATATTTCCATGTTTACACAGATAGTGGTGTAGATATTTCCGTGTTTATACACATGGCAGAGTAGATACTTCCATCTTTATGGAGATGGCAGTGTAGATATTTTCATGTTTATAGAGATGGCGGTGTAGATATTTCCATATTTATAGAGATAGCGGTGTAGATATTTCCATCTTTCTACAGATGGCAGTGTAGATATTTCCATGTTTATACAGATGGCGGTGTAGATATTTCCATATTTATACAGATGTCTGTGTAGATATTTCCATCTGTATACAGATGGTATTGTAGGTATTTCCATGTTTATACAGATGGTGGTGAAGATATTTCCATGTTTATTCAGATGACTGTGTAGATATTTCCATGTTTTTACAGATGGCAGTGTGGATATTTCTATGTTTATAGAGATGGCGCTGTAGATATTTCCAAGTTTATACAGATAACGGTGGAGATATTTCCATGTTTATACAGAGAGGAGTCGAGATATTTCCATGTTTATACACATAGCGGTGTACATATTTCCATGATTATAGAGACAGCGGTGTAGGTATTTCCATGTTTATGCAGATAGCGGTGCAGATATTTCCATGTTTACACAGATGCCTATGCAGATATTTCCATATTTACACAGAGGGCTGTGTAGATATTTCTATGTTTATACAGAAGACAGTGTAGATATTTAAATGTTCCTACACATGACTGTGTAGGTATTTCCATGTTTATACAGATGTCTTTGTAGATATTTCCATGTTAATAGAGATAGCGGTGTAGACATTTCCATGTTTATACAGATAGCGGTGTAGATATTTCCATGTTTATACAGATAGTGGTGTAGATATTTCCATGTTTATACAGACCGCGGTGTAGATATTTCCATGTTTATACACATAGCGGTGCAGATATTTCCATGTTTGTACAGATGGCGGTGTTGATATTTCCATTTATACACAGATGACCGTGTAGATATTTCCATGTTTATACAGATGGCGGTGCAGATATTTCCATGGATATCTAGATGGCGGTGTAGATATTTCCATGTTTATACAGATGGCGGTGTAGTTATTTCCATGTTTATATAGATAGTGGTGTAGTTATTTCCATGTATATACACATGGCTGTGTAGATATTTCCATGTTTATACAGATGGCGGTGTAGATATTTCCATGTTTATACAGATGGCGGTGTAGATATTTCCATGTCTATAGAGATAGCAGTGGAGATAATTCCATGTTTATACAGATAGCGGTGTAGATATTTCCATGTTTATTCTGATCGTGGTGTAGATATTTCCTTGTTTATGGAGATGGCGGTGTAGATATTTACATGTTCATAGAGATAGCGGTGTTGATTTTTCCATGTTTATAGAGACAGCGGTGTGGATATTTCCTTGCTTATACAGATAGGGGTGTAGATATTTCCATGTTTATAGAGATAGCGGTGAAGATATTTCCATGTTTATACAGATCACGGTGTAGATATTTCCTTGCTTGTACTAATAGCGGTGTAGTTATTTCCATGTTTATACAGATAGCGGTGTAGATATTTCCATATATATACAGATGGCTGTGTAGATATTTCCATGTTTATACAGATGGCTGTGTAGATATTTCCATGTTTATACAGATGACTTTGTAGGTATTTGCATGTTTATACAGATGGCGGTGTAGGTTTTCCATGTTTATAGTGATAGCTGTGTAGATATTTCCATGTTTATACAGATAGCGGTGTTGATATTTCCATGTTTATAAAGATCGCGGTGTAGATATTTCCATGTTTATACAGATCGCGGTGCAGATATTTATATCTTTATACAGATGGCATTGTAGATATTTCCTTATTCACACAGATGGCGGTGTAGATGTTTCCATGTTTATACAGATGGCAGAGTAGTTAGTTCCATGTTTATGGAGATGGCAGTGTAGATACTTTCATGTTTACAGAGATGGCGGTGTAGATATTTCCATGTTTATAGAGATAGCAGTGTAGATATTTACATGTTTATACAGATGTCTGTGTAGATATTTCCATGTGTATACAGATGGCATTGTAGATATTTCCATGTTTATACAGATGACTGTATAGGTATTTCCATGTTTTTACAGGTGGCAGTGCAGATATTTCCATGTTTATAGAGATAGCGGTGTAGATATTTCCATGTTTCTACAGATGGCGGTGTTGATATTTCCATCTATACACAGATGGCCGTGTAGATATTTCCATGTTTATACAGATGGCGGCGTAGATATTTCCATGGACATGCAGATGGCGGTGTAGATATTTCCATGTTTAAACAGATAGCGGTGTAGTTATTTCCATGTTTACAAAGATAGTGGTGTAGATATTTCCGTGTTTATACATATGGCAGAGTAGATATTTCCATGGACATGCAGATGGCGGTGTAGATATTTCCATGTTTAAACAGATAGCGGTGTAGATATTTCCATGTTTACACAGATAGTGGTGTAGATATTTCCGTGTTTATACACATGGCAGAGTAGATACTTCCATCTTTATGGAGATGGCAGTGTAGATATTTTCATGTTTATAGAGATGGCGGTGTAGATATTTCCATATTTATAGAGATAGCGGTGTAGATATTTCCATCTTTCTACAGATGGCAGTGTAGATAATTCCATGTTTATACTGATGGCCATGTTGATATTTCCATGTGTATACAGATGGTATTGTAGGTATTTCTATGTTTATACAGATGGTGGTGTAGATATTTCAACGTTTATTCAGATGACTGTGTAGATATTTCCACGTTTTTAGAGATGGCAGTGTAGATATTTCAATGTATATTGAAATGGCGCTGTAGATATTTCCATGTTTAAACAGATAGTGGTGTAGACATTTCTATATTGATAGAGATATCGGTGCAGATATTTCCATGTTTATACAGACAGCAGTGGATATAATTCCATGTTTATACACATAGCGGTGTACATATTTCCATGTTTATAGAGACATTGTTGTAGGTATTTCCATGTTTATACACATAGCGGTGCAGATATTTCCATGTTTACACAGATGCCTATGCAGATATTTCCATATTTATACAAATGTCTGTGTAGATATTTCTATGTTTATACAGATGGCAGTGTAGATATTTCCATGTTCCTACATATGACTGTGTAGGTATTTCCATGTTTATACAGATGGCTTTGTAGATATTTCTATGTTCACAGAGATAGCGGTGCAGATATTTCCAAGCTTATACAGATAGCGGTGTATATATTTCCATGTTTATACAGATTGTGGTGTAGATATTTCCATGTTTATACAGATACCGGTGAAGATATTTCCATGTTTATACAGTGTTCATGTTTATACATGTTTATACAGATGGCGGTGTAGATATTTCCATGTTTATACAGATAACTTTGTAAGTATTTCCATGTTAATAGAGATGGCGGTGTAGATATTTTGATGTTTGTAGAGATAGCAGTGGAGATATTTCCATGTTTATGCAGATAGCGGTGTAGATATTTCCATGTTTTTACTGATTGCGGTGTAGATATTTCCATGTTTATAGAGATGGCGGTGTAGATATTTCCATGTTCATAGATATAGCGGTGTTGATTTTTCCGTGTTTATAGAGATAGCGGTGTGGATATTTCCATGTTTATACAGATAGGGGTGTAGATTTTTCCATGATTATAGAGATAGCATTGTAGATATTTCCATGTTTATATAGATCACGGTGTAGATATTTCCATGTTTATACAGATCATGGTGTAGATATTTCCATGTTTATACATATCGCGGTGTTGATATTACCATGTTTATAGGGACAGCCGTGCAAATATTTCCACATTTATACAGATAGCGGTGTAGTTATTAGCATGTTTATACAGATAGCGTTGTAGACATTTCCATGTATAAACAGATGTCTGTGTATATATTTCCATGTTTAAACAGATGGCGGTGTAGATATTTCTTTGTTTATACAAATAGCGGTGTAGTTATTTCCATGTTTATACAGATAGCGGTGTAGATATTTCCATGTATATATAGATGGCTGTGTAGATATTTCCATGTTTATACAGATGGCTGAGTCGATATTTCCATGTTTACACAGATGACTTTGTAGGTATTTCCATGTTTATACAGATGGCGGTGTAGGTATTTCCATGTTTATAGAGATAGATGTGTAGATATTTCCATGTTTACACAGATGAGTTTGTAGGTATTTCCATGTTTATATAGATAGCGGTGTAGTTATTTCCATGTATATACACATGGCTGTGTAGATATTTCCATGTTTATACAGATGGCGGTGTAGATATTTCCATGTTTATACCGATAACTTTGTAAGTATTTCCATGTTTATACAAATGGCGGTGTAGATATTTCGATGTGTATAGAGATAGCAGTGGAGATATTTCCATGTTTATACAGATAGCGGTGTAGATATTTCCATGTTTATTCTGATCGTGGTGTAGATATTTCCATGTTCATAGGGATGGCGGTGCAGATATTTCCATGTTCATAGAGATAGCGGTGTTGATTTTTCCATGTTTATAGAGATAGCGGTGCGGATATTTCCAAGCTTATACACATAGGGGTGTAGATATTTCCATGTTTATAGAGATAGCGGTGTAGATATTTCCATGTTTATACAGATAGCGGTGTAGATATTTCCATGTTTATACACACCGTGGTGTAGATATTTCCATGTTTACACAGATAGTGGTGCAGATATTTCCATGTTTGTACTGATGGCGGTGTTGATATTTCCATCTATACACTGATGACCGTGTAGATATTTCCATGTTTATACAGATGGCGGCGCAGATATTTCCATGGATATGTAGATGGCGGTGTAGATATTTCCATGTTTATACAGATAGCGGTGTAGTTATTTCCATGTTTATATAGATAGCGGTGTTGTTATTTCCATGTATATACACAAGGCTGTGTAGATATTTCCATGTTTATACAGATGGCGGTGAAGATATTTCCATGTTTATACAGATAACTTTGTAAGTAATTCCATGTTTATACAGATGGCGGTTTAGATATTTCGATGTTTATAGAGATAGCAGTGGAGATATTTCCATGTTTATACAGATAGCGGTGTAGATATTTCCATGTTTATTCTGATCGTGGTGTAGATATTTCCATGTTTATAGAGATGGCGGTGCATATATTTCCATGTTCATAGAGATAGCGGAGTTGATTTTTCCAGGTTTATAGAGATAGCGTTGTGGATATTTCCATGCTTATACAGATAGGGGTGTAGATATTTCCATGTTTATAGAGATAGCGGTGTAGATATTTCCATGTTTATACAGATAGCGGTGTAGATATTTCCATGTTTATACAGACCGCGGTGTAGATGTTTCCATGTTTATACAGATAGCGGTGCAGTTATTTCCATGTATGTACAGATGGCGGTGTTAATATTTCCATCTATACACTGATGACCGTGTAGATATTTCCTTTTTTATACAGATGGCGGCGCAGATATTTCCATGGATATGTAGATAGCGGTGTAGATATTTCCATATTTATACAGATAGCGGTGTAGTTATTTCCATGTTTATATAGATAGCGCTGTAGTTATTTCGATGTATAAACACATGGCTGTGTAGATATTTAAATGTTTATACAGATGGCGGTGTAGATATTTCCATGTTTATACAGATAACTTTGTAAATATTTCCATGTTTATACAGATGGCGGTGTAGATATTTCGATGTTTACAGAGATAGCAGTGGAGATATTTCCATGTTTATACAGATAGCGGTGTAGATATTTCCATGTTTATACTGATCGTGGTGTAGATATTTCCATGTTTATAGAGATGGCGGTGTAGATATTTCCATGTTCATAGAGATAGCGGTGTTGATTTTTCCATGTTTAGAGATAGCGGTGTGGATATTTCCATGTTTATACAGATATGGGTGTAGATATTTCCATGTTTATAGACATGGTGGTGTAGATATTTCCATATTTATACAGATCACGGTGTAGATATTTCCTTGTTTATACTAATAGCGGTGTAGTTATTTCCATGTTTATACAGATAGCGGTGTAGATATTTCCATGTATATACACATGGCTGTGTAGATATTTCCATGTTTATACAGATGGCTGTATAGATGTTTCCATGTTTATACAGATGACATTGTAGGTATTTCTACGTTTATACAGATGGCGGTGTAGGTATTTACATGTTTATAGAGATAGCTTTGTAGATATTTCCATGTTTATACAGGTAGCGGTGTAGATATTTCCATGTTTATACAGATCGCGGTGTAGATATTTCCATTTTTATACAGATCGTGGTGTAGATATTTCCATGTTTATACAGATAGCGGTGTAAATATTTCCATGTATTTACAGATAGCGGTGTAGATATTTCCATGTTTACACAGATTGCGGTGTAGATATTTCCATCTTTCTACAGATGTCATTGTAGATATTTCCAAGTTTATACAAATGGCGGTGTAGATATTTCCATGTTTATATAGATGGTGGTGTAGATATTACCATGTTTATACAGGTGGCGGTGTAGATATTTCCATGTTTATACAGATAGCGGTGTAGATATTTCCATGTTTAAAGAGATAGCGCTGTTGGTAATTCCATGTTTATAGACATAGCGGTGTAGATATTTCCATGTTTATACTGATAGCGGTGTTGTTATTTCCACATTTTTACAGATAGCGATGTAGATATTTCCATGTTTATACAGCTCGCGGTGCAGATATTTATATCTTTATACAGATGGCATTGTAGATATTTCCTTATTCACACAGATGGCGGTGTAGATGTTTGCATGTTAATACAGATGGCAGAGTAGTTAGTTCCATGTTTATGGAGATGGCAGTGTAGATATTTTCATGTTTATAGAGATGGCGGTGTAGATATTTCCATGTTTATAGAGATAGCAGTCTAGATATTTACATGTTTAAACAGATGGCTGTGTAGATATTTCCATGTGTATACAGATGGCATTGTAGATATTTCCATGTTTATACAGATGACTGTATACGTATTTCCATGTTTTTACAGATGGAAGTGCAGATATTTCCATGTTTATAGAGATAGCGGTGCAGATATTTCCATGTTTGCACAGATGGCGGTGTTGATATTTCCTTCTATACACAGATGGCCGAGTAGATATTTCCATGTTTATACAGATGGCGGCGTAGATATTTCCATGTTTACACAGATAGTGGTGTACATATTTCCGTGTTAATACACATGGCAGAGTAGATACTTCCATCTTTATGGAGATGGCAGTGTAGATATCTTCATGTTTATAGAGATGGCGGTGTAGATATTTCCATATTTATAGAGATAGCGGTGTACATATTTCCATCTTTCTACAGATGGCAGTGTAAATATTTCCATGTTTATACAGATGGCCGTGTAGACATTTCCCTATTTATACAGATGTCTGTGTAGATATTTCGATGTTTACAGAGATAGCAGTGGAGATATTTTCATGTTTATACAGATGGCGGTGTAGATGTTTCCATGTTTATACAGAGAACTTTGTAAGTATTTCCATGTTTATACAGACGGCGGTGTAGATATTTCGATGTTTATAGAGATAGCAGTGGAGATATTTCCATGTTTATATAGATGGTGGTGTAGATATTTCCATTTTTATACAGGTAGCGGTGTAGATATTTCCATGTTTATAAAGATTGTGGTGAAGATATTTCCATGTTTATACAGATCGCGGTGTAGATACTTCCATGTTTATACAGATCGCGTTGTAGGTATTTCCATGTTTATACAGATAGCGGTGTAGATAATTCCATGTTTATACAGATAGCGGTGTAGACATTTCCATCTTTACAGAGATAGCGGTGTAGGTATTTCCATGTTTATAGACATAGCAGTGTAGATATTTCCATGTTTATATAGATGGCGTTGTAGATATTTCCATGTTTATATCGATAGCGGTGTTGGTATTTCCACGTTTATACAGATAGCTATGTAGATTTTCCATGTTTATACAGCTTGCGGTGCAGATATTTACATCTTTATACAGATGGCATTGTAGGTATATCCTTATTCACACAGATGGCGGTGTAGATGTTTCCATGTTTATACAGATGGCGGAGTAGTTAGTTCCATGTTTATGCAGATGGCAGTGTAGATATTTTCTTGTTTATACAGATGACTGTATAGGTATTTCCATGTTTATACAGATGGCAGTGCAGATATATCCATGTTTATAGAGATAGCGATGTAGATATTTCCATGTTTGCACAGATGGCGGTGTTGATATTTCCATCTATACACAGATGGCCGTGTAGATATTTCCATGTTTATACAGATGGTGGTGTAGATATTCCCATGGACATGCAGATGGCGGTGTAGATATTTCCATGTTTATACAGATAGCGGTGTAGATATTTCCATGTTTACACAGATGGTGGTGTAGATATTTTCGTGTTTATACACATGACTGATCGCGGTGAAGATATTTCCATGTTTATAGGGATGGCTGTGTAGATATTTCCATGTTTATTCAGATCGCGGTGTAGATATTTCCAGGATTATACAGATCATGGTGTAGATATTTCCCTGTTTATACAGATCGCGATGTTGACATTACCATGTTTATAGGGATGGCGGTGCAAATATTTCCACATTTACACTGATAGCGGTGTAGTTATTAGCATGTTTATAAAGATAGTGGTGTAGATATTTCCATGTATAAACAGATGTGTGTGCATATATTTCCATGTTTATACAGAGAGCGGTGTAGATATTTCCATGTATATAGAGATGGCTGTGTAGATATTTCCATGTTTATACAGATGTCTGTGTAGATATTTCCATGTTTACACAGATTACTTTGTAGGTATTTCCATGTTTATACAGATGGCGGTGTAGATATTTACATGTTTATAGAGATAGCTGCGTAGATATTTCCATGTTTATACAGATAGCGATCTAGATATTTCCATGTTTATACAGATCGTAGTGTATATATTTCCATGTTTATACAGATGGTTGTGTAGATAATTCCATGTTTATAGAGATAGCGGTGTAGATATATCTATGTTCATAGAGATAGCAGTGAGGATATTTCCATGTTTATACAGACAGCAGTGTAGATATTTCCACTTTTACAGAGATAGCGGTTTAGATATTTCATATTTATACAGATATCGGTGTAGATATTTCCATGTTTATACAGATGGCATTGTATATATTTCGATGTTTATACTGATCGCGGTGTAGGTATTTCCATGTTTATAGAGAGGGCGGTGTAGATATTTCCATGTTCATAGAGATAGCGGTGTTGATTTTTCCATGTTTATAGAGATAGCTGTGTGGATATTTCCATGTTTATACAGATAGGGGTGTAGATATTTCCATGTTTATAGAGATGGCGGTGTAGATATTTCCATGTTTATACAGATCACGGTGTAGATATTTCCATGTTTATACAGATCGCGGTGTAGATATTTCCATGTTTATACAGATCATGGTGTAGATAATTCCATGTTTATACAGATCGCGATGTTGACATTACCATGTTTATAGGGATGGCGGTGCAAATATTTCCACATTTATACAGATAGAGGTGTAGTTATTAGCATGTTTATACAGATAGTGGTGTAGATATTTCCATGTATAAACAGATGTCTGTGTATATATTTTCATGTTTATACAGATAGCGGTGTAGATATTTCCATGTTTTTACAGATATCTGTGTAGATATTTCCATGTTTACACAGATTGCGGTGGAGATATTTCCATCTTTCTACTGATGGCATTGTAGATATTTCCATGTTTATACAGATGGCGGTGTAGATATTTCCATGTTTATATAGATGGTGGTGTAGATATTACCATGTTTATAAAGATATCGGTGTAGATATTTCCATGTTTATACAGATCGCGGTGTAGGTATTTCCATGTTTATACAGATCGCGGTGTAGATATTTCCATGTTTATATAGATAGCGGTGTAGATATTTCCATGTTTTTACAGATATCGGTGTAGATATTTCCATGTTTACTCAAATTGCCGTGCAGATATTTCCATCTTTCTACAGATGGTATTGTAGATATTTCCATGTTTTATAGATGGCGGTGTAGATATTTCCATGTTTATGTAGATGGTGGTGTAGATATTACCATGTTTATACAGATAGCGGTGTAGATATTTCCATGTATATACAGATCGTGGTGAAGATGTTTCCATGTTTATAGAGATCGCGGTGTAGATATTTCCATGTTTGTACAGATCGCAGTTTAGATATTTCCATGTTTATACAGATAGCGATGTAGATATTTCCATGTTTATACAGATAGCGGTGTAGTTATTTCCATGTTTATAGAGATAGCGGTGTAGGTATTTCCATGTTTATAGACATAGCGGTGTAGATATTTCCATGTTTATATAGATGGCGTTGTAGATATTTCCATGTTTATACCGATAGCGGTGTTGCTATTTCCACGTTTATACAGATAGAGATGTAGATATTTCCTTGTTTATGCAGCTCGCGGTGCAGATATTTATATCTTTATAAAGATGGCATTGTAGATATTTCCTTGTTCACCCAGATGCTGGTGTAGATGTTTCCATGTTTATACAGATGGCGGAGTAGTTAGTTCCATGTTTTTGGAGATGGCAGTGTAGATATTTTCATGTTTATAGAGATGGCGGTGTAGATATTTCCATGTATATAGAGATAGCAGTGTAGATATTTACATGTTTATACAGATGTCTGTGTAGATATTTCCATGTATATACAGATGGCATTTTAGATATTTCCATGTTTATACAGATGACTGTAAAGGTATTTCCATGTTTTTACAGATGGCAGTGCAGATATTTCCATGTTTATAGAGATAGCGGTGTAGATATTTCCATGTTTGTACAGATGGCGGTGTTGATATTTCCAACAATACACAGATGGCCGTGTAGATATTTCCATGTTTATACAGATGGCGGCATAGATATTTCCATGGACATGCAGATGGCGGTGTAGATATTTCCATGTTTAAACAGATAGCGGTGTAGATATTTCCATGTTTACACAGATAGTGGTGTAGATATTTCCGTGTTTATACACAGGGTAGAGTAGATCCTTCCATTTTTATGGAGATGGCAGTGTAGATATTTTCATGTTTATAGAGATGGCGGTGTAGATATTTCCATATTTACAGAGATAGCGGTGTAGATATTTCCAAAGTTACAGATAACGTAGAAATTTCCATGTTTATACAGATCACGGTGTAGATAATTCCATGTTTATAGAGATAGCGGTGCAGATATTTCCATGTTTATACAGATAGCGGTGTAGATATTTCCATGTTTACAGACCGCGGTGTAGATATTTCCATGGTTATACAGATAGCGGGGCAGATATTTCCATGTTTGTACAGATGGCGGTGTTGATATTTCCATCTATACACAGATGACCGTGTAGATATTTCCATGTTTATACAGATGGCAGCGCAGATATTTCCATGGATATGTAGATGGTGGTGTAGATATTTCCATGTTTATACAGATAGCGGTGTAGATATTTCCATGTTTATATAGATAGCGATGTAGATATTTCCATGTATATACACATTGCTGTGTAGATATTTCCATGTTTATACAGATGGCGGTGTAGATATTTCCAGGTTTATACAGATAACTTTGTAAGTATTTCCATGTTTATACAGATGGCGGTGTAGATATTTCGATGTTTATAGAGATTGCACTGTAGATATTTCCATGTTTATACAGATAGCGGTGTAGATGTTTCCATGTTTATAGTGATCGTGGTGTAGATATTTCCATGTTCATAGAGATAGCGGTGTTTGATTTTTCTATGTTTATAGAGATAGCAGTGTGGATATATCCATGTTTATACAGATAGGGGTGTAGATTTTTCCATGTTTATAGAGATGGCGGTGTAGATATTTCCATGTTTATAGAGATAGCGGTGTAAATATTTCCATGTCTGTACAGATGGCGGTGTTCATATTTCTATCTATACACAGATGGCCGTGTAGATATTTCCATGTTTATACAGATGGCGGCGTAGATATTTCCATGTTTATACAGATGGCGGAGTAGTTAGTTCCATGTTTATGGAGATGGCAGTGTAGATATTTTCATGTTTATAGAGATGGCGGTGTAGATATTTCCATGTTTATAGAGATAGCAGTGTAGATATTTACATGCTTATACAGATGGCTGTTTAGATATTTCCATGTGTATACAAATGGCATTGTAGATATTTCCATGTTTATACAGATGACTGTATAGGTATTTCCATGTTATTACAGATGGCAGTGCAGATATTTCCATGTTTATAGAGATAGCGGTGTAAATATTTCCATGTCTGTACAGATGGCGGTGTTCATATTTCTATCTATACACAGATGGCCGTGTAGATATTTCCATGTTTATACAGATGGCGGCGTAGATATTTCCATGGATATGCAGATGGCGTTGTAGATATTTCCATGTTTATACAGATAGCGGTGAAGATATTTCCATGTTTACACAGATGGTGGTGTAGTTATTTCCGTGTTTATACACATGGCGGAGTAGATACTTCCATCTTTGTGGAGATGGCAGTGTAGATATTTTCATGTTTATAGAGATGGCGGTGTAGATATTTCCATATTTATAGAGATAGCGGTGTAGATATTTCCATCTTTCTATAGATGGCAGTGTAGATATTTCCATGTTTATACAGATGGCCGTGTAGTTATTTCCATATTTATACAGATGTCTGAGAAGATATTTCCATGTGTATACAGATGGTATTGTAGGTATTTCCATGTTTATACAGATGGTGGTGTAGATATTTCCATGCTTATACAGTTGGCGGTGTAGATATTTCCATGTTTTTACAGATGGCAGTGTAGATATTTCAGTGTTTATAGAGTTGGCGCAGTAGATATTTCCATGTTTATACAGATAACGGTGGAGATATTTCCATGTTTATACAGAGAGCAGTAGAAATATTTCCATGTTTATACAAATAGTGGTGTACATATTTCCATGTTTATAGAGACAGCGGTGTAGGTATTTCCATGTTTATACAGATAGCGGTGCAGATATTTCCATGTTTACCTAGATGCCTATGCAGATATTTCCATATTTATACAGAGGGCTTTGTAGATATTTCTATGTTTATACAGATGGCAGTGTTGATATTTAAATGTTCCTACACATGACTGTGTAGGTATTTCCATGTTTATACAGATGTCTTTGTAGATATTTCCATGTTTATAGAGATAGCGGTGCAGATATTTCCATGTTTATACAGATAGCGGTGTAGATATTTCCATGTTTATACAGATCATGGTGTAGATATTTCCATGTTTATTCAGATACCGGTGTAGATATTTCCATGTTTATACAGACCGCAGTGTACATGTTTCCATGTTTATAGAGATAGCAGTGTAGATATTTCCATGTTTGTACAGATGGCGGTGTTGATGTTTCCATCTATACACAGATTGCCGTGTAGGTATTTCCATGTGTATTCAGACGGCATTGAAGATATTTCCATGTTTATACAGATGGTGGTGTAGATATTTCCATGTTGACACAGATGAATGTATAGGTTTTTCCATGTTTATACTGATGGCGTTGTAAATATTTCCATGTTTATAGCCATAGCTGTGTAGATATTTCCATGTTTATACAGATAGCGGTGTAGATATTTCCATGTTTATGCAGATCGCGGTGTAGATATTTCCATGTTTATACAGATCGCGGTGTAGATATTTCCAAGTTTATACAGATAGCAGTGTAGATATTTCCATGTGTTTACAGATAGCGTTGTAGATAGTTCCATGTTTACACAGATTACGGTGTTGATGTTTCCATCTTTCTACAGATGGCATTGTAGATATTTCCATGTTTATACAGATGGCGGTGTAGATATTTCCATGTTTATATAGATGGTGGTGTAGATATTACCATGTTTATACAGGTAGCGTTGTAGATATTTCCATGTTTATACAGATTGTGGAGAAGATATTTCCATGTTTATACAGATCGCAGTGTAGAAATTTCCATGTTTATACAGATCGCGGTGTAGATATTTCCATGTTTATACACATAGTGGTGTAGATATTTCCATGTTTATTCAGATGGCGGTGTAGGTATTTCCATATTTATACAGATAACGGTGTAGAAATTTCCATGTTTATACAGATAGCGGTGTAAATATTTCCATGTTTATACAGATCACGGTGTAGATATTTCCATGTTTATAAAGATAGCGGTGTAGATATTTCCATGTTTATACAGATAGCGGTGTAGATATTTCCATGTTTATACAGACCGCGGTGTAGATATTTCCATGGTTATACAGATAGCGGTGCAGATATTTCCCTGTTTGTACAGATGGCGGTGTTGATATTTCCATCTATACACAGATGACCGTGTAGATATTTCCATGTTTATTCAGATGGCGGTGCAGATATTTCCATGGATATGTAGATGGTGGTGTAGTTATTTCCATGTTTATACAGATAGGGGTGTAGATATTTCCATGTTTATAGAGATGGCGGTGTAGATATTTCCATGTTTATACAGATCACGGTGTAGATATTTGCTTGTTTATACAAATAGTGGTGTAGTTATTTCTATGTTTATACAGATAGCGGTGTAGATATTTCCATGTATATACAGATGGCTGTGTAGATATTTCCATGTTTATACCAATGGCCGTGTAGTTATTTCCATATTTATGCAGATGTCTGTGTAGATATTTCCATGTGTATACAGATGGTATTGTAGGTATTTCCATGTTTATACAGATGGTGGTGTAGATATTTCCATGCTTATACAGTTGGCGGTGTAGATATTTCCATGTTTTTACAGATGGCAGTGTAGATATTTCAATGTTTATAGAGTTGGCGCAGTAGATATTTCCATGTTTATACAGATAACGGTGGAGATATTTCCATGTTTATACAGAGAGCAGTGGAAATATTTCCATGTTTATACAAATAGTGGTGTACATATTTCCATGTTTATAGAGACAGCGGTGTAGGTATTTCCATGTTTATACAGATAGCGGTGCAGATATTTCCATGTTTACCTAGATGCCTATGCAGATATTTCCATATTTATACAGAGGGCTTTGTAGATATTTCTATGTCTATACAGATGGCAGTGTTGATATTTAAATGTTCCTACACATGACTGTGTAGGTATTTCCATGTTTATACAGATGTCTTTGTAGATATTTCCATGTTTATAGAGATAGCGGTGCAGATATGTCCATGTTTATACAGATAGCGGTGTAGATATTTCCATGTATATACAGATCGTGGTGAAGATGTTTCCATGTTTATAGAGATCGCGGTGTAGATATTTCCATGTTTGTACAGATCGCAGTTTAGATATTTCCATGTTTATACAGATAGCGATGTAGATATTTCCATGTTTATACAGATAGCGGTGTAGTTATTTCCATGTTTATAGAGATAGCGGTGTAGGTATTTCCATGTTTATAGACATAGCGGTGTAGATATTTCCATGTTTATATAGATGGCGTTGTAGATATTTCCATGTTTATACCGATAGCGGTGTTGCTATTTCCACGTTTATACAGATAGAGATGTAGATATTTCCTTGTTTATGCAGCACGCGGTGCAGATATTTATATCTTTATAAAGATGGCATTGTAGATATTTCCTTGTTCACCCAGATGCTGGTGTAGATGTTTCCATGTTTATACAGATGGCGGAGTAGTTAGTTCCATGTTTATGGAGATGGCAGTGTAGATATTTTCATGTTTATAGAGATGGCGGTGTAGATATTTCCATGTATATAGAGATAGCAGTGTAGATATTTACATGTTTAGGGAGATGTCTGTGTAGATATTTCCATGTATATACAGATGGCATTTTAGATATTTCCATGTTTATACAGATGACTGTAAAGGTATTTCCATGTTTTTACAGATGGCAGTGCAGATATTTCCATGTTTATAGAGATAGCGGTGTAGATATTTCCATGTTTGTACAGATGGCGGTGTTGATATTTCCAACTATACACAGATGGCCGTGTAGATATTTCCATGTTTATACAGATGGCGGCATAGATATTTCCATGGACATGCAGATGGCGGTGTAGATATTTCCATGTTTAAACAGATAGCGGTGTAGATATTTCCATGTTTACACAGATAGTGGTGTAGATATTTCCGTGTTTATACACAGGGTAGAGTAGATCCTTCCATTTTTATGGAGATGGCAGTGTAGATATTTTCATGTTTATAGAGATGGCGGTGAAGATATTTCCATATTTACAGAGATAGCGGTGTAGATATTTCCATATTTACAGATAACGTAGAAATTTCCATGTTTATACAGATCACGGTGTAGATAATTCCATGTTTATAGAGATAGTGGTGCAGATATTTCCATGTTTATACAGATAGCGGTGTAGATATTTCCATGTTTACAGACCGCGGTGTAGATATTTCCATGGTTATACAGATAGCGGGGCAGATATTTCCATGTTTGTACAGATGGCGGTGTTGATATTTCCATCTATACACAGATGACCGTGTAGATATTTCCATGTTTATACAGATGGAAGCGCAGATATTTCTATGGATATGTAGATGGTGGTGTAGATATTTCCATGTTTATACAGATAGCGGTGTAGATATTTCCATGTTTATATAGATAGCGATGTAGATATTTCCATGTATATACACATTGCTGTGTAGATATTTCCATGTTTATACAGATGGCGGTGTAGATATTTCCAGGTTTATACAGATAACTTTGTAAGTATTTCCATGTTTATACAGATGGCGGTGTAGATATTTCGATGTTTATAGAGATTGCACTGTAGATATTTCCATGTTTATACAGATAGCGGTGTAGATGTTTCCATGTTTATCGTGATCGTGGTGTAGATATTTCCATGTTCATAGAGATAGCGGTGTTGATTTTTCTATGTTTATAGAGATAGCAGTGTGGATATATCCATGTTTATACAGATAGGGGTGTAGATTTTTCCATGTTTATAGAGATGGCGGTGTAGATATTTCCATGTTTATACAGTTCACGGTGTAGATATTTGTTTGTTTATACAAATAGAGGTGCAGTTATTTCCATGTTTATACAGATAGCGGTGTAGATATTTCCATGTTTATTCAGATGGCGGAGTAGTTAGTTCCATGTTTATGGAGATGGCAGTGTAGATATTTTCATGTTTATAGAGATGGCGGTGTAGATATTTCCATGTTTATAGAGATAGCAGTGTAGATATTTACATGCTTATACAGATGGCTGTTTAGATATTTCCATGTGTATACAAATGGCATTGTAGATATTTCCATGTTTATACAGATGACTGTATAGGTATTTCCATGTTATTACAGATGGCAGTGCAGATATTTCCATGTTTATAGAGATAGCGGTGTAAATATTTCCATGTCTGTACAGATGGCGGTGTTCATATTTCTATCTATACACAGATGGCCGTGTAGATATTTCCATGTTTATACAGATGGCGGCGTAGATATTTCCATGGACATGCAGATGGCGTTGTACATATTTCCATGTTTATACAGATAGCGGTGAAGATATTTCCATGTTTACACAGATGGTGGTGTAGTTATTTCCGTGTTTATACACATGGCGGAGTAGATACTTCCATCTTTACGGAGATGGCAGTGTAGATATTTTCATGTTTATAGAGATGGCGGTGTAGATATTTCCATATTTATAGAGATAGCGGTGTAGATATTTCCATCTTTCTATAGATGGCAGTGTAGATATTTCCATGTTTATACAGATGGCCGTGTAGTTATTTCCATATTTATACAGATGTCTGAGAAGATATTTCCATGTGTATACAGATGGTATTGTAGGTATTTCCATGTTTATACAGATGGTGGTGTAGATATTTCCATGCTTATACAGTTGGCGGTGTAGATATTTCCATGTTTTTACAGATGGCAGTGTAGATATTTCAGTGTTTATAGAGTTGGCGCAGTAGATATTTCCATGTTTATACAGATAACGGTGGAGATATTTCCATGTTTATACAGAGAGCAGTATAAATATTTCCATGTTTATACAAATAGTGGTGTACATATTTCCATGTTTATAGAGACAGCGGTGTAGGTATTTCCATGTTTATACAGATAGCGGTGCAGATATTTCCATGTTTACCTAGATGCCTATGCAGATATTTCCATATTTATACAGAGGGCTTTGTAGATATTTCTATGTTTATACAGATGGCAGTGTTGATATTTAAATGTTCCTACACATGACTGTGTAGGTATTTCCATGTTTATACGGATGTCTTTGTAGATATTTCCATTTTTATAGAGATAGCGGTGCAGATATTTCCATGTTTATACAGATAGCGGTGTAGATATTTCCATGTTTATACAGATCATGGTGTAGATATTTCCATGTTTATTCAGATACCGGTGTAGATATTTCCATGTTTATACAGACCGCAGTGTACATGTTTCCATGTTTATAGAGATAGCAGTGTAGATATTTCCATGTTTGTACAGATGGCGGTGTTGATGTTTCCATCTATACACAGATTGCCGTGTAGGTATTTCCATGTGTATTCAGACGGGATTGAAGATATTTCCATGTTTATACAGATGGTGGCGTAGATATTTCCATGTTGACACAGATGAATGTATAGGTTTTTCCATGTTTATACAGATGGCGTTGTAAATATTTCCATGTTTATAGAGATAGCTGTGTAGGTATTTCCATGTTTATACAGATAGCGGTGTAGATATTTCCATGTTTATGCAGATCGCGGTGTAGATATTTCCATGTTTATACAGATCGCGGTGTAAATATTTCCATCTTTATACAGATAGCGGTGTAGATATTTCCATGTGTTTACAGATAGCAGTGTAGATAGTTCCATGTTTACACAGATTGCGGGGTTGATGTTTCCATCTTTCTACAGATGGCATTGTAGATATTTCCATGTTTATACAGATGGCGGTGTAGATATTTCCATGTTTATATAGATGGTGGTGTAGTTATTACCATGTTTATACAGGTAGCGTTGTAGATATTTCCATGTTTATACAGATTGTGGAGAAGATATTTCCATGTTTATACAGATCGCAGTGTAGAAATTTCCATGTTTATACAGATCGCGGTGTAGATATTTCCATGTTTATACACATAGTGGTGTAGATATTTCCATGTTTATTCAGATGGCGGTGTAGGTATTTCCATATTTATACAGATAACGGTGTAGAAATTTCCATGTTTATACAGATAGCGGTGTAAATATTTCCATGTTTATACAGATCACGGTGTAGATATTTCCATGTTTATAAAGATAGCGGTGTAGATATTTCCATGTTTATACAGATAGCGGTGTAGATATTTCCATGTTTTTACAGACCGCGGTGTAGATATTTCCATGGTTATACAGATAGCGGTGCAGATATTTCCCTGTTTGTACAGATGGCGGTGTTGATATTTCCATCTATACACAGATGACCGTGTAGATATTTCCATGTTTATTCAGATGGCGGTGCAGATATTTCCATGGACATGTAGATGGTGGTGTAGTTATTTCCATGTTTATACAGATAGGGGTGTAGATATTTCCATGTTTATAGAGATGGCGGTGTAGATATTTCCATGTTTATACAGATCACGGTGTAGATATTTGCTTGTTTATACAAATACTGGTGTAGTTATTTCCATGTTTATACAGATAGCGGTGTAGATATTTCCATGTATATACAGATGGCTGTGTAGATATTTCCATGTTTATACCGATGGCCGTGTAGTTATTTCCATATTTATACAGATGTCTGTGTAGATATTTCCATGTGTATACAGATGGTATTGTAGGTATTTCCATGTTTATACAGATGGTGGTGTAGATATTTCCATGCTTATACAGTTGGTGGTGTAGATATTTCAATGTTTTTACAGATGGCAGTGTAGATATTTCAATGTTTATAGAGTTGGCGCAGTAGATATTTCCATGTTTATACAGATAACGGTGCAGATATTTCCATGTTTATAGAGAGAGCAGTGGAAATATTTCCATGTTTATACAAATAGTGGTGTACATATTTCCATGTTTATAGAGACAGCGGTGTAGGTATTTCCATGTTTATACAGATAGCGGTGCAGATATTTCCATGTTTACCTAGATGCCTAGGCAGATATTTCCATATTTATACAGAGGGCTTTGTAGATATTTCTATGTCTATACAGATGGCAGTGTTGATATTTAAATGTTCCTACACATGACTGTGTAGGTATTTCCATGTTTATACAGATGTCTTTGTAGATATTTCCATGTTTATAGAGATAGCGGTGCAGATATTTCCATGTTTATACAGATAGCGGTGTAGATATTCCCATGTTTATACAGATCATGGTGTAGATATTTCCATGTTTATTCAGATACCGGTGTATATATTTCCATGTTTATACAGACCGCAGTGTACATATTTCCATGTTTATAGAGATAGCAGTGTAGATATTTCCATGTTTGTACAGATGGCGGTGTTGATGTTTCCATCTATACACAGATTGCCGTGTAGGTATTTCCATGTGTATTCAGACGGCATTGAAGATATTTCCACGTTTATACAGATGGTGGTGTAGATATTTCCATGTTGACACAGATGAATGTATAGGTTTTTCCATGTTTATACAGATGGCGTTGTAAATATTTCCATGTTTATAGAGATAGCTGTGTAGATATTTCCATGTTTATACAGATAGCGGTGTAGATATTTCCATGTTTATGCAGATCGCGGTGTAGATATTTCCATGTTCATACAGATCGCGGTGTAGATATTTCCATGTTTATACAGGTAGCGGTGTAGATATTTCCATGTGTTTACAGATAGCGGTGTAGATAGTTCCATGTTTACACAGATTGCGGTGTTGATGTTTCCAGCTTTCTACAGATGGCATTGTAGATATTTCCATGTTTATACAGATGGCGGTGTAGATATTTCCATGTTTATATAGATGGTGGTGTAGATATTACCATGTTTATACAGGTAGCGGTGTAGATATTTCCATGTTTATACAGATTGTGGGGAAGATATTTCCATGTTTATACAGATCGCAGTGTAGAAATTTCCATGTTTATACAGATCGCGGTGTAGATATTTCCATGTTTATACACATAGTGGTGTAGATATTTCCATGTTTATTCAGATGGCGGTGTAGATATTTCCATATTTATACAGATAACGGTGTAGAAATTTCCATGTTTATACAGATAGCGGTGTAAATATTTCCATGTTTATACAGATCACCGTGTAGATATTTCCATGTTTATAAAGATAGCGGTGTAGATATTTCCATGTTTATACAGATAGCGGTGTAGATATTTCCATGTTTATACAGACCGCCGTGTAGATATTTCCGTGGTTATACAGATAGCGGTGCAGATATTTCCGTTTGTACAGATGGCGGTGTTGAAATTTCCATCTATACACAGATGACCGTGTAGATATTTCCATGTTTATTCAGATGGCGGCGCAGATATTTCCATGGATATGTAGATGGTGGTGTAGATATTTCCATGTTTATACAGATAGCGGTGTAGTTATTTCCATGTTTATATAGATAGCGGTGTAGTTATTTCCATGTATATACAAATGGCTGTGTAGATATTTCCATTTTTATACAGATGGCGGTGTAGATATTTCCATATTTATACAAATAACTTTGTAAGTATTTCCATGTTTATACAGATGGCGGTGTAGATATTTCGATGTTTATAGAGATAGAATTGTAGTTATTTCCATGTTTATACAGATAGCGGTGTAGATATTTCCATGATTATACTGATCGTGGTGTAGATATTTCCATGTTTATAGAGATGGCGGTGTAGATATTTCCATGTTCATAGAGATAGCGGTGTTGATTTTTCCATGTTTACAGAGATAGCGTTGTGGATATTTCCATGTTTATACAGATAGGGGTGTAGATATTTCCATGTTTATAGAGATGGCGGTGTAGATATTTCCATGTTTATACAGATCACGGTGTAGATATTTGCTTGTTTATACAAATAGTGGTGTAGTTATTTCCATGTTTATACAGATAGCGGTGTAGATATTTCCAAGTATATACAGATGGCTGTGTAGATATTTCCATCTTTATACCGATGGCTGTGTAGATATTTCCATGTTTATACAGATGACTTTGTAGGTATTTCCATGTTTATACAGATGGCGGTGTAGATATTTCCATGTTTATAGAGATAGCTGTGTAGATATTTCCATGTTTATACAGATAGCGCTGTAAATATTTCCATGTTCATACAGAACGCGGTGTAGGTATTTCCATGTTGATTCAGATCACGGTGTAGATATTTCCATGTTTATACAGATAGCGGTGTAGATATTTCCATGTTTTTACAGATATTGGTGAAGATATTTCCATGTTTCCACAGACTGCGGTGTAGATATTTCCATCTTTCTACAGATGGCATTGTAGATATTTCCATGTTTATATAGATGGTGGTGTAGATATTTCCATGTTTATAGAAATGGTGGTGTAGATATTACCATGTTTATACAGATAGTGGTGTAGGTATTTCCATGTATATACAGATCGTGGTGAAGATATTTCCATGTTTATACAGATCGCGGTGTAGATATTTCCATGTTTATACAGATCGCGGTGTAGATATTTCCCTGTTTATACAGATAGCGGTGTAGATATTTCCATGTTTATAGAGATAGCGCTGTAGGTACTTCCATGTTTATAGACATAGCGGTGTACATATTTCCATGTTTATATAGATGGCGTTGTAGATATTTCCATGTTTGTACCGATAGCGGTGTTGGTATTTCCACATTTATACAGATAGCGATGTAGGTATTTCCATGTTTATAGAGCTCGCGGTGCAGATATTTATATCTTTATACAGATGGCATTTTAGATATTTCCTTGTTCACACAGATGGCGGTGTAGATTTTTCCATGTTTATACAGATGGCGGAGTAGTTAGTTCCATATTTATGGAGATGGCAGTGTAGATATTTTCATGTTTATAGAGATGGCGGTGTAGGTATATCCATGTATATAGAGATAGCAGTGTAGATATTTACATGTTTATACAGATAGCTGTGTAGATATTTCCATGTGTATACTGATGGCATTGTAGATTTTCCACGTTTATACAGATGACTTTATAGGTATTTCCATGTTTTTACTGATGGTAGTGCAGATATTTCCATGTTTATAGAGATAGTGGTGTAGATATTTCCATGTTTGTACAGATGGCGGTGTTGTTATTTCCATGTTTTTACAGATCACGGTGTAGGTATTTCCATGTTCATACAGATGGCGCCGTGGATATTTCCAAGAACATGCAGATTGCGGTGTAGATATTTCCATGTTTATACAGATAGCGGTGAAGATATTTCCATGTTTACACAGATGGTGGTGCAGATATTTCCGTGTTTATACACATGGCGGAGTAGATACTTCCATGTTTATGGAGATGGCAGTGTAGATATTTTCATGCTTATATAGATGGCGGTGTAGATATTTCCATATTTATAGAGATAGCGGTGTAGATATTTCCATCTTTCTACAGATGGCAGAGTAGTTATTTCCATGTTTATACAGATGGCCGTGTAGTTATTTCCATGTTTATACAAATAGCTGTGCAGATATTTCCATGTTTACACAGATGCCTATGCAGATATTTCCATATTTATACATAGGGCTTTGTACATATTTCTATGTTTATACAGATGGCAGTGTAGATATTTAAATATTCCTACACATGACTGTGTAGGTATTTCGATGTTTATACAGATGTCTTTGTAGATATTTCCATGTTTATAGAGATAGCGGTGCAGATATTTCCATGTTTATACAGATAGCGGTGTATATATTTCCATGTTTATACAGATCATGGTGTAGATATTTCCATGTTTATACAGATAGCGGGGTATATATTTCCATGTTTATACAGACCGCAGTGTAGATATTTCCATGTTTATAGAGATAGCAGTGTACATATTTCCATGTTTGTACAGATGGTGGTGTTGATGTTTCCATTTATACACAGATTGCCGTGTAGGTATTTCCATGTGTATTCAGATGGCATTGAAGATATTTCCATGTTTATACAGATGGTGGTGTAGATATTTCCATGTTTACACAGATGACTGTATAGGTATTTCCCTGTTTATACAGACAGCGGTGTAGATATTTCCATGTTTATAGAGATAGCTCTGTAGATATTTCCATGTTTATACAGATAGCGGTGTAGATATTTCCATGTTTATACAGATCGCGGTGTAGATATTTCCATGTATATACAGATAGCGGTGTAGATATTTCCATGTTTATACAGATCACAGTGTAGATATTTCCATGTTTATACAGATCGCGGTGTAGATATTTCCATGTTTATACAGATAGCGGTTTAGATATTTCCATGTGTTTACAGATAGCGGTGTAGATAGTTGCATGTTTACACAGATTGCAGTGTAGATATAACCATCTTTCTACAGATGGCATTGTAGATATTTCCATGTTTATACAGATGGCGGTGTAGATATTTCCATGTTTATATAGATGGTGGTGTTGATATTACCATCTTTATAAAGGTAGCGGTGTAGATTTTTCCATGTTTGTACAGATTGTGGTGAAGATATTTCCATATTTATACAGATCACGGTGTAGGTATTTCCATGTTTATACAGATCGCGGTGTAGATATTTCCATGTTTATACAGATAGCGGTGTAGATATTTCCATGATAATACAGATAGCGGTGTAGATATTTCCATATTTATACAGATAACGGTGTAGAAATTTCCATGTTTATACAGATAGCGGTGTAAATATTTCCATGTTTATGCAGATCACGGTATAGATATTTCCATGTTTATAGAGATAGCTGTGTAGATATTTCCATGTTTATACAGATAGCGGTGTAGATAGTTCCATGTTTATACAGATCGCGGTGTAGATATTTCCATGTTTATACAGATTGCAGTGTAGATATTTCCATGTTTATACAGATAGCGGTGTAGATATTTCCATGTGTTTACAGATAGCGGTGTAGGTAGTTCCATGTTTACACAGATTGCGGTGTAGATATTTCCATCTTTCTACAGATGGCATTGTGGATATTTCCATGTTTATACAGATGGCGGTGTAGATATTTCCATGTTTATATAGATGGTGGTGTAGATATTACCATGTTTATACAGGTAGCGGTGTAGATATTTCCATGTTTATACAGATTGTGGTGAAGATATTTCCATGTTTATACAGATCACGGTGTAGATATTTCCATGTTTATACAGATCACGGTGTAGATATTTCCATGTTTATACAGATGTCTGTATAGTTATTTCCATGTTTATACAGATGGCAGTGCAGATATATCCATGTTTACAGAGATAGCGATGTAGATATTTCCAGGTTTGCACAGATGGCGGTGTTGATATATCCATCTATACACAGATGGCCGTGTAGATATTTCCAGGTTTATACAGATGGCGGCGTAGATATTTCCATGGACATGCAGATGGCGGTGTAGATATTTCCATGTTTATACAGATAGCGGTGTAGATATTTCCATGTTTACACAGATGGTGGTGTAGATATTTTCGTGTTTATACACATGATGGGGTAGATAATTCCATCTTTATGGAGATGGCAGTGTAGTTATTTTCATGTTTATAGAGATGGCGGTGTAGATATTTCCATATTTATAGAGATAGCAGTGTACATATTTCCATTTTTCTACAGATGGCAGTGTAGATATTTCCATGTTTATACAGATGGTCGTGTAGATATTTCCATATTTATACAGATGTCTGGGTAGATATTTCCATGTGTATACAGATGGTATTGTAGGTATTTCCATGTTTATACAGATGGTGGTGTAGATATTTCCATGTTTATTCAGATGACTGTGTAGGTATTTCCATGTTTTTAGAGATGGCAGTGTAGATAATTCTATGTTTATAGAGATGGCGTTGTAGATATTTCCATGTTTATACAGATGGCGGTGTTGATATTTACATCTATACTCAGATGACCGTGTAGATGTTTCCATGTTTATACAGATGGCGGCGCAGATATTTCTATGGATATGTAGATGGTGGTGTAGATATTTCCATGTATATAGAGAGAGCGGTGTAGTTTTTCCATGTTTATATAGAGAGCGGTGTAGATATTCCCATGTATGTACACATGGCTGTGTAGATATTTCCATGTTTATACAGATGGCGGTGTAGATATTTCCATGTTTATACACATAACTTTGTAAGTATTTCCATGTTTATGCAGATGGCAGTGTAGATATTTCGATGTTTATAGAGATAGCAGTGGAGATATTTCCATCTTTATACAAATAGCTGTGTAGTTATTTCCATGTTTATATAGATAGCGGTGTAGATATTTCCATGTATATACACATGGCTGTATAGATATTTCCATGTTTATAGAGATGGCGGTGTAGATATTTCCATGTTTATACAGATAACTTTGTAAGTGTTTCCATGTTTATACAGATGGCAGTGTAGGTATTTTGATGTTTATAGAGATAGCAGTGGAGATATTTCCATGTTTATGCAGATAGCGGTGTAGATATTTCCATGTTTATACTAATCGCGGTATAGATATTTCCATGTTTATAGAGATGGCGGTGTAGATATTTCCATGTTCATAGAGATAGCGGTGTTGATTTTTCCGTGTTTATAGAGATAGCGGTGTGGATATTTCCATGTTTATACAGATAGGGGTGTAGATATTTCCATGTTTATAGAGATGGCGGTGTAGATATTTCCATGTTTATATAGATCACGGTGTAGATATTTCCATGATTATACAGATCATGGTGTAGATATTTCCATGTTTATACAGATCGCGGTGTTGATATTACCATGTTTATAGGGATAGCCGTGCAAATATTTCCACATTTATACAGATAGCGGTGTAGTTATTAGCATGTTTATACAGATAGCGGTGTAGATATTTCCATGTATAAACAGATGTCTGTGTATGTATTTCCATGTTTAAACAGATGGCGGTGTAGATATTTCCTTGTTTATACAAATAGCGGTGTAGTTATTTCCATGTTTATACAGATAGCGGTGTAGATATTTCCATGAATATACAGATGGCTGTGTAGATATTTCCTTGTATATGCAGATGGCTGAGTAGATATTTCCATGTTTACACAGATGACTTTGTAGGTATTTCCATGTTTATACAGATGGTGGTGTAGGTATTTCCATGTTTATAGAGATAGATGTGTAGATATTTCCATGTTTATACACATAGCGGTGTACATATTTCCATGTTTATAGAGACAGCGGTGAAGGTATTTCCATGTGTATACAGATAGCGGTGCAGATATTTCCATGTTTATACAGATGCCTATGCAGATATTTCCATATTTATACAGATGGCTGTGTAGATATTTCCATGTTTATACTGATGGCAGTGTAGATATTTCCATGTTCCTACACATGACTGTGTAGGTATTTCCATGTTTATACAGATGGCTTTGTAGATATTTCCATGTTTATAGAGATAGCGGTGCAGATATTTCCATGTTTATATAGATCGCGGTGTAAATATTTCCATGTTTATACTGATCGTGTTGTAGATATTTCCATATTTATTCAGATACCGGTGTAGATATTTCCATGTTTATACAGACCGCAATGTAGATATTTCCATGTTTATGGAGATAGCGGTGTAGATATTTCCATGTTTGTACAGATGGCGGTGTTGATGTTTCCATCTATACACAGATTGCCGTGTAGTTTTTCCATGTGTATACAGATGGCATTGTAGATATTTCTATGTTTATACAGATGGTGGTGTAGATATTTCCATGTTTATACAGATGACTGTATAGGTATTTCCATGTTTTTACAGATGGCATTGTAGGTATTTCCATGTTTATAGAGATAGCGGTGTAGATATTTCCATATTTAAACAGATAACTGTGTAGATATTTCCATGTTTATACAGATAGCGGTGTAAATATTTCCATGTTTATACAGATCATGGTGTAGATATTTCCATGATTATAGAGATAGCGGTGTAGACATTTCCATGTTTATACAGATAGCGGTGTAAGTATTTCCATGTTTATAGAGATTGCGGTGTAGATATTTCCATGTTTATACAGATAGCGGTGTAGATATTTCCACATTTATACTTATAGCGGTGTACATATTTCCAGGTTTATAGAGTTAGCGGTGTAGATGTTCCCACGTCTATAGAGATTGCGGTGTAGATATTTCCATGTTTTTAGAGATAGCGGTGTATATATTTCCACGTTTATAGAGATAGCGGTGTAGATATTTCCATGTTTCTAGAGACAGCGGTGTAGATATTTCCATGTTCTTAGAGATAGCGGTGTAGATATTTCCATGTTTATAGAGACAGTGATGTAGATATTTGCGTGTTTATAGAGATAGCATTGTAGATATTTCCATGTTTATAGAGACAGTGGTGTAGATATTTCCATGTTTATACAGATAGAGGTGTAGATATTTCCATGTTTATAGAGACAGCAGTGTAGATATTTCCATGTTTATACAGATAGCGGTGTAGATATTTCCATGTTTATTGAGATAGCGGTGTAGATATTTCCATGTTTATAGAGATAGCGGTGTAGATATTTCCATGTTTATAGAGACGGCGGTGTAAATAGTTCCATGTTTATACAGATAGCGTTGTATATGTTTACACATTTACAGAAATAGCGGTGTAGATATTTCCACGTTTACATAGATTTTATGAAAAGTTATTTTATGAAGACCAAATAAGTCATTGGGGTACCTACCTTATGGCATTTTTTACATTGAGAGTGTTAAAAATACCCCTACCCTAACCCAAACCCTGACATATAGAGCCAGGAAAGGCCATGCAATAAAGGATTCTTCGGCTTGTATGCCTGATAACAAAAACTTATCACTGAAGACTGCAAAAAACACAATCTTGCACAAAGCCCATTGCAACTTTGCACACAACAATGCTTTTGAAGGATATTGGCCCAACAACTGCCTGTCCAACCTGTGCCTGGCATCACCTTTGTTATTGATCTTTGTAGCCAAGGATAGTCATTTCCAAATGATCATATAATCTTCCTCATTTTTTCTTTTGTCTTCCTTTACCTCCGTGAATATGCATATAGTTTACTCTGGCTTGCCTGTTTCTATTGCAAGGCTCTGTTTCCAAACGAATATCTTTTTCTTGTGTAGAGCCTCTCTCTGTTTGTTATTTAGGTTGATAAGAGAAATGTGAACCTTTGAGAGCTCAGGTAAAAGGCCTTTGTCTACAGTGAAACTTTTTTGCACCCTTAGATGCTTACTTCCACTACAACTTGCAGGTGGGCCTTGAAAAGTTCTTGGAATAAGTTTGAGCTTTGGTCTTCTCCGATTCATTTAGCATAGATTCTCAAAATGTGGTCCCTGGACCCACAGCATCAGCATCACCTGGAGATTGTTAGAAATGCAAATCATCGGGCCTCATTCCAGACCCTCAGCTGGAAACTCTAGGGGCATGGCCAGACCCTCTGTAGCTGAACAAGCCATCCAGGTGGTTTTGATGCAGCTAAAGTTTTGGAACAACTAATGTAGCCCCATTTGGAAAACTTGCCTCTACAGGCCTCCCTAGCTGGTAAGCTGCTAGCATTTTTTGTTTGTTTGTTTCTTCGTTTTGATACAGGGTCTTGCTCTGTTGAGCAGACCGTGACCTCCTGGGTTCAAGCGAGGACTCAGCCTCCTGAGTAGCCGGGACTACAGGTATGTGCCACCACCATGCCCAACTACTTTTTGTATTTTTTTTTTTTTGTAGGGATGGGGTTTTAGCCCAGGCTAGTCTCAAACTCCTGGACTCAAGCAATCTGCCCACTTTGGCCTCACGAACTGCTGGGATTATAGGCATGGGCCACCACTCCTGGCCCAAAGTTCATATTTTAACTACTAACCTAAATTATTTTAAAAACAAAATTCTCCTTGGACTCAAACCAGGTCAGAGTGACATGATCATGTGCCTGTTTTGTGCAGGGTGAAGTGAGATTATTATCTAGGAAATAGCTGAAATGTCCTGAGGGTGACAAAGAGGAGCTGTGTTTTCAGCCAAATATCAGAACCAGGGCCACTGCCTGCCACTGAACCCCAGCGGGGACCCCTACTTTGTGTTTATCTGTGGTGGCTACGCTTGCCTTCCTGGGTGGGAACCCCGAGAATGACTCCAGACTTTTCCAGGGACTGCATGCCAGGGTATTTTTACAATTTATGTGTAGACTTTGTTCGGGTGGAAAAGTTATTTTATGAAGACGAAACAAGCAATTTTGGTACCTACCTTATGGCATTTTTTACATTGAGAGTGTTAAAAATACCCCTCCCCTAACCAAAACCCTGACAAATAGAGCCAGGGAAGGTCATGCAATAAAGGATTCTTGGGCTTGTATGCCTGATAACAAAAACTTATCACAGAAGAGTGCAAAAAAACACAATCTTGCACAAAGCCCATCGCAACTTTGCACACAACAATGCTTCTGAAGGATATTTGCCCAACAACTGCCTGTCCAACCTGTGTCTGGCATCACCTTTGTTATTGATCTTTGTAACCAAGGATAATCATTTCCAAATGATCATATAATCTTCCTCATTTTTTCTTTTGTCTTCCTTTACCTCCGTGAATATGCATATAGTTTACTCTGGCTTGCCTGTTTCTATTGCAAGGCTCTGTTTCCAAACGAATATCTTTTTCTTGTGGAGAGCCTCTCTCTGTTTGTTATTTAGGTTGATAAGAGTAATGTGAACATTTGAGAGCTCAGGTAAAAGGCCTTAGTCTACAGTGAAACTTTTTTGCACCCTTAGATGCTTACTTCCACTACAACTTGCAGGTGGGCCTTGAAAAGTTCTTGGAATAAGTTTGAGCTTTGGTCTTCTCCGATTCATTTAGCATAGATTCTCAAAATGTGGTCCCTGGACCCACAGCATCAGCATCACCTGGAGATTGTTAGAAATGCAAATCATCGGGCCTCATTCCAGACCCTCAGCTGGAAACTCTAGGGGCATGGCCAGACCCTCTGTAGCTGAACAAGCCATCCAGGTGGTTTTGATGCAGCTAAAGTTCTGGAACAACTAATGTAGCCCCATTTGGAAAACTTGGCTCTACAGGCCTCCCTAGCTGGTAAGCTGCTAGCATTTTTTGTTTGTTTGTTTGTTTGTTTTGATACAGGGTCTTGCTCTGTTGACCAGACCGTGACCTCCTGGGTTGAAGTGAGGACTCAGCCTCCTGAGTAGCCGGGACTACAGGAATGTGCCACCACCATGCCCAACTACTTTCTGTATTTTTTTTTTGTAGGGATGGGGTTTTAGCCCAGGCTAGTCTCAAACTCCTGGACTCAAGCAATCTGCCCACTTTGGCCTCACGAAGTGCTGGGATTATAGGCATGAGCCACTGTGCCCGGCCCTGCCAGTTTTGTATAAGCTGAGGAGTTTTTAAAAATACCTAGACTCAGGGCAAACCCCAGACACTTAAGTCAGATTCTCTGGGAGGTGAAGCCCAGGCACTGGTATTTTTAAAGTCTCTACAGATGGTTCTAATGTGCTGCTAAGTTAGAGAACCGCTGATCTAGACCAGGCCTTTTCAAACTTAATGTGCACGTGAATTACCTGGACCTTGTTAAAATGCAGATTCAGTCTGCATAGGCCTGGGGTGGAGCCTGAGCTTCTGCATTTTTAACAAGTCTCTAGAGGATGCTGCTGCATCTGGGCTGCTAACTACACTTGGAGATAGGAGGTTCTGGAGAGCAGAGGAAAGAGCATGAACCATAACCTAGGGGCTGGTAGTCCTGACTTCCGAGCCAAGGTTTGCCTTTATGTGGCTGGCAACTTGCTTGGACTCCTACCTCAATTCTTTGGGCCCAAGGTTTGTCCTGCCTCAGAAGGATGTCAAGAAAATTGAGTGAGTAATGCAGAATTGTTTCTTAAAGTGTGTGCAGATGCTCCATGAATTTAGAGAGTATGTGGATGCACATTAGTAAATTTTAATAGTTGTGACCATCTTGTTATGAGTACTTAGAACAAGTAATAATGGCTTTTGATGTATAGTAGTAAGAAAGCTTCCTTTTAAAAGGCGTGTATTTAAGTTTCAAAAGTGGGTCTATTTAAAAATATATGAAATAAATAATAGTAGAGGTAATTGACAGATCAAAATTAGGAAGGCAGGATGAGAATGACTCAAGTTTGGGAAATACTGATAAAGCAGATGCCCAAGGGCTATGAAAACTTAAAAAAATAGGTAGCACTTGATTTTGATTGGCTGAATGAGATGATGTGTTTGATTATTTATGGGGTTGGCATTTGGCAACATGCACTGGGTGGCTGGGATCACTGTTTATTAAAAAATATTTGAGTCTCCACTTTGCACCAGATACTCTTTTAGTCTCTTGGAAAAGGGATTGGGGGGCTGGCAGGATAAAAACAAATCATTTATGCCCACAAGAAAATTGCAGGAAGATAAAAGTCATGAAATAAACTCTATGCTTCTAATTTAATATTTTTTATAGATTATGAGAAAAAAGTTTTGCTCACTATCAGCTAGGAAAGCTGTCTTAGCACAACCATTCATTCTTGCACAAATCAAAATCAAGACGAGCCAGATTTAATTTAAAATTGTTTCACAGATTATGAGAAAAAAGTTCTAATTTAATTTTTTTACAGATTATGAGAAAAAAGTTTCGCTCTCTATCAGCTAGGAAAGCTGTCTTAGCACAACCATTCATTCTTGCACAAATCAAAATCAAGATGAGCCAGAAGGCTCCATTCTGACAGCTTCTAATGGAGAAGCTACATTTACTGGACATGGGGAAAGTTGCTGGGCTCTAAGGACTGTGCATTTCTTGAACTAGATAAATGGTCTTGGTGTAGCATAATACCAAAACTTCTTGTCGCAGCCTGTAAGGACAGAACTCAATCAGCCTGAAAAGGAAGTCAGTGACTCCGACTCAACACAGGAATGTTCTGTGATTCCTAAAGAAGGATGTAGGAGTGTGGCACAATTCAACCACAGTCTGTGGCCCTGTGCCTCTGCCTTGACATGAGTGGGATTTCCCAGCTGGTCATTTTCTTCTTCTCTAAGACATTGGGAACAAATTACTAGACCTCCTCTGGGCTTCAGTACTCCCACTCATCAAATTAGAGGACTGGGCAGTCGCTAGGCTCTCTTTAGGCATCATATTTTAGTTTCTGTGATTTTAAATTTGAGAAGGGGTGTCTAAGGGAGAATACATAGGGGAGGGGGAAAGGCTTATTAAAAGTGTAGTTAGACACTGAATTTTTAAGAATTGCATTTTGTAATAATACCTTTACCTAATCAGGACTGACAATCTTACCTGATGACAGCACATGGAGGAATGGCTGCATTCAAAAATAAAAATGAAATAAAACAAGACCTTATTTGAAGTTAGCAATAATGCTGATTCCTCTTTTTGATTTGAGGAGGTTATAGCTGTTGTAAATGCTTGAATTGGGTCTGCCCAGGCAAAACGGAGTCAAGAGTCCATGTCGGATGAATTTTAACAATGTAGACAATAGAAAGGGTTGCTTAAACTGCCCCTCTTTTACCAAAACACATTTACAAATGAAAGAACAACACTTCCATTTTTTAAAAACATTTTTTGAGATGAAGTCTTCCTTTGTCACCCAGAGTGGAGTGCAGTGGTGCGATCTTGGCTCACTGCAAACTTTGCCTCCCGGGTTCAAGTGATTCTCCTGCCTCATCCTCCCGAGTAGCTGGGACTACAGGCGCCCACCACCATTCCTAGCTAATTTTTGTATTTTTAGTAGAGACAGGGTTTCACCATGTTGGCCAGGCTGGTCTCGAACTCCTGACCCCAGGTGATCCGCCAACCTCGGCCTCTGAAAGTGCTGGGATTACAGGCGTGAGCCAAGAGGGGTGGCCAAAAAATTTCCATTTTTAATTGCAGTGTCTGGGGAATTAAAATGCATCCGTAATTTCTTGCATCTCTCCGCTCGGGCTTGCATGAATGCAGAGGGATGGGGAGGACTTCTTGAGGCAAGCATCCCCCTCTTGTCGCCTGCCATCTAGAGAGAGAGGGCTGTGATTTATCTCACTTTAATCAGGAAGGACCCGATGTGTGGATGGAGAGGTCTGACAGCTTTGTTGCTCCATGTGGGAAAGAAACGGACAGAGTGAATTTGTGTATGATCCCTAAGGAGAAAGCGTCTTTGTGGTCTATTTCTTTTTGACCTGGAGCCCCTGAAAGCAAGCTAGTTACAAGTTGAAATAGGCCGTTTCTAAAGTGTGATTTTGTTTGTGTATGAGCCTTGATTACAAAGGGGAAAAAAACCCGCTTAATTTGCATACACCACATGTAGTGCAGGATCCCCTGGGCTGTCTTTTCAGGTATCAGGGAACTTTGATGAAAGTTGCTTGTCTCATCTAGGAGTCATTTCATATTGTTTAGCAGAGCCTGGTATTAACATTTCCTTCCAACTGTTTACTGGAATCTGTGTGTTCCCTTCAAGTGATGCATACTAGGTGCACAGGCTTCCTGCCACTGTCATCCTAATCTTTCCTTGCAGACAGGAGCAGAGGGGAGAGCGCTGAGCCAGGCCCCAGCTTGCTTTTCTTTCCTGACACAGCCCGGCTCCACTGCACTTCTCAGCTCTTGCTCTAGGTGGTGCTGTTTGACCATTTTCTTCATGTGACCCTCCACTCGGTAATATAAATTCATTCGGAGGATGACCTGATATCAAAAAAAATTCCTTTTGATTAGTAGAATCAACTTGTTTCTTCACACGATACTCTTCCCACTGAGACACATGGAGACAATTCTGACTCCAGGTTTGCAACCTTGAGATTTCTCTCAGATGCAATAAAAAAAACAAAAAAGCATTTTGAGTGGCACAGTGATGCCTAGTGCATGATCATGTTTGTCTGCTCAAACATTAAAGGGAAACTTGTGGGTTTGAGGATGCCCAGCAGCACGACAGCTGCCAATGTAAATGAGCCGTATAGAGAGAGAGTGGGCGGGAGGGGACTACAAACTTCAGAATATGAGCTGATCGTTTATAAGTTAAAAAAAAAAAAAAAAACAAGTCAAAAGGGAGCCCAGGATGGTGCAAGAAAGAGGAGAAAGGAAGATTTTCCTTGCAGCTAATCAGGAGAGTTCATAAGGGCTGATTACATGAGTGGAAGCCTTAAGTTCTTTTTTTAAAAAAATGTGAAAATTTGCATGTATGTATGTATGTATGTATGTATAGCTTCGTGTATTACCATTATTATTGCAATCAGCAAATGGATTTACTTCCTTTATCTCATGGGCTCCTTCCCACGCACTTCTGGCAGCACATTTTCCTTTCTCCTTCATCCCAGAACACCAAAGAACAGATGCGCTTCCTAACCCTGGCTCCAGGGGACGTTATACAATGTAAACAGTGCACCTCTAACATGGTTCACTGCTTAGAGAACGTGTGTCCCATTTTAAAACTGTGACTCCTTTATATTTTGCAGTGCTTATTTTAATAAGAGACATTGGACTTGTGACTTATTTTTCATGGAGGAGTGAGCTTAATGGTTGAAAGTAATCGATAAACTTGTTTTTCCTCTGATGCCATCAGCCAAGATCCTATGGCAATAGTAAGAGGATGACACTGGGCTGGCACCCCCTCCATAACATATTTGGACCATGTTTTCCCCCCAGAATGCACATGCAATAGCTTTGGTTTGGTAAGAGAGAGATGGTGTACTTGGTTTCCTTCTGTCACACATTTGGTGAAATGAATTAGACTTTTAAATCAGGAAATTCAGCGAGATGAGTTAGATTTTTACACAAGAGCAGTGGAGGACTTCCAGCTGGTTGGGGGAATGATACGGAAATATCTTGCTAAATCAGGGTCTGGTGGAATGCTGCTCCCCTGGCAGGCTCCTCTTCACAGGGAGCAATCTGTGGGTTGCTTATAGAACAGAGCGAGCAGGAGGCATAGCATGGTCTTGCTCAGGTGTTCAAACATCTGAACCCGGTGTTCAGATGTTTGTCATTAGGAACTGGGTGTGGGCTTTTTCAAGTTAAACTGAAGCAGCAGTTCTATTAGGAAGAGCCTCCCAGATCAGCATCTTCTGTTTCTGGATACTCTCCCTTTGAAAAGCCAGATTTCAGCAAAAAGCTTTGCTAATGGTGAAATTGCACAACTGAAACCCTATGGGAGCAATGGGAAAGATGGAGAAAGAGGTGGTTGTATCATGTACTTCAACAGTTTATTTAGAGGCTGTTGACGTTAGAATAACAAGCCAAGACAAACAAAAATACTCATTTTGGATGAAAATATTGTCTTTTCATGTTATTATAGATAGCTGAGTCCTAAGACTTCTACAGAAACACATTTTCCTAATGAGTGGCTGATTTTTCTGGTTGTGCAAGTAATATCCAAATTATTGTACAAATTTTTGGCTCAGGAGCAAACATTGTATTGTATATTGAGCTAATCACTTGCCCTTTCTAAGGTAAGCCCTTACCTCTGCTTTCTCTTCATCTTGTCATTTCTGTTTGTTGGGTACAGGTTTCCTGTTGGTTCTTTCTGTTGGCTCTGATGTAACATGAATGAAGTTCTTAACATCCTTTCAGACATAAACGCAACTTAGCTCATTGTTTCTGAGTTCATATAGAGGTTTTATTGCCCCTGAGACTTTCGTGTCAGACAGCTGGATGTTGCTGTGTTCAAGGCTCTATATGTTGATTTTGTATCCTACAACTTTACTGATATCACCTATCAGTTCAGTTCTAACAGTTTTCAAATTTTATTTATTTGTTTTTGTTTTTTAAATATTGCATGTTTCATTTTAGAGTCAGGAGCGTAGATGTACAGGTTTCTTAAACAGGTATATTGCATGGTGCTGAGGTTTGGGCTTCTAATGATCCCACCACCCAAGCAGTGAGCATAGTAATCGATAGGTAGTTTTTCAACCCTTGCTCCCACCATCCTTCCCTCCCACCTTTGGAGTCCCCCAGTGTCTATTGTTCCCTTCTTTGTGTTGAGTTCTAACCTTTTTTTAGTGAAGTTTGTAGGGTTTTCTATATATAACAAGATCATGCCGTCAGTAGAGACAGTTTCACTTCTTCCTTTCCTATTAAGATGCCTTTTATTTCTTTCTTTTGCCTAATTACCCTGAGAAGTGGTGTCTGTGGGCATCCTTGTCTTGTTCCTGATGGTAGAGGAAAAGTTTCACCTTTTCACCATTGATCATGGTGTTAGCTATGGGTTTGTCATATATGGCCTTTATTTTGTTGGGATACAGTCCCTCAATACGTGATCTGTTGGGTGTTTTTTTTTCACCATGAAAGGGTTTCGAATTTTGTCAAAAGCTTTTTCTATATCTATTGTGATGGCCATATAGTTTCTATCCTTTATTTTTCTAATATGGTATATTATATGTATTGATTTGCTTATGTTGAACCATGACATGATCATGGTGAATGATTCTTTCAATGTGCTATTGAATTTGGTTTGCTAGGATTTTGTTGAGGATTTTTGCATCTATGTAGATCAAGGATATTGGCCTGTCATTTTCCTTTCTTGTAGTGTTCTTGTCTGGCTTTGGAATCAGGGTAATGCTGGCCCTGTAAGATGAGTTTGGAAGTATTCCCTCCACTTCAGCTTTTTGGAAGAGTTTGAGAAGGACTGGTATTAGTTCTTCTTAAAATATTTGGTAGAATTAATCTGGGAAGCCATCTGGTTTTGGGTTTTTCATTGATAGGAGACATTTTCTTACGGATTCAACCTCCTTGCTTGCTATTAGTCTGTTCAGATTTTTAAATTTCTTCATGAGTCAATCTTGGTAGGTTTTATGTGTCTGGGAATTTATCCATTTCTTCTAGATGATCCAATTAGTTAGTGTGTAATTATACCTAGCAGTTTCTTAGGATCCTTTGTATTTCTGTGATATTGGCTATGATGTTTCATCTTTCATTTCTGATTTTATGCTCTATTGAAAACATGAGGCATAGCAGGTAGGGGGCACTGGTCAGGACTTGGGGTATAAACTGGCAGATGTTAAGGTGGGTGATTCTGGTTAACTCAGAAACTCCGAAGTCCCGTGTGGAAGAATTAACTGCCTGTACTCACCTAGTAATGTATATCCTTGGTCAAAAAAGATCCAGCTTAGAATGTTGGATGAAGGGACCAAATCAATATTCATCATTATATTGAAAACAAGTCAGATTGGCTGTGGTCTTTTGACAGCAGGTCAGTGGCTAAGTCTATTTGAACAAAGTTAGGGCAGGTTCAAGGGAGAAACCTGAGATCGGTATTCTTTGTTCCATACAAACTTGCCTTTCAGTTTCTTCTCCCCATGCCTCCAGGATGTCCCTGCACAGCCCGTAGGGCCCCCTCCTTCAGTACCTTGCCTTACGAAGGGGAGAAAATGAGTTTTCCAATGTTAGCATATATTTAGCCTTCCAAAATTTTCTATTTCTATTTTAGGGGAGCTCTAGGAAAACAGCAGATTACTCTAAATCCCCAGGTAAAAATCTGAAATGGTGGAATTTCATATGAACAGGAGACATATTTTGGGGCAAGTGGGCTTTTCACAATCACTTGGACATGAAGGCATCTGCTTCTTCTATGCCTAAAATAGTCCTTCAATTTAGTAGTTTAATTCCTCTTCCTCTTTTTCAAATTTCAAGACAATACATGTAGTGACTGAACAATTTGGATCCAAGTTTCACTATTTAACTGCCAGTGTGACCTTGGGCGAGTCACTTAATCTTTTCAAGGCTCAATTTCATCATGTAAAGTAGAAATACAAACAATCCCTGACTTAGAATATTTTGACTTATGATTTTTCAACTTTAAGATAGTTTGAAAGCAATACACATTCAGCAGAAGCTGTACTTTGAGTACTCATACAACCATTCTGTTTTCCACTTTCAGTACAGTATTCATTATATTACATGAGATATTCAAAGCCCACTTTATTATAAAGTGGGCTTTCTGTTAGATGATTTTGCCTAACTGTAGGTTAATGTGAGTGTTTAAGGTAGGCCGAGCTAAGCTATGATGTTTAGTAGGTTAAGTGTATTAAATGCATTTTCAGCTTACAGTATTTTCATAAGTTTATTGGAATATAACCCCATTGTAAATTGAGGGGTATTTGTAATAATGATATCTCTTCAAGGAGACTTTGTGAGCCTCTTATAGGAAAATGCATACACAGATGCATATAAATATATAATCTTTCTTTTCCATACATATGATATTCTTTAAGGATATTCAAAAATCTGGAAACAGTTGCCTCCAGGGAGATAAATGGTAGTGGGTTGGGAAACTTTTAACTGTATACACTTTTGTACCTTTTGCATTTTGAATCAGATGAATGTATAATCTACATAAAATATTAAGATTAAAACATCACCGAATAACTTATCAGGAGTTTGGTGAACATGAGGGAAGGCCACCTATGGTTGCTGTATTTTATTCAGTGTTGGTCACTGTTGGGCACTTCATAGAGCTTATTTCATTTCATCCTTACAAGCGCTGTAGGAGGAAGGGGCCCCAGAGGGATTCATGGTTAGAATAGCGGAGTAGGAGCATTTGGCAGCTATATTCTGTGTAGGTGATAACTTTAAAGATATTTTTGTTATAAAATGTTTCAAACATACAAAAAATATAGAGAAGCAGTTTTCTATAGTTATTAAATATTCTTAATGGGTAGTCACTGAAATTATCATCCAAAGTGGGATATTCTTGAGAGAAAAAGGAGGTTCTATTTATAATTATGGTGGGATAACAAACTTAAGATGAACAGCTCTGGACAAACTGGGTTGTAGGGACCCTGGAAAACAAGGATTACTGTAAATGTGAGTCCCGCCTTGTGCTTCTCTCTGTCCCACCAAGAAAATATGGTTTTGATACAGATGTTCATTGTGTCAAGGCAACCATGGCAACCATGATCTACATACACTGTTCAAGTTTTATGCTGATCCTACCTATATATGTCTCAGGAACTTTCCAGACTTTCCTTTGAGTGCTTCTAAATTTTGCATCAATGGTATGTTGTCCCTTGTCTCTTTTTAAAACCAGTAAGCCATTTTCCCTTCTTTTCCTGGAAAATTAAAGGAACAAAGACCAGGAAATAACAATGTATTAGCTAAGGTTCTGTTGATTGAAAGCAACAGAACCTAATTCTGGCTAGCTTAAACCATGCTACGATTTAATGAATACTGCAGAATCTTAGATATCTTATGACTGGGAAAGAGGAGGTTCAGGCAGTTCCTGGGATGTCAGCAACAGGTAGCTGTCAATTAACTGCCCCCACACCACCCACTGCTGCCGTCATCAATATAGCACACCACGATGGCTCCCAGCCTCTGTACGTCTGGGTTCCGGTGTTCAAATTCTAGAGACAGCAAGAGAAATCCCATTGAGTCACGGATCCTTCCCTGGGTCACACTCCCTGCATATGGTCAGAAATGCAGGATTATGTACTAAAGACACAGCTAAAGAGGACCCACTTCACTGTTTTGGGACCATTTGCAGGGGAGGCAAAATTGTGAGCTACTCACTTAAAGAGGTGATAACCATAAGTTTGCAGGAAAAAAAAATTGGAGAAGAGAAGGATAACACTATCCTACGGTTTCTTCTGAAAATGGACGAAGGGAACAGCATTTCCATTTGGAAATTCTCTCCTGGCATTTCAATATTTATGGATTCTGAATTCTGAGAAAAATCAGTTGAGAAATTAGGAAAATGGGAAGGAACATTCTAATTTTCCTGTGAAAATTACAGCTTAATAGTCAGTATAGAGAACTTACTGGCTTGAAGAAATGCACTGACTTCAAGTCAAGCAAGATGAGGAAGCACTGACATGTGGAGATGAAAGTTAAGGTGAACAGGACAGGAGCAGTAAAGGAGCCTCAGTCAGACTTTCTTGTATCTGTTGCTGTGTTACAAGTGTGTGTTCATGGCCTTGTCCACTGCTAACAGTGAACCATTTCTGCAAATAAATATTAATGTGTTCCTAGGCATAGTATATGTTTTACAAATCCTATGAGAGGTTTTCTAAGAAATGCCAAGTTTTAGAAACAAAATATGCCCTTAAATCGGCAATTTTGACAGTTGCTTCTTTCTAGTGGTATTCATCTTGCCAGGAGATCAGAATGTTATGTTATTTAAATGGTATTGGAGGGGATGATTGACGCCTTGTTTAACAATGTCATGTAAACAATGATTAAAGCATTAAGTATTTGTGGTGTTACCTTTCAATCTTTATAGGACTTTTCTTTAGCATTTATTTGGTGATAATATTCATTTCTTTTTAATGTTTTCTCTATTAATGCTATTGGATTTTATAATCTTGTTACAATATGTTGGCTCATAATAATAATAAATCATCATTTGTTATCATATCTTTTTAAAACAGAAGACTACTAAAAGTTTTCATATAATCCTGTTACAGAAAAAAACGACTATTTGCTTGTTATTATAGTCACTTATTATTTTTCAAAAACCTGTAAGTGAAGTGTTATGAAAATCATATGAATTTGGGAATTCCCAAACATTCTCAGAAATTCTATTTCCTTGTTCCCAAATCCCAATGATTAATATCTGCCAAGAGTCGGAAAACAGTGAAAGGAAGTAACATCCTATGTTGGATACCTGGTAGGGTTAGTGAAGAAACGTTATTGCTGAGCTCTGTGTTACGCTCACGAATGATGCCATTGAGGAAGTCACGCTTGTTGAAAGGAACGCAGATACACAAAGAGTTTTGCTGCTGTCTGTTGGATAAGAACCCCCTGGTCGATTTCAGCTCCTACTGCAAGTTACAAAAATCAATCCAATGATAAATGAAAAGTGCCCAGTGTGCTGGGAAATAACTTATTTTTTGGCTTCAGAGGAAATTTTAGAAACAGTGCCAAGTGAAACGTAAAAACAAACTACGAAGACGTTCATGAATTTCCCTCTGAAGCTGACAGCCGTATTTTAGCAGATGGAACTCCTACTATTAGCCCAACTCTTGGGTTGAAACAGTGTGTCCAGGAAACCCTATGTTAAAATGCAATGTGTTGGGGATATTGTTCCTCTATTTGCTTGAGTTAATTTTCAAATTAGTGTACTCTTGCTTAGCTGTGCTCTGAGGGAATGAACAAAAGATTGGTAAACTCTGATAGAGAACACTGGTCAGGCAGGGCACATAGAATCCCTGGGGATGGTGGTTCCTGACAAATGGGGGAGGAGGCCCTGAGCCAGGCTTGGGCTGGGCTGGAGGAACATGAAGATGGGATCTACTCACAACCCCCAAAACTGAGGGGTCCTGGTAACACATTATTTCACCCTCAGCCATGCAAATTCATTATTTTTATGGATAAAATAGCTTTAAAAAACTAATTTACATTGAATTGTTAAAATATTTATATAGAGATTAGAAATATTTATATAGAGATTATTGGGAATCCCCTCCTAAAGCCCAAACATAAAAACTTCCAAAAAAAAAAAATTCCGTGTAGGCTAAGATTGCAAATGACTGATGGAATGTAATTTAAATTAAACATGGAAAATATATTTCCTCTTTAATAAAGATCTAAATTCTATTCTTTTTAGGAGCCTTCAGAAATGAAATTCAACTATTAAAAAAAGTATAGAGAAGCCTTTAGAAAAGAAACTTTTCTTTTGCTGTATTCTATATTAAAGAACTTTGATGAGAATAGTTCTAAAGTGTTTAATAATCGATTCCACTGATGTTTCTAGGTATTGTGGGGAACACCTAGAAAATAAATCTTCATCTTTGGCAGATCAGAGGCCTATTATTTTTAGGTAAAACAATTAAAATCTGCTTTTAATAAATCACAAATTTTGCAAGTTAGCCATTAATAGTAAGTGCTTTTCAAAGTTTGGCCCAATACATGAAAAAGCCAGAAAAACATACCTGCATTAGTTTTGCCCATCACCTTCTTATGCTGGCCTCAGGAGATTTATTAACAGCATTCAATATTTTAGGTAGGCTGGATGTGGTGGCTCATGCATGTAACCCCAGCACTTTGGGAGGCTGAGGTGGGAGGATGGCTTGAGACCAGGAGTTCAAGACCAGCCTGGTCAACCAAGTGAGACCCTCGGTCTCTCTGAAAAGAAAAAAAAATTAGGTATCCTGTGGCTACCTCCAAAAACAAACTCCAGAGGAACTGAATTTTTTTTTTATTTCATGTGTTGGGATAATGGCTTCTTTTGCAGTTACTTACGAAGAATTTAAGGGTCAGTAAAAATATTTTTTCATCCTTAATAACATGAATTCTCTAATTTGTGAGTGATATAATGCTAGATATTGTGCCAAAAGTGTTACATAGACATAATCCATGCCCATTTTCAAAGATAATACTAATATAGAGAATAAGAATCATTATTATTGTAGTAATTATTATTTTAATAATAGTAGTAATAATCAAAACAATTACATCAAACACTTATTAAACCCTTATTATGTGATAGGTACTGTGTAAGCAATTTCCACATATTAGCTCCTTAAATGTGATCACTAACCCCATGTGGTAGGTAGCATTATGTCCATTTTATAGATGCAGAAACTGAGCTTTGAAGAGGGAAAGCAACTTGCCCAAGGCCATGCAGGCAGTCATTGATAAGGGTAGGGAGAGAGAAGTTGAAGTCTGAGATGTAAGTTCACAGACACGAGTACACAAACACGTACAAGATACTCGTATGACATGTGGGGTTGCTTGAAATATGTAATTGACTTTCCCCAGCACAAGAAAGTGTTTGGTCAGATTTCAAAGGGATCTAACACTTCCTCAGAGGACTGCCCTACGACATTTTTCCGTGTGCTTTTCTGCCTCTTGTCCTATACTTTTGGCATTTCTTCTGCTCTTAGAGGCAATGAGTCAACAGCATATTTTTAGCACCTCCTGTGTGCATAGAAGTGGCCCCTGACTCAATGGGAGTGTATAACTACCATGGGCCAAATCAGTGTGCTTTCCTGTTAGCCAGGGGATTATAGAAGAACACGCTCCCCTGATTCCAACAGAACTTGCTGCCACTCTGACGTCTTCATTGTAAGGCCTCTAAATGAATATTCAAGAAATTCATGTTAAAGGCACGTGTCATATGTGTAACTTGTAAACATTTGTGTACTTGTCTCTGTGTCCTTACACCTCAGGCTTCAACTCTTGTTTTTACCTTTATCAATGACTACCTGTGTGCTGTGTGGCTTTGGACCAATTGCTCACCCCCTCTAAAGCTCAATTTCTGCATCTGTAAAATGGATATAATGCCATATATACATAGATATAGATATACATACACCAATATATATACACACATATATATGTGTGTATATACATATATATATAATATACAAACTGAAATATATAGTTATATAAATATTTCCGTTTAAGTTTCAAAAATCACTGGAGGGAATTTTTATAATACCCTTCAGCAATTTTACCTGCTGCCTTTGCACATTCTGGTGAATTTCTAAATGGAAGTCTGATAGAGATTAATCTTTTAATGCATCATAAATAAAAAAATCACAGAATGATGTAGCTGGAGAGGACCCTGGGGATCTAGTGTTTCATGAAAGATTAATGTCCTTGATCTGTTTGTAAGTGTTTTGGGAAAATCTTCCATGGTCAAATAAAACTTGGCAATGTTTGATTAAAGTTAAATAGGTTTTTTTTTCCTGCAGAACTTCATAGTCTTTAATATGCTAATATGTTTTGTGAATCTACAAGGAATGAAGTGTTTCAATGCTTATTTTACCCAGATTCTCATTTTGGGACAGGCTGGTCAAGCTGAGTCAGCTAGTATATTCTCTAGATGGAGATGATGGCTGATGCCTTTTTGAGAGCAAGAGAGTCCCCAGGGGAAGCAAGGGTATATCAGTTGCTCCATTTCATGCCAAGGATCCTCAGTCTTTAGAGGCTCAGAGAAGCCTGAAAGGCTACTCTAGGCTATCAGGGCTACCATTCATTGTGACCCATGCTACAGAGAAGCTTTGTGCTCAGTGCAAAGGAGTGACCAGCCCTTGAGAATCAGGAAAATTTATTTATTCCTGACCTAGTCCACTGAGGACATACAAGGAATGGGGCAGGGGAGTGTCACCAGCTATTGTTACAAGCTAGTCTGATTCTCTTTCATTAAGAAAACTGGTCCCTGTGAGTTTAGATTGGGAAGCACCAGGTTAAAAAATTTTTAGGCCAGGAGTGGTGGCCACTGTACTCCAGCCTGGGTGACACAGTGAGAATCTGTCTTAAAAAAAAAAAAGTTAAGCGATGTCTTCTGTTGAGGAGCTCTCAGAACTTTTAATATGAAAGTGTGCATTGTGAAGAATGGGAGTAGAGTGTACAGGAGTTTTAAAAGCTACTTGGTCATGAAACTCTTGCTTTGTGCAGGATTCGAGGGGCACTAACATTCTGAGGAAAATATTTTGGGAAACATTGATCTAATCCAAACTTCTCATTTTACCAGCAAACAACTGTGGGGCCCTCTAAGTTTCCTTTCTCCATCATTGTGACAAATTCATTGGAATTAATTCAATTAAACCTGGGGTCAGCTTTGAAGAGATTTATTTAGCAGGTAAATCTGTTTTGTACATTTTGAGGGAGTTCTGAGTTTCCATAGTCAGAAACCACAGATCAATTTAACCAACCTTTATGGAATATCACCTATGGCCCAAAGACCCTTTAGCTACAGTGATGGTCTACAAAAATATAAACTGTAATTCTTGCAATACAGGAGATTAGTAATAATGGTAAATATAATGATGATGACACCATGAATAGCTAACATTTATTGAATGCCTTTCTATTAGTCAGGCACTTTACTAAGTATTTTAATCCTCCCAACAATTTATGAGGTAGGGATTATAATAATTCCCATCTTATAGTGAGGACACTGAGGTTAGGAAATTATCCTAGCCTAAATGTTAAGTGTAAGCATGAATAGAAAGGTGTTATCAGCCTATAAGACATTCCTTTATGAGTGATACAAAGTCCTATATAAATTCAGAGAAAAGAAAAGTGGTTTTAGAAATCCTTGATCAGTGAGTGTGAAGCATGTGGTGGCCCAGTTACTGTTTGGTTGCCCATCTGTCCTCCCTCTGGGGATCAGCACCCCCTTACTTTGGAAGAATTGTTTTCCTTTTCACTGTAAGGTTCTTTCTGGCTATGCAATGGGGCACATTGCCGCAAACTAGCCCTGTTCCAGTCTTTGAGAACCTTGAAATTGGAACCAAGGGAAGAGGATTGCCTCTTGAATGGTAATTCTCTAAAATCTAGTCTGAGGTGCTGGTGCCAAATCCCTGGGTCTGTGGAAGGAGCTGGGCTGTGAGAGGGGAGAGTGATGTTGATGTCAAGAGAGAGGCAGGTGCTAGGAGCAGAGAGATGGAGGCCTGGAGGGTTTCTGGGCTTCTCTGAGGCTTAGGGTTTGGATCATTGTCTTCGTTACTGGAACAAAGGATTTACCATACCTGCTCTTCTGGGAATGAAACTGTCCTGCTTTGCAAAATGAAGTGTCATTAGAAAGAGATCTTAAAAACCCCACACCATAGACAGGTGCACAGATCCGTAGAAGTGTTATAGTTCTGTCTGTTGGATGCTAAGCCAAGACTCTTAAGTATGTTCTAAAGAGAAACTGGTGTGTGTAGGCTGTGCACTCCCAGGGAGATAAAAAGTCAGGAACTTTATGGGTTGGGCTTGGTGGCTCCCACCTGTAATCCCAGCACTGTGGGAGGCTAAAGTGGGCAGATTGATTGAGCTGAGGAGTTCGAGACCAGCCTAGGCAACATGGTGAAACCCCATGTCTACAAAAACTACAAAAATTAGCTGGGCCTGGTGGCATGTACCTGTAGGCGGGAGGATCGCTTGAGCCCAAGAGGGAGAGGGTGCAGTGAGCCATGATTGTGCCACTGCACTCCACCTGGGTGACAGGAACTTTATGGGGAATGGGATCTTGGAGACTGAGTAGAGACTAGAGGAAAAAAAAAAAAAAAACTACCTCCCCAACTGGCCACACTATTCTTTTAAAAAAATGTTAATTGACAAATTAAAATTGTATGTATTTACGGAGGTAGAATGTGATGTTATGATATATGTATACATTGTGGAATAATTAAATCCAGAGAATTAATAGATTCATCACCTCAAAACCTATCTTTTTTGTGGTGAGAACATTTGAAATTTATTGTCTTAGCAATTTTGAAATACACAATACTTCATTGTTAACTACAGTCACCATGCTGTGCTGTAGATCTCAACAAAATGTATTCTTCCTGTCTCAACTAAAACATTGTACTCTTTGACAACATTTCCCCATTCCTCTCACCCCCTCCAAAAATACCCATTCTTTATGTTGAAGAGAATGGCTAAAAAGTCCCAGCAGGTTTCAACTGACGGCTTCAGTGGTTGTCCCATCACACTTCAATGTTATTAATAGAAAGGGGAGGGGCAATACATAATTCGGACAGGCGGAAAGTACCATTGTAACCACTTTCCTGACTTCACAGAAAAAGTCCTCTTGTTTTCATCTGTAAAATGGGAACTGCGTGAATACCATTCTTCTTTTCTTCAGCCTCCAAAGAAAAAACAGATGCAAAGCCTTTTATCAATTGCAAAACAGTATACGATGTGTGTTATTACTCACAGTTGTCTTACTGTGACCAAACACTTTATAAGCCTGCGGCAAGTCAGCCTTACTCTCAGGAAGTGGACAATATTTGGGGAAGGAGAAGCAGCAGGATCTTTCAGGACAGTAGCCTTGGTGGGTCCAAAAATTCCTTGAGCGAAATGGGAGACAAAACTTCTTCCTGCTTTGGGGTTTATCCTGTTAGTCTTTTCTCTCTTCACTCCTATTTTCTATGGAGAATTTCCTGGTTTTGGAGTTTGGGTGCGTTTTATGGAGAGGAGGCAGAACATCTTTAGCTCCAGCAGAATGAAAGGATACATGCAAAGGAACCTAGCACAGTATGTGGTACCCAGTTCCCCTTTAACTTGGCTTTATTCATTCACTCCTGGTAGGGCATTAATAAGGGATTTAGCCCCCTCCTATTGAAAACGATTAATTCAGGGAAGAGTTCAGGCAGTGTGGACAGATACAGTGTAGGCCAAGCCTGTTTCTAAGGCAGGAGCTGGGTAGGGAGGGTGAGAAGGGCGAGAAGAATAGGGCAATATGTGTCGTCTGTGTTGCTGCTGTTGCAACCACCACAACAAACAAACAAGTGAAAAAAAAAAAAAAAAGAATTGTCCATACCGGCAAGTGTGCTGTTTTGGAGGAGGCTGGGGAAAGTGTGGATGGCTCGAGTGGGTCCTGTTGGATTGAAGTCTGACAGTGGTGATTCCCTTCAACAAATGGTCGGGGTGGGAGGGTACACACACACACACACACACACACACACACACACCCCACACGCAGCGCCCAGCCTCCGATTTCAGCGCTGGCAGGAGATAACCATTCTTAGCTCGCCTTTCCAGGGTTATTTTTGGCTGAGGCTGTTCGCTGATGGCAAAAGGTTTCAGCCCCCTCCCAAATCCCTCCCCGTGCTTGTTCTAAAGAGAAACTGGTGCGTGTAGGCTGCTCACTCCCAGGGAGACAGGGAGACGGGCCTGGCGCCGGAGAGGAACCCGGACTCTGCCCAAAGTCTCGCCGCCCGCCGGCTGTTTTCTGGCGGAGGGTGTGCCCCGGGGGGTGGCGATCGCACGTGAAGGCTGGGGCCAGGCGCGGGTGCAGGCGTCACCGGGGTCGGGCTAGCAGGCCCTGGAATCAGGCTTTTGGGACACCCCGAATTTGAGTCCCACTTGGGGAGAAACTGAGGGCACCTCGGGCAGTCTGGCAGCGGAGAAGGTGGGCGGGAGAAAACTTTACAGGAAGGCAGAAGCAATCTCCGCCGAGGGAGTCAGCGAGCGGTCGCGCGGAGAGGAGGGGCGGGCGGTCCCCAGGCGGGCGGGCGCAGGGCGCCAAACTGCCGGAGAGGGGGCCCGGGCACGAGGCGGAGTCCCGGCGCGTGGCCAGGCTGGCGGACGCCCCCGGCAGGCTGCAGATTCCCTCCGGCCCCGGGAGCCGCAGTAGGACCGGCCAGGAGGCGAGCCCCATCCCGGTGCTGACAGTGCCCACCGCGCCCTACGAGGACCGGCGGCCGGCCGGCGGCGGGGGTCTGTGGTGACCTACCGGCCTCTTCGAGGGCCAGCGCAACAACCTGCCCAACTTCATCCAGAGCGTGCTGTTGTCCATCGACCTGCGCGACCGTCGGGGCTGCACCACGGTGGTGGGCAGTGACGGCAGGTACTTTAGCAGGACGGCCATCAAGATCGTGGTGCAGATGGCCGCGGCCAACAGGGTGAGTGTCCGGATGCCCCTCGCTTCCCGCCGCGCCGCCGCCATGCCCTCTCCTAGCCCTTGTCCCCCTGCTGCCTCCGGGCCCAGCTGGGAGGCCCCTGCCCGGCCCTGGCTTTGCTTCCTCACTCCTGCGTCCTCACCCTCCAGCGCCCCACTCCCGCCGTGCTCACAGCCTCCCCGGCGCACCCCGGACACTGGGTTCTATTAGTACCCACCACCCCCAAAAGCCTTGAGGGGTGTCCGTCGTTCCTGGAGCCACTCCGGGCGCCCTGGACTCTTCTCCGACTCTGCACACCTCCCGCACCTGCTCATTTTTCTTTCGGACATTCTCTTACCCGGCCCTGTAGATTCCAAGGCATCTCCCAGTTTTCCATATTGTTCCCAACGCGTTCACTGCCCACAGTCCCCACACAAACTTCTTTCCCAAGCTCACAACATAGTTCCTCTGCCCTGTGCCCTTTTTGCAATAATCTGCCAGTCCCCTAAGTCTTAGCTCTGCCTATTTAACAGTAGTGGTGTCTCAGAACACACACACACACACACACACACACACACACACACACGATCCCTGACATATTTGGCAAGAGTAGGCCCTGAAGGTTTTTAATATTTTGGTTCTTTAACCCAGTGGAATTACTGAATGATTTATTTAATTAGGGTAGAGATGGAGTGGATCCATTTGTTTGATGCTAAACAGCCTGAGCTCGCCGTTCCCAGGGTGCGTATCTCTAAATGGTCTGAAACGAGATTTGCAGTGGTTTTCTTAATGCAATTCCCAACTTCTCTCCAAATGCCTTTTGACATTTGACAACATTTCATGCCTCTTCCCCTTTCGCTTTTCATCCTTGTTTTCTCTCCCTTCTCCCACGACCTCGGTAGTCTTCTGCAATCCAGATTCTCAGACTTCGGGTTTTTCTCCCTCTGCCCCTTTCCTCTCTGTCCTATAACTAGAAGCACCTTTTGGCATAGACCCGTATCCCAGTTTCCTCTTTCCCAGGTCCAGCAGCATCTCAAGGACATCTACAAGAGGGATACTTAACTTCAGGGGTCTCTGAATGATATGTGGGAAACATCGTCTAAAAAATAATTTTATCCTTATTCATGCAACCAGACCCACACTCATAGAACTTTTCTTTAAGGGGAGTGTCTTGCAGATGTATAAATGAGTGTTAAGATCTTTAAAGGCGAAACTGAACATTTCCCTGGCATTTGAATTCCCTCCTTCCTTCCCAACCCTCTCCTTTTCATTTTCTCATTTATTATTAAAAACATTTTTAATGGATCTCCATGCTTCATATTTATCTACTATAATTCCTCCTTCTCGGTGTTGCAGGGATGGGGAAAGAGGATTTTTTAAAAAACACAATAAAAAGCAATTGGGAGAAACAGGGCCAGTGGTGTTGTGGTGGGTAGTGGAATTGTGATTTTTGACTCCAGTAGACAATGATGCTGGATATATGGGGTTTGATTTCTCTCTGGCTCCTCACTTGAGATTGATGAAGTTTGGCTAGAATCAGGGAGTTGAAGAGAGGTTGACAAATGGTCTTTCACTCTTCTCTGACACGCTGTTCCTGTGGAGTGATGGAGAATAATGAGCCTTGGGAGAGCTATGGGAGCTCTCATACTCCTTCCCGAGCCAATTTTTTAGGGAGTGAGAGAAACATGGCCTGTCCAATACCTGTTGTGGGTCAGGATATTTTTGAAGCTACGGTTGTTGATTTGCATGGGAAAATTATTATGTCTTATTATTTCTTGTCCCACTTTACCATAAGGGCTCCTCAGCTTCTTACTTCAATGGGTCTTCCATGACAAACACACTTTATTAACTCTAAGAGTGGAATTTATTTTAACAGATAATTAGCATAGGTCAATATATGCTTAAAATAGAGTCAAATTAAACCTACTAGCTGTTATAAAGGACAGATGACAAAATCCACATAGAAGAATCGACTCTTAAATAATCTGAAAGTACTACTTCTAAGAGGGGCGGGCATGGGTGAAGGGAATGGTGGACATGTTTCAGAATTTCAAACGCCAACTTTAACCAATCGTTTCCTCATTTTGTTCACCTTCTTGGGGGCTTATGCTAAAGTGAAGTGAATAGCCATAAGGCTGGCTTCAGGAGAAAGGTGGTCTAAAAGAACTGGATAATTATAAGCAAAATTGGTCTCGAATGATTGAAAATTGATGAGAATGTGCTTGTCTCCTGATTTGGCATCCTGAGTTAGACTCAGGAATACTGAACATGGATCCCAAAGGCTTTGGTCTTTTTTGATATCCTATTGGATAATCATAAGCAGGCTAGAAAAATAGGAAACTAGAATTTATTCTCTTTGAACTGACAAATCTGACCAGTGGGCTGCATTCTCTCTATCTGAAAAATCTTGGTCTTGATTGAAAAAGTTAATTTTACAAAGCAATTTTCTTTTTTTAAATTAAATTTCACTTTTTTTGAGACAGGGTGTCACTTTCTTGCCCAGGCTGGAGTGCAATGGTACAGTCTTGGCTCACTGTAGCCTTGACCTCCCCAGATTCAGGTGATCTTCCCACCTCAGCCTCCTGAGTAGCTGGGGCTATAGGTTCACGCCACTACGCACAGCTGATTTTTGTGTTTTTACTACTCATAGGGTTTCTCTGTGTTGCCCAGTCTAGTCTCAAACTCCTGATCTCAAGAGATCTGCCTGCCTTGGCCTCCTAAAGTGTCATGAACCACCATGCCCAGCCTACAAAGCAATGTTCTAGGAAAAACTACAGTTACTCTTTGATTATGTAATTGCTGGAGAAGAAAAGCATGGCATTTCTAAAATGATGAACTATATTACTTATATTTTAATATCTCATAAAGTTTGAAATAGACATTTCAAACATAAACATGTATAAAAATTTTTATAAATTAAAAATATAAAATCAAAAACATTTTACAATTATTTTATTATAAAATTATTATAGAATCAAAAATATTATAAATTTAAACAACTTTTTAAAAAATTTATTTTGGGATTTCCCATGCAGTGATGGAGAATAATGAGCCTTGGGAGAGCTATGGCAACTCTCATACTCCTTCCTGGGCCAACTTTTTTAGGAAATGGGAGAAATATACCCTGTTCAATGTTTATTGAGGGTCAGGATATTTTTGAAGCTATAGTTGTTGATTTGCTTCAAACTTTAAAAAATTTTTTAAAAAATTATGGGATGTAAAAAAATTTATTATAAAACTTTGAAATTTTCAAACTTTCAGAAAAGCAGAGAGATGAGATTAATGGCACTCACAGGCAAGCATAGAACATAGATTGTAAACATTTTGCTATATTTGTGTCATGACTATTTTTTGCTTGTGTTTGAAAGTATATTAAAGAAAATGATATTTTACCCCTAAATTCTTTAGTACAGATTTCTAAAAAAATAAGAACATTTTCCTGTATAGTTAAAAAATCATCTTTTCAAACAAAATAAAAAATGGCTTTTTTATATCATTTATTACCCAGTCCACATTCAGATTTCCTCAATTATTGTGAAATGTCCTTTTATTTTTTGAGACAAAGTCTTGCTCTTTCACACAGCCTGAAGTGCAGTGAAACAATCATAGCTCATTGCAGCCTCAAACTCCTGGGCTCAAGTGATCTTCCTGCCTCAGCTTCCTGAGTAGCTAGGACTATAGGTGCACACCACCATGCCCAGGTAATTTATTGTTTTTGTAGAGATGGAGGTCTTACTACATTGCCCAGGCTGGTCTCAAACTCCTGGCTTCAAGTTATCCTTCCAGCTTGGTCTCCCTGATATATCTTTTGTGGCTGGTTTGTTCAAATTAGTTTCTTCTAATCAAGGGACACACATTGCATTTGATTATTTAGCTCAAGACTTTTTTAACCTGGAAAATACCCATACTCTTTGTTTATGAATTTATTTAGTGAAATTGACTTGTTGAAAAACTAGTCAGTTGTCCTGTAGAATATTTCCCCTTCTGGAATTTTCTGGTTGCTTTTTATGGTGTCATTTAACTTTTCACTCTGTTTTTTCCTGGTTAACTGGAAGTTAGTTCTAAAGGCTTTTAGGCCTGCTATAACAAAATACCAAAAACTGGATGACTTATAAAGAACAGAAATTTATTTCTCACAGTCCTAGAGGCTAGCAAGTTTAAAATCAAGGAGCATGTGGTTTTGATATCTGGTTAGGACCAACTTTCTGGTTCATAGATTGGCCTTCTTGCTGGGCCCTCACATAGTGGGAGAGACTAGCTAGCTCTCTGGGGCCTCTTTTATAAGGGCACTAATTCCAATCATGAAGCCTCTGTCCTTATGATCTAATGACGCCCTAAAGGCCCCACCTTTTAATACCAGCACCTTTGGGGTTAGGATGTCAACATATTAATTTGGGGAAGACATACACGTTCAGCCCATTGCAAGGTTTAGTTAGATTCAGGTTCAACTTCTTTTTTTAAAGACTATTTCATAGACAATAATGTGTATTCACATCCCATCATTAGTGATGGTGAGATGATCGCAAGGTTAGGGTGATCACTGCCTATCTCCTCTGCTATATTCCCCCTTGGGTCAAGCCAGTAGTCTGTGACGTGAACTTTGTACCATGTGTATATTCAGTTATATTATGTATCAATAGTTACTTGATTGTTTTAGCATTTATTAATGATCCTTGCTTGAGTTGATTATTTCATTAGGGGTTTCAAAATGGTGAATTTCTAATTCTCTAATTCTATCTACATGTTTTAGCTGGCATTTTTCTAAGCAGACCATTTTCTTCACAACTGGGTTATTTGGCTACCCTGAAACATAGTTCCTTCCGGGAAGGCAGAACATATGTTTATTTCTGTCTTTTAAAAATTACTGGTGTTTGGAGTGAAGATTAGGTGAGCTAACTACCTCCACAGGTGACAAATGAATTTTGTTTTGTCTCACTTTTGCTTTTTTGAATATCACTGTGGCTGCTTGGATTTTTATATTTAATTTGAATGGATTAGGGAATAAATGAGAAGATAGGTTTTATCTGTTTCTGTAGTTTTTATGTGGCTGTGTGAACTTACTTTTAAAAATTCCCAGAAATATTTTAATTCCCCTTTAAAGATATAAACTATGTCATACTATAAAGCAAAAGAAAAACCAATCATGTGAAGAGTAAATAGTATCGTTTAAACGAATTGTGGTTAAGCTTAGTTTGTAACTAATTAGTTTTTTATTTTCTTTCTACTTTTATCTGCTTCAGAGCCTCTTCAGTGGTTTAGATCTTCTATGTGTCAAATTATTCTAATCTCTTAAAAAGTTTAAGAGCTAAAATACAACACAATGACTACAAGAATGCCTTTGTCCTTTTCTGGGTAGGTACACCTAAGGCAACTTCTTTTTCTCTTCTTTCTTCTCTTCTTCTTTCTTATTCTTAAATCATCTTCAATATTGGACAGATGACAGCACTATGCCTGCCTCAAGATGTTTCTGAGTTTTTCTTTTTTTTTTCTTTTTTTTTTTTTTTGAGATGGAGTCTTGCTCTGTCACCCAGGCTAGAGTGCAGTGGCACAATCTTGGCTCACTACAACTTCTGCCTCCTGGGTTCCAGTGATTCTCCCAACTCAGCCTCCTGAGTAGCTGGGGTTACAGGCATGCACCACCACGCGTAGCTAATTTTTTGTATTTTTACTAGAGACGGGGTTTCACCATGTCGGCCAGGCTGGTCTTGAACTCCTGACCTCAAGGGATCTGCCTGCCTTGGCCTCCCAAAGTGCTGGGATTACACGTGTGAGCCACTGCGCCCGGCCGTTTCTGACTTTTTCTAAAGTCTTCTTTCTCTGGAGATGACATTATATAATAGCACTGTTCAATAGAAGTTTCTTTGATGATGGAACTGTTCTATAATCTGCATTGTCCCAGCCACTAGCCATATGTGACTACTGTAACACTTGAAATGTGGCTAGAGCAACTGAAGAACTGAATTTTGCATTTTACTGAATTTTAATTAATTAAAATAGAAATGCAAATAACCATAAGTGGTTAGTAGCTACCATACTGGACAGCAAAGATCTATAATTCAGCATTTAAAATCGATTTTCTTTTGTTTTCAAAAATGGAGTCAGACTGTTACAACCCAAAAGAACTGTAGGTTAAATTAAGGTAAATCACCAAATACTACATACACATTTGGGAAATCCAAACCAGATTTTTTCATGTGATAACCACACCGTCTTTTGACTTTAGCCTTGGAGGTAATGGAGTATGGCAGAAAAAACCCTGTATCAGCAGCTGGAAGACTCACCTTCTTTTCCTAGCTCTGCCATATATTGACCAAAAGACTCAAAGTCCATTCAGATGGTTGAGGGGCCTTGGAATTTTGTTTTTAGTTTTCACATACAAGTTGGAGGGCAGATGCGTTAGCCTCTTGAAATACCCAGAAACCACTTGTTTCCTCATCTAAAAATCAGGTATGACAGGATCATTTAATTATCCTGGAAATCAGATGAAGCACTGCATATGAAAGCACTTTGTAACATCGATAGCACTGGGAAATGTAAAGACCTTTTACTGAAATATAAAGGTGTATGGTCAACTGAATATATCTCAGATAGTTAGGATTTGACTGTATATATTGAATATAACCTGTAGTGGGCCCCTTGGTAAACAGCTGACAGTTTTGTTGCAAGTTTTAGCCAAGAGAAAATTTATTTGTTGACTAGTCATGCCCTTTATTGGCCACATGATGAGCAGCAAAGATATTAACACACAGTGCACCTTGCAGAATTCAAGAATGTCTCAGTGTCTTGTGAACTAGGAAGCTGAAATGCAGTGGTATGCAGAAGGCTGGCTCAGTAGGAGCCTTGGGAGTGTCCTCCAGATAGATGTTTGTGCAGGTTGTATTTGATTCCAGTTGGCCATGAAAAGCTGGTTGCTCTAAAGAATGAGAATATACTTGGTTTTGCATTTACTAGAACTATCTGGGGAACAAATCTTGGGGTGGAAGAAAGAAGGGAGGGAGGGAAAGCTGTGCTTCAATACCTAGGGCTTCTTTCCTGGAATGGATCTGAGAATCTGGGATTGGGTGGCTAATATCTCATCTCTAGAAGGGAGAAAGAACTGGGTGGTGATGGCTTTGTATTTTCTATTGGAGTTCACTAGAGAATAGGTGAATGGAATGGGCTGCTATGATCCAGACATTAGGGAGGACAGGTTTGTGATACATTAGAAAACTTGAATGAGCCCTTCTATGATTCTCTCTTCCCTCTTTCTGCTTCCCGTTCTTAATCACCATCCGCAGGTTGTGGAATTAGCAAATCTATTATGTGAGCAATAGCAAACTTACAGGAGCCCTTGGCTCCATCTATCTCCCTGTTTGTGTCAGTTCCTTCTGGATGCTTTTAGTCTGTGGTCTTCATTCACTCTTTTTATGGGGAAGTAAAAGGAGTGGGACAGATTATGAGAACAGCTGGGTCCTCCCAGTTGGTGGGGTGGTTATTTTAAGCTTTGTTTAATGTGTCCAGAGACCCAGATGGCATTTTTAACTAAGCTGCTTTATTAAATCTTGTGATAAAGCATAGTGATGTTTATTGAAAAGGCAGACACGCATCAGCAACATTATGCGTGAAACTTGCTCTAAGAATTTTCTATAAAACATCTGTTCTCTTTGAGCCTTTTGTGAACTCTGGAAGTTTGCTAGTTTCCATACAGACTTGAGGACAAGAAGTTGGAACCCACTTTTGAAGATGTCCAAGCATAGGTATTGGAATCATTAATCCTAACCCTCTCAGTTTTAAGGCCCCGGATACCCTTCTGTTAGACAACAGTAACATGAGCAAGCACTGTAATAACATTTAAACAAGATTATTTGGAAATAATGGACAAGAAAAATTAGTATAAATTGTTTGGGGATTTTAAAATTAAAGATAAAAAGCTAGGGCTTCAATGACCTGTGCCAGCCTATAGCCTTAAGAGTCAATTTGCAAACACTCAAGATTTGGCCAATATGCCTCTACTACTTCTACTTAACACAGTCAAAGGGAAATTTTTAGATTCTTTCATCTGAGTTGACTCTCTTAGTTACGAATAAGAGGATATCTAGAATATATATGTGACTTGTTAAAATGAAAATCCACCTTCTCTGAGTCTTCAAATATCTTTCGTATCTTACATTCTTAGTCACATCAACTTTTGAAGTCATGTCCGTAGTTGTATGAAAAGAAAAATTTCAGGAACATTCAACCTCAAAAGTTCTTTTTCTTAGTCTGAAGTCGTAGAAGCATTTGACTTTTACTTTCTCTTTTTAAGTTTGTACTAGTAGGTATTTTGTATAAATATAATATTTAATTATTGCCTTTGTATTCTTTTTCTCTAGTAAACATCCTGGTTTTTAGCTATCAATATGTAGTTTTACATTTAGGGATTTCTAATGGAAAGAGAAAGGAATCTGAAATCAGAGGACGAGAGTTTATTCTACTTGACCAAAGACATAGAAAATACTGGAAGGAGAGTTTTACAACAAATATTTAATATCTATGACATGTAAAAAGATTTTGAAATCAAGAAAATTCAAACAATTCAATACAAATATCATCAATAATAACACATGAACAGGTGGCCAACCTTATTAATAACCAGAGAAATATAAATTAAAACAATCCATCAACTTGTAAAACAGATGAAATTACCCAGATTTGGTGTAGGTGATGGAAAATTGTCATGTTTGTATACTGTTCATAGAAGTTAAATTGACATAACTTTTTGGTCAGGCAATGTGGAAGTATACATCTAAATTAATAGAGTAGTTTTCTAATAACCTGGGAATCTCTTAATCTAAGAATCTTTACTGTAGATTTTTCTAGAACAAATGTACAAACATCTGTGTACAAGGGTACTCACTGCAGCATTTTGCTAAGGAAAAACTCAGAAAAAATCTGTATGTTCAACAGAGAACAGGTACATAATTTATGACACAACTGCACAATATACACCACTAAAATAAAGGATATAAATTTATATGTAGTATGAAAAAGATGTGAATGATAGCTTGTTGGTGAAAAACAGCAATGAGTGGAATATTGTGTGTAACGTAATCCTGCTTTTCTGTATATAATGTAGGCATAGAAAATAGGATTGAAAGGACATACTCTAGTCAACAGTGTATATAGCTTGGGTGGAGGGGGTGTATAATGGGGAAGGAGAGTCCCTTTTCCTATCTATTCCATATACATCTCTGGATTTAAAAGATCATACATGCATATGCATTACCTTCAAAATTAAAATGATAAAGACAAAAGGAGAAGCTTTGGATTTGAATCATGATACTACTGTTTGCAACTTCTATGACCGTGGGGAAGTCGCCTAGCCTCCTGGGGTTTATTTCCTCATTTATAAAAATAGGGAAGGTAATAATACTTGTCTACATATCTTCTAGGGTTGTTGGGAGGATTGAATGTGATAATGGGTTACAGCATTATGAATTATTTATTCATATAACACAATTATTATAAAAAGATTTTGCTCTGATTAAAATAAAAGAAGGACGAGATCGTGTGTGTTTTTCAGTCCCAGTAGCTTTACTAACCAGAAAGCGCCTGCTGATGTGGTGATCACAGTTGCTTTGGTGCAGCTTCCTCTTGACTTTTGGCATTTCTCCATGCTGCTAGCTAAGGCTGAGGTGGCGACTGTGGAAGGTGTGATCTCCTCCCCCTCCCAGCACACATTTGTGTGCATACTCACAGTCTTGCACACACAAACACACACAGGCACACTCTATCACAGTACATGAGGTGGCAGCAGCTGCTCCGGCATAGACTTTCACACAACATAAAGGGCTTTTTTGGTGTGGTCTGTGCATTATTTCCTGTTAAGCATGAGCTGAGTCAGTGCCATGCTTTTCCATCTGAAACCTTTCTGAGGCTCAGGCTGTGTTAAGAGCAAACCCTCTCCCCTCCATGCCCACCCCATGGCCCTCTACTGAAGCCAGATCATAATCTGCTCATTTCATGAGGATTTTCAAACCGAATGGACTGGGCCATGTGAGAGATCACTGAAAGGAACAGACCAAGCAGAGGCTAAGAGACTCCACGCTAATCTGCTGAGTCACCTGAAAATGCACAGCTGTGGGAGCTCACGGTGCTTTAAAGTACTTTGGCAGGATGTTTGTTCAGGGGGCCTGTTCCTGCAGCCCTGCTGAATGTTTGGTTAGGAGGCATAATCATTTTTTGGACAGGATCTCCCAAATGTAAAGTGATAGATGCTAATGTGGAATATAATACAGAAGATCCAGCTTGGATGTCATAAATAACAATAAATTGTTTAATCTTGCCGAGTTGTAAATCTATGATTGCCAGAGGTCTTTAGTTCACTGGAACATAGTATGGGGGCAGGGGCACTTAGCAAATAGGCAGTTATTATTTTCCAAACAGACAGAAACTGGTCTGATGGAATTTATCTAAAAAGGCATACACATGTATTGTAATTAATTCTGACAATTACTCAGAGAAAACACATGGCCCTAAAGAGGCTGAGGGGTTTTTTTGTTCTACCTATAAATGTATATGTATATTCACCTATATTCTACCTATGTATAAGTAAGAGAATGAGTTTTTGTTTTGGGGATATATATTTACACGTAACTATACAGATAGATATACACATACTTAATTTCTGTCTACCTATTAAGGTGCGGTGCCAGATGGAAATTATTTTTAAACATTTAGATAGCTTATTCTATAGCATATGTGTGCATATAGCCACCCCATAAAGCTTTGTCTCTTTTCTGGATATATTTAACAAGAGGCTAGAACAGAGTCCAAAATGTCAGAAATGTTTGAACATTCCATAGAAATGAAGGAGGTGTTTCCAAATGACCTATGTTTCTATGGCAATAAATAGAAATTGTGCTGCGTTGGATGGGTCAGGAGTAAGGAATATAAACAGTGTAAGTATGACTATTCCAGGCAGAAATCTACCCTGTAAGAACAGCTTTGTGCAGTGAGCTCAACAACATTGATCAGTTAGCAGTCCGGTTCAGTACAACATTGATCAGGTAGCAAGCCGGTTCGGCAGTGCCAGTCGGAGACACAGATGGGGACAATCAAAGAAGATGCAGGTAAGGACAAGGATGCAGACATGTACCTGTCACTACCATGGACTTCAGCAGCTTCTTAGTGAGCAGGTTTATGAGCAAAGAAGAAAGACATCGTTGATATGTAAGCACGATACAATTAATTTTCTGTTTCGTTATTAGCAAACTACATCCAGTTTTTAGTTTTTAGGGTTTTTTTTCTTTTTTCTTTTTTGAAAAAGGTTCTTCTTCTGTCATCCAGGCTGGAGTGCAGAAGTTATCCAAGCTCACTGCAGCCTTAAATTCCTGGGCTCCGTGGATCCTCCCACCTCAGCCTCCCAAGAAGCAGGGACTACAGGTGCACGCCATCATGGCCAGCTAATTTTTCTTATTTTTTTGTAGATATGAGGTCTTGCTGTATTGCCCAGGCTGCTCTTGAGCTCCTGGCAGTGCAGATATTTCCATGTTTATATAGATGGCGGTGTAGATATTTCCTTGTTTATGTGGATGGCGGTGTAGATATTTCCATGTTTATAGAGATGGCGGTGTATATATTTCCATGTTTATAGAGATACCGGTGTAGACATTTTCATGTTTATAGAGATAGCGGTGTAGATATTTCCATGTTTATACAGATAGCGGTGTAGATAATTCCAAGTTTATACAGATAGCGGTGTAGATAATTCCATGTTTATACAGATAGCGGTGTGGATATTTCCATGTTTACACAGATAGCGGTGTAGATATTTCCAAGTTTATACAGATAGCGGTGTAGATATTTCCATGTTTATACAGATTGCGGTGTAGGTTTTTCCATGTTTATAGAGATAGCGGTGTAGATATTTCCATGTTTATACAGATGGCTGTGTAGATATTTCCATGTGTATACAGATGGCAGTGTAGATAGTTCCATGTTTCTACAGATGGAGGTGTAGGTATTTCCATGTTTATACACATGACTGTGTAGATATTTCCATGTTTATACAGATAGCGGTATAGGTATTTCCATGTTTATAGAGATGACTGAGTAGGTATTTCCATGTTTATACAGATGGCGGTGTAGATATTTCCATGTTTATACAGATAGTGGTGTAGATATTTCCATGTTTATACAGATGACTTTGTAGGTATTTCCATGTTTATACAGATGGCGGTGTAGATATTTCCATGTTTATACAGATAGCGGTGTAGACATTTCCATGTTTACAGAGATAGCGGTGGAGATATTTCCATGTTTATAGAGATGGCGGTGTAGACATTTCCAAGTTTATACAGATTGCGGTGTAGATATTTCCATGTTTATACAGATAGCGGTGTAGATATTAATATGTTTATACACATAGCGGTGTAGGTATTTCCATGTTTATTGAGACAGCGGTGTAGATATTTCCATGTTTATACAGATGGCTGTGTAGATATTTCCATGTGAATACAGATGGCAGTGTAGATATTTCCATGTTTATACAGATGGAGTTGTAGATATTTCCATGTTTATACAGATGAATGTGCAGATGTTTCCATGTTTTTACTGATGGCTGTGTAGATATTTCCATGTTTACACAGATAGGGGTGTGGCTATTTCCATGTTTATGTAGATAGTGATGTAGATATTTCCATGTTTATACACATGACTGTGTAGATATTTCCATGTATATACAGATAGCGGTATAGGTATTTCCATGTTTATAGAGATGACTGAGTAGGTATTTCCATGTTTATACAGATGACTGTGTAGGTATTTCCATGTTTATACGGATGGCGGTGTAGATATTTACATGTTCATGGAGATAGCTAAGTAGATATTTCCATGTTTACACAGATAGCGGTGTAGACATTTCCATGTTTATAGAGATAGCTGTGTAGATATTTCCATATTTATTCACATAGCGGTGTGGTTATTTCCATGTTTATACAGATAGCGATGTAGATATTTCCATGTTTGTAGAGATGGCTGTGTATATATTTACATGTTTATACACATGGCAGTGTAGGTATTCCCATGATTATACAGATAGTGGTGGAGGTATTTCCATGTTTATACAGACGACAGTGTAGTTATTTCCATGTTTATACAGTTGGCGGTGTAGATATTTCCATGTTTATAGAGATAGCCATGTAGATATTTCCGTGTTTATACAGATAGCGGTGTAGACATTTCCATGTTTATAGAGACAGTGGTGAAGATATTTCCATATTTATACAGATAGCGTTGTAAATATTTCCAAGTTTATTCAGGTAGCGGTGTAGATATTTCCATGTTTATACAGATAGCGGTGTAGATATTTCCATGTTTATACAGAGAGTGGTGTAGTTATTTCCATGTTTATTCAGAAAGCGGTGGAGATATTTCCATGTTTATACAGATAGCGGTGTGGGTATTTCCATGTTTATAGAGATAGCGGTGAAGTTATTTCCAGGTTTATACAGATGGCGGTGTAGATATTTCCATGTTTATAGAGATAGCCATGTAGATATTTCCATGTTTTTGCAGATAGTGGTGTAGATATTTCCATGTTCACAGAGATAGAGGTGTAGATATTGCCATATTTGCACAGATTGCCGTGTAGATATTATCATCTTCACACAGATAGTGGTGTACATATTTCCATGTTTACACCGACAGCTGTGTAGATATATCCATGTTTGCACAGATAGTGTTGTAGACATTTCCATGTTTATACAGATAGCGGTGGAGATATTTCCATGTTTATACAGATAGCGGTTGAGATATTTCCATGTTTATACAGATGGCGGTTTGGTATTTCCATGTTTATAGAGATAGCGGTGAAAATATTTCCATGTTTATACAGATGGCTGTGTAGATATTTCCATGGGTATAAGGATGGCAGTGTAGATATTTCCATGTTTACACAGAAGAGGGGAAGATATTTCCATGTTTATACAGAAGACTGTTTAGATATTTCCACGTTTTTACAGATGGTGGAGTAGATATTTCCATGTTTATACAGATAGCGGTGTGGCTATTTCCATGTTTATACAGATAGTGATGTAGATATTTCCATGTTTATACAGATAGCGGTGTAGATATTTACATGTTTATTAAGATAGCGGTGTAGATATTTCCATGTTTACAGAGATCGACGTGTAGATATTTCCATATTTGCACAGATTGCGATGTAGATATTTCCGTCTTCACACAAATAGCGGTGTACATATTTCCATGTTTACACAGACAGCTGTGTAGATATTTCCATGTTTACACAGATAGTGTTGCAGCTATTTCCATGTTTATACAGATAGCGGTGTAGATATTTCCTTGTTTATAAAGATAGCGGTGTAGATATTTCCATCTTCATACAGATAGCGGTGGAGATATTTCCATGTTTATACAGATAGCGCTGTAGATATTTCCATGTTTATATAGATAGCGGTGTAGACATTTCCATGTTTATAGAGATATGGGTGAAGATATTTCCATATTTACACAGATAGTGGTGTAGATACTTCCAAGTTTATACAGATAGCGGTGTAGATATTTCCATGTTTATACAGATAGCAGTGCAGGTATTTCCGTCTTTATAGAGATAGCGGTGAAGATATTTCAATGTTTATAAAGATGGCATTGTAGACATTTCCATGTTCATAGAGATAGTGGTGTAGATATTTCCATGTTTATACAGATAGCGGTGTAGATATATACATGTTTAAACAGACAGTGGTGTAGATATTTCCATGTTTATACAGGTAGCGGTGTAGATATTTACATGTTTATACAGATAGCGGTGTAGATATTTACATGTTTATACAGATAGCGGTGTAGATATTTCCATGTTTACAGAGATAGAGGTGTAGATATATCCATATTTGCACAGACTGCTGTGTCGATATTTCCATGTTTACACAGATAGTGTTGTAAATATTTCCATGTTCATGCAGATAGCGGTGTAGATATTTCCTTGTTTAAAGATAGCAGAGTAGATACTTACATGTTTATACAGATAGCGGTGGATATATTTCCATTTTTAAACAGTGCTGCAGATATTTCCATGTTTATACAGATAGCAGTGTAGATATTTCCATGTTTATACAGATAGCGGTGTAGGCATTTCCATGTTTATACAGATGGCGGTGTAGATATTTCCATGTTTATACAAAGAGTGGTGTAGATATTTCCATGTTTATACAGATGACTGTGTAGTTAATTCCATGTTTATACACATGGCGGTGGAGATATTTCCATGTTTATAGAGATAGCCATGTAGATATTTCCATGTTTATACAGAGAACGGTGTAGATATTTCCATGTTTATAGCGATAGAGATGTAGATATTTCCCTATTTGCCCAGATTGCCGTGTAGATATTTCCATCTTCACACAGATAGCGGTGTACATATTTCCATGTTTACACAGACAGCTGTGAAGATATTTCCATGTTTATACAGATAGCGGTGGAGATATTTCCATGTTTATACAGATAGCGCTGTAGATATTTCCATGTTTATACAGACAGCGTTGTAGATATTTCCATGTTTATACAGACTGCGTTGTAGATATTTCCATGTTTATACAGATAGCGGTGTAGATTTTTCCATGTTTATTCAGATAGCGGTGGAGATATTTCCATGTTTATTCAGATATCGGTGGAGATATTTCCATGTTTATACAGATAGCGGTGGAAATATTTACATATTTATACAGACGGTGGTGTACATGTTTCCAAGTTTATGCAGATTGCGGTGGAGATATTTCCATGTTTATAGAGACAGCGGTGTAGATATTTCCATGTAGATACAGATAACGGTGTAGATATTTCCATGTTTATAGAGATAGCTTTGTAGATATTTCCATATTTATACAGATAGCGGTGTAGGTATTTCCATGTTTATTCAGATGGCGCTGTAGATATTTCCATGTTTATACAGATAGCGGTGTGGTTATTTCCATTTTTATACAGATGGCAGTGTAGATATTTCCATGTTTATAAAGATGGAGGTGTAGATATTTCCATGTTTATACAGATGACTGTGTGGATATTTCCATTTCTTTCCCGATGGCGGTGTAGATATTTCCATGTTTATAGAGATAGCGGTGTGGCTGTTTCCATGTTTATGCAGATAGCGATGTTGAGATTTCCATGTTTATAGAGATGGCTGTGTAGATATTTCCATGTTTATACTGAAGGATGTGTTGTTATTTCCATGTTTATACAGATATTGGTGCAGATATTTCCATGTTTATACAGATGACTGTGTAGGTATTTCCATGTTTATACAGATGGCGGTGTAGATAGTTCCATGATTATAGAGATAGCCATGTAGATATTTTCATGTTTATACAGATAGCGGTGTAGACATTTCCATGTTCATAGAGATAGCGGTGAAGTTATTTCGATATTTATACAGATAGCGGTGTAGATATTTCCATGTTTATACAGATAGCGGTGTAGGAATTTCCATGTTTATAGAGATAACGGTGATGTTATTTCCATGTTTATACAGATGGCATTGTAGATATTTCCATGTTTATACAGATAGTGGAGTAGATATTTCCATGTTTATACAGATGACTGTGTAGTTAATTCCACGTTTATAAAGATGGCGGTGTAGATATTTCCATGTTTATAGAGATAGACATGTAGATATTTCCATGTTTATACAGATAGCGGTGTAGATATTTCCATGTTTACAGAGATAGAGGTGTAGATATTTCCATATATGCTCACATTGCCGTGTATATATTTCCATCTTCACACAGATAGCGGTGTACATATTTCCATGTTTACACAGACAGCTCTGTAGATATTTACATGTTTACACAGATAGTGTTGAAGATATTTCCATGTTTATAGAGATAGCGGTGTAGATATTACCATGCTTATAAAGATGGCTGTGTAGATATTTCCATGTGTATACAGATGGCAGTTTAGATATTTCCATGTTTATACAGATGGAGGTGTAGATATTTCCATGTTTATACAGATGACTGTGTAGTTATTTCCATGTTTTTACAGATGGTGGTGTAGATATTTCCATATTTATAGAGATAGCCATGTAGATATTTCCATGTTTATACAGATAGCGGTGTAGACATTTCCATGTTTATAGAGATAGCGGTGTAGATATTACCATATTTATACAGACAGCGGTGTAGATATTTCCATGTTTATACAGATATTGTTGGAGATATTTCCATGTTTATACAGATAGTGTTGGAGATATTTCCATGTTTATAGAGATGGCGGTGTAGATATTTCCAAGTTTATACAGATAGCGGTGTAGATATTTCCAAGTTTATACAGATAGCGGTGTAGATATTTCCATGTTTATACAGATTGCAGTGTAGGTTTTTCCATGTTTATAGAGATAGCGGTGTAGATATTTCCATGTTTATACAGATGGCTGTGTAGATATTTCCATGTGTATACAGATGGCAGTGTAGATATTTCCAAGTTTATACAGATGGAGGTGTAGATATTTCCATGTTTATAACCATGACTGTGTAGGTATTTCCATGTTTCTACAGATAGCAGTGTAGATATTTCCATGTTTACAGAGATGACTGAGTAGGTATTTCCATGTTTATACAGATGGCATTGTAGATATTTCCATGTTTATACAGATAGTGGTGAAGATATTTCCGTGTTTATACCGACGACTGTGTAGATATTTCCACGTTTATACAGATGGCGGTGTAGATATTTCCATGTTTATACAGATAGCGGTGAAGACATTTCCATGTTTATAGAGATAGCGGTGTAGATATTTCCATGTTTATACAGATAGCGGTGTATTTATTTCCATGTTTATACAGATAGTGGTGGAGATATTTCCATGTTCATAGAGATAGCGGTGGAGATAATTCCATGTTTATAGAGATGGCAGTGTAGACATTTCCAAGTTTGTATACATAGCGGTGTAGATATTTCCATGTTTATACAGATAGTGCTATAGATATTAACATGTTTATACAGATAGCGGTGTAGGTATTTCCATGTTTATAGAGATAGCGGTGTAGATATTTCCATGTTTATACAGATGGCTGTGTAGATATTTCCATGTGAATACAGATGGCAGTGTAGATATTTCTATGTTTATAGAGATGGAGTTGTAGATATTTCCATGTTTATACAGATGACTGTGTAGGTTTTTCCATGTTTTTACAGATGGCCGTGTAGACATTTCCATGTATATACAGATAGGGGTGTGGCTATTTCCATGTTTATGCAGATTGTGATGTAGATACTTCCAAGTTTATGGAGATGGCTGTGTAGATATTTCCATGTTTATAGAGATGGCAGTGTAGACATGTCAATGTTTATACAGATGACTTTGTAGATGTTTCTGTGTTTATACAGATGACTGCGTAGGTATTTCCATGTTTATACCGATGGCGGTGTAGATATTTACATGTTTATAGAGATAGCTAAGTAGATATTTCCATATTTATTCACACAGCGGTGTGGCTATTTCCATGTTTATACTGATAGCGATGAAGATATTTCCATGTTTATAGAGATGGCTGTGTATATATTTACATGTTTATACACATGGCAGTGTAGATATTTCCATGTTTATACAGATAGTGGTGTAGATATTTCCATGTTCATACAGATGACTCTGTAGATATTAACATGTTTATACAGATGGCGGTGTAGATATTTCCATGTTTATAGAGATAGCCATGTAGTTATTTCCATGTTTATGCAGATAGCGGTGTAGACATTTCCATGTTTATAGAGATAGCGGTGTAGATATTTCCATGTTTATACAGATGGCAGTGTAGATATTTCCATGTTTATACAGATAGCAGTGTAGTTGTTTCCATGTTTATAGAGATAGCGGGGAAGATATTACCATGTTTCTAAAGATGGCTGTGTAGATATTTCCATGTGTATACAGATGGCAGTGTAGATATTTCCATGTTTATACAGATGGAGGTGTAGATATTTCCATGTTTATACAGATGACTGTGTAGTTATTTCCATGTTTTTACAGATGGTGGTGAAGATATTTCCATATTTATAGAGATAGCCATGTAGATATTTCCATGTTTATACAGATAGCGTTGTAGACATTTCCATGTTTATAGAGATAGCGGTGTAGACATTTCCATATTTATACAGATAGCGGTGTAGTTATTTCCAAGTTTATTCAGATAGTGTTGGGGATATTTCCATGTTTATACAGATAGTGTTGGAGATATTTCCATGTTTATAGAGATGGCGGTGTAGATATTTCCAAGTTTATACAGATAGCGGTGTAGATATTTCCAAGTTTATACAGATAGCAGTGCAGATATTTCCATGTTTATACAGATTGTGGTGTAGGTTTTTCCATGTTTATAGAGATAGCGGTGTAGTTATTTCCATGTTTATACAGATGGCTGTGTAGATATTTCCATGTGTATACAGATGGCAGTGTAGATATTTCCAAGTGTATACAGATGGAGGTGTAGATATTTCCATGTTTATAACCATGACTGTGTAGGTATTTCCATGTTTTTACAGATAGCGTTGTAGGTATTTCCATGTTTATAGAGATGACTGAGTAGGTATTTCCATGTTTATACAGATGGCATTGTAGATATTTCCATGTTTATACAGACAGCGGTGTAGGTATTTCCATGTTTATAGAGATGACGATGTAAGTATTTCCACGTTTATACAGATGGCGGTGTAGATATTTCCATGTTTATACAAATAGCGGTGTAGACATTTCCATGTGTATAGAGATAGCTGTGTAGTTATTTCCATGTTTATAGAGATAGTGGTTGAGATATTTCCATGTTTATAGAGATAGCGGTGGAGATAGTTCCATGTTTATAGAGATGGCGGTGTAGACATTTCCAAGTTTATACACATAGCGGTGTAGATATTTCCATGTTTATACCGATAGCGGTTGTGGATATTAACATGTTTATACAGATAGCGGTGTAGGTATTTCCATGTTTATAGAGATAGCGGTGTAGATATTTCCATGTTTATACAGATGGCTGTGTAGATATTTCCATGTGAATACAGATGGCAGTGTAGATATTTCCATGTTTATACAGATGGAGTTGTAGATATTTCCATGTTTATACAGATGACTGTTTAGAGGTTTCCATGTTTTTACAGATGGCCGTGAAAACATTTCCATGTTTATACAGATAGCGGTGTGGCTATTTCCATGTTTATGCAGATAGTGATGTAGATATTTCCATGTTTATAGAGATTGCTCTGAAGATATTTCCATGTTTATAGAGATGGCAGTGTAGACATTTCAATGTTTATACAGATGACTTGGTAGATGTTTCTGTGTTTATACAGATGACTGTGTAGGTATTTCCATGTTTATACCGATGGCGGTGTAGATATTTACATGTTTATAGAGATAGCTAAGTAGATATTTCCATATTTATTCACACAGCGGTGTGGCTATTTCCATGTTTATACAGATAGCGATGTAGATATTTCCATTTTTATAGAGATGGCTGTGTATATATTTACATGTTTATACACATGGCAGTGTAGATATTTCCATGTTTATACAGATAGTGGTGTAGATACTTCCATGTTCATACAGATGACTCTGTAGGTATTTCCATGTTTATACAGATGGCCGTGTAGATATTTCCATGTTTATAGAGATAGCCTTGTAGATATTTCCATGTTTATACAGATAGCGGTGTAGACATTTCCATGTTTATAGAGATAGCGGTGTAGATATTTCCAAGTTTACACAGATAGCGGTGTATATAATTCCAAGTTTATACAGATAGTGGTGTGGATACTTCCATGTTTACAGAGATAGAGGTGTAGATATTTCCATATTTGCACAGATTGCCGTGTAGATATTTGCATCTTCACACAGATAGCGGTCTACATATTTCCATGTTTACACAGACAGCTCTGTAGATATTTCAATGTTTACACAGATAGTTTTGTAGTTATTTCCATGTTTATAGAGATAGCGGTGTAGATATTTCCATATTTATAGAGATGTCGATGTAGATATCTCCAAGTTTATACAGACAGCGGTGTAGATATTTCCATGTTTATATAGATAGCAGTGTAGTTGTTTCCATGTTTATAGAGATAGCGGGGTAGATATTACCATGTTTATAAAAATGGCTGTGTAGATATTTCCATGTGTATACTGATGGCAGTGTAGATATTTCCATGTTTATACAGATGGTGGTGTGGATATTTCCATATTTATAGAGATAGCCATGTAGATAGTATCTTGTTTATATAGATAGCGGTGTAGACATTTCCATGTTTGTAGAGATAGCGGTGTAGATATTACCTTATTTATACAGATAGCGGTGTAGATATTTCCTTGTTTATACAGATAGTGTTGGAGATGTTTCCATGTTTATACAGATAGTGTTGGAGATATTTCCATGTTTATAGAGATGGCGGTGTAGATGTTTCCAAGTTTATACAGATACCGGTGTAGATATTTCCAATTTTATTCAGATAGCGGTGTAGATATTTCCATGTTTATACAGATTGCGGTGTAGGTTTTTCCATGTTTATAGAGATAGCAGTGTATATATTTCCATGTTTATACAGATGGCGGTGTAGATATTTCCATGTTTATACAGATGGCAGTGTAGATATTTCCAAGTTTATACAGATGGAGGTGTAGATATTTCCATGTTTATAACCATCACTGTGTATGTATTTCCATGATTTTACAGATAGCAGTGTAGGTATTTCCATGTTTATAGAGATGACTGAGTAGGTATTTCCATATTTTTACAGATGGCATTGTAGATATTTCCATGTTTATAGAGATAGTGTTGTAGATATTTCCATGTTTATACCGATGACTGTGTAGTTATTTCCACGTTTATACAGATGGCGGTGTAGATATTTCCATGTTTATACAGATAGCGGTGAAGATATTTCCATGTTTATAGAGACAGCGGTGTAGATATTTCCATGTTTATACAGATAGCGGTGTAGTTATTTCCATGTTTATAGAGATAGTGGTGGAGATATTTCCATGTTTATAGAGATAGGGGGAGAGATATTTCCATGTTTATAGAGACGGCGGTGTAGACATTTCCAAGTTTATATACATAGCGGTGTAGATATTTCCATGTTTATACAGATAGCGGAGTAGATATTTCCATGTTTATAAAGATATTGGTGTAGATATTTCCATGTTTACACAGATAGTGTTGTAGATATTTCCATGTTTATACAGATAGCGGAGTAGATATTTCCTTGTTTATAAAGATATCGGTGTAGATATTTCCATGTTTATACAGATAGCGGTGGAGATATTTCCATGTTTATACAGATAGCGCTGTAGATATTTCCATGTTTATACAGACAGCGTTGTAGATATTTCCATGTTTATACAGATAGCGCTGTAGATATTTCCATGTTTATACAGACAGCGTTGTAGATATTTCCATGTTTATACAGATAGCGGTGTAGATTTTTCCATGTTTATTCAGATAGCGGTGGAGATATTTCCATGTTTATTCAGATATCGGTGGAGCTATTTCCATGTTCATACAGATTGCGGTGGAAATATTTACATATTTATAAAGACCGAGGTGTACATATTTCCAAGTTTATGCAGATTGCGGTGGAGATATTTCCATGTTTATAGAGATAGCGGTGTAGATATTTCCATGTAGATACAGATAACGGTGTAGATATTTCCATGTTTATAGAGATAGCTTTGTAGATATTTCCATATTTATACAGATAGCGGTGTATATATTTCCATGTTTATTCAGATGGCGGTGTAGATATTTCCATGTTTATACAGATAGCGGTGTGGTTATTTCCATTTTTATACAGATGGCAGTGTAGATATTTCCATGTTTATATAGATGGAGGTGTAGATATTTCCATGTTTATACAGATGACTGTGTGGATATTTCCATTTCTTTCCCGATGGCGGTGTAGATATTTCCATGTTTATACAGATAGCGGTGTGGCTGTTTCCATGTTTATGCAGATAGCGATGTAGAGATTTCCATGTTTATAGAGATGGCTGTGTAGATGTTTCCATGTTTATACTGAAGGAAGTGTTGTTATTTCCATGTTTATACAGATATTGGTGCAGATATTTCCATGTTTATACAGATGACTGTGTAGGTATTTCCATGTTTATACAGATGGCGGTGTAGATAGTTCCATGATTATAGAGATAGCCATGTAGATATTTGCATGTTTATACAGATAGCGGTGTAGACATTTCCATGTTCATAGAGATAGCGGTGAAGTTATTTCGATATTTATACAGATAGCGGTGTAGATATTTCCATGTTTATACAGATAGCGGTGTAGGAATTTCCATGTTTATAGAGATAACGGTGATGTTATTTCCATGTTTATACAGATGGCATTGTAGATATTTCCATGTTTATACAGATAGTGGTGTAGATATTTCCATGTTTATACAGATGACTGTGTAGTTAATTCCACGTTTATAAAGATGGCGGTGTAGATATTTAAATGTTTATAGAGATAGCCATGTAGATATTTCCATGTTTATACAGATAGCGGTGTAGATATTTCCATGTTTACAGAGATAGAGGTGTAGATATTTCCATATTTGCACAGATTGCCGTGTAGATATTTCCATCTTCACACAGACAGCAGTGTACATATTTCCATGTTTACACAGACAGCTCTGTAGATATTTACATGTTTACACAGATAGTGTTGAAGATATTTCCATGTTTATAGAGATAGCGGTGTAGATATTTCCATATTTATAGAGATGGCGGTGTAGATATTTCCAAGTTTATACAGATAGCGGTGTAGATATTTCCATGTTTATTCAGATAGCAGTGTAGTTGTTTCCATGTTTATAGAGATAGCGGGGTAGATATTACCATGTTTATGAAGATGGCTGTGCAGATATTTCCATGTGTATACAGATGGCAGTGTAGATATTTCCATGTTTATACAGATGGAGGTGTAGATATTTCCATGTTTATACAGATGACTGTGTAGTTATTTCCATGTTTTTACAGATGGTGGTGTAGATATTTCCATATTTATAGAGATAGCCATGTAGATATTTCCATTTTTATACAGATAGCGGTGTAGACATTTCCATGTTTATAGAGATAGCGGTGTAGATATTACCATATTTATACAGATAGCGGTGTAGATATTTCCATGTTTATACAGATAGTGTTGGAGATATTTCCATGTTTATACAGATAGTGGTGGAGATATTTCCATGTTTATAGAGATGGCGGTGTAGATATTTCCAAGTTTATACAGATAGCGGTGTAGATATTTCCAAGTTTATACAGATAGCGGTGTAGATATTTCCATGTTTATACAGATTGCGGTGTAGGTTTTTCCATGTTTATAGAGATAGCGGTGTAGATATTTCCATGTTTATACAGATGGCTGTGTAGATATTTCCATGTGTATACAGATGGCAGTGTAGATATTTCCAAGTTTATACAGATGGAGGTGTAGATATTTCCATGTTTATAACCATGACTGTGTAGGTATTTCCATGTTTCTACAGATAGCAGTGTAGATATTTCCATGTTTACAGAGATGACTGAGTAGGTATTTCCATGTTTATACAGATGGCATTGTAGATATTTCCATGTTTATACAGATAGTGGTGAAGATATTTCCATGTTTATACCGACGACTGTGTAGATATTTCCACGTTTATACAGATGGCGGTGTAGATATTTCCATGTTTATACAGATAGCGGTGAAGACATTTCCATGTTTATAGAGATAGCGGTGTAGATATTTCCATGTTTATACAGATAGCGGTGTAGTTATTTCCATGTTTATACAGATAGTGGTGGAGATATTTCCATGTTTATAGAGATAGCGGTGGAGATATTTCCATGTTTATAGAGATGGCAGTGTAGACATTTCCAAGTTTGTATACATAGCGGTGTAGATATTTCCATGTTTATACAGATAGCGCTATAGATATTAACATGTTTATACAGAGAGCGGTGTAGGTATTTCCATGTTTATAGAGATAGCGGTGTAGATATTTCCATGTTTATACAGATGGCTGTGTAGATATTTCCATGTGAATACAGATGGCAGTGTAGGTATTTCTATGTTTATACAGATGGAGTTGTAGACATTTCCATGTTTATACAGATGACTGTGTAGATTTTTCCATGTTTTTACACATGGCCGTGTAGACATTTCCATGTATATACAGATAGGGTTGTGGCTATTTCCATGTTTATGCAGATTGTGATGTAGATACTTCCATGTTTATAGAGATGGCTGTGTAGATATTCCATGTTTACAGAGATGGCAGTGTAGGCATGTCAATGTTTATACAGATGACTTTGTAGATGTTTCTGTGTTTATACAGATGACTGTGTTGGTATTTCCATGTTTATACCGATGGCGGTGTAGATATTTACATGTTTATAGAGATAGCTAAGTAGATATTTCCATATTTATTCACACAGCTGTGTGGCTATTTCCATGTTTATACAGATAGCGATGTAGATATTTCCATGTTTATAGAGATGGCAGTGTAGATATTTCCATGTTTATACAGATAGTGGTGTAGATATTTCCATGTTCATACAGATGACTCTGTAGGTATTTCCATGTTTATACAGATGGCGGTGAAGATATTTCCAGGTTTATAGAGATAGCCATGTAGATATTTCCATGTTTATAGAGGTAGCGGTGTAGACATTTCCATGTTTATAGAGATAGCGGTGTAGATATTTCCATGTTTACAGAGATAGCAGTGTAGATATTTCCATGTTTATACAGATAGCAGTGTAGTTGTTTCCATGTTTATAGAGATAGCGGGAAAGATATTACCATGTTTCTAAAGATGGCTGTGTAGATATTTCCATGTGAATACAGATGGCAGTGTAGATATTTCCATGTTTATACAGATGGAGGTTTAAATATTTCCATGTTTATTCAGATGACTGTGTAGTTATTTCCATGTTTTTACAGATGGTGGTGAAGATATTTCCGTATTTACAGAGATAGCCATGTAGATATTTCCATGTTTATACAGATAGCGGTGTAGACTTTTCCATGTTTATAGAGATAGCGGTGTAGACATTTCCATATTTATACAGATAGCGGGGTAGGTATTTCCATGTTTATCGAGATAGTGTTGGGGATTTTTCCATGTTTATACAGATGGAGGTTTAAATATTTCCATGTTTATTCAGATGACTGTGTAGTTATTTCCATGTTTTTACAGATGGTGGTGAAGATATTTCCGTATTTATAGAGATAGCCATGTAGATATTTCCATGTTTATACAGATAGCGGTGTAGACATTTCCATGTTTATAGAGATAGCGGTGTAGACATTTCCATATTTATACAGATAGCGGGGTAGATATTTCCATGTTTATTGAGATAGTGTTGGGGATTTTTCCATGTTTATACAGATAGTGTTGGAGATATTTCCATGTTTATAGAGATGGCGGTGTAGATATTTCCAAGTTTATACAGATAGCGTTGTAGATATTTCCAAGTTTATACAGATAGCGGTGCAGATATTTCCATGTTTATACAGATTGCGGTGTAGGTTTTTCCATGTTTATAGAGATAGCGGGGTAGATATTACCATGTTTATAAAGATGGCTGTGTAGATATTTCCATGTGTATACAGATGGCAGTGTAGATATTTCCAAGTTTATACAGATGGAGGTGTAGATATTTCCATGTTTATAACCATGACTGTGTAGGTATTTCCATGTTTTTACAGATAGCGTTGTAGGTATTTCCATGTTTATAGAGATGACTGTGTAGGTATTTCCATGTTTATACAGATGGCATTGTAGATATTTCCATGTTTATACAGACAGCGGTGTAGGTATTTCCATGTTTATAGAGATGACGGTGTAGGTATTTCCACGTTTATACAGAAGGCGGTGTAGATATTTCCATGTTTATACAGATATCGGTGTAGACATTTCCATGTTTATAGAGATAGCTGTGTAGATATTTCCATGTTTATACAGATAGTGGTTGAGATATTTCCATGTTTATAGAGATAGCGGTGGAGATAGTTCCATGTTTATAGAGATGGCGGTGTAGACATTTCCAAGTTTATACACATAGCGGTGTAGATATTTCCATGTTTATACAGATAGCGGTTGTGGATATTAACTTGTTTATACAGATAGCGGTGTAGGTATTTCCATGTTTATAGAGATAGCAGTGTAGATATTTCCAAGTTTATACAGATGGCTGTGTAGATATTTCCATGTGAATACAGATGGCAGTGTAGATATTTCCATGTTTATACAGATGGAGTTGTAGATATTTCCATGTTTATACAGATGACTGTGTAGAGGTTTCCATGTTTATACAGATGGAGTTGTAGATATTTCCATGTTTATACAGATGACTGTGTAGAGGTTTCCATGTTTTTACAGATGGCCCTGTAGACATTTCCATGTTTATACAGATAGGGGTGTGGCTATTTCCATGTTTATGCAGTTAGTGATGTAGATATTTCCATGTTTATAGAGATGGCTGTGTAGATATTTCCATGTTTATAGAGATGGCAGTGTAGACATTTCAATGTTTATAGAGATGACTTTGTAGATGTTTCTGTGTTTATACAGATGACTGTGTAGGTATTTCCATGTTTATACCGATGGCGGTGTAGATATTTACATGTTTATAGAGATAGCTAAGTAGATATTTCCATATTTATTCACACAGCGGTGTGGCTATTTCCATGTTTATACAGATAGCGATGTAGATATTTCCATTTTTATAGAGATGGCTGTGTATATATTTACATGTTTATACACATGGCAGTGTAGATATTTCCATGTTTATACAGATAGTGGTGTAGATACTTCCATGTTCATACAGATGACTCTGTAGGTATTTCCATGTTTATACAGATGGCAGTGTAGATATTTCCATGTTTATAGAGATAGCCTTGTAGATATTTCCATGTTTATACAGATAGCGGTGTAGACATTTCCATGTTTATAGAGATAGCGGTGTAGATACTTCCATGTTTATACAGATACCGGTGTAGATAATTCCAAGTTTATACAGATAGCGGTGTTGGTATTTCCATGTTGATAGAGATAGCGGGGTAGATATTACCATGTTTATAAAGATGGCTGTGTAGATATTTCCATGTGTATACAGATGGCAGTGTAGATATTTCCATGTTTATACTGATGGAGTTGTAGATATTTCCATGTTTATACAGATGACTGTGTAGTTATTTCCACGTTTTTACAGATGGTGGTGTAGATATTTCCATGTGTATAGAGATAGCCATGGAGATATTCCATGTTTATACAGATAGCGGTGTAGACATTTCCATGTTTATAGAGATAGCGGTGTAGATATTTCCATATTTATACAGATAGCGGTGTAGATATTTCCATGTTTATACAGATAGTGGTGGAGATATTTCCATGTTTATAAAGATAGTGTTGGAGATATTTCCATGTTTATAGAGATGGCGGTGTAGATATTTCCAAGTTTATACAGATAGCGGTGTAGATATTTCGAAGTTTATACAGATAGCGGTGTAGATATTTCCATGTTTATACAGATTTCGGTGTAGGTTTTTCCGTGTTTATACAGATAGCGGTGTAGATATTTCCATGTTTATACAGATGGCTGTGTAGATATTTCCAGGTGTATACAGATGGCAGTGTAGGTATTTCCATGTTTCTACAGATGTAGGTGTAGGTATTTCCATGTTTATACACATGACTGTGTAGATATTTCCATGTTTATACAGATAGCGGTGTAGATATTTCCATGTTTATACACATAGCGGTGGAGATATTTCCATGTTTATACAGATAGCGGTGGAGATATTTCCATGTTTATACAGATGGCAGTGTAGATATTTCCAAGTTTATGCAGATAGCGTTGGAGATATTTCCATTATTATAGAGAGAGCGGTGTAGATATTTCCATGTGGATACAGATAGCGGTGTAGATATTTCCATGTTTATAGAGATAGCGGTGAATTTATTTTCATATTTATACAGATAGCGGTGTAGATATTTCCATGTTTATTCAGATGGCGGTGGTGATATTTCCATGTTTATACACATAGCGGTGTGGCTATTTCCATTTTTGTACAGATGGCAGTGTAGATATTTCCATGTTTACAAAGATAGTGTTGTGGATATTTCCATGTTTATACAGATAGCGGTGTAGATATTTCAGTGTTTATACAGATATCAGTGGAGATATTTCCATGTTTATACAGATAACGGTGTAGATATTTCCATGTTTATAAAGATAGCAGTGGAGATATTTCCATGTTTATACAGATATCGGTGGAGATATTTCCAAGTTTATGCAGATTGTGTTGGAGATATTACCATGTTTATAGAGATAACGGTGTAGGTATTTCCATGTTTATACAGATGGCGGTGTAGATATTTCCATGTTTATAGAGATAGCCATGTTGATGTTTCCATGTTTAGACAGATCGCGGTGTAGACATTTCCATGTTTATAGAGATAGCGGTGAAGATATTTCCATATTTATACAGATAGCGGTGTAGATATTTCCATGTTTATACAGATAGCGTTGGAGGTATTTCCATGTTTATACAGATAGCGGTGTAGATATTTCCATGTTTATACAGAGAGTGGTGGAGATATTTCCATGTTTATACAGATAGCGGTGGAGGTATTTCCATGTTTATACAGATAGCGGTGTAGATATTTCCATGTTTATACAGATGGCATTGCAGATATTTCCATATTTATACAGATAGTGGTGTAGATATTTCCATGTTTATACAGATGACTGTGTAGTTAATTCCTTCTTTATACAGATGGCGGTGTAGATATTTCCATGTTTATGGAGATAGCCATGTAGATATTTCCATGTTTATACAGATAGCGGTGTACGTACTTCCAAGTTTATAGAGATAGCGGTGTACATATTTACATGCTTATACAGATGGCTGTGTAGATATTTCCATGTTTATACAGATTGCAGTGAAGTTATTTCCATGTTTATACAGATGGAGGTGTAGATATTTCCATGTTTAGACAGATGACTGTGTAGATATTTCCAAGTTTATACAGATAGCGGTGTAAATATATCCATGTTTATACAGACCGTGGTGGAGATATTTCCATGTTTATACAGATAGCGGTGTAGATATTTTCATGTTTATACAGATAGCGGTGTAGATATTTCCATGTTTACAGAGATAGAGGTGTAGATATTTCCATATTTGCCCAGATTGCGGTGTATATATTTCCATCTTCCCACAGATAGCGTTGTACATATTTCCATGTTTACACAGACAGCTGTGTAGATATTTCCATGTTTATACGGATATCGTTTGAGATATTTCCTTGATTATACAGATAGCGGTGGAAATATTTACATGTTTATACAGATGGAGGTGTAGATATTTCCAAGTTTATGCAGATTGCGATGGAGATATTTCCATATTTATAGAGATACCGGTGTAGATATTTCCATGTAGATACAGATAGCCGTGTAGATATTTCCATGTTTATAGAGATAGCTTTGTAGATATTTCCATATTTATAGAGATAGCAGTGTAGATGTTTCCATGTTTACTCAGTTGGCGGTGTAGATATTTCCATGTTTATACAGATAGCGGTGTTGCTATTTCCATTTTTATACAGATGGCAGTGTAGATATTTCCATGTTTATACAGATGGCGGTGTTGATATTTCCATGTTTATACAGATGACTGTGTAGATATTTCCATGTTTTCACAGATGGCGGTTTGGCTGTTTCCATGTTTATACAGATAGCGATGTAGATATTTCCATGTTTATAGAGATGGCTGTGTAGATATTTCCATGTTTATAGAGATGGTGTTGCAGATATTTCCATGTTTATACAGAAGACTGTGTAGGTATTTCCATGTTTATACAGATGGCGGTGTAGATATTTCCATGTTTATTGAGATAGCCATGTAGATATTTCCATGTTTATACAGATAGCAGTATAGAAATTTCCATGTTTATAGAGATAGCTGTGATGTTATTTCCCTATTTATACAGACAGCGGTGTAGATATTTCTAAGTTTATACAGATAGCGGTGTAGATATTTCCATTTTTATACAGATAGCGGTGGAGATATTTCATTGTTTATACAGATAGCGGTGTAGGTATTTCCCTGTTTGTACAGATGGGGTTGTAGATATTTCCATATTTATAGAGATAGCCATGTACATATTTCCATGTTTATACAGATAGCGGTGGAGATATTTCCATGTTTATAGCGATAGCGGTGAAGTTATTTCCGTATTTATACAGATAGCGGTGTAGATATTTACATGTTTATACAGATAGCGGTGTAGATATTTCCATAATTACAGAGATAGAGGTGTAGGTATTTCCATATTTGCACAGATTGCGGTGTAGATATTTCCATCTTCACCCGGATAGCGGTGTATATATTTCCATGTTTACACAGACAGCTGTGTAGATATTTCCATGTTTACACAGATAGTGTTGTAGATATTTCCATGTTTATACAGATAGCAGTGGAGATATTTCCATGTTTATACAGATAGCGGTGTAGATATTTCCATGTTTATACAGATAGCGGTGTAGATATTTCCATGTTTATACAGATAGCGGTTGAGATATTTCCATGTTTATACAGATAGCGGTGTAGGTATTTCCATGTTTATAGAGATAGCGGTGATGTCATTTCCATGTTTATACAGATGGCATTGTAGATATTTCCATGTTTATACAGATAGTGGTGTAGATATATCCAAGTTTATACAGATGACTGTGTAGTTAATTCCATGTTTATAAAGATGGCGGTGTAGATATTTCCATGTTTATAGAGATAGCCATGTAGATATTTCCATGTTTATACAGATAGCGGTGTAGATATTTCCTTGTTTACAGAGATAGAGGAGTATATATTCCCATATTTGCACAGATTTCCGTGTAGATATTTCCATCTTCACACAGATAGCGGTGTACATATTTCCACGTTTACACAGACAGCTGTGTAGATATTTCCAGGTTTACACAGATACTGTTGTGGATATTTCCATGTCTATAAATATAGCAGTGTAGATATTTCCATGTTCATAAAGATAGCTGTGTACATATTTCCATGTTTATACAGATAGCGGTGGAGATATTTCCATGTTTAAAGAGATAGCGTTGTAGATATTTACATGCTTATACAGATGGCAGTGTAGATATTTCCATGTTTATATAGATTGCAGTGGAGGTATTTCCATGTTTATATAGATGGAGGTGTACATATTTCCATGTTTAGACAGATGACTGTGTAGATATTTCCAAGTTTATACAGATAGCGGTGTTGGTATATCCATGTTTATAAAGACTATGTTGTAGATATTTCCATGTTTATACAGATAGCGGTGTAGATATTTTCATGTTTATACAGATAGCTGTGTAGATATTTCAATGTTTACAGAGATAGAGGTGTAGATATTTCCATATTTGCCCAGATTGCGGTGTAGATATTTCCATATTCACACAGATAGCGTTGTACATATTTCCATGTTTACACAGACAGCTTTGTAGATATTTCCATGTTTACACAAATAGTGTTGTAGATATTTCCATTTTTATACAGATAGCGGTGCAGACATTTCCATGTTTATTCAGATAGCGGTGGAGATATTTCCATGTTTATACAGATAATAGTTTAGATATTTCCATGTTTATAAAGATAGCGGTGGAGATATTTCCATGTTTATACAGATATCGGTGGAGATATTTCCAAGTTTATGTAGATTGCGGTGGAGATATTACCATGTTTATAGAGATAGCGGTGTAGATATTTCCATGTAGATACAGATAGCGGTGTAGATATTTCCATGTTCATAGAGATCACGGTGTAGTTATTTCCATATTTATGCAGATAGCAGTGTAGATATTTCCATGTTTATTCAGATGGCGGTGTAGATATTACCATGTTTATACAGATTGCGGTGTGGCTATTTCCATTTTTATACAGATGGCAGTGTAGATATATTCATGTTTATACCCAAGGAGGTGTAGATATTTCCATGTTTATACAGATGACTGTGTAGATATTTCCATGTTTTTACATATGGCGGTGTAGGTATTTCGATGTTTTTACAGATAGCGGTGTGGCTATTCCCATGTTTATGCAGATAGCGATGTAGATATTTCCAAGTTTATAGAGATGTCTGTGTAGATATTTCCATGTTTATAGAGATAACGGTGAAGGTATTTCCATATTTATACAGATAGTGGTGTAGATATTTCCAAGTTTATACAGATAGCGGTGTAGATATTTCCATGTTTATACAGATAGCGGTGTAGCTATTTCCATGTTTACAGAGATAGAGGTGTAGATATATCCATATTTGCACAGATTGCGGTGTCGATATTTCCATCTTCACACAGATAGCGGTGTATATACTTCCATGTTTACACAGACAGGTGTGTACATATTTCCATGTTTACACAGATAGTGTTGCAGATATTTCCATGTTTATAGAGATAGCCATGTAGATATTTCCATGTTTATAAAGATAGCGGAGTAGATACTTCCATGTTTATACAGATATCGGTGGAGATATTTCCATTTTTATACAGATAGCGCTGCAGATATTTCCATGTTTATACAGATAGCGGTGTAGATATTTCCATGTTAATACAGAGAGCATTGAAGATATTTCCATGTTAATACAGATATCGGTGTAGATCTTTCCATGTTTATACAGATAGCGATGTAGATATTTAGATGTTTACAGAGATAGAGGTGTAGATATTTCCATATTTGCACAGATTGCGGTGTAGATATTTCCATCTTCACACAGATAGCGTTGGACCTATTTCCATGTTTACACAGACAGCTGTGTAGATATTTCCATTGTTACACAGATAGTGTTGTAGATATTTCCATGTTTATACAGATAGCGGTGAAGATATTTCCAACTTTATACAGATAGCGGTGGAGATATTTCCATGTTTATAGAGATAGCGCTGTAGATATTTCCCTGTTTATACAGATATAGGTGTAGATATTTCCATGTTTATACAGATAGTGGTGTAGATATTTCCATGTTTATACAGATAGCTTTGGAGATATTTCCATGTTTATACAGATAGCGGTGGAGAGATTTCCATGTTTATACATATAGCGGTGGAGATATTTCCATGTTTCTACAGATGGCGGTGTAGATATTTCCAAGTTTATGCAGATAGCGTTGGAGATATTTCCATTATTATAGAGAGAGCGGTGTAGATATTTCCAAGTGGATACAGATAGCGGTGTAGATATTTCCATGTTCATAAAGATAGCAGTGTAGATATTTCCATGTTTCTACAGATAGCAGTGGAGTTATTTCCATGTTTATACAGATAGCGGTGCAGATATTTCCATGTTTGTACAGATAGCGGTGGAGATATTTTCATGTTCATACAGATAACGGTGTAGATATTTCCATGTTTATAAAGATAGCGGTGGAGATATTTCCATGTTTTTACAGATATCGGTGGAGATATTTCCATGTTTATGCAGATTGTGTGGAGATATTACCATGTTTATAGAGATAGCGGTGTAGATATTTCCGTGTAGATACAGATAGCGGTGTAGATATTTCCATGTTTATAGAGATAGCGGTGTAGATATTTCCATATTTATGCAGATAGCGGTGTAGATATTTCCCTGTTTATTCAGATGGCGGTGTAGATATTAACATGTTTATACAGATTGCGATGTGGCTATTTCCATTTTTATACAGATGGCAGTGTAGTTATATCCATGTTTATACACATGGAGGTGTAGATATTTCCATGTTTATACAGATAACTGTGTAGGTATTTCCATGTTTTTACAGTTGGCGCTGTAGTTATTTCCATGTCTACACAGATAGCGGTGTGGCTATTTCCATGTTTTTGCAGATAGCGATGGAGATATTTCCATGTTTATAGAGTTGGCTGTGTAGATATTTCCATGTTTATACAGATGGCAGTGTTGATATTTTCATGATTATATAGATAGTGGTGTAGATATTTCCAGGTTTATACAGATGACGGTGTAGGTATTTCCATGTTTATTCAGATGGCGGTGTAGTTATTTCCATGTTCATAGAGATAGCCATGTTGATGTTTCCATTTTTAGACAGATAGCGGTGTAGACATTTCCATGTTTATAGAGATAGCGGGGATGGTATTTCCATATTTATACAGATAGCGGTGTAGATATTTCCAAGTTTATACAGATAGCGGTGGAGGTATTTCCATGTTTATACAGATAGCGGTGTCGATATTTCCATGTTTACAGAGATAAAGGTGTAGATATTTCCATATTTGCACAGATTGCCGTGTAGATATTTCCATCTTCACATAGATAGCGGTGTACATATTTCCATGTTTACACAGACAGCTGTGTAGATATTTCCATGTTTACACAGATAGTGTTGTAGATATTTCCATGTTTATACAGATAGCGGTGTAGATATTTCCATGTTTATAAAGATAGCGGTGTAGATATTTCCATGTTTATACAGATAGCGGTGGAGATATTTCCATGTTTATACGGATGGCGGTGTAGATATTTCCAAGTTTATGCAGATAGCGGTGGAGATATTTCCATTATTATGGAGATAGCGGTGTAGATATTTCCATGTGGATACAGATAGCGGTGAAGATATTTCCATGTTTATAGAGATAGCGGTGAAGGTATTTTAATATTTATACAGATAGCGGTGTAGATATTTCCATGTTTATTCAGATGGCGGTGTTGTTATTTCCATGTTTATACACATAGCGGTGTGGCTATTTCCATTTTTATACAGATGGCAGTGTAGATATATCCATGTTTATACAGATGGAGGTGTAGATATATCGATGTTTATACAGATGACTGTGTAGATATTTCCATGTTTTTACAGTTGGCGCTGTAGTTATTTCCATGTTTATACAGATAGCGGTGTGGCTATTTCCATGTTTTTGCAGATAGCGATGGAGATATTTCCATGTTTATAGAGTTGGCTGTGTAGATATTTCCATGTTTATACAGATGGCAGTGTAGATATTTCCATGATTATATAGATAGTGGTGTAGATATTTCCATGTTTATACAGATGACGGTGTAGGTATTTCCATGTTTATACAGATGGCGGTGTAGATATTTCCATGTTTATAGAGATAGCCATGTTGATGTTTCCATGTTTAGACAGATAGCGGTGCAGACATTTCCATGTTTACAGAGATAGCGGTGAAGGTATTTCCATATTTATACAGATAGCGGTGTAGATATTTCCAAGTTTATACAGATAGCGGTGGAGGTATTTCCATGTTTATACAGATAGCGGTGTCGATATTTCCATGTTTACAGAGATAAAGGTGTAGATATTTCCATATTTGCACAGATTGCCGTGTAGATATTTCCATCTTCACACAGATAGCGGTGTACATATTTCCATGTTTACACAGACAGCTGTGTAGATATTTCCATGTTTACACAGATAGTGTTGTAGATATTTCCATGTTTATACAGATAGCGGTGTAGATATTTCCATGTTTATAAAGATAGCGGTGTAGATATTTCCATGTTTATACAGTTAGCGGTGGAGATATTTCCATGTTTATACAGATAGCGCTGTAGATATCTCCATGTTTATACAGACAGCGGTGTAGATATTTCCATGTGTATACAGATAGCGGTGTAGATATTTCCATGTTTATACAGATAGCGTTGGAGGTATTTCCATGTTTATACAGATATCGGTGGAGATATTTCCATGTTTATACAGATAGCGGTGGAGATATTTACATGTTTATACAGATGGAGGTGTAGATATTTCAAAGGTTATGCAGATTGCGGTGGAGGTTTTTCCATGTTTATAGAGATAGCGGTGTAGATATTTCCATGTAGATACAGATAGCCGTGTAGATATTTCCATGTTTATAGAGATAGCCATGTAGATATTTCCATGTTTATAAAGATAGCACTGTAGATATTTCCATGTTTATACAGATAGCGGTGTGGCTATTTCCATGTTTACGCAGATAGCGATGTAGATATTTCCAAGTTTATAGAGATGTCTGTGTAGATATTTCCATGTTTATAGAGATGGCTGTGTAGATATTTCCATGTTTATACAGATAGTGGTGGAGATATTTCCATGCTTATACAGACGACAGTGTAGTTATTTCCATGTTCATACAGATGGCGGTGTAGATATTTCCATGTTTATAGAGATAGCCATGTAGATATTTCCATGTTAACACAGAGAGCGGTGGAGATATTTCTATGTTTATGCAGATAGCGCTGTTGATATTTCCATGTTTATACAGACAGCGGTGTAGATATTTCCATTTTTATACAGATAGCGGTGTAGATATTTCCATGTTTATACAGATAGTGCTGTAGATATTTCCCTGTTTATACAGATAGCGGTGTAGATATTTCCATGTTTATAGAGATAGCCATGTTCATGTTTCCATGTTTAGACACATAGCGTTGTAGACATTTCCATGTTTTGTAGAGATAGCGTTGAAGATATTTCCATATTTATACAGATAGCGGTGTAGATATTTCCAAGTTTATACAGATAGCGGTGGAGGTATTTCCATGTTTATACAGATAGCGGTGTCGATATTTCCATGTTTACAGAGATAAAGGTGTAGATGTTTCCATATTTGCACAGATTGCCGTGTAGATATTTCCATCTTCACATAGATAGCTGTGTACATATTTCCATGTTTACACAGACAGCTGTGTAGATATTTCCATGTTTAGACAGATAGTGTTGTAGATATTTCCATGTTTATACAGATAGCGGTGTAGATATTTCCATGTTTATAAAGATAGCGGTGTAGATATTTCCATGTTTATACAGTTAGCGGTGGAGATATTTCCATGTTTATACAGATAGCGCTGTAGATATTTCCATGTTTATACAGACAGCCGTGTAGATATTTCCATGTGTATACAGATAGGGTGTAGATATTTCCATGTTTATACTGATAGCGGTGTTGATATATCCATGTTTATAAAGACTATGGTGTACATATTTCCATGTTTATACAGATAGCGGTGTAGATATTTTCATGTTTATACAGATAGCGGTGTAGATATTTCAATGTTTACAGAGATAGAGGTGTAGATATTTCCATATTTGCCCAGATTGCGGTGTAGATATTTCCATATTCACACAGATAGCGTTGTACATATTTCCATGTTTACACAGACAGCTTTGTAGATATTTCCATGTTTACACAAATAGTGTTGTAGATATTTCCATTTTTATACAGATAGCGGTGCAGATATTTCCATGTTTATTCAGATAGCGGTGGAGATATTTCCATGTTTATGCAGATAACAGTGTAGATATTTCCATGTTTATAAAGATAGCGGTGGAGATATTTCCATGTTTATACAGATATCGGTGGAGACATTTCCAAGTTTATGTAGATTGCGGTGGAGATATTACCATGTTTATAGAGATAGCGGTGTAGATATTTCCATGTAGATACAGATAGCGGTGTAGATATTTCCATGTTCATAGAGATCGCGGTGTACTTATTTCCATATTTATGCAGATAGCGGTGTAGATATTTCCATGTTTATTCAGATGGCGGTGTAGATATTACCATGTTTATACAGATTGTGGTGTGGCTATTTCCATTTTTATACAGATGGCAGTGTAGATATATCCATGTTTATACCCAAGGCGGTGAAGATATTTCCATGTTTATACAGATGACTGTGTAGATATTTCCATGTTTTTACATATGGCGGTGTAGGTATTTCCATGTTTTTAAAGATAGCTTTGTGGCTATTTCCATGTTTATGCAGATAGCGATGTAGATATTTCCAAGTTTATAGAGATGTCTGTGTAGATATTTCCATGTTTATAGAGATAACGGTGAAGGTATTTCCATATTTATACAGATAGCGGTGTAGATATTTCCAAGTTTATACAGATAGCGGTGTAGATATTTCCATGTTTATACAGATAGCGGTGTAGCTATTTCCACGTTTATAGAGATAGCGGTGAAGATATTTCCATGTTTATACAGATGGCATTGTAGATATTTCCATGTTCATAGAGATAGAGGTGTAGATATATCCATATTTGCACAGATTGCGGTGTCGATATTTCCATCTTCACACAGATCGCGGTGTATATACTTCCATGTTTACACAGACAGTGTTGCAGATATTTCCATGTTTATAGAGATAGCCATGTAGATATTTCCATGTTTATAAAGATAGCGGAGTAGATACTTCCATGTTTATACAGATAGCGGTGGAGATATTTCCATTTTTATACAGATAGCGCTGCAGATATTTCCATGTTTACAAAGATAGCGGTGTAGATATTTCCATGTTAATACAGATAGCATTGAAGATATTTCCATGTTAATACAGATATCGGTGTAGATCTTCCCATGTTTATACAGATAGCGGTGCAGGTATTTAGATGTTTAGAGAGATAGAGGTGTAGATATTTCCATATTTGCACAGATTGCGGTTTAGATATTTCCATCTTCACACAGATAGCGGTGTACCTATTTCCATGTTTACACAGACAGCTGTGTAGATATTTCCATGTTTACACAGATAGTGTTGTAGATATTTCCATGTTTATACAGATAGCGGTGTAGATATTTCCAACTTTATACAGATAGCGGTGGAGATATTTCCATGTTTATAGAGATAGCGCTGTACATATTTCTCTGTTTATACAGATATAGGTGTAGATATTTCCATGTTTATACAGATAGTGGTGTAGATATTTCCATGTATATGCAGACTGCGTTGGAGATATTTCCATGTTTATACGGATAGCGGTGGAGATATTTCCATGTTTATACATATAGCGGTGGAGATATTTCCATGTTTATACAGATGGCGGTGTAGATATTTCCAAGTTTATGCAGATAGCGATGGAGATATTTCCATTATTATAGAGAGAGCGGTGTAGATATTTCCATGTGGATACAGATAGCGGTGTAGATATTTCCAGGTTTATAGAGACAGCGGTGAAGGTATTTTCATATTTTTACAGATAGCGGTGTAGATATTTCCATGATTATTCAGATGGCGGTGTTGATATTTCCATGTTTATACACATAGCGGTGTGGCTATTTCCATTTTTATACAGATGGCAGTGTAGATATTTCCATGTTTATACAGATAGCGGTGGAGATATTTCCATGTTTATACAGATGGCGGTGTAGATATTTCCAAGTTTATGCAGATAGCGGTGGAGATATTTCCATTATTATGGAGATAGCGGTTTTGATATTTCCATGTGGATACAGATAGCGGTGAAGATATTTCCATGTTTATAGAGATAGCGGTGAAGGTATTTTCATATTTATACAGATAGCGGTGTGGCTATTTCCATGTTTACGCAGATAGCGATGTAGATATTTCCAAGTTTATAGAGATGTCTGTGTAGATATTTCCATGTTTATAGAGATGGCTGTGTAGATATTTCCATGTTTATACAGATAGTGGTGGAGATATTTCCATGCTTATACAGACGACAGTGTAGTTATTTCCATGTTCATACAGATGGCGGTGTAGATATTTCCATGTTTATAGAGATAGCCATGTAGATATTTCCATGTTAACACAGAGAGCGGTGGAGATATTTCTATGTTTATGCAGATAGCGCTGTTGATATTTCCATGTTTATACAGACAGCGGTGTAGATATTTCCATTTTTATACAGATAGCGGTGTAGATATTTCCATGTTTATACAGATAGTGCTGTAGATATTTCCCTGTTTATACATATAGCGGTGTAGATATTTCCATGTTTATAGAGATAGCCATGTTCATGTTTCCATGTTTAGACACATAGCGTTGTAGACATTTCCATGTTTTGTAGAGATAGCGTTGAAGATATTTCCATATTTATACAGATAGCGGTGTAGATATTTCCAAGTTTATACAGATAGCGGTGGAGGTATTTCCATGTTTATACAGATAGCGGTGTCGATATTTCCATGTTTACAGAGATAAAGGTGTAGATGTTTCCATATTTGCACAGATTGCCGTGTAGATATTTCCATCTTCACATAGATAGCTGTGTACATATTTCCATGTTTACACAGACAGCTGTGTAGATATTTCCATGTTTAGACAGATAGTGTTGTAGATATTTCCATGTTTATACAGATAGCGGTGTAGATATTTCCATGTTTATAAAGATAGCGGTGTAGATATTTCCATGTTTATACAGTTAGCGGTGGAGATATTTCCATGTTTATACAGATAGCGCTGTAGATATTTCCATGTTTATACAGACAGCCGTGTAGATATTTCCATGTGTATACAGATAGGGTGTAGATATTTCCATGTTTATACAGATAGCGGTGTTGATATATCCATGTTTATAAAGACTATGGTGTACATATTTCCATGTTTATACAGATAGCGGTGTAGATATTTTCATGTTTATACAGATAGCGGTGTAGATATTTCAATGTTTACAGAGATAGAGGTGTAGATATTTCCATATTTGCCCAGATTGCGGTGTAGATATTTCCATATTCACACAGATAGCGTTGTACATATTTCCATGTTTACACAGACAGCTTTGTAGATATTTCCATGTTTACACAAATAGTGTTGTAGATATTTCCATTTTTATACAGATAGCGGTGCAGATATTTCCATGTTTATTCAGATAGCGGTGGAGATATTTCCATGTTTATGCAGATAACAGTGTAGATATTTCCATGTTTATAAAGATAGCGGTGGAGATATTTCCATGTTTATACAGATATCGGTGGAGACATTTCCAAGTTTATGTAGATTGCGGTGGAGATATTACCATGTTTATAGAGATAGCGGTGTAGATATTTCCATGTAGATACAGATAGCGGTGTAGATATTTCCATGTTCATAGAGATCGCGGTGTACTTATTTCCATATTTATGCAGATAGCGGTGTAGATATTTCCATGTTTATTCAGATGGCGGTGTAGATATTACCATGTTTATACAGATTGTGGTGTGGCTATTTCCATTTTTATACAGATGGCAGTGTAGATATATCCATGTTTATACCCAAGGCGGTGAAGATATTTCCATGTTTATACAGATGACTGTGTAGATATTTCCATGTTTTTACATATGGCGGTGTAGGTATTTCCATGTTTTTAAAGATAGCTTTGTGGCTATTTCCATGTTTATGCAGATAGCGATGTAGATATTTCCAAGTTTATAGAGATGTCTGTGTAGATATTTCCATGTTTATAGAGATAACGGTGAAGGTATTTCCATATTTATACAGATAGCGGTGTAGATATTTCCAAGTTTATACAGATAGCGGTGTAGATATTTCCATGTTTATACAGATAGCGGTGTAGCTATTTCCACGTTTATAGAGATAGCGGTGAAGATATTTCCATGTTTATACAGATGGCATTGTAGATATTTCCATGTTCATAGAGATAGAGGTGTAGATATATCCATATTTGCACAGATTGCGGTGTCGATATTTCCATCTTCACACAGATCGCGGTGTATATACTTCCATGTTTACACAGACAGTGTTGCAGATATTTCCATGTTTATAGAGATAGCCATGTAGATATTTCCATGTTTATAAAGATAGCGGAGTAGATACTTCCATGTTTATACAGATAGCGGTGGAGATATTTCCATTTTTATACAGATAGCGCTGCAGATATTTCCATGTTTACAAAGATAGCGGTGTAGATATTTCCATGTTAATACAGATAGCATTGAAGATATTTCCATGTTAATACAGATATCGGTGTAGATCTTCCCATGTTTATACAGATAGCGGTGCAGGTATTTAGATGTTTAGAGAGATAGAGGTGTAGATATTTCCATATTTGCACAGATTGCGGTTTAGATATTTCCATCTTCACACAGATAGCGGTGTACCTATTTCCATGTTTACACAGACAGCTGTGTAGATATTTCCATGTTTACACAGATAGTGTTGTAGATATTTCCATGTTTATACAGATAGCGGTGTAGATATTTCCAACTTTATACAGATAGCGGTGGAGATATTTCCATGTTTATAGAGATAGCGCTGTACATATTTCTCTGTTTATACAGATATAGGTGTAGATATTTCCATGTTTATACAGATAGTGGTGTAGATATTTCCATGTATATGCAGACTGCGTTGGAGATATTTCCATGTTTATACGGATAGCGGTGGAGATATTTCCATGTTTATACATATAGCGGTGGAGATATTTCCATGTTTATACAGATGGCGGTGTAGATATTTCCAAGTTTATGCAGATAGCGATGGAGATATTTCCATTATTATAGAGAGAGCGGTGTAGATATTTCCATGTGGATACAGATAGCGGTGTAGATATTTCCAGGTTTATAGAGACAGCGGTGAAGGTATTTTCATATTTTTACAGATAGCGGTGTAGATATTTCCATGATTATTCAGATGGCGGTGTTGATATTTCCATGTTTATACACATAGCGGTGTGGCTATTTCCATTTTTATACAGATGGCAGTGTAGATATTTCCATGTTTATACAGATAGCGGTGGAGATATTTCCATGTTTATACAGATGGCGGTGTAGATATTTCCAAGTTTATGCAGATAGCGGTGGAGATATTTCCATTATTATGGAGATAGCGGTTTTGATATTTCCATGTGGATACAGATAGCGGTGAAGATATTTCCATGTTTATAGAGATAGCGGTGAAGGTATTTTCATATTTATACAGATAGCGGTGTAGATATTTCCATGTTTATTCAGATGGCGGTGTTGTTATTTCCATGTTTATACACATAGCGGTGTGGCTATTTCCATTTTTATACAGATGGCAGTGTAGATATTTCCATGTTTATACAGATGGAGGTGTAGATATATCGATGTTTATACAGATGACTGTGTAGATATTTCCATGTTTTTACAGTTGGCGCTGTAGTTATTTCCATGTTTATACAGATAGCGGTGTGGCTATTTCCATGTTTTTGCAGATAGCGATGGAGATATTTCCATGTTTATAGAGTTGGCTGTGTAGATATTTCCATGTTTATACAGATGGCAGTGTAGATATTTCCATGATTATATAGATAGTGGTGTAGATATTTCCATGTTTATACAGATGACGGTGTAGGTATTTCCATGTTTATACAGATGGCGGTGTAGATATTTCCATGTTTATAGAGATAGCCATGTTGATGTTTCCATGTTTAGACAGATAGCGGTGTAGACATTTCCATGTTTACAGAGATAGCGGTGAAGGTATTTCCATATTTATACAGATAGCGGTGTAGATATTTCCAAGTTTATACAGATAGCGGTGGAGGTATTTCCATGTTTATACAGATAGCGGTGTCGATATTTCCATGTTTACAGAGATAAAGGTGTAGATATTTCCATATTTGCACAGATTGCCGTGTAGGTATTTCCATCTTCACACAGATAGCGGTGTACATATTTCCATGTTTACACAGACAGCTGTGTAGATATTTCCATGTCTACACAGATAGTGTTGTAGATATTTCCATGTTTATACAGATAGCGGTGTAGATATTTCCATGTTTATAAAGATAGCGGTGTAGATATTTCCATGTTTATACAGATAGCTGTGGAGATATTTCCATGTTTATACAGATAGCGCTGTAGATATCTCCATGTTTATACAGACAGCGATGTAGATATTTCCATGTGTATACAGATAGCGGTGTAGATATTTCCATGTTTATACAGATAGCGTTGGAGATATTTCCATGTTTATACAGATATCGGTGGAGATATTTCCATGTTTATACAGATAGCGGTGGAGATATTTACATGTTTATACAGATGGAGGTGTAGATATTTCAAAGGTTATGCAGATTGCGGTGGAGGTGTTTCCATGTTTATAAAGATAGCGGTGTAGATATTTCCATGTAGATACAGATAGCCGTGTAGATATTTCCATGTTTATAGAGATAGCCATGTAGATATTTCCATGTTTATACAGATAGCGGTGTTGACATTTCCATGTTTATAGAGATAGCGGTGAAGTTATTTCCCTATTTATACAGATAGCGGTGTAGATATTTCTAAGTTTATACAGACAGCGGTATAGACATTTCCATGTTTATACAGATAGCGGTGGAGATATTTCCATGTTTATACTGATAGCGGTGTAGGTATTTCCATGTTTATAGAGATAACGGTGATGTTATTTCCATGTTTATACAGATGGCATTGTAGATATTTCCATGTTTATACAGATAGTGGTGTAGATATTTCCATGTTTATACAGATGACTCTGTAGTTAATTCCATGTTTATAAAGATGGCGGTGTAGATATTTCCATGTTTATAGAGATAGCCATGTAGATATTTCCATGTTTATAAAGATAGCACTGTAGATATTTCCATGTTTATACAGATAGCGGTGTGTCTATTTCCATGTTTACGCAGATAGCGATGGAGATATTTCCATGTTTACAGAGATGACTGTGTAGATATTTCCATGTTTACAGATGGCAGTGTAGATATTTCCATGTTTATAGAGATAGTGGTGTAGATATTTCCATGGTTATACAGATGACGGTGTAAGTATTTCCATGTTTATACAGACGGCGGTGTAGATATTTCCATATTTATAGAGATAGCCATGTAGATGTTTCCATGTTTATGCAGATAGCGTTGGAGGTATTTCCATGTTTATACAGATAGCGGTGTAGATATTTTGATGTTTATACAGAGAGTGGTGGAGATATTTTCATGTTTATACAGATAGCGGTGGAGATATTTCCATCTTTATACAGAAAGTGGTGTAGACATTTCCATGTTTATAGGGATAGCGGTGAAGTTTTTTCCCTCTTTATACAGATAGCGGTGTAGATATTTCCATTTTTATACAGATAGCAGTGGAGATATTTCATTGTTTATACAGATAGCAGTGTAGGTATTTCCATGTTGACAGAGATTGCGGTGTAGTTATTTCCATGTTTATACAGATGGCATTGTAGATATTCCCATGTTTATACAGATAGTGGTGTAGATATTTCCATGTTTATGCAGATGACTGTGTAGTTAATTCCAGGTTTATAAAGATGGCGGTGTAGATATTTCCATGTTTATAGAGATAGCCATGTAGATATTTACATGTTTATACAGATAGCGGTGTAGATATTTCCATGTTTACAGACAAAGAGGTGTAGACATTTCCATGTTTACAGAGATAGAGGTGTAGATATTTCCATATTTGCACAGATTGCCCTGTAGATATTTCCATCTTCACACAGATAGCGGCGTACATATTTCCATGTTTACACAGACAGCGGTGTAGAAATTTCCATGTTTACACAGATAGTGTTGTAGATATTTCCATGTTTATACAGATAGCGGCGTAGATATTTCCATGTTTATAAAGATAGCAGTGTAGATATTTCCATGTTTATACAGATAGCGGTGGAGATATTTCCATGTTTATACAGACAGCGGTGTAGATATTTCCATGTTTTTACAGATGGCGAAGTAGATATTTCCATGTTTATACAGATAGCGGTGTGGCTGTTTCCATATTTATGCAGATAGCGATGTAGATATTTCCATGTTTATACAGATGGCAGTGTTGATATTTCCATGTTTATACAGATGGTGGAGCAGATATTTCCATGTTTATACAGATGACTTCGTAGGTATTTCCATGTTTATACAGATGGCGGTGTAGATATTTCCATGTTTATAGAGATAGCCATGTAGATATTTCCATGTTTATACAGATAGCGGTGTAGACATTTCCATGTTTATAGCGATAGCGGTGAAGATATTTCCATATTTATACAGATAGTGGTGTAGATATTTCTAAGTTTATACAGATAGCGGTGTAGTTATTTCCATGATTATACAGATAGCGGTGCAGATACTTCCAAGTTTATACAGATAGCGGTGATGGAATTTCCATGTTTATAGAGATAGCGGTGAAGTTATTTCCATGTTTATACAGATGGCATTGTAGATATTTCCATGTTTATACAGATAGTGGTGTAGATATTTCCATGTTTATACTGATGACTGTGTAGATATTTCCATGTTTATACAGATGGCGGTCTAGATATTTCCATGTTTATAGAGATCTCCATGTAGATATTTCCATGTTTATACAGATAGCGGTGTAGATATTTCCATGTGTACAGAGATAGAGGTGTAGATATTTCCATATTTGCACAGATTGCCGTGTGGATATTTCCAACTTCACACAGATAGCGGTGTACATATTTCCATGATTACACAGAGAGCTCTGTAGATATTTCCTTGTTTACACAGATAGTGTTGTAGTTATTTCCGTGTTTATACAGATAGCGGTTTAGATATTTCCATGTTTATAAAGATAGCAGTGAAGATATTTCCAAGTTTATACAGATAGCGGTGTAGATATTTTCATGTTTATACAGATAGCGCTGTAGATATTTCCATGTTTCTACAGACAGCGGTGTAGATATTTCCATGTTTATACAGATATCGGTGGAGATATTTCCATGTTTATACAGAAAGCAGTGGAAGTATTTACATGTTTATACAGATGGCGGTGTGGATACTTCCATGTAGATACAGATATTGGTGTAGTTATGTCCATGTTTATAGAGATAGCGGTGCAGATATTTCCATATTCATACAGATAGCGGTGTAGATACTTCCATGTTTATTCAGATGGCGGTGTAGATATTTCCATGTTTATACAGATAGCGATGTGGCTATTTCCATTTTTATACAGATGGCAGTGTAGATATTTCCATGTTTATACAGATGGAGGTGTAGATATTTCTATGTTTACACAGATGACTGTGTAGATATTTCCATGTTTATACAGATGGCAGTGTAGACATTTCCATGTTTATAAAGATAGTGGTGCAGATATTTCCATGTGTATACAGATGACTGTGTAGGTATTTCCATGTTCATACAGATGGCGGGGTAGATATTAACATGTTTATACTGATAGCGGTGGAGATATTTCCATGTTTATACAGATATCGCTGTAGATATTTCCATGTTTATACAGATAGCAGTGTAGATATTTCCATGTATATACAGATAGCGGTGTGGCTATTTCCATGTTTATGCAGATAGCGATGGGGATATTTCCATGTTTATAGAGATGGCTGTGTCGATATTTCCATGTTTATACAGATGGCAGTGTAGATATTTCCAAGTTTATAGAGATAGTGGTGTAAATATTTCCATGTTTATACAGATGACGGTGTAGGTATTTCCATGTTCATAAAGATAGCGGTGTAGATATTTCCATGTTTATACAGATAGTGGTGTAGATATTTCCATGTTTATAGAGATAGCGGTGTAGATATTTCCATATTTATGCAGATAGCGGTGTAGATATTTCCAAGTTTATTCAGATGGCGGTGTAGATATTTCCATGTTTATACAGATTGCGGTGTGGCTATTTCCATTTTTATACAGATGGCAGTGTAGATATATCCATGTTTATACAGATGGAGGTGTAGATATTTCCATGTTTATACAGATGACTGTGTAGATACTTCCATGTTTGTACAGATAGTGGTGTAGATATTTCCATGTTTATAGAGATGACAGTGTAGTTATTTCCATGTTTATACAGATGGCGGTGTAGATATTTCCATGTTTATAGAGATAGCCATGTAGATATTTCCATGTTTATACAGATAGTGGTGTAGACATTTACATGTTTATAGAGATATCAGTGAAGATATTTCAATATTTATACAGATAGCAGTGTAGATATTTCCAAGTTTATACAGATAGCGGTGTAGATATTTCCATGTTTATACAGATAGCGGTTTAGTTATTTCCATGATTATACAGAGAGTGGTGGAGATATTTCCATGTTTATACAGATAGCGGTGTAGATATTTCCATGTGTATACAGATATCGGTGTAGATATATCCATGTTTATACAGACCGTGGTGTAGATATTTCCATGTTTATACAGATAGCGGTGTAGATATTTACATGTTTATACAGATAGCGGTGTAGATATTTCCATGTTTACAGAGATAGAGGTGTATATATATCCATATTTGCACAGATTGCGGTGTCGATATTTCCATCTTCACACAGATAGCGGTGTATATATATCCATGTTTACACAGACAGGTGTGTAGATATTTCCATGTTTCCACAGATAGTGTTGTAGATATTTCCATGTTCATGCAGATAGCGCTGTAGATATTTCCATGTTTATAAAGATAGCGGAGTAGATACTTCCATGTTTATACAGATAGCGGTGGAGATATTTCCATTTTTAAACAGATAGCGCGGTAGATATTTCCATGTTTATACAGATGGCAGTGTAGATATTTCCATGTTTATGGAGATATCCATGTAGATATTTCCAAGTTTATACAGATAGCGGTGTAGACATTTCCATGTTTATAGCGATAGCGGTGAAGTTATTTCCATATTTATACAGATAGCGGTGTAGATATTTCTAAGTTTATAAAGATTGCGGTGTAGATATTTCCATGATTGTACAGATAGCGGTGCAGATACTTCCATGTTTATACAGAGAGCGGTGTAGGAATTTCCATGTTTATAGAGATAGCGGTGAAGTTATTTCCATGTTTATACAGATGGCATTGTAGATATTTCCATGTTTATACAGATAGTGGTGTAGATATTTCCATGTTTATACTGATGACTGTGTAGATATTTCCATGTTTGTACAGATGGCGGTGTAGATATTTCCATGTTTATAGAGATCTCCATGTAGATATTTCCATGTTTATACAGATAGCGGTGTAGATATTTCCATGTTTACAGAGATAGAGGTGTAGATATTTCCATATTTGCACAGATTGCCGTGTAGATATTTCCATCTTCACACAGATAGCGGTGTACATATTTCCATGATTACACAGAGAGCTCTGTAGATATTTCCATGTTTACACAGATAGTGTTGTAGATATTTCCGTGTTTATACAGATAGCGGTGTAGATATTTCCATGTTTATAAAGATAGCAGTGTAGATATTTCCAAGTTTATACAGATAGCGGTGTAGATATTTCCAAGTTTATACAGATAGCGGTGTAGATATTTCCATGTTTATACAGATTTCGGTGTAGGTTTTTCCATGTTTATACAGATAGCGGTGTAGATATTTCCATGTTTATACAGATGGCTGTGTAGATATTTCCATGTGTATACAGATGGCAGTGTAGGTATTTCCATGTTTCTACAGATGTAGGTGTAGGTATTTCCATGTTTATACACATGACTGTGTAGATATTTCCATGTTTTTATAGATAGCGGTGAAGGTATTTCCATGTTTATAGAGATTACTGAGTAGGTATATCCATGTTTATACAGATGGTAGTGTAGATATTTCCATGTTTTTACAGATAGTGGTGAAGATATTTCCATGTTTATACAGATGACTGTGTAGGTATTTCCATGTTTATACAGATGGCGGTGTAGATATTTCCATGTTTATACAGATAGCAGTGTAGACATTTTCATGTTTATAGAGGTAGCGCTCTAGATATTTCCATGGTTATACAGATAGCGGTGTAGTTATTTCCATGTTTATACAGATAGTGGTGGAGATATTTCCATGTTTATAGAGATAGCGGTGGAGATATTTCCATGTTTATAGAGATGGCGCTGTAGACATTTCCAAGTTTATACAGATTGCGGTGTAGATATTTCCATGTTTATACAGATAGCGGTGTAGATATAAACATGTTTATACACATAGCGCTGTAGGTATTTCCATGTTTATACAGATGACTGTGTAGGTATTTCCATGTTTATACAGATAGTGGCTTAGATATTTCCATGTTTATATAGATGACAGTGTAATTATTTCCATGTTTATACAGATGGCGGTGTAGATATGTCCATGTTTATAGAGATAGCCATGTAGATATTTCCATGTTTATACAGATAGTGGTGTAGACATTTCCATCTTTATAGAGATATCGGTGAAGATATTTCCATATTTATACAGATAGCGGTATAGATATTTCCAAGTTTATACAGATTGCGGTGTAGATATTTCCATGTTCATACAGATAGCGGTGTAGATATTTCCATGTTTATACAGAGAGTTGAGGAGATATTTCCATGTTTATACAGATAGCGGTTTCGCTGTTTCCATGTTTATAGAGATAGCGTTGAAGATATTTCCATGTTTATACAGATGGCTTTGTAGATATTTCCATGTTCATAGAGATAGTGGTGTAGATATTTCCATGTTTATACAGATGACTTTGTAGTTAATTCCATGTTTATACAGATGGCGGCGTAGGTATTTCCATGTTTATAGAGATAGCCATGTAGATATTTCCTTTTTTATACAGATAGCAGTGTTGATATTTCCATGTTTATACAGATAGCGGTGTAGATATTTCCATGTTAATACAGATAGCATTGGAGACATTTCCATGTTTATACAGATATCGGTGTAGATATTTCCATGTTTATACAGATAGCGGTGTAGTTATTTCCATGTTTACAGAGATAGAGGAGTAGATATTTCCATATTTGCACAGATTGCCGTGTAGATATTTCCATCTTCACACAGATAGCGGTGTACATATTTCCATGTTTACACAGACAGCTGTGTAGATATTTCCATGTTTACACAGATAGTGTTGTGGATATTTCCATGTTTATACAGATAGCGGTGTAGATATTTCCATGTTCATAAAGATAGCGGTGTAGATATTTCCATGTTTATACAGATAGCGGCGGAGATATTTCCATGTTTATACAGATAGCGCTGTAGATATTTCCATGTTTATACAGACAGCGGTGTAGATATTTCCATGTTTATTCAGACAGCGGTGTCGATATTTCCATGTTTATACAGATAGCGGTGTACGTACTTCCAAGTTTATAGAGATAGCGGTGTACGTATTTACAAGCTTATACAGATGGCTGTGTAGATATTTCCATGTTTATACAGATTGCAGTGAAGTTATTTCCATGTTTATACAGATGGAGGTGTAGATATTTCCATGTTTAGACAGATGACTGTGTAGATATTTCCAAGTTTATACAGATAGCGGTGTAAATATATCCATGTTTATACAGACCGTGGTGTAGATATTTCCATGTTTATACAGATAGCGGTGTAGATATTTTCATGTTTATACAGATAGCGGTGTAGATATTTCCATGTTTACAGAGATAGAGGTGTAGATATTTCCATATTTGCCCAGATTGCGGTGTATATATTTCCATCTTCACACAGATAGCGTTGTACATATTTCCATGTTTACACAGACAGCTGTGTAGATATTTCCATGTTTACACAGATAGTGTTGTAGATATTTCCATTTTTATATAGATAGCGGTGGAGATATTTCCATGTTTATACACATAACGGTGTAGATATTGCAATGTTTATACAGATAGCGGTGTAGATATTTCAATGTTTATACAGATAGCGGTGGAGATATTTCCATGTTTATACAGATATCAGTGCAGATATTTCCGTGTTTATACAGATAGCGGTGGAAATATTTACATGTTTATACAGATGGTGGTGTAGGTATTTCCAAGTTTATGCAGATTGCGATGGAGATATTTCCATGTTTATAGAGAAAGCGGTGTAGATATTTCCATGTAGTTACAGATAGCCGTGTAGATATTTCCATGTTTATAGAGATAGCTTTGTAGATATTTCCATATTTATAGAGATAGCAGTGTGGATGTTTCCATGTTTACTCAGTTGGCGGTGTAGATATTTCCATGTTTATACAGATAGCGGTGTGGCTATTTCCATTTTTATACAGATGGCAGTGTAGATATATCCACGTTTATACAGATGGCGGTGTAGATATTTCCATGTTTATACAGATGACTGTGTAGATATTTCCATGTTTTTACAGATGGCGGTGTGGCTGTTTCCATGTTTATGCAGATAGCGATGTAGATATTTCCATGTTTATAGAGATGGCTGTGTTGATATTTCCATGTTTATACAGATGGCAGTGTTGATATTTCCAGGTTTATACAGATATTGGTGCAGATATTTCCATTTTTATACAGATGACTGTGTAGGTATTTCCATGTTTATACAGATGGCGGTGTAGATATTTCCATGCTTATTGAGATAGCCATGTAGATATTTCCATGTTTATACAGATAGCGGTGTAGACATTTCCATGTTTATGGAGATAGTGGTGAAGTTTTTTCCCTATTTATAAAGATAGCGGTGTAGATATTTCTAAGTTTATACAGATAGCAGTGTAGATATTTCCATTTTTCTACAGATAGCGGTGGAGATATTTCATTGTTTATACAGATAGCGGTGTAGGTATTTCAATGTTTACGGAGATACCGGTGATGTTATTTCCATTTTTATACCGATGGCATTGTAGACATTTCGTTTATACAGATAGTGGTGTAGATATTTCCATGTTTATGCAGATGACTGTGTAGTTAATTCCCTGTTTATAAAGATGGCGGTGTAGATATTTCCATGTTTATAGAGATAGCCATGTGGATATTTCCATGTTTATACAGATAGCGGTGTCGATTTTTCCATGTATACAGAGATAAAGGTGTAGAGATTTCCATATTTGCACAGATTTTCATGTAGATATTTCCATCTTCACACAGATAGCGGTGTACATATTTCCATGTTTACACAGACAGCTGTGTAGATATTTCCATGTTTACACAGATAGTGTTGTAGATATTTCCATGTTTATACCGATAGCGGTGTAGATATTTCCATGTTTATACAGATAGCGGTTGAGATATTTCCATGTTTATACAGATAGCGCTGTAGATATTACCATGTTTATACAGACAGCGGTGTAGATATTTCCATGTTTATACAGATAGCGGTGTAGATATTTCCAAGTTTATGCAGATTGCCGTGGAGATATTACCATGTTTATAGAGATAGCGGTGTAGATATTTCCATGTAGATACAGATAGCGGTGTAGATATTTCCATGTTTATAGAGATAGCGGTGTAGGTATTTCCATATTTATGCAGATAGTGGTGTAGATATTTCCATGTTTATTCAGATGGCGGTGTAGATATTTCCATGTTTATAGAGATAGCCATGTGGATATTTCCATGTTTATACAGATAGCGGTGTCGATATTTCCATGTATACAGAGATAAAGGTGTGGAGATTTCCATATTTGCACTGATTGTCATGTAGATATTTCCATCTTCACACAGATAGCGGTGTACATATTTCCATGTTTACACAGACAGCTGTGTAGATATTTCCATGTTTACACAGATAGTGTTGTAGATATTTCCATGTTTATACCGATAGCGGTGTAGATATTTCCATGTTTATACAGATAGCGGTGGAGATATTTCCATGTTTATACAGATAGCACTGTAGATATTTCCATGTTTATACAGACAGCGGTGTAGATATTTCCATGTTTATACAGATAGCGGTGTAGATATTTCCAAGTTTATGCAGATTGCCGTGGAGATATTACCATGTTTATAGAGATAGCGGTGTAGATATTTCCATGTAGATACAGATAGCGGTGTAGATATTTCCATGTTTATAGAGATAGCGGTGTAGGTATTTCCATATTTATGCAGATAGTGGTGTAGACATTTCCATGTTTATAGAGATATCGGTGAAGATATTTCCAAATTTATACAGATAGCGGTATAGATATTTCCAAGTTTATACAGATTGCGGTGTAGATATTTCCATGTGCATACAGATAGCGGTGTAGATATTTCCATGTTTATACAGAGAGTGGCGGAGATATTTCCATGTTTATACAGATAGCGGTTTCGCTGTTTCCATGTTTATAGAGATAGCGGTGAAGATATTTCCATGTTTATACAGATGGCTTTGAAGATATTTCCATGTTCATAGAGATAGTGGTGTAGATATTTCCATGTTTATACAGATGACTGTGTAGTTAATTCCATGTTTATACAGATGGCGGCGTAGGTATTTCCATGTTTATAGAGATAGCCATGTAGATATTTCCTTTTTTATACAGATAGCAGTGTTGATATTTCCATGTTTATACAGATAGCGGTGTAGATATTTCCATGTTAATACAGATAGCATTGGAGATATTTCCATGTTTATACAGATATCGGTGTAGATATTTCCATGTTTATACAGATAGCGGTGTAGTTATTTCCATGTTTACAGAGATAGAGGAGTAGATATTTCCATATTTGCAGATTGCCGTGTAGATATTTCCATCTTCACACAGATAGCGGTGTACATATTTCCATGTTTACACAGACAGCTGTGTAGATATTTCCATGTTTACACAGATAGTGTTGTGGATATTTCCATGTTTATACAGATAGCGGTGTAGATATTTCCATGTTCATAAAAATAGCGGTGTAGATATTTCCATGTTTATACAGATAGCGGCGGAGATATTTCCATGTTTATACAGATAGCGCTGTAGATATTTCCAAGTTTATACAGACAGCGGTGTAGATATTTCCATGTTTATTCAGACAGCGGTGTCGATATTTCCATGTTTATACAGATAGCGGTGTACGTACTTCCAACTTTATAGAGATAGCGGTGTACATATTTACATGCTTATACAGATGGCTGTGTAGACATTTCCATGTTTATACAGATTGCAGTGAAGTTATTTCCATGTTTATACAGATGGAGGTGTAGATATTTCCATGTTTAGACAGATGACTGTGTAGATATTTCCAAGTTTATACAGATAGCGGTGTAAATATATCCATGTTTATACAGACCGTGGTGTAGATATTTCCATGTTTATACAGATAGCGGTGTAGATATTTTCATGTTTATACAGATAGCGGTGTAGATATTTCCATGTTTACAGAGATAGAGGTGTAGATATTTCCATATTTGCCCAGATTGCGGTGTATATATTTCCATCTTCCCACAGATAGCGTTTTACATATTTCCATGTTTACACAGACAGCTGTGTAGATATTTCCATGTTTATACTGATATCGGTTGAGATATTTCCATGATTATACAGATAGCGGTGGAAATATTTACATGTTTATACAGATGGAGGTGTAGATATTTCCAAGTTTATGCAGATTGCGATGGAGATATTTCCATATTTATAGAGATACCGGTGTAGATATTTCCATGTAGATACAGATAGCCGTGTAGATATTTCCATGTTTATAGAGATAGCTTTGTAGATATTTCCATATTTATAGAGATAGCGGTGTAGATGTTTCCATGTTTACTCAGTTGGCGGTGTAGATATTTCCATGTTTATACAGATAGCGGTGTTGCTATTTCCATTTTTATACACATGGCAGTGTAGATATTTCCATGTTTATACAGATGGCAGTGTTGATATTTCCATGTTTATACAGAGAGTTGTGCAGATATTTCCATTTTTATACAGATGACTGTGTAGGTATTTCCATGTTTATACAGATGGCGGTGTAGATATTTCCATGTTTATTGAGATAGCCATGTAGATATTTCCATGTTTATACAGATAGCAGTATAGAAATTTCCATGTTTATAGAGATAGCTGTGAAGTTATTTCCCTATTTATACAGACAGCGGTGTAGATATTTCTAAGTTTATACAGATAGCGGTGTAGATATTTCCATTTTTATACAGATAGCGGTAGAGATATTTCATTGTTTATACAGATAGCGGTGTAGGTATTTCCATGTTTATACAGATGGGGTTGTAAATATTTCCATATTTATAGAGATAGCCATGTAGATATTTCCATGTTTATACAGATAGCGGTGGAGATATTTCCATGTTTATAGCGACAGCGGTGAAGTTATTTCCGTATTTATACAGATAGCGGTGTAGATATTTACATGTTTATACAGATAGCGGTGTAGATATTTCCATGATTACAGAGATAGAGGTGTAGGTATTTCCATATTTGCACAGATTGCGGTGTAGATATTTCCATCTTCACCCGGATAGCGGTGTATATATTTCCATGTTTACACAGACAGCTGTGTAGATATTTCCATGTTTACACAGATAATTTGTAGATATTTCCATGTTTATACAGACAGCAGTGGAGAGAGTTCCATGTTTATACAGATAGCGGTAGAGATATTTCCATGTTTATACAGATAGCGGTGTAGATATTTCCATGTTCATACAGATAGCGGTGTAGATATTTCCATGTTTATACAGATAGCGGTTGAGATATTTCCATGTTTATACAGATAGCGGTGTAGGTATTTCCATGTTTACAGAGATAGAGGTGATGTCATTTCCATGTTTATACAGATGGCATTGTAGATATTTCCATGTTTATACAGATGACTGTGTAGTTAATTCCATGTTTATAAAGATGGCGGTGTAGATATTTCCATGTTTATAGAGATAGCCATATAGATATTTCCATGTTTATACAGATAGCGGTGTAGATATTTCCATGTTTACAGAGATAGAGGAGTATATATTCCCATATTTGCACAGATTTCCGTGTAGATATTTCCATCTTCACACAGATAGCGGTGTACATATTTCCATATTTACACAGACAGCAGTGTAGATATTTCCAGGTTTACACAGATACTGTTGTGGATATTTCCATGTCTATAAATATTCCAGTGTAGATATTTCCATGTTCATAAAGATAGCTGTGTACATATTTCCATGTTTATACAGATAGCGGTGGAGATATTTCCATGTTTAAAGAGATAGCGGTGTAGATATTTACATGCTTATGCAGATGGCAGTGTAGATATTTCCATGTTTATACAGATTGCAGTGAAGGTATTTCCATGTTTATATAGATGGAGGTGTACATATTTCCATGTTTAGACAGATGACTTTGTAGATATTTCCAAGTTTATACAGATAGCGGTGTTGATATATCCATGTTTATAAAGACTATGTTGTAGATATTTCCATGTTTATACAGATAGCGGTGTAGATATTTTCATGTTTATACAGATAGCGGTGTAGATATTTCAATGTTTACAGAGATAGAGGTGTAGATTTTTCCATATTTGCCCAGATTGCGGTGTAGCTATTTCCATATTCACACAGATAGCGTTGTACATATTTCCATGTTTACACAGACAGCTTTGTAGATATTTCCATGTTTACACAAATAGTGTTGTAGATATTTCCATTTTTATACAGATAGCGGTGCAGACATTTCCATGTTTATTCAGATAGCGGTGGAGATATTTCCATGTTTATGCAGATAATAGTGTAGATATTTCCATGTTTATAAAGATAGCGGTGGAGATATTTCCATGTTTATACAGATTTCGGTGGAGATATTTCCAAGTTTATGTAGATTGCGGTGGAGATATTACCATGTTTATAGAGATAGCGGTGTAGATATTTCCATGTAGATACAGATAGCGGTGTAGATATTTCCATGTTCATAGAGATCGCGGTGTAGTTATTTCCATATTTATGCAGATAGCAGTGTAGATATTTCCATGTTTATTCAGATGGCAGTGTAGATATTACCATGTTTATACAGATTGCGGTGTGGCTATTTCCATTTTTATACAGATGGCAGTGTAGATATATTCATGTTTATACCCAAGGAGGTGTAGATATTTCCATGTTTATACAGATGACTGTGTAGATATTTCCATGTTTTTACATATGGCGGTGTAGGTATTTCGATGTTTTTACAGATAGCGGTGTGGCTATTCCCATGTTTATGCAGATAGCGATGTAGATATTTCCAAGTTTACAGAGATGTCTGTGTAGATATTTCCATGTTTATAGAGATAACGGTGAAGGTATTTCCATATTTATACACATAGCGGTGTAGATATTTCCAAGTTTATACAGATAGCAGTGTAGATATTTCCATGTTTATACAGATAGCGGTGTAGCTATTTCCATGTTTATAGAGATAGAGGTGTAGATATATCCATATTTGCACAGATTGCGGTGTCGATATTTCCATCTTCACACAGATAGCGGTGTATATACTTCCATGTTTACACAGACAGGTGTGTAGATATTTCCATGTTTACACAGATAGTGTTGCAGATATTTCCATGTTTATAGAGATAGCCATGTAGATATTTCCATGTTTATAAAGATAGCGGAGTACATACTTCCATGTTTATACAGATAGCGGTGGAGATATTTCCATTTTTAAACAGATAGCGCGGTAGATATTTCCATGTTTATACAGATGGCGGTGTAGATATTTCCATGTTTATGGAGATATCCATGTAGATATTTCCAAGTTTATACAGATAGCGGTGTAGACATTTCCATGTTTATAGCGATAGCGGTGAAGTTATTTCCATATTTATACAGATAGCGGTGTAGATATTTCTAAGTTTATAAAGATTGCGGTGTAGATATTTCCATGATTGTACAGATAGCGGTGCAGATACTTCCATGTTTATACAGAGAGCGGTGTAGGAATTTCCATGTTTATAGAGATAGCGGTGAAGTTATTTCCATGTTTATACAGATGGCATTGTAGATATTTCCATGTTTATACAGATAGTGGTGTAGATATTTCCATGTTTATACTGATGACTGTGTAGATATTTCCATGTTTGTACAGATGGCGGTGTAGATATTTCCATGTTTATAGAGATCTCCATGTAGATATTTCCATGTTTATACAGATAGCGGTGTAGATATTTCCATGTTTACAGAGATAGAGGTGTAGATATTTCCATATTTGCACAGATTGCCGTGTAGATATTTCCATCTTCACACAGATAGCGGTGTACATATTTCCATGATTACACAGAGAGCTCTGTAGATATTTCCATGTTTACACAGATAGTGTTGTAGATATTTCCGTGTTTATACAGATAGCGGTGTAGATATTTCCATGTTTATAAAGATAGCAGTGTAGATATTTCCAAGTTTATACAGATAGCGGTGTAGATATTTCCAAGTTTATACAGATAGCGGTGTAGATATTTCCATGTTTATACAGATTTCGGTGTAGGTTTTTCCATGTTTATACAGATAGCGGTGTAGATATTTCCATGTTTATACAGATGGCTGTGTAGATATTTCCATGTGTATACAGATGGCAGTGTAGGTATTTCCATGTTTCTACAGATGTAGGTGTAGGTATTTCCATGTTTATACACATGACTGTGTAGATATTTCCATGTTTTTATAGATAGCGGTGTAGGTATTTCCATGTTTATAGAGATTACTGAGTAGGTATATCCATGTTTATACAGATGGTAGTGTAGATATTTCCATGTTTTTACAGATAGTGGTGAAGATATTTCCATGTTTATACAGATGACTGTGTAGGTATTTCCATGTTTATACAGATGGCGGTGTAGATATTTCCATGTTTATACAGATAGCAGTGTAGACATTTTCATGTTTATAGAGGTAGCGCTCTAGATATTTCCATGGTTATACAGATAGCGGTGTAGTTATTTCCATGTTTATACAGATAGTGGTGGAGATATTTCCATGTTTATAGAGACAGCGGTGGAGATATTTCCATGTTTATAGAGATGGCGCTGTAGACATTTCCAAGTTTATACAGATTGCGGTGTAGATATTTCCATGTTTATACAGATAGCGGTGTAGATATAAACATGTTTATACACATAGCGCTGTAGGTATTTCCATGTTTATACAGATGACTGTGTAGGTATTTCCATGTTTATACAGATAGTGGCTTAGATATTTCCATGTTTATATAGATGACAGTGTAATTATTTCCATGTTTATACAGATGGCAGTGTAGATATGTCCATGTTTATAGAGATAGCCATGTAGATATTTCCATGTTTATACAGATAGTGGTGTAGACATTTCCATCTTTATAGAGATATCGGTGAAGATATTTCCATATTTATACAGATAGCGGTATAGATATTTCCAAGTTTATACAGAATGCGGTGTAGATATTTCCATGTTCATACAGATAGCGGTGTAGATATTTCCATGTTTATACAGAGAGTTGAGGAGATATTTCCATGTTTATACAGATAGCGGTTTCGCTGTTTCCATGTTTATAGAGATAGCGTTGAAGATATTTCCATGTTTATACAGATGGCTTTGTAGATATTTCCATGTTCATAGAGATAGTGGTGTAGATATTTCCATGTTTATACAGATGACTTTGTAGTTAATTCCATGTTTATACAGATGGCGGCGTAGGTATTTCCATGTTTATAGAGATAGCCATGTAGATATTTCCTTTTTTATACAGATAGCAGTGTTGATATTTCCATGTTTATACAGATAGCGGTGTAGATATTTCCATGTTAATACAGATAGCATTGGAGACATTTCCATGTTTATACAGATATCGGTGTAGATATTTCCATGTTTATACAGATAGCGGTGTAGTTATTTCCATGTTTACAGAGATAGAGGAGTAGGTATTTCCATATTTGCACAGATTGCCGTGTAGATATTTCCATCTTCACACAGATAGCGGTGTACATATTTCCATGTTTACACAGACAGCTGTGTAGATATTTCCATGTTTACACAGATAGTGTTGTGGATATTTCCATGTTTATACAGATAGCGGTGTAGATATTTCCATGTTCATAAAGATAGCGGTGTAGATATTTCCATGTTTATACAGATAGCGGCGGAGATATTTCCATGTTTATACAGATAGCGCTGTAGATATTTCCATGTTTATACAGACAGCGGTGTAGATATTTCCATGTTTATTCAGACAGCGGTGTCGATATTTCCATGTTTATACAGATAGCGGTGTACGTACTTCCAAGTTTATAGAGATAGCGGTGTACGTATTTACAAGCTTATACAGATGGCTGTGTAGATATTTCCATGTTTATACAGATTGCAGTGAAGTTATTTCCATGTTTATACAGATGGAGGTGTAGATATTTCCATGTTTAGACAGATGACTGTGTAGATATTTCCAAGTTTATACAGATAGCGGTGTAAATATATCCATGTTTATACAGACCGTGGTGTAGATATTTCCATGTTTATACAGATAGCGGTGTAGATATTTTCATGTTTATACAGATAGCGGTGTAGATATTTCCATGTTTACAGAGATAGAGGTGTAGATATTTCCATATTTGCCCAGATTGCGGTGTATATATTTCCATCTTCACACAGATAGCGTTGTACATATTTCCATGTTTACACAGACAGCTGTGTAGATATTTCCATGTTTACACAGATAGTGTTGTAGATATTTCCATTTTTATATAGATAGCGGTGGAGATATTTCCATGTTTATACACATAACGGTGTAGATATTGCAATGTTTATACAGATAGCGGTGTAGATATTTCAATGTTTATACAGATAGCGGTGGAGATATTTCCATGTTTATACAGATATCGGTGCAGATATTTCCGTGTTTATACAGATAGCGGTGGAAATATTTACATGTTTATACAGATGGTGGTGTAGGTATTTCCAAGTTTATGCAGATTGCGATGGAGATATTTCCATGTTTATAGAGAAAGCGGTGTAGATATTTCCATGTAGTTACAGATAGCCGTGTAGATATTTCCATGTTTATAGAGATAGCTTTGTAGATATTTCCATATTTATAGAGATAGCAGTGTGGATGTTTCCATGTTTACTCAGTTGGCGGTGTAGATATTTCCATGTTTATACAGATAGCGGTGTGGCTATTTCCATTTTTATACAGATGGCAGTGTAGATATATCCACGTTTATACAGATGGCGGTGTAGATATTTCCATGTTTATACAGATGACTGTGTAGATATTTCCATGTTTTTACAGATGGCGGTGTGGCTGTTTCCATGTTTATGCAGATAGCGATGTAGATATTTCCATGTTTATAGAGATGGCTGTGTAGATATTTCCATGTTTATACAGATGGCAGTGTTGATATTTCCAGGTTTATACAGATATTGGTGCAGATATTTCCATTTTTATACAGATGACTGTGTAGGTATTTCCATGTTTATACAGATGGCGGTGTAGATATTTCCATGCTTATTGAGATAGCCATGTAGATATTTCCATGTTTATACAGATAGCGGTGTAGACATTTCCATGTTTATGGAGATAGCGGTGAAGTTTTTTCCCTATTTATAAAGATAGCGGTGTAGATATTTCTAAGTTTATACAGATAGCAGTGTAGATATTTCCATTTTTCTACAGATAGCGGTGGAGATATTTCATTGTTTATACAGATAGCGGTGTAGGTATTTCAATGTTTACGGAGATACCGGTGATGTTATTTCCATTTTTATACCGATGGCATTGTAGACATTTCGTTTATACAGATAGTGGTGTAGATATTTCCATGTTTATGCAGATGACTGTGTAGTTAATTCCCTGTTTATAAAGATGGCGGTGTAGATATTTCCATGTTTATAGAGATAGCCATGTGGATATTTCCATGTTTATACAGATAGCGGTGTCGATATTTCCATGTATACAGAGATAAAGGTGTAGAGATTTCCATATTTGCACAGATTTTCATGTAGATATTTCCATCTTCACACAGATAGCGGTGTACATATTTCCATGTTTACACAGACAGCTGTGTAGATATTTCCATGTTTACACAGATAGTGTTGTAGATATTTCCATGTTTATACCGATAGCGGTGTAGATATTTCCATGTTTATACAGATAGCGGTTGAGATATTTCCATGTTTATACAGATAGCGCTGTAGATATTACCATGTTTATACAGACAGCGGTGTAGATATTTCCATGTTTATACAGATAGCGGTGTAGATATTTCCAAGTTTATGCAGATTGCCGTGGAGATATTACCATGTTTATAGAGATAGCGGTGTAGATATTTCCATGTAGATACAGATAGCGGTGTAGATATTTCCATGTTTATAGAGATAGCGGTGTAGGTATTTCCATATTTATGCAGATAGTGGTGTAGATATTTCCATGTTTATTCAGATGGCGGTGTAGATATTTCCATGTTTATAGAGATAGCCATGTGGATATTTCCATGTTTATACAGATAGCGGTGTCGATATTTCCATGTATACAGAGATAAAGCTGTGGAGATTTCCATATTTGCACTGATTGTCATGTAGATATTTCCATCTTCACACAGATAGCGGTGTACATATTTCCATGTTTACACAGACAGCTGTGTAGATATTTCCATGTTTACACAGATAGTGTTGTAGATATTTCCATGTTTATACCGATAGCGGTGTAGATATTTCCATGTTTATACAGATAGCGGTGGAGATATTTCCATGTTTATACAGATAGCACTGTAGATATTTCCATGTTTATACAGACAGCGGTGTAGATATTTCCATGTTTATACAGATAGCGGTGTAGATATTTCCAAGTTTATGCAGATTGCCGTGGAGATATTACCATGTTTATAGAGATAGCGGTGTAGATATTTCCATGTAGATACAGATAGCGGTGTAGATATTTCCATGTTTATAGAGATAGCGGTGTAGGTATTTCCATATTTATGCAGATAGTGGTGTAGACATTTCCATGTTTATAGAGATATCGGTGAAGATATTTCCAAATTTATACAGATAGCGGTATAGATATTTCCAAGTTTATACAGATTGCGGTGTAGATATTTCCATGTGCATACAGATAGCGGTGTAGATATTTCCATGTTTATACAGAGAGTGGCGGAGATATTTCCATGTTTATACAGATAGCGGTTTCGCTGTTTCCATGTTTATAGAGATAGCGGTGAAGATATTTCCATGTTTATACAGATGGCTTTGAAGATATTTCCATGTTCATAGAGATAGTGGTGTAGATATTTCCATGTTTATACAGATGACTGTGTAGTTAATTCCATGTTTATACAGATGGCGGCGTAGGTATTTCCATGTTTATAGAGATAGCCATGTAGATATTTCCTTTTTTATACAGATAGCAGTGTTGATATTTCCATGTTTATACAGATAGCGGTGTAGATATTTCCATGTTAATACAGATAGCATTGGAGATATTTCCATGTTTATACAGATATCGGTGTAGATATTTCCATGTTTATACAGATAGCGGTGTAGTTATTTCCATGTTTACAGAGATAGAGGAGTAGATATTTCCATATTTGCAGATTGCCGTGTAGATATTTCCATCTTCACACAGATAGCGGTGTACATATTTCCATGTTTACACAGACAGCTGTGTAGATATTTCCATGTTTACACAGATAGTGTTGTGGATATTTCCATGTTTATACAGATAGCGGTGTAGATATTTCCATGTTCATAAAAATAGCGGTGTAGATATTTCCATGTTTATACAGATAGCGGCGGAGATATTTCCATGTTTATACAGATAGCGCTGTAGATATTTCCAAGTTTATACAGACAGCGGTGTAGATATTTCCATGTTTATTCAGACAGCGGTGTCGATATTTCCATGTTTATACAGATAGCGGTGTACGTACTTCCAACTTTATAGAGATAGCGGTGTACATATTTACATGCTTATACAGATGGCTGTGTAGACATTTCCATGTTTATACAGATTGCAGTGAAGTTATTTCCATGTTTATACAGATGGAGGTGTAGATATTTCCATGTTTAGACAGATGACTGTGTAGATATTTCCAAGTTTATACAGATAGCGGTGTAAATATATCCATGTTTATACAGACCGTGGTGTAGATATTTCCATGTTTATACAGATAGCGGTGTAGATATTTTCATGTTTATACAGATAGCGGTGTAGATATTTCCATGTTTACAGAGATAGAGGTGTAGATATTTCCATATTTGCCCAGATTGCGGTGTATATATTTCCATCTTCCCACAGATAGCGTTTTACATATTTCCATGTTTACACAGACAGCTGTGTAGATATTTCCATGTTTATACTGATATCGGTTGAGATATTTCCATGATTATACAGATAGCGGTGGAAATATTTACATGTTTATACAGATGGAGGTGTAGATATTTCCAAGTTTATGCAGATTGCGATGGAGATATTTCCATATTTATAGAGATACCGGTGTAGATATTTCCATGTAGATACAGATAGCCGTGTAGATATTTCCATGTTTATAGAGATAGCTTTGTAGATATTTCCATATTTATAGAGATAGCGGTGTAGATGTTTCCATGTTTACTCAGTTGGCGGTGTAGATATTTCCATGTTTATACAGATAGCGGTGTTGCTATTTCCATTTTTATACACATGGCAGTGTAGATATTTCCATGTTTATACAGATGGCAGTGTTGATATTTCCATGTTTATACAGAGAGTTGTGCAGATATTTCCATTTTTATACAGATGACTGTGTAGGTATTTCCATGTTTATACAGATGGCGGTGTAGATATTTCCATGTTTATTGAGATAGCCATGTAGATATTTCCATGTTTATACAGATAGCAGTATAGAAATTTCCATGTTTATAGAGATAGCTGTGAAGTTATTTCCCTATTTATACAGACAGCGGTGTAGATATTTCTAAGTTTATACAGATAGCGGTGTAGATATTTCCATTTTTATACAGATAGCGGTAGAGATATTTCATTGTTTATACAGATAGCGGTGTAGGTATTTCCATGTTTATACAGATGGGGTTGTAAATATTTCCATATTTATAGAGATAGCCATGTAGATATTTCCATGTTTATACAGATAGCGGTGGAGATATTTCCATGTTTATAGCGACAGCGGTGAAGTTATTTCCGTATTTATACAGATAGCGGTGTAGATATTTACATGTTTATACAGATAGCGGTGTAGATATTTCCATGATTACAGAGATAGAGGTGTAGGTATTTCCATATTTGCACAGATTGCGGTGTAGATATTTCCATCTTCACCCGGATAGCGGTGTATATATTTCCATGTTTACACAGACAGCTGTGTAGATATTTCCATGTTTACACAGATAATTTGTAGATATTTCCATGTTTATACAGACAGCAGTGGAGAGAGTTCCATGTTTATACAGATAGCGGTAGAGATATTTCCATGTTTATACAGATAGCGGTGTAGATATTTCCATGTTCATACAGATAGCGGTGTAGATATTTCCATGTTTATACAGATAGCGGTTGAGATATTTCCATGTTTATACAGATAGCGGTGTAGGTATTTCCATGTTTACAGAGATAGAGGTGATGTCATTTCCATGTTTATACAGATGGCATTGTAGATATTTCCATGTTTATACAGATGACTGTGTAGTTAATTCCATGTTTATAAAGATGGCGGTGTAGATATTTCCATGTTTATAGAGATAGCCATATAGATATTTCCATGTTTATACAGATAGCGGTGTAGATATTTCCATGTTTACAGAGATAGAGGAGTATATATTCCCATATTTGCACAGATTTCCGTGTAGATATTTCCATCTTCACACAGATAGCGGTGTACATATTTCCATATTTACACAGACAGCAGTGTAGATATTTCCAGGTTTACACAGATACTGTTGTGGATATTTCCATGTCTATAAATATTCCAGTGTAGATATTTCCATGTTCATAAAGATAGCTGTGTACATATTTCCATGTTTATACAGATAGCGGTGGAGATATTTCCATGTTTAAAGAGATAGCGGTGTAGATATTTACATGCTTATGCAGATGGCAGTGTAGATATTTCCATGTTTATACAGATTGCAGTGAAGGTATTTCCATGTTTATATAGATGGAGGTGTACATATTTCCATGTTTAGACAGATGACTTTGTAGATATTTCCAAGTTTATACAGATAGCGGTGTTGATATATCCATGTTTATAAAGACTATGTTGTAGATATTTCCATGTTTATACAGATAGCGGTGTAGATATTTTCATGTTTATACAGATAGCGGTGTAGATATTTCAATGTTTACAGAGATAGAGGTGTAGATTTTTCCATATTTGCCCAGATTGCGGTGTAGCTATTTCCATATTCACACAGATAGCGTTGTACATATTTCCATGTTTACACAGACAGCTTTGTAGATATTTCCATGTTTACACAAATAGTGTTGTAGATATTTCCATTTTTATACAGATAGCGGTGCAGACATTTCCATGTTTATTCAGATAGCGGTGGAGATATTTCCATGTTTATGCAGATAATAGTGTAGATATTTCCGTGTTTATAAAGATAGCGGTGGAGATATTTCCATGTTTATACAGATTTCGGTGGAGATATTTCCAAGTTTATGTAGATTGCGGTGGAGATATTACCATGTTTATAGAGATAGCGGTGTAGATATTTCCATGTAGATACAGATAGCGGTGTAGATATTTCCATGTTCATAGAGATCGCGGTGTAGTTATTTCCATATTTATGCAGATAGCAGTGTAGATATTTCCATGTTTATTCAGATGGCAGTGTAGATATTACCATGTTTATACAGATTGCGGTGTGGCTATTTCCATTTTTATACAGATGGCAGTGTAGATATATTCATGTTTATACCCAAGGAGGTGTAGATATTTCCATGTTTATACAGATGACTGTGTAGATATTTCCATGTTTTTACATATGGCGGTGTAGGTATTTCGATGTTTTTACAGATAGCGGTGTGGCTATTCCCATGTTTATGCAGATAGCGATGTAGATATTTCCAAGTTTACAGAGATGTCTGTGTAGATATTTCCATGTTTATAGAGATAACGGTGAAGGTATTTCCATATTTATACACATAGCGGTGTAGATATTTCCAAGTTTATACAGATAGCAGTGTAGATATTTCCATGTTTATACAGATAGCGGTGTAGCTATTTCCATGTTTATAGAGATAGAGGTGTAGATATATCCATATTTGCACAGATTGCGGTGTCGATATTTCCATCTTCACACAGATAGCGGTGTATATACTTCCATGTTTACACAGACAGGTGTGTAGATATTTCCATGTTTACACAGATAGTGTTGCAGATATTTCCATGTTTATAGAGATAGCCATGTAGATATTTCCATGTTTATAAAGATAGCGGAGTACATACTTCCATGTTTATACAGATAGCGGTGGAGATATTTCCATTTTTAAACAGATAGCGCGGTAGATATTTCCATGTTTATACAGATGGCGGTGTAGATATTTCCATGTTTATGGAGATATCCATGTAGATATTTCCAAGTTTATACAGATAGCGGTGTAGACATTTCCATGTTTATAGCGATAGCGGTGAAGTTATTTCCATATTTATACAGATAGCGGTGTAGATATTTCTAAGTTTATAAAGATTGCGGTGTAGATATTTCCATGATTGTACAGATAGCGGTGCAGATACTTCCATGTTTATACAGAGAGCGGTGTAGGAATTTCCATGTTTATAGAGATAGCGGTGAAGTTATTTCCATGTTTATACAGATGGCATTGTAGATATTTCCATGTTTATACAGATAGTGGTGTAGATATTTCCATGTTTATACTGATGACTGTGTAGATATTTCCATGTTTGTACAGATGGCGGTGTAGATATTTCCATGTTTATAGAGATCTCCATGTAGATATTTCCATGTTTATACAGATAGCGGTGTAGATATTTCCATGTTTACAGAGATAGAGGTGTAGATATTTCCATATTTGCACAGATTGCCGTGTAGATATTTCCATCTTCACACAGATAGCGGTGTACATATTTCCATGATTACACAGAGAGCTCTGTAGATATTTCCATGTTTACACAGATAGTGTTGTAGATATTTCCGTGTTTATACAGATAGCGGTGTAGATATTTCCATGTTTATAAAGATAGCAGTGTAGATATTTCCAAGTTTATACAGATAGCGGTGTAGATATTTCCAAGTTTATACAGATAGCGGTGTAGATATTTCCATGTTTATACAGATTTCGGTGTAGGTTTTTCCATGTTTATACAGATAGCGGTGTAGATATTTCCATGTTTATACAGATGGCTGTGTAGATATTTCCATGTGTATACAGATGGCAGTGTAGGTATTTCCATGTTTCTACAGATGTAGGTGTAGGTATTTCCATGTTTATACACATGACTGTGTAGATATTTCCATGTTTTTATAGATAGCGGTGTAGGTATTTCCATGTTTATAGAGATTACTGAGTAGGTATATCCATGTTTATACAGATGGTAGTGTAGATATTTCCATGTTTTTACAGATAGTGGTGAAGATATTTCCATGTTTATACAGATGACTGTGTAGGTATTTCCATGTTTATACAGATGGCGGTGTAGATATTTCCATGTTTATACAGATAGCAGTGTAGACATTTTCATGTTTATAGAGGTAGCGCTCTAGATATTTCCATGGTTATACAGATAGCGGTGTAGTTATTTCCATGTTTATACAGATAGCGGTGTCGATATTTCCATGTATACAGAGATAAAGGTGTAGAGATTTCCATATTTGCACAGATTTTCATGTAGATATTTCCATCTTCACACAGATAGCGGTGTACATATTTCCATGTTTACACAGACAGCTGTGTAGATATTTCCATGTTTACACAGATAGTGTTGTAGATATTTCCATGTTTATACCGATAGCGGTGTAGATATTTCCATGTTTATACAGATAGCGGTTGAGATATTTCCATGTTTATATAGATAGCGCTGTAGATATTACCATGTTTATACAGACAGCGGTGTAGATATTTCCATGTTTATACAGATAGCGGTGTAGATATTTCCAAGTTTATGCAGATTGCCGTGGAGATATTACCATGTTTATAGAGATAGCGGTGTAGATATTTCCATGTAGATACAGATAGCGGTGTAGATATTTCCATGTTTATAGAGATAGCGGTGTAGGTATTTCCATATTTATGCAGATAGTGGTGTAGATATTTCCATGTTTATTCAGATGGCGGTGTAGATATTTCCATGTTTATAGAGATAGCCATGTGGATATTTCCATGTTTATACAGATAGCGGTGTCGATATTTCCATGTATACAGAGATAAAGGTGTGGAGATTTCCATATTTGCACTGATTGTCATGTAGATATTTCCATCTTCACACAGATAGCGGTGTACATATTTCCATGTTTACACAGACAGCTGTGTAGATATTTCCATGTTTACACAGATAGTGTTGTAGATATTTCCATGTTTATACCGATAGCGGTGTAGATATTTCCATGTTTATACAGATAGCGGTGGAGATATTTCCATGTTTATACAGATAGCACTGTAGATATTTCCATGTTTATACAGACAGCGGTGTAGATATTTCCATGTTTATACAGATAGCGGTGTAGATATTTCCAAGTTTATGCAGATTGCCGTGGAGATATTACCATGTTTATAGAGATAGCGGTGTAGATATTTCCATGTAGATACAGATAGCGGTGTAGATATTTCCATGTTTATAGAGATAGCGGTGTAGGTATTTCCATATTTATGCAGATAGTGGTGTAGACATTTCCATGTTTATAGAGATATCGGTGAAGATATTTCCAAATTTATACAGATAGCGGTATAGATATTTCCAAGTTTATACAGATTGCGGTGTAGATATTTCCATGTGCATACAGATAGCGGTGTAGATATTTCCATGTTTATACAGAGAGTGGCGGAGATATTTCCATGTTTATACAGATAGCGGTTTCGCTGTTTCCATGTTTATAGAGATAGCGGTGAAGATATTTCCATGTTTATACAGATGGCTTTGAAGATATTTCCATGTTCATAGAGATAGTGGTGTAGATATTTCCATGTTTATACAGATGACTGTGTAGTTAATTCCATGTTTATACAGATGGCGGCGTAGGTATTTCCATGTTTATAGAGATAGCCATGTAGATATTTCCTTTTTTATACAGATAGCAGTGTTGATATTTCCATGTTTATACAGATAGCGGTGTAGATATTTCCATGTTAATACAGATAGCATTGGAGATATTTCCATGTTTATACAGATATCGGTGTAGATATTTCCATGTTTATACAGATAGCGGTGTAGTTATTTCCATGTTTACAGAGATAGAGGAGTAGATATTTCCATATTTGCAGATTGCCGTGTAGATATTTCCATCTTCACACAGATAGCGGTGTACATATTTCCATGTTTACACAGACAGCTGTGTAGATATTTCCATGTTTACACAGATAGTGTTGTGGATATTTCCATGTTTATACAGATAGCGGTGTAGATATTTCCATGTTCATAAAAATAGCGGTGTAGATATTTCCATGTTTATACAGATAGCGGCGGAGATATTTCCATGTTTATACAGATAGCGCTGTAGATATTTCCAAGTTTATACAGACAGCGGTGTAGATATTTCCATGTTTATTCAGACAGCGGTGTCGATATTTCCATGTTTATACAGATAGCGGTGTACGTACTTCCAACTTTATAGAGATAGCGGTGTACATATTTACATGCTTATACAGATGGCTGTGTAGACATTTCCATGTTTATACAGATTGCAGTGAAGTTATTTCCATGTTTATACAGATGGAGGTGTAGATATTTCCATGTTTAGACAGATGACTGTGTAGATATTTCCAAGTTTATACAGATAGCGGTGTAAATATATCCATGTTTATACAGACCGTGGTGTAGATATTTCCATGTTTATACAGATAGCGGTGTAGATATTTTCATGTTTATACAGATAGCGGTGTAGATATTTCCATGTTTACAGAGATAGAGGTGTAGATATTTCCATATTTGCCCAGATTGCGGTGTATATATTTCCATCTTCCCACAGATAGCGTTTTACATATTTCCATGTTTACACAGACAGCTGTGTAGATATTTCCATGTTTATACTGATATCGGTTGAGATATTTCCATGATTATACAGATAGCGGTGGAAATATTTACATGTTTATACAGATGGAGGTGTAGATATTTCCAAGTTTATGCAGATTGCGATGGAGATATTTCCATATTTATAGAGATACCGGTGTAGATATTTCCATGTAGATACAGATAGCCGTGTAGATATTTCCATGTTTATAGAGATAGCTTTGTAGATATTTCCATATTTATAGAGATAGCGGTGTAGATGTTTCCATGTTTACTCAGTTGGCGGTGTAGATATTTCCATGTTTATACAGATAGCGGTGTTGCTATTTCCATTTTTATACACATGGCAGTGTAGATATTTCCATGTTTATACAGATGGCAGTGTTGATATTTCCATGTTTATACAGAGAGTTGTGCAGATATTTCCATTTTTATACAGATGACTGTGTAGGTATTTCCATGTTTATACAGATGGCGGTGTAGATATTTCCATGTTTATTGAGATAGCCATGTAGATATTTCCATGTTTATACAGATAGCAGTATAGAAATTTCCATGTTTATAGAGATAGCTGTGAAGTTATTTCCCTATTTATACAGACAGCGGTGTAGATATTTCTAAGTTTATACAGATAGCGGTGTAGATATTTCCATTTTTATACAGATAGCGGTAGAGATATTTCATTGTTTATACAGATAGCGGTGTAGGTATTTCCATGTTTATACAGATGGGGTTGTAAATATTTCCATATTTATAGAGATAGCCATGTAGATATTTCCATGTTTATACAGATAGCGGTGGAGATATTTCCATGTTTATAGCGACAGCGGTGAAGTTATTTCCGTATTTATACAGATAGCGGTGTAGATATTTACATGTTTATACAGATAGCGGTGTAGATATTTCCATGATTACAGAGATAGAGGTGTAGGTATTTCCATATTTGCACAGATTGCGGTGTAGATATTTCCATCTTCACCCGGATAGCGGTGTATATATTTCCATGTTTACACAGACAGCTGTGTAGATATTTCCATGTTTACACAGATAATTTGTAGATATTTCCATGTTTATACAGACAGCAGTGGAGAGAGTTCCATGTTTATACAGATAGCGGTAGAGATATTTCCATGTTTATACAGATAGCGGTGTAGATATTTCCATGTTCATACAGATAGCGGTGTAGATATTTCCATGTTTATACAGATAGCGGTTGAGATATTTCCATGTTTATACAGATAGCGGTGTAGGTATTTCCATGTTTACAGAGATAGAGGTGATGTCATTTCCATGTTTATACAGATGGCATTGTAGATATTTCCATGTTTATACAGATGACTGTGTAGTTAATTCCATGTTTATAAAGATGGTGGTGTAGATATTTCCATGTTTATAGAGATAGCCATATAGATATTTCCATGTTTATACAGATAGCGGTGTAGATATTTCCATGTTTACAGAGATAGAGGAGTATATATTCCCATATTTGCACAGATTTCCGTGTAGATATTTCCATCTTCACACAGATAGCGGTGTACATATTTCCATGTTTACACAGACAGCAGTGTAGATATTTCCAGGTTTACACAGATACTGTTGTGGATATTTCCATGTCTATAAATATTCCAGTGTAGATATTTCCATGTTCATAAAGATAGCTGTGTACATATTTCCATGTTTATACAGATAGCGGTGGAGATATTTCCATGTTTAAAGAGATAGCGGTGTAGATATTTACATGCTTATGCAGATGGCAGTGTAGATATTTCCATGTTTATACAGATTGCAGTGAAGGTATTTCCATGTTTATATAGATGGAGGTGTACATATTTCCATGTTTAGACAGATGACTTTGTAGATATTTCCAAGTTTATACAGATAGCGGTGTTGATATATCCATGTTTATAAAGACTATGTTGTAGATATTTCCATGTTTATACAGATAGCGGTGTAGATATTTTCATGTTTATACAGATAGCGGTGTAGATATTTCAATGTTTACAGAGATAGAGGTGTAGATTTTTCCATATTTGCCCAGATTGCGGTGTAGCTATTTCCATATTCACACAGATAGCGTTGTACATATTTCCATGTTTACACAGACAGCTTTGTAGATATTTCCATGTTTACACAAATAGTGTTGTAGATATTTCCATTTTTATACAGATAGCGGTGCAGACATTTCCATGTTTATTCAGATAGCGGTGGAGATATTTCCATGTTTATGCAGATAATAGTGTAGATATTTCCATGTTTATAAAGATAGCGGTGGAGATATTTCCATGTTTATACAGATTTCGGTGGAGATATTTCCAAGTTTATGTAGATTGCGGTGGAGATATTACCATGTTTATAGAGATAGCGGTGTAGATATTTCCATGTAGATACAGATAGCGGTGTAGATATTTCCATGTTCATAGAGATCGCGGTGTAGTTATTTCCATATTTATGCAGATAGCAGTGTAGATATTTCCATGTTTATTCAGATGGCAGTGTAGATATTACCATGTTTATACAGATTGCGGTGTGGCTATTTCCATTTTTATACAGATGGCAGTGTAGATATATTCATGTTTATACCCAAGGAGGTGTAGATATTTCCATGTTTATACAGATGACTGTGTAGATATTTCCATGTTTTTACATATGGCGGTGTAGGTATTTCGATGTTTTTACAGATAGCGGTGTGGCTATTCCCATGTTTATGCAGATAGCGATGTAGATATTTCCAAGTTTACAGAGATGTCTGTGTAGATATTTCCATGTTTATAGAGATAACGGTGAAGGTATTTCCATATTTATACACATAGCGGTGTAGATATTTCCAAGTTTATACAGATAGCAGTGTAGATATTTCCATGTTTATACAGATAGCGGTGTAGCTATTTCCATGTTTATAGAGATAGAGGTGTAGATATATCCATATTTGCACAGATTGCGGTGTCGATATTTCCATCTTCACACAGATAGCGGTGTATATACTTCCATGTTTACACAGACAGGTGTGTAGATATTTCCATGTTTACACAGATAGTGTTGCAGATATTTCCATGTTTATAGAGATAGCCATGTAGATATTTCCATGTTTATAAAGATAGCGGAGTACATACTTCCATGTTTATACAGATAGCGGTGGAGATATTTCCATTTTTAAACAGATAGCGCGGTAGATATTTCCATGTTTATACAGATGGCGGTGTAGATATTTCCATGTTTATGGAGATATCCATGTAGATATTTCCAAGTTTATACAGATAGCGGTGTAGACATTTCCATGTTTATAGCGATAGCGGTGAAGTTATTTCCATATTTATACAGATAGCGGTGTAGATATTTCTAAGTTTATAAAGATTGCGGTGTAGATATTTCCATGATTGTACAGATAGCGGTGCAGATACTTCCATGTTTATACAGAGAGCGGTGTAGGAATTTCCATGTTTATAGAGATAGCGGTGAAGTTATTTCCATGTTTATACAGATGGCATTGTAGATATTTCCATGTTTATACAGATAGTGGTGTAGATATTTCCATGTTTATACTGATGACTTTGTAGATATTTCCATGTTTGTACAGATGGCGGTGTAGATATTTCCATGTTTATAGAGATCTCCATGTAGATATTTCCATGTTTATACAGATAGCGGTGTAGATATTTCCATGTTTACAGAGATAGAGGTGTAGATATTTCCATATTTGCACAGATTGCCGTGTAGATATTTCCATCTTCACACAGATAGCGGTGTACATATTTCCATGATTACACAGAGAGCTCTGTAGATATTTCCATGTTTACACAGATAGTGTTGTAGATATTTCCGTGTTTATACAGATAGCGGTGTAGATATTTCCATGTTTATAAAGATAGCAGTGTAGATATTTCCAAGTTTATACAGATAGCGGTGTAGATATTTCCAAGTTTATACAGATAGCGGTGTAGATATTTCCATGTTTATACAGATTTCGGTGTAGGTTTTTCCATGTTTATACAGATAGCGGTGTAGATATTTCCATGTTTATACAGATGGCTGTGTAGATATTTCCATGTGTATACAGATGGCAGTGTAGGTATTTCCATGTTTCTACAGATGTAGGTGTAGGTATTTCCATGTTTATACACATGACTGTGTAGATATTTCCATGTTTTTATAGATAGCGGTGTAGGTATTTCCATGTTTATAGAGATTACTGAGTAGGTATATCCATGTTTATACAGATGGTAGTGTAGATATTTCCATGTTTTTACAGATAGTGGTGAAGATATTTCCATGTTTATACAGATGACTGTGTAGGTATTTCCATGTTTATACAGATGGCGGTGTAGATATTTCCATGTTTATACAGATAGCAGTGTAGACATTTTCATGTTTATAGAGGTAGCGCTCTAGATATTTCCATGGTTATACAGATAGCGGTGTAGTTATTTCCATGTTTATACAGATAGTGGTGGAGATATTTCCATGTTTATAGAGATAGCGGTGGAGATATTTCCATGTTTATAGAGATGGCGCTGTAGACATTTCCAAGTTTATACAGATTGCGGTGTAGATATTTCCATGTTTATACAGATAGCGGTGTAGATATAAACATGTTTATACACATAGCGCTGTAGGTATTTCCATGTTTATACAGATGACTGTGTAGGTATTTCCATGTTTATACAGATAGTGGCTTAGATATTTCCATGTTTATATAGATGACAGTGTAATTATTTCCATGTTTATACAGATGGCGGTGTAGATATGTCCATGTTTATAGAGATAGCCATGTAGATATTTCCATGTTTATACAGATAGTGGTGTAGACATTTCCATCTTTATAGAGATATCGGTGAAGATATTTCCATATTTATACAGATAGCGGTATAGATATTTCCAAGTTTATACAGAATGCGGTGTAGATATTTCCATGTTCATACAGATAGCGGTGTAGATATTTCCATGTTTATACAGAGAGTTGAGGAGATATTTCCATGTTTATACAGATAGCGGTTTCGCTGTTTCCATGTTTATAGAGATAGCGTTGAAGATATTTCCATGTTTATACAGATGGCTTTGTAGATATTTCCATGTTCATAGAGATAGTGGTGTAGATATTTCCATGTTTATACAGATGACTTTGTAGTTAATTCCATGTTTATACAGATGGTGGCGTAGGTATTTCCATGTTTATAGAGATAGCCATGTAGATATTTCCTTTTTTATACAGATAGCAGTGTTGATATTTCCATGTTTATACAGATAGCGGTGTAGATATTTCCATGTTAATACAGATAGCATTGGAGACATTTCCATGTTTATACAGATATCGGTGTAGATATTTCCATGTTTATACAGATAGCGGTGTAGTTATTTCCATGTTTACAGAGATAGAGGAGTAGATATTTCCATATTTGCACAGATTGCCGTGTAGATATTTCCATCTTCACACAGATAGCGGTGTACATATTTCCATGTTTACACAGACAGCTGTGTAGATATTTCCATGTTTACACAGATAGTGTTGTGGATATTTCCATGTTTATACAGATAGCGGTGTAGATATTTCCATGTTCATAAAGATAGCGGTGTAGATATTTCCATGTTTATACAGATAGCGGCGGAGATATTTCCATGTTTATACAGATAGCGCTGTAGATATTTCCATGTTTATACAGACAGCGGTGTAGATATTTCCATGTTTATTCAGACAGCGGTGTCGATATTTCCATGTTTATACAGATAGCGGTGTACGTACTTCCAAGTTTATAGAGATAGCGGTGTACGTATTTACAAGCTTATACAGATGGCTGTGTAGATATTTCCATGTTTATACAGATTGCAGTGAAGTTATTTCCATGTTTATACAGATGGAGGTGTAGATATTTCCATGTTTAGACAGATGACTGTGTAGATATTTCCAAGTTTATACAGATAGCGGTGTAAATATATCCATGTTTATACAGACCGTGGTGTAGATATTTCCATGTTTATACAGATAGCGGTGTAGATATTTTCATGTTTATACAGATAGCGGTGTAGATATTTCCATGTTTACAGAGATAGAGGTGTAGATATTTCCATATTTGCCCAGATTGCGGTGTATATATTTCCATCTTCACACAGATAGCGTTGTACATATTTCCATGTTTACACAGACAGCTGTGTAGATATTTCCATGTTTACACAGATAGTGTTGTAGATATTTCCATTTTTATATAGATAGCGGTGGAGATATTTCCATGTTTATACACATAACGGTGTAGATATTGCAATGTTTATACAGATAGCGGTGGAGATATTTCCATGTTTATACAGATATCAGTGCAGATATTTCCGTGTTTATACAGATAGCGGTGGAAATATTTACATGTTTATACAGATGGTGGTGTAGGTATTTCCAAGTTTATGCAGATTGCGATGGAGATATTTCCATGTTTATAGAGAAAGCGGTGTAGATATTTCCATGTAGTTACAGATAGCCGTGTAGATATTTCCATGTTTATAGAGATAGCTTTGTAGATATTTCCATATTTATAGAGATAGCAGTGTGGATGTTTCCATGTTTACTCAGTTGGCGGTGTAGATATTTCCATGTTTATACAGATAGCGGTGTGGCTATTTCCATTTTTATACAGATGGCAGTGTAGATATATCCACGTTTATACAGATGGCGGTGTAGATATTTCCATGTTTATACAGATGACTGTGTAGATATTTCCATGTTTTTACAGATGGCGGTGTGGCTGTTTCCATGTTTATGCAGATAGCGATGTAGATATTTCCATGTTTATAGAGATGGCTGTGTAGATATTTCCATGTTTATACAGATGGCAGTGTTGATATTTCCAGGTTTATACAGATATTGGTGCAGATATTTCCATTTTTATACAGATGACTGTGTAGGTATTTCCATGTTTATACAGATGGCGGTGTAGATATTTCCATGCTTATTGAGATAGCCATGTAGATATTTCCATGTTTATACAGATAGCGGTGTAGACATTTCCATGTTTATGGAGATAGCGGTGAAGTTTTTTCCCTATTTATAAAGATAGCGGTGTAGATATTTCTAAGTTTATACAGATAGCAGTGTAGATATTTCCATTTTTCTACAGATAGCGGTGGAGATATTTCATTGTTTATACAGATAGCGGTGTAGGTATTTCAATGTTTACGGAGATACCGGTGATGTTATTTCCATTTTTATACCGATGGCATTGTAGACATTTCGTTTATACAGATAGTGGTGTAGATATTTCCATGTTTATGCAGATGACTGTGTAGTTAATTCCCTGTTTATAAAGATGGCGGTGTAGATATTTCCATGTTTATAGAGATAGCCATGTGGATATTTCCATGTTTATACAGATAGCGGTGTCGATATTTCCATGTATACAGAGATAAAGGTGTAGAGATTTCCATATTTGCACAGATTTTCATGTAGATATTTCCATCTTCACACAGATAGCGGTGTACATATTTCCATGTTTACACAGACAGCTGTGTAGATATTTCCATGTTTACACAGATAGTGTTGTAGATATTTCCATGTTTATACCGATAGCGGTGTAGATATTTCCATGTTTATACAGATAGCGGTTGAGATATTTCCATGTTTATATAGATAGCGCTGTAGATATTACCATGTTTATACAGACAGCGGTGTAGATATTTCCATGTTTATACAGATAGCGGTGTAGATATTTCCAAGTTTATGCAGATTGCCGTGGAGATATTACCATGTTTATAGAGATAGCGGTGTAGATATTTCCATGTAGATACAGATAGCGGTGTAGATATTTCCATGTTTATAGAGATAGCGGTGTAGGTATTTCCATATTTATGCAGATAGTGGTGTAGATATTTCCATGTTTATTCAGATGGCGGTGTAGATATTTCCATGTTTATAGAGATAGCCATGTGGATATTTCCATGTTTATACAGATAGCGGTGTCGATATTTCCATGTATACAGAGATAAAGGTGTGGAGATTTCCATATTTGCACTGATTGTCATGTAGATATTTCCATCTTCACACAGATAGCGGTGTACATATTTCCATGTTTACACAGACAGCTGTGTAGATATTTCCATGTTTACACAGATAGTGTTGTAGATATTTCCATGTTTATACCGATAGCGGTGTAGATATTTCCATGTTTATACAGATAGCGGTGGAGATATTTCCATGTTTATACAGATAGCACTGTAGATATTTCCATGTTTATACAGACAGCGGTGTAGATATTTCCATGTTTATACAGATAGCGGTGTAGATATTTCCAAGTTTATGCAGATTGCCGTGGAGATATTACCATGTTTATAGAGATAGCGGTGTAGATATTTCCATGTAGATACAGATAGCGGTGTAGATATTTCCATGTTTATAGAGATAGCGGTGTAGGTATTTCCATATTTATGCAGATAGTGGTGTAGACATTTCCATGTTTATAGAGATATCGGTGAAGATATTTCCAAATTTATACAGATAGCGGTATAGATATTTCCAAGTTTATACAGATTGCGGTGTAGATATTTCCATGTGCATACAGATAGCGGTGTAGATATTTCCATGTTTATACAGAGAGTGGCGGAGATATTTCCATGTTTATACAGATAGCGGTTTCGCTGTTTCCATGTTTATAGAGATAGCGGTGAAGATATTTCCATGTTTATACAGATGGCTTTGAAGATATTTCCATGTTCATAGAGATAGTGGTGTAGATATTTCCATGTTTATACAGATGACTGTGTAGTTAATTCCATGTTTATACAGATGGCGGCGTAGGTATTTCCATGTTTATAGAGATAGCCATGTAGATATTTCCTTTTTTATACAGATAGCAGTGTTGATATTTCCATGTTTATACAGATAGCGGTGTAGATATTTCCATGTTAATACAGATAGCATTGGAGATATTTCCATGTTTATACAGATATCGGTGTAGATATTTCCATGTTTATACAGATAGCGGTGTAGTTATTTCCATGTTTACAGAGATAGAGGAGTAGATATTTCCATATTTGCAGATTGCCGTGTAGATATTTCCATCTTCACACAGATAGCGGTGTACATATTTCCATGTTTACACAGACAGCTGTGTAGATATTTCCATGTTTACACAGATAGTGTTGTGGATATTTCCATGTTTATACAGATAGCGGTGTAGATATTTCCATGTTCATAAAAATAGCGGTGTAGATATTTCCATGTTTATACAGATAGCGGCGGAGATATTTCCATGTTTATACAGATAGCGCTGTAGATATTTCCAAGTTTATACAGACAGCGGTGTAGATATTTCCATGTTTATTCAGACAGCGGTGTCGATATTTCCATGTTTATACAGATAGCGGTGTACGTACTTCCAACTTTATAGAGATAGCGGTGTACATATTTACATGCTTATACAGATGGCTGTGTAGACATTTCCATGTTTATACAGATTGCAGTGAAGTTATTTCCATGTTTATACAGATGGAGGTGTAGATATTTCCATGTTTAGACAGATGACTGTGTAGATATTTCCAAGTTTATACAGATAGCGGTGTAAATATATCCATGTTTATACAGACCGTGGTGTAGATATTTCCATGTTTATACAGATAGCGGTGTAGATATTTTCATGTTTATACAGATAGCGGTGTAGATATTTCCATGTTTACAGAGATAGAGGTGTAGATATTTCCATATTTGCCCAGATTGCGGTGTATATATTTCCATCTTCCCACAGATAGCGTTTTACATATTTCCATGTTTACACAGACAGCTGTGTAGATATTTCCATGTTTATACTGATATCGGTTGAGATATTTCCATGATTATACAGATAGCGGTGGAAATATTTACATGTTTATACAGATGGAGGTGTAGATATTTCCAAGTTTATGCAGATTGCGATGGAGATATTTCCATATTTATAGAGATACCGGTGTAGATATTTCCATGTAGATACAGATAGCCGTGTAGATATTTCCATGTTTATAGAGATAGCTTTGTAGATATTTCCATATTTATAGAGATAGCGGTGTAGATGTTTCCATGTTTACTCAGTTGGCGGTGTAGATATTTCCATGTTTATACAGATAGCGGTGTTGCTATTTCCATTTTTATACACATGGCAGTGTAGATATTTCCATGTTTATACAGATGGCAGTGTTGATATTTCCATGTTTATACAGAGAGTTGTGCAGATATTTCCATTTTTATACAGATGACTGTGTAGGTATTTCCATGTTTATACAGATGGCGGTGTAGATATTTCCATGTTTATTGAGATAGCCATGTAGATATTTCCATGTTTATACAGATAGCAGTATAGAAATTTCCATGTTTATAGAGATAGCTGTGAAGTTATTTCCCTATTTATACAGACAGCGGTGTAGATATTTCTAAGTTTATACAGATAGCGGTGTAGATATTTCCATTTTTATACAGATAGCGGTAGAGATATTTCATTGTTTATACAGATAGCGGTGTAGGTATTTCCATGTTTATACAGATGGGGTTGTAAATATTTCCATATTTATAGAGATAGCCATGTAGATATTTCCATGTTTATACAGATAGCGGTGGAGATATTTCCATGTTTATAGCGACAGCGGTGAAGTTATTTCCGTATTTATACAGATAGCGGTGTAGATATTTACATGTTTATACAGATAGCGGTGTAGATATTTCCATGATTACAGAGATAGAGGTGTAGGTATTTCCATATTTGCACAGATTGCGGTGTAGATATTTCCATCTTCACCCGGATAGCGGTGTATATATTTCCATGTTTACACAGACAGCTGTGTAGATATTTCCATGTTTACACAGATAATTTGTAGATATTTCCATGTTTATACAGACAGCAGTGGAGAGAGTTCCATGTTTATACAGATAGCGGTAGAGATATTTCCATGTTTATACAGATAGCGGTGTAGATATTTCCATGTTCATACAGATAGCGGTGTAGATATTTCCATGTTTATACAGATAGCGGTTGAGATATTTCCATGTTTATACAGATAGCGGTGTAGGTATTTCCATGTTTACAGAGATAGAGGTGATGTCATTTCCATGTTTATACAGATGGCATTGTAGATATTTCCATGTTTATACAGATGACTGTGTAGTTAATTCCATGTTTATAAAGATGGCGGTGTAGATATTTCCATGTTTATAGAGATAGCCATATAGATATTTCCATGTTTATACAGATAGCGGTGTAGATATTTCCATGTTTACAGAGATAGAGGAGTATATATTCCCATATTTGCACAGATTTCCGTGTAGATATTTCCATCTTCACACAGATAGCGGTGTACATATTTCCATGTTTACACAGACAGCAGTGTAGATATTTCCAGGTTTACACAGATACTGTTGTGGATATTTCCATGTCTATAAATATTCCAGTGTAGATATTTCCATGTTCATAAAGATAGCTGTGTACATATTTCCATGTTTATACAGATAGCGGTGGAGATATTTCCATGTTTAAAGAGATAGCGGTGTAGATATTTACATGCTTATGCAGATGGCAGTGTAGATATTTCCATGTTTATACAGATTGCAGTGAAGGTATTTCCATGTTTATATAGATGGAGGTGTACATATTTCCATGTTTAGACAGATGACTTTGTAGATATTTCCAAGTTTATACAGATAGCGGTGTTGATATATCCATGTTTATAAAGACTATGTTGTAGATATTTCCATGTTTATACAGATAGCGGTGTAGATATTTTCATGTTTATACAGATAGCGGTGTAGATATTTCAATGTTTACAGAGATAGAGGTGTAGATTTTTCCATATTTGCCCAGATTGCGGTGTAGCTATTTCCATATTCACACAGATAGCGTTGTACATATTTCCATGTTTACACAGACAGCTTTGTAGATATTTCCATGTTTACACAAATAGTGTTGTAGATATTTCCATTTTTATACAGATAGCGGTGCAGACATTTCCATGTTTATTCAGATAGCGGTGGAGATATTTCCATGTTTATGCAGATAATAGTGTAGATATTTCCATGTTTATAAAGATAGCGGTGGAGATATTTCCATGTTTATACAGATTTCGGTGGAGATATTTCCAAGTTTATGTAGATTGCGGTGGAGATATTACCATGTTTATAGAGATAGCGGTGTAGATATTTCCATGTAGATACAGATAGCGGTGTAGATATTTCCATGTTCATAGAGATCGCGGTGTAGTTATTTCCATATTTATGCAGATAGCAGTGTAGATATTTCCATGTTTATTCAGATGGCAGTGTAGATATTACCATGTTTATACAGATTGCGGTGTGGCTATTTCCATTTTTATACAGATGGCAGTGTAGATATATTCATGTTTATACCCAAGGAGGTGTAGATATTTCCATGTTTATACAGATGACTGTGTAGATATTTCCATGTTTTTACATATGGCGGTGTAGGTATTTCGATGTTTTTACAGATAGCGGTGTGGCTATTCCCATGTTTATGCAGATAGCGATGTAGATATTTCCAAGTTTACAGAGATGTCTGTGTAGATATTTCCATGTTTATAGAGATAACGGTGAAGGTATTTCCATATTTATACACATAGCGGTGTAGATATTTCCAAGTTTATACAGATAGCAGTGTAGATATTTCCATGTTTATACAGATAGCGGTGTAGCTATTTCCATGTTTATAGAGATAGAGGTGTAGATATATCCATATTTGCACAGATTGCGGTGTCGATATTTCCATCTTCACACAGATAGCGGTGTATATACTTCCATGTTTACACAGACAGGTGTGTAGATATTTCCATGTTTACACAGATAGTGTTGCAGATATTTCCATGTTTATAGAGATAGCCATGTAGATATTTCCATGTTTATAAAGATAGCGGAGTACATACTTCCATGTTTATACAGATAGCGGTGGAGATATTTCCATTTTTAAACAGATAGCGCGGTAGATATTTCCATGTTTATACAGATGGCGGTGTAGATATTTCCATGTTTATGGAGATATCCATGTAGATATTTCCAAGTTTATACAGATAGCGGTGTAGACATTTCCATGTTTATAGCGATAGCGGTGAAGTTATTTCCATATTTATACAGATAGCGGTGTAGATATTTCTAAGTTTATAAAGATTGCGGTGTAGATATTTCCATGATTGTACAGATAGCGGTGCAGATACTTCCATGTTTATACAGAGAGCGGTGTAGGAATTTCCATGTTTATAGAGATAGCGGTGAAGTTATTTCCATGTTTATACAGATGGCATTGTAGATATTTCCATGTTTATACAGATAGTGGTGTAGATATTTCCATGTTTATACTGATGACTGTGTAGATATTTCCATGTTTGTACAGATGGCGGTGTAGATATTTCCATGTTTATAGAGATCTCCATGTAGATATTTCCATGTTTATACAGATAGCGGTGTAGATATTTCCATGTTTACAGAGATAGAGGTGTAGATATTTCCATATTTGCACAGATTGCCGTGTAGATATTTCCATCTTCACACAGATAGCGGTGTACATATTTCCATGATTACACAGAGAGCTCTGTAGATATTTCCATGTTTACACAGATAGTGTTGTAGATATTTCCGTGTTTATACAGATAGCGGTGTAGATATTTCCATGTTTATAAAGATAGCAGTGTAGATATTTCCAAGTTTATACAGATAGCGGTGTAGATATTTCCAAGTTTATACAGATAGCGGTGTAGATATTTCCATGTTTATACAGATTTCGGTGTAGGTTTTTCCATGTTTATACAGATAGCGGTGTAGATATTTCCATGTTTATACAGATGGCTGTGTAGATATTTCCATGTGTATACAGATGGCAGTGTAGGTATTTCCATGTTTCTACAGATGTAGGTGTAGGTATTTCCATGTTTATACACATGACTGTGTAGATATTTCCATGTTTTTATAGATAGCGGTGTAGGTATTTCCATGTTTATAGAGATTACTGAGTAGGTATATCCATGTTTATACAGATGGTAGTGTAGATATTTCCATGTTTTTACAGATAGTGGTGAAGATATTTCCATGTTTATACAGATGACTGTGTAGGTATTTCCATGTTTATACAGATGGCGGTGTAGATATTTCCATGTTTATACAGATAGCAGTGTAGACATTTTCATGTTTATAGAGGTAGCGCTCTAGATATTTCCATGGTTATACAGATAGCGGTGTAGTTATTTCCATGTTTATACAGATAGTGGTGGAGATATTTCCATGTTTATAGAGATAGCGGTGGAGATATTTCCATGTTTATAGAGATGGCGCTGTAGACATTTCCAAGTTTATACAGATTGCGGTGTAGATATTTCCATGTTTATACAGATAGCGGTGTAGATATAAACATGTTTATACACATAGCGCTGTAGGTATTTCCATGTTTATACAGATGACTGTGTAGGTATTTCCATGTTTATACAGATAGTGGCTTAGATATTTCCATGTTTATATAGATGACAGTGTAATTATTTCCATGTTTATACAGATGGCAGTGTAGATATGTCCATGTTTATAGAGATAGCCATGTAGATATTTCCATGTTTATACAGATAGTGGTGTAGACATTTCCATCTTTATAGAGATATCGGTGAAGATATTTCCATATTTATACAGATAGCGGTATAGATATTTCCAAGTTTATACAGAATGCGGTGTAGATATTTCCATGTTCATACAGATAGCGGTGTAGATATTTCCATGTTTATACAGAGAGTTGAGGAGATATTTCCATGTTTATACAGATAGCGGTTTCGCTGTTTCCATGTTTATAGAGATAGCGTTGAAGATATTTCCATGTTTATACAGATGGCTTTGTAGATATTTCCATGTTCATAGAGATAGTGGTGTAGATATTTCCATGTTTATACAGATGACTTTGTAGTTAATTCCATGTTTATACAGATGGCGGCGTAGGTATTTCCATGTTTATAGAGATAGCCATGTAGATATTTCCTTTTTTATACAGATAGCAGTGTTGATATTTCCATGTTTATACAGATAGCGGTGTAGATATTTCCATGTTAATACAGATAGCATTGGAGACATTTCCATGTTTATACAGATATCGGTGTAGATATTTCCATGTTTATACAGATAGCGGTGTAGTTATTTCCATGTTTACAGAGATAGAGGAGTAGGTATTTCCATATTTGCACAGATTGCCGTGTAGATATTTCCATCTTCACACAGATAGCGGTGTACATATTTCCATGTTTACACAGACAGCTGTGTAGATATTTCCATGTTTACACAGATAGTGTTGTGGATATTTCCATGTTTATACAGATAGCGGTGTAGATATTTCCATGTTCATAAAGATAGCGGTGTAGATATTTCCATGTTTATACAGATAGCGGCGGAGATATTTCCATGTTTATACAGATAGCGCTGTAGATATTTCCATGTTTATACAGACAGCGGTGTAGATATTTCCATGTTTATTCAGACAGCGGTGTCGATATTTCCATGTTTATACAGATAGCGGTGTACGTACTTCCAAGTTTATAGAGATAGCGGTGTACGTATTTACAAGCTTATACAGATGGCTGTGTAGATATTTCCATGTTTATACAGATTGCAGTGAAGTTATTTCCATGTTTATACAGATGGAGGTGTAGATATTTCCATGTTTAGACAGATGACTGTGTAGATATTTCCAAGTTTATACAGATAGCGGTGTAAATATATCCATGTTTATACAGACCGTGGTGTAGATATTTCCATGTTTATACAGATAGCGGTGTAGATATTTTCATGTTTATACAGATAGCGGTGTAGATATTTCCATGTTTACAGAGATAGAGGTGTAGATATTTCCATATTTGCCCAGATTGCGGTGTATATATTTCCATCTTCACACAGATAGCGTTGTACATATTTCCATGTTTACACAGACAGCTGTGTAGATATTTCCATGTTTACACAGATAGTGTTGTAGATATTTCCATTTTTATATAGATAGCGGTGGAGATATTTCCATGTTTATACACATAACGGTGTAGATATTGCAATGTTTATACAGATAGCGGTGTAGATATTTCAATGTTTATACAGATAGCGGTGGAGATATTTCCATGTTTATACAGATATCGGTGCAGATATTTCCGTGTTTATACAGATAGCGGTGGAAATATTTACATGTTTATACAGATGGTGGTGTAGGTATTTCCAAGTTTATGCAGATTGCGATGGAGATATTTCCATGTTTATAGAGAAAGCGGTGTAGATATTTCCATGTAGTTACAGATAGCCGTGTAGATATTTCCATGTTTATAGAGATAGCTTTGTAGATATTTCCATATTTATAGAGATAGCAGTGTGGATGTTTCCATGTTTACTCAGTTGGCGGTGTAGATATTTCCATGTTTATACAGATAGCGGTGTGGCTATTTCCATTTTTATACAGATGGCAGTGTAGATATATCCACGTTTATACAGATGGCGGTGTAGATATTTCCATGTTTATACAGATGACTGTGTAGATATTTCCATGTTTTTACAGATGGCGGTGTGGCTGTTTCCATGTTTATGCAGATAGCGATGTAGATATTTCCATGTTTATAGAGATGGCTGTGTAGATATTTCCATGTTTATACAGATGGCAGTGTTGATATTTCCAGGTTTATACAGATATTGGTGCAGATATTTCCATTTTTATACAGATGACTGTGTAGGTATTTCCATGTTTATACAGATGGCGGTGTAGATATTTCCATGCTTATTGAGATAGCCATGTAGATATTTCCATGTTTATACAGATAGCGGTGTAGACATTTCCATGTTTATGGAGATAGCGGTGAAGTTTTTTCCCTATTTATAAAGATAGCGGTGTAGATATTTCTAAGTTTATACAGATAGCAGTGTAGATATTTCCATTTTTCTACAGATAGCGGTGGAGATATTTCATTGTTTATACAGATAGCGGTGTAGGTATTTCAATGTTTACGGAGATACCGGTGATGTTATTTCCATTTTTATACCGATGGCATTGTAGACATTTCGTTTATACAGATAGTGGTGTAGATATTTCCATGTTTATGCAGATGACTGTGTAGTTAATTCCCTGTTTATAAAGATGGCGGTGTAGATATTTCCATGTTTATAGAGATAGCCATGTGGATATTTCCATGTTTATACAGATAGCGGTGTCGATATTTCCATGTATACAGAGATAAAGGTGTAGAGATTTCCATATTTGCACAGATTTTCATGTAGATATTTCCATCTTCACACAGATAGCGGTGTACATATTTCCATGTTTACACAGACAGCTGTGTAGATATTTCCATGTTTACACAGATAGTGTTGTAGATATTTCCATGTTTATACCGATAGCGGTGTAGATATTTCCATGTTTATACAGATAGCGGTTGAGATATTTCCATGTTTATATAGATAGCGCTGTAGATATTACCATGTTTATACAGACAGCGGTGTAGATATTTCCATGTTTATACAGATAGCGGTGTAGATATTTCCAAGTTTATGCAGATTGCCGTGGAGATATTACCATGTTTATAGAGATAGCGGTGTAGATATTTCCATGTAGATACAGATAGCGGTGTAGATATTTCCATGTTTATAGAGATAGCGGTGTAGGTATTTCCATATTTATGCAGATAGTGGTGTAGATATTTCCATGTTTATTCAGATGGCGGTGTAGATATTTCCATGTTTATAGAGATAGCCATGTGGATATTTCCATGTTTATACAGATAGCGGTGTCGATATTTCCATGTATACAGAGATAAAGCTGTGGAGATTTCCATATTTGCACTGATTGTCATGTAGATATTTCCATCTTCACACAGATAGCGGTGTACATATTTCCATGTTTACACAGACAGCTGTGTAGATATTTCCATGTTTACACAGATAGTGTTGTAGATATTTCCATGTTTATACCGATAGCGGTGTAGATATTTCCATGTTTATACAGATAGCGGTGGAGATATTTCCATGTTTATACAGATAGCACTGTAGATATTTCCATGTTTATACAGACAGCGGTGTAGATATTTCCATGTTTATACAGATAGCGGTGTAGATATTTCCAAGTTTATGCAGATTGCCGTGGAGATATTACCATGTTTATAGAGATAGCGGTGTAGATATTTCCATGTAGATACAGATAGCGGTGTAGATATTTCCATGTTTATAGAGATAGCGGTGTAGGTATTTCCATATTTATGCAGATAGTGGTGTAGACATTTCCATGTTTATAGAGATATCGGTGAAGATATTTCCAAATTTATACAGATAGCGGTATAGATATTTCCAAGTTTATACAGATTGCGGTGTAGATATTTCCATGTGCATACAGATAGCGGTGTAGATATTTCCATGTTTATACAGAGAGTGGCGGAGATATTTCCATGTTTATACAGATAGCGGTTTCGCTGTTTCCATGTTTATAGAGATAGCGGTGAAGATATTTCCATGTTTATACAGATGGCTTTGAAGATATTTCCATGTTCATAGAGATAGTGGTGTAGATATTTCCATGTTTATACAGATGACTGTGTAGTTAATTCCATGTTTATACAGATGGCGGCGTAGGTATTTCCATGTTTATAGAGATAGCCATGTAGATATTTCCTTTTTTATACAGATAGCAGTGTTGATATTTCCATGTTTATACAGATAGCGGTGTAGATATTTCCATGTTAATACAGATAGCATTGGAGATATTTCCATGTTTATACAGATATCGGTGTAGATATTTCCATGTTTATACAGATAGCGGTGTAGTTATTTCCATGTTTACAGAGATAGAGGAGTAGATATTTCCATATTTGCACAGATTGCCGTGTAGATATTTCCATCTTCACACAGATAGCGGTGTACATATTTCCATGTTTACACAGACAGCTGTGTAGATATTTCCATGTTTACACAGATAGTGTTGTGGATATTTCCATGTTTATACAGATAGCGGTGTAGATATTTCCATGTTCATAAAAATAGCGGTGTAGATATTTCCATGTTTATACAGATAGCGGCGGAGATATTTCCATGTTTATACAGATAGCGCTGTAGATATTTCCAAGTTTATACAGACAGCGGTGTAGATATTTCCATGTTTATTCAGACAGCGGTGTCGATATTTCCATGTTTATACAGATAGCGGTGTACGTACTTCCAAGTTTATAGAGATAGCGGTGTACATATTTACATGCTTATACAGATGGCTGTGTAGATATTTCCATGTTTATACAGATTGCAGTGAAGTTATTTCCATGTTTATACAGATGGAGGTGTAGATATTTCCATGTTTAGACAGATGACTGTGTAGATATTTCCAAGTTTATACAGATAGCGGTGTAAATATATCCATGTTTATACAGACCGTGGTGTAGATATTTCCATGTTTATACAGATAGCGGTGTAGATATTTTCATGTTTATACAGATAGCGGTGTAGATATTTCCATGTTTACAGAGATAGAGGTGTAGATATTTCCATATTTGCCCAGATTGCGGTGTATATATTTCCATCTTCACACAGATAGCGTTGTACATATTTCCATGTTTACACAGACAGCTGTGTAGATATTTCCATGTTTACACAGATAGTGTTGTAGATATTTCCATTTTTATATAGATAGCGGTGGAGATATTTCCATGTTTATACACATAACGGTGTAGATATTGCAATGTTTATACAGATAGCGGTGTAGATATTTCAATGTTTATACAGATAGCGGTGGAGATATTTCCATGTTTATACAGATATCGGTGCAGATATTTCCGTGTTTATACAGATAGCGGTGGAAATATTTACATGTTTATACAGATGGTGGTGTAGGTATTTCCAAGTTTATGCAGATTGCGATGGAGATATTTCCATGTTTATAGAGAAAGCGGTGTAGATATTTCCATGTAGTTACAGATAGCCGTGTAGATATTTCCATGTTTATAGAGATAGCTTTGTAGATATTTCCATATTTATAGAGATAGCAGTGTGGATGTTTCCATGTTTACTCAGTTGGCGGTGTAGATATTTCCATGTTTATACAGATAGCGGTGTGGCTATTTCCATTTTTATACAGATGGCAGTGTAGATATATCCACGTTTATACAGATGGCGGTGTAGATATTTCCATGTTTATACAGATGACTGTGTAGATATTTCCATGTTTTTACAGATGGCGGTGTGGCTGTTTCCATGTTTATGCAGATAGCGATGTAGATATTTCCATGTTTATAGAGATGGCTGTGTAGATATTTCCATGTTTATACAGATGGCAGTGTTGATATTTCCAGGTTTATACAGATATTGGTGCAGATATTTCCATTTTTATACAGATGACTGTGTAGGTATTTCCATGTTTATACAGATGGCGGTGTAGATATTTCCATGCTTATTGAGATAGCCATGTAGATATTTCCATGTTTATACAGATAGCGGTGTAGACATTTCCATGTTTATGGAGATAGCGGTGAAGTTTTTTCCCTATTTATAAAGATAGCGGTGTAGATATTTCTAAGTTTATACAGATAGCAGTGTAGATATTTCCATTTTTCTACAGATAGCGGTGGAGATATTTCATTGTTTATACAGATAGCGGTGTAGGTATTTCAATGTTTACGGAGATACCGGTGATGTTATTTCCATTTTTATACCGATGGCATTGTAGACATTTCGTTTATACAGATAGTGGTGTAGATATTTCCATGTTTATGCAGATGACTGTGTAGTTAATTCCCTGTTTATAAAGATGGCGGTGTAGATATTTCCATGTTTATAGAGATAGCCATGTGGATATTTCCATGTTTATACAGATAGCGGTGTCGATATTTCCATGTATACAGAGATAAAGGTGTAGAGATTTCCATATTTGCACAGATTTTCATGTAGATATTTCCATCTTCACACAGATAGCGGTGTACATATTTCCATGTTTACACAGACAGCTGTGTAGATATTTCCATGTTTACACAGATAGTGTTGTAGATATTTCCATGTTTATACCGATAGCGGTGTAGATATTTCCATGTTTATACAGATAGCGGTTGAGATATTTCCATGTTTATATAGATAGCGCTGTAGATATTACCATGTTTATACAGACAGCGGTGTAGATATTTCCATGTTTATACAGATAGCGGTGTAGATATTTCCAAGTTTATGCAGATTGCCGTGGAGATATTACCATGTTTATAGAGATAGCGGTGTAGATATTTCCATGTAGATACAGATAGCGGTGTAGATATTTCCATGTTTATAGAGATAGCGGTGTAGGTATTTCCATATTTATGCAGATAGTGGTGTAGATATTTCCATGTTTATTCAGATGGCGGTGTAGATATTTCCATGTTTATAGAGATAGCCATGTGGATATTTCCATGTTTATACAGATAGCGGTGTCGATATTTCCATGTATACAGAGATAAAGGTGTGGAGATTTCCATATTTGCACTGATTGTCATGTAGATATTTCCATCTTCACACAGATAGCGGTGTACATATTTCCATGTTTACACAGACAGCTGTGTAGATATTTCCATGTTTACACAGATAGTGTTGTAGATATTTCCATGTTTATACCGATAGCGGTGTAGATATTTCCATGTTTATACAGATAGCGGTGGAGATATTTCCATGTTTATACAGATAGCACTGTAGATATTTCCATGTTTATACAGACAGCGGTGTAGATATTTCCATGTTTATACAGATAGCGGTGTAGATATTTCCAAGTTTATGCAGATTGCCGTGGAGATATTACCATGTTTATAGAGATAGCGGTGTAGATATTTCCATGTAGATACAGATAGCGGTGTAGATATTTCCATGTTTATAGAGATAGCGGTGTAGGTATTTCCATATTTATGCAGATAGTGGTGTAGACATTTCCATGTTTATAGAGATATCGGTGAAGATATTTCCAAATTTATACAGATAGCGGTATAGATATTTCCAAGTTTATACAGATTGCGGTGTAGATATTTCCATGTGCATACAGATAGCGGTGTAGATATTTCCATGTTTATACAGAGAGTGGCGGAGATATTTCCATGTTTATACAGATAGCGGTTTCGCTGTTTCCATGTTTATAGAGATAGCGGTGAAGATATTTCCATGTTTATACAGATGGCTTTGAAGATATTTCCATGTTCATAGAGATAGTGGTGTAGATATTTCCATGTTTATACAGATGACTGTGTAGTTAATTCCATGTTTATACAGATGGCGGCGTAGGTATTTCCATGTTTATAGAGATAGCCATGTAGATATTTCCTTTTTTATACAGATAGCAGTGTTGATATTTCCATGTTTATACAGATAGCGGTGTAGATATTTCCATGTTAATACAGATAGCATTGGAGATATTTCCATGTTTATACAGATATCGGTGTAGATATTTCCATGTTTATACAGATAGCGGTGTAGTTATTTCCATGTTTACAGAGATAGAGGAGTAGATATTTCCATATTTGCAGATTGCCGTGTAGATATTTCCATCTTCACACAGATAGCGGTGTACATATTTCCATGTTTACACAGACAGCTGTGTAGATATTTCCATGTTTACACAGATAGTGTTGTGGATATTTCCATGTTTATACAGATAGCGGTGTAGATATTTCCATGTTCATAAAAATAGCGGTGTAGATATTTCCATGTTTATACAGATAGCGGCGGAGATATTTCCATGTTTATACAGATAGCGCTGTAGATATTTCCAAGTTTATACAGACAGCGGTGTAGATATTTCCATGTTTATTCAGACAGCGGTGTCGATATTTCCATGTTTATACAGATAGCGGTGTACGTACTTCCAACTTTATAGAGATAGCGGTGTACATATTTACATGCTTATACAGATGGCTGTGTAGACATTTCCATGTTTATACAGATTGCAGTGAAGTTATTTCCATGTTTATACAGATGGAGGTGTAGATATTTCCATGTTTAGACAGATGACTGTGTAGATATTTCCAAGTTTATACAGATAGCGGTGTAAATATATCCATGTTTATACAGACCGTGGTGTAGATATTTCCATGTTTATACAGATAGCGGTGTAGATATTTTCATGTTTATACAGATAGCGGTGTAGATATTTCCATGTTTACAGAGATAGAGGTGTAGATATTTCCATATTTGCCCAGATTGCGGTGTATATATTTCCATCTTCCCACAGATAGCGTTTTACATATTTCCATGTTTACACAGACAGCTGTGTAGATATTTCCATGTTTATACTGATATCGGTTGAGATATTTCCATGATTATACAGATAGCGGTGGAAATATTTACATGTTTATACAGATGGAGGTGTAGATATTTCCAAGTTTATGCAGATTGCGATGGAGATATTTCCATATTTATAGAGATACCGGTGTAGATATTTCCATGTAGATACAGATAGCCGTGTAGATATTTCCATGTTTATAGAGATAGCTTTGTAGATATTTCCATATTTATAGAGATAGCGGTGTAGATGTTTCCATGTTTACTCAGTTGGCGGTGTAGATATTTCCATGTTTATACAGATAGCGGTGTTGCTATTTCCATTTTTATACACATGGCAGTGTAGATATTTCCATGTTTATACAGATGGCAGTGTTGATATTTCCATGTTTATACAGAGAGTTGTGCAGATATTTCCATTTTTATACAGATGACTGTGTAGGTATTTCCATGTTTATACAGATGGCGGTGTAGATATTTCCATGTTTATTGAGATAGCCATGTAGATATTTCCATGTTTATACAGATAGCAGTATAGAAATTTCCATGTTTATAGAGATAGCTGTGAAGTTATTTCCCTATTTATACAGACAGCGGTGTAGATATTTCTAAGTTTATACAGATAGCGGTGTAGATATTTCCATTTTTATACAGATAGCGGTAGAGATATTTCATTGTTTATACAGATAGCGGTGTAGGTATTTCCATGTTTATACAGATGGGGTTGTAAATATTTCCATATTTATAGAGATAGCCATGTAGATATTTCCATGTTTATACAGATAGCGGTGGAGATATTTCCATGTTTATAGCGACAGCGGTGAAGTTATTTCCGTATTTATACAGATAGCGGTGTAGATATTTACATGTTTATACAGATAGCGGTGTAGATATTTCCATGATTACAGAGATAGAGGTGTAGGTATTTCCATATTTGCACAGATTGCGGTGTAGATATTTCCATCTTCACCCGGATAGCGGTGTATATATTTCCATGTTTACACAGACAGCTGTGTAGATATTTCCATGTTTACACAGATAATTTGTAGATATTTCCATGTTTATACAGACAGCAGTGGAGAGAGTTCCATGTTTATACAGATAGCGGTAGAGATATTTCCATGTTTATACAGATAGCGGTGTAGATATTTCCATGTTCATACAGATAGCGGTGTAGATATTTCCATGTTTATACAGATAGCGGTTGAGATATTTCCATGTTTATACAGATAGCGGTGTAGGTATTTCCATGTTTACAGAGATAGAGGTGATGTCATTTCCATGTTTATACAGATGGCATTGTAGATATTTCCATGTTTATACAGATGACTGTGTAGTTAATTCCATGTTTATAAAGATGGCGGTGTAGATATTTCCATGTTTATAGAGATAGCCATATAGATATTTCCATGTTTATACAGATAGCGGTGTAGATATTTCCATGTTTACAGAGATAGAGGAGTATATATTCCCATATTTGCACAGATTTCCGTGTAGATATTTCCATCTTCACACAGATAGCGGTGTACATATTTCCATGTTTACACAGACAGCAGTGTAGATATTTCCAGGTTTACACAGATACTGTTGTGGATATTTCCATGTCTATAAATATTCCAGTGTAGATATTTCCATGTTCATAAAGATAGCTGTGTACATATTTCCATGTTTATACAGATAGCGGTGGAGATATTTCCATGTTTAAAGAGATAGCGGTGTAGATATTTACATGCTTATGCAGATGGCAGTGTAGATATTTCCATGTTTATACAGATTGCAGTGAAGGTATTTCCATGTTTATATAGATGGAGGTGTACATATTTCCATGTTTAGACAGATGACTTTGTAGATATTTCCAAGTTTATACAGATAGCGGTGTTGATATATCCATGTTTATAAAGACTATGTTGTAGATATTTCCATGTTTATACAGATAGCGGAGTAGATATTTTCATGTTTATACAGATAGCGGTGTAGATATTTCAATGTTTACAGAGATAGAGGTGTAGATTTTTCCATATTTGCCCAGATTGCGGTGTAGCTATTTCCATATTCACACAGATAGCGTTGTACATATTTCCATGTTTACACAGACAGCTTTGTAGATATTTCCATGTTTACACAAATAGTGTTGTAGATATTTCCATTTTTATACAGATAGCGGTGCAGACATTTCCATGTTTATTCAGATAGCGGTGGAGATATTTCCATGTTTATGCAGATAATAGTGTAGATATTTCCATGTTTATAAAGATAGCGGTGGAGATATTTCCATGTTTATACAGATTTCGGTGGAGATATTTCCAAGTTTATGTAGATTGCGGTGGAGATATTACCATGTTTATAGAGATAGCGGTGTAGATATTTCCATGTAGATACAGATAGCGGTGTAGATATTTCCATGTTCATAGAGATCGCGGTGTAGTTATTTCCATATTTATGCAGATAGCAGTGTAGATATTTCCATGTTTATTCAGATGGCAGTGTAGATATTACCATGTTTATACAGATTGCGGTGTGGCTATTTCCATTTTTATACAGATGGCAGTGTAGATATATTCATGTTTATACCCAAGGAGGTGTAGATATTTCCATGTTTATACAGATGACTGTGTAGATATTTCCATGTTTTTACATATGGCGGTGTAGGTATTTCGATGTTTTTACAGATAGCGGTGTGGCTATTCCCATGTTTATGCAGATAGCGATGTAGATATTTCCAAGTTTACAGAGATGTCTGTGTAGATATTTCCATGTTTATAGAGATAACGGTGAAGGTATTTCCATATTTATACACATAGCGGTGTAGATATTTCCAAGTTTATACAGATAGCAGTGTAGATATTTCCATGTTTATACAGATAGCGGTGTAGCTATTTCCATGTTTATAGAGATAGAGGTGTAGATATATCCATATTTGCACAGATTGCGGTGTCGATATTTCCATCTTCACACAGATAGCGGTGTATATACTTCCATGTTTACACAGACAGGTGTGTAGATATTTCCATGTTTACACAGATAGTGTTGCAGATATTTCCATGTTTATAGAGATAGCCATGTAGATATTTCCATGTTTATAAAGATAGCGGAGTACATACTTCCATGTTTATACAGATAGCGGTGGAGATATTTCCATTTTTAAACAGATAGCGCGGTAGATATTTCCATGTTTATACAGATGGCGGTGTAGATATTTCCATGTTTATGGAGATATCCATGTAGATATTTCCAAGTTTATACAGATAGCGGTGTAGACATTTCCATGTTTATAGCGATAGCGGTGAAGTTATTTCCATATTTATACAGATAGCGGTGTAGATATTTCTAAGTTTATAAAGATTGCGGTGTAGATATTTCCATGATTGTACAGATAGCGGTGCAGATACTTCCATGTTTATACAGAGAGCGGTGTAGGAATTTCCATGTTTATAGAGATAGCGGTGAAGTTATTTCCATGTTTATACAGATGGCATTGTAGATATTTCCATGTTTATACAGATAGTGGTGTAGATATTTCCATGTTTATACTGATGACTGTGTAGATATTTCCATGTTTGTACAGATGGCGGTGTAGATATTTCCATGTTTATAGAGATCTCCATGTAGATATTTCCATGTTTATACAGATAGCGGTGTAGATATTTCCATGTTTACAGAGATAGAGGTGTAGATATTTCCATATTTGCACAGATTGCCGTGTAGATATTTCCATCTTCACACAGATAGCGGTGTACATATTTCCATGATTACACAGAGAGCTCTGTAGATATTTCCATGTTTACACAGATAGTGTTGTAGATATTTCCGTGTTTATACAGATAGCGGTGTAGATATTTCCATGTTTATAAAGATAGCAGTGTAGATATTTCCAAGTTTATACAGATAGCGGTGTAGATATTTCCAAGTTTATACAGATAGCGGTGTAGATATTTCCATGTTTATACAGATTTCGGTGTAGGTTTTTCCATGTTTATACAGATAGCGGTGTAGATATTTCCATGTTTATACAGATGGCTGTGTAGATATTTCCATGTGTATACAGATGGCAGTGTAGGTATTTCCATGTTTCTACAGATGTAGGTGTAGGTATTTCCATGTTTATACACATGACTGTGTAGATATTTCCATGTTTTTATAGATAGCGGTGTAGGTATTTCCATGTTTATAGAGATTACTGAGTAGGTATATCCATGTTTATACAGATGGTAGTGTAGATATTTCCATGTTTTTACAGATAGTGGTGAAGATATTTCCATGTTTATACAGATGACTGTGTAGGTATTTCCATGTTTATACAGATGGCGGTGTAGATATTTCCATGTTTATACAGATAGCAGTGTAGACATTTTCATGTTTATAGAGGTAGCGCTCTAGATATTTCCATGGTTATACAGATAGCGGTGTAGTTATTTCCATGTTTATACAGATAGTGGTGGAGATATTTCCATGTTTATAGAGATAGCGGTGGAGATATTTCCATGTTTATAGAGATGGCGCTGTAGACATTTCCAAGTTTATACAGATTGCGGTGTAGATATTTCCATGTTTATACAGATAGCGGTGTAGATATAAACATGTTTATACACATAGCGCTGTAGGTATTTCCATGTTTATACAGATGACTGTGTAGGTATTTCCATGTTTATACAGATAGTGGCTTAGATATTTCCATGTTTATATAGATGACAGTGTAATTATTTCCATGTTTATACAGATGGCGGTGTAGATATGTCCATGTTTATAGAGATAGCCATGTAGATATTTCCATGTTTATACAGATAGTGGTGTAGACATTTCCATCTTTATAGAGATATCGGTGAAGATATTTCCATATTTATACAGATAGCGGTATAGATATTTCCAAGTTTATACAGAATGCGGTGTAGATATTTCCATGTTCATACAGATAGCGGTGTAGATATTTCCATGTTTATACAGAGAGTTGAGGAGATATTTCCATGTTTATACAGATAGCGGTTTCGCTGTTTCCATGTTTATAGAGATAGCGTTGAAGATATTTCCATGTTTATACAGATGGCTTTGTAGATATTTCCATGTTCATAGAGATAGTGGTGTAGATATTTCCATGTTTATACAGATGACTTTGTAGTTAATTCCATGTTTATACAGATGGTGGCGTAGGTATTTCCATGTTTATAGAGATAGCCATGTAGATATTTCCTTTTTTATACAGATAGCAGTGTTGATATTTCCATGTTTATACAGATAGCGGTGTAGATATTTCCATGTTAATACAGATAGCATTGGAGACATTTCCATGTTTATACAGATATCGGTGTAGATATTTCCATGTTTATACAGATAGCGGTGTAGTTATTTCCATGTTTACAGAGATAGAGGAGTAGGTATTTCCATATTTGCACAGATTGCCGTGTAGATATTTCCATCTTCACACAGATAGCGGTGTACATATTTCCATGTTTACACAGACAGCTGTGTAGATATTTCCATGTTTACACAGATAGTGTTGTGGATATTTCCATGTTTATACAGATAGCGGTGTAGATATTTCCATGTTCATAAAGATAGCGGTGAAGATATTTCCATGTTTATACAGATAGCGGCGGAGATATTTCCATGTTTATACAGATAGCGCTGTAGATATTTCCATGTTTATACAGACAGCGGTGTAGATATTTCCATGTTTATTCAGACAGCGGTGTCGATATTTCCATGTTTATACAGATAGCGGTGTACGTACTTCCAAGTTTATAGAGATAGCGGTGTACGTATTTACAAGCTTATACAGATGGCTGTGTAGATATTTCCATGTTTATACAGATTGCAGTGAAGTTATTTCCATGTTTATACAGATGGAGGTGTAGATATTTCCATGTTTAGACAGATGACTGTGTAGATATTTCCAAGTTTATACAGATAGCGGTGTAAATATATCCATGTTTATACAGACCGTGGTGTAGATATTTCCATGTTTATACAGATAGCGGTGTAGATATTTTCATGTTTATACAGATAGCGGTGTAGATATTTCCATGTTTACAGAGATAGAGGTGTAGATATTTCCATATTTGCCCAGATTGCGGTGTATATATTTCCATCTTCACACAGATAGCGTTGTACATATTTCCATGTTTACACAGACAGCTGTGTAGATATTTCCATGTTTACACAGATAGTGTTGTAGATATTTCCATTTTTATATAGATAGCGGTGGAGATATTTCCATGTTTATACACATAACGGTGTAGATATTGCAATGTTTATACAGATAGCGGTGTAGATATTTCAATGTTTATACAGATAGCGGTGGAGATATTTCCATGTTTATACAGATATCGGTGCAGATATTTCCGTGTTTATACAGATAGCGGTGGAAATATTTACATGTTTATACAGATGGTGGTGTAGGTATTTCCAAGTTTATGCAGATTGCGATGGAGATATTTCCATGTTTATAGAGAAAGCGGTGTAGATATTTCCATGTAGTTACAGATAGCCGTGTAGATATTTCCATGTTTATAGAGATAGCTTTGTAGATATTTCCATATTTATAGAGATAGCAGTGTGGATGTTTCCATGTTTACTCAGTTGGCGGTGTAGATATTTCCATGTTTATACAGATAGCGGTGTGGCTATTTCCATTTTTATACAGATGGCAGTGTAGATATATCCACGTTTATACAGATGGCGGTGTAGATATTTCCATGTTTATACAGATGACTGTGTAGATATTTCCATGTTTTTACAGATGGCGGTGTGGCTGTTTCCATGTTTATGCAGATAGCGATGTAGATATTTCCATGTTTATAGAGATGGCTGTGTAGATATTTCCATGTTTATACAGATGGCAGTGTTGATATTTCCAGGTTTATACAGATATTGGTGCAGATATTTCCATTTTTATACAGATGACTGTGTAGGTATTTCCATGTTTATACAGATGGCGGTGTAGATATTTCCATGCTTATTGAGATAGCCATGTAGATATTTCCATGTTTATACAGATAGCGGTGTAGACATTTCCATGTTTATGGAGATAGCGGTGAAGTTTTTTCCCTATTTATAAAGATAGCGGTGTAGATATTTCTAAGTTTATACAGATAGCAGTGTAGATATTTCCATTTTTCTACAGATAGCGGTGGAGATATTTCATTGTTTATACAGATAGCGGTGTAGGTATTTCAATGTTTACGGAGATACCGGTGATGTTATTTCCATTTTTATACCGATGGCATTGTAGACATTTCGTTTATACAGATAGTGGTGTAGATATTTCCATGTTTATGCAGATGACTGTGTAGTTAATTCCCTGTTTATAAAGATGGCGGTGTAGATATTTCCATGTTTATAGAGATAGCCATGTGGATATTTCCATGTTTATACAGATAGCGGTGTCGATATTTCCATGTATACAGAGATAAAGGTGTAGAGATTTCCATATTTGCACAGATTTTCATGTAGATATTTCCATCTTCACACAGATAGCGGTGTACATATTTCCATGTTTACACAGACAGCTGTGTAGATATTTCCATGTTTACACAGATAGTGTTGTAGATATTTCCATGTTTATACCGATAGCGGTGTAGATATTTCCATGTTTATACAGATAGCGGTTGAGATATTTCCATGTTTATATAGATAGCGCTGTAGATATTACCATGTTTATACAGACAGCGGTGTAGATATTTCCATGTTTATACAGATAGCGGTGTAGATATTTCCAAGTTTATGCAGATTGCCGTGGAGATATTACCATGTTTATAGAGATAGCGGTGTAGATATTTCCATGTAGATACAGATAGCGGTGTAGATATTTCCATGTTTATAGAGATAGCGGTGTAGGTATTTCCATATTTATGCAGATAGTGGTGTAGATATTTCCATGTTTATTCAGATGGCGGTGTAGATATTTCCATGTTTATAGAGATAGCCATGTGGATATTTCCATGTTTATACAGATAGCGGTGTCGATATTTCCATGTATACAGAGATAAAGCTGTGGAGATTTCCATATTTGCACTGATTGTCATGTAGATATTTCCATCTTCACACAGATAGCGGTGTACATATTTCCATGTTTACACAGACAGCTGTGTAGATATTTCCATGTTTACACAGATAGTGTTGTAGATATTTCCATGTTTATACCGATAGCGGTGTAGATATTTCCATGTTTATACAGATAGCGGTGGAGATATTTCCATGTTTATACAGATAGCACTGTAGATATTTCCATGTTTATACAGACAGCGGTGTAGATATTTCCATGTTTATACAGATAGCGGTGTAGATATTTCCAAGTTTATGCAGATTGCCGTGGAGATATTACCATGTTTATAGAGATAGCGGTGTAGATATTTCCATGTAGATACAGATAGCGGTGTAGATATTTCCATGTTTATAGAGATAGCGGTGTAGGTATTTCCATATTTATGCAGATAGTGGTGTAGACATTTCCATGTTTATAGAGATATCGGTGAAGATATTTCCAAATTTATACAGATAGCGGTATAGATATTTCCAAGTTTATACAGATTGCGGTGTAGATATTTCCATGTGCATACAGATAGCGGTGTAGATATTTCCATGTTTATACAGAGAGTGGCGGAGATATTTCCATGTTTATACAGATAGCGGTTTCGCTGTTTCCATGTTTATAGAGATAGCGGTGAAGATATTTCCATGTTTATACAGATGGCTTTGAAGATATTTCCATGTTCATAGAGATAGTGGTGTAGATATTTCCATGTTTATACAGATGACTGTGTAGTTAATTCCATGTTTATACAGATGGCGGCGTAGGTATTTCCATGTTTATAGAGATAGCCATGTAGATATTTCCTTTTTTATACAGATAGCAGTGTTGATATTTCCATGTTTATACAGATAGCGGTGTAGATATTTCCATGTTAATACAGATAGCATTGGAGATATTTCCATGTTTATACAGATATCGGTGTAGATATTTCCATGTTTATACAGATAGCGGTGTAGTTATTTCCATGTTTACAGAGATAGAGGAGTAGATATTTCCATATTTGCACAGATTGCCGTGTAGATATTTCCATCTTCACACAGATAGCGGTGTACATATTTCCATGTTTACACAGACAGCTGTGTAGATATTTCCATGTTTACACAGATAGTGTTGTGGATATTTCCATGTTTATACAGATAGCGGTGTAGATATTTCCATGTTCATAAAAATAGCGGTGTAGATATTTCCATGTTTATACAGATAGCGGCGGAGATATTTCCATGTTTATACAGATAGCGCTGTAGATATTTCCAAGTTTATACAGACAGCGGTGTAGATATTTCCATGTTTATTCAGACAGCGGTGTCGATATTTCCATGTTTATACAGATAGCGGTGTACGTACTTCCAAGTTTATAGAGATAGCGGTGTACATATTTACATGCTTATACAGATGGCTGTGTAGACATTTCCATGTTTATACAGATTGCAGTGAAGTTATTTCCATGTTTATACAGATGGAGGTGTAGATATTTCCATGTTTAGACAGATGACTGTGTAGATATTTCCAAGTTTATACAGATAGCGGTGTAAATATATCCATGTTTATACAGACCGTGGTGTAGATATTTCCATGTTTATACAGATAGCGGTGTAGATATTTTCATGTTTATACAGATAGCGGTGTAGATATTTCCATGTTTACAGAGATAGAGGTGTAGATATTTCCATATTTGCCCAGATTGCGGTGTATATATTTCCATCTTCCCACAGATAGCGTTGTACATATTTCCATGCTTACACAGACAGCTGTGTAGATATTTCCATGTTTATACTGATATCGGTTGAGATATTTCCATGATTATACAGATAGCGGTCGAAATATTTACATGTTTATACAGATGGAGGTGTAGATATTTCCAAGTTTATGCAGATTGCGATGGAGATATTTCCATATTTATAGAGATACCGGTGTAGATATTTCCATGTAGATACAGATAGCCGTGTAGATATTTCCATGTTTATAGAGATAGCTTTGTAGATATTTCCATATTTATAGAGATAGCGGTGTAGATGTTTCCATGTTTACTCAGTTGGCGGTGTAGATATTTCCATGTTTATACAGATAGCGGTGTTGCTATTTCCATTTTTATACACATGGCAGTGTAGATATTTCCATGTTTATACAGATGGCGGTGTAGATATTTCCATGTTTATACAGATGACTGTGTAGATATTTCCATGTTTTCACAGATGGCGGTTTGGCTGTTTCCATGTTTATACAGATAGCGATGTAGATATTTCCATGTTTATAGAGATGGCTGTGTAGATATTTCCATGTTTATAGAGATGGCAGTGTTGATATTTCCATGTTTATACAGAGAGTTGTGCAGATATTTCCATTTTTATACAGATGACTGTGTAGGTATTTCCATGTTTATTCAGATGGCGGTGTAGATATTTCCATGTTTATTGAGATAGCCATGTAGATATTTCCATGTTTATACAGATAGCAGTATAGAAATTTCCATGTTTATAGAGATAGCTGTGAAGTTATTTCCCTATTTATACAGACAGCGGTGTAGATATTTCTAAGTTTATACAGATAGCGGTGTAGATATTTCCATTTTTATACAGATAGCGGTAGAGATATTTCATTGTTTATACAGATAGCGGTGTAGGTATTTCCATGTTTATACAGATGGGGTTGTAAATATTTCCATATTTATAGAGATAGCCATGTAGATATTTCCATGTTTATACAGATAGCGGTGGAGATATTTCCATGTTTATAGCGACAGCGGTGAAGTTATTTCCGTATTTATACAGATAGCGGTGTAGATATTTACATGTTTATACAGACAGCGGTGTAGATATTTCCATGTTTATACAGATAGCGGTGTAGATATTTCCAAGTTTATGCAGATTGCCGTGGAGATATTACCATGTTTATAGAGATAGCGGTGTAGATATTTCCATGTAGATACAGATAGCGGTGTAGATATTTCCATGTTTATAGAGATAGCGGTGTAGGTATTTCCATATTTATGCAGATAGTGGTGTAGACATTTCCATGTTTATAGAGATATCGGTGAAGATATTTCCAAATTTATACAGATAGCGGTATAGATATTTCCAAGTTTATACAGATTGCGGTGTAGATATTTCCATGTGCATACAGATAGCGGTGTAGATATTTCCATGTTTATACAGAGAGTGGCGGAGATATTTCCATGTTTATACAGATAGCGGTTTCGCTGTTTCCATGTTTATAGAGATAGCGGTGAAGATATTTCCATGTTTATACAGATGGCTTTGAAGATATTTCCATGTTCATAGAGATAGTGGTGTAGATATTTCCATGTTTATACAGATGACTGTGTAGTTAATTCCATGTTTATACAGATGGCGGCGTAGGTATTTCCATGTTTATAGAGATAGCCATGTAGATATTTCCTTTTTTATACAGATAGCAGTGTTGATATTTCCATGTTTATACAGATAGCGGTGTAGATATTTCCATGTTAATACAGATAGCATTGGAGATATTTCCATGTTTATACAGATATCGGTGTAGATATTTCCATGTTTATACAGATAGCGGTGTAGTTATTTCCATGTTTACAGAGATAGAGGAGTAGATATTTCCATATTTGCACAGATTGCCGTGTAGATATTTCCATCTTCACACAGATAGCGGTGTACATATTTCCATGTTTACACAGACAGCTGTGTAGATATTTCCATGTTTACACAGATAGTGTTGTGGATATTTCCATGTTTATACAGATAGCGGTGTAGATATTTCCATGTTCATAAAAATAGCGGTGTAGATATTTCCATGTTTATACAGATAGCGGCGGAGATATTTCCATGTTTATACAGATAGCGCTGTAGATATTTCCAAGTTTATACAGACAGCGGTGTAGATATTTCCATGTTTATTCAGACAGCGGTGTCGATATTTCCATGTTTATACAGATAGCGGTGTACGTACTTCCAACTTTATAGAGATAGCGGTGTACATATTTACATGCTTATACAGATGGCTGTGTAGACATTTCCATGTTTATACAGATTGCAGTGAAGTTATTTCCATGTTTATACAGATGGAGGTGTAGATATTTCCATGTTTAGACAGATGACTGTGTAGATATTTCCAAGTTTATACAGATAGCGGTGTAAATATATCCATGTTTATACAGACCGTGGTGTAGATATTTCCATGTTTATACAGATAGCGGTGTAGATATTTTCATGTTTATACAGATAGCGGTGTAGATATTTCCATGTTTACAGAGATAGAGGTGTAGATATTTCCATATTTGCCCAGATTGCGGTGTATATATTTCCATCTTCCCACAGATAGCGTTGTACATATTTCCATGCTTACACAGACAGCTGTGTAGATATTTCCATGTTTATACTGATATCGGTTGAGATATTTCCATGATTATACAGATAGCGGTCGAAATATTTACATGTTTATACAGATGGAGGTGTAGATATTTCCAAGTTTATGCAGATTGCGATGGAGATATTTCCATATTTATAGAGATACCGGTGTAGATATTTCCATGTAGATACAGATAGCCGTGTAGATATTTCCATGTTTATAGAGATAGCTTTGTAGATATTTCCATATTTATAGAGATAGCGGTGTAGATGTTTCCATGTTTACTCAGTTGGCGGTGTAGATATTTCCATGTTTATACAGATAGCGGTGTTGCTATTTCCATTTTTATACACATGGCAGTGTAGATATTTCCATGTTTATACAGATGGCGGTGTAGATATTTCCATGTTTATACAGATGACTGTGTAGATATTTCCATGTTTTCACAGATGGCGGTTTGGCTGTTTCCATGTTTATACAGATAGCGATGTAGATATTTCCATGTTTATAGAGATGGCTGTGTAGATATTTCCATGTTTATAGAGATGGCAGTGTTGATATTTCCATGTTTATACAGAGAGTTGTGCAGATATTTCCATTTTTATACAGATGACTGTGTAGGTATTTCCATGTTTATTCAGATGGCGGTGTAGATATTTCCATGTTTATTGAGATAGCCATGTAGATATTTCCATGTTTATACAGATAGCAGTATAGAAATTTCCATGTTTATAGAGATAGCTGTGAAGTTATTTCCCTATTTATACAGACAGCGGTGTAGATATTTCTAAGTTTATACAGATAGCGGTGTAGATATTTCCATTTTTATACAGATAGCGGTAGAGATATTTCATTGTTTATACAGATAGCGGTGTAGGTATTTCCATGTTTATACAGATGGGGTTGTAAATATTTCCATATTTATAGAGATAGCCATGTAGATATTTCCATGTTTATACAGATAGCGGTGGAGATATTTCCATGTTTATAGCGACAGCGGTGAAGTTATTTCCGTATTTATACAGATAGCGGTGTAGATATTTACATGTTTATACAGATAGCGGTGTAGATATTTCCATGATTACAGAGATAGAGGTGTAGGTATTTCCATATTTGCACAGATTGCGGTGTAGATATTTCCATCTTCACCCGGATAGCGGTGTATATATTTCCATGTTTACACAGACAGCTGTGTAGATATTTCCATGTTTACACAGATAGTGTTGTAGATATTTCCATGTTTATACAGACAGCAGTGGAGAGAGTTCCATGTTTATACAGATAGCGGTAGAGATATTTCCATGTTTATACAGATAGCGGTGTAGATATTTCCATGTTCATACAGACAGCGGTGTAGATATTTCCATGTTTATACAGATAGCGGTTGAGATATTTCCATGTTTATACAGATAGCGGTGTAGGTATTTCCATGTTTACAGAGATAGCGGTGATGTCATTTCCATGTTTATACAGATGGCATTGTAGATATTTCCATGTTTATACAGATGACTGTGTAGTTAATTCCATGTTTATAAAGATGGCGGTGTAGATATTTCCATGTTTATAGAGATAGCCATATAGATATTTCCATGTTTATACAGATAGCGGTGTAGATATTTCCATGTTTACAGAGATAGAGGAGTATATATTCCCATATTTGCACAGATTTCCGTGTAGATATTTCCATCTTCACACAGATAGCGGTGTACATATTTCCATGTTTACACAGACAGCAGTGTAGATATTTCCAGGTTTACACAGATACTGTTGTGGATATTTCCATGTCTATAAATATTCCAGTGTAGATATTTCCATGTTCATAAAGATAGCTGTGTACATATTTCCATGTTTATACAGATAGCGGTGGAGATATTTCCATGTTTAAAGAGATAGCGGTGTAGATATTTACATGCTTATGCAGATGGCAGTGTAGATATTTCCATGTTTATACAGATTGCAGTGAAGGTATTTCCATGTTTATATAGATGGAGGTGTACATATTTCCATGTTTAGACAGATGACTTTGTAGATATTTCCAAGTTTATACAGATAGCGGTGTTGATATATCCATGTTTATAAAGACTATGTTGTAGATATTTCCATGTTTATACAGATAGCGGTGTAGATATTTTCATGTTTATACAGATAGCGGTGTAGATATTTCAATGTTTACAGAGATAGAGGTGTAGATTTTTCCATATTTGCCCAGATTGCGGTGTAGCTATTTCCATATTCACACAGATAGCGTTGTACATATTTCCATGTTTACACAGACAGCTTTGTAGATATTTCCATGTTTACACAAATAGTGTTGTAGATATTTCCATTTTTATACAGATAGCGGTGCAGACATTTCCATGTTTATTCAGATAGCGGTGGAGATATTTCCATGTTTATGCAGATAATAGTGTAGATATTTCCATGTTTATAAAGATAGCGGAGGAGATATTTCCATGTTTATACAGATTTCGGTGGAGATATTTCCAAGTTTATGTAGATTGCGGTGGAGATATTACCATGTTTATAGAGATAGCGGTGTAGATATTTCCATGTAGATACAGATAGCGGTGTAGATATTTCCATGTTCATAGAGATCGCGGTGTAGTTATTTCCATATTTATGCAGATAGCAGTGTAGATATTTCCATGTTTATTCAGATGGCAGTGTAGATATTACCATGTTTATACAGATTGCGGTGTGGCTATTTCCATTTTTATACAGATGGCAGTGTAGATATATTCATGTTTATACCCAAGGAGGTGTAGATATTTCCATGTTTATACAGATGACTGTGTAGATATTTCCATGTTTTTACATATGGCGGTGTAGGTATTTCGATGTTTTTACAGATAGCGGTGTGGCTATTCCCATGTTTATGCAGATAGCGATGTAGATATTTCCAAGTTTACAGAGATGTCTGTGTAGATATTTCCATGTTTATAGAGATAACGGTGAAGGTATTTCCATATTTATACACATAGCGGTGTAGATATTTCCAAGTTTATACAGATAGCAGTGTAGATATTTCCATGTTTATACAGATAGCGGTGTAGCTATTTCCATGTTTATAGAGATAGAGGTGTAGATATATCCATATTTGCACAATTTGCGGTGTCGATATTTCCATCTTCACACAGATAGCGGTGTATATACTTCCATGTTTACACAGACAGGTGTGTAGATATTTCCATGTTTACACAGATAGTGTTGCAGATATTTCCATGTTTATAGAGATAGCCATGTAGATATTTCCATGTTTATAAAGATAGCGGAGTAGATACTTCCATGTTTATACAGATAGCGGTGGAGATATTTCCATTTTTATACAGATAGCGCTGCAGATATTTCCATGTTTATACAGATAGCGGTGTAGATATTTCCATGTTAATACAGATAGCATTGAAGATATTTCCTTGTTAATACAGATATCGGTGTAGATCTTTCCATGTTTATACAGATAGCGATGTAGATATTTAGATGTTTACAGAGATAGAGGTGTAGATATTTCCATATTTGCACAGATTGCAGTGTAGATATTTCCATCTTCACACAGATAGCGGTGGACCTATTTCCATGTTTACACAGACAGCTGTGTAGATATTTCCATGTTTACACAGATAGTGTTGTAGATATTTCCATGTTTATACAGATAGCGGTGAAGATATTTCCACCTTTATACAGATAGCGGTGGAGATATTTCCATGTTTATAGAGATAGCGCTGTAGATATTTCCCTGTTTATACAGATATAGCTGTAGATATTTCCATGTTTATACAGATAGTGGTGTAGATATTTCCATGTTTATACAGATAGCTTTGGAGATATTTCCATGTTTATACAGATAGCGGTGGAGATATTTCCATGTTTATACATATAGCGGTGGAGATATATCCATGTTTATACAGATGGCGGTGTAGATATTTCCAAGTTTATGCAGATAGCTTTGGAGATATTTCCATTATTATAGAGAGAGCGGTGTAGATATTTCCATGTGGATACAGATAGCGGTGTAGATATTTCCATGTTCATAAAGATAGCAGTGTAGATATTTCCATGTTTCTACAGATAGCAGTGGAGTTATTTCCATGTTTATACAGATAGAGGTGCAGATATTTCCATGTTTGTACAGATAGCGGTGGAGATATTTTCATGTTCATACAGATAACGGTGTAGATATTTCCATGTTTATAAAGATAGCGGTGGTGATATTTCCATGTTTATACAGATATCGGTGGAGATATTTCCAAGTTTATGCAGATTGTGTGGAGATATTACCATGTTTATAAAGATAGCGGTGTAGATATTTCCATGTAGATACAGATAGCGGTGTAGATATTTCCATGTTTATAGAGATAGCGGTGTAGATATTTCCATATTTATGCAGATAGAGGTGTAGATATTTCCCTGTTTATTCAGATGGCGTTGTAGGTATTAACATGTTTATACAGATTGCGATGTGGCTATTTCCATTTTTATACAGATGGCAGTGTAGTTATATCCATGTTTATACACATGGAGGTGTAGATATTTCCATGTTTATACAGATAACTGTGTAGATATTTCCATGTTTTTACAGATGGCGATGTAGATATTTCCATGTTTTTACAGAAAGCGGTGAGGGTATTTCCAGGTTTATGCAGATAGCGATGTAGATATTTCCAAGTTTATAGAGATGTCTGTGTATATATTTCCATGTTTATAGAGATGGCTGTGTTTATATTTCCATGTTTATACAGATAGTGGTGTAGATATTTCCAGGTTTATACAGATCACAGTGTAGTTATTTCCGTGTTTATACAGATGTCGGTGTAGATATTTCCTAGTTTATACAGATAGCCATGTAGATATTTCCATGTTTATACAGATAGTGGTGTAGACATTTCCATGTTTAAAGAGATATCGGTGAAGATATTTCCATATTTATACAGATAGCGGTGTAGATATTTCCAAGATTATACAGATAGCGGTGTAGATATATCCATGTTTATACAGATAGCGGTTTAGATATTTCCATGTTTATACAGAGAGTAGTGGAGATATTTCCATGTTTATACAGATAGCGGTGTAGCTATTTCCATGTTTATAGAGATAGCGGTGAAGATATTTCCATGTTTATACAGATGTCATTGTAGATATTTCCATGTTCATAGAGATAGAGGTGTAGATATATCCATATTTGCACAGATTGCGGTGTCGATATTTCCATCTTCACACAGATAGCGGTGTATATATTTCCATGTTTACACAGACAGGTGAGTAGATATTTCCATGTTTACACAGATAGTGTTGTAGATATTTCCATGTTCATGCAGATAGCAGTGTAGATATTTCCATGCTTATAAAGATAGTGGAGTAGATACTTCCATGTTTATACAGATAGCGGTGGAGATATTTCCATTTTTATACAGATAGCTCTGTAGATATTTCCATGTTTATACAGATAGCGGTGTAGATATTTCCATGTTAATACAGATATGATTGGAGATATTTCCATGTTTATACAGATATCGGTGTAGATATTTCCATGTTTATACAGATAGCGGTGTAGATATTTCCATGTTTACAGCGATAGAGGTGTAGATATTTCCATATTTGCACAGATTGCGGTGTAGATATTTCCATCTTCACACAGATAGCGGTGTACCTATATCCATGTTTACACAGATAGCTGTGTAGATATTTCCATGTTTACACAGATAGTGTTGTAGTTATTTCCTTATTTATACAGATAGCGGTGTAGATATTTCCAAGTTTATACAGATAGCGGTGGAGATATTTCCATGTTTATACAGATAGCACTGTAGATATTTCCCTGTTTATACAGATAGCGGTGTAGATATTTCCATGTTTATACAGATAGCGTTGGCGATATTTCCATGTTTATACAGATAGCGGTGGAGATATTTCCATGTTTATACAGATATCGGAGGAGATATTTCCATGTTTATACAGATGGCCGTGTAGATATTTCCAAGTTTATGCAGATAGCGGTGGAGATATTTCCATTATTATTGAGATAGCGGTGTAGATATTTCCATGTGGATACAGATAGCGGTGAAGATATTTCCATGTTTATAGAGTTAGCGGTGAAGGTATTTTCATATTTATACAGATAGCGGTGTAGATATTTCCATGTTTATTCAGATGGCGGTGTTGATATTTCCATGTTTATACACATAGCGGTGTGTCTATTTCCATTTTTATACAGATGGCAGTGTAGATATTTCCATGTTTATACAGATGGAGGTGTAGATATATCGATGTTTATACAGATGACTGTGTAGATATTTCCATGTTTTTACAGATGGCGCTGTAGATATTTCCATGTTTATACAGATAGCGGTGTCGATATTTCCATGTTTATACAGATAGCAGTGTATTTACTTCCAAGTTTATAGAGATAGCGGTGTAGATATTTACATGCTTATACAGATGGCTCTGTAGATATTTCCATGTTTATACAGATTGCAATGAAGTTATTTCCATGTTTATAGAGATGGAGGTGTAGATATTTCCATGTTTAGACAGATGACTGCGTAGATATTTCGAAGTTTATACAGATAGCGGTGTAAATATATCCATGTTTATACAGACCGTAGTGTAGATTTTTCCATGTTTATACAGATAGCGGTGTAGATATTTCCATGTTTATACAGATAACGGTGTAGATATTTCCATGTTTATACAGATAGCGGTGTAGATATTTCAATGTTTATACAGATAGCAGTGGAGATATTTCCATGTTTATACAGATATCGGTGCAGATATTTCCGTGTTTATACAGATAGTGGTGGAAATATTTACATGTTTATACAGATGGTAGTGTAGGTATTTCCAAGTTCATGCAGATTGCGATGGAGATATTTCCATGTTTATAGAGATAGCGGTGTAGATATTTCCATGTAGATACAGAAAGCCGTGTAGATATTTCCATGTTTATAGAGATAGCTTTGTAGATATTTCCATATTTATAGAGATAGCGGTGTAGGTGTTTCCATGTTTACTCAGTTGGCGGTGTAGATATTTCCATGTTTATACAGATAGCGGTGTGGCTATTTCCATTTTTATACAGATGGCAATGTAGGTATTTCCATGTTTATACAGATGGCGGTGTAGATATTTCCATGTTTATACAGATGACTGTGTAGATATTTCCATGTTTTTACAGATGGCGGTGTGGCTGTTTCCATGTTTATGCAGATAGCGATGTAGATATTTCCATGTTTATAGAGATGGCTGTGTAGATATTTCCATGTTTATACAGATGGCAGTGTTGATATTTCCATGTTTATACAGATATTGGTGCAGATATTTCCATTTTTATACAGATGACTGTGTAGTTATTTCCATGTTTATACAGATGGCGGTGTAGATATTTCCATGTTTATTGAGATAGCCATGTAGATATTTCCATGGTTATACAGATAGCGGTGTAGACATTTCCATGTTTATAGAGATAGCGGTGAAGTTATTTCCCTATTTATACAGGTAGCGGTGTAGATATTTCTAAGTTTATACAGATAGCGGTGTAGATATTTCCATTTTTCTACAGATAGCGGTGGAGATATTTCATTGTTAATACAGATAGCAGTGTAGGTATTTCCATGTTTACAGAGATAGCGGTGATGTTATTTCCATGTTTATACAGATGGCATTGCAGACATTTCCATGTTTATACAGATAGTGGTGTAGATATTTCCATGTTTATGCAGATGACTGTGTAGTTAATTCCATGTTTATAAAGATGGCGGTGTAGATATTTCCATGTTATAGAGATAGCCATGTGGGTATTTCCATGATTATACAGATAGCGGTGTCGATATTTCCATGTATACAGAGATAAAGGTGTAGAGATTTCCATATTTGCACAGATTGTCATGTAGATATTTCCATCTTCACACAGATAGCGGTGTACATATTTCCATGTTTACAGAGACATCTGTGTAGATATTTCCATGTTTACACATATAGTGTTGTAGATATTTCCATGTTTATACCGATAGCGGTGTAGATATTTCCATGTTTATAAAGATAGCGGTGTAGATATTTCCATGTTTATACAGATAGCGGTGGAGATATATCCATGTTTATACAGATAGCGCTGTAGATATTTCCATGTTTATACAGACAGCGGTGTAGATATTTCACTGTTTATACAGATAGCGGTGTAGATATTTCCATGTTTATACAGATAGCGTTGGCGATATTTCCATGTTTATACAGATAGCGGTGGAGATATTTCCATGTTTATACAGATATCGGTGGAGATATTTCCATGTTTATACCGATGGCCGTGTAGATATTTCCAAGTTTATGCAGATAGCGGTGGAGATATTTCCATTATTATTGAGATGGCGGTGTAGATATTTCCATGTGGATACAGATAGCGGTGAAGATATTTCCATGTTTATAGAGATAGCGGTGAAGGTATTTTCATATTTATACAGAAAGCGGTGTAGATATTTCCATGTTTATTCAGATGGCGGTGTTGATATTTCCATGTTTATACACATAGCCGTGTGTCTATTTCCATTTTTATACAGATGGCAGTGTAGATATTTCCATGTTTATACAGATGGAGCTGTAGATATATCGATGTTTATACAGATGACTGTGTAGATATTTCCATGTTTTTACAGATGGCGCTGTAGATATTTGCATGTTTATACAGATAGCAGTGTCGATATTTCCATGTTTATACAGATAGCGGTGTATTTACTTCCAAGTTTATAGAGATAGCGGTGTAGATATTTACATGCTTATACAGATGGCTCTGTAGATATTTCCATGTTTATACAGATTGCAATGAAGTTATTTCCATGTTTATACAGATGGAGGTGCAGATATTTCCATGTTTAGACAGATGACTGTGTAGATATTTCCAAGTTTATACAGATAGCGGTGTAAATATATCCATGTTTATACAGACCGTAGTGTAGATATTTCCATGTTTATACAGATAGCGGTGTAGATATTTCCATGTTTATACAGATAACGGTGTAGATATTTCCATGTTTATACAGATAGCGGTGTAGATATTTCAATGTTTATACAGATAGCAGTGGAGATATTTCCATGTTTATACAGATATCGGTGCAGATATTTCCGTGTTTATACAGATAGCGGTGGAAATATTTACATGTTTATACAGATGGTAGTGTAGGTATTTCCAAGTTTATGCAGATTGCGATGGAGATATTTCCATGTTTATAGAGATAGCGGTGTAGATATTTCCATGTAGATACAGATAGCGGTGTAGATATTTCCACGTTTATAGAGATAGCGGTGTAGTTATTTCCATATTTATGCAGATAGCGGTGAAGATATTTCCAAGTTTATGCAGATTGCCGTGGAGATATTACCATGTTTATAGAGATAGCGGAGTAGATATTTCCATGTAGCTACAGATAGCGGTGTAGATATTTCCACGTTTATAGAGATAGCGGTGTAGGTATTTCCATATTTATGCAGATAGCGGTGTAGATATTTCCATGTTTATTCAGATGGCAGTGTAGATATTTCCATGTTTATACAGATTGCGGTGTGGATATTTCCATGTTTATACAGATGGCAGTGTAGATATATCCATGTTTATACACATATTGGTGTAGATATTACCATGTTCATACAGATGACGTTGTAGGTATTTCCATGTTTTTACAGATGGCGGTGTAGATATTTCCGTGTTTTCACAGATAGCGGTGTGGCTATTTCCATGTTTATGCAGATAGCGATGTAGATATTTCCAAGTTTATAGAGATGTCTGTGTAGACATTTCCATGTTTATAGAGATGGCTGTGTAGATATTTCCATGTTTATATAGATAGTGGTGTAGATATTTCCATGTTTCTACAGATGACATTGTAGTTATTTCCATGTTTATAAAGATGGCGGTGTAGATATTTCCATGTTTATAGAGATAGCCATGTAGATATTTCCATGTTTATACAGATGGTGGTGTAGACATTTCCATGTTGATAGAGATGACTGTGTAGTTAAATCCATCTTTATACAGATGGCGGTGTAGATATTTCCATATTTATGGAGATAGGCATGTAGATATATCCATGTTTACAGATGGCGGTGTAGATATTCACATGTTTATACAGAGAGCGGTGTAGATATATCCATGTTTATACAGACCGTGGTGTAGATATTTCCATGTTTATACAGATAGCGGTGGTGATATTTACATGTTTACACAGATAGCGGTGTAGATATTTCCATGTTTACAGAGATAGAGGTGTAGATATATCCATATTTGCACAGACTGCGGTGTCGATATTTCCATCTTCATCCAGATAGCGGTGTATATATTTCCATGTTTACACAGTCAGATGTGTAGATATTTCCATGTTTACAAAGATAGTGTTGTAGATATTTCCAAGTTCATGCAGATAGCGGTGTAGATATTTCTATGTTTATAAAGATAACGGAGGAGATACTTCCATGTTTATACAGATAGCGGTGGAGATATTTCCATTTTTATACAGATAGCGCTGTAGATATTTCTATGTTTATACAGATAGCGGTGTAGATATTTCCATGTTTATACAGGTAGCAGTGTATATATTTCCATGTTTATACAGATAGCGGTGGAGATATTTCCATGTTTATACAGATATCGGTTCAGATATTTCCATGATTATACAGATAGCGGTGGAAATATTTACATGTTTATACAGGTGGAGGTGTAGATATTTCCAAGTTTATGCAGATTGCGATGGAGATATTTCCATGTTTATAGAGATAGCGGTGTAGATATTTCCATGTAGATACAGATAGCCGTGTAGATATTTCCATGTTTATAGAGATAGCTTTGTAGATATTTCCATATTTATAGAGATAGCGGTGTAGATGTTTCCATGTTTACTCAGTTGGCGGTGTAGATATTTCCATGTTTATACAGATAGCGGTGTTGCTATTTCCATTTTTATACAGATGGCAGTGTTGTTATTTCCATGTTTATACAGATAATTGTGCAGATATTTCCATTTTTATACAGATGCCTGTGTAGGTATTTCCATGTTTATACAGATGGAGGTGTAGAAATTTCCATGTTTATAGAGACAGCCATGTAGATATTTCCATGTTTATACAGATAGCGGTGGAGATATTTCCATGTTTATAGCGATAGCGGTGAAGTTATTTCCGTATTTATACAGATAGTGGTGTAGATATTTACATGTTTATACAGATAGCGGTGTAGATATTTCCATGTTTACAGAGATAGAGGTGTAGGTATTTCCATATTTGCACAGATTGCGGTGTAGATATTTCCATCTTCACCCGGATAGCGGTGTATATATTTCCATGTTTACACAAACAGCTGTGTAGATATTTCCATATTTACACAGATAGTGTTGCAGATATTTCCATGTTTATAGAGGTAGCCATGTAGATATTTCCATGTTTATAAAGATAGCGGAGTAGATACTTCCATGTTTATACAGATAGCGGTGGAGATATTTCCATTTTTATACAGATAGCGCTGCAGATATTTCCATGTTTACAAAGATAGCGGTGTAGATATTTCCATGTTAATACAGATAGCATTGAAGATATTTCCATGTTAATACAGATATCGGTGTAGATCTTTCCATGTTTATACACATAGCGGTGTGGCTATTTCCATTTTTGTACAGATGGCAGTGTAGATATTTCCATGTTTACAAAGATAGTGTTGTGGATATTTCCATGTTTATGCAGATAGCGGTGTAGATATTTCAGTGTTTATACAGATATCAGTGGAGATATTTCCATGTTTACACAGATAACGGTGTAGATATTTCCATGTTTATAAAGATAGCGGTGGAGATATTTCCATGTTTATACAGATATCGGTGGAGATATTTCCAAGTTTATGCAGATTGCGGTGGAGATATTACCATGTTTATAGAGATAACGGTGTAGGTATTTCCATGTTTATACAGATGGCGGTGTAGATATTTCCATGTTTATAGAGATAGCCATGTTGATGTTTCCATGTTTAGACAGATCGCGGTGTAGACATTTCCATGTTTATAGAGATAGCGGTGAAGATATTTCCATATTCATACAGATAGCGGTGTAGATATTTCCAAGTTTATACAGATAGCGGTGGAGGTATTTTCATGTTTATACAGATAGCGGTGTAGATATTTCCATGTTTATACAGAGAGTGGTGGAGATATTTCCATGTTTATACAGATAGCGGTGGAGATATTTCCATGTTTATACAGATAGCGGTGTAGATATTTCCATGTTTATACAGATGGCATTGCAGATATTTCCATATTTATACAGATAGTGGTGTAGAGATTTCCATGTTTATTCAGATGACTGTGTAGTTAATTTCACGTTTATAAAGATGGCGGTGTAGAGATTTCCATGTTTATACAGATAGCGGTGTAGTTATTTCCATGTTTACAGAGATAGAGGTGTAGATATCTCCATATTTGCACAGATTGCCTTGTAGATATTTCCATCTTCACACAGATAGCGGTGTACATATTTCCATGTTTACACAGACAGCTGTGTAGATATTTCGATGTTTACACAGATAGTGTTGTGGATATTTCCATGTTTATACAGATAGCGGTGTAGATATTTCCATGTTTCTACAGATAACGGTGGAGTTATTTCCATGTTTATACAGATAGCGGTGCAGATATTTCCATGTTTGTACAGATAGCGGTGGAGATATTTTCATGTTTATACAGATAACGGTGTGGATATTTCCATGTTTATAAAGATAGCGGTGGAGATATTTCCATGTTTATACAGATATCGGTGGAGATATTTCCAAGTTTATGCAGATTGTGTGGAGATATTACCATGTTTATAGAGATAGCGGTGTAGATATTTCCATGTAGATACAGAGAGCGGTGTAGATATTTCCATGTTTATAGAGATAGCGGTGTAGATATTTCCATATTTATGCAGATGGCGGTGTAGATATTTCCATGTTTATACAGATTGCGATGTGGCTATTTCCATTTTTATACAGATGGCAGTGTAGTTATATCCATGTTTATACACATGGAGGTGTAGATATTTCCATGTTTATACAGATAACTGTGTAGATATTTCCATGTTTTTACAGATGGAGGTGTAGATATTTCCATGTTTTTACAGAAAGCGGTGTGGCTATTTCCATGTTTATGCAGATAGCGATGTAGATATTTCCACGTTTATAGAGATGGCTGTGTATATATTTCTATGTTTATAGTGATAGTGGTGTAGATATTTCCAGGTTTATACAGATGACAGTGTAGTTATTTCCATGTTTATACAGATGTTGGTGTAGATATTTCCTAGTTTATACAGATAGCCATGTAGATATTTCAATGTTTATACAGATAGTGGTGTATACATTTCCATGTTTATAGAGATATCGGTGAAGATATTTCCATATTTATACAGATAGCGGTGTAGATATTTCCAAGTTTATACAGATAGCGGTGTAGATATATCCATGTTTATACAGATAGCGGTATAGATATTTCCATGTTTATACAGAGAGTAGTGGAGATATTTCCATGTTTATACAGATAGCGGTGTAGCTATTTCCATGTTTATAGAGATAGCGGTGAAGATATTTCCATGTTAATACAGATGGCATTGTTGATATTTCCATGTTCATAGAGATAGAGGTGTAGATATATCCATATTTGCATAGATTGCGGTGTCGATATTTCCATCTTCACACAGATAGCGGTGTATATATTTCCATGTTTACACAGACAGGTGTGTAGATAATTCCATGTTTACACAGATAGTGTTGTAGATATTTCCATGTTCATGCAGATAGCAGTGTAGATATTTCCATGCTTATAAAGATAGTGGAGTAGATACTTCCATGTTTATACGGATAGCGGAGGAGATATTTCCATTTTTATACAGATAGCTCTGTAGATATTTCCATGTTTATACAGAAAGCGGTGTAGATATTTCCATGTTAATACAGATATCATTGGAGATATTTCCATGTTTATACAGATATCGGTGTAGATATTTCCATGTTTATACAGATAGCGGTGTAGATATTTCCATGTTTACAGAGATAGAGGTGTAGATATTTCCATATTTGCAGAGATTGCAGTGTAGATATTTCCATCTTCACTCAGATAGCGGTGTACCTATATCCATGTTTACACAGATAGCTGTGTAGATATTTCCATGTTTACACAGATAGTGTTGTAGTTATTTCCTTATTAATACAGATCGCGGTGTAGATATTTCCAAGTTTATACAGATAGCGGTGGAGATATTTCCATGTTTATACAGATAGCAGTGTAGATATTTCCCTGTTTATACAGATAGCGGTGTAGATATTTCCATGTTTATACAGATAGCGTTGGCGATATTTCCATGTTTATACAGATAGCGGTGGAGATATTTCCATGTTTATACAGATATCGGTGGAGATATTTCCATGTTCATACAGATGGCCGTGTAGATATTTCCAAGTTTATGCAGATAGCGGTGGAGATATTTCCATTATTATAGAGATAGCGGTGTAGATATTTCCATGTGGATACAGACAGCGGTGAAGGTATTTCCATGTTTATAGAGATAGCGGTGAAGGTATTTTCATATTTATACAGATAGCGGTGTAGATATTTCCATGTTTATTCAGATGGCGGTGTTGATATTTCCATGTTTATACACATAGCGGTGTGTCTATTTCCATTTTTATACAGATGGCAGTGTAGATATTTCCATGTTTATACAGATGGAGGTGTAGATATATCGATGTTTATACAGATGACTGTGTAGATATTTCCATGTTTTTACAGATGGCGCTGTAGATATTTCCATGTTTATACAGATAGAGGTGTGGCTATTTCCATGTTTATGCAGATAGCGATGGAGATATTTCCATGTTTATAGAGTTGGCTGTGTAGATATTTCCATGTTTATACAGATGGCAGTGTAGATATTTCCATGTTTATATAGATAGTGGTGTAGGTATTTCCAAGTTTATACAGATGACGGTGTAGGTATTTCCATGTTTATACAGATTGCGGTGTAGATATTTCCATGTTTATAGAGATAGCCATGTTGATGTTTCCATGTTTAGACAGATAGCGGAGTAGACATTTCCATGTTTATAGAGATAGCGGGGAAGATATTTCCATATTTTTACAGATAGCGGTGTAGATATTTCCAAGTTTATACTGATAGCAGTGGAGTTATTTCCTTGTTTATACAGATAGCGGTGTCGATATTTCCATGTTTACAGAGATAAAGGTGAAGATATTTCCATATTTGCACAGATTGCCGTGTAGATATTTCCATCTTCACACATTTAGCGGTGTACATATTTCCATGTTTACACAGACAGCTGTGTAAATATTTCCATGTTTACACAGATAGTGTTGTAGATATTTCCATGTTTATATAGATATCGGTGTAGACATTTCCATGTTTATAAAGATAGCGGTGCAGATATTTCCCTGTTTATACAGATAGCGGTGGAGATATTTTCATGTTTATACAGATAGCGCTGTAGATATTTCCATGTTTATACAGACAGCGGTGTAGATATTTCCATGTTTATACAGATAGCGGTGTAGATATTTCCATGTTTATACAGATAGCGGTGTACATACTTCCATGATTATAGAGATAGCGGTGTCGATATTTACATGCTTATACAGATGGCTGTGTAGATATTTCCATGTTTATACAGATTGCAGTGAAGGTATTTCCATGTTTATACAGACGGAGGTGTAGATATTTCCATGTTTAGACAGATGACAGTGCAAATATTTCCAAGTTTATACATATAGCGGTGTAGATATATCCATGTTTATACAGACCGTGGTGTAGATATTTCCATGTTTATACAGATAGCGCTGCAGATATTTTCATGTTTATACAGATAGCGGTGTAGATATTTCCATGTTTACAGAGATAGACGTGTAGATATTTCCATATTTGCCCAGATTGCTGTTTAGATATTTCCATCTTCACATAGATAGCGTTGTACATATTTCCATGTTTACACAGACAGCTGTGTAGATATTTCCATGTTTACACAGATAATGTTTTAGGTATTTCCATTTTTATATAGATAGCGGTACAGATATTTCCATGTTTATACAGATAGCGGTGTAGATATTTCCATGTTTATACAGATAGTGGTGTAGATATTTCCATGTTTATACAGATGACAGTGTAGTTATTTCCATGTTTATACAGATGGCGGTGTAGATATTTCCATGTTTATAGAGATAGCCATGTAGATATTTCCATGTTTATACAGATAGTGGTGTAGGCATTTCTATGTTTATAGAGATATCGGTGAAGATATTTCCATATTTATACAGCTAGCGGTGTAGATATTCTCAAGTTTATACACATAGCGGTGTAGCTATTTCCATGTTTATAGGGATAGCGGTGAAGATATATCCATGTATATACAGATGGCATTGTAGATATTTCCATGTTCATAGAGATAGTGGTGTAGATATTTCCATGTTTATTCAGGTGACTTTTTAGTTAATTCCATGTTTCTACCGATGGCGGTGTAGATATTTCCCTGTTTATACAGATAGCGATGTAGATATATCCATGTTTATACAGACCGTGGTGTAGATATTTCCATGTTTATACAGATATCGTTTTAGATATTTCCTTGTTTATACAGATAGCGGTGTAGATATTTCCATGTTTACAGAGATAGAGGTGTAAATATATCCATATTTGCACAGATGGCGGTGTCGATATTTCCATCTTCACACAGATAGCGGTGTATATATTTCCATGTTTACACAGACAGGTGTGTAGATATTTCCATGTTTACACAGATAGTGTTGTAGATATTTCCATCTTCATGCAGATAGCGGTGTAGATATTTCCATGTTTATAAAGATAGCGGAGTAGATACTTCCATGTTTATACAGATAGCGGTGGAGATATTTCCATTTTTATACAGATAGCGCTGTAGATATTTCCATGTTTATACAGAGAGCGGTGTAGATATTTCCATGTTTATACAGATAGTGGTGTAGATATTTCTATGTTTACACATATAGTGTTGTAGATATTTCAATGTTTATACAGATAGCGGTGTAGATATTTCCAAGTTTATACAGATATCAGTGGAGATATTTCCATGTTTATACAGACAGCGCTGTAGATATTTCCCTGTTTACAGAGATAGAGGTGTAGATATTTCCATATTTGCACAGATTGCGGTGTAGATATTTCTATCTTCACACAGATAGCGGTGTACCTATTTCCATGTTTACACAGACAGCTGTGTAGATATTTCCATGTTTACAGAGATAGTGTTGTAGATATTTCAATGTTTATACAGATAGCGGTGTAGATATTTCTAAGTTTATACATATAGCGCTGTAGAAATTTCCATGTTTATACAGATAGCGGTGGAGATATTTCCATGTTTATACAGATAGCGGTGTAGGTATTTCCATGTTTATAGAGATAGCGGTGATGTTATTTCCATGTTTATACAGATGGCATTGTAGATATTTCCATGTTTATACAGATAGTGGTGTAGATATTTCCATGTTTATACAGATGACTGTGTAGTTATTTCCACGTTCATAGAGATGGCGGTGTAGATATTTCCATGTTTATAGATATAGCCATGTAGATATTTCCATGTTTACACAGATAGCGGTGTAGATATTTCCATGTTTACAGAGATAGAGGAGTGGATATTTAAATACTTTCACAGATTGCCATGTAGATATTTCCATCTTCACACAGATAGTGGTGTACATATTTCCATGTTTACACAGACAGCTGTGTAGATATTTCCATGTTTACACAGATAGTGTTGTGGATATTTCCATGTTTATACAGATAGCGGCGAAGATACTTCCATGTTCATAAAGATAGCGGTGTAGATATTTCCATGTTTATACAGATAGCGCTGTAGATATTTCCATGTTTATCCAGAGAGCAGTGTAGATATTTCCATGTTTATACAGATAGCGGTGTAGATATTTCCATGCTTATACAGCTAGCGGTGTACATACTTCCATGTTTATAGAGATAGAAGTGTAGATATTTACATGCTTATACAGATGGCTGTGAAGATATTTCCATGTTTATACAGATTGCAGTGAAGGTATTTCCATGTTTATACAGATGGAGGTGTAGATATTTCCATGTTTAGACAGATGACTGTGTAGATATTTCCAAGTTTATACAGATAGTGGTGTAGATATATCCATGTTTATACAGACCGTGGTGTAGATATTTCCATGTTTATACAGATATCTGTGGAGATATTTCAAAGTTTATGCAGATTGTGTGGAGATATTACCATGTTTATAGAGATAGCGGTGTACATATTTCCATGTGGATACAGATAGCGGTGTAGATATTTCCATGTTTATTCTGATGGCGGTGTTGATATTTCCATGTTTATACACATAGCGGTGTGGCTATTTCCATTTTTATATAGATGGCAGTGTAGATATTACCATGTTTATACAGATGAAGGCGTAGATAAATCCCTGTTTATACACATGGATGTGTAGATATTTCCATGTTTATACAGATGACTGTGTTGATATTTCCATGTTTTTACAGATGGCGGTGTAGATATTTCCATGTTTTTACAGATAGCAGTGTGGCTATTTCCGTCTTTTTGCAGATAGCGATGTAGATATTTTGAAGTTTATAGAGATGTCTGTGTAGATATTTCCATGTTTATAGAGATGGCTGTGTAGATATTTCCATGTTTATACAGATAGTGGTGTAGATATTTCCATGTTTATACAGATGACAGTGTAGTTATTTGCATGTTTATACAGATGGAGGTGAAGACATTTCCATGTTTATAGAGATAGCCATGTAGATATTTCCATGTTTACGCAGATAGCGGTGGAGATATTTCCATGTTTATAGAGATAGCGCTGTTGATATTTCCATGTTTTACAGACAGCGGTGTAGATATTTCCATGTTTATACAGATAGCGGTGGAAATATTTACATGTTTATACAGATGGAGTTGTAGATATTTCCAAGGTTATGCAGATTGCGGTGGAGATATTTCCATGTTTATAGAGATAGCGGTGTAGATATTTCCATGTTAATACAGATAGCATTGGAGATATTTCCATGTTTATACAGATATCGGTGTAGATATTTCCATGTTTATACAAATAGCGGTGTAGATATTTCCATGTTTACAGAGATAGAGGTGTAGATATTTCCATACTTTCACAGATTGCCGTTTAGATATTTCCATCTTCACACAGATAGCGGTGTACATATTTCCATGTTTACACAGACAGCTGTGTAGATATTTCCATGTTTACACAGATAGTGTTGTGGATATTTCCTTGTTTATACAGATAACGATGAAGATACTTCCATGTTCATAAAGATAGCGGTGTAGATATTTACATGTTTATACAGATAGCGGAGGAGTTCTTTCCATGTTTATACAGATAGCGCTGTTGATATTTCCATGTTTATACAGAGAGCGGTGTAGACATTTCCATGTTTATACAGATAGCGGTGTAGATATTTCCATGTTTATACAGATAGCGGTGTAGATATTTCCATGTTTATACAGATAGCGGTGTACATACTTCCATGTTTATAGAGATAGCAGTGTAGATATTTACATGCTTATACAGATGGCTGTGTAGATATTTCCATGTTTATACAGATTGCAGTAAAGATATTTCCATGTTTATACAGATGGAGGTGTAGATATTTCCAAGTTTAGACAGATGACTGTGTAGATATTTCCAAGTTTATACAGACACTGGTGTAGATATATCCATGTTTATACAGACCGTGGTGTAGATATTTCCATGTTTATACAGATAGCGGTGTAGATATTTTCATGTTTATACAGATAGTGGTGTAGATATTTCCATGTTTACAGAGATAGAGTTGTAGATATTTCCATATTTGCCCAGATTGCGGTGTAGATATTCCCATCTTCACACAGGTAGCGTTGTACATATTTACATGTTTACACAGACAGCTCTGTAGAAATTTCCATGTTTACATAGATAGTGTTGTAGATATTTCCATTTTTATACAGATAGCGGTGCAGATATTTCCATGTTTATACAGATAGCGGTGGAGATATTCCCATGTTTATACAGATAATGGTGTAGATATTTCCATGTTTATAAAGATAGCCGTGTAGATATTTCCATGTTTATACAGATATCGGTGGAGATATTTCAAAGTTTATGCAGATTGTGTGGAGATATTACCATGTTTATAGAGATAGCGGTGCAGATATTTCCATGTGGATACAGATAGCGGTGTAGATATTTCCATGTTTATAGAGATAGAGGTGAAGGTCTTTTCTTATTTATACAGATAGCGGTGTAGCTATTTCCATGTTCATAGAGATAGCGGTGAAGGTATTTCCATGTTTATACAGATGGCATTGTAGATATTTCCATGTTCATAGAGATAGTGGTGTAGATATTTCCATGTTTATACAGATGACTGTGTAGTTAATTCCATGTTTATACAGAAGGTGGTGTAGATATTTCCATGTTTATAGAGTTAGCCATGTAGTTATTTCTATGTTTATACAGATAGCGGTGTAGATATTTCCATGTTTATACAGATATCGGTGTAGATATATCCATGTTTATACAGACCGTGGTGTAGATATTTCCATGTTTATACAGATAGCGGTGTAGATATTTACATGTTTATACAGATAGCGGTGTAGATATTTCCATGTTTACAGAGATAGAGGTGTATATATATCCATATTTGCACAGATTGCGGTGTCGATATTTCCATCTTCACACAGATAGCGGTGTATATATTTCCATGTGTACACAGACAGGTGTGTAGATATTTCCATGTTTCCACAGATAGTGTTGTAGATATTTCCATGTTCATGCAGATAGCTCTGTAGATATTTCCATGTTTATAAAGATAGCGTAGTAGATACTTCCATGTTTATACAGATAGCGGTGGAGATATTTCCATTTTTACACAGATAGCGCGGTAGATATTTCCATGTTTATACAGATGGCGGTGTAGATATTTCCATGTTTATAGAGATATCCATGTAGATATTTCCAAGTTTATACAGATAGCGGTGTAGACATTTCCATGTTTATAGCGATAGCGGTGAAGTTATTTCCATATTTATACAGATAGCGGTGTAGATATTTCTAAGTTTATAAAGATTGCGGTGTAGATATTTCCATGATTGTACAGATAGCGGTGCAGATACTTCCAAGTTTATACAGATAGCGGTGTAGGAATTTCCATGTTTATAGAGATAGCGGTGAAGTTATTTCCATGTTTATACAGATGGCATTGTAGATATTTCCATGTTTATACAGATAGTGGTGTAGATATTTCCATGTTTATACTGATGACTGTGTAGATATTTCCATGTTTGTACAGATGGCGGTGTAGATATTTCCATGTTTATAGAGATCTCCATGTAGATATTTCCATGTTTATACAGATAGAGGTGTAGATATTTCCATATTTGCACAGATTGCCGTGTAGATATTTCCATCTTCACACAGATAGCGGTGTACATATTTCCATGATTACACAGAGAGCTCTGTAGATATTTCCATGTTTACACAGATAGTGTTGTAGATATTTCAGTGTTTATACAGATAGCGGCGTAGATATTTCCATGTTTATAAAGATAGCAGTGTAGATATTTCCAAGTTTATACAGATAGCGGTGTAGATATTTCCATGTTTATACAGATAGCGCTGTAGATATTGCCATGTTTCTACAGACAGCGGTGTAGATATTTCCATGTTTATACAGATATCGGTGGAGATATTTCCATGTTTATACAGAGAGCAGTGGAAATATTTACATGTTTATACAGATGGCCGTGTAGATATTTCCATGTAGATACAGATATTGGTGTAGATATTTCCATGTTTATAGAGATAGCGGTGCAGATATTTCCATATTCATACAGATAGCGGTGTAGATACTTCCATGTTTCTTCAGATGACGGTGTAGATATTTCCATCTTTATTCAGATAGCGGTGTGGCTATTTCCATTTTTATACAGATGGCAGTGTAGATATTTCCATGTTTATACAGATGGAGGTGTAGATATTTCTATGTTAACACAGATGACATTGTAGATATTTCCATGTTTTTACAGATGGCGGTGTAGATATTTCCATGTTTAATCAGATAGCGGTGTGGCTGATTCCATGTTTATGCAGATAGTGATGTAGATATTTCCATGTTTTTAAAGATGGCTGTGTAGATATTTCCATGTTTATACAGATGGCAGTGTAGACATTTCCATGTTTATACAGATAGTGTTGCAGATATTTCCATGTTTATACAGATGACTGTGTAGGTATTTCCATGTTAATACAGATGGCGGTGTAGATATTTCCATGTTTACTCTGATAGCGGTGGAGATATTTCCATGCTTATAGAGACAGCAGTGTAGATATTTCCATATTTATGCAGATAGCGGTGTAGAGATTTCCAAGTTTATTCAGATGGCGGTGTAGATATTTCCATGTTTATACAGATTGCGGTGTTCCTATTTCCATTTTTATACAGATGGCAGTGTAGATATATCCATGTTTATACAGATGGAGGTGTAGATATTTCCATGTTTATACAGATAGTGTTGCAGATATTTCCATGTTTATACAGATGACTGTGTAGATATTTCCATGTTTATACAGATGGCGGTGTAGATATTTCCATGTTTACACTGATAGCGGTGGAGATATTTCCATGTTTATACAGATAGCGCTGTAGATATTTCCATGTTTATACAGATAGCGGTGTGGCTATTTCCATGTTTATGCAGATAGCGATGGAGATATTTCCATGTTTATAGAGCTGGCTGTGTCGATATTTCCATGTTTATACAGATGGCAGTGTAGATATTTCCAAGTTTATAGAGATAGTGGTGTAGATATTTCCATGTTTATACAGATGACGGTGTAGGTATTTCCATGTTCATAAAGATAGCGGTGTAGATATTTCCAAGTTTATTCAGATGGCGGTGTAGATATTTCCATGTTTATACAGATTGCGGCGTGGCTATTTCTATTTTTATACAGATGGCAGTGTAGATATATCCATCTTTATACATATGGAGGTGTAGATATTTCCATGTTTATACAGATGGCTGTGTAGATATTTCCACGTTTATACAGATAGTGGTGTAGATATTTCCATGTTTATACAGATAGCGGTGTAGTCATTTCCATGTTTATAGCGATAGCGGTGAAGTTATTTCCATATTTATACAGATAGCGGTGTAGATATTTCTAAGTTTATTCAGATAGCGGTGTAATTATTTCCATGATTATACAGATAGCGGTGCAGATACTTCCAAGTTTATACAGATAGCGGTGTAGGAATTTCCATGTTTATAGAGATAGCGGTGAAGTTATTTCCATGTTTATACAGATGGCATTGTAGATATTTCCATGTTTATACTGATAGTGGTGTAGATATTTCCGTGTTTATACTGATGACTGTGTAGATATTTCCATGTTTATACAGATGGCGGTCTAGATATTTCCATGTTTATAGAGATTTCCATGTAGATATTTCCATGTTTATACAGATAGCGGTGTAGATATTTCCATGTGTACAGAGATAGAGGTGTAGATATTTCCATATTTGCACAGATTGCCGTGTAGATATTTCCATCTTCACACAGATAGCGGTGTACATATTTCCATGACTACACAGAGAGCTCTGTAGATATTTCCAGGTTTACACAGATAGTGTTGTAGTTATTTCCGTGTTTATACAGATAGCGGTTTAGATATTTCCATGTTTATAAAGATAGCAGTGTAGATAATTCCAAGTTTATACAGATAGCGGTGTAGATATTTTCATGTTTATACAGATAGCGCTGTAGATATTTCCATGTTTCTACAGACAGCGGTGTAGATATTTCCATGTTTCTACAGTTATCGGTGGAGATATTTCCATGTTTATACAGAAAGTAGTGGAAATATTTACATGTTTATACAGATGGCGGTGTAGATACTTCCATGTAGATACAGATAGTGGTGTAGATATTTCCATGTTTATAGTGATAGCGGTGCAGATGTTTCCATTTTCATACAGAAAGCGGTGTAGATACTTCCATGTTTATTCAGATGGCGGTGTAGATATTTCCATGTTTATACAGATAGCTGTGTGGCTATTTCCATTTTTATACAGATGTCAGTGTAGTTATTTCCATGTTTATACAGATGGAGGTGTAGATATTTCTATGTTTACACAGATGACTCTGTAGATATTTCCATGTTTTTACAGATGGCAGTGCAGATATTTCCATGTTTATACAGATAGCAGTGTGGCTGTTTCCATGTTTATGCAGATAGTGATGTAGATATTTCCATGTTTATAAAGATGGCTGTGTAGATATTTCCATGTTTATACAGATGGCAGTGTAGAGATTTCCATGTTTATACAGATAGTGGTGCAGATATTTCCATGTGTATACAGATGACTGTGTAGGTATTTCCATGTTTATACAGATGGCGGTGTAGATATTTCCATGTTTATACTGATAGCGGTGTAGATATTTCCATGTTTATAGAGACAGCGGTGTAGCTATTTCCAAGTTTATTCAGATGGCGGTGTAGATATTTCCATGTTTATACAGATTGCCGTGTGGCTATTTCCATTTTTATACAGATGGCAGTGTAGATATATCCATGTTTATACAGATGGCGGTGTAGATATTTCCATGTTTATAGCGATAGCCATGTAGATGTTTCCATGTTTATACAGATAGTGGTGTAGACAATTCCATGTTTATAGAGATATCGGTGAAGATATTTCCATATTTATACAGATAGCGGTGTAGATATTTCCAAGTTTATACAGATAGCGGTGTATTTATTTCCATGTTTATACAGAGAGTGGTGGAGATATTTACTTGTTTATACAGATAGCGGTGTAGCTATTTCCATGTTCATAGAGATAGCGGTGAAGATATTTCCATGTTTATACAGATGGCATTGTAGATATTTCCATGTTCATAGAGATAGTGGTGTAGATATTTCAATGTTTATACAGATGACTGTGTAGTTAATTCCATGTTTATACAGATGGTGGTGTAGATATTTCCATGTTTATAGAGATAGCCATGTAGATATTTCTATGTTTATACAGATAGCAGTGTAGATATTTCTAAGTTTATACAGATAGCGGTGTAGTTATTTCCATGATTATACAGATAGCGGTGCAGATACTTCCAAGTTTATACAGATAGCGGTGTAGGAATTTCCATGTTTATAGAGATAGCGGTGAAGTTATTTCCATGTTTATGCAGATGGCATTGTAGATATTTCCATGTTTATACAGATAGTGGTGTAGATATTTCCATTTTTATACTGATGACTGTGTAGATATTTCCATGTTTATACAGATGGCGGTCTAGATATTTCCATGTTTATAGAGATCTTCATGTAGATATTTCCATGTTTATACAGATAGCGGTGTAGATATTTCCATGTGTACAGAGATAGAAGTGTAGATATTTCCATATTTGCACAGATTGCCGTGTAGATATTTCCATCTTCACACAGATAGCGGTGTGCATATTTCCATGATTACACAGAGAGCTCTGTAGATATTTCCATGTTTACACAGATAGTGTTGTAGTTATTTCCGTGTTTATACAGATAGCGGTTTAGATATTTCCTTGTTTATTAAGATAGCAGTGTAGATATTTCCAAGTTTATACAGATAGCGGTGTAGATATTTTCATGTTTATACAGATAGCGCTGTAGATATTTCCATGTTTCTACAGACAGCAGTGTAGATATTTCCATGTTTTTACAGATATCGGTGGAGATACTTCCATGTTTATACAGAAAGCAGTGGAAATATTTACATGTTTATACAGATGGCGGTGTAGATACTTCCATGTAGATACAGATAGTGGTGTAGATATTTCCATGTTTATAGAGATAGCGGTGCAGATATTTCCATATTCATACAGATAGCGGTGTAGATACTTCCATGTTTATTCAGATGGCGTTGTAGGTATTTCCATGTTTATACAGATAGCGGTGTGGCTATTTCCATTTTTATACAGATGGCAGTGTAGATATTTCCATGTTTATACAGATGGAGGTGTATATATTTCTATGTTTACAAAGATGACTGTGTAGATATTTCCATGTTTTTACAGATGACGGTGTAGATATTTCCATGTTTATACAGATAGCAGTGTGGCTGTTTCCATGTTTATGCAGATAGTGATGTAGATATTTCCATGTTTATAAAGACTGCTGTGTAGATATTTCCATGTTTATACAGATGGCAGAGTAGAGATTTCCATGTTTATACATATAGTGGTGCAGATATTTCCATGTGTATACAGATGACTGTGTAGGTATTTCCATGTTTATACAGATGGCGGTGTAGATATTTCCATGTTTATACTGATAGCGGTGTAGATATTTCCATGTTTATACAGATAGTGGTGTAGATATTTCCATGTTTCTACTGATGACTGTGTAGATATTTCCATGTTTATACAGATGGCGGTGTAGATATTTCCATGTTTATAGAGATCTCCATGTAGATATTTCCGTGTTTATACAGATAGCGGTGTGGATATTTCCGTGTTTACAGAGCTAGAGGTGTAGATATTTCCATATTTGCACAGATTGCCATGTAGTTATTTCCAACTTCACACAGATATCGGTGTACATATTTCCATGATTACAATGAGAGCTCTGTAGATATTTCAATGTTTACACAGATAATGTTGTAGATATTTCCGTGTTTATACACATAGCGGTGTAGTTATTTCCATGTTTATAAAGATAGCAGTGTTGATATTTCCAAGTTTATACAGGTAGCGGTGTAGATATTTCCATATTTATACAGATAGCGCTGTAGATATTTCCATGTTTCTACAGACAGCGGTGTAGATATTTCCATGTTTATACAGATATCGGTGGAGATATTTCCATGTTTATACAGAGAGCAGTGGGAATATCTACATGTTTATACAGATGGCAGTGTAGATATTTCCATGTAGATACAGATAGTGGTGTAGATATTTCCATGTTTATAGAGATAGCGGTGCAGATATTTCCATATTCATACAGATAGCGGTGTAGATACTTCCATGTTTATTCAGATGGCGGTGTAGATATTTCCATGTTTTTACAGATGGCGGTGTAGATATTTCCATGTTTATACAGATAGCGGTATGGCTGTTTCCATGTTTATGCAGATTGTGATGTAGATATTTCCATGTTTATAAAGATGGCTGTGTAGATATTTCCATGTTTATACAGATGGCAGTGTAGGCATTTCCGTTTTTATACAGATAGTCGTGCAGATATTTCCATGTTTATACAGATGACTGTGTAGGTATTTCCATGTTTATACAGATGGCGGTGTAGATATTTCCATGTTTAAACTGATAGCGGTGGAGATATTTCCATGTTTATACAGATAGCGCTGTAGATATTTCCATGTTTATACAGATAGCGGTGTACATATTTCCATGTATATACAGATAGCGGTGTGGCTATTTCCATGTTTATGCAGATAGCGATGGAGATATTTCCATGTTTATAGAGATGGCTGTGTCGATATTTCCATGTTTATACAGATGGCAGTGTAGGTATTTCCAAGTTTATATAGATAGTGGTGTAGATATTTCCATGTTTATACAGATGACGGTGTAGGTATTTCCATGTTCATAAAGATAGCGTTGTAGATATTTCCATGTTTATACAGATAGCGGTGTAGTTATTTCCATGTTTACAGAGATACAGGAGTAGATATTTCCATATTTGCACAGATTGCGGTGTATATATTTCCATCTTCACACAGATAGCGTTGTACATATTTCCATGTTTACACAGAGAGCTGTGTAGATATTTCCATGTTTACACAGATAGTGTTGTAGATATTTCATTTTTATACAGATAGCGGTGCGGATATTTCCATGTTTATACAGATAGCGGTGGAGATATTTCCATGTTTATACAGATAACGGTGTAGATATTTCCATGTTTATAAAGATAGCGGTGGAGTTATTTCCATGTTTATACAGATATCGGTGGAAATATTTCCAAGTTTATGCAGATTGCCGTGGGGATATTACCATGTTTATAGAGATAGCGGTGTAGATATTTCCATGTAGATACAGATAGTGGTGTAGATATTTCCATGTTTATAGAGATAGCGGTGTAGATATTTCCATATTTATGCAATCAGCTTTGTAGATATTTCCATGTTTATTCAGATGGCGGTGTACATATTTCCATGTTTATACAGATTGCTGTGTGGCTATTTCCATTTTTATACAGATGGCAGTGTAGATATATCCATGTTTATACACATGGAGGTGTAGATATTTCCATGTTTCTACAGATGACTGTGTAGATATTTCCATGTTTTTACAGATGGCGGTGTAGATATTTCCATGTTTTTACAGATAGCGTTGTGGCTATTTCCATGTTTATGCAGATAGCGATGTAGATATTTCCAAGTTTATAGAAATGTCTGTGTAGATATTTCCATGTTTATAGAGATGGCTGTGTAGATATTTCCATGTTTATACAGATATTGGTATAGATATTTCCATGTTTATACAGATGACATTGTAGTTATTTCCATGTTTATAGAGATGGCGGTGTAGATATTTCCTTGTTTATAGAGATAGCCACGTAGATAATTCCATGTTTATACAGATAGTGGTGTAGACATTTCCATGTTGATAGAGATATCGGTGAAGATATTTCCATGTTTATACAGATAGCGGTGTAGATATTTCCAAGTTTATACAGATAGCGGTGTAGATATTTCCATGTTTATACAGATAGCGGTGTAGATATTTCCATGTTTATACAGAGAGTGGTGGAGATATTTCCATGTTTATACAGATATCGGTGTAGCTATTTCCATGTTTATAGAGATAGCGGTGAAGGTATTTCCATGTTTATACAGATCGCATTGTAGATATTTCCATGTTCATAGAGATAGTGGTGTAAACATTTCCATGTTTATATAGATGACTGTGTAGTTAATTCCATGTTTATACAGATGGCGGTGTAGATATTTCCACATTTATAGAGATAGCCATGTACTTATTTCCAAGTTTATACAGATAGCGTTGTAGATATTTACATGTTTATACAGATAGTGGTGTAGATATATCCATGTTTATACAGACCGTGGTGTAGATACTTCCATGTTTATACAGATAGCGGTGTAGATATTTACAAGTTTATACAGATAGCGGTGTAGATATTTCCATGTTTACACAGATAGAGGTGTAGATATATCCATATTTCTACAGATTGCGGTGTCGATATTTCCATCTTCACACAGATAGCGGTGTATATATTTCCAGGTTTACACAGACAGTTGTGTAGATATTTCCATGTTTACACAGATAGTGTTGTAGATATTTCCAAGTTCATGCAGATAGCGGTGTAGATATTTCCATGTTTATAAAGATAGCGGAGGAGAAACTTCCATGTTTATACCGATAGCGGTGGAGATATTTCCATTTTTATACAGATAGCGCTGTAGATATTTCTATGTTTATACAGATAGCGGGGTAGATATTTCCATGTTTATACAGATAGCGGTGTAGATATTTCCATGTTTATACAGCTAGCGGTGGAGATATTTCCATGTTTATACAGATATCGGTGCAGATATTTCCATGTTTATACAGATAGCGTTGTAAATATTTACATGTTTATACAGATGGAGGTGTAGATATTTCCAAGTTTATGCAGATTGCGACGGAGATATTTCCATGTTTATAGAGATAGCGGTGTAGATATTTCCATGTAGATACAGATAGCCGTGTAGATATTTCCATGTTTATAGAGATAGCTTTGTAGATATTTCCATATTTATAGAGATAGCCGTGTAGATGTTTCCATGTTTACTCAGTTGGCGGTGTAGATATTTCCATGTTTATACAGATAGCAGTGTGGCTATTTCCATTTTTATACAGATGGCAGTGTAGATATTTCCATGTTTATACAGATGGCGGTGTATATATTTCCATGTTTATACAGATGTCTGTGTAGATATTTCCATGTTTTTACAGATGGCGGTGTGGCTGTTTCCATGTTTATGCAGACAGCGATGTAGGTATTTCCATGTTTATAGAGATGGCTGTGTAGATATTTCCACGTTTATACAGATGGCAGTGTTGATATTTCCATGTTTATACAGATATTGGTGCAGATATTTCCATTTTTATACAGATGACTGTGTAGGTATTTCCATATTTATACAGATGGCGGTGTAGATATTTCCATGTTTATTGAGATAGCCATGTAGATATTTCCATGTTTATACATATAGCGGTGTAGACATTTCCATGTTTATAGAGATAGCAGTGATGTTATTTCCCTATTTATACAGATGGCGGTGTAGATATTTCTAAGTTTACACAGATAGCGGTGTAGATATTTCCATGTTTATACAGATAGCGGTGGAGATATTTCCATGTTTATAGAGATAGCGATGTAGATATTTCCATATTTATGCAGATAGCGGTGTAGATATTTCCATGTTTATTCAGATGGTGGTGTAGATATTTCCAAGATTATACAGATTGCGGTGTGGCTATTTCCATTTTTATACAGATGGCAGTGTAGATATATCCATGTTTATACACATGGAGGTGTAGATATTTCCATGTCTATACAGATGACTATGTAGATATTTCCATGTTTTTACAGATGGCCTTGTAGATATTTCCATGTTTTCACAGATAGCTGTGTGGCTATTTCCATGTTTATGCAGATAGCGATGTAGATATTTCCAAGTTTATAGAGATGTCTGTGTAGATATTTCCATGTTTATAGAGATGGCTGTGTAGATATTTCCATGTTTATACAGAGAGTGGTGTAGATATTTCCAGGTTTATACAGATGACAATGTAGTTATTTCCATGTTTATACAGATGGCGGTGTAGATATTTCCATGTTTATAGAGATAGCCATGTAGATATTTCCATGTTTATATAGATATTGGTGTAGACATTTCCAGGTTGATAGAGATATCGGTGAAGATATTTCCATGTTTATACAGATAGCGGTGTAGATATTTCCAAGTTTATACAGATAGCGGTGTAGATATTTCCATGTTTATACAGATAGCGGTGTAGTTATTTCCATGTTTATACAAAGAGTGGTGGAGATATTTCCATGTTTATACAGATATCGGTGTAGCTATTTCCATGTTTATAGAGATCGCGGTGAAGATATTTCCATGCATATACAGATGGCATTGTAGATTTTTCCATGTTCATAGAGATGGTGTTGTAGATATTTCCATGTTTATACAGATGACTATTTTTTTAATAGAAAAGCCAAAGGGCTTGTTGGTTGTACTACTGCCACATCTTCACAAACTGAAAAAGAAATACAAAAACGAAAAGCCTTAAGAAATTAATGACCCTCAACATGTTCAAAAATTAAATTACTCCATTAAAAATATTCTCTTAACATTCATCACATTAAGAAATCACATAAGTAATGAAATAGCTGTTAAATATTCAAGGATAACTTGGGTTGCAAGGGCTTCCAAAGGTATAAACCACCAAAGAGATTTTACTCTAGATTTCTAGAATTAAAATTATCTATTTTTTTCAAGCAGTTAAGGAGTGATGTTTAGTTTCTATGTTAAAGAGTTTGCAACACTTATGACTATTCCTGTGTTCTTATGATTCTTTGGTCTTGTAAGGTCTGTTTTATATATATTAGCCTTATTGTAAGGAGAAATTTATGTTAAATTATAGATTTTGATGAACTAAATTCCCCCAACCCCAAACTACATTATAATTTGCACATCATGTCACAGTTAATGTTCAACATACCGTCAAATACCATTTTGGGAATCAGAGGCTTAAGTGACACCAAAGCATTTCCACATGTAAATAATAAAAAAGATAACATTAACATTATATTTTTATTTTCAAGGAAGTCAGATTTGAAGAGCAATTACAAAGTGGACAGGAACTTGACAATAAAAACTTAAAAGTTACATTTCAAATGAAATACTATAACTTTTAAAGAAGAAAATGTTATTAACAGCATTAATTTTGTTAAAATAAAAACTTTACCCACGTTAAATTTAACATAATTTAATTGAGCAAGGAAAGATTCATGAATTGGGCAGCACTCAGAACCAGGAGAAATTCAGAGAGCTCCACCCAGTAACATGGGCAGGCAGTATTTGTAGACAGAAAAAGTAAGTGACATACAGAAACAGCTTGATTGGTTAGAGCTCAGCATTTGCCTTATTTGAGCATGGTGTGCTAAGGCCTTTGCTTTATATGAACATGGTTTAATCATTTGTGCTGAACTTTGGCTGCTGTGATTGGCAGACACTCGGTTACAAGAGTATACGCTTAGATTGCTGGTTGTTTACATACTAAGGTTGCTGTTTGCTATGTAGGGATTCAAAGTACTACGTAATAACTATGGAGGAAGCTTTAGGCCAAATTTAATTTAATCTAACAGTTTCAAAAGCAGGTATTATTTTCACTAAAATGAGATTTTAAAATCTTAATTGAAAAAAGTGTTTATTTTGGAAAAACATTTATTATTACAGAACTTGTTCCTCTTGTAAGGGTCCAAAGTCAGTTACATAATGAATATTAAGGTGCCATGAAAAAAAAATAAAATGTGACACATGTAGAAAATGTTATATTATTAGTATAGTGCTAACCACTTGGTAGATGTTACAATTTTATAGTAAGAATTAATAGTTGTTTAAATATAAATAACTGTTTAAATTGGTTTTGTATTATTTGTATAGCTTCCTCTGTCATTTGACACCTATTAGTGACTATGTGATCAGTAAAAAAAGCAAGAAGCCTTGTAAAAGAGAAAGTGAAAGTAAAAATTTGAAGCGTTTGGACTTTTTAAACCAGTCAAGAATTAGACTCTTTGACTGTTTGGACATCATTTAACCAATGGTCTTTCTATGGGCCTATGGATGAGTTATTTAAATTTTGTGGGTCTCATTTATTCAGATCTAAACTAAGAATTTTAGATTCTAAATGTTCTCTATGGACCCATTTAGTATTAAAATGATAGATTTTAAAAACTATGTTGTAAGTCTGGCCACAACTAATAGCTATTATACAGATGTATAACATATATGATATATGTGTATATCAAATATGTGTATATGTTTTAATTTATATTATATATTTTATAATATAAATTATATGTTATATATTTATATTAAATATATTTATATGATATATAATATAAATTCAAACATATACACTCATATGTGTGTATATGTCTCTGTGCACATACACATATATATATGCATACACACATACGTGTGTGTATGTGTGTATATATATTTCTTTTAATTCATCTAACAAATGAAATTGATATTACTCCAGATAGAAAGTGATGCTTGATAAATAACCGAAGATTGAAGGAAAGGACTTGGAAATGCAGGCATAAGTTGGGGAATGGAAAAAGGAGGACAGTCATGGCAAAACTATATAAATGTAGGTAGAAATCAAATTGGAATCCAGGAACTAGGCCATGTAAGGAAGAGAAAGACACGGTTTCAAAGTAAAAGGATGCAGGATTTGTCAGCAGTTTAGATAGTAGTGTGAAATATTAGCGTAATCAGTATCTTTGGCACATGTTTTTTTTTTTGATAATTGTATGTCATGTAAAACAGATGGGATATGGCATGGCACCAAGTGTAACACCAACAGTTTTAGTTGAAAGGGGAAGTTTCTTTTTTTCTTAAAATACATTAAGAGCTTATAATGTGCTAGTTACTGTGCTGGATGCTCTGTTTGCAGCGCTTGTGTCCTTCAGTGTCCCTCCTGGAGGTTGTCCTTAAAGTCTCATAGAGAAGACGAACATTAAATGCACAAATACTTATGTGATTATAAACAATAAGAAGTTTGTAAAAATAAAAAGAAAATAGCCTTAGCTTGAGTGGTCAAGGAAGGCTTCTCTGAGAAAGTAACATCTAACCTGGAACTTCAGATACAATTTCTAATTCACAATAACTAATGAGTGGGTATGTGGGACATTGAGCTAGAACAAAAGACAAATATGGGTTAGTTAAGGTTTAAGTAGAGTTTAAATCTATCTTTTTTTTATTTCTACTTTAGGTCTACGTCAGTGTTAAGTTGCTACATAGAAACATAAAAGTGGGGGAAATTTGGGATTTGGTGTCTCCTTTTACAAAGAGAATGAAAGGCATGTGATGATTTTTTGTAGAAAGACTTGTATATTAAAATAATAAATTAGAGTTCAACTCTTTTCCTTAAATATTACCTTTAATGGTATGGAAGATAAAATTAGTCTGATGGGAAAAAAATGACATTTAAGAATTTTAAAACTATGCTTCCTAAATAAGAATTTAATTTTGGCATGTGTGAGCCTATTGATCGGACAGTAGTGCATTGTATTCTGTTAAAATTTTATACCTTATTATGTCATTTTTAGATAATAAAAACACAATTTAATGAAAATTTTAATCAATAGCTCTGAACCTTCTTCACTTTTTTCTAAAATATCAACCAGACTTTTTTCAATTAAATCATTCATTGTAACCTTTAGTAAAATAGGTTCCATATAATTTTTACGATTTGGAAAAACTGAGAATAATTTGTCCTCATTCACATAATATATGAGATGCAAAGTGGGTTACAGGGTATATGGGTTCTCAGAGGGTATTTTAAAATAGCATGTGAGTGTGCAGAGTTTCAAGTAGCAAACTAATTTCAAGATGATCAACACTGATTCTTTTTAAAATTTACTTAGACAGGTTTCAGGAAGGCATTGTTATATATTAGAGGCAAAAACACAAATGTGCCCCAATTTGGGCCCTTTTTTTGCGCATCTAAAAACACACAGAGGAAAATGGAACTGAAATGAACTTTGTGGTTTGTGAATCCTTTAAAAACCGCAAAAAGCAAATTAATCTCATATGACTTGAGTACTTAGAGATGATGTGTGTGATGATATGTGTAAGACATTTGTTTAGATTCCAAAGTAACGATCAGCTCCCCACATCCTCCCTCTCTCTACCTCTCTCTCTCTCTCAATGTGTGTATTCTCTTTCACTCAACAAGATTAACAGGAAGAATTCTCTGTAAGTAAAAAATCATGTCTGAGGTTTTGAATGGCCCAATTTCTTAAATCTTTTTTTATTTCTCTTTTAATATTATTATTATTATTATTTACTCTCTGCCCTCAACGCAGCAGAGGCCTTGATGGGAAAAGGCTTTGTGGGCAAGCAGCAGGTGGGTAGTTGAATCTGCAAGACTCTAACAAATGAGACTCCTTCCTTCAGAAGAGTATGAAATGAGACATTTTATAAGGGGAGGGGAAGCTGAGTTGATTTAACCATTCCAGTGTGCAGATACATTAGAAAAGAATTAAGGGATCGTAATGCTTCCACAAATGAAATATTTCAACCATGTAGCACCATCCAAGTGCCCTGTTTGGAGATAATTCTCCACAGATTTCTTCTGTTTGGCACAGTTCAGCCTTTGAGCAAAGGGCGTATTTAAATGGTCTTTACCTTGAGACATTTGCTTACATTCCAGAGTAAAAATAAGCTCTTCTTGCCTCCTCTCTTTCTCTGGAGGGGAGACTGGGCAGACATGCCAGCAGCCTATTCCAGCTAGAGTCTCCTCATTTTGTATTCCTCTTCTATGGTGTGACTGCCTCACATGCAGGTAAACATCCCTGCCTCCTCATATTGCCCTGTGGGAATGGAAGGTACTTCTCTGGCTGTTGCTTTTTCCTGTCTTTCTGTATCAGGGATCTAGTGTCTTACAGCAGTGTATATATATGAAATAGTGGCAAATTTACTCATTTGCTTCCAAGTAGGGTAAAATCTCAGGCCCTTCATGCTTTCTGATTTGAACTGTGCAAGGAATGGCAAATCCAAATAACTATGGGAACCAGACATGGGACATGAATTGAAAGAAGTAGGTGATATGGTTTGACTGTATGTCCCCCACTTAAATCTCTTGTTGATTTGTAATCCCCAGTGTTCAGGGCAGGACTGGTGAAAGTGATTGGATCATAGGGGTGGATTCCCCCTTGCTGTTTTCATGATAATGAGGGAGTTCTCATGAGATCTGGTTGTTTAAAAGTGTGTCGCACTTTCCCCCTTTCCCCTTCATTCTCTTCCTCCTACTCCAGCCATGTAGGAAATGCTGGCTTCCCTTTGCCTTCTGCCATGATTGTAAGTTTCCTGAGGCCTCCCAAGCCATGCTTCCTGTACAGGCTGTGGAACTGTGAGTCAATGAAACCTCTTTTCTTTATAGATTACCCAGTCTCACATAGTTCTTTACAGCAATGTGAAAACGAACTAATAAAGTAGGTGAAGTTTAAAATAATGAATGGCAGCTGACAACCTTGGTGTGGGTGCATAATAGGGAGGACTAGTGTCTGCAGCAGCTGAGGAGCAATGTCTTCTTGTGAGATATCCTACTTTTAAAATATTGGCAACCAATCTGACTCAAGAGCACTCATGGAGTTAAACTAAACTGTTATGGACTGGGTCCAGCCCAAGGGCCACGATTTAGTCTTCTCTATCGTAAATGGTGAGATAGTCAAGGATGGGGATGAATTTATTCCTTCCTGTTAACTGTGGAATCACTTGGCACAATGCCTAAGTAGGCACTCATTTTTCTTTTTTTAATCAAAAGTTCTCAGCAAGCTATAAGCCAGACATTAGCTAAGAAGAAATACAATATAATGCCAAAAGATCAACATAAATTTTGTTATGACTTTGTTTCCCAAAATAAGAAAAGAGATTTGGTAGACATCATATTTTTTTGTCAGTAATCATCTTATAGTTCTTGACTACTTATATATCCCAGCATTTTATTTTGTCTCTACTATTACAACAATGTTATTATTATCCATTCCTTTGCCTAGTTTCTCACACAGTTTTAATATGGCACTTATGACCCTTGTTTCATGATAAATGGTTTTCATATGTCTACTATAGTAGTTGAAAAACTCCAATTATTCTGCAGTTTTGTGTATGTGGTAGAGTCAGCCACAGAGTTAGAATCATAACATTTGTCAGGCCAAATCTGAGTTTTATTTCATAGAGATTGGTTTCAGGGTTGTGTAAACAATTGCAAAGATGATTTTAAAACCCTTTTATATTGTATCCAGCAAATAGTTCCCCCAGTATTGGCCTAAAAAGTTTGGAATTCTAAGCTGATTTTCTAAAAGCTCCCAAGAATTGTAGGTTATGTGGTTAAATATTAGATCGTACTCTGAATGTGTTTATAAGAATTTACTTAACACCTTAGGTGTTAAAATGGGCTAACAGAGAGCTTCATGTAATGCCTTTCATTCTGTTTGTGCATTTTTGATTATTGGAAAATGCAATGAAAAATAAGTGGGTATCATTAAGAAGTATAAGAGAGAGTGTAAGTATTTGTCCTCTAGGAAATTATAAGTGGATAGCAACAGAAAATTGTTCATAGCTGAATTGAAGAATAGATTGAGATTCTTGAGATTACTATATGCTGGTTATAAAATGCCACACATTAAATTAGCAATTGAGAAAAAGACATGAAAGTAATAGACACATTGATGACTTTTGGCAATAAGTATAGAATAAATGCTTTGTATTTGTTTATTGAGGTATAATTTATATGTCGATTTTATCCTGTTTAGGTGAGCAGTTCTATGAATTTCAACAAATGTACAGTTGTCTTTTGGGATTCAGAGGATCAGCTCCAGGACTGCCGCCATGTAACTAAATCAGCACATATTCAAGTCCTACACTGGAAACAGAGTGTTGGCGCTCTGTATCTTTCACAGCCACAAGTATTTTTTATTGTGTTTGATTTAAAATAAGCCACACATAAGTGGACCAAGGCAGTTCAAACTCATGTTGTTTAAGAGCCAACTGTATACAGTTGTGTAAGCAACCACTACAACCAAAATAGAGCATATCTCCACCATTCCCCCAAATCTTCCATTTCTTGATATAGTCAATCTCCTCCTTTTACACCCCCAGCTCCTGACAACACAAATCTGATTTCTTTCCCAATTGATATGGTTTGGTTCTGTGTCCCCACCCAAATCTCACCTTGAATTGTAATACTCACCATGGGTCAAGGGTGGGACCAGGTGGATATATGGGGGTGGTTTCCCCCATACTGTTCTCACAAAATCTGATGGTTTTATAAGGGGTTTCACCCTTTGCTCGGGTCTCATTCTCTCTCCTGTCACCATGTGAAGAAGGACATGTTATCTTCCCCTTCTGCCACAATTGTAAGTTTCTTGAGGCCTCCCCAGCCCTACGGAACTGTGAGTCAATTAAGCCTCTTTTCTTTGCACATTACCCAGTCTTAGGCAGTTCTTTATAGCAGCATGAGAGTATTCTAATACACCAATAATTCTGACTTTTCTAAAATGGCATAAAAGGAGCTGATAAATGATACAGGCTTTTGAGTCTGGCTTCTTTCACTTTAATGCTTTTGAGGTTCACAGCTTTTGTTGCATACATCATTGTTCCTTTTTGGTGCTGAGTGGTATTCTATTGTATGAATATACTGCAATTTGCTTATCTGCTTACCAGTTGGGAGATATTTGGGTTGATTTGAGCTTTTGGAGATTATTAAGAAAGCCTGTATAAACCTTGTTAATGGATTCTTGTTTAGACACATCTTCATTTGTCTTGAATAAACAAATACATACACGTGCATTGCCATGTCATATAAAAGTGTATGTTTAATTTTATAAGAACCTGCCAAATTAGTTGTATTAATATGGCTGTGCCATTTAGGATTCTCATCAGGAATGCATTGGAGTCCCAGTTGCTCCACATAGAATATATGCTTTTTATAAATTTTAAACTAAAATTTCTGTTTGAGACAGAAATTCTTATTTAAAGTTTATAAATTTATAATATATCTGAAAATACATTATAGTTATAAAACATACCAATTTTTAATATAATGTGTCTGAGGATACATTATATTAAAAACTGATATGTTACATTGGAATTGTGTAATATTTTACAAATACATGATGGCTAAAGTGAAAGTAAGCAGCAGGTTGAATTAATTCCATTTCTCTTATGAGTTAACGGAGGCTAAAACATGTGTTTGTATGTGAGGACAATCGTTTTTATATCATTTAAAATTTTGGTCAGTCATTCAGTTTCCTAAATACATAGAAGGATGAGTTCAGGAAAGTTGCCAGAGCCTCATTAATGTTTAAGCCTCAAAGTTCCAACGTGGTTACCAAGGCCAGTCTGTCTTTATGTGGAGCAGGTGGCAGCCCATGCAAAGAACAGCTTGGATGAGCTGGTTTACTTCATAACATTTCCAAGACGATGATAGTTCTAATATAAGTAGAATTGACCTGTACAGATAAGGCAGGTCATTTAAACTAAACTGGATTTTCAGTTGCCCTTTGAGGCACTCCGTAAGGTAGCAATGGGACTTAGGAGTAAAATTCGACTTCCCTAAAATTCCAGAATCAATACTATCTTATATACAGTGTATAATACTTGTGTTTCGATAATCTTCTATTCGTTCTCGGGGAAAAACACCATAAATGAAAGTGACGTTTTCATAATAGAGGCATTTGGGTTTATTCTTTTTGTGGTCATTTTCTTAGGACTAGTATTTTAGAATAATTTACCAAGCTTTTTTGCAAGACTAAAATATAGGGTTAAAGTAGGGTTAAACCTTAACAGTCATAACTTTGTTCCTGAAGTGTGATTATTATCAAAAAGTCTTTTAAAAATGCTTTTCTTAAATATTCAAGAGATTGAGACTATCATACAAATGGACAATTTTAGTTTCTCAAATTGTAAGTATTGTTCATTAATTCTCAAGAATGCTAACATTTAGAGGTTAGCAAATTGAAGATATTTTGGTAAAAATTATGATTAAATTATGTATTAGAGCAAACCCAACTGTCTTCTGTCTTGGATTGTTTCTGTCTTCCCATTGGCCTTGAATGCAGATAGAAACAATATTAAAATACTTCTCATGCAACATGAAGTAAACTCCAAAGGAAAAATGCCTTGAGCAAATCACATTCTGTAACCTGTTATGGCCCTCTCTGGGTTACAGAATTTTGTCTTAAATTTTCATAAATAGCCAATTCTTTAATTTGTGACTATATAAAGACAATAAAAAGTCTTGGAACAATTGACTCCAAACACCAGAATGGAGCTATGAATGTGTATATATCCCTAAAACTGGTTTACAGCTACTTATATGTACAACAGCCTCACTCTCTGTGAAGTGGGATGTTAATATCAATTTTCTATTCCTTCTCATTAATAAGATAATGATAATCATGAGGAGTGAGGCCAAGTCAATAGTATTTATTTTTATTTACCCTACTTTCTTCTTTCTTTTGCTGTTTCTTCTAAGCAATTTGTTAGCATGTTCTGTGTTTTATTGCAGTGGGATTTACATGTATGGGTACAGGACATTAATTGGTGATTAATTTATATTTGTGCCTTTTCCCCAATTGTTCACCCAACTCTATTTTAAAAAATAAAACAGAGTACGTTTTTCTGTAGTATGTTCTTTCAAATTCTGTCTGCTAGTTTAGGTTTATTGAAAATAATTGTATGAGTTTGGACTAAACATTCTTTATACATTTTTGTTTTCTCTGCCTATAATGCCTTTCACTCATGATGGTGGTGGGAAAAAGGATGCATTTTTATGTTTGGAGAGACTCATTGTAAAACAGCAGGACACTTCCTGTACAACACCATTAAATGTTGTTCAAACAATGTCAGGGGGACTATATTTGCCCACTAGTTCTATGCAGAAACATTTCCCAAATTAATTAATTTCCTGAGTGACCAATCAGGGAGAAAATCCTGGTGGAACTCAAGAAAGGGTAGAAAGTTGGAGAAAAGTGTTAAGAGGTTTGAGGTCAGCAATTTGACCTTTTAAAACTTTCTTTCATAAGGAGAATGTCAACAAATAATGTTTGTGGTAACTTCAAATGAAGGATAGAGCTTGAAAAGTAAAACTTCAACTCCCACATATAACATTTGTGAGGAAAATGAAATGAAAACATATGTTCATATAATAATGGGAAAACGTAATGCATTTTTCTAAGTTTGAGTTTGCTAGAAGTTCTTTATTATTAAATTATGCTGGGATTCCTAGTAAGCATGCAACACATTTGCATAAGTATTAAAATAATTCATCATGATCAATTCTGTTACAGTAAATCTCAACCCTAATCACAATCTACCATATACTACAGTGGTTCATCTATATGTGGTATTTCATATTTTACTAAGTTTTGGTGGAACTGCAGCTCCTGCAGCAGCACAAATGTCATCTGAGTTCACTGTGATTAATGTGGCCCTGAAGGAGATCTAATCACGATTAGCCAATTTCATAAAGTGTTACAGAATCAGTGTCATGTGAGAAACATTTTAAAGCCCTTAAAACTGTATATCCTAGCAAGTAACTCTGGTAGAAAGTCTAGGAGGATGAGGAGGTTTAATTTGGGAAACAGATGACCGAGGAGGATGAGGGAACAATTATTTGCCTTCAAATACTTAAAGGACCAGAAGGGAACAACACAAATCTAGAATTAATGGCTGAAAGTTATAGGGCAGTGGATATCAATCTAATATACTGAAATTTCAAAAATGGAAACTTATCAGAAATGCAGTGAGCTCTATGGGTCTAATAGGCTCAATGAAGTATGGAGGTTTCTGTTACTAGGAGTATTCAAGGCAAGATTACCACTTCTGGAGACTACTGCAAAGTAATTTTTTAATGGCACAGAAGGTTATATTTGGGTACATTATAAATTCCTCTTCATCCATTCCATAACTTAATTTCCTTTACCACATAAACACATTACTTATTTTTATTTTTTATTTTATTGTTTTAGATACTGGTGGAGGCTTCAGTGGGAGATGGCTTCACTGGAGATATTGCGATTGATGATCTGTCATTTATGGACTGCACCCTCTACCCTGGTAAGAGAGAACATTTTAATTTGGGGTTATTTCTAAATCTGTTTACTTGGAAAACTTGCAAGGAAATCAATATTTCATTTCTACAAAATTTCCAACATGACCTTGCTTTTATTCTTTTTCTCAAAACTATTAACTCTGGAAAAGATTTTTTTAGATCCTTGCTAGTAATTAGTTTTAAAGTGTCAAACATAGTCAAGATGTTTGAATCACTTATGTCTATGACTTATCACATGCAAAATACTAGAAAATCATGTCTGAAGTTAAAATGTAATTCCATTATATTTAAGGAGTTACAATAACCAAACCATTTGCCTTATAATTACATCACATTGGATACTTTATTAACCTCTCGGATTACTCTCGGGAGGCAATTTAAATATTTCTAACAATTGTTGTCAACCATTTCCTCACTATTTTATGGATTTATGTCTATTAAAATGACATAAATGACATATTTTCCAGATATATATCGATTTTCAAACTTTCCCCTAACTCCAGACTCATATACTCACTACCTACTCAACAGCTTAACCTGGATGTCTAGAAGGCATCTTAAAGATAATGATAGAAAATAACCTAAAATAAACACAACCCAGGCCTTGAATAGTGTTATGAGGAGAAACCCATTCTGAGAAGTGCATAGTGATCTAAGAAGACTGGATATTAAACTAATGGAGTTTGGCACTCAGACTGAGAGCTCTTAAAGTGCATGACAAGAGGGAACATGATCTCCTCCCTGGAGTGATCAGAGGCTGGGGCCCAACAACATTCTCAATTGCCGAAAACATAACATCCATCCCTGCTCTATCATCTTAGCCTCACTGGTCTGCGGAGCACCAGCTCCATCCCATGCAGAGTCAGGGGATGGGGCTGATTCCAATATTTTCAGTTGTAGCTATGTGACACAGCTCTGATCCTACCCACCACTCAGCATCCTAACAGGATCGATTGGTGTCACCACTGTGTGTCATGGTTTTCATAGAACTCTGGAGACAGCCGAATCCCTCTCCTGAAGGCTAGTAAAACAAGAGGCAGAATTGAACATATTTACTTTTACCTCTCAATGCCTAAAAGTGAATTCCTGATTACCAGTTGCCTCTCAATCCTGCCACTCCTGTATACCTCCCTATCTCAGCAAATGACAGTTTATATCTAGCTGCTTATTCCATATTAACAAATCTGGTTTATATTAACAAATTTGGTTTAGTACCCACTCCTCATTGCCCTCACCACTTTCCCCGTGGTCCAAGCAACCAGTGTCTATGCATGGATTATTGCAATTGCTTTTTAAATGATCTATCTGCTCCTACCCTTGAGTGCTATATTCTGAAAACAGCAGCCCACATGTTTCTTTTCAAACTTAGATGAGATCAGGCCATTCTATTGTCAGAATCTTCCTATGACTTTCTATCTCATTCAGAGCAAACCTCAAACTAATGATAGCTTCCAAGGAATAAATGACTAACCCCTTATACCTCTTGAATTCACCTTTCACCAGTGTATATCTCATTCACTTTTTCCTACTACAAAGGTCTCTTAGCTAATACTTGAGCACTTCAGCCAATTTATGGTGTATTAGTCCATTCTCACACTGCTAATAAAGACATACCAGAGCCTGGGTAATTTATAAAGAAAGGTGATTTAACTGACTCACAGTTCTACATGGCTGTGAGGGCCTCACAATCATGGCAGAATGTGAAGGAGGAGCAAAGTCACATCTTACAAGTTATAGGCAAAGAGAGTGTGTACAGGGTAACTCCCCTTTATAAAACTATCAAATCTTGTAAGACTTATTCACTTTCACAAGAACAGTGTAGGAAAGACCTGCCCCCGTGATTCAATTACCTCTCAATGGGTCCCTCCCATGACACTTGGGAATTATAGGAGCCATACTTCAAGATGAGATTTGGGTAGGGACACAGCCAAACCATATCATATAGTTAGGGCTTTTCCATCTGCTTTCCCCTGTTCCTAGAACAGGTTTCCCACAGATGTCTATCTGACTCCCTCCCTTACTTCCTTCTGGTCTCTGCCAGAGTTTCTTCTTCAGGGAAGCCTCCTCTGAACACAACACAACACAGTTTCTTTCTTATCTGGCATTTTCTATTTCTACTCCTGGTGTTATTTTTCTCCACATCACCTATCACCCTTATGGTTAAATTTCTATTTTCCCCCATAATGATGTTAGTTGCATGAGAGCAGGTATATCACCTCTTCACTGTTTAATCTCCAATTCCTAGAACAGTATTTGACACATACTAGTACTCAAAAAATACTTGTTGGATGGATAAGTAGGTAGAGGAATGTCAATAATTTTAGGTGTTTTATATACTCTCGTTATATATTTTAGTTTAGTTTTAATATTATTGCTAAAATATTATTTCTATGTGCCAGATACTATAGTATATGTCAGTCAGCTTTTGTTGAAAGCCAAGTCTCAGTAGCTTATGACTACATTTATTTCTTGCTCTCAAGCGTGTGGATTGGCATAGAGAATAAGAGCAAAGAAATAGACAGACAGATAGATAGACAGACAGACAGATCTTAATCATAGCTCTGTGTAATTTTATGTAGCTCTAAGCTATGTGTCTCTGTTTCATGTGGTCCTATCTCTCTGAGACCATGGCTAAAAGACCAAGTCCCTATTTGACACATTTCATAGAGGATGGAAAAAAAAGCATATTTGAAATTTCAACTGGGACATGGTATACATCTTACTGTGTCTGTTCATGTTCATTATCCATTGATCAGATCCTAACAATGGGGCAGAGAAGTATTTTCCACCTACAGGGAGCTCAGCAGGGGTAGGGGAGATAGAAAATCTTTACAAGAAAGAGAGGTGATGTGTAGGGACAATATTACAACCGGCCATTCATACATATTTTATTTTACTTAATCTTACAATGTTTTAAGAGTCTAGAAGAGTGCCTGGTCCATCATGGGTGAATAGATGTTGTATGTGGGGCAGGATTAATGCCTTTATTATACCAGTTTTATGGAGGAAATTGAAAAGGAGATAAGCTGCTCAAGGGTACCTATCTGTAAAGTGGCAGGACACAGTCACTGCTTCTTGGAACCATAATGTTCACCACTAGTATTATAGGGCTCATCAAACACACTAAACCTGAAAGAAAGAGGCTACAATCTCCAGTTTACAGATATGAAAAATTAAAGACATAAGTAGCGTGGGTGAGAATACAAAATTAAGGATTGGACTGTGATTTTACCTAAGCTGGTATGATTTCAGTGGCCAGGGCTTTCCCCACATTGCCCCCAAATCTGAGATTAGAGAGAATCACTGTGACCTCAGAGTGAGAAGAGAACAAAAAAAGAACGCAGGAAAGAAACGCAAGTCACCATTGAAGCTATTGTTGCCCTAATTATCCGGCTAAATCCATTCTGTGGCTCACAGTTCCCAGGGGAGGTAAAACAGCTACTAGAAGCATAGGCAGAGATGCAAAATATCAGTTACTGAGTGTTGGTCCCAATTTTCTGTTTCAAGTTTTGGAAGAAAAATAAAAAAAACTTGAAAAACTGTAGGAGCTGTGTTTTTTGCAATGGCATAACAAAATAAACTATGGGTCAAAACCACAAGGCTTGTTGAATCCATAGGTTTGATAAAGGAATTTGATAAAGGAATCTTACCATAAAATGAAACAAAAATACAAATTGAGCTCTACGTAAAAAAAAAAAAAAATGTTGCTCTTGATGCTTTCCAGTCATTTTTTTTTTCATAGCATCATGTTATCTGAAGTAAGAATCATGCTTGTAACTTCACTAAGGGGCATTGATTTCCTTTTAATATTAACTGATTATTTGTTTATAGCATTTTTCTTCTTTGGCCAATAAAGCAAAGCAAAATAAATAAAAACTCAAAGTCACATACACACAAACCAGAATGTTGACCTAATCCCCAAGATGTGGGTTTCTATCTTACGTACAACTTTTATTTCATAGAAAATGACTGAGCAGTAGATTATTTTACTTTTCTTTGGTACTTCAAAATCAACCTCTTCCCCTCGTGCCTGCCTTGTAATTTTAATGAAAGCAGTGTTCTCCAGCAACCTGGGCTTGAATTTCCGCAGTCATCTTTGACTTTCTTCTTAAACTTCTTCGGTTGTAAATTCCACTGACTACAACTGCAAGATATTTCTTGGACCTGCTGTTTTTTTCCATTACTGTAATTCAAGTCAGTGTTGACTTGAATGAAAAACAAATATTAGACCAAAAATGTTATTAATATTCCCCAATAGTTTTTATGACCTTAAATTAGTTTATTTTTACTTTGTCTTAAAACATCATCATTTGCTCTTCCAAGTCTTCTCTCTCATATTCTGAGCTATAGCTTTTTTCTAATTTAATTTTCAAATCATTCTCAATTATGAATTATACCTGATTTGTTTCAATACTTTTATAATATTGTTAATTTATTTTTCCTACTTTATTAAGATATAATTGGCAAAATGGTATATAGTCAAGGTGTACAATATGATGTTTTGACATGTCTATATATTATGAAATAGTTACCACAATCAAACTATTAGTAATTGACACATCTCTAACCTCATATAGTTACCCATCCTCTGTGTGTGTGTGGTAAGAGAACTTGGCTGGGCCCGGTGGCTCATGCTTGTAATCCTAGCACTTTGGGAAGCCGAGGTGGGCAGATCACCTGAGGTCAGGAGTTCAACACCAGCCTGGTCAACATGGTGAAACGTGGTCTATACTAAAAATACAAAAGTTAGCTGGGCATGGTGGCACACACTTGTAATCCCAGCTACTTAGGAGTCTGAGGCAGGAGAATTGCTTGAAACTGGGAGGTGGAAGTTGCAGTGAGCCAAGATCATGCTACTGCACTCCAGCCTGCGCGACAGAGCAAGAGTCTGTCTCAAAAAAAAAAAAAGCACTTAAGATCTACTCTCAGCAATATTCAGCTGTACAATATCTTGCTGCTGACTATAGTCACCAGAACTTATTCTTCGGATAACTGAAAATTTGTACCATCTTACCAACATATCTCCATTTCTTTCATCCCTCGACCTATGCTAACTACCTCTCTACTCTGTTCTGTGAGTTCAACTTTTAGATTCCTCTTACATGTGCAATCATGCAGTATTTGCTTTCTGTGTCTGTCTTATTTCACTTAGTGTAATGGACATGGCATTATTCTAATTTCATAAAGACAGGATTTCTTGATTTTTTTAAAGCTGCATAATGTTCCAATGTACATATATATTAGATTTTCTTTATCCATTCATCTATCTCCATACATGTAAGTTGTTTCCCTATTGTGGCTATTGTGAATCATGCTGCAATGAACATGGGAGTTCATTGGAGTCCAGATGTCTCTTTGAAATAGTGATTTTATTGCCCCTGGATATATACCCAGAACTGGGATTGCTGGATCATGTGGATAGTTACATTTTAAATTTTTTGAGCAACCTCCATACTGTTTTTCATAATGGCTGTACCAATTTACATTCCTACCAACGGGTATAAGTGTTCCCCTTTCTCCACATCTTCACCAACACTAGCTATCTTTTAACTTTTGATAATGGACATCCTAACAGATGAGAGTCAATATCTCATTGTAGTTTTGATTTGCATTTTCCTGATCATTACTGATAATGAGTGCCTTTTCATATACCTGTTGTCTATGTCTTCTTTGGAAAAAAATGTCTATTCAGGTATTTTGCCCCTCTTAAAATTGGATTATTTGTTGTTTTTTTTTTGTTTTGTTTGTTTTTGCTGTTGAGTTGTATAAGTTTCTTACGTAGTTTGATATTAACTACTTATTGGTTATATGGTTTGGAAATACTTTCTCTTGTTGTGATTTTTGTACATGATGTAAGGTAAGAGCCCAATTTCATTTTGCTTTGCATGTAGATATCCATTTCTTTAACACCACTTATTGAAGAGATTATTTTTTCCCATTGCATATTGTTGTCACTTTTTTTACTGATTACTTGACTTTATATGTGTGGGCTTATTTCTGTGCTTTCTATTATGCTCCATTGGTCCATGTTTCTGCTTTTATGCAAGTACCATGATGTTGTGATTACTACAGCATTGTAATATAATTTGAAATCGGGAAGTATGATGCCATCAGTTTTTTTCTTGTTCAAAATTGCTTTAGCTATTTGGAATCTTTTGTAGTTCTCTATGAATTTTTGTCTTAGAGACAAAGATTTGAGGATCTTAGAGGAAAAGCTTTTAACTTTTTACCATTGAGTGTGATGTTAACTTTGGGCTTGTACAGGGGTTCGCTTTTACCCACATCCTCCCAATACTTGTTAAAAGTTTTAAGACTGTTACTGTATTAAGGAGCATTTCTTCTATTCCTAATTTGTTTGGAGTTTTTATCATGAAAGGATGTTAAATATTGTCAAATGCCTTTTCTACATTTTCTGACGTGATCATAAGATTTTAAGCCTTCATTCTGTTAATGTAATGTATCACATTTATAAATTTTCATATATTGAACCACCTTTATGTCCCAGGGATAAATTCCACTTGGTCATAATATATGATCCTTTTACACTGTTATTGAAATCAGCTTGCTAGTATTTTGTTCAGGATTTGCATCTATATTCATCAGTCATATTGGCCTGTAATTTTCTTTCCTTGTAGTCTCCTTTTCTGGCTTGGAATCAGGCTGAATTTTTTTTTTACTTTTTCTTTTTTTTTTTTTTTTTTGAGACGGAGTCTTGCTCTGTCGCCCAGGCTAGAGTGCAGTGGCATGATCTCGGCTCACTGCAAGCTCCGCCTCCCAGGTTCACGCCGTTCTCCAGCCTCACCCTCCCAAGTAGCTGGGAGTACAGGCGCCCACCACCATGCCCAGCTAATTTTTTGTACTTTTCGTAGATCCGGGGTTTCACTGTGTTAGCCAGGATGGTCTCGATTTCCTGGCCTCGTTATCCACCTACCTCGGCCTCTCAAAGTGCTGGGATTACAGGCGTGAGCCACCACGCCCAGCCCAGGCTGATCTTAAAAAATGAGTTTGAAAGTGTTTCTTCCTCTTCAGTTTTTGGAGGAGTTTGATAAGGATTGGTTTGAATTCTTTAAATGTTTGGTGGAATTTAGCAGTGAATCCATAAGGCCCTGGACTTTTCTTTGGTGGGAGATTTTTGGTTAATTATTCAATCTCATTACTCATAATTCACCTGTTTAGATTTTTTTATTTCTTGTTGATTCCATCTTGGTAGGTTGTATGTTTGTAGGAATTTATCCATTTCTTTAATGCTATTCAATTTCTTGGAGTATAATTGTTCATAGCAGTCTCGTATGATCCTTTGTATTTCTGTGGCTTCAGTTGTAATGTCTGTTTCTGATTTTATTTATTTGGGTCTTCTGTTTTTCTTATCTAAATGGTTGTTAATTTTATCTTTTCAAAAAATTAATTTTCAGTTTCATTGATCTTTTTATTTTTTTCTTCATTGTAATTATTTTTGCTCTGATCTTTATTAGTTCCTTCTTTCTATTAACTTGGAGCTTAGTTTGTTCTTTTTCAAGTTCCTTGAGGTATAAAGATAGATTGCTTATTTGAGTTTTTTTTATTTCTGAATATTTTTTTATTTTTTAGGTATTCAGTACTATAAACTTTCCTCTTAGAACTGCTATTGCTGTATCCCATAAGTTTTGGTATGTTGTGTTTCCATTTTCATTTATCTCAGATTTTTTATTTCATTTTTATTTCCTCTCTGACCTACTGGTTTTTAAGGAGTGTGTTGTTTTAATTGCCATGTTTGTGAATTTTCCAACTTTTCCCCTGTCAGTGATTTCTAGTTTCATACCATTGTGGTTAGAAAAGATGCTGGATATGACTTCAAACTTCCTAATTTGTTAATGCTTGTTTTGTGGACTAACATATTATCTATCCTGGGGAATGTTCTGTGTGCTCTTGAGAAGGTGTATTCTGCTGCTGTTGAATGAAATGTTTTGTATATGACTGTAAGGTCAATTTCCTCTAAAGTATCATTTAAGTTCAATGTTTCTTAATTGATTTTCTGTCTATATGATCTATCCATTTTTGGAAGTGGGATATTGAAGTCCTTTACTATTATTGTTTTGCTGTCTCTTTCTCCCCTCAGATTTATTAATATTTGCTATACATTTGGGTTCTCTCATATTGAGTACATATATTTATAATTATTATATCCTCTTGATTAATTGCTATATATTTATATAATGACTTTTTGTCTCTTTTTACCATTTTTTGCTTAAAGTATATTTTGTCTTACGTAAGTCTAGCTTCCTGTGCTCTTTTCTGGTTTGCATTTGCATGAAATGTGTTTTTTGTTCTTTCAGTTTTAGTATATCTGTGTCCTCAAAGTGGAAGTGAGACTCTTGTACGCAGCACACTATTGGATATATATTTTTTTAATCTGTTAAGACATTCTATGTCTTTTTGTTGTAGAATGTAATTCACTTACATTTAAAGTAATTATTAATAGGTAAGGACTTACTATTGCCATTTAAAAAATTCCTTCCTAGCTGTTTCGTAGATCTTTTGTTTCTTTCTCTCTTGCTATCTTCCATTGTGATTTGATGATTTTTCTGTAGTGGTATGCTTTGATTGCTTTCTCTTTACCTTTTGTGTATTTACTATAGGTTTTTGCTATGTGTTTAAATAAGGCTTACAAAAACCAGCTTATAGTTACAACAATTCATTTTAAGCTGATAAAAACTTTATTTTAATTCCATACAAAAATCCTACACGTCTTCCCACCCCAACATTTATGTTTTTAATTTCACAATTTACATCTTTTTATATTTATAATATTTAAAAATAATTCTAAATTCAGAATACAGAATACACACTAGTACTGTAATGATAATATGTAAATCACTTATAACTCTAAACACTAAAAGATAAATGTTATTAAAAATAACTATAGCATCAGTAATTTGTTAATGGATATGCAATATGTAAATAAATTCTTATTTTTAATCTAATCCATTAGGCAAAATTAATTACATTTCTAGTAGGAACTTAGCCATGTAATACATTTCTACAGTTCTTTGCATAGCTGTAAAATGATGTTGTCTATTACCTGAGGAGACCACGGTGAGGAATGATGACAAAGTTAAAGATATTTCCTTATATCTTGAATCAGATCTTCAGTTTAGATTAAGAATTGCTCTGAGACATTTATATTAAAAAGTGTGTATCTCAAAGGAAGTATTTGCTTTTCATTATTCTTTCTGTCCTTCATTAGAAAGGCCAGAATTATATTTTCTTCAGCTGAACATATATGACAGGAATTTTCTTTCTTGCACCAAGGATTAATGGTGAGATAGCTAGTTTATTTAGAAAAATAAAACACTGACTACATCACAAAATACTGTCTGCAAATTGAAATATAATTTATGTGCTCTTTATTCTCTTTTAAATTTTCAGATTTCAGCATGCACATTAGAATTGTTAGTTACTAAAATTATTAGTTATTACAATTTAAGTATTATATGAATATCCATGTTTACATCATTATTAGTATTTTGTTTTCCCCAGGAACTAAAGCAGTGGCACATTGTACAATTGATGATGCCTTCAAAATGATAAAATATGATGACTATTTTAAGGACGCTTAACATAATTTTTATGATGTCCTCCCCCACCCCTCACACATTAAATGTGTTGTTTTGTCGTTGTTGAACTGGCTTGATTACATTTTTGGCATCCCTTCTCGTTAGCTTCAATGTCTCACCAGCTTTATTTACAAATGGTGTTTAAGTCTTCCTTTATTCTGCAGAGATGAATGTTTGTTTCAGTGTGGATCAAAAAGCAAGGGGAACAGGGTAAATACTATTGGCTTTACTTTTAAGATATCACCTGCAGCTTTTCATCTTCTAAGACGCTGTTTGGCGTGTTCATTATATTTGTCTCTGAATAATAAATTACATGAAAGCACTGTGTTTTGAAATATGCCTTTCTTTTGTATTTTTCTAAAGGAGGTGTAGACTCAGAAGAAAATACCAGATTATTGGAAAGTTTTGCAGTTTAAAGTAAGATTTCAGGGGAAAAATAAAGAAATTTGAGCCTTGGTGATTGCAATCTTAAATATTCTGGTTTTAGCTTCTTTGGTGTAGTCTGTAAATTGATTTAGCATATATATAGGGAAAAAAATTTGGCCAAAGTCTGCGATATGTTCAATTAACAGTTTTATTGTGTTCTTAGAAAATAAAATTGAACAAATTATTCGCTTAACTTATTTTAAAGTTAAAACTTTTACATTGTTTCACATTCTCTCTTAATTGAGAGAAATGCTAAATGTTAAACATGGAGAAGGTTGTCTAAATGGTTAGTTCACAGCTTGGAAATTTTCCATCTGCTACTTCAGTCATTTGTAGTCACATTCAAATATAGTAGAATGCCTGTAAAGAAGGAAAATGTCATTGAATCTTTGTTATAAAGCAGAAGTATTTCAAAAATTGCTGATTGGCTACCGGAGACAGAAAAAAAAAAGCACTGCATAGTTTGTGGCAAACAGCTATAACCCAGTTGTTATAATAGTATCCAAAGAATAGCTATTCTTTCATAAAACCTTTTCACCTGGAAAGTATATCTAACACAGACACTTCCATAAAATCATACTAAACACAGTTCTTTCAGCTTGTGAGTATAACTCCAATTTATTGTACTAAGTGAAATAGAAGAAATGTATGATATTCCCCAAAAGCTATAGATATTTAAACATTTTAAATTTTCTAAAGAGACTGTTTAAGCTTCAAATACGCTTTTACATTTTTATATTAAATATATTTCTTAACTCAAAAAGTCACAGGGAAAACATGCGTTGTTAGCTACAGATAGATATAAAGTACAATGATTCATATTAGTCAAGCAATTCATTCAGTAATCATATGTCTAAAGTTGGTAATAATTTATCAAGGACTAGAGATGTTAAAATGTTGTTTTTATTTGCTTAATTATCAGTGTGGGAATGGCTGTAGGGAGGGAAGTCTAGTATAAAACAAGTTGGAAAATCTATTTTACCAGAGAGAATATATTAATGTAGCCTGAAGTTTGTCATATTTGTTACAGTGAAGTTACAGAGCGAGGAGTTAGATCACTGAGTCCATTTGGAGCCTGAGACATCTACTTATGAAATCTTCCACATGACAGATGTGCAGGTAGTTTGGTTCCCCTGTGGCTCAGAGATGTGGAAGAAGATCAGATCAAACCAGACTAATCTCTGCTTCTTAGTGAGTGCAAACTTCAGTCATATGCATTTCATCTTTTCAATTTTTGTTTCATCTGCAAAGATTTTAATGTTCTTTGTTTAAAGAGACTTAAATCTATCATTGCTACCAACTTTAGCCTTATTCTAAGCAATTATAGGCCAACAAAACCCTATAAGCTTTGTAATAAGTTGAATATTTGCCCCACTCCACAATTCATATCTTGAAACCTTAATCCCCATTGAGATGGTATTTGGAAGTGGGGCCTTTGAGAGGTAATTTGGAGTAGATTAGGTCATGAGGATGAGGTTCTCATAATGGGATTAGTGCTCTTACACAAAGAGGATGAGACAGGAGTTCTCGTGCGCTCTCTCGCTCTCTTGCTCTCTCTTTCTATATACTGCATAGTCATTTCTAGCATCACCTGAGTTAAGAGTGTGATACTTTAGAAAATACTCTTCTAAGTATTTGCAAAGTTAAATGAGTTGACCTCATGTCCCTTAGAGGAAAGTCTAAACAATGTGTGAGGACCAGAGAGTCCATCAGGAATCTTGCAGTACTTGTCATGCCTCAGTCACACATGAAGAACTGGCCTGACCATGTTTCTGGATTCTACTTTACTTCCACATCACAGAATCTGTGAAATCAGCTGCAACTCCATCTTCCCAGTTACAACCACCACCAATTGCAAAGTTCAGCTCCAGAAGAAGAAATGCTTTTCTCATTTAGCTCTTTTAGTGCTCTTCTCTTCAATGCAAGACATTGGACTTACTTGGTTTGTAAAATTTCCTCATTCTGGTGGAGTAATAAGGAAGTAATGAGAATAGGACTAAGAATTATGAACTCTTACTATGTTTTTGCTTAGAGTAGTTGTCCTTTTACTTATTCTCTGAAACCTTTTTAAGATAAAAGTGAATTGTCTCTACTTTTCCTCAGTATGAACTCATCGGTCTCTCTTTCAAGTCATCCAACTCATGTCCATGATTTCTCTCTAATGATTATTCTCTAGTTAAGTTGAAATCAGAACTAAAGATGCAGTTCAGACTGCTGGTTTTGCTGAGTGTGGTGGCTCATGCCTGTAATCCCAGGACTTTGGGAGGCCGAGGCGAGTGGATCACCTGAGGTCAGGAGTTTGAGACCAGCCTGGCCAACGCGGTGAAACCCGGTCTCTACTGAAAATACAAAAAATTAGATGGGCATGGTGGTAGGTGCCTGAAATCCCGCTACTCAGGAGGCTGAGGCACAAGAATCGATTGAATTGGGAGGCAGAACTGGCAGTGATTCGAGATCGTGCCACTGCACTCCAGCCTGGGCGACAGTGAGACTGTCTCTCTCTCTTCTCTCTCTCTCTCTCTCTCTCTCTCTCTCTCTCTCACACACACACACACACACACAACAGACTGCTGATTTTAGTAGTATGGAAGACCAGATGACCTAAAAACTGTGACACTATTTATTCCTAGAAATGTCAACTATAACATAACGTGCATTGATTTAAATGTCAAGCTGAGCTTAAAAAGGGGAAATCTCCAGGTGAGAGAAAAAAAGAGAGAGTATTGAGAAATAGAACAGAAAGACAAAGTAAATGCCAGAGTTAGGGAGTAAGAGCATATGGGATGGACAAGATGGAGAGAAAGGGGAGAGGAGAGCCAGAAGTGAGTGAATTGCAAAAGAAGCACAATTAGGCTGATGACTGACTTCTTAAAAGAAAGAACAGAAGTCAGAGGACAGATATAATTTTCAGAGTTCTAAAAACTATTAATTGTTAGCCTAAAGCGAAGCAAAGCTTTTTCAGGAAAGAGGGTTAAGATGGCATTAAAAGATAACACACACACACACACACACACACACACAAACAAAATAATATTATTTCACTGCACCAGATTCTGCAGTTCAGACAAATGACCTATGTAAATGTGAATCTCAGAAAGACACCAAATGAGCTCAACCAGGGATGTGATGAAAAATGGCAAACACATGGATAAACCTAAATATACGAATGAATGGCAAGTACATATTGTATGTTGAATATTTATATACTGCTGGGAAGTATAGAATTACTTTGGAAACTGGTTTGGCATTATCACCTAAGGTTGAAATTGTACATACCCCGTAACCAAGCAATTCCATTTCTAGATACATAAGGAGAAATTTGCAAAATGAGAAAACAATACCTTAGAAGAATCAACCCCAAAATCATTAATGGTAGAATGGCTAACTACAATATATTTTCATATAATAAAACACTAGACAGCATTCAGAATTACTGAATTACAATATACACATTAACAATAATGAATTAAAGTACTATCTTGAGGAAAATACCACATGACATTGGTTAAAATCTCTAATCATTATAATCTCTGTTGCTGATACAGAGAAAGCTTCCATTCATCTAAAGTTAAAAACCCAAATACCATTTTATTTAAAAAGGACCTCCCTGATCTTTACTATATTCTGTCACTATTATTAGAATTTTAAAATGTTAGGCCGGCTACGGTGGCTCATGCCTGTAATCCCAGCACTTTGGGAGGCCGAGGCGGGCAGATCACGAGGTCAGAGGTCGAGACCATCCTGGCTAACACGGTGAAACCCCGTCTCTACCAAAAACACAAAAAAACTAGCCAGGTGTGGTGGCACACGCCTGTAGTCCCAGATACTTGGGAGGCTGAGGCAGGAGAATCACTTGAACCCGGGAGGTGGAGGTTGCAGTGAGCCGAGATGTCACCACTGCACTCCATCCTGGGCAACAGAGCGAGATTCTGTCTCAAAAAAATAAAAAAGTTAACTCATTTAATCACATAACAACCTAATGAAATAGAAACTGTGAGAGGATATTTGGTGCACCTGCAAATGAAAAAAATCATAAAAGCAAATAAATGAAAAATAATTCAGTATACTACTCACCTTGAGAGATGAGCAATGAAGGGTTAGAATCAGCAAGAAAGACACTGGAGGCTTCAAAACTATCAGGAGATTGACATTTCATAAACTGGTAGGTTCATATCTTTTATTCTTTAAAGCAGGCATATATTTTACTCATTTTTATTCATGTGTAATAAAAATTTATACATTTCATAATAAAATGTAAATAAGTGAGAAAAGTTTGTGCTGCTCAATAGACTAATCGATCAAAACTGGCTATATATATAAATTAGATTATAATCATAGATAATATACAATAAAGTCTAAAGTAAAGACTTAAATGTGCAAACCACAACTATCAAAATTTAAAAATTATAGAAACATCTCAAATATTAGAGAAAAAAATTAGAGAAACTTTAAGGCATTAATCATAGAAGAAGTGATTGATAAATTAAAGGTCATTAAATTTTTTTTTAGTTTGAAGGACACCATACAAAACAAAAAGACATTTCACAGACTAGGAGAATATATTTGTCATACAGATAAATAAGAGGATTAGAATGGAGTATGTGGAATATAAACCTGTAAATAAGAAAACTATAATCCAATTGGAAAAAGAATAGGAGATATGAACCATCAGTTATAAGCCAGAGCAAAATACCAAAGTGGCCCTTTAAAAGTATGTATTTAAAAATATTTCATTTTAAATTTTATCTTTTATTTATTTTTATTATATTTTAAGTTCTGGGATACATGTGTAGAACGTGCAGGTTTGTTACATAGGTATACATGTGCCATGGTGGTTTGCTGCACCCATCAACCGTCCATCTAGGTTTTAAGCCGCGCATGCATTAGGTATTTGTCCTAATGCTCTCCCTCCCCTTGCCCTCCACCCACCACAGGCTCCGGTGTGTAATATTCCTCTCCTTGTGTCCATGTGTTCTTGTTGTTCAACTCCCACTGTGAATGAGAACATGTGGTGTTTGGTTTTCCGTTCCTGTGTTAGTTTGCTGAGAATGATGGTTTCCAGCTTCATCCAAGTCCCTGCAAAGGACATGAACTCATTCTTTTTTATGGCTGCATAGTATTTCATGGTGTATATGTGCCACATTTTCTTTATCCAGTCTATCATTGATGGACATTTGGGTTGGTTCCAAATGTTTGCTATTGTAAATAGTGCTGCAATAAACGTATGTGTGCATGTATCTTTATAGTAGAATAATTTATAATCCTTCGGGTATATATCCAGAAATGGGATTCCTGGGTCAAATGGTATTTCTGGTTCTAAATCCTTGAGGAATCGCCACACTGTCTTCCACAACGGTTAAACTAATTTACACTCCCACCCAAAATATTTCTTGATGTAAAAATTACATAATTTTTACAATCTCAATAATTTTCATAATTTCCATAATTGGGAAAATACAAATTAAAATGTCAAATGTGAAATGCAAGGATGTGGAGCAACAGGAATTCATGTTCATTGCTGGTAGAAATACCAAGTTATATAGCCGCTTTGAAAAAGGTTTGATATTTTCTTCTAGAATTAAACATAGTCTTACCATGTCATCCAGCAATCAAGTGCTTTAGTCTTTACCCAAATGAGTATATTCACACAAAAAACCTAGATATAGATAGGTGTTTATAGCAGCTTTATTCACAATTGCTAAAACATGGAAGCAACCAGGACGTCCTTCAGTAGATACATAGGTAATAAACTGGATCACATCCAGAGAAAAATATTATTCAATGCTAAATAAATGAGCTGTCAAGTTGAGATATGAAGGAAATTTACCTGCCTGTTACTAAGCAGAAGAAGCCAGTATGAAAAGGCTACATACCCTATGATTCTGACAATATGACATTCTGGAAAAAAGCGAAACTATGGAGGTAGTAAAAACATTAGTGTTTGCCATTGTTTAGGGGAGAGGGTGGGATGCATAGATGGAGGATTTTTAGAGCAGTAAAACTAGTCTGCATGATACTGTAATTGCTGATCTAAGTGCTGACAGGAATAGCGTGTCAGATTTGGGGTTGATGAGAACAAAAAGATATGCCAGTGTCCAACAAGCATATGAAAACATGCTCAACATGATCAAATAAGGAAAATGGAAATCAAAACCACAATGAGACATCACCTCATACCCATTAGGATGGCCACTATCCAAATAATAAAAAATAGCATTAGTGAGACTATAGAAAGATCAAAATTCTTGTGCATTCTTGGTGGGACTGTAAAGTGGTTTAGCCATTATGGAAAGCAGTATGACCATTCCTCAAAAAATTAAAAAATAGAATTATCCTATGATGTAGCAATGCTACTTTCAGATACATATCCAAAATAATTCAAGCAGAATCTTGAGATTTTTGCCTCCCCTTGTTCATTGCTACATTATTCACAATAGCTAAGAGGTGGAAGAACCCAAATGTCTATTAACAGATGATTGGATAAAGAAAATGTGGTATATACGTACAATGGAATATCATGCAGCCGTAAGGGGGAAGGAAATCCCATCACATGCAACCACATAGATGCTGTGGACTGAACGTATTTTCCCAAAATTTATATGTTGACATTCCAACCCCCAACGTGATGGTATTTGTATGTGGGATAATTAGGTCAGGAGAGTAAAGCTTTCATGGATGGAATCAATGCCTTTATAAAAAGACAGGAGAGAGCTTGCTTTTTCTCTCCCTATTCTCTACCATTTGAGGATACAAGGAGAAAATGGCCGTCAGCAAACCAGGAAGTGGGCCAGACACCACTTCTGCTGGCACCTTGAGCTTACACTTCCCAGCCTTCAGAACTAAGATAAATAAATGGCTGTTTAAGACACTCAGTGTGTAATGTGTTATAGCAGCCTGAACTGACTAAGACAATGGATTAACCTCGAGGACATCATGCTAAGCTAAATAAGCCAGTCAGGAAAGTACAACCATTGTAGGACTCAACTCATATGAATTATTTAAGGTAGTCAATATCATAGAAACAAATGTAGAAAGGTGCTTGCCGAGAGCTGGGGGGAGGGAGGAAGGAAGGAGAACAAGTGTTTAATGGATATAGATTCTGGTTTTTGAGATTAAAAAAAGCTCTAAAGATCTGTTGTACAACCTTGTGAATAGCCTTAATACTATTTACCACAATAAAAACAATTAGAAAACAAACATGAGAAAATACAAATTGGTACAAACTAGTATTTGGATAAGGGTCCCTCTGAAGGCATTAGTGAAGGGGTAGAAAGAGGAAGAATGAGGTCTGGGCTTTATAGAAAGGTTTTCTTTCTTTCTATTCTTTCTTCCTCATTTATTTGTTACTATAAGGATCTGAAACAATGCTATAATAACAATTTACTTAGTCTTAGTGGTGGAGTCATGTATCTATTATATAATTTTCTTAATTTATATGAATGTTTAAAGTTATTCATAATTAAAGTCATTTTTTTAAAGAAAAAATGTAATTGAATCTGAAGCAGTTCAGTCGATGTCTTCTTTGTCTCAAATGCAAAGTTATTGACAATTCGCTGGGCTTCTGTCCTGCCCTGAAATGTTCTTCTCTAGAAGGAAGAATAATAAAATCAGAAATCGGCCGGGTGAGGTGGCTCATGCCTGTAATCCCAGCACTTTGGGAGGCCAAGGCGGGCGGATCACGAGGTCAGGAGATCAAGACCATCCTGGTTAACACAGTGAAACCCTGTCTCTACTAAAAATACAAAAAAATTAGCCTGGCGTGGTGGCGGGCACTTGTAGTCCCCGCTAATTAGGTGGCTGAGGCAGGAGAATGGTGTGAACCCGGGAGGCGGAGCTTGCAGTGAGCTGAGATCGTGACACTGCACTCCAGCCTGGTCGACAGAGCAAGACTCTGTCTCAAAAAATAAAAATAAAAATAAAATAAAAAATAAAATCAGAAATCAGTAAATCCTAGGTATTTGTGACTAGAAGTGTATTATCGAGCAAGTTTAAAGTAGTACAGTCAGTGAAGAACATCATATATGTGTTTCCATTTAGCTGTTTATTGAAGTTTCTGTGTATTAAGGTAAGGTGATTAATTGTAAATGTCTACTTCCATAAATATACATAATATACAGCAATGTGAAGAATAGGAAAACATGTGTGATCCACTGTTTTTTAAGACTTTTACTGTTCTAGTAATGTGTAGTTACCCTGAGCTTGGAACACAAATTTACCCATTCTCCCTTGAAATTAATGCATTTCAAAATGGCTGCCTAAATTGGAGCATAGAACATTTTTCTCAGTGCAAATGACAGTCATCTCTGTGGAATTAAAATCTTTGTCTTAAACTAAAACTTTATTATCTAAATATGTTACAAACCAGCTTGGATGAGCATGTGCTAAAGTGAAAGAACTTGACATCCTGCTTTGGTTAAAGGAAAACTTTCATTGAAACTTTGACAAAATACGTCACTTTCCAGATGCCATTTTTGATATAGGACATACAAATAAAAAGTTTATATGCATCTTCTAATGCATTTTAATTATATATACATTTTTTATATATATAATTATATTATATATATATAATTTTATATATATTTATATATATAATTTTATATATATAATTTTATATATATAAATATATATATTTTATATATTTATATATATATAATTTTATATATTTAATTATATATATAATTATATATATGTAATTTTATATATAAAATTACATATATATAATTATATATATATATAAAATTATGTAAGTAAATTATGCTCTGAAATGGCACAACAAATTTAGCGATCAAATTAGAAGATTATTTTTAAGACCTTGTATTTAAACATTTTAAAAGGATGATTTTCAAAGAAATTTGTTCCATATATTCCACTGAGACATATAAAATATCCATCAACCTGGCCATTGAATGTTTTGCAGTTCTCAGCAAATTCCCTCAGAAGTGATTTTTATAATCTCATTATAGATTTATTTGAAAATAATTTTTCATCAAGGCTAGCAAATTTTTCTTTTTCTGATTCAAACTCTGTCCTTCAAGATCTTCAAAGTCATCGGCATTCAAAAATGATAAAATGTTTGTCTTTTTAATTTTTTTTCACATTTTATTATAACGTTGGATGCGTCAGATTTCTATGGAAGGTAATAACTTTCACCTCTAATTGGGTTCTTATTTTTGCTCAATGACTTAGACGTGAGTATCTCCAACTGGATGTGAGATAAAGTTTCCAACCTGTTAGGATCTCCTTTTTTGTGTGTTGTTGTCATTGGCTTTCTATTTTAGGATAGAAAATATTTCTTTTTACATTTATTTTATTTTGATTGTTTAATTTTTTATTTTTTGTTTGGGTTGGGGGGTGGGAAGGTGGGGTCTTACTCTGTCACCCAGACCAGAGTGCAGTGGTGTGATCTCGGCTCACTGCAGCCTCAACCTCCCCAACTCAAGTGATTTTCTCACCTCAGCCTCCCACGTAGTTGGAACTACAGGTGTGGGCCACCATGCCCAGCTAATTTTTGTAGTTTTTTATTTTTGTAGAGATGAGGTTTCACCATGTTGCCCAGGCTAATCTCAAAATCCTGAGCTCAAGTGATCCACCTGCCTTAGCCTCCCAAAGTGCTGGGATTATAGGTGTGAGCCACCACACCTGGTGAGAAAATATTTCTTATCCCTAAAAACTGACTCCTCTTCTATGTTTTATATATCTGATCTTGGGGAATAGAATGCTCATTTACTTAACAATCTATTAATCATTTCAAACTCACCCCTATGGGATCAGAATACTACTTCCTTGGTCTTAATCTCTCATGTAGACTGAGCTGTATCTGGCAGCCTAATATTCCTGGTCTCTCTTCATCCTCTTATTCATTCCTTCCCAGAGGAAGGAAGAGCAACAATGGATTGGTGAGTTTTCAAGAAGAATCTGAGTATGCATGCCTGGTCCCTCACCTCCTCTTTTCTTTTTAATGTTTACTAGCTGAGGAAATATGAAATCTGGTCAACTCTTCCTTGCTATAGTTTCACACAGGGTAGCCTGGAAGACACAGTTCGGGGTCTTATTTCTGGGTTTCACATTTTAGAAGACCACTTGTCTACAGAAATAGGAAATTTTCTTCAGGATTAGATATATCAATAAAAAGTTGATATTTTGATCTATCTTCAATCTTAGGTCTTAATTGCCTCTGCATTTGAGCTAAGAAATAAACTACTAGTAATTGGACTTTCCGCAGATTCCCAACAGCATGTAAATCCCCAGTCCTCCAGATACTGGACGTTTAGTATTGCTCAGATTTTTGCTCTTTCCTTTAAACCATCTCTGTTTTGGTTTATTAGTTGACTGGATTAAAGAAAGAGGTTAACTATTCTAACTATTATTTTTTTTCAGTGTTAGAGCAACCTACAATTCATGCTTCACACTGATGCCAAAAAGTACATCCTGAAATAGACATTTTATATCTTGTTATTTCTCCATATTTTTGTGTGTTTATTTCAGACTCCCAAGTTGATTTCAGCTGGCTCTTTATGGTAACTGTCTACTCTCCAGTTCCATATCTAATGAGTCAATCAGACGTATGCTTTATTATCATATCACAAGATATTATCGTGTTAAATTCTCACAGTATTTAAAATAAAAAAAACAGTTTAATGTATTTCCATGCATTCACACAAGTTTTCTCTCATTGCCCATAAAGACCTTGTATTCTTTTTCACCTAGCAAGATGAGCTCATCAACCTTTGAAAGTCAGTTTAAGCATCAGCTTGTCAAGGCATCTTATTTGACTCCCATCTGATATTTGGTTTTCCTCTGTTTTCTTTCAATACACTGTGAAATCTTCCATTTGTTATTTTATTCATTCATCCACTCTGGTATTCATTCATCCGTCTGTCCATCCATCCATCCATCCGTCCATCCATCCATCCATCCATCCATCCATCCATCCATCCATCTATCCATCTATCCATCCATCCATCTGTCCATCTATCTGTCCATTTATTCACTTGTCAATGTCAGTATAGCTACCATATGCCATTGTCTGTGAATTGTGCTATGGATGCAGGGATGAAAGATACCATTCTTGCTTCCCTGGAGTTATATCTTTACCATAAATTTATCCCAAATACCTGTAATGAAAGATACATCTGACTGCCTTGTCCACTAGATGTAAACTATTTAATGGCAGAGATGGCATATTTGACTTGTGTTCTGTGCAGAAAATGCACGAGGAGAGAAGGAAAGACACACACACAATACCTTTAAGGGTAAACAAGCTTTATCCCACATAAATAGCAATGCAGATATAATAAGCATATGATATAAGCAAATTAACATAAGCAAATTTATATAATAAGCAAATGATATAATAAGTAAATTGCAATGGGAAGGGGAGAAGGGAAAATATATACATATTTACACTCACCAGACTATGGAGGATTCACCACCAAACTGGGAAGCAACAGCCTGGGCTCCAGAGTTGGACACTGCACTCACCAGACAATGGAGGATTCACCACTAGGCCCGGAAGCAGCGGCCTAGGCTGCAGAGTTGGCCAGTCGTCCATGCACAGAGGAGGAGAGGTCTCATGAAGCTTTGGAGCAGCCTGGGACCCTAGCTCTTTTTGTAATGAGTTGTTTGGCATGAGGTCCATTCACAAGGGTCCTTTGTGACTGGGCCCAAAGAACACAAAAACGTTGACTTGTTTTGTGACTGTCTGTTGTTTTTCAATAACTAACATATAGGAATAGATAGAAATAGAGATTTCTTCTAAACAACACTGGATGAAAGCCTGAAGGGGCTCACACAACCCGTTCTGGGACTTCGTGATCATTCTTTGTGTCCATGTTCAATTTAGTTCAGGTTTAATATTTAACTTTTTCTCCACAGCTTGGATTCCCTGCATCTACCACGTGTATGGCACAGACATGTTATCAATACATGTTTATTGAATAACTTATAAATCAGTCATATCTATAAATGTCTTCCATCCTCAGTAATTTCAGAAATTGTAGTCTTGTATAAAATTTCTAGATGAGGATTTCAGGTTTGACTCTTTCCTGAAACCTTGAATTTTAAATAAGTGAAAATATGTTAAACAAAGATGAGGAGATGTTAGATTTATTGTAGCAGTGGAAGGACAAAGGTTATTTACCTAGTAAATTAGAAAGTTATTTAGATCTGTACTCTGGCTCTTAATTCCAGAATCTGAAACTCCCTTGGTTCCTGCTGATTCTCTAAGCCCTGGCCTTGGGCCTCCCATTGATTTGGTGAGCTCTGAATAGCTTTCCAGTAATTTCCATCTGTACCTTCATCATTTTTCATGATCAAAGATGTTTAGTTTTTTACTGTTACTAAAAACAAGAACCTCAATTTTATTTTAGCAGAGTAGCTGATACTACCCACTGTTCTCTATGATATTGTGAGGCATATTTAGAAAGCTTCATTGTGTAAAATCTCTAAAGAAGAAGAAAACCAGAAAACCTGCTAAATGATGCCTGTATATTATTTCTTATCAAGGTAATTTGCCAGCAGACCTCCCAAATCCACCAGAAACGTCAGTTCCTGTAACATTACCTCCACACAACTGCACAGACAATGAATTTGTCTGCAGGTCTGATGATCACTGCATCGAAAAAATGCAGAAATGTGATTTTAAATATGACTGCCCTGACAAATCAGATGAAGCATCCTGTGGTAGGTGGATTCTTAAAATTTTTTTAAATATTGCCACAAAATAGAAAATACAAGTGTAATCTCTAAGTAGCACAGCCTAGCATCATAGTTAGATATTTTCAACAGGAGTTAGGGCAACTTCTAAATGTAACAGTTATTCATACAGAAAATTGTAATGGAAGAATCAGAATGCATTTTCTGCCAGGCCCAGTAAGTGGTAAGTGTCTTTAGATTAATGTTTTGGATTCAAAACTATCGTTTTCACAAACTTTACTTGACTCTGGGAGTAGCATTTAGTAGCTCTTTCCATCCATTCCCTTTGATCTGTACTCCTGACACTATAAAATAGGGAATGTTTAGGGAGGTAGCTTTATAATACTGTCAAATTAATTCATTCAAATTTTGCCATTGCCAAAATGCACATACAACATTAGTACTATTAAAATATGCAGAGTTCATGAGAAAACCTATCTTAATGCAAATGAGACTTTTATCCCCTGTGTCCTGGTTTTTACCTGCCAATTCAATGGTACCTGCCAATTCAGTGGCTTTTCCTAAATGGATCAAAGACAAACTATTTAATTTAAAAATGGACTTCTCAGCCAAAGATACAGTCTGAGAGGAGAAAAATTAATCTGTGTCTGAATGAGCAAAACATAAGATCAGAAGGGTAAACACTTTGAAATATCTTTCCCTTCCCTGTTCTTTATGGAGTAGCGTGTGAATTGACTGTACCATCATATTTCTCAAGTGTCTTGATAATATTAAGGACTTAGAACAGACAGATAACACGGAGAGAGTATTGAAACCCTTGTTTTATGTAAACCTTGTGAAGAAATTCTGGGACTTAAGAAATCCAGTGAGGTTCATATTTATTCTTTTAATCTAGAAAAAAAGGTTTTTTAATGTACAAATACACCACCAATTAACTATCTAATCTAGACTAAAAAAGTCATAAAATCAAAGCTGACTCACTTCCTGCATAAGATGATACAGTAATTAACTCAAGCTAGCCAGGGATATATATCATGCATCACAGATGGAAAATAATACAATGGAAGGTGTGGTGGTGTTCAGACTTGCTCATCAGAAGGCATTCGAATCCCCTTATGATCTTATATAAGTTGTAGTGTTTGTAAGAGTTTATACAAAAACCTAATTAATTACAAAAAATGAGTATCTTTAGGGAATACTGAATTTCCTCTAAGTTCAGCTTTGTCATTTTAGTCATGTCGTTTATGATTTGAGGGGAAGTTTTGATAAATTCTTTAAATTTCCTAAATGACTGCCTACTATTAAGTTATTCTTAGTCAAACTGTTTTATAATTTTGAACAAATATAAATGAATTATTACCATTTTATTTATGAATAAACTGAGATATTGTCCCTTCCACCCTTTTCTAAGAAAAAATAGTATGACAAATCTGCCTGTAAACTATAAAGATTTTCTAACTGATTATGAAAATTGTGATTAAAAACAGATAACATGGCCAGGTGCACTGGCGCACGCCTGTAATCAAAGCATTTTGCGGGGCCAAGGTGAGCAGATCAGTTGAGCCAAGGAGTTTGAGACGAGCTTGGCCAACATGGCAAAACCCCATCTCTACAAAAAGAATACACAAATTAGCTGGGTGTAGTGGCGTGTGCCTCTAATAACAACTACATAGCATGTTTATACAGATAACGGTGTAGATATTTCCATGCTTATACAGATAGTGATGTACATATTTCCATGTTTATATAGATAGTGGTGTAGATATTTCCAAGTTTATAGAGGTAACGGTGTAGATATTTCCATGTTTATAGAGGGAGCGGAGTAGATATTTCCATCTTTATAGAGATAGCGGTGTAGATATTCCCATGTTTATATAGATAGCGGTGTAGATACTTCCATGTTTATACAGATAGCGGTGTAGATATTCCCATATTTATACAGATAGCAGTGTAGATAATTCCATGTTTATAGAGATGGCGGTGTAGATATTTCCATGTTTATAGAGAAGGCGGTGAAGATATTTCCATGTTTATAGAGATAGCGGTGTAGATATTTCCATGTTTATAGAGATGGCGGTGTAGATATTTCCATGTTTATACAGATAGCGGTGTAGATATTTCCATGTTTATACAGATGGCAGTGTAGGTATTTCCAAGATTATACAGATGGCGGTGTAGATATTTCCATGTTTATACAGATGGCGGTGTAGATATTTCAATGTTTACAGACATAGCTGTGTGGATATTTCCATGTTTATAGAGATGGCATTGTAGATATTACCATGTTGATAGAGATGGCGTTGTAGATATTTCCATGGTTATAGAGATGGCGGTGTAGATATTTCCATGTTTATAGAGATGGCAGTGTAGATATTTCCATGTTTATACAGACGGCGGTGTAGATAATTCCGTGTTTATACAGATAGCGGTGTAGATATTTCCATGTTTATAGAGACGGCGGTGTAGATATTTCCATGTTTATAGAGATGGCGGTTTAGATATTTCCATGTTTATAGAGACAGCGGTGTAAATGTTTACATGTTTATAGAGATAGCGGTGTAGATATTTCCATGTTTATAGAGACAGCGGTGTAGATACTTCCACGTTTATACAGATAGCGGTGTAAATGTTTACAAGTTTATAGAGATAGCGTTGTAGATATTTCCATGTTTATGCAGATAGCGGTGTAGATATTTCCATATTTATACAGAGAGCGGTGTAGATATTCCCATGTTTATACAGAGAGCGGTGTAGATATTTCCATGTTTATACAGAGAGCGGTGTAGATATTTCCATGTTTATACAGATAGCGGTGGAGATATTTCCATGTTTATTCAGATAGCGGTGTAGATATTTCTATGTGTACAGAGACAGCGGTGTAGATATTTCCATGTTTATACAGATAGCGGTGTAGATATATCCATGTTTATAAGATAGCGGTGTAGCTATTTCCATGTTTATAGAGGTAGTGGTGTAGATATTTCCATGTTTATAGAGATAGAGGTGAAGATATTTCCATGTTTACACAGACAGTGGTGTTGATATTTCCATGTTTATAGAGATAGCAGTGTAGATATTTCCATTTTATACAGATAGCGGTGTAGATATTTCCATGTTTATACAGGTAGCGGTGTAGATATTTCCATGTTTGTAGAGATAGCGATGTAGATATTTCCATGTTTACACAGGTAGCGGCGTAGGCATTTCCATGTTTATACAGATAGCGGTGTAGATGTTTCCATGTTCCTACAGGTAGCGGTGTAGATATTTCCATGTTTATACAGATAGCGATGTAAATATTTCCATGTTTATACAGATAGCGGTGTAGATATTTCCACGTTTATAGAGGTAGCAGTGTAGATATTTCCATGTTTATAGAGGGAGAGGTGTGGATATTTCAATGTTTTTACAGATGGCGTTGTAGATATTTCCATGTTCATAGAGATAGCGGTGTAGATATTTCCATGTTTATAGAGATAGCGGTGTAGATATTTCCATGTTTATACAGATAGCAGTGTAGATATTTCCATATTTATACAGATAGCGGTGTAGATATTTCTAAGTTTTTACAGATAGTGGCGTAGATATTTCCTTGTTTATACAGATAGCGGTGTAGATATTTACATGTTTATACAGATATCGGTGTAAATATTTATCTGTTTATACAGATATCGGTGTAGATATTTACATGTTTATACAGATATCTGTGTAGATATTTCTGTGTTTATACAAATATCTGTGAAAATATATGTTCATACAGATATCTGTATTAATAATATTTACATCTTTATACAGATATCTGTATAAATATTTACATATTTGTACAGATATCTGTGTAAATAATATGTGTATGTTTATACAGATGACTGTATAAATATTTATATGTTTATACAGATAACTATAAATATGTATATGTTTATAGAAATATCTGTATAAATACTTATATATTTATACAGATTTCTGTGTAAATATTTATATGTTTATACAGATATGTGTATAAATATTAACATGTTTATACAGATATCAGTATAAATACTTATATCTTTAAACAGATAGCAGTATAAATACTTATATGTTTATACAGACAGCAGTATAAATACTTATACGTTTATACAGTCAGCGGTATAAATACTTATATGTTTATACAGACAGCGGTATAAACACTTATATGTTTATACAGATAGCGGTATAAACACTAACATGTTTATACAGATAGCGGTATAAATACATGTTTATATAGATAGTGGTATAAATATTTACATGTTTATACCGATAGCGGTATCAATATTTACATGTTTATACAGATAGCGGTATAGGTATTCACAAGTTTATACAGATAGCGGCATAAGTATTAACATGTTTATAAAGATAGCAGTAAAAATATTTACATGTTTATACAGATAGCGGTATAAAAATTTACATGATTATACAGATAGCGGTATAAATATTTACATGTTTAAACAGATAGTGGTATAAATATCTACATGTTGATACAGACAGCGCTGTAAAGATTTACATGTTTATACAGTTAGCCGTGTAAATATTTATATGTTTATTCAGATAGCGGTGTAAATATTTTCATGTTTATACAGATAGCGGTGGAAGTATTTACATGTTTATACAGATTGCGGTGTATTGACATGTTTATGCAGATAGCGGTGTAAATAATTACATGTTTATACAGATAGTGGTGTAAGTATTTACATGTTTATACAGAAAGCGGTGTAAATACATGTTTATACAGATATCGCTGTAAATATTTACGTGTTTATACAGATAACGGGGTAAATATTTACGTGTTTATGCAGACATCGGTGTCAATATTTAAGTGTTTATGCAGATATGTGTGTAAATATTTACATGTTTATAGAGATATCTGTGAAAATATTTGTACGTTTATACAGATATCTTTGAAAATATATGTTCATACAGATATCTGTATGTTTATATGTTTATACAGGTATCTGTATAAGTAATATTTACATTGATATACAGATATCTGTATAAATAATATTTACATGTTGATTCAGATACCTCTATAAATATTTACATCTTTATACAGATATCTGTATAAATAACATTTGTATGTTTATACAGATGACTGTACAAATAATGTTTATATATTTATACAGATAACTATAAATATTTATATGTTTATACAAATATCTGTATAAATACTTAAGTTTATACAGATTTCTGTGTAAATATTTATATGTTTATACATATATGTGTATAAATGTATGTTTATGCACATCGCGGTATAAATATGTTTATGTATATACAATTATCGTTATAAATACTTATATCTTTATAGAGATAGCGGTATAAATACATATATGTTTACAGAGACAGCGGTATGAATACTTATATGTTCATACAGACTGCGGTATAAATACTTGTATGTATATACAGACAGCGGTATAAATACATGTTTATACAGACAGCGGTATAAACACATGATTATACACACAATGGTGTAAATACTAACATGTTTATACAGATAGCAGTACAAATAGTTACATGTTTATACAGATAACGGTATAAATACATGATTATACAGTTAGCAGTCTTAATATTTACATGTTTATACAGATAACGGTGAAAATATTTACATGTTTATACAGATAGTGGTGTAAATATCTACATGTTTATACAGATAGCGGTGTGAATATTTACAGGTTTATACAGATAGCGGTGAAAATATTTACATGTATATACAGATAGCGGTGAAAATACCTACATATTTATACAGATCACGGTGTGAATATTTACATGTTTATACAGATAGCGCTGTAGATATTTACATGTTTATATAGATAACGGTGTAGATATTTACCTGTTTGTACAGATAGCGGTGTAGATATTTACATGTTTATACAGGTGGCAGTGTAGATATTTCCATGTTTATACAGAGAGCAGTGTAGATATTTCCATGTTTATACAGAAAGCAGTGTAGATATTTCCATGTTTATACAGATAGAAGGGTTGATATTTCCATATTTATACAGATAGCGGTGTAGATATTTTCATATTTATACAGATACCGTTGTAGATATTTCCAAGTTTATACAGATAGCGATGTAGATATTTCCATGTTTATACAGATAGCGGGGTTATTTCCATGTTTATACAGAGAGCGGTGTAGATATTTTCATGTTTATACAGATACCGTTGTAGATACTTCCAAATTTATACAGATAGCGGTGTAGATATTTCCACGTTTATACAGATAGCGGTGTACATATTTCCATGTTTATACAGATGACGGTGTAGGTATTTCCATGATTATACAGATGGCAGTGTAGATATTTCCATGTTTATACAGATGGCGGTGTAGATATTTCCATGTTTATAGACATAGCTGTGTGGAAATTTCCATGTTTATAGAGATGGCATTGTAGATATTACCATGTTGATAGAGACGGCATTGTAGACATTTCCATGATTATAGAGATGGTGGTGTAGATATTTCCATGTTTAAAGAGATGGGGGTGTAGATATTTCCATGTTTATACAGACGGTGTTGTAGATATTTCCATGTGTATACAGATGTCGGTGTAGATATTTCCATGTTTATAGAGACGGCGGTGTAGATATTTCCATGTTCATACAGATGGCGGTGTGGAGATTTCCATGTTTACAGAGATGACGGTGTAGATATTTCCATGTTTATACAGATGGTGATGTAGATATTTCCATGTATGTAGTGACGGCGGTGCAGATATTTAGATGTTTATACAGATGGCGGTGTAGATATTTCCATGTTTGTAGGGATGGCGGTGTAGATATTTTCATGTTTATAGAGATAGCGGTGTGAATATTTCCATGTATATAGAGATGTCGGTGTAGATATTTTCATGTTTATAGAGATAGCGTTGTAAATATATCCATGTTTATAGAGACAGTGGTGTAGATATGTCCATGCTTAGAGAGATAGCGATTTAGATATTTCCATGTTTATACAGACAGCAGTGTAAATGTTTACATGTTTATAGAGATAGCGGTGTAGATATTTCCATGTTTATAGAGACTACGGTGTAGATAATTCCACGTTTATTAAGATCGCGGTGTAGATAATTCCACGTTTATAGAGATAGCGGTGTAGATTTTCCATGTTTATACATATAGCAGAGTAGATATTTCTATGTTTACAGAGATAGCAGTGTAGATATTTCCATGTTTATACAGATAGCGATGTGGATATTTCCATGTTTACAAGATAACGGTGTAGATATTTCCCTGTATATAAAGATAGCGGTGTAGATATTTCCATGTTTATAGAGATAGCGGTGTAGATATTTCCATGTTTATAGAGAAAGCGGTGTAGATATTTCCATGTTTATACAGATAGCAGTGTAGATATTTCCATGTTTTTACAGGTAGCGGTGTAGATATTTCCGTGTGTATAGAGATAGCTGTGTAGATATTTCTATGTTTATACAGGTAGCAGTGTAGACATTTCCAAGTTTATACCGGTAGCGGTTTGGATATTTCCATGTTAATACAGGTAGCGGTGTGGATATTTCCATGTTCTTTCAGGTAACGGTGTAGATATTTCTATGTTCATACAGATAGCGATGTACAAGTTTCCATGTTTGTACGGGAAGCGGTGTAGATATTTCCATGTTTATACAGATCGCGGAGTAGATATTTCCATGTTTATACAGATAGCGGTATAGATAATTCCATGTTTATACAGATAGCATTGTAGATATTTCACTGTTTATACAGATAGCGGTGTAGATAATTCCATGTTATAGAGATGGCGGTGTAGATATTTCCATGTTTATACAGATGGCGGTGTAGATATTTCCATGTTTATAGACTTAGCTGTGTGGATATTTCTATGTTTATACAGATGGCATTGTAGATATTACCATGTTGATAGAGATGGCGTTGTAGATATTTGCATGGTTATAGAGATGGCGTTGTAGATATTTCCATGTTTATAGAGATGGCGGTGTAGATATTTCCATGTTTATACAGTCGGCAGTGAAGATAATTCCGTGTTTATACAGATGGCGGTGTAGATACTTCCATGTTTATAGAGACGGCGGTGTAGATATTTCCATGTTTATACAGATGGCGTTGTAGATATTTCCATGTTTACAGAGGCAGCGGTGTAGATATTTGCATGTTTATAGGGACGGCAGTGTAGATATTTCCAGCTTTATAGAGATGGCGGTGTGAATATTTCCATGTTTATAGAGATGGCGGAATAGTTATTTTCATGTTTATAGAGATAGCGGTGCAAATGTATCCATGTTTATAGAGAGAGTGGTGTAGATATGTCCATGTTTTTAGAGATAGCGGTTTAGATATTTCCATGTTTATAGAGACAGCAGTGTAAATGTTTACATGTTTATAGAGATAGCAGTGTAGATATTTCCACGTTTATACAGATAGCGGTGTAAATGTTTACAAGTTTATAGTGATAGCGGTGCAGATATTTCCATGTTAATTCAGGTAGCCGTGTAGATATTTCCATGTTTGTAGAGATAGTGGTGTAGATATTTCCATGTTTATACAGGTAGCGGTGTAGGCATTTCCATGTTTATACAGGTAGTGGAGTGGATATTTCCATGTTTGTACAGGTAGTGGTGTGGATATTTCCTTGTTCCCACAGGTAACGGTGTAGATATTTCCATGTTTATACAGATAGCGGTTTAGATATTTCCATGTTTATACAGATAGCGGTGTAGATATTTCCATGTTTATACAGATAGCGGTGTACGTACTTCCATGTTTATAGAGATAGCGGTGTAGATATTTACATGCTTATACAGATGGCTGTGTAGATATTTCCATGTTTATACAGATTGCAGTGAAGGTATTTCCATGTTTATACAGATGGAGGTGTAGATATTTCCATGTTTAGAAAGATGGCTGTGTAGATATTTCCAAGTTTATACATATAGCGGTGTAGGTATATCCATGTTTATACGGACCATGGTGTAGATATTTAAATGTTTTTTCAGATGGCGCTGTATATATTTCCATGTTTATACAGATAGCGGTGTAGATATTTCCATGTTTATACAGATAGCGGTGTACGTACTTCCATGTTTATAGAGATAGCGGTGTAGATATTTACATGCTTATACAGATGGCTGTGTAGATATTTCCATGTTTATACAGATTGCAGTGAAGGTATTTCCATGTTTATACAGATGGAGGTGTAGATATTTCCATGTTTAGAAAGATGGCTGTGTAGATATTTCCAAGTTTATACATATAGCGGTGTAGATATATCCATGTTTATACAGACCATGGTGTAGATATTTCCATGTTTATACAGATAGCGGTGTAGATATTTTCATGTTTATACAGATAGCGGTGTAGATATTTCCATGTTTACAGAGATAGAGGTGTAGATATTTCCATATTTGCCCAGATTGCGGTGTAAATATTTCCATCTTCACACAGATAGCGTTGTATATATTTCCGTGTTTAAACAGACAGCTGTGTAGATATTTCTATGTTTACACAGATAGTGTTGTAGATATTTCCATTTTTATATGGATAGCGGTGCAGATATTTCCATGTTTATACATATAACGGTGTAGATATTTCCATGTTTAAAAATATAGCGGTGGAGATATTTCCATGTTTATACAGATATCGGTGGAGATGTTTCCAAGTTTATGCAGATTGCGGTGGAGATATTACCATGTTTATGGAGATAGCGGTGTAGATATTTCCATGTAGATACAGATAGCGGTGTAGGTATTTCCATGTTTGTTGAGATAGCGGTGTAGATATTTCCATATTTATGCAGATAGCGGTGTAGATATTTCCATGTTTATTCAGATGGTAGTGTAGACATTTCCATGTTTATACAGATTGCGTTGTGGCTATTTCCATTTTTATACAGATGGCAGTGTAGTTATATCCATGTTTATACACATGGAGGTGTAGATATTTCCATGTTTATTCAGATGGTAGTGTAGATATTTCCATGTTTATACAGATGGCAATGTAGATATTTCCATGTTTATATAGATAGTGGTGTAGATATTTCCATGTTTAAACAGATGACGGTGTAGGTATTTCCATGTTTATACAGATAGCGGTGTCGATATTTCCATGTTTTCAGAGATAAAGGTGTAGATATTTCCATATTTGCACAGATTGCCGTGCAGATATTTCCATCTTCACACAGATAGCGGTGTACATATTTCCATGTTTACACAGACAGCTGTGTAGATATTTCCATGTTGACACAGATAGTGTTGTAGATATTTCCATGTTTATACAGATAGCGGTGTAGATATTTCCTTGTTTATGAAGATGGCGGTGTAGATATTTCCATGTTTATGCAGATAGCGGTGGAGATATTTCCATGTTTACACAGATAGCGCTGTAGATATTTCCATGTGTATACAGATAGCTGTGTAGATATTTCCATGTTGACACAGATAGTGTTGTAGATATTTCCATGTTTATACAGATAGCGGTGTAGATATTTCCTTGTTTATGAAGATGGCGGTGTAGATATTTCCATGTTTATGCAGATAGCGGTGGAGATATTTCCATGTTTACACAGATAGCGCTGTAGATATTTCCATGTTTATACAGACAGCGGTGTAGATATTTCCATGTGTATACAGATAGCGGTGTAGATATTTCCATGTTTATAAAGATAGCGTTGGAGATATTTCCATGTGTATACACATATCGGTGGAGATATTTCCATGTTTATACAGATAGCGGTGGAAATATTTACATGTTTATACAGATGGAGGTGTAAATATTTCCAAGGTTATGCAGATTGCGGTGGAGTTATTTCCATGTTTATAGAGATAGCGGTGTAGATATTTCCATATAGATACAGATAGCTGTGTAGATATTTCCATGTTTATAGAGATAGCCATGTAGATAATTCCATGTTTATACAAGTAGCGGTGTAGACATTTCCATCTTTATAGAGATAGCGGTGAAGTTATTTCCCTATTTATACAGATAGCGGTGTAGGTATTTCCATGTTTATAGAGATAGGGGTGATGTTATTTCCATGTTTATACAGATGGCATTGTAGATATTTCCATGTTTATACAGATAGTGGTGTAGATATTTCCATGTTTATACAGATGACTGTGTAGTTAATTCCATGTTTATAAAGATGGCGGTGTAGATATTTCCATGTTCATCGAGATAGCCATGTAGATATTTCCATGTTTATACAGATAGCGGTGTAGATATTTCCATGTTTACAGAGATAGAGGTGTAGATATTTCCATATTTGCACAGATTGCCGTGTAGATGTTTCCATCTTCACACAGATAGCGGTGTACATATTTCCATGTTTACACAGGCAGCTCTGTATATATTTCCATGTTTACACAGATAGCGGTGTAGATATTTCCATGTTCATAAAGATAGCGGTGTAGATATTTCCATGTTTATACAGATTGCGGTGGAGATATTTCCATGTTCATACAGATAGCGCTGTAGATATTTCCATGTTTACAGACAGCGGTGTAGATATTTTCATGTTTATACAGATAGCGGTGTAGATATTTCCATGTTTATACAGATAGCGGTGTACGTACTTCCATGTTTATAGAGATAGCGGTTTAGATATTTACATGCTTATACACATGGCTGTGTAGATATTTCCATGTTTATACAGATTGCAGTGAAGTTATTTCCATGTTTATACAGATGGAGGTGTAGATATTTCCATGTTTAGACAGATGACTTTCTAGATATTTCCAAGTTTATACATATAGCGGTGTAGATCTATCCATGTTTATACAGACAGTGGTGTAGATATTTCCATGTTTATACCGATAGCGGTGTAGATATTTTCATGTTTATACAGATAGTGGTGTAGATATTTCCATGTTAACAGAGATAGAGGTGTAGATATTTCCATACTTGCCCAGATTGCGGTGTAAATATTACCATCTTCACACAGATAGCGTTGTACATATTTCCATGTTTACACAGACAGCTGTGCAGGTATTTCTATGTTTACACAGATAGTGTTGTAGATATTTCCAGTTTTATATAGATAGCGGTTCAGATATTTCCATGTTTATACAGATAGCGGTGGAGATATTTCCATGTTTATACAGATGGCGGTGTAGATATTTCCATGTTTATAGACTTAGCTGTGTGGATATTTCTATGTTTATACAGATGGCATTGTAGATATTACCATGTTGATAGAGATGGCGTTGTAGATATTTGCATGGTTATAGAGATGGCGTTGTAGATATTTCCATGTTTATAGAGATGGCGGTGTAGATATTTCCATGTTTATACAGTCGGCAGTGAAGATAATTCCGTGTTTATACAGATGGCGGTGTAGATACTTCCATGTTTATAGAGAGGGCGGTGTAGATATTTCCATGTTTATACAGATGGCGGTGTAGATATTTCCATGTTTACAGAGGCAGCGGTGTAGATATTTGCATGTTTATAGGGACGGCAGTGTAGATATTTCCAGCTTTATAGAGATGGCGGTGTGAATATTTCCATGTTTATAGAGATGGCGGAATAGTTATTTTCATGTTTATAGAGATAGCGGTGCAAATGTATCCATGTTTATAGAGAGAGTGGTGTAGATATGTCCATGTTTTTAGAGATAGCGGTTTAGATATTTCCATGTTTATAGAGACAGCAGTGTAAATGTTTACATGTTTATAGAGATAGCAGTGTAGATATTTCCACGTTTATACAGATAGCGGTGTAAATGTTTACAAGTTTATAGTGATAGCGGTGCAGATATTTCCATGTTTATTCAGGTAGCCGTGTAGATATTTCCATGTTTGTAGAGATAGTGGTGTAGATATTTCCATGTTTATACAGGTAGCGGTGTAGGCATTTCCATGTTTATACAGGTAGCGGAGTGGATATTTCCATGTTTGTACAGGTAGTGGTGTGGATATTTCCTTGTTCCCACAGGTAACGGTGTAGATATTTCCATGTTTATACAGATAGCGGTTTAGATATTTCCATGTTTATACAGATAGCGGTGTAGATATTTCCATGTTTATACAGATAGCGGTGTACGTACTTCCATGTTTATAGAGATAGCGGTGTAGATATTTACATGCTTATACAGATGGCTGTGTAGATATTTCCATGTTTATACAGATTGCAGTGAAGGTATTTCCATGTTTATACAGATGGAGGTGTAGATATTTCCATGTTTAGAAAGATGGCTGTGTAGATATTTCCAAGTTTATACATATAGCGGTGTAGGTATATCCATGTTTATACGGACCATGGTGTAGATATTTCCATGTTTTTTCAGATGGCGCTGTATATATTTCCATGTTTATACAGATAGCGGTGTAGATATTTCCATGTTTATACAGATAGCGGTGTATGTACTTCCATGTTTATAGAGATAGCGGTGTAGATATTTACATGCTTATACAGATGGCTGTGTAGATATTTCCATGTTTATACAGATTGCAGTGAAGGTATTTCCAAGTTTATACAGATGGAGGTGTAGATATTTCCATGTTTAGAAAGATGGCTGTGTAGATATTTCCAAGTTTATACATATAGCGGTGTAGATATATCCATGTTTATACAGACCATGGTGTAGATATTTCCATGTTTATACAGATAGCGGTGTAGATATTTTCATGTTTATACAGATAGCGGTGTAGATATTTCCGTGTTTACAGAGATAGAGGTGTAGATATTTCCATATTTGCCCAGATTGCGGTGTAAATATTTCCATCTTCACACAGATACCGTTGTATATATTTCCATGTTTACACAGACAGCTGTGTAGATATTTCTATGTTTACACAGATAGTGTTGTAGATATTTCCATTTTTATATGGATAGCGGTGCAGATATTTCCATGTTTATACATATAACGGTGTAGATATTTCCATGTATAAAAATATAGCGGTGGAGATATTTCCATGTTTATACAGATATCGGTGGAGATGTTTCCAAGTTTATGCAGATTGCGGTGGAGATATTACCATGTTTATGGAGATAGCGGTGTAGATATTTCCATGTAGATACAGATAGCGGTGTAGGTATTTCCATGTTTGTTGAGATAGCGGTGTAGATATTTCCATATTTATGCAGATAGCGGTGTAGATATTTCCATGTTTATTCAGATGGTAGTGTAGATATTTCCATGTTTATACAGATTGCGTTGTGGCTATTTCCATTTTTATACAGATGGCAGTGTAGTTATATCCATGTTTATACACATGGAGGTGTAGATATTTCCATGTTTATTCAGATGGTAGTGTAGATATTTCCATGTTTATACAGATGGCAATGTAGATATTTCCATGTTTATATAGATAGTGGTGTAGATATTTCCATGTTTATACAGATGACGGTGTAGGTATTCCCATGTTTATACAGATGGCGGTGTAGATATTTCCATGTTTATAGAGACAGCCATGTTGATGTTTCCATGTTTAGACAGATAGCAGTGTAGACATTTCCATGTTTATAGAGATAACGGTGAAGATATTTCCATATTTATACAGATAGCGGTGTAGATATTTTCAAGTTTATACTGATAGCGGTGGAGGTATTTCCATGTTTATACAGATAGCGGTGTCGATATTTCCATGTTTACAGAGATAAAGGTGTAGATATTTCCATATTTGCACAGATTGCCGTGTAGATATTTCCATCTTCACACAGATAGCGTTGTACATATTTCCATGTTTACACAGACAGCTGTGTAGATATTTCCATGTTGACACAGATAGTGTTGTAGATATTTCCATGTTTATACAGATAGCGGTGTAGATATTTCCTTGTTTATGAAGATGGCGGTGTAGATATTTCCATGTTTATGCAGATAGTGGTGGAGATATTTCCATGTTTACACAGATAGCGCTGTAGATATTTCCATGTTTATACAGACAGCGGTGTAGATATTTCCATGTGTATACAGATAGCGGTGTAGATATTTCCATGTTTATAAAGATAGCGTTGGAGATATTTCCATGTGTATACACATATCGGTGGAGATATTTCCATGTTTATACAGATAGCGGTGGAAATATTTACATGTTTATACAGATGGAGGTGTAGATATTTCCAAGGTTATAAAGATTGCGGTGGAGTTATTTCCATGTTTATAGAGATAGCGGTGTAGATATTTCCATATAGATACAGATAGCTGTGTAGATATTTCCATGTTTATAGAGATAGCCATGTAGATAATTCCATGTTTATACAAGTAGCAGTGTAGACATTTCCATGTTTATAGAGATAGCGGTGAAGTTATTTCCCTATTTATACAGATAGCGGTGTAGGTATTTCCATGTTTATAGAGATAGGGGTGATGTTATTTCCATGTTTATACAGATGGCATTGTAGATATTTCCATGTTTATACAGATAGTGGTGTAGATATTTCCATGTTTATACAGATGACTGTGTAGTTAATTCCATGTTTATAAAGATGGCGGTGTAGATATTTCCATGTTCATCAAGATAGCCATGTAGATATTTCCATGTTTATACAGATAGCGGTGTAGATATTTCCATGTTTACAGAGATAGAGGTGTAGATATTTCCATATTTGCACAGATTGCCGTGTAGATGTTTCCATCTTCACACAGATAGCGGTGTACATATTTCCATGTTTACACAGGCAGCTCTGTATATATTTCCATGTTTGCACAGATAGCGGTGTAGATATTTCCATGTTCATAAAGATAGCGGTGTAGATATTTCCATGTTTATACAGATTGCGGTGGAGATATTTCCATGTTCATACAGATAGCGCTGTAGATATTTCCATGTTTACAGACAGCGGTGTAGATATTTTCATGTTTATACAGATAGCGGTGTAGATATTTCCATGTTTATACAGATAGCGGTGTACGTACTTCCATGTTTATAGAGATAGCGGTTTAGATATTTACATGCTTATACACATGGCTGTGTAGATATTTCCATGTTTATACAGATTGCAGTGAAGTTATTTCCATGTTTATACAGATGGAGGTGTAGATATTTCCATGTTTAGACAGATGACTTTGTAGATATTTCCAAGTTTATACATATAGCGGTGTAGATCTATCCATGTTGATACAGACCGTGGTGTAGATATTTCCATGTTTATACCGATAGCGGTGTAGATATTTTCATGTTTATACAGATAGCGGTGTAGATATTTCCATGTTAACAGAGATAGAGGTGTAGATATTTCCATACTTGCCCAGATTGCGGTGTAAATATTACCATCTTCACACAGATAGCGTTGTACATATTTCCATGTTTACACAGACAGCTGTGAAGGTATTTCTATGTTTACACAGATAGTGTTGTAGATATTTCCAGTTTTATATAGATAGCGGTTCAGATATTTCCATGTTTATACAGATAGCGGTGGAGATATTTCCATGTTTATACAGATGGCGGTGTAGATATTTCCATGTTTATAGACTTAGCTGTGTGGATATTTCTATGTTTATACAGATGGCATTGTAGATATTACCATGTTGATAGAGATGGCGTTGTAGATATTTGCATGGTTATAGAGATGGCGTTGTAGATATTTCCATGTTTATAGAGATGGCGGTGTAGATATTTCCATGTTTATAGAGTCGGCAGTGAAGATAATTCCGTGTTTATACAGATGGCGGTGTAGATACTTCCATGTTTATAGAGACGGCGGTGTAGATATTTCCATGTTTATACAGATGGCGGTGTAGATATTTCCATGTTTACAGAGGCAGCGGTGTAGATATTTGCATGTTTATAGGGACGGCAGTGTAGATATTTCCAGCTTTATAGAGATGGCGGTGTGAATATTTCCATGTTTATAGAGGTGGCGGAATAGTTATTTTCATGTTTATAGAGATAGCGGTGCAAATGTATCCATGTTTATAGAGAGAGTGGTGTAGATATGTCCATGTTTTTAGAGATAGCGGTTTAGATATTTCCATGTTTATAGAGACAGCAGTGTAAATGTTTACATGTTTATAGAGATAGCAGTGTAGATATTTCCACGTTTATACAGATAGCGGTGTAAATGTTTACAAGTTTATAGTGATAGCGGTGCAGATATTTCCATGTTTATTCAGGTAGCCGTGTAGATATTTCCATGTTTGTAGAGATAGTGGTGTAGATATTTCCATGTTTATACAGGTAGCGGTGTAGGCATTTCCATGTTTATACAGGTAGCGGAGTGGATATTTCCATGTTTGTACAGGTAGTGGTGTGGATATTTCCTTGTTCCCACAGGTAACGGTGTAGATATTTCCATGTTTATACAGATAGCGGTTTAGATATTTCCATGTTTATACAGATATCGGTGTAGATATATCCATGTTTATACAGACCGTGGTGTAGATATTTCCATGTTTATACAGATAGCGGTGTAGATATTTTCATGTTTATACAGATAGCATTGTAGATATTTCCATGTTTACAGAGATAGAGGTGTAGATATATCCATATTTGCACAGATTGCGGTGTCGATATTTCCATCTTCACACAGATAGCGCTGTATATATTTCCATGTTTACACAGACAGGTGTGTAGATATTTCCATGTCTACACAGACAGTGTTGTAGATATTTCCAAGTCCATGCAGACAGTGGTGTACATATTTCCATGTTTATAAAGATAGCGGTGTAGATATTTCAATGTTTATACAGATAGCAGTGGAGATATTTCCATGTTTATACAGATATCGGTGCAGATATTTCCATGTTTATACAGATAGCGGTGGAAATATTTACATGTTTAAACAGAAGGAGGTGTAGATATTTACACGTTTATGCAGATTGCGATGGAGATATTTCCATGTGTATAGAGATAGCGGTGTAGATATTTCCATGTTTACTCAGTTGGCGGTGTAGAGATTTCCATGTTTATACAGATGACTGTGTAGTTAATTCCATGTTTATAAAGATGGCGGTGTTTATATTTCCATGTTTATAGAGATAGCCATGTAGATATTTCCATGTTTATACAGATAGCGGTGTAGTTATTTCCATGTTTACAGAGATAGAGGAGTAGATATTTCCATATTTGCACAGATTGACATGTAGATATTTCCATCTTCACACAGATAGCGGTGTACATATTTCTATGTTTACACAGACAGCTGTGTAGATATTTCCATGTTTACTCAGATAGTGTTGTGGATATTTCCATGTTTATACAGATAGCTGTGCAGATATTTCCATGTTCATAAAGATAGTGGTGTAGATATTTCCATGTTTATACAGACAGCGGTGGCGATATTTCCATGTTTATACAGATAGCGCTGTAGATATTTCCATGTTGATACAGACAGCGGTGTAGATATTTCCATGTTTATACAGATAGCGGTGTCGATATTTCCATGTTTATACAGATAGCGGTGTACGTACTTCCAAGTTTGTAGAGATAGCGGTGTAGATATTTCCATGTTTATACAGATAGCGGTGTACATATATCCATGTTTATACAGACCGTGGTGTAGATATTTCCATGTTTATACAGATAGCGGTGTAGATATTTACATGATTATACAGATTGTGGTGTAGATATTTCCAAGTTTACAGAGATAGAGGTGTATATATATCCATATTTGCACAGATTGCGGTGTCGATATTTCCATCTTCTCACATATAGCGGTGTATATATTCCCCTCTTTACAAAGACAGGTGTGTAGATATTTCCATTTTAACGCAGATAGTGTTGTAGATATTTCCATGTTCATGCAGATAGCGGTGTAGATATTTCCATGTTTATAAAGATAGCGGAGTAGATACTTCCATGTTTGTACAGATAGCGGTGGAGATATTTCCATTTTTAAACAGATAGCGTGGTAGATATTTCCATGTTTATACAGATGGCGGTGTAGATATTTTCATGTTTATACAGATAGCGGTGTAGATATTTCCATTTTTATACAGATAGCGGTGGAGATATTTCCATGTTTATACAGATATCGGTGGAGATATGTCCTTGTTTATTCACATGGCAGTGTCGATATTTCCATGTTTATACAGATGGGGGTGTAGATATTTCCATGTTTATACACATAGCGGTGTAGATATTTTCATGTTTATACAGATAGCGGTGGAGTTATTTCCATGTTTATACAGATAGTGGTGGATATATTTCCATGTTTATACAGATGTCGGCGTAGATATTTCCAAGTTTATGCAGATAGCGGTGTAGATATTTCCATGTTTATACAGATAGCGGTCGAGATATTTCCATGTTTATACAGATAGTTGGGGCGATATTTCCATGTTTAAACAGATGGCGGTTAACTGTTTGCAAGTTTATGGAAATAGCGCTGTAGATATTTCCATGTTTATAAAGATAGCGGTGTAGTTATTTCCATGTATATACAGATAGCGGTGTAGTTATTTCCATGGTTTTAGAGAAGCGGTGTAGATATTTCCGTATTTATACAGATAGCGGTGTAGATAATTCCATGTTTATTCAGATGGCGGTGTAGATATTTCCAGGTTTATACACATAGCGGTGTGGCTGTTTCCATCTTTATACAGACGGCAATGTAGATATTTCCATGTTTATACAGATATTGATGTAGATATTTCCATGTTTATAAAGATAGCGGTGTAGATATTTCCAAGTTTATAAAGAATGCGGTGTAGATATTTCCACGTTTATAGAGATAGCAGAGGAGATATTTCCATGTTTATAAAGATAGCAGTGTAGATTTTTCCATGTTTATAGAGATAGTGGTGGAGATATTTCCATATTTATAGAGAGAGCGGTCGAGATAATTCCATGTTTATACAGATAACGATGTAGATATTTCCATGTTTATACAGATAGCGGTGTAGATATTTCCATGTTTATACAGATAGCGGTGTAGATATTTCCATGTTTATGCAGATGGCTGTGTAGATATTTCCATGTTTATACAGATAGTGGTGTAGGTATTTCCATGTTTATACAGATGACTGTGTAGGTATTTCCATGTTTATAGAGATGGTGTTGTAGATATTTCCTTGTTTTTAGAGATAGCCATGTAGATATTTGCAAGTTTAAACAGATAGCGGTGTAGACATTTCTATCTTTATAGAGATAGCAGTGTAGGTATCTCCATATTTATACAGATTGCGGTGTAGATATTTCCATGTTTATAGAGATAGCCATGTAGATATTTCCATGTTTATAGAAATAGCGGTGTAGACATTTCCATTTTTATAGATATAGCGGTGTAGGTATTTCCATATTTATGCAGATACCCGTGAAGTTATTTCCATGTTTATTCAGATGCCGGTGTAGATATTTCCATGTTTATACAGATAACGCTGTGGCTATTTCTATGTTTATACAGATGTTAGTGTAGATATTTCTATGTTAATACAGATAGCGATGTAGATATTTCCACGTTTATACAGATAACAGTGCAGATATTTCCATGTTTATACATATATCATTGTAGATATTTCCATGTTTATACAGGTAGCGGCGTAGATATTTCCATGTTTACACAGATAGCGGTGGAGATATTTCCAAGTTTATACAGATAGCGGTGGGGATATGTCCTAGTTTATTCAGATGGCGGTGTAGATATTTCCATGTTTATACAGATGGCGGTGTAGATATTTCCATGTTTATGCAGATAGCGGTGTAGATATTTCCATGTTTATAAAGATAGCGGTGGAGATATTTCCATGTTTATAAAGATAGAGGTGTAGATATTTCTATGTTTATAGAGATAGGGGTGGAAATATTTCCATGTTTATAAAGATAGCAGTGTAGATATTTCCGTGTTTATAGAGATAGCGGTGGAGATATTTCCATGTTTATAGAGTTAGTGGTCGAAATATTTCCATGTTTACACAGATAAGGATGTAGATATTTCCATGTTTATACAGATAGCGGTGTAGATATTCCCTTGTTTATACAGATGGCTGTGTAGATATTTCCCTGTTTATGCAGATGTCAGTGTATGTATTTCCATTTTAATACAGATAGTTGTGTAGGTATTTCGATGTTTATACAGATGACTGTGTAGGTATTTCCATGTTTATAGAGATGGCAGTGTAGTTATTTCCATGTTTATAGCATAACCATGTAGATATTTCCATGTTTAAACAGATAGCGGTGTAGACATTTCTATGTTTATAGAGATAGCAGTGTAGGTATTTCCATGTTTATACAGATGGCAGTGTAGATATTTCCATGTTAATACAGATAGCGATGTAGATATTTCGAAGTTTATACAGATAGCGGTGCAGATATTTCCATGTTTCTAGAGATAGCGTTGTAGATATTTCCATGTTTATACAGATAGCGGTGTAGATGTTTCCATGTTTATACAGATAGCGGTGGAGATATTTCCATGTTCGTACAGATAGCTGTGGTGATATTTCTAGGTTTATAATGATAGCGTTGGAGATATTTCCATGTTTATAGAGATGGCGGTGTAGATATTTCCAAGTTTATACAGATAGCGGTGTAGATATTTCCATGTTTACACAGATAGCGGTGCAGATATTTCCATGTTTATATAGGTAGCAGTGTAGGTATTTCCATGTTTATAGAGATAGCGGTGTAGATATTTCCATGTTTATACAGGTGGCTGTGTAGATATTTCCATGTGTATACAGATGGAAGTGTAGATATTTCCAGGTTTATACAGATGGTGGTGTAGATATTTCCATGTTTATACAGATGACTGTGTAGATATTTCCATGTTTTTACAGAAGGCGGTGTAGATATTTCCATGTTTACACAGATAGCGGTGTGGCTATTTCCATGTTTATACAGATAGCGATGTAGATAATTCCAGGTTTATAGAGATGACTGTGTAGGTATTTCTATTTTTATACGGATTGTGGTGTAGATATTTCCAAGTTTATACTGATAGTGGTGTACATATTTCCATGTTTTACAGATAGCGGTTTAGATATTTCCATGTTTATACAGATATCGGTGTAGGTATTTCCATGTTTATAGAGATAGCGGTGTAGATATCTCCATGTTGATACAGATGACTGTGTTGATATTTCCATGTGTAAACAGATGACAGTGTAGATATTTCCATGTTTATACAGATGGAGGTGTAGATATTTCCATGTTTCTACAGACGGCTGTGTAGATATTTCCATGTTTACACAGATGGCGGTGAAGATATTTCCATGTTTATACAGATAGAGGTGGGGCTACTTCCATATTTATACAGATAGTGGTGCAGATATTTACATGTTTCTACAGATGGCGGTGTAGATATTTCCATGTTTATGCAGATAGCGGTGTACATATTTCCATGTTCATGGAGAGAGCGGTGTAGATATTTCCATGTGTATAAAGATAGCGGCGTAGTTATTTCCATGTTTATAGAGATAGCGGTGTAGATTTTCCATATTTATACAGATAGCGGTATAGATATTACCATGTTTATACAGATAGTGGTGTAGATATTTCCATGTTTATACAGATAGCAGTGGAGATATTTCCATGTTTACACAGATAGCGGTGGAGATATTTCCTTGTTTATAGAGATGGCGGTGTAGATTTTTCCAAGTTTATACAGATAGTGGTGTAGATATATCCATGTTTATACAAGTAGCGTTGTGGATATTTCCATGTTTATACAGATAGCGGTGTAGTTATTTCCATGTTTATAGAGATAGAGTTGTAGATATTTCCATGTTTATACAGATGGCTGTGTAGATATTTCCACGTGTATACAGATGGCAGTGTATATATTTACATGTTTATACAGATGGAGGTGTATATATTTCCATGTTTTTACAGATGAGTGTGTAGATATTTCGATGTTTTTACAGATGGCGGTGTAGATATTTCCATGTTTTTACAGATAGCGGTGTGGCTATTTCCATGTTTATACAGAACGCAATGTAGATATTTCCATGTTTATACAGATAGCAGGGTAGATATTTCCATGTTTATACAGATAGCCGTGGAGATATTTCCATGTTTATACAGATAGCGGTGGAGATATTTCCATGTTTATACAGATGGCGGTGTAGATATTTCCAATTTTTGCAGATAGCGTTGTAGATATTTCCATGTTTATACAGATAGTGGTGGAGATATTTCCATGTATATACAGATAGCGGTGGAGATATGTCCTTGTTTATTCAGATGGCGATGTAGATATTTCCATTTTTATACAGATGGCGGTGTAGATATTTCCATGTTTATATAGATAGCGGTGTACATATTTTCTTGTTTATACAGATAGTGGTGTAGATATATTCTTGTTTATACAGATAGCGGTGGAGATATTTCCATGTTTATACAGATAGTGGTGGAGATATTTTCATGTTTATACAGATGGCGGTGTAGATATTTCCACGTTTATGTAGATAGCGGTGTAGATATTTCCATGTTTATAAAGATAGACGTGGAGATATTTCCATGTTCATGCAGATAGTCGTGGAGTTATTTCCATGTTTATAAGATGGCGGTTTAGATATTTCCAAGTTTATGCAGATAGTGGTGTAGATATTTCCAATTTTTGTAGGTAGCGTTGTAGATGTTTCCATGATTATACAGATATCGGTGGAGATATTTCCATGTTTATACAGATAGCGGTGTAGATGTTTCCATGTTTATACAGATAGCGGTGGAGATATTTCCATGTTCATACAGATAGCTGTGGTGATATTTCTAGGTTTATAATGATAGCGTTGGAGATATTTCCATGTTTATAGAGATGGCGGTGTAGATATTTCCAAGTTTATATAGATAGCGGTGTAGATATTTCCATGTTTATACAGACAGCGGTGCAGATATTTCCATGTTTATACAGGTAGCAGTGTAGGTGTTTCCATGTTTATAGAGATAGCGGTGTACATATTTCCATGTTTATACAGATGGCTGTGTAGATATTTCCATGTGTATACAGATAGTGGTGTAGATATTTCCATGTTTATACAGATAGCGGTTTAGATATTTCCATGTTTATACAGATAGCGGTGTAGGTATTTCCATGTTTATAGAAATAGCGGTGTAGATATTTCCATGTTGATACAGATGGCTGTGTTGATATTTCCATGTGTATACAGATGACAGTGTAGATATTTCCATGTTTATACAGATGGAGGTGTAGATATTTCCATGTATCTACAGATGGCTGTGTAGATATTTCCATGTTTATACAGATGGCGGTGAAGATATTTCCATGTTTATATAGATAGAGGTGTGGCTATTTCCATATTTATAAAGATAGTGGTGGAGATATTTCCATGTTTATACAGATGGCGGTGTAGATATTTCCAAGTTTATGCAGATAGTGGTGTACATATTTCTATGTTCATGGAGAGAGCGGTGTAGATATTTCCATGTTTATAAAGATAGCGGTGTAGTTATTTCCATGTTTATAGAGATAGCGGTGTAGATATTTCCATATTTATACAGATAGCGGTAAAGATATTTCCATGTTTATACAGATGGCGGTGTAGATATTTCCAAGTTTATGCAGATAGCGGTGTACATATTTCCATGTTCATGGAGAGAGCGGTGTAGATATTTCCATGTTTATGAAGATAGCGGTGTAGTTATTTCCATGTTAATAGAGATAGCGGTGTAGATATTTCCATATTTATACAGATAGACGTGTAGACATTTCGATGTTTATACAGATGGAGGTGTAGATATCTTCCATGTTTACACAGATGTCTGTGTAGATATTTCCATGTTTTTACTGATGGCGGTTTAGATATTTCCATGTTTATACAGATGGCTGTGTAGATATTTCCATGTTTATACACATCGCATTGTAGATAATTCCATGTTTATGCAGATAGAGGTGTAGATATTTCCATGTATATACAGATGACAGTGTAGGTATTTCTATGTTTATACAGATGGCGGTGTAGATATTTCCAAGTTTATAGAGATAGCCATGCAGATATTTCCATGTGTATACAGAGAGCGGTGTATATATTTCCATGTATATAGAGATAGCAGTGTAGATATTTCCATATTTATGCAGATAGCGGTGTAGATATTTCCAAGATTATACAGATAGCGGTGTAGATATTTCCATGTTTATACAGATAGTGGTGTAGATATTTCCATGTTTATACAGATAGCGGTGTAGATATTTCCATGTTTATACAGATAGCGGTGGAGATATTTCCATGTTTATAGAGATGGCGGTGTAGATTTTTCCAAGTTTATACAGATAGTGGTGTAGATATTTCCATGTTTATAGAAGTAGCGGTGTGGATATCTCCATGTTTATACAGATAGTGGTGTAGGTATATCCATGTTTATACAGATGGAGGTGTATATATTTCCATGTTTTTACAGATGACTGTGAGATATTTCAATGTTTTTACAGATGGCGGTGTTGATATTTCCATGTTTTTACAGATAACGGTGTGGCTATTTCCACGTTTATAAAGATAGCGATGTAGATATTTCCATGTTTATACAGATAGCGGTGTATATATTTCCATGTTTATTCAGATAGCCGTGGAGATATTTCCATGTTTATACAAATAGCGGTGGAGATATTTCCATGTTTATGCAGAGGGCGGTGTAGATATTTCCAAGTTCATGCAGATAGCAGTGTAGATATTTCCATGTTTATACAGATTGCGGTAGAGATATTTCCATGTTTATACAGATAGCGGTGGAGATATGTCCTTGTTTATTCAGATGGGGGTGTAGATATTTCCATCTTTATACAGATGGCGGTGTAGATATTTCCATGTTTATAGAGATAGCGGTGTACACATTTTCATGTTTATACAGATAGCGGTGGAGATATTTCCATGTTTATACAGATAGTGGTGGAGATATTTCCATGTTTATACAGACGGCAGTGTAGATATTTCCATGTTTATACAGATATTGGTGTAGATATTTCCAGGTTTATAAAGATAGCGGTGTAGGTATTTCCATGTTTATAAAGAGAGCGGTGTAGATATTTCCATGTTTATAGAGATAGTGGTGGAGATATTTCCATGTTTATAAAGATAGCAGTGTAGATATTTCCATGTTTATAGGGATAACGGTGGAGATATTTCCATGTTTATAGAGATAGCGGTCGAGATATTTCCATGTTTACACAGATAAGGATGTAGATATTTCCATGTTTATTCAGATAGCGGTGTAGATATTTCCTTGTTTTTAGAGATGGCTGTGTAGATATTTCCATGTTTATGCAGATGGCAGTGTAGATATTTCCATGTTTATAGAGATATCCATGTAGATATTTCCGTGTTTAAACAGATAGCGGTGTAGACATTTCTATGTTTATAGAGATAGCAGTGTAGGTATTTCCATATTTATACAGATGGCGGTGTAGATATTTCCATGTTAATACAAATAGCGATGTAGATATTTCCATGTTTATACAGATAGCGGTGCAGATATTTCCATGTTTATACAGATAGCGGTGTAGATATTTCCATGTTTAAACAGATAGCGGTGGAGATATTTCCATGTTTATACAGATAGCTGTGTAGATATTTCCATGTTTATACAGATAGAGATGTAGATATTTCCATGTTTATACAGACAGTGGTGTAGATATTTACATGTTCATACAGATAGTGGTGTAGATATTTACATGTTCATACAGATAGTGGTGGAGTTATTTCCATGTTTATACATATGGCGGTGTAGATATTTCCATGTTTATGTAGATAGCAGTGTAGATATTTCCATGTTTATACAGATAGCGGTGTAGGTATTTCCATGTTTATACAGATTGCGTTGGAGATATTTCCATGATAATACAGATAGAGGTGTAGATAATTCCATGTTAACTGAGCTAGTGGAGGAGATATTTCCATGTTTGTACAGATAGTGATGTAGATATTTCCATATTCATAGAGATAGCGGTGTACATATTTCCATGTTTATAGAGATAGCGGTGTAGATATTTCCATGTTCATACCGATAGCTGTGTACATATTTCCTTGTTTATAGAGATAGACGTGTAGATATTTCCATATTTATACAAATAGATGTGTAGACAATTCGATGTTTATTCAGATGGTGGTGTAGATATTTACATCTTAATACAGATGGAGGTGTAGATATCTTCCAAGTTTACACAGATGACTGTGTAGATATTTCCATGTTTTTAGTGATGGAGGTGTAGATATTTCCATGTTTATACAGATGGCGGTGTAGATATTTCCATGTTTATACAGATAGCGGTGTACACATTTTCATGTTTATACAGATAGCGGTGGAGATATTTCCATGTTTATACAGATAGTGGTGGAGATATTTCCATGTTTATACAGACGGCAGTGTAGATATTTCCATTTTTATACAGATAGTGGTGTAGATATTTCCATGTTTATACAGATAGCGGTGTAGATATTTCAGTGTTTATACACATAGCGGTGTAGATATTTTCATGTTTATACAGATAGCGGTGGAGTTATTTCCATGTTTATAAAGATAGTGGTGGAGATATTTCTATGTTTATACAGATGTCGGTGTAGATATTTCCAAGTTTATGCAGATAGCGGTGTAGATATTTCCATGTTTATACAGATAGCGGTCGAGATATTTCCATGTTTATAAAGATAGTTGGGGAGATATTTCCATATTTAAACAGATGGCGGTTTAGCTATTTGCAAGTTTATGGAGATAGCGGTGTAGATATTTCCATGTTTATAGAGATAGCAGTGTAGTTACTTCCATGTTTATACAGATAGCGTTGTAGTTATTTCCATGTTTATAGAGATAGCGGTGTAGATATTTCCATATTTGTAAAGATATCGGTGTAGATAATTCCACGTTTATTCAGATGGCGGTGTAGATATTTCCAGGTTTATACACATAGCGGTGTGGCTGTTTCTATGTTTATACAGACGGCAGTGTAGATATTTCCATGTTCATACAGATAGCGGTGTAGATATTTCCATGTTTATAAAGATAGCGGTGTAGATATTTCCATGTTTATAAAGATAGCGGTGTAGATATTTCCATGTTTATAGAGATAGCGGTGGAGACATTTCCATGTTTATAAAGATAGCGGTGTAGATATTTCCATGTTTATAGAGGTAGCGGTGGAGATATTTCCATGTTTATAGAGATAGCGGTCGAGATATTTCCATGTTTATACAGATAACGATGTAGATATTTCCAAGTTTATACAGATAGCGGTGTAGATATTTTCATGTTTATAGAGGTGGCTGTGCAGATATTTCCATGTTTATGCAGATGGCAGTGTAGATATTTCCATGTTTATACAGATAGTGGTGTAGGTATTTCCATGTTTATACAGATGACTGTGTAGTTATTTCCATGTTTATAGAAATGGCGTTGTAGATATTTCCATGTTTATAGAGATAGCCATGTAGATATTTGCACGTTTAAACAGATAGCGCTGTAGACATTTCTATCTTTATAGAGATAGCAGTGTAGGTATCTCCATATTTATACAGATGGCGGTGTAGATATTTCCATGTTTATAGAGATAGCCATGTAGATATTTCCATGTTTATACAAATAGCAGTGTAGACATTTCCATGTTTATAGAGATAGCGGTGTAGGTATTTCCATATTTATACAGATATCCGTGAAGATATTTCCATGTTTATTCAGATGCCGGTGTAGATATTTCCATTTTTATTCAGATAACGCTGTGGCTATTTCTATGTTTATACAGATGTCAGTGTAGATATTTCTATGTTAATACAGATAGCGATGTAGATATTTCCATGTTTATACAGATAACAGTGCAGATATTTCCATGTTTATATATATATCATTGTAGATATTTCCATGTTTATACAGGTAGCGGTGTAGATATTTCCATGTTTATACAGATAGCGGTGGAGATATTTCCAAGTTTATACAGATAGCGGTGGGGATATGTCCTTGTTTATTCAGATGTCGGTGTAGATATTTCCATGTTTATACAGATGGCGGTGTAGATATTTCCATGTTTATGCAGATAGCGGTGTAGATATTTCCATGTTTATACAGATAGCGGTGGAGATATTTCCATGTTTATACAGATAGTGGTCGAGATATTTCCATGTTTATACAGATGGCGGTGTTGATATTTCCAAGTTTATGCAGATAGCGGTGTAGATATTTCCATGCTTATAGAGATAGCGGTGTGGTTATTTAAATGTTTATGCAGATAGCGGTGTAGTTATTTCCATGTTTATAGAGATAGCGGTGTAGATATTTCCATATTTATACAGATAGTGGTGTAGATTATTCCATGTTTATTCAGATGGCGGTGTAGACATTTCCACGTTTATACACATAGTGGGGTGGCTGTTTCCACGTTTATACAGACGGCAGTGTAGATATTTCCATGTTTATACAGATAGTGGTGTAGATATTTCCATCTCTATAAATATAGCGGTGTAGATATTTCCATGTTTATAAAGAATGCGTTGTAGATATTTCCACGTTTATAGAGATAGCGGTGGAGATATTTCCATGTTTATAAAGATAGCAGTGTAGATATTTCCATGTTTACAGAGATAGCGGTGGAGATATTTCCATGTTTATAGAGATAGTGTTCGAGATATTTCCATGTTTATACAGATAACGATGTAGATATTTCCATGTTTATACAGATAGCGGTGTAGATATTTCCATGTTTATACAGATAATGGTGTAGTTATTTCCATGTTTATACAGATGACTTTGTAGCTATTTCCATGTTTATAGAGATGGCTGTGCAGATATTTCCATGTTCATGCAGATGGCAGTGTAGATATTTCCATGTTTATACAGATAGCGGTGGAGATATTTCCATGTTTATACAGATAGTTGTGATATTTCTAGGTATATAATTATAGCGTTGGAGATATTTCCATGTTTATAGAGATGGCGGTGTAGATATTTCCAAGTTTATACAGATAGCGGTGTAGGTAATTCCATGTTTATACAGATAGCGGTGCAGATATTTCCATGTTTATTCAGGTAGCAGTGTAGGTATTTCCATGCTTATAGAGATAGCGGTGTAGATATTTCCATGTTTATACAGATGACTGTGTAGATATTTCCATGTGCATAGAGATGGAAGTTTAGATATTTGCATGTTTATACAGATGGAGGTGTAGATATTTCCATGTTTATACAGATGACTGTGTAGATATTTCCATGTTTTTACAGAAGGCGGTGTAGATATTTCCATGTTTACACAGATAGCGGTGTGGCTATTTCCATGTTTATACAGATAGCGATGTAGATAATTCCATGTTTATAGAGACGGCTGTGTAGATATTTCCATGTTTATAAAGATCGCGGTGTAGATATTTCCATGTTTGTACAGATAGCGGTGTAGGTATTTCCATGTTTATAGAGATAGCGGTGTAGATATTTCCATGTTGATACAGATGGCTGTGTTGATATTTCCATGTGTATACAGATGACAGTGTAGATATTTCCATGTTTATACAGATGGAGGTGTAGATATTTCCATGTTTATACACATCGCATTGTAGATATTTCCATGTTTATGCAGATAGAGGTGTAGATATTTCCATGTATATACAGATGACTGTGTAGGTATTTCTATGTTTATACAGATGGCGGTGTAGATATTTCCAAGTTTATAGAGATAGCCCTGTAGATATTTCCATGTGTATACAGAGAGCGGTGTAGATATTTCCATGTTTATAGAGATAGCAGTGTAGATATTTCCATATTTATACAGATAGCGGTGTAGATATTTCCAAGATTATACAGATAGCGGTGTAGATATTTCCATGTTTATACAGATAGTGGTGTAGATATTTCCATGTTTATACAGAAAGCAGTGGAGATATTTCCATATTTATACAGATAGCGGTGTAGATATTTCCAAGATTATACAGATAGCGGTGTAGATATTTCCATGTTTATACAGATAGTGGTGTAGATATTTCCATGTTTATAGAGATAGCAGTGTAGATATTTCCATATTTATACAGATAGCGGTGTAGATATTTCCAAGATTATACAGATAGCGGTGTAGATATTTCCATGTTTATACAGATAGTGGTGTAGGTATATCCATGTTTATAGAGATAGTGTTGTATATATTTCCATGATTATACAGATGGCTGTGTAGATATTTCCACGTGTATACAGATGGCAGTGTAGATATTTCCATGTTTATACAGATGGAGGTGTATATATTTCCATGTTTTTACAGATGACTGTGAGATATTTCAATGTTTTTACAGATGGCGGTGTTGATATTTCCATGTTTTTACAGATAACGGTGTGGCTATTTCCATGTTTATAAAGATAGCGATGTAGATATTTCCATGTTTATACAGATAGCGGTGTAGATATTTCCATGTTTATTCAGATAGCCGTGGAGATATTTCCATGTTTATACAAATAGCGGTGGAGATATTTCCATGTTTATGCAGAGGGCGGTGTAGATATTTCCAAGTTTATGCATATAGCGGTGTAGATATTTCCATGTTTATACAGATAGCGGTAGAGATATTTCCATGTTTATACAGATAGCGGTGGAGATATATCCTTGTTAATTCAGATGGCGGTGTAGATATTTTCATGTTTATAAATGGCGGTGTATATATTTCCATGTTTATACAGATAGCGGTGTTCACATTTTCATGTTTATACAGATAGCGGTGGAGATATTTCCATGTTTATACAGATAGTGGTGGAGATATTTCCATGTTTATACAGACGGCAGTGTAGATATGTCCATGTTTATACAGATAGTAGTGTAGATATTTCCATGTTTATAAAGATAGCGGTGTAGGTATTTCCATGCTTATAAAGATAGCGGTGTAGATATTTCCATGTTTATAGAGATAGTGGTGGAGATATTTCCTTGTTTATAAAGATAGCAGTGTAGATATTTCCATGTTTATATGGATAGCGGTGGAGATATTTCCATGTTTATAGAGATAGCGGTGGAGATATTTCCATGTTTACACAGATAAGGATGTAGATATTTCCATGTTTATTCAGATAGCGGTGTAGATATTTCCTTGTTTATAGAGATGGCTTTGTAGATATTTCCATGTTTTTGCAGATGGTAGTGTAGATATTTCCATGTTTATAGAGAAATCCATGTAGATATTCCATGTTTAAACACATAGCGGTGTAGACATTTCTATGTTTATAGAGATAGCAGTGTAGGTAGTTCCATATTTATACAGATGGCGGTGTAGATATTTCCATGTTAATACAGATAGCGATGTAGATATTTCCATGTTTATACAGATAGCGGTGCAGATATTTCCATGTTTATACAGATAGCGGTGTAGATATTTCCATGTTTAAACTGATAGCCGTGGAGATATTTCCATGTTTATACAGATAGCTGTGTAGATATTTCCATGTTTATACAGATAGAGATGTAGATATTTCCATGTTTATACAGATAGTGGTGTAGATATTTACATGTTCATACAGATAGTGGTGGAGATATTTCCATGTTTATACATATGGCGGTGTAGATATTTCCATGTTTATACAGATGACAGTGTAGATATTTCCATGTTTTTACAGAAGGCGGTGTAGATATTTCCATGTTTATACAGTTAGCGGTGTGGCTATTTCCATGTTTATACAGATAGCGATGTAGATAATTCCATGTTTATAGAGATGGGTGTGTAGATGTTTCCATGTTTATACAGAATGCGGTGTATATATTTCCATGTTTATACAGATAGTGATGTAGATATTTCCGTGTTAATGAAGATGACTGTGTAGGTATTTCTATGTTTATACAGATGTTGGTGTAGATTTTTCCATGTTCATACAGATATTGGTGGAGATATTTCCATGTTTATACAGATGGCATTGTAGATATTTCCAAGTGTAAGTAGATAGCAGTGTAGATATTTCCATGTTTATACAGATTGCGTTGTAGATACCTTCCATGTTTACACAGATGACTGTGTAGATATTTCCATGTTTTTACTGATGGCGGTGTAGATAATTCCAGGTTTATACAGATAGCGGTGTGGCTATTTCCATGTTTATACAGATAGCGATGTAGATATTTCCATGTTTATAGAGATGGCTGTGTAGATATTTCCATGTTTATACACATCGCATTGTAGATATTTCCATGTTTATACAGATAGCGGTGTAGATATTTCCATGTTTATACAGATGTCTGTGTAGGTATTTCTATGTTTATACAGATGGCGGTGTAGATATTTCCAAGTTTATAGAGATAGTCATGTAGATATTTCCAGGTATATACAGAGAGCGGTGTAGATATTTCCATGTTTATAGAGATAGCGGTGTAGATATATCCGTATTTATACAGGTAGCGGTGAAGATATTTCCAACTTTATACAGATAGCGGTGTAGATATTTCCATGTTTATACTGATAGCAGTGTAGATATTTCCATGTTTATACAGATAGCAGTGGAGATATTTCCATGTTTATACAGATAGTGGTGGAGATATTTCCATGTTTATAGAGATGGCGGTGTAGATGTTTCCAAGTTTATACAGATAGACGTGTATATGTTTCCATGTTTATACAAGTAGCGGTGTGGATATTTCCATGATTATACAGATAGCGGTGTAGGTATTTCCATGTTTATAGAGATAGTGTTGTAGATATTTCCATGTTTATAGAGATGGCTGTGTAGATATTTCCACGTGTATACAGATGGCAGTGTAGATATTTCCATGTTTATACAGATGGAGGTGTATATATTTCCATGTTTTTACACATGACTGTGTAGATATTTCAATGTTTTTACAGATGGCGGTGTTGATATTTCCATGTTTTTACAGGTAGCGGTGTGGCTATTTCCATGTTTATACAGATAGCGATGTAGATATTTCCATGTTTATACAGATAGCGGTGTAGATATTTCCATGTTTATACAGATAGCGGTGTAGATATTTCCATGTTTATACAGATAGCGGTGCAGATATTTCCATGTTTATACAGATGGCAGTGTAGATATTTCCAAGTTTCTGCAGACAGCAGTGTAGATATTTCCATGTTTATACAGATAGTGGTGTAGATATTTCCATGTTTATAGAGATAGCGGTGTAGATATTTCCATGTTTATAAAGAATGCTGTGTAGATATTTCCACGTTTAGAGAGATAGTGGTGGAGATATTTCTATGTTTATAAAGATAGCAGTGTAGATATTTCCATGTTTATAGAGATAGCGGTGGAGATATTTCCATGTTTATAGAGATAGCGGTCGAGATATTTCCATGTTTATACAGATAGCGATGTAGATATTTCCATGTTTATACAGATGGCGGTGTAGATATTTCGAAGTTTATGCAGATAGCGGTTTAGATATTTCCATGTTTATACAGATAGCGGTGGAGATATTTCCATGTTTAAACAGATAGTGGTCGAGATATTTCCATGTTTATTCAGATGGCGGTGTAGATATTTCCATGTTTATACAGATGGCATTGTAGTTATTTCCATGTTAATACAGATAGTGATGTAGATATTTCCATGTTTACACAGATAGACGTGGAGATATTTCCATGTTTATACAGATAGCGTTGTAGATATTTCCATGTTTATACAGATAGCGGTTTAGTTGTTTTTGTGTTTATACAGATAGCTGTGGAGATATTTCCGTGTTTATACAGATAGCTGAGGTGATATTTCTAGGTTTATAATGATAGTGTTGTAGATATTTCCATGTTTATGGAGATGGCGGTGTAGATATTTCCAAGTTTATACAGATAGCAGTGTAGATATTTCTATGTTTATACAGATTGCGGTGAAGATATTTCCATGTTTTTAGAGATAGCAGTGTAGGTATTTCCAATTTTATAGAGATAGCGGTGTAGATATTTCCATGTTTATACAGATGGCTGTGTAGATATTTCCATGTGTATACATATGGCAGTGTAGATATTTCCATGTTTATACAGATGGAGGTGTAGATATTTCCATGTTTATACAGATGACTGTGTAGATATTTCCATGTTTTTACAGAAGGCTGTGTAGATATTTCCATGTTTATACAGATAGCTGTGTGGCTATTTCCATGTTTATACAGATAGCGATGTAGATAATTCCATGTTTATAGAGATGGGTGTGTAGATGTTTCCATGTTTATACAGAATGCGGTGTATATATTTCCATGTTTATACAGATAGTGATGTAGATATTTCCGTGTTAATGCAGATGACTGTGTAGGTATTTCTATGTTTATACAGATGGTGGTGTAGATATTTCCATGTTCATACAGATATTGGTGGAGATATTTCCATGTTTATACAGATGTCTGTGTAGGTATTTCTATGTTTATACAGATGGCGTTGTAGATATTTCCAAGTTTATAGAGATATTCATGTAGATATTTCCATGTATTTACAGAGAGCGGTGTAGATATTTCCATGTTTATAGGGATAGCGGTGTAGATATTTCCGCATTTATACAGATAGCGGTGAAGATATTTCCAAGTTTATACAGAAAGCGGTGTAGATATTTCCATTTTTCTACTGATAGCGGTGTAGATATTTCCATGTTTATACAGATAGCAGTGGAGATATTTCCATATTTATACAGATAGCGGTGGAGTTATTTCCATGTTTATAGAGATGGCGGTGTAGATGTTTCCAAGTTTATACAGATAGACGTGTAGATATTTCCATGTTTATACAGATAACGGTGTGGTTATTTCCACGTTTATATAGACGGCAGTGTAGATATTTCCATGTTAATACAGATAGCGATGTAGATTTTCCATGTTTATACAGAGAGCAGTGCAGATATTTCCATGTTTATACATATATCGTTGTAGATATTTCCATGTTTATACAAATAGCGGTGTAGATATTTCCATGTTTATACAGATGGCGGTGTAGATATTTCCATGTTTATACAGATAGCGGTTTAGTTGTTTTTGTGTTTATACAGATAGCTGTGGAGATATTTCCGTGTTTATACAGATAGCTGAGGTGATATTTCTAGGTTTATAATGATAGTGTTGTAGATATTTCCATGTTTATGGAGATGGCGGTGTAGATATTTCCAAGTTTATACAGATAGCAGTGTAGATATTTCTATGTTTATACAGATTGCGGTGAAGATATTTCCATGTTTTTAGAGATAGCAGTGTAGGTATTTCCAATTTTATAGAGATAGCGGTGTAGATATTTCCATGTTTATACAGATGGCTGTGTAGATATTTCCATGTGTATACATATGGCAGTGTAGATATTTCCATGTTTATACAGATGGAGGTGTAGATATTTCCATGTTTATACAGATGACTGTGTAGATATTTCCATGTTTTTACAGAAGGCGGTGTAGATATTTCCATGTTTATACAGATAGCTGTGTGGCTATTTCCATGTTTATACAGATAGAGATGTAGATAATTCCATGTTTATAGAGATGGGTGTGTAGATGTTTCCATGTTTATACAGAATGCGGTGTATATATTTCCATGTTTATACAGATAGTGATGTAGATATTTCCGTGTTAATGCAGATGACTGTGTAGGTATTTCTATGTTTATACAGATGGTGGTGTAGATATTTCCATGTTCATACAGATATTGGTGGAGATATTTCCATGTTTATACAGATGTCTGTGTAGGTATTTCTATGTTTATACAGATGGCGTTGTAGATATTTCCAAGTTTATAGAGATATTCATGTAGATATTTCCATGTATTTACAGAGAGCGGTGTAGATATTTCCATGTTTATAGGGATAGCGGTGTAGATATTTCCGCATTTATACAGATAGCGGTGAAGATATTTCCAAGTTTATACAGAAAGCGGTGTAGATATTTCCATTTTTCTACTGATAGCGGTGTAGATATTTCCATGTTTATACAGATAGCAGTGGAGATATTTCCATATTTATACAGATAGCGGTGGAGTTATTTCCATGTTTATAGAGATGGCGGTGTAGATGTTTCCAAGTTTATACAGATAGACGTGTAGATATTTCCATGTTTATACAGATAACGGTGTGGTTATTTCCACGTTTATACAGACGGCAGTGTAGATATTTCCATGTTAATACAGATAGCGATGTAGATTTTCCATGTTTATACAGAGAGCAGTGCAGATATTTCCATGTTTATACATATATCGTTGTAGATATTTCCATGTTTATACAAATAGCGGTGTAGATATTTCCATGTTTATACAGATGGCGGTGTAGATATTTCCATGTTTATACAGATAGCGGTGTAGATACTTTCATGTTTATACAGATAGTGATGGAGTTATTTCCATGTTTATACAGATAGTGGTGGAGATATTTCAATGTTTATACAGATGACGGTGTAGATATTTCCAAGTTTATACCGATATCGGTGTGGCTATTTCCATGTTTATACAGATAGCGATGTAGATATTTCCATGTTTATACAGGTAGCGGTGAAGATATTTCCATGTTTATACAGATAGCGGTGTAGATATTTCCATGTTTATAGAGATGGCTGTGTAGATATTTCCATGTTTATGCAGATGGTAGTGCAGATATTTCCATGTTAATACAGATAGTGGTGTAGGTATTTCCATGTTTATACAGATGACTGTGTAGGTGTTTCCATATTGATAGAGATGGCGGTGTAGTTATTTCCATGTATGTAGAGATAGCCATGTAGATATTTCCATGTTTAAACAGATAGCGGTGTAGACATTTCTATGTTTATAGAGAGAGCAGTGTAGGTATTTAAATATTTTTATAGATGGCGGTGTAGATATTTCCATGTTTATAGAGATAGCCATGTAGATATTTCCATGTTTATACAAATAGCAGTGTAGACATTTCCATGTTTATAGAGATAGCAGTGTAGGTATTTCCATATTTATACAGATAGCCGTGTAGATATTTCCATGTTTACTCAGATGCCGGTGTAGATTATTCCAGGTTTATACAGATAACGGTGTGGGTATTTCCATGTTTATACAGATGGCTGTGTAGATATTTCCATGTTAATGCAGATAGCGATGTAGATATTTCCATGTTTATACAGACAGCAGTGCAGATATTTCCATGTTTATACATATATCGTTGTAGATATTTCCATCTTTATACAGATAGCGTTGGAGATATTTCCATGTTTATAGAGATAGCGGTGGAGATATTTCCATATTTGAACATATAGCGATGTAGATATCTCCATGTTCATACAGATAGCAGTGGAGATATTTCCATCTTTACACAGATAGCAGTGGAGATATTTCCATGTTTATGCAGATAGCATTGGAGATATTTCCATGTCAATAGAGATGGCGATGTAGATATTTCCATATTTATACAGACAGCCGTGTAGATATTTCAATGTTTATTCAGATGGTGGTGTAGGTATTTCCATGTTTATACAGATAGCGGTGTAGGTATTTCCATGTTTACAGAGATAGCTGTGTAGATATATCCATGTTTATACAGATTTCTGTGTAGATATTTCCATGTGTATACAGATGGCAGTGTAGATATTTCCATGTTTATACAGATGGAGGTGTAGATATTTCCAGGTTTCTACAGATGACTGTGTAGATATTTCCATGTTTTTACACATGGCGGTGTAGATATTTCCATGTTTATACAGATAGCGGTTTGGCTATTTCCATGTTTATACATATAGCGATGTAGATATTTCCATGTTTATAGAGATGGCTGTGTATATATTTCCATGTTTATGTAGATAGCGGCGTAGTTATTTCCATGTTTATAGAGATAGCGGTGTAGATATTTCCATATTTATACAGATAGCGGTGTAGATAATTCCATGTTTATTCAGATGGCGGTGTAGATATTTCCAGGTTTATACACCTAGCGGTGTGGCTGTTTCCATGTGTATACGAATGGCAGTGTAGGTATTTCCATGTTTATACAGATAGTGGTGTAGATATTTCCATGTTTATAAAGATAGCGGTGTGGATATTTCCATGTTTATAAAGGTTGCGGTGTAGATATTTCCATGTTTATAGAGATAGCGGTGGAGATATTTCCATGTTTATAGAGATAGCGTTCGAGATATTTCCATGTTTATAGAGATAACGATGTAGATATTTCCATGTTTTTACAGATAGCGGTGTAGGTATTTCCATGTTAATAGAGATGGCTGTGTAGATATTTCCATGTTTATGCAGATGGCAGTGTAGATATTCCCATCTTTATACACATAGTGGTGTAGGTATTTCCAAGTTTATACAGATGACTGTGTAGTTATTTCCATGCTTATAGAGATGTCTTTGTAGATTTTCCATGTTTATAGAGATAGCCATGTAGATATTTCCACGTTTATACAGATAGTGGTGTAGACATTTCCATGTTCATAGAGATAACGGTGTAGGTATTTCCATATTTATACAGATTGTCGTGTAGATATTCCAATGTTCATTCAGATGCCGGTGTAGATATTTCCATGTTTACACACATAACGGTGTGGCTATTTCCATGTTTATACAGATGGCAGTGAAGATATTTCCATGTTTATACAGATAGTGGTGTAGAGATTTCCATGTTTATAAATATAGCTGTGTAGATATTTCCATGTTTATACAGATAGCGGTGGAGATATGTCCTTGTTTATTCAGATGGCTGTGTAGATATTTCCATGTTTATACAGATGGTGGTGTAGATATTTCCATGTTTATACAGATAGAGGTGTAGATATTTTCATGTTTATACAGGTAGTGATGGAGTTATTTCCATGTTTATACAGATAGTGGTGGAGATATTTCCATGTTTATACAGATAGCTGTGAAGATATTTCCATGTTTATAGAGATAGCCCTGTAGATATTTCCATATTTATACAAATAGCCGTGTAGACATTTCGATGTTTATTCAGATGGTGTTGTAGATATTTCCATGTTTATACAGATGGAGGTGTAGATATCTTCCATGTTTACACAGATGACTGTGTAGATATTTCCATGTTTTTACTGATGGCGGTGTAGATATTTCCATGTTTATACAGATAGCGGTGTGGCTATTTCCATGTTTATACAGATAACGATTTAGATATTTCCATGTTTATAGAGATGGCTGTGTAGATATTTCCATGTTTATACACGTCACATTGTAGATATTTCCATGTTTATACATATAGAGGTGTAGATATTTCCATGTTTATACATATGACTGGTTAGGTGTTTCTATGTTTATACAGAAGGCGCTGTAGATATTTCCAAGTTTATAGAGATAGCCATGTAGATATTTCCATGTATATACAGACAGCGGTGTAGATATTTCCATGTTTATAGAGATAGCGGTGTAGATATTTCCATATTTATACAGATAGCGGTGTAGATATTTCCAAGTTTATACAGATAGCGGTGCAGATATTTCCATGTTTATACAGATAGTGGTGTAGATATTTCTATGTTTATACAGATAGCCATGGAGATATTTCCATGATTATACAGATAGAGGTGGAGATATTTCCAAGTTTATAGGGATGACGGTGTAGACTTTTCCAAGTTTATACAGATATTTGTGTTAATATTTCCATGTTTATACAAGAAGCGTTGTGGTTATTTCCATGCTTATACAGATAGCGGTGTAGGTATTTCCATGTTTATAGAGAGAGTGTTGTAGATATTTCCATGTTTATACAGATGGCTGTGTAGATATTTCCACGTGTATACAGATGGCAGTGTAGATATTTCCATATTTACACAGATGGAGGTGTATATATTTCCATGTTTTTACAGATGACTGTGTAGATATTTCGATGTTTTTATAGATGGTGGTGTAGATATTTCCATGTTTTTACAGATAGTGTTGTGGCTATTTCCATGTTTATACATATAGCGATGTAGATATTTCCATGTTTATACAGATAGCGGTGTAGATATTTCCATGTTTATACAGATAGCGGTGGACATATTTCCATGTTAATACAGATAGTGGTGTAGGTATTTCCATGTTTATACAGATGACTGTGTAGGTATTTCCATGTTTATAGAGATAGCCATGTAGATATTTCCATGTTTATACAAATAGCGGTGTAGAAATTTCCATGTTTATAGAGATAGCGGTGTAGATATTTCCATGTTTATACACGTCGCATTGTAGATATTTCCATGTTTAAACAGATAGTGGTGTAGTCATTTCTATGTTTATAGAGATAGCAGTGTAGGTGTTTCCATATTTATACAGATGGCAGTGTAGATATTTCCATGTTTATAGAGATAGCCATGTAGATATTTCCATGTTTATACAAATAGCGGTGTAGAAATTTCCATGTTTATAGAGATAGCGGTGTAGATGTTTCCATGTTTATAGAGATAGCGGTGGAGATATTTCCATGTTTATAAAGATAGCGGTGGAGATATTTCCATGTTTATAAAGATAGCACTGTAGACATTTCCATGTTTATAGAGATAGCGGTGGAGATATTTCCATGTTTATAGAGATAGCGGTCGAGTTATTTCCATGTTTACACAGATAAGGATGTAGATATTTCCATGTTTATACAGATAGCGGTGTAGATATTTCCATGTTTATAGAGATGGCTGTGTAGATATTTCCATGTTTATGCAGATGGCAGTGTAGATATTTCCATGTTAATACAGATAGTGGTGTGGGTATTTCCATGTTTATACAGATGACTTTGTAGGTATATCCATGTTTATAGAGATGGCGGTGTAGTTATTTCCATGTTTATAGAGATAGCCATGTAGATATTTCCATGTTTAAACAGATAGGTGTGTAGACATTTCTATGTTTATAGAGATAGCAGTGTAGGTATTTCCATATTAATATAGATGGCAGTGTAGCTATTTCCATGTTTATAGAGATCGACATGTAGATATTTCCATGTTTATACAGATAGCGGTGGAGATATTTCCATGTTTATACAGATATTGGTGGAGATATGTCCTTGTTTATTCAGATGGCGGTGTAGGTATTTCCATGTTTATACAGATGGCGGTGTAGATATTTCCATGTTTATGCAGATAGCGGTGTAGATATTTCCATGTTTATACAGATAGCGGTGTAGATGTTTCTGTGTTTATACAGATAGCGGTGGAGATATTTCCATGTTTATACAGATAGCTGTGGTGATATTTCTAGGTTTATAATGATAGCGTTGGAGATATTTCCATGTTTATAGAGATGGCGGTGTAGATATTTCCAAGTTTATACAGATAGCGGTGTATATATTTCCAGGTTTATACAGATAGCTGTGTAGATATTTCCATGTTTATAGAGATAGCAGTGTAGGTATTTCCATGTTTATAGAGATAGCGGTGTAGATATTTCCATGTTAATACAGATGGCTGTGTAGATATTTCCATGTGTATACAATTGGCAGTGTAGATATTTCCATGTTTATACAGATGGAGGTGTAGATATTTCCATGTTTATACAAATGACTATGTAGATATTTCCATGTTTTTACAGATGGCGGTGTAGATATTTCCATGTTTATACAGATAGCGGTGTGTCGCTTTCCATGTTTATACAGATAGCGATGTAGATAATTCCATGTTTATAGAGATGTCTGTGTAGATATTTCCAAGTTTATACAGATTGCGGTGTAGATATTTCCATGTTTATACAGATAGTGGTGTAGATATTTCCGTGTTAATGCAGATGACTGTGTAGGTATTTCTATGTTTATACAGATGGTGGTGTAGTTATTTCCAAGTTTATACAGATAGCGGTGTAGATATTTCCATGTTTATACAGATAGCGGTGTAGATATTTCCATGTTTATACAGATAGCGGGATAGGTATTTCCATGTTTATAGAGATAGCGGTGTATATAATTCCATGTTGATACAGATGGCTGTGTTGATATTTCCATGTGTATACAGATGACAGTGTAGATATTTCCATGTTTATACAGATGGAGGTGTAGATATTTCCATGTTTTTACAGATGACTGTGTAGATATTTCCATGTTTATACAGATGGCGGTGAAGATATTTCAATGTTTATACAGATAGAGGTGTGGCTGTTTCGATATTAATACAGATAGTGGTGGAGATATTTCCATGTTTATTCCGAAGACGGTGTAGATATTTCCAAGTTTATGCAGATAGCGGTGTAGATATTTCCATGTTTATGGAGAGAGCGGTGTAGATATTTCCATGTTTATAAAGGTAGCGGTGTAGTTATCTCCATGTTTATAGAGATAGCTGTGTAGATATTTCCATATTTATACTGATAGCTGTGTAGATATTTCCATGTTAATAAAGATAGCGGTGTAGATATTTCCATGTTTATACAGATAGCGGTGTAGATATTTCCATGTTTATACAGATAGCGGTGGAGATATGTCCTTGTGCATTCAGATGGCGGTGTAGAGATTTCCATGTTTATACAGATAGCGTTGTAGATATTTTCATGTTTATACAGATAGCGGTGGAGGTATTTCCATGTTTATAAAGATAGTGGTGGAGATATTTCCATGTTTATACAGACGGTGGTGTAGATATTTCCAAGTTTATGCAGATAGCGGTGTAGATATTTCCATGTTTATACCGATAGAGGTGGAGATATTTCCATGTTTATACAGATAGTCGTGGAGATATTTCCATGTTTATACAGATGGCGGTTTAGATATTTCCAAGTTTATGCAGATAGCGGTGTAGATATTTCCATGTTTATAGAGATAGCGGTGTAGTTATTTCCATGTTTATACAGATAGCGGTGTAGATATTTCCATGTTTATAGAGATAGCGGTGTAGATTTTCCATGTTTACAGAGAGAGCGGTGGAGATATTTCCATGTTTATAAAGATAGCAGTGTAGATATTTCCATGTTTATAGAGATAGCGGTGGAGATATTTCCATGTTTATAGAGATAGCGGTCGAGTTATTTCCATGTTTACACAGATAAGGATGTAGATATTTCCATGTTTATACAGATAGCGGTGTAGATATTTCCATGTTTATAGAGATGGCTGTGTTGATATTTCCATGTTTATGCAGATGGCAGTGTAGATATTTCCATGTTAATACAGATAGTGGTGTAGGTATTTCCATGTTTATACAGATGACTGTGTAGGTATTTCCATGTTTATAGAGATGGCGTTGTAGTTATTTCCATGTTTATAGAGATAGCCATGTAGATATTTCCATGTTTAAACAGATAGCTGTTTAGACATTTCTATGTTTATAGAGATAGCAGTGTAGGTATTTCCATATTTATATAGATGGCAGTGTAGCTATTTCCATGTTTATAGAGATCGACATGTAGATATTTCCATGTTTATACAGATAGCGGTGGAGATATTTCCATGTTTATATAGATATCGGTGGAGATATGTCCTTGTTTATTCAGATGGCGGTGTAGGTATTTCCATGTTTATACAGATGGCGGTGTAGATATTTCCATGTTTATGCAGATAGCGGTGTAGATATTTCCATGTTTATACAGATAGCGGTGGAGATATTTCCATGTTTATACAGATAGTGGTCGAGATACTTCCATGTTTATACAAATGGCGATGTTGATATTTCCAAGTTTATGCAGATAGCGGTGTAGTTATTTCCATGTTTATAGAGATAGCGGTGTAGTTATTTCCATGTTTATGCAGATAGTGGTGTAGTTATTTCCATATTTATAGAGATAGCGGTGTAGATATTTCCATATTTATACAGATAGTTTTGTAGATAATTCCATGTTTATTCAGATGGCGGTGTAGATATTTCCAGGTTTATAAACATAGCGGTGTGGCGGTTTCCATGTTTATACAGACGGCAGTGTAGATATTTCCATGTTTATACAGATAGTGGTGTAGATATTTCCATGTTTATAAAGATAGCGGTGTAGATATTTCCATGTTTATAAAGATAGCGGTGTACATATTTCCATGTTTATAGAGATAGCGGTGGAGATAATTCCATGTTTATAAAGATAGCAGTGTAGATATTTCCATGTTTATAGAGATAGCGGTGGAGATATTTGCATGTTTATAGAGATAGCCGTCGAGATATTTCCATGTTTACACAGATAATGATGTAGACATTTCCATGTTTATACAGATAGCGGTGTAGATATTTCCATGTTTATAGAGATGTCTGGGTAGATATTTCCATGTTTATGCAGATGGCAGTGTAGATATTTACATGTAATACAGATAGTGGTGTAGGTGTTTCCATGTTTATACAGATGACTGTGTAGGTATTTCCATGTTTATACAGATGGCGGTTTAGATATTTCCAAGTTTATGCAGATAGCGGTGTAGATATTTCCATGTTTATAGAGATAGCGTTGTAGTTATTTCCATGTTTATAGAGATAGCGGCGGAGATATTTCCATGTTTATACAGATAGCGGTCGAGATATTTCCATGTTTACACAGATAAGGATGTAGATATTTCCATGTTTATACAGATGGCGGTGAAGATATTTCCATGTTTATACAGATAGAGGTGTGGCTATTTCCATATTTATACAGTAAGAGGTGGAGTTATTTCCATGTTTATACAGATGGCGGTGTAGATATTTCCAAGTTTATGCAGATAGCGGTGTAGATATTTCCATGTTTATGGAGAGAGCGGTGTAGATATTTCCATGTTTATAAAGATAGCGGTGTAGATATTTCCATGTTTATAGAGATAGCAGTGGAGATATTTCCATGTTTATAGAGATAGCGGTGGAGATATTTCTATGTTTATACAGATAAAGATGTAGATATTTCCATGTTTATACAGATATTGGTGTAGATATTTACATGTTCATACAGACAGTGGTGGAGATATTTCCATGTTTATACAGATGGCGGTGTAGACATTTCCAAGTTTATGCAAATAGCGGTGTGGTTATTTCCATGTTTATACAGATAGCGGTGTAGTTATTTCCATGTTTATACCGATTGCGTTGGAGATATTTCCATGTTTATAGAGATAGAAGTGTAGATAATTCCATGTTAACAGAGATATTGGAGGAGATATTTCCATGTTTGTACTGATAGCGATCTGGATATTTCCATGTTCATAGAGATAGCGGTGTAGATATTTCCATGTTTATACAGATAGCGGTGTAGGTATTTCCATGTTTATACAGATAGCTGTGAAGATATTTCCATGTTTATAGAGATTGCCGTGTAGATATTTCCATATTTATACAAATAGCCGTGTAGACAATTCGATGTTTATTCAGATGGTGGTGTAGATATTTCCATGTTTTTCCTGATGGCGGTGTAGATACTTCCATGTTTATACAGATAGCGGTGTGGCTATTTCCAAGTTTATACCGATAACGATGTAGATATTTCCATGTTTATAGAGATGGCTCTGTAGATATTTCTAAGTTTATACACATCGCATTGTAGATATTTCCATGTTTATACATATAGAGGTGTAGATATTTCCATGTTTATACAGATGACTGTGTAGGTATTTCTATGTTTATACAGAAGGCGCTGTAGATATTTCCAAGTTTATAGAGATAGCCATGTAGATATTTCCATGTATATTCAGAGCGGTGTAGATATTTCCATGTTTATAGAGATAGCGGTGTAGATATTTCCATATTTATACAGGTAGCGGTGTAGATATTTCCAAGTTTATACAGATAGCGGTGTAGATATTTCCATGTTTATACAGATAGTGATGTGGATATTTCCATGTTTATACTGATAGCGGTGGAGATATTTCCATGATTAAACAGATAGAGGTCGAAATATTTCCAAGTTTATAGAGATGGCAGTGTAGAATTTTCCAAGTTTATGCAGACAGCGGTGTAGATATTTCCATGTTTATACAGATAGCGGTGCAGATATTTCCATTTTTATACAGATAGCGGTGGAGGTATGTCCTTGTTTATTCAGATGGCGGTGTAGATATTTCCATGTTTATAGAGATAGCGGTGGAGATATTTCCATGTTTATACAGATAGCGTTGTAGATATTTCCATGTTTATAGAGATGGCTGTGTAGATATTTCCATGTTTATCCAGATGGCAGTGTAGATATTTCCATGTTTATACAGATAGTGGTGTAGATATTTCCATGTTTATACAGATGACTGTGGAGGTATTTCCTTGTTTATAGAGATGGCGGTGTAGATATTTCCATGTTTATAGAGATATCTATGTAGATATTTGAATGTTTAAACAGATAGCGGTGTAGACATTTCTATGTTTATAGAGATAGCAGTGTAGGTATCTCCATATTTATACAGATGGCGGTGTAGATATTTCCATGTTTATAGAGATAACCATGTAGATATTTCCAAGTTTATACAAATAGCGGTGTAGACATTTCCATGTTTATAGAGATAGCAGTGTAGGTATCTCCATATTTATACAGATAGCCGTGTAGATATTTCCACGTTTATTCAGATCGCGGTGTAGCTATTTCCATGTTTATACAGATAATTGTGTGGCTCTTTACATGTTTATACAGATAGCAGTGCAGATATTTCCATGTTTATACAGATAGCGATGTAGATATTTCCATGTTTATACAGATAGCCGTGCAGATATTTCCATGTTTATACAGATAGCGTTGTAGATATTTCCATGTTTATACAGATAGCTGTGGTGATATTTCTAGGTTTATAATGATAGCATTGGAGATATTTCCATGTTTAAAGAGATGGCGGTGTAGATATTTCCAAGTTTATACAGATAGCGGTGTAGATATTTCCATGTTTATACAGATAGCGGTGTAGATATTTCCATGTTTATAGAGATAGCAGTATAGGTATTTCCATGTCTATAGAGATAGCGTTATAGATATTTCCATGTTTATACAGATGGCTGTGTAGTTATTTCCATGTGTATACAGATGGCAGTGTAGATATTTCCATGTTTACACAGATGGAGGTGTAGATATTTCCATGTTTATACAGATGAGTATGTAGATATTTCCATGTTTTTACAGATGGCGGTGTAGATATTTCCATGTTTATACAGATAGCGGTGTGGCTATTTCCATGTTTATACTGATAGCGATCTAGGTAATTCCATGTTTATAGAGATGGCTGTGTAGGTATTTCCATCTTTATACAGATCGCGTTGTAGATATTTCCAAGTTTATACAGATAGTGGTGTAGATATTTCCGTGTTAATGCAGATGACCGTGTAGGTATTTCTATGTTTATACAGATGGTGGTGTAGATATTTCCATGTTTATGAAGATGGCAGTGTAGATACTTCCATGTTAATACAGATAGTGGTGTAGGTATTTCCATGTTTATACAGATGGCAGTGTAGATATTTCCAAGTTTATGCAGATAGCGGTGTAGATATTTCCATGTTTATGGAGAGAGCGGTGTAGATGTTTCCATGTTTATTAAGATAGCGGTGTAGATATTTCCATGTTTATAGAGATAGCGGTGTAGATATTTCCATATTTATTCTGATAGATGTGTAGAAATTTCCATGTTAATAAAGTTAGCGGTGTAGATATTTCCATGTTTATAGAGATAGCGGTGGAGTTATTTCCATGTTTATACAGATAGCGGTGGAGATATGTCCTTGTTCATTCAGATGGTGGTGTAGATATTTCCATGTTTATACAGATAGCGGTGTAGATATTTCCATGTTTATACAGATAGCGGTGTAGATATTTTCATGTTTATACAGATAGCGGTGGAGATATTTCCATGTTTATACAGATAGTGGTGGAGATATTTCCATGTTTATACAGATGGCAGTGTAGATATTTCCAAGTTTATGCAGAAAGCGGTGTAGATATTTCCATGTTTATAGAGATAGTGGGGTAGTTATTTCCATTTTTATACGGATAGCGTTGTAGTTATTTCCATGTTTATAGAGATAGCGGGGTAGATATTTCCATGTTTATAGAGATAGCAGTGGAGATATTTCCATGTTTATAAAGATAGCAGTGTAGATATTTCCATGTTGATAGAGATAGCAGTGGAGATATTTCCATGTTTATAGAGATAGCGTTCGAGATATTTACATGTTTACACAGATAAGGATGTAGATATTTCCATGTTTATACAGATAGCGGTGTAGTTATTTCCATGTTTATAGAGATGGCTATGTAGATATTTCCATGTTTATGCAGATGGCAGTGTAGATATTTCCATGTTAATACAGATAGTGGTGTAGTTATTTCCATGTTTATACAGATGACTCTGTAGGTATTTCCCAGTTTATAGAGATGGCGGTGTAGTTATTTCCATGTTTATAGAGATAGTCAGATAGATATTTCCATGTTTAAAGAGATAGCTGTGTAGACATTTCTATGTTTATAGAGACAGCAGTGTAGGTATTTTCATATTTATTTATATGGCGGTGAAGCTATTTCCATGTTTATAGAGATAGCCATGTAGATATTTCCATGTTTATACAAATAGCGGTGTAGACATTTCCATGTTTATAGAGATAGCGGTGTAGGTATTTCCATATTTATACAAATAGCCGTGTAGATATTTCCATGTTTATTCAGATGCCGGTGTAGATATTTCCATATTTATACAGATAACGGTCTGGCTATTTCCATGTTTATACAGATGGCTGTGTAGATATTTCCATGTTAATACAGATAGCGATGTAGATATTTCCATGTTTATATAGACAGCAGTGCAGATATTTCCATGTTTATACATATATCGTTGTAGATATTTCCATGTTTATACAGATAGCGGTGTAGATATTTCCATGTTTATGCAGATATCAGTGGAGATATGTCCTTGTTTATTCAGATGGCGGTGTAGATATTTCTATGTTTTTACAGATGGCGGTGTAGATATTTCCATGTTTATGCAGATAGCGATGTAGATATTTCCATGTTTATAGAGATAGCGGTGGAGTTATTTCCATGTTTATACAGATAGTTCTCGAGATATTTCCATGTTTATACAGATGGCGGTGTTGATATTTCCAAGTATATGCAAATAGCGGTGTAGATATTTCCATGTTTATAGAGATAGCGGTGTAGTTATTTACATGTTTATGCAGATAGTGGTGTAGTTATTTCCATGTTTATAGAGATAGCGGTGTAGATATTTCCATATTTATACAGATAGTGGTGTAGATAATTCCATGTTTATTCAGATGGCGGTGTAGATATTTCCAGGTTTATACACATAGCGGTGTGGCTGTTTCCATGTTTATACAGACGGCAGTGTAGATATTTCCATGTTTATACAGATAGTGTTGTAGATATTTCCATGTTTATAAAGATAGCGGTGTAGATACTTCCATGTTTATAAAGATAGCGGTGTAGATATTTCCATGTTTATAGAGATAGCGGTGGAGATATTTCCATGTTTATAAAGATAGCAGTGTAGATATTTCCATGTTTATACAGATAGCGGTGGACATATTTCCATGTTTATAGAGATAGCGGTCTAGATATTTCCATGTTTACAGAGATAAGGATGTAGATATTTCCATGTTTATTCAGATAGCGGAGTAGTTATTTCCATGTTTATAGAGATGGCTGGGTAGATATTTCCATCTTTATGCAGATGGCAGTGTAGATATTTCCATGTTAATACAGATAGTGGTGTAGGTGTTTCCATGTTTATACAGATGACTGTGTAGGTATTTCCATGTTTATATAGATGGCGGTGGAGTTATTTCCATGTTTATAGAGAATGACATGTAGATATTTCCATGTTTAAACAGATAGCTGTGTAGACATTTCTATGTTTATATAGATAGCAGTGTAGGTATTTCCATATTTATACAGATGGTGGTGTAGATATTTCCATGTTTATAGAGATAGCCATGTAGATATTTCCATGTTTATTCTGATAGCGGTGTAAAAATTTCCATGTTTATAGAGATAGCGGTGTAGTTATTTCCATATTTGTACAGATAGCCGTGTAGATATTTCCATGTTTTTTCAGATAGCGGTGTGGCTATTTCCATGTTTATACAGATGGAAATGTAGATATTTCCATGTTAATACAGATAGCGAAGTAGATATTTCCATGTTTACAGATAGCCGTGCAGATATTTTCATGTTTATACAGATAGCGGTGGAGATATTTCCATGTTTATACAGATGGCGGTGTAGATATTTCCATGTTTATACAGATAGCAGTGTAGATATTTTCATGTTTATACAGATAGCGGTGGAGATATTTCCATGTTTATACAGATAGTGGTGGAGATATTTCCATGTTTATAGAGATGGCGGTGTAGATATTTCCAAGTTTATGCAGATAGCGGTGTAGATATTTCCATGTTTATACAGATAGAGGTGGAGATATTTCCATGTGTATACAGATAGTTGTGAAGATATTTCCATGTTTATACAGATGGCAGTTTAGATATTTCCAAGTTTATGCAGATTGCGTTGTAGATATTTCCATGTTCATAGAGATAGCGGTGTAGTTATTTCCATGTTCATACAGATAGCGGTGTAGTTATTTCCATGTTTATAGAGATAGCGGTGTAGATATTTCCATGTTTATAGAGATAGCGGTGGAAATATTTCCATGTTTATAAAGATAGCAGGGTAGATATTTCCATGTTTATAGAGATAGCGGTGGAGATATTTCCATGTTTATAGAGATAGCGGTCGATATATTTCCATGTATACAAAGATAAGGACGTAGATATTTCCATGTTTATACAGATAGCGGTGTAGATATTTCCATGTTTATAGAGATGGCTGTTTAGCTATTTGCAAGTTTATACAGATAGAGGTGTAGTTATTTCCTTGTTTATAGAGATAGCGTTGTAGATATTTCCATATTTATACAGATAGCGGTGTAGATAAGTCCATGTTTATTCAGATGGAGGTGTAGATATTTCCAGTTTTATACACATAGCGGTGTGGCTGTTTCCATGTTTATACAGACGGCAGTGTAGGTATTTCCATGTTTATACAGATAGTGGTGTAGATATTTCCATATTTATAAAGATAGCGGTGTAGATATTTCCACGTTTATACAGATAGCGGTGGAGATATTTCCATGTTTATTCAGATAGTGGTGGAGATATGTCCTTGTTTATTCAGATGCCTGTGTAGATATTTCCATGTTTATACAGATAGCGGTGTAGATATTTTCATGTTTATACAGATAGCGGTGGAGTTATTTCCATGTTTATACAGATTGTGGTGTAGATATTTCCATGTTTATACAGATGGCGGTGTAGATATTTCCAAGTTTATGCAGATAGCGGTGTAGATATTTCCATGTTTATGCAGATAGCGGTGGAGATATTTCCATGTTTATACAGATAGTGGTGGAGATATTTCCATGTGTATACAGATTGCGGTTTAGATATTTCCAAGTTTATGCAGATAGCGGTGTAGTTACTTCCATGTGTAGAGAGATAGCGGTGTAGATATATCCATGTTTATACAGATAGCGGTGTAGTTATTTCCTTGTTTATAGAGATAGTGGTGTAGATATTTCCATATTTATACAGATAGCGGTGTAGATAATTCCATGTTTATTCAGATGGCGGTGTAGATATTTCCAGGTTTATACACATAGAGGTGTGGCTGTCTCCATGTTTATACAGACGGCAGTGTAGTTATTTCCATGTTTATACAGATATTGGTGTAGATATTTCCATGTTTATAAAGATAGCGGTGTAGATATTTCCACGTTTATACAGATAGCGGTGGAGATATTTCCATGTTTATACAGATAGTGGTGGAGATATGTCCTTGTGTATTCAGATGGCTAAGTAGATATTTCCATGTTTATACAGATGGCGGTGTAGATATTTTCATTTTTATACAGATAGCGGTGGAGTTATTTCCATGTTTATACAGATAGTGGTGGAGAAATTTCCATGTTTATACAGATGGTGGTGTAGATATTTCCAAGTTTATGCAGATAGCGGTGTAGATATTTTCATGTTTATACAGATAGCGGTGTAGATATTTCCATGTTTATACAGATAGCGGTGGAGATATGTCCTTGTTTATTCAGATGGCGGTGTAGATATTTCCATGTTCATACAGATGGCAGTGTAGGTATTTCCATGTTTATACAGATAGCGGTGTAGATATTTTCATGTTTATACAGATAGCATTGGAGTTATTTCCATGTTTATACAGATAGTGGTGGAGATATTTCCATGTTTATACAGATGGCCGTGCAGATATTTCCAAGTTTATGCAGATAGCGGTGTAGATATTTCCATGTTTATACAGGTATAGTTGTAGATATTTCCATGTTTACACAGATAGTGTTATAGATATTTCCATGTTTATACAGATAGCAGTGTAGACATTTCCATGTTTATAGAGATAGCGGTGTAGATATTTCCATGTTTATACTGATAGCGGTGGAGATATTTCTATATTTATACAGATAGTGGGGGAGATATTTCCATGTTTATACAGATGGCGGTTTAGCTATTTGCAAGTTTATGCAGATAGCTTTGTAGATATTTCCATGTTTATAGAGACAGCGGTGTAGTCATTTCCATGTTTATACAGATATTTTGGGAGATATTTCCATGTTTATACAGAGAGCGGTTTAGCTGTTTGCAAGTTTATGCAGATAGATTTGTACATATTTCATTGTTTATAGAGACAGCGGTGTTGTTATTTCCATGTTTATACAGATTGCGCTGTAATTATTTCCATGTTTATAGAGATAGCGGTGTAGATATTTCCATATTTATACAGATAGCGGTGTATATAATTCCATGTTTATTCAGATGGCGGTGTATATATTTGGAGGTTTATACCCACAGCGGTGTGGCTGTTTCCATGTTTATACAGACGGCAGTGTAGGTATTAACATGTTTATACAGATATTGGTGTAGATATTTCCATGTTTATAAAGATAGCGGTGTAGATATTTCCATGTTTATAAAGAATGCGGTGTAGATATTTCCAAGTTTATAGAGATAGCGGTGGAGATATTTCCATGTTTATAAAGATAGCAGTGTAGATATTTCCATGTTTATACAGATAGCGGTGTAGATATTTCCATGTTTATAGAGATGGCTGTGTAGATATTTCCACGATTATGCAGATGTCAGTGTAGATATTTCCATGTTTATACAGATAGTGGTGTAGATATTTCCATGTTTATACAGATGACTGTGTAGGTATTTCCTTGTTTATAGAGTTGGCGGTGTAGATATTTCCATGATTATAGAGATAGCCATGTAGATATTTGCATGTTTAAACAGATAGCGGTGTAGACATTTCTATTTTTATAGAGATAGCAGTGTAGGTATCTCCATATTTATACAGATGGCGGTGTAGATATTTCCATGTTTATAGAGATAGCCATGTAGATATTTCCAAGTTTATACAAATAGCGGTGTAGTCATTTCCATGTTTATAGGGATAGCGGTGTAGGTATTTCCATATTTATACAGATAGCTGTGTAGATATTTCCACGTTTATTCAGATCGCGGTGTAGATATTTCCATGTTTATACAGATAACGGTGTGGCTCTTTCCATGTTTATACAGATAGCAGTGCAGATATTTCCATGTTTATACAGATAGGGATGTAGATATTTTCATGTTTATACAGATAGCCGTGCAGATATTTCCACGTTTATACAGATAGCATTGTAGATATTTCCATGTTTATACAGATAGCGGTGTAGATGTTTCTGTGTTTATACAGATAGCGGTGGAGATATTTCCATGTTTATACAGATAGCTGTGGTGATATTTCTAGGTTTATAATGATAGCGTTGCAGATATTTCCATATGTATAGAGATGGCGGTGTGGATATTTCCAAGTTTATGCAGATAGCGATGTAGATATTTCCATGTTTATACAGATAGCGGTGTAGATATTTCCATGTTTATAGAGATAGCAGTGTAGCTATTTCCATGTTTATAGAGATAGCGGTGTAGATATTTCCATGTATTTACAGATGGCTGTGTAGATATTTCAATGTGTATACAGATGGCAGTGTAGATATTTCCATGTTTATACAGATGGAGGTGTAGTTATTTCCATATTTATACAGATGACTATGTAGATATTTCCATGTTTTTACAGATGGCGGTGTAGATATTTCCATGTTTATACAGATAGCGATGTGGCTATTTCCATGTTTATGCAGATAGCGATGTAGATAACTCCATGTTTATAGAGGTGGCTGTGTAGATATTTCCATGTTCATACAGATCGCGGTGTAGATATTTCCATGTTTATACAGATAGTGGTGTAGATATTTCCGTGCTAATGCAGATTACTGTGTAGGTATTTCTATGTTTATACAGATGGTGGTGTGGATATTTCCAAGTTTATACAGATAGCGGTGTAGATATTTCCATGCTTATACAGATAGCGGTGTAGATATTTCCATGTTTATACAGATAGCGGTGTAGGTATTTCCATGTTTATAGAGATAGCGCTATAGATAATTCCATGTAGATACAGATGGCTTTGTTGATATTTCCATGTGTATACAGATGACAGTGTAGATATTTCCATGTTTATACAGATGGAGGTGTAGATATTTCCATGTTTATACAGATAGCGGTGAAGTTATGTCCATGTTTATACAGATAGAGGTGTGGCTATTTTGATATTTATACTGATAGTGCTGGAGATATTTTCATGTTTATACACATGGCAGTGTAGATATTTCCTAGTTTATTCAGGTAGCGGTGTAGATATTTCCATGTTTATGGAGAGAGCGGTGTAGATATTTCCATGTTTATAAAGATAGTGGTGTAGTTATTTCCATGTTTATAGATAGCTGTGTAGATATTTCCATATTTATACTGATAGCGGTGTAGATATTTCCATGTTAAAAAAGATAGCGGTGTAGATATTTCCATGTTTATAGAGATAGCGGTGGAGTTATTTCCATGTTTATACAGATAGCGGTTGAGATATGTCCTTGTTCATTCAGATGGCGGTGTAGATATTTCCATGTTTATACAGATGGCGGTGTAGATATTTCCATGTTTATACAGATAGCGGTGTAGATATTTTCATGTTTATACAGACAGTGGTGGAGATATTTCCTAGTTTAAACTGATGGCGGTGTAGATATTTCCAAGTTTATGCAGATAGCAGTGTAGATATTTCCATGTTTATACAGATAGAGTTGGAGATATTTCCATGTTTATACAGATAGTCATGGAGATATTTCCATGTTTATACAGATGGCGGTTTAGATATTTCCAAGTTTATGCAGAAAGTGGTGTAGATATTTCCATGTTTATAGGGATAGCGGTGTAGGTATTTCCATGTTTATAGAGATAGCGGTGGAGATATTTCCATGTTTATAAAGATATCAGTGTAGATATTTCCATGTTTATAGAGATATCGGTGGAGATATTTCCATGTTAATAAAGATAGCGTTGTAGTTATTTCCATGTTTATAGAGATAGCGGTGGAGTTATTTCCATGTTTATACAGATAGCGGTGGAGATATGTCCTTGTTCATTCAGATGGCGGTGTAGATATTTCCATGTTTATACAGATGGCGGTGTAGATATTTCCATGTTTATACAGATAGCGGTGTAGATATTTTCATGTTTATACAGATAGCGGTGGAGATATTTCCATGTTTATACAGATATTGGTGGGGATATTTCCATGTTTATACAGATGGCGGTGTAGATATTTCCAAGTTTATGCAGATAGCGGTGTAGATATTTCCATGTTTATACAGATAGAGTTGGAGATATTTCCATGTTTATACAGATAGTCATGGAGATATTTCCATGTTTATACAGATGGCGGTTTAGATATTTCCAAGTTTATGCAGAAAGCGGTATAGATATTTCCATGTTTATAGAGATAGGGGTGTAGTTATTTCCATGTTTATACAGATAGCGGTGTAGTTATTTCCATGTTTATAGAGATAGCGGTGTAGATATTTCCATGTTTATAGAGATAGTGGTGGAGATATTTCCATGTTTATAAAGATAGCTGTGTAGATACTTCCATGTTTATAGAGATAGCGTTCGAGATATTTCCATGTTTACACAGATAAGGATATAGATATTTCCATGTTTATACAGATAGCGGTGTAGATATTTCCATGTTTATGGAGATGGCTCTGTAGATATTTCCATATTTATGCAGATGGCGGTGTAGATATTTCCATGTTAATACAGATAGTGGTGTAGGAATTTCCATGTTTATACAGACGACTGTGTAGGTATTTCCATGTTTATAGAGATGGTGGTGTAGTTATTTCCATGTTTATGGAGATAGTCATGTAGATATTTCCATGTTTAAACAGATAGCTCTGTAGACATTTCTATGTTTATAGAGATAGCAGTGTAGGTATTTTCTTATTTATATAGATGGCGGTGTAGCTATTTCCATGTTTATAGAGATAGCCATGTAGATATTTCCATGTTTATGCAAATAGCGGTGTAGACATTTCCATGTTTATGGAGATAGCGGTGTAGGTATTTCCATATTTATACAGATAGCCGTGAAGATATTTCCATGTTAATACAGATAGCGATGTAGATATTTCCATGTTTATACAGACAGCATTGCAGATATTTCCATGTTTATACATATATCATTGTAGATATTTCCATGTTTATACAGATAGCGGTGTAGATATTTCCATGTTTATACAGATAGCGGTTCAGATATTTCCATGTTTATACAGATATCAGTGGAGATATGTCCTTGTTAATTCAGACGACGGTGTAGATATTTCCATGTTTATACAGATGGCGGTGTAGATATTTCCATGTTTATGCAGATAGCGGTGTAGATATTTCCATGTTTATAGAGATAGCGGTGGAGATATTTTCATGTTTATACAGATAGCAGTGGAGATATTTCCATGTTTATACAGATAGTGGTGGAGATATTTCCATGATTATACAGATGGCGGTGTAGATATTTCCATGTTTATACAGATGGCGGTGTAGATATTTCCATATTTATACAGATAGCGGTGTAGATATTTTCATGTTTATACACATAGCAGTGGAGATATTTCCATGTTTATACAGATAGTGGTGGAGATATTTCCATGATTATACAGATGGCGGTGTAGATATTTCCAAGTTTATGCAGATAGCGGTGTAGATATTCCCATGTGTAGAGATAGTGGTGTAGTTATTTCCATGTTTATGAAGATAGCGGTGTAGTTATTTCCATGTTTATAGTGATAGCGGTGTAGATATTTCCATATTTATACAGATAGCAGTGTAGATAATTCCATGTTTATTCAGATGGCGGTGTAGATATTTCCAGGTTTATACACATAGCGGTGTGGCTGTTTCCATGTTTATACAGACGGTAGTGTAGATATTTCCATGTTTATACAGATAGTGGTGTAGATATTTCCATGTTTATAAAGATAGCGGTGTAGATATTTCCATGTTTGTACAGAAAGCGGTGCAGATATTTCCATGTTTATACAGATAGCAGTGGAGATATGTCTTTGTTTATTCAGATGGCTGTGTAAATATTTCCATGTTTATACAGATGGCGGTGTAGATATTTCCATGTGTATACAGATAGCGGTGTAGATATTTTCATGTTTATATAGATAGAGGTGGAGTTATTTCCATGTTTATACAGATAGTGGTAAAGATATTTCCATGTTTATACAGATGGCAGTGTAGATATTTCCAAGTTTATGCAGATAGCGGTGTAGATATTTCCATGTTTATACAGATAGCGGTGGAGATATTTCCATGTTTTTACAGATATTGGGGGAGATATTTCCATGTTTATACAGTTGGTGGTTTAGATATTTGCAAGTTTATACAGAAAGCGGTGTAGATATTTCCATGTTTCTAGAGATGGCTCTGTAGATATTTCCATGTTTATGCAGATGGCAGTGTAGATATTTCCATGTTAATACAGATATTGGTGTAGGTAGTTCCATGTTTATACAGATGACTGTGTAGGTATTTCCATGTTTATAGAGATGATGGTGTAGTTATTTCCATGTTTATAGAGATAGCCATGTAGATATTTCCATGTTTACACAGATATCGGTGTAGGCATTTCTAAGTTTATAGAGATAGCAGTGTAGTTATTTCCAAATATATACAGATGGCGGTGTAGATATTTCCGTGTTTATAGAGATAGCCATGTAGATATTTCCATGTTTATACAGATAGCGGTGTAGTAATTTCCATGTTTATAGAGATAGCGGTGTACTTATTTCCATGTTTATACAGATAGCCGTGTAGATATTTGCATGTTTATTCAGATGGCGGTGTAGATATTTCCCTGTTTATACATATAGCGGTGTGGCTATTTCCATGTTTGTACAGATGGCAGTGTAGATATTTCCATGTTAATAGAGATAGCGATGTAGATATTTCCATGTTTATACAGATAGCGGTGCAGATATTTCCATGTTTATACAGATAGCGTTGTAGATATTTCCATGTTTATACAGATAGCGGTGTAGATGTTCCCGTGTTTATACAGATAGCGGTGGAGATATTTCCATGATTATACAGATAGCTGTGGTGATATTTCTAAGTTTATAATGATAGCGGTGGAGATATTTCCATGTTTATACAGATAGCGGTGTAGATATTTCCATGTTTATACAGATAGCGGTGTGGCTATTTCCATGTTTATACAGATAGCGATGTAGATAATTCCATGTTTATAGAGATGGCTGTGTAGATATTTCCACGTTTATACAGATCGCGGTGTAGATATTTCAATGTTTACACAGATAGTGGTGAAGATATTTCCGTGTTTATGCAGATGACTGTGTAGGTATTTCTATGTTTATACAGATGGTGGTGTAGATATTTCCATGTTCATACAGAGAGCGGTGTAGATATTTCCATGTTTATACAGATAGCAGTGTAGATATTCCCATGTTTATACAGATAGCGGTGTGGCTACTTCCATGTTTATACAGATAGCGATGTAGATAATTCCATGTTTATAGAGATGGCTGTGTAGATATTTCCACGTTTATACAGAACGCGGTGTAGATATTTCCATGTTTATACAGATAGTGGTGTAGATATTTCCGTGTTTATGCAGATGACTTTGTAGGTATTTCTATGTTTATACTGATGGTGGTGTAAATATTTCCATGTTTATACAGATAGCGGTGTAGATATTTCTATGTTTATAAAGATAGCGGTGTAGATATTTCCATGTTTATAGAGATAGCGGTGGAGATATTTCCATATTTATAGAGATAGCGTTCGAGATATTTCCATGTTTATAGAGATAACGATATAGATATTTCCATGTTTATACAGATAGCGGTGTAGATATTTCCATGTTTGTACAGATGGCTGTGCAGATATTTCCTTGTTTATGCAGATGGCAGTGTAGATATTCCCATGTTTATACAGATAGTGGTATAGGTATTTCCAAGTTTATACAGATGACTGTGTGGTTATTTCCATGTTTATAGAGATGGCGGTGTAGATTTTCCATGTTTATAGAGATATCCATGTAGATATTTCCATGTTTATACAGATAGAGGTGTAGACATTTGCATGTTTATAGAGATAGCAGTGTAGGTATTTCCATATTTATACAGATAGCCGTGTAGATATTCCAATGTTCATTCAGATGCCGGTGTAGATATTTCCATGTTTAAACAGATAACGGTGTGGCTATTTCCATGTTTATACAGATGGCAGTGTAGATATTTCCATGTTAATACAGATAGCGATGTAGATATTTCCATGTTTATACAGATAGCGGTGGAGATATTTCCTTCTTTATTCAGGTGGCTGTGTAGATATTTCCATGTTTATACAGATGGCGGTGTAGATATTTCCATATTTATACAGATAGCGGTGTAGATATTTTCATGTTTGTACAGATAGCAGTGGAGATATTTCCATGTTTATACAGATAGTGGTGGAGATATTTCCATGATTATACAGATGGCGGTGTAGATATTTCCAAGTTTATGCAGATAGCGGTGTAGATATTTCCATGTTTATGCAGATAGCGGTGGAGATATTTCCATGTTTATAGAGATAGTGGTGGAGATATTTCCATGTTTATGCAGATGGCGGTTTAGATATTTCCAAGTTTATGCAGATAGCAGTGTAGATATTCCCATGTGTATAGAGATAGCGGTGTAGTTATTTCCATGTTTATACAGATAGCGGTGTAGTTATTTCCATGTTTATAGAGATAGCGGTGTATATATTTCCATATTTATTCAGATAGCGGTGTAGATAATTCTATGTTTATTCAGATGGCGGTGTAGATATTTCCAGGTTTATACACATAGTGGTGTGGCTGTTTCCATGTTGATACAGACGGCAGTGTAGATATTTCCATGTTTATACTGATAGTGGTGTAGATATTTCCATGTTTATAAAGATAGCGGTGGAGATATTTCCATGTTTATACCGATAGCGGTGGAGATATTTCCATGTTTATACAGATAGCGGTGGAGATATGTCCTTGTTTATTCACATGGCTGTGTAGATATTTCCATGTTTCTACAGATGGCGGTGTAGATATTTCCATGTTTATACAGATAGCGGTGTAGATATTTTCATGTTTATACAGATAGCGGTGGAATTATTTCCATGTTTATACAGATAGTGGTGAAGATATTTCCATGTTTATACAAATGGCGGTGTAGATATTTCCAGGTTTATGCAGATAGCGGTGTAGATATTTCCATGTTTATACAGATAGCGGTGGAGATACTTCCATGTTTATACAGATATTGGGGGAGATATTTCCATGTTTATACAGATGGCGGTTTAGATATTTGCAACTTTATGCAGATAGTGTTGTAGACATTATCATGTTTATAGAGATAGCGGTGTAGTTATTTCCATGTTTATACAGACAGTGGTGTAGTTATTTCCATGTTTATAAAGATAGCGGTGGAGATATTTCCATGTTTATAGAGATAGCGGTCGAGATATTTCCATGTTTACGCAGATAAGGATGTAGATATTTCCATGTTTATACAGATAGCGGTGTAGATATTTCCATGTTTATAGAGATGGATGTGTAGATATTTCCATGTTTATGCAGATGGCAGTGTAGATATTTCCATGTTAATACAGATATTGGTGTAGGTAGTTCCATGTTTATACAGATGACTGTGTAGGTATTTCAATGTTTATAGAGATGATGGTGTAGTTATTTCCATGTTTATAGAGATAGCCATGTAGATATTTCCATGTTTAAACAGATATCGGTGTAGGCATTTCTATGTTTATAGAGATAGCAGTGTAGTTATTTCCTAATTTATACAGATGGTGGTGTAGATATTTCCATGTTTATAGAGATAGACATGTAGATATTTCCATGTTTATACAGATAGCAGTGTAGTAATTTCCATGTTTATAGAGATAGCGCTGTATTTATTTCCATATTTATTCAGATAGCCGTGTAGATATTTGCTTGTTTATTCAGATGGCGGTGTAGATATTTCCATGTTTATACATATAGCAGTGTGGCTATTTCCATGTTTATACAGATGGCAGTGTAGGTATTTCCATGCTAATACAGATAGCAGTGTAGATATTTCCATGTTTATACAGATAGCGGTGCAGATATTTCCATGTTTATACAGATAGCATTGTAGATATTTCCACGTTTATACAGATAGCGGTGTAGATGTTTCCGTGTTTATACAGATAGCGGTGGAGATATTTCCATGTTTATACAGATAGCTGTGGTGATATTTCTAAGTTTATAATGATAGCGTTGGAGATATTTCCATGTTTAAAGAGATGGCGGTGTAGATATTTCCAAGTTTATACAGATAGCGGTGTGGATATTTCCATGTTTATACAGATAGCGGTGTAGTTATTTCCATGTTTATACAGATAGCGGTGTGGCTATTTCCATGTTTATACAGATAGCGATGTAGATAATTCCATGTTTATAGAGATGGCTGTGTAGATATTTCCACGTTTATACAGATCGCGGTGTAGATATTTCCATGCTTACACAGATAGTGGTGAAGATTTCTCCGTGTTTATGCAGATGACTGTGTAGGTATTTCTATGTTTATACAGATGGTGGTGTAGATATTTCGAAGTTCATACAGATAGCGGTGTAGATATTTCCATGTTTATACAGATAGCGGTGTAGATATTCCCGTTTATACAGATAGCGGTGTGGCTACTCTCATGTTTATACAGATAGCGATGTAGATAATTCCATGTTTATAGAGATGGCTGTGTAGATATTTCCACGTTTATACAGAACGCGGTGTAGATATTTCCATGTTTATACAGATAGCGGTGTAGATATTTCCGTGTTTACGCAGATGACTGTGTAGTTATTTCTATGTTTATACAGATGGTGGTGTAAATATTTCCATGTTTATACAGATAGCGGTGTAGATATTTCTATGTTTATAGAGATGGTGATGTAGATATTTCCAGGTTTATACAGATAGCGGTGTAGATATTTCCATGTTTATACAGATAGAGTTGGAGATATTTCCATGTTTATACAGATAGTCATGGAGATATTTCCATGTTTATACAGATGGCGGTTTAGATATTTCCAAGTTTATGCAGAAAGCGGTATAGATATTTCCATGTTTATAGAGATAGCGGTGTAGTTATTTCCATGTTTATACCGATAGCGGTGTAGTTATTTCCATGTTTATAGAGATAGCGGTGTAGATATTTCCATGTTTATAGAGATAGTGGTGGAGATATTTCCATGTTTATGAAGATAGCTGTGTAGATACTTCCATGTTTATAGAGATAGCGTTCGAGATATTTCCATGTTTACACAGATAAGGATATAGATATTTCCATGTTTATACAGATAGCGGTGTAGATATTTCCATGTTTATGGAGATGGCTCTGTAGATATTTCCATATTTATGCAGATGGCGGTGTAGATATTTCCATGTTAATACAGATAGTGGTGTAGGAATTTCCATGTTTATACAGACGACTGTGTAGGTATTTCCATGTTTATAGAGATGGTGGTGTAGTTATTTCCATGTTTATGGAGATAGTCATGTAGATATTTCCATGTTTAAACAGATAGCTCTGTAGACATTTCTATGTTTATAGAGATAGCAGTGTAGGTATTTTCATATTTATATAGATGGCGGTGTAGCTATTTCCATGTTTATAGAGATAGCCATGTAGATATTTCCATGTTTATGCAAATAGCGGTGTAGACATTTCCATGTTTATGGAGATAGCGGTGTAGGTATTTCCATATTTATACAGATAGCCGTGAAGATATTTCCATGTTAATACAGATAGCGATGTAGATATTTCCATGTTTATACAGACAGCATTGCAGATATTTCCATGTTTATACATATATCATTGTAGATATTTCCATGTTTATACAGATAGCGGTGTAGATATTTCCATGTTTATACAGATGGCGGTGTAGATATTTCCATGTTTATGCAGATAGCGGTGTAGATATTTCCATGTTTATAGAGATAGCAGTGGAGATATTTTCATGTTTATACAGATAGCAGTGGAGATATTTCCATGTTTATACAGATAGTGGTGGAGATATTTCCATGATTATACAGATGGCGGTGTAGATATTTCCATGTTTATACAGATGGCGGTGTAGATATTTCCATATTTATACAGATAGCGGTGTAGATATTTTCATGTTTATACACATAGCAGTGGAAATATTTCCATGTTTATACAGATAGTGGTGGAGATATTTCCATGATTATACAGATGGCGGTGTAGATATTTCCAAGTTTATGCAGATAGCGGTGTAGATATTCCCATGTGTAGAGATAGTGGTGTAGTTATTTCCATGTTTATAAAGATAGCGGTGTAGTTATTTCCATGTTTATAGAGATAGCGGTGTAGATATTTCCATATTTATACAGATAGCAGTGTAGATAATCCCATGTTTATTCAGATGGCGGTGTAGATATTTCCAGGTTTATACACATAGCGGTGTGGCTGTTTCCATGTTTATACAGACGGTAGTGTAGATATTTCCATGTTTATACTGATAGCGGTGTAGATATTTCCGTGTTTACGCAGATGACTGTGTAGTTATTTCTATGTTTATACAGATGGTGGTGTAAATATTTCCATGTTTATACAGATAGCGGTGTAGATATTTCTATGTTTATAGAGATGGTGATGTAGATATTTCCAGGTTTATACAGATAGCGGTGTAGATAATTCCATGTTTATTCAGATGGCGGTGTATATATTTGCAGGTTTATAAACATAGCGGTGTGGCTGTTGTCATGTTTATACAGACGGCAGTGTTGATATTTCCATGTTTATACTGATATTGGTGTAGATATTTCCATGTTTATAAAGATAGCGGTGTAGATATTTCCATGTTTATAAAGAATGCGGTGTAGATATTTCCATGTTTATAGAGATAGCGGTGCAGATATTTCCATGTTTATAAAGATAGCAGTGTAGATATTTCCATGTTTATAGAGATGGCTGTGTATATATTTCCATGTTTATACAGATGGCGGTGTAGATATTTCCATGTTTATACAGATAGTGGTGTAGCTATTTCCATGTTTATACAGATGACTGTGTGGGTATTTCCATGTTTATAGAGATGGCGGTGTAGATATTTCCATGTTTATAGAGATAGCCAGGTAGATATTTCCATGTTTAAACAGATAGTGGTGTAGACATTTCTATGTTTATAGAGACAGCAGTGTAGGTATCTCCATATTTATACAGATGGCGGTGTAGGTATTTCCATGTTTATAGAGATAGCCATGTAGATATTTCCATGTTTATACAAATAGCGGTGTAGACATTTCCATGATTATAGAGATAGAGGTGTAGGTATTTCCATACTTATACAGATAGTCGTGTAGATATTTCCATGTTTATTTAGATGCCGGTGTAGATATTTCCATGTTTATACAGATAACGGTGTGGCTATTTCCATGTTTATGCAGATGGCAGTGTAGATATTTCCATGTTAATACAGATACCGATGTAGATATTTCCATGCTTATACAGATAGCAGTGCAGATATTTCTATGTTTATACATATATCGTTGTAGATATTTCCATGTTTATACAGATACCGGTGTAGATATTTCCATGTTTATACAGATAGCGGTGGAGATATGTCCCTGTTTATTCAGATAGCGGTGTAGATATTTCCATGTTTATACAGATAGTGGTGTAGATATTTCCGAGATTATGCAGATGACTCTTTAGGTATTTCTATGTTTATACAGATGGTTGTGTAGATATTTCCAAGTTTATACAGATAGCGGTGTAGATATTTCCATGTTTATAGAGATAGCGGTGTAGATATTTCCATGTTGATACAGATGGCTGTGTTGATATTTCCATATGTATACAGATGACAGTGCAGATATTTGCATGTTTATACAGATGGACGTGTAGATATTTCTATGTTTCTACAGATGACTGTGTAGATATTTCCATGTTTTTACAGATGGCGGTGAAGATATTTCCATGTTTATACAGATAGAGATGTGGCTATTGCCATATTTATACAGATAGTGGTGGAGATATTTCCATGTTTATACAGATGGCGGTGTAGATATTTCCAAGTATATGCAGATAGCGGTGTAGATATTTCCATGTTTATGGAGAGAGCGGTGTAGATATTTCCATGTTTATGAAGACAGCGGTGTAGTTATTTCCATGTTTATAGAGATAGCGATGTAGATATTTCCATATTTATACAGATAGCGGTGTAGATATTTCCATGTTAATAAAGATAGCGGTGTAGATATTTCCAAGTTTATAGAGATAGCGTTGGAGATATTTCCATGTTTATAGAGATAAAGATGTAGATATTTCCATGTTTATACAGATAGTGGTGTAGATATTTCCATGTTTATACAGTTAGCGGTGTAGATATTTCCATGTTTATACAGATAGCGGTGTAGGTATTTCCATGTTTATACAGATTGCGTTGGAGATATTTCCATGTTTATACAGATAGAAGTGTAGATAATTCCATGTTAACAGAGATAGAGGAGGAGATATTTCCATGTTTGTACAGATAGCGATGTAGATATTTCCATGTTCATAGAGTTAGCGGTGTAGATTTTCCATGTTTATACAGACAGCGGTGTAGATATTTCCATGTCTATACAGATGGCAGTGTAGATATTTCCATGTTTATACAGATGGAGGTATAGATACTTCCATGTTTCTACAGATGACTGTGTAGATATTTCCATGTTTTTACACATGTCGGTGTAGATATTTCCATTTTTATACAGATAGCGGTTTGGCTATTTCCATGTTTATACAGATGGCAGTGGAGATATTTCCATGCTAATAGAGATAGCGATGTAGACTTTTCCATGTTTATACAGATAGCCGTGCAGATATTTCCATGTTTATGCATATAGCATTGTAGATATTTCCATGTTTATACAGATAGCGGTGTAGATATTTCCATGTTTATACAGATAGCGGTGGAGATATGTCCTTGTTTATTCAGATGGCGGTGTAGATATTTCCATGTTTATACAAATGGCGGTGTAGTTATTTTCATGTTTATATAGATAGCAGTGGAGATATTGCCATGTTAATACAGATTGTGGTGGAGATATTTCCATGTTTATACAGATGGCGGTGTAGATATTTCCAAGTTTATGCACATAGCGGCGTAGATATTTCCATGTTTATGCAGATAGCGGTGGAGATATTTCCATGTTTATACAGATAGTGGTGGAGATATTTCCATGTGTATACAGATGGCGGTTTAGATATTTCCAAGTTTATGCAGATAGCGGTGTAGTTACTTCCATGTGTATAGAGATAGCGGTGTAGTTATTTCCATGTTTATACAGATAGCGGTGTAGTTATTTCCTTGTTTATAGAGATAGCGGTGTAGATATTTCCATGTTTAAACAGATAGCGGTGTAGACATTTCTATTTTTATAGAGATAGCAGTGTAGGTATCTCCATATTTATACAGATGGCGGTGTAGATATTTCCATGTTTATAGAGATAGCCATGTAGACATTTCCAAGTTTATACAAATAGCGGTGTAGACATTTCCATGTTTATAGGGATAGCGGTGTAGGTATTTCCATATTTATACAGATAGCCGTGTAGATATTTCCACGTTTATTCAGATCGCGGTGTAGATATTTCCTTGTTTATACAGATAACGGTGAAGATATTTCCATGTTTATACAGATAGAGGTGAAGATATGTCCATGTTTATACAGATAGAGGTGTGGCTATTTTGATATTTATACAGATAGTGGTGGAGATATTTCCATGTTTATACACATGGCAGTGTAGATATTTCCAAGTTTATTCAGGTAGCGGTGTAGATATTTCCATGTTTATGGAGAGAGCGGTGTAGATATTTCCATGTTTATAAAGATAGCGGTGTAGTTATTTCCATGTTTATAGAGATAGAGGTGTAGATATTTCCATATTTATACTGATAGCGGTGTAGATAATTCCATGTTAAAAAAGATAGCGGTGTAGATATTTCCATGTTTATAGAGATAGCAGTGGAGTTATTTCCATGTTTATACAGATAGCCGTTGAGATATGTCCTTGTTCATTCAGATGGCGGTGTAGATATTTCCATGTTTATACAGATGGCGGTGTAGATATTTCCATGTTTATACAGATAGCGATGTAGATATTTTCATGTTTATACAGATAGCGGTGTAGATGTTTCTGTGTTTATACAGATAGCGGTGGAGATATTTCCATGTTTATACAGATAGCTGTGGTGATATTTCTAGGTTTATAATGATAGCGTTGGAGATATTTCCATGTTTATAGAGATGGCGGTGTAGATATTTCCAAGTTTATACAGATAGCGATGTAGATATTTCCATGTTTATACTGATAGCGGTGTAGATACTTCCATGTTTATAGAGATAGCAGTGTAGGTATTTCCATGTTTATAGAGATAGCGGTGTAGATATTTCCATATTTATACAGATAGTTTTGTAGATAATTCCATGTTTATTCAGATGGCGGTGTAGATATTTCCAGGTTTATAAACATAGCGGTGTGGCGGTTTCCATGTTTATACAGACGGCAGTGTAGATATTTCCATGTTTATACAGATAGTGGTGTAGATATTTCCATGTTTATAAAGATAGCGGTGTAGATATTTCCATGTTTATAAAGATAGCGGTGTACATATTTCCATGTTTATAGAGATAGCGGTGGAGATATTTCCATGTTTATAAAGATAGCAGTGTAGATATTTCCATGTTTATAGAGATAGCGGTGGAGATATTTCCATGTTTATAGAGATAGCCGTCGAGATATTTCCATGTTTACACTGATAAGGATGTAGATATTTCCATGTTTATACAGATAGCGGTGTAGATATTTCCATGTTTATAGAGATGTCTGGGTAGATATTTCCATGTTTATGCAGATGGCAGTGTAGATATTTACATGTAATACAGATAGTGGTGTAGGTGTTTCCATGTTTATACAGATGACTGTGTAGGTATTTCCATGTTTATATAGATGGCGGTGGAGTTATTTCCATGTTTATAGAGATAGACATGTAGATATTTCCATGTTTAAACAGACAGCGGTGTAGACATTTCTATGTTTATAGAGATAGCAGTGTAGGTATTTCTATATTTATAGAGATGGCGGTGTAGATATTTCCATGTTTATAGTGATAGCTGTGTAGATATTTCCATGTTTATACACATAGCGGTGTAGAAATTTCCATGTTTATAGAGATAGCGGTGTAGTTATTTCCATATTTATACAGATAGCTGTGTAGATATTTCCAAGATTATTCAGATAGCGGTGTGGCTATTTCCATGTTTATACAGATGGCAATGTAGATATTTCCATGTTAATACATATAGCGATGTAGATATTTCCATGTTTATTCAATTAGTCGTGCAGATATTTCCATGTTTATACAGATAGCGTTATAGATATTTCCATGTTTATACAGATAGCAGTGTAGATACTTCCATGTTTATACAGATGGCTGTGTAGATATTTCCATGTGTATACAGATGGCAGTGTAGATATTTCCATGTTTATACAGATGGAGGTGTAGATATTTCCATGTTTATACACATGACTATGTAGATATTTCCATGTTTATACAGATGGCGGTGTAGATATTTCCATGTTTATACAGATAGCGGTGTGGCTATTTCCATGTTTATACAGATAGCGATGTAGATAATTCCATGTTTATAGAGATGGCTGTGTAGATATTTCCATGTTTATACAGATTGCGGTGTAGATATTTCCATGTTTACACAGATAGTGTTGTAGATATTTCCGAGTTAATGCAGATGACTGTGTAGGTATTTCTATGTTTATACAGATGGTGGTGTAGTTATTTCCAAGTTTATACAGATAGCGGTGTAGATATTTCCATGTTTATACAGACAGCGGTGTAGATATTTCCATGTTTATAGAGATAGCGGTGTAGGTATTTCCAAGTTTATAGATATAGCGGTGTATATATTTCCATGTTGATACAGATGGCTGTGTTGATATTTCCATGTGTATACAGATGACAGTGTAGATATTTCCATGTTTATACAGATGGAGGTGTAGATATTTCCATGTTTCTACAGATGACTTTGTAGATATTTCCATGTTTATTCAGATGGCTGTGAAGATATTTCCATGTTTATACAGATAGAGGTGTGGCTATTTCGATATTTATACAGATAGTGGTGGAGATATTTCCATGTTTATACAGAAGACGGTGTAGATATTTCCAAGTATATGCAGATAGCGGTGTAGATATTTCCATGTTTATGGAGAGAGCGTTGTAGATATTTCCATGTTTATAAGGATAGCGGTGTAGTTATTTCTATGTTTATAGAGATAGCGGTGTAGATATTTCCATATTTATACTGATAGCGGTGTAGATATTTCCATGTTAATAAAGATAGCGGTGTAGATATTTCCATGTTTATACAGATAGCGGTGGAGATATTTCCATGTTTATACAGATAGCGGTGGAGATATGTCCTTGTTCATTCAGATGGCGGTGTAGAGATTTCCATGTTTATACAGATGGCGGTGTAGATATTTCCATGTTAATACAGATAGCGGTGTAGATATTTTCATGTTTATACAGATAGCGGTGGAGATATTTCCATGTTTATACAGATAGTGGTGGAGATATTTCCATGTTTATACAGATGGCTGTGTGGATATTTCCAAGTTTATGCAGATAGCGGTGTAGATATTTCCATGTTTATACAGATAGATTTGGAGATATTTCCATGTTTATACAGATGGTCGTGGAAATATTTCCATGTTTATACAGATGGCGGTTTAGATATTTCCAAGTTTATGCAGATAGCGGTGTAGATATTTCCTTCTTTATAGAGATAGCGGTGTAGTTACTTCCACGTTTATACAGATAGCGGTGTAGATATTTCCATGTTTATACAGATAGCGGTGTAGATATTTCCATGTTTATAGAGATAGCGGTGGAGATATTTCCATGTTTATAAAGATAGCAGTGTAGATATTTCCATGTTTATAGAGACAGCGGTGGAGATATTTACATGTTTATAGACATAGCGGTCGAGATATTTCCATGTTTACACAGATAAGGATGTAGATATTTCCATGTTTATACAGATAGCGGTGTAGATATTTCCATGTTTATAGAGAGGGCTGTGTAGATATTTCCATGTTTATGCAGATGGCAGTGTAGATATTTCCATGTTAATACAGATAGTGGTGTAGGTATTTCCATGTTTATACAGATGACTGTGTAGGTATTTCCATGTTTATAGAGATGGCGGTGTAGTTATTTCCATGTTTATAGAGATAGACTTGTAGATATTTCCATGTTTAAACAGATAGCTGTGTAGACATTTCTATGTTTATAGAGAGAGCAGTGTAGGTATTTCCATATTTATATAGATGGCTGTGTAGCTATTTCCATGTTTGTAGAGATCGCCATGTAGATATTTCGATGTTTATACAGATAGCAGTGGAGATATTTCCATCTTTATACAGATATCGGTGGAGATATCTCCTTGTTTACTCAGATGGTGGTGTACATATTTCCATGTTTATACAGATGGCGTTGTAGATGTTTTCATGTTTATGCAGATCACGGTGTAGATATTTCCATGTTTATACAGATAGCGTTGGAGATATTTCCATGTTTATACAGATAGTGGTCGAGATATTTCCATGTTTATACAGATGGCGGTGTTGATATTTCCAAGTTTATGCAGATAGCGGTGTAGATATTTCCATGTTTATAGAGATAGCGGTGTAGTTATTTCCATGTTTATGCAGATAGTGGTGTAGTTATTTCCATATTTATAGAGATAGCGGTGTAGATATTTCCATATTTATACAGATAGTTTTGTAGATAATTCCATGTTTATTCAGATGGCGGTGTAGATATTTCCAGGTTTATAAACATAGCGGTGTGGCTGTTTCCATGTTTATACAGACGGCAGTGTAGATATTTCCATGTTTATAAAGATAGTGGTGTAGATATTTCCATGTTTATAAAGATAGCGGTGTAGATATTTCCATGTTTATAAAGATAGCGGTGTACATATTTCCATGTTTATAGAGATAGCGGTGGAGATATTTCCATGTTTATAAAGATAGCAGTGTAGATATTTCCATGTTTATAGAGATAGCGGTGGAGATATTTCCATGTTTATAGAGATAGCCGTCGAGATATTTCCATGTTTACACAGATAAGGATGTAGATATTTCCATGTTTATACAGATAGCGGTGTAGATATTTCCATGTTTATAGAGATGTCTGGGTAGATATTTCCATGTTTATGCAGATGGCAGTGTAGATATTTACATGTAATACAGATAGTGGTATAGGTGTTTCCATGTTTATACAGATGACTGTGTAGGTATTTCCATGTTTATATAGATGGCGGTGGAGTTATTTCCATTTTTATAGAGATAGACATGTAGATATTTCCATGTTTAAACAGACAGCGGTGTAGACACTTCTATGTTTATAGAGATAGCAGTGTAGGTATTTCTATATTTATAGAGATGGCGGTGTAGATATTTCCATGTTTATAGTGATAGCTGTGTAGATATTTCCATGTTAATACACATAGCGGTGTAGAAATTTCCATGTTTATAGAGATAGAGGTGTAGTTATTTCCATATTTATACAGATAGCCGTGTAGATATTTCCAAGATTATTCAGATAGCCGTGTGGCTATTTACATGTTTATACAGATGGCAATGTAGATATTTCCATGTTAATACATATAGCGATGTAGATATTTCCATGTTTATTCAATTAGTCGTGCAGATATTTCCATGTTTATACAGATAGCGTTGTAGATATTTCCATGTTTATACAGATAGCAGTGTAGATACTTCCATGTTTATACAGATGGCTGTGTAGATATTTCCATGTGTATACAATGGGCAGTGTAGATATTTCCATGTTTATACAGATGGAGGTGTAGATATTTCCATGTTTTTGCAGATGGCAGTGTAGATATTTCCATGTTAATACAGATAGTGGTGTAGGTATTTCCATGTTTATACAGATGACTGTGTAGGTATTTCCATGTTTATAGAGATGGCGGTGTAGTTATTTCCATGTTTATAGAGATAGACATGTAGATATTTCCATGTTTAAACAGATAGCTGTGTAGACATTTCTATGTTTATAGAGAGAGCAGTGTAGGTATTTCCATATTTATATAGATGGCTGTGTAGCTATTTCCATGTTTGTAGAGATCGCCATGTAGATATTTCCATGTTTATACAGATAGCGGTGGAGATATTTCCATGTATATACAGATATCGGTGGAGATATCTCCTTGTTTATTCAGATGGTGGTGTAGATATTTCCACGTTTATACAGATGGCGTTGTAGATATTTTCATGTTTATGCAGATAACGGTGTAGATATTTCCATGTTTATACAGATAGCGTTGGAGATATTTCCATGTTTATACAGATAGTGGTCGAGATATTTCCATGTTTATACAGATGGCGGTGTTGATATTTCCAAGTTTATGCAGATAGCTGTGTAGATATTTCCATGTTTATAGAAATAGCGGTGTAGTTATTTCCATGTTTATGCAGATAGTGGTGTAGTTATTTCCATGTTTATAGAGATAGTGGTGTAGATATTTCCGTATTTATACACATAGTGGTGTAGATAATTCCATGTTTATTCAGATGGCGGTGTAGATATTTCCAGGTTTATACACATAGCGGTGTGGCTGTTTCCATGTTTATACAGATGGCAGTGTAGATATTTCCATGTTTATACAGATAGTGGTGTAGATATTTCCATGTTTATAAAGATAGCAGTGTAGTTATTTCCATGTTTATAAAGATAGCGGTGTAGATATTTCCATGTTTATAGAGATAGCAGTGGAGATATTTCCATGTTTATGAAGATAGCAGTGTAGATATTTCCATGTTTATAGAGATAACGGTGGAGATATTTCCATGTTTATAGAGACAGCGGTGGAGATATTTCCATGTTTATAAAGATAGCGGTCGAGATATTTCCATGTTTACACAGATAAGGTTGTAGATACTTCCATGTTTATACAGATAGCGGTGTAGATACTTCCATGTTTATAGAGATGGCTGGGTAAATATTTCCATGTTTATGCAGATGGCAGTGTCGATATTTCCATGTTAATATAGATAGTGGTGTAGGTGTTTCCATGTTTATACAGATGACTGTGTAGGTTTTTCCATGTTTATACAGATGGCGGTTTAGATATTTCCAAGTTTATGCAGATAGCGGTGTAGATATTTCCATCTTTATAGAGATAGCGGTGTAGTTACTTCCATGTTTATAGAGATAGCGGTGGAGATGTTTCCATGTTTATAAAGATAGCACTGTAGATATTTCCATGTTTATAGAGATAGCGGTGGAGATATTTCCATGTTTATAGAGATAGCGGTCGAGATATTTCCATGTTTACACAAATAAGGATGTAGATATTTCCATGTTTATACAGATGGCGGTGAAGATATTTCCATGTTTATACAGATAGAGGTGTGGCTATTTCCATATTTATACAGTAAGAGGTGGAGTTATTTCCATGTTTATACAGATGGCGGTGTAGATATTTCCAAGTTTATGCAGATAGCGGTGTAGATATTTCCATGTTTATGGAGAGAGCGGTGTAGATATTTCCATGTTAATAAAGATAGCGGTGTAGATATTTCCATGTTTATAGAGATAGCAGTGGAAATATTTCCATGTTTATAGAGATAGCGGTGGAGATATTTCTATGTTTATACAGATAAAGATGTAGATATTTCCATGTTTATACAGATATTGGTGTAGATATTTATATGTTCATACAGACAGTGGTGGAGATATTTCCATGTTTATACAGATGGCGGTGTAGACATTTCCAAGTTTATGCAAATAGCGGTGTAGTTATTTCCATGTTTATACAGATAGCGGTGTAGTTACTTCCATGTTTATACCGATTGCGTTGGAGATATTTCCATGTTTATACAGATAGAAGTGTAGATAATTCCATGTTAACAGAGATATTGGAGGAGATATTTCCATGTTTGTACTGATAGCGATCTGGATATTTCCATGTTCATAGAGATAGCGGTGTAGATATTTCCATGTTTATACAGATAGCGGTGTAGGTATTTCCATGTTTATACAGATAGCTGTGAAGATATTTCCATGTTTATAGAGATTGCCGTGTAGATATTTCCATATTAATACAAATAGCCGTGTAGACATTTCGATGTTTATTCAGATGGTGGTGTAGATATTTCCATGTTTATACAGATGGATGTGTAGCTATCTTCCATGTTAACACAGATGACTGTGTAGATATTTCCATGTTTTTCCTGATGGCGGTGTAGATACTTCCATGTTTATACAGATAGCGGTGTGGCTATTTCCAAGTTTATACCGATAACGATGTAGATATTTCCATGTTTATAGAGATGGCTGTGTAGATATTTCTATGTTTATACACATCGCATTGTAGATATTTCCATGTTTATACATATAGAGGTGTAGATATTTCCATGTTTATACAGATGACTGTGTAGGTATTTCTATGTTTATACAGAAGGCGCTGTAGATATTTCCAAGTTTATAGAGATAGCCATGTAGATATTTCCATGTATATTCAGAGCGGTGGAGATATTTCCATGATTAAACAGATAGAGGTGGAAATATTTCCAAGTTTATAGAGATGGCAGTGTAGATTTTTCCAAGTTTATGCAGACAGCGGTGTAGATATTTCCATGTTTATACAGATAGCGGTGCAGATATTTCCATTTTTATACAGATAGCGGTGGAGGTATGTCCTTGTTTATTCAGATGGCGGTGTAGATATTTCCATGTTTATAGAGATAGCGGTGGAGATATTTCCATGTTTATAAAGATAGCAGTGTAGATATTTCCATGTTTATACAGATAGCGTTGTACATATTTCCATGTTTATAGAGATGGCTGTGTAGATATTTCCATGTTTATCCAGATGGCAGTGTAGATATTTCCATGTTTATACAGATAGTGGTGTAGATATTTCCATGTTTATACAGATGACTGTGGAGGTATTTCCTTGTTTATAGAGATGGCGGTGTAGATATTTCCATGTTTATAGAGATATCTATGTAGATATTTGAATGTTTAAACAGATAGCGATGTAGACATTTCTATGTTTATAGAGATAGCAGTGTAGGTATCTCCATATTTATACAGATGGCGATGTAGATATTTCCATGTTTATAGAGATAACCATGTAGATATTTCCAAGTTTATACAAATAGCGGTGTAGACATTTCCATGTTTATAGAGATAGCAGTGTAGGTATTTCCATATTTATACAGATAGCCGTGTAGATATTTCCACGTTTATTCAGATCGCGGTGTAGCTATTTCCATGTTTATACAGATAACGGTGTGGCTCTTTCCATGTTTATACACATAGCAGTGCAGATATTTCCATGTTTATACAGATAGCGATGTAGATATTTCCATGTTTATACAGATAGCCGTGCAGATATTTCCATGTTTATACAGATAGCGTTGTAGATATTTCCATGTTTATACAGATAGCCTTGGTGATATTTCTAGGTTTATAATGATAGCATTGGAGATATTTCCATGTTTAAAGAGATGGCGGTGTAGATATTTCCAAGTTTATACAGATAGCGGTGTAGATATTTCCATGTTTATACAGATAGCGGTGTAGATATTTCCATGTTTATAGAGATAGCAGTGTAGGTATTTCCATGTCTATGGAGATAGCGTTATAGATATTTCCATGTTTATACAGATGGCTGTGTAGTTATTTCCATGTGTGTACAGATGGCAGTGTAGATGTTTCCATGTTTACACAGATGGAGGTGTAGATATTTCCATGTTTATACAGATGAGTATGTAGATATTTCCATGTTTTTACAGATGGCGGTGTAGATATTTCCATGTTTATACAGATAGCGGTGTGGCTATTTCCATGTTTATACAGGTAGCGATCTAGGTAATTCCATGTTTATAGAGATGGCTGTGTAGATATTTCCATCTTTATACAGATCGCGTTGTAGATATTTCCATGTTTATACAGATAGTGGTGTAGATATTTCCGTGTTAATGCAGATGACCGTGTAGGTATTTCTATGTTTATACAGATGGTGGTGTAGATATTTCCATGTTTATGCAGATGGCAGTGTAGATACTTCCATGTTAATACAGATATTGGTGTAGGTATTTCCATGTTTATACAGATGGCAGTGTAGATATTTCCAAGTTTATGCAGATAGCGGTGTAGATATTTCCATGTTTATGGAGAGAGCGGTGTAGATGTTTCCATGTTTATTAAGATAGCGGTGTAGATATTTCCATGTTTATAGAGATAGCGGTGTAGATATTTCCATATTTATTCTGATAGATGTGTAGAAATTTCCATGTTAATAAAGTTAGCGGTCTAGATATTTCCATGTTTATAGAGATAGCGGTGGAGTTATTTCCATGTTTATGCAGATAGCGGTGGAGATATGTCCTTGTTCATTCAGATGGTGGTGTAGATATTTCCATGTTTATACAGATGGCGGTGTAGATATTTCCATGTTTATACAGATAGCGGTGTAGATATTTTCATGTTTATACAGATAGCGGTGGAGATATTTCCATGTTTATACAGATAGTGGTGGAGATATTTCCATGTTTATACAGATGGCAGTGTAGATATTTCCAAGTTTATGCAGATAGCGGTGTAGGTATTTCCATGTTTATACAGACAGATGTGGAGATATTTCCATGTTTATACAGATAGTCATGGAGATATTTCCATGTTTATACAGATGGCGGTTTAGATATTTCCAAGTTTATGCAGAAAGCGGTGTAGATATTTCCATGTTTATAGAGATAGTGGGGTAGTTATTTCCATGTTTATACGGATAGCGTTGTAGTTATTTCCATGTTTATAGAGATAGCGGTGTAGATATTTCCATGTTTATAGAGATAGCGGTGGAGATATTTCCATGTTTATTAAGATAGCAGTGTAGATATTTCCATGTTGATAGAGATAGCAGTGGAGATATTTCCATGTTTATAGAGATAGCGTTCGAGATATTTCCATGTTTACACAGATAAGGATGTAGATATTTCCATGTTTATACAGATAGCGGTGTAGTTATTTCCATGTTTATAGAGATGGCGGTGTAGTTATTTCCATGTTTATAGAGATAGTCAGATAGATATTTCCATGTTTAAAGAGATAGCTGTGTAGACATTTCTATGTTTATAGAGATAGCAGTGTAGGTATTTTCATATGTATTTATATGTCGGTGAAGCTATTTCCATGTTTATAGAGATAGCCATGTAGATATTTCCATGTTTATACAAATATCGGTGTAGACATTTCCATGTTTATAGAGATAGCGGTGTAGGTATATCCATATTTATACAAATAGCCGTGTAGATATTTCCATGTTTATTCAGATGCCGGTGTAGGTATTTCCATATTTATACAGATAAAGGTCTGGCTATTTCCATGTTTATACAGATGGCTGTGTAGATATTTCCATGTTAATACAGATAGCGATGTAGATATTTCCATGTTTATATAGACAGCAGTGCAGATATTTCCATGTTTATACATATATCGTTGTAGATATTTCCATGTTTATACAGATAGCGGTGTAGATATTTCCATGTTTATACAGATATCAGTGGAGATATGTCCTTGTTTATTCAGATGGCGGTGTAGATATTTCCATGTTTATACAGATGGCGGTGTAGATATTTCCATGTTTATGCAGATAGCGGTGTAGATATTTCCATGTTTATAGAGATAGCAGTGGAGATATTTCCATGTTTATACAGATAGTTGTCGAGATATTTCCATGTTTATACAGATGGCGGTGTTGATATTTCCAAGTTTATGCAAATAGCGGTGTAGATATTTCCATGTTTATAGAGATAGCGGTGTAGTTATTTACATGTTTATGCAGATAGTGGTGTAGTTATTTCCATGTTTATAGAGATAGCGGTGTAGATATTTCCATATTTATACAGATAGTGGTGTAGATAATTCCATGTTTATTCAGATGGCGGTGTAGATATTTCCAGGTTTATACACATAGCGGTGTGGCTGTTTCCATGTTTATACAGACGGCAGTGTAGATATTTCCATGTTTATACAGATAGTGTTGTAGATATTTCCATGTTTATAAAGATAGCGGTGTAGATACTTCCATGTTTATAAAGATAGCGGTGTAGATATTTCCATGTTTATAGAGATAGCGGTGGAGATATTTCCATGTTTATAAAGATAGCAGTGTAGATATTTCCATGTTTATACAGATAGCGGTGGACATATTTCCATGTTTATAGAGATAGCGGTCTAGATATTTCCATGTTTACACAGATAAGGATGTAGATATTTCCATGTTTATTCAGATAGCGGAGTAGTTATTTCCATGTTTATAGAGATGGCTGGGTAGATATTTCCATCTTTATGCAGATGGCAGTGTAGATATTTCCATGTTAATACACATAGTGGTGTAGGTGTTTCCATGTTTATACAGATGACTGTGTAGGTATTTCCATGTTTATATAGATGGCAGTGGAGTTATTTCCATGTTTATAGAGAATGACATGTAGATATTTCCATGTTTAAACAGATAGCTGTGTAGACATTTCTATGTTTATATAGATAGCAGTGTAGGTGTTTCCATATTTATACAGATGGCGGTGTAGATATTTCCATGTTTATAGAGATAGCCATGTAGATATTTCCATGTTTATTCTGATAGCGGTGTAAAAATTTCCATGTTTATAGAGATAGCGGTGTAGTTATTTCCATATTTGTACCGATAGCCGTGTAGATATTTCCATGTTTTTTCAGATAGTGGTGTGGCTATTTCCATGTTTATACAGATGGAAATGTAGATATTTCCATGTTAATACAGATAGCGAAGTAGATATTTCCATGTTTACAGATAGCCGTGCAGATATTTTCATGTTTATACAGATAGCGGTGTAGATATTTCCATGTTTATACAGATAGCGGTGGAGATATGTCCTTCTTTATTCAGATGGCGGTGTAGATATTTCCATGTTTATACTGATGGCGGTGTAGATATTTCCATGTTTATACAGATAGCAGTGTAGATATTTTCATGTTTATACAGATAGCGGTGGAGATATTTCCATGTTTATACAGATAGTGGTGGAGATATTTCCATGTTTATACAGATGGCGGTGTAGATATTTCCAAGTTTATGCAGATAGCGGTGTAGATATTTCCATGTTTATACAGATAGAGGTGGAGATATTTCCATGTTTATACAGATAGTCATGGAGATATTTCCATGTTTATACAGATGGCGGTTTAGATATTTCCAAGTTTATGCAGAAAGCGTTGTAGTTATTTCCATGTTTATAGAGATAGCGGTGTAGATATTTCCATGTTTATAGAGATAGCGGTGTAGTTATTTCCATGTTTATAGAGATAGCGGTGTAGATATTTCCATGTTTATAGAGATAGCGGTGGAAATATTTCCATGTTTATAAAGATAGCAGGGTAGATATTTCCATGTTTATAGAGATAGCGGTGGAGATATTTCCATGTTTATAGAGATAGCGGTCGAGATATTTCCATGTATACAAAGATAAGGACGTAGATATTTCCATGTTTATACAGATAGCGGTGTAGATATTTCCATGTTTATAGAGATGGCTGTTTAGCTATTTGCAAGTTTATACAGATAGAGGTGTAGTTATTTCCTTGTTTATAGAGATAGCATTGTAGATATTTCCATATTTATACAGATAGCGGTGTAGATAAGTCCATGTTTATTCAGATGGAGGTGTAGATATTTCCAGTTTTATACACATAGCGGTGTGGCTGTTTCCATGTTTATACAGACGGCAGTGTAGGTAATTCCATGTTTATACAGATAGTGGTGTAGATATTTCCATATTTATAAAGATAGCGGTGTAGATATGTCCACGTTTATACAGATAGCGGTGGAGATATTTCCATGTTTATACAGATAGTGGTGGAGATATGTCCTTGTTTATTCAGATGCCTGTGTAGATATTTCCATGTTTATACAGATAGCGGTGTAGATATTTTCATGTTTATACAGATAGCGGTGGAGTTATTTCCATGTTTATATAGATTGTGGTGGAGATATTTCCATGTTTATAAAGATGGCGGTGTAGATATTTCCAAGTTTATGCAGATAGCGGTGTAGATATTTCCATGTTTATAGAGATAGCGGTGTAGATATTTCCATGTTGATACAGATGGCTGTGTTGATATTTCCATGTGTATGCAGATGACAGCGTAGATATTTGCGTGTTTATACAGATGGATTTGTAGATATTTCCATGTTTCTACATATGACTGTGTAGATATTTCCATGTTTTTACAGATGGCGGTGAAGATATTTCCATGTTTATACAGATAGAGGTGTGGCTATTTCCATATTTATACAGATAGTGGTGGAGATATTTCCATGTTTATACAGATGGCGGTGTAGATATTTCCAATTATATGCAGATAGCGGTGTAGATATTTCCATGTTTATGGAGAGAGCGTTGTAGATATTTCCACGTGTATAAAGATAGCGGTGTAGTTATTTCCATGTTTATAGAGATAGCGGTGTAGATATTTCCATATTTATACAGATAGCGGTGTAGATATTTCCATGTTAATAAAGATAGCGGTGTAGATATTTCCATGTTTATAGAGATAGCGTTGGAGATATTTCCATCTTTATAGAGATAGCGGTGGAGATATTTCCATGATTATAGACATAAAGATGTAGATATTTCCATGTTTACACAGATAGTGGTGTAGATATTTCCATGTTTATACAGATAGCGGTGTAGATATTTCCATGTTTATACAGATAGGGGTGTAGGTATTTCCATGTTTATACAGATTGCGTTGGAGATATTTCCATGTTTATACAGATAGAAGTGTAGATAATTCCATGTTAACAGAGATAGTGGAGGAGATATTTCCATGTTTGTACAGATAGCGATGTAGATATTTCCATGTTCATAGAGTTAGCGGTGTAGATGTTCCATGTTTATACAGACAGCGGTGTAGATACTTCCATGTTTCTACAGATGACTGTGTAGATATTTCCATGTTTTTACACATGTCGGTGTAGATATTTCCATGTTTATACAGATAGCGGTTTGGCTATTTGCATGTTTCTACAGATAGCGATGTAGATATTTCCATGTTTATAGAGATGGCTGTGTAGATATTTCCATGTTTATGCCGATAGCGGTGTAGTTATTTCCATGTTTATAGAGATTGCGGGTAGATATTTCCATATTTATACAGATAGCGGTGTAAATAATTCCATGTTTATTCAGATGGCGGTGTAGATATTTCCAGGTTCATACACATATCGGTGTGGCTGTTTCCATGTGTATACGGATGGCAGTGTAGATACTTCCATGTTTATACAGATAGTGGTGTAGATATTTCCATGTTTATAAAGATAGCGGTGCAGATGTTTCCATGTTTATAAACATAGCAGTGTAGATATTTCCATGTTTATAGAGATAGCGGTGGAGATATTTCCATGTTTATAGAGATAGCGGTCGAGATATTTCCATGTTTATACAGGTAACGATGTAGGTATTTCCATGTTTATACAGATAGCGGTTTAGATATTTCCATGTTTATAGAGATGGCTGTGTAGATATTTCCATGTTTATGCAGATGGCAGTGTAGATATTCCCATGTTTATACAGATAGTGGTGTAGGTATTTCCATGTTTATACAGAAGACTGTGTAATTATTTCCATGTTTATAGTGATGGCATTGTTGATTTTCCATGTTTATTGAGATAGCCATGTAGATATTTCCATGTTTATACAGACAGCGGTGTAGACATTTCCATGTTTATAGAGATAGCGGTGTAGGTATTTCCGTATTTATACATATAGCCGTGTAGATATTCCAATGTTCATTCAGATGCCGGTGTAGATATTTCCAAGTTTATACAGATAACGGTGTGGCTATTTCCATGTTTATACAGATGGCAGTGGAGATATTTCCATGTTAATAGAGATAGCGATGTAGATATTTCCATGTTTATACAGATAGCCGTGCAGATATTTCCATGTTTATACATATAGCGTTGTAGATATTTCCATGTTTATACAGATAGCGGTGTAGATATTTCCATTTTTATACTGATAGCGGTGGAGATATATCCTTGTTTATTCAGATGGCGGTGTAGATATTTCCATGTTTATACATATGGCAGTGTAGGTATTTCCATATTTATACAGATAGCGTTGTAGATATTTTCATGTTTATACAGATAGCAGTGGAGATATTGCCATGTTAATACAGATAGTGGTGGAGATATTTCCATGTTTATACAGATGACGGTGTAGATATTTCCAAGTTTATGCAGATAGCGGTGTAGATATTTCCATGTTTATGCAGATAGCGGTGGAGATATTTCCATGTTTATACAGATAGTGGTGGAGATATTTCCATGTGTATACAGATTGCGGTTTAGATATTTCCAAGTTTATGCAGATAGCAGTGTAGTTACTTCCATGTGTAGAGAGATAGCGGTGTAGATATTTCCACGTTTATACAGATAGCGGTGTAGTTATTTCCTTGTTTATAGAGATAGCGGTGTAGATATTTCCATATTTATACAGATGGCGGTGTAGATATTTCCAGGTTTATACACATAGAGGTGTGGCTGTCTCCATGTTTATACAGACGGCAGTGTAGGTATTTCCATGTTTATACAGATATTGGTGTAGATATTTCCATGTTTATAAAGATAGCGGTGTAGATATTTCCACGTTTATACAGATAGCGGTGGAGATATTTCCATGTTTATACAGATAGTTGTGGAGATATGTCCTTGTTTATTCAGATGGCTGAGTAGATATTTCCATGTTTATACAGATGGCGGTGTAGATATTTTCATGTTTATACAGATAGCGGTGGAGTTATTTCCATGTTTATACAGATAGTGGAGGAGAAATTTCCATGTTTATACAGATGGTGGTGTAGATATTTCCAAGTTTATGCAGATAGCGGTGTAGATATTTTCATGTTTATACAGATAGCGGTGGAGATATTTCCATGTTTATACAGATAGCGGTGGAGATATGTCCTTGTTTATTCAGATGGCGGAGTAGATATTTCCATGTTCATACAGATGGCAGTGTAGATATTTCCATGTTTATACACATAGCGGTGTAGATATTTTCCTGTTTATACAGATAGCATTGGAGTTATTTCCATGTTTATACAGATAGTGGTGGAGATATTTCCATGTTTATACAGATGGCCGTGCAGATATTTCCAAGTTTATGCAGATAGCGGTGTAGATATTTCCATGTTTATACTGATAGCGGTGGAGATATTTCTATATTTATACAGATAGTGGGGGAGATATTTCCATGTTTATACACATGGCGGTTTAGCTATTTGCAAGTTTATGCAGATAGCTTTGTAGATATTTCCATGTTTATAGAGACAGCGGTGTAGTCATTTCCATGTTTATACAGATATTTTGGGAGATATTTCCATGTTTATACAGATAGCAGTTTAGATGTTTGCAAGTTTATGCAGATAGATTTGTACATATTTCCATGTTTATAGAGACAGCGGTGTTGTTATTTCCATGTTTATACAGATTGCGCTGTAATTATTACCATGTTTATAGAGATAGCGGTGTAGATATTTCCATATTTATACAGATAGCGGTGTAGATAATTCTATGTTTATTCAGATGGCGGTGTATATATTTGGAGGTTTATACACACAGCGGTGTGGCTGTTTCCATGTTTATACAGACGGCAGTGTAGATATTAACATGTTTATACAGATATTGGTGTAGATATTTCCATGTTTATAAAGATAGCGGTGTAGATATTTCCATGTTTATAAAGAATGCGGTGTAGATATTTCCAAGTTTATACAGATAGCGGTGGAGATATTTCCATGTTTATAAAGATAGCAGTGTAGATATTTCCATGTTTATACAGATAGCGGTGTAGATATTTCCATGTTTATAGAGATGTCTGTGTAGATATTTCCACGATTATGCAGATGTCACTGTAGATATTTCCATGTTTATACAGATGGTGGTGTAGATATTTCCATGTTTATACAGATGACTGTGTAGGTATTTCCTTGTTTATAGAGTTGGCGGTGTAGATATTTCCATGATTATAGAGATAGCCATGTAGATATTTGCATGTTTAAACAGATAGCGGTGTAGACATTTCTATTTTTATAGAGATAGCAGTGTAGGTATCTCCATATTTATACAGATGGTGGTGTAGATATTTCCATGTTTATAGAGATAGCCATGTAGATATTTCCAAGTTTATACAAATAGCGGTGTAGACATTTCCATGTTTATAGGGATAGCGGTGTAGGTATTTCCATATTTATACAGATAGCTGTGTAGATATTTCCACGTTTATTCAGATCGCGGTGTAGATATTTCCATGTTTATACAGATAACGGTTTGGCTCTTTCCATGTTTATACAGATAGCAGTGCAGATATTTCCATGTTTATACAGATAGGGATGTAGATATTTTCATGTTTATACAGATAGCCGTGCAGATATTTCCACGTTTATACAGATAGCATTGTAGATATTTCCATGTTTATACAGATAGCGGTGTAGATGTTTCTGTGTTTATACAGATAGCGGTGGAGATATTTCCATGTTTATACAGATAGCTGTGGTGATATTTCTAGGTTTATAATGATAGCGTTGGAGATATTTCCATTTGTATAGAGATGGCGGTGTGGATATTTCCAAGTTTATGCAGATAGCGATGTAGATATTTCCATGTTTATACAGATAGCGGTGCAGATATTTCCATGTTTATAGAGATAGCAGTGTAGCTATTTCCATATTTATACAGATGACTATGTAGATATTTCCATGTTTTTACAGATGGCGGTGTAGATATTTCCATGTTTATACAGATAGCGATGTGGCTATTTCCATGTTTATGCAGATAGCGATGTAAATAACTCCATGTTTATAGAGGTGGCTGTGTAGATATTTCCATGTTTATACAGATCGCGGTGTAGATATTTCCATGTTTATACAGATAGAGGTGTAGATATTTCCGTGCTAATGCAGATTACTGTGTAGGTATTTCTATGTTTATACAGATGGTGGTGTGGATATTTCCAAGTTTATACAGATAGCGGTGTAGATATTTCCATGTTTATACAGATAGCGGTGTAGATATTTCCATGTTTATACAGATAGCGGTGTAGGTATTTCCATGTTTATAGAGATAGCGCTATAGATAATTCCAGGTAGATACAGATGGCTGTGTTGATATTTCCATGTGTATACAGATGACAGTGTAGATATTTCCATGTTTATACAGATGGAGGTGTAGATATTTCCATGTTTCTACAGATGACTGTGTAGATATTTCCATGTTTATACAGATAGCGGTGAAGGTATGTCCATGTTTATACAGATAGAGGTGTGGCTATTTTGATATTTATACTGATAGTGGTGGAGATATTTCCATGTTTATACACATGGCAGTGTAGATATTTCCAAGTTTATGCAGGTAGCGGTGTAGATATTTCCATGTTTATGGAGAGAGCGGTGTAGATATTTCCATGTTTATAAAGATAGTGGTGTAGTTATTTCCATGTTTATAGATAGCTGTGTAGATATTTCCATATTTATACTGATAGCGGTGTAGATATTTCCATGTTAAAAAAGATAGCGGTGTAGATATTTCCATGTTTATAGACATAGCGGTGGTGTTATTTCCATGTTTATACAGATAGCGGTTGAGATATGTCCTTGTTCATTCAGATGGCGGTGTAGATATTTCCATGTTTATACAGATGGCGGTGTAGATATTTCCATGTTTATACAGATAGCGGTGTAGATATTTTCATGTTTATACAGACAGTGGTGGAGATATTTCCAAGTTTAAACTGATGGCGGTGTAGATATTTCCAAGTATATGCAGATAGCAGTGTAGATATTTCCATGTTTATACAGATAGAGTTGGAGATATTTCCATGTTTATACAGATAGTCATGGAGATATTTCCATGTTTATACAGATGGCGGTTTAGATATTTCCAAGTTTATGCAGATAGCGGTGTAGATATTTTCATGTTTATACAGATAGCAGTGGAGATATTTCCATGTTTATACAGATAGCGGTGGAGATATGTCCTTGTTTATACAGATGGCGGTGTAGATATTTCCATGTTCATACAGATGGCGGTGTAGATATTTCCATGTTTATACAGATAGCGGTGTAGATATTCTCATGTTTATACAAATAGCAGTGGAGTTATTTCCATGTTTATACAGATAGTTGTGGGTTTATTTCCATGTTTATACAGATGGCGGTGCAGATATTTCCAAGTTTATGCAGATAGCGGTGTAGATATTTCCATGTTTATACTGATAGCGGTGGAGATATTTCCATATTTATACAGATAGTGGGGGAGATATTTCCATGTTTATACAGATGGCGTTTTAGATATTTGCAAGTTTATGCAGATAGCTTTGTAGATATTTCCATGTTTATAGAGACAGCGGTGTAGTTATTTCCATGTTTATACAGATAGCGGTGTAATTATTTCATGTTTACAGATATAGCGGTGTAGATATTTCCATATTTATACAGATAGCGGTGTAGATAATTCCATGTTTATTCAGATGGCGGTGTATATATTTTCAGGTTTATACACATAGCGGTGTGGCTGTTTCCATGTTTATACAGACGGCAGTGTAGATATTTCCATGTTTATGCAGATATTGGTGTAGATATTCCCATGTTTATAAAGATAGCGGTGTAGATATTTCCATGTTTATAAAGAATGCGGTGTAGATATTTCCACTTTTATAGAGATAGCGGTGGAGATATTTCCATGTTTATAAAGATAGCAGTGAAGATATTTCCATGTTTATAGAGTTGGCTGTGTAGATATTTCCATGTTTATACAGATGGCAGTGTAGATATTTCCATGTTTATACAGATAGTGGTGTAGCTATTTCCATGTTTATACAGATGACTGTGTAGGTGTTTCCATGTTTATAGAGATGGCGGTGTAGATATTTCCATGTTTATAGAGATAGCCATGTAGATATTTGCATGTTTAAACAGATAGTAGTGTAGACATTTCTATGTTTATAGAGATAGCAGTGTAGGTATCTCCATATTTATACAGATGGCGGTGTAGATATTTCCATGTTTATAGAGATAGCAGTGGAGATATTTCCATGTTTATACAGATAGTTGTCGAGATATTTCCATGTTTATACAGATGGCGGTGTTGATATTTCCAAGTTTATGCAAATAGCGGTGTAGATATTTCCATGTTTATAGAGATAGCGGTGTAGTTATTTACATGTTTATGCAGATAGTGGTGTAGTTATTTCCATGTTTATAGAGATAGCGGTGTAGATATTTCCATATTTATACAGATAGTGGTGTAGATAATTCCATGTTTATTCAGATGGCGGTGTAGATATTTCCAGGTTTATACACATAGCGGTGTGGCTGTTTCCATGTTTATACAGACGGCAGTGTAGATATTTCCATGTTTATACAGATAGTGTTGTAGATATTTCCATGTTTATAAAGATAGCGGTGTAGATACTTCCATGTTTATAAAGATAGCGGTGTAGATATTTCCATGTTTATAGAGATAGCGGTGGAGATATTTCCATGTTTATAAAGATAGCAGTGTAGATATTTCCATGTTTATACAGATAGCGGTGGACATATTTCCATGTTTATAGAGATAGCGGTCTAGATATTTCCATGTTTACACAGATAAGGATGTAGATATTTCCATGTTTATTCAGATAGCGGAGTAGTTATTTCCATGTTTATAGAGATGGCTGGGTAGATATTTCCATCTTTATGCAGATGGCAGTGTAGATATTTCCATGTTAATACACATAGTGGTGTAGGTGTTTCCATGTTTATACAGATGACTGTGTAGGTATTTCCATGTTTATATAGATGGCGGTGGAGTTATTTCCATGTTTATAGAGAATGACATGTAGATATTTCCATGTTTAAACAGATAGCTGTGTAGACATTTCTATGTTTATATAGATAGCAGTGTAGGTGTTTCCATATTTATACAGATGGCGGTGTAGATATTTCCATGTTTATAGAGATAGCCATGTAGATATTTCCATGTTTATTCTGATAGCGGTGTAAAAATTTCCATGTTTATAGAGATAGCGGTGTAGTTATTTCCATATTTGTACCGATAGCCGTGTAGATATTTCCATGTTTTTTCAGATAGTGGTGTGGCTATTTCCATGTTTATACAGATGGAAATGTAGATATTTCCATGTTAATACAGATAGCGAAGTAGATATTTCCATGTTTACAGATAGCCGTGCAGATATTTTCATGTTTATACAGATAGCGGTGTAGATATTTCCATGTTTATACAGATAGCGGTGGAGATATGTCCTTCTTTATTCAGATGGCGGTGTAGATATTTCCATGTTTATACTGATGGCGGTGTAGATATTTCCATGTTTATACAGATAGCAGTGTAGATATTTTCATGTTTATACAGATAGCGGTGGAGATATTTCCATGTTTATACAGATAGTGGTGGAGATATTTCCATGTTTATACAGATGGCGGTGTAGATATTTCCAAGTTTATGCAGATAGCGGTGTAGATATTTCCATGTTTATACAGATAGAGGTGGAGATATTTCCATGTTTATACAGATAGTCATGGAGATATTTCCATGTTTATACAGATGGCGGTTTAGATATTTCCAAGTTTATGCAGAAAGCGTTGTAGTTATTTCCATGTTTATAGAGATAGCGGTGTAGATATTTCCATGTTTATAGAGATAGCGGTGTAGTTATTTCCATGTTTATAGAGATAGCGGTGTAGATATTTCCATGTTTATAGAGATAGCGGTGGAAATATTTCCATGTTTATAAAGATAGCAGGGTAGATATTTCCATGTTTATAGAGATAGCGGTGGAGATATTTCCATGTTTATAGAGATAGCGGTCGAGATATTTCCATGTATACAAAGATAAGGACGTAGATATTTCCATGTTTATACAGATAGCGGTGTAGATATTTCCATGTTTATAGAGATGGCTGTTTAGCTATTTGCAAGTTTATACAGATAGAGGTGTAGTTATTTCCTTGTTTATAGAGATAGCATTGTAGATATTTCCATATTTATACAGATAGCGGTGTAGATAAGTCCATGTTTATTCAGATGGAGGTGTAGATATTTCCAGTTTTATACACATAGCGGTGTGGCTGTTTCCATGTTTATACAGACGGCAGTGTAGGTAATTCCATGTTTATACAGATAGTGGTGTAGATATTTCCATATTTATAAAGATAGCGGTGTAGATATGTCCACGTTTATACAGATAGCGGTGGAGATATTTCCATGTTTATACAGATAGTGGTGGAGATATGTCCTTGTTTATTCAGATGCCTGTGTAGATATTTCCATGTTTATACAGATAGCGGTGTAGATATTTTCATGTTTATACAGATAGCGGTGGAGTTATTTCCATGTTTATATAGATTGTGGTGGAGATATTTCCATGTTTATAAAGATGGCGGTGTAGATATTTCCAAGTTTATGCAGATAGCGGTGTAGATATTTCCATGTTTATAGAGATAGCGGTGTAGATATTTCCATGTTGATACAGATGGCTGTGTTGATATTTCCATGTGTATGCAGATGACAGCGTAGATATTTGCGTGTTTATACAGATGGATTTGTAGATATTTCCATGTTTCTACAGATGACTGTGTAGATATTTCCATGTTTATACATATAGCGTTGTGGTTATTTCCATGTTTATACAGATGTCAGTGTAGGTATTTCCATGTAAATACAGATAGCGATGTAGATATTTCCATGTTTATACAGATAGCGGTGCAGATATTTCCAAGTTTATACAGATAGCGTTGCAGGTATTTCCAAGTTTATACAGATAGCGGTGTATATATTTCCATGTTTTTACACATAGCGGTGGAGATATTTCCATGTTTATACATATAGCGTTGGAGATATTTCCATGTTTATAAAGATGGCGGTGTAGATATTTCCAACTTTATACAGATAGCGGTGTAGATATTTCCATGTTTATACAGATTGCGGTTTAGATATTTCCATGTTTACACCGATAGTGGTGTAGATATTTCCATGTTTATAGAGATAGCGGTGTAGATATTTCCATGTTTATGCAGATTGCTGTGTAGATATTTCCATGTGTATACAGAAGGCAGAGTACGTATTTCCATGTTTATACAGATGGAGGTGAAGATTCTTCCATGTTTCTACAGATGACTGTGTAGATATTACCATGTTTTTACAGATGGCGGTGTAGATATTTCCATGTTTATACAGATAGTGGTGTGGCTATTTCCATGTTTATACAGATAGCGATGTAGATATTTCCATGTTTATAGAGATGGCTGTGTGGATATTTCCATGTTTATACAGATAGCGGTGTAGACATTTCCATATTTATAGAGATAGCGGTGTAGATATTTCCATATTTATACTGATAGCGGTGTAGATATTTCCATGTTTATACAGAAAACGGTGTAGATATTTCCATCTTTATACAGATAGCTGTGTAGTTATTTCCATGTTTATACAGATGACAGTGTATATATTTCCATGTTTATACAGATGACGGTGGAGATATTTCCATGATTCTAGAGATTGCAGTGTAGATATTTCCATGTTTATACAGATAGCTGTGTAGATATTTCCATGTTTACAGGGATAGCAGTGTTGATATTTCCATATCTATACAGATAGCCGTGTAGATATTTCCACGTTTTTACAGATGGCGGTGTAGATAATTCCATGTTTATACAGATAGCGATTTGGCTATTTCCAAGTTTATACAGATAGCGATGTAGATATTTCCATGTTTCTAGAGATGTCTGTGTAGATATTTCCAAGTTTATACAGATCGCGGTGTAGATATTTCCATGTTTATACACATAGTGGTGTAGATATTTCCATGATTATGCAGATGACTGTGAAGGTATTTCTATGTTTATGCAGATGGTGGTGTACATATTTCCAAGTTTATGCAGATAGCGGTGTAGATATTTCCATGTTTATGGAGATAGCGGTGTAGATATTTCCATGTTTATACAGATAGCGGTGTAGATATTTCCATGTTAATAAAGATGGCAGTGTAGATATTTCCATGTTTATGCAGATAGCGGTGGAGATATTTCCATGTTTATAGAGATAGCGGTGGAGATATTTCCATGTTTATGCAGACAAAGATGTAGTTATTTCCTTGTTTATACAGATAGTTGTGTAGATATTTCCATGTTTTTACAGATGGCGGTGTAGATATTTCCATGTTTATACAGATAGCGGTGTGGCTATTGCTATGTTTATACAGATAGCAATGTAGATATTGCCATGTTTATAGAGATGGCAGTGTAGATATATCCATGTTTATACACATCGCAGTGTAGATATTTCCATGTTTATACAGATAGTGGTGTAGATATTTCCATTTTTATACAGATGATTCTGTAGGTATTTCTATGATTGTACAGATGGTGGTGTAGTTATTTCCAAGTTCATAGAGATAGGCATGTAGATATTTCCAGGTATATACTGATAGCGTTGTAGATATTTGCATGTTTACAGAGATAGCGGTGTAGATATTTCCATATTTATACAGATAGCGGTGTAGATATTTCCGAGTTTATACAGATAGCGGTGTAGATATTTCCTTGTTTATACAGATAGCGGTGTAGATATTTCCAAGTTTATACAGATAGCGGTGTAGATATTTCCTTGTTTATACAGATAGCGGTGTAGATATTTCCATGTTTATACAGATAGCAGAGGAGATATTTCCGCGTTTATAGAGATAGCGATGTAGATATTTCCAAGTTTACAGATTGCGGTGGAGATATTTCCATGTTTATACAGATTGCGGTGTAGACATTTCCATATTTATAGGGATAGCGGTGTAGATATTTCCATATTTATACTGATAGTGGTGTAGAAATTTCCATATTTATACAGATAGCGGTGTAGATATTTCCACGTTTATAAAGTTAGCGGTGTAGATATTTCCATGTTTATACAGATGACTGTGTATAGATTTCCATGTTTATACAGATGACATTGGAGATATTTCCATGTTTATAGAGATGGCGATGTAGATATTTCCAAGTTTACAGATTGCGGTGGAGATATTTCCATGTTTATACAGATTGTGGTGTAGACATTTCCATATTTATAGGGATAGCGGTGTAGATATTTCCATATTTATACTGATAGTGGTGTAGAAATTTCCATGTTTATACAGATAGCGGTGTAGATATTTCCATGTTTATAAAGTTAGCGGTGTAGATATTTCCATGTTTATACAGATGACTGTGTGTAGATTTCCATGTTTATACAGATGACATTGGAGATATTTCCATGTTTATAGAGATTGCAGTGTAGATATTTCCATGTTTATACCGATAGCTGTGTAGATATTTCCATGTTTATAGAGATAGAGTTGTAGATATTTCCATATTTATTCAGATGGAGGTGTATATATTTCCATGTTTATGCAGATAGCGGTGTGGCTACTTCCATGTTTATGCAGATGGCAGTGTAGATATTTCCATGTTTATACAGATAGCGGTGTAGGTATTTCCATGTTTATAGAGATGACTGTGTGGATATTTCCATGTGTATGCAGATGGCAGTGTAGATATTTCCATGTTTATACAGATGGAGGTGTAGATATATCCATGTTTACACAAATGACTGTGTAGTTATTTCCAAGTTTTTACAGATGTCGGTGTAGATACTTCCATGTTTATACAGATAGCGGTGTGGCTATTTCCATGATTATACAGATAGCGATGTAGATATTTCGATGTTTATAGAGATGGCTGTGTAGATATTCCCATGTTTATGCAGGTGGCAGTGTAGATATTTCCATGTTTATACAGATAGTGGTGTTGGTATTTCCATGTTTATACAGATGACTGTGCAGGTATTTCCATGTTTATGCAGATAGCGATGTAGATATTTCCATGTATCTCAAGATAGCGGTGTAGATATTTCCAGATCTATTCAGATGGCTGTGTGGATATTTCCATGTGTATACAGATGGCAGTGTAGATATTTCCATGTTTACACAGATGGACATGTAGTTATTTCCATGTTTATACAGATGACTGTGTAGATATTTCCATGTTTTTACAGATGGGTGTGTAGATATTTCCATGTATATACAGATAGCGGTGTGGCTATTTCCATGTTTATACAGATGGCAGTGCAGATATTTCCATGTTAATATAGATAGCGTTGTAGATATTTCCATGTTTATACAGATAGCGTTGTATATATTTCCATGTTTATACAGACAGCGGTGGAGAAATTTCCAGGTTTATACAGATAGCGTTTGAGATATTTCCATGTTTATAGAGATGGCGGTGTAGATATTTACAAGTTTACACAGATGGCGGTGTAGATATTTCCATGTTTATACAGGTAGAGTTGTAGATATTTCCATGTTTCTACAGATAGCGGTGTAGGTATTTCCATGTTTATACAGATAGTGGTGTAGATATTTCCATGTTTATAGAGATAGCGGTGTAGATATATCCATGTGTATACAGATGGCAGTGTAGATATTTCCATGTTTTTACACATGGCGGTGTAGATATTTCCATGTTAATACAGATAGCGATGTAGATAATTCCATGTTAATAGAGATGGCTGTGTAGATATTTCCATGTTTATACAGATAGCGGTGCAGTTATTTCCATATTTATAGAGATAGCAGTGTAGATATTTCCATATTTTTACATATAGCGGTGTAGATAATTCCATGTTTATTCAGATGGCGGTGTAGATATTTCCATGTTTATACAGATAGCAGTGTGTCTGTTTCCATGTTTATACAGATGTCAGTATAGATATTTCCATGTTTATACAGATAGAGGTGTAGATATTTCCATGTTTATAAAGATAGCGGTGTAGATATTTCCATGTTTATAAAGATAGCAGTGTAGATATTTCCATGTTTATAGAGATAGCGGTGGAGATATTTCCATGTTTATAGAGATAGCGGTCGAGATACTTCCATGTTTATACATATAACGATTTAGATATTTCCATGTTTATACAGATAGCAGTGTAGAAATTTCCATGTTTATACAGATAGCGGCGTAAATATTTCCATGTTTATTCAGATAGCGGTGTAGATAATTCCAAGTTTATAGAGATAGCGGTGGAGATATTTCCATGTTTGTACATATAGCAATGTAGATATTTCCATGTTCATACAGATGGCAGTGGAGATATTTCCATGTTTATACAGATAGCAGTGGAGATATTTCCATGCTTATATAGATAGCGTTGGAGATATTTCTATGTTAGTAGAGATGGCGGTGTAGATATTACCATATTTATACAGATAGCCGTGTAGACATTTTGATGTTTATTCAGATGGTGGTGTAGATATATCCATGTTTATACAGATAGCGGTGTGGCTACTTCCATGTTTATACAGATGGCAATGTAGATATTTCCATGTTTATACAGATAGTGATGTAGATATTTCCACGTATCTCAAGATAGCGGTGTAGATATTTCCAGGTATATACAGATGGCTGTGTGGATATTTCCATGTGTATACAGATGGCAGTGTAGATATTTCCATGTTTCACAGATGGAGCTGCAGTTATTTCCATGTTTATACAGATGACTGTGTAGATATTTCCATGTTTTTACAGATGGCTGTGTAGATATTTCCATGTATATTCAGATAGCGCTGTGGCTATTTCCATGTTTATACAGATGGCAGTGCAGATATTTCCATGTTAATACAGATAGCGTTGTAGATATTTCCATGTTTATACAGATAGCGTTGTATATATTTCCATGTTTATACAGATAGCGGTGGAGATATTTCCATGTTTATACAGATAGCGTTTGAGATATTTCCATGTTTATAGAGATGGCGGTGTAGATATTTACAAGTTTACACAGATGGCGGTGTAGAAATTTCCATGTTTATACAGGTAGAGGTGTAGATATTTCCATGTTTCTACAGATAGCGGTGTAGTTTTTTCCATGTTTATACAGATAGCGGTGTAGGTATTTCCATGTTTATAGAGATAGCGGTGTAGACATTTCCATGTTTATACAGATAGCGATGTAGATATTTCCATGTATCTCAAGATAGCGGTGAAGATATTTCCAGATCTATTCAGATGGCTGTGTGGATATTTCCATGTGTATACAGATGGCAGTGTAGATATTTCCATGTTTACACAGATGGAGGTGTAGTTATTTCCATGTTTACACAGATGACTGTGTAGATATTTCCATGTTTTTACTGATGGGTGTGTAGATATTTCCTTGTATATACAGATAGCGTTGTGGCTATTTCCATGTTTATACAGATGGCAGTGCAGATATTTCCATGTTAATACAGATAGCGTTGTAGATATTTCCATGTTTATACAGATAGCGTTGTATATATTTCCATGTTTATACAGATAGCGGTGGAGAAATCTCCAGGTTTATACAGATAGCGTTTGAGATATATCCATGTTTATAGAGATGGCGGTGTAGATATTTACAAGTTTACACAGATGGCGGTGTAGATATTTCCATGTTTATACAGGTAGAGTTGTAGATATTTCCATGTTTCTACAGATAATGGTGTAGGTATTTCCAGGTTTATACAGATAGTGGTGTAGATATTTCCATGTTTATAGAGATAGCGGTGTAGATATTTCCATGTTTATACAGATTGCTGTGTAGATATATCCATGTGTATACAGATGGCAGTGTAGATATTTCCATGTTTATTCAGATGGAGGTGTAGATACTTCCATGTTTCTACAGATTACTGTATAGATATTTCCATGTTTTTACACATGGCGGTGTAGATATTTCCAGGTTTATACAGATAGCGGTGTGGCTCTTTCCATGTTAATACAGATAGCGATGTAGATACCTCCATGTTAATAGAGATGGCTGTGTAGATATTTCCATGTTTATACAGATAGCGGTGTAGTTATTTCCATGTTTATAGAGATAGCAGTGTAGATATTTCCATATTTTTACAGATAGCGGTGAAGATAATTCCATGTTTATTCAGATGGCGGTGTAGATATTTCCATGTTTATACACATATCAGTGTGTCTGTTTCCATGTTTCTACATATGGCAGTATAGATATTTCCATGTTTATACAGATAGAGGTGTAGATATTTCCATGTTTATAAAGATAGCAGTGTAGATATTTCCATGTTTATAGAGATAGCGGTGGAGATATTTCCATGTTTATAGAGATAGCGGTCGAGATACTTCCATGTTTATACATATAACGACTTAGATATTTCCATGTTTATACAGATAGCAGTGTAGAAATTTCCATGTTTATACAGATAGCGGCGTAAATATTTCCATGTTTATTCAGATAGCGGTGTAGATAATTCCAAGTTTACAGAGATAGCGGTGGAGATATTTCCATGTTTGTACATATAGCAATGTAGATATTTCCGTGTTCATACAGATGGCAGTGGAGATATTTCCATGTTTATACAGATAGCAGTGGAGATATTTCCATGCTTATATAGATAGCGTTGGAGATATTTCTATGTTAATAGAGATGGCGGTGTAGATATTACCATATTTATACAGATAGCCGTGTAGACATTTTGATGATTATTCAGATGGTGGTGTAGATATTTCCATGTTTATACAGATAGCGGTGTGGCTACTTCCATGTTTATACAGATGGCAATGTAGATATTTCCATGTTTATACAGATAGTGATGTAGATATTTCCACGTATCTCAAGATAGCGGTGTAGATATTTCCAGGTATATACAGATGGCTGTGTGGATATTTCCATGTGTATACAGATGGCAGTGTAGATATTTCCATGTTTCACAGATGGAGCTGCAGTTATTTCCATGTTTATACAGATGACTGTGTAGATATTTCCATGTTTTTACAGATGGCTGTGTAGATATTTCCATGTATATTCAGATAGCGCTGTGGCGATTTCTATGTTTATACAGATGGCAGTGCAGATATTTCCATGTTAATACAGATAGCGTTGTAGATATTTCCATGTTTATACAGATAGCGTTGTATATATTTCCATGTTTATACAGATAGCGGTGGAGATATTTCCATGTTTATACAGATAGCGTTTGAGATATTTCCATGTTTATAGAGATGGCGGTGTAGATATTTACAAGTTTACACAGATGGCGGTGTAGAAATTTCCATGTTTATACAGGTAGAGGTGTAGATATTTCCATGTTTCTACAGATAGCGGTGTAGGTATTTCCATGTTTATACAGATAGCGGTGTAGGTATTTCCATGTTTATAGAGATAGCGGTGTAGATATTTCCATGTTTATACAGATTGCTGTGTAGATATTTCCATGTGTATACAGATGGCAGTGTAGATTTTCCATGTTTATTCAGATGGAGTTGTAGATACTTCCATGTTTCTACAGAATACTGGGTTGATATTTCCATGTTTATTCAGATGGCGGTGTAGATATTTCCATGTTTATACACATAGCAGTGTGTCTGTTTCCATGTTTATACAGATGGCAGTATAGATATTTCCATGTTTATACAGACAGATGTGTAGATATTTCCATGTTTATAAAGATAGCGTTGTAGATATCTCCATGTTTATAAAGATAGCGGTGGAGATATTTCCATGTTTATAGAGATAGCGGTCGAGATACTTCCATGTTTATCCATATAACGATTTAGATATTTCCATGTTTATACAGATAGCGGTGTACATATTTCCATGTTTATACAGATAGCGGCGTAAATATTTCCATGTTTATACAGATAGCTTTGTAGATAATTCCAAGATTATAGAGATAGCGGTGGAGATATTTCCATGTTTGCACATATAGCAATGTAGATATTTCCATGTTCTTACAGATGGCGGTGGAGATGTTTCCATGTGTATACCGATAGCGGTGGAGACATTTCCATGTTTATACTGTTAGCGTTGGAGATATTTCCATGTTTATAGAGATGGCGGTGTAGATATTTCCATATTTATACACATAGCAGTGTAGATATTTCAATGTTTATTCAGATGGTGGTGTAGATTTTTCAATGTTTATACAGATAGCGGTGTGGCCACTTCCATGTTTATACAGATGGCAGTGTAGATATTTCCATGTTGATACAGATGGCTGTGTGGATATTTCCATGTGTATACAGATGGCAGTGTAGATATTTCCATGTTTATACAGATGGAGGTGTAGGTATTTCCATGCTTATAAAGATGACTGTGGAGATATTTCCATGTTTTTACAGATGGCGGTGTAGATATTTCCATGTTTATACTGAAAACGGTGTGGCTATTCCCATGTTTATACAGATAGCAATGTAGATATATCCATGTTTATAGAGATGGCTGTGTAGCTATTTCCATGTTTATACAGATCGCAGTTTAGATATTTCCATGTTTATACGGATAGTGGTGAGGATACTTCCATGTTTATACAGAAGACTGTGTAGGTATTTCTATGTTTATACAGATGGCGGTGTAGATATTTGCAAGTTTATACAGATAGCGCTGTAGATATATCCATGTTTATACAGATAGCGGTGTAGACATTTCCATGTTTATACAGATAGCGGTGTAGGTATTTCCATGTTTACAGATAACGGTGTAGATATTTCCATGTTTATACAGATGGCTGTGTTGATATTTCCATGTGTATGCAGATGGCAGTGCAGATATTTCCATTTTTACACAGATGGAGATTTAGATATTTCCAAGTTTCTACAGATGACTTTATAGTTATTTCTATGTTTTTACAGATGGCAGTGTAGATATTTCCATGTTTATTCAGATGGAGGTGTAGATACTTCCATGTTTCTACAGATTACTGTGTTGATATTTCCATGTTTTAACACATGGCGGTGTAGATATTTCCATGTTTATACAGATAGCGGTGTGGCTCTTTCCATGTTAATACAGATAGCGATTTAGATATTTCCATGTTAATAGAGATGGCTGTGTAGTTATTTCCATGTTTATACAGATAGCGGTGTAGTTATTTCCATGTTTATAGAGATAGCGGTGTAGATATTTCCATATTTATACAGATAGCGGTGTAGATAATTCCATGTTTATTCAGATGGCGCTGTAGATATTTCCATGTTTATACACATTTCAGTGTGTCTGTTTAAATGTTTATACAGAAGGCAGTGTAGATATTTCCATGTTTGTACAGATAGAGGTGTAGTTATTTCCATGTTTATAAAGATAGCGGTGTAGATATTTCCATGTTTATAAAGATAGCAGTGTAGATATTTCCATGTTTATAGAGATAGCGGTGGAGATATTTCCATGTGTATAGAGATAGCGGTCGAGATACTTCCATGTTTATACATATAACGATTTAGATATTTCCATGTTTTTACAGATGGCGGTATAGATATTTCCATGTTTATACAGAGAGCGGTGTGGATATTTCCATGTTTATAGAGATTACGATGTAGGTATTTCCATGTTTATACAGATATCAGTGTAGATATTTCCATTTTTATACAGATAGCTGTGTTGATAATTCCATGTTTATAGAGATAGCGGTGGAGATATTTCCATGTTTGTACATATAGCGATGAAGATATTTCCATGTTCATACAGATAGCGGTGGAGTTATTTCCATGTTTATACAGATAGCAGTGGAGATATTTCCATGCTTATATAGATAGCGTTGGAGATATTTCCATGTTAATAGAGATGGCGGTGTAGATTCTACCATATTTATACAGATAGCCATGTAGATATTTTGATGTTTATTCAGATGGTGGTTTAGATATTTCCATGTTTATACAGATAGCGGTGTGGCTAATTCCATGTTTATACAGATGGCAATGAAGATACTTCCATGTTTATACAGATAGCGATGTATATATTTCCATGTATCTCAAGATAGCGGTGTAGATATTTCCAGGTCTAGACAGGTGGCTGTGTGGATATTTCCATGTGTATACAGGTGGCAGTGTAGATATTTCCATGTTTACACTGATGGGGTGTAGTTATTTCCATGTTTATACAGATGACTGTGTAGATATTTCCATGGTTTTACAGATGGCTGTGTAGATATTTCCATGTATATACAGATAGTGGTGTGGCTATTTCCATGTTTATACAGATGGCAGTGCAGATATTTCCATGTTAATACAGATAGCGTTGTAGATATTTCCATGTTTATACAGATAGCGTTGTATATATTTCCATGTTTATACAGATAGCGGTGGAGATATTTCCAGGTTTATACAGATAGCGTTTGAGATATTTCCATTTTTATAGAGATGGCGGTGTAGATATTTACAAGTTTACACAGATGGCGGTGTAGATATTTCCATGTTTATACAGGTAGAGTTGTAGATATTTCCATGTTTCTACAGATAGCGGTGCAGTTATTTCCATGTTTACACAGATAGCGGTGTAGATGTTTCCATGTTTATGCAGATGGCGGTGTAGATATTTCCATGTTTATGCAGATGGCGGTGTAGATATTTCCCAGTTTATAGAATGGCGGTGTAGATATTTCCATGTTTACAGAGATAACGGTGTAGATATTTCCATGTTTATAGAGATAGCGGTTTAGTTATTTCCATGTTTACAGAGATAGTGGTGTAGATATTTTCATGTTTATAAAGATAGCTGTGTAGATATTTCCATGTTTATACGGATAGCGGTTTTGATATTTCCATGTTTATAGGGATAGCAGTGTAGATATTTCCATATTTATACAGATAGCGGTGTAGATGTTTCCATGTTTATACAGATAGTGGTGTAGATATTTCCGTGTTTATACAGATGGTGGTGTAGATAGTTCCATGTTTATGGAGATGGCGGTGTAGATATTTCCATGTTTATAGAGATAGTGGTGTAGATATTTCCATGTTTATACAGATAGCGGTGTAGATATTTCCAACTTTGCACAGATTGCGGTGTAGCTATTTCCATGTTTACACAGATAGCGGTGTAGATATTTCCAGCTTTGCACAGATAGCAGTGTAGATATTTCCATGTTTATTCAGGTAGCGGTGTAGATATTTCCATGTTTACACAGATAGCGTTGTAAATATTTCCATGTTTACAGAGATAGCGTTTTAGATATTTCCATGTTTATAGAGATGGTGGTGAAGACATTTCCATGTTTATAGAGATAGTGATGAAGATATTTCCATATTTATACAGATAGCGGTGTAGATATTTCCATGTTTATACAGATAGCGGTGGAGATATTTCCAAGTTTACAGAGATAGTGGTGTAAATATTTCCATCTTTGCACAGATTGTGGAGTAGATATTTCCATCTTTACACTGATAGCATTGTAGATATTTCCATGTTTACACAGATAGCTGTGTAGATAATTCCATGTTTATAAAGATACCGGTGTAGATATTTTCATGTTTATAGAGATAGAGGTGTAGTTATTTCAATGTGTATAGAGATAGCGGTGTAGATGTTTCCATGTTTATACTGATGGCTGTGTAGATATTACCATGTGTAAAGAGATGGCAGTGTACATATTTCCATGTATATAGTGATGGTGGTGGAGATATTTCCATATTTATACAGACGACAGTGTAGATATTTCCATGTTTATACAGATGGCAGTGCAGATATTTCCATTTTTGCACAGATTGTGGTGTAGATATTTCCATATTTACACAGATAGCGGTGTAGATATTTCCAAGTTTACACAAATATCTGTGCAAATATTTCCATGTTTACACAGATAGCGTTGTAGGTATTTCCATGTATATGCAGATAGCGGTGTAGATATTTCCATGTGTATACAGATGGCGGTGTAGATATTTCCATTTTTACACAGATAGTGTTGTAGATATTTCCAAGTTTATGCAGATAGCGGTGTGGATATTTCCATGTGTATACAGATAGCGGTGTAGATATTTCCATGTTTACAGAGATAACGGTGTTGATATTACCATGTTTATAGAGATAGCGGTGTAGATAATTCCATATTTATACAGATAGCATTGTAGATATTTCCATGTTTATACAGATGGTGGTGTACGTATTTCCATGTTTATAGAGATGGCAGTGTAGATATTTTGATGTTTATACAGATAGCGGGGTAGATATTTCCATGTTTATACAGAGAGCGGTGCAGATATTTCCATGTTTGCACAGATAGCGGTGTAGATATTTCCATCTTTGTACAGATAGTGGTGTAGATATTTCCATTTTTACACTGATAGCTGTGTGGAAATTTCCATGTTTACACAGATAGAGTTGTAGATATTGCCATGTTTATAGTGATAGCCATGTAGATTTTCCATGTTTATATCTTTGACGGTGTAGATATTTCAATGTTCATAAAGACGGCGGTGTGGATATTTCCATGTTTATAGAGATAGCTGTGTAGATATTTCCATGTTTACTGAAATAGCGTTGTAGATATTTCCATTTTTGCTCAGATTGCGGTGAAGATATTTCCATATTTACACAGATAGCGGTATAGATATTTCCATGTTTACACAGATAGCTGTGTAGATATTTCCATGGCTATACAGTTAGTGGTGTAGGTATTTCCATGTTTATATAGTTAGCGGTGTAGATATTACCATGTTTATAGAGATAGAGGTGTGAATATTTCCTTATTTATACAGATTTCATTGTAGATATTTCCTTGTTAATACAGATGTCGGTGAAGATATTTCCATGTTTATGGAGATGGCAGTGTAGTCATTTCCATGTTTATAAAGATAACTGTGTAGATATTTCCATGTTTATACAGAGAGCGGTGCAGATATTTCCATGTTTACACAGATAGGAGTGTAGATATTTCCATGTTTATACAGCTTGCAGTGTAGATATTTCCATCTTTATGCAGATGGCAACGTAGATATTTTCATGTTTATACGGATAGCGGTGTAGATAATTCTATGTTTATATAGATGGCGATGTAGATTATTCCATGTTTATAAAGATAGCGGTGTAGATATTTCCATGTTTATACAGAGAGCTGTGTAGATATTTCCATGTTTTTAGAGATAGCAGTGTAGGTATTTCCATATTTATTCAGATAGCGGTGTAGATATTTCCATGTTCATACAGATGGCGTTGTAGATATTTCCATGTTTAAACAGATGAAGGTGTAGATATTTCCATGTTTATACAGATGGCGGTGTAGACATTTCCATGTTTATACAGATAGCGGTATAGATATTTCCATGTTTACAGAGATAGCGGTGTAGGTATTTCCATGTGTATAGAGATGGCATTGTAGATATTTCCAAGTTTATAGTGATGGTGGTGGAGATATTTCCATGTTTATACAGATGACTGTGTAGATATTTCCATGTTCATACAGATGGCGGTGTAGATACTTCCATCTTTATAGAGATAGCGGTGTAGATATTTCCATGTTGATACAGAAATCGGTGCAGATATTTCCATGTTCACAGAGATAGCGGTGTAGATATTTCCATGTTTATACAGATATCGGTGTAGATATTTCCATGTTTATACAGATGCTGGTGTAGATATTTCCATGTTTATACCGATAGCGGTGTAGATATTTCCATGTTTATAGTGATAGCGGTTCAGATATTTCCATGTTTATACAGATAAGGGTGTAGATATTTCCATCTTTGCACAGATAGCGATGTAGATATTTTCATGTTTACACAGATAACTGTGTAGATATTTCCATGTTTACACAGATAACGTTGTAGAGATCTCCGTGTTTATACAGATAGCGGTGTAGATATTTCCATGTTTATACAGATAGCGGTGTAGATATTTCCATGTTTATGCAGACAGCGGTGGAGATATTTCCAAGTTTACAGAGATAGCGGTGTAGATATTTCCATCTTTGCACAGATTGTGGTGTATATATTTCCATCTTTACACTGATTGCATTGTAGATATTTCCATGTTTCCACAGATAGCTGTGTAGATATTTCCATGTTTATAGAGATAGCGGTGTAGTTATTTCAATGTGTATAGAGATAGCGGTGTAGATGTTTCCATGTTTATACTGATGGCTGTGTAGATATTTCCATGTGTAAAGATATGGCAGTGTACACATTTCCATGTTTATAGTGATGGTGGTGGAGATATTTCCATGTTTATACAGATGACTGTGTAGATATTTCCATGTTTATACAGATGGCAGTGTGGATATTTCCATTTTTGCACAGATAGCAGTGTAGATATTTTCAAGTTTACAGAAATAGCTGTGCAGATATTTCCATGTTTACACAGATAGTGTTGTAGGTATTTCCATGTACATGCAGAGAGCGGTGTAGATGTTTCCATATGTATACAGATAGCTGTGGAGATATTTCCATGTTTATAGAGATACCGGTGTTGATATTACCATGTTATAGAGATAGCGGTGTAGATATTTCCATGTGTATACAGATAGCGGTGTAGATATTTCCATGTTTATAGAGGCAGCGGTGTAGATATTTCCATGATTATACAGATTGCGGTGTAGATATTTCCATGTTTATACCGTTAGTGGTCTAGTTATTTCCATGTTTATATAGATAGAGGTGGAGTTATTTCCATGTTTATACAGATAGCGGTGTAGATATTGCCATGTTTACAGAGATACCGGTGTAGATATTTCCATTTTTGCGCAGATTGCGGTGTAGATATTTCCATATTTGCACAGATAGCGGTGAAGATATTTCCAAGTTTACACAAATAGCTGTGCAGATAATTCCATGTTTACACAGATAGCATTGTAGGTATTTCCATGTATATGCAGATAGCGGTGTAGATATTTCCATGTGTATACAGATAGCGGTGTAGATATTTCCATGTTTACGGAGATACCGGTGTTGATATTACCATGTTTATAGAGATAGCGGTGTAGATAATTCCATATTTATACAGATAGCATTTTAGATATTTCCATGTTTATACTGATGGTGGTGTAGATATTTCCATGTTTATGATGATGGCAGTGTAGATATCTCCATGTTTATACAGATAGCGGGGTAGATATTTCCATGTTTATACAGAGAGCGGTGCAGATATTTCCATGTTTACACAGATAGCGGTGTAGATATTTCCATCTTTGTACAGACAGCGGTGTAGATATTTCCTTGTTTATACAGAAATCAGTGCAGATATTTCCATGTTTATAGAGATAGCGGTGTAGATATTTCCATGTTTACACAGATAGCTGTGTAGATATTTCCATCTTTGTACAGACAGCGGTGTAGATATTTCCATGTTTATACAGAAAGCAGTGCAGATATTTCCATGTTTACACTGATAGCTGTGTAGAAATTTCCATATTTACACAGATAGCATTGTAGATATTTCCATGTTTATAGAGATAGCCGTGTAGATATTTCCATATTTATACAGATAGCGCTGTAGATATTAACATGTTTATATCGTTGACGGTGTAGATATTTCCATGTTCATAAAGACGGCAGTGTAGATATTTCCATATTTATACAGATAGCTGTGTAGATATTTCCATGTTTACTGAGATAGCGGTGTAGATATTTCCATTTTTGCTCAGATTGCGGTGAAGATATTTCCATATTTACACAGATAGCGGTATAGATATTTCCAAGTTTCCACAGTTAGCTGTGTAGATGTTTCCATGTATATACAGATAGCGGTGTAGATATTTCCATGTTTATATAGTTAGAGGTGTAGATATTACCATGTTTATAGAGATAGCGGTGTGGTTATTTCCTTATTTGTACAGATAGCATTGTAGATATTTCCATGTTTATACAGATGTCGGTGAAGTTATGTCTATGTTTATGGAGTTGGCAGTGTAGGTATTTCCGTGTTTATAAAGATAGCTGTGTAGATATTTCCATGTTTATACAGAGAGCGGTGGAGATATTTCCATGTTTACACAGATAGCAGTGTAGATATTTCCATGTTTATACAGCTTGCAGTGTAGACATTTCCATCTTTATACAGATGGCACTGTAGATACTTCCATGTTTATACGGATAGCGGTGTATATAATTCTATGTTTATACAGATGGCGATGTAGATATTTCCATATTTTTAGAGATAGCAGTGTAGGTATTTCCATATTTATACAGATAGCGGTGTAGATATTTCCATGTTCATACAGATGGCGTTTTAGATATTTCCATGTTTATACAGATGGCGGTGTAGACATTTCCATGTTTATACAGATAGCTGTATAGATATTTCCATGTTTACAGAGATAGCGGTGTAGGTATTTCCATGTGTATAGATATGGCAGTGGAGATATTTCCAAGTTTATAGTGATGGTGGTGGAGATATTTCCATGTTTATAGAGATGACTGTGTAGATATTTCCATGTTTATACAGATGGCGGTGTAGATATTTCCATGTTTGTAGAGATAGCGGTGTAGATATTTCCATGTTGATACAGAAATCGGTGCAGATATTTCCATGTTCATAGAGTTAGCAGTGTCGATATTTCCATGTTTATACAGATAGCGGAGTAGATATTTCGATGTTTATACAGATGCCGGTGTAGATATTTTCATGTTTATACTGATAGCGGTGTAGATATTTCCCTGTTTACAGAGATAGCTGTGTAGATATCTCCATGTTTACACAGATAGCGTTGTAGATATTTCCATGTTTGTACAGATAGCGGTGTAGATATTTCCATGTTTATACACATAGCGGTGTAGATATTTCCATGTTTACACAGCGGTGTAGATATTTCCATGTTTATAGAGATAGCGGTGATGATATATCCATGCTTATACAGATTGCTGTGTAGATATTTCCATGTGTATACAGATGGCATTGTATATATTTCCAAGTTTATAGAGATGGTGATGTAGATATTTGCATGTTTTTACAGATGACTGTGTAGATATTTGCATGTCTATACAGGTGGCGGTGTAGATTTTCCATGTTTATAGGGAAAGCGGCGTAGGTATTTCCATGTTTATACAGATAGCGATGTACATATCTCCATGTATATAGAGAGAGCGGCGTAGATATTTCCATGTTTATACAGATAGCGGAGTGGATATTTCCATGTTTATACAAATGGCCGTGTCGATATTTCCATGTTCATGAAGATGGCAGTGTAGATATTTCCATCTTTGCACAGATTGTGGTGTAGATATTTCCATCTTTACACTGATTGCATTGCAGATATTTCCATCTTTGCACAGATTGTGGTGTAGATATTTCCATCTTTACACTGATTGCATTGTAGATATTTCCATGTTTACACACATAGCTGTTTAGATATTTCCATGTTTATAGAGATAGCGGTGTAGTTATTTCAATGTGTATAGAGATAGAGGTGTAGATGTTTCCATGTTTATACTGATGGCTGAGTAGATATTTCCATGTGTAAAGAGATGGCAGTGTACACATTTCCAGGATTATAGTGATGGTGGCGGAGATATTTCCACGTTTATACAGATGACTGTGTAGATATTTCCATGTTTATACAGATGGCAGTGTAGATATTTCCATTTTTGCACAGATTGTGGTGTAGATATTTCCATATTTACACAGATAGCGGTGTAGATATTTTCAAGTTTACACAAATAGCTGTGCAGATGTTTCCATGTTTACACAGATAGCGTTGTAGGAATTTCCATGAACATGCAGATAGCGGTGTAGATATTTCCGTGTGTATACAGATAGCGGTGTAGATATTACCATGTTTATGGAGATACCGGTGTTGATATTACCATGTTATAGAGATAGCAGTGTAGATATTTCCATGTGTATACAGATAGCGGTTTAGATATTTCCAAGTTTATAGAAATACGGGTGTTGATATTACCATGTTATAGAGACAGCGGTGTAGATATTTCCATGTTAATACAGAAAGCAGTGCAGATATTTCCATGTTTATAGAGGCAGCGGTGTAGATATTTCCATGATTATACAGAAAGCGTTGTAGATATTTCCATGTTTATACAGATAGTGGTGTAGATATTTCCATGTTTATATAGATAGAGGTGGAGATATTTACATGTTTACAGATAGCGGTGTAGATATTGCCATGTTCACAGAGATAGCGGTGTAGATATTTCCATTTTTGCACAGATTGCGGTGTAGATATTTCCATATTTACACAGATAGCGGTGAAGTTATTTCCAAGTTTACACAAATAGCTGTGCAGATAATTACATGTTTACACAGATAGCGTTGTAGGTATTTCCATGTATATGCAGATAGCGGTGTAGATATTTCCATGTGTATACAGATAGCGGTGTAGATATTTCCATGTTTACAGAGATACCGGTGTTGATATTACCATTTTTATACATATAGCGGTGTAGATAATTCCATATTTATACAGATAGCATTGTAGATATTTCCATGTTTATACAGACGGTGGTGTAGATATTTCCATGATAATAGTGATGGCAGTGTAGATATCTCCATGTTTATACAGATAGCGGGGTAGATATTTCCATGTTTATACAGAGAGCGGTGCAGATATTTCCATGTTTACACAGATAGCGGTGTAGATATTTCCATCTTTGTACAGACAGCGGTGTAGATATTTCCATGTTTGTACAGAAAGCAGTGCAGATATTTCCATGTTTATAGAGATAGCGGTGTAGATATTTCCATGATTACACAGATAGCGGTGTAGATATTTCCATGTTTATACAGATAGCGGTGTAGACATTTCCATGTTTATACAGATAGCGGTGGAGATATTTCCATGTTTATACAGATAGCGGTGTAGATATTTCCATGTTTACAGAGGTAGCGGTGTAGATATTTTCATTTTTGCACAGATTGCGGTGTAGATATTTCCATATTTAAACAGATAGCAGTGAAGATATTTCCAAGTTTATACAAATAGCTGTGCAGATATTTCCATGTTTACACAGATAGCGTTGTAGGTATTTCCATGTATATGGAGATAGCGGTGTAGATATTTCCATGTGTAAACAGATAGCGGTGTTGATATTACCATGTTTATAGAGATAGCGGTGTAGATAATTTCATGTTTATACAGATAGCATTGTAGATATCTCCATGTTTATACTGATGGTGGTGTAGATATTTCCATCTTTGTACAGATAGCGGTGTACATATTTCCATGTTTACACTGATAGCTGTGTAGAAATTTCCATGTTTACACAGATAGCATTGTAGATATTTCCATGTTTACAAAGATAGCGGTGTATATATTTCCATGTTTATAGAGAGAGCTGTGTAGATATTTCCATGTTTTTAGACATAGCAGTGTAGGTATTTCCATATTTATACAGATAGCGGTGTAGATATTTCCATGTTTATACAGATGGCGGTGTAGATATTTCCATGTTTATACAGATGGCGTTGTAGACATTTCCATGTTTATACAGATAGCGGTATAGATATCTCCGTGTTTACAGAGATAGCGGTGTAGGTATTTCCATGTGTACAGAGATGGCAGTGTAGATATTTCCAAGTTTATAGTGATGGTGGTGGAGATATTTCCATGTTTATACAGATGACTGTGTAGATATTTCCAAGTTTATGCAGATGGCGGTGTAGATATTTCCATGTATATAGAGATAGCATTGTAGATATTTCCATGTTTATACAGAAATCGGTGCAGATATTTCCAAGTTCATAGAGATAGCGGTGTAGATATTTCCATGTTTATACAGATAGCGGTGTAGATATTTCGATGTTTATACAGATGCCGGTGTAGTTATTTTCATGTTTATACAGATAGCGGTGTAGATATTTCCATGTTTACACAGATAGCTGTGTAGATATTTCCATGTTTACACAGATAGAGTTGTAGATATTTCCATGTTTGTACAGATAGCGGTGTAGATATTTCCATGTTTATACACATAGCGGTGTAGATATTTCCATGTTTATACAGATAGCGGTTAAGATATTTCCATGTTTATTCAGATAGCGGTGTAGATATTTCCATGTTTGCACAGATAGCGGTGTAGATATTTTCATGTTTACACAGATAGCTGTGTAGATATTTCCATGTTTGCACAGATAGCATTGTAGATATTTCCATTTTTATAGAGATAGCGATTAAGATATTTCCATGTTTATAAAGATAGCGGTATAGATATTTTATTTTTATAGAGATAGCGGTGTAGATATTTCCATATTTAAACAGATAGCGTTGTAGATATTTCCATGTGTATACAGATGGCAGTGTAGATATTTCCATGTTTATACAGATGACTGTGTAGATATTTCCATGTTTTTACAGATGGCGGTGTAGATATTTCCATCTTAATACCATGACGGTGAAGATATTTCCATGTTTATGCAGATGGTGGCGTAGTTATTTCCATGTTTATACAGATAGCGTTGTACTTATTTCCATGTTTACACAGATAGCGGTGTAGATATTTCCAACTTTGCATAGCTTGCGGTGTAGAAATTTCCATCTTTACACATATAGCGGTGTAGACATTTCCCTGTTTACACAGATAGTTGTGTAGATATTTTCATTTTTACACAGATAGTGTTGTAGATATTTCCATGTTTATACAGATAGCGGTGGAGATATTTCCATGTTTATACAGATGTCGGTGTAGATATTTCCATCTTTATACAGATAGCGGTGTAGATATTTCGAAGTTTATACAGATATCGGTTGAGATATTTCCATGTTTATACAGATAGCGGTATAGATATTTGATATTTATAGAGATAGCGGTGTAGATGTTTCCATATTTAAACAGATAGCGTTGTAGATATTTCCATGTTTATACAGATAGCGTTTTATATATTTCCATGTTTTTACAGATAGCAATGTAGATATTTCCATGTTTACACAGCGGTGTAGATATTTCCATGTTTATAGAGATAACGGTGAAGATATTTACATGTTTATACAGATGGCTGTGTAGATATTTCCATGTGTATACAGATGGCATTGAAAATATTTCCACGTTTATAGAGATGGTGGTGTAGATATTTGCATGTTTTTACAGATGACTGTGTAGATATTTGCAAGTATATACAGGTGGCGGTGTAGATTTGCCATGTTTATAGGGAAAGCGGCACAGATATTTCCATGTTTATACAGATAGCGATGTACATATTTCCATGTTTATAGAGATAGCGGTTAAGATATTTCCATGTTTATAAAGATAGCGGTATAGATATTTGATTTTTATAGAGATAGCGGTGTAGATATTTCCATATTTAAACAGATAGCGTTGTAGATATTTCCATGTGTATACAGATGGCAGTGTTGATATTTCCATGTTTATACAGATGACGGTGAAGATATTTCCATGTTTATGCAGATGGCGGCATAGATATTTCCATGTTTATACAGATAACGTTGTACTTATTTCCATGTTTACACAGAAAGCGGTGTAGATATTTACATCTTTGCATAGCTTGCGGTGTAGAAATTTCCATCTTTAAACATATAGCGGTGTAGACATTTCCATGTTTACACAGATATTTGTGTAGATATTTTGATTTTTACACAGATAGTGTTGTACATATTTCCATGTTTATACAGATAGCGGTGGAGATATTTCCATGTTTATACAGATGGCGGTTTAGATATTTCCATCTTTATACAGATAGCGGTGTAGATATTTCCAAGTATATACAGATAGCAGTGGAGATATTTCCATGTTTATACAGATGGCGGTGTAGATACTTCCATCTTAATACAGATAGCAATGTGGATATTTCCAAGTTAATACAGATAGCGGTGTAGTTATTTCCATGTTTATACAGGTAGCGGTGTAGATATTTCCATGTTTATACAGATAAAGTTGGAGATGTTTCCATGTTTATGGAGATAGCGACGTAGGTGTTTCCATGTTTATACAGATAGTGGTGTAGATATTTCCATGTTGATATAGATATCAGTGTAGATATTCCCATGTTTATAAAGATAGTGGTGGAGGTATTTCCATGTTTATACAGATAGCATTGTAGATATTTCCATATTTATATAGATAGCGGAGTAGATATTTCCATGTTTACACAGATCACGGTATAGATATTTCCATCTTTACAATGATAGCGGTATAGATATTTCCATCTTTACACAGATAGCGGTGTAGGCATTTCCATGTTTACACAGATAGCGGTGTAGACATTTCCATGTTTACACAGATAGCATTGTAGATATTTCCATGTCTATATAGATAGCGGGGTTGGTATTTCCATGTTTATACAGCTCGCCGTGTAGATATTTCCATGTTTGTAGAGATATGGGTGTAGGTATTTCCATGTTTATACAGATGGCTGTGTAGGTATCTCCATGTGAATATAGGTGGCATTGTAGATATTTCCATGTTTATACAGATGGTGGTGTATATATTTCCATATTTTTACAGATGACTGTGTAGATATTTCCATGTTTTTACAGATGACTTTGTAGATATTTCCATGTTTTTACAGATGGCCGTGTAGATATTTCCATGTTTATACAGATGACGGTGAAGATATTTCCATGTTTATGCAGATGGCGGCATAGATATTTCCATGTTTACAGAGATAGCGGTGTAGATATTTCCATGTTTATTCAAATGGTGGTGTAGATATTTCCATGTTTATAGAGATAGCGGTGTAAATATTTCCATAGATATACAGATGGTGGTGAAGATATTTCCAGGTTTATGCAGATAGCGGTGTAGTTATTTCCATGTTCATACAGATTACGGTGTAGATATTTCCATGTTTATACAGATAGCTGTGTAGATCTTTCCATGTTTATATAGATCGTTGTGTAGATATTTCCACGTTTATACAGATAGCGGTGTAGGTATTTCCATGTTTATACCGATAGAAGTGTAGATATATCCATATTTATACAAAAAGCGGTGTAGTTACTTCCATGTTTATACAGATCGCTGTGTAGATATTTCCATGTTTATACAGATAGCGGTGTAGACATTCCCATTTTTATACAGATAGCGGTGTTGGTATTTCCATGTTTATACAGATAGCGGTGTAGATATTTCCATGTTTATACAGACGGCGGTGTTGATACTTCCATGTTTATAAAGATAGCGGTGTTGACATTTCCATGTTTATACAGATGGCTTTGTATATATTTCCATATTTATACAGATGGCAGTGTAGATATTTCCATGTTTATACAGATGGTGGTGTAGATATTTCCATGTTTATACAGATGGCGGTGTAGATATTTCCATGTTTATACAGATAGCGGTGTAGGTATTTCCATGTTTATACAGATAGCGGTGTAGTTATTCCCATGTTTATACAGATAGCGGTGTTGGTATTTCCATGTTTATGCAGATAGCAGTGGAGATATTTCCATGTTTATACAGATGGTAGTGTAGATATTTCCATTTTTGCACAGATTGCGGTGTAGATATTTCCATATTTACACAGATAGCGGTGTAGATATTTCCAAGTTTACACAAATATCTGTGCAGATATTTCCATGTTTACACAGATAGCGTTGTAGGTATCTCCATGTATATGCAGATAGCGGTGTAGATATTTCCATGTGTATACAGATAGCGGTGTAGATATTTCCATGTTTATAGAGATACCAGTGTTGATATTACCATGTTATAGAGATAGCGGTGTAGGTATTTCCATGTGTATACAGATAGCGGTGTAGATATTTCCATGTTTATAGAGATACCGGTGTTGATATTACCATGTTATAGAGATAGCAGTGTAGATATTTCCATGTTTATTCAGAAAATAGTGCAGATATTTCCTTGTTTATAGAGATAGTGGTGTAGATATTTCCATGATTATACAGATAGCGATGTAGATATTTCCATGTTTATACAGATAGTGGTGTAGATATTTCCATGTATATATAGATAGCGGTGGAGATATTTCCATGTTTATGCAGATGGTATTTTAGATATTTCCATGTTTATACAGATAGCGGTGTAGATATTTCCATGTTTATACAGATAGCGGTGTAGATATTTCCATGTTTATAGAGATAGCAGTGTAGATATTTCCATGTTTATGGAGACGGCGGTATACATAGTTCCATGTTTATGGAGATGGAGGTGTAGATATTTCCATGTTTATAGAGATAGTGGTGTAGATATTTCCATGATTATACAGATAGCGGTGTAGGTGTTTCCATCTTTGCACTGATTGCGGTGTAGATATTTCCATGTTTACACAGATTGTGGTGTAGATATTTCCATCTTTGCACAGATTTCAGTGTAGATATTTCCATGTTTATTCAGGTAGCGGTGTAGATATTTCCATATTTGTGTGGACCGTGGTGTAGATATTTCCATCTTTCCACAGATGGCAGTGTAGATATTTCCATGTGGATACAGATTGCAGTGTAGGTATTTCCATGTTCATGCAGTTGGCGGTGTAGATATTTCCATGTTTATTGAGATGGCAGTGTAGATATTTCTATGTTTATAGAGATAGCGGTGTAGGTATTTCCATTTGTTTAGAGTTGGCGGTGTAGTTATTTCCATGTTTATAGAGATAGTGGTGTAGATATTTCCATGTTTATACACATAGCGGTGTATATATTTCCATCTTTATACAGATAGCGTTGTTGGTATTTCCATGTTCATACAGATCGCGGTGTAGATATTTCCATGTTTATACAGCTTGCAGTGTAGATATTTCCATCTTTATAGAGATGGCAGTGTAGATATTTCCATGTTTATACAGATAGTGGTGTAGATATTTCCGTGTTTATACAGATGGTGGTGTAGATAGTTCCATGTTTATGGAGATGGCGGTGTAGATATTTCCATGTTTATAGAGATAGAGGTGTAGATATTTCCATGTTTATACAGATAGTGGTGTAGATATTTCCATCTTTGCACAGATTGCGGTGTTGATATTTCCATGTTTACACAGATAGCGGTGTAGATATTTCCATCTTTGCAAAGATAGCAGTGTAGATATTTCCATGTTTATTCAGGTAGCGGTGTAGATATTTCCAAGTTTACAAAGATAGCTCTCTAGATATTTCCATGTTTACACAGATAGCGTTGTAAATATTTCCATGTTTATAGAGATAGCGGTTTAGATATTTCCATGTTTATACAGATGGCGCTGTAGACATTTCGATGTTTATAGAGATAGCGATGAAGATATTTCCATATTTATACAGATAGCGGTGTAGATATTTCCATGTTTATACAGATAGCGGTGTAGATATTTCCATGATTACACAGAGATCATTGTAGATATTTCCAGTTTTATACAGATAGTGATGTAGATATTTCCATGTTTATACAGATAGCGGTGTATATATTTCCATGTTTATACAGATGGCTGCGTAGATATTTCCATGTGTATACAGATGGTGGTGTAGATATTTCCATGTTTATAGAGATGGTGGCGTAAACATTTCCATGTTTATACAGATGACTGTGTAGATATTTGCATGTTTCTACAGATGGCGGTGTAGATATTTCCATGTTTATAGAGATAGCTGTGTAGATATTTCCATGTTTACACAGATAGTGTTGTGGGTATTTCCATGTTTACACAGGTAGCGTTGTAGATATTTAAATGTTTATACAGATAGCTGTGTAGATATTTCCATGTTTATAAAGATACCGGAGTAGATATTTCCATGTTTATAGAGATAGCGGTGTAGTTATTTCAATGTATATAGAGATAGCAGTGTAGATGTTTCCATGTTTATACTGATGGCTGTGTAGATATTTCCATGTGTCAAGAGATGGCAGTGTACATGTTTCCATGTTTATAGTGATGGTGGTGGAGATATTTCCGTGTTTATACAGATGACTGTGTAGATTTTTCCATGTTTATACAGATGGCAGTGTAGATATTTCCATTTTTGCACAGATTGCGGTGTAGATATTGCCAAATTTACACAGATAGCGGTGTAGATATTTCCAAGTTTACACAAATATCTGTGCAGATATTTGCATGTTTACACAGATAGCATTGTAGTTATTTCCATGTATATGCAGATAGCGGTGTAGATATTTCCATGTGTATACAGAGAGCGGTGTAGATATTTCCATGTTTATAGAGATACCGGTGTTGATATAACCACGTTATAGAGATAGCGGTGTAGATATTTCCATGTTTATACAGAAGGCAGTGTAGATATTTCCATGTTTATAGAGATAGCGGTGTAGATATTTCCATGATTATACAGATAGCGGAGTAGATATTTCCATGTTTATACAGATAGCAGTGTAGATATTTCCATGTTTATACAGATAGCGGTGGAGATATTTCCATGTTTATACAGATAGCGGTGTAGATATTTCCATATTTACAGAGATAGCAGTGTAGATATTTCCATTTTTGCACAGATTGCGGTTTAGATATTTCCATATTTACACAGATAGCGGTGAAGATATTTCAAAGTTTACACAAATAGCTTTGCAGATATTTCCATGTTTACACAGATAGTGTTGTAGGTATTTCCATGTATATGCAGATAGCGGTGTAGATATTTCCATGTGTATACAGATAGCGGTGTAGATATTTCCATGTGTACAGAGATACCGGTGTTGATATTACCATGTTTATAGAGATAGCGGTGTAGATAATTCCATATTTATACAGATAGCATTGTAGATATTTCCATGTTTATACAGATGGTGGTGTAGATATTTCCATGTGTATAGAGATGGCAGTGTAGATATTTCCATGTTTATACAGATAGCGGAGTAGATATTTCCATGTTTATACAGAAAGAGGTGCAGATATTTCCAGGTTTACACAGGTAGTGGTGCAGATATTTCCATCTTTGTACAGATAGTGGTATAGATATTTCCATGTTTACACTGATAGCTGTGTAGAAATTTCCTTGTTTACACAGATAGCGTGGTAGATATTTCCATGTTTATAGAGATAGCCGAGTAGATATTTCCATATTTATAGAGATAGCGGTGTAGATATTTTCATCTTTATATCGTTGATTGTGTAGATATTTCCATGTTCATAAAGACGGCGGTGTAGATATTTCCATGTTTATACAGATAGCTGTGTAGATATTTCCATGTTTACTGAGATAGCGGTGTAGATATTTCCATTTTTGCTCAGATTGCGGTGAAGATATTTCCATATTTAAACAGATAGCGGTATAGATATTTCCAAGTTTACACACTTAGCTGTGTAGATATTTCCATGTCTATACAGATAGTGGTGTAGATATTTCCATGTTTATATAGTTAGCGGTGTAGATATTACCATGTTTATAGAGATAGCGGTGTGGATATTTCCATATTTATACAGATAGCATTGTAGATATTTCCATGTTTATACAGATGTCGGTGAAGGAATTTCCATGTTTATGGAGATGGCAGTGTAGGTATTTCCATGTTTATAAAGATAGCTGTGTAGATATTTCCATGTTTATACAGAGAGCGGTGCAGATATTTCCATGTTTACACAGATAGCAGTGTAGATATTTCCATGTTTATACAGCTTGCAGTGTAGATATTTCCATCTTTATACAGATGGGAATGTAGGTATTTCCATGTTTTTACGGATAGCGGTGTAGATAATTCTATGTTTATACAGGTGGTGATGTAGATATTTCCATGTTTATAAAGATAGCGGTGTAGATATTACCATGGTTATACAGAGAGCTGTGTAGATATTTCCATGTTTTTAGAGATAGCAGTGTAGGTATTTCCATATTTATACACATAGCGGTGTAGATATTTCCATGTTCATACAGATGGCGTTGTAGATAGTTCCATGTTTATACAGAGAGCGGTATAGATATTTCCATGTTTAGAGAGATAGCGGTGTAGGTATTTCCATGTGTATAGAGATGGCAGTGTAGATATTTCCAAGTTTATAGTGATGGTGGTGGAGATATTTCCATGTTTATACAGATGACTGTATAGATATTTCCATGTTTATAGAGATGGCGGTGTAGATATTTCCATGTTTATAGAGATAGCGGTGTAGATATTTCCAGGTTGATACAGAAATCGGTGCAGATATTTCCATGTTCACAGAGATAGCGGCGCAGATATTTCCATGTTTATACAGATAGCGACGTACATATTTCCATGTTTATAGAGATAGCGGTGTAGATATTTCCATGTTTATACAGATAGCGGAGTAGATATTTCCATGTTTATACAGATGGCCGTGTAGATATTTCCATGTTCATGAAGATGGCAGTGTAGATATTTCCATGTTTATAGAGATAGCGGTGTAGATATTTAGATGTTTACAGAGATAGCAGTGTAGATATTTCCATTTTTGCACAGATTGCGGTGTAGATATTTCCATCTTTACGCAGATAGCGGTGTAGTTATTTCCAAGTTTACACAGATACTGTGTAGATATTTCCAAGTTTACACAGATAACGTTGTAGACATCTCCATGTTTATACAGATAGCGGTGTAGATATTTCCATGTTTATACAGATAGCGTTGCAGATATTTCCATGTTTATACAGACAGCGGTGAAGATATTTCCATGTTTACACAGATAGTGATGTGGATATTTCCATCTTTATACAGATAGCGGTGTGGATATTTCCATGTTTATACAGATAGCGGTGTAGATATTTCCCTGTTTATACAGATAGCAGTGCAGATATTTCCATGTTTATACAGATAGCGGTGGAGATATTTCCATGTTTTTACAGATAGCAATGTAGATATTTCCATGTTTACACAGCATTGTAGATATTTCCATGTTTATAGAGATTGCGGTGAAGATATTTCCATGTTTATACAGATGGCTGTGTAGATATTTCCATGTGTATGCAGATGGCATTGTAGATATTTCCAAGTTTATAGAGATGGTGGTGTAGATATTTGCATGTTTTTACAGATGACTGTGTAGATATTTGCATGTTTATACAGGTGGCGCTGTAGATTTTCCATGTTTATAGGGAAAGTGGCGCAAATATTTCCATGTTTATACAGATAGCGATGTACATATTTCCATGTTTATAGAGATAGCGGTGTAGATATTTCCATGTTTATACAGATAGTGGAGTAGATATTTCCATGTTTACACAGATGGCCGTGTAGATATTTCCATGTTCATGAAGATGGCAGTGTAGATATTTCCATGTTTATAGAGATAGCGCTGTAGATATTTAGATGTTTACAGAGATAGCAGTGTAGATATTTCCATTTTTGCACAGATTGCGGTGTAGATATTTCCATCTTTACGCAGATAGCGGTGTAGACATTTCCAAGTTTACACGGATACTGTGTAGATATTTGCAAGTTTACACAGATAACGTTGTAGAGATCTCCATGTTTATACAGATAGCGGTGTAGATATTTCCATGTTTATACAGATAGCGTTGCAGATATTTCCATGTTTATGCAGATAGCGGTGAAGATATTTCCATGTTTACACAGATAGTGATGTGGATATTTCCATCTTTATACAGATTGCGGTGTGGATATTTCCATGTTTATACAGATAGCGGTGTAGATATTTCCCTGTTTATACAGATAGCGGTGCAGTTATTTCCATGTTTATAAAGATACCGGTGTAGATATTTCCATGTTTATAGAGATAGCGGCGTAGTTATATCGATGTGTGTAGAGATAGCGGTGTAGAGGTTTCCATGTTTATACTGATGGCTGTGTTGATATTTCCATGTGTAAAGAGATGGCAGTGTACATATTTCCATGCTTATAGTGATGGTGGTGGAGAGATTTCCATGTTTATACAGATGACTGTGTAGATATTTCCATGTTTATAGAGATACCGGTGTTGATATTACCATGTTATAGAGATAGCGGTGTAGATATTTCCATGTTTATACAGAAAGCAGTGCAGATATTTCCATGTTTATAGAGACAGCGGTGTAGATATTTCCATGATTATACAGATAGCGGTGTAGATATTTCCATGTTTATACAGACAGCGGTGTAGATATTTCCATGTTTATTCCGATAGCGGTGGAGATATTTCCATGTTTATACAGATAGCGGTGGAGATATTTCCATGTTTATACAGATAGTGGTGTAGATATTTCCATGTTTACAGAGATAGCGGTGTAGATATTTCCATTTCTGCACAGATTGCGGTTTAGATATTTCCATATTTACACAGATAGCGGTGAAGATATTTCCCAGTTTACACAAATAGCTGTGCAGATATTTCCATGTTTACACAGATAGCGTTGTAGGTATTTCCATGTATATGCAGATAGCGGTGTGGATATTTCCATGTGTATACACATAGCGGTGTAGATATTTCCATGTTTACAGAGATAACGGTGTTGATATTACCATGTGTATAGAGATAGCGGTGTAGATAATTCCATATTTATACAGATAGCCTTGTAGATATTTCCATGTTCATACAGATGGCATTGTAGATATTTCCATGTTTATACAGATGGCGGTGTAGATATTTCCATGTTTTTAGAGATAGCAGTGTTGGTATTTCCGTGTTCATACAGATAGCGGTGTAGATATTTCCATGTTCTTACAGATGGCGTTGTAGGTATTTCCATGTTTATACAGATGGCGGTGTAGATATTTCCATGTTTATTTAGAAGGCGGTGTAGACTTTTCCATGTTTATACAGATGGCGGTGTAGATATTTCGATGTTTTTACAGATGCTGGTGTAGATATTTTCATGTTTATACAGATAGCGGTGTAGCTATTTCCATGTTTACACAGATAGCTCTGCAGTTATTTCCATGTTTACACAGATAGATTTGTAGATATTTCCATGTTTGTACAGATAGCGGTGTAGATATTTCCATGTTTATACACATAGCGGTGTAGATATTTCCATGTTTATACAGATAGTGGTTAAGATATTTCCATGTTTATACAGATAGCGGTGTAGATATATCCATCTTTGCACAGATAGCGGTGTAGATATTTTCATGTTTACACAGATAGCTGTGTAGACATTTCCATGTTTACACAGATATCATTGTAGATATTTCCATGTTTATAGAGATAGCGGTTAAGATATTTCCATATTTATACAGATAGCGGTATAGATATTTGATATTTATAGAGATAGCGGTGTAGGTATTTCCATATTTAAACAGATAGCATTGTAGATATTTCCATGTTTATACAGATAGCGGTGGATATATTTCCATGTTTTTATAGATAGCAATGTAGATATTTCCATGTTTTCACAGCGGTGTAGATATTTCCATGTTTATAGAGATAGCGGTGAAGATATTTCCATGTTTATACAGATGGCTGTGTACATATTTCCATGTGTATACAGATGGCATTGCAGATATTTCCAAGTTTATACAGATGGTGGTGTATATATTTGCATGTTTTTACAGATGACTGTGTAGATATTTGCCTGTATATACAGGTGGCGGTGTTAATTTTCCATGTTTATAGGGAAAGCGGCACAGATATTTCCATGTTTATACAGATAGCGATGTACATATTTCCATGTATATAGAGATAGCGGTGTAGATATTCCCATGTTTATATAGTTAGCGGTGTAGATATTCCCATGTTTATAGAGATAGCGGTGTGGATATTTCCTTATTTATACAGATAGCATAGTAGATATTTCCATGTTTATACAGATGTCAGTGAAGGTATTTCCATGTTTATGGAGATGGCAGTGTAGGTATTTCCATGTTTATAAAGATAGCTGTGTAGATATTTCCATGTTTATGCAGATGGCGGCGTAGATATTTCCATGTTTATACAGATAGCGTTGTACTTATTTCCATCTTTACACAGATAGCGGTGTAGATATTTCCATCTTTGCATAGCTTGTGGTGTAGAAATTTCCATCTTTACACATATACCGGTGTAGACATTTCCAAGTTTACACAGATAGTTGTGTAGATATTTTCGTTTTTACACAGATAGTGTTGTAGATATTTCCATGTTTATACAGATAGCGGTGGAGATATTTCCATGTTTATACAGATGGCGGTGTAGATATTTCCATCTTTATACAGATAGCGGTGTAGATATTTCCAAGTTTATACAGATAGCGGTGGAGATATTTCCATGTTTATACAGATGGCGGTGTAGATATTTCCATCTTTATACAGATAGCAATGTAGATATTTCCAAGTTTATACAGATAGCAGTGAAGGTATTTCCATGTTTATACAGGTAGCGGAGTAGATATTTCCATGTTTATATAGATAAAGGTGGAGATGTTTCCATGTTTATAGAGATAGCGACGTAGGTGTTTCCATGTTTATACAGATAGTGGTGTAGATAAATGCATTTTTATACAGATAGCTGTGTAGATATTTCCATGTTTATATAGATATCAGTGTAGATATTCCCATGTTTATAAAGATAGCGGTGGAGATATTTCCATGTTTATACAGATAGCGTTGTAGATATTTCCATGTTTATATAGATAGCGGAGTAGATATTTCCATGTTTACACAGATAGCGGTATAGATATTTCCATCTTTACAATGATAGCGGTGTAAATATATCCATCTTTACACAGATAGCGGTGTAGGCATTTCCATGTTTACACAGATAGCGGTGTAGACATTTCCATGTTTACACAGATAGCGTTGTAGATATTTCCACGTGTATATAGATTGCGGGGTTGGTATTTCCATGCTTATACAGCTCGCCGTGTAGATATTTCCATTTTTCTACAGATGGCGTTGTAGATATTTCCAAGTTTATACATATGGCGGTAAAGATATTTCCATGTTTATACATATGGCGGTATAGATATTTCCATGTTTGTAGAGATGGCGTTGCAGTTAGTTCCACGTTTATAGAGATGGCAGTGTAGATATTTTCATGTTTATAGAGATGGCATGGTAGGTATTTCCATGTTTACAGAGATAGGGGTGTAGGTATTTCCATGTTTATACAGATGGCTGTGTAGGTATTTCCATGTGAATACAGATGGCATTGTAGATATTTCCATGTTTATACAGATGGTGGTGTAGATATTTCCATGTTTATACAGATGACTGTGTAGATATTTCCATGTTTTTACAGATGGCGGTGTAGATATTTTCCATGTTTTTACAGATGGCGGTGTAGATATTTCCAGGTTGATGCAGATGGCGGTTTAGATATTTCCATGTTCACAGAGATAGCGGTGTAGGTATTTCCATGTTTATTCAAATGGTGGTGTAGGTATTTCCATGTATATAGAGATAGCGGTGTAAATATTTCCATAGCTATACAGATGGTGGTGTAAATATTTCCAGGTTTATGCATATAGCGGTGTAGCTCTTTCCATGTTTATATAGATCGTTGTGTAGATGTTTCCACGTTTATACAGATAGCGGTGTAGGTATTTCCATGCTTAAACAGATAGAAGTGTAGATATATCCATATTTATACAAAAGGCGGTGTAGTTATTTCCATGTTTATACAGATCGCGGTGTAGATATTTCCATGTTTATACAGATAGCGATGTAGACATTTCCAATTTTATACAGATAGCGGTGTTGGTATTTCCATGTTTATACAGATAGCGGTGTAGATATTTCCATGTTTACACAGCTCGCGTGTAGATATTTCCATATTTATACATATGGCGGTGTAGATATTTCCATGTTTATAGAGATGGCAGTGTAGATAGTTCCATGTTTATGGAGATGTCAGTGTAGATATTTTCATGTTTAAAGAGATGGTGGTGTAGATAATTCCATGTTTATAGAGATAGCGGTGTAGATATTTCCATGTTTATAGTGATAGCGGTGTTGGTATTTCCATGTTTATAGGGATGTCGGTGTAGACATTTCCATATTTTTACAGATGGCTGTGTAGATATTTCCATGTGTATACAGATGGCATTGTAGATATTTCCATGTTTATAGAGATGGTGGTGTAGATATTTCCATGTTTATACATATGACTGTGTAGATAGTTCCATGTTTTTACTGATGGCAGTGTAGATATTTCCATGTTTATAGAGACAACAGTGTAGATATTTCCATGTTTATGGAGATGGCGGTGTAGATATTTCCATGTTTATAGAGATAGCGGTGAAGATATTTCCATATTTATATACACGGCAGTGGAGATATTTCCATGTTTATACGGATAGCGGTGTAGGTATTTCCATGTTTATACAGATAGCAGTGTAGATATTTCCATATTTATAATGATGGCGGTGTAGATATTTCCATGTTTATGCAGATAGCAGTGTAGGTATTTCCAAGTTTATACAGTTACCAGTGTGGATATTTCCATATTTAAACAGATAGTGGTGTAGATCTTTCCATGTTTATACATATCGTGGTGTAGATATTCACATGTTTATACAGATAGCGGTGTAGATATTGCCATGCTTATGCAGACGGCGGTGTAGATATTTCCATGTTTATACAGACGGCGGTGTTGATACTTCCATGTTTATAAAGATAGCGGTGTTGACATTTCCATGTTTATACCGATGGCTTTGTAGATATTTCCATGTTTACAGATGGCAGTGTAGATATTTCCATGTTTATACAGATGGTGGTGTAGATATTTCCATGTTTATACAGATGGCGGTGTAGATAGTTCCAGGTTTCCACACATAGCAGTGTAGGTATTTCCATCTTTACAGAGATAGCGGTGTAGATATTTCCAGTTTTATATAGATAGCGGATTAGATATTTCCATGTTTACACAGATAGCGGTGTAGATATTTCTATCTTTACAATGATAGCGGTGTAGATATTTCCATCTTTATACAGATAGCGGTGTAGACATTTCCATGTTTACGCAGATAGCGTTGTAGATTTTCCATGCTTATACGGATATCGGTGCTGGTATTTCCATGTTTATACAGATAGCCTTGTAGATATTTCCATGTTTACACAGATAGCTCTGTAGATCTTTCCATGTTTATATTGATCGTTGTGTAGATATTTCCATGTTAATACATATAGCTGTGTAGGTATTTCCATGTTTATACAGATAGCGGTGTAGATATTTCCATATTTATACAGATAGCGGGGTACATATTTCCATGTTTATACAGATCGTGGTGTACATATATCCATGTTTATACAGATGGCAGTGTTGCTAGTTCCATGTTTATACAGATAGCGGTGTTGATATTTCCATGTTTATACAGATGGCAGTGTAGATATTTCCATGTTTATACAGATGGCGGTGTAAGTATTTCCATGTTTATGCAGATGACGTTGTAGATATTTCCATGTTTGCACACATAGCAGTGTAGATATTTCCATGTTTACACAAATAGCTGTTTAGATATTTCCATCTTTACACTGATAGCGGTGTATATATTTCCATCTTTACACAGATAGCGTTGTAGATATTTCCATGTTTATACAGATAGCGGTGTAGATATTTCCATCTTTATACATATAGCGGTGTAGATATTTCCATGTTTATACAGATAGTAGTGGAGATATTTCCATGTTTATACAGATAGCAGTGTAGATATTTCCATGTTTATAAAGATGACGGTGTAGATATTTCCATGTTTACAGAGATAATAGTGTAGATATTTCCATGTTTATAGAGATAGCGGTGTAGTCATTTCAATGTTTATAGACATAGCAGTGTAGGTATTTCCATGTTTATACAGACGGCTGTGTAGATATTTCCATGTGTATACAGATGGCACTGTAGATCATTCCATGTTTATACAGATGGCAGTGTAGACATTTCCATCCTTAAACAGATGACTGTGAAAATATTTCCATGTTTTAACTGATGGCGGTGGAGTTATTTCCATGTTTATAGAGACAGCAGTGTAGATATTTCCATGTTTATGCAGATGGCAGTGTAGATATTTCCATGTTTATACTGATGGCGGTGTAGATAGTTCCATGTTTATGGAGATGGCAGTGTAGACATTTTGATGTTTAAAGAGATGGTGGGTTAGATATTTCCATGTTTATAGAGATAGTTGTATAGATATTCCCATATTTATAGAGATAGCGGTGTAGGTATTTCCATGTTTACAGAGATAGCGGTGTAGGTATTTCCATGTTTATACAGATGGATGTGTAGATATTTCCATGTGTATACGGATGGCATTGTAGATATTTCCATGTTTATACAGATGGTGGTGTAGATATTTCCATGTTTATACAGATGACTGTGTAGATATTTCCACATTTATACAGATGGCTGTGTAGATATTTCCATGTTTATACAGATGGTTGTGTAGATATTTCCAAGTTTATACAGATGACTCTGTAGGTGTTTCCATGTTTTTGCTGATGGCGGTGGAGATATTTGCATGTTTATAAAGACAGCGGTGTAGATATTTACATGTTTATGCAGATGGCGGTGTAGATATTTCCATGTTTATAGAGATAGCGGTGTAGATATTTTCATATTTATACAGATGGCGGTGTAGATACTTCCATGTTTATACATATAGCCGTGTATGTATTTCCATGTTTATACAGATAGAAGTGTAGATATATCCCTATTTATACAGAAAGCGGTCTAGTTATTTCCATGTTCATACATATCATGGTGTAGATACTTCCATGTTTATACAGATAGCGGTGTAGATATTTCCATGTTTATATAGATAGCGGTGTTGGTATTTCCATGTTTATACGGATATCAGTATAGATATTTCCTTGTTTACAAAGCTCGCCGTGTTGATATTTCCATTTTTATACAGATTATGGTGTAGATATTTCCATGTTTACACATATGGCGGTGAAGATATTTCCATGTTTATACAGAAGGCGATGTAGATATTTCCATGTTTATACACATGACTGTGTAGATATTTCCATGTTTATACAGATGGTGGTGTAGATATTTCAATGTTTATACAGATGACTGTGTAGATATTTCCATGTTTTTACTGAAGGCGGTGAAGATATTTCCATGTTTCCACACATAACGGTGTCCATACTTCCATCTTTACAGAGATAACGGTGTAGATATTTCCATTTTTATATAGATAGCGGAGTAAATATTTCCATGTTTACACAGATAGCGGTGTAGATATTTCCATCTTTACAATGATAGCGGTGTAGATATTTCCATCTTTACACAGATAGCAGTGTAGATATTTCCATGTTTACACAGATAGCGGTGTAGGTATTTCCATGTTTATGCAGATAGCGTTGTAGATATTTCCATGTTTATACAGATAGCGGTGTTGGTATTTCCATGTTTATACAGATATCGGTGTAGACATTTCCATGTTTATTCAGCTCGCCCTGTAGATATTTCCATTTTTCTACAGATGGCGGTGTAGGTATTTCCAAGTTTTACATATGGCGGTGTAGATATCTGCATGTTTATAGAGATGGCATTGTAGTTAGTTCCATGTTTATTGAGATGGCATTGTAGATATTTTCATGTTTATAGAGATGGCGGTGTAGATATTTCCATGTTTATACAGATGGTAGTGTAGATATTTCCATATTTATACAGATTACTGTGTAGATATTTCCATGTTTATACAGATAGCTGTGTAGGTATTTCCTTGTTTATACAGATGGCTGTGTAGATATTTCCATGTGTATACAGATGGCATTGTAGATATTTCCATGTTTATACAGATGACTGTGTAGATATTTCCATGTTTATACAGACAGCGGTTTAGGTATTTCCATGTTTATACAGATAGCGGTGTGGATATTTCCATGTTTATACAGATAGCGGTGTAGATCTTTCCATGTTTATACAGATCGTGGTGTAGATATTTCCAGGTTTTTACAAATAGCGGTGTAGATATTTCCATGTTCATAAAGATAGCTGTGTAGATATTTCCATATTTATACAGACAGTGGTTTAGATATATCCATGTTTATACAGATAGCGGTGTAGATCTTTCCATGTTTATACAGATCATGGTGTATATATTTCCATGTTTATACAGATAACGGTGTAGTTATTTCCATGTTTTTACAGATTGTGGTGTAGATACTTCCATATTATACAGATATCAGTGTTGACAGTTCCATGTTTATACAGATAGCGGTGTTGATATTTCCATGTTTATACGGATGGCAGTGTAGTTATTTCCATGTTTATACAGATGGCGGTGTAGGTATTTCCATGTTTATTCAGATGGCGGTGTAGGTGTTTCCATGTTTATTCAGATGGCGTTGTAGATATTTCCATGTTTGCACAGACAGCGGTGCAGAGATTTCCATGTTTACACAGATAGCTGTGTAGATATTTCCATGTTTACACTGATAGCATTGTGGATATTTCCATGTTTATACAGGTAGCGGTGTAGTTATTTCCATGTTTATACAGATAGCGGTATAGATATTCCCATGCTTATACAGATAGCAGTGCAGATATTTCCAAGTTTATACAGATCGTGGTGTAGATATTTCCATGTTTATACAGTTAACGGTGTAGATATTTCCATGTTTATACAGATGGTGGTGTAGATACTTCCATATTATACAGATATCAGTGTTGATAGTTCCATGTTTATACAGATAGTGGTGTAGGTATTTCCATATTTATACAGATAGCAGTGTAGATATTTCCATATTTATACAGATAGCGGTGTAGATCTTTCATTGTTTATACAGATCGTGCTGTCGATTTTTCCATGTTTATACAGATAGCGGTGTAGATATTTCCATCTTTATACATATAGCGGTGTAGATATTTCCATGTTTTTAGAGATGGCGGTGTAGATATTTCCATGTTTATAGACATAGCAGTGTAGATATTTCCATGTTTATACAGACGGCTGTGTAGATATTTCCATGTGTATACAGATGGCACTGTAGATTTTCCATGTATATACAGATGGTAGTGTAGACATTTACATGTTTATACAGATGACTGTGTAAATATTTCCATGTTTTTACTGATGGCGGTGATGGTATTTCCATGTTTATTGAGACAGCAGTGTAGATATTTCCATGTTTATGCAGATGGCGGTGTAGATATTTCCATGTTTATACTGATGGCGGTTTATATAGATCCACATTTATGGAGATGGCAGTGTACATATTTTGATATTTAAAGAGTTGGCGGGTTAGATATTTCCATGTTTATAGAGATAGTGCTATAGATATTTCCATGATTATAGAGATAGCGGTGTAGGTATTTCCATGTTTACAGAGATAGCGGTGTAGATATTTCCATGTTTAGACACATGGATGTGTAGATATTTCCATGTGTATACAGATGTCATTGTAGATATTTCCATGTTTATACAGATGGTGGTTTAGAAATTTCCATGTTCATACAGATGACTGTGTATATATTTCCATGTTTATACAGATATCGGTGTAGGTATTTCCATGTTTATACAAGTCGTGGTGTAGATATTTCCATGTTTACACAGATAGCGTTGTAGTTATTTCCATGTTTATACAGATAGCAGTGTAGGTATTTCCATGTTTATGCAGATAGCAGTGTAGATATTTCCATATTTATACAGATAGCGGTGTTGATCTTTCCATTTTTAAACAGATTGTGGTGTAGATATTTCCATGTTTATACAGATGGCGGTGTAGCTATTTCCATGTTTATAAAGATGGCTTTGTAGGTAATTCCATGTTTCCACAGATAGCGGTGTAGATATTTCCATGTTTACACAGGTAGCGGTGTAGATATTTCCATGTTTATATAGATAGTGGTGTAGATATTTCCATGTTTATACAGATGACTGTGTAGACATTTCCATGTTTATACAGATAGTGGTGTAGATATTTCCATGTTTATACAGATGACTGTGTAGATATTTCCATGTTTATACAGAAGGCGGTGTAGATATTTCCATGTTTCCACACAGTGGACATACTTCCATCTTTACAGAGATAGCGGTGTAGATATTTCCATTTTTATATAGATTGCGGAGTAGATATTTCCATGTTTACACAGATAGCGGTGTAGATATTTCCATCTTTACAATGATAGCGGTGTAGATATTTCCATCTTTACACAGATAGCGGTGTAGATATTTCCATGTTTATACAGATAGCGGTGAAGATATTTCCATGTTTACGCATATAGCGTTGTAGATATTTCCATGTTTATACAGATAGCGGTGTTGGTATTTCCATGTTTATACAGCTCGCCGTGTAGATATTTCCATTTTTCTACAGATGGTGGTGTAGGTATTTCCAAGTTTTTACATATGGCGGTGTAGATATTTTCATGTTTATGGAGATGGCATTGTAGTTATTTCCATGTTTATGGAGATGGCATTGTAGATATTTTCATGTTTATAGAGATGGCGGTGTAGATATTTCCATGTTTATACAGATGGTGGTGTACATATTTCCATATTTATTCAGATTACTGTGTAGATATTTCCAAGGTTATACAGATAGCGGTGTAGGTATTTCCTTGTTTATACAGATGGCTGTGTAGATATTTCCATGTGTATACAGATGGCATTGTAGATATTTCCATGTGTATACAGATGACTGTGTAGATATTTCCATGTTTATACAGACAGCGGTTTAGGTATTTCCATGTTTATACAGTTAGCGGTGTAGATATTTCCATGTTTATACAGATGGTGGTGTAGATACTTCCATATTATACAGATATCAGTGTTCATAGTTCCATGTTTATACAGATAGCAGTGTAGGTATTTCCATATTTATACAGATAGCAGTGTAGATATTTCCATATTTATACAGATAGCGGTGTAGATCTTTCAATGTTTATACAGATCGTGCTGTAGATATTTCCATGTTTATACAGAGAGCGGTGTAGATATTTCCATCTTTATACATATAGCGGTGTAGATATTTCCATGTTTATAGAGATGGCGATGTAGATATTTCCATGTTTATAGACATAGCAGTGTAGATATTTCCATGTTTATACATACGGCTGTGTAGATATTTCCATGTGTATACAGATGGCACTGTAGATATTTCCATGTTTATACAGATGGTAGTGTAGACATTTCCATGTTTATACAGATGACTGTGTAAATATTTCCATGTTTTTACTGATGGCGGTGAAGGTATTTCCATGTTTATTGAGACAGTAGTGTAGATATTTCCATGTTTATGCAGATGGCGGTGTAGATATTTCCATGTTTATACTGATGGCGGTGTATATAGATCCACATTTATGGAGATGGCAGTGTACATATTTTGATGTTTAAAGAGTTGGCGGTTTAGATATTTCCATGTTTATAGAGATAGTGGTATAGATATTTCCATGTTTATAGAGATAGCGGTGTAGTTATTTCCATGTTTACAGAGAGAGCAGTGTAGATATTTCCATGTTTAGACACATGGATGTGTAGATATTTCCATGTGTATACAGATGTCATTGTAGATATTTCCATGTTTATACAGATGGTGGTTTAGAAATTTCCATGTTCATACAGATGACTGTGTATATATTTCCATGTTTATACAGATAGCGGTGTAGGTATTTCCATGTTTATACAAGTCGTGGTGTAGATATTTCCATGTTTACACAGATAGCGTTGTAGTTATTTCCATGTTTACACAGATAGCAGTGTAGGTATTTCCATGTTTATGCAGATAGCAGTGTAGATATTTCCAAATTTATACAGATAGCGGTGTTGATCTTTCCATTTTTAAACAGATCGTGGTGTAGATATTTCCATGTTTATACAGATGGCGGTGTAGCTATTTTCATGTTTATAAAGATGGCTTTGTAGGTAATTCCATGTTTGCACAGATAGCGGTGTAGATATTTCCATGTTTACACTGATAGCGGTGTAGATATTTCCATGTTTATATAGATAGTGGTGTAGATATTTCCATGTTTATACAGATGACTGCGTAGACATTTCCATGTTTATACAGATGGTGGTGTAGATATTTCCATGTTTATACAGATGACTGTGTAGATATTTCCATGTTTATACAGAAGGCGGTGTAGATATTTCCATGTTTCCACACAGTGGACATACTTCCATCTTTACAGAGATAGCGGTGTAGATATTTCCATTTTTATATAGATTGCGGATTAGATATTTCCATGTTTACACAGAAAGCGGTGTAGATATTTCCATCTTTACAATGATAGCGGTGTAGATATTTCCATTTTAACACAGATAGCGGTGTAGATATTTCCATGTTTACACAGATAGCGGTGAAGATATTTCCATGTTTACGCATATAGCATTGTAGATATTTCCATGTTTATACAGATAGCGGTGTTGGTATTTCCATGTTTATACAGATATCGGTGTAGATATTTCCATGTTTATACAGCTCGCCGTGTAGATATTTCCATTTTTCTACAGATGGCGGTGTAGGTATTTCCAAGTTTTTACATATGGCGGAGTAGATATTTGCATGTTTATGGAGATGGCATTGTAGTTAGTTCCATGTTTACGGAGATGGCATTGTAGATATTTTCATGTTTATAGAGATAGCGGTGTAGATATTTCCATGTTTATACAGATGGTGGTGTACATATTTCCATATTTATTCAGATTACTGTGTAGATATTTCCATGGTTATACAGATAGCGGTGTAGGTATTTCCTTGTTTATACAGATGGCTGTGTAGATATTTCCATGTGTATACAGATGGCATTGTAGATATTTCCATGTTTATACAGATGACTGTGTAGATATTTCCATGTTTATACTGACAGCGGTTTAGGTATTTCCATGTTTATACAGATAGCGGTGTGGATATTTCCATGTTTATACACATAGCGGTGTAGATCTTTCCATGTTTATACAGATCGTGGTGTAGATATTTCCAGGTTTATACAGATAGCGGTGTAGTTATTTCCATGTTCATACAGATAGCTGTGTAGATATTTCCATATTTATACAGAGAGCGGTTTAGATATATCCATGTTTATAAAGATAGCGGTGTAGATCTTTCCATGTTTACACAGAACGTGGTGTAGATATTTCCATGTTTATACAGACAACCGTGTAGTTATTTCCATGTTTTTACAGATGGTGGTGTAGATACTTCCATACTATACATATATCAGTGTTGATAGTTCCATGTTTATACAGATAGCGGTGTTGATATTTCCATGTTTATACGGATGGCAGTGTAGTTATTTCCATGTTTATACAAATGGCGGTGTAGGTATTTCCATGTTTATTCAGATGGCGTTGTAGATATTTCCATGTTTCCACAGACAGCGGTGTAGAGATTTCCATGTTTACACAGATAGCGGCGTAGATATTTCCATGTTTATACAGATAGCGGTGTTGGTATTTCCATGTTTATACAGATATCGGTGTAGATATTTCCATGTTTATACAGCTCGCCGTGTAGATATTTCCATTTTTCTACAGATGGCGGTGTAGGTATTTCCAAGTTTTTACATATGGCGGAGTAGATATTTGCATGTTTATGGAGATGGCATTGTAGTTAGTTCCATGTTTACGGAGATGGCATTGTAGATATTTTCATGTTTATAGAGATGGCGGTGTAGATATTTCCATGTTTATACAGATGGTGGTGTACATATTTCCATATTTATTCAGATTAATTTGTAGATATTTCCATGGTTATACAGATAGCGGTGTAGGTATTTCCTTGTTTATACAGATGGCTGTGTAGATATTTCCATGTGTATACAGATGGCATTGTAGATATTTCCATGTTTATACAGATGAATGTGTAGATATTTCCATGTTTATACTTACAGCGGTTTACGTATTTCCATGTTTATACAGATAGCGGTGTGGATATTTCCATGTTTATACAGATAGCGGTGTAGATCTTTCCATGTTTATACAGATCGTGGTGTAGATATTTCCAGGTTTATACAGATAGCGGTGTAGTTATTTCCATGTTCATACAGATAGCTGTGTAGATATTTCCATATTTATACAGAGAGCGGTTTAGATATATCCATGTTTATAAAGATAGCGGTGTAGATCTTTCCATGTTTACACAGAACGTGGTGTAGATATTTCCATGTTTATACAGATAACGGTGTAGTTATTTCCATGTTTTTACAGATGGTGGTGTAGATACATCCATATTATACAGATATCAGTGTTGATAGTTCCATGTTTATACAGATAGCGGTGTTGATATTTCCATGTTTATACGGATGGCAGTGTAGTTATTTCCATGATTATACAGATGGCGGTGTAGGTATTTCCATGTTTATTCAGATGGCGTTGTAGATATTTCCATGTTTGCACAGACAGCGGTGTAGAGATTTCCATGTTTACACAGATATCGGCGTAGATATTTCCATGTTTATATAGATAGCGGTGTAAATATTTCCATGTTTACACAGATAGCCGTGTAGATATTACCATCTTTACACTGATAGTGGTGTAGATATTTCCATCTTTAGTCAGATAGCAGTGTAGATATTTCCATGTTTACACAGAAAGCTGTGTAGATATTTCCATGTTTACACTGATAGCGTTGTGGATATTTCCATGTTTATACAGATAGCGGTGTAGTTATTTCCATGTTTATACAGATAGCGGTATAGATATTCCCATGTTTATACAGATAGCAGTGCAGATATTTCCAAGTTTATGCAGATCGTGGTGTAGATATTTCCATGTTTATACAGTTAACGGTGTAGATATTTCCATGTTTATACAGATGGTGGTGTAGATACTTCCATATTATACAGATATCAGTGTTGATAGTTCCATGTTTATAGAGATAGCGGTGTAGGTATTTCCATATTTATACAGATAGCAGTGTAGATATATCCATATTTATACAGATAGCGGTGTAGATCTTTCAATGTTTATACAGATCGTGCTGTAGATATTTCCAAGTTTATACAGATAGCGGTGTAGATCTTTCAATGTTTATACAGATCGTGCTGTAGATATTTCCATGTTTATACAGATAGCGGTGTAGGTATTTCCATATTTATACAGATAGCGGTGTAGATATTTCCATCTTTATACATATAGCAGTGTAGATATTTCCATGTTTATAGAGATGGCGGTGTAGATATTTCCATGTTTATAGTGATAGTAGTGTAGATATTTCCATGTTTATAGATATAGCGGTGTAGTTATTTCCATGTTTATAGACATAGCAGTGTAGATATTTCCATGTTTATACAGACGTCTGTGTAGATATTTCCATGTGTATACAGACGGCACTGTAGATATTTCCATGTTTATACAGATGGTAATGTAGACATTTCCATGTTTATACAGATGACTGTGTAAATATTTCCATGTTTTTACTGATGGCGGTGGAGGTATTTCCATGTTTATAGAGACAGCAGTATAGATATATCCATGTTTATGCCGATGGCGTTGTAGATATTTCAATGTTTATACTGATGGCGGTGTAGATAGATCTATGTTTTTGGAGATGGCAGTGTACATATTTTCATGTTTAAAGAGTTGGCGGGTTAGATATTTCCATGTTTATAGAGATAGTGGTAAAGATATTTCCATGTTTATAGAGATAGCGGTGGAGATATTTCCAAGTTTACAGAGATAGCGGTGTAGATATTTCCAACTTTGCACAGATTGTGGTGTAGATATTACCATCTTTACACTGATAGCATTGTAGATATTTCCATGTTTACACAGATAGCTGTGTAGATATTTCCATGTTTATAAAGATACCAGTGTAGATATTTCCATGTTCATAGAGATAGCAGTGTAGTTATTTCAATGTGTATAGAGATAGCGGTGTAGATGTTTCCATGTTTATACTGATGGCTGTGTAGATATTTCCATGTGTAAAGAGATGGCAGTGTACATATTTCCATGTCTATAGTGATGGTAGTGGAGATATTTCCATGTTTATACAGATGACTATGTAGATATTTCCATGTTTATACAGATGGCAGTGCAGATATTTCCATTTTTGCACAGATTGCGGTTTAGATATTTCAATATTTACACAGAGAGCGGTGTAGATATTTCCAAGTTTACACAAATTGCTGGGCAGATATTTCCATGTTTACACAGATAGCGTTGTAGGTATTTCCATGTATATGCAGATAGCGGTGTAGATATTTCCATGTGTATACAGATAGCGGTGTAGATAATTCCATGTTTATTCAGATGGCGGTGTAGATTTTTCCAAGTTTATGCATATAGCGGTGTAGATATTTCCATGTTTATAGACATAGCGGTGTAGTTATTTCCATGTTTATACAGATAGCGGTGTAGTTATTTCCATGTTTATAGAGATAGCGGTGTAGATCTTTCCATATTTATACAGATAGCGGTGTAGATAATTCCATGTTTATTCAGATGGCGGTGTAGTTATTTACAGGTTTATACACATAGTAGTGTGGCTGTTTCAATGTTTACACAGATGGCTGTGTAGATATTTCCATGTTTATACAGATAGTGGTGTAGGTATTTCCATGTTTATATAGATAGTGGTGTAGATATTTCCATGTTTATAAAGATAGCGGTGTAGATATTTCCCTGTTTATAGAGATAGCGGTGGAGATATTTCCATGTTTATAGAGATAGCGGTGAAGATAATTCCATGTTTATGGAGATGGCCGTGTAGATATTTCCATATTTATACAGATAGCGGTGTAGACATTTCCATATTTATAGAGATAGCGGTGTAGATATTTCCATGTTTATACTGATAGCGGTGTAGATATTTCCATTTTTATTCAGATAGCGGTGTAGATATTTCCATGTTTATACAGATAGTGGTGTAGTTATTTCCATGTTTATACAGATGACTGTGTGTATATTTCCACTTTTATACAGATGACGGTGGAGCTATTTCCATGTTTATAGAGATTGCGGTGTAGATACTTCCATGTTTATACAGATAGCCGTTTAGATATTTCCATGTTTATTCACATGGTGGTGTATATATTTCCATGTTTATGCAGATAGCGATGTAGGTATTTCCATGTTTATACAGATAGTGGTGTAGATATTTCCATGTTTACACAGATGACTGTGTAGATATTTCCATGTTTATAGAGATGGCTGTGTAGATATTTCCATGTTTATACAGATCACAGTGTAGATATTTCCATGTTTATACCGATAGCGGTGTAGATATTTCCACATTTATAGACATGGCTGTGTAGATATTTCCATGTTTATGCAGATGGCAGTGTAGGTATTTCCATGTTTATACAGAGAGTGGTGTAGGTATTTCCATGTTTATAGAGATGGCGGTGTAGATATTTCCATGTTTATTCAGATGCCGGTGAATGTATTTCCATGTTTATACAGATTGCGGTGTCGCTATTTCCATGTTTATACAGATGGCAGTGTTGATATTTCCATGTTAATACAGATAGCGATGTAGATATTTCCATGTTTATACAAATAGTGGCGCAGATATTTCCATGTTTATACAGATAGCTTTGTAGATATTCCCATGTTTATACAGATATCCGTGGAGATATTTCCATGTTCATACAGATGGCGTTGGAGATGTTTCCATGTTTATACCGATAGCGGTGGAGATATTTCCATGTTTATACTGATAGCTTTGGAGATATTTCCATGTTTATAGAGATGGCGGTGTAGATATTTCCATATTTATACAGATAGCCGTGTAGAGATTTCGATGTTTATACAGATGGTGGTGTAGGTTTTTCAATGTTTATACAGACAGCGGTGTGGCTACTTCCATGTTTATACAGATGGCAGTGTAGATATTTCCATGTTGATACAGATGGCTGTGTGGATATTTCCATGTTTACACAGATGGAGGTGTAGGTATTTCCATGTTTATAGAGATGACTGTGTAGATATTTCCATGTTTTTACAGATGGCGGTGTAGATATTTCCATGTTTATACAGAAAACGGTGTGGCTATTCCCATGTTTATACAGATAGCGATGTAGATATTTCCATGTTTATAGAGATGGCTGTGTAACTATTTCCATGTTTATACAGATCGCAGTTTAGATATTTCCATGTTTATACGGATAGTCGTGAAGATACTTCCATGTTTATACAGAAGACTGTGTAGGTATTTCTATGTTTATACAGATGGCGGTGTAGATATTTGTAAGTTTATACAGATAGCTGTGTAGATATTTCCATGTTTATACAGATAGCGGTGTAGATATTTCCATGTTTATACAGATAGCGGGGTAGGTATTTCCATGTTTATACAGATAGCGGTGTACATATTTCCATGTTTATACAGATGGCTGTGTTGATATTTCCATGTGTATACAGATGGCAGAGCAGATATTTCCATTTTTACACAGATGGAGATTTAGATATTTCCAAGTTTCTACAGATGACTGTATAGATATTTCCATGTTTTTACAGACGGCGGTGTAGATATTTCCATGTTTATACAGAGAGCGGTGTGGCTATTTCCATGTTTATAGAGATAGCGATGTAGATATTTCCATGTTTATACTGATATCAGTGTAGATATTTCCATGTGTATACAGATAGCGGTGGAGATATTTCCATGTTTATACAGATAGCGGTGGAGATATTTCCAAGTTGATGCAGATAGCGCTGTAGATATTTCCACATTTATAGAGATAGCGGTGTAGATATTTCAATGTTTATTCAGACGGCGGTGTAGATATTTCCATGTGTATACAGATAGCGGTGTGGCTGTTCCATGTTTATGCAGATGGTAGAGTAGATATTTCCGTGTTCATACAGATAGTGGTGTAGGTATTTCTATGTTTATACAGATGACTGTATACGTATTTCCAAATTTAAACAGATGGCGGTGTAGATACTTCCAAGTTTATAGAGATAGCCACGTAGATATTTCCATGTTTATACAGATAGCGCTGCAGATATTTCCATGTTTATAGAGATAGCGGTGTAGGTATTTCCATATTTATACAAATAGCCGTGTGGGTATTTCCATGTTTATTCAGATGTCGGTATAGATATTTCCATGTTTATACAGATAGCGGAGTGGCTATTTCCATGTTTATACAGATGGTAGTGTAGATATTTCCATGTTAATACCCATAGCGATGTAGATATTTCCATGTTTATACAGATAGAGGCACAGATATTTCCATCTTTATACAGATATTCGTGTGGCTATTTCCATGTTAATACAGATAGCGGTGTACATATTTCCATGTTAATAGAGATGGCTGTGTTGATATTTCCATGTTTATACGGATAGCGGTGTAGTTATTTCCATCTTCATAGAGATTGCGGTGTAAATAATTCCATATTTATACAGATAGCGGGGTAGATAATTCCATGTTTATTCAGATGGCTCTGTAGATATTTCCAGGTTTATACACATATCAGTGCGGCTGTTTCCATGTTTATACAGATGGCAGTGTAGATATTTCCATGTTTATAAAGATACTGGCGAAGATATTTCCATGTTTATACAGATAGCGTTGTAAATATTTCCATGTTTCTACAGATAGCGGTGTAGATATTTCCATGTTTATACAGACAGCAGTGGAGATATTTCCATGTTTATAGAGATAGCGGTGGAGATATTTCCATGTTTATACAAATGGCTGTGTATATATTTCCATGTTTATACAGATGACGGTGGAGATATTTCCATGTTTATAGAGATTGCGGTGTAGATATTTCCATGTTTATAGACATAGCGGTGGAGATATTTCCACGTTTGTACATGTAGCGATGTAGATATTTCCATGTTCATACAGGTGGCGGTGTAGATGTTTCCATGTTTATACCGATAGCGGTGGAGATATTTCCATGTTTATACAGATAGCGATGTAGACATTTCCATGTTTATATAGATGGCTCTGTAGATATTTCCATGTTTATACAGATCGTGGTGTAGGTATTTCCAAGTTTATACGGATAGTGGTGCACATATTTCCATGTTTATACAGATGACTGTGTAGGTATTTCTATGTTTATACAGATGGCAGTGTAGATATTTCCAAGTTTATACAGATAGCGCTGTAGATATTTCCATGTTTATACAGATAGCGGTGTAGATATTTCCATGTTTATACAGATAGCGGTGTAGGTATTTCCATGTTTATACAGATAACGGTGTAGATATTTCCATGTTTATACTGATGGCTCTGCTGCTATTTCCATGTGTATACACATGGCAGTGTAGATATTTCCATGTTAATACAGATAGCGATGTAGGTATTTCCATGTTTATACAGATAGCGTTGTTGTTGTTTCCGTGTTTATACAGGTAGCGGTGGACATATTTCCATGTTTATAAAGATAGCTGTGGTGATATTTCTAGGTTTATAATGATAGCGTTGGAGATATCTCCATGTTTATAGAGATGTCGGAGTAGATATTTCCAAGTTTATACAGATAGCGGTGTAGATACTTCCATGTTTATACAGATAGCGGTGTAGATATTTCCATGTTTAAACAGATAGCAGTGTAGGTATTTCCATGGTTATAGAGATATCGGTGTAGATATTTCCATGTTTATACAAATGGCTGTGTAGATATTTCAATGTGTATACAGATGGCAGTGTAGATATTTCCATGTTTATACAGATGGAGTTTTGGGTATTTCCATGTTTATACAGATGACTGTGTAGATATTTGAATGTTTCTACAGATGGCGGTGTAGATATTTCCATGTTTTTACAGATAGCGGTGTGGGTATTTCCATGTTTATACAGTTAGCGATGTAGTTATTTCCATGTTTATACAGATCGCGGTGCAGATATTTCCATGTTTATACAGATAGTGGTGTAGATATTTCCGAGTTCATGCAGATGACTGTGTAGGTATTTCTATGTTTATAGAGATGGTGGTGTAGATATTTCCAAGTTTATGCAGATAGCGGTGTAGATATTTCCATGTTTATACAGATAGCGGTGTAGATATTTCCATGTTTATACAGATATCAGTGTAGGTATTTCCATGTTTATAGAGATAGCGGTGTAGATATTTCCATGTTAATACAGATGGCTGTGTTGATATTTCCATGTGTATACATAAGACTGTGTAGATATTTCCATGTTTATACAGATGGAGGTGTAGATATTTCCATGTTACTACTGATGACTGTGTAGATATTTCCATGTTTTTACAGATGGCGGTGAAGGTATTTCAATATTTATCCAGATAGAGGTGTGGCTATTTCCATATTTATACAGATAGTGGTGGAGATATTTCCATGTTTATACAGATGGCGGTGTAGATATTTCCAAGTTTATGCAGATAGCGGTGTAGATATTTCCATGTTTATGGAGAGAGCGGTGTAGATATTTCCATGTTAATAAAGATAGCGGTGTAGACATTTCCATGTTTATAGAGATAGCGGTGTAGATATTTCCAAGTGTATAGTGACGGCGGAGAATGTATTTCCATCTTTATAGCGATAGTGTTGAAGATATTTCCATGTTTATGCAGATAGCGGTGTAGGTATTTACATGTTCATACCGATAGTGGTGTAGTTATTTCCATGTTTATACAGATGGTGGTATATATATTTCCATGTTTATGCAGATGGCGGTGTAGATATTTCCATGTTTATACAGATGGCGTTGTAGATATTTCCATGTTTATAGAGATAGCTTTGTAGATATCTCCATGTTTATAGAGATAGCGGTGTAGATATTTCCATATTTATACAGATAGCCGTGTAGATATTTCCATGTTTATTCAGATGGCGGTGTAGATAATTCCATGTTTATAGAGAAAGCGGTGTGGCTATTTCCATGTTTAAATAGATGGCACTGTAGATATTTCCATGTTTATGCAGATAGTGATGTAGATATTTCCATGTTTATACAGTTAACTGTGGAGATTTTTCCATGTTTTTACACATGGCCGTGTAGATATTTCCATGTTTATACAGATAGCGGTGTGGCTATTTCCATGTTTATACAGATAGCGATGTAGATTTTTCCAGGTTTATAGAGATGGCGGTGTACATATTTCCATCATTATGCATATGGCAGTGTACATATTTCCATGTTTATACAGATAGTGGTGTAGATATTTCCATGTTTACAGAGACCAGTGTGTAATTATTTCCATGTTTATACAGATGGCGGTGAAGATATTTCCATGTATATTGAGATAGCCATGAAGATATGTCCATGTTTATACAGATAGCGGTGTAGACATTTCCATGTTCATAGAGATGGTGGTGTAGATATTTCCATAGGTATACAGATAGCTGTGTGGATATTTCCAAGATTATAAAGATAGCGGTGTAGATATTTCCATGTTTATACAGATAGCGGTGTAGTTATTTCCATGTTTATAAGATAGCGGTGTAGGCATTTCCATGTTCATAGAGATAGCATTGTATATATTTCCAGGTTTATACAGATGGCTGTGTAGATATTTCCATGTGTATACACATGGCAGTGTAGATATTTCCATGTTTATACAGATGGAGGTGTAGATACTTCCATGTTTATACAGATGACTGTGTAGATATTTCCATGTTTTTAGAGATGGCGTTGTAGGTATTGCCATGTTTATACAGATAGCGGTGTGGCTATTTCCATGTTTATACTGATATCGATGTAGATATTTCCGTGTTTATAGAGATGGTTGTGTAGATATTTCCAACTTTTTACAGATGGCGGTGTAGAAATTTCCATGTTTATAGAGATACCCATGTAGATATTTCCATGTTTATACAGATAGCAGTGTAGACGTTTCCATGTTTACAGAGATAGCGGTGTAGATATTTCCATGTTTATACAGATAGCGGTGTAGATATTTCCATGTTTATACAGATAGCGGTGTAGTTATTTCCATGTTTATACAGATGTTGGTGTATACATTTCCATGTTTATACAGATGGCGGTGTAGATATTTTCATGCTTATACAGATGGCGGTTTAGATATTTCCATGTTTACAGAGATAGCTCTGTAGATATTTCCATGTTTATGCAGATAGCGATGTACATATTTCTATGTTTATACAGATAGCGGTGTAGTTATTTCCATGTTTATAAAGAAAGCGGTGGAGGTATTTCCATGTTTATATAGAAAGCAATGTCGTTATTTCCATGTTTATTCAGATGGTGGTGTAGATATTTCCATGTTTATACAGATGACTGTGTAGATATTTCCATGTTTTTACAGATTTCCGTGTAGATATTTCCATGTTTATACAGATAGCGTTGTGGATATTTCCATGTTTATACAGATAGCGATGTAGATATTTACAGGTTTATAGAGATGGCATTGTAGATATTTCCATGTTTATACAGATAGTGGTGTAGATATTTCCATGTTTATACAGACGACTGTGTAATTATTTCCATGTTTAAACCGATGGCGGTGTAGATATTTCCATGTATATTGAGATACCCATGTAGATATTTCCATGTTTATACAGATAGCGGTGTAGACATTTCCATGTTTATAGAGATGGCGGTGTAGATATTTCCATATGTATACAGATAGCGGTATAGATATTTCCAAGTTTATACAGATAGCGGTGTAGATATTTCCATGTTTATACAGATAGCGGTGGAGATATTTCCAGGTTTATACAGATTGCGGTGGATATATTTCCATGTTTATACAGATAGCGTTGGATATATTTCCATGTTTATAAAGATAGCGGTGTAGGTATTTCCATGTTCATAGAGATAGCGTTGTAGATATTTCCAGGTTTATACAGATGGCTGTGTAGATATTTCCATGTGTATACAGATGGCAGTGTAGATATTTCCATGTTTATACAGACGGCAGTGTAGATATTTACATGTTTATACAGATAGCGGTGTAGGTATTTCCATGTTTATACTGATTGCGGGGCAGGTATTTCCATGTTTATACAGATAGCGGTGTAGATTATTCCATCTTTATAGAGATAGCGGGGGAGATATTTCCATGTTTGTACAGATTGCGATGTAGATATTTCCATGTTCATACAGATAGCGGTGGAGTTATTTCCAGGTTTATACAGATTGCGGTGGAGATATTTCCATGTTTATACAGATAGCGTTGGAGATATTTCCATGTTTATAGAGATGGCGGAGTATATATTTCCATATTTATACAGATAGTTGTGTAGATAATTCGATGTTTATTCAGATGGTGGTGTAGATATTTCCATGTTTATACAGAGAGCAGTGTGGCTACTTCCATGTTTATACAGATAGCAGTGTGGCTATTTCCATGTTTTTACAGAGAGCAGTGTGGCTACTTCCATGTTTATACAGATAGCAGTGTGGCTACTTCCATGTTTATACAGATGGCAGTGTAGAAATTTCCATGTTTGTACAGATAGCGATGTAGATATTTCCATGATTATAGAGATAGCGGTGTAGATAATTCCATGTTTATACTGATGGCTGTGTGGATATTTCCATCTGTATACAGATGGCAGTGTGGATATTTCCATGTTTACACAGATGGAGGTGTAGTTTTTTCCATGTTTATACAGATGACTGTGTAGATATTTCCATGTTTTTACAGATGGCAGTGTAGATATTTCCATGTTTTTACAAATGGCAGTGTAGATATTTCCATGTTTATACAGATAGCGGTGTGGCTATTTCCATGTTTATACAGATAGCAATGAATATATTTCCATGTTTATAGAGATGGTTGTGTAGATATTTCCATGTTTATGCAGATGGCAGTGTAGATATTTCATGTTTATACAGATAGTGGTGTATGTATTTCCATGTTTATACAGATGAGTGTGTAGGTATTTCCATGTTTATAGAGATAGCCTTGTAGTTATTTCCATGTTTATACAGATAGCGGTGTAGACGTTTCTATGTTTATAGAGATAGCGGTGCGGCTATTACCATGTTTAAATAGATGGCAGTGTAGATATTTCCATGTTAATGCAGATAGCGTTGTAGATATTTCCATGATTATACAGATATCGGTGCAGATATTTCCATGTTTCTACAGATAGCGTTGTAAATATTTCCATGTTTATACAGGTAGCGGTGTAAATATTTCCATGTTTATACAGATGGCGGTGGAGGTATTTCCAGGTTTATACAGATAGCGGTGGAGATATTTGTAGGTTTACACAGATAGCGTTGGAGATATTTCCATGTTTGTAGAGATGGCGGTGTAGATATTTCCAAGTTTATACAGATAGCGGTGTAGATATTTCCATGTTTATATAGATAGCGGTGTAGATATTTCCATGTTTACACAGATAGCGGTGTAGGTATTTCCATGTTTATAGAGATAGATGTGTAGATATTTCCATGTTTATACAGATTGCTGTGTCGATATTTCCATGTGTTCACAGATGGCAGTGTACGTATTTCTATGTTTATACATTTGGAGGTGTAGATACTTCCATGTTTCTACAGATGACTGTGTAGACATTTCCATGTTTTTACAGAGGGCTGTGTAGATATATACATGTTTATACAGATAGCGGTGTGGCGATTTCCATGTTTATACAGATAGCGATGTAGATATTTCCATTTTTATACAGATGGCTTTGTACTTATTTCCATGTTTATACAGATAGCGGTGTAGACATTTCCATATTTATAGAGATAGCGGTGTATATATTTCCATATTTATACTGACAGCGGTGTAGATATTTCCATGTTTATACAGATAGCGGTGTAGAAATTTCCATGTTTATACAGATAGCGGTGAAGTTATTTCCATATTTATACCGATGACTGTGTATATATTGCCATGTTTATAAAGATGACGGTGGAGTTATTTCCATTTTTATAGAGAATGCCGTGTAGATATTTCCAAGTTTATACAGATAGCTGTGAAGTTATTTCCATGTTTATAGAGATAGTGGTGTAGATATTTCCATATTTATACAGATAGCCCTTTATATATTTCCATATTTATTCACATGGTGGTGAATATATTTCCATGTTTATACAGAGAGCGGTGTGGCTACTTCCGTGTTTATACAGATGGCTGTGTACATATTTCCATGTGTATACAGATGGCAGAGTAGATATTTCCATGTTTATACAGATGGAGGTGTAGATATTTCCATGTTTACGCAGATGACTGTGTAGATATTTCCATGTTTTTACAGTTGGCGGTGTAGATATTTCCATGTTTATACAGATAGCGGTGAGGCTATTTCCATGTTTATACAGATACCGACATTGATATTTCCATGTTTATAGAGATGGCTGTGTAGATATTTTCAGGTTTATACAGATGGCGGTGTGGATATTTCCATGTTTATACAGATAGCGGTGTAGGTATTTCCTTGTTTATAGAGATAGCGGTGTAGATATTTCCATGTTTACACAGATGTCTGTGTAGATATTTCCATCTTTTTACAGATGGCATTGAAGATATTTCCATGTTTATACAGACAGCGGTGTGTCTATTTCTATGTTTATACAGATAGCGATGAATATATTTCCATGTTTATACATATAGCGGTGTAGATATTTCCATGTTTATACAGATGGCGGTGTGGATATTTCCAAGTTTATGCACATAGCGGTGTAGATATTTCCATGTTTATGGAGATAGCGGTGTAGTTATTTCCATGTTTACAGAGATAGCGGTGTAGATATTTCCATATTTATACAGATAGCGGTGTAGATATTTCCATGTTAATAAAGATAACAGTGTTGATATTTCCATGCTTATAGAGATAGTGTTGGAGATATTTCCAAGTTTATAGAGATAGCGGTGGAGATATTTTCATCTTTATACCGATAAAGATGTAGATATTTCCATGTTTATACACCTAGTGGTGTAGATATTTCCATGTTTATAGAGATAGCCGTGTAGATATTTCCATGTTTATACAGATTGCGGTGTAGTTATTTCCATGTTTATACAGATAGCGGTGTAGGTATTTCCATATTTATACAGATAGCGGTGTGGCTGTTTCCATGTTTGTACAGATGGCAGTGTAGATATTTCCATGTTTATTCAGATAGTGGTGTAGATATTTCCATGTTTATAGAGATAGCTGTGTAGATATTTCCATGTTTATGCAGATGGCAGTGTAGATATTTCCATGTTTATACAGATAGTGTTGTGGCTGTTTCCATGTTTGTACAGATGGCAGTGTAGATATTTCCATGTTTTTTCAGATAGTGGTGTAGTTATTTCCATGTTTACAGAGATAGATGTGTAGATGTTTCCATGTTTATGCAGATGACAGTGTAGATATTTCCATGTTTATTCAGATAGTGGTGTAGATATTTCCATGTTTATAGAGATAGCTGTGTAGATATTTCCATGTTTATGCAGATGGCAGTGTAGATATTTCCATGTTTATACAGATAGTGCTGTAGGTATTTCCATGTTTGAACAGATGACTGTGTAGGTATTTCTAAGTTTATCGAGATGGCGGTGTAGATATTTCCATGTTTATACAAATAGATTTGTAGATATTTCCATTTCTATACAGATAGTAAAGTAGACATTTCTATGTTATAGAGATAGCAGTGTAGGTATTTCCATATTTATACACATGGTGGTGTAGATATTTCCAAGTTTATAGTGATGGCCATGTAGATATTTCCATGTTTATACAGATAGCGGTGTAGACATTTCCATATTTATAGAGATAGCCGTGCAGATGTTTCCATGTTTATTCCGATGGCGGTGTAGATATTTCCATGTTTATACAGATAGGGATGTGGCTATTACCATGTTCATACAGATGGCAGTGTAGATATTTCCATGTTAATACATATAGCAATGTAGATATTTCCATGTTTATACTGATAGCGGTGCAGTTATTTCCATGTTTATTCAGGTATTGGTGGAGATGTTTCCATGTTTATACAGATAGCGGTGTAGATATTTCCATGTTTATGGAGATAGCGGTGGAAATATTTCCATATTTATACAGATAGCGGTGGAGATATTTCTAGATTTATACAGATAGCGTTGGAGATATTTCCGTGTTTATAGAGATGGCGGTGTAGATATTTCCAAGTTTATACAGATAGTGGTGTAAATATTTCCATGTTTATACAGATAGCGGTGTAGATATTTCCACGTTTATACAGATAGCGATGTAGGTATTTTCATGTTTATAGAGATCGCGGTGTCGATATTTGCATGTTTATAAAGATGGCCGTGTAGATATTTCCATGTGTATACAGATGGCAGTGTATATATCTCCATGTTTACACAGATAGCGTTTTAGATATTTCCGTGTTTATAAATATAGCGGTGTAGATATTTCCATCTTTATACAGATAGCGGTGTAGATATTTCATGTTTATACTGACAGCGTTGTAGATATTTCCATGTGTATACAGATGGCAGTGTAGATATTTCCATTTTTATACAGATGGAGGTGTAGATATTTCCATGTTTATACAGATGACTTTGTAGGCACTTCCATGTTTTTACAGATGGCGGTGTAGATATTTCCATGTGTGTACAGATAGCGGTGTGGTTATTTCCATGTTTATACAGATAGCGATGTAGATATATCCATGTTTATACAGAGGGCGGTGTAGATATTTCCATGTTTATACAGATAGTGGTGGAGATATTTACATGTTTATACAGATAGCGGTGGAGATATTTCCGTGTTTATACAGATGGTGGTGTAGATTTTTCCAAGTTTATGCATATAGCGGTGTAGATATTTCCATGTTTATAGACATAGCGGTGTAGTTATTTCCGTGTTTATACAGATAGCGGTGTAGTTATTTCCATGTTTATAGTGATAGCGGTGTAGATATTTCCATATTTATACAGATAGCGGTGTAGATAATTCCATGTTTATTCAGATGGCGGTGTAGGTATTTACAGGTTTACACACATAGTAGTGTGGCTGTTTCAATGTTTACACAGATGGCTGTGTAGATATTTCCATGTTTATACAGATAGTGGTGTAGGTATTTCCATGTTTATAAAGATAGCGGTGTAGATATTTCCCTGTTTATAGAGATAGCGGTGGAGATATTTCCATGTTTATAGAGATAGCGGTGAAGATAATTCCATGTTTATGGAGATGGCAGTGTAGATATTTCCATATTTATACAGATAGCGGTGTAGACATTTCCATATTTATAGAGATAGCGGTGTAGATATTTCCATATTTATACTGATAGCGGTGTAGATATTTCCATTTTTATTCAGATAGCGGTGTAGATATTTCCATGTTTATACAGATAGCGGTGTAGTTATTTCCATGTTTATACAGATGACTGTGTGTATATTTCCATTTTTATACAGATGACGGTGGAGATATTTCCATGTTTATAGAGATTGTGGTGTAGATACTTCCATATTTATACAGATAGCCATGTAGATATTTCCATGTTTATTCACATGGTGGTGTATATATTTCCATGTTTATGCAGATAGCGATGTAGGTATTTCCATGTTTATACAGATAGTGGTGTAGATATTTATATGTTTATACAGATGGCTGTGTAGATATTTCCATGTGTATACAGATGTCAGTGCAGATATTTCCATGTTTATACAGATGGAGGTGTAGATATTTCCATGTTTACACAGATGACTGTGTAGATATTTCCATGTTTATAGAGATGGCTGTGTAGATATTTCCATGTTTATACAGATCGCAGTGTAGATATTTCCATGTTTATGCGGATAGCGGTGTAGATATTTCCACATTTATAGAGATGGCTGTGTAGATATTTCCATGTTTATGCAGATGGCAGTGTAGGTATTTCCATGTTTATTCAGAGAGTGGTGTAGGTATTTCCATGTTTATTGATATGACTGTGTAGGTATTTCCATGTTTATAGAGATGGCAGTGTAGATATTTCCATGTTTATAGAGATAGCCATGTAGCTATTTCCATGTTTAAACAGATAGCGGTGTAGATATTTCAATGTTTATAGAGATAGCAGTGTAAGTATTTCCAAATTTATACAGAAGGCGGTGAAGATACTTCCATGTATATAGGGATAGCCATGTAGATGTTTCCATGTTTACACAGATAGCAGTGTAGATATTTCCATGTTTATAGTGATAGCGTTGTAGGTATTTCCATATTTATACAGATAGCTTTGTAGATATTTCCATGTTTATTCAGATGCCGGTGAATGTATTTCCATGTTTATACAGATTGCGGTGTCGCTATTTCCATGTTTATACAGATGGCAGTGTTGATATTTCCATGTTAATACAGATAGCGATGTAGATATTTCCATGTTTATACAAATAGTGGCGCAGGTATTTCCATGTTTATACAGATAGCTTTGTAGATATTCCCATGTTTATACAGATATCCGTGGAGATATTTCCATGTTCATACAGATGGCGTTGGAGATGTTTCCATGTTTATACCGATAGCGGTGGAGATATTTCCATGTTTATACAGATAGCGTTGGAGAGATTTCCATGTTTATAGAGATGGCGGTGTAGATATTTCCATATTTGTACAGATAGCCGTGTAGATATTTCGATGTTTATACAGATGGTGGTGTAGATTTTTCAATGTTTATACAGACAGCGGTGTGGCTACTTCCATGTTTATACAGATGGCAGTGTAGATATTTCCATGTTGATACAGATGGCTGTGTGGATATTTCCATGTGTATACAGATGGCAGTGTAGATATTTCCATGTTTACACAGATGGAGTTGTAGTTATTTCCATGTTTATAGAGATGACTGTGTAGGTATTTCCACTTTTTTATAGATGGCGGTGTAGATATTTCCATGTTTATACAGAAAACGGTGTGGCTATTCCCATGTTTATACAGATAGCAATGTAGATATTTCCATGTTTATAGAGATGGCTGTGTAACTATTTCCATGTTTATACAGATCTCAGTTTAGATATTTCCATGTTTATATGGATAGTCGTGAAGATACTTCCATGTTTATACAGTAGACTGTGTAGGTATTTCTATGTTTATACAGATGGCGGTGTAGATATTTGTAAGTTTATACAGATAGCGGTGTAGATATTTCCATGTTTATACAGATAGCGGTGTAGATATTTCCATGTTTATACAGATAGCGGAGTAGGTATTTCCATGTTTATACAGATAGCGGTGTACATATTTCCATGTTTATACAGATGGCTGTGTTGATATTTCCATGTGTATACAGATGGCAGAGCAGATATTTCCATTTTTACACAGATGGAGATTTAGATATTTCCAAGTTTCTACAGATGACTGTATAGGTATTTCCATGTTTTTACAGACGGCGGTGTAGATATTTCCATGTTTATACAGAGAGCGGTGTGGCTATTTCCATGTTTATAGAGATAGTGATGTAGATATTTCCATGTTTATACTGATATCAGTGTAGATATTTCCATGTTTATACAGATAGCGGTGGAGATATTTCCATGTTTATACAGATAGCAGTGGAGATATTTCCATGTTTATACAGATAGCGGTCGAGATACTTCCAAGTTTATACATATAACGGTTTAGATATTTCCATGTTTATACAGATAGCGGTGTAGAAATTTCCATGTTTATACAGATAGCGGCGTAAATATTTCCATGTTTATACAGATAGCGGTGTAGATAATTCCATGTTTATAGAGATAGCGGTGGAGGTATTTCCATGTTTGTACATATAGCAATGTAGATATTTCCAAGTTCATACAGATGGCCGTAGAGATATTTCCATGTTTATAGAGATAGCAGTGGAGATATTTCCATGCTTATATATATAGCGTTGGAGATATTTCCATGTTAATAGAGATGGCGGTGTAGATATTACCATATATATACAGATAGCCGTATAGATATTTTGATGTTTATTCATATGGTGGTGTAGATATTTCCATGTTTATACAGATAGCGGTGTGGCTACTTCCATGTTTATACAGATGGCAATGTAGATATTTCCATGTTTATACAGATAGTGATGTAGATATTTCCATGTATCTCAAGATAGCGGTGTAGATATTTCCAGGTATATACAGATGGCTGGGTGGATATTTCCATGTGTATACAGATGGCTGTGTAGATATTTCCATGTATATACAGATAGCGCTGTGGCTATTTCCATGTTAATACAGATGGCAGTGCAGATATTTCCATGTTAATACAGATAGCATTGTATATAATTCCATGTTTATACAGATAGCGATGGAGATATTTCCAGGTTTATACAGATAGCGTTAGAGATATTTGCATGTTTATAGAGATGGCGGTGTAGATATTTACAAGTTTACACAGATGGCGGTGTAGATATTTCCATGTTTATACAGATAGCGGTTTGGCTGTTTCCATGTTTATACAGATAGTGGTGTAGATATTTCCATGTATATACAGATAGCAGTGTAGGTATTTACATGTTTATACAGATAGTGGTGGAGATATTTCCATGTTTATACAGACAGCGGTGTAGATATTTCCATGTTTATACGGATGGCGGTGTAGATATTTCCAAGTTTATGCAGATAGCGGTGTAGATATTTCCATGTTTATGGAGATAACCGTGTAGTTATTTCCATGTTAATACATATAGTGGTGTAGTTATTACCGTGTTTATAGAGATAGCGGTGTAGATATTTCCATATTTATAGAGATAGCGGTGTAGATATTTCCATGTTTATTCAGATGGCGGTGTTGATTTTTCCATGTTTATACAGATAGCGGTGTGGCTGTTCCACGTTTATACAGATGGCAGTGTAGATATTTAAATGTTTATACAGATAGTGGTGTAGATATTTCCATGTTTATAAAGATAGCGGTGTGGATATTTCCATGTTTATGGAGATGGCGGTGGATATATTTCCATGTTTATAGAGATAGCGGTCGAGATATTTACATGTTTATACAGATAACGATGTAGACATTTCCATGTTTATACAGATAGCGGTGTAGATATTTCCATGTTTATAGAGGTGGCTGTGTAGATATTTCCATGTTTATGCAGATGGCAGAGTAGATATTTCCTTGTTAATACAGATAGTGGTGTAGGTATTTCTATGTTTATACAGATTACTGTGTAGTTATTTCTATGTTTATAGAGATGGCGGTGTATTTATTTCCATGTTTATAGAGATAGCAATGTAGATATTTCCATGTGTATACAGATAGCGGTGTAGACATTTCAATGTTTATAGAGATAGCAGTGTAGGTATTTCCAAATTTATACAGATGGCGGTGTACATATTTCCATATTGATAGAGATAGCCATGTAGATATTTCCATGTTTATACAGATAGCGGTGTAGACATTTCAATGTTTATAGACATACCGGTGTAGTTATTTCCATATTTATACAGATGGCCGTGTAGATATTTCCCAGTTTTTTCATATTCCGGTATAGATATTTCCATGTTTATACAGATAGCGGTGTGGCTATTTCCATGTTTATACAGATGGCTGTGTAGATATTTCCATGGTAATACAGATAGCGATGTAGACTTTTCCATGTTTATACAGAAAGTGGCGCAGATATTTCCATGTTTATATAGATAGCATTTTAGATATTTCCATGTCTATACAGATAGCGGTGTAGATATTTCCATGTTTATACATATAGCGGTGTAGATATTTCCATGTTTATCCAGATAGCGGTGGAGATATTTCCATGTTTTACAGATAGCGGTGGAGATATTTCTGTGTTTATACAGATAGCGTTGGGGATATTTCCATGTTTATAGATATGGCGGTTTTGCTATTTCCAATTTTATACAGGTAGCGGTGTAGATATTTCCATGTTTATACAGATTGCGGTGTATATATTTCCATGTTTATACAGATAGCGGAGCAGGTATTTCCATGTTTACACAGATGACAGTGCAGATATTTCCATGTTTACGCAGATAGCGATGTAGATATTTCCATGTTTATACAGATAGCGGTGTGGATATTCCCAAGCCTATACAGATAGCGGTGTAGATATTTCCATGTTTATACAGATAGCATTGTAGATATTTCCATGTTTATACAGATAGCTGTGTGGCTATTTCCATGTTTATAGGGATAGCGATGTAGATATTTCCATGTTTGTACAGATAGCAGTGTAGATATTTCCAGGTTCATACAGATATCGGTGGAGATATTTCCATGTTTATACAGATAGCGGTGGAGATATTTCTAGGTTTATAACGATAGCGTTGGAGATATTTCCATGTTTATAGAGATGGCAGTGTAGGTATTTCCAAGTGTAAAGAGATAGCGGTGTAGATATTTCCATGTTTATACAGATAGTGGTGTAGATATTTCCATGTTTATTCAGATGACTCTGTAGGTATTTCCATGTTTCAACATATGGCGGTGTAGATATTTCCATGTTTATACAGATAGCGGTGTGGCTATTTCCATGTTTATACAGATAACGCAGTAGATATTTCCATTTATATACAGATAGCGGTGTAGATATTTCCATGTTTATAAAGATTGTGGTGAAGATATTTCCATGTTTATACAGATAGTGGTGGAGCTATTTCCATGTTTATACAGACGGCGGTGTAAATATTTCTAAGTTTATGCAGATAGTGGTGTAGATATTTCCGTGTTTATAGAGATAGCGCTGTAGTTATTTCCATGTTTATACATATATCAGTGTAGTTATTTCCATGATTATAGAGATAGCGGTGTAGATATTTCCATATTAATAAAGAGAGCGGTGTAGATACTTCCATGTTTCTACAGATTACTGTGTAGATATTTCCATGTTTTTACACATGGCGGTGTAGATATTTCCATGTTTATACAGATAGCGGTGTGGCTCTTTCCATGTTAATACAGATAGCGATGTAGATATTTCCATGTTAATAGAGATGGCTGTGTTTATATTTCCATGTTTATACAGATAGCGGTGTTCTTATTTCCATGTTTATAGAGATAGCGGTGTAGATATTTCCATATTTATACAGATAGCGGTGTAGAAATTTCCATGTTTATACAGATAGCGGTGTAGGTATTTCCATGTTTACACAGCTGTGTAGATATTTCCATCTTTGCACAGAATGCGGTGTAGATGTTTCCATCTTTACACTGATAACGTTGTAGATATTTCCAAGTTTACACAGATATCTGTGTAGATATTTCCATGTTTACACAGATATCTGTGTAGATATTTCCATGTTTACACAGATAGCGTTGTATATATTTCCATGTTTATACAGATAGCGGTGCAGATATTTCCAAGTTTATACATATAGCAGTGTAGATATTTCCATGTTTATAGAGATGTCGGTGCAGTTAGTTCCATGCTTATGTAGAAGGCGGTGTAGGAATTTTCATGTTTATAGAGGTGGCGTTGTAGGTGTTTCCATGTTTATACAGCTCGCGGTATGGATAAATCCATCTTTATACACATGGAAGTGTAGATATTTCCATGTTTATACAGATAGCGGTGTAGATAGTTCCATGTTTATAGAGATGGCGGTGTAGATATTTCCGTGTTTATAGGGATTGCGGTGTAGATATTTAAATACTTATACAGATAGCGGTGTAGATATTTCCATGTTTATACAGATAGCGTTGTAGTTATTTCCATGTTAATACAGATAGCAGTGTAGGTATTTCCACGTTTATACAGTTAGCGGTCCAGATATTTCCACGTTTTACAGATAGCGGCATAGATATTTCCATCGTTATACAGATAGCAGTGTGCATATTTCCATGTTTACACAGATAGCGGTGTAGATATTTCCATGATTACAAAGATAGCGTTGCAGATATTTCCATGTTTATAAAGATTGCGGTGTAGATATTTCCATGTTTATACACATAGCCGTGCAGATGTTTCCATGTTTATACAGATAGCGTTGTAGATATTTCCATGTTTATACAGATAGCGGTGTAGATGTTTCTGTGTTTATACAGATAGCGGTGGAGATATTTCCATGTTTATATAGATAGCTTTGGTGATATTTCTAGGTTTATAATGATAGCGTTGGAGATATTTCCATGTTTATACAGATGGCGGTGTAGATATGTCGAAGTTTATACAGATAGCGGTGTAGATATTTCCATGTTTATACAGAAAGCGGTGTAGATATTTCCATGTTTATAGAGATAGCAGTGTAGGTATTTCCAAGTTTATAGAGATAGCGGTGTTGATATTTCCATGTTTATACAGATGGCTGTGTAGATATTTCCATGTGTATACAGATGGCAGTGTAGATATTTCCATGTTTATACAGATGGAGGTGTAGATATTTCCATGTTTATACAGATGACTGTGTAGATATTTCCATGTTTTTACAGATGGTTGTGTAGTTATTTCCATGTTTATACAGATAGCGGTGTGGCTATTTCCATGTTTATACAGATAGCGATGTAGATAATTCCATGTTTATAGAGATGTCTGTGTAGATATTTCCATGTTTATACAGATAGTGGTGTAGATATTTCCGTGTTAATGCAGATGACTGTGTAGGTATTTCTATGTTTATACAGATGGTGCTGTAGATATTTCCAAGTTTATAAAGATAGCGGTGTAGATATTTCCATGTTTATACAGATAGCGGTGTAGATATTTCCATGTTTATACACATAGCGGTGTAGGTAATTCCATGTTTATAGAGATAGCGTTGTAGATATTTCCATGTTTATACAGATAGCGGTGTAGGTAATTCCATGTTTATAGAGATAACGTTGTAGATATTTCCATGTTGATACAGATGGCTGTGTTGATATTTCCATGTGTATACAGATGACAGTGTAGATATTTCCATGTTTATACAGATGGAGTTGTAGATATTTCCAAGTTGATACAGATAGCGGTGTAAATAATTCCATGTTTATTCAGATGGCGGTGTAGATATTTCCAGGTTCATACACATAGCGGTGTGGCTGTTTCCATGTTTATACAGATGGCAGTGTAGATAATTCCATGTTTATACAGATAGTGGTGTAGATATTTCCATGTTTATAAAGATAGCGGTGTAGATATTTCCATGTTTATAAAGATAGCGGTGTAGATATTTCCATGTTTATAAAGATAGCGGTGTAGATATTTCCATGTTTATAGACATAGCGGTGGAGATATTTCCATGTTTATAAAGATAGCAGTGTAGATATTTCCATATTTATGGAGATAGCGGAGGAGATATTTCCATGTTTATAGAGATAGCGGTCGAGATATTTCCATGTTTACACAGATAAGGATGTAGATATTTCCATGTTTATACAGATACCGGTGTAGATATTTCCATGTTTATAGAGATGGCTTGGTAGATATTTCCATGTTTATGCAGATGGCAGTGTAGATATTTCCATGTTAATAGAGATAGTGGTGTAGGTGTTTCCATGTTTATACAGATGACTGTGTAGGTATTTCCATGTTTATATAGATGGCGGCGGAGTTATTTCCATGTTTATAGTGATAGACATGTAGATATTTCCATGTTTAAACAGATAGCGGTGTAGACATTTCTATGTTTATAGAGATAGCAGTGTAGGTATTTCCATGTTTATACAGATGGCGCTGTAGATATTTCCATGTTTATAGAGATAGCCATGTAGATATTTCCATGTTTATACAGATAGCGGTGAAGAAATTTCCATGTTTATAGAGATAGCGGTGTAGTTATTTCCATATTTATACAGATAGCCGTGTAGATATTTCCATGTTTATTCAGATGGCCGTGTAGATATTTCCATGTTTATACAGATAGCGGTGTGGCTATTTCCATGTTTATACAGATGGCAATGTAGATATTTCCACGTTAATACAGATAGCGTTGTAGATATTTCCATGTATATACAGATAGCGGTGTAGATGTTTCTGTGTTTTTACAGATAGCGGTGGAGATATTTCCTTGTTTATATAGGTAGCTGTGGTGATATTTCTAGGTTTATAATGATAGCGTTGGAGATATTTCCATGTTTATAGAGATGGCGGTGTAGATATGTCCAAGTTTATACAGATAGCGGTGTAGATATTTCCATGTTTATACAGAAAGCGGTGTAGATATTTCCATGTTTATAGAGATAGCGGTGTGGCTATTTCCATGTTTATACACATAGCGATGTAGATAATTCCATGTTTACAGAGATGGCTGTGTAGATATTTCCATGTTTATACAGAGTGGTGTAGATATTTCCGTGTTAATGCAGATGACTGTGTAGGCATTTCTATGTTTACACAGATGGTGCTGTAGATATTTCCAAGTTTATACAGATAGCGGTGTAGATATTTCCATGTTTATACAGATAGCGGTGTAGATATTTCCATGTTTATACAGATAGCGGTGTAGGTAATTCCATGTTTATAGAGATAGCGTTGTAGATATTTCCATGTTGATACACATGGCTGTGTTGTTATTTCCATGTGTATACAGATGACAGTGTAGATATTTCCATGTTTATACAGATGGAGTTGTAGATATTTCCTTGTTTCTACAGATGACTGTGTAGATATTTCCATGTTTATACAGATGGTGGTGAAGATATTTCCATGTTTATACAGATAGAGTTGTGGCTATTTCCATATTTATACAGTTAGTGGTGGAGATATTTCCATGTTTATGCAGATGGCGGCGTAGATATTTCCAAGTTTATGCAGATAGCGGTGAAGATATTTCCATGTTTATGGAGAGAGCGGTGTAGATATTTCCATGTTTATAAAGATAGCGGTGTAGTTATTTCCATGTTTATAGAGATAGCGGTGTAGATATTTCAATATTTATACTGATAGCGGTGTAGATATTTCCATGTTAATAAAGATAGCGGTGTTGATATTTCCATGTTTATAGAGATAGCGGTGGAGATATTTCCATGTTTGTAGAGATAGCGGTGGAGATATTTCCATGTTTATACAGATAAAGATGTAGATATTTCTATGTTTATACAGATAGTGGTGTAGATATTTCCATGTTCATACTGATAGTGGTGGAGATATTTCCATGTTTATACAGATGGCGGTACAGATATTTCCAAGTTTATGCAGATAGCGGTGTAGTTATTTCCATGTTTATACAGAGAGCGGTGTAGTTATTTCCATGTTTATACAGATTGCGTTGGAGATATTTCCATGTTTATATAGAAAGTGGTGTAGCTATTTCCATGTTTATACAGATGACTGTGTAGGTATTTCCAAGTTTATAGAGATGGCGGTGTAGATATTTCCATGTTTATAGAGATAGCCATGTACATATTTGCATGTTTAAACAGATAGCAGTGTAGACATTTCTATGTTTATAGAGATAGCAGTGTAGTTATCTCCATATTTATACAGATGGCGGTGTAGATATTTCCATGTTTATAGAGATAGCCATGTAGATATTTCCATGTTTATACAAATAGCGGTGTAGACACTTCCATGTTTATAGAGATAGCGGTGTAGGTATTTCCATGTTTATACAGATAGCCGTGTAGATATTTCCATGTTTATTCAGATGCCGGTGTAGATATCTCCATGTTTATACAGATAACGGTGTGGCTATTTCCATGTTTATACAGATGGCAGTGTAGATATTTCCATGTGAATACTGATACCTATGTAGATATTTCCATGTTTATTCAGATAGCAGTGCAGATATTTCTATGTTTATACATATATCGTTGTAGATATTTCCATGTTTATAGAGATACCGGTGTAGATATTTCCATGTTTATACAGATAGCGGAGGAGATATTTCCAAGTTTTTACAGATAGCGGTGGAGATATGTCCTTGTTTATTCAGATCGCGGTGTAGATATTTCCATGTTTATACAGATAGTGGTGTAGATATTTCCGTGTTAATGCAGATGACTCTTTAGGTATTTCTATGTTTATACACATGGTGGTGTAAATATTTCAAAGTTTATACAGATAGCGGTGTAGGTATTTCCATGTTTATAGAGATAGCAGTGTAGATATTTCCATGTTGATAGAGATGGCTGTGTTGATATTTCCATGTGTATACAGATGACAGTGTAGATATTTCCATGTTTATACAGATTGAGGTGTAGATATTCCCATGTTTCTACAGATGACTGTGTAGATATTTCCATGTTTTTACAGATGGCGGTGAAGTTATTTCCATGTTTATACAGATAGAGGTGTGGCTATTTCCATATTTAGACAGATAGTGGTGGAGATATTTCCATGTTTATACAGATGGCGGTGTAGATATTTCCAAGTTTATGCAGATAGCGGTGTAGATATTTCCATGTTTATGGAGAGAACGGTGTAGATATTTCCATGTTTATAAAGATAGCGGTGTTGTTATTTCCATGTTTATAGAGATAGCGGTGTAGATATTTCCATATTTATACAGATAGCGGTGTAGATATTTCCATGTATATAGAGATAAAGATGTAGATATTTCCATGTTTATACAGATAGTGGTGTAGATATTTCCATGTTTATACAGATAGTGGTGTAGATATTTACATATTTATACAGATAGCTTTTTAGATTTTTCCATGTTTATACAGATAGCGGTGTGTATGCTTCCATGTTTATACAGATAGCGGTGTATTTATTTCCATGTTTATACAGATGGTGGTGTATATATTTCCATGTTTATACAGATTGCGGTGTAGATATTTCCATGTTTATACAGATGGCGTTGTAGATATTTCCATGATTATAGAGATAGCTGTGTAGATATTTCCATGTTTATAGAGATAGCGGTGTATATATTTCCATATTTATACAGATAGCTGTGTAGATATTTCCATGTTTATTCAGATGGCGGCGTAGATACTTCCATGTTTATACAGATAGCGGTGTGGCTATTTCCAAGTTTATCCAGATGGCAGTGTAGACATTTCCATGTTTATGCAGATAGCGATGTAGATATTTCCGTCTTTATACAGATAGCGGTGTGGATATTACCAAGTTTAAACTGATAGCGGTGTAGATATTTCCATGTTTATACAGATAGCGGTGTAGAAATTTCCATGTTTATACAGATAACGGTGTAGTTATTTCCATGTTTATAGAGATAGTGGTGTAGAAATTTCCAGGTTTATACAGATGGCTGTGTAGATATTTCTATGTTTATACAGATGGCACTGTAGATATTTCCATGTTTATACAGAAGGAGGTGTAGATACTTCCATGTTTATACAGATGACTGTGTAGATATTTCCATGTATTTACAGATGGCGGTGTAGATATTTCCATGTTTATACAGATAGCGGTGAGGCTATTTCCATGTTTATAAAGATAGCGATGTAGATTTTTCCAGGCTTATAGAGATGGCTGTGTAGATATTTCCATGTTTATACAGATGGCAGTGTAGATATTTCCATGTTTATAAAGTTAGTGGTGTAGATAGCGGTGGAGATATTTCCATGTTTATACAGATGGCAGTGTAGGTATTTTCATGTTTATACAGATCGCGGTGTAGATGTTTCCAAGATTATACAGATAGCCGTGTAGATATTTCCATGTTTATACAGATAGCGGAGTAAATATTTCCAGGTTTATACAGATAGCAGTTTAGGTATTTCCAGGTTTACAGAGATAGTGGTGTAGATATTTCCATGTTTATACTGATTGCTATGTAGATATTTCCATCTGTATACAGATGGCAGTGTAGATATTTCCATGTTTATACTGATATCGGTGTAGATATTTCCAAGTTTATACAGATAGCGGTGTGGATATTTCCATGATTATAGAGATGGCGGTGTTGATAATTCCAAGTTTATACTGATAGCATTGTAGATATTTCCATGTATATACAGATAGCGGTGTTGGTATTTCCATGTTTTTACAGATAGCCGTGTGGATATTTCCATGTTTATACCGGTCGTGGTGTTGATATTTCCATCTTTATACAGATGTCAGTGTAGATATTTCCATGTTTATGGAGATAGCGGTGTACATATATATATGATTATACATATAGCTTTTAAATATTTCTATGTTTATAGACATGGCGGTGTAAATATTTCCATGTTCGTACAGATAGCGGTTTAAATGTTTACACATTTACAGAGATAGCGGTGTAGATATTTCCAGGGTTTATACAGAAATTTGTGTAGATATTTCCACATTTACAGAGATAGCGGTGTAGATATTTCCACGTTTATACACATAGCGGTGTAAATATTTTCACGTTTATAGAGATAGCGGTGTAGATATTTGCATGTTTACATAGATAGTGGTGTAGATATTTCCTTGTTTATTCAGAAGGCGGTGTAGATATTTCCATGTTAATACAGATGGTGGTGAAGATATTTCCAAGTTTATACAGAGAGCGGAGTAGATATTTCCATGTTTATACAGATAGCGGTGTAGATATGACCATGTTTACACAGATAGCGGTGTAGATATTTCCATGTTTATACTGATAGCGGTGTAGATATTTCCATGTTTATACATATAGCGGTGTAGATATTTCCATGTTTATACAGACCATGATGTAGATATTTCCATGTTTATACAGATAACGGTGTTGATATTTCCATGTTTATTCAGATAGCGGTGTAGATATTTCCATGTTAACAGAGATAGCGGTGTAGATATTTCCATATTTGCACAGATTGCGGTGTAGATATTTCCATCTTTACACAGATAGCAGTGTACATATTTCCATGTTTACACAGATAGCTCTGTAGATATTTCCAAGTTTACACAGATAATGTTGTAGATATTTCCATCTTTATACAGATAGCTTTGTAGATATTTCCATGTTTATAAAGATAGCGGTGTAAAAGTTTCCATATTTATAGAGATATTGGTGTAGATATATCCATGTTTATTCAGATAGCGATGCAGATATTTCCAGGTTTATACAGATAGCGGTGTATATATTTCCACGTTTATACAGATGGCTGTGTACATACTTCCATGTTTATACAGATAGCGGTTGAGTTATTTCCATGTTTATACAGATAGCGGTGGAGATATTTCCATGTATATTCAGATGGCGGTGTAGATATTTCCATGTTTATACAGATAGCTGTGTGGCTATTTCCATGTTTATACAGATGGATGTGTAGATATTTCCATGTGTATACAGATGGCAGTGTAGGTATTTCCATGTTTATACAGATGAAGGTGTAGATATTTCCATGTTTATACAGATGACTGTGTAGATGTTTCCATGTTTTTACACATGGCGGTGTAGACATTTCCTTGTTTATACAGATAGCGATGGAGATATTTCCATGTTCATACAGATGACTGTGTAGGTATTTCCATGTTTATACAGATGGCGGTGTAGATATTTCCATGTTTATAGAGATAGCCATGTAGATATTTCCATGTTTATACAGATAGCGGTGTAGACATTTCCATGTTCATAGACATAGCGGTGTAGATATTTCCATGTATACAGAGATAGCGTTGTAGATATTTCCATCTTTGCACAGACTGTGGTGTAGATATTTCCATCTTTACACAGATAACGCTGTAGATATTTCCATGTTTACTCAGATAGCTCTGTAGATATTGCCATGTTTACACTGATAGCGAAGTAGATATTTCCATGTTTATACAGATAGCGGTGCAGAAGTTTCCATGTTTATACAGACAGCAGTGGAGATACTTCCATGTTTATACAGATAACGGTGTAGATATTTCCATGTTTATAGAGATAGCGGTGTAGATATTTCCATGTGTATAGAGATAGCGGTGTAGATATTTCCATTTTTATACAGATATTTCCAGGTGTATACAGATGGAAGTGTATACATTTCCATGTTTATAGAGATGGTGTTGTAGATATTTCCATGTTTATAGAGATGACTGTGTAGATATTTCCACGTTCATGCAGATCGCGGTGTACATATTTCCACGCTTATAGAGATAGCGGTGTACATATTTCCACGTTTATACAGATAGCGGTGTAGATATTTCCAAGTTTAGATAGCGGTATAGATACTTCCACGTTTAAACAGATTGTGCTGTAGATATTTTCACATTTATAGAGATAGCATTGTAGATATTTCCATGTTTATACAGATAGAAGTGTAGATATTTCCACATTTATACTTATAGCGGTGTAGATATTTCCAGGTTTATACAGATAGATGAGTAGATGTTCCCACGTTTATAGAGATAGCGGTGTAGATATTTCCATGTTTATAGAGATAGCGGTAGAGATATTTCCACGTTTATAGAGATAGCGGTGTAGATATTTCCATGTTTCCAGAGACAGCAGTGCAGATATTTCTATGTTTATAGAGATAGCTGTGTAGATATTTCCATGTTTATAGATACACTGATGTATATATTTGCATGTTATAGAGATAGCATTGTAGATATTTCCATGTTTATGGAGACAGTGGTGTAAATATTTCCATGTTTTTACAGACACAGGTGTAGATATTTCCATGTTTGTAGTGACAGCGGTGTAAATATTTCCTTGTTTATAGAGATAGCGGTGTTGATATTTCCTTGCTTGTAGGGACAGCGGTGTAGATATTTCCATGTTTACACAGATAGCAGGGTAGATATTTCCAGGTTTATATATATAGCTGTGCAGATATTTCCATGTTTACACAGATGGTGGTGTAGATATCTCCATCTATATAAAGATGACTGTGTAGATATTTCCATGTTTATACAGATGGCTGTGTAGCCATTTCCATGCTTATGCAGATAGTGGTGTCGCTATTTCCATGTTTATACAGATGACTGTGTAGGTATTTCCATGTTTATACAGATGGCGGTGTAGATATTTCCATGTATATTGAGATAGCGTTGTAGATATTTCCATCTTTGCACAGACTGCAGTGTAGATATTTCCATGTTTATACAGATAACGCTGTAGATATTTCCATGTTTACACAGATAGCTGTGTAGATATTTCCATGTTTACACAGATAATGTTATAGATATTTCCAGGCTTATACAGATAGCGGTGCAGATATTTCCATGTTTATAAAGATAGCGGTGTAGATATTTCCATCTTTATAGACATAGCGGTGGAGATATTTCCATGTTAATACAGATAGCGATGTAGATATTTACATGTTTCTACAGATAGCGGTGGAAATATTTCCATGTTTATACAGATAGCGGTGTAGATAGTTCCATGTTTATACAGAGAGCGTTGAATATATTTCCATGTTTCTACAGATAGCGGTGGAGATATTTCCATGTTTATACAGATTGCGGTGTATGTATTTCCTTGTTTATACAGATGGCTGTGCAGATATTTCCATGTGTATACAGATGGCAGTGTAGATATTTCCACTTTTATACAGATGGAGGTGAAGTTATTTCCATGTTTAGACAGATGTCAGAGTAGATATTTCCATGATTATACAGACAGTGTTGTAGATATTTCCATGTTTATACAGATGACTGTGTAGATGTTTCCATGTTTTTACTCATGGCAGTGTAGATATTTCCTTGTTTATACAGATAGTGGTGGAGTTATTTCCATGTTCATAGAGATGACTGTGTAGGTATTTCCATGTTTATACAGATGGCGGGGTAGATATTTCCATGTTTATAGAGATAGCGGTGTAGATATTTCCATGTTTATACAGATAGCGTTTTAGATATTTGCATGTTTATACAAATCGTGTTGTACATATTTCCATGTTTATACAGGTAGCGGTGTAGATATTTCCATGTTTATTAAGATAGCGGTGTGGATATTTCCATGTTTATACAGAGAGCGTTGTATATATTTCCATGTTTCTACAGATAGAGGCGGAGATATTTCCATGTTTATAGAGATTGCTGTGTATGTATTTCCTTGTTTATACAGATGGCTGTGTAGATATTTCCAAGTGTATACAGATGGCAGTGTAGATATTTCCATGTTTATACAGATGGAGGTGGAGATATTTCCATGTTTATACAGATGGCAGAGTAGATATTTCCATGATTATACAGACAGTGTTGTAGATATTTCCATGTTTATACAGATGGCTCTGTAGCTATTTCCATGTTTATACAGATAGTGATGCAGATATTTCCAGGTTTATACAGATAGCAGTGTAGATATTTCCATGTTTATAAAGATAGCGGTGCCGATATTTCCATGTTTATACAGATAGCGGTGTATTTATTTCCATGTTTATACAGATAGCTGAGGAGATATTTCCATGTTTATACAGATAGCGGTGTAGATATTTCCATGTTTATACAGATAGCGGTGTAGGTATTTCCATGTTTCTACAGATGTCAGTGTAGTTATTTCTATGTTTATAGAGAAAGCCATGTAGATATTTCCAAGTTTACACAGATAGCGTTGTAGTTATTTCCATATTTATACTGAAAGTGGTATAGATATTTCCATGTTTATACAGATAGCGGTGTAGATATTTGCATGTTTACACAGATAGCTGTGGAGACATTTCCATGTTTATACAGATAGCTTTGTAGATATTATCATGTTTATACAGATAGCTGTGTAGATTCTCTCATGTTTATACAGACGGCTGTGTAGATACTTCCATGTGTATACAGATGGCAGTGTAGATATTTCCATGTTTATAGAGATGGTGGTGTAGATATTTCCATGTTTATAGAGAAAGCAGTGTTGATATTTCCAGGTTTATACTTATGGCGGTGTATTTATTTCCATCTTTATACAGATAGCGGTGCAGATATTGCCATGTTTATACAGATAGCGGTGTAGATATTTCCATGTTTACAGAGATAGCGGTGTAGATATTTCCATTTTTGCACAGATTGCAGTGTAGATATTTCCATGTTTTCACCGATAGCGGTGTAGATATTTCCAAGTTTAGACAGTCAGCTTTTTAGATATTTCCATGTTTACACAGATAGCGTTGTAGGTATTTCCAAGTTTATAGAGATAGCATTGTAGATATTTCCACGTATATACTGATAGCGATGTAGTTATTTCCACGATTATACAGATAGCGGTGTAGATATTTCCATGTTTATACAGATAGCGTTGAAGATATTTCCATCTTTATACAGATAGCGGTGTAGACATTTCCACGATTATAGAGATAGCGGTAGAGATATTTCCATATTTATACACATATGGATGTAATTATTTCCACGTTTATACAGATAGCGGTGTAGGTGTTTCCACGTTTATACAGATAGCAGTGTAGGTATTTCCACGTTTATACAGATAGCGGTGTAGATATTTCCATCTTTATACAGATAGCCGTGTAAATATTTCCATGTTTACACAGATAGAGGTGTAGATATTTCCATGTTTATGCAGATGGCGGTGTAGATATTTCCTAGTTTATAGTGATGGCAGTGTAGATATTTCCATGTTTATAGAGATAGCTGTGTAGATATTTCCATGTTTATAGACATAGCGGGGTAGGTATTTCCATGTTTATAGTGATAGTGGTGGAGATATTTCCATGTTTATACAGATAGCCGTGTAGAAATTTCCATGTTTATATGGACAGCGTTGTAGATATTTCCATGTTTTTGCAGAGAGCGATGTAGATATTTATATGTTAATAGTGATGGCTGTGTAGATATTTCCATGTTTATACAGATGGCTGTGTAGATATTTCCATGTTTAAACAGACGGCGGGGTAGATATTTCCATGTTTATACAGATGGCAATGTAGATATTTCCATGTTTATACAGATGACTGTGTAGCTTTTTCCATGTTTATACAGATGGCGATGTAGATATTTCCATGTTCATACAGATGACTGTGTAGCTATTTCCATGTTTATAGAGATGGTCGTGTATACATTTCCATGTTTGCACAGATAGCGGTGTAGATATTTCCATGTTTATAGTGATAGAGGTGTAGATATTTCCATGTTTATACAGATAGCGGAGTAGATAATTCCATGTTTACAGATAGCGGTGTAGATATTTCCATGTTTACAGAGATAGCGGTGGAGGTATTTCCATCTTTACATAGATAACAGTGTATATATTTCCAAGTTTACACAGATAGCTGTGTAGATAATTCTATCTTTACACAGATAGCATTGTAGACATTTCCATGTTTATAAAGATGGCGCTGGAGATATTTCCAGGTTTACAGAGATAGCATTGTAGATATTTCCACGTTTATACAGATAGCGATGTAGTTATTTCCACGAATATACAGATAGCGGTGTAGATATTTCCACGTTTATGCAGATAGCGGTGTTGATATTTCCATGTTTATAGGGATAGCGGTGTTGATATTTCCATGTTTATACAGATAGCGGTGTTGATATTTCCGTGTTTATAGGGAAAGCGGTGTTGATATTTCCACGTTTATACAGATAGCGGTATAGGTATTTCCATGTTTATACAGGTAGCGGTGTAGATATTTCCATGTTTATACACATGGCGTTGTAGAAATTTCCGTGTTTACAGATGGTGGTGTAGATATTTCCATTTTTACAGTGATAGCGGTGTAGATATTTCAATCTTGCACAGATTGGGGTGTAGATATTTCCATCTTTACACAGATTGCAATGTAGATATTTCCACGTTTACGTAGGTAGCTTTGTAGATTTTTCCATGTTTACACATATAACGTTGTAGATATTTCCATGTTTACACAGATAGCGCTGTTGATATTCCCATGTTTATAAAGATAGCGGTGCAGTTATTTCCATGTTTAAACAGATAGCGGTGCAGATATTTCCATGTTTATACAGATATTGGTGGAGATATTTCCATGTTTATACAGATCGCGGTATATATATTTCCATTTTCCACAGATGGCAGTGTAGATATTTCCATGTTTATAAAGATGGCGGTGTAGATATTTCCATGTTCATACAGATAGCGGTGCAGATATTTCCATGTTCATGCAGATGGCGGTGTAGATATTTCCATGTTTATAGAGATGGCAGTGTAGATATTTCTATGTTTATAGAGATTGGGGTGTAGATATTTCCATGTGTATAGAGATTGCGGTGTAGTTATTTCCATGTTTATGGAGATAGTTGTGTAGGTATTTCCATGTTTTTACAGGTAGCGGTGTAGTGATTTCCATGTTTATACAGATAGAGGCGTAGATATTTCCATGTTTACAGAGATTGCGGTGTAGATATTTCCATATTTATACAGATAGCGGTGTAGGTATTTCCATGTTTCTTCGGAAGGTGGTGTAGATATTTCCATCTTTATACAGATAGCGGTGTGGCACTTGCCATGTTTATACAGATAGCGTTGTAAATATTTCCATGTTTATGGAGATGGCTGTGTAGATATTTCCATGTTTATAAAGATACAGTGTAGATATTTCCATGTTTATACAGATAGTGGTGTAGATATTTCCATGTTTATACAGATGATTGTGTAGGTATTTCCATGTTTATACAGATGTCGGTATAGATATTTCCATGTTTATAGAGATAGCTATGTAGATATTTCCATGTTTATAGAGATCGCGGTGTAAACATTTCCATGTTTATTGACATAGCGGGGTAGATATTTCCATGTGTATACACATAGCGGTGTAGATATTTCCATGTTTATACAGATAGCGGTGTAGATATTTAGATGTTTATGCAGATAGCGGTGTAGGTATTTCCATGTTTATACAGATAGCAGTGTAGATATTTCCACGTTTATACAGATAGCGGTGTAGGTATTTCCATGTTTATATAGATAGTGGTGTAGATATTTCCATGTTTATGCAATTGACTGTGTAGGTATTTCCATGTTTATACAGATGGCGGTGTAGATATTTCCATGTTTATAGAGATATGCATCTGGATATTTCCATGTTTATACAGCCAGCAGTGGAGATATTTCCATGTTTATACAGATTGCTGTGTCGGTATTTCCATGTTTATGGAGATAGCGGTGTAGATATTTCCATGTTTATACAGATGGCTCTGTAGATATTTCCATGTGTATACAGATGGCAGTGTAGGTATTTCATGTTTATACACATGGAGATGTAGATATTTCCATGTTTATACAGATGACTGTGGAGATATTTCCATGATTTTCCCAGATGGCAGTGTAGATATTTCCATGTTTATACAGATAGCGGTGTGGCTATTTCCATGTTTACATAGATAGCTGTGTAGATATTTCCATTTTTATAGAGGTGGCTGTGTAGATATTTCCATGTTTATACAGATGGCACTGTAGATATTTCCACGTTTATACAGATAGTGGTGTAGATACTTCCATGTTTATACAGATGACTGTGTAGGTATTTCCATGTTTATACAGATGTCGGTGTAGATATTTTCAGGTTTATAGAGATAGCGGTGTAGATATTTCCATGTTTATTCAGACAGCGGTGTAGATGTTTCCATGTTTACAGAGATAGTGGTGCAGATATTTCCATATTTACACAGATAGCGGTGTAGATATTTCCATGTTTCTACAGATAGCAGTGTAGATATTTCCATGTTTATACAGATGGCGATGTACATATTTCCATGTTTATAGAGATGGTGGTGAAGATATTTCCATGTTTATAGAGATAGTGGTGTAGACATTTCCATGTTTATACAGATATCGGTGAGGATATTTCCATGTTTATTCAGCTCCCGGTGCAGATACTTCCATCTTCATACAGATGGCAGTGTAGATATTTCGATGTTTATACTGATAGTGGTGTAGAGATTTTCATCTTTATTGAGATGGTGGTGTACATATTTCCATGTTTATACTGACTGCGGTGAAGATATTTCCATGTTTACAGAGATGGCGGTGTAGGTATATCCATGTTTATAGAGATAGCGGTTTAGATACTTCCACGTTTCTATAGATGGCTTTGTAGGTATTTCCATGTGTATAATGATGGCAGTGTAGATATTTCCATGTTTTTAGATAAGGTGGTGTAGATATTTCCATGTTTATACAGATAATTCTGTAGATATTTGCATGTTTCTACAGATAGCGGTGTAGATGTTTCCATGTTAATAGAGATGACAGTGTAGATATTTCCATGTTTATGCAGATAGCGGTGTAGATATTTCCATGTTTATAGAGATAGCAGTGTAGCTAATTGCATATTTATACAAATAGCGCTGTAGATATTTCCATGTTTATACAGAAGGCAGTGTAGATATTTCCCTGTTTATACAGATGGCGGTGTAGATATTTCCATGTTTATACAGATAGCGTTGTAGATATTTCCATGTTTATACAGATAGCGGTGTAGGTATTTCCATGTTTATACAAATATTGGTGTAGATATTTCCATGTTTATGCAATTGACTGTGTAGGTATTTCCATGTTTATACAGATGGCGGTGTAGATATTTCCATGTTTAAACAGATAGCGGTGTAGATATTTCCATGTTTGTACAGATTGCGGTGTAGGTATTTCCATGTTTATGGAGATAGCCGTGTAGATATTTCCATGTTTTTACAGATGGCGGTGTAGATATTTCCATGTTTATACAGATAGCTGTGTGGCTATTTCCATGTTTATACAGATAGCTGTGTAGATATTTCCATGTTTATAGAGATGGCTGTGTAGATATTTCCATGTATATACAGATGGCTGTGTAGATATTTCCATGTTTATACAGATGGCAGTGTATATATTGCCTTGTTTATACAGATAGTGGTGTTGATTTTTCCATGTTCATACAGACGACTGTGTAGGTATTTCCACGTTTATACAGATGGCGGTGAAGATATTTCCATGTTTATACAGATAGTGGTGTTGATTTTTCCATGTTCATACAGACGACTGTGTAGGTATTTCCACGTTTATACAGATGGCGGTGTAGATATTTCCATGTTTATAGAGATAGCCATGTAGATATGTCCATGTTTATACAGATAGCAGTGCAGATATTTCCATGTTTATACAGATAGCGGTGTAGATATTTCTATGTTTACAGAGATAGCAGTGTAGATATTTCCATGTTTGCGCATATTGCAGTGTAGATATATCCATGTTTACACAGATAGTGGTGGACATATTTCCATGTTTACACTGGTAGCTGTGAAGATATTCCCATGTTTACTCAGATAGTGTTGTAGATATTTCCATGTTTATACAGGTAGCGATGTAGATATTTCCATATTTATATACATAGCGGTGTAGATATTTCCATGTTTATACAGATTGCGGTGCAGTTATTTCCATGTTTACAGAGATTGCGCTGTAGACATTTCCATGTTTATACACATGGCTGTGTAGATATTTCCAAGTGTATACAGATGGCAGTGTAGATATATCCATGTTTATACAGAAGACTGTGTAGATATTTTCATGTTTTTACACATGGCGGTGTAGATATTTCTATGTTTATACAGATAGCAGTGTCTCTATTTCTATATTTATAGAGGCAGCAGTGTAGATATTTCCATGTTTATAGTGATAGCTGTGTAGATATTTCCATGTTTGTACAGATAGAGGTGTAGTTATTTCCCTGTTTATACAGATGGCAGTGTAGTTATTTCCATGTTTATACAGATAGTGGTGTACATGTTTCCATGTTTATACAGATGACTGTGTAGGTATTTCCATGTTTATACAGATAGCGTTGTAGATATTTCCATGTTTGTACAGATTGAGGTGTAGTTATTTCCATGTTTAAGGAGATAGCGGTGTAGATATTTCCATAATTATACAGATGGCTGTGTAGATATTTCCCTGAGTATACAGATTACAGTGTAGATATTTCCATGTTTATAGAGATAGCCATGTAGATATTTCCATGTTTATACAGCTAGCAGTGTAGATATTTCCATGTTTATACAAATAGTGGTGTAGATATTTCCATGTTTATGCAATTGACTGTTTAGGTATTTCCATGTTTATACAGATAACAGTGTAGATATTTCCATGTTTATAGAGATAGCCATGTTGATATTTCCATGTTTATACAGCTAGCGGTGTAGATATTTCCATGTTTATACAGATAGCGGTGTAGATATTTCCATGTTTGTACAGACTGAGGTGTAGGTATTTCCATGGTTATGGAGATAGCGGTGTAGATATTTCCATGTTTATACAGATGGCTGTGTAGATATTTCCATGTGTATACAGATGGCAGTGTAGATATTTCCATGTATATACAAATGGAGATGAAGATATTTCCATGTTTATACAGATGACTGTGTAGATATTTCCATCTTTTTACAGATGGCGGTGTAGATATTTCCATGTTTATACAGATAGCGATGTGGCTATTTACATGTTTATTCAGATAGCTGTGTAGATATTTCCATGTTTATACAGATGACTGTGTAGGTATTTCCATCTATTTACAGATGGCGGTGTAGATATTTCCATGTTTATACAGATAGCAGTGTGGCTATTTCCATGTTTATACAGATGGCTGTGTAGATATTTCCATGTTTATACAGATGGCTGTGTTGATATTTCCATGTTTATACAGATGGCAATGTAGATATTTCCATGTTTATACAGATAGTGGTGTTGAGTTTTCCATGTTCATACAGATGACTGTGTAGGTATTTCCATGTTTATACAGATGGCGGTGTAGATATTTCCATGTTTATAGAGATAGCCATGTAGATATTTCCATGTTTATACAGATAGCAGTGCAGATATTTCCATGTGTATACTGATAGCGGTGTAGATATTTCCATGCTTATACAGATATCGGTGTAGGTATTTCCATGTGTATACAGACGGCAGTGTAGATATTTCCATGTTCATACAGGGAGAGGTGTAGATATTTCCATGTTTATGCATATCTCGGTGTAGGTATTTCCATCTTTCTACGGATGACAGTGTAGATGTTTCTATGTTTATAGAGTTGGCGGTGAAGATATTTCCCTGTTTATACAGATGGCGGTGTAGTTATTTCCATGTTTATGCTGATGGCAGTGTAGATATTTCCATGTTTATAGAGATGGCGTTTTAGATATTTCTATGTTTATAGAGATAGATGTGTAGATAATTCCATGTTTATACACATAGAGGTGTAGGTATTTCCATGTTTATACGGATAGCGGTGTGGATATTTCCATGTTTATACAGATAGCGGTGTAGATATTTCCATGTTTATACAGATAGCGGTGTTGTTATTTCCGTGTTTATGCAATTGACTGTGTAGGTATTTCCATGTTTATACAGATGGTGGTGTAGATATTTTCATGTTTATAGAGATATGCTTGTAGATATTTCCATGCTTATACAGCTAGCGGTGGAGATATTTCCATGTTTATACAGATTGCTGTGTAGGTATTTCCGTGTTTATGCAGATAGCGGTGTAGATATTTCCATGTTTTTACAGATGACTGTGTAGATATTTCCATGTGTATACAGAGGGCAGTGTAGGTTTTTCATGTTTATAAACATGGAGATGTAGATATTTCCATGTTTATACAGATAGCAGTGTTGATATTTCCATGTTTATACAGATGGCGATGTACATATTTCCATGTTTATAGAGATGGTGGTGAAGATATTTCCATGTTTATAGAGATAGTGGAGTAGACATTTCCATGTTTATACAGATAGCGGTGAGGATATTTCCATGTTTATTCAGCTCCCGGTGTAGATATTTCCATCTTTATACAGATGGCAGTGTAGATATTTCGATGTTTATACTGATAGTGGAGTAGAGATTTTCAGTTTTATAGAGATGGTGGTGAACATATTTCCATGTTTATACAGATTGTGGTGAAGATATTTCCATGTTTATAGAGATGGTGGTGTAGATACTTCCACGTTTCTACAGATGTCTTTGTAGATATTTCCATGTGTATACTGATGTCAGTGTAGATATTTCCATATTTTAAGATATGGTGGTGTAGATATTTCCATGTTTATACAGATAACTGTGTAGATATTTGCATGTTTATACAGATAGCGGTGTACATATTTCCATGTTTATAGAGATAACAGTGTAGATATTTAAATGTTTATGCAGATAGCGGTGTAGATATTTCATTGTTTATAGAGGTAGCGGTGTAGCTAATTGCATATTTATGCAGATAGCGCTGTAGATATTTCCATGTTTATACAGAAGGCAGTGTAGATATTCCCCTGTTTATACAGATGGCGGTGTAGGTATTTCCATGTTTATATAGATAGCGGTGTAGATATTTCCATGTTTATACAGATAGCGGTGTAGATATTTTAATGTTTATTCAAATATTGGTGTAGATATTTCCATGATTATGCAATTGACTGTGTAGTTATTTCCATGTTTATACAGATGGTGGTGTAGATATTTCCATGTTTATAGAGATAGCCATGTAGATTTTCCATGTTTACACTGGTAGCGGTGTAGATATTTCCATGTTTATACAGATAGCGGTGTAGATATTTCAATGTTTGTACAGATTGCGGTGTAGGTATTTCCATGTTTACGGAGATAGCGTTGTAGATATTTCCATGTTTATACAGATGGCTGTGTAGATATTTCCATGTGTGTACAGATGGTGGTGTAGATATTTCCATGTATATACACATGGAGATGGAGATATTTCCATGTTTATACAGATGACTGTGAAGATATTTCCATGTTTTTTCAGATGGCGGTGTAGATATTTCCATGTTTATACAGATAGCATTGTGGCTATTTCCATGTTTATACAGATAGCTGTGTAGATATTTCCATGTTTATAGAGATGGCTGTGTAGATATTTCCATGTATATACAGATGTCTGTGTAGATATTACCATGTTTATGCAGATGGCAGTGTAGATATTTCCATGTTTATAGAGATGGCGTTTTAGATATTTCTATGTTTATAGAGATAGAGGGTAGATAATTCCATGTTTATACACATAGCGGTGTAGGTATTTCCATGTTTATACAGATAGCGGTGTAGATATTTCCATGTTTATACAGATAGTGGTGTAGATATTTCGATGTTTATGCAATTGACTGTGTAATTATTTCCATGTTTATACAGATGGTGGTGTAGATATTTACATGTTTATAGAGATATGCTTGTAGATATTTCCGTGTGTATACAGATGACAGTGTAGATATTTCCATGTTTATACAGATGTAGGTGTAGATATCTCCATGTTTATACAGATGACTGTGTAGATATTTCCATGTTTTTACAGTTGGCGGTGTTGATATTTCCATGTATATACAGATAGCGGTGTGGGTATTTCCGTGTTCATGCATATAGCAGTGTAGATATTTCCATGTTTATAGAGATGTCTTTGTACATATTTCCATGTTTATAAGGATGGCTGTGTAGGTACTTCCATGCTAATACAGATGGCATTTAGATATGTCCAAGTTTATACAGATAGTGGTGTAGATATTTGCACGTTTATAAAGATGACGGTGTAGGTATTTCGATGTTTATATAGATGGCGGTGTAGACAATTCCATATTTATGGACATAGCCATGTGGATATTTCCATGTTTATACAGATGGCGATGTAGACATTTCGATGTTCATAGAGATTACGGTATAGATATTTCCATATTTATACACATAGCGGTGTAGATATTTCCATGTTTATACTGATAGCGGTGTAGATATTTCCATGTTTTTACAGATAGAGGTGTAGATATTTCCAAGTTTACAGAGATATTGCTGTAGATATTTCCATATTTGCACAGATTGCGGTGTATATATTTCCATCTTTACACGGATAGCGGAGTACTTATTTCCAACTTTACACAGACAGCTGTGTAGATATTTCCATGTTTACACAGATTGTGTAGATATTTCCATGTTTATACATATAGCGGTGTAGATATTTCCATGTTTATAAAGATAGCTGGGAAGATATTTCCATATTTATACACGTGGCAGCGTAGATATTTCCATGTGTATACAGATGGCAGTGTAGACATTTCCATGTTTATACAGATGGAGGTGTAGATATTTCCAGGTTTATACAGATGACAGTGTAGATATTTCCAGGTTTTACAGATGGCGGTGTATTTATTTCCATGTTTATACAGATAGTGGTGTGGCTATTTCCAAGTTTATAAAGATACCGGTGTATATATTTCCATGTTTATACAGATAGCAGTGTAGATATTTCCAAATTTATAGTGATGGCGGTGTAGATATTTCCATATTTATGCAGATAGCGGTGTAGCTATTTCCATGTTTAAACAGATAGCGGTGTAGATATTTCCATGTTTATACAGATAGCGGTGTAGATATTTCATGTTTATACAGATAGCGGTGTAGATAATTCCATGTATACAGAGATAGCGGTATAGATATTTCCATATTCATATAGATAGCGATGTAGTTATTTCCATGTATAGACAGATAACGGGGTAGATATTTCCATGTTTACACAGATTGCGGTGTAGGTATTTCCATGTTTATATAGATAGCGCTGTAGATATTTCCATGTTTATACAGATTGCAGTGTAGATATTTCCATGTTTATACAGACGGCAGTGAAGTTATTTCCATGTTTATGCAGATGGAGGTGGAGATATTTCCATGTTTATACAGATGACTGTGTAGATATTTCCATGTTTTTACAGATGGCGGTGTTGATATTTCCATGTTTATACACATAGCGGTGTGGTTATTTCCATGTTTATACAGATAGCGGTGTAGATATTTCCATGTTTATGGAGATGGCTGTGTAGATATTTCCATGTTTATACATATGGCTCTGTAGATACTTCCATGTTTATACAGATGGCCGTGTAGATATTTCCATGTTGATACAGATAGTGGTGTAGATGTTCCCACGTTTATACACATGACAGTGTAGGTATGTCCATGTTTATACTGATGGCCGTGTAGACCTTTCCATGTTTATAGACATAGCCATGAGGATATTTCCATGTTTATGCAGATAGCGGTGTACATATTTCCATATTTATAAAGATAGCATTGCAGATATTTCCATATTTATAGAGATAGCGGTGGAGATATTTCCATGTTTATCCAGATAACGATGTAGATATTTCCATGTTTATTCAGATAGCGGTGGAGGTATTTCCATGTTTATAGAGATAGTGGTGTAGATATTTCCATGTTTATACAGATAGTGGTGTGGCTATTTCCATGTTTATACAGATAGCGGTGTACATATTTCCATGTTTTTAGAGATGGCTGTGTAGATATTTACATGTTTATACTGATGGCAGTGTAGATATTCCCATGTATATACAGATAGTGGGGTAGATATGTCCATGTTTATATAGATGACTGTGTAGTTATTTCCATGTTTATACAGATGGCTGTGTAGATATTTCCATGTTTACAGAGATAGCCATGTAGATATTTCCATGTTTATACAGATAGCAGTGTAGACATCTCCATGTTTATAGAGATAGCGGTGTAGATATTTCCATATTTATACAGATAGCGGTGTAGATATTTCCAAGTTTATACAGATGACATTGTAGATATTTGCATGTTTTCACAGATGGCGGTGTAGATATTTCCATGTTTATACAGATAGCGGTGTAGACAATTTCATGTATATAGAGATAGCAGTGTAGATATTTCCATATTTATACAGATAGCGTTTTATATATTTGCATGTTTATACAGATTGCGGTGTAGGTATTTCCATGTTTATAGATAGCGGTGTTGATATTTCCATGTTTATACAGATGGCAGTTTAGATATTTCCATGTCTATACAGATGGAGGTGTAGATATTTCCATGTTTATACAGATGACTGTGTAGATATTTCCATGTTTTTACAGTTGGCGGTGTAGATATTTCCGTGTGTATACAGATAGCGGTGTGGCTATTTCCGTGTTTATGCAGATAGCGGTGTAGATATTTCCATGTTTATAGAGATGGTTTTGTACATATTTCCATGTTTATAAGGCTGGCTGTGTAGGTACTTCCATGCTAATATAGACGGCATTTAGATATGTCCAAGTTTATACAGATATTGGTGTAGATATTTCCACGTTTATACTGATGACGGTGTAGGTATTTCGATGTTTATATAGATGGCGATGTAGACATTTCCATGTTTATGCACATAGCCATGTGGATATTTCCATGTTTATACAGATAGCGATGTAGATATTTCCATGTTTATACATATAGCGGTGTAGATATTTCCATGTTTACAGAGATAGTGCTGTTCATATTTCCATATTTGCACAGATTGTGGTATATATATTTCCATCTTTACACAGATAGCGGAGTACATATTTCCACCTTTACACAGATAGCTGTGTAGATATTTCCATGTTTACACAGATAGTGTTGTAGACATTTCCATTTTTATACAGATAGCGGTGCAGATATTTCCATGTTTATTCAGAGAGCGGTGTGGATATTTCCATGTTTATACAGATCTTGGTGTAGATATTTCCATGTTCATAGTGATAGCGGTGTAGATATTTCCATGTTTATAGAGAATGTGGTGTACACATTTCCATGTTAATACAGATAGCAGTGTAGATATTTCCATGTATACAGAGAGAGCGGTGTAGATATTTCCATATTTGCACAGATTGCGGTGTACATATTTCCATCTTTACACAGATAGCGGTGTACATATTTCCATGTTTACAGAGATAACTGTGTAGATATTTCCATGTTTACAAACATAATGTTGTAGATATTTCCATGTTTATACAGACAGCGGTGTAGATATTTCCATGTTTATACAGGTAGCGGTGTAGATATTTCCATGTTTATACAGATAGTGGTGTAGATATTTCCATGTTTATGGTGATGACTGTGTGGGTATTTCCAGGTTTATACCGAAGGCAGTGTAGATATTTCCATGTTAATACAGATAGCGGTGTGGATTTTTCCATGTTTATACAGATAGCGGTGTAGATATTTCCATGATTATAGAGATGTCTGTATAAATATTTCCATGTTTATGCAGATGGCAGTGTTGATATTTCCATGTTTATACAGAAATTGGGGTAGATATTTCCATCTTTACAGAGATAGCGGTGGAGATATTTCCATGTGTATACAGATAACGATGTAGATATTACCATGTTCATACAGAAAGCGATGTAGATATTTCCATGTTTATACAGATAGCGGTGTAGATATTTCCATGTTTATACAGATAGCGGCGTAGATATTTCCATGTTTACACAGATAGCGGTGGAGATATTTCCATGTTTATAGAGATAGCAGTGGAGATTTTTACATCTTTTTACATATAGCGACGTAGATATTTCCATGTTTGTACAGATAGCAGTGTAGATATTTCGATGTTTATGCACACAGCGGTGTAGATATTTCCATGTTTATACAGATAGCAGTGTAGATATTTCCATGTTCATACAGATAGCTTTGGAGCTATTTCCATGTTTATACAGATAGCGGTGGAGACATTTCGATGTTTATACAGATGGCTGTGTAGATATTTCCAAGTTTGTACAGATAGCGGTGTAGATATTTCCATGTTTTTACAGATAGCGATGTAGATATTTTCATGTTTATACAGATTGTTGTATAGTTATTTCCATGCTTATAGAGATAGCGGTGTAGATATTTCCATGTTTATACGGATGACTGTGTAGATATTTCCATGTGTATACAGATGGCAGTGAAGATGTCTCCATGTTTACACAGATAGCGGTGGAGATATTTCCAGGTTTATACAGATAGCGATGTAGATATTTCCATGTTTATACAGATAGCGGTGTAGATATTTCCATGTTTATACAGATGACTGTGTAGATATTTCCATGTTTTTGCAGATGGCGGTGTTGTTATTTCCATGTTTATAGAGATAGTGGTGTGGCTATTTCCATGTTTATACAGATAGCATTGTACATATTTCCCTGTTTATACAGATAGCGGTGTAGATATTTCCATATTTATAGAGATAGCCATGTAGGTATTTCCATGTTTATACAGATAGCGGTGTAAAATATTTCCAGGTTTATAAAGATAGCGGTGTAGATATTTCCATGTTTATACAGATATCGATGGAGATATTTACATGTTTATACAGATAGCGAAGTGGATATTTCCATGTTTATATAGATGGCGCTGTAGATAATTCCAAGTTTATACACATAGCGGAGTAGATATTTCTATGTTTATACAGATAGCGGTGTAGATATTTACATGTTTATACAGATAGCGGTGAAGACAATTCCATGTTTATAGTGATATCAGTGTAGATATTTCCATGTTTATACAGATGGCAGTGTAGATATTTCCATGTGTATACAGATGGCATTGTAGATATTTCCATGTTTATACATATGGAGGTGTAGATATTTCCATGTTTTTACCGATGGCGGTGTAGATATTTCCATGTTTTTACAGATGGCGGTGTACATATTTCCATGTTTATACAGATATCGGTGTGGCTATTTCCATGTTTATACAGATAGCGATGAAGATATTTCCATGTTGATAGAGATGGCTGTATAGATATTTCCATGATTTTACACATGGCTGTGTAGATATTTCCGTGTTTTTACAGATGGCGGTTGAGATATTTCCATGTTTTTGCAGATAGCGGTGTGGCTATTTCCATGTTTATACACATATCGCTGTAGATATTTCCATGTTCATAGAGATGGCTGTGTAGTTATTTCCATGTTTATACAGATAGCGGTGTAGATATTTCCATGTTTCTACAGATCGTGGTGTAGATATTTCCATGTTTATACAGATGACTGTGTAGGTGTTTCCATGTTTATAGAAATCGTGGTGTAAATATTTCCATGTTTATACATATAGCGGTGTGGATATTTCCAGGTTTACAGAGATAGCGGTGTAGATATTTCCATATTTGCACAGATTGTGGTGTAGATATTTCCATCTTTACACATAGAGCGGTGTACGTATTTCCATGTTTACACAAATAGCTGTGTAGATATTTCCATGTTTACACAGATAATGTTGTACATATTTCCATGTTTATACAAATGGCGGTGTAGATATTTCCATGTTTATAATGATAGCGATGTAGATATTTTCAAGTTTATAGAGATAGCGGTGGAGATATTTTCATGTTTATACAGATAGCGATGTAGATATTTCCATGATTCTACAGATCGTGGTGTAGATATTTCCATGTTTATGCAGATGACTGTGTAGGTGTTTCCATGTTTATACAAATGGTGGTGTAAATATTTCCATGTTTATACATATAGCGGTGTGGATATTTCCAGGTTTACAGAGATAGCGGTGTAGATATTTCCATATTTGAACAGATTGCGGTGTAGATATTTCCATCTTTACACATAGAGCGGTGTACATATTTCCATGTTTACACAAATAGCTGTGTAGATATTTCCATGTTTACACAGATAATGTTGTACATCTTTCCATGTTTATACAAATGGCGGTGTAGATATTTCCATGTTTATAATGATAGCGGTGTAGATATTTTGAAGTTTACAGAGATAGCGGTGGGGATACTTTCATGTTTATACAGATAGCGATGTAGATATTTCCATGTTTATACAGATAGCGGTGTAGGTATTTCCATGTTTTTACACATATCGATGAAGATATTTCCATGTTTATACAGATTCTGGTATAGGTATTTCCATGTTTATGGAGATAGCGGTGTAGATATTTCCATGTTTATACGGATGACTGTGTAGATATTTCCATGTGTATACAGATGGCATTGTAAATATTTCCATGTTTATGCAGATAGTGGTGTAGATATTTCTATGTTTATACAGATGACTGTGTAAGTATTTCTATGTTTCTACAGATGGCGGGGTACATATTTCCATGTTTATACAGATAGCGGTGTGTATATTTCCATGTTTACAGAGATATCAGTGTAGATATTTCCATATTTGCAGAGATTGCGGTGTAGATATTTCCATCTTTACACAGATAGCGGTGTACATATTTCCATCTTTACACAGATAGCTCTGTAGATATTTCCATGTTTACACAGATAGTGTTGTAGATATTTCCATGTTTATACAGATAGCGGTGTAGATATAGCCATGTTTATAAAGATAGCAGTGTAGATATTTCCGTGTTAATACAGATTGCGCTGTAGATATTTCCATGTTTATATGCAGAACGATGTAGATATTTCCATGTTTATACAGATAGTGGTTGAAATATTTCCATGTTTATACAGATAGCGGTGGTGATATTTCCATATTTATACACATGGCGGTGTAGATATTTCCACGTTTATACAGATAGTGGTGTAGATATTTCCATGTTTATACAAATAGCGGTGTAGATATTTCCATGTTTATACAGATTGCGGTGTAGGTATTTCCATGTTTATACAGATGGAGGTGTAGATATTTCCAGGTTTATTCAGATGACTGTGTAGATATTTTCATGTTTTTACAGATGGCGGTGTAGATAATTCCATGTTTATACAGATAGCGGTGTAGGTATTTCCATGTTTATACAGATAGCGGTGTAGATATTTCCATGTTTATACAGATTGTGGTGTGGCTATTTCCGTGTTTATGCAGATAGCGGTGTAGATATTTCCATGTTTACAGAGATAATGCTGTGGATATTTCCATATTTGCACAGATTGCGGTGTAGATATTTCCATCTTTACCCAGATAGCGGAGTACATATTTCCATGTTAACACAGATAGCTGTGTAGATATTTCCATGTTTACACAGATATTGTTGTAGATATTTCCATGTTTATAAAGATAGCGGTGTAGATATTTCCATGTTTATAAAGATAGCGTTGTAGATATTTCCATATTTATAGAGATAGCAGTGGAGATATTTCCATGTTTACAGATAGTGATGTAGATATTTCGATGTTTATACAGATAGCGGTGGACATATTTCCATGTTTATAGAGATAGTGTTGTAGATATTTCCATGATTATTCAGATAGTGGTGTGGCTATTTCCATGTTTATACAGCTAGCGGTGTAGTTATTTCCATGTTTATAGAGATGGCTGCGTAGATATTTACATGTTTATACTGATGGCAGTGTAGATATTTCCATGTATATTCAGATATTGTTGTAGATATTTCAATGTTTATACAGATGACTGTGTAGGTATTTCCATGTTTATGCAGATGGCGGTGTAGATGTTTCATTGTTTATAGAGATAAGCAAGTAGATATTTCCGTGTTTATACAGATAGCAGAGTAGACGTTTCTATGTTTATAGAGATAGCGGTGTAGATATTTCCATATTTATACAGATAGCAGTGTAGATATTTCGATGTTTATACAGATTGCGGTGTAGATATTTCCATGTTTTTCCAGATAGCGGTGTAGATATTTAATGTTTATAAAGATAGCGGTGTAGACAATTCCATGTATATAGAGATAGCGGTGTAGAAATTTCCATATTTATACAGATAGCGGTGAAGGTATTTCCATGTTTACAGAGTTAGCGATGTAGATATTTCCATACTTGCAAAGATTACCATGTAGATATTTCCATCTTTACACAGAGAGCGTAGTACATATTTCCATGTTTACAGAGATAACTGTGTAGATATTTCCATGTTTACAAATATAATGTTGTAGATATTTCCATGTTTATACAGATAGCGGTGTAGATATTTCCATGTTTATACAGATAGCGGTTTTGGTATTTCAATGTTTATTCAGATTGCTGTGTAGATATTTCCATGTATATACAGATGGCAGTGTAGATATTTCCATGTTTATACAGATGGATGTGTAGATATTTCCATGTGTATTAAGATGACTGTGTAGATATTTCTATGTTTTTACAGATGGCGGTGTAGTTATTTCCATGCTTATACAGATAGCGGTATGTTTCTTTCCATCTTTATACAGATAGCGGTGTAGATGTTTCCATGTTGATAGAGATGGCTGTGTAGATATTTCCATGTTAATACAGATGGCTGTGTAGATATTTCCATGTTTATACAGATGGCAGTGTTGATATTTCCATGTTTATACAAATAGTGGTGTAGATATTTCCATGTTCATACAGATGACAGTGTAGTTATTTCCATGTTTATACAGATGGCGGTGTAGATATTTCCAAGTTATAGAGATAGCCATGTAGATATTTCCATGTTTACACAGATGGGGTTGCAGACATTTCCATGTTTATAGAGATAGCTGTGTAGTTATTTCCATATTTATACAGATAGCGGTGTAGATATTTCCATGTTTATACAGATAGCAGTGAAGATATTTCCATGTTTATACAGATAGCGGTGTACATATTTCCATGTTTATACAGATTGTGGTGTTGGTATTTCCATCTTTATACATATAGCGGTGTAGATACTTCCATGTTTATACAGATAGCGGTGTAGATGTTTCCATGTTTATACAGATAGCGGTGGAGATATTTCCATGTTTATACAGATAGCGGTGGAGATATTTTCATGTTTAAACAGATAGCGGTGCATATATTTCCATGTTTTTACAGATAGTGGTGCAGATATTTCCATGTTTACACAGATAGCGGTGGAGATATTTCCATGTTTAAACAGATAGCGGTGGAGATATTTCCATCTTTATACAGATAGCGGTAGAGATATTTCAAAGTTTATACATATCGCGGTGTAGATATTTCCAAGTTTATACAGATGGTGGTGTAGATATTTCCATGTTTATGCAGATTACTCTGTAGTTATGTCCATGTTTCTACAGATGGCGGTGAAGATATTTCGATGTTTATAGAGATAGCCATGTAGATATTTCCATGTTTATACAGAAAGCAGTGTAAATGTTTACATGTTTACAGAGATAGTGGTGTAGACATTTCCACATTTACACAGATAGCGGTGTAGACATTTCCGCATTTATACAGTTAGCGGTGTAGGTATTTTCAGGCTTATATAGATAGCGGTGTAGATGTTTCCACGTTTATACGGATAGCTGTGTAGATATTTCCACGTTTAGATAGCATTATAGATAATTCCACGTTTATTGAGATAGCATTGTAGATATTTCCACGTTTATACTTATAGCGGTGTAGATATTTCCACGTTTATAGACAGACCGGTGAAGATATTTCCATGTTTATACAGATAGCGGTGTAGAGATTTCCACGATTATACTGATAGCAGTTTAGATATTTCCAGATTTATAGAGATAGCGGTGTAGATATTTCCACGTTTACAGAGATACCGGTGTAGATATTTCCATGTTTACAGAGACATCGGTGTAGATATTTCCGCGTTTATAGAAATAGCGGTGGAGATATTTCCATGTTTATAGAGACATAGGTGTAGATATTTCCATGTTTATAGACATAGCGGTGTAGATATTTCCTTGTTCATAGAGACAGCGGTGTAGATATTTCCATAATTATACGGATAGCGCTGTAGATATTTCCATGTTTATAGAGGTAGAGGTGTAGATATTTCAATGTTTATACAGATAGCGGTATAGTTATTTCTTTGTTTAAAGAGACAGCGATGCAGATATTTCCATGTTTATACAGATAGCGTTGTAGATATTTCCATGTTTATACAGGTAGCGTTGTAGGTATTTCCATGTTTATACAGATAGCGGTGTAGTTATTTCCATGTTTAAACAGATAGCGGTGTTGATATTTCCATGTTTATACAGATAGTGATGTAGATATTTCCAAGTTTATACAGATATCGGTTTAGGTATTTCCATGTTTATACAGATAGAGGTGTAGATATTTCCATGTTTATACAGATAGCGGTGTAGGTATTTCAATGTTTATATAGATAGCGGAGTGGCTATTTCCATATTTATACAGATAGCAGTGTACATATTTCCATGTTGATACAGATAGTGGTGTAGATAATTCCATGTTTATACAGATGGCGGTGTAGATATTTCCATATTTATGCAGATGGCGGTGTAGATATTTCCATGTTTACAGAGATGGCGGTGTAGATATTTCTATGTTCATAGAGATAGCGGTGTAGATAATTCCAAGTTTATAGAGATGGCGGTGTAGTTGTTTCCATGTTTATAGAGATAGTGGTGTAGCTAATTCCATGTTTATACAGATAGCGGTGTAGATATTTCCATGTTTGTACATGTATTGGTGTTGGTATTTCCATGTTTTTACCGAAAGCGGTGTAGATATTTCCATGTTTATACCGCTCACGGTGTAGATATTTCCATCTTTATACAGATGGTAGTGTGGTTATTGACATGTTTACACAGATGGCTGTGTAGATAGTTCCATGTTTATGGAGATGGCTGTGTAGATGTTTCCACGTGTATACAGATGGCACTGTAGATATTTCCATGTTTATACAGATAGTGGTGTAGAGATTTCCGTCTTTATAGAGATAGTGGTGTAGGTATTTCCATGTTTATACAGATAGCGATGTAGATATTTCCATGTTTATACAGATAGCGGTGTAGATATTTCTAAGTTTATACAGATAGCGGGGTAGATATTTACAAGTTTTTACAGATGGTGGTGTGGATATTTCCATGTTTATACAGATAGCGGTGTGGCTCTTTCCAAGTGTCTAAAGATAGCGGTGTAGATATTTCCATGTTTATTCAGATAGCGGTGTAGATATTTACATGTTTATACAAATTGCGGTGTAGGTATTTCCATGTTTATAGAGATAGCGTTGTTAATATTTCCATGCTTATGCAGAATGCGGTGTAGGTATTTCCATGTGTATACAGATGGCAGTGTAGATATTTCCGTGTTTATACAGATGGCAGTGTAGATATTTCCATGTTTATACAGATAGCATTGTAGATATTTCCTTGTTTATAGACATAGCTGTGTAGAAATTTCCATGTTTATACATATGGCAGTGTAGATATTTCCATGTTTATACAGATAGTGGTGTACATCTTTCCATGTTTATACAGATGACTGTGTAAGTATTTCCATGTTTCTACAGATGGCGGTGTAGATATTTCCATGTTTATTGAGATAGCCATGTAGGTATATCCATGTTTATTCAGATAGCGTTGTAGACATTTCCATGTTTATAGAGATGGCGGTGTAGGTCTTTCCATGTTTATAGAGATAGTGGTGTAGATATTTCCATGTTTATACAGATAGCGGTGTAGATATTTCCATGTTTATACAGCTCGCGGTGTACATATTTCCATCTTTATACAGATGGCAGTGTATATATTTCCATGTTTATACAGTTAGCGGTGGCGATATTTCCATGTTTACACAGATGGCGGTTTAGAGAGTTCCATGTTTATGGAGATGGCGGTGTAGATATTTTCATGTTTATTGAGATGGCTGTGTAGATAATTAAATGTTTATACAGATGGCGGTGTAGATATTTAAATATTTATAGAGATTGCAGTGTAGGTATTTCCATGTGTATAGAGATAGCGGTGCATATGTTTCCATGTTTATACTGATGGCTGTGTAGATATTTCCATGTGTATGCAGATGGCAGTGTAAATCTTTCCATGTTTATAGAGATGGTTGTGTAGATATTTCCATGTATATACACATGACTCTGTAGATATTTACATGTTTATACAGATGGTGGTGTAGATATTTCCACGTTTATAGTGATAGCGGTGTAGATATTTCCATGTTTATACAGATAGCGGTGGAGGTATTTCCATGTTTATAGTGATAGCGGTGGAGGTATTTCCATGTTTATACAGATGGCTGTGTAGATATTTCCATGCATATACATATGGAGGTGTAGATATTTCCATGATTATACAGATGACTGTGTAGATATTTTCATGTTTTTACAGATGGCGGTGTAGTTATTTCCATGTTTATACAGATAGCTTTGTGGCTATTTCTTGTTTATACAGATAGCAGTGTAGATATTTCCATGTTTATAGAAATGGCTGTGTAGATATTTCCATTTTTATACAAATGGCAGTGAAGGTATTTCCATGTTTATACAGATAGCGGTGTAGATATTTCCATGTTTTCACAGATGGTGCTGTATATAGTTGCATGTTTATAGAGATTGTGGTGTAGGTATTTCCATGTGTATATATTTAGCAGTGCAGACGTTTCAATGTTGATACTGATGGCTTTGTGGATATTTCCATGTGTATACAGATGGCAGAGTATATATTTCCATATTTATAGACATGGTGGTGTAGATATTTCCATGTATATAGAGATGACTGTGTAGATATTTCCATGTTTATACAAATGGCGGTGTAGATATTTCCATGTTTCAAGAGATAGCGGTGTAGATATTTCCATGTTTATGCAGATAGCAGTGCAGATATATCCATGTTTATACTGATAGCGTTGCAGATATTTCCATCTTTGCACCGATTGCGGTGTAGATATTTCCATCTTTACACAGATAGCGGTGTAGATATTTCCATGTTTGCACACATAGCTGTGCAGACATTTCCATGTTTGCACAGATAGCATTCTAGATATTTCCATGTTAATACAGATAGCGGTGTAGATATTTCCATGTTTATACAGATGGCTATGTAGATATTTCCATGTTTATAGAGAGAGCGGTGGAGATATTTCCATGTTTACACAGATAGTGTTGTAGATATTTCCATGATTATACAGACAGCGGTGTGGCTATTTCCAAGTTTATAAAGATAGCGGTGTAGATATTTCCATGTTTATACAGATAGCGGTGTAGATATTTCCATGTTTTTACAGATAGCATTGTAGGTATTTCCATGTGTATAGAGATGGCAGTGTAGATATTTCCTTGTTTATACAGAGGGCTGTGTAGATGTTTCCATGTGTATACAGATGACAGTGTAGATATCTTCAGATTTTTACAGATGGCGGTGTAGATATTTCCATGTTTAGAGAGATAGCGGTGTAGATGTTTCCATGTTTATACAGATAGCGGTGGAGATATTTACATGTTTATACAGATAGCGGTGTAGATATTTCTATGTTTATAGAGATAGCGGTGTATATATTTCCATATTTATACAGACAGCTGTGTAGAGTTTTCCTCGTTTATTCAGATGGTGGTGTAGATACTTGCATGTTTATACAGATGGCGGTGTTGGTAATTCCATGTTTATACAGAGAGTGGTGTAGTTATTTCCATGTTTATACAGATAGCGGTGTAGTTATTACCATATTTACACAGATGGCTATGTTGATATTTCCATCTTGGCACAGACGGCGTAGATATTTCCATCTTGACACAGATGGCGGTGTAGATATTTCCATCTTTACACAGATAGCAGTGTAGATATTTCCATCTTTTCACAGATTGCGGTGTAGATATTTCCATCTTTACACAGATAGCGGTGTAGATTTTGCCATGTTTACACAGATAGCAGTGTTGATATTTCCGTGTTTTCACAGACAGCGTTGTAGGTATTTGCATGTTTGTACAAATAGCGGTGTACATATTTCCATGTTTATACAGATAGCGGTGTAGATGTTTCCATATTTATACAGATAGCGGTGGAGATATTTCCACGTTTATTCAGATAGCGGTGTAGATATTCCAATGTTTATACAGATAGCGGTGTACATATTTCCATGTTTATACAGAGAGCGATGGAGATATTTCCATGTTTATACAGATCGCGGTGTAGATATTTGCGTGTTTATACAGATAGCGGTGCAGATATTTCCTTGTTTATACACATAGTGGTGTAGACATTTCCATGTTTATACAGATCGCGGTGTAGATATTTCCATGTTTACACAGATAGCGGTGGAGATATTTCTATGTTTTTACAGATATCAATGGAGATATTTCCATGTTTATACAGATGGTGGTGCAGATATTTCCAAGTTTTTACAGATAGCGGTGTAGATATTTCCATGTTTATACAAATAGCGGTGTAGATATTTCCATGTTTATGCAGATTGCGGTGTAGGTATTTCCGTGTTTACACAGATGGAGGTGTAGATATTTCCATGTTTATACAGATGACTGTGTAGATATTTTCATGTTTTTACAGATGGCGGTGTAGATATTTCCATGTTTATACAGATAGCGGTGTAGATATTTCCATCTTTATACAGATAGCGTTGAAGATATTTCCATGTTTATACAGATTGCGGTGTAGGTATTTCCATGTTTATACAGATGGAGGTGTAGATATTTCCATGTTTATATATATGACTGTGTAGATATTTTCATGTTTTTACAGATGGTGGTGTAGATATTTCCATGTTTATACAGATAGCGGTGTGGCTATTTCCACGTTTATTCAGATAGTAGTGTAACTATTTCCATGTTTATAGAGATCGCTGTGTAGATATTTCCATGTTTATACTGACGGCATTGTAGATATTTCCAAGTTTATACAGATGGCGGTGTAGATGTTTCCGTGTTTATGCAGATTGCGGTGCAGATATTTCCATGTTTATACCGATAGCGGTGTAGGTATTTCCATGTTTATACAGATGACTTTGAAGTTATTTCCATGTATATACAGATGGCGGTGTAGATATTTCCGTGTTTATAGAGATAGCCATGTAGTTATTTCCATGTTTATACAGATAGCAGTGTAGATATTTCCATGTTTATAGAGATACGGATTTAAATATCTCAATATTTATGCAGATCACGGTGTAAATATTTTCCTCTTTCTACAGATGGCTGTGTAGATATTTGTATGTTTATAGAGATCGCGGTGTTGTGATTTCCATGTTTATGCAGATGGCGGTGTAGATATTTTCATGTTTACAGAGATGGCGGTGTAGATAATTCTATGTTTATAGAGATAGCGGAGCAGAGAATTCCATGTTTATAGAGATGGCGGTATAGGTATTTCCATGTTTATACAGATAGTGGTGTAGATATTTCCATGTTTTTACAAATGGCGGTGTAGATATTTCCAGGTTTATACAGCTGGCGGTGTTGGTAATTCCATGTTTATACAGAGAGTTGTGTAGATATTTCCATGTTTATACAGCTTGCGGTGTAGATGTTTCCACCTTTATACAGATGGAAGTGTAGTTATTTCCATGTTTATACAGATAGCGGTGTAGATATTTCCATTTTTACACAGATGGTGGTGTAGATATTTCCATGTTTATTTAGATGTCAATGTAGATATTTTCATGTTTATAGAGATAGCGGTGTAGGTATTTCCATGTGTATTGAGAGAGCGGTGAAGGTGTTTCCATGTTTATACCAATGGCTGTGTAGATATTTCCATGTTTATACAGATGGCAGTGTAGATATTTCCATGTTTATACAGATAGCAGTGTAGATATTTCCATCTTTACACAGATAGCGGTGTACCTATTTCCATGTTTACAGAGATAGCTGTGTAGATATTTCCATGTTTACACAGATAGTGTTATAGATATTTCTGTTTATACAGATGGCTGTGTAGATATTTCCATGTTTCTACAGATGGCAGTGTAGATATTTCCATGCTTACACAGATAGTGGTGTAGATATTTCCATGTTTATACAGATGACTGTGTAGGTATTTCCATGATTACACAGATGGCGGTGTAGGTATTTCCATGTTTCTACAGATAGCGGTGTGGATATTTCCATGTTTACAGATATTGCGGTGTAGATATTTCCATATTTGCACAGATTGCGGTGCAGATATTTCCATCTTTACACAGATAGTGGTGTACATATTTCAATGTTTACACAGATAGCTGTGCAGATATTTCCAGGTTTACACAGATAATATTGTACATATTTCCCTGTTTACACAGCTAGCTGTGTAGATATTTCCATGTTTATACAGATATCGGTGGAGATATTTCCATGTTTATACAGATGGCGGTGAAGATATTTCCAAGTTTATACAGGTAGCGGTGTAGATATTTCCATGTTTTTACGGACAGCTATGTAGATATTTCCTTGTTTATACAGATTGCAGTATAGGTATTTCCATGTTTATAGAGATAGCGGTGTAGATATTTCCATATTTACACAGATGACTGTGTAGATATTTCCACGTGTATACAGATGTCATTGTAGATATTTCCATGTTTATACGGATAGCGGTGGAGATATTTCCATGTTTATACAAATAGCAATGTAGATATTTCCGTGTTAATACATATAGGGGTGGAGAAATTTCCACGTTTATACAGATAGCGATGTAGATATTACCATGTTTATAGAGATAGCGGTGGAGATATTTCCATGTTTATACAGATGACTGCATAGATATTTCCATGTTTTTACAGATGGTGTAGATATTTCCATGTTTATAGAGATACCGGTGTGGCTATTTCCATGTTGATACCGATAGCTGTGTAGATATTTTGATGTTTGTACAGATGGCTGTGTAGATATTTCCATGTTTGTACAGATGGCAGTGTTGTTATTTCCATGTTTATACAGATATATGTGTAGATATTTCCATGTTTATACAGATGATGGTGTAGGTATTTCCATGTTTATACAGATTGCAGTGTAGATATTCCATATTTATAGAGATAGCCATGTAGGTATTTCCATGGTTATACAGATAGCGGTGTAATCATTTCCATGTTTATACAGAAAGCGGTGTAGATATTTCCATGTTTGTACAGATCACACTGTAGATATTTCCAAGTTTATACAGATAGCGGTGTAGATATTTCCATGTTTATACAGATAGCGGTGTAGATATTTCCATGTTTTTACAGATAGCGGTGTAGACATTTCCATGTTTATAGAGATACCAGTGTAGATATTTCCATGTTTATAGAGATGGCAGTGTAGATATTTCCATGTGTATACAGATGGCAGTGTAGATATTTCCTTGTTTATACAGATGGAGTTGTAGATATTTCCATGTGTATACAGATGACAGTGTAGTTATTTCCTTGTTTACACAGATGGCGGTGTAGATATTTCCATGTATATACAGATAGCCGTGTGGCTATTTCCATGCTTATACAGATAGCTGTGTAGATATTTCCATGACTATAGAGATGTTTGTGTAGATATTTCCATGTTTATGCAGATGGCCGAGTAGATATTTCCATGTTTATACAGATAGTGTTGTAGATATTTCCATGTTTTTACAGATAGCGGTGTAGATATTTCCATGTTTATACAGATATCGGTGTAGATATTTCCATGTTTATACAGATAGCGGTGTAGATATTTTCATGTTTATACAGATTGCGCTGTAGATATTTCCTTGTTTATACAGATAGTGGTGTAGATATTTCCATGTTTATACAGATTGCGGTGTAGGTATTTCCATGTTTGTAGAGATAGCGGTGAAGATATTTCCATGTTTAAACAGATGACTGTGTAGATATTTCCATGTGTATACCGATGCTAGTGTAGATATTTCCATGTTTATACAGATGGAGGTGTGGATATTTCCATGTTATTACAGATGGCGGTGTAGATATTTCCATGTTTTTACAGATGGCGGTGTAGATATCTCTATGTTTATACAGATAACGGTGTGGCTATTTCCATGTTTATACAGATAGAGATGAAAGTATTTCCATGTTGATAGAGATGGCTGTGTAGATATTTCCATGTTTTCACAGATGGCGGTTTAGATATTTCCATGTTTTTACAGATAGCAGTGTGGCTATTTCCATGTTTATACACATATCGCTGTAGATATTTCCATGTTCATAGAGATGGCTGTGTAGATATTTCCATGTTTATACAGATAGCGGTGTAGATATTTCCATGTTTCTACCGATCGTGGTGTAGATATTTCCATGTTTATACAGATGACTGTGTAGGTGTTTCCATGTTTATACAGATGGTGGTGTAGATATTTCCATGTTTGTACAGATAGCGGTGTGGATATTTCCATGTTTTCAGAGATAGCGGTGTAAATATTTCTATATTTGCACAGATTGCGTTGTAGGAATTTCCATCTTTACACAGATAGCGGTGTATATATTTCCATGTTTACACAAATAGCTGTGTAGATATTTCCATGTTTACACAGATAATGTTGTACATATTTCCATGGTTGTACAGATAGCCGTGTAGATATTTCCATGTTTACCGAGATAGCGGTGTAGATATTCCCATGTTTATACAGATAGCAGTGCAGATATTTCCATATTTACACAGACTGCGATGTCGATATCTCCATGTTTATACAGATAGCGGTGTAGATATTTCCATGTTTATACAGATGGCTGTGTAGATATTTCCATTGTATACACATGGCAGTGTAGATAATTCCATCTTTATACAGATGGAGGTGTAGATATTACCATGTGTATAAAGATGACTGTGTAGATATTTCCATGTTTATAGAGATGGCTGTGTAGATATTTCCATGTTTATACAGATGGCTGTGTACCTATTTCCATGTTTATACAGATGGCAGGGTTGATATTTCCATGTTTATACAGATAGTGGTGTAGATATTTCCATATTCATGCAGATGACTGTGTAGGTATTTCCATGTTCATACAGATGACTGTGTAGGTATTTCCATGCTTATACATATACCAGTGTAGACATTTTCATGTTTATAAAGATAGCGGTGTAGAGATTTCCATATTTATACAGATAGAGGTGTAGATATTGCCATGTTTATACAGATAGCAGTGTAGATATTTCCATGTGTATACAGATACCGGTGTAGATATTTCCATGTTTATACAGATCGTGGAGTAGATATTTCCATGTTTATACAGATAGCAGTGTAGATATTTCCATCTTTACAGAGATAGCGTAGTACATATTTCCATGTTTACAGAGATAGCTGTGTAGATATTTCCATGTTTACACAGATAGTGTTATACATATTTCCATGTTTATACAGATAGCGGTGTAGATATTTTCATGTTTATACAGATAGCTGTGTAGATATTTCCATGTTCATAAATATAGCAGTGTAGATATTTCCATGTTTATAGAGATAGTGGTGGAGATATTTCCATCTTTATACATATAGCGATGTAGATATTTCCATGTTTATACAGATAGCGGTGTAGATATTTTGATGTTTATACAGATAGCGGGGTAGATATTTCAATGTTTATACAGACAGCAGTGTAGATATTTCCATGTTTATACAGATAGCGGAGGAGATATATCCATGTTTATACAGATAGCGGTGGTGATATTTTCATATTCATACAGATGGCGGTGTAGATATTTCCAAGTTCATACTGATAGCGGTGTAGATATTTCCATGCTTTTACAGATAGCGATATAGTTATTTCCATGTTTATGAAGATAGCGGTGTAGACAATTCCATGTTTATAGAGATAGCGGTGGAGATATTTACATGCTTATACAGATAGCGATGTAGATATTTCCATGTTCATACAGATAGGGGTGTATATATTTCCATGTTTATACAGATAGCGGTGAAGATATTTCCATGTATACACAGATAGTGTTGTAGATATTTCCATGTTTATACAGATTGCGGTGTAGATATTTCCATGTTTATACAGATAGCGGTGTAGATACTTCCATCTTTTTACAGATAGCCGTGTAGACATTTCCATGTTTATAGAGATACCAGTGTAGATATTTCCATGTTTATAGAGATGGCAGTGCAGATATTTCCATGTGTATACAGATGGCAGTGTTGATATTTCCTTGTTTATACAGATGGAGTTGTTGATATTTCCATGTGTATACAGATGACAGTGTAGATATTTCCTTGTTTACACAGATGGCGGTGTAGATATTTCCATGTATATACAGATAGCCGTGTGGCTATTTCCATGCTTATACAGATAGCTGTGTAGATATTTCCATGACTATAGAGATGTTTGTGTAGATATTTCCATGTTTATGCAGATGGCCGTGTAGATATTTCCATGTTTATACAGATAGTGTTGTAGATATTTCCATGTTTTTACAGATAGCTGTGTAGATATTTCCATGTTTATACAGATAGCGGTGTAGATATTTCCATGTTTATACAGATTGCGGTGTAGGTATTTCCATGTGTGTAGAGATAGCGGTGAAGATATTTCCATGTTTAAACAGATGACTGTGTAGATATTTCCATGTGTATACCGATGCTAGTGTAGATATTTCCATGTTTATACAGATGGAGGTGTGGATATTTCCATGTTATTACAGATGGCGGTGTACATATTTCCATATTTTTACAGATGGCGGTGTAGATATCTCCATGTTTATACAGATAACGGTGTGGCTATTTCCATGTTTATACAGATAGCGATGAAGTTATTTCCATGTTGATAGAGATGGCTGTGTAGATATTTCCATGTTTTCACAGATGGCGGTTTAGATATTTCCATGTTTTTACAGACAGCCGTGTGGCTATTTCCATGTTTATACACATATCGCTGTAGATATTTCCATGTTCATAGAGATGGCAGTGTAGATATTTCCATGTTTATACAGATAGCGGTGTAGATATTTCCATGTTTCTATAGATCGCGGTGTAGATATTTCCATGTTTATACAGATGACTGTGTAGGTGTTTCCATGTTTATACAGATGGTGGTGTAGATATTTCCATCTTTATACAGATAGCGGTGTGGATATTTCCATGTTTACAGAGATAGCGGTGTAAATATTTCCATATTTGCACAGATTGCGTTGTAGATATTTCCATCTTTACACAGATAGCGGTGTACATATTTCCATGTTTACACAAATAGCTGTGTAGATATTTCCATGTTTACACAGATAATGTTGTATATATTTCCATGGTTATACAGATAGCCGTGTAGATATTTCCGTGTTTACCGAGATAGCGGTGTAGATATTCCCATGTTTATACAGATAGCAGTGTAGATATTTCCATATTTACACAGACTGCGATGTAGATATTTCCATGTGTATAAAGATGACTGTGTAGATATTTCCATGTTTATAGAGATGGCTGTGTAGATATTTCCATGTTTATACAGATGGCTGTGTACCTATTTCCATGTTTATACAGATGGCAGGGTTGATATTTCCATGTTTATACAGATAGTGGTGTAGATATTTCCATATTCATACAGATGACTGTGTAGGTATTTCCATGTTCATACAGATGACTGTGTAGGTATTTCCATGTTTATACATATACCAGTGTAGATATTTCCATGTTTATACAGATAGCGGTGGAGATATATCCATGTTTATACAGATAGCGGTGGTGATATTTCCATGTTCATACAGATGGCGGTGTAGATATTTCCAAGTTCATACTGATAGCGGTGTAGATATTTCCATGCTTCTCCAGATAGCAATATAGATATTTCCATGTTTATAAAGATAGCGGTGTAGACATTTCCATGTTTAGAGAGATAGCGGTGGAGATATTTACATGCTTATACAGATAGCGATGTAGATATTTCCATGTTCATACAGATAGGGGTGTATATATTTCCATGTTTATACAGATAGCAGTGAAGATATTTCCATGTATACACAGATAGTGTTGTAGATATTTCCATGTTTATACAGATTGCGGTGTAAATATTTCCATGTTTATAAAGATAGCGGTGTAGATATTTCCATGTTTATACAGATAGCGGTGTAGATAATTCCATGTTTATACAGATGGCTGTGTAGATGTTTCCATGTGTATACAGATGGCAATGTAGATATTTCCATGTATATAAAGATGGAGGTGAAGATATTTCCGTGTTTATACAGATGACTGTGTAGATATTTCCATGTTTTTACAGATGGCGGTGTGCATATTTCCATGTTTATACTGATTGCTGTGTAGCTATTTCCATGTTTATACAGACAGCGGTGTAGATATTTGCATGTTCATAGAGATGGCTGTGTAGATATTTCCATGTTTATACTGATGGCCGTGTAGATATTTCCATGTTTATACCGATAGTGGTGTAGATATTTCCAAGTTTATACAGAGGAGTGTGAAGGTATTTCCATGTTTATAGAGATGGCGGTGTGCATATTTCCATGTTTATAAAGATAACCATGTCGTTATTTCTATTTTTATACAGACAGCGGTGTAGACATTTCAATGTTTATAGAGATAGCAGTATAGGTATTTCCATATTTATACAGATAGCGGTGTAGATATTTCCATGTATATACAGATAGCGGTGTAGATATTTCCATGTTTATACAGGTAGCGTTGTAGATATTTCCATGTTTACAGAGATAGCGGTGTAGATATTTCCATGTTCATACAGATAGCAGTGTAGATATTTCCATCTTTACACAGATAGCGGTGTACCTATTTCCAGGTTTACACAGATAGCTGTGTAGATATTTCCATGTTTACAGAGATAGTGTTATAGATATTTCCATGTTTATTCAGATGGCTGTGTAGATATTTCCATGTTTATACAGATGGCAGTGCAGGTATTTCCATGTTTGCACAGATAGTGGTGTAGATGTTTCCATGTTTATACAGATGACTTTGTAGGTATTTCCATGTTTATACAGACGGCGGTGTAGATATTTCCATGTTTATACAGATAGCGGTGTGGATATTTCCTTGTTTACAGAGATAGCGGTGTAGATATTTCCATATTTGCACAGATTGCGGTATAGATATTTACATCTTTACACAGATATCGGTGTACATATGTCCGTGTTTTCACAGATAGCTGTGTCGGTATTTCCATGTTTATACAGATAGCGGTGGAGATACTTCCATGTTTATACAGATAGCGGTGGAGATATTTCCATGTTTATATAGAGGGCGGTGTAGATATTTCCAAGTTTATACAGATATCGGTGTATATATTTCCATGTTTTTACAGATAGCGATATAATGATTTCCGTGTTTATACAGACTGCGGTATATGTATTTCCATGTTTATAGAGATACCGGTGTAGATATTTGCATGTTTATACAGATGACTGTGTAGATACTTCCATGAGTATACAGATTCCAGTGTAGATATTTCAATGTTTATAAAGATAGCGGTGGAGATATTTCCATGTTTACACAGATGACTGTGTACATATTTCCATGTTTATGCAGATGGCAGTGTTGATATTTCCATGTTTATACAGACAGTGGTGTATAAAGATGACTGTGTAGATATTTCCATGTTTTTACTGAAGGTGGTTTAGTTATATCCATGCTTATACAGATAGCGGTGTGTTTATTTCCATGCTTACAGATAGCCGTGAGGATATTTCCATGTTGATAGAGATGGCTGTGTAGATATTTCCATGTTTATACACATGGCTGTGTACATATTTCCATGTTTATACAGATGGCAGTGTTGATATTTCCATGTTTATATAGATAGTGGTGTAGATATTTCCATATTCATACAGATGACTGTGTAGGTATTTCCATGATCATACAGATGACAGCATAGGTATTTCCATGTTTATACAGATACCAGTGTAGACATTTCCATGTTTATAGAGATAGCGGTGTAGAGATTTCCATATTTATACAGATAGAGGTGTAGATATTTCCATGTTCATACAGATAGCAGTGTAGATATTTCCATGTTTATACAGATACCGGTGTAGATATTTCCATGTTTATACAGATACCGGTGTAGATATTTCCATCTTTACACAGATGGCGGTGTACATATTTCCATGTTTACACAGATAGCTGTGTAGATATTTCCATGTTTACACAGATAGTGTTATACATATTTCTATGTTTATACAGATAGCGGTGTAGATATTTTCATGTTTATAAAGATAGCTGTGTAGATATTTCCATGTTCATTAAGATAGCGGTGTAGATATTTCCATGTTTATAGAGATAGCGGTGGAGATATTTCCATCTTTATACATATAGCGATGTAGATATTTCCATGTTTATACAGAGAGCAGTGTAGATATTTCGATGTTTATACAGATAGCGGTGTAGATATTTACATGTTTATACTGACAGCAGAGTAGATATTTCCATGTTTATACAGATAGCGGTGGAGGTATATCCATGTTTATACAGATAGCGGTGGTGATATTTCCATGTTCATACAGATGGATGTGTAGATATATCCAAATTTATATAGATAACGGTGTAGATATTTCCATGTTTACACAGATAGTGGTGTAGATATTTCCATATTTATACAGATGACTGTGTAGGTATTTCCATGCTTGTACACATGGCGGTGTAGATATTTCCATGTTTACAGATAGCGGTGTGGATATTTCTATGTTTACGGAGATATCGGTGTAGATATTTCCATATTTGCACAGATTGCGGTGTAGATGTTTCCATATTTACCCTGATAGCGCAGTACATATTTCCATGTTTACACAGATAGCTGTGTAGATATTTCCGTGTTTACACAGAAAGTGTTGTACTTATTTCCATGTTTATAGAGATAGCGGTGTAGATGTTTCCATGTTTATGAAGATAGCGGTGTAGATATTTCCATATTTATAGAGATTGCAGTGGAAATATTTTCATGTTTATACAGATAGCGATGTAGATATTTCCATGTTTATACAGATGGTGGTGTAGATATTTCTATGTTTATACAGATAGGTGGGTACCTATTTCCATGTATATATAGAGAGAGGTGTAGAGATTTCCGTGTTTATAGAGATAGCAGTGGAGATATTTTCATGTTCATACAGATAGCGATGTAGATATTTCCATGTTTATACAGATAGCGGTGTGGATATTTCCATGTTTATACAGATAGCGGTGTAGATATTTCCATGTTTATACAGATGTCTGTGTAGATATTTTCATGTGTATACAGTTAGCAGTGAATATATTTCCATGTTTATACAGATGGAGGTGTAGATATTTCCATGTGTATAAAGATGACTGTGTAGATATTTCCATGTTTCTACAGATGGCGGTGAAGTTGTTTCCATGCTTATAAAGATAGCGGTGTTTTTATTTCCATGTTTATACAGATAGCGGTGTAGATGTTTCCATGTTGATAGAGATGGCTGTGTAGATATTTCCATGTTTACACAGATGTCTGTGTAGATATTTCCATGTTTATACAGATGGCTGTGTAGATATTTCCATGTTTATACAGATGGCAGTGTTGATATTTCCATGTTTATACAGATAGTGGTGTAGATATTTCCGTGTTCATTCAGATGACTGTGTAGGTATTTCCATGTTTATAAAGATGGCGGTGTAGATATTTACATGTTTATAGAGATAGGCATGAAGATATTTCCATGTTTATACAGATAGCATTGTAGACATTTCCATGTTTATACCGATAGTGGTGTAGTTATTTCCATTTTTATACAGATAGTGGTGTAGATATTACCATGTTAACACAGACGGCTGTGTAGATATTTCCATCTTGGCACAGATGGCGTAGATATTTCCATCTTTTCACAGATGGGGGTGTAGATATTTCCATCTTTACACAGGTAGCAGTGTAGATATTTCCATCTTTTCACAGATTGCGGTGTAGATATTTCTATCTTTACACAGATAATGGTGTAGATATTGCCATGTTTACACAGATAGCAGTGTTGATGTTTCCGTGTTTTCACAGACAGCGTTGTAGGTATTTGCATGTCTGTACAAATAGTGGTGTAGATATTTCCATGTTTATACAGAGAGCGGTGTATTTGTTTCCATGTTTATACAGATAGCGCTGTAGATAATTCCATGTTTATTCAGATTGAGGTGAAGATATTTCAATGTTTATACAGATAGCGATGTAGATGTTTCCATGTTTATACAGATGACTGTGTAGTTATTTCCATATTTATACAGATGGCGGTTTGCATATTTCCATATTTATAGAGATAGTCATGTAGATATTTCCATGTTTACAGATAGAATTGTAGACATTTCCATGCTTATGGAGATAGCGGTGGAGATATTTCCATATTTATACAGATCGCGGTGTAGATATTTCCAAGTTTATACAGATAGCATTGTAGATATTTCCATGTTTATATAGATAGCGGTGTAGATATTTCCATGTTTATACAGATAGCTGTGTAGATATTTCCATGTTTATACAGGTAGCTGTGTAGATATTTCCATGTTTATACTGATAGCAGTGTAGATATTTCCATGTTTATACAGGCAGCTGTGTAGATAATTCCATGTTTATACATATCACGGTGTAGACAATTCCATCTTTCAACCGATGGCAGTGTAGATATTTCTAAGTTTATACAGATGGTGGTGTAGATATTTCCAGGTTTATAGAGATGGCGGTGTAGATATTTCCATGTTTATACTGACAGCGGTGTAGATATTTCCATGTTTATACAGATAGCGGTGTAGATATTTCCATGTTTATACAGATACCGGTGTAGATATTTCCATGTTTATACAGGTAGCGGTGTAGACATTTCCATGTTTATACCGATAGCAGTGTAGATATTTCCATGTTTATACAGATTGCGGTGTAGGTATTTCCATGTTTATACAGGTAGGGATTTAGATATTTCCATATTTATGCAGATCACGGTTTATATATTTTCCTCTTTCCACAGATGGCAGTGTTGATATTTGTATGTTTATAGAGATGGCGGTGTAGTTATTTCCATGTTTATGCAGATGGCGGTGTAGATATTTCCATGTTTATAGAGATGGCGGTGTAGATATTTGTATGTTTATAGAGATGACTCTGTAGATATTTCCATGTTTATACAGATGGCAGTGTAAATATTTCCATGTTTATTCAGATAGCGGTTTAGACATTTCTATGTTTATACAGTTCCCGTTGTAGATATTTCCATCCTTATACAGATAGCAGTGTACATATTTCTGTGTTTATACCAATAGCGGTGTAGATATTTCCAAGTTTATACAGATAGCGATGTAGATATATCCATGTTTATACCGATAGCGGTGTAGATATTTCTATGTTTATGCAGATTGCGGTGTGGGTATTTCCATGTATATAGAGATGTCGGTGTAGGTATTTCTATGTTTATAGGGATAGCAGTGTAGATAATTCCATGTTTATAGAGATGGAGGTGTAGGTGTTTTCATGTTTATAGACATAGTGGTGTAGATATTTCCATGTTTATACAGATAGCGGTGCAGATATTTCCATTTTTATACAGATAGTGGTGTTGGTGTTTCCATGTTTATACAGATAGCGGTGTAGATATTTCCATGTTTGTACAGCTCGCGGAGTAGATATTTCCATTTTTATACAGATGGCAGTGTTGATATTTCCATGTTTATACAGATAGCGGTGTAGGTATTTCCAAGTTTATACAGATAGCGGTGTAGGTGTATCCACGTTTATACAGATAGCTGTGTAGATATTTCCATGCATATACAGATTGCGGTGTAGGTATTTCCATGTTTATAGAGATAGCGGTGGAGATATTTCCATGTTTATACAGATGGCTGTGTAGATATTTCCATGTGTATACAGAAGGCATTGTAGATATTTCCAAGTTTATACAGATGGAGGTGTAGATATTTCCTTGTTTATACAGATGACTGTGTAGATATTTCCATGTTTATACAGATGAATGTGTAGATATTTTCATGTTTTTACAGATGGCGGTGTAGCTATTTCCATGTTTATACAGAGAGCGGTGTGGCTGTTTCCATGTTTATACAGATAGCGGTTTAGATATTTCCATGTTTATAGAGATGGCTTTGTAGATATTTCCATGTTTATGCAGATGGCAGTGTAGATATTTCGATGTTTCTACAGATAGTGGTGTAGATATTTCCATTTTTATACAGATGTGTGTGTAGGTAATTCCATGTTTATACAAATGACGGTGAAGATATTTCCATGTTTATTCAGATAGCGGTGTAGACATTTCCATTTTTATAGAGATAGCGGTGTAGATATTTCCATATTTCTACAGATAGCGGTGTAGATATTTGCATTTTTTTACAGATAGAGGTGTAGATATTTCCATATTTATACAGATAGCGGTGTAGATATATCCATGTTTATACAGATAGCGGTATAGATATTTCCATGTTTACAGAGATAGCGGTGTAGATATTTCCATATTTGCACAGATTGCGGTGTAGATGTTTCCATCTTTACACAGATAGCGGTGTACATATTTCCAAGTTTACACAGATAGCTGTGTAGATATTTCCATGCTTAGAGAGATAGTGTTGTAGATATTTCCATGATTATACAGATAGCGGAGTAGATATTTCCATATTTATAAAGAGAGCGGTGCAGGTATTTCCAGGTTTATAGATATAGCGGTGGAGATATTTCCATGTTTATACAGATAACGATGTAGATATTTATATGTTTATACAGATAGCGGTATAGATATTTCCATGTTTGTGCAGATAGAGGTGTAGATATATCCATGTTTATACAGATACCGGTGTAGATATTTCCATGTTTATAGAGATGACTGTGTAGATATTTCCATGTTTATACTGATGATGGTGTAGATATTTCCATGTTTACAGATGGCAGTGAAGATATTTCCATATTTATACAGATGGCGGTGTAGTTATTTCCATGTTTATAGAAACGGCAGTGTAGATATATCTATTTTTATAGACATAGCGATATAGATAATTCCATTTTTATACAGATAGTGGTGTTGGTATTTCCATGTTTATGCAGATAGCGGTGTAGATATTCCCATGTTTATACATCTCGCGGTGTAGATATTTCCATATTTACACCGATGGCAGTGTAGATATTTCCGTGTTCATACTGATTGCGGTGTTGATATATCCAAGTTTATAGTGATAGCGGTGTAGATATATCCATGTTTATACAGATAGCCGTGTAGATATTTCCATGTTTATGCAGATTGCGGTGCAGGTATTTCCATGTATATAGAGATGAACGTGTTGATATTTCTATGTTTTTAGATATAGCAGTGTAGGTAATTCCAAGTTTATAGAGATGGCAGTGTAGGTGTTTCCATGTTTATAGAGATAGTGCAGTAGATATTTCCATGTTTATACCGATAGCGGTGTGGATATTTCCATGTTTATACAGATAGTGGTGTTGGTATTTCCATGTTTATACAGATAGTGGTGTAGATATTTCCAAGTTAATACAGCACGCGGTGTAGATATTTCCATCTTAATACAGATGGCAGTGTAGATATTTCCATGTTTATATAGATAGCGGTGCAGATATTTCCAAGTTTTAACAGATAGCGGTGTGGATATATCCATGTTTATACAGATAGCGGTGTAGATATTTCCGTGTTTATAGAGATTGCGGTGTAGTTGTTTCCATGTTTATAGAGATGGCTGTGTAGATATTTCTATGTTTGTAGAGATAGCATTGTAGATAATTCCATGTTTATAGAGATGGCGGTGTAGCTGTTTCCATGATTATAGAGATAGTGGTGTAGATATTTCCATATTTATACAGATAGCGGTGTAGATATTTCCATGTTTATACACATGGATGTGTAGATATTTCCTTGTGGATAGAGATGGCAGTGTAGATGTTCCCAAGTTTATAGAAATGGACGAGTAGATATTTCCATGTTTATACAGATTACTGTGTAGATATTTTCATGTTTTTACAGATGGCGGCGTAGGTATTTTCATGTTTATACAGATAGCGGTGTGGCTATTTCCATGTTTATACAGATAGCGGTGTAGATATTTCCATGTTTGTACAGCACGCGGTGTAGATATTTCCATCTTTATACAAGATGGCAGTGTAGGTATTTCCATGTTTATACAGATAGCAGTGTAGATATTTCCAAGTTTATACAGATAGCGGCGTAGATATATCCATGTTTATACAGATAGCGGTGAAGATATTTCCATGTTTATACAGATTGCGTTGTAGGTATTTCCATTTTTATAAAGATAGCGGTGTAGATATTTCCATGTTTATACAGATGGCTGTGTAGATATTTCCATGTGGATACAGACGGCAGTGAAGATATTTCCATGTTTATACAGATGGCTGTGTAGATATTTCCATGTGGATACAGACGGCAGTGTAGATATTTCCAAGTTTATACAGATGGAGGTGTAAATAATTCCATGTTTATACAGATGACTGTGTAGATATTTTCATGTTTTTACAGATGGCGGTGAAGATATTTCCATGTTTATACAGGTAGCGGTGTGGCTATTTCCATGTTTATACAGATAGCGGTGTAGGTATTTCCATGTTTATAGAGACGGCTGTGTAGATATTTCCATGTTTATACAAATGGCGGTGTAGATATTTCCATGTTTATACAGATGGCAGTGTAGATATTTCCATATTTATGCTGATGGCGGTGTAGTTATTTCCATGTTTATAGAGATTGCGGTGTAGATATTTCTATGTTTATAGAGATAGCGGTGTAGATAATTCCATGTTTATAGAGATGGCATTCTAGGTGTTTCCATGTTTATAGAGATTGTGGTGTAGATATTTCCATGTTTATATAGATAGCGGTGTAGATATTTCCATGTTTATACAGATAGTGGTGTTGGTATTTCCATGTTTATTCTGGTAGCAGTGTAGATATTTCCATGTTTATACAGCTCGCGTTGTAGATATTTCCATCTTTTTAAAGATGGCATTGTAGATATTTCCTTGTTTATACTGATAGCGGTGTAGGTATATCCAGGTTTATAGAGATAGCGGTGTAGATATATCCATGGTTATACAGATAGCGGTGAAGTTATTTCCATTTTTATGCAGATTGCGGTGTAGATATTTCCATGTTTATAGAGATGGCGGTGTAGATATTTCTATGTTTATAGAGATAGCAGTGTAGGTAATTCCAAGTTTATAGAGATGGCGGTGTAGGTGTTTCCATGTTTATAGAGATAGTGGTGTTGATTTTTCCATGTTTATACCGATAGCGGTGTAGGTATTTCCATCTTTATACAGATAGCGACGTAGATATTTCCCTGTTTATACAGCTCGCGGTGTAGATATTTCCATCTTTATACAGATGGCAGTGTAGATATTTCCATGTTTATACAGATAGCGGTGTAGATATTTCCAAGGTTATAGAGATAGCGGTGTAGCTATGTCCATGTTTATACAGATATCGGTGTAGATATTTACATGTTTATGCAGATAGCGGTGTACATATTTCCAAGTGTATACAGATGACAGTGTAGACATTTCGATGTTTATAGAGATAGCGGTGAAGATATTTCCATGTTTACACAGATGGTGGTGTTGATAATTTCATGTTTATGGAGATGGCGGTGTAGTTATTTTCATGTTTATAAGGATTGCGGTGTAGATATTTCCATGTTTATAGAGATTGCACTGTAGATATTTCCATGTTTATACAGATGCCTGTTTAGATATTTCCATGTGTATACAGATGGCAGTTTAGATATTTCCATGTTTATACAGATGGAGGTGTAGATATTTCTATGCTTATACAGATGACTGTGTAGATATTACCATGTTTTTACAGATGGCGGTGTGGATGTTTCCATGTTAATACAGATATCAGTGTGGCTATTTCCATGTTTATACAGATAGCATTGTGGATATTTCCATGTTTATAGAGATGGCTGTGTAGATATTTCCATGATTATACAAATGGCAGTGTAGATATTTCCATGTTTATAGAAATATTGGTGTAGTTATTTCCATGTTTATACAGATGTCTGTGTAGCTATTTCCGTATTTATACAGATGGCGGTGTAGATAACTCCATTTTTATAGAGATAGCCATGTAGATATTTCCAAGTTTATGCAGATAGCAGTGTAGACTTTTCCATGTTTATACAGATAGTGGTGTAGATATTTCCATATTTATGCAGATAGAAGTGTAGATGTTTCCATGTTTATACAGATAGTGTTGAAGATATTTCCATGTTTATACAGATATCATTGCAGATATTTCCATGTTTATAGAGATAGCGTTGTGGATATTTCCCTCTTCGCACAGATTGCGGTGTAGATATTTCCATCTTTACACAGAAAGTGGTGTAGATATTTCCATATTTACCCAGAGAGCTGTGTAGATATTTGCACGTTTACACAGATAGCGTTGTAGATATTTCCATGTTTTTACAGATAGCAGTGTAGATGTTTCCATGTTTATACAGATAGCGGTGTAGATATTTCCATGTTTATACGGATAGCAGTGTAGATATTTCCATGTTTATAGAGATGGCGGTGTAGATATTCCCATGTTTATAGAGATAGCGGTGTAGGTATTTCCATGTGTATAGAGATAGCGGTGTAGATATTTCCATCTTTATACAGATGGCTGTGTAGGTATTTCATTGTTTATAGGGATGTAGGTGTAGATATTTCCATGTTTGTACAGATGACTGTGTAGATATTTCCATGTTTATACAGATGGCATCGTAGGTATTTCCATGTTTATAGAGATAGCGGTGTAGAAATTTCCATGTTTATACGGATAGCGGTGTAGATATTTCCATGTTTGTAGAGATAGCGGTGTAGATATTTCCACATATATACAGATAGCGGTGTAGATATTTCCATGTTTATTCAGATGGACGTGGAGATAATTCCATGTTTATAGAGACAGCGGTGTAGATATTTCCACGTTTATAGAGATAGCCGTTTAGATATTTCCAAGTTTATGGAGACAGCGGTGTAGATATTTGCTTGTTTATACAGACAGCGGTGTCGATTTTTCCATGTATTTAGAGACAACGGTGTAGATATTTCCATGTTTATACAGATAGCAGTGTAGATATTTCCATGTCTACACAGATAGCGTTGTAGATATTTCCATGTTTAAACGGATAGCCGTGTAGATATTTCCATGTTTATACAGACAACGGTGTATATATTTCCCCATTTTGCAGATAGCGGTGTAGATCTTTCCATGTTTATAGAGATAGCGGTGTAGATATTTCCATGTTTATAGAGATATCTTTGTAAATATTTCCATGTTTATGCAGATAGCGGTGCAAGTATTTCCATGTTTATAGAGATAGCGGTGTAGATATTTCCATGTTTATAGAGATTGCGGTGTAGATATTTCCATCTTTATAGAGATGGAGGTGTAGATATTTCCATGTTTATAGAGATAGCGGTGTAGATATTTCCATGTTTATAAGGATAGCGGCGTAGATATTTCCACATTTAGGAAGATAGCGGTGTAGATATTTCCACATTTATGCAGATTGCGGTGTACATATTTCCACGCTTATAGAGGTAGCGGTGTAGATATTTCCACGTTTATACAGATAGCGGTGTAGATATTTCCAAGTTTAGATAGCGGTATAGATATTTCCACGTTTATACAGATTCTGCTGTACATATTTCCACGTTTATAAAGGTAGCGGTGTAGATATTTCCATGTTTATACATATAGTGGTGTAGATATTTCCACACTTATAGCGATGTAGATATCTCCAGGTTTATAGAGATAGCGGTGTAGATGTTCCCACATTTATAGAGATTGCGGTGTTGATATTTCCATGTTTATAGAGATAGCGGTGTAGATATTTCCACGTTTTTAGTGATAGCGGTGTAGATATTTCCACATTTCTAGAGACAGCATTGTAGATATTTCCACGTTTATAGAGATAGCGGTGTAGATATTTCCACGTTTATAGAGACAGTGATGTAGATATTTGGATGTTTATAGAGATAGCGTTTTAGATATTTCCATGTTTATAGAGACAGTGGTGTAGATATTTCCATGTTTATACAGATAGAGGTGTAGATATTTCCATGTTTATAGAGACTGCGGTGTAGATATTTCATTGTTTATACAGATAGCGGTGTTGATATTTCCTTGCTTATAGAGACAGCGGTGTAGATATTTCCATGTTTATACAGATAGCGGTGTAGGTATTTCCATGTTTATAGAGATAGCGGTGTAGATATTTCCATGTTTATAGAGATAGCTGTTTACATATTTCCAAGTTTTTACAGATAACGGTGTAAATATTTCCATGTTTATAGAGATAGCGGTGTAGATATTTCCATGTTTATAGAGATGGCGGTGTAAATAGTTCCATGTTTTTACAGATAGCGTTGTAAATGTTTACACATTTACAGAGATGGTTGTGTAGATATTTCCACGTTTATACAGAAAACGGTTTAGATGTTTCCAGGTTTACAGAGATTTTATGTAATGTTATTTTATGATGACGAAACAAGTAATTGGGGTACCTACCTTATGGCATTTTTTACATTGAGAGTGTTAAAAATACCCCCCCCCCGAACCAAAACCCTCACAAATAGCGGTGTATATATTTCCACGTTTATAGAGATAGCGGTGTAGATATTTCCATGTTTCTAGAGACAGCGGTGTAGATATTTCCATGTTCTTAGAGATAGCGGTGTAGATATTTCCATGTTTATAGAGACAGTGATGTAGATATTTGCGTGTTTATAGAGATAGCATTGTAGATATTTCCATGTTTATAGAGACAGTGGTGTAGATATTTCCATGTTTATACAGATAGAGGTGTAGATATTTCCATGTTTATAGAGACAGCAGTGTAGATATTTCCATGTTTATACAGATAGCGGTGTAGATATTTCCATGTTTATTGAGATAGCGGTGTAGATATTTCCATGTTTATAGAGATAGCGGTGTAGATATTTCCATGTTTATAGAGACGGCGGTGTAAATAGTTCCATGTTTATACAGATAGCGTTGTATATGTTTACACATTTACAGAGATAGCGGTGTAGATATTTCCACGTTTACATAGATTTTATGAAAAGTTATTTTATGAAGACCAAATAAGTCATTGGGGTACCTACCTTATGGCATTTTTTACATTGAGAGTGTTAAAAATACCCCTACCCTAACCCAAACCCTGACATATAGAGCCAGGAAAGGCCATGCAATAAAGGATTCTTCGGCTTGTATGCCTGATAACAAAAACTTATCACTGAAGACTGCAAAAAACACAATCTTGCACAAAGCCCATTGCAACTTTGCACACAACAATGCTTTTGAAGGATATTGGCCCAACAACTGCCTGTCCAACCTGTGCCTGGCATCACCTTTGTTATTGATCTTTGTAGCCAAGGATAGTCATTTCCAAATGATCATATAATCTTCCTCATTTTTTCTTTTGTCTTCCTTTACCTCCGTGAATATGCATATAGTTTACTCTGGCTTGCCTGTTTCTATTGCAAGGCTCTGTTTCCAAACGAATATCTTTTTCTTGTGGAGAGCCTCTCTCTGTTTGTTATTTAGGTTGATAAGAGAAATGTGAACCTTTGAGAGCTCAGGTAAAAGGCCTTTGTCTACAGTGAAACTTTTTTGCACCCTTAGATGCTTACTTCCACTACAACTTGCAGGTGGGCCTTGAAAAGTTCTTGGAATAAGTTTGAGCTTTGGTCTTCTCCGATTCATTTAGCATAGATTCTCAAAATGTGGTCCCTGGACCCACAGCATCAGCATCACCTGGAGATTGTTAGAAATGCAAATCATCGGGCCTCATTCCAGACCCTCAGCTGGAAACTCTAGGGTCATGGCCAGACCCTCTGTAGCTGAACAAGCCATCCAGGTGGTTTTGATGCAGCTAAAGTTCTGGAGCAACTAATGTAGCCCCATTTGCAAAACTTGGCTCTGCAGGCCTCCCTAGCTGGTAAGCTGCTAGCATTTTTTGTTTGTTTGTTTGTTTGTTTTGATACATGGTCTTGCTCTGTTGACCAGACCGTGACCTCCTGGGTTCAAGCGAGGACTCAGCCTCCTGAGTAGCCGGGACTACAGGTATGTGCCACCACCATGCCCAACTACTTGTTGTATTTTTTTTTTGTAGGGATGAGGTTTTAGCCCAGGCTAGTCTCAAACTCCTGGACTCAAGCAATCTGCCCACTTTGGCCTCACGAAGTGCTGGGATTATAGGCATGAGCCACCACTCCTGGCCCAAAGTTCATATTTTAACTACTAACCTAAATTATTTTAAAAACAAAAGTCTCCTTGGACTAAAGCCAGGTCAGACTGACATGATCATGTGCCTGTTTTGTGCAGGGTGAAGTGAGATTATTATCTAGGAAATAGCTGAAATGTCCTGAGGGTGACAAAGAGGAGCTGTGTTTTCAGCCAAATATCAGAACCAGGGCCACTGCCTGTCGCTGAACCCCAGCGGGCACCCCTACTTTGTGTTTATCTGTGGTGGCTATGCTTGCCCACCTGGGTGGAAACCCTGAGAATGACTCCAGACTTTTCCAGGGACTGCATGCCAGGGTATTTTTACAATTTATGTGTAGACTTTGTTCGGGTGGAAAAGTTATTTTATGAAGACGAAACAAGCAATTGGGGTACCTATCTTATGGCAATTTTTACATTGAGAGTGTTAAAAATACCCCTCCCCTAACCAAAACCCTGACAAATAGAGCCAGGGAAGGCCATGCAAAAAAGGATTCTTGGGCTTGTATGCCTGATAACAAAAACTTATCACAGAAGACTGCAAAAAACACAATCTTGCACAAAGCCCATTGCAACTTTGCACACAACAATGCTTCTGAAGGATATTTGCCCAACAACTGCCTGTCCAACCTGGGCCTGGCATCACCTTTGTTATTGATCTTTGTAGCCAAGGATAATCATTTCCAAATGATCATATAATCTTCCTCATTTTTTCTTTTGTCTTCCTTTACCTCCGTGAATATGCATATAGTTTACTCTGGCTTGCCTGTTTCTATTGCAAGGCCCTGTTTCCAAACGAATATGTTTTTCTTGTGGAGAGCCTCTCTCTGTTTGTTATTTAGGTTGATAAGAGAAATGTGAGCATTTGAGAGCTCAGGTAAAAGGCCTTAGTCTACAGTGAAACTTTTTTGCACCCTTAGATGCTTACTTCCACTACAACTTGCAGGTGGGCCTTGAAAAGTTCTTGGAATAAGTTTGAGCTTTGGTCTTCTCCGATTCATTTAGCATAGATTCTCAAAATGTGGTCCCTGGACCCACAGCATCAGCATCACCTGGAGATTGTTAGAAATGCAAATCATCGGGCCTCATTCCAGACCCTCAGCTGGAAACTCTAGGGGCATGGCCAGACCCTCTGTAGCTGAACAAGCCATCCAGGTGGTTTTGATGCAGCTAAATTCTGGAGCAACTAATGTAGCCCCATTTGCAAAACTTGGCTCTACAGGCCTCCCTAGCTGGTAAGCTGCTAGCATTTTTTCTTTGTTTGTTTGTTTGTTTTGATACAGGGTCTTGCTCTGTTGACCAGACCGTGACCTCCTGGGTTCAAGCGAGGACTCAGCCTCCTGAGTAGCCGGGACTACAGGTATGTGCCACCACCATGCCCAACTACTTTTTGTATTTTTTTTTTTTGTAGGGATGGGGTTTTAGCCCAGGCTAGTCTCAAACTCCTGGACTCAAGCAATCTGCCCACTTTGGCCTCACGAAGTGCTGGGATTATAGGCATGAGCCACCACTCCTGGCCCAAAGTTCATATTTTAACTACTAACCTAAATTATTTTAAAAACAAAAGTCTCCTTGGACTCAAACCAGGTCAGAGTGACATGATCATGTGCCTGTTTTGTGCAGGGTGAAGTGAGATTATTATCTAGGAAATAGCTGAAATGTTCTGAGGGTGACAAAGAAGAGCTGTGTTTTCAGCCAAATATCAGAACCAGGGCCACTGCCTGTCTCCGAACCCCAGCGGGCACCCCTACTTTGTGTTTATCTGTGGTGGCTATGCTTGCCCACCTGGGTGGGAACCCCGAGAATGACTCCAGACTTTTCCAGGGACTGCATGCCAGGGTATTTTTACAATTTATGTGTAGACTTTGTTCGGGTGGAAAAGTTATTTTATGAAGACGAAACAAGCAATTGGGGTACCTACCTTATGGCATTTTTTACATTGAGAGTGTTAAAAATACCCCTCCCCTAACCAAAACCCTGACAAATAGAGTCAGGGAAGGCCATGCAAAAAAGGATTCTTGGGCTTGTATGCCTGATAACAAAAACTTATCACAGAAGACTGCAAAAAACACAATCTTGCACAAAGCCCATTGCAACTTTGCACACAATAATACCTCTGAAGGATATTTGCCCAACAACTGCCTGTCCAACCTGGGCCTGGCATCACCTTTGTTATTGATCTTTGTAGCCAAGGATAATCATTTCCAAATGATCATATAATCTTCCTCATTTTTTCTTTTGTCTTCCTTTACCTCCGTGAATATGCATATAGTTTACTCTGGCTTGCCTGTTTCTATTGCAAGGCTCTGTTTCCAAACGAATATCTTTTTCTTGTGGAGAGCCTCTCTCTGTTATTTAGGTTGATAAGAGAAATGTGAGCATTTGAGAGCTCAGGTAAAAGGCCTTAGTCTACAGTGAAACTTTTTTGCACCCTTAGATGCTTACTTCCACTACAACTTGCAGGTGGGCCTTGAAAAGTTCTTGGAATAAGTTTGAGCTTTGGTCTTCTCCGATTCATTTAGCATAGATTCTCAAAATGTGGTCCCTGGACCCACAGCATCAGCATCACCTGGAGATTGTTAGAAATGCAAATCATCGGGCCTCATTCCAGACCCTCAGCTGGAAGCTCTAGGGGCATGGCGAGACCCTCTGTAGCTGAACAAGCCATCCAGGTGGTTTTGATGCAGCTAAAGTTCTGGAACAACTAATGTGGCCCCATTTGGAAAACTTGGTTCTACAGACCTCCCTAGCTGGTAAGCTGCTAGCATTTTTTCTTTGTTTGTTTGTTTGTTTTGATACAGGGTCTTGCTCTGTTGACCAGACCGTGACCTCCTGGGTTCAAGCGAGGACTCAGCCTCCTGAGTAGCCGGGACTACAGGTATGTGCCACCACCATGCCCAACTACTTTTTGTATTTTTTTTTTTTTTGTAGGGATGGGGTTTTAGCCCAGGCTAGTCTCAAACTCCTGGACTCAAGCAATCTGCCCACTTTGGCCTCACGAAGTGCTGGGATTATAGGCATGAGCCACTGTGCCCGGCCCTGCCAGCTTTGTATAAGCTGAGGAGTTTTTAAAAATACCTAGACTCAGGGCAAACCCCAGACACTTAAGTCAGATTCTCTGGGAGGTGAAGCCCAGGCACTGGTATTTTTAAAGTCTCTACAGATGGTTCTAATGTGCTGCTAAGTTAGAGAACCGCTGATCTAGACCAGGCCTTTTCAAACTTAATGTGCATGTGAATTACCTGGACCTTGTTAAAATGCAGATTCAGTCTGCATAGGTCTGGCGTGGAGCCTGAGCTTCTGCATTTTTAACAAGTCTCTAGAGGATGCTGCTGCATCTGGGCTGCTAACTACACTTGGAGATAGGAGGTTCTGGAGAGCAGAGGAAAGAGCATGAACCATAACCTAGGGGCTGGTAGTCCTGACTTCCGAGCCAAGGTTTGCCTTTATGTGGCTGGCAACTTGCTTGGACTCCTACCTCAATTCTTTGGGCCCAAGGTTTGTCCTGCCTCAGAAGGATGTCAAGAAAATTGAGTGAGTAATGCAGAATTGTTTCTTAAAGTGTGTGCAGATGCTCCATGAATTTAGAGAGTATGTGGATGCACATTACTAAATTTTAATAGTTGTGAACATGTTGTTATGAGTACTTAGAACAAGTAATAATGGCTTTTGATGTATAGTAGTAGGAATGCTTCCTTTTAAAAGGCATGTATTTAAGTTTCAAAAGTGGGGCTATTTAAAAATATATGAAATAAATAATAGTAGAGGTAATTGACAGAGCAAAATTAGGAAGGCAGGATGAGAATGACTCAAGTTTGGGAAATGCTGAGAAAGTAGATGCCCAAGGGCTATGAAAACTTAAAAAAATAGGTAGCACTTGATTTTGATTGGCTGAATGAGATGATGTGTTTGATCATTTATGGGGTTGGCATTTGGCAACATGCACTGGGTGGCTTGGATCACTGTTTATTAAAAAATATTTGAGTCTCTACTTTGCACTAGATACTCTTTTAGTCTCTTGGAAAAGGGATTGGGGGGCAGGCAGGATAAAAACAAATCATTTATGCCCACAAGAAAATTGCAGGAAGATAAAAGTCATGAAATAAACTCTATGCTTCTAATTTAATATTATTTTATAGATTATGAGAAAAAAGTTTTGCTCACTCTCAGCTAGGAAAGCTGTCTTAGCACAACCATTCATTCTTGCACAAATCAAAATCAAGACGAGCCAGATTTAATTTAATATTTTTTCACAGATTATGAGAAAAAAGTTCTAATTTAATTTTTTTATAGATTATGAGAAAAAAGTTTCGCTCTCTATCAGCTAGGAAAGCTGTCTTAGCACAATCATTCATTCTTGCACAAATCAAAATCAAGATGAGCCAGAAGGCTCCATTCTGACAGCTTCTAATGGAGAAGCTACATTTACTGGACATGGGGAAAGTTGCTGGGCTCTAAGGACTGTGCTCATTTCTTGAACTAGATAAATGGTCTTGGTGTAGCATAATACCAAAACTTCTTGTCACAGCCCGTAAGGACAGAACTCAATCAGCCTGAAAATGAAGTCAGTGACTCCGACTCAACACAGGAATGTTCTGTGATTCCTGAAGAAGGACGTAGGAGTGTGGCACAATTCAACCACAGTCTGTGGCCCTGTGCCTCTGCCTTGACATGAGTGGGATTTCCCAGCTGGTCATTTTCTTCTTATCTAAGACATTGGGAACAAATTACTTGACCTCCTCTGGGCTTCAGTACTCCCACTCATCAAATTAGAGGACTGGGCAGTCGCTAGGCTCTCTTTAGGCATCATATTTTAGTTTCTGTGATTTTAAATTTGAGAAGGGTTGTCTAAGGGAGAATACATAGGGGAGGGGGAAAGGCTTATTAAAAGTATAGTTAGACACTGAATGTTTAAGAATTGCATTTTGTAATAATACCTTTACCTAATCAGGACTGACAATCTTACCTGATGACAGCACCTGGAGGAATGGCTGCATTCAAAAATAAAAATGAAGTAAAACAAGACCTTATTTGAACTTAGCAATAATGCTGATTCCTCTTTTTGATTTGAGGAGGTTATAGCTGTTGTAAATGCTTGAATTGGGTCTGCCCAGGCAAAACAGAGTCAAGAGTCCATGTCTGATGAATTTTAACAATGTAGACAATAGAAAGGGTTGCTTAAACTGCCCCTCTTTTACCAAAACACATTTACAAATGAAAGAACACACTTCCATTTTATAAAAACATTTTTTGAGATGAAGTCTTCCTTTGTCACCCAGAGTGGAGTGCAGTGGTGCGATCTTGGCTCACTGCAAACTTTGCCTCCCGGGTTCAAGTGATTCTCCTGCCTCATCCTCCCGAGTAGCTGGGACTACAGGCGCCCACCACCATTCCTGGCTAATTTTTGTATTTTTAGTAGAGACAGGGTTTCACCATGTTGGCCAGGCTGGTCTCGAACTCCTGACCCCAGGTGATCCGCTGACCTCGGCCTCTGAAAGTGCTGGGATTACAGGCGTGAGCCAACACGCGTGGCCAAAAAATTTCCATTTTTAATTGCAGGGTCTGGGGAATTAAAATGCATCCATAATTTCTTGCATCTCTCCGCTCGGGCTTGCATGAATGCAGAGGGATGGGGAGGACTTATTGAGGCAAGCATCCCCCTCTTGTCGCCTGCCATCTGGAGAGAGAGGGCTGTGATTTATCTCACTTTAATCAGGAAGGACCCCATGGGTGGATGGAGAGGTCTGATGGCTTTGTTGCTCCATGTGGGAAAGAAACGGACAGAGTGAATTTGTGTATGATCCCTAAGGAGAAAGCGTCTTTGTGCTCTATTTCTTTTTGACCTGGAGCCCCTGAAAGCAAGCTAGTTACAAGTTGAAATAGGCCGTTTGTAAAGTGTGATTTTGTTTGTGTATGAGCCTTGATTACAAAGGGGAAAAAACCCCGCTTAATTTACATACACCACATGTAGTGCAGGATCCCCTGGGCTGTCTTTTCAGGTATCAGGAAACTTTGATGAAAGTCGCTTGTCTCATCTAGGAGTCATTTCATATTGTTTAGCAGAGCCTGGTATTAACATTTCCTTCCAACTGTTTACTGGAATCTGTGTGTTCCTTTCAAGTGATGCATACTAGGTCCACAGGCTTCCTGCCACTGTCATCCTAATCTTTCCGTGCAGACAGGAGCAGAGGGGAGAGCGCTGAGCCAGGCCCCAGCTTGCTTTTCTTTCCTGACACAGCCCGGCTCCGCTGCACTTCTCAGATCTTGTTCTAGGTGGTGCTGTTTGACCATTTTCTTCATGTGACCCTCCTCTCGGTAATATAAATTCATTGGGAGGATGACCTGATATCAAAAAAATATCCTTTTGATTAGTAGAATCAACTTGTTTCTTCACACGATACTCTTCCCACTGAGACACATGGAGACAATTCTGACTCCAGGTTTGCAACCTTGATATTTCTCTCAGATGCAATAAAAAAAAACAAAAAAGCATTTTGAGTGGCACAGTGATGCCTAGGGCATGATCATGTTTGTCTGCTCAAACATTAAAGGGAAACTGGTGGGTTTGAGGATGCCCAGCAGCACGACAGCTGCCAATGTAAATGAGCGGTATAGAGAGAGAGGGGGCGGGAGGGGACTACAAACTTCAGAATATGAGCTGATCGTTTATAAGTTAAAAAAAAAAAAAAAACAAGTCAAAAGGGAGCCCAGGATGGTGCAAGAAAGAGGAAAAAGGAAGATTTTCCTTGCAGCTAATCAGGAGAGTTCATAAGGGCTGATTACATGAGTGGAAGCCTTACGTTCTTTTTTTAAAAAAATGTGAAAATTTGCATGTATGTATGTATGTATGTATGTATGTTTGTAGTATGTATGTATAGCTTCGTGTATTACCATTATTATTGCAATCAGCAAATGGATTTACTTCCTTTATCTCATGGGCTCCTTCCCACTCACTTCTGGCAGCACATTTTCCTTTCTCCTTCATCCCAGAACACCAAAGAACAGATGCGCTTCCTAACCCTGGCTCCAGGGGACTTTATACAATGTAAACAGTGCACCTCTAACGTGGTTCACCGCTTAGAGAACGTGTGTCCCATTTTAAAACTGTGACTCCTTTATATTTTGCAGTGCTTATTTTAATAAGAGACATTGGACTTGTGACTTATTTTTCATGGAGGAGTGAGCTTAGTGGTTGAAAGTAATCGATAAACTTGTTTTTCCTCTGATGCCATCAGCCAAGATCCTATGGCAATAGTAAGAGGATGACACTGGGCTGGCACCCCCTCCATAACATATTTGGACCATGTTTTTCCCCCAGAATGCACATGCAATAGCTTTGGTTTGGTAAGAGAGAGATGGTGTACTTGGTTTCCTTCTGTCACACTTTTGGTGAAATGAATTAGACTTTTAAATCAGGAAATTCAGCGAGATGAGTTAGATTTTTACACAAGAGCAGTGGAGGACTTCCAGCTGGTTGGGGGAATGATACGGAAATATCTTGCTAAATCAGGGTCTGGTGGAATGCTGCTCCCTTGGCAGGCTCCTCTTAACAGGGAGCAATCTGTGGGTTTCTTATAGAACAGAGCGAGCAGGAGGCATAGCATGGTCTTGCTCATGGGAAGACCCGGTGTTCAGATGTTTGTCATTAGGAACTGGGTGTGGGCTTTTTCAAGTTAAACTGAAGCAGCAGTTCTATTAGGAAGAGCCTCCCAGATCAGCACCTTCTGTTTCTGGATACTCTCCCTTTGAAAAGCCAGATTTCAGCAAAAAGCTTTGCTAATGGTGAAATTGCACAACTGAAACCCTATGGGAGTAATGGGAAAGATGGAGAAAGAGGTGGTTATATCATGTACTTCAACAGTTTATTTAGAGGCTGTTGACGTTAGAATAACAAGCCAAGACAAACAAAAATACTCATTTTGGATGAAAATATTGTCTTTTCATGTTATTATAGATAGCTGAGTCCTAAGACTTATATAGAAACACATTTTCCTAATGAGTGGCTGATTTTTCTGGTTGTGCAAGTAATATCCAAATTATTGTACAAATTTTTGGCTCAGGAGCAAACATTGTATTGCATATTGAGCTAATCACTTGCCCTTTCTAAGGTAAGCCCTTACCTCTGCTTTCCCTTCATCTTGTCATTTCTGTTTGTTGGGTACAGGTTTCCTGTTGGTTCTTTCTTTTGGCTCTGATGTAACATGAATGAAGTTCTTAACATCCTTTCAGACATAAACACAACTTAGCTCATTGTTTCTGAGTTCATATAGAGGTTTTCTTGCCCCTGAAACTTTCGTGTCAGACAGCTGGATGTTGCTGTGTTCAAGGCTCTATATGTTGATTTTGTATCCTACAACTTTACTGATTTCACCTATCAGTTCAGTTCTAACAGTTTTCAAATTTTATGTATTTGTTTTTGTTTTTTAAATATTGTATGTTTCATTTTAGAGTCAGGAGGGTAGATGTACAGGTTTCTTAAACAGGTATATTGCATGGTGCTGAGGTTTGGGCTTCTAATGATCCCACCACCCAAGCAGTGAGCATAGTAATCGATAGGTAGTTTTTCAACCCTTGCTCCCACCATCCTTCCCTCCCACCTTTGGAGTCCCCCAGTGTCTATTGTTCCCTTCTTTGTGTTGAGTTCTAACCTTTTTTTAGTGAGGTTTGTAGGGTTTTCTATATATAACAAGATCATGCCGTCAGTAGAGACAGTTTCACTTCTTCCTTTCCTATTAGGATGCCTTTTATTTCTTTCTTTTGCCTAATTACCCTGAGAAGTGGTGTCTGTGGGCATCCTTGTCTTGTTCCTGATGGTAGAGGAAAAGTTTCAACTTTTCACCATTGATTATGGTGTTAGCTAAGGGTTTGTCATATATGGCCTTTATTTTGTTGGGATACAGTCATTCAATACGTGATCTGTTGGGTGTTTTTTTTTTCACCATGAAAGGGTTTCGAATTTTGTCAAAAGCTTTTTCTATATCTATTGTGATGACCATATAGTTTCTATCCTTTATTTTTCTAATATGGTATATTATATGTATTGATTTGCTTATGTTGAACCATGACATGATCATGGTGAATGATTCTTTCAATGTGCTATTGAATTTGGTTTGCTAGGATTTTGTTGAGGATTTTTGCATTTATGTAGATCAAGGATATTGGCCTGTCATTTTCCTTTCTTGTAGTGTTCTTGTCTGGCTTTGGAATCAGGGTAATGCTGGCCCTGTAAGATGAGTTTGGAAGTATTCCCTCCACTTCAGCTTTTTGGAAGAGTTTGAGAAGGACTGGTATTAGTTCTTCTTAAAATATTTGGTAGAATTAATCTGGGAAGCCATCTGGTTTTGGGTTTTTCATTGATAGGAGACATTTTCTTACGGATTCAACCTCCTTGCTTGCTATTAGTCTGTTCAGATTTTTAAATTTCTTCATGAGTCAATCTTGGTAGGTTTTATGTGTCTGGGAATTTATCCATTTCTTCTAGATGATCCAATTAGTTAGTGTGTAATTATACCTAGCAGTTTCTTAGGATCCTTTGTATTTCTGTGATATTGGCTATGATGTTTCATCTTTCATTTCTGATTTTATGCTCTATTGAAAACATGAGGCATAGCAGGTAGGGGGCACTGGTCAGGACTTGGGGTATAAACTGGCAGATGTTAAGGTGGGTGATTCTGGTTAACACAGAAACTCCAAAGTCCCGTGTGGAAGAATTAACTGCCTGTACTCACCTAGTAATGTATATCCTTGGTCAAAAAAGATCCAGCTGAGAATGTTGGATGAAGGGACCAAATCAATATTCATCATTATATTGAAAACAAGTCAGATTGGCTGTGGTCTTTTGACAGCAGGTCAGTGGCTAAGTCTATTTGAACAAAGTTAGGGCAGGTTCAAGGGAGAATCCTGAGATCGGTATTCTTTGTTCCATACAAACTTGCCTTTCAGTTTCTTCTCCCCATGCCTCCAGGATGTCCCTGCACAGCCCGTAGGGCCCCCTCCTTCAGTACCTTGCCTTACGAAGGGGAGAAAATGAGTTTTCCAATGTTAGCATATATTTAGCCTTCCAAAATTTTCTATTTCTATTTTAGGGGAGCTCTAGGAAAACAGCAGATTACTCTAAATCCCCAGGTAAAAATCTGAAATGGTGGAATTTCATATGACCAGGAGACATATTTTGGGGCAAGTGGGCTTTTCACAGTCACTTGGACATGAAGGCATCTGCTTCTTCTATGCCTAAAATAGTCCTTCAATTTAGTAGTTTAATTCCTCTTCCTCTTTTTCAAATTTCAAGACAATACATGTAGTGACTGAACAATTTGGATCCAAGTTTCACTATTTAACTGCCAGTGTGATCTTGGGCCAGTCACTTAAAATTTTCAAGGCTCAATTTCATCATGTAAAGTAGAAGTACAAACAATCCCTGACTTAGAATATTTTGACTTATGATTTTTCAACTTTAAGATAGTTTGAAAGCAATACACATTCAGCAGAAGCTGTACTTTGAGTACTCATACAACCATTCTGTTTTCCACTTTCAGTACAGTATTCATTATATTACATGAGATATTCAAAGCCCACTTTATTATAAAATGGGCTTTCTGTTAGATGATTTTGCCTAACTGTAGGTTAATGTGAGTGTTTAAAGTAGGCCGAGCTAAGCTATGATGTTTAGTAGGTTAAGTGTATTAAATGCATTTTCAGCTTACAATATTTTCATAAGTTTATTGGAATATAACCCCATTGTAAATTGAGGGGTATTTGTAATAATGATATCTCTTCAAGGAGACTTTGTGAGCCTCTCATAGGAAAATGCATACACAGATGCATATAAATATATAACCTTTCTTTTCCATACATATGATATTCTATAAGGATATTCAAAAATCTGGAAACAGTTGCCTCCAGGGAGATATATGGTAGTGGGTTGGGAAACTTTTAACTGTATACGCTTTTGTACCGTTTGCATTTTGAATCAGATGAATGTATAATCTACATAAAATATTAAGATTAAAACATCACCGAATAAATTATCAGGAGTTTGGTGAACATAAGGGAAGGCCACCTATGGTGGCTGTATTTTATTCAGTGTTGGTCACTGTTGGGCACTTCATAGAGCTTTTTTCATTTCATCCTCACAAGCGCCGTAGGAGGAAGGGGCCCCAGAGGGATTCATGGTTAGAATAGCAGAGTAGGAGCATTTGGCAGCTATATTCTGTGTAGGTGATAACTTTAAAGATATTTCTGTTATAAAATGTTTGAAACATACAAAAAATATAGAGAAGCAGTTTTCTATAGTTATTAAATATTCTTAATGGGTAGTCACAGAAATTATCATACAAAGTGGGATATTCTTGAGAGAAAAAGGAGGTTCTATTTATAATTATGGTGGGATAACAAACTAAAGATGAACAGCTCTGGACTAACTGGGTTGTATGGTCCCTGGAAAACAAGGATTACTGTAAATGTGAGTCCCGCCTTGTGCTTCTCTCTGTCCCACCAAGAAAATATGATCTTGATACAGATGTTCATTGTGTCAAGGCAACCATGGCAAGCATGATCTAGATACACTGTTCAAGTTTTATGCTGATCCTACCTATATATGTCTCAGGAACTTTCCAGAGTTTCCTTTGAGTGCTTCTAAATTTTGCATAAATGGTATGTTGTCCCTTGTCTCTTTTTAAAACTAGTAAGCCATTTTCCCTTCTTTTCCTGGAAAATTAAAGGAACAAAGACCAGGAAATAACAATGTATTAGCTAAGGTTCTGTTGATTGAAAGCAACAGAACCTAATTCTGGCTAGCGTAAACCATGCTAGGATTTAATGAAGAGTACTGCAGAATCTTAGATATCTTATGACTGGGAAAGAGGAGGTTCAGGCAGTTCCTGGGATATCAGCAACAGGTAGCTGTCAATTAACTGCCCCCACACCACGCACTGCTGCCATCATCAATATAGCACACCACGATGGCTCCCAGCCTCTGTACGTCTGGGTTCTGGTGTTCAAATTCTAGAGACAGCAAGAGAAATCCCATTGAGTCAGGGATCCTTCCCTGGGTCACACTCCCTGCATATGGTCAGAAATGCAGGATTATCTACTAAAGACACAGCTAAAGAGGACCCACTTCACTGTTTTGGGACCATTTGCAGGGGAGGCAAAATTGTGAGCTACTCACTTAAAGAGGTGATAACCATAAGTTTTCAGGAAAAAAAAATTGGAGAAGAGAAGGATAACACTATCCTACGGTTTCTTCTGAAAATGGACGAAGGGAACAGCATTTCCATTTGGAAATTCTCTCCTGGCATTTCAATATTTATGGATTCTGAATTCTGAGAAAAATCAGTTGAGAAATTAGGAAAATGGGAAGGAACGTTCTAATTTTCCTGTGAAAATTACAGCTTAATAGTCAGTATAGAGAACTTACTGGCTTGAAGAAATGCACTGACTTCAAGTCAAGCAAGATGAGGAAGCACTGACATGTGGAGATGAAAGTTAAGGTGAACAGGACAGGAGCAGTAAAGGAGCCTCAGTCAGACTTTCTTGTATCTGTTGCTGTGTTACAAGTGTGTGTTCATGGCCTTGTCCACTGCTAACAGTGAACCATTTCTGCAAATAAATATTAATGTGTTCCTAGGCATAGTATATGTTTTACAAATCCTATGAGAGGTTTTCTAAGAAATGCCAAGTTTTAGAAACAAAATATGCCCTTAAATTGGCAATTTTGACAGTTGCTTCTTTCTAGTGCTATTCATCTTGCCAGGAGATCAGAATGTTATGTTATTTAAATGGTATTGGAGGGGATGATTGATGCCTTGTTTAACAATGTCATGTAAACAACGATTAAAACATTAAGTATTTGTGGTGTTACCTTTCAATCTTTAAAGGACTTTTCTTTAGCATTTATTTTGTGATAATATTCATTTTTTTTAATGTTTTCTCTATTAATGCTATTGGATTTTATAATCTTGTTACAATATGTTGGCTCATAATAATAATAAATCATCATTTGTTATCATATCTTTTTAAAACAGAAGACTACTAAAACTTTTCATATAATCCTGTTACAGAAAAAAAACGACTATTTGCTTGTTATTATAGTCACTTATTATTTTTCAAAAACTTGTAAGTGAAGTGTTATGAAAATCATATGAATTTGGGAATTCCCAAGCATTCTCAGAAATTCTATTTCCTTGTTCCCAAATCCCAATGATTAATATCTGCCAGGAGTCGGAAAACAGTGAAAGGAAGTAACATCCTATGTTGGATACCTGGTAGGGTTAGTGAAGAAACGTTATTGCTGAGCTCTGTGTTACGCTCACGAATGATGCCATTGAGGAAGTCACGCTTGTTGAAAGGAACGCAGATACACAAAGAGTTTTGCTGCTGTCTGTTGGATAAGAACCCCCTGGTCGATTTCAGCTCCTACTGCAAGTTACAAAAATCAATCCAATGATAAATGAAAAGTGACCAGTGTGCTGGGAAATAACTTATTTTTTGGCTTCAGAGGAAATTTTAGAAACAGTGCCAAGTGAAACGTAAAAACAAACTACGAAGACGTTCATGAATTTCCCTCTGAAGCTGACAGCCGTATTTTAGCAGATGGAACTCCTACTATTAGCCCAACTCTTGGGTTGAAACAGTGTGTCCAGGAAACCCTATGTTAAAATGCAATGTGTTGGGGATATTGTTCCTCTATTTGCTTGAGTTAATTTTCAAATTAGTGTACTCTTGCTTAGCTGTGCTCTGAGGGAATGAACAAAAGATTGGTAAACTCTGATGGAGAACACTGGTCAGGCAGGGCACATAGAATCCCTGGGGATGGTGGTTCCTGACAAATGGGGGAGGAGGACCTGAGCCAGGCTTGGGCTGGGATGGAGGAACATGAAGATGGGATCTACTCACAACCCCCAAAACTGACAGGTCCTGGTAACACATTATTTCACCCTCAGCCAAGCAAATTCATTAGTTTTATGGATAAAATAGCTTTAAAAAACTAATTTACATTGAAATGTTAAAATATTTATATAGAGATTAGAAATATTTATATAGAGATTATTGGGAATCCCCTCCTAAAGCCCAAACATAAAAACTACCAAAAAAAAATTCCATGTAGGCTAAGATTGCAAATGACTGATGGAATGTAATTTAAATTAAACATGGAAAATATATTTCCGCTTTAATAAAGATCTAAATTCTATTCTTTTTAGGAGCCTTCAGAAATGAAATTCAACTATTAAAAAAAGTATAGAGAAGCCTTTAGAAAAGAAACTTTTCTTTTGCTGTATTATATATTAAAGAACTTTGATGAGAATAGTTCTAAAGTGTTTAATAATCGATTCCACTGATGTTTCTAGGTATTGTGGGGAACACCTAGAAATTAAATCTTCATCTTTGGCAGATCAGAGGCCTACTATTTTTAAGTAAAACAATTAAAATCTGCTTTTAACAAATAACTAATTTTGCAAGTTAGCCATTAATAGTAAGTGCTTTTAAAGTTTGGCCCAATACATGAAAAAGCCAGAAAAACATACCTGCATTAGTTTTGCACATCACCTTCTTATGCTGGCCTCAGGAGATTTATTAACAGCATTCAATATTTTAGGTAGGCTGGATGTGGTGGCTCATGCATGTAATCCCAGCAATTTGGGAGGCTGAGGTGGGAGGATGGCTTGAGACCAGGAGTTCAAGACCAGCCTGGTCAACCTAGTGAGCCCCTCGGTCTCTCTGAAAAAAAAAAAAGTTTAGGTATCCTGTGGCTACCTCCAAATACAAACTCCAGAGGAACTGATTTTTTTTTTTATTTCATGTGTTAGGATAATGGCTTCTTTTGCAGTTACTTACGAAGAATTTAAGGGTCAGTAAAAATACTTTTTCATCCTTAATAACATGAATTCTCTAATTTGTGTGTGATATAATGCTAGATATTGTGCCAAAAGTGTTACATAGACATAATCCATGCCCATTTTCAAAGATAATACTAATATAGAGAAGAATCATTATTATTGTAGTAATTATTATTTTAGTAATAGTAGTAATAATCAAAACAATTACATCAAACACTTATTAAACCCTTATTATGTGATAGGTACTGTGTAAGCAATTTGCACATATTAGCTCCTTAAATGTGATCACTAACCCCATGAGGTAGGTAGCATTATGTCCATTTTATAGATGCAGAAACTGAGCTTTGAAGAGGGAAAGCAACTTGCCCAAGGCCATGCAGGCAGTCATTGATAAGGGTGGGGAGCGAGAAGTTGAAGTCTGAGATGTAAGTTCACAGACACGAGTACACAAACACGTACAAGATACTCGTATGACATGTGGGGTTGCTTGAAATATGTAATTGACTTTCCCCAGCACAAGAAAGTGTTTGGACAGATTTCAAAGGGATCTAACACTTCCTCAGAGGACTGCCCTACGACATTTTTCCGTGTGCTTTTCTGCCTCTTGTCCTATACTTTTGGCATTTCTTCTGCTCTTAGAGGCAATGAGTCAACAGCATATTTTTAGCACCTCCTGTGTGCATAGAAGTGGCCCCTGACTCGATGGGAGTGTATAACTACCATGGGCCAAATCAGTGTGCTTTCCTGTTAGCCAGGGGATTATAGAACAACACGCTCCCCTGATTCCAACAGAACTTGCTGCCACTCTGATGTCTTCATTGTAAGGACTCTAAATGAATGTTCAAGAAATTCATGTTAAAGGCACGTGTCATATGTGTAACTTGTAAACATTTGTGTACTTGTCTCTGTGTCCTTACACCTCAGGCTTCAACTCTTGTTTTTACCTTTATCAATGACTACCTGTGTGCTGTGTGGCTTTGGACCAATTGCTCACCCCCTCTAAAGCTCAGTTTCTGCATCTGTAAAATGGATATAATGCCATATATACATAGATATAGATATACATACACCAATATATATACACACATATATATGTGTGTATATACATATATATATATAATATACAAACTGAAATATACAGTTATATAAATATTTCAGTTTAAGTTTCAAAAATCACTGGAGGGTATTTTTATAATACCCTTCAGCAATTTTACCTGCTGCCTTTGCACATTCTGGTGAATTTCTAAATGGAAGTCTGATAGAGATTAATCTTTTAATGCATCATAAATAAAAAAGAAAATCACAGAATGATGTAGCTGGAGAGGACCCTGGGGATCTAGTGTTTCATGAAAGATTAATGTCCTTGATCTGTTTGTAAGTGTTTTGGGAAAATCTTCCATGGTCAAATAAAACTTGGCAATGTTGGATTAAAGTTAAATAGGTTTTTTTTTTCCTGCAGAACTTCATAGTCTTTAATATGCTAATATGTTTTGTGAATCTACAAGGAATGAAGTGTTTCAATGCTTATTTTACCCAGATTCTCATTTTGGGAGAGGCTGGTCAAGCTGAGTCAGCTAGTATATTCTCTAGATGGAGATGATGGCTGATGCCTTTTTGAGAGCAAGAGAGTCCCCAGGGGAAGCAAGGGTATATCAGTTGCTCCATTTCATGCCAAGGATCCTCAGTCTTTAGAGGCTCAGAGAAGGCTGAAAGGCTACTCTAGGCTATCAGGGCTACCATTCATTGTGACCCATGCTACAGAGAAGCTTTGAGCTCAGTGCAAAGGAGTGACCAGCCCTTGAGAATCAGGAAAATTTATTTATTCCTGACCTAGTCCACTGAGGACATACAAGGAATGGGGCAGGGGAGTGTCACCAGCTATGGTTACAAGCTAGTCTGATTCTCTTTCATTAAGAAAACTGGTCCCTGTGAGTTTAGATTGGGAAGCACCAGGTTAAAAAATGTTTAGGCCAGGAGTGGTGGCCACTGTACTCCAGCCTGGGTGACAGAGTGAGAATCTGTCTTAAAAAAAAAAAAAGTTAAGCGATGTCTTCTGTTGAGGACCTCTCAGAACTTTTAATATGAAAGTGTGCATTGTGAAGAATGGGAGTAGAGTGTACAGGAGTTTTAAAAGCTACTTGGTCATGAAACTCTTGCTTTGTGCAGGATTTGAGGGGCACTAACATTCTGAGGAAAATATTTTGGGAAACATTGATCTAATGCAAACTTCTCATTTTACCAGCAAACAACTCTGGGGCCCTCTAAGTTTCCTTTCTCCATCATTGTGACAAATTCATTGGAATTAATTCAATTAAACCTGGGGTCAGCTTTGAAGAGATTTATTTAGCAGGTAAATCTGTTTTGTACATTTTGAGGGAGTTCTGAGTTTCCATAGTCAAAAACCACAGATCAATTTAACCAACCTTTATGGAATATCACCTATGGCCCAAAGACCCTTTAGCTACAGTGATGGTCTACAAAAATATAAACTGTAATTCTTGCAATACAGGAGATTAGTAATAATGGTAAATATAATGATGATGACACCATGACTAGCTAACATTTATTGAATGCCTTTCTATTAGTCAGGCACTTTACTAAGTATTTTATTCCTCCCAACAATTTATGAGGTAGGGATTATAATAATTCCCATCTTATAGTGAGGACACTGAGGTTAGGAAATTATCCTAGCCTAAATGTTAAGTATAAGCATGAATAGAAAGGTGTTATCAGCCTATAAGACATTCCTTTATGAGTGATACAAAGTCCTATATAAATTCAGAGAAAAGAAAAGTGGTTTTAGAAATCCTTGATCAGTGATTGTGAAGCATGTGGTGGCCCGGTTACTGTTTGGTTGCCCATCTGTCCTCCCTCTGGGGATCAGCACCCCCTTACTTTGGAAGAATTGTTCTCCTTTTCACTGTAAGGTTCTTTCTGGCTATGCGATGGGGCACATTGCCTCAAACTAGCCCTGTTCCAGTCTTTGAGAACCTTGAAATTGGAACCAAGGGAAGAGGATTGCCTCTTGAATGGTAATTCTCTAAAGTCTAGTCTGAGGTGCTGGTGCCTAATCCCTGGGTCTGTGGAAGGAGCTGGGCTGTGAGAGGGGAGAATGATGTTGATGTCAAGAGAGAGGCAGGTGCTAGGAGCAGAGAGATGGAGGCCTGGAGGGTTTCTGGGCTTCTCTGAGGCTTAGGGTTTGGATCATTGTCTTCGTTACTGGAACAAAGGATTTACCATACCTGCTCTTCTGGGAATGAAACTGTCCTGCTTTGCAAAATAAAGTGTCATTAGAAAGAGATCTTAAAAACCCCACACCATAGACAGGTGCACAGATCCATAGAAGTGTTAAAGTTCTGTCTGTTAGATGCTAAGCCAAGACTCTTAAGTATGTTCTAAAGAGAAATTGGTGTGTGTAGGCTGTGCACTCCCAGGGAGATAAAATTTAGGAAATTCATGGGTTGGGCTTGGTGGCTCCCACCTGTAATCCCAGCACTGTGGGAGGCTAAAGTGGGCAGATTGATTGAGCTGAGGAGTTCGAGACCAGCCTAGGCAACATGGTGAAACCCCATGTCTACAAAAACTACAAAAATTAGCTGGGCGTGGTGGCATGAACCTGTAGGCGGGAGGATCGCTTGAGCCCAAGAGGGAGAGGGTGTAGTGAGCCATGATTGTGCCACTGCACTCCACCTGGGTGACAGGAACTTTATGGGGAATGGGATCTTGGAGACTGAGTAGAGACTAGAGGAAAAAAAAAAAAACTACCTCCCCAACTGGCCACACTATTCTTTTAAAAAAATATTAATTGACAAATTAAAATTGTATGTATTTACGGAGGTATAATGTGATGTTATGATATATGTATACATTGTGGAATAATTAAATCCAGAGAATTAATAGATTCATCACCTCAAAACCTATCTTTTTTGTGGTGAGAACATTTGAAATTTATTGTCTTAGCAATTTTGAAATACACAATACTTCATTGTTAACTACAGTCACCATGCTGTGCTGTAGATCTCAACAAAATGTATTCTTCCTGTCTCAACTAAAACATTGTACTCTTTGACAACATTTCCCCGTTCCTCTCACCCCCTCCAAAAACACCCATTCTTTATGTTGAAGAGAATGGCTAAAAAGTCCCAGCAGGTTTCAACTGACGGCTTCAGTGGTTGTCCCATCACACTTCAATGTTATTAATAGAAAGGGGAGGGGCAATACATAATTCGGACAGGCGGAAAGTACCATTGTAACCACTTTCCTGACTTCACAGAAAAAGTCCTCTTGTTTTCATCTGTAAAATGGGAACTGCGTGAATACCATTCTTCTTTTCTTCAGCCTCCAAAGAAAAAACAGATGCAAAGCCTTTTATCAATTGCAAAACAGTATACAATGTGTGTTATTACTCACAGTTGTCTTACTGTGACCAAACACTTTATAAGCCTGCGGCAAGTCAGCCTTACTCTCAGGAAGTGGACAATATTTGGGGAAGGAGAAGCAGCAGGATCTTTCAGGACAGTAGCCTTGGTGGGTCCAAAAATTCCTTGAGCGAAATGGGAGACAAAACTTTCTTCCTGCTTTGGGGTTTATCCTGTTAGTCTTTTCTCTCTTCACTCCTATTTTCTATGGAGAATTTCCTGGTTTTGGAGTTTGGGTGCGTTTTATGGAGAGGAGGCAGAACATCTTTAGCTCCAGCAGAATGAAAGGATACATGCAAAGGAACATAGCACAGTATGTGGTACCCAGTTCCCCTTTAACTTGGCTTTATTCATTCACTCCTGGTAGGGCATTAATAAGGGATTTAGCCCCCCCCTATTGAAAACGATTAATTCAGGGAAGAGTTCAGGCAGTGTGGACAGATACAGTGTAGGCCAAGCCTGTTTCTAAGGCAGGAGCTGGGTAGGGAGGGTGAGAAGGGCGAGAAGAATAGGGCAATATGTGTCGTCTGTGTTGCTGCTGTTGCAACCACCACAACAAACAAACAAGTGAAAAAAAAAAAAAAAAGAATTGTCCATACCAGAAATTGTGCTGTTTTGGGGGAGGCTGGGGAAAGTGTGGATGGCTCGAGTGGGTCCTGTTGGATTGAAGTCTGACAGTGGTGATTCCCTTCAACAAATGGTCAGGGTGGGAGGGTACACACACACACACACACACACACACACACCCCACACACAGCGCCCAGCCTCCGATTTCAGCGCTGGCAGGAGATAACCATTCTTAGCTCGCCTTTCAAGGGTTATTTTTGGCTGAGGCTGTTCGCTGATGGCAAAAGGTTTCAGCCCCCTCCCAAATCCCTCCCCGTGCTTGTTCTAAAGACAAACTGGTGCGTGTAGGCTGCTCACTCCCAGGGAGACAGGGAGACGGGCCTGGCTCCGGAGAGGAACCCGGACTCTGCCCAAAGTCTCGCCGCCCGCCGGCTGTTTTCTGGCGGAGGGTGTGCCCCGGAGGGCGGCGATCGCACGTGAAGGCTGGGGCCAGGCGCGGGTGCAGGCGTCACCGGGGTCGGGCTAGCAGGCCCTGGAATCAGGCTTTTGGGACACCCCAAAAGTGAGTCCAACTTGGGGAGAAACTGAGGGCACTTCGGGTGGTCTGGCAGCGGAGAAGGTGGGCGGGAGAAAACTTTACAGGAAGGCATTAGCAATCTCCGCTGAGGGAGTCAGCGAGCGGCCGCGCGGAGAGGAGGGGCGGGCAGTCCCCAGGCGGGCGGGCGAATTACGCAGGGTGCCGACCTGCTGGAGAGGGGGCCCGGGCGCGAGGTGGAGTCCCAGCACGCGGCCAGGCTGGCGGAGGCCCCCGGCAGGCTGCAGATTCCTTCCGGCCCCGGAAGCCGCAGCAGGACCGGCCAGGAGGCGCCACGGAGGGGAGCCCCATCCTGGTGCTGACAGTGCCCACCGCGCCCTACCAGGACCGGCGGCCGGCCGGCGGCGGGGGTCTGCGGCGACCTACCGGCCTCTTCGAGGGCCAGCGCAACTACCTGCCCAAATTCATCCAGAGCGTGTTGTCGCCCATCGACCTGCGCGACCGTTGGGGCTGCACCATGGTGGTGGGCAGCGACGGCAGGTACTTTAGCAGGACGGCCATTGAGATCGTGGTGCAGATGGCTGTGGCCAACGGGGTGAGTGTCCGGATGCCCCTCGCTTCCCGCCACGCCGCCGCCATGCCCTCTCCTAGCCCTTGTCCCCCTGCTGCCTCCGGGCCCAGCTGGGAGGCCCCTGCCCGGCCCTGGCTTTGCTTCCTCACTCCCACGTCCTCACCCTCCAGCGCCCCACTCCCGCCACGCTCACAGCCTCCCTGGCGCACCCCGGACACTGGGTTCTATTAGTACCCACCGCCCCCAAAAGCCTTGAGGGGTGTCCGTCGTTCCTGGAGCCACTCCGGGCGCCCTGGACTCTTCTCCGACTCTGCATACATCCCGCACCTGCTCATTTTTCTTTCGGACATTCTCTTTCCCGGCCCTGTAGATTCCAAGGCAGCTCCCAGTTTTCCATATTGTTCCCAACGTGTTCACTGCCCACAGTCCCCACACAAACTTCTTTCCCAGGCTCACAACGTAGTCCCTCTGCCCCGTGCCCTTTTTGCAATAATCTGCCAGTCCCCTAAGTCTTAGCTCTGCCTATTTAACAGTAGTGGTGTCTCAGAACACACACACACACACACACACACACACACACACACGATCCCTGACATATTTGGCAAGAGTAGGCCCTGAAGGTTTTTAATATTTTGGTTCTTTAACCCAGTGGAATTACTGAATGATTTATTTAATTAGGGTAGGGATGGAGTGGATCCATTTGTTTGATGCTAAACAGCCTGAGCTCGCAGTTCCCAGGGGGCATATCTCTAAATGGTCTGAAACGAGATTTGCAGTGGTTTTCTTAATGCAATTCCCAACTTCTCTCCAAATGCCTTTTGACATTTGACAACTTTTCATGCCTCTTCCCCTTTCGCTTTTCATCCTTGTTTTCTCTCCCTTCTCCCACGACCTCGGTAGTCTTCTGCAATCCAGATTCTCAGACTTCGGGTTTTTCTCCCTCTGCCCCTTTCCTCTCTGTCCTATAACTAGAAGCACCTTTTGGCATAGACCCGTATCCCAGTTTCCTCTTTCCCAGGTCCAGCAGCATCTCAAGGACATCTACAAGAGGGATACCTAACTTCAGGGGTCTCTGAATGATATGTGGGAAACATCGTCTAAAAAAGTAATTTTATCCTTATTCATGCAACCAGACCCACACTCATAGAACTTTTCTTTAAGGGGTGTGTCTTGCAGATGTATAAATGGGTGTTAACATCTTTAAAGGCGAAACTGAACAATTCCCTGGCATTTGAATTCCCTCCTTCCTTCCCAACCCTCTCCTTTTCATTTTCTCATTTATTATTAAAAACATTTTTAAAGGATCTCCATGCTTCATATTTATCTACTATAATTCCTCCTTCTCGGTGTTGCAGGGATGGGGAAAGAGGATTTTTTAAAAAACACAATAAAAAGCAATTGGGAGAAACAGGGCCAGTGGTGTTGGGGTGGGTAGTGGAATTGTGATTTTTGACTCCAGTAGACAATGATGCTGGATATATGGGGTTTGATTTCTCTCTGGCTTCTCACTTGAGATTGATGAAGTTTGGCTAGAATCAGGGAGTTGAAGAGAGGTTGACAAATGGTCTTTCACTCTTCTCTGACAGGCTGTTCCTGTGGAGTGATGGAGAATAATGAGCCTTGAGAGAGCTATGGGAGCTCTCATACTCCTTCCCGAGCCAATTTTTTAGGGAGTGAGAGAAACATGGCCTGTCCAATACTTGTTGTGGGTCAGGATATTTTTGAAGCTACGGTTGTTGATTTGCATGGGAAAATTATTATGTCTTATTATTTCTTGTCCCACTTTACCATAAGGGCTCCTCAGCTTCTTACTTCAATGGGTCTTCCATGACAAACACACTTTATTAACTCTAAGAGTGGAATTTATTTTAACAGATAATTAGCATAGGTCAATATATGCTTAAAATAGAGTCAAATTAAACCTACTAGCTGTTATAAAGGACAGATGACAAAATCCACATAGAAGCATCGACTCTTAAATAATCTGAAAGTACTACTTCAAAGAGGGGCGGGCATGGGTGAAGGGAATGGTGGACATGTTTCAGAATTTCAAACGCCAACTTTAACCAATCGTTTCCTCATTTTGTTCACCTTCTTGGGGGCTTATGCTAAAGTGAAGTGAATAGCCATAAGGCTGGCTTCAGGAGAAAGGTGGTCTAAAAGGACTGGATAATTATAAGCAAAATTGGTCTCGAATGATTGAAAATTGATGAGAATGTGCTTGTCTCCTGATTTGGCATCCTGAGTTAGACTCAGGAATACTGAACATGGATCCCAAAGGCTTTGGTCTTTTTTGATATCCTATTGGATAATCATAAGCAGGCTAGAAAAATAGGAAACTAGAATTTATTCTCTTTGAACTGACAAATCTGACCAGTGGGCTGCATTCTCTATGTCTGAAAAATCTTGGTTTTGATTTAAAAAGTTAATTTTACAAAGCAATTTTCTTTTTTTAAATTAAATTTCATTTTTTTTGAGACAGGGTCTCACTTTGTTGCCCAGGCTGGAGTGCAATGGTACAGTCTTGGCTCACTGTAGCCTTGACCTCCCCAGATTCAGGTGATCTTCCCACCTCAGCCTCCTGAGTAGCTGGGGCTATAGGTGCACGCCACTACGCACAGCTGATTTTTGTGTTTTTACTACTCATAGGGTTTCTCTGTGTTGCCCAGTCTAGTCTCAAACTCCTGATCTCAAGAGATCTGCCTGCCTTGGCCTCCTAAAGTGTCATGAACCACCATGCCCAGCCTACAAAGCAATGTTCTAGGAAAAACTACAGTTACTCTTTGATTATGTAATTGCTGGAGAAGAAAAGCATGGCATTTCTAAAATGATGAACTATATTACTTATATTTTAATATCTCATAAAGTTTGAAATAGACATTTCAAACATAAACGTATAAAATTTTTATAAATTAAAATATGAAATCAAAACATTTTACAATTATTTTATTATAAAATTATTATAGAATCAAAAACATTATAAATTTAAACAACTTTTTAAAATATTTATTTTGGGATTTCCCATGGAGTGATGGAGAATAATGAGCCTTGGGAGAGCTATGGCAGCTCTCATACTCCTTCCTGGGCCAACTTTTTAGGAAATTGGAGAAATATACCCTGTTCAATGTTTATTGTGGGTCAGGATATTTTTGAAGCTATAGTTGTTGATTTGCTTCAAACTTTAAAAAAAATTATTATAAAATTATGGGATGTAAAAAAATTTATTATAAAACTTTGAAATTTTCAAACTTTCAGAAAAGCAGAGAGATGAGATTAGTGGCACTCACAGGCAAGCATAGATCATAGATTGTAAACATTTTGCTATATTTGTGTCATGACTATTTTTTGCTTGTGTTTGAAAGTATATTAAAAAAATGATATTTTACCCCTAAATTCTTCAGTACAGATTTCTAAAAAAATAAGAACATTTTCCTGTATAGTTACAAAATCATCTTTTCAAACAAAATAAAAAATGGCTTTTTTATATCATTTATTACCCAGTCCACATTCAGATTTCCTCAATTATTATGAAATGTCCTTTTATTTTTTGAGACAAAATCTTGCTCTTTCACACAGCCTGAAGTGCAGTGAAACAATCATAGCTCATTGCAGCCTCAAACTCCTGGGCTCAAGTGATCTTCCTGCCTCAGCTTCCTGAGTAGCTAGGACTATAGGTGCACACCACCATGCCCAGCTAATTTATTGTTTTTGTAGAGATGGAGGTCTTACTACGTTGCCCAGGCTGGTCTCAAACTCCTGGCCTCAAGTGATCCTTCCAGCTTGGTCTCCCTGAAATATCTTTTGTGGCTGGTTTGTTCAAATTAGTTTCTTCTAATCAAGGGACACACATTGCATTTGATTATTTAGCTCAAGACTTTTTTAACCTGGAAAATACCCATACTCTTTGTTTATGTATTTATTTAGTGAAATTGACTTGTTGAAAAACTAGTCAGTTGTCCTGTGGAATATTTCCCCTTCTGGAATTTTCTGGTTGCTTTTTATGGTGTCATTTAACTTTTCACTCTGTTTTTTCCTGGTTAACTGGAAGTTAGTTCTAAAGGATTTTAGGCCTGCTATAACAAAATACCAAAAACTGGATGACTTATAAAGAACAGAAATTTATTTCTCACAGTTCTGGAGGCTAGCAAGTTTAAGATCAAGGAGCATGTGGTTTTGATATCTGGTTAGGACCAACTTTCTGGTTCATAGATTGGCCTTCTTGCTGGGCCCTCACATAGTGGGAGAGACTACCTAGCTCTCTGGGGCCTCTTTTATAAGGGCACTAATTCCAATCATGAAGCCTCTGTCCTTATGATCTAATGACCCCCTAAAGGCCCCACCTTTTAATACCAGCGCCTTTGGGGTTAGGATGTCAACATATTAATTTGGGGAAGACATACACGTTCAGCCCATTGCAAGGTTTAGTTAGATTCAGGTTCAACTTCTTTTTTTAAAGACTATTTCATAGGCAATAATGTGTATTCACATCCCATCATTAGTGATGGTGAGATGATCGCAAGGTTAGGGTGATCACTGCCTATCTCCTCTGCTATATTCCCCCTTGGGTCAAGCCAGTAGTCTGTGACGTGAACTTTGTACCATGTGTATATTCAGTTATATTCTGTATCAATAGTTACTTGATTGTTTTAGCATTTATTAATGATCCTTGCTTGAGTTGATTATTTCATCAGGGGTTTCAAAATGGTGAATTTCTAATTCTCTAATTCTATCTACATGTTTTAGCTGGCATTTTTCTAAGCAGACCATTTTCTTCACAACTGGGTTATTTGGCTACCCTGAAACATAGTTCCTTCCGGGAAGGCAGAACATATGTTTATTTCTGTCTTTTAAAAATTACTGGTGTTTGGAGTGAAGATTAGGTGAGCTAACTACCTCCACAGGTGACAAATGAATTTTGTTTTGTCTCACTTTTGCTTTTTTGAATATCACTGTGGCTGCTTGGATTTTTATATTTAATTTGAATGGATTAGGGAATAAATGAGAAGATAGGTTTTATCTGTTTCTGTAGCTTTTATGTGGCTGTGTGAACTTACTTTTAAAAATTCCCAGAAATATTTTAATTCCCCTTTAAAGATATAAACTATGTCATACTATAAAGCAAAAGAAAAACCAATCATGTGAAGAGTAAATAGTATCGTTTAAACGAATTGTGGTTAAGCTTAGTTTGTAACTCATTAGTTTTTTATTTTCTTTCTACTTTTATCTGCTTCAGAGCCTCTTCAGTGGTCTAGATCTTCTATGTGTCAAATTATTCTAGTCTCTTAAAAAGTTTAAGAGTTAAAATACAACACAATGACTACAAGAATGCCTTTGTCCTTTTCTGGGTAGCTACACCTAAGGCAACTTCTTTTTCTCTTCTTTGTTCTCTTCTTCTTTCTTATTCTTAAATCATCTTCAATATTGGACAGATGACAGCACTATGCCTGCCTCAAGATGTTTCTGACTGTTTCTTTTTCTTTTTTTTTTTTGAGATGGAGTCTTGCTCTGTCACCCAGGCTAGAGTGCAGTGGCACAATCTTGGCTCACTACAACTTCTGCCTCCTGGGTTCCAGTGATTCTCCCAACTCAGCCTCCTGAGTAGCTGGGGTTACAGGCATGCACCACCACGCCTAGCTAATTTTTTGTATTTTTACTAGAGACGGGGTTTCACCATTTCGGCCAGGCTGGTCTTGAACTCCTGACCTCAAGGGATCTGCCTGCCTTGGCCTCCCAAAGTTCTGGGATTACACGTGTGAGCCACTGCGCCCGGCTGTTTCTGACTTTTTCTAAAGTCTTCTTTCTCTGGAGATGACATTATATAATAGCAATGTTCAATAGAAGTGTCTTTGATGATGGAACTGTTCTATAATCTGCATTGTCCCAGCCACTAGCCATATGTGACTACTGTAACACTTGAAATGTGGCTAGAGCAACTGAAGAACTGAATTTTGCATTTTACTTAATTTTAAATAATTAAAATAGAAATGCAAATAACCATAAGTGGTTAGTAGCTACCATACTGGACAGCAAAGATCTATAATTCAGCATTTAAAATCGATTTTTTTTGTTTTCAAAAATGGAGTCAGACTGTTACAACCCAAAAGAACTGTAGGTTAAATTAAGGTAAATCACCAAATACTACATACACATTTGGGAAATCCAAACCAGATTTTTTCATGTGATAACCACACCCTCTTTTGACTTTAGCCTTGGAGGTAATGGAGTATGGCAGAAAAAGCCCTGTATCAGCAGCTGGAAGACTCACCTTCTTTTCCTAGCTCTGCCATATATTGACCAAAAGAGTCAAAGTCCATTCAGATGGTTGAGGGGCCTTGGAATTTTCTTTTTGGTTTTCACATACAAGTTGGAGGGCAGATGCGTTAGCCTCTTGAAATACCCAGAAACCACTTGTTTCCTCATCTAAAAATCAGGTATGACAGGATCATTTAATTATCCTGGAAATCAGATGAAGCACTGCATATGAAAGCACTTTGTAACATCGATAGCCCTGGGAAATGTAAAGACCTTTTACTGAAATATAAAGGTGTATGGTCAACTGAATATATCTCAGATAGTTAGGATTTGACTGTATATATTGAATATAACCTGTAGTGGGCCCCTTTGTAAACAGCTTACAGTTTTGTTGCAAGTTTTAGCCAAGAGAAAATTTATTTGTTGACTAGTCATGCCCTTTATTGGCCACATGATGAGCAGCAAAGATATTAACACACAGTGCACCTTGCAGAATTCAAGAATGTCTCAGTGTCTTGTGAACTAGGAAGCTGAAATGCAGTGGTATGCAGAAGGCTGGCTCAGTAGGAGCCTTGGGAGTGTCCTCCAGATAGATGTTTGTGCAGGTTGTATTTGATTCCAGTTGGCCATGAAAAGCTGGTTGCTCTAAAGAATGAGAATATACTTGGTTTTGCATTTACTAGAACTATCTGGGGAACAAATCTTGGGGTGGAAGAAAGAAGGGAGGGAGGGAAAGCTGTGCTTCAATACCTAGGGCTTCTTTCCTGGAATGGATCTGAGAATCTGGGATTGGGTGGCTAATATCTCATCTCTAGAAGGGAGAAAGAACTGGGTGGTGATGGCTTTGTATTTTCTACTGGAGTTCACTACAGAATAGGTGAATGGAATGGACTGCTATGATCCAGACATTAGGGAGGACAGGTTTGTGATACATTAGAAAACTTGAATGAGCCCTTCTATGATTCTCTCTTCCCTCTTTCTGCTTCCCGTTCTTAATCACCATCCGCAGGTTGTGGAATTAGCAAATCTATTATGTGAGCAATAGCAAACTTACAGGAGCCCTTGGCTCCATCTATCTCCCTGTTTGTGTCAGTTCCTTCTGGATGCTTTTAGTCTGTGGTCTTCATTCACTCTTTTTATGGGGAAGTAAAAGGAGTGGGACAGATTATGAGAACAGCTGGGTCCTCCCAGTTGGTGGGGTGGTTATTTTAAGCTTTGTTTAATGTGTCCAGAGACCCAGATGGCATTTTTAACTAAGCTGCTTTATTAAATCTTGTGATAAAGCATAGTGATGTTTATTGAAAAGGCAGACACGCATCAGCAACATTATGCGTGAAACTTGCTCTAAGAATTTTCTATAAAACATCTGTTCTCTTTGAGCCTTTTGTGAACTCTGGAAGTTTGCTAGTTTCCATACAGACTTGAGGACAAGAAGTTGGAACCCACTTTTGAAGATGTCCAAGCATAGGTATTGGAATCATTAATCCTAACCCTCTCAGTTTTAAGGCCCCGGATACCCTTCTGTTAGACAACAGTAACATGAGCAAGCACTGTAATAACATTTAAACAAGATTATTTGGAAATAATGGACAAGAAAAATTAGTATAAATTGTTTGGGGATTTTAAAATTAAAGATAAAAAGCTAGGGCTTCAATGACCTGTGCCAGCCTATAGCCTTAAGAGTCAATTTGCAAACACTCAAGATTTGGCCAATATGCCTCTACTACTTCTACTTAACACAGTCAAAGGGAAATTTTTAGATTCTTTCATCTGAGTTGACTCTCTTAGTTACGAATAAGAGGATATCTAGAATATATATGTGACTTGTTAAAATGAAAATCCACCTTCTCTGAGTCTTCAAATATCTTTCGTATCTTACATTCTTAGTCACATCAACTTTTGAAGTCATGTCCGTAGTTGTATGAAAAGAAAAATTTCAGGAACATTCAACCTCAAAAGTTCTTTTTCTTAGTCTGAAGTCGTAGAAGCATTTGACTTTTACTTTCTCTTTTTAAGTTTGTACTAGTAGGTATTTTGTATAAATATAATATTTAATTATTGCCTTTGTATTCTTTTTCTCTAGTAAACATCCTGGTTTTTAGCTATCAATATGTAGTTTTACATTTAGGGATTTCTAATGGAAAGAGAAAGGAATCTGAAATCAGAGGACGAGAGTTTATTCTACTTGACCAAAGACATAGAAAATACTGGAAGGAGAGTTTTACAACAAATATTTAATATCTATGACATGTAAAAAGATTTTGAAATCAAGAAAATTCAAACAATTCAATACAAATATCATCAATAATAACACATGAACAGGTGGCCAACCTTATTAATAACCAGAGAAATATAAATTAAAACAATCCATCAACTTGTAAAACAGATGAAATTACCCAGATTTGGTGTAGGTGATGGAAAATTGTCATGTTTGTATACTGTTCATAGAAGTTAAATTGACATAACTTTTTGGTCAGGCAATGTGGAAGTATACATCTAAATTAATAGAGTAGTTTTCTAATAACCTGGGAATCTCTTAATCTAAGAATCTTTACTGTAGATTTTTCTAGAACAAATGTACAAACATCTGTGTACAAGGGTACTCACTGCAGCATTTTGCTAAGGAAAAACTCAGAAAAAATCTGTATGTTCAACAGAGAACAGGTACATAATTTATGACACAACTGCACAATATACACCACTAAAATAAAGGATATAAATTTATATGTAGTATGAAAAAGATGTGAATGATAGCTTGTTGGTGAAAAACAGCAATGAGTGGAATATTGTGTGTAACGTAATCCTGCTTTTCTGTATATAATGTAGGCATAGAAAATAGGATTGAAAGGACATACTCTAGTCAACAGTGTATATAGCTTGGGTGGAGGGGGTGTATAATGGGGAAGGAGAGTCCCTTTTCCTATCTATTCCATATACATCTCTGGATTTAAAAGATCATACATGCATATGCATTACCTTCAAAATTAAAATGATAAAGACAAAAGGAGAAGCTTTGGATTTGAATCATGATACTACTGTTTGCAACTTCTATGACCGTGGGGAAGTCGCCTAGCCTCCTGGGGTTTATTTCCTCATTTATAAAAATAGGGAAGGTAATAATACTTGTCTACATATCTTCTAGGGTTGTTGGGAGGATTGAATGTGATAATGGGTTGCAACATTATGAATTATTTATTCATATAACACAATTATTATAAAAATAGTTTGCTCTGATTAAAATAAAAGAAGGACGAGATCGTGTGTGTTTTTCAGTCCCAGTAGCTTTACTAACCAGAAAGCGCCAGCTGATGTGGTGATCACAGTTGCTTTGGTGCAGCTTCCTCTTGACTTTTGGCATTTCTCCATGCTGCTAGCTAAGGCTGAGGTGGCGACTGTGGAAGGTGTGATCTCCTCCCCCTCCCAGCACACATTTGTGTGCATACTCACAGTCTTGCACACACAAACACACACAGGCACACTCTATCACAGTACATGAGGTGGCAGCAGCTGCTCCGGCATAGACTTTCACACAACATAAAGGGCTTTTTTGGTGTGGTCTGTGCATTATTTCCTGTTAAGCATGAGCTGAGTCAGTGCCATGCTTTTCCATCTGAAACCTTTCTGAGGCTCAGGCTGTGTTAAGAGCAAACCCTCTCCCCTCCATGCCCACCCCATGGCCCTCTACTGAAGCCAGATCATAATCTGCTCATTTCATGAGGATTTTCAAACCGAATGGACTGGGCCATGTGAGAGATCACTGAAAGGAACAGACCAAGCAGAGGCTAAGAGACTCCACGCTAATCTGCTGAGTCACCTGAAAATGCACAGCTGTGGGAGCTCACGGTGCTTTAAAGTACTTTGGCAGGATGTTTGTTCAGGGGGCCTGTTCCTGCAGCCCTGCTGAATGTTTGGTTAGGAGGCATAATCATTTTTTGGACAGGATCTCCCAAATGTAAAGTGATAGATGCTAATGTGGAATATAATACAGAAGATCCAGCTTGGATGTCATAAATAACAATAAATTGTTTAATCTTGCTGAGTTGTAAATCTATGATTGCCAGAGGTCTTTAGTTCACTGGAACATAGTATGGGGGCAGGGGCACTTAGCAAATAGGCAGTTATAATTTTCCAACCAGACAGAAACTGGTCTGATGGAATTTATCCAAAAAGGCATACACATGTATTTTAATTAATTGTGACAATTACTCAGAGAAAACACATGGCCCTAAAGAGGCTGAGGGGTTTTTTGGTTCTACCTATAAATGTATATGTATATTCACCTATATTCTACCTATGTATAAGTAAGAGAATGAGTTTTTGTTTTGGGGATATATATTTATATGTATCTATACAGATAGATATACACATACTTAATTTCTGTCTACCTATTAAGGTGCGGAGCCAGATGGAAAGTATTTTTAAACATTTAGATAGCTTATTCTATAGCAAATGTGTGCATATAGCCCCCCCCATAAAGCTTTGTCTCTTTTCTGGATATATTTAACAAGAGGCTAGAACAGAGTCCAAAATGTCAGAAATGTTTGAACATTCCATAGAAATGAAGGAGGTGTTTCCAAATGACCTATGTTTCTATGGCAATAAATAGAACTTGGGCTGCATTGGATGGGTCAGGAATAAGGAATATAAACAGTGTAAGTATGACTATTGCAGGCAGAAATCTACCTTGTAAGAACAGCTTTGTGCAGTGAGCTCAACAACATTGATCAGTTAGCAGTCCGGTTCAGTACAACATTGATCAGGCAGCAAGCCGGTTCGGCAGTGCCAGTCGGAGAGACAGATGGGGACAATCAAAGAAGATGCAGGTCAGGACAAGGATGCACACATGTACCTGTCACTACCATGGATTTCAGCAGCCTCTTAGTGAGCAGGTTTATGATCAAAGAAGAAAGACATCGTTGATATGTAAGCATGTTACAATTAATTTGCTGTTTAGTTATTAGCAAACTACATCCAGTTTTTAGTTTTTAGTTTTTTTTTTCTTTTTTCTTTTTTGAAATAGGTTCTTGTTCTGTCATCCAGGAAGGAGTGCAGGCGTTATCCAAGCTCACTGCAGCCTTAAACTCCTGGGCTCCGTGGATCCTCCCACCTCAGCCTCCCAAGAATCTGGGACTACAGGTGCACGCCACCATGGCCAGCTAATTTTTCTTATTTTTTTGTAGAGATGAGGTACTGCTGTATTGCCCAGGCTGCTCTTGAGCTCCTGGCAGTGTAGATATTACCATGTTTATACAGATGGTGGTGCAGATATTTCCATGTTTATACAGATGAGTGTGTAGATATTTCCATGTTTTAAAGATGGCGGTGTAGATATTTCATGTTTATAAAGATAGCGGTGTAGATATTTCCATGTTTATACAGACAGCGGTGAAGATATTTCCATGTTTATAGAGATAGCGGTGTAGATATTTCAATATTTACACAGATAGCGGTGTAGTTATTTCCATGTTTATACAGATAGCGGTGTAGATATCTCCATGTTTATACAGATCGCGGTGTAGATATTTCCATGTTTATACAGATTGTGGTGTAGACATTTCCATGTTTATACAGATAGCAGTGTGGATATTTCCAAGTTTATACAGATGGCGGTGTAGATATTCCCATGTTTACACAGATGGCGGTGTTGATACTTCCACGTTTATACAGATGGCGGTGTTAATATTTCCACGTTTATAAAGATGGCGGTGGAGATATTTCCATGTTTATACAGATGGCGGTGTAGACATTTCCATGTTTATACAGATGGCGGTGTAGATATTTCCATGTTTATAGAGATGGCGGTGTAGATATTTCCATGTCTATAGAGATGGCGGTGTAGATATTTCCATGTTTATACAGATGGCGGTTTAGATATTTCCACGTTTATACAGATAGCGGTGTAGATACTTCCACATTTATATAGACAGCGGTGTAGATATTTCCATGTCTACACAGATAGCGGTGTAGATATTTCCATCTTTACACAGATACCGATGTAGATATTTTCATGTTTACACAGATAGCGGTGTAGATGATTCCATGTTTATACAGATAGCGTTGTAGATATTTCCAAGTTTATACAGATCGCGGTGTAGGTATTTCCATCTTTCTATAGATGGCGGTGTAGATATTTCCATATTTACAGAGATAGCGGTTGAGATATTTCCATGTTTATACATATACCGGTGTAGATATTTCCATGTTTAAACAGATAGCGGTGTAGACATTTCCATGTTTATACAGATAGCGGTGTAGATATTTCCATGTTTATAAAGATAGTGGTGCAGATATTTCCATGTTTATACAGATCATGGTGTAGATATTTCCATGTTTATATAGACAGAGTTGTAGATATTTCCAAGTTTATACAGATAGCGGTATAGATATTTCCATGTTTATACAGATCAGGGTGTAGATATTTCCATCTTTCTGCAGATGGCAGTGTAGATATTTCCATGTTCATACCGATGGCGGTGTAGATATTTCCATGTTTATATAGATGGCGGTGTAGATATTTCCTTGTTTATGTAGATGGCGGTGTAGATATTTCTATCTTTATAGAAATGGCGGTGTATATATTTCCATGTTTACAGAGATAGCGGTGTAGATATTTCCATGTTTATACAGATAGCGGTGTAGATATTTCCATGCTTATACAGATAGCAGTGTTGGTATTTCCATGTTTACACAGATAGCGGTGTAGATATTTCCATGTTTATACAGCGCGCGGTGTAGATATTTACATCTTTATACATATGGCAGTGTAGATATTTTCATGTTTATAGAGATGGTGGTGTAGATATTTCCATGTTTATAGAGATAGCGGTGTAGATATTTCCATGTTTTTAGAGATAGCGGTGTAGGTATTTCCATGTTTATAGAGCTAGCGGTGTAGTTATTTTCATGTTTATACAGATGTCTGTGTAGATATTTCCATGTTTGTACAGATAGCAGTGTAGATACATCCATGTTTATGGAGGTAGCGGTGTAGATATTTCCATGTTTGTACAGATAGCGGAGTAGATATTCCCATGTTTACAGACGTAGCGGTGTATATATTTCCATGTTTATACAGATGGCGGTGTAGATATTTCCATGTTTATAGAGATGGCAGTGTAGGTATTTCCATGTTTATAGACGTAGCAGTGTAGATATTTCCATGTTTATAGAGAAGGCGGTGTAGGTATTCCCATGTTTATAGAGGTATCGGTGTAGATATTTAAATGTTTATGCAGAATACGGTGTAAATATTTCCATGTTTATACAAATAGCAGTGTATGTGTTTCCATCTTTACACAGATAACGGTGTAGATATTTCCAAGTTTACAGAGATAGCAGTGTAGATAATTCCATGTTTATACAGATAGCGGTGTAGATATTTCCATGCTTATACAGGTGGCGGTGTAGATATTTCCATGTTTGTAGAGATAGCTCTGTGGGTATTTCCATGTTTATACAGATAGCGGTGTATATATTTCCATGTTTATACAGATGGCTGTGTAGATATTTCCATGTGTATACGGGTGGCAGTGTGGATATATCCATGTGTATACAGGTGGTCTTGTAGATATTTCCATGTTAACCAGATGACTGTGTAGATGTTTCCTTGTATCTACAGATAGAGGTGTAGATACTTCCATGTTTATAGAGATAGCTGTGTAGATATTTCCACGTTTGTACAGATGGCGGTGTAGATATTTCCTTGTTTATGTAGACAGCGGTGTAGATATTTCCATGTTTATAGAGATGGCGGTGTATATATTTCCATGTTTATAGAGATAGCGGTGTAGATATTTCCATGTTTATACAGATAGCAGTGTTGGTATTTCAATGTTCATGCAGATAGCGGTGTAGATATTTCCATGTTTATACAGCTCGCAGTGTGGATATTTCCATCTTTCTACAGATGGCAGTGTAGATATTTCCATGTTTGTACAGATGGCGGTGTAGATATTTCCATGTTTATAGAGATGGCAGTGTACATATTTTCATGTTTATAGATCTGGCAGTGTAGATTTTCCATGTTTATAGAGATAGCGGTGTAGGTATTTCCAAGTTTATAGAGATAACGGTCAAGATATTTCAATGTTTATACAGATGACTGTGCAGATGTGTCCATGTTTTTACAGATGGCGGTGTAGATATTTCCATGTTTATAGAGATACCGGTTGAGATATTTCCATGCTTATACATATAGCGGTGTAGATATTTCCATGTTTATACAGATAGCGGTGTTCGTATTTCAATGTTTATGCAGATAGCGGTGTAGATATTTCCATGTTTATACAGCTTGCGGTGTAGATATTTACATCTTTAGATGGTAGTGTAGATATTTCCATGTATATACAAATGGCGGTGTAGATATTTCCATGTTTATACAGATCGCGGTGTAGATATTTCCATCTTTCTACAGATGGCAGTGTAGATATTTCCATGTTTATACATATGGCGGTGTAGATATTTCCATGTTTATACAGATGGCGGTGTAGACATTTCCACGTTTATGCAGATTGCGGTGTAGATATTTCGATGTTTATGCAGGTGGCGGTGTAGATATTTCCAAGTTTATAGAGATGAGGGTGTAGATATTTCCATGTTTATGGAGATAGCGGTGTAGATATTCCCATGTTTGTAGAGATGGTGAAGTAGGTATTTCCATGTTTATAGTCATAGCTGTGTAGTTATGTCCATGTTTATACAGATCGCTGTGTAGAGATTTCCATGTTTATACAGATCGCGGTGCAGATATTTGCATGTTTATACAGATAGATGTGTAGATATTTCTATGTTTACAGAGGTAGCGGTATAGATATTTCCATGTATATACAGATCGCGGAGTTTGTATTTCCATCTTTCTACAGATGGCAGTGTAGATATTTCCATGTTTGTAGATATAGCGGTTGAGATATTTTCATGTTTATACAGATAGATGTGAAGATATTTACATGTTTATACAGATGGCGGTGTAGATATTTCCATGTTTATGCAGATAGCGTTGAAGATATTTACGTGTATACAGATCTTGGCGTAGATGTTTCCATGTTTATACCGATAGTGGTGTAGATATTTCCATGTTTATACAGGTAGCGGTGTAGATATTCCCATGCTTATACAGATCACAGTGTAGTCATTTCCATCTTTCTACAGATGGAAGTGTAGATATTTCTATGTTTATACAGAGTGCGGTGTAGATTTTTCCATGTTTATAGAGATTGCGGTGTAGGTATTTCCATGTTTATGCAGATTTCGGTGCAGATATTTCCATGTTTATAGAGATGGCCGTGTAGATATTTCTATGTTTACAGAGATAGTGGTGCAGATAATTCCATGTTTATAGAGATGGCGGTGTAGATATTTGCATGTTTATACAGAGGGCGGTGTTGGTAATTACATGTTTATACAGAGATCGGTGTAGATATTTCCATGTTTCTACAGCTCACGGTGTAGATATTTCCATCTTTTTACTGACGGCAGTGTAGATAATTCCATGATTATACAGATAGCGGTGTAGATATTTCTTTTTTTACTGATATGGTGGTGTAGATACTTCCATATTTATGGAGAATGCGGTGTACATATTTTCATGTTTACAGAGATGGCGGTGTAGATATTTCCATGTTTATAGAGATGGCCGTGTAGATATTTCCATGTTTATAGAGATAGCGTTGTAGGTATTTCCACGTGTGTAGAGAGAGCGCTGTAGATATTTCCATGTTTATACAGATGTCTGTGAAGATATTTCCATGTTTATACAGATAGCAATGTAGATATTTCCATGTTTATAGAGATGGTTGTGTAGATATTTCCATGTTTATACAGATGACTGTGTAGGTATTTCCATGTTTATACAGATGGCGGTGTAGATATTTCCATGTTTATAGAGATTGCAGTGTAGATATTTCCATGTTGATACTGATAGTGATGTAGATATTAACATGTTTACAGAGATAGCGGTGTAGATATTTCCATATTTATACAGATAGCGGTGTAGATATTTCCAAGTTTATTCAAATGGTGGTGTAGATATTTCTATGTTTATACAGATAGCGGTGTGGCTATTTCCATGTTTATACCGATGGCTGTGCAGATATTTCCATGTTTATACTGATGGTGGTGTAGATGTTTCCATGTTTATACAGATATCGGTGTAGATATTTCCAAGTTTATACAGGTAGCGGTGTAGATATTTCCATATTTATACACATCACGGTGTAGATAGTTCTATCTTTCTACAGATGGCGGTGTAGATATTTCCATGTTTATAGAGGTAGCGGTTGAGTTATTTCCATGTTTATACAGATAGCGGTGTAGATATTTCCACGTTTATACAAACCGTGGTGTAGAGATTTCCATGTTTATACAGATCGCGGTGCAGTTATTTCCATGTTTATACAGGTAGCGCTATAGATATATCCATGTTTATACAGATTTCGGAGTTGTTATTTCCATCTATCTACAGATGGCAGTGTAGATATATCCATGTTTGTAGATATAGCGGTTGAGTTATATCAATGTTTATACAGATAAATGTGTCGATATTTCCATGTTTATACAGTTCACGGTGTAGATATTTCCAAGATTATACAGATAGCAGTGTAGATATTTCCATGTTTATAAAGATGGCGGTGTTGATATTTCCATATTTATATAGATGGCCTTGTAGATATTTCCATGTTTATACAGATGGTGGTGTAGATATTTCCATGTTTATGCAAATGGCGGTGTAGATATTTCCGTGTTTATAGAGATGACGGTAAATATATTTCCATGTTTATAGAGATAGTGGTGCAGGTATTTCCATTTTTACACAGATGGTGGTGTAAATAGTTCCATGTTTATGGAGATGTCGCTGTAGATATTTTCATGTTTATAGAGATGGCGGCGTAGATATTTCCATGTTTATACAGATGGCTGTGTAGATATTTCCATGTGTATACAGGTGGCAGTGTAGATATTTCCATATTTATACAAATGGATGTATAGATATTACCATGTTTATATAGACTGTGTAATTATTTCAATGTTTTTACAGATAGTGGTGTAGATATTTCCATGTTTATGTAGATAGCGGTGTGGCTATTTCCATGTTTATACAGTTAGCGATGTAGGCATTTCCATGTTTATCGAGATGGCTGTGTAGATATTTCCATGTTTACACAAACGGCAGTGTAGATATTTCCTTGTTTATACAGATGGTGGTGTAGATATTTCCATGTTTATACAGATGACTGTGTAGTTATTTCCATGTATATACAGATGGCGGCTTAGATATTTCCGTGTTTATAGAGATAGCGGTGTAGATATTTCCATGTTTATAAAGATAGTGGTGTTGATATTTCCATGTTTATAAAGATAGCGGTGTTGTTATTGCCAAGTTTAAAGAGATAGAGTTGTAGATATTTCCATATTTACACAGAGAGCGTTGTAGGTATGTCCATGTTTATAAAGATAGCGGTGTCGATATTTCCAGGTTTATACAGACGGCTGTGTAGATATTTCCATGTTTATACAGATGGAGGTGTAGATATTTCCATGTTTATACAGATGACTGTGAAGATATTTCCATGTTTTTACAGATAGCCGTGTAGATATTTCCATGTTTATACAGATAGCGGTGTGGCTATTTCCATGTTTATACAGATAGAGATGTAGGCATTTCCATGTTTACACAGATAGCCTTGTAGATATTTCCATGCTTTTACAGATGACTGTGTAGATATTTCCATGTTTTTGCACATGGCGGTGTAGATATTTCCATGTTTATACAGATAGCGGTGTGGCTATTTCCATGTTTATACAGACAGCGGTGTAGATATTTCCATGTTTATCGAGATGGCTGTGGAGATTTTTCCATGTTTATACAGATGGCAGTGTAGAAATTTCCATGTTTATACAGATGGTAGTGTAGATATTTCCATGTTTATACAGATGACTATGTAGTTATTTCCATGTTTACACAGATGGCTGTTTTGATATTTCCATGCTTATAGAAATAGCCACGTAGATATTTCCATGTTTATACAGATAGCAGTGTAGACAGTTCCATGTTTATAGAGATTGCGGTGTAGATATTTAGATATTTATACTGATAGCGGTGTAGATACTACCATGTTTATAGAGATAGGGGTGTAGATATTTCCAAGTTTATTCAGATAGCGGTGTAGTTATTTACATGTTTATACAGATCGTGGTGTACGTATTTCCATGTTTATACTGATAGCGGTGTAGATATTTGCATGTTTATACAGGTAGCGGTGTAGATATTCCCATGTTTATACAGCTCACAGTGTAGATATTTCCATCTTTCTACAGATGGCAGTGTAGATATTTCTATGTTTATACAGATGGCGGTGTAGATATTTCCATGTTTATAGAGACCGCGGTGTAGATATTTCCCTGTTTATGCAGATGGCGGTGTAGATAATTCCATGTTTATAGAGGTGGCGGTGTAGGTATTTCTATGTTTAAAGAGAGAGCGGTGCAGATAATTCCATATTTATAGAGATGGCGTTGTAGCTATTTCCATGTTTATAGAGATAGTGGTGTAGATATTTCCATGTTTATACAGATGGCGGTGTTGGTAATACCATGTTTATACAGAGAGCAGTGTAGTTATTTCCATGTTTATACAGATCACGGTGTAGATATTTCCATGTTTATAGAGATAGTGGTCGAGATATTTCAATGTTTACACAGATAGCAATGTAGATATTTCCATGTTTATACAGATAGCGGTGTAGATATTTCCATATTTGCAGAGATTGCCGTGTAGATATTTCCATCTTTCCACAGATAGCAGTGTAGATATTTCCGTGTTTATACAGATAGCGGTGTGCCTTTTTCCATGTTTATACAGAGGGCGGTGTAGTTATATCCAAGATTATACAGACAGTGGTGTAGATATTTATATGTTTATACAGATGGCGGTGTAGACATTTCCATGTTTATACAGATAGCGGCGTAGGAATTTCCAAGTTTATACAGACAGCGGTGGAGACATTTCCATGTTTATACAGATGGCAGTGTAGATATTTTTATGTTTATAGATATAGCGGTGCGGCTATTTCCATGTTTATACTGATAGCAGTGTAAATATTTCCATGTTTATAGAGATGGCTGTGAAGGTATTTCCATGTTTATATAGTTGGCGGTGTAGATATTTCCATATTTATAGAGAAAGCCATGTAGGTATTTCCATGTTTATAGAGATAGCGGTGTAGGTATTTGCATGTGTATAGAGAGAGCGGTGAAGATGATTCCAGGTTTATAAAGATGGCTGTTTATATATTTCCATGTTTATAGAGATGGTCATGTAGATATTTCTATGTTTATATAGATGACTGCATAGGTATTTCCATGTTTATACAGATGGCGGTGCAGATATTTCCATGTCTATAGAGATAGCGCTGTAGATATTTCCATGTTTTTTCAGATAGCGGTGTAGATATTTCCATGTTTTTTCAGATGGCGGTGTAGATATTTCCATGTTTATACAGATAGCGGTGTGGCTATTTCCATGTTTATGCAGATGGCAGTGTAGTAATTTCCATGTTTATACAGATAGTGGTGTAGATATTTCCATATTTATAAAGATAGCGGTGTATATATTTCCATGTTTATAGAGATAGCGGCGGCGATATTCCTATGTTTATACATATAGCGGTGGAGATATTTCCATGTTTAAACAGATAGCGACACAGATATTTCCATGTTTATACAGATAGCGGTGTAGATATTTCCATGTTTATACAGATAGCGGTGTAGATATTTCCATGTTTATAGAGATAGAGGTCGAGATATTTCAATGTTTACACAGATAGCAATGTAGTTATTTCCACGTTTATACAGATAGCCGTGTAGATATTTCAAAGTTTATACCGATAGCGGTGTAGTTGTTTCCAAGTTTATACTGATAACGGTGGAGATATTTCCATGTTTATACAGATAGCGGTGTAGATATTTAAAAGTTTATACAGATAGCGGTGTAGATATTTCCAAGTTTATACAGATGGCGGTGTAGATATTTCCAGGTTTTTACAGATAGTGGTGTAGATACTTCCAAGTTTATACAGATAGCAGTGTAGGTATTCCCATGTTTATACAGATAGCGGTGAAGATATTTCCATGTTTATGCAGATGGCGGTGTATTTATTTCCATCTTTATAGAGATAGCGGTGTAGACATTTCCTTGTTTATAGAGATAGCGAAGTAGATATATCCATGTTTATACAGATAGCGGTGTAGATATTTCCATGTTTATACAGATAGCGGTGTAGATATTTCCATGTTTATAAAGATAGCGGTGTAGATATTTCCATGTTTATAGAGATAGCGGTCGAGATATTTCAATGTTTCCACAGATAGCAATGTAGATATTTCCATGTTTATACAGATAGCGGTGTAGATATTTCTATATTTGCAGAGATTGCCGTGTAGATATTTCCATCTTTCCACAGATAGCGGTGTAGATATTTCCGTGTTCATACAGATAGCGGTGTGCCTATTTCCATGTTTATACAGATAGCAGTGAAGATATTTCCATGTTGATAGAGATGGCTGTGTAGATATTTCCATGTTTTTACAGATGGCTGTTTAGATATTTCCATGTTTTTACAGATAGCGGTGTAGCTATTTCCATGTTTACAGATAGCGGTGTAGATATTTCCATGTTTACAGAGATAGCGGTGTAGAGGTTTCCATATTTGCACAGATTGCGGTGAAGATGTTTCCATCATTACACAGATAGCGGTGTATATATTTCCATGTTTACACAGATAGCTATGTAGATATTTCAATGCTTACACAGATAGTGTTGTAGATATTTCCATGTTTATACAGATAGCGGTGTAGATATTTCCATGTTTATAAAGATAGCGGTGTAGATATTTCCATGTTTATAGAGATAGCGGTCGAGATATTTCAATGTTTACACAGATAGCAATGTAGATATTTCCATGTTTATACTGATAGCGGTGTAGATATTTCCATATTTGCAGAGATTGCCGTGTAGATATTTCCATCTTTCCACAGATAGCAGTGTAGATATTTCCGTGTTTATACAGATAGCGGTGTGCCTATTTCCATGTTTATACAGAGGGCGGTGTAGTTATATCCAAGATTATACAGACAGTGGTGTAGATATTTATATGTTTATACAGATGGCGGTGTAGATATTTCCATGTTTATAGAGATAGCGGCGTAGGAATTTCCAAGTTTATACAGACAGCGGTGGAGATATTTCCATGTTTATACAGATGGCAGTGTAGATATTTTTATGTTTATAGAGATAGCGGTGCGGCTATTTCCATGTTTATACTGATAGCAGTGTAAATATTTTCTTGTTTATAGAGATGGCTGTGAAGGTATTTCCATGTTTATATAGTGGGCGGTGTAGATATTTCCATATTTATACAGATAGCCATGTAGGTATTTCCATGTTTATAGAGATAGCGGTGTAGGTATTTGCATGTGTACAGAGAGAGCGGTGAAGATGTTTCCAAGGTTATAAAGATGGCTGTGTAGATATTTCCATGTTTATAGAGATGGTCGTGTAGATATTTCTATGTTCATATTGATGACTGCATAGGTATTTCCATGTTTATACAGATGGCGGTGCAGATATTTCCATGTTTATAGAGATAGCGGTGAAGATATTTCCATGTTGATACAGATAGCGGTGTAGATATTTCCATGTCTATAGAGATAGCGGTGTAGATATTTCCATGTTTTTTCAGATAGTGGTGTAGATATTTCCATGTTTTTTCAGATGGCGGTGTAGATATTTCCATGTTTATACAGATAGCGGTGTGGCTATTTCCATGTTTATACAGATGGCAGTGTAGTAATTTCCATGTTTATACAGATAGTGGTGTAGATATTTCCATATTTATAAAGATAGCGGTGTATATATTTCCATGTTTATAGACATAGCGGCGGCGATATTCCTATGTTTATACATATAGCGGTGGAGATATTTCCAAGTTTAAACAGATAGCGACGCAGATATTTCCATGTTTATACAGATAGCGGTGTAGATATTTCCATGTTTATACAGATAGCGGTGTAGATATTTCCATGTTTATAGAGATAGAGGTCGAGATATTTCAATGTTTACACAGATAGCAATGTAGTTATTTCCATGTTTATACAGATAGCCGTGTAGATATTTCAAAGTTTATACCGATAGCGGTGTAGAAGTTTCCAAGTTTATACTGATAACGGTGGAGATATTTCCATGTTTATACAGATAGCGGTGTAGATATTTAAAAGTTTATACAGATAGCGGTGTAGATATTTCCAAGTTTATACAGATGGCGTTGTAGATATTTCCAGGATTTTACAGATAGTGGTGTAGATACTTCCAAGTTTATGCAGATAGCAGTGTAGGTATTCCGATGTTTATACAGATAGCGGTGAAGATATTTCCATGTTTATACAGATAGCGGTGTAGGTATTTCCATCTTTATAGAGATAGCGGTGTAGACATTTCCATGTTTATAGAGATAGCGAAGTAGATATATCCATGTTTATACAGATAGCGGTGTAGATATTTCCATGTTTATACAGATAGCGGTGTAGATATTTCCATGTTTATAGAGATAGCGGTCGAGATATTTCAATGTTTCCACAGATAGCAATGTAGATATTTCCATGTTTATACAGATAGCGGTGTAGATATTTCCATATTTGCAGAGATTGCCGTGTAGATATTTCCATCTTTCCACAGATAGCGGTGTAGATATTTCCGTGTTCATACAGATAGCGGTGTGCCTATTTCCATGTTTATACAGATAGCAGTGAAGATATTTCCATGTTGATAGAGATGGCTGTGTAGATATTTCCATGTTTTTACAGATGGCTGTTTAGATATTTCCATGTTTTTACAGATAGCGGTGTAGCTATTTCCATGTTTACAGATAGCGGTGTAGATATTTCCATGTTTACAGAGATAGCGGTGTAGTGGTTTCCATATTTGCACAGATTGCGGTGTAGATGTTTCCATCATTACACAGATAGCGGTGTATATATTTCCATGTTTACACAGATAGCTATGTAGATATTTCAATGTTTACTATGTTTATATAGATGACTGCATAGGTATTTCCATGTTTATACAGATGGCGGTGCAGATATTTCCATGTTTATAGAGATAGCGGTGAAGATATTTCCAAGTTGATACCGATAGCGGTGTAGATGATTCCAAGTTTATACTGATAACGGTAGAGATATTTCCATGTTTATACAGATAGCGGTGTAGATATTTAAAAGTTTATACAGATAGCGGTGTAGATATTTCCAAGTTTATACAGATGGCGGTGTAGATATTTCCAGGTTTATAGAGATAGTGGTGTAGATACTTCCAAGTTTATACAGATAGCAGTGTAGGTATTCCCATGTTTATACAGATAGCGGTGAAGATATTTCCATGATTATACAGATAGCAGTGTAGGTATTTCCATCTTTATAGAGATAGCGGTGTAGACATTTCCATGTTTATAGAGATAGCGATGTAGATATATCCATGTTTATACAGATAGCGGTGTAGATATTTCCATGTTTATATAGATAACGGTGGAGATATTTCCATGTATACACAGATAGCCATGTAGATATTTCCATGTTTACAAATGACTGTGTAGATAGTTCCATGTTTTTCGAGATGGCTGTGTAGATATTTCCATGTTTATACAGATGGCAGTGTAGTAATTTCCATGTTTATATAGATGGTGGTGGAGATATTGCCATGTTTACACAAGTAACTGTGTACTTATTTCCATGTTTACACAGATGGCGGTTTAGGTATTTCCATGTTTATAGAGATAGACGTGTAGATATTTCCATGTTTATTCAGATAGCGGTGTAGATATTTCCATGTTTATAGAGATAGCGGTGTACATATTTCCATATTTATACAGATAGCGTTGTAAATATTTCCATGTTTATAAAGATAGTGGTTTATCTATTTCCATGTTTATACAGATAGCAGTGTAGATATTTCCATGTTTATACAGATCGTGGTGTAGGTATTTCCATGTTTATACAGATAGCGATGTAGATATTTCCATGTTTATACAGATAGCGGTGTAGATATTTCCATGTTTATACACATATCGGTGTAGATAATCCCATGTTTATACAGATAGCGGTGTAGATATTTCCATGTTTATAAAGATAGCTGTGAAGATATTTCCATGTTTATAAAGATACCGGTGTAGGTATTTCCATGTTTATAGAGATAGTGGTGGAGATATTTCAATATTTACACAGATAGCGATGTAGGTATTTCCATGTTTATACAGATAGCGGTGTAGATTTTTCCATATTTATACAGACAGGTGTGTAGACATTTCCATGTTAATTCAGATGGCGGTGTAGATATTCCCAGGTTTATACAGATAACGGTGTAGATATTTGCATGTTTACGCAGATGGCGGTGTAGATGTTTCCATGTTTGCACAGGTTACGGGGTAGGTATTTCCATCTTCACACAGAAAGCGGTGTACATATTTCCATGTTTACACAGATAGCTGTGTAGCTATTTCCATGTTTATACAGATTGCGGTGTAGATATTTCCATGTTTAAAAAGATGGTGGTGTAGATGTTTCCATGTTTATACAGATAGCGTTGGAGATATTTCCATGTTTAAACAGATAGCGATGTAGATATTTCCATGTTTATACAGATAGCGGTGTAGGTATTTTCATCTTTATAAAGATAGCGGTGTAGACATTTCCATGTTTATAGAGATAGTGGTGTAGATATTTCCATTTTTATAAAGATGGCTGTGTAGATATTTCCATGTGTATACAGATTGCAGTGTAGATATTTCCATGTTTATACAGATGGAGATGTAGATATTTCCATGTTTATACAGATGACTGTGTAGATATTTACTTGTTTTTACAGATGGTTGTGGAGATATTTCCATGTTTATACAGATAGCGGTGTAGACATTTCCATGTTTATAGAGATTGCTGTGTAGATATTTCCATATTTATACAGATAGCGGTGTAGATACTTCCATGTTTATACAGATGACGCTGTAGATATTTCCATGTTTACAGAGATAGCGGTGTACATATTTCCATATTTGCACAGATTGCGGTGTAGATATATCCGTCTTTACACAGATAGCGGTGTACATATTTCCATGTTTACACAGATAGCTGTGTAGATAGTTCCATGTTTACGCAGTTAGCGTTGTAGATATTTCCATGTTAATACAGATAGCGCTGTAGATATTTCCATGTTATAGAGATAGCGGTGGAGATATTTCCAGGTTTATACAGCTAGTGATGTAGATATTTCCATGTTTATACAGATAGCGGTGTAGATATTTCAATGTTTATACAGATAGCGGTGTAGATATTTCCATGTCTATACAGACAGCGGTGAAGGTATTTCCATGTTTATACAGATGGTGGTGGAGATATTTCCATGTTTATACAGATATCCGTGGAGATATTTCCATGTTTATACAGATTGCGGTATAGTTATTTCCATGTTTATTGAGACAGCTGTGTAGATATTTCCATGTTTATACAGATGACTCTGTAGATGTTTCCATGTGTATTCAGATGGCAGTGTACATAATTCCTTGTTTATACAGATGGAGGTGCAGGCATTTCCACGTTTATACAAATGACTGTGTAGATATTTCCATGTTTTTACAAATTGCAGTGGAGATATTTCCATGATTATAGGGGTAGCGGTGGAGATATTTAGAGGTTTATACAGATGGCGGTGTAGATATTTCCATGTTTATACAGATAGTGGTGTAGAAGTTTCCATGTTTACAGAGATAGTCGTGCAGATATTTCCATATTTGCACAGATTGCGGTTTAGATATTTCCATCTTTATACAGATAGCGCTGTACATATTTCCATGTTTACACAGATAGCTTTGTAAATATTTCCATGTTTACAAAGATAGTGTTGAAGATATTTACATGTTTATACAGAGAGCGGTGTAGATATTACCATGTTTATAAAGATAGTGATGTAGATATTTCCATCTTTATAGAGATAACGGTGGAGATATCTCCATGTTTATACAGATAGCGGTGGAGATATCTCCATGCTTATACAGATTGCGGTGAAGGTTTTTCCATGTTTATGCTGATAGTGGTGTTGATATTTCCTTGTTTATACAGATAGTGGAATAGATATCTCCATGTTTATACAGATAGCGGTGTAGATATTTCCATGTTTATACAGATAGCGGTGTAGATATTTCCATGTTTATACAGATAGCAGTGTAGATATCTCCATGTTAATACAGATTGCGGTTAAGGTATTTCCTTGTTTATAGAGAAAGCGGTGGAGATATTTCCATGTTTATACAGATGGCTCTGTAGATATTTCCATGTGTATAGAGATGGAGGTGTAGATATTTCCATGTTTATACAGATAAGTGTGTAGATATTTCCTTGTTTTTACACATGGTGGTGGAGGTATTTCCATGTTTATACAGATAGCGGTGTGGCTATTTCCATGTTTATTCAGATAGCGGTTAAGTTATTTCCATGTTGATAGAGATGGCTGTGTAGATATTTTCATGTTTATGCAGATGGCTGTGTAGTTATTTCCATGTTTATACATATGGCAGTGTAGATATTTGCATGTTTAGACAGATAGTGGTGTAGATATTTCCATGTTTATTCAGAAGACTCTGTAGGTTTTTCAATGTTTATACAGATGGCTGTGTAGCTATTTCCATGTGTATGCAGATGGCAGTGTAGATATTTCCATGTTTATACTGATGGAGGTGTAGATATTTCCTTGTTTACACAGATGACTTTGTAGATATTTCCTTGTTTTTACAGATGTTGTTGGAGATATTTCCATGTTTATACAGATAGCGGTGAGGCTATTTCCATGTTCATACAGATAGCAGTGAAGATATTTCCATGTTGATAGAGATGGCTGTGTAGATATTTTCATGTTTATGCAGATGGCTGTGTAGATATTTCCATGTTTATACATATGGCCGTATAGATATTTCCATGTTTATACAGATGGAGGTGTAGATATTTCCTTGTTTATACAGACAGCGTTGGAGGTATCTCCATGTTTACAGATTGCGGTGTATGTTTTTCCATGTTTAAAGAGATAGCAGTGTAGATATTTCCATGGTTATACTGATGGATGTGTAGATAGTGCCATGTGTATACAGATGGCAGTGTAGATATTTCCATGTTTATACAGATGGAGGTGTAGATATTTCCATGTTTATACAGATGACTGTGTAGGTATTTCCTTGTTTTTACAGATGGTGGTGGAGATATATCCATGTTTATACAGATAGCGGTGTGGCTATTTCCATGTTTATTCAGATAGCGGTGAAGTTATTTCCATGTTGATAGAGATGGCTTTGTAGATATTTTCATGTTTATGCAGATGGCTGTGTAGATATTTCCATGTTTATGCTGATGGCAGTGTTGATATTTCCATGTTTATACAGATAGGGGTGTAGCTATTTCCATGTTTATTCAGAAGACTCTGTAGGTATTTACACGTTTATACAGATGGCGGTGTAGATATTTCCATATTCATGCAGATGGAGATGCAGATATTTGCATGTTTATAGATATGGCGATGTAGATATTTCTACGTTTATAGAGATAGCGGTGTAGATATTTCCATGTGTAGAGAGATGGCGGTGTAGTTATTTTCATGTTTATAGAAATAGTGGTGTATATATTTCCAGGTTTATAGAGATAGCGGTGTTGGTATTTCCATGGTTATACAGATAGCGGTGTAGATATTTCCATGTTTATACAAACAGCGATGTAGATATTTCCATGTTTATACAGATGGCGGTGTAGATAGTTCCATGTTTATGGAGATGGCGGTGTAGATATTTTCATGTTTATAGAGATGGCGGTGTAGTTATTTCCATGTTTATAGAGATTGCGGAGTAGAGATTTCCATGTTTATAGAGATAGTGGTGTAGATATTTCCATATTTATGCAGATAGCAGAGTAGATATTTCCATCTTCATACAGATGGCGTTGTAGATATTTCAATGTTTATAGAGACGGCAGTGTAGACATTTCCATATTAATAGAGATAGTGGTATAGATATTTCCATGCATATACAGATAGCGTGGTAGATATTTCCATGTTTACACAGATAGCGGTGTAGTTATTTCCAACTTTACACAGATTGCGGTGTAGATATTTCCATCTTTACACAGATAGCGGTGTAGATATTTCCATGTTTACACAGATAGCTCTGTAGATATTTCCATGTTTACACAGGTAGTGTTGTAGACTTTTCCATGTTTATAGGGATAGCGGTGCAGATATTTCCATGTTTATAGAGATAGCGGTGTAGATATTTCCATGTTTATACCGATAGAGGTGTAGATATTTCCTTGTTTGTACAGAGAGTTGTGTAGATATTTCCATCTTTCTACAGATGGCAGTGTAGATATTTCCATTTTTATATAGATGGCAGTCAAGGTATTTCAATGTCTATGCAGATGGCGGTGTAGATATTTCCATGTTTATAGATATGGCGGTGTAGATATTTCTATGTTTATGCAGGTAGCGGTGTAGATATTTTCATGTTTATAAGATAGCGGTGTTGGTATTTCCATGTTTATACAGATAGCGGAGGAGATATTTCCATGTTTACACGGCTAGCGGTGTAGATATTTCTATCTTTATACAGATGGCAGTGTAGATATTTCCATGTTTATACATATTGTGGTGTAGATATTTCCATGTTTATACAGATAGCGGTGTAGATATTTCCATCTTTATGCAGGTAGCAGTGTAGATATTTCCATGTTTATGCAGATCGCGAAGTAGATATTTCCATCTTTCCACAGATGGCAGTGTACATATTTCCATGTTTATACAGATAGCGGTGTAAGTATTTCCATGTTTATACAGATAGCGGTGTAGATATTTCCATGTTCATGCAGATGGCGGTGTAGATATTTCCATGTTTATAGAGATGGCGATGTAGATATTTCTATGTTCATAGAGATAGTGGTGTAGATATTTCCATGTGTATAGAGATGGAGGTGTAGGTATTTCCATATTTATAGAGATAGTGGTGTAGATATTTCCATGTTTATACAGATAGCGGTGTTGGTATTTACATATTAATAAAGATAATGGTGTAGATATTTCCATATTTACACAGATAGCGGTGTAGATATTTCCCTGCTTATACAGATAGCGGTGTAGATATTTCCATGTTTATACAGACAGCGGTGTAGATATTTCCATGTTTATACAGATGGTGGTGTAGATACTACCATGTTTTTAGAGATGGCGGTGTAGATATTTCCGTGTTTATACAGATGGTGGTGTAGATATTTCCATGTTTATACAGATGGCGATGTAGATATTTCCATGCTTATACAGATAGCGGTGTAGATATTTCCATCTTTATACAGACAGCGATGTAGATATTTCCATGTATATACAGATCATGGTGTACATATTTCCATGTTCATACAGATAGCGTTGTAGATATTTCCGTGTTTATACAGATAGCGGTGTAGATATTTGTATGTTTATACACATCACGGTGTAGATATTTCTCTCTTTCTACAGATGGCAGTGTAGACATTTGTATGTTTATACAGATGGCGGTGTAGATATTTCTATGTTTATATAGATGGCTGTGTAGATATTTCCCTGTTTATGCAGATGGCAGTGTAGATGTCTCCATGCTTATAGAGATGGTGATGTATATATCTCCATATTCATAGAGATAGCGGTGTAGATATTTCCATGTTTATACAGATAGCGGTGTTGGTATTTCCATCTTTATACAGCTTGCGGTGTAGATATTTCCAACTTTATACAGAGGTCAGTGAAGATATTTCCAAGTTTATACAGATGACGGTGAAGATATTTCCATGTTTATACAGATGGCGGTGGAGATATTTCCACGTTTATACAGACGGCGGTGTAGATATTTCCAAGTTTATGCATATGGCGGTGTAGATATTTTCATGTTTATTCAGATGACAGTGTAGTTATTTCCAAGTTTATAGAGATGGCGGTGAAGATATTTCCATGTTTGTAGAGATAGAGGTGTAAATATAAAATGTTTATGGAGATAGCGCTGTAGCTATTTCCATGTTTATAGTGATAGCAGTGTAGATATTTCCATGTTTACACAGATAGCCGTGTAGATATTTCCATCTTTACACTGATAGCGGTGTAGATTTTTCCATCTTTACACAGACATCGGGGTAGATATTTCCATGTTTACACAGATAACTGTGTAGATATTTCCATGTTTACACTAATAGCGTTGTAGATATTTCCATGTTTATACAGATAGTGGTGTAGATTTTTCCATGTTTATACAGATAGCAGTGGAGATATTTCCATGTTTATACAGATAGCGGTGTAGATATTTCCATGTCTATAGAGATCGCGGTGTAGATATTTCCATGTTTATGGGGATAGCGGTGTAGATATTTCAATGTTTATGCAAATGGTGGTGTAGCTATTTCCTTGTTTATAGAGATAGCTGTACAAATATTTCCATATTTATACAGATGTCGGTGTAGATAGTTCCAGGTTTATGCAGATAGCAGTGTTGGTATTTCCATGTTTATACAGATAACGGTGTAGATATTTCCAGGTTTACAGATAGTGTTGTAGTTCTTTCCAAGTTTATACAGATCGTGGTGTAGATATTTCGATGTTTATACAGATAGCGGTGTAGGTATTTCCATGTTTATACAGATACCGGTGTAGATATTTCCATATTTATACAGATAGCGGGGTAGATATTTCCATCTTTACACAGATAACGGTGTAGATCTTTCCATGTTTATACAGATCGTGGTGTAGATATTTCCATGTGTATACACATAACGGTGTAGATATTTCCATGTTTATACAGATGGCGGTGTAGATATTTCCATGTTTATACAGATGGCAGTGTTGATAGTTCCATGTTTATACAGATAGCGGTGTTGATATTTCCATGTTTACACAGATAGTTGAGTAGATATTTCCATGTTTACACAGATAGCGTTGTAGATATTTCCATGTTTATACACATAGCGGTACAGATATTTCCATGTTTATGGAGATAACGATGTAGATATTTTCATGTTTATACAGATGACTGTGTAGATATTTCCATGTTAATACTGATAGCAGTGTAGATATTTCCATGTTTATACAGATGGCAGTATAGATATTTTCATGTTTATGCAGATGACTGTGTAGATATTTCCATGTTAATACTGATAGCAGTGAAGATAATTCCATGATTATACACATAGCAGTGTAGTTATTTCCATGTTTATATAGATAGTAGTGTAGATATTACAACATTTATAAAGATGGCGGTGTAGATATTTTCATGTTTATACAGATAGCGGTGTGGATATTTCCATGTTTATACAGACAGCGGTGTGGATATTTCCTTGTTTATACAGATTGCGGTGTAGACATTTCCATGTTTATACAGATAGCAGTGTTGGAATTTCCATGTTTACACACATAGCGGTGTTGATATTTCCATGTTTATATAGATCACAGTGTAGTTATTACCATTTTTATACAGATGGCGGTGTAGATATTTCCATGTTTATAGAGATAGCGGTGTCGTTATTTCCATGTTTATACAGATTGCGGTGTAGTTATTTCCATGTTTATAGAGATAGCGGTGTAGACATTTCCATATTTATACAGATAGCGGTGCAGATATTTCCATGTTTATACAGATGGCGGTGTAGATATTTCCATGTTTATACAAAGAGCGGTGTGGCTGTTTCCATGTTTGTACAGATGGCAAGGTAGATATTTCCATGTTTATACAGATAGCGGTGTAGATATTTCCATGTTTATAGAGATGGCTGTGTAGATATTACCATGTTTATGCAGATGTCAGTTTAGATATTTCCATGTTTATACAGATAGTGATGTAGGTATTTCCATGTTTATACAGATGAGTGTGTAGGTATTTCTAAGTTTATCGAGATGGCAGTGTAGATATTTCCATGTTTATAGAGATAGCCTTGTAGATATTCACATATTTATACAGATAGCGGTGTAGATGTTTCAATGTTTTTAGAGATAGAAGTGTAGGTATTTCCATGTTTAAATAGATGGTGGTGTAGATATTTCCATGTTTATGGAGATAGCCATGTAGATATTTCGATGTTTATACAGATAGCGGTGTAGACATTTCCAGGTTTATAGAGATAGCGGTGTAGGTATTTCCATTTTTATACAGATAGCCGTGTAGATATTTCCATGTTTCTTCAGATGGCGTTGTAGATATTTCCATGTTTATACAGATAGCGGTGTGGCTATTACCATGTTTATACAGATGGTAGTGTAGATATTTCCATGTTAATACATATAGTGATGTAGATATTTCCATGTTTATACTGATAGCGGTGCAGATATTTCCATGTTTATAGAGATAGCGGTGTAGATATTTCCATGTTTATACAGATAGCGGTGGAGATATTTCCAAGTTTATAGAGATGGCGGTGTAGATATTTCCATATTTATACAGATAGCTGCGTAGATATTTTGATGTTTATTTAGATGGTGGTGTAGGTATTTCCATGTTTGTACAGATAGAGGTTTGGCTACTTCCATGTTTATACAGATGGCAGTGTAGATATTTCCATGTTTGTGAAGATAGCGATGTAGATACTTCCATGTTTATAGAGATAGCGGTGTAGATATTCCCATGTATATACAGATGGCTGTGTGGATATTTCCATGTTTTACAGATGGCGGTGTAGATATTTCCGTGTTTATACAGATAGCTGTGTGGCTATTTCCATGTTTATACAGACAGTGATGTAGATATTTCCATGTTTATAGAGATGGCTGTGTAGATATTTCCATGTTTATGCAGATGGCAGTGTTGATATTTCCATGTTTGTACAGGTAGTGGTGTAGGTATTTCCATGTGTATACAGATGAGTGTGTAGGTATTTCCACGTTTATAGAGACGGCGGTGTAGATATTTCCATGTTTATAGTGATAGCCATGAAGATATTTCCATGTTTTACAGATAGCGATGTAGACGTTTCTATGTTTATAGAGATAGCATTGTAGGTATTTCCATATTTATACAGACGGCGGTGTAGATATTTTCATGTTTATAGAGATAGCCATGTAGATATTTCCATGTTTATAGAGATAGCGGTGTAGACATTTCCATGTTTATAGAGATAGCGGTGTAGTTATTTCCATATTTATAGAGATAGCCGTGTAGATATTTCCATGTTTATTCAGATGGCGGTGTAGATATTTCCATGTATATACAGATAGCGGTGTAGATGACTCCATGTCTATAGAGATAGCGGTGAAGATATTTCCATATTTATACAGATAGCGGTGTAGATATTTTAAAGTTTATACAGATAGCGGTGTAGATATCTCCATATTTGTACATATAGCGTTGTAGATATTTCCATGTTTATACAGATAGCAGTGGAGATATTTCCATGTTTATACAGATAGCGGTGGAGATATTTCCATGTTTGTAGAGATGGCGGTGTAGATATTTCCAAGTTTATACAGATAGCGGTGTAGATATATTCATGTTTATACAGATAGCAGTGTAGATATTTCCATGTTTATACAGATGGTGGTGTATATATTTCCATGTTTTTACAGATGACTGTTTAGATATTTCGATGTCTTCACAGATGGCAGCGTAGATATTCCCATATTTTTACAGATAGCGGTGTGGCTATTTCCATGTTTATACAGATAGCGATGTAGATATTTCCATGTTTATAGAGATAGCGTGTAGATATTTCCATGCTTATACAGATAGCCATGGAGATATTTCCATGTTTATACAGTTAGCGGTGTAGATATTTCCATTTTTATACAGATAGCCGTGTAGATATTTCCATGTTTATTCAGATGGCGTTGTAGATATTTCCATGTTTACACAGATACCGGTGTGGCTATTACCATGTTAATACAGATGGCAGTGTAGATATTTCCATGTTAATACATATAGTGATGTAGATATTTCCATGTTTATACTGATAGCGATGCAGGTATTTCCATGTTTATACAGATAGCGGTGTAGATATTTCCATGTTTACAGAGATAGCAGTGGAGATATTTCCATGTTTATACAGATAGCGTTGTGGCTGTTTCCTTGTTTACACAGATGGCAGTGTAGATATTTCCATGTTTATAGGTATAGTGGTGTAGATATTTCGATGTTTATAAAGATAGCGGTGTAGATATTTCCATGTACATAGAGATAGCAGTGGGGATATTTCCAAGTTTATACAGATAGTGGTCGAGATATTTCCATGTTTATACAGATAACGATGTAGATATTTCCATGTTTATACAGATAGCGGTGTAAATATTCCCATGTTTATTCAGATAGCAGTGTAGATATTTACATGTTTATACAGATAGCGGTGTAGGGATTTCCGTGTTTACACTGATTGCGCTGGAGATATTTCCATGTTTATACAGAGAGCGGTGTAGATAATTCCATGTTTATAGATATAGCGGGGGAGATATTTCCATGTTTGTACATTTAGCCATGTAGATATTCCCATTTTCATACAGATAGCGGTGGAGGTATTTCCATGTTTATACAGATTGCGGTGGAGATATTTCCATGTTTATACTGATAGCATTGTAGATATTTCCATGTTTATAGGGATGGCGGTGTAGATATTTCCATATTTATACAGATCTCTGTGTAGATATTTCGATGTTTATTCAGATGGTGGTGTAGATATTTTGATATTTTTACAGATAGCGGTGTGGCTATTTCTATGTTTATTCAGATAGCGACGTAGATATTTCCATGTTTATATAGATAGCGATGTAGATATTTCCATGTTTACTCAGATGGCGGTGTAGATATTTCCATGTTTATACAGATAGGGGTGTGACTGTTGCCTTGTTTATACAGATGGCAGTGTAGATATTTCCATGTTTATACAGATAGTGGTGTAGATATTTCCATGTTTATAAAGATAGCGGTGTAGATATTTCCATGTTCATAGAGATTGCTGTGGAGATATTTCCAAGTTTATAGAGATTGCGGTCGAGATATTTCCATGTTAATACAGATAACGATGTAGATATTTCCATGTTTATAGAGATAGCGGTGTAAATATTCCCATGTTTATACAGATAGCGGTGTAGATGTTTACATGTTTATACAGATAGCGTTGTAGGGATTTCCATGTCTGCACTGATTGCTGTGGAGATATTTCCATGTTTATACAGATAGCGTTAGAGATATTTCCATGTTTATAGAGATGGCAGTGTAGATATTTCCGTATTTATACAGATATCTGTGTAGATATTTTGATGTTTATTCAGATGGTGGTATAGATATTTCCATGTTTATACAGATAGCAGTGTGGCTATCTCCATGTTTATACAGATGGCTGTGTAGATATTTCCATGTATATACAGATATCGATGTAGATATTTCCATATATTATAGAGATAGCGGTGTAGATAATTCCATGTTTATACAGATGGCTTTGTGGATATTTCCATGTGTATACAAATGGCAGTGTGGATATTTCCATGTTTACACAGATGGAAGTTAAGGTATTTCCATGTTTATACAGATGACTGTGTAGATATTTCCATGTTTTTACAGACGGCAGTGTAGATATTTCCATGTTTATACAGATAGCGGTGTGGCTATTTCCATGTTTATACAGATAGCGATGTAGATATTTCCATGTTTATAGAGATGGCTGGGTAGATATTTCCATGTTTATGCAGATGGCAGTGTAGATATTTCCATGTTTATACAGATAGTGGTGTAGATATTTACATGTTTATACAGAAGAGTGTGTAGGTATTTCCTTGTTAATAGAGGTGGCAGTGTAGATGTTTCCATGTTTATAGAGATAGTCTTGTAGATATTTCCATGTTTTTACAGATAGCGGTGTAGACGTTTCTATGTTAATAGAGATAGCAGTGTAAGTATTTCCATATTTATACAGATGGTGGTGTAAATATTTCCGTGTTCATAGAGATAGCCATGTAGATATTTCCATGTTTATACAGATAGCGGTGTGGACATTTCCATGTATATAGAGATAGCGGTGAGGCTATTACCATGTTTATACAGATGGCAGTGTAGATATTTCCATGTTAATACAGATAGCGAAGTAGCTATATCCATGTTTATACAGAGTGGTGAAGATATTTCCATGTTTATACAGATAGCGTTGTACATATTTCCATGTTTATACAGATAGCGGTGTAGATATTTCCATGTTTATAAAGATAGCGGTGGAGATATTTCCATGTTTATACAGATAGCGGTGGAGATATTTGTAGGTTTTATACAGATATCGTTGGAAATATTTCCATGTTTATAGGGATGGCGGTGTAGATATTTCCAACTTTATACACATAGCGGTGTAGATATTTCCATGTTTATACAGATAGCGGTGTAGATATTTCCATGTTTAGACAGATAGCAATGTTGGTATTTCCATGTTAATGGAGATAGCGGTGTAGATATTTGCATGTTTATACAGATGGCTGTGTAGATATTTCCATGTGTATACAGATTGCAGTGTAGATATTTCCATGTTCATACAGACGGAGGTGTGGATATTTCCATGTTTATACAGATGACTGTGTAGATATTTCCATGTTTTACAGATGGCGGTGTAGATTTTTAAATATTTATACAGATAGCTGTGTGGCTATTTCCATTTTTATACAGATAGCGATGTAGATATTTCCATGTTTATACAGACAGCGGTGTAGATATTTCCATGTTTATACAGATAGCGGTGGAGATATTCCCATGTTTATGCATGACTGTGTAGATATTTCCATGTTTTTACAGATGGCAGTGTAGATATTTCCATGTTTATACAGATAGCGATGTAGATATTTCCATGTTTATAGAGATGGCAGGGTAGATATTTCCATGTTTATTCAGATGGCAGTGTAGATATTTGCATATTTATGCAGATAGTGGTGTAGGTATTTCCATGTTTATACACATGAGTGTGTAGGTATTACCATGTTTATAGAGATAGTAGTGTAGATATTTCCATGTTTATAGAGATAGCCTTGTAGATATTTCCATGTTTATACAGATTGCTGTGTAGACGTTTCTATGTTTATAGAGATAGCAGTGTAAGTATTTCCATATTTATACAGATGGCGGTGAAAATATTTCCATGTTTATAGAGATAGAGATGTAGATATTTCCATGTTTATACAGATAGCGGTGTAGACATTACCATGTTTAGAGAGATAGCAGTGTGGCTATTACCATGTTTTTACAGGTGGCAGTGTAGATATTACCATGTTTATGCAGATAGTGGTGTAGATATTTCCATTTTTATAAAGATAGCGGTGTAATTATTTCCATGATTATAGAGATAGCTGTGTAGGTATTTCCGTGTTTATACAGATGGCTGTGTAGATATTTCCATGTGTATACAGATGGCAGTGTAGATATTTCCATGTTTATACAGATAGAGGTGTAGATATTTCCATGTTTTTACAGATGACTGTGTAGATATCTCGATGTTTTTACAGATGGCGGTGAAGATATTTTGATGTTTTTACAGATAGCGGTGTGGCTATTTCCATGTTTATACAGATAGCGATGTAGATATTTCAATGTTTATATAGATAGCGATGTAGATATTTCCATGTTTATTCAGATGGCGGTGTAGAGATTTCCATGTTTATACAGATGGGGTGTGACTGTTGCCTTGTTTACACAGATGGCAGTGTAGATATTTCCATGTTTATACAGATAGTGGTGTAGATATTTCCATGTTTATAAAGATAGCGGTGTAGATATTTCCATGTTCATAGAGATTGCGGTGGAGATATTTCCATGTTTATACAGATAACGATGTAGATATTTCCATGTTTATGCAGATAGCGGTGTAAATATTTCCATGTTTATACAGATAGCGGTGTAGATGTTTACATGTTTATACAGATAGCTTTGTAGGGATTTCCATGTTTACACTGATTGCTGTGGAGATATTTCAATGTTTGTACAGATAGCGGTGTAGATAATTCCATGTTTATAAAGATAGCGGGGGAGATATTTCCATGTTTGTACAGTTAGCCATGTAGATATTTCCATATTCATACAGATAGCGGTGGAGATATTTCCATGATTATACAGATTGCGGTGGAGATATTTCCATGTTCATACAGATAGCGTTAGAGATATTTCCATGTTTATAGAGATGGCGGTGTAGATATTTCCGTATTTATACAGATATCTGTGTAGATATTTCGATGTTTTTTCAGATGATGGTAAAGATATTTCCATGTTTATACAGATAGCAGTGTGTCTATCTCCATGTTTATACAGATGGCTGTGTAGATATTTCCATGTTTATACAGATAGCGATGTAGATATTTCCATGTATTATAGAGATAGCGGTGTAGATAATTCCAGGTTTATACAGATGACTTTGTGGATATTTCCATGTGTATACAAATGGCAGTGTGGATATTTCCATGTTTACACAGATAGCGTTGTAGATATTTGCATGTTTATACAGATAGCGGTGGAAATATTTCCATGTTTATCCTGATAGCGGTGTAGATATTTCCATGTTTATAGAGATAGCCGTGGAGGTATTTCCATGTTTATACAGATGGTTGTCGGGATACTTCCATGTTTATACAGATGGCATTGTAGATATTTCCATGATTTCACAGATGGTGGTATAGATATTTCCATGTTTATACAGATGACTGTGTAGTTATTTCCATGTTTATACAGATGGCGGTTTAGATATTTTCAAATGTATAGAGATAGCGATGTGGATATTTCTATATTTATACGGATCGTGGTGTAGATATTTGTATGTTTATACAGATAGCAGTGTAGATATTTCCATGTTTATTCAGATAGCGCAGTAGATATTTCCATTTTTATACAGATCGTGGTGTAGTTATTTCCACGTTTATAAAAGTAGCGGTTCAGATATTTCCGTGTTTATACAGATCCCGGTGTAGACATTTCCATCTTTCTACAGAAGGCAGTGTGGATATTTCTATGTTTATACAGATGGCAGTGTAGATATTTCCATGTTTATGCAGATGGCGGTGTAGATATTTCCATGTTTACACAGATGGTAGTGTAAATATTTCCATGTTTTCACAAATGGTGGTGTAGATATTTCCACGTTTATACAGAAGACTTTGCAGTTATTTCCATGTTTATACTGATGGCGGTTTAGTTATTTCCATATTTATAGAGATAGCCGTGCGGATATTTCCATGTTTATACAGATAGCGTTGTAGACATTTCCATGTTTATAGATATAGCAGTGTAGATATTTCCATATTTATAGAGATCATAGTGTAGATATTTGCAGGTTTATACTGATAGCGATGTAGATATTTCCATGTTTATACAGATGGCGCTGTAGATATTTCCATGTTTATAGAGATCGTGGCGTAGATGTTTCATGTATATACAGATAGCGGTGTAGATATTTCCATGTTTATACAAGTAGAGTTGCAGATATTTCCATGTTTGTACAGATCACGGTGTAGACATTTCCATCTTTCTAAAGGTGGCAGTGTAGCTTTTTCTATGTTTATACAGAAGGAGGTGTAGATATTTCGATGTTTATAGAGATTGCGGTGCAGATATTTCTCTGTTTATTGAGATAGCGGTGTAGATAATTCCATGTTTACACAGATAGCGGTGTAGTTATTTCCATGTTTATATAGAGAGAGGTGTATATATTTCCATATTTATACACATAGCTGTGTAGATATTTCCATGTTTATTCAGCTGGCAGTATAGATATTTCCATGTTTATGCAGATGGCGGTGTGGCTATTTCCAAGTTTATACAGATAGCGATGAAGATATTTCCATGTTTATACAGATAGCGGTGTGGCTATTTCCAAGTTTATACAGATAGCGATGTAGATATTTCCATGTTTATACAAATGTCTGCGTAGATATTTCCATGTTTATACAGATGGCAGTGTAGATATATCCATGTTTATAAAGATAGCGGTGAAGACATTTCCATGTTTATGGAGATGGCAGTTTAGATATTCCCATATTTATACAGATAGCGGTTTAGTTATTTCCATGTGTATACAGATAGCGGTGTAGATATTTCCATCTTTGCACAGATTGCGGTGTAGTAATTTCCATATTTCCACAGACAGAGGTTTAGATATTTCCAACTTTGCACAGTTTGCGGTGTAGATATTTCCATCTTTACACAGAAAGCAGTGTAGATATTTCCATGTTTACAGAGATAGCGGTGTAAATATTTCCATGTTTACACAGATAGTGTTTTAGATATTTCCATGTTTATCCAGATAGCGGTGTAGATATTTCCATGTTTATACAGATGGCGGTGTAAATGTTTCCGTGTTTATCCAGATAGCGGTGGAAATATTTCCATGTTTATAGAGATAGCCGTGTAGATATTTCCATGTTTTTACAGTTAGCTGTGTAGACATTTCCATGTTTATAGAGATAGCGGTGTAGATATTTCCATGTTTTTACAGTTAGCTGTGTAGACATTTCCATGTTTATAGAGATAGCGGTGTAGATATTTCCATATTTATACAAATAGCGGTGTAGATATTTCCACGTTTATAGAGATAGCCGTGTAGATGTTTCCACGTTTATACAGATAGCGGTGTAGATATTTCAATGTTTATACATATCGTGGTGTAGATATTTCCATGTTTATATAGGTAGCAGTGTAGATATTTCCATGTTTATACAGGTAGCGGTGTAGATATTTCCATGTTTACACAGATAGCGGTGTAGATATTATCATGTTTATACAGATAGCGGTGTAGGTATTTCCATGTTTATAAAGATGGCGGTGTAGATATTTCCATGTTTATACAGATGGCGGTGTATATATTTCCTTGTTTATACAGATAGTGGTGTAGATATTTCCATGTTTATACAGATAGCAGTGTAGATATTTCCATGTTTACAGAGATAGCAGTGTAGATATTTCCATCTTTGCACAGATTGCAGTGTAGATATTTCCATCTTTACACAGATAGCTGTGTATATATTTCCAAGTTTACACAGATAGCTGTGTAGATATTTCCATGTTTACAAAGATAGCGTTCTAGATATTTCCATGTTTATACAGATAGCGGTGTAGATATTTCCATGTTTTTAGAGATGGTGGTATAGATATTTCCATGTTTACGGAGATGGCAGTGTAGATATTTTCACATTGATAGATATGGCGGTGTAGATATTTCCATGTTTATAGAGATTGCAGTGTAGATATTTCCATGTTAATAGAGATGGCTCTGTAGATATTTCCATGAGTATACAGATGGCAGTGTAGATATTTCCAGGTTTAAAGAGATGGTGGTGTGGATATTACCATGTTTATACAGATGACTGTGTAGATATCTCCATGTTTATACAGATAGCGCTGTAGATATTTCCATGTTTATAGAGATAGCGGTGTAGATATTTCCATAGTTATACAGATAGCGGCGTAGATATTTTCATATTTATACAGATGGCCAAGTGGATATTTCCATTTTTGTAGAGATGGCAGTGTGCACTTTTCCATCTTTATAAAGATAGCGGTGTAGATATTTCCATGTTTATACAGACAGAGGTGTAGATATTTCCAACTTTGCACAGATTGCAGTGGATATTTTCCATGTTTATTCAGATACCGGTGTAGATATTTCCATGTTTACAAAGATAGCGGTGTAGATATTTCCATGTTTATGCAGATATCGTTGCACATATTTCCATGTTTATAGAGAGAGTTGCTTAGGTATTTCCATGTTTATACAGATGACTGTGTAGATATTTCCATGTTTATACAGATGAATTTGTAGATATTTCCATGTTTATACAGATGTCGGTGTAGATATTTCCATGTTTATAGAGATAGCCATGTAGATATTTCCATGTTTGTACAGATAGCGGTGTAGTTATTTACATATTTATAGAGATAGCGGTGTAGATATTTCCATATTTATACAGATAGCCATGTAGATATTTCCATGTTTATACAGATGGCGGTGTTGATATTTCCATGTTTATAGTGATGGCGGTGTATATATTTCCCTGTTTATGCAGACAGCGGTGTAGATATTTCCATGTTTATACAGATAGCGGTGTAGATATTTGATGTTTACACACATAGTGGTGTAGATATTTCCATCTTTTCACAGATTGCAGTGTAGACATTTCCATCTTTACACATATAGCGGTGTAGATATTTCCATGTTTACACAGATAGCCCTGTAGATATTTCCATCTTTACACAGATAGCGTTGTAGATATTTCCATCCTTATACAGATAGCGGTATAGATATTTCCATGTTTATACAGATAGCGCTGTAGATATTTCCATTTTTATACAGATGGCGGTGTAGATAGTTCCATGTTTATGGAGATGGCGGTGTAGATATTTTCATGTTTTTAGAGATGGCAGTGTAGTTATTTCCAAATTTATAGAGATAGCGGTGTAGACATTTCCATGTTTTTACAGGTAGAGTTCTAGACATTTCCATGTGTATAGAGATAGCAGTGCAGATGTTTCCAAATTTGTACTGATGGCTGTGTAGATATTTCCATGTGTATACAGTTGGCAGTGTACATATTTCCATGTTTATAGGGATGGTGGAGTAGATATTTCCATGTTTATGCAGATGACTGTGTAGATATTTCAATGTTTATATATATGGTGGTGTAAATATTTCCATGTTTATAGAGATGGCGGTGTGGATATTTCCATGTTTGTACAGATAGCGGTGTAAATATTTCCATGTTTATAGAGATGGCAGTGTAGATATTTCCATGTTTACAGAGATGGCCGTGTAGATATTTCCATGTTATAGAGATAGCTGTGTAGATATTTCCATGTGTATAGAGATGGCGGTGTAGCTATTTCCATGTTTATAGAGAGAGTGGTGTAGATATTTCTATCTTTATACAGATGGCGGTGTTGCTATTTCCATGTTTATAGAGAGTGTGGTGTAGATATTTCTATCTTTATACAGATAGCGGTGACTATATTTCCATGTTTATACAGATAGCGGTGTTGGTTTTTCATGTTTATACAGCTCGCGGTGTAGATACTTCCATCTTTATAGAGATGGCAGTGTAGAAGTTTCCACGTTTATACAGATAGCGGTGTAGATATTTCCATGTTTATACAGATGGCGGTGTAGATATTTCCATGTTTGTGGAGCTGGCGGTGTAGATATTTCCATGTTGATAGATATGGCGGTGTAGATATTTCCATGTCTATGGAGATTGCATTGTAGATATTTCCATGTTTATGCAGGTAGAGTTCTAGATATTTCTATGTGTATAGAGATAGCAGTGCAGATCTTTCCAAATTTATACTGATGGCTGTGAAGATATTTCCATGTGTATACAGTTGGCATTGTAGATATTTCCATGTATATAGGGATGGTGGTGTAGATATTTCCATGTTTATACAGATGACTGTGTAGATATTTCAAGGTTTGTATATATGGCGGTGTAAATATTTCCATGTTTATAGAGATGGCGGTGAAGATATTTCCATCTATGTACAGATAGCGGTGTAGATATTTCCATGTTTATACAGATAGCCGTGTAGATATTACCATGTTTACACAGATAGCGGTGTAGATATTTCCATCTTTGCACAGATTGCAGGGTAGCTTTTTCCATCTTTGCACAGATTTCAGTGTAGTTATTTCCATCTTTACACAGATAGCGGTGTAGATATTTCCATCTTTGCACAGATTACGGTGTAAATATTTCCATTTTTACACAGATAATGGTGTAGATATTTCCATGTTTACAGAGATAGCGGTGTAGATATTTACATCTTTGCACAGATTGCGGTGTAGATATTTCCATCTTTACACAGATAGCTGTGTATATATTTCCATGTTTACAAAGATAGCTGTGAAGATATCTCCATGTTTACACAGATAGCGTTCTAGATATTTCCATGTTTATACAGTTAGCGGTGTAGATATTTCCATGTTTACAGACATGGCGGTGTAGTTATCTCCATGTTTATAGACTTGGCGGTATAAATATTTCCATGTTTATACAGATGGCTGTGTAGATATTTCCATGTTTAAAGAGATGGTGGAGTGGATGTTACCATGTTTATACAGATGACTGTGTAGATATTTCCATGCTTAAACAAATAGCAGTGTAGATATTTCCATATTTATACAGCTCGCGGTGTAGATATTTACATCTTCATAGAGATGGCAGTGTAGATATTTCCATGTTTATACAGATAACGGTGTTGATATTTCCATGTTTATACAGATGGCGGTGTAGATTGTTCCATGTTTTTGGAGATGGAGGTGTAAATATTTTCATGTTTATAGAGTTGGCGGTGCAGATATTTCTATGCTTATAGAGATAGCGGTGTAGATATTTCCATGTTTATACAGGTGGCGGTGTAGATATTTCCATGTGTATACAGAAGTCAGTGTGGATATCTCCCTGTGTATAGAGATTGCGGTGTAGATATTTCCTTGTTTATACAGATAGTGGTGAAGATATTTGCATGTTCATAGATACAGGGGTGTAGATATTTGCATATTTATACATATAGCGGTGTAGATATTTCCATGTTTATACAGATGATGATGTAGGTATTTCCATGTTTACACAGATGGCTATGTAGATATTTCCATGTTTATACAGATGGCGGTGCAGATATTTCCATGTTTATACAGATAGCGGTGTAGATATTACCATTTTTATACAGATGACAGTGTGGATAGTTCCATGTTTATGGAGATGGCGATGCAGGTATTTTCATATTTACAGAGATGGCGGTGTAGGCATTTCCATGTTTATAGAGATTGCGGTGTAGGTATTTCCATGTTTATAGAGATAGCCGTGTCGTTATTTCCATGTTTATAGAGACAGAGGTGTAGTTATTTGCATGTTTATACACAGGGCTGTGGAGATATTTCCATGTGTATACAGATGACTGTGTAGATATTACCATGTTTTTACAGAGAGCGGTGTAGATGTTTCCATGTTTATAGAGATATCGGTGTACATATTTCCATATTTATTCAGATATCAGTGCAGATATTTCCCTGTTTAAACAGATGGCGGTGTAGATATTTCCATGTTTATAGAGATGGCGTTGTAGACCTTTCCATGTTTATAGAGATAGCGGTGTCGAGATTTCCATGTTTATACAGATAGCGGTGTAGATATTTCCATCTTTATACAGACGGCAGTGTAGATATTTCTATGTTTATGCAGATGGCGGTGCAGATATTTCCATGTTTATACAGATGGCGGTGTAGATATTTCCATGTTAATACAGCTGGCTGTGTAGATATTTCCATGTTTGAAGAGATGGCTGTGCAGATATTTCCATGTTGATACAGAGGGCTGTGTAGATATTTCCATGTTTATACAGATGGTGGTGTAGATATTTCAATGTTTATACAAATGAATGTGTAGCTACTTCCATGTTTATACAGATAGCGGTGTAGACATTTCTATGTTTATGGAGATAGCGGTGTAGATATTTCCATATTTTTACACATTTCGATGCAGATATTTCCATGTTTATACAGATAGCGGTGTAGATATTTCCATGTGTATACAGAAATCGATGTTGCTATTTCCATGTTTATACAGATATCTGTGTAGGTACTTCCATGTTTATACAGATAGCGGTGTAGATATTTCCATGTTTATACATATAGCGGTGTAGTTATTTTCATGTTTATACAGATAGCGTTGTAGACATTTATATGTTTATAGAGATAGCGGTGTAGGTAATTCCATGTTTATAGAGATGGCGGTGTAGTTATTTCCATGTTTATGGAGATAGAGGTGAAGATATTTCCATGTTTATGCAGATAGTAGTGTAGATATTTCCATGTTTATACAGATAGCGGTTTTGTTATTTCCATGTTTATACAGATAGCGATGTAGATATTTCCATCTTTGCACAGATTGCAGTGTAGAAATTTTAATCTTTACACAGCGGTTTAGATATTTCCATATTTACACAGATAGCAGTGTAGATATTTCCACCTTTATACACATGGAGGTGTAGATATTTCCATGTTTATACAGATAGCGGTTTGGGTATTTCCATGTTGATATGGATATTTGTGTAGATATTCCCATGTTTGTAGAGATGGCTGTGTAGATATATCCACGTTTATACAGATAACGGTGTAGATATTTTCATTTTTATACAGATGGCTGTGTAGATAGTTCCATGTTTATGGAGATGGTGGTGTAGATATTTTCATATTTATATAGATGCCGCAGTAGACATTTCCACCTTTATAGAGATAGCCGTGTCAGTATTTCCATGTTTATAGAGATAGCGGTGTAGGTATTTCCATGCTTATAAAGGTGGCTATGAAGTTATTTCCATGTGTATACCGATTGCAGTATGGATATTTCCACGTTTATACAGATGGTTGTGTAGATATTTCCATGTGTATACAGATTACTGTGTAGATATTTCCATGATTATACAAATGTCGGTGAACATATTTCCATGTTTATAGAGATAGCCGTGTAAATATTTCCATGTTTATACAGATAGAGGTGTAGATATTTCCATGTTTATAGAGATATCGTTGTAGATATTTCCATATTTTGCAGATAGCGGTGAATATATTTCCATGTTTATACAGAAGGCGGTGTTGATATTTCCATGTTCATAGAGATGGCGGTGTAGTTCTTTCCATGTTTATACAGATAGCGGTGTAGATATTTCCATGTTTATACAGATAGCGTTGTAGATATTTTCATCTTTTTACAGATGGCAGTGTAGATATTTCTATGTTTATACAGTTGGCGGTGTAGATATTTCCATGTTAATACAGATGGTGGTGTACACATTTCCATGTTTATGCAGATGGCTTTGTAGGAATTTCCGTGTTTACAGAGATGGCGGTGTAGATATTTCTATGTTTATAGAGATACAGGTGTAGATAATTCCATGTTTATAGAGATGGCAGTGTTGGTTTTTCACGTTTATGGAGATAGTGTTGAAGATATTTCTATGTTTATACAGATAGTAGTGTAATTATTTCCATGTTTATGCAGATAGCTGTGTTGTTATTTCCATGTTTACAGATAGCGGTGTAGATATTTCCATGTTTACACAGATAGCAGTGTAGATATTTCCATGTTTATACAGACCGCGGTGTAGATATTTCCATGTTTATACAGATAGCATTGTAATTATTTCCATGTTTATAGAGATATCTGTGTAGATATTTCCATGTTTTTAAAGATGGCTGTGTAGATATTTCCATGTGAATACAGATGGCAGTGTAGATATTTCCATGTTTATACAGATGGAGGTGTAGATATTTCCATATTTTTACAGATAGCGGTGTAGGTATTTCCATGTTTATAGAGATGGCTGTGTAGATATTTCCTTGTTTATACAGATGGCATTGAGCATATTTCCAGGTTTACACAGATGGCGGTGGAGGTATTTCAATGTTTATACAGATGACTGTGTAGGTATTTATAAGTTTATACAGATGGCGGTGTAGATATTTCCATGTTTATAGAGACAGCTGTGTAGACCATTCCATGTTTATACAGATAGCAGTGTAGACATTTCCATGTTTATACAGATAGCTGTGTAGATATTTCTATATTTATACAGATAGTGGTGTAGTTATTTCCATATTTATACAGATAGCGGTGTAGATATTTCCATGTTTATACAGATCGCAGTGTAGATATTTCCTTGTTTATACTGATCACGGTGTAGATATTTCCATGTTTATACAGATAGCGGTGTAGATATTTCCATGTTTATACAGGTAGCGGTGTAGTTATTTCCATGTTTACTCAGATAGCGGTGTAGATATTCCCATCTTTCCACAGATGGCAGTGTAGATATTTCCATGTTTATACAGATGGCGGTGTAGATGTTTCCATGTTAATACAGATGGCGGTGTAGCTATTTCCATGTTTATGCAGATGTCGGTGTAGTTATTTCCATGTTTATAGAGATGGCGGTGTAGATAGTTCTATGTTTATAGAGATAGCAGTTTAGATATTTCCATGTGTATAGAGATGGCGATGTAGGTATTTCCATGTTTACAGACATAGTGTTGTAGATATTTCCGTGTATATACAGATAGCTGTGTAGATATTTCCATATTTATATTGAGAGCGGTGTTGGTATTTCCATGTTTAACAAATAGCTGTGTAGATATTTCCTTGTTTATACAGCTTGCGGTGTAGCTATATCCATCTTTATAGAGATGGCAGTGCAGATATTTGCATGTTTATACAGATAGCGGTGTAGTTCTTTCCATGTTTGTACAGATGGCGGTGTAGATTTTTCCATGTTTATGGAGATGGAGGTGTAAATATTTTCATGTTTATAGAGATGGCGGTGCAGATATTTCTATGCTTATAGAGATAGCGGTGTAGATATTTCCATGTTTATACAGATGGCGGTGTGGATATTTCCATGTTTATACAGAAGTCAGTGTGGATATCTCCATATTTATAGAGATAGCGGTGTAGATATTTCCATGTTTATACAGATAGTGGTGAAGATATTTGCATGTTCATAGATACAGGGGTGTTGATATTTGCATATTTATACATATAGCGGTGTAGATATTTCCATGTTTATACAGATGGCGGTGCAGATATTTCCACGTTTATACAGATAGCTGTGCACATATTTCCATGTTTATACAGATAGCTGTGTAGATATTACCATTTTTATGCAGATGGCAGTGCAGATAGTTCCATGTTTATGGAGATGGCCATGCAGGTATTTTCATATTTATAGAGATGGCGGTGTAGACATTTCCATGTTTATAGAGATTGCGGTGTAGGTATTTCCATGTTTATAAAGATAGCCGTGTCGTTATTTCCATGTATATAGAGACAGCGGTGTAGTTATTTGCATGTTTATACAGAGGGCTGTGGAGATATTTCCATGTGTATACAGATGACTGTGTAGATATTTCCATGTTTATACAGAGAGTGGTGTAGGTGTTTCCATGTTTATAGAGATATCGGTGTACATATTTCCATATTTATTCAGATATGAGTGCAGATATTTCCATGTTTATACAGATGGCGGTGTAGATATTTCCATGTTTATAGAGATGGCGTTGTAGACCTTTCCATGTTTATAGAGATAGCGGTGTAGAGATTTCCATGTTTATACAGATAGCGGTGTAGATATTTCCATCTTTATACAGACGGCAGTGTAGATATTTCTATGTTTATACAGATGGCGGTGCAGATATTTCCATGTTTATACAGATGGCGGTGTAGATATTTCCATGTTTATGCAGATGGCGTTGTAGGTATTTCCATGTTTATAGAGATGGCTGTGTAGATATTTCTATTTTTATGGAGATAGCGGTGTAGATAATTCCATGCTTATAGAGATGGCGGTGTAGGTATTTCCAGGTTTACAGAGATAGCGGTGTAGATATTTCCATGTTTATACAGATGGCTGTGTAGATATTTCCATGTGTATGCAGATGGCAGTGTAGATATTTCCATGTTTATACAGATTGAGGTGTAGATATTTCCATGTTTATAAACACTACTGTGTAGATATTTCCATGTTTTTACACATGGCGGTGTAGATATTTCCATGTTTATACAGATAGTGGTGTGGCTATTTCCATGTTTATACAGATAGCGGTGTTGATACTTCCATGTTTGAAGAGATGGCTGTGCAGATATTTCCATGTTTATACAGATGGCAGTGTAGATATTTGCATCTTTATACAGATGGTGGTGTAGATAATTCAATGTTTATACAAATGAATGTGTAGCTATTTCCATGTTTATACAGATAGCGGTGTAGACATTTCTATGTTTATGGAGATAGCGGTGTAGATATTTCCATATTTTCACACATTGCGATGCAGATATTTCCATGTTTATACAGATAGCGGTATAGATATTTCCATGTGTATACAGAAATCGATGTTGCTATTTCCATGTTTATACAGATAGCGGTGTAGATACTTCCATGTTTATACAGCATGCGGTGTAGATATTTCCATCTTTATCCAGATGGCAGTGTAAATATTTCCGTGGTTATACAGATTGTGTGGTAGATAGCTCCATGTTTATGGAGATGGCAGTGTAGACATTTTCATGTTTATAGAGATGGCGGTGTAGGTACTTCCATGTTTATAGAGTTAGTGTTGTTGAAATTTCCGTGTTTATAGAGATAGCGGTGTAGCTATTTCCATGTTTATACAGATAGCGGTGCAGATATTTCCATGTTTACAGAGATAGCAGTGTAGATATTTCCATATTTGCACAGATTGCGGTTTAGATATTTCCATCTTTACACATAGCTGTGTAGATATTTCCATGTTTTCTCAGTGTGTGTTGTAGATATTTCCACGTTTATACAGATAACGGTGTAGATATTTCCATGATTATAAAGATAGAGGTGTACATATTTCCATGTTTATATTGATAGCGGTGGAGATATTTCCATCTTTATACAGATAGCGATGCAGATATTTCCATGGTTATACAGATAGCGGAGTAGATAATTTCATGCTTATACAGATAGCGGTGTAGATATTTCCATGTTTATTCAGATAGCGGTGCAGATATTTCCAAGTTTATACTGATAGCGGTGGATATATTTCCATGTTTACATAGATAACGGTGGAGATATTTCCATGTTTATACATATTTCGGTGTAGATATTTCCAAGTTTATGCTCATAGCGGTGTAGATATTTCCATGTATATACAGATAGCATTGTAGATAGTTCCATGTTTATACAGATTGCAGTGTAGTTATTTCCATGTTTATAGAGATAGAGGTGTAGATATTTCCATGTTTATACAGATGGAGCTGTAGATATTTCCACGTGTATACTGATGGCATTGTAGGTATTTCCATGTTTATACAGATGGAGCTGTAGATATTTCCATGTTTATATAGATGACTCTGTTGATATTTTGATGTTTTTACAGATGGCGGTGTAGACATTTTCATGTTTATAAAGATAGCGGTGTGTATATTTCCTTGTTTATACAGATAGCAGTGTAGTTATTTCCATGTTTATAGTGATGGCTGTGTAGATATTTCCATGTTTATTCAGATGGCAGTGTAGATATTTCCATGTTTATACAGATAGTGGTGTAGATATATCCATGTTTATAAGGTCAGCGGTGTAGATATTTCCATGTTTATAAAGATAGCGGTGTAGATATTACCATGTTTATGGAGATAGCGGTGGAGATATTTCCATGTTTATAAAGATAGCAGTGTAGTTATTTCCATGTTTATAGAGATAGCGGTTGAGATATTTCCATGTTTATAGAGATAGCGGACGAGATATTTCCATGTTTACACAGATAAGGATGTAGGTATTTCCATGTTTATACAGAGAGCGTTGTTGATATTTCCTTGTTTATAGAGATGGCTGTGTAGATATTTCCATGTTTATACAGATGGCAGTGTAGATATTTCCATGTTTATACTGATGGAGGTGTAGATATTTCCATGTTTCTACAGATGACTGTGTAGATATTTCCATGTTTATAACGATAGCGGTGTAGATATTTCCATGTTTATAGAGATAGCGGTGTAGATATTTCCATATTTATGCAGATAGCGGTATAGATATTTCCATGTTTATAGAGATAGTGGTGTAGATATTTCCATGTTTATACTGATAGCGGTGTAGATATTTCCATGTTTATAGAGATAGTGTTGTAGATATTTCCATGTTTATACAGATGGCTGTGTAGATATTTCCACGTGTATACAGATGGCAGTGTAGATATTTCCATGTTTATACAGATGGAGGTGGTTATATTTCCATGTTTTTACAGATGACTGTGTAGATGTTTCGATGTTTTTACAGATGGTGTTGTAGATATTTCCTTGTTTTTACAGATAGCGGTGTGGCTATTTCCATGTTTATACAGATAGCGATGTAGATATTGCCATGTTTATACAGATAGCAGTGTTGGTATTTCCATGTTTATACAGATAGCCGTGGAGATATTTCCATGTTTATACAGATAGCGGTGGAGATATTTCCATGTTTATTCAGATGGCGGTGTAGATATTTCCATGTTTATACAGATAGCAGTGCAGATGTTTCCATGTTTATACAGATAGCGTTGTAGATATTTCCATGTTTATACAGATAGCGGTGTAGATGTTTCCGTGTTTATACAGATAGCGGTGGAGATGTTTCCATGTTTATACAGATAGCTGTGGTGATATTTCTTAGGTTTATAATGATAGCGTTGGAGATATTTCCATGTTTATAGAGAAGGCGGTGTAGATATTTCAAAGTTTATACAGATAGCGGTGTAGATATTTCCCTGTTTATACAGATAGCAGTATAGATATTTACATGTTTATACAGATACCAGTGTAGTTATTTCCATGTTTATAGAGATAGCGGTGTAGATATTTCCATGTTTATACGGATGGCTGTGTAGATATTTCCATGTGTATACAGATGGCAGTGTAGATATTTCCATGTTCATACAGATGGAGGTGTAGATATTTCCATGTTTATACAGATGACTGTGTAGATATTCCCATGTTTTTGCAGATGGCGGTGTGGATATTTCCATGTTTATACAGATAGGGGTGTGGATATTTCCATGTTCATACAGATAGCGATGTAGTTATTTCCATGTTTATAGAGATACCGGTGTAGGTATTTCCATATTTATAAAGATAGCAGTGTAGATAATTCCATGTTTATTCAGATGGCGGTGTAGATATTTCCAGGTTTATGCACATAGCGGTGTGGCTGTTTCCATGTTTATACAGACGGCAGTGTAGATATTTCCATGTTTATACAGATAGCGGTGTAGATATTTCCATGTTTATAAAGATAGCGGTGTAGATATTTATATGTTTATAAAGATAGCGGTGTAGATATTTCCATGTTTATAGAGATAGCGGTGGAGACATTTCCATGTTTATAGAGATAGCGGTCGAGATATTTTCATATTTATACAGATAACGATGTAGGTATTTCCATGTTTATACAGATAGCGGTGTAGTTATTTCCATGTTTATAGAGGTGGCTGTGTAGATATTTCCATGTTTATGCAGATGGCAGTGTAGATATTTCCATGTTTATACAGATAGTGTTGTAGATATTTCCATGTTTATACAGATGACTGTGTAGGTATTTCCATGTTTATAGAGATGGCGGTGTAGATATTTCCATGTTTATACATATATCATTGTAGATATTTCCATGTTTATACAGAGAGTGGTGTATGTATTTCCATGTTTATACTGATGACTGTGTAGGTGTTTCCAAGTTTATACAGATGGCTGTGTAGATATTTCCATGTGTATACAGATGGCAGTGTAGATATTTCCATGTTTATACAGAAGGAGTTGTAGATATTTCCATGTTTATACAGATGACTGTGTAGATATTTCCATGTTTTTACAGAAGGCGGTGTAGATAATTCCATGTTTATACAGATAGCAGTGTGGCTATTTCCATGTTTATACACATAGCGATGTAGATAATTCCATGTTTATAGAGATGGCTGTGTAGATATTTCAACGTTTACACAGATCGCGGTGTAGATATTTCCATGTTTATACAGATAGTGGTGTAGATATTTCCGTGTTAATGCAGATGACTGTGTAGGTATTTCTATGTTTATACAGATGGTGGTGTAGATATTTCCAAGTTTATAAAGATAGCGGTGTAGATATTTCCACGTTTATACAGATAGCGATGTAGATATTTCTATGTTTATACAGATAGCGGTGTAGGTATTTCCATGTTCATAGGGATAGCGGTGTAGATAATTCCATGTTGATACAGATGGCTGTGTTAACATTTCCATCTGTATACAGATGACAGTGTAGATATTTCCATGTTTATACTGATGGAGGTGTAGATATTTCCATGTTTCTACAGATGACTGTGTAGATATTTCCATGTTTATAGAGATAGCCATGTAGATATTTCCATGTTTATACAGATAGGGGTGTAGAAATTTCCATGTTTATAGAGATAGCGGTGTAGTTATTTCCATATTTTTACAGATAGCCGTGTAGATATTTCCATGTTTATTCAGATGGCGGTGTTGTTATTTCCATGTTTATAGAGATAGCGGTGTGGCTATTTCCATCTTCATACAGATGGCAGTGTAGGTATTTCCATGTTAATACAGATAGCGATGTAGATATTTCCATGTTTATACAGATAGAGGTGCAGATATTTCCATGTTTATACACATAGTGTTGTAAATATTTCCATGTTTATACAGATAGTGGTGTAGATGTTTCCGTGTTTATACAGATAGCGGTGGAGATATTTCCATGTTTATACAGATAGCTGTGGTGATATATCTAGGTTTATAATGATAGCGTTGGAGATATTTCCATGTTTATAGAGATGGCGGTGTAGATATTTCCAAGTTTATACAGATAGCTGTGTAGATATTTCCATGTTTATACAGATAGCGGTGTAGATATTTCCTTGTTTATATAGATGGCTGTGTAGATATTTTCATGTGTACACAGATGGCAGTGTAGATATTTCCATATTTATGCAGATGGAGGTGTAGATATTTCCATGTATATACAGATGACTGTGTAGATATTTCCATGTTTTTACAGATGGTGGTGTAGGTATTTCCATGTTTATACAGATAGCGTTGTGGCTATTTACATGTTTATACAGATAGCGATGTAGATAATTCCATGTTTATAGAGATGGCTGTGTAGATATTTCCATGTTCATAAAGATCGCGGTGTACATATTTCCATGTTTATACAGATATTGGTGTAGATATTTCCATGTTTATGCAGATGACTGTGTAGGTATTTCTATTTTCATACAGATGGTGGTGTAGATATATCCAAGTTTATACAGATAGTGGTGTAGATATTTCCATGTTTATACAGATAGCGGTGTAGATATTTCCATGTTTATACAGATAGCGGTGTAGGTATTTCCATGTTTATAGAGATAGCGGTGTACAAATTTCCATGTTGATACAGATGGCTGTGTTGTTATTTCCATGTGAACACAGATGACAATATAGATGTTTCCATGTTTATACAGATGGAGGTGGAGATATTTCCATGTTTCTACAGATGGCTGAGGAGATATTTCCATGTTTATACAGAAGGCGGTGAAGATATTTCCATGTTTATACAGATAGAGGTGTGGCTATTTCCATATTTATACAGATAGTGGTGGAGATATTTCCATGTTTATAAAGATAGCGGTGTAGCTATTTTCATGTTTATAGAGATAGCGGTGTAGATATTTCCATATTTATACAGATAGTGGTGTAGATATTTCCATGTTTATACAGATAGCAGTGGAGAGATTTCCATGTTTATACTGATAGCGGTGGAGATATTTCCCTGTTTGTAGAGATGGCGGTGTATATTTTTCCAAGTTTATACAGATAGTGGTGTAGATATTTCCATGTTTATACAAGTAGTGGTGTGGATATTTCCATGTTTATACAGATAGCGGTGTAGTTATTTCCATGTTTATAGAGATAGTGTTGTAGATATTTCTATGTTTATACAGATGGCTGTGTAGATATTTCCACGTGTATACACATGGCAGTGTAGATATTTCCATGTTTATACAGATGGAGGTGTATATATTTCCATGTTTTTACAGAAGACTGTGTAGATATTTCGATGTTTTTACAGATAGCGTTGTAGATATTTCCATGTTTTTACAGATAGCGGTGTAGCTATTTCCATATTTATTCAGATAACGATGTAGATATTTCCATGTTTATTCAGATAGCATTGTAGATATTTCCATGTTTATACAGATAGCGGTGGAGAAATTTCCATGTTTATACAGATAGCGGTGGAGATATTTCCATGTTTATACAGATGGTGGTGTTGATATTTCCAAGTTTATGCAGATAGCGTTTTAGATATTTCCATGTTTATACAGATAGCGGTGGAGATATTTCCATGTTTATTCAGATAGCGGTGGAGATATGTCCTTGTTTATTCAGATGGCGGTGTAGATATTTCCATGTTTATACAGATGGTGGTGTAGATATTTCCATGTTTATACAGATAGCAGTGTAGATATTTTCATGTTTATACAGATAGTCGTGGAGATATTTCCATGTTTATACAGATGGCGGTCTAGATAATTCCAAGTTTATGCAGATAGCATTGTAGATGTTTCCATGTTTATACAGATAGCGGTGGAGATCTTTCCATGTTTATACAGATAGCTGTCGTGATATTTCTAGGTTTATAATGATAGCGTTGGAGACATTTCCATGTTTATGGACATGGCGGTGTAGGTATTTCCATGTTTATAGAGATAGCGGTGTAGATATTTCCATGTTTATACAGATGGCTTTGTAGATATTTCCATGTGTATACAGACGGCAGTGTAGGTATTTCCATGTTTATACAGATGGAGGTGTAGAGATTTCCATGCTTATACAGATGACTGTGTAGATATTTCCATGTTTTTACAGATGGCGGTGTAGATGTTTCCATGTTTATACAGATAGCGGTGTAGATATTTCCATGTTTATATAGATGGCGGTGTAGATAATTCCATGTTTATAGAGATGGCTGCGTAGATATATCCATGTTTATCCAGATCGCGGTGTCGATATTTCCATGTTTATACAGTTAGTGGTGTAGATATTTCCGTGTTTATGCAGATAACTGTGTAGGTATTTCTATGTTTATACAGATGGTGGTGTAGTTATTTCCAAGTTTATACAGATAGCGGTGTAGTTATTTCCATGATAATACAGATAGCGGTGTAGATATTTCCATGTTTATGCAGATAGCGGTGTAGGTATTTCCATGTTTATAGAAATAGCGGTGTAGATATTTCCATGTTGATACAGATGGCTGTGTTGATATTTCCATGTGTATACAGATGGCAGTGAAGATATTTCCATGTTTATGCAGATAGAGCAGTGGCTATTTCCATATTTATACAGATAGTGGTGGAGATATTTCCATGTTTATACAGATGGCGGTGTAGATATTTCCAAGTTTATGCAGATAGCGGTGTAGATATTTCCATGTTAATAAAGATAGCGGTGTAGATATTTCCATGTTTATAGAGATAGCGGTGGAGATATTTCCATGTTTATAAAGATAGCGGTGTAGTTATTTCCATGTTTATAGAGATAACAGTGTAGATATTTCCATGTTTATAAATATAGTGGTGGAGATATTTCCATGTTTATAGAGACAGCGGTGGAGATATTTCCATGTTTATACAGATAGAGATGTAGATATTTCCATGTTTATACAGATAGTGGTGTAGATATTTCCATGTTCATACAGATATTTGTGGAGATGTTTCCATGTTTATACAGATGGCGGTGTAGATTTTCCAAGTTTATGTAGATAGCAGTGTAGATATTTCCATGTTTATACAGATATCGGTGTAGGTATTTCCATGTTCATACAGATTGCGTTGGAGTTATTTCTTTGTTCATACAGATAGAATTGTAGATTATTCCATGTTAACAGAGATAGTGGAGGAGATATTTCCATGTTTGTACAGATAGCGATGTAGATATTTCCATGTTCATAGAGATAGTGGTGTAGATATTTCCATGTTTATAGAGATAGCGGTGTAGATATTTCCATGTTTATACAGATAGCTGTGTAGATATTTCCATGTATATAGAGATAGCGGTGTAGATAATACCATGTTTATACAGATAGCTGTGTAGATATTTCCATGTTTATAGAGATAGCCGTGTAGATATTTCCATATTTATACAAATAAGTGTGTAGACATTTCGATGTTTATTCCGATGGTGGTGTAGATATTTCCAAGTTTATAAAGATGGAGGTGTAGATATCTTCCATGTTTACACAGATGACTGTGTAGATATTTCCATGTTTTTACTGATGGCGGTGTAGATATTTCCATGTTTATACAGATAGCGATGTAGATATTTCCATGTTTATAGAGATGGCTGTGTAGATATTTCCATGTTTATACACATCGCATTGTAGATATTTCCATGTTTATACAGATAGCGGTGTAGATATTTCCATGTTAATACAGATGACTTTGTAGGTATTGCTGTGTTAATACAGATGTCGGTGTAGATATTTCCAAGTTTATAGAGATAGTCATGTAGATATTTCCATGTATATACAGAGAGCGGTGTAGATATTTCCATGTTTAAAGAGATAGCGGTGTAGATATTTCCATATTTATACAGATAGCGGTGAAGATATTTCCAAGTTTATACAGATAGCGGTGTAGATATTTCCATGTTTATACAGATAGCGTTGTAGATATTTCCATGTTTATACAGATAGCAGTGGAGATATTTCCATGTTTATACAGATAGCGGTGGAGATATTTCCAAGTTTATACAGATGGCGGTGTAGATTTTTCCAAGTTTATACAGATAGACGTGTAGATGTTTCCATGTTTATACAAGTAGCGGTGTGGATATTTCCATGTTTATACAGATAGCGGTGTAGGTATTTCCATGTTTATAGAGATAGTGTTGTAGATATTTCCATGTTTATACAGATGGCTGTGTAGATATTTCCACGTGTATCCAGATGGCAGTGTAGATATTTCCATGTTTATACAGATGGAGGTGTATATATTTCCATGTTTTTACAGATGACTGTGTAGATATTTCAATGTTTTTACAGATGGCGGTGTAGATAATTCCATGTTTTTACAGATAGCGGTGTGGCTATTTCCATGTTTATACAGATAGCGATGTAGTTATTTCCATGTTTATACAGATAGCGGTGTAGATATTTCCATGTTTATACAGATGGCCGGGTAGATATTTCCAAGTTTCTGCAGACAGCGGTGTATATATTTCCATATTTATACAGATAGCGGTGGAGATATTTCCATGTTTATACAGATAGCGGTGGAGATATGTCCTTGTTCATTCAGATGGCGGTGTAGATATTTCCATGTTTACACAGATGGCGGTTTAGCTCTTTGCAAGTTTATGCAGATAGCGGTGTAGATATTTCCATGTTTATAGAGATAGCGGTGTAGTTATTTCCATGTTTATACATATAGCAGTGTAGTTATTTCCATGTTTACAGAGATGGCGGTGTAGATATTTCCATATTTATACAGATAGCGGTGTAGATAATTCCATGTTTATTCAGATGGTTGTGTAGATATTTCCAGGTTTATACACATTGCGGTGTGGCTGTTTCCTTGTTTATACAGACGGCAGTGTAGATATTTCCATGTTTATACAGATAGTGGTGTAGATATTTCCATGTTTATAAAGATAGCGGTGTAGATATTTCCATGTTTATAAAGAATGCTGTGTAGATATTTCCACGTTTATAGAGATAGTGGTGGAGATATTTCTATGTTTATAAAGATAGCAGTGTAGATATTTTCATGTTTATAGAGATAGCGGTGGAGATATTTCCATGTTTATAGAGATAGCGGTCGAGATATTTCCATGTTTATACAATTAACGATGTAGATATTTCCATGTTTATACAAATAGCGGTGTAGATATTTCCATGTTTATAGAGATGGCTATGTAGATACTTCCATGTTTATGCACATGGCAGTGTAGATATTTCCATGTTTATACAGATAGTGGTGTAGGTATTTCCATATTTATAAAGATGACTGTGTAGGTATTTCCATGTTTATAGAGATATCGTTGTAGATATTTCCATGTTTATAGAGATAGCCATGTAGATATTTGCATGTTTAAACAGATAGCTGTGTAGACATTTCTATCTTTATAGAGATAGCAGTGTAGGTATCTCCATATTTACACAGATGGCGGTGTAGATATTTCCATGTTTATAGAGGTAGCCATGTAGATATTTCCATGTTTATACAAATTGCGGTGTAGACATTTCCATGTTTATAGAGATAGCGCTGTAGGTATTTCCATATTTATACAGATAGCCGTGTAGGTATTTCCATGTTGATTCAGATGCCAGTGTAGGTATTTCTATGTTTATACAGATAACGGTGTGGCTATTTCCATGTTTATACAGATGGCAGTGTAGATATTTCCATGTTAATACAGATAGCGATGTAGATATTTCCATGTTTATACAGATAGCAGTGCAGATATAACCATGTTTATTCATATAACATTGTAGATATTTCCATGTTTATACTGATAGCGGTGTAGATATTTCCATGTTTATACAGATAGCGTTGGAGATATTTCCAAGTTTATACAGGTAGTGGTGTAGATATGTCCTTGTTTATTCAGATGGCTGTGTAGATATTTCCATGTTTATACAGATGGCGGTGTAGATATTTCCATGTTTATGCAGATAGCGGTGTAGGTATTTCCATGTTTATACAGATATTGGTGAAGTTATTTCCATGTTTATACAGATAGTGGTCGAGATATTTCCATGTTTATACAGATGGCGGTTTAGATATTTCCAAGTTTATGCAGATAGCGGTGTAGGTATTTCCATGTGTATGGAGATAGCGGTGTAGTTATATCCATGTTTATACAGATAGCAGTGTAGTTATTTCCATGTTTATATACATCGCGTTGTACATATTTCCATATTTATACAGATAGTGGTGTAGATAATTCCATGTTGATTCAGATGTCGGTGTAGATATTTCCAGGATTATACATATATCAGTGTGGTGGTTTCCATGTTTATACAGACGGCAGTGTAGATATTTCCATGCTTACACAGAGAGTGATGTAGATATTTCCATGTTTATGCAGATAGCGGTGTAGACATTTCCATGCTTATACAGATAGCGGTGGAGATATTTCCATGTTTATCCAGATATTGGTCGAGATATTTCCATGTTTATACAGATGGAGGTGTTGATATTTCCAAGTTTGTGCAGATAGCGGTGTAGATATTTCCATGTTTATAGAGATAGCGGTGTAGTTATTTCCATGTTTATGCAGATAGTGGTGTAGTTATTTCCATGTTTATAGAGATAGCGTTGTAGATATTTCCATATTCATACAGATAGTGGTGTAGATAATTCCATGTTTATTCAGATGGCGGTGTAGATATTTCCAGGTTTATACAGATAGCGGTGTAGGTATTTCCATGTTTATAAAGATAGCGGTGTAGATATTGCCATGTTTATAGATATAGTGGTGAAGATATTTCCATGTTTATAAAGATAGCAGTGTAGATATTTCCATGTTTATAGAGATAGCGGTGGAGATATTTCCATGTTTATAGAGATAGCGGTCGAGGTATTTCCATGTTTACACAGATAAGGATGTAGATATTTCCATGTTTATACAGATAGCGGTGTAGATATTTCCTTGTTTATAGAGATGGCTGTGTAGATATTTCCATGTTTATGCAGATGGCAGTGTACATATTACCATGCTAATGCAGATAGTGTTGTAGGTATTTCCATGTTTCTACAGATGACTGTGTAGGTATTTTCATGTTTATAGAGATGCCGGTGTAGATATTTCCATGTTTATAGAGATATCCATGTAGATATTTCCATGTTTAAACAGATAGCGGTGTAGACATTTCTATGTTTATAGAGATAGCAGTGTAGGTATTTCCATATTTATACAGATGGCGGTGTAGATATTTCCATGTTAATACAGATAGCGATGTAGATGTTTCCATGTTTATACAGATAGCGGTGCAGATATTTCCATGTTTATACAGATGGCAGTGTAGATATTTCCATGTTTATACAAATAGCGGTGTAGATATTTTCATATTTATACAGATAGCGGTGGAGTTATTTCCATGTTTATACAGATAGTGGTGGAGATATTTCCATGTTTATACCGATGGCGGTGTAGATATTTCCAAGTTTATGCAGATAGCTGTGTAGATATTTCCATGTTTATACAGATAGCGGTGGAGATATTTCCATGTTTATACAGATAGTGGGGGAGATATTTCCATGTTTATACAGATAGCGGAGTAGATATTTCCTTGTTTATATAGATGGCTGTGTAGATATTTCCATGTGTATACAGATGGCAGTGTAGATATTTCCATATTTATGCAGATGGAGGTGTAGATATTTCCATGTATATACAGATGACTGTGTAGATATTTCCATGTTTTTACAGATGGTGGTGTAGATATTTCCATGTTTATACAGATAGTGGTGTGGCTATTTCCATGTTTATACATATAGCGATGTAGATAATTCCATGTTTAGAGAGATGGCTTTGTATATATTTCCATGTTTATAAAGATCGCGGTGTAGATATTTCCATGTTTATACAGATATTGGTGTAGATATTTCCGTGTTTATGCAGATGACAGTGTAGGTATTTCTATTTTTATACAGATGGTGGTGTAGATATTTCCAAGTTTATACAGACAGTGGTGTAGATATTTCCATGTTTATACAGATAGCGGTGTAGGCATTTCCATGTTTATAGAGATAGCGGTGTAGATATTTCCAGGTTGATACAGATGGCTGTGTTGATATTTCCATGTGTATACAGATGACAGTGTAGATATTTCCATGTTTATACAGACGGAGGTGTAGATATTTCCATGTTTCTATAGATGGCTGCGGAGATATTTCCATGTTTATACAGATGGCGGAGAATATATTTCCATGTTTATACAGGTAGAGGTGTAGATAATTCCATGTTTATTCTGATGGCGGTGTAGATATTTCCAGGTTTACACAGATAGCGGTGTGGCGATTTCCATCTTTATACAGATAGCGATGTAGATAATTCCACGTTTATAGAGATGGCTGCGTAGATATTTCCATGTTTATACAGATCGCGGTGTAGTTATTTCCATGTTTATACAGTTAGGGGTGTAGATATTTCCGTGTTAATGCAGATAACTGTGTAGGTATTTCTATGTTTATACAGATGGTGGTGTAGATATTTCCATGTTTATACAGATAGCGTTGTAGGTATTTCCATGTTTATAGAAATAGCGGTGTAGATATTTCCATGTTGATACAGACGGCTGTGTTGATATTTCCATGTGTATACAGATGACAGTGTAGATATTTCCATGTTTATACAGATGGAGGTGTATATATTTCCATGTTTCTACAGATGACTGTGTAGATTTTTCCATGTTTATACAGATGGCAGTGAAGATATTTCCATGTTTATTCAGATAGAGCTGTGGCTATTTCCAAATTTATACAGATAGTGGTGGAGATATTTCCATGTTTATACAGATGGCGGTGTAGATATTTCCAAGTTTATGCAGATAGCGGTGCAGATATTTCCATGCTAATAAAGATAGCGGTGTAGATATTTCCAGGTTTATAGAGATAGCTGTGGAGATATTTCCATGTTTATAAAGATAGCGCTGTAGTTATTTCCATGATTAGAGAGATAGCGGTGTAGATATTTCCATATTTATACAGGTAGCCGTGTAGATATTTCCATGTTAACAAAGATAGCGGTGTAGATATTTCCATGTTTATAAAGATAGCGGTGGAGATATTTCCATGTTTATAGAGATAGCGGTGGAGATATTTCCATGTTTATACAGATAGTGGTGTAGATATTTCCATGTTCATACAGATATTGGTGGAGATATTTCCATGTTTATACAGATGGCGGTGTAGATATTTCCAACTTTATGTAGATAGCATTGTAGATATTTCCATGTTTATACAGATAGCGGTGTAGGTATTTCCATGTTTATACAGATTGCGTTGGAGATATTTCCATGTTTATACAGATAGAAGTGTAGATAATTCCATGTTAACAGAGATAGTGGAGGAGATATTTCCATGTTTGTACAGATAGCGATGTAGATATTTCCATGTTCATAGAGATAGCGGTGTAGATATTTCCATGTTTATAGAGATAGCGGTGTAGATATTTCCATGTTTATACAGATAGCTGTGTAGATATTTCCATGTTAATGGAGATAGCCGTGTAGATATTTCCTTATTTATACAAATAGGTGTGTAGACATTTCTATATTTATTCAGATAGTGGTGTAGACATTTCCATGTTTATACACATCGCATTGAAGTTATTTCCATGTTTGTACAGATAGCGGTGTAGATATTTCCATGTTTATACAGATGACTGTGTAGTTATTTCTAAGTTTATACAGATGGCGGTGTAGATATTTCCAAGTTTATAGAGATAGTCATGTAGATATTTCCATGTATATAGAGAGAGCGGTGTAGATATTTCCATGTTTATAGAGATAGTGGTGTAGATATTTCCATATTTATACAGATAGCGGTGAAGATAATTCCAAGTTTATACAGAGAGCGGTGTGGATATTTCCATGTTTATACAGATAGCGGTGTAGGTATTTCCATGTTTATACAGATAGCAGTGGAGATATTTCCATGTTTATACAGATAGCCGTGGAGATATTTCCATGTTTATAGAGATGGAGGTGTAGATTTTTCCAAGTTTATACAGATAGTCGTGTAGATGTTACCATGTTTATACAAGTAGCGGTGTGGATATTTCCATCTTTATACAGATAGCGGTGTAGGTATTTCCACGTTTATAGAAATAGTGTTGTATATATTTCCATATTTACACAGATGGCTGTGTAGGTATTTCCACGTGTATACAGATGGCAGTGTAGATATTTCCATGTTTATACAGATGGAGGTGTATATATTTCCATGTTTTTACAGATGACTGTGTAGATATTTCAATGTTTTTACAGATGGCGGTGTAGATATTTCCATGTTTTTACAGATAGCGGTGTAGTTATTTCCATGTTTACACAGATAGTGGTGTGGATATTTCCATGTTTATACAGATAGCAATGTAGATATTTCCATGTTTACACAGATAGCGGTGTAGTTATTTCCATGTTGATAAAGATAGCAGTGTAGATATTTCCATATTTATACAGATAGCGGTGTAGATATTACCATGTTTATACAGATAGTTGTGTAGATATTTCCATGTTTATACAGATAGCAGTGGAGATATTTCCATGTTTATACAGATAGCGGTGGCGATATTTCCATGTTTATAGAGATAGCGTTGTTGATATTTCCATGTTTATACAGATAGTGGTGTAGATATTTCCTTGTTTATACACATAGCTGTGGAGATATTTCCATGTTTATACAGATAGCGGTGGAGATATTTCCATGTTTATACAGATAGCGGTGGAGATATGTCCATGTTTATACAGATGAGGGTGTAGATATTTCCATGTTTATACAGATAGCGGTGTAGATATTTCCAGGTTGATACAGATGGCTGTGTTGATATTTCCATGTGTATACAGATGACAGTGTAGATATTTCCATGTTTATACAGATGGAGGTGTAGATATTTCCATGTTTCTACAGATGACTGTGTAGATATTTCCATGTTTATAGAGATAGCCATGTAGATATTTCCATGTTTATACAGATAGGGGTGTAGAAATTTCCATGTTTATAGAGATAGCGGTGAAGTTATTTCCACATTTATAAAGATAGCCGTGTAGATATTTCCATGTTTATTCAGATGGCGGTGTTGATATTTCCATGTTTATACAGATAGCGGTGTGGCTGTTTCCGTGTTTATACAGATGGTAGCGTAGGTATTTCCATGTTAATACAGATAGCGATGTAGATATTTCCATGTTTATACAGATAGAGTTGCAGATATTTCCATGTTTATACACATAGCGTTGTAAATATTTCCATGTTTATACAGATAGCGGTGTAGATGTTTCCGTGTTTAAACAGACAGCGGTGGAGATATTTCCATGTTTATACTGATAGCTGTGGTGATATATCTGGGTTTATTATGATAGCGTTGGAGATATTTCCATGTTTATAGAGATGGCGGTGTAGATATTTCCATGTTTATACAGATAGCGGTGTAGATATTTCCATGTTTATACAGATAGCGGTGTAGATATTTCCTTGTTTATATAGATGGCTGTGTAGATATTTCCATGTGTATACAGATGGCAGTGTAGATATTTCCATATTTATGCAGATGGAGGTGTAGATATTTCCATGTATATACAGATGACTGTGTAGATATTTCCATGATTTTACAGATGGTGGTGTAGATATTTCCATGTTTATAGAGATAGAGGTGTGGCTATTTCCATATTTATACAGATAGTGGTGGAGATATTTCCATGTTTATACAGATGGCGGTGTAGATATTTCCAAATTTATACAGATAACGGTGTACATGTTTCCATGTTTATGGAGAGAGCGGTGTAGATATTTCCATGTTTATAAAGATAGCGGTGTAGTTATTTCCATTTTTATAGAGATAGCGGTGTAGATATTTCCATATTTATACAGATAGTGGTGTAGATATTTCCATATTTATACAGATAGCAGTGGAGATATTTCCATGTTTATACAGATAGCGGTGGAGATATTTCCATGTTTGTAGAGATGGCGGTGTATATTTTTCCAAGTTTATACAGATAGCGATGTAGATATTTCCATGTTTATACAGATAGCGGTGCAGATATTTCCATGTTTATACAGATAGCTCTGTAGATATTTCCATGTTTATACAGATAGCGTTGTAGGTGTTTCCATGTTTATACAGATAGCGGTGGAGATATTTCCAAGTTTATGCAGATAGCTGTCGTGATATTATTAGGTTTATAATGATAGCGTTGGAGATATTTCCATGTTTATAGAGATGGTGGTGTAGGTATTTCCATGTTTATAGAGATAGAAGTGTAGATAATTCCATGTTAACAAAGGTAGTGGAGGAGATATTTCCATGTTTGTACAGATAGCGATGTAGGTATCTCCATGTTCATAGAGATAGCGGTGTTGATATTTCCATGTTTATACAAATAGCGGTGTAGATATTTCCATGTTTACAGAGATAGCCGTGTAGATATTTCCATGTTTATAGAGATAGCCGTGTAGATATTTCCATATTTATACAAATAGGTGTGTAGACATTTCGATGTTTATTCAGATGGTGGTGTAGATATTTCCATGTTTATAAAGATGGAGGTGTAGATACTTCCATGTTTATAAAGAATGCTGTGTAGATATTTCCACGTTTATAGAGATAGTGGTGGAGATATTTCTATGTTTATAAAGATAGCAGTGTAGAAATTTCCATGTTTATAGAGATAGCTGTGGAGGTATTTCCATGCTTATGGAGATAGCAGTCTAGATATTTCCATGTTTATACAGATAACGATGTAGATACTTCCATGTTTATACAGATAGCGGTGTAGATATTTCCATGTTTATAGAGATGGCTATGTAGAAATTTCCATGTTTATGCACATGGCAGTGTAGATATTTCCATGTTTATACAGATAGTGGTGTAGTAACTTCCATATTTACAAAGATGACTGTGTAGGTATTTCCATGTTTATAGAGATATCGGTGTAGATATTTCCATGTTTATAGAGATAGCCATGTAGATATTTGCATGTTTAAACAGATAGCGGTGTAGACATTTCTGTCTTTATAGAGATAGCAGTGTAGCTATCTCCATATTTATACAGATGGCGGTGTAGATATTTCCATGTTTATAGAGGTAGCCATGTAGATATTTCCATGTTTATACAAATAGCGGTGTAGACATTTCCATGTTTATAGAGATGGCGCTGTAGGTATTTCCATATTTCTACAGATAGCCGTGTAGATATTTCCATGTTTATTCAGATGCCGACGTAGATATTTCTATGTTTATACAGATAACGGTGTGGCTATTTCCATGTTTATACAGATGGCAGTGTAGATATTTCCATGTTAATACAGATACCGATGTAGATATTTCCAAGTTTATACAGATAGTGGTGGAGATATGTCCTTGTTTATTCCGATGGCGGTGTAGATATTTCCAAGTTTATACAGATGGCGGTGTAGATACTTCCATGTTTATGCAGATAGCGGTGTAGATACTTCCATGTTTATACAGACAGCGGTGAAGTTATTTCCATGTTTACACAGATAGTGGTCGAGATATTTCCATGTTTATACAGATGGCGGTTTAGATATTTCCAAGTTTATGCAGATAGCGGTGTAGGTATTTCCATGTTTATTGAGATAGCGGTGTAGTTATATCCATGTTCATGCAGATAGTGGTGTAGTTATTTCCATGTTTATATAGATCGCGGTGTAGATATTTCCATATTTATACAGAAAGCGGTGTAGATAATTCCATGTTGATTCAGATGGCGGTGTAGATATTTCCAGGTTGAAACACATAGCGGTGTGGTGGTTTCCATGTTTATACAGACGGCAGTGTAGATATTTCCAAGTTTACACAGAGAGTGGTGTAGATAGTTCCATGTTTATAGGGATAGCGGTGGAGATATTTCCATGTTTATAAAGATAGCGGTGTAGATATTTCCATGTTTATAAAGATAGCAGTGTAGATATTTCCATGTTTATTGAGATAGCGGTGGCGATATTTCCATGTTTATAGAGACAGCGGTCGAGATATTTCCATGTTTACACAGATAAGGATGTAGATATTTCCATGTTTATACAGATAGCGGTGTAGATATTTCCATGTTTATAGAGATGGCTGTGTAGATATTTCCATGTTTATTCAGATGGCAGTGTAGATATTTCCATGTTAATACAGATAGTGGTGTAGGTGTTTCCATGTGTATACAGATGACTGTGTAGGTATTTCCATGCTTATATAGATGGCGGTGTAGTTATTTCCATGTTTATAGAGATAGACATGTAGATATTTCCATGTTTAAACAGATAGCGGTGTAGACATTTCTATGTTTATAGAGATAGCAGTGTTGGTATCACCATATTTATACAGATGGCGGTGTAGATATTTCCATGTTTATAGAGATAGCCATGTGGATCTTTCCGTGTTTATACAGATAGCGGTGTAGGCATTTCCATGTTTATAGAGATAGCGGTGTAGTTATTTCCATATTTATACAGATAGCCGTGTAGATATTTCCATGTTTATTCAGACAGCGGTGTAGATATTTCCATGTTTATACAGATAGCGGTGTGGCTATTTCCATGTTTATACAGATGGCAATGTAGGTATTTCCATGTTAATACAGATAGCGATGTAGATATTTCCATGTTTATACTGATAGCCGTGCAGCTATTTCCATGTTTATACATCTAGCGTTGTAGATATTCCCATGTTTATACAGATAGCGGTGTAGTTGTTTCTGTGTTTATACAGATAGCAGTGGAGATATGTCCTTGTTTATTCAGATGGCTTTGTAGATATTTCCATGTTTATACAGATGGAGGTGTAGATATTTCCATGTTTATAGAGATAGCGTTGTAGATATTTTCATGTTTATACAGATAGCGGTGGAGTTTTTTCCATGTTTATACAGATAGTGGTGGAGATATTTCCATGTTTATACAGATGGCGGTGTAGATATTTCCAAGTTTTTGCAGATAGCTGTGTAGATATTTCCATGTTTATACAGATAGCGGTGGAGATATTTCCATGTTTATACAGATAGTGGGGGAGATATTTCCATGTTTATAAAGATAGTGGTGTAGATATTTCCTTGTTTATATAGATGGCTGTGTAGATATTTCCATGTGTATACAGATGGCAGTGTAGATATTTCCATATTTATGCAGATGGAGGTGTAGATATTTCCATGTATATACAGACGACTGTGTAGATATTTCCATGTTTTTAAAGATGCTGGTGTAGATATTTCCATGTTTATGCAGATAGTGGTGTGGCTATTTCCATGTTTATACAGATAGCCATGTAGATAATTCCATGTTTATAGAGATGGCTGTGAAGATATTTCCATGTTTATAAAGATCGCGGTGTAGATATTTCCATGTTTATACAGATATTGGTGTAGATATTTCCGTGTTTATGCAGATGACTGTGTAGGTATTTCTATTTTTATACAGATGGTGGTGAAGATATTTCCAAGTTTATACAGATAGTGGTGTAGATATTTCCATGTTGATACAGATAGGGGTGTAGTTATTTCCATGTTTATAGAGATAGTGTTGTAGATATTTCCATGTTTATACAGATGGCTGTGTAGTTATTTCCACGTGTATACAGATGGCAGTGCAGATATTTCCATGTTTATACAGATGGAGGTGTATATATTTCCATGTTTTTACAGATAACTGTGTAGATATTTCGATGTTTTTACAGATAGCGGTGTAGATATTTCCATGTTTTTACAGATAGCGGTGTGGCTACTTCCATGTTTATACAGATAGCGATGTAGATATTTCCATGTTAATACAGATAGCGATGTAGACATTTCCATGTTTATACAGACAGCAGTGCAGATATTTCCATGTTTATACATATATCGTTGTAGATATTTCCATGTTTATATAGATAGCGGTGTAGATATTTCCATGTTTATACAGATAGCGGTGGAGATATGTCCATGTTTATACAGATAGCGGTGGAGATATGTCCTTGTTTATTCAGATGGCGGTGTAGATATTTCCATGTTTATACAGATGGCGTTGTAGATATTTCCATGTTTATGCAGATAGCGTTGTAGATATTTCCATATTTACACAGATAGCGGTGGAGTTATTTCCATGTTTATACAGATAGTGTTCGAGATATTTCCATGTTTATATAGATGGCGGTGTTGATATTTCCAAGTTTATGCAGATAGTGGTGTAGATATTTCCATGTTTATAGAGATAGCGGTGTAGTTATTTCCATGTTTATGCAGATAGTTGTGTAGTTATTTCCATGTTTATAGAGATAGCGGTGTATATATTTCCATATTTATACAGATAGTGGTGTAGATAATTCCATGTTTATTCAGATGGCGGTGTAGATATTTCCAGGTTTATACACATAGCGTTGTGGCTGTTTCCATGTTTACACAGACGGCAGTGTAGATATTTCCATGTTTATACAGGTATTGGTGTAGATATTTCCTTGTTTATAAAGATAGCGGTGTAGATATTTCCATATTTATAAAGATAGCAGTGTAGATATTTCCATGTTTCTAGAGATAGCAGTGTAGATATTTCCATGTTTATAGAGATAGCGGTGGAGATATTTCCATGTTTATAGAGATAGCGGTCGAGATATTTCCATGTTTACACAGATAAGGATGTAGATATTTCCATGTTTATACAGATAGCGGTTTAGATATTTCCATGTTTATAGAGATGGCTGCGTAGATATTTCCATGTTTATGCAGATGGCAGTGTAGATATTTCCATGTTAATACAGATAGTGGTGTAGGTGTTTCCATGTTTATACAGATTTCTGTGTAGATATTTCCATGTGTATACAGATGGCAGTGTAGATATTTCCATGTTTATACAGATGGAGGTGTAGATATTTCCAGGTTTCTACAGATGACTGTGTAGATATTTCCATGTTTTTACACATGGCCGTGTAGATATTTCCATGTTTATACAGATAGCGGTTTTGCTATTTCCATGTTTATACAGATAGCGATGTAGATATTTCCATGTTTATAGAGATGGCTGTGTAGATATTTCCATGTTTATACAGATAGCGGCGTAGTTATTTCCATGTTTATAGAGATAGCGGTGTTGATACTTCCATATTTTTACAGATAGTGGTCTAGATAATTCCATGTTTATTCAGATGGCGGTGTAGATATTTCCAGGTTTATACACATAGCGGTGTGGCTGTTTCCATGTGTATACGAATGGCAGTGTAAGTATTTCGATGTTTATGCAGATAGTGGTGTAGATATTTCCATGTTTATAAAGATAGCGGTGTAGATATTTCCATGTTTATAAAGATAGCGGTGTAGATATTTCCATGTTTATAGAGATAGCGGTGGAGATATTTCCATGTTTATAGAGATAGCGGTCGAGATATTTCCATGTTTATAGAGATAACGATGTAGATATTTCCATGTTTATACAGATAGCGGTGTAGGTATTTCCATGTTTATAGAGATACCTGTGTAGATATTTCCATGTTTATGCCGATGGCAGTGTAGATATTCCCATGTTTATACAGATAGTGGTGTAGGTATTTCCAAGTTTATACAGATGACTGTGTAGTTATTTCCATGTTTATAGAGATGGCGGTGTAGAATTTCCATGTTTATAGAGATAGCCATGTAGATATTTCCATGTTTATACAGATAGTGGTGTAGACATTTCCATGTTTATAGAGATAACGGTGTAGGTATTTCCATATTTATACAGATTGCCGTGTAGATATTCCAATGTTCATTCAGATGCCGGTGTAGATATTTCCATGTTTAAACAGATAACGGTGTGGCTATTTCCATGTTTATACAGATGGCAGTGAAGATATTTCCATGTTTATACAGATAGTGGTGTAGAGATTTCCATGTTTATAAATATAGCGGTGTAGATATTTCCATGTTTATACTGATAGCGGTGGAGATATTTCCATGTTTATACAGATAGCGGTGTAGATATGTACTTGTTTATTCAGATGGCTGCGTAGATATTTCCATGTTTATACAGATGGCGGTGTAGATAATTCCTTGTTTATACAGATAGCGGTGTAGATATTTTCATGTATATACAGATAGTGATGGAGTTATTTCCATGTTTATACAGATAGTGGTGGAGATATTTCCATGTTTATACAGATGACGGTGTAGATATTTCCAAGTTTATGCAGATAGCGGTGTAGATATTTCCATGTTTATACAGATGGCGGTGGAGATATTTCCATGTTTATACAGATAGTGGGGGAGATAATTCCACGTTTATACAGATGGCGGTTTAGATATTTGCAAGTTTATGCAGATAGTGGTGTAGATATTTCCATGTTTATAGAGATAGCGGTGTAGTTATTTCCATGTTTATACAGATAGCGGTGTCGTTATTTCCATGTTTATAGAGATAGCGGTGTAGGTGTTTCCATGTTTATAGAGATAGCGGTGGAGATATTTCCATGTTTATAGAGATAGCGGTCGAGATATTTCCATGTTTACACAGATAAGGATGTAGATATTTCCATGTTTATACAGATAGCGGTTTAGATATTTCCATGTTTATAGAGATGGCTGCGTAGATATTTCCATGTTTATGCAGATGGCAGTGTAGATATTTCCATGTTAATACAGATAGTGGTGTAGGTGTTTCCATGTTTATACAGATTTCTGTGTAGATATTTCCATGTGTATACAGATGGCAGTGTAGATATTTCCATGTTTATACAGATGGAGGTGTAGATATTTCCAGGTTTCTACAGATGACTGTGTAGATATTTCCATGTTTTTACACATGGCCGTGTAGATATTTCCATGTTTATACAGATAGCGGTTTTGCTATTTCCATGTTTATACAGATAGCGATGTAGATATTTCCATGTTTATAGAGATGGCTGTGTAGATATTTCCATGTTTATACAGATAGCGGTGTAGTTATTTCCATGTTTATAGAGATAGCGGTGTTGATACTTCCATATTTTTACAGATAGTGGTCTAGATAATTCCATGTTTATTCAGATGGCGGTGTAGATATTTCCAGGTTTATACACATAGCGGTGTGGCTGTTTCCATGTGTATACGAATGGCAGTGTAAGTATTTCGATGTTTATGCAGATAGTGGTGTAGATATTTCCATGTTTATAAAGATAGCGGTGTAGATATTTCCATGTTTATAAAGATAGCGGTGTAGATATTTCCATGTTTATAGAGATAGCGGTGGAGATATTTCCATGTTTATAGAGATAGCGGTCGAGATATTTCCATGTTTATAGAGATAACGATGTAGATATTTCCATGTTTATACAGATAGCGGTGTAGGTATTTCCATGTTTATAGAGATACCTGTGTAGATATTTCCATGTTTATGCCGATGGCACTGTAGATATTCCCATGTTTATACAGATAGTGGTGTAGGTATTTCCAAGTTTATACAGATGACTGTGTAGTTATTTCCATGTTTATAGAGATGGCGGTGTAGAATTTCCATGTTTATAGAGATAGCCATGTAGATATTTCCATGTTTATACAGATAGTGGTGTAGACATTTCCATGTTTATAGAGATAACGGTGTAGGTATTTCCATATTTATACAGATTGCCGTGTAGATATTCCAATGTTCATTCAGATGCCGGTGTAGATATTTCCATGTTTAAACAGATAACGGTGTGGCTATTTCCATGTTTATACAGATGGCAGTGAAGATATTTCCATGTTTATACAGATAGTGGTGTAGAGATTTCCATGTTTATAAATATAGCGGTGTAGATATTTCCATGTTTATACTGATAGCGGTGGAGATATTTCCATGTTTATACAGATAGCGGTGTAGATATGTACTTGTTTATTCAGATGGCTGCGTAGATATTTCCATGTTTATACAGATGGCGGTGTAGATAATTCCTTGTTTATACAGATAGCGGTGTAGATATTTTCATGTATATACAGATAGTGATGGAGTTATTTCCATGTTTATACAGATAGTGGTGGAGATATTTCCATGTTTATACAGATGACGGTGTAGATATTTCCAAGTTTATGCAGATAGCGGTGTAGATATTTCCATGTTTATACAGATGGCGGTGGAGATATTTCCATGTTTATACAGATAGTGGGGGAGATAATTCCACGTTTATACAGATGGGGGTTTAGATATTTGCAAGTTTATGCAGATAGTGGTGTAGATATTTCCATGTTTATAGAGATAGCGGTGTAGTTATTTCCATGTTTATACAGATAGCGGTGTCGTTATTTCCATGTTTATAGAGATAGCGGTGTAGGTGTTTCCATGTTTATAGAGATAGCGGTGGAGATATTTCCATGTTTATAGAGATAGCGGTCGAGATATTTCCATGTTTACACAGATAAGGATGTAGATATTTCCATGTTTATACAGATAGCGGTTTAGATATTTCCATGTTTATAGAGATGGCTGCGTAGATATTTCCATGTTTATGCAGATGGCAGTGTAGATATTTCCATGTTAATACAGATAGTGGTGTAGGTGTTTCCATGTTTATACAGATTTCTGTGTAGATATTTCCATGTGTATACAGATGGCAGTGTAGATATTTCCATGTTTATACAGATGGAGGTGTAGATATTTCCAGGTTTCTACAGATGACTGTGTAGATATTTCCATGTTTTTACACATGGCCGTGTAGATATTTCCATGTTTATACAGATAGCGGTTTTGCTATTTCCATGTTTATACAGATAGCGATGTAGATATTTCCATGTTTATAGAGATGGCTGTGTAGATATTTCCATGTTTATACAGATAGCGGCGTAGTTATTTCCATGTTTATAGAGATAGCGGTGTTGATACTTCCATATTTTTACAGATAGTGGTCTAGATAATTCCATGTTTATTCAGATGGCGGTGTAGATATTTCCAGGTTTATACACATAGCGGTGTGGCTGTTTCCATGTGTATACGAATGGCAGTGTAAGTATTTCGATGTTTATGCAGATAGTGGTGTAGATATTTCCATGTTTATAAAGATAGCGGTGTAGATATTTCCATGTTTATAAAGATAGCGGTGTAGATATTTCCATGTTTATAGAGATAGCGGTGGAGATATTTCCATGTTTATAGAGATAGCGGTCGAGATATTTCCATGTTTATAGAGATAACGATGTAGATATTTCCATGTTTATACAGATAGTGTTCGAGATATTTCCATGTTTATATAGATGGCGGTGTTGATATTTCCAAGTTTATGCAGATAGTGGTGTAGATATTTCCATGTTTATAGAGATAGCGGTGTAGTTATTTCCATGTTTATGCAGATAGTTGTGTAGTTATTTCCATGTTTATAGAGATAGCGGTGTATATATTTCCATATTTATACAGATAGTGGTGTAGATAATTCCATGTTTATTCAGATGGCGGTGTAGATATTTCCAGGTTTATACACATAGCGTTGTGGCTGTTTCCATGTTTACACAGACGGCAGTGTAGATATTTCCATGTTTATACAGGTATTGGTGTAGATATTTCCTTGTTTATAAAGATAGCGGTGTAGATATTTCCATATTTATAAAGATAGCAGTGTAGATATTTCCATGTTTCTAGAGATAGCAGTGTAGATATTTCCATGTTTATAGAGATAGCGGTGGAGATATTTCCATGTTTATAGAGATAGCGGTCGAGATATTTCCATGTTTACACAGATAAGGATGTAGATATTTCCATGTTTATACAGATAGCGGTTTAGATATTTCCATGTTTATAGAGATGGCTGCGTAGATATTTCCATGTTTATGCAGATGGCAGTGTAGATATTTCCATGTTAATACAGATAGTGGTGTAGGTGTTTCCATGTTTATACAGATTTCTGTGTAGATATTTCCATGTGTATACAGATGGCAGTGTAGATATTTCCATGTTTATACAGATGGAGGTGTAGATATTTCCAGGTTTCTACAGATGACTGTGTAGATATTTCCATGTTTTTACACATGGCCGTGTAGATATTTCCATGTTTATACAGATAGCGGTTTTGCTATTTCCATGTTTATACAGATAGCGATGTAGATATTTCCATGTTTATAGAGATGGCTGTGTAGATATTTCCATGTTTATACAGATAGCGGCGTAGTTATTTCCATGTTTATAGAGATAGCGGTGTTGATACTTCCATATTTTTACAGATAGTGGTCTAGATAATTCCATGTTTATTCAGATGGCGGTGTAGATATTTCCAGGTTTATACACATAGCGGTGTGGCTGTTTCCATGTGTATACGAATGGCAGTGTAAGTATTTCGATGTTTATGCAGATAGTGGTGTAGATATTTCCATGTTTATAAAGATAGCGGTGTAGATATTTCCATGTTTATAAAGATAGCGGTGTAGATATTTCCATGTTTATAGAGATAGCGGTGGAGATATTTCCATGTTTATAGAGATAGCGGTCGAGATATTTCCATGTTTATAGAGATAACGATGTAGATATTTCCATGTTTATACAGATAGCGGTGTAGGTATTTCCATGTTTATAGAGATACCTGTGTAGATATTTCCATGTTTATGCCGATGGCAGTGTAGATATTCCCATGTTTATACAGATAGTGGTGTAGGTATTTCCAAGTTTATACAGATGACTGTGTAGTTATTTCCATGTTTATAGAGATGGCGGTGTAGAATTTCCATGTTTATAGAGATAGCCATGTAGATATTTCCATGTTTATACAGATAGTGGTGTAGACATTTCCATGTTTATAGAGATAACGGTGTAGGTATTTCCATATTTATACAGATTGCCGTGTAGATATTCCAATGTTCATTCAGATGCCGGTGTAGATATTTCCATGTTTAAACAGATAACGGTGTGGCTATTTCCATGTTTATACAGATGGCAGTGAAGATATTTCCATGTTTATACAGATAGTGGTGTAGAGATTTCCATGTTTATAAATATAGCGGTGTAGATATTTCCATGTTTATACTGATAGCGGTGGAGATATTTCCATGTTTATACAGATAGCGGTGTAGATATGTACTTGTTTATTCAGATGGCTGCGTAGATATTTCCATGTTTATACAGATGGCGGTGTAGATAATTCCTTGTTTATACAGATAGCGGTGTAGATATTTTCATGTATATACAGATAGTGATGGAGTTATTTCCATGTTTATACAGATAGTGGTGGAGATATTTCCATGTTTATACAGATGACGGTGTAGATATTTCCAAGTTTATGCAGATAGCGGTGTAGATATTTCCATGTTTATACAGATGGCGGTGGAGATATTTCCATGTTTATACAGATAGTGGGGGAGATAATTCCACGTTTATACAGATGGCGGTTTAGATATTTGCAAGTTTATGCAGATAGTGGTGTAGATATTTCCATGTTTATAGAGATAGCGGTGTAGTTATTTCCATGTTTATACAGATAGCGGTGTCGTTATTTCCATGTTTATAGAGATAGCGGTGTAGGTGTTTCCATGTTTATAGAGATAGCGGTGGAGATATTTCCATGTTTATAGAGATAGCGGTCGAGATATTTCCATGTTTACACAGATAAGGATGTAGATATTTCCATGTTTATACAGATAGCGGTTTAGATATTTCCATGTTTATAGAGATGGCTGCGTAGATATTTCCATGTTTATGCAGATGGCAGTGTAGATATTTCCATGTTAATACAGATAGTGGTGTAGGTGTTTCCATGTTTATACAGATTTCTGTGTAGATATTTCCATGTGTATACAGATGGCAGTGTAGATATTTCCATGTTTATACAGATGGAGGTGTAGATATTTCCAGGTTTCTACAGATGACTGTGTAGATATTTCCATGTTTTTACACATGGCCGTGTAGATATTTCCATGTTTATACAGATAGCGGTTTTGCTATTTCCATGTTTATACAGATAGCGATGTAGATATTTCCATGTTTATAGAGATGGCTGTGTAGATATTTCCATGTTTATACAGATAGCGGCGTAGTTATTTCCATGTTTATAGAGATAGCGGTGTTGATACTTCCATATTTTTACAGATAGTGGTCTAGATAATTCCATGTTTATTCAGATGGCGGTGTAGATATTTCCAGGTTTATACACATAGCGGTGTGGCTGTTTCCATGTGTATACGAATGGCAGTGTAAGTATTTCGATGTTTATGCAGATAGTGGTGTAGATATTTCCATGTTTATAAAGATAGCGGTGTAGATATTTCCATGTTTATAAAGATAGCGGTGTAGATATTTCCATGTTTATAGAGATAGCGGTGGAGATATTTCCATGTTTATAGAGATAGCGGTCGAGATATTTCCATGTTTATAGAGATAACGATGTAGATATTTCCATGTTTATACAGATAGCGGTGTAGGTATTTCCATGTTTATAGAGATACCTGTGTAGATATTTCCATGTTTATGCCGATGGCAGTGTAGATATTCCCATGTTTATACAGATAGTGGTGTAGGTATTTCCAAGTTTATACAGATGACTGTGTAGTTATTTCCATGTTTATAGAGATGGCGGTGTAGAATTTCCATGTTTATAGAGATAGCCATGTAGATATTTCCATGTTTATACAGATAGTGGTGTAGACATTTCCATGTTTATAGAGATAACGGTGTAGGTATTTCCATATTTATACAGATTGCCGTGTAGATATTCCAATGTTCATTCAGATGCCGGTGTAGATATTTCCATGTTTAAACAGATAACGGTGTGGCTATTTCCATGTTTATACAGATGGCAGTGAAGATATTTCCATGTTTATACAGATAGTGGTGTAGAGATTTCCATGTTTATAAATATAGCGGTGTAGATATTTCCATGTTTATACTGATAGCGGTGGAGATATTTCCATGTTTATACAGATAGCGGTGTAGATATGTACTTGTTTATTCAGATGGCTGCGTAGATATTTCCATGTTTATACAGATGGCGGTGTAGATAATTCCATGTTTATACAGATAGCGGTGTAGATATTTTCATGTATATACAGATAGTGATGGAGTTATTTCCATGTTTATACAGATAGTGGTGGAGATATTTCCATGTTTATACAGATGACGGTGTAGATATTTCCAAGTTTATGCAGATAGTGGTGTAGATATTTCCATGTTTATACAGATGGCGGTGGAGATATTTCCATGTTTATACAGATAGTGGGGGAGATAATTCCACGTTTATACAGATGGCGGTTTAGATATTTGCAAGTTTATGCAGATAGTGGTGTAGATATTTCCATGTTTATAGAGATAGCGGTGTAGTTATTTCCATGTTTATACAGATAGCGGTGTCGTTATTTCCATGTTTATAGAGATAGCGGTGTAGGTGTTTCCATGTTTATAGAGATAGCGGTGGAGATATTTCCATGTTTATAGAGATAGCGGTCGAGATATTTCCATGTTTACACAGATAAGGATGTAGATATTTCCATGTTTATACAGATAGCGGTTTAGATATTTCCATGTTTATAGAGATGGCTGCGTAGATATTTCCATGTTTATGCAGATGGCAGTGTAGATATTTCCATGTTAATACAGATAGTGGTGTAGGTGTTTCCATGTTTATACAGATTTCTGTGTAGATATTTCCAAGTGTATACAGATGGCAGTGTAGATATTTCCATGTTTATACAGATGGAGGTGTAGATATTTCCAGGTTTCTACAGATGACTGTGTAGATATTTCCATGTTTTTACACATGGCCGTGTAGATATTTCCATGTTTATACAGATAGCGGTTTGGCTATTTCCATGTTTATACAGATAGCGATGTAGATATTTCCATGTTTATAGAGATGGCTGTGTAGATATTTCCATGTTTATACAGATAGCGGCGTAGTTATTTCCATGTTTATAGAGATAGCGTTGTTGATACTTCCATATTTTTACAGATAGTGGTGTAGATAATTCCATGTTTATTCAGATGGCGGTGTAGATATTTCCAGGTTTATACACATAGCGGTGTGGCTGTTTCCATGTGAATACGAATGGCAGTGTAAGTATTTCCATGTTTATGCAGATAGTGGTGTAGATATTTCCATGTTTATAAAGATAGCGGTGTAGATATTTCCATGTTTATAAAGATAGCGGTGTAGATATTTCCATGTTTATAGAGATAGCGGTGGAGATATTTCCATGTTTATAGAGATAGCGATCGAGATATTTCCATGTTTATAGAGATAACGATGTAGATATTTCCATGTTTATACAGATAGTGTTCGAGATATTTCCATGTTTATATAGATGGCGGTGTTGATATTTCCAAGTTTATGCAGATAGTGGTGTAGATATTTCCATGTTTATAGAGATAGCGGTGTAGTTATTTCCATGTTTATGCAGATAGTTGTGTAGTTATTTCCATGTTTATAGAGATAGCGGTGTATATATTTCCATATTTATACAGATAGTGGTGTAGATAATTCCATGTTTATTCAGATGGCGGTGTAGATATTTCCAGGTTTATACACATAGCGTTGTGGCTGTTTCCATGTTTACACAGACGGCAGTGTAGATATTTCCATGTTTATACAGGTATTGGTGTAGATATTTCCTTGTTTATAAAGATAGCGGTGTAGATATTTCCATATTTATAAAGATAGCAGTGTAGATATTTCCATGTTTCTAGAGATAGCAGTGTAGATATTTCCATGTTTATAGAGATAGCGGTGGAGATATTTCCATGTTTATAGAGATAGCGGTCGAGATATTTCCATGTTTACACAGATAAGGATGTAGATATTTCCATGTTTATACAGATAGCGGTTTAGATATTTCCATGTTTATAGAGATGGCTGCGTAGATATTTCCATGTTTATGCAGATGGCAGTGTAGATATTTCCATGTTAATACAGATAGTGGTGTAGGTGTTTCCATGTTTATACAGATTTCTGTGTAGATATTTCCATGTGTATACAGATGGCAGTGTAGATATTTCCATGTTTATACAGATGGAGGTGTAGATATTTCCAGGTTTCTACAGATGACTGTGTAGATATTTCCATGTTTTTACACATGGCCGTGTAGATATTTCCATGTTTATACAGATAGCGGTTTTGCTATTTCCATGTTTATACAGATAGCGATGTAGATATTTCCATGTTTATAGAGATGGCTGTGTAGATATTTCCATGTTTATACAGATAGCGGCGTAGTTATTTCCATGTTTATAGAGATAGCGGTGTTGATACTTCCATATTTTTACAGATAGTGGTCTAGATAATTCCATGTTTATTCAGATGGCGGTGTAGATATTTCCAGGTTTATACACATAGCGGTGTGGCTGTTTCCATGTGTATACGAATGGCAGTGTAAGTATTTCGATGTTTATGCAGATAGTGGTGTAGATATTTCCATGTTTATAAAGATAGCGGTGTAGATATTTCCATGTTTATAAAGATAGCGGTGTAGATATTTCCATGTTTATAGAGATAGCGGTGGAGATATTTCCATGTTTATAGAGATAGCGGTCGAGATATTTCCATGTTTATAGAGATAACGATGTAGATATTTCCATGTTTATACAGATAGCGGTGTAGGTATTTCCATGTTTATAGAGATACCTGTGTAGATATTTCCATGTTTATGCCGATGGCACTGTGGATATTCCCATGTTTATACAGATAGTGGTGTAGGTATTTCCAAGTTTATACAGATGACTGTGTAGTTATTTCCATGTTTATAGAGATGGCGGTGTAGAATTTCCATGTTTATAGAGATAGCCATGTAGATATTTCCATGTTTATACAGATAGTGGTGTAGACATTTCCATGTTTATAGAGATAACGGTGTAGGTATTTCCATATTTATACAGATTGCCGTGTAGATATTCCAATGTTCATTCAGATGCCGGTGTAGATATTTCCATGTTTAAACAGATAACGGTGTGGCTATTTCCATGTTTATACAGATGGCAGTGAAGATATTTCCATGTTTATACAGATAGTGGTGTAGAGATTTCCATGTTTATAAATATAGCGGTGTAGATATTTCCATGTTTATACTGATAGCGGTGGAGATATTTCCATGTTTATACAGATAGCGGTGTAGATATGTACTTGTTTATTCAGATGGCTGCGTAGATATTTCCATGTTTATACAGATGGCGGTGTAGATAATTCCTTGTTTATACAGATAGCGGTGTAGATATTTTCATGTATATACAGATAGTGATGGAGTTATTTCCATGTTTATACAGATAGTGGTGGAGATATTTCCATGTTTATACAGATGACGGTGTAGATATTTCCAAGTTTATGCAGATAGCGGTGTAGATATTTCCATGTTTATACAGATGGCGGTGGAGATATTTCCATGTTTATACAGATAGTGGGGGAGATAATTCCACGTTTATACAGATGGCGGTTTAGATATTTGCAAGTTTATGCAGATAGTGGTGTAGATATTTCCATGTTTATAGAGATAGCGGTGTAGTTATTTCCATGTTTATACAGATAGCGGTGTCGTTATTTCCATGTTTATAGAGATAGCGGTGTAGGTGTTTCCATGTTTATAGAGATAGCGGTGGAGATATTTCCATGTTTATAGAGATAGCGGTCGAGATATTTCCATGTTTACACAGATAAGGATGTAGATATTTCCATGTTTATACAGATAGCGGTTTAGATATTTCCATGTTTATAGAGATGGCTGCGTAGATATTTCCATGTTTATGCAGATGGCAGTGTAGATATTTCCATGTTAATACAGATAGTGGTGTAGGTGTTTCCATGTTTATACAGATTTCTGTGTAGATATTTCCATGTGTATACAGATGGCAGTGTAGATATTTCCATGTTTATACAGATGGAGGTGTAGATATTTCCAGGTTTCTACAGATGACTGTGTAGATATTTCCATGTTTTTACACATGGCCGTGTAGATATTTCCATGTTTATACAGATAGCGGTTTTGCTATTTCCATGTTTATACAGATAGCGATGTAGATATTTCCATGTTTATAGAGATGGCTGTGTAGATATTTCCATGTTTATACAGATAGCGGCGTAGTTATTTCCATGTTTATAGAGATAGCGGTGTTGATACTTCCATATTTTTACAGATAGTGGTCTAGATAATTCCATGTTTATTCAGATGGCGGTGTAGATATTTCCAGGTTTATACACATAGCGGTGTGGCTGTTTCCATGTGTATACGAATGGCAGTGTAAGTATTTCGATGTTTATGCAGATAGTGGTGTAGATATTTCCATGTTTATAAAGATAGCGGTGTAGATATTTCCATGTTTATAAAGATAGCGGTGTAGATATTTCCATGTTTATAGAGATAGCGGTGGAGATATTTCCATGTTTATAGAGATAGCGGTCGAGATATTTCCATGTTTATAGAGATAACGATGTAGATATTTCCATGTTTATACAGATAGCGGTGTAGGTATTTCCATGTTTATAGAGATACCTGTGTAGATATTTCCATGTTTATGCCGATGGCAGTGTAGATATTCCCATGTTTATACAGATAGTGGTGTAGGTATTTCCAAGTTTATACAGATGACTGTGTAGTTATTTCCATGTTTATAGAGATGGCGGTGTAGAATTTCCATGTTTATAGAGATAGCCATGTAGATATTTCCATGTTTATACAGATAGTGGTGTAGACATTTCCATGTTTATAGAGATAACGGTGTAGGTATTTCCATATTTATACAGATTGCCGTGTAGATATTCCAATGTTCATTCAGATGCCGGTGTAGATATTTCCATGTTTAAACAGATAACGGTGTGGCTATTTCCATGTTTATACAGATGGCAGTGAAGATATTTCCATGTTTATACAGATAGTGGTGTAGAGATTTCCATGTTTATAAATATAGCGGTGTAGATATTTCCATGTTTATACTGATAGCGGTGGAGATATTTCCATGTTTATACAGATAGCGGTGTAGATATGTACTTGTTTATTCAGATGGCTGCGTAGATATTTCCATGTTTATACAGATGGCGGTGTAGATAATTCCATGTTTATACAGATAGCGGTGTAGATATTTTCATGTATATACAGATATCGATGGAGTTATTTCCATGTTTATACAGATAGTGGTGGAGATATTTCCATGTTTATACAGATGACGGTGTAGATATTTCCAAGTTTATGCAGATAGCGGTGTAGATATTTCCATGTTTATACAGATGGCGGTGGAGATATTTCCATGTTTATACAGATAGTGGGGGAGATAATTCCACGTTTATACAGATGGCGGTTTAGATATTTGCAAGTTTATGCAGATAGTGGTGTAGATATTTCCATGTTTATAGAGATAGCGGTGTAGTTATTTCCATGTTTATACAGATAGCGGTGTCGTTATTTCCATGTTTATAGAGATAGCGGTGTAGGTGTTTCCATGTTTATAGAGATAGCGGTGGAGGTATTTCCATGTTTATAGAGATAGCTGTCGAGATATTTCCATGTTTACACAGATAAGGATGTAGATATTTCCATGTTTATACAGATAGCGGTTTAGATATTTCCATGTTTATAGAGATGGCTGCGTAGATATTTCCATGTTTATGCAGATGGCAGTGTAGATATTTCCATGTTAATACAGATAGTGGTGTAGGTGTTTCCATGTTTATACAGATTTCTGTGTAGATATTTCCATGTGTATACAGATGGCAGTGTAGATATTTCCATGTTTATACAGATGGAGGTGTAGATATTTCCAGGTTTCTACAGATGACTGTGTAGATATTTCCATGTTTTTACACATGGCCGTGTAGATATTTCCATGTTTATACAGATAGCGGTTTGGCTATTTCCATGTTTATACAGATAGCGATGTAGATATTTCCATGTTTATAGAGATGGCTGTGTAGATATTTCCATGTTTATACAGATAGCGGCGTAGTTATTTCCATGTTTATAGAGATAGCGTTGTTGATACTTCCATATTTTTACAGATAGTGGTGTAGATAATTCCATGTTTATTCAGATGGCGGTGTAGATATTTCCAGGTTTATACACATAGCGGTGTGGCTGTTTCCATGTGTATACGAATGGCAGTGTAAGTATTTCCATGTTTATGCAGATAGTGGTGTAGATATTTCCATGTTTATAAAGATAGCGGTGTAGATATTTCCATGTTTATAAAGATAGCGGTGTAGATATTTCCATGTTTATAGAGATAGCGGTGGAGATATTTCCATGTTTATAGAGATAGCGGTCGAGATATTTCCATGTTTATAGAGATAACGATGTAGATATTTCCATGTTTATACAGATAGCGGTGTAGTTATTTCCATGTTTATAGAGATACCTGTGTAGATATTTCCATGTTTATGCCGATGGCAGTGTAGATATTCCCATGTTTATACAGATAGTGGTGTAGGTATTTCCAAGTTTATACAGATGACTGTGTAGTTATTTCCATGTTTATAGAGATGGCGGTGTAGAATTTCCATGTTTATAGAGATAGCCATGTAGATATTTCCATGTTTATACAGATAGTGGTGTAGACATTTCCATGTTTATAGAGATAACGGTGTAGGTATTTCCATATTTATACAGATTGCCGTGTAGATATTCCAATGTTCATTCAGATGCCGGTGTAGATATTTCCATGTTTAAACAGATAACGGTGTGGCTATTTCCATGTTTATACAGATGGCAGTGAAGATATTTCCATGTTTATACAGATAGTGGTGTAGAGATTTCCATGTTTATAAATATAGCGGTGTAGATATTTCCATGTTTATACTGATAGCGGTGGAGATATTTCCATGTTTATACAGATAGCGGTGTAGATATGTACTTGTTTATTCAGATGGCTGCGTAGATATTTCCATGTTTATACAGATGGCGGTGTAGATATTTCCATGTTTATACAGATAGCGGTGTAGATATTTTCATGTATATACAGATAGTGATGGAGTTATTTCCATGTTTATACAGATAGTGGTGGAGATATTTCCATGTTTATACAGATGGCGGTGGAGGTATTTCCATGTTTATACAGATAGTGGGGGAGATAATTCCACGTTTATACAGATGGCGGTTTAGATATTTGCAAGTTTATGCAGATAGTGGTGTAGATATTTCCATGTTTATAGAGATAGCGGTGTAGTTATTTCCATGTTTATACAGATAGCGGTGTCGTTATTTCCATGTTTATAGAGATAGCGGTGTAGATGTTTCCATGTTTATAGAGATAGCGGTGGAGATATTTCCAAGTTTATAAAGATAGCAGTGTAGATATTTCCATGTTTATATAGATAGCGGTGGAGATATTTCTATGTTTATAGAGATAGCGGTCGAGATATTTCCATGTTTACACAGATAAAGATGTAGATATTTCCATGTTTATACAGATAGCGGTGTAGATATTTTCATGTTTATACAGATAGTGATGCAGTTATTTCCATGTTTATACAGATAGTGGTGGAGATATTTCCATGTTTATACAGATGACGGTGTAGATATTTCCAAGTTTATGCAGATAGCGATGTAGATATTTCCATGTTTATACAGATAGCGGTGGAGATATTTCCATGTTTATACAGATAGTGGGGGAGATATTTCCATGTTTATACAGATGGCGGTTTAGATATTTGCAAGTTTATGCAGATAGTGGTGTAGATATTTTCATGTTTATAGAGACAGCAGTGGAGATATTTCCATGTTTATAAAGATAGCAGTGTAGATATTTCCAAGTTTATAGAGATAGCGGTGGAGATATTTCCATGTTTACACAGATAAAGATGTAGATATTTCCATGTTTATACAGATAGCGGTGTAGATATTTCCATGTTTATAGAGATGGCTGTGTAGATATTTCCATGTTTATGCAGATGGCAGTGTAGATATTTCCATGTGTATAGAGATAGCGGTGGAGATATTTCCATGTTTATAAAGATAGCAGTGTAGATATTTCCATGTTAATACAGATAGTGGTGTAGGTGTTTCCATGTTTATACAGATGACTGTGTAGGTATTTCCATGTTTATATAGATGGCGGTGGAGTTATTTCCATGTTTATAGACATAGACATGTAGATATTTCCATGTTTATACAGATAGCGGTGTAGACATTTCTATGTTTATATAGATAGCAGTGTAGGTATTTCCATATTTATACAGATGGCGGTGTAGGTATTACCATGTTTATAGAGATAGCCATGTAGATATTTCCATGTTTATACAGATAGCGGTGTAGAAATTTCCATGTTTATAGAGATAGCGGTGTAGTTATTTCTATATTTATACAGATAGTCGTGTAGATATTTCCATGTTTATTCAGATAGCGGTGAGGCTATTTCCATGTTTATACTGATGGCAATGTAGATGTTTCCATGTTAATACAGATAGCGATGCAGATATTTCCATGTTTTTACAGATAGCCATGCAGATATTTCCATGCTTATACAGATAGCGGTGTAGATATTTCCATGTTTATACAGATAGTGGTGGAGATATGTCCTTGTTTATTCATATGGCGGTGTAGATATTTCCATGTATATACAGATGGCGGTGTAGATATTTCCATATTTATACAGTTAGTGTTGTAGATATTTTCATGTTTATACAGATAGCAGTGGAGATATTGCCATGTTAATACAGATAGTGGTGGAGATATTTCCAAGTTTATACAGATGGCGGTGTAGATATTTCCAAGTTTATGCAGATAGCGGTGTAGATATTTCCATGTTTATGCAGATAGCGGTGGAGATATTTCCATGTTTATACAGATAGTGGTGGAGATATTTCCATGTGTATACAGATGGCGGTTTAGATATTTCCAAGTTTATGGAGATAGCGGTGTAGATATTTCCATGTGTATAGAGATAGCGGTGTAGTTATTTCCATGTTTATACAGATAGCGGTGTAGTTATTTCCTTGTTTATAGAGATAGCGGTGTAGATATTTCCATATTTATACAGATAGCTGTGTAGATAATTCCATGTTTATTCAGATGGCGGTGTAGATATTTCCACTTTTATACACATAGCGGTGTGGCTGTTTCCATGTTTATACAGATGGCAGTCTAGGTATTTCCAGGTTTATACAGATAATGGTGTAGATATTAGCATATTTATTAAGATAGTGGTGTAGATATTTCCACGTTTATACAGATAGCGGTGGAGATATTTCCATGTTTATACAGATAGTGGTGGAGATATGTCCTTGTTTATTCAGATGGCTGTGTAGATATTTCCATGTTTATACAGATGGCGGTGTAGATATTTCCATGTTTATACAGATAGCGGTGTAGATATTTTCATGTTTATACAGATAGCGGTGTAGTTATTTCCATGTTTATACAGATAGTGGTGGAGATATTTCCATGTTTATGCAGATGGCGGTGTGGATATTTCCAAGTTTATGCAGACAGTGGTGTAGATATTTTCATGTTTATACAGATAGCGGTGGAGATATTTCCATGTTTATACAGATAGCGGTGGAGATATGTCCTTGTTTATTCAGATGGTGGTATAGATATTTCCATGTTCATGCAGATGGCGGTGTAGTTATTTCCATGTTTATACAGATAGTGGTGTAGATATTTTCATGTATATAAAGATAGCAGTGGAGTTATTTGCATGTTTACACAGATAGTGGTGGAGATATTTCCATGTTTATACAGATGGCGGTGCAGATATTTACAAGTTTATGCAGATAGCGGTGTAGATATTTCCATGTTTATACTGATTGCGGTGGAGATATTTCCATGTTTATACAGATAGTGGTGTAGATATTTCCATGTTTATAAAGATAGCGGTGTACATATTTCCATGTTTATAGATATAGCGGTGGAGATATATCCATGTTTATAAAGATAGCAGTGTAGATATTTCCATGTTTATAGAGATAGCGGTGGAGATATTTCCATGTTTATAGAGATAGCCGTCGAGATATTTCCATGTTTACACAGATAAGGGTGTAGATATTTCCATGTTTATACAGATAGCGGTGTAGATATTTCCATGTTTATGGAGATGGCAGGGTAGATATTTCCATGTTTATGCAGATGGCAGTGTAGACATTTCCATGTTAATACAGATAGTGGTGTAGGTGTTTCCATGTTTATACAGATGACTGTGTAGGTATTTCCATGTTTATATAGATGGCGGAGTAGTTATTTCCATGTTTATAGAGATAGACATGTAGATATTTCCATGTTTAAACACATAGCGGTGTAGACATTTCTATGTTTATAGAGACAGCAGTGTAGGTATTTCCATATTTATACAGATGGCGGTGTAGATATTTCCATGTTTATAGAGATAGCCATGTTTATATTTCCATGTTTATACAGATAGCGGTGTAGAAATTTCCATGTTTATAGAAATAGCAGTGTAGTTATTTCCATATTTATACAGATAGCCGTGTAGATATTTCCATGTTTATTCAGATAGCGGTGTAGATATTTCCATGTTTACACAGATAGCGGTGTGGCTATTTCCATGTTTATACAGATGGCAATGTAGATATTTCCATGTTAATACACATAGCGATGTAGATATTTCCATGTTTACACAGATAGCCGTGCAGATATTTCCATGTTTATACACATAGCATTGTAGATATTTCCATGTTTATACAGATAGCGGTGTAGATGTTTCTGTGTTTATACAGATAGCGGTGGAGATATTTCCATGTTTATACAGATAGCTGTGGTGATATTTCTAGGTTTATAATGATAGGTTTGGAGATATTTCCATGTTTATAGAGATGGCGGTGTAGATATTTCCAAGTTTATACAGATAGCGGTGTAGATATTTCCATGTTGATACAGATAGCGGTGTAGATATTTCCATGTTTATAGAGATAGCAGTGTAGGTATTTCCATGTGTATTCAGATGGCAGTGTAGGTATTTCCATGTTTATACAGATGGCTGTGTAGATATTTCCATGTGTATACAGATGGCATTGTAGATATTTCCATGTTTATACAGATGGAGGTGTAGATATTTCCATGTTTAAACAGATGACTGTGTAGATATTACCATGTTTTTACTGATGGCGGTGTAGATATTTCCATGTTTATACAGATATCGGTGTGGCTATTTCCATGTTTATACAGATAGCGATGTAGATAATTCCATGTTTATAGAGATGGCTGTGTATATATTTCCATGTTTATACAGATCGCGGAGTAGATATTTCCATGTTTATTCAGATTGTGGTGTAGATATTTCCGTGTTAATGCAAATGACTGTGTAGGTATTTCTATGTTTATACAGATGGTGGTGTAGATATTTCCAAGTTTATACAGATAGCGGTGTAGATATTTCCATGTTTATACAGATAGGGGTGTAGATATTTCCATGTTTATACAGATAGCGGTGTAGGTATTTCCATGTTTATAGAGTTAGCGGTGTAGATATTTCCATCTTGATACAGATGGCTGTGTTGATATTTCTATGTGTATACAGATGACAGTGTAGATATTTCCATGTTTATACTGATGGAGGTGTAGATATTTCCATGTTTCTACAGATGACTGTGTAGATATTTCCATATTTATACAGATGGCGGTGAAGATATTTCCATGTTTATACTGATAGAGGTGTGGCTATTTCCATATTTATACAGATGGCGGTGAAGATATTTCCATGTTAATACAGATAGCGATGTAGGTATTTCCATGTTTATACAGATAGCCGTGCAGATATTTCCATGTTTATACAGATAGCGTTGTAGATATTTCCATGTTTATACGGATCGCGGTGCAGATGTTTCTGTGTTTATACAGATAGCGGTGGAGGTATTTCCATGTTTATGCAGATAGCTTTGGTGATATTTCTAGGTTTATAATGATAGCGTTGGAGATATTTCCAGGTTTATACAGATGGCGGTGTAGATATTTCCATGTTTATTCAGATGCCGGTGTAGATATTTCCATGTTTATACAGATAGCGGTGTAGATATTTCCATGTTTATACAGATAAAGATGTAGATATTTCCATGTTTATACAGATAGTGGTGTAGATATTTCTATGTTTATACAGATAGTGGTCGAGATATTTCCATGTTTATACAGATGGCAGTGTTGATATTTCCATGTTTATGCAGATAGCGGTGTAGATATTTCCATGTTTATAGAGATAGCGGTGTAGTTATTTCCATGTTTATGCAGATAGTGGTGTAGTTATTTCCATGTTTATAGAGATAGCGGTGTAGATATTTCCATATTTATACAGATAGTGGTGTAGATTATTCCATGTTTATTCAGATGGCGGTGTAGTTATTTCCAGGTTCATACACATAGCGGTGTGGCTGTTTCCATGTTTATACAGATGGCAGTGTAGATATTTCCATGTTTATACAGATAGTGGTGTAGATATTTCCATGTTTATAAAGATAGCGGTGTAGATATTTCCATGTTTATAAAGATAGCGGTGTACATATTTCCATGTTTATAGAGATAGCGGTGGAGATATTTCCATGTTTATACAGATAGCAGTGTAGATATTTCCATGTTTATAGAGATAGCGGTGGAGATATTTCCATGTTTATACAGATAGCAGTCGAGATATTTCCATGTTTACACAGATAAGGATGTAGATATTTCCATGTTTATACAGATAGCGGTGTAGATATTTCCATGTTTATAGAGATGGCTGTGTAGATATTTCCATGTTTATGCAGATGGCATGTAGATATTTCCATGTTAATACAGATAGTGGTGTAGGTGTTTCCATGTTTATACATATGACTGTGTAGGTATTTGCATGTTTATATAGATGGCGGTGTAGATATTTCCATGTTTATAGAGATAGCCATGTAGATATTTCCATGTTTATACAGATAGCGGTGTAGAAATTTCCATGTTTATAGAGATAGCGGTGTAGTTATTTCCATATTTATACAGATTGCCGTGTAGATATTTCCATGTTTATTCAGATGGCGGTGTAGATATTTCCATGTTTATACAGATAGCGGTGTGGCTATTTCCATGTTTATACAGATGGCAATGTAGGTATTTACATGTTAATACAGATAGCGATGTAGATATTTCCATGTTTACACAGATGGCCGTGCAGATATTTCCATGTTTATACCCATAGCATTGTAGATATTTCCATGTTTATTCAGATGGCGGTGTAGATATTTCCATGTTTATACAGATAGCGGTGTGGCTATTTCCATGTTTATACAGATTGCCGTGTAGATATTTCCATGTTTATTCAGATTGCGGTGGAGATATTTCCATGTTTACACAGTTAGTGGGCGAGATATTTCCATGTTTATACAGATGGCGGTGTTGATATTTCCAAGTTTATGCAGATAGTGGTGTAGATATTTCCATGTTTATAGAGATAGGTGTAGTTATTTCCATGTTTATGCAGATAGTGTTGTAGTTATTTCCATGTTTATGGAGATAGCGGTGTAGATATTTCCATATTTATACAGATAGTGGTGTAGTTAATTCCATGTTTATTCAGATGGCGGTGTAGATATTTCCAGGTTTATACAGATAGCAGTGTGGCTATTTCCATGTTTATACAGATGGCAATGTAGATATTTCCATGTTAATACAGATAGCGATGTAGGTATTTCCATGTTTATACAGATAGCCGTGCAGATATTTCCATGTTTATACAGATAGCGTTGTAGATATTTCCATGTTTATACGGATCGCGGTGCAGATGTTTCTGTGTTTATACAGATAGCGGTGGAGGTATTTCCATGTTTATGCAGATAGCTTTGGTGATATTTCTAGGTTTATAATGATAGCGTTGGAGATATTTCCAGGTTTATACAGATGGCGGTGTAGATATTTCCATGTTTATTCAGATGCCGGTGTAGATATTTCCATGTTTATACAGATAGCGGTGTAGATATTTCCATGTTTATAGAAATAGCCATGTAGATATTTCCATGTTTATACAAATAGCGGTGTAGACATTTCCATGTTTATAGAGATAGCGGAGTAGATATTTCCACATTTATACAGATAACCGTGTAGATATTTCCATGTTTATTCAGATGCCGGTGGAGATATTTCCATGTTTATACAGACGGCGGTGTAGATATTTCCATGTTTATGCAGATAGCGGTGTAGATATTTCCATGTTTATACAGATAGCGGTGGAGATATTTCCATGTTTATACAGATGGTGGTGTAGATATTTAAAAGTTTATGCAGATAGCGGTGTATTTATTTCCATGTTTATACAGATAGCGGTGTAGTTATTTCCATGTTTATACAGATTACGTTGGAGATATTTCCATGTTTATACAGATAGAAGTGTAGATAATTCCATGTTAACAGAGATAGCGGTGTAGATATTTCCATGTTTATACAGATAGCTGTGAAGATATTTCCATGTTTATAGAGATAGCCCTGTAGATATTTCCATATTTATACAAATAGCCGTGTAGACATTTCGATGTTTTTTCACATGGTGGTGTAGATATTTCCATGTTTATACAGATGGAGGTGTAGATATCTTCCATGTTTACACAGATGACTGTGTAGATATTTCCATGTTTTTACTAATGGCGGTGTAGATATTTCCATGTTTATACAGATAGCGGTGTGGCTATTTCCATGTTTATACAGATAACGATTTAGATATTTCCATGTTTATAGAGATGACTGTGTAGATATTTCCATGTTTATACACATCACATTGTAGATATTTCCATGTTTATACATATAGAGGTGTAGATATTTCCATGTTTATACAGATGACTGTGTAGGTGTTTCTATGTTTATACAGAAGGTGCTGTAGATATTTCCAAGTTTATAGAGATAGCCATGTAGATATTTCCATGTATATACAGAGAGCGGTGTAGATATTTCCATGTTTATAGAGATAGCGGTGTAGATATTTCCATATTTATACAGATAGCGGTGTAGATATTTCCAAGTTTATACAGATAGCGGTGTAGATATTTCCTAGTTTATACAGATAGTGGTGTAGATACTTCCATGTTTATACAGATAGCCGTGGAGATATTTCCATGATTATACAGATAGAGGTTGAGATATTTCCAAGTTTATAGAGATGACGGTGTAGATTTTTCCAACTTCATACAGATAGTGTTGTAAATATATCCATGTTTATACAAGCAGCGATGTGGATATTTCCATGTTTATACAGATAGCGGTGTAGGTATTTCCATGTTTATAGAGATAGTGTTGTAGATATTTCCATGTTTATACAGATGGCTGTGTAGATATTTCCACGTGTATACAGACGGCAGTGTAGATATTTCCATATTTACACAGTTGGAGGTGTATATATTTCCATGTTTTTACAGATGACTGTGTAGATATTCCGATGTTTTTACAGATGGTGGTGTAGATATTTCCATGTTTTTACAGATAGTGGTGTGGCTATTTCCATGTTTATACATATAGCGATGTAGATATTTCCATGTTTATACAGATAGCAGTGTAGATATTTCCATGTTTATACAGATAGCGGTGGAGATATTTCCATGTTTATAGAGACAGCGGTCGAGATATTTCCATGCTTACACAGATAAGGATGTAGATATTTCCATGTTTATACAGATAGCGGTGTATATATTTCCATGTTTATAGAGATGGCTGGGTAGATATTTCCATGTTTAAGCAGATAGCGGTGTAGATATTTCCATGTTTATAGAGATAGCCATGTAGATATTTCCAGGTTTATACAGATGGCGGTATAGATATTTCCAGGTTTATACAGTTGGCGGTGTAGATATTTCCATGTTTATACAGATAGCAGTGGGGATATCTCCTTGTTTATACAGATCGTGGTGTAGATATTTCCATGTTTATACAGATAGCGGTGTAGTTATTTCCATGTTTATAAATTTAGCGGTGTAGATATTTCCCTGTTTATACAGATGGCGGTGTAGATATTTCCATGTTTATACAGATAGCGGTATAGATACTTCCATCTTTGCACACATTGCAGTGTAGTTATTTGCATCTTTGTACAGATTTCAGCGGAGACTTTTCCATCTTTACACAGAAAGCGGTGAAGATATATCCAACTTTACACAGATTACGGTGTAGATATTTCCATCTTCACACAGATAGTGTTGTAGTTATTTCCATGATTACACAGATAGCGGTGTAGACATTTCCATGTTTACACAGATAGCGGTGTAGATATTTCCATCTTAGCACAGATTGCGGTGTAGATATTTCCATCTTTATGCAGATAGCTGTTTAGATATTTCTATGTTTACACCGATAGCTCTGTAGATATTTCCATGTTTACACAGATTGCCTTGTAGTTATTTCCACCTTTATACAGATAGCGGTGTAGATATTTCCAAGTTTATACACATAGCGGTGTAGACATTTCAGTTTTTACACACATGGTAGTGTAGATATTTCCAAGTTTATGGAGATGGCGGTGTAGATATTTTCATGTTTATAGAGATGGCAGTGTAGATATTTCCATGTTTATAGAGATAGCGGTGTAGATATTTCCATTTTTATACCGGTAGATGTGTAGGCATTTCCATGTGTATAGAGACAACGGTGCAGATGTTTCCATATTTATACTGATGGCTGTATAGATATTTCCATGTGTATAGAGATGGCAGTGTAGATACTTCCATGTTTATAGAGATGGTGGTGTAGATATTTCCATGATTATACAGTTTACTGTGTAGACATTTCCATGTTTATACAGATGGCCGTGTAGATATTTCCATGTTTATAGAGAAAGCGGTGTAGATATATTCATGTTTATACAGATAGCAGTGGAGATATTTCCATGTTTATACAGAGATCGGTGAAGATATTTCCATGTTTATACAGCTCGTGGTGTAGATAGTTTCATCTTTAAAGAGATGGCAGTGTAGATATTTCCATGTTTATACAGATAGCAGTGTAGATATTTCCATGTATATAGAGATAGCTGTGTAGATATTTCCATGTTTATACAGATGGCTGTGTAGATTTATCCATGTGTATACAGATGGCAGTGGAGATATTTCCATGTTTATAGAGGTGGTGGTTTAGATATTTAAATGTTTATACAGATGACTGTGTAGATCTTTGCATGTTTATACAGATGACAGTGTAGTTATTTCCATGTTTATAGAGATATTGGTGTAGATATTTCCATGTTTATGCAGATGGCTGTGTAGATATTTCCAAGTTTATACAGATGGTGTTGTAGATATTTCCATGTTTATACAGATAGCGGAGTAGACCTTTCCATGTTTATACAGATAGTGGTGGAGATATTTCCATGTTTAGACAGATAGCGTTGTAGATATTTCCATGTTTATACAGATAGCGGTGTAGATATTTCCATTTTTCTACAGATACCGGTGTAGATATTTCCATGTTTATACAGATAGCGGTGTAGATATTTCCATGTTTATACAGATAGCGGTGGGGATATTTCCATGTTTATACAGATAGCGGTGTAGATATTTCCATGTTTGTACAGATAGCGGTGAAGCTATTTCCATTTTTATAGAGATAGCGGCTTAGAAATTTCCATGTTGATAGAGATAGCGGTGAAGGTATTTCTATATTTATAAAGATATCAGTGTAGATATTTCCATGTTTATACAGATAGCGGTGGAGATATTTCCATGTTTTTACAGAGAGTGATGTACATATTTCCATGTTAATACAGATAGTGGTGTATATATTTCCATGTATATACAGATGGCAGTGTAGATATTTCCATGTTTATACAGATAGCGGTGTAGATATGTCCATTTTTATAGAGATGGCGGTGTATATATATCCATGTTTATAGAGATAGCGGTGTAGATATTTCCACGTTTATAGAGATAGCGGTGTAGATATTTCAATGTTTATACAGATAGCGGTGTAGATATTTCCATGTTTATACAGATCGCGGTGTAGATATTTAAATCTTTATACAGATGGCAGTGTAGATATTTCCATGTTTATGCAGATGACGGTGTAGATATTTCCATGTTTATACAGATGGCGGTGTAGATATTTCCAAGTTTATAGACATAGTGGTGAAGATAGTTCCATGTTTACAGTGATAGCGGTGTAAATATTTCCACGTTTATACAGATAGTGCTGTAGGTATTTCCATGTTTATAGTCATTGCGGTGTAGATATTTCCATGTTTATACAGACGGCGGTGTAGATATTTCCATGTTTATATAGATGGCAGTGTTGATACTTCCATGTTTATACAGATCGTGGTGTTGATATTTCCATGTTTACACAGATGGCAGTGTAGATATTTCAATGTTTATACAGATGGCGGTGTCGGTATTTACACGCTTATACAGATGGCAGTAGAGATATTTCCATGTTTATATAGATGGCGGTGTAGATATTTCCATGTTTATACAGAGGGCGGTGTACATATTTCCATGTTTATACAGATGGCGGTGTAGATATTTCCATTTTTTCACAGAGAGCGGTGTAGATATTTCCATGTTTTCACAGATAGTGCTGTAGGTATTTCCATGTTTATATACATAGCGGTGTAGATATTTGCATGTTTACACAGAGAGCGGTGTAGATATTTCCAACTTTACACTTACAGCGGTGTAGATATTTCCATCTTTAGATTGATAAAGGTGTAGATATTTCCATCTTTACACAGATAGCGGTGTGCATATTTCCATGTTTATACAGATGGCAGTGTAGATATTTTCATGTTTATACAGATGACAGTGTAGACATATCCATGTAAATACTGATAGCAGTGTAGATATTTCCATGTTTATACAGATAGCGGTGTAGTTATTAACATGTTTATTGAGTTAACGGTGTAGATATTTCCATATTTATTCAGATAGCTATGAAGATAATTCCATGTTTATACAGATAGCGGTGTAGATATTTCCATGTTTATAAGATCGCGGTGTAGATATTTCCATGTTTATGCAGATTGTGGTGTTGATATTTCCATGTTTATAATGATAGTGGTGTAGATCTTTCCATGTTTATACATATCACTGGGTAAATAGTTCCATGTTTATGGAGTTGGCAGTGAAGATATTTCCATGTTTATAGAGATGGCGTTCTAGATATTTCCATGTTTATAGATATAGCAGTGTAGATATTTCCATGTTTATACAGATAGCGGTGTAGATTTTTCCATGTTTATACAGATAGCGGTGTAGATATTTCCATGTTTATACACATGGTGGTGTAGATAATTCCATGTATATACAGATGGCAGTGTTGATACTTCCATGTTTTTACAGATGGCGGTGTGGATCTTTCCATGTTTATGCAGATGGCAGTGTAGATGTTTACATGTTTATACAGATGACAGTGTAGGTATTTCCATGTTTATTCAGATGGCAATGTAGATATTTCCATGTATATAGAGATGGCGGTGTATATATTTCCATGTTTATACAGATGGCGGTGTAGATATTTCCATGTTTACACAGATAGCGGTGTAGGTATTACCATGTTTATTCAGATGGCAATGTAGATATTTCCATGTTTATAGAGATGGCGGTGTATATATTTCCATGTTTATACATATGGCAGTGTAGATATTTTCATGTTTATGCAGATGACATTGTAGATGTTTCCATGTTAATAGTGATTGCAGTGTAGGTATTTCCATGTTTATACAGATGGCGGTGTAGATATTTCCATGTTTATACAGGCAGCGGTGTATATATTTCCATGTTTATACAGATGGCGGCGTAGAGATGTCCATGTTTATACACATGGCGGTGTAGATATTTCCGTGATTATACAGATGGCGGTGTAGGTATTTCCATTTTTGCACAGAGAGCGGTGTAGATATTTCCATGTTTTCACAGATAGTTCTGTAGTTATTTCCATGTTTCTATAGATAGCTGTGTAGATATTTGCATGTTTACACAGAGAGCGGTGTAGATATATACATCTTTACACTTACAGCGGTGTAGATATTTCCATCTTTACATTGATAGCGGTGTAGATATTTCCATATTGACACTGATAGCGGTGTGGATATTTCCATATTTATACAGATGGCAGTGTAGATATTTTCATGTTTATACAGATGACAGTGTAGACATATCCATGTAAATACTGATAGCTGTGTAGATATTTCCATGTTTATACAGATAGCGGTGTAGTTTTTTCCATGTTTATAGAGATAACGGTGTAGATATTTCCATATTTATTCAGATAGCTATGTAGATAATTCCATGTTTATACAGATAGCAATGTAGATATTTCCATGTTTATAAAGATGACGGTGTAGATATTTCTCTCCACCGATGGCAGTATAGACATTTGCATGTTTATACAGATGGCGGTGTAGATATTTCCATGTTTATACAGATGGCGTTGTAGATATTTCCTGGTTTATGCAGATGGCAGTGTAGATATCTCCATGTTTATAGAGATGGCGGTGTATATATCTCCATGTTTATAGAGATAGCGGTGTAGATATTTCCAAGTTTATAGAGATAGCGGTGTAGATATTTCAATGTTTATACAGATAGCGGTGTAGTTATTTGCATGTTAATGGAGATAACGGTGTAGATATTTCCATATTTATTCAGTTAGCTATGTAGATAATTCCATGATTATACAGATAGCGGTGTAGATATTTCCATGTTTATAAGATCGCGGTGTTGATATTTCCATGTTTATACAGATTGCGGTGTAGATATTTCCTTGTTTATACAGATAGTGGTGTAGATATTTCCATGTTTATACATATCGCAGGGTAGATAGTTCCATGTTTGTGGAGATGGCAGTGTAGATATTTTCATGTTTATAGAGATGGCGGTGTAGATATTTCCATGTTTATAGATATGGCAGTGTAGATATTTCCATGTTTAAACAGATGGCGGTGTAGTTATTTCCATGTTTATTCAGATAGCAATGTAGATATTTCCATGTTTATAGAGATGGCGGCGTATATATTTCCATGTTTATACAGATGGCAGTGTAGATATTTTCATGTTTATGCAGATGACAGTGTAGATGTTTCCATGTTAATACTGATAGCATTGTAGATATTTCCATGTTTATACAGACGGCGGTGTAGATATTTCCATGTTTATACAGATGGCGTTGTAGATATTTCCATGTTTTTACAGATGGCGGTGTTGATACTTCCATGTTTATACAGATAGTGCTGTTGTTATTTCCATGTTTATACAGATGGCAGTGTAGATATTTCAATGTTTATACAGATGTCGGTGTAGTTATTTCCGTGTTTATACAGATGGCAGTAGAGATATTTCCATGTTTATAGAGATGGCGGTGTAGATATTTCGATGTTTATACAGATGACGGTGTAGATATTTCCATATTTATGCATATGGCGGTGTAGATATTTCCATTTTTGCACAGAGAGCGGTGTAGATATTTCCATGTTTTCACAGATAGTGGTTTAGGTATTTCCATGTTTATACAGATTACGGTGTAGATATTTCCATGTTTATACTGATAGTGGTTTAGATATTTCCATATTTATACATATCCCTGGGTAGATATTTCCAAGTTTATGGAGATGGCAGTGTAGATATTTTCATGTTTATGGAGATGGCGGTGTAGATATCTCCATGTTTATAGATATAGCAGTGTAGATATTTCCATATTTATACAGATAGCGGGGTAGATTTTTCCATGTTTATACAGATAGCGGTGTAGATATTTCCATCTTTATACACATGACGGTGTAGATATTTCCATGTATATACAGATGGCAGTGTTGATACTTCCATGTTTATACAGATAGCGGTGTAGATATTTCCATGTATATACAGTTAACGGTTTAGGTATTTCCATGTTTATAGAGATAGTGGTGTATATATTTCTATGTTTATTGAGATAGCGGTGTAGATTTTTCCATGTTTATAAAGATGGTGATGTGCATATTTCCATGTTTATAAAGACAGTGGTGTAGATATTTCCATATTTATACAGATGACTGTGTAGATATTTCCATGTTTATACAGATGGTGTTGTAGATATTTCCAAGTTTATACAGATGGCGGTGTAGATATTTCCGTGTTTATGCGGATTGCGGTGTAGATATTTTCACGTTTATAGAGATAGCTCTGTAGATATTGCCATGTTTATTCAGAGAGCTGTGTAGATATTTCCATGTTTATACAGATAGTGTTGTAGCTATTTCCAAGTTTATTTTGATGGTGGTGTTGATATTTCCAAGTTTTTACAGATGGCCGTGATGATATTTCCATATTTATACAGATGGCGGTGTAGATATTTCCATGTTTATACAGATGGCGGTGTAGATATTTCCAAGTTTATAGAGATTATGGTGTATTTATTTCCATTTGTATAGAGATAGCGGGGCAGATATTTCCATTTTTATACAGATAGCGTTGTAGCTATTTCCATGTTTATAGAGATAACGGTGTAGCTATTTCCATGTTTATAGAGATAACTTTGTATATATTTCCATGTTTATACAGATGGCCGTATAGATATTTCCATGTTTATACAGATGGAGTTGCAGATATTTCCATGTGTATAGAGTTAGCGGTGTAGATATTTCCATCTTTATAGAGATAGCGGTGTAGATATTTCCATGTTTATACAGATCGTTGTGTAGATATTTCCATGTTTATACACATAGCGGAGTAGATATTTCCATGTTTATACAGATAGCGGTGTTGGTGTTTCCATGTTTATACAGATATCGGTGTAGATATTTCCATGTTTATATAGATAGCGGTATATGTATTTCCATGTTTATAGAGATATTGTTGTATATATTTCCATGTTTATACAGATGGCCGCTTAGATAATTCCATGTTTATACAGATGGCGTTGCAGATATTTCCATGTGTATAGAGATAGCGGTGTAGATATTTCCATCTTTATAGAGATAGCGGTGTAGATATTTCCATGTTTATACAGATGTTTGTGTAGATATTTCCATGTGTATTCTGATGGCAGTGTAGATATTTCCATGTTTATACAGATGTTGGTGTAGATATTTCCATGTTTATACAGATGACTGTGTAGATATTTCCATGTTTTTACTGATGGTGGTGTAGATATTTAAATGTTTACAGAGATGGCAGTGTAGATATTTCCATGATTATAGAGATAGTGGAGTAGATACTTCCATCTTTGTAGAGATACCGGTGTAGATATTTGCAGGCTCATACATATAGTGGTATAGATATTTCCAGGTTTTTAGAGTTAGCGGTGTAGATACTTCCATGTTTATTCAGATGGCTGTGTAGATATTTTCATGTTTTTACAGATGGCAGTGTAGATATTTCCATGTTTATACAGATGGCAGTGTAGATATTTCCATGTTTATACAGATGGCAGTGTAGATATTTCCAGGTTTATACAGATGGCAGTGTAGAGATTTCCATGTTTATACAGATGAATGTGTAGATATTTCCAGGTTTATACAGATGTCGGTGAGGATATTTCCATGTTAATATAGATAGCGGTCTAGATATTTCCATGTTTATACACATAGCGGAGTAGATATTTCCATGTTTATACAGATAGAGGTGTTGGTGTTTCCATGTTTACAGATAGTGGTGTAGATATTTCCATGTTTACACAGCTCGCTGTGTACATGTTTCCATCTTTATACAGATGGCAGTGTAGATATTTGGTGGTGTAGATATTTCTATGTTTATACAGACGGCGGTGTAGGTATTTCCATGTTTATGGAGATGGCGGTGTAGATATTTCCATGTTTATACAGATCGTTGTGTATATATTTCCACGTTTATACAGATGGCAGTGTTGATTCTTCCATGTTTATACAGATGGCGCTCTTGATATTTCCGTGTTTATACAGATGGCAGTGTAGGTATTTCCTAGTTTATACAGACGGCGGTGTAGATATTTCCATGTTTATAAAGATGACGGTGTAGGTATATCCATGTTTATACAGATGGCGGTGTAGATATTTCCATGTTCGCTCAGATAGCGGTGTAGATTTTTCCATGTCTGCACTAATAGCGGTGAAGGTATTTCCATGTTTATACAGATAGCGGTTTAGATATTTCCATGTTTACACAGATAGCGTTGTAGATATTTCCATCTTTACACTGATAGTGGTGTAGATATTTCCATCTTTACAGAGATAGCAGTGTAGATATTTCCATATTTACACAGATAGCGGAGTAGTTATTTCCATGTTTATACAGAGAACGGTGGAGATATTTCCATATTTATTCAGATAGCAGTGCAGATATTTCCATGTTTATGGAGATAGCGGTGTAGATATTTCCATATTTATACAGATAGCGGTTTAGGTATTTCCCTGCTTATTCAGATAGCGGTGTAGATATTTCCATGTTTATTCTGATGGCGTTGTAGATATTTCCATGTTTATACAGATCGTCGTGTAGATATTTCCATGTTTATACAGATAGCGGTGTAGATATTTCCATGTTTATAAAGATAGCGGTGTAGATATTTCCATATTTGCACAGATTGCGGTGTAGGTATTTCCATCTTTACACAGATAGCGGTGTACATAATTCCATGTTTACACAGATAGCTGTGTACATATTTGATGTTTACACAGATAGTGTTGTAGTTATTTCCATATTTATACAGATTTAGGTGTAGATATTTTCATGTTTATAAAGATAGCGGTGTAGATGTTTCCTTGTATATACAGATGGTTGTGTAGATATTTCCATGTTTATACAGATAGCGGTGTACGTGATTCCATGTTTATAAAAATAGCGGTGTAGATATTTCCATCTTTACACAGATAGCGGTGTACATATTTCCATGTTTACACAGATAGCTGTGTAGATATTTCCATGTTTACACACAAAGTGTTGTCGATATTTTCATGTTTATGCAGATAGCGGTGTAGATATTTCCATGTTAACACAGATGGTGGTGTAGATAGTTCCTTGTTTATTGAGATGGCGGTGTAGATATTTTCATGTTTATAGAGATGGCGGTGTAGATATTTCCATGTTTATAGAGATTGCGGTGTAGATATTTCCATGTTTATAGAGATTGGGGTGTAGGTATTTCCATGTGTATAGAGATAGCGGTGGAGATGTTTCCATGATTATACTGAAGGCTGTGTAGATATTTCCATGTGAATACAGATGGCAGTGTAGATATTTCCATGTTTACAGAGATGGTGGTGTAGATATCTCCATCTATATACAAATGACTGTGTACATATTTCCATGTTTATACAGATGGCGGTGAGGTTATTTCCATTTTTATGGAGGTACCGGTGTAGATATCTCCATATTTATACAGATAGCGGTGTAGATATTTCCCTGATTATTCAGATGGTGGTGTAGATATTTCCATGTTTATACAGATAGGGGTGTAAATATTTCCATGTTTATACAGATAGCGGTGTAGATAATTCCATGTTTATAAAGATAGCGGTGTAGATATTTCCATATTTGCACAGATAGCAGTGTAGTTATTTCCATCTTTACACAGTTAGGGGTGAACATATTTCCGTGCTTACACAGATAGCTGTGTAGATATTTGATGTTTACACAGATAGTGTTGTAGATATTTCCATGTTTATACAAATTGCGTTGTAGATATTTCCATATTTATAGAGATTGCGGTGGAGATATTCCCATGTTTATACAGATAGCGTGGTAGATATTTCCATGTTTATATATATTGCGGTGTAGATATTTCCATGTTCATACAGATAGCGGTGTAGATATTTCCATGTTTACGGAGATACCGGAGTAGATATTTCCATATTTGCACAGATTGCTGTGTAGATATATCCATCTTCACACTGATAGCGGTGTACATATTTCAATGTTTACGCAGATAGCTGTGTAGATATTTCCATGTTTACACAGATAGTGTTGTAGAGATTTTCATGTTTATACAGATAGCTGTGTAGATATTTCCATGTTTACAGAGATGGTGGTGTAGATTTTTCCATCTATATACAGATGACTTTGTAGATATTTCCATGTGTATACAGATGGCAGTGTAGATATTTACATGTTTTTACAGATGGGGGTGTAGATATTTCCATGTTTATAGAAATAGCGGTGTTGCTATTTCCATGTTTATACAGAAAGCAGTGTATATATTTCCATGTTTGTAGAGATGGCTGTGTAGATATTTCCATGTTTATACAGATGGCAGAGTAGATATTTCCATGTTGATAAAGATAGTGGTGTAAATATTTCCATCTTTATACAGACGACTGTCTAGGAATTTCCATGTTTATACAGATAGCGGTATAGATATTTCCATGTTAATAAAGATAGTGGTGTAGATATTTCCATGTCTATACAGATAGCAGTGGAGGTATTTACATGTTTATACAGATAGCAATGTAGATATTTCCATGTTTATACAGATAGCGCTGTAGATATTTCCATGTTTATACAGATGGCGGTGTAGATATTTCCAAGTTTATACAGTTAGCGGTGTAGATATTTCCACGTTTATACAAATAGCGGTGTAGATATTTCCATGTTTATACAGATAGCGGTGTAGACATTTCCATGTTTATAGAGATAGCGGTGTAGATATTTCCATGTTTATACAGAAGGCAGTGTAGATATTTCCAGGTGTATACATATGGCAGTGTAGATATTTACATGTTTATACAGATGGAGGTGTAGATATTTCCATGTTTATAAAGATGACAGTGTAGATATTTCCATGTTTTCACAGATGGCGGTGTAGATATTTCCATGTTTATACAGATAGCGGTGTAGCTACTTCCATGTTTATACAGATAGCGTTGTAGATATTTCCATGATTATAGAGATGTCTGTGTAGATAATTCCATGTTTATACAGATGGCAGTGTAGATATTTCCATGTTTATTCAGATAGCGTTGTAGATATTTCCATCTTTGCACAGACCGCGGTGTAGATATTTCCATGTTTATACAGATAACGCTGTAGATATTACCATGTTTATACAGCTAGCGGTGCAGATGTTTACAAGTTCATACAGACAGCGGTGGAGATATTTCCGTGTTTATACAGATAACGGTGTAGATATTTCCATGTTTATACAGATAGTGGTGTAGATATTTGCAAATTTATACAGATAGCGGTGTAGATATTTCCATGTTTATACTGATAGCGGTGTAGATATTTCCATGTTTATACACATAGCGGTGTAGATGTTTACATGTTTATACACGTCGTGGTGTAGATATTTCCATGTTTATTCAGATAGTGGTGTGGATATATCCATGTTTATACTGATAGCGGTGTAGATATTTCCATATTTATACATATAGCGGTGTAGATATTTCCATGTTTATACAGATAGTGGTGTAGATATTTCCATGTTTATACAGATAGCGGTGTTGATATTTCCATGTTTATACAGATAGCGGTGTAGATATTTTCATGTTTACAGAGATAGCGGTGTATATATTTACATATTTGCACAGATTGCAGTGTAGATATTACCATCTTTACACAGAGAGCTGTGAACATATTTCCATGTTTACACAGATAGCTGTGTAGATATTTCCATGTTTACACAGATAGTGTTAAAGATATTTCCAGGTTTATACAGATAGCGGTGCAGATTTTCCATGTTTATAAAGATAGCAGTGTAGATATTTCCATCTTTATAGAGATAGCGGTGTAGATATTTCCGTGTTTAAACAGATAGCGATGTAGATATTTCCATGTTTCTACAGATAGCGGTGGAGATATTTCCATATTTATACAGATAGCGGTGTAGATGTTTCCATGTTTATACAGAGATCGTTGTAGATATTTCCATGTTTCTACAGATAGCCGTGGAGTTATTTCCATGTTTATACAGATTGTGGTGTAGGTATTTCCATGTTTATACAGATGGCTGTGTAGATATTTCCATGTGTATACAGATGGCAGTGGAGATATTTCCACGTTTATACAAATGGAGGTGTGGATATTTCCATGGTTATACAGATGGCACGGTAGATATTTCCTTGATTATACAGACAGTGGTTTAGATATTTCCATGTTTATACAGATGACTTTGTAGGTATTTCCATGTTTATACAGATAGCGATGCAGATATTTCCAGGTTTATACAGATAGCGGTGCAGATATTTCCATGTTTATACAGTTAGCGGTGCAGATGTTTGCATGTTTATACTGATAGCAATGTATTTCTTTCCATGTTTATACAGATAGCTGTGGAGATATTTCCATGTTTATAGAGATGGTGGTGTACATATTTGCAAGTTTATACAGATAGCGGTGTAGATATTTCCATTGTTTATACAGATAGCGGTGTAGGTATTTCCATGTTCATGGAGATAGCGGTGTCGGTATTTCCATGTTTATAGACATGGCTGTGTAGATATTTCCGTGTTTATACAGATGGCAGTGTAGATATTTCCATGTTTATAGAGATAGTGGTGTAGATATTTTCACGTTTATACAGACGACTGTGTAGTTATTTCCATGTTTATACAGATGGCGGTGTAGATATTTCCATGTATATGGTGATAGCCATGTAGATATTTCCATGTTTATACAGATGGCGGTGTAGACAATTCCATGTTTAGAGATGGCGGTGTAGATACTTCCATATGTATACAGATAGCGGTGTAGATATTTCCAAGTTTATACAGATAGCGGTGTAGATGTTTCCATGTTTATACAGATAGCGGTGTAGATACTTCCATGTTTATACAGATGACTACGTAGATATTTCCATTTTTTTGCAGATGGCCCTGTTGTTATTTCCATGTTTATACAGACAGCGGTGTGGCTATCTCCATGTTTAAACAGATAGCGATGTTGATATTTACATGTTTATAGAGATGGCTATGTATATATTTCCATGTTTATACAGATGGTTGTGTAGATATTTCCATGTTTATACATATAGTGGTGTAGTTATTTCCATGTATATAGAGATAGCTGTGTAGATATTTCCATCTTTATACAGATGGCTGTGTAGATATTTCCATTATTGTACAGATGTCAGTGTAGATATTACCATCTTTATACAGATGGAGTTGTAGATATTTCCATCTTTATACAGTTGTCTGTGTAGATATTTCCATTTTTTTACAGATGGCGATTTAGGTATTTCCATGTTTATACAGATAGCGGTGTGGCTATTTCCATGTTTATACAGATAGCGGTGTACATAATTCCATGTTTATAGAGATAGCGGTGTAGATATTTCCAAGTTTATACAGATAGCGTTGTAGGGATTTCCATGTTTATACAGATAGCTGTGGATATATTTATATGTTTATACAGATAGCGGTGGAGATATTTCCATGTTTATACAGATGGCGGTGTACATGTATCCAAGTTCAAATAGATGGCGGTGTAGATATTTCCATGTTTATACAGATAGCGGTGTAGGTATTTCCATGTTTAAACAGGTACTGGTGTAGGTATTTCCATGTTTATAGAGATATCGGTGTAGATATTTCCAATTTTATACAGATGGCTGTGTAGATATTTCCATGTGTTTACAGATGACAGTGTAGATATTTCCATGTTTATACAGATGGCGGAGTAGATATTTCCATGTTTATATAGACGGCGGTGTAGATAGTTCCATGTTTATGCAGATGGCAGTGTAGATATGTTCATATTTATAGAGATGGTTGTGTAGATATTAAAATGTTTATAGAGATAGTGGTGTAGATATTTCCATATTTATAGAGATAGTGGTGTAGGTATTTCCATGTTTATAGTGCTAGCGGTGTAGTTATTTCCATGGTTATACAGTGGGCTGTGTAGATATTTCCATGTGTACACAGATGGCAGTGTAGATATTTCCATGTTTATACAGATGGTGGTGAAGATACTTCCACGTTTAATCAGAAGTCTGTGTAGATGTTTCCATGTTTTTACAGGTGGCAGTGTATATATTTCCATGTTTATAGAGATAGTGGTTGAGATATTCCCGTTTTTATAAATATAGCGATGTAGATATTTCCATGTTTATACAGATTGCGGTGTAGATAAATCCATGTATATACAGATAGCAGTGTAGATATTTCCATGTTTATGCAGATGACGGTGTAGATATTTCCATGTTTATAGTCATAGCGGTGTAGATAATTCCATGTTTATACAGATAGCGGTGCAATTATTTCCTTGTTTATACAGATCATGGTGTACATACTTCCATGTTGATACAGATAGCATTGTAGATATTTCCAGGTTTATACAGATAGCGGTGTAGATATTTCATGTTTATACGGATCACGGTGTAGATATTTCCATCTTCCTACAGATGACAGTGTAGAGATTAGCAAGTTTATACAGATTGCGGTGTAAATATTTCCATGTTTATATAGATGGCGGTGTAGATATTTCCTTGGTTATGTAGATGGTGGTGCAGGTATTTCCATGTTTATAGAGATGGCGGTGTAGATATTTCCAAATTTATAGGGATAGCAGTGTAGATATTTTCATGTTTCTACAGATAGCGTTGTAGATATTTCAAAGTTTATACAAATAGCGGTGTAGATATTTCCATGTTTATACAGATAGCGGTGTTGGTATTTCCATGTTTATAATGATAGCGTTGTAGCTATTTCCATGTTTATACAACTCGCGGTGTAGATATTTAAATATTTATACAGATGGCAGTGTAGACATTTCCATGATTATACAGATAGCGGTGTAGATATTTCCATGTTTATACAGATGGCGGTGTAGATATTTCCATGTTTATACAGATCGCGGTGTAGATATTTCCATGATATACAGATAACGGTGTAAATACTTCCATGTTTATACAGATAGCGCTGTTGGTATTTCCATGTATATACACTTAGCGGTGTAGATATTTCCAGGTTTATACAGCTCGCGGTGTAGATATTTCCATGTTTATACAGATGGCGGTGTAGATTTTTCCATGTTTATGCAGATGGCGGAGTAGATATTTCCGTGTTTATACAGATGGCGTTGTAGATATTTCCATGTTTATGCAGATGGCAGTGTAGATATTTCCATGTTTATACAGATAGCAGTGTAGATATTTCCATGTTTATAGAGATAGCGGTGTAGTTATTTCCATGTTTGTAGAGATGGCTGTGTGTTTATTTCCATGTTTATAGATATAGCGGTGTAGATATTTCCATGTTTATACAGACAGCGGTGTAGATATTTCCATGTTTACAGAGATCGCGGTGTAGATAGTTCCATCTTTATACAGATAGCGGTGTAGATATTTTCATGATTATAGAGATAGCGGTGCAGATATTTCCATATTTATACAGATAGCGGTGCAGATATTTCGAAGTTTATAGAGATCGCGATGTAGATATTTCCATGTATATACAGATGACGGAGTCGTTATGTCAATGTTTATAGAGATAGCGATGTAGTTGTTTCCATATTTATACAGATAGCAGTGCAAATATTTCCATGTTTACATAGATACCGGTATAGATATTTCCATCTTTGCACAGACTGCGGTGTAGATATTTCCATCTTTACACAGATAGCGTGAAGAGTTTTCCATGTTTACACAGATAGCGGTGTAGATATTTCCATGTTTACACAGATAGCGTTGTAGATATTTCCATGTTTATACAGATAGCAGTGCAGATATTTCCATGTTTATAAAGATACTGGTGCAGATATTTCCATGTTTATACAGATAGCGGTGGAGATATTTCCATGTTTATGCAGATAGCGATGTAGATATTTCCATGTTTATAGAGATAGTGGTGTAGATATATCCATGTTTAAACAGACAGCGGTGTAGATATTTCCATGTTTATAGAGATAGCGGTTGAGTTATTTCCGTGTTTATACAGATAGCAGTGTAGATAATTCCATGTTTATACAGATCTCGGTGTAGATATTTCTATCTCTCTACAGATGGCGGTGTAGATATTTCCATGATAATACAGATGGCAGTGTTGGTATTTCCATGTTTATACAGATGGTGGTGAAGATATTTGCATGTTTACACAGATGACTTTGTGGAGATTTCCATGTTTTTACAGATGGCGGTGTAGATATTTCCATGTTTATACTGATGGCTGTGTAGATATTTCCATGTTTACGCAGAAGGTTGTGTAGATATTTCCAAGTAAGCAGAGATGGCGGTGTAGATATTTCCATGTTTATAGAGATGGCGGTGTAGATATTTCCATGTTTCTAGAGATGGTGGTGTAGGTATTTCCATGTTTATAGTCATAGCGGTGTAGATATTTCCATGTTTACAGAGATAGCGGTGTAGATATTTACATGTTTGCACAGATTGCGGTGTAGATATTTCCATCTTTACACAGATAGCAGTGTACATATTTCCATGTTTACACAGATAGCTGTGTAGATATTTCCATGTTTACACACAAAGTGTTGTCGATATTTTCATGTTTATACACATAGCCGTTTAGATATTTCCATGTTTATAAAGATAGCTGTGAGATATATCCATCTTTATAGAGATAACGGTAGAGATATTTCCATGTTTATACAGATGGCAGTGTAGATATTTCCAAGTTTATACAGATAGCGGTGTAGATATTTCCATGTTTACACAGATGGTGGTGTAGATTGTTCCTTGTTTATTGAGATGGCGGTGTAGATATTTTCATGTTTATAGAGATGGCGGTGTAGATATTTCCATGTTTATGGAGATTGCGGTGTAGATATTTCCATGTTTATAGAGATAGTGGTGTAAGTATTTCCATGTGTATAGAGATAGCGGTGGAGATGTTTCCATGATTATACTGAAGGCTGTGTAGATATTTCCATGTGTATACAGATGGCAGTGTAGATATTTCCATGTTTACAGAGATGGTGGTGTACATATTTCCATCTATATACAAATGACTGTGTAGATATTTCCAGGTTTATACAGATGGCGGTGAAGTTATTTCCATTTATATGGAGGTAGCGGTGTAGATATTTCCATGTTTATACAGATAGCGGTGTAGATATTTCCATGTTTATACAGATAGCGGTGTAGATATTTCCATGTTTATAAAGATAGCGGTGTAGATATTTCCATATTTGCACAGATGGCGGTGTAGTTATTTCCATCTTTACACAGTTAGCGGTGAACATATTTCCGTGCTTACACAGATAGCTGTGTAGATATTTGATGTTTACACAGATAGTGTTGTAGATATTTCCATGTTTATACAGATTGAGGTGAAGATATTTCCATGTTTATAGAGATTGCGGTGGAGATATTCCCATGTTTATACAGATATCGTGGTAGATATTTCCATGTTTATATACATTGCGGTGTAGATATTTCCATGTTTATACAGATAGCGGTGAAGATATTTCCATGTTTACAGAGATACCGGTGTAGATATTTCCATATTTGCACAGATTGCGGTGTAGATATTTCCATCTTCACACTGATAGCGGTGTACATATTTCAATGTTTACACAGATAGCTGTGTAGATATTTCCATGTTTACACAGATAGTGTTGTAGAGATTTTCATGTTTATACAGATAGCTGTGTAGATATTTCCATGTTTACAGAGATGGTGGTGTACATTTTTCCATCTATATACAGATGACTTTGTAGATATTTCCATGTATATACAGATGGCAGTGTAGCTATTTCCATGCTTATGCAGATAGTGATGTGGCTATTTCCATGTTTATACAGATAGCGGTGTAGATATTTCCATGTTGGTAGAGATGGCTGTGTAGATATTTCCTTGTTTATAGGGATAGCGTTGTAGATATTTCCATGTTTATACACATTGCAATGTAGATATTTCCAAGTTTATAGATATAGCGGTGTAGATATTTGCTTGTTTATACAGATGACTGTGAAGATATTTCCATGTGTATACAGATGGCAGTGTAGATATTTACATGTTTTTACAGATGGGGGTGTACATATTTCCATGTTTATAGAAATTGCGGTGTTGCTATTTCCATGTTTATACAGAAAGCAGTGTATATATTTCCATGTTTATAGAGATGGCTGTGTAGATATTTCCATGTTTATACAGATGGCAGAGTAGATATTTCCATGTTTATAAAGATAGTGGTGTAAATATTTCCATGTCTATACAGATAGCAGTGGAGGTATTTAAATGTTTATACAGATAGCAATGTAGATATTTCCATGTTTATACAGATAGCGGTGAAGATATTTCCATGTTTATAAAGATAATGGTGTAGATATTTCCATGTCTATACAGATAGCAGTGGAGGTATTTACATGTTTATACAGATAGCAATGTAGATATTTCCATGTTTATACAGATAGCGGTGTAGATATTCCAATGTTTATACAGATGGCGGTGTAGATATTTCCAAGTTTATACAGTTAGCGGTGTAGATATTTCCACGTTTATACAGATAGCGGTGTAGATATTTCCATGTTTATACAGATAGCGGTGTAGACATTTCCATGTTTATAGAGATAGCGGTGTAGATATTTCCATGTTTATACAGATGGCAGTGTAGATATTTCCATGTGTATACATATGGCAGTGTAGATATTTACATGTTTATACAGATGGAGGTGTAGATATTTCCATGTTTATAAAGATGACAGTGTAGATATTTCCATGTTTTCACAGATGGCGGTGTAGGTTTTTCCATGTTTATACTGAGAGCGGTGTAGCTACATCCATGTTTATAAAGATAGCGTTGTAGATACTTCCATGATTATAGAGATGTCTGTGTAGATAATTCCATGTTTATACAGATGGCAGTGTAGATATTTCCATGTTTATACAGATAGTGGTGTAGATATTTCCATGTTTATACAGATGACTGTGTAGCTATTTCCATGTTTATACAGATGGCGGTGTAGATATTTCCATGTTTATTGAGATAGCGTTGTAGATATTTCCATCTTTGCACAGACCGCGGTGTAGATATTTCCATGTTTATACAGATAACGCTGTAGATATTTCCATGTTTATACAGCTAGCGGTGCAGATGTTTACAAGCTCATACAGACAGCGGTGTAGATATTTCCATGTGTATACAGATAGTGGTGTAGATATTTCCAAATTTATACAGATAGCGGTGTAGATATTTCCATGTTTATACTGATAGCGGTGTAGATATTTCCATGTTTATACACATAGCGGTGTAGATGTTTACATGTTTATACACGTCGTGGTGTAGATAGTTCCATGTTTATACAGATGGTGGTGTGGATATTTCCATGTTTATACTGATAGCGGTGTAGATATTTCCATATTTATACATATAGCGGTGTAGATATTTCCATGTTTATACAGATAGTGGTGTAGATATTTCCATGTTTATACAGATAGCGGTGTTGATATTTCCATGTTTATACAGATAGCGGTGTAGATATTTTCATGTTTACAGAGATAGCGGTGTAGATATTTACATATTTGCACAGATTGCGGTGTAGATATTACCATCTTTACACAGAGAGCTGTGTACATATTTCCATGTTTACACAGATAGCTGTGTAGATATTTCCATGTTTACACAGATAGTGTTAAAGATATTTCCAGGTTTATACAGATAGCAGTGCAGATATTTCCATGTTTATAAAGATAGCGGTGTAGATATTTCCATCTTTATAGAGATAGCGGTGTAGATATTTCCATGTTTATACAGATAGCGATGTAGATATTTCCTTGTTTCTACAGATATCGGTGGAGATATTTCCATATTTATACAGATAGCGGTGTAGATGTTTCCATGTTTTACAGAGAGCATTGTAGATATTTCCATGTTTCTACAGATAGCCGTGGAGTTATTTCCATGTTTATACAGATTGTGGTGTAGGTATTTCCATGTTTATACAGATGGCTGTGTAGATATTTCCATGTGTATACAGATGGCAGTGGAGTTATTTCCACGTTTATACAGATGGAGGTGTGGATATTTCCATGTTTATACAGATGACTGTGTAGGTATTTCCATGTTTATACAGATAGCGATGCAGATATTTCCAGGTTTATGCAGATAGCGGTGCAGATATTTCCATGTTTATACAGTTAGCGGTGCAGATGTTTGCATGTTTATACTGATAGCGATGTATTTATTTCCATGTTTATACAGATAGCTGTGGAGATATTTCCATGTTTATAGAGATGGTGGTGTACATATTTGCAAGTTTATACAGATAGCGGTGTAGATATTTCCATTGTTTATAGAGATAGCGGTGTAGGTATTTCCATGTTTATGGAGATAGCGGTGTCGGTATTTCCAGGTTTATAGAGATGGCTGCGTAGATATTTCCATGTTTATACAGATGTCAGTGTAGATATTTCCATGTTTATAGAGATAGTGGTTTAGATATTTTCACGTTTATACAGACGACTGTGTAGTTATTTCCATGTTTATACAGATGGCGGTGTAGATATTTCCATGTATATGGAGATAGCCATGTAGATATTTCCATGTTTATACAGATGGCGGTGTAGACAATTCCATGTTTAGAGATGGCGGTGTAGATACTTCCATATCTATACAGATAGCGGTGTAGATATTTCCAAGTTTATACAGATAGCGGTGTAGATGTTTCCATGTTTATACAGATAGCGGTGTCGATACTTCCATGTTTATACAGATGACTACGTAGATATTTCCATTTTTTTGCAGATGGCCCTGTAGTTATTTCCATGTTTATACAGACAGCGGTGTGGCTATCTCCATGTTTAAACAGATAGCGATGTAGATATTTACATGTTTATAGAGATGGCTATGTATATATTTCCAGGTTTATACAGATGGTTGTGTAGATACTTCCATGTTTATACATATAGTGGTGTAGTTATTTCCATTTATATAGAGATAGCTGTGTAGATATTTCCATCTTTATACAGATGGCTGTGTAGATATTTTCATTTTTGTACAGATGTCAGTGTAGATATTACCATCTTTATACAGATGGAGGTGTAGATATTTCCATATTTATACAGATGTCTGTGTAGATATTTCCATTTTTTTACAGATGGCGATGTAGATATTTCCATGTTTATACAGAGAGTGGTGTGGCTATTTCCATGTTTATAAAGATAGCGGTGTACATATTTCCATGTTTATAGAGATAGCGGTGTAGATATTTCCAAGTTTATACAGATAGCGTTGTAGGGATTTCCATGTTTATACAGATAGCTGTGGATATATTTTCATGTTTATACAGATAGCGGTGGAGATATTTCCATGTTTATACAGATGGCGGTGTACATGTATCCAAGTTCAAATAGATGGCGGTATAGATATTTCCATGTTTATACTGATAGCGGTGTAGGTATTTCCATGTTTAAACAGGTACTGGTGTAGTCATTTCCATGTTTATAGAGATATCGGTGTAGATATTTCCAATTTTACACAGATCGCTGTGTAGATATTTCCATGCGTATACAGATGACAGTGTAGATATTTCCATGTTTATACAGATGGAGGTGTAGATATTTCCATGTTTATACAGACGATTGTGTAGATACTTCCATGTTTTTACAGATGGCGATGTAGATATTTGCATGTTTAGACAGATTGCGGTGTGGCTATTTCCATGTTTATACAGATAGCGATGTAGATATTTCCATGTTTATAGAGTTGGCTGTGCAGATATTTCCATGTTTATACAGATGGCAGTGTAGGTGATTCCATGTTCATAGAGATATCGTTGTAGATATTTCCAAGTTTATACAGATAGCGGTGTAGATATTTCCATGTTCATACAGACAGCAGTGTAGATATTTCCATGTATATACAGATAGCGGTGTCGGTATTTCCATGTTCATAGAGATAGCGGTGTAGATATTTCCAGGTTCATACAGATGTCTGTGTAGATATTTCCATGTGTATAGAGATGGCAGTGCAGATATTTCCATGTTTATACACTTGGATGTGTAGATACTTCCATGTTTATACTGATGACTGTGTAGATATTTCCATATTTTTACAGATGGCGGTGAAGATATTTCCATATTTTTACAAATGGCGGTGAAGATATTTCCATGTTTATACAGATAGTGGCGTAGGTATTTCCATGTATATAGAGATAGCGGTGTAGATATTTCCATGTTTATGCTAATGGCTGTGTAGATATTTCCATGTGTATACAGATGGCAGTGTAGATATTTCCATGTTCATACAGATGGAGGTGTTGGTATTTCCATATTTATACAGATGATTGTGTAGATATTTCCATGTTTTTACAGATGGCGGTGTAGATATTTCCATGTTTATACAGATAGTAGTGTAGACATTTCCATGTTTATAGAGATAGCGGTGTAGATATTTTTATATTTATGCAGATAGCGTTGTAGATATTTCCATGTTTATACAGATAGCGGTGTAGTTATTTCCATATTTATACAGATCGTGGTGTATATATTTCCATGTTTATACAGATGGAGGTGTAGATATCCCCATGTTTATACAGATGGCAGTGCAGATATTTCCATGTTTATAGAGATAGCTGCGAAGATATTTCCATGTTTATAGAGATAGCGGTGTAGATATTTCCATATTTATACAGATAGCGGTGTAGATATTTCCATGTTTACGAAGATAGCGATGTAGATATTTCCATGGTTATACCAATAGAGGTGTAGATATTTCCATGTTTATACAGAAAGCGGGGGTGATATTTCCATGTTTATAGAGATAGCGGTGTAGATATTTCCATGTTTATAGATAGCGGAGTAGATATTTCCATATTTATACAGATAGCGGTGTAGATAGTTCCATGTTTATACAGATAGCGGTGTATATATTTCCATGTTTATGCAGATGGCGGTGTAGATATTTCCATGCCTGTTCAGATGGCGGTGTAGATATTTCCATGTTTATAGAGATAGCGGTGTGGCTATTTCCATGTTTGTACAGATGGCAGTGTAGGTTTTTCCATGTATATGCCGATAGCGATGTAGATATTTCCATGTTTATACAGATAGCAGTGGAGATATTTCCATGTTTATGCAGATAGCGTTGGAGATATTTCCCTGTTTATACAGATAGCGGTGGATATATTTCCATGTTTATAGAGATGGCGGTGTTGATATTTCCAAGTTTAAACAGAAAGCGGTGTAGTTATTTCCATGTTTATAGATAGCGGTGTTGATATTTCCATGTTTTTACAGAGATCGGAGTAGATATTTCCATGTTTATACAGATAACGATGTAGGTATTTCCATGTTTATACAGATAGCGGTGTAGATATTTCAGGGTTTATACAGATGGCTGTGTAGATATTTCCATGTGTATACGGATGGCAGTGTAGATATTTCCATGTTTATACAGATGACTGTGTAGATATTTCCATGTTTTACAGATGGCGGAGTAGATATTTCCATGTTTATACTGATAGCGGTGTGGCTATTTCCATGTTTATACAGATAGCGATGTTGATATCTCCACATTTATAGAGATGGCTGTGTAGATATTTCCAAGTTTACACAGATGGCAGTGTAGATATTTCCATGTTTGTTCAGATAGCGATGTAAATATTCCCATGTTTATACAGATAGCGGTGTAGATATTTCCATGTTTATACAGATAGCGGTAGAGATATTTCCATGTTTATACAGATAGCAGTGGAGATATATCCAGGTTTATACAGATAGCGGTGGAAATATTTCTATGTTTATAGAGATGTCGGTGTAAATATTTCCAAGTTTATGCAGCTAGGGGTATAGATATTTCCATGTTTATACAGATAGCGGTGTAGATATTTCCATGTTTACGCAGATAGCGGTGTAGTTATTTCCATGTTTATAGAGATAGCGGTGTACATATTTCCAGGTTTATACAGATGGCTGTGAAGATATTACCATGTGTATAGAGATGGCAGTGTAGATATCTCCATGTTTATACAGATGGAGTTGTAGATACTTCCATGTTTATACAGATGACTGTGTAGATATTTCCATGCTTTTACAGATGGCTGTGTAGATATCTCCATGTTTATACAGACAGCGGTGTGGCTCTTTCCATGTTTATACAGATAGCAAAGTAGATATTTCCAGGTTTCTAGAGATGGCTGTGTAGATATTTCCATGTTTATACAGATGGCCGTGTAGATATTTTCATGTTTATACAGATAGTGGTGTAGATATTTCAATGTTTATACAGATAGCAGTGGAGATATTTCCGTGTTTATACACATAGCGGTGGAGATGTTTCCATGTTTATACAGATGGCAGTGTAGGGATTTCCTAGTTCATACAGATCGCGGTGTAGATATTTCCATATTTATACAGATAGCGGTGTAGATATTTCCATGTTTTTACAGATGGCGTTGTAGATATTTACATTTTTTTACAGATGACGTTGTAGATATTTCCATGTTTGTACAGATGGTGGTGTAGATATTCCCATGTTTATACAGATGGCGGTGTAGTTATATCCATGTTTGCACAGATAGCGGTGTAGATATTTCCATGTTTATACAGATAGCGGTGTAATTATTTCCATGTTTATAAAGATCACCGTGTAGATATTTCCATGTTTACACAGACAATGGTGTAGATACATCCATGTTTATACAGATCGTGGCGTAGATATTTCCATGTTTATACAGATCGCGGTGTAGTTATTTCCATGTTTATACAGATCTCTGTGTAGATATTTCCATGTTTACACAGATAGCGGTGTAGATATTTCCATGTTTATACAGATTGTGGTGTAATTATTTCCATGTTTAAACAGATCACCGTGTAGATATTTCCATGTTTACACAGACAGTGGTGTACATATATCCATGTTTATACAGATCGTGGCGTAGATATTTCCGTTTATACAGATGGCGGTGTAGCTATTTTCATGTTTATACAGATGGCGGTGTAGGTATTTCCAAGTTTATTCAGATGGCGGTGTAGATATTTTCATGTTTATAAAGATGGCTGTGTAGATAATTCCATGTGTATAGAGATGGCAGTGTAGATACATCCATGTTTGCACAGATAGCGGTGAAGATATTTTCATGTTTGCACAGATAGCTGTGTAGATATTTTCGTGTTTATATAGATGGCGGTGTAGATATTTCCATATTTACACAGATAGCGATGTAGATATTTCCATATTTACACTGATAGAGGTGTAGATATTTCCATCTTTACACAGATAGCGGTATAGATATTTCCATATTTACACACATAGCGGTGTAGATATTTCCATGCTTACACAGACAGCGTTGTAGATATTTCCATGTTTATACCGATAGTGGTTTATATATTTCCATGTTTATGCAGATAGCAGTGTTGATATTTCCATGTTAATACAGATAGTGGTGTAGATATTTCCATGTTTATATAGCTCGCTATGAAGTTATTTCCACTTTTATACAGATCGTGGCGTAGATATTTCCACGTTTATACAGGTGGCTGTGTACATATTTCCATGTTTATACAGATAGCGGTGAAGTTATTTATATGTTTATACACATAGCGGTGTAGATATTTCCATGTTTATACAGTTCATTGTGTAGATATTTCCATGTTTATGCAGATAGCATTGTAAATATTTCCATGTTTATACAGATAGTAGTGTAGGTATTTCCATGTTAATAGAGATCGTGGTGTAGCTATTTCCATCTATTTACAGATGGCATTGTTGATATTTCCATGTTTATACAGACGGCTGTGTAGATATTTCCATGTTTATATAGATGGCGGTGTAGATATTTCCTTGTTTATGTAGATGGCGGTGTAGATATTTCCATGTTTATAGAGATGGAGGTCTATATATTTCCATGTTTGTAGAGACAGCGGTGTAGATGTTTCCATGTTTATACAGATAGCGCCGTAGATATTTCCATGTTTATGGAGATAGCTGTTTAGATATTTCCATATTTATACAGATAGCAGTGTAGATATTTCCATGTTTATACAGATAGCGGCGTAGATATTTCCATGTTTATACATATAGCCGTGTAGTTATTTCCATGTTTATACAGATAGCTCTGTAGATATTTCCATGTTTATACAGATAGTTGTGGAGATATTTCCATGTTAATACAGATCGCGGTGTAGAGATTTCCATCTATTTACAGATGTCAGTGTAGATATTTCCATGTTTATACAGATGGCGCTGTGGGTATTTCCATGTTTATATAGATGGCGTTGTAGATATTTCCATGTTTACAGAGATGGTGGTCTATATATTTCCATGTTTATGTAGATAGTTGTGTAGAAATTTCCATGTTTATAGAGATGGCGTTGTATATATTTCCATGTTTATAGAGATAGCGGAGTTGATATTTCCATGTTTATACAGATAGCGTTGTAGATATTTCCAAGTTTATACAGCTGGCGTTGTAGATATTTACATCTTTATAGAGATGGCAGCGGGGATATTTCCATGTTTATACAGATGGCGGTGTACATAGTTCAAAGTTTATACAGATGGAGGTGTATATATTTCCATGTTTATACCGATGGCGGTGTAGCTATTTCCATGTTTATGGAGATGGCGGTGTAGATATTCTCATATTTATAGAGATGGTGGTGTAGATAATTTCATGTTTCTGGAGATAGCGGTGTAGATATTTCCATGTTTATACAGATAGCGGTGTAGGTATTTCCATGTTTATAGAGATAATGGTGTAGATATTTCCATGTTTATACAGACGGCTGTGTAGATATTTCCATGTGTATACAGATGGGAGTGTGGATATTTCCATGTTTATACAGATGGTGGTGTAGATATTTTTCATGTTTATACAGACGACTGTGTAGATATTTCCATGTTTCTACAGATGGCGGTGTAGATATTTCCATGTTTATAGAGTCAGTGGTGTAGATATTTCCATTTTTATGGAGATGACGGTGTAGATACTTCCATGTTTATAGAGATAGCGGTGTAGATATTTCCATGTTTATACAGATGGCGGCGAAGATATTTCCATGTTTATACAGATAGCTGTGTAGATATTTCCATGTTTATACAGATAGTGGTGTAGATCTTTCCATGTTTATACAGATCGTGGTGTAGATATTTCCTTGTTTATACAGATAGCGGTGTAGATATTTAGAATGTTTATCCAGATGTCGGTGTACGTATTTCCATGCTTTTATTGATGGCGGTTTTGATACTTCCATGTTTATGCAGACAGCGGTGTTGACATTTCCATGTTTATACAGATGGCGGTTTAGATATTTCCATGTGTATAGAGATGGCGTTGTAGATAATTCCATGTTTATACAGATGGCGGTGTAGATATATCCATGTTTGCACACATAGCGGAGTAGAGATTTCCATGTTTACACAGATAGCGGTTTAGATATTTCATTGTTTATATAGATGGCGGTGTAGTTATTTCCGTGTTTACACAGATAGCGGTGTAGATATTTCCATCTTTACTCTGATAGCGGTGTAGATATTTCCATCTTTACACACATAGCAGTGTAGATATTTCCAAGTTTACACAGATAGCATTGTTGATATTTCCATGTTTATACAGATAGCTGTGTTGATATTTCCATGTTTATACAGCTCGCCATGTATATCTTTCCATTTTTATGCAGACGGTGGTGTAGATATTTCCATGTTTACACAGATAGCTGTGTAGGTATTTCCATGTTTATAGAGATAGTGGTGTAGATATTTCCATGATTATACAGATGGTGGTGTAGATATCTTTCATGTTTATACAGATAGCGGTGTTGGTATTTCCATGTTAATACAGATAGCGGCGTAGATATTTCCAGGTTTATACAGCTCGCCATGTAGATATTTCTATTTTTATACAGAGGGTGGTGTAGATATTTCCACGTTTACACAGATGGCGGTGTACATATTTCCAGATTTATGCAGATGGCGTTGTTGATAGTTCTATGTTTATGGAGATGGCAGTGTAGATATTTTCATGTTTATAGAGATAGCGGTGTAGGTATTTCCATGTTTATAGAGATAGTGGTGTAGCTATTTCCATGTTTATAGAGATATCGGTGTAGATATTTCCATGTTTATACAGATGGCTCTGTAGATATTTCCACGTGTATACAGATGGCATTGTGGATATTTCCATGTTTATACGGATGGTGGTGTAGATATTTCCATGTTTATACAAATAGCGGTGTAGATATTTCCATGTTTATACAGATAGTGGTGTAGATCTTTCCATGTTTATACAGATCGTGGTGTAGATATTTCCTTGTTTATACAGATAGCGGTGTAGTTATTTCCATGTTTATCCAGATGGCGGTGTACGTATTTCCATGTTTTTATGGATGGCGGTTTTGATACTTCCATGTTTATGCAGACAGCGGTGTTGATATTTCCATGTTTATACAGATGGCGGTGTAGATATTTCCATGTTTATACACATAGCGCTGTAGACATTTCCATGTTTATACCGATCATGGTGTAGATATTTCAAAGTTTATACAGATAGCGTTGTAAATATTTCCATGTTTATACAGATAGTAGTGTAGATATTTCCATGTTAATACAGATCGCAGTGTAGATATTTCCATCTATTTATGGATGGCAGTGTAGATATTTCCTTGTTTATACGGATAGCGGTGTTGGTATTTCCATGTTAATACAGATAGCCGTGTAGATATGTCAATCTTTATACGGCTCGCCATGTAGATATTTCCATTTTTTTACAGATGGTGATGTAGCTATTTCCACGTTTATACAGATGGCGGTGTAGATATTTACATTTTTATTCAGATGTTGGTGTAGATATTTCCATGTTTATACAGATGGCGGTGTGGATATTTCCATGTTTATACAGATGGCGGAGTGGATATTTCCATGTTTATGGAGATGGCAGTGTAGATATTTTCATGTTTATAGAGATGGCGGTGTAGATGTATCCATGTTTATAGAGATGGCGGTGTAGATATTTCCATCTTTATACAGACGGCTGTGTACATATTTCCATGTGTATACAAATGGAAGTTTAGATATTTAAATCTTTATACAGATGGTGGTATAGATATTTTTCATGTTTATACAGATGACTGTGTAGATATTTCCATGTTTTCACAGATGGTTTTGTAGATATTTCCATGTTTATAGACTTAGCGGTGTAGATATTTCCATGTTTATGCAGATGGTGGTGTACATATTTCCATTTTTACAGAGATAGCAGTGTAAATATTTCCATGTTTATACAGATTGCCGTGTAGATATTTCCATGTTTGTACAGATAGCGGTGAAGTTATTTCCATGTTTATAGAGATAGGGCTGTAGTTATTTCCATGTTTATGAAGATATCAATGTAGATATTTCCATGTTTATGCAGATAGTGTTGTTGATATTTCCATGTTTAAGCAGATAGCGTTGTAGATATTTTCATGTTTCTACGGATAGCGGTGTAGATATTTCAATGTAAATACAGATAGCGGTGTAGATATTTCCATGTTTATAGAGATGGCGGTGTAGATATTTCTATGTTTATAGAGATGGCGTTGTAGATATTACCTTGTTTATTCAGATAGCGGTGTAGGTATTTCCAAGTTTACAGAGGTATCTGTGTGCATATTTCCATGTTTATATGGACAGCGGTGTAGATATTTCTATGTTTATACAGATTGGGCCTTAGATATTTCGATGTTTATACAGAAAGCGGTGTAGATATTTCCATGTTTATAAAGATAGCGGTGTAGATATTTCCATGTTTATAGAGATACCAGTGTAGACATTTCCATGTTTATACAGGTAGCGGTGTAGATATTTCCATGTTTATAGAGATAGTGGTGTAGATATTTCCATGTTTATACGGATACCGGTGTAGATATGTCCTTCTTTATAGAGATGGCGGTGTACATATTTCCATGTTTATACAGATATTGATGTAGATATTTCCATGTTTATACAGATAGCGGTGTAGATATTTCCATGATTATAGAGATGGCGGTGTAGATATTTCCATGTTTATAGACGGAGCGTTGTAGTTATTTCCATGTTTATAGAGAAGGCGGTGTAGATATTTCCATGTTTATAGAGATAGCGGTGTACATATTTCAAAGTTTTACAGATAGCTGTGCAGATATTTCCATGTGTATAAAGATAGAGGTGTAGATATTTCCATGTTTATAGAGATAGGGCTGTAGTTATTTCCATGTTTATAAAGATATGAATGTAGATATTTCCATGTTTATGCAGATAGTGTTGTTGATATTTCCATGTTTAAGCAGATAGCGTTGTAGATATTTTCATGTTTCTATGGATAGCGGTGTAGATATTTCAATGTAAATACAGATAGCGGTGTAGATATTTCCATGTTTATAGAGATGGTGGTGTAGATATTTCTATGTTTATAGAGATGGCGTTGTAGATATTACCTTGTTTATTCAGATAGCGGTGTAGGTATTTCCAAGTTTATTGAGGTATCTATGTACATATTTCCATGTTTATATGGACAGCGGTGTAGATATTTCTATGTTTATACAGATTGGGCCTTAGATATTTCGATGTTTATACAGAAAGCGGTGTAGATATTTCCATGTTTATAGAGATACCAGTGTAGACCATTCCATGTTTTTACAGGTAGCGGTGTAGATATTTCCATGTTTATAGAGACAGTGTTGTAGATATTTCCATGTTTATACAGATCATGGTGTAGATATTTCCATGTTTATACAGATAGCGTTGTAGATATTTCCACGTTTATACAGACAGCGGTGTAGATATTTCCATCTTTATACAGATAGCGGTGTAGATATTTCCATGTTTATACAGATCACGGTGCAGATATTTCCATCTTTCTGCAGATGGCAGTGTAGATATTTCCATGTTCATACAGATGGCCGTGTAGATATTTCCACATTTATATAGATGGCGGTGTAGTTATATCCTTGTTTATGTAGATGGCGGTGTAGATATTTCCATGTTTATAGAGATGGCAGTGTAATTATTTCCATGTTTATAGACATAGCGGTGTAGATATTTCCATGTTTATACTGCGCGCGGTGTAGATATTTACATGTTCATACAGATGGCAGTGTAGATATTTCCATGTTTATACAGATGGCGGTGTAGATATTTCCATGTTTATACAGATGTCGGAGTAGATATTTCCATGTTAATGGAGATGGCAGTGTAGATATTTCCATGTTTATAGAGATAGCGGTGTAGTTATTTCCATGTTTATAGAGCTAGCGGTGTAGTTATTTCGATGTTTATACAGATGGCTGTGTAGATATTTCCATGTTTGTACAGATAGCGGTGTAGATATATCCAAGTTTATAGAGGTAGCGGTGTAGATATTTCCATGTTTGTACAGATAGCGGTGTAGATATTTCCATGATTATAGAGATGGCGGTGTAGATATTTCCATGTTTATAGACGGAGCGTTGTAGTTATTTCCATGTTTACAGAGAAGGCGGTGTAGATATTTCCATGTTTATAGAGATAGCGGTGTACATATTTCAAAGTTTTACAGATAGCTGTGCAGATATTTCCATGTGTATAAAGATAGAGGTGTAGATATTTCCATGTTTACAGAGATAGGGCTGTAGTTATTTCCATGTTTATAAAGATATCAATGTAGATATTTCCATGTTTATGCAGATAGTGTTGTTGATATTTCCATGTTTAAGCAGATAGCGTTGTAGATATTTTCATGTTTCTACGGATAGCGGTGTAGATATTTCAATGTAAATACAGATAGCGGTGTACATATTTCCATGTTTATAGAGATGGCGGTGTAGATATTTCTATGTTTATAGAGATGGCGTTGTAGATATTACCTTGTTTATTCAGATAGCGGTGTAGGTATTTCCAAGTTTATAGAGGTAGCTGTGTACATATTTCCATCTTTATATGGACAGCGGTGTAGATATTTCTATGTTTATACAGATGGGGCCTTAGATATTTCGATGTTTATACAGAAAGCGGTGTAGATATTTCCATGTTTATAAAGAGAGCGGTGTAGATATTTCCATGTTTATAGAGATACCAGTGTAGACATTTGCATGTTTATACAGGTAGCGGTGTAGATATTTCCATGTTTATAGAGATAGTGGTGTAGATATTTCCATGTTTATACGGATACCGGTGTAGATATTTCCTTCTTTATAGAGATGGCGGTGTACATATTTCCATGTTTATACAGATAGTGGTGTAGATATTTCCATGTTTATACAGATAGTGGTGTGGATATTTCCAAGTTTACACAGATAGTGGTGTAGATATGTCCGTGTTCACATAAATAGTGGTGTAGATGTTTCCATCTTTATACAGATAGCGCTGTAGATATTTCCATGTTTATAGAGATAGCAGTGTCGCTACTTCCTTGTTTATACAGATAGCGGTGCAGATATTTCCATGTTTATAGAGATCATGGTGTAGATATTTCCATCTTTATACAGATAGCGGTGTAGATATTTCCATGTTTATACAGATCGCGGTGTAGATATTTCCATCTTTCTGCAGATGGCAGTGTAGATATTTCCATGTTCATACAGATGGCCGTGTAGATATTTCCACATTTATATAGATGGCGGTGTAGATATATCCTTGTTTATGTAGATGGCGGTGTAGATATTTCCATGTTTATAGAGATGGCAGTGTAAATATTTCCATGTTTATAGACATAGCGGTGTAGATATTTCCATGTTTATACTGCGCGCGGTGTAGATATTTACATCTTCATACAGATGGCAGTGTAGATATTTCCATGTTTATACAGATGGCGGTGTAGATATTTCCATGTTTATACAGATGTCGGAGTAGATAATTCCATGTTAATGGAGATGGCAGTGTAGATATTTCCATATTTATAGAGATAGCGGTGTAGTTATTTCCATGTTTATAGAGCTAGCGGTGTAGTTATTTCGATGTTTATACAGATGGCTGTGTAGATATTTCCATGTTTGTACAGATAGCGGTGTAGGTATATGCAAGTTTATAGAGGTAGCGGTGTAGATATTTCCATGTTTGTACAGATAGCAGTGTAGATATTTCCATGATTATAGAGATGGCGTTGTAGATATTTCCATGTTTATAGACGGAGCGTTGTAGTTATTTCCATGTTTATAGAGAAGGCGGTGTAGATATTTCCATGTTTATAGAGATAGCGGTGTACATATTTCAAAGTTTTACAGATAGCTGTGCAGATATTTCCATGTGTATAAAGATAGAGGTGTAGATATTTCCATGTTTATAGAGATAGGGCTGTAGTTATTTCCATGTTTATAAAGATATCAATGTAGATATTTCCTTGTTTATGCAGATAGTGTTGTTGATATTTCCATGTTTAAGCAGATAGCATTGTAGATATTTTCATGTTTCTACGGATAGCGGTGTAGATATTTCAATGTAAATACAGATAGCGGTGTAGATATTTCCATGTTTATAGAGATACCAGTGTAGACATTTCCATGTTTATACAGGTAGCGGTGTAGATATTTCCATTTTTATAGAGATAGTGGTGTAGATATTTCCATGATTATACGGATACCGGTGTAGATATTTCCTTCTTTATAGAGATGGCGGTGTACATATTTCCATGTTTATACAGATAGTGGTGTAGATATTTCCATGTTTATACAGATAGTGGTGTGGATATTTCCATGTTTACACAGATAGTGGTGTAGATATGTCCGTGTTCACAGAAATAGTGGTGTAGATGTTGCCACCTTTATACAGATAGCGCTGTAGATATTTCCATGTTTATAGAGATAGCAGTGTCCCTACTTCCTTGTTTATACATATAGCGGTGCAGATATTTCCATGTTTATACAGATCATGGTGTAGATATTTCCATGTTTATACAGATAGCGTTGTAGATATTTCCACGTTTATACAGACAGCGGTGTAGATATTTCCATCTTTATACAGATAGCGGTGTAGATATTTCCATGTTTATACAGATCACGGTGCAGATATTTCCATCTTTCTGCAGATGGCAGTGTAGATATTTCCATGTTCATACAGATGGCCGTGTAGATATTTCCACATTTATATAGATGGCGGTGTAGTTATATCCTTGTTTATGTAGATGGCGGTGTAGATATTTCCATGTTTATAGAGATGGCAGTGTAATTATTTCCATGTTTATAGACATAACAGTGTAGATATTTCCATGTTTATACTGCGCGCGGTGTAGATATTTACATGTTCATACAGATGGCAGTGTAGATATTTCCATGTTTATACAGATGGCGGTGTAGATATTTCCATGTTTATACAGATGTCGGAGTAGATATTTCCATGTTAATGGAGATGGCAGTGTAGATATTTCCATGTTTATAGAGATAGCGGTGTAGTTATTTCCATGTTTATAGAGCTAGCGGTGTAGTTATTTCGATGTTTATACAGATGGCTGTGTAGATATTTCCATGTTTGTACAGATAGCGGTGTAGATATATCCAAGTTTATAGAGGTAGCGGTGTAGATATTTCCATGTTTGTACAGATAGCGGTGTAGATATTTCCATGATTATAGAGATGGCGGTGTAGATATTTCCATGTTTATAGACGGAGCGTTGTAGTTATTTCCATGTTTACAGAGAAGGCGGTGTAGATATTTCCATGTTTATAGAGATAGCGGTGTACATATTTCAAAGTTTTACAGATAGCTGTGCAGATATTTCCATGTGTATAAAGATAGAGGTGTAGATATTTCCATGTTTATAGAGATAGGGCTGTAGTTATTTCCATGTTTATAAAGATATCAATGTAGATATTTCCATGTTTATGCAGATAGTGTTGTTGATATTTCCATGTTTAAGCAGATAGTGTTGTAGATATTTTCATGTTTCTACGGATAGCGGTGTAGATATTTCAATGTAAATACAGATAGCGGTGTACATATTTCCATGTTTATAGAGATGGCAGTGTAGATATTTCTATGTTTATAGAGATGGCGTTGTAGATATTACCTTGTTTATTCAGATAGCGGTGTAGGTATTTCCAAGTTTATAGAGGTAGCTGTGTACATATTTCCATCTTTATATGGACAGCGGTGTAGATATTTCTATGTTTCTACAGATGGGGCCTTAGATATTTCGATGTTTATACAGAAAGCGGTGTAGATATTTCCATGTTTATAAAGAGAGCGGTGTAGATATTTCCATGTTTATAGAGATACCAGTGTAGACATTTGCATGTTTATACAGGTAGCGGTGTAGATATTTCCATGTTTATAGAGATAGTGGTGTAGATATTTCCATGTTTATACGGATACCGGTGTAGATATTTCCTTCTTTATAGAGATGGCGGTGTACATATTTCCATGTTTATACAGATAGTGGTGTAGATATTTCCATGTTTATACAGATAGTGGTGTGGATATTTCCAAGTTTACACAGATAGTGGTGTAGATATGTCCGAGTTCACATAAATAGTGGTGTAGATGTTTCCATCTTTATACAGATAGCGCTGTAGATATTTCCATGTTTATAGAGATAGCAGTGTCGCTACTTCCTTGTTTATACAGATAGCGGTGCAGATATTTCCATGTTTATAGAGATCATGGTGTAGATATTTCCATCTTTATACAGATAGCGGTGTAGATATTTCCATGTTTATACAGATCGCGGTGTAGATATTTCCATCTTTCTGCAGATGGCAGTGTAGATATTTCCATGTTCATACAGATGGCCGTGTAGATATTTCCACATTTATATAGATGGCGGTGTAGATATATCCTTGTTTATGTAGATGGCGGTGTAGATATTTCCATGTTTATAGAGATGGCAGTGTAAATATTTCCATGTTTATAGACATAGCGGTGTAGATATTTCCATGTTTATACTGCGCGCGGTGTAGATATTTACATCTTCATACAGATGGCAGTGTAGATATTTCCATGTTTATACAGATGGCGGTGTAGATATTTCCATGTTTATACAGATGGCGGAGTAGATATTTCCATGTTAATGGAGATGGCAGTGTAGATATTTCCATGTTTATAGAGATAGCGGTGTAGTTATTTCCATGTTTATAGAGCTAGCGGTGTAGTTATTTCGATGTTTATACAGATGGCTGTGTAGATATTTCCATGTTTGTACAGATAGCAGTGTAGATATATCCAAGTTTACAGAGGTAGCGGTGTAGATATTTCCATGTTTGTACAGATAGCGGTGTAGATGTTTCCATGTTTATACAGATGGCTGTGTTGATATTTTCATGTGTATACAGATGGTGGTGCAGATATTTCCATGTTTACACAGATGGAGGTTTAGATATTTCCATGTTTCTGCAGCTGACTTTGTAAATATTTCCATGTTTTTACAGATGGCGGTGTAGATATTTCCATGTATATACAGATAGCGGTGTCCCTATTTCCATGTTTATAGATATAGCGATGTGGATGTTTCCATGTTTATACAGATAGCACTGTAGTTATTTCCATGTTTATACAGATAGCGGTGGAGATATTTCCATGTTTATACAGATGGCGGTGTAGATAATTCCATGTTTATAGAGATAGCGGTGAAGATATTTCTAAGTTTGTACCTATGGTGATATAGATATTTCCATGTTCATACTGACAGCGGTGAAGATATTTCCATGTTTATACCAATAGCGGTGGAGATATTTCCATGTTTATACAGATAGCGTTGGAGATATTTCCATGTTTTTAGAGATGGTTGTGTATATATTTCCATATTTAGACAGATAGCCGTGTAGATATTTCGATGTTTATTCAGATGGTTGTGTAGATATTTCCATGTTTATAAAGATAGCGGTGTGGGTACTTCCATGTTTATACTGATGGCAGTATGGTTATTTCCATGTTTATACAGATAGCGATGAGGATATTTCCATGTATATCGAGATATCGGTGTAGATATTTCCATGTTTATACAGATGGCTGTGTGGATATTTCCATGTGTATACAGCTGGCAATGTAGATATTTCCATGTTTACACAGATGGAGGTGTAGTTATTTCCATGTTTATATAGATGACTGTTTAGATATTTCCATGTTTTTACAGATGGTGGTGTAAATATTTCCATGTATATACTGATAGTGGTGTGGCTATTTCCATGCTTATACAGTTGGCAGTGTAGATATTTCCATGTTAATACAGATAGCATTGTAGATATTTCCATGTTTATACAGATAGCGTTGTATATATTTCCATGTTTATACAGATAGAGGTGGAGATATTTTCATGTTTATACAGATAGCGGTGTAGATATTTCCATGTTTAAACAGATAGCGGTGTAGGTATTTCCATGTTTATACACATAGCGGTGTAGATATTTCCATGTTTATAGAGATGGATGTGTTGATATTTTCATGTGCACACAGATGGCAGTGTAGATATTTCCATGTTTACACAGATGGAGGTTTAGATATTTCCATGTTTCTACAGATGACTTTGTAGATATTTCCATGTTTTTACAGATGGCGTTGTAGATATTTCCATGTTGATACAGATAGCGGTGTGGCTATTTCCATGTTTATAGAGATAGCGATGTAGATATTTCCATGTTTATACAGATAACAGTGTAGTTATTTCCAAGTTTATACGGATAGCGGTGGAGATATTTCCATGTTTTTAGAGCTGGTGGTGTATATATTTCCATATTTACACAGATAGCCGTGTAGATATTTCGATGTTTATTCAGATGATTGAGTAGATATTTCCATGTTTATACAGATAGCGGTGTGGGTACTTCCATGTTTATACAGAAGGCAGTGTGGTTATTTCCAAGTTTATACAGATAGCGATGAGGATATTTCCATGTATATCGAGATATCGGTGTAGATATTTCCATGTTTATACAGATGGCTGTGTGGATATTTCCATGTGTATACAGCTGGCAGTGTAGATATTTCCATGTTTACACAGATGGAAGTGTAGGTATTTCCATGTTTATACAGATGACTGTTTAGATATTTCCATGTTTTTACAGATGGTGGTGTAGATATTTCCATGTATATAAAGATAGCGGTGTGGCTATTTCCATGCTTATACAGATGGCAGTGTAGATATTTCCATGTTAATACAGATAGCATTGTAGATATTTCCATGTTTATACAGATAGCGTTGTATATATTTCCATGTTTATACAGATAGCAGTGGAGATGTTTTCATGTTTATACAGATAGCGGTGTAGTTATTTCCATGTTTATACAGATAGCGGTGTAGGTATTTCCACGTTTATACAGATAGCGGTGTAGATATTTCCATGTTTATAGAGATGGCTGTGTTGATATTTTCATGTTCATACAGATGGCAGTGTGGATATTTCCATGTTTACACAGATGGAGGTTTAGATATTTCCATGATTCTACAGATGACTTTGTAGATATTTCCATGTTTTTACAGATGGCGGTGTAGATATTTCCATGTTTATACAGATAGCGGTGTGGTTATTTCCATCTTTCTAGAGATAGCGATGTAGATATTTCCATGTTTATACAGATAACAGTGTAGTTATTTCCAAGTTTATACGGATAGCGTAGGAGATATTTCCATGTTTATACAGATAGCGGTGTAGATATTTCCATGTTTATACAGATGGCGGTGTAGATATTTCCAAGTTTATGCAGATAGCGGTGTAGATACTTCCATATTTACAGAGATAGCGGTGTAGATATTTCCATGTTTATTCAGATGGCGCTGTAGATATTTCCAAGTTTATACAGATAGCGGTGTGTCTGTTCCATGTTTATACACATGGCAGTGTAGATATTTCCATGTTTACACAGATAGTTGTGTAGATATTTCCATATTTATAAAGATAGCGGTGTAGGTATTTCCATGTTTATAGAAATAGCGGTGTAGATATTTCTGTGTTTATACAGATGGCTGTGTAGATATTTCCATGTGTATAAAGATGGCGGTGTAGATATTTCCATGTTTATAGAGATGGTTGTGTAGATATTTCCATGTTTGTAGAGATGACTGTATAGATATTTGCATGTTTATACAGATGGCGCTTTAAATATTACCATATTTATATAGATAAGGTGCAGATATTTCCGTGTTTATAAAGATAGCCGTGTAGATATTTCCATGTGTGTAGAGATAGTGGTGCAGGTATTTCCATGTTTATACAGATGGCGGTGTAGATATTTATATGATTATACAGATGGCAGTGTAGATATCTCCTTGTTTATACAGATTGCAGTGTAGATATTTCCATATTTATACACATAGCGGTGTAGATATTTCCGTGTTTACAGAGATAGTCGTGTAGGTATTTCCATGTTTATACAGATTGCGGTGTAAATATTTCCATGTTTATACACATAGCGGTGTAGATACTTCCATGTTCATACTAATAGCTTTGGAGATATATCCATGTTTATACAGATAGCGATGTAGATAATTCCATCTTTCCACAGATAGCAGCGTAGATATGTCTATGCTTATACTGATGGCGGTGTAGATATTTTCATGTTCATGCAGATGGCGGTGTAGGTATTTCCATGTTTATAGATATGGCGATGTAGATATTTCTAAGTTTATAAAGATAGCGGTGTTGATATTTCCATGTGTAGAGAGATGGCGGTGTAGGTATTTCGATGTTTATAGAGATAGTGGTGAAGATATTTCCATGTTTCTACAGATAGCGGTGTCGACATTTCCATGTTTATACATATAGTGGTGTAGGTATTTCCATGTTTATACAGATGGCGGTGTAGATATTTCCATGTTTATGGAGATGGTGGTGTAGATATTTTCATGTTTATAGAGATGGCGGCGTAGATATTTCCATGTTTATAGAGATTGCGGTGTAGATATTTCGATGTTTAAAGAGATAGCGGTGTAGGAAATACCTTGTTTATAGAGATAGCGGTATAGATATTTCCATCCTTATAAAGATGGCTGTGTAGATATTTCCATGTGTATACAGATTGCAATGTAGATATTTCCATGTTTATAGACATGGTGTTGTAGATATTTCAATGCTTATACAGATGACTGTGTAGATATTTCCTGGTTTATACAGATGGCGGTGTAGATATTTCCATGTTTATACAGATAGCGTTGTACATATTTCCATGTTTTTACAGATAGCGGTGTAGATATTTCCATGTTTATACAGACAGCGGTGTTGGTATTTCCATGTTTATACAGATAGCGGTGTAGATATTTCCATGTTTATACAGCTCGCAGTGTACATATTTCCATCCTTATACAGATTGCAGTGTAGATATTTCCAAGTTTACACAGATAGTGTTGTACATATTTCCATGTTTATACAGATGGCGGTATAGTTATTTCCATGTTTCTCGAGATGGTGTTGTAGATATTTTCATGTTTATAGAGAATTTTCCATGTTCATAGAGACTACGGTGCACATATTAATTGTTTATTGAAATAGCGGTGTAGGTATATCCATGTTTATAGAAATATCAGTGTAGATATTTCCATGTTTATACAGATAGCTCTGTAGATATTTCCATGTGTATAAATATAGCGGTGTAGATATTTCCTTGTTTATAGAGATGGTGGTGTAGATATTTCCATGTTTATACAGATGACTGTGTAGGTATTTGCATGTTTATACAGATGGCGGTGAAAATATTTCCATATTTATAGAGATAAGGCGTAGATATTTCCTTGTTTATAAAGATAGCCGTGTAGATATTTCCATGTTTATAGAGATAGCCGTGCAGTTATTTCCATATTTATACAGAGAGCGGTGTAGATATTTCCATGTTTATACAGATGGCGGTGTAGATATTTCTATGTTTAAGGAGATAACGGCCTAGATATTTCCATGTTTATAAAGATAGCGGTGTGGATATTTCCATGTTTATAGAGATAGCGGTGCAGTTATTTCCACATTTATACAGAGAGTGGTGTAAATATTTCCAAGTTTATAGTGATGGCGGTGTAGATATCTCCATGTTTATACAGATGGCGGTGTAGATATTTGCTTGTTTATACAGATAGTGGTGTAGTTATTTCCATGTTTATACAGATAGTGGTGTAGATATTTCCATGTTTACAGAGATAGCAGTGTAGATATTTCCATCTTTGCACAGATTGCGGTGTAGATATTTCCATATTTACACCGATACCTGTGATTATATTTCCAAGTTTACACAGATAGCTATGTAGATATTTCCATGTTTACACAGATAGCGTTGTAGAAATTTCCATGTTTATACAGATAGCAGTGTAGATATTTCCATATTTATACAGATAGCGATGTAGATATTTCCAAGTTTATAAAGATGGCAGCGTAGACATTTCCATGTTTATAGAGATTGCGGTGTAGATATTTCCATGTTTTTAGAGATAGCGCTGTTGTTATTTCCATGTTTATAGAGAGAGTGGGTAGATATTTCCATGTTTATACTGATGGCTGTGTAGGTATTTCCATGGGTACACTGATAGCGGTGGAGTTATTTCCTTTTTTGTACAGATCGCGGTGTATATATTTCCATGTTTATACAGATAGCAGTGGAGTTATTTCCATGTTTATAAAGGTAGCGGTGTAGATATTTCCATGTTTATACAGATGGCGGTGAAGATATTTCCATATTTATACAGATGTCGGTATATGTATTTCCATATTTATACAGATAGCGGTGTAGATTTTTCCATGTTTCTAGAGATGGCGGTGTAGATATTTCCACATTTATACAGATAGCGGTGTAGATATTTCCATGTATATACAGATTGCAGAGTAGATATTTCCATGTTTACACAGGTAGCGGTGTAGATATTTCAATCTTTCCCACATTGCGTTGTGCATATTTCCATCTTTACACAGATAGTGTTGTAGATATTTCTGTGGTTACACAGATAGCTCTGTAGATATTTCCATGTTTACACAGATAGCATTGTAGATATTTCCATGTTTACACAGATAGAGTTGTAGATATTTCCATGTTTATAGAGATAGCGGTGTAGATATTTCCGTGTTTATACATGTGGCGGTGTAGGTATTTCCAAGTTTATAGAGAGAGTGGTGTAGATATTTCCATCTTTATAGAGATGGCAGTGTAGATGTTTCAATGTTTATACAGATAGCGCTGTAGATATTTCCATGTTTATACAGATGGCGGTGTAGATATTTCCATGTTTGTGGAGATGGCGGTGTAGATATTTTCATGTTGATAGATATGGCGGTGCAGATATTTCCATGTTTATAGACATTGTTGTGTAGATATTTCCATGTTTCTAGAGATGGTGGTGTAGATATTTCCATGTTTATACAGATGACTGTGTAGATATTTGCATATTTATATAGATGTTGGTGTAGATATTTCTATGTTTAAAGAGATAATGGCGTAAATATTTCCATGTTTATTAAGATAGCGGTGTAGATATTTCCAAGTTTATAGAGATAGCGGTTCAGATATTTCCATATATATACAGATGGCGGTGTAGATATTTCCATGTTTATACAGATGCTGGTGTAGATATTTCCATGTTTATACAGATGGCGGTGTAGTTATTTGCTTGTTTATACTGATAGTGGTGTGGATATTTCCATGTTTATACAGATAGCGGTGCAGATATTTCCATGTTTACAGAGATAGCGATGTAGATATTTCCATCTTTGCACAGATTGCGGTGTAAATATTTCCATCTTTACACAGATAACTGTGTATATATTTCCAAGTTTAAACAGATAGCTCTGTAAATATTTCCATGTTTACACAGATAGCGTTGTATATATTTCCATGATTATACAGATAGCGGTGTAGATGTTTCCATGTTTATAAAGATAGCGATGTAGATATTTCCATGTTTATACTGATAGCGGTGTCGATATTTCCATGTTTATACAGATAGCGATGTAGATATTTCCAAGTTTACAGGGATGGCGGTGTAGATATTTCCATGTTTATAGAGATTGCGGTGTAGATATTTCCATGTTTATAGAGACAGCGCTGTAGATATTTCCATGTTTATAGAGATAGTGCATAGATATTTCCATGTTTATACTGATGGCTGTGTACGTATTTCCACGGGTATATAGAAATCGGTGGAGTTATTTCCTTTTTTATGTAAATCACAGTGTATATATTTCCATGTTTATACAGATAGCGGGGTAGATATTTCCATGTTCACAGACATAGCGGTGTAGATATTTCCATTTTTTTAGAGATAGCGTTGTAGTTATTTCCATGTTTATACATATAGCGGTGTAGATATTTCCATGTTTATACAGACAGCGGTGGGGATGGTTCCATCTTTATATAGATAGCGATGTAGATATTTCCATGTTTATACAGATATCGGTGGAGATATTTGCATGTTTATACAGATAGCGGTGCAGATATTTCCATGTATATACAGATAGCAGTGTAGATATTTCCATGTTTATGCAGATAGCGGTCTAGTTATTTCCCTGTTTACACAAATAGCGGTGTTGATATTTCCATGTTTATAGGGATATCGGTGTAGATATTTCCATCTTCATAGTTACAGTGGTGTAGGTATTTCCATGTATATACAGATAGCGGTGTAGGTATTTCTATGTTTATATATAAAGCGGTGTAGATCTTTCCATGTGTACAGAAATGGCGGTGTAGGTATTTCCACGTTTATAGAGATAGTGATGTAGATATTTCCATATTTATACAGATACCGGTGTAGAAATTTCCATGTTTATACAGATAGAGGTGTTGGTATTTCCATGTTTATACAGAGAGCGGTGTAGGTATTTCCATGTTTATACAGAGAGCGGTGTAGGTATTTCGATGTTTATACAGCTCGCGGTGTAGATATTTGCATCTTTTTACAGATGACAGAGTAGATGTTTCCATGTTTACACAGATATTGGTGTAGATATTTCCATGTTTATACAGATAGCGATGTACATATTTCCATGTTTACATAGATAGCGGTGTTGATATCTCCGTCTTTACTCAGATAGTGGTGTAGATATTTCCATGTTTATACAGATAGTGATGAAGATATTTCCATGTTCATACAGATGACGGTGTAGATATTTCCATTTTTGTAGAGATTGTGGTGTAGGTAATTTAATGTTTATAGAGATGGCGTTGTAGATATTTCCATGTTTAAACAGATGGCGGTGTAGGTATTTCCATGTTTATAGAGTTGGCGGAGTAGTTATTTCCATGTTTATACAGATTGCGGTGTAGAGATTTCCTTGATGACACAGATAGCGGTGTAGATATTTCCATGTTTATACAGATGGTGTTGTAGATATTTCCATGTTTATACAGATAGCAGTGTTGATATTTCCATGTTTATGGGGATACCGGTGTAGATATTTCCATGTTTATACATATAGCGGTGTAGGTAATTCCATGTTTATACAGATAGTGGTGTAGATATATGCATGTTTATACAGGTGGCTGTGTAGATATTTCCATGTTTATGCAGATGGCGGTGTAGATATTTCCATGTTTATACAGATGGCAGTGTAGATATTTCCATATTTATAGAGATGGCGGTTTAGATATTTCCATGTTTATACATATAGCGGGGTAGATATTTCCATGTTTACACAGATAGTGGTGTAGCTATTTCCATGTTTATCGAGATGGCGGTGTAGATATTTCCATGTTTATGCAGATAGTGATGAAGATTTTTCCATGTTTATACAGATGGCGGTGTAAATATTTCCATTTTTATTCAGATAGCGGTGTTGATATTTCCATGTTTATGGGAATAGCGGTGTAGATATTTCCATGTCTATACCGATAGCGGTGTAGGTAATTCCATGTTTATACAGATAGCGGTGTAGATATTTGCATATTTATACAGGTGGCTGTGTAGATATTTCCATGTTTATACAGATGGAGGTGTAGATACTGCCATGTTTATACAGATGACTGTGTAGATATTTCCAGGTTTTTACAGATGGCGGTGTAGATATTTCCATGTTTATAGAGATAGCGGTGTGGCTATTTCCATGTTTATACAGATAGCGATGTAGATATTTCCATGTTTTTAGAGATGGCTGAGTGCATATTTCCATGTTTATACAGATGGCAGTGTAGAAATTTCGAAGTTTATAGAGATGGCTGTGTAGATATTTTCATATTTATACATATAGCAATGTAGATATTTCCATGTTTACATAGATATTGGTGTAGTTATTTCCATGTTTATTCAGATGACTGTGTAGGTATTTCCATGTTTATACAGATAGCTGTGTAGATATTTCCATGTTTATAGAGATAGCCTTGTAGATATTTCCATGCTTATACAGATAGCTGTGTAGACATTTCCATGTTTATAGAGATAGCAGTGTAGATATTTCCATATTTATACAGATAGCGGTGTAGATATTACCATGCTTATACAGACAGCGCTGTAGATATTTCCAAGTTTATTCAGATTGCAGGGTAGTTATTTCTATGTTTATACAGATGGTGGTCTATATATTTCCATGTTTATACAGATGGCAGTGTAGATATTCCATGTTTATAGAGATAACGGTGTAGATATTTCCATGTTTATACACATAGCCCTGTGGATATTTCCATGTTTATGCAGATGGCAGTGTAGATATTTCGATGTTTATACAGATAGCGATGTAGATATTTCCATGTTTATACAGATAGCGGTGTGCATATCTCCATGTTCATACAGATAGCATTGTAGATATTTTCGTGTTCATACAGATAGTGGTGGAGATATTTCCATGTTTATACACATAGCCATATAGATATTTCCATGTTTAAACTGACGGAGGTGTAGATATTTCCATGTTTATACAGATGACTGTGTAGGTATTTCCATATTTTACAGATGGCGGAGTAGATATTTCCATGTTTATACTGATAGCAGTGTGGCTATTTCCATGTTTATACAGATAGCAATGTTGATAGCGATGTTGATATGTTTATAGAGATGGCTGTGTAGATATTTCCAAGTTTACACTGATGGCAGTGTAGATATTTCCATGTTTATACAGATAGTGGTGTAAATATGCCCATGTTTATACAGATAGCGATGTAGACATTTCCATGTTTATAGAGATGGCAGTGTAGGTATTTCCATATGTATACAGATAGCGGTGTAGATATTTACGAGTTTATACAGATATCGGTGTAAATACTTCCATGCTTATACAGATAGCGGTGGATATATTTACATGTTTATAGAGATGGCGGTGTAGATATTTCCAAGTTTATACAGATAGCGGTGTAGATATTTCCATGTTTACACAGATAGCGGTGTAGATATAACCAGGTTTATACAGATAACTGTGTAGATATTTCCATGTTCATAGAAATAGTGGTGTAGATATTTCCAGGTTTATACAGATGTCTGTGTAGATATTTCCATGTGTAAACATATGGCAGAACAGATATTTCCATGTTTATACAGTTGGAGGTGTAGATACTTCCATGTTTATACAGGTGACTGTGTAGATATTTCCATGTTTTTACAGATGGCGGTGTTGATATTTCCATGTTTATACAGAGAGCGGTGTGGCTATTTCCATGTTTATACAGTTTGCGATGTAGATATTTCCAGGTTTATAGACATGGCTGTGTAGATATTTCCATGTTTATACAAATGCCAGTGAACTTATTTCCATGTTTATACAGATACCTGTGTAGATATTTCCACGTTTATAGAGATAGCGGTGTAGATATTTCCATGTTTATACAGATAGCGATGTAGATATTTCCATGTTTATAGAGATAGCGGTGTAGGTATTTCTATGTTTATACAGATAGCGGTGTAGATATTTCCATGTTTATAGAGATAGCGGTGGAGATCTTTCCATGTTTATACAGATAGTGATGGAGATATTTCCGTGTTTATACAGATAGCGGTGGAGATATTTCCATGTTTATACAGATGGCAGTGTAGGGATTTCAAAGTTCATACAGATGGCGTTGTAGATATTTCCATGTTTATACAGATGGCAGTGTAGTTATTTCCATGTTTATACAGATATTGGAGTAGATATTTCCATGTCTATAGGGATGGCGGTGTAGATATTTCCTAGTTTATACAGATAGCAGTGTCGGTATTTCCGTGTTCATAGAGATAGCGGAGTAGATATTTCCAGGTTTATACAGATGTCTGTGTAGGTATTTCCATGTGTATAGAGATGGCAGTGCAGATATTTCCATGTTTATACACTTGGATATGTAGATACTTCCATGTTTATACTGATGAATGTGTAGATATTTCCATATTGTTACAGATGGCGGTGAAGATATTTCCATATTTTTACAGATGGCGGTAAAAATATTTCCATGTTTATACAGTTAGTGGTGTAGGTATTTCCATTTTATATAGAGATAGCGGTGTAAATATTTCCATGTTTATACAGATAGCAGTGTGGCTACTTTCATGTTTATACAGATAGCGATGTAGATATTTCCAGGTTTATAGAGATGGTTGTGTAGATGTTTCCGTGTTTATACAGACAGCAGTGTAGTTATTTCCATATTTATACAGATAGTGTTGTAGATATTTCCATGTTTATACAGATGTCTGTGTAGGTATTTCCATGTTTATACAGATGGCGGTGTAGATATTTCCATGTTTATACAGATAGCAGTGGAGATGTTTCCATGTTTATACAGATATCGGTGGATATATTTCCATGTTTATAGAGATGGCGGTGTAGATATTTCCAAGTTAATACAGATAGCGGTGTAGATATTTCCATGTTTATACAGACAGCGGTGTAGATATTTCCATGTATATACAGATAGCGGTGTAGGTATTTCCATCTTCGTAGATATAGTGGTGTAGTTATTTCCAGGTTTATACAGATGTCTGTGTAGTTATTTCCATATGTATAGAGATGGCAGTGCAGATATTTCCATGTTTATACACTTGGAGGTGTAGATACTTCCATGTTTATACAGATGACTGTGTAGATATTTCCATATTTATTCAGATAGCGGTGTAGTTATTTCCATCTTTATGGTGATAGCTCTGTAGATATTTCCATATTTATACAGATAGCAGTGTAGATATTTCCATATTTATACAGATAGCCGTGTAGATATTTCCATATTTATAGAGATAGCGGTGTAGATATTTCCATGTTTATACAGATAGGGTTGTAAATGTTTCCTTGTCTATACAGATAGTAGTGTTGATATTTCCATGTTAATACAGATCGCGGTGTAGATATTTCCATCTATTTACAGATGGCAGTGTAGATATTTCCATATTTATACAGATAGCGATGTAGATATTTCCATGTTTATATAGATGGTGGTGTAGATATTTCCTTGTTTATGAAGATGGTGGTGTACATATTTCCATGCTCATAGAGATGGTGGTCTATATATTTCCATGTTTATAGAGATAGCGGTGTACACATTTCCATGCTTATATAGATGTCGTTGTAGATATTTTCTTGTTTATAGAGATGGTGGTGCAGATATTTCCATGCTTCTACAGTTGACTGTGTAGATATTTCCATGTTTTTACAGATGGCGTGGTAGATATTTACATTTTTTTACAGATGGCGGTGTAGATATTTCCATGTTTATACAGATAGCGGTGTAATTATTTCCATGTTTATACAGATCACCGTGTAGATATTTCCATGCTTACACAGATAGTGGTGTAGATATTTCCATGTTTATACAGATCACGGTGTAGATATTTCCATGTTTATACAGATAGCGGTGTAGATATTTCCATGTTTTTACAGATGGCGTTGTAGATATTTACATTTTTTTACAGATGGCGTTGTAGATATTTCCTTGTTTGTACAGATGGCGGTGTAGATATTTCGATGTTTATACAGATGGTGGTGTAGATATATCCATGTTTGCACAGATAGCGGTGTAGATATTTCCATGTTTATACAGATCACCGTGTAGATATTTCCATGTTTATACAGATAGAGGTGTAGATATTTCCATGTTGATACAGATGGTGGTGTTGATATTTCCATGTTTATACAGATGTCCGTGTACATATTTCCACTTTTATACAGATGGCAGAGTAGATATTTCCATGATTATGCCAATGGTGGTGTAGATATCTCCATATTCATAGAGATGGCGGCGTAGATACTTCCATGTTTATAGAGATAGCAGTGTAGATATTTCCATGTTTATAGAGACAGTGGTGTAGATATTTCCATGTTTATACAGTTAGTGATGTACATATTTCCATGTTTATGGAAATAGCGGTTTAGATATTTCCATATTTATACAGGTAGCAGTGTAGATATTTCCATGTTTATACAGATAGCGGTGTAGATATTTCCATGTTTACACATAGCGGTGTAGATATTTCCATGTTTATAAAGTTCATGGTGTAGACATTTCCATGTTTATACAGATATCGTTGTAAATTTTTCCATGTTTATACAGATAGTAGTGAAGATATTTCCGTGTTAATACAGATCGCGTTGTAGATATTTCCATCTATTTACAGATGGCATTGCAGATATTTCCATGTTTATGCAGATGGCGGTGTAGATATTTCCATGTTTATATATATAGCGCTGTAGATATTTCTTTGTTTATGTAGATGGCGGTGTAGTTATTTCCACGTTTATTGAGATGGCGGTCTATATATTTCCATGTTTATAGAGATAGCGGTGTAGATATTTCCATGTTTATATAGATGGCGGTGTAGATCTTTCCATGATTATGGAGATGGCATTTTATATATTTGTTGTTTATAGAGATGGTGGTGTAGATATTTCCATGTTTATAGAGATAGCGGTGTAGGTATTTCCATGTTTATAGAGATAGCGGTGTTGATATTTCCATGTTTATACAGATAGCGGTGTAGATATTTCCATGTTTATACAGAAAGCGGTGTTGGTATTTCCATGTTTATACAGATAGCGGTGTAGATATTTCCATCTTTATACAGCTCGCGGTGTCGATATTTACATCTTTATACAGATGGCAGTGTAGATATTTCCATCTTTATACGGATGGCGGTGAAGATATTTCCATGTTTATAGAGATAGCGGTGTAGATATTTCCATGTTTATAGAGATAGCAGTGTAGATATTTCCATGTTTATAGAGATAGCGGTGTAGTTATTTCCATGTTTATAGAGATAGCGGTGTAGATATTTCCATGGTTATACAGATAGCAGTGTAGATATTTCCATCTGTATGGTGATAGCTCTGTAGATATTTCTATATTTATACAGATAGCAGTGTAGATATTTCCATATTTATACAGATAGCTGTGTAGATATTTCCATGTTTATACAGATAGCGTTGTAGATATTTCCATGTTTATACAGATAGCATTGTAAATATTTCCATGTCTATACAGATAGTAGTGTTGATATTTCCATGTTAATACAGATCACGGTGTAGATATTTCCATCTATTTACAGATGGCAGTGTAGGTATTTCCATATTTATACAGATAGCGATGTAGATATTTCCATGTTTATATAGATGGCGGTGTAGATATTTCCTTGTTTATGAAGATGGCGGTGTAGTTATTTCCATGTTTATAGGGATGGTGGTCTATATAATTCCATGTTTATAGAGATATCGCTGTACATATTTCCATGCTCATATAGATGGCGGTGTAGATATTTTCTTGTCTATAGAGATGGTGGTGTAGATATTTCCATGGTTCTACAGTTGACTGTGTAGATATTTCCATGTTTTTACAGATGGCGTTGTAGATATTTACATTTTTTACAGATGGCGGTGTAGATATTTCCATGTTTATACAGATAGCGGTGTAAATATTTCCATGTTTATACAGATCACTGTGTAGATATTTCCATGCTTACACAGATAGCGGTGTAGATATTTCCATGTTTATACAGATAGCGGCGTAGATATTTCCAGGTTTATACAGCTCGCCATGTAGATATTTCCATTTTTATACAGAGGGTGGTGTAGATATTTCCATGTTTACACAGATGGCGGTGTACATATTTCCAGATTTATAAAGATGGCGTTGTTGATAGTTCTATGTTTATGGAGATGGCAGTGTAGATATTTTCATGTTTACAGAGATAGCGGTGTAGGTATTTCCATGTTTATAGAGATAGTGGTGTAGTTATTTCCATGTTTATAGAGATATCGGTGTAGATATTTCCATGTTTATACGGATGGCTCTGTAGATATTTCCATGTGTATACAGATGGCATTGTGGATATTTCCATGTTTATACAGATGGTGGTGTAGATATTTCCATGTTTATAGAGACAGTGGTGTAGATATTTCCATATTTACACAGATAGCAGTGTAGAAATTTCCATGTTTATACAGATATCGGTGTAGATATTTCCATGTTTATACACATAGCGGTGTAGATATTTCCATGTTTATACCGATCATGGTGTAGATATTTCCAAGTTTACACAGATAGCATTGTAAATATTTCTATGTTTATACAGATAGTAGTGTAGATATTTCCATGTTAATACAGATCGCGGTGTAGATATTTCCATCTATTTATGGATGGCAGTGTAGATATTTCCTTGTTTATACGGATACCGGTGTTGGTATTTCCATGTTAATACAGATAGCCATGTTGATATGTCAATCTTTATACGGCTCGCCATGTAGATATTTCCATTTTTATACAGATGGTGATGTAGCTATTTCCACGTTTATACAGATGGCGGTGTATATATTTCCATGTTTATACAGATGGCGGTGTAGATATTTCCATGTATTTACAGATGTCGGTGTGGATATTTCCATGTTTATGGAGATGGCGGTGTAGATATTTTCATGTTTATAGAGTTGGAGGTGTAGATATTTTCATGTTTATAGAAATGGCCGTGTAGGTATATCCATGTGTATACAGATGGCGGTTTTGATATTTCCATGTTTATACAGATGGCAGTGTAGGTATTTCCACGTTTATGCAGATGGCGGTGTAGATGTTTCCATATTCATAGAGATGGTGGCGTAGATATTTCCATGTTTATAGAGATAGCAGTGTAGATATTTCCATGTTTATAGAGATAGCAGTGTAGATATTTCCATGTTAATAGAGACAGTGGTGTAGATGTTTCCATGTTTATACAGATAGCGCTGTAGATATTTCCATGTTTATGGAGATAGCTGTTTAGATATTTTCATATTTATACAGACAGCAGTGTGGATATTTCCATGTTTATACAGATAGCGGCGTAGATATTTCCATGTTTATACATATAGCCGTGTAGATATTTCCATGTTTATACAGATAGCTTTGTAGATATTTCCATGTTTATACAGATAGTAGTGGAGATATTTCCATGTTAATACAGATCGCAGTGTAGAGATTTAAATCTGTTTACAGATGTCAGTGTAGATATTTCCATGTTTATACAGATGGCGCAGTGGGTATTTCCATGATCATATAGATGGCTTTGTAGATATTTCCACGTTTACAGAGATGGCTGTCTATATATTTCCTTGTTTATGTAGCTGGTTGTGTAGATATTTCCATGTTTATAGAGATGGCGTTGTATATATTTCCATGTTTATAGAGACAGCGGTGTAGATATTTACATGTTTATAGAGATAGCAGTGTAGGTATTTCCATGTTTATAGAGATGGTGATGTAGATATTTCCATGTTTATACGGATAGCAGTGAAGGTATTTCCATGTTTATACAGAAAGCGTTGTTGGTATTTCTATGTTTATACAGGTAGGCTTCTAGATATTTCCATGTTTATACAGCTCACGATGTAGATATTTACATCTTTATACAGATGGCAATGTACATATTTCCATGTTTATACAGATAGCGGGGTTGATATTTCCATGTTTATACAGATAGCGGTGAAGTTATTTCCATGTTTATACAGATGGCGGTGTAGATATATCCATGTTTATACAGATAGTGGTGTAGATCTTTCCATGTTTATACAGATCGTGGTGTAGATATTTCCTTGTTTTTAGAGATAGCGGTGTTGATATTTCCATGATTATACTGATGGCACTGTAGATATTTCCATGTTTCTAGAGATGACTGTATAGATATTTCCATGTTTTTACAGATTGTGTTGCAGTTATTTCCATTTTTTTACAGATGGCGGTGCAGGTATTTCCATGTTTATACAGATGGTGGTGTAGATATTCCCATGTTTATACAGATGGCGGTGTAGATATATCCATGTGTGCACAGAGAGCGGTGTAGATATTTCCATGTTCATAGAGATAGCGGTGTAATTATTTCCATGTTTATGCAGATCGCAGAGAAGATATTTCCATGTTTACACAGATAGCGGTGTAGATATTTCCATGTTTATACAGATCGCAGTGTAGATATTTCCATGTTTATACAGATAGCAGTGTAGATATTTCCATGTTGATACAGATGGCGGTGTTGATATTTCCATCTGTATACAGCTCGCGGTGTAGATATTTACATCTTTATACAAATGGCAGTGTAGATATTTCCATGTTTATACGGATAGCGGTGTAGATATTTCCATGTTTATAGAGTATAGTGGTGTAGATATTTCCATGGTTATACAGATGGCAGTGTAGATATTTCCATGTTTGTACAGATGGCGGTGTACATATTTCCATGTTTATACAGATGACTTTGCAGATATATCCATGTTTTTACAGATGACGGTGTAGACAATTCCGTGTTTATATAGATAGCGCTGTAGATATTTCCATGTTTACACAGATAGCGGTGTATATATCCATCTTTACACTGATATCGGTGTAGATATTTCCATCTTTACACAGATGGCCGTGTAGATATTTCCATGTTTCCACAGATATCTTTGTAGATATTTCCATGTTTACACAGATAGCGTTGTAGATATTTCCATGTTTATACAGATGACTCTGTAGGTATTTCCATGTTTTTACAGATGGCGGTGTAGATATTTCCATGTTTATACATATAGCGGTGTAGATATTTCCATGTTTATACAGATAGCGGTGTAGATATTTCCATGTTAATAGAGATAGTGGTGTAGATATTTCCATGTTTATATAGATAGCCGTGTAGGTATTTCCATGTTTATACAGATAGCGGTGTAGGTATTTCCATGTTTGTACAGGTAGCTGTTTACATATTTCCATGTTTATACAGATAGCGGTGTAAATATTTCCATGTTTATAGAGATAGCGGTGTAGATATTTCCATGTTTATATAGATGGTTGTGTAGATACTTCCATGTGTATACAGATGGCAGATTAGATAATTCCATGTTTATTCAGATGGTGGTGTAGATATTTCCATGTTTATACAGATGACTGTGTAGATATTGCCATGTTTTTAAAGATGGTGCTGTAGATATTTCCATGTTTCTACACATAGTGGTGTAGATATTTCCATGATTATACAGATCCCGGTGGAGATATTTTCATGTTTATTCAGATAGCGGTGTTGATATTTCCATGTTTATACAGATAGCGGTGTAGTTATTTCCATGTTTATACAGATAGCGCTGTAGATTTTTCCATGTTTATCCGAATAGCAGTGGAGATATTTCCATGTTTATACAGATAGCGGTATAGATATTTCCAAGTTTATAGAGATATCGGTGTAGATATTTCCATGTTTATACAGCTAGCCTTGTAGATATCTCCATTTTTATAGAGTTGGCAGTGTAGATATTTCCATGTTTATACAGATGTCGGTGTAGATATTTCCATGTTTATACAGATGGCGGTGAAGATAGTTCCATGTTCATGGAGATGGCAATGTAGATATTTTCATGTTTATAGAGATGACTCTGTAGATATTTCCATGTTTTCACAGATGGCGGTGTAGATATTTCCAAGTTTATACAGATAGCGTTGTAGATATTTCCATGTTTACAGATGGCAGTGTAGATATTTCCATGTTCATACAGATAGTGGTGTAAATCTTTCCATGTTAATTCAGATCGTGGTTTATATATTTCCTTGTTTATACAGATAGCGGTTTAGATATTTCCACGTTTATACAGATGGCGGTGTAGATATTTCCATGTTTAAAGAGATGGAGGTGTAGATATTTCGATGTTTATACAGATGACTGTGTAGATATTTCCATGTTTATACAGATGGCGGTGAAGATATTTCCATGTTTATACAGATAGAAGTGTAGATATTTCCATGATTATACAGATAGCAGTGTAGATATTTCCATGTTTATAGAGATAGTGGTGTAGTTATTTCCATATTTATACAGATATTGTTGTAGATATTTCCATGTTTATACAGTTGGCAATGTAGATATTTCCAGGTTTATACAGAAGGTGATGTAGATATTTCCAGGTTTATACAGATGGTGATGTAGATATTTCCATGTTTATACAGATGTCGGTGTAGATATTTCCATGTTTATACAGATGTCGGTGTAGATATCTCCATGTTTATAGAGATGGCGGTGTAGATTTTTCCATGTTTATACAGATGGCCGTGTAGATATTTCCAATTTTATAGAGATGGAGGTGTAGATATTTCCATGTTTATACAGATGACTGTGTAGATATTTCCATGTTTATACAGATAGCAGTGTAGATATTTACATGTTCCTACATATGGTGGTGAAGATATTACCATGTTTATATAGATAGCGGTGTAAATCTTTCCATGTTTATATAGATATCGGTGTAGGTATTTCCTTGTTTATGGAGATACCGGTATAGATATTTCCATGTTTAAACAGATAGCATTGTAGATATTTCCATGTTTGTAGAGATAGCGGTATAGATTTTTCCATGTTTATAAGGATAGCGGTGTAGATATTTCCATGTTTATAGAGATAGCGTTGTAGATATTTCCTTCTTTAAACAGATAGCATTGTAGATATTTCCATGTTTATACAGATAGCGGTGTAGATATTTCCATGTTTATACAGATAGCGCTGGAGATATTTCCAAGTTTATACAGATAGCGGAGGAGATATGTCCTTGTTTATTCAGATGGCAGTGTAGATATATCCATGTTTATACAGATGGCGTTGTAGATATTTCCATGTTTATGCAGATAGCGATGTAGATATTTCCATGTTTATACAGATAGCGGTGGAGTTATTTCCATGTTTATAAAGATAGTGGTCGAGATATTTCCATGTTTATACAGATGGCGGTGTTGATATTTCCAAGTTTATATAGATGGTGTATATATTTCCATGTTTATAGAGATAGCTGTGTAGTTATTTCCATGTTTATAGGGATAGTGGTGTAGATATTTCCATATTTATACAGATAGTTGTGTAGATAATTGCATGTTTATTCAGATGGCGGTGTAGATATTGCCAGGTATATACACATAGCGGTGAGGCTGCTTCCATGTTTATACAGAGGGCAGTGTAGATATTTCAATGTTTTTACAGATAGTGGTGTAGATATTTCCATGTTTATAAAGATATCGGTGTAGATATTTCCATGTTTATAAAGAATGCGGTGTAGATATTTCCACGTTTATAGAGATAGCGGTGGAGATATTTCCATGTTTATAAAGATAGCAGTGTAGATATTTCCATGTTTATAGAGACAGCGGTGGAGATATTTCCATGTATATATAGACAGCTGTCGAGATATTTCCATGTTTATACAGATAACCATGTAGATATTTCCATGTTTATACAGATAGCGGTGTAGATATTTCCATGTTTATAGAGATGGCTGTGTAGATATTTCCATATTTATGCAGATGGCAGTGTAGATATTTCCATGTTTATACAGATAGTGGTGTAAGTATTTCCATGTTTATACAGATGACTGAGTAGTTATTTCCATGTTTATAGAGATATCGATGTAGATATTTCCATGTTTATAGAGATAGCCATGTTGATATTTCCATGTTTAAACAGATATCGGTGCAGACATTTCTATTTTTATAGAGATAGCACTGTAGGTATTTCCATATTTATACAGATAGCCATGTAGATATTTCCATGTTTATTCAGATGCCGGCGTAGATATTTCCATGTTTATACACATAACGGTGTGGATATTTCCATGTTTATACAGATGGCAGTGTAGATATTTCCATGTTAATAGAGATAGCGATGTAGATATTTCCACGTTTATACAGACAGCAGTGCAGATATTTCCATGTTTATACATATATCGTTGTAGATATTTCCATGTTTATACAGATAGCGGTGTAGATATTTCCATGTTTATACAGATAGCGGTGGAGTTATTTCCATGTTTATACAGATAGCGGTGGAGTTATGTCCTTGTTTATTGAGATGGCGGTGCAGATATTTCCATGTTTATACAGATGGCGGTGTAGATATTTCCATGTTTATGCAGATAGCGGTGTAGATATTTCCATATTTACACAGATAGCGGTGAAGTTATTTCCATGTTTATACAGATAGTGGTCGAGATATTTCCATGTTTATACAGATGGCGTTCTTGATATTTCCAAGTTTAAGCAGACACTGGTGTAGATATTTCCATGTTTATAAAGATAGCGGTGTAGATATTTCCATGTTTATGCAGATAGCGGTGTAGTTATTTCCATGTTTATAGAGATGGCGGTGTAGATATTTCCATATTTATACAGATAGTGGTGTAGATAATTCCATGTTTATGCAGATAGCGCTGTAGATATTTCCATGTTTGTAGAGATAGCGGTGCACTTATTTCCATGTTCATGCAGATAGCGGTGTAGTTATTTCCATGTTTATAGGGATAGCGATGTAGATATTTCCATATTTATACAGATAGTGGCGTAGATAATTCCATGTTTATTCAGATGGCGGTGTAGATATTTCCAGGTTTGTACACATAGCTGTGGGGCTGTTTCCATGTTTATACAGAGGGCAGTGTAGATATTTCCATGTTTATACAGATAGTGGTGTAGATATTTCCATGTTTATAAAGATAGCGGTGGAGATATTTCCATGTTTATAAAGATAGCAGTGTAGATATTTCCATGTTTATAGAGATGGCTGTGTAGATATTTCCATGTTTATGCAGATGGTAGTGTAGATATTTCCATGTTAATACAGATAGTGGTGTAGGTATTTCCATGTTTATACAGATGACTCTGTAGGTATTTCCATGTTGATAGAGATGGCGGTGTAGTTATTTCCATGTTTATAGAGATAGCCATGTAGATATTTCCATGTTTAAACAGATAGCGGTGTAGACATTTCTATGTTTATAGAGATAGCAGTGTAGGTATTTCCATTTTTATTCAGATAGCCGTGAACATATTTCCGTGTTTATAGAGACAGAGATGTAGATATTTCCATGTTTATACAGATAGCGTTGTAGAAATTTCCATGTTTATAGAGATAGCGGTGTAGTTATTTCCATATTTATACAGATAGCCATGTAGATATTTCCATGTTTATTCAGATGGTGGTGTAGGTATTTCCATGTTTATTCAGATAGCGGTGTGGTTATTTCCATGTTTACACAGAGGGCAGTGTAGATATTTCCATGTTAATACAGACAGCGATGTAGATATTTCCATGTTTATACAGATAGCGGTGCAGATATTTCCATGTTTACACAGATAGCGTTGTAGATATTTCCATGTTTATACAGATAGTGGTGTAGATGTTTCCGTGTTTATACAGATAGCGGTGGAGATATTTCCATGTTTATACAGATAGCTGTGGTAATTTTTCTAGGTTTATAATGATAGCGTTGGAGATATTTCCGTGTTTATAGAGATGGCGGTGTAGATATTTCTAAGTTTATACAGATATCGGTGTAGATACTTCCATGTTTATACAGATAGCGGTGTAGATATTTCCATTTTTATAGAGATAGCAGTGTAGGTATTTCCATGTTTATAGAGGTAGCGGTGTAGATATTTCCATGTTTATACAGATGGCTGTGTAGATATTTCCATGTGTATACAGATGGCAGTGTAGATAGTTCCATGTTTATACAGATGGAGGTGTAGATATTTCCATGTTTATACAGCTCACGGTGTATATATTTCCATGTTTTTACAGATGGCGGTGTAGATATTTCCATGTTTATACAGATAGTGGTATGGCTATTTCCATGTTTATACAGATAGCGATGTAGATAATTCCATGTTTATAGAGATGGCTGTGTAGATATTTCCACGTTTATACAGATCGCGGTGTAGATATTTCCATGTTTATACAGATAGTGGTGTAGATATTTCCGTGTTTATGCAGATGACTCTGTAGTTATTTTTATGTTTTTACATAAGGTGGTGTAGATATTTCCAAGTTTATACAGAGAGCAGTGTAGATATTTCCATGTTTATACAGATAGCGGTGTAGATATTTCCATGTTCATACAGATAGCGGTGTAGTTATTTCCGTGTTTATAGAGATAGCGGTGTAGATATTTCCATGTTGATACAGATGGCTCTGTTGAGATTTCCATTTGTATACAGATGACAGTGTAGACATTTCCATGTTTATACAGATGGAGGTGTAGTTATTTCTATGTTTCTACAGATGAGTGTGTAGATATTTCCATGTTTTTACAAATGGCGGTAAAGATATTTCCATTTTTATACAGATAGAGGTGCAGCTATTTCCAAATTTATACAGATAGTGGTGGAGATATTTCCAGGTTTATACAGATGGCGGTGTAGATATTTCGAAGTTTATGCAGATAGCGGTGTAGATATTTCCATGTTTATGGAGAGAGTGGTGTAGATATTTCCATGTTTATAAAGATAGCGGTGTAGTTTTTTCCATGTTTATAGAGATAGCGGTGTAGATATTTCCATATTTATAGAGATAGCGGTGTAGATATTTCCATGTTAATAAAGATAGCGGTTTAGATATTTCCATGTTTATAGAGATAGCGGTGGAGATATTTCCATGTTTATAGGGATAGCGGTGGAGATATTTCCATGTTTATACTGATAATGATGTAGATATTTCCATGTTTATACAGATAGTGGGGTAGTTATTTCCATGTTTATGCAGATAGCGGTGTAAATATTTCCATGTGTATACAGATAGCGGTGTAGGTATTTCTATGTTTATACAGATTGTGCTGGAGATATTTCCATGCTTATACAGATAGAAGTGTAGATAATTCCATGTTAACAGAGACAGTGGAGGAGATATTTCCATGTTTGTAGAGATAGCGATGTACATATTTCCATGTTCATAGAGATAGCGGTGTAGATATTTCCATATTTATAGAGATAGCGGTGTAGATATTTCCATGTTAATAAAGATAGCGTTTTAGATATTTCCATGTTTATAGAGATAGCGGTGGAGATATTTTCATGTTTATACCGATAGCGGTGGAGATATTTCCATGTTTATACAGATAGTGGTGGAGATATTTCAATGTTTATACAGATGGCGGTGTAGATATTTCCAAGTTTATGCAGATGGCGGTGTAGTTATTTCCATGTTTATAGAGATAGCGGTGTAGATATTTCCATGTTTATACAGATAGCGGTGTAGTTATTTCCATGTTTATAGAGATAGCGGTGTAGATAATTCCATAGTTATACAGATAGCGGTGTAGATAATTCCATGTTTATTCAGATGGCGGTGTATATATTTCCAAGTTTATACACATAGCGGTGTGGTTGTTTCCATGTTTATACAGACGGCTGTGTAGATCTTTCCATGTTTACAGATAGTGGTGTAGATATTTCCATGTTTATAAAGATAGCGGTGTAGATATTTCCATGTTTATAAAGATAGCGGTGTAGATATTTCCATGTTTATAGAGATAGTGGTTGAGTTCTTGCCATGTTTATAGAGACAGCGGTCGAGATATTTCCATGTTTATACAGATAACGATGTAGATATTTCCATGTTTATACAGATAGCGGTGTAGATATTTCCATGTTTATAGAGATGGCTGTGTAGATATTTCCATGTTTATGGAGATGGCAGTGTAGATATTTCCATGTTTATACAGATAGTTGTGTAGGTATTTCCATGTTTATACAGATGACTGTGTAGGTATTTCCATGTTTATAAAGATGGCGGTGTAGATATTTCCATGTTTATAGAGATAGCCATGTAGATATTTCCATGTTTATGTAAATAGCGGTGTAGACATTTCCATGTTAATACAGATAGCGATGTAGATATTTCCATGTTTATACAGATAGCCGTGCAGATATATCCATGTTTATACATATAGCGTTGTAGATATTTCCATGTTTATACAGATAGCGGTGGAGATATTTCCATGTTTATACAGATAGCGGTGGAGATATTTCCATGTTTATACAGATAGCGGTGGAGATATGTCCTTGTTTATTCAGATGGCAGTGTCGATATTTCCATGTTTATACAGATGGCGGTGTAGATATTTCCATGTTTATAGAGATAGCGGTGTAGTTATTTCCATGTTTATGCAGATAGCGGTGTAGTTATTTCCATGTTTATAGAGATAGCGGTGGAGATATTTCCAGGTTTATAAAGATAGCAGTGTAGATATTTCCGTGTTTATAGAGATAGCGGTGGAGATATTTCCATGTTTATAGAGATAGCAGTCGAGATATTTCCATGTTTATACAGATAACGATGTAGATATTTCCATGTTTATACATATAGCGTTGTAGAGATTTCCATGTTTATACAGATCTTGGTGGAGATATGTCCTTGTTTATTCAGATGGCAGTGTCGATATTTCCATGTTTATACAGATGGCGGTGTAGATATTTCCATGTTTATACACATAGCGGTGTAGATATTTTCATGTTTATACAGATTGCGGTGGAGTTATTTCCATGTTTATACAGATAGTGGTGGAGATATTTCCATGTTTATACAGATGGTGGTGTAGATATTTCTAAGTTTATACAGGTAGCGGTGCAGATATTTCCATGTTTATACAGATAGCGGTGGAGATATTTCCATGTTTATACTGATAGTGGGGGACATATTTCCATGTTTATACAGATGGCGGTTTATCAATTTACAATTTTATGCAGATAGCGGTGTAGATATTTCCATGTTTATAGAGATAGCGGTGTAGTTATTTCCATGTTTATACAGATAGCGGTGTAGTTATTTCCATGTTTATAGAGATAGCGGTGTAGATATCTCCATATTTATACAGATAGCGGCATAGATAATTCCATGTTTATTCAGAGGGCGGTGTAGATATTTCCAGGTTTATACACACAGCGGTGTGGCTGTTTCCATGTTTATACAGACGGCAGTGTAGGTATTTCCATGTTTATACAGATAGTGGTGGAGATATTTCCATGTTTATAAAGATAGCAGTGTAGATATTTTCAAGTTTATAAAGAATGCGGTGTAGATATTTCCACGTTTATAGAGATAGCGGTGGAGATATTTCCATGTTTATAAATATAGCAGTGTAGATATTTCCATGTTTATAGAGATAGCGGTGGAGATATTTCCATGTTTATAGAGACAGCAGTCGACATATTTCCATGTTTATACAGATAACGATGTAGATATTTCCATGTTTATACATATAGCGTTGTAGAGATTTCCATGTTTACACAGATCGCGGTGTAGATATTTCCATGTTTATACAGATAGCAGTGGAGATATTTCCACGTTTATACATATAGCGGTGGAAATATGCCCTTGTTTATTGAGATGGCGGTGTAGATATTTCCATGTTTATACTGATAGCTTTGTAGATATTTTCATGTTTATAGAGATAGCGGTGGAGATATTTCCATGTTGATACAGATAGTGGTGGAGATATTTCCATGTTTATACAGATGACGGTGTAGATATTTCCAAGTTTATGCAGACAGCGGTGTAGATATTTCCATATTTACACAGATAGCGGTGAAGTTATTTCCATGTTTATACAGATAGTGGTCGAGATATTTCCATGTTTATACAGATGGCGTTCTTGATATTTCCAAGTTTATGCAGATACTGGTGTAGATGTTTCCATGTTTATAGAGATAGCGGTGTAGATATTTCCATGTTTATGCAGATAGCAGTGTAGTTATTTCCATGTTTATAGAGATGGCGGTGTAGATATTTCCATATTTATACAGATAGTGGTGTAGATAATTCCATGTTTATGCAGATAGCGGTGTAGATATTTCCATGTTTGTAGAGATAGCGGTGCAGTTATTTCCATGTTCATGCAGATAGCGGTGTAGTTATTTCCATGTATATAGAGATAGCGATGTAGATATTTCCATATTTATACAGATAGTGGCGTAGATAATTCCATGTTTATTCAGATGGCGGTGTAGATATTTCCAGGTTTGTAAACATAGCTGTGTGGCTGTTTCCATGTTTATACAGACGGCAGTGTAGATATTTCCATGTTTATACAGATAGTGGTGTAGATATTTCCATGTTTATAAAGATAGCGGTGGAGATATTTCCATGTTTATAAAGATAGCAGTGTAGATATTTCCATGTTTATAGAGATAGCGGTGGAGATATTTCCATGTTTATAGAGATAGCGGTTGAGATACTTTCATGTTTACACAGATAAGGATGTAGATATTTCCATGTTTATACAGATAGCAGTGTAGATATTTGCATGTTTATAGAGATGGCTGTGTAGATATTTCCATGTTTATGCAGATGGCAGTGTAGATATTTCCATGTTAATACAGATAGTGGTGTAGGTATTTCCATGTTTATACAGATGACTCTGTAGGTATTTCCATGTTGATAGAGATGGCGGTGTAGTTATTTCCATGTTTATAGAGATAGCCATGTAGATATTTCTATGTTTAAACAGATAGCGGTGTAGACATTTCTATGTTTATAGAGATAGCAGTGCAGGTATTTCCATTTTTATACAGATAGCGGTGAACATATTTCCGTGTTTATAGAGACAGAGATGTAGATATTTCCATGTTTATACAGATAGCGTTGTAGAAATTTCCATGTTTATAGAGATAGCGGTGTAGTTATTTCCATATTTATACAGATAGCCATGTAGATATTTCCATGTTTATTCACATGGTGGTGTAGGTATTTCCATGTTTATACAGATAGCGGTGTGGCTATTTCCATGTTTACACAGAGGGCAGTGTAGATATTTCCATGTTAATACAGACAGCGATGTAGATATTTCCATGTTTATACAGATAGCGGTGGAGATATTTCCATGTTTATACAGATAGCTGTGGTGATTTTTCTAGGTTTACAATGATAGCGTTGGAGATATTTCCGTGTTTATAGAGATGGCGGTGTAGATATTTCTAAGTTTTTACAGATATCGGTGTAGATACTTCCATGTTTATACAGATAGCGGTGTAGATATTTCCATTTTTATAGAGATAGCAGTGTAGGTATTTCCATGTTTATAGAGGTAGCGGTGTAGATATTTCCATGTTTATACAGATGGCTGTGTAGATATTTCCATGTGTATACAGATGGCAGTGTAGATAGTTCCATGTTTATACAGATGGAGGTGTAGATATTTCCATGTTTATACAGCTCACGTTGTATATATTTCCATGTTTTTACAGATGGCGGTGTAGATAATTCCATGTTTATTCAGATGGCGTTGTAGATATTTCCAGGTTTATAAACATAGCGGAGTGGCTGTTTCCATATTTATACAGACAGCAGTGTAGATATTTCCATGTTTATACAGATAGTGGTGTAGATATTTCCACGTTTATACAGGTAGCTGTGTGGCTATTTCCATGTTTATACAGATAGCGATCTAGATATTTCCATGTTTATAGAGATGGCTGTGTAGGTATTTCCATGTTTATACAGATCACGGTCTAGATATTTCCGTGTTTATAAAGATAGTGATGTAGATATTTCCGTGTTTGTGGAGATGACTGTGTAGGTATTTCTATGTTTATACAGATGGTGGTGTAGATATTTCCAAGTTTATACAGATAGCGGTGTAGATATTTCCAAGTTTCTACAGATAGCGGTGTAGATGTTTCCATGTTTATACAGATAGCGGTGTGGCTATTTCCATGTTTATAGAGATAATGGTGTAGATATTTCCATGTTTATACTGATAGCGGTAGAGTTATTTCCATGTTTATACAGATATCGATGTAGATATTTCCATGTTTATACAGATGGCTCTGTAGGTATTTCCATGGGTATACAGATGGCAGTGTAGATATTTCCATGTTTATACAGATGGCTGTGTAGTTATTTGCATGTTTATACAGATGGCGGTGTAGATATTTCAATGTTAATAGAGATAGCAGTGTAGGTATTTCCATGATTATACAGATAGCGATGTAGATATTTCCATGTTTATAGAGATAGCGGTGTAGGTATTTCCATGTTTATAGAGATAGTGGTGTACATATTTCCATGTTTATACAGATGGCTGTGTAGATATTTCCATGTGTATACAGATGGCAGTGTAGATAGTTCCATGTTTATACAGATGGAGGTGTAGATATTTCCATGTTTATACAGCTCACGGTGTATATATTTCCATGTTTTTACAGATGGCGGTGTAGATATTTCCATGTTTATACAGATAGTGGTATGGCTATTTCCATGTTTATACAGATAGCGATGTAGATAATTCCATGTTTATAGAGATGGCTGTGTAGATATTTCCACGTTTATACAGATCGCGGTGTAGATATTTCCATGTTTATACAGATAGTGGTGTAGATATTTCCGTGTTTATGCAGATGACTCTGTAGTTATTTTTATGTTTTTACATAAGGTGGTGTAGATATTTCCAAGTTTATACAGAGAGCAGTGTAGATATTTCCATGTTTATACAGATAGCGGTGTAGATATTTCCATGTTCATACAGATAGCGGTGTAGTTATTTCCGTGTTTATAGAGATAGCGGTGTAGATATTTCCATGTTGATACAGATGGCTCTGTTGAGATTTCCATTTGTATACAGATGACAGTGTAGACATTTCCATGTTTATACAGATGGAGGTGTAGTTATTTCTATGTTTCTACAGATGAGTGTGTAGATATTTCCATGTTTTTACAAATGGCGGTAAAGATATTTCCATTTTTATACAGATAGAGGTGCAGCTATTTCCAAATTTATACAGATAGTGGTGGAGATATTTCCAGGTTTATACAGATGGCGGTGTAGATATTTCGAAGTTTATGCAGATAGCGGTGTAGATATTTCCATGTTTATGGAGAGAGTGGTGTAGATATTTCCATGTTTATAAAGATAGCGGTGTAGTTTTTTCCATGTTTATAGAGATAGCGGTGTAGATATTTCCATATTTATAGAGATAGCGGTGTAGATATTTCCATGTTAATAAAGATAGCGGTTTAGATATTTCCATGTTTATAGAGATAGCGGTGGAGATATTTCCATGTTTATAGGGATAGCGGTGGAGATATTTCCATGTTTATACTGATAATGATGTAGATATTTCCATGTTTATACAGATAGTGGGGTAGTTATTTCCATGTTTATGCAGATAGCGGTGTAAATATTTCCATGTGTATACAGATAGCGGTGTAGGTATTTCTATGTTTATACAGATTGTGCTGGAGATATTTCCATGCTTATACAGATAGAAGTGTAGATAATTCCATGTTAACAGAGACAGTGGAGGAGATATTTCCATGTTTGTAGAGATAGCGATGTACATATTTCCATGTTCATAGAGATAGCGGTGTAGATATTTCCATATTTATAGAGATAGCGGTGTAGATATTTCCATGTTAATAAAGATAGCGTTTTAGATATTTCCATGTTTATAGAGATAGCGGTGGAGATATTTTCATGTTTATACCGATAGCGGTGGAGATATTTCCATGTTTATACAGATAGTGGTGGAGATATTTCAATGTTTATACAGATGGCGGTGTAGATATTTCCAAGTTTATGCAGATGGCGGTGTAGTTATTTCCATGTTTATAGAGATAGCGGTGTAGATATTTCCATGTTTATACAGATAGCGGTGTAGTTATTTCCATGTTTATAGAGATAGCGGTGTAGATAATTCCATAGTTATACAGATAGCAGTGTAGATAATTCCATGTTTATTCAGATGGCGGTGTATATATTTCCAAGTTTATACACATAGCGGTGTGGTTGTTTCCATGTTTATACAGACGGCTGTGTAGATCTTTCCATGTTTACAGATAGTGGTGTAGATATTTCCATGTTTATAAAGATAGCGGTGTAGATATTTCCATGTTTATAAAGATAGCGGTGTAGATATTTCCATGTTTATAGAGATAGTGGTTGAGTTCTTGCCATGTTTATAGAGACAGCGGTCGAGATATTTCCATGTTTATACAGATAACGATGTAGATATTTCCATGTTTATACAGATAGCGGTGTAGATATTTCCATGTTTATAGAGATGGCTGTGTAGATATTTCCATGTTTATGGAGATGGCAGTGTAGATATTTCCATGTTTATACAGATAGTTGTGTAGGTATTTCCATGTTTATACAGATGACTGTGTAGGTATTTCCATGTTTATAAAGATGGCGGTGTAGATATTTCCATGTTTATAGAGATAGCCATGTAGATATTTCCATGTTTATGTAAATAGCGGTGTAGACATTTCCATGTTAATACAGATAGCGATGTAGATATTTCCATGTTTATACAGATAGCCGTGCAGATATATCCATGTTTATACATATAGCGTTGTAGATATTTCCATGTTTATACAGATAGCGGTGGAGATATTTCCATGTTTATACAGATAGCGGTGGAGATATTTCCATGTTTATACAGATAGCGGTGGAGATATGTCCTTGTTTATTCAGATGGCAGTGTCGATATTTCCATGTTTATACAGATGGCGGTGTAGATATTTCCATGTTTATAGAGATAGCGGTGTAGTTATTTCCATGTTTATGCAGATAGCGGTGTAGTTATTTCCATGTTTATAGAGATAGCGGTGGAGATATTTCCAGGTTTATAAAGATAGCAGTGTAGATATTTCCGTGTTTATAGAGATAGCGGTGGAGATATTTCCATGTTTATAGAGATAGCAGTCGAGATATTTCCATGTTTATACAGATAACGATGTAGATATTTCCATGTTTATACATATAGCGTTGTAGAGATTTCCATGTTTATACAGATCTTGGTGGAGATATGTCCTTGTTTATTCAGATGGCAGTGTCGATATTTCCATGTTTATACAGATGGCGGTGTAGATATTTCCATGTTTATACACATAGCGGTGTAGATATTTTCATGTTTATACAGATTGCGGTGGAGTTATTTCCATGTTTATACAGATAGTGGTGGAGATATTTCCATGTTTATACAGATGGTGGTGTAGATATTTCTAAGTTTATACAGGTAGCGGTGCAGATATTTCCATGTTTATACAGATAGCGGTGGAGATATTTCCATGTTTATACTGATAGTGGGGGACATATTTCCATGTTTATACAGATGGCGGTTTATCAATTTACAATTTTATGCAGATAGCGGTGTAGATATTTCCATGTTTATAGAGATAGCGGTGTAGTTATTTCCATGTTTATACAGATAGCGGTGTAGTTATTTCCATGTTTATAGAGATAGCGGTGTAGATATCTCCATATTTATACAGATAGCGGCATAGATAATTCCATGTTTATTCAGAGGGCGGTGTAGATATTTCCAGGTTTATACACACAGCGGTGTGGCTGTTTCCATGTTTATACAGACGGCAGTGTAGGTATTTCCATGTTTATACAGATAGTGGTGGAGATATTTCCATGTTTATAAAGATAGCAGTGTAGATATTTTCAAGTTTATAAAGAATGCGGTGTAGATATTTCCACGTTTATAGAGATAGCGGTGGAGATATTTCCATGTTTATAAATATAGCAGTGTAGATATTTCCATGTTTATAGAGATAGCGGTGGAGATATTTCCATGTTTATAGAGACAGCAGTCGACATATTTCCATGTTTATACAGATAACGATGTAGATATTTCCATGTTTATACATATAGCGTTGTAGAGATTTCCATGTTTACACAGATCGCGGTGTAGATATTTCCATGTTTATACAGATAGCAGTGGAGATATTTCCACGTTTATACATATAGCGGTGGAAATATGTCCTTGTTTATTGAGATGGCGGTGTAGATATTTCCATGTTTATACTGATAGCTTTGTAGATATTTTCATGTTTATAGAGATAGCGGTGGAGATATTTCCATGTTGATACAGATAGTGGTGGAGATATTTCCATGTTTATACAGATGACGGTGTAGATATTTCCAAGTTTATGCAGACAGCGGTGTAGATATTTCCATATTTACACAGATAGCGGTGAAGTTATTTCCATGTTTATACAGATAGTGGTCGAGATATTTCCATGTTTATACAGATGGCGTTCTTGATATTTCCAAGTTTATGCAGATACTGGTGTAGATGTTTCCATGTTTATAGAGATAGCGGTGTAGATATTTCCATGTTTATGCAGATAGCAGTGTAGTTATTTCCATGTTTATAGAGATGGCGGTGTAGATATTTCCATATTTATACAGATAGTGGTGTAGATAATTCCATGTTTATGCAGATAGCGGTGTAGATATTTCCATGTTTGTAGAGATAGCGGTGCAGTTATTTCCATGTTCATGCAGATAGCGGTGTAGTTATTTCCATGTATATAGAGATAGCGATGTAGATATTTCCATATTTATACAGATAGTGGCGTAGATAATTCCATGTTTATTCAGATGGCGGTGTAGATATTTCCAGGTTTGTAAACATAGCTGTGTGGCTGTTTCCATGTTTATACAGACGGCAGTGTAGATATTTCCATGTTTATACAGATAGTGGTGTAGATATTTCCATGTTTATAAAGATAGCGGTGGAGATATTTCCATGTTTATAAAGATAGCAGTGTAGATATTTCCATGTTTATAGAGATAGTGGTGGAGATATTTCCATGTTTATAGAGATAGCGGTTGAGATACTTTCATGTTTACACAGATAAGGATGTAGATATTTCCATGTTTATACAGATAGCAGTGTAGATATTTGCATGTTTATAGAGATGGCTGTGTAGATATTTCCATGTTTATGCAGATGGCAGTGTAGATATTTCCATGTAAATACAGATAGTGGTGTAGGTATTTCCATGTTTATACAGATGACTCTGTAGGTATTTCCATGTTGATAGAGATGGCGGTGTAGTTATTTCCATGTTTATAGAGATAGCCATGTAGATATTTCTATGTTTAAACAGATAGCGGTGTAGACATTTCTATGTTTATAGAGATAGCAGTGCAGGTATTTCCATTTTTATACAGATAGCGGTGAACATATTTCCGTGTTTATAGAGACAGAGATGTAGATATTTCCATGTTTATACAGATAGCGTTGTAGAAATTTCCATGTTTATAGAGATAGCGGTGTAGTTATTTCCATATTTATACAGATAGCCATGTAGATATTTCCATGTTTATTCACATGGTGGTGTAGGTATTTCCATGTTTATACAGATAGCGGTGTGGCTATTTCCATGTTTACACAGAGGGCAGTGTAGATATTTCCATGTTAATACAGACAGCGATGTAGATATTTCCATGTTTATACAGATAGCGGTGGAGATATTTCCATGTTTATACAGATAGCTGTGGTGATTTTTCTAGGTTTACAATGATAGCGTTGGAGATATTTCCGTGTTTATAGAGATGGCGGTGTAGATATCTCTAAGTTTATACAGATATCGGTGTAGATACTTCCATGTTTATACAGATAGCGGTGTAGATATTTCCATTTTTATAGAGATAGCAGTGTAGGTATTTCCATGTTTATAGAGGTAGCGGTGTAGATATTTCCATGTTTATACAGATGGCTGTGTAGATATTTCCATGTGTATACAGATGGCAGTGTAGATAGTTCCATGTTTATACAGATGGAGGTGTAGATATTTCCATGTTTATACAGCTCACGTTGTATATATTTCCATGTTTTTACAGATGGCGGTGTAGATAATTCCATGTTTATTCAGATGGCGTTGTAGATATTTCCAGGTTTATAAACATAGCGGAGTGGCTGTTTCCATATTTATACAGACAGCAGTGTAGATATTTCCATGTTTATACAGATAGTGGTGTAGATATTTCCACGTTTATACAGGTAGCTGTGTGGCTATTTCCATGTTTATACAGATAGCGATCTAGATATTTCCATGTTTATAGAGATGGCTGTGTAGGTATTTCCATGTTTATACAGATCACGGTCTAGATATTTCCGTGTTTATAAAGATAGTGATGTAGATATTTCCGTGTTTGTGGAGATGACTGTGTAGGTATTTCTATGTTTATACAGATGGTGGTGTAGATATTTCCAAGTTTATACAGATAGCGGTGTAGATATTTCCAAGTTTCTACAGATAGCGGTGTAGATGTTTCCATGTTTATACAGATAGCGGTGTGGCTATTTCCATGTTTATAGAGATAATGGTGTAGATATTTCCATGTTTATACTGATAGCGGTAGAGTTATTTCCATGTTTATACAGATATCGATGTAGATATTTCCATGTTTATACAGATGGCTCTGTAGGTATTTCCATGGGTATACAGATGGCAGTGTAGATATTTCCATGTTTATACAGATGACTGTGTAGTTATTTGCATGTTTATACAGATGGCGGTGTAGATATTTCAATGTTAATAGAGATAGCAGTGTAGGTATTTCCATGATTATACAGATAGCGATGTAGATATTTCCATGTTTATAGAGATAGCGGTGTAGGTATTTCCATGTTTATAGAGATAGTGGTGTACATATTTCCATGTTTATACAGATGGCTGTGTAGATATTTCCATGTATATGCAGATGGCAGTGTAGCTATTTCCATGTTTATAGAGATGGTGGTGTAGATATTTGCATGTTTATACAGATGGCGGTTTAGATATTTCCATGTTTATAGAGATAACAGTGTAGATATTTCCATGTTTATATAGATAGCGGTGTAGGTATTTCCATGTTTATAGAGATAGCGGTGTAGATATTTCCATATTTATACAGATTGTGGTGTAGATATTTCCATGTTTATACAGAAGGAGGTTTAGATATATCCATGTTTATACAGATGGTGGTGTATATATTTCCTTGTTTATACAGATTGCGGTGTAGATATTTCCATGTTTATACAGATGGCTGTGTAGGTATTTCCATGTTTATACTGATAGCGGTGAAGATATTTCCATGTTTATACAGATAGCGGTGCAGATATTTCCATGTTTATAGAGATAGCAGTGTAGGTATTTCCATGTTTATAGAGATAATGGTGTAGATAATTCCATGTTTATACAGATGGCTGTGTAGATATTTCCATGTGTATACAGATGGCAGTGTAGATATTTCCATATTTATAGAGATGGTGGTGTAGATATTTGCATGTTTATACAGATGGCTGTGTAGGTATTTCCATGTTTATACTGATAGCGGTGAAGATATTTCCATGTTTATACAGATAGCGGTGCAGATATTTCCATGTTTATAGAGATAGCAGTGTAGGTATTTCCATGTTTATAGAGATAATGGTGTAGATAATTCCATGTTTATACAGATGGCTGTGTAGATATTTCCACGTGTATACAGATGGCAGTGTAGATATTTCCATATTTATAGAGATGGTGGTGTAGATATTTGCATGTTTATACAGATGACTGTGTAGCTATTTGCATGTTTATATAGATCGTCGTGTAGATATTTCCATGTTTATAGAAATAACAGTGTAGATATTTCCATGTTTATATAGATAGCGGTGTAGATATTTCCAAGTTTACACAGATAGCTGTGTACATATTTCCTTGTTTGCACAGATAGCGTTGTAGATATTTCCATGTTTATACAGATAGCGGTGTAGATATTTCCATGTTTAAACAGATAGCGGTGTAGGTATTTCCAAGTTTATACTGATAGCTGTGGAGTTATTTCCATGTTTATTCAGATATCGATGTAGATATTTCCATGTTTATACAGATGGCTGTGTAGTTATTTCCATGGGTATACAGATGGCAGTGTAGATATTTCCATGTTTATACAGATGACTGTGTAGTTATTTGCATGTTTATACAAATGGCGTTGTAGATATTTCCATGTTTATAGAGACAGTGGTGTAGGTATTTCCATGTTTATAGAGATAGTGGTGTTGATATTTCCATGTTTATACAGATGGCTATGTAGATATTTCCATGTTTATACAGATGGCTGTGTATATATTTCTATGTGTATACAGATGGCAGTGTCGATATTTCCATGTTAATAGAGATGGAGGTGGAGATATTTCCTTGTTTATACGGATGACTGTGTAGATATTTGCATGTTTATATAGATGGCAGTGTAGATATTTCCATATTTATAGAGATAACAGTGTAGATAATTCCATGTTTACATAGATAGCGGTGTAGATATTTCCATGTTTATAGAGATAGCGGTGTAGGTATTTCCATGTTTATAGAGATAGCGGTGTAGATATTTCCATGTTTATACAGATGGCAGTGTATATATTTCCATGTGTATACAGATGGCAGTGTAGATATTTCCATGTTAATAGAGATGGAGTTGTAGATATTTCCTTGTTTATATGGACGACTGTGTAGATATTTGCATGTTTATATAGATGTCTGTGTAGATATTTCCATGTTTATAGAGATAACAGTGTAGATATTTCCATGTTTACATAGATAGCGGTGTAGATATTTCCATGTTTATACAGATGGCGATGTAGATATTTCCATGTTTATAGAGATGGTGGTGTAGATATTTCCTTGTTTATACAGATAGCGGTGTAGATATTTCCATGTTTATACAGATAGTGCTGTACATATTTCCATTTTTACACAGATAGCGGAGTAGATACTTCCATTTTTTACAGATAGCGGTGTAGATATTTCCATCTTTTCACAGATAGCGGTGTAGATATTTCCATGTTTACACAGATAGCGGTGTAGATATTTCCATGTATATACGGATGGCTGTGTAGATATTTCCATGTATATGCTGATTGCAGTGTAGATATTTCCATGTTTATAGAGATGGTGGTGTAGATATTTGCATGTTTATACAGTTGACTGTGTAGATATTTGCATGTTTATATAGATTGTGGTGTAGATATTTCCATGTTTATAGAGATAACAGTGTAGGTATTTCCATGTTTATATAGATAGCGTTGTAGTTATTTCCATGTTTATAGAGATAGCGGTGTAGATATTTCCAGGTTTATACAGAAGGCGCTGTAGATATACCCATGTTTATACGATGGTGGTGTATATATTTCCTTGTTTATACAGATAGCTGTGTAGATTTTCCATGTTTATACAGATAGCTGTGTAGATATTTCCATGTTTATATAGATAGTGCTGTAGATATTTCCATGATTATACAGATGACTGTGTAGGTAATTCCATGTTTATACAGATGTCAGTGTAGATATTCTCAGGTTTATACAGATAGTGGTATAGATATTTCCATGTTTATACAGATAGCGGTGTAGACATTTCCATCTTTACAGAGATAGCGGTGTAGATATTTCCATATTTTTACAGATAGCGGTGTAGATATTTCCATGTTTATACAGATAGCGGTGTAGATATTTCCATGTTTACAGAGATAGCGGTGTAGAAATTTCCATCTTTGCACAGATTTCGGTGTAGATATTTCCATCTTTACACAGGTATCTGTGTAGATATTTCCAAGTTTACACAGATAGCTGTGTAGATATTTCCATGTTTATACGGATGGCTGTGTAGATATTTCCATGTATATGCAGATTGCAGTGTAGATATTTCCATGTTTATAGAGATGGTGGTGTAGATATTTGCATGTTTATACAGTTGACTGTGTAGATATTTGCATGTTTATATAGATTGTGGTGTAGATATTTCCATGTTTATAGAGATAACAGTGTAGGTATTTCCATGTTTATATAGATAGCGTTGTAGTTATTTCCATGTTTATAGAGATAGCGGTGTAGATATTTCCAGGTTTATACAGAAGGCGCTGTAGATATACCCATGTTTATACGATGGTGGTGTATATATTTCCTTGTTTATACAGATAGCTCTGTAGATTTTCCATGTTTATACAGATAGCTGTGTAGATATTTCCATGTTTATATAGATAGTGCTGTAGATATTTCCATGATTATACAGATGACTGTGTAGGTAATTCCATGTTTATACAGATGTCAGTGTAGATATTCTCAGGTTTATACAGATAGCGGTGTAGATATTTCCATGTTTATACAGATAGCGGTGTAGATATTTCCATGTTTACAGAGATAGCAGTGTAGAAATTTCCATCTTTGCACAGATTTCGGTGTAGATATTTCCATCTTTACACAGATATCTGTGTAGATATTTCCAAGTTTACACAGATAGCTGTGTAGATATTTCCATGTTTATACGGATGGCTGTGTAGATATTTCCATGTATATGCAGATTGCAGTGTAGATATTTCCATGTTTATAGAGATGTTGGTGTAGATATTTGCATGTTTATTCAGATGACTGTGTAGATATTTGCATGTTTATATAGATTGCGGTGTAGATATTTCCATGTTTATAGAGATAACAGTGTAGATATTTCCATGTTTATATACATAGCGGTGTAAGTATTTCCATGTTTATAGAGATAGCGATGTAGATATTTCCATGTTTATACAGAAGGCGGTGTAGATATATCCATGTTTATACGATGGTGGTGTATATATTTCCTTGTTTATACAGATAGCTGTGTAGATATTTCCATGTTTATACAGATAGCTGTGTAGATATTTCCATGTTGATACAGATAGCCATGTAGATATTTCCATGTTTGCAGAGATAGTGGTGTAGATATTTCCATCTTTGCACAGATTGCGGTGTAGGTATTTCCGTCTTTACACAGAGAGCTATGCAGATACTTCCAAGTTTACACAGATAGCTCTGTAGGTATTTCCATGTTTACACAGATAGCGTTGTAGATATTTCCATGTTTATACAGAAAGCGTGTAGATATTTCAATGTTTATACAGATAGCGGGGTATATATTTCCATGTTTATACTGATAGCGGTAGAGATATTTCCATGTTTATACAGATATCGATGTAAATATTTTCATGTTTATACAGATGGCTCTGTAGGTATTTCCATGGGTATACAAATGGCAGTGTAGATATTTCCAGGTTTATAGAGATGACTGTGTAGTTATTTGCATGTTTATTCAGATGTCGGTGTAGATATTTCAATGTTTATAGAGATAGCGGTGTGTGTATTTCCATGATTATACAGATAGCGATGTAGATATTTCCATGTTTATAGAGATAGTGGTGTAGGTATTTCCATGTTTATAGAGATAGTGGTGTAGATATTTCCATGTTTATACAGATGGCTGTGTAGATATTTCCATGTATATGCAGATGGCAGTGTAGATATTTCCATGTTTATAGAGATGGTGGTGTAGATATTTGCATGTTTATACAGATGACTGTGTAGATATTTGCATGTTTATATAGATGGCGGTTTAGATATTTCCATGTTTACAGAGATAACAGTGTAGATATTTCCATGTTTATATAGATAGCGGTGTAGGTATTTCCATGTTTATAGAGATAGCGGTGTAGATATTTCCATATTTATACAGATTGCGGTGTAGATATTTCCATGTTTATACAGAAGGCGGTGTAGAGATATCCATGTTTATACAGATGGTGGTGTATATATTTCCTTGTTTATACAGATAGCGGTGTAGATATTTCCATGTTTATACAGATAGCTGTGTAGGTATTTCCATGTTTATGCAGATAGCGGTGTAGATATTTCCATGTTTACAGAGATAGCGGTGTAGATATTTCCATCTTTGAACAGTTTGCGGTGTAGATATTTCCATCTTTACACAGAGAGCTATGTAGATATTTCCAAGTTTACACAGAGAGCTGTGTAGATATTTCCATGTTTATACAGATAGCGGTGTAGATATTTCCATGTTTATACAGATAGTGGTGTAGATATTTCCATGTTTATACTGATAGCGGTAGAGATATTTCCATGTTTACACAGATAGCGATGTAGATATTTCCATGTTTATAGATATGGGGATGTAGATATTTCCCCGTTTATAGAGATTGCGGTGTAGAGATTTCCATGTTTATAGCGATAGCGGTGTAGGTATTTCCATGTTTATAGAGATAGCGGAGTAGATATTTCCATGTTTACACAGATGGCTGTGTAGGTATTTCCATTGGTATACAGATGGCAGTGTAGATATTTCCATGTTTATAGAGATGACTCTGTAGATATTTGCATGTTTATACAGTTGGCTGTGTAGATATTTCAATGTTTATAGAGATAGTGGTGTAGGTATTTCCATGATTATACAGATAGCGGTGTAGATATTTCCATGTTTGTAGAGATAGCGGTGTAGGTGTTTCCATGTTTATAGAGATAGCGGTGTAGGTGTTTCCATGTTTATAGAGATGGCAGTGTATATATTTCCATGTGTATACAGATGGCAGTGTAGATATTTCCATGTTAATAGAGATGGAGTTGTAGATATTTCCTTGTTTATATGGACGACTGTGTAGGTATTTGCATGTTTATATAGATGTCTGTGTAGATATTTCCATGTTTATAGAGATAACAGTGTAGATATTTCCATGTTTACATAGATAGCGGTGTAGATATTTCCATGTTTATACAGATGGCGATGTAGATATTTCCATGTTTATAGAGATGGTGGTGTAGATATTTCCTTGTTTATACAGATAGCGGTGTAGATATTTCCATGTTTATACAGATAGCGCTGTACATATTTCCATTTTTATACAGATAGCGGTGTAGATGTTTCCATTTTTTACAGATAGCGGTGTAGATATTTCCATCTTTTCACAGATAGCGGTGTAGATATTTCAATGTTTACACAGATAGCGGTGTAGATATTTCCATGTTTACACAGATAACTTTGTAGATATTTGCATGTATATACAGATAGCGGTGTAGATATTTCCATGTTTATACAGTTAGCAGTGTAGATGTTTCCATGTTTATACAGATAGCGGTGTAGATATTTCCAGCTTTACACAGGTAGCGGTGTAGATGTTTCCATGTTTATACAGATAGCCGTGTAGATATTTCCATGTTTATACAGAGAGCGGTGGAGATATTTCCATGTTTATACAGATGGCGTTGTAGATATTTCCATGTTTATACAGATGGTGGTGTAGATATTTCCAGGTTTATACAGATGACTGTGTAATTATTTCCATTTTTATAGAGATGGTGGTTTAGACATTTCCATGTTTATAGAGATAGCCGTGTAGATATTTCCATGTTTATACAGACAGCGGTGTAGACATTTCCATGTTTATAGAGATAGCGGTGTAGATTTTTCCATATATATACAGATCACGGTGTAGATATTTCCATGTTTATAGAGATTGCAGTGTAGATATTTCCAAGTTTATACACATAGCGGTGAAGATATTTCCGCATTTATTCACATTCCAGTGTAGATATTTCCACGTTTATACAGATAGCAGTGTAGATATTTCCACGTTTGTATACCTAGCGATGTAGATATATCTACGTCAATACAGATAGCGGTTTAGATATTTCCATGTTAATACAGATAACAGTGTAGATATTTCCAGATTTATAGAGACAGCGGTGTAGATATTTCCATGTTTATACAGATAGCGGTGTAGATATTTTCATGTTTATAGAGACAGTGGTGTAGATATTTCCATGTTTATCCAGATAGCGGTGTAGTTATTTCCATGTTTATACAGTCACTGGTGTAGATATTTCCATGTTTTAACAGATAGCCATGTATATATTTCCATATTTATACCAACAGCGGTGCAGATATTTCCATGTTTTACAGATACCGGTGTAGATATTTCTATGTTTATAGAGATAGCGGTGTAAATATTTCCATGTTTATAGAGATAGCTTTGTAAATATTTCCATGTTTATACAGATAGCGGTGTAAGTATTTCCATGTTTATAGAGATAGCGGTTTCGATATTTCCATGTTTATAGAGATTGCGGTGTAGATATTTCCATCTTTATAGAGATAACCTTGTAGATATTTTCCATGTTTATAGAGATGGAAGTGTAGATATTTCCATGTTTATAGAGATAGCGTTGTAGGTATTTCCATGTATATAGGGATGGCTGTGTAAATATTTCCACGTTTATACAGATAGCGCTGTAAATGTTTGCACGTTTACAGAGATAGCGGTGTAGGTATTTCCACGTTTATGCAGATAACTGTGTAGATATTTCCACGTTTACAAAGATAGCGGTGTAGATATTTCCACGTTTATGCACATCGCAGTGTACATATTTCCACGCTTATAGAAATAGCGGTGTAGATATTTCCACATTTATAGAGATAGCGGTGTAGATATTTCCAAGTTTAGATAGCGGTATAGATATTTCCACGTTTATACAGATTGTGCTGTAGATATTTCCACGTTTATAGACATAGCGGTGTAGATATTTCCAGGTTTATACATATAGCGGTGTAGATATTTCCACATTTATACTTACAGCGGTGTAGATATTTCCAGGATTATAGAGATAACCGTGTAGATGTTCCCACGTTTATGGATATAGCGGTGTAGATATTTCCATGTTTCTAGAGACAGCGGTTTAGATATTTCCATGTTTATAGAGATAGCGGTGTAGATATTTCCATGTTTATAGAGATAGCGGTGCAGATATTTCCACGTTTATAGATATAGCGGTGTAGATATTTCCATGTTTCTAGAGACGGCGGTGTAGATATTTCCATGTTTATAGAGATAGCGGTGTACATATTTCCATGTTTATAGAGAGAGTGTTGTAGATATTTGCATGTTTATAGAGATAGCGTTGTAGATATTTCCATGTTTATAGAGACACTGGTGTAGATATTTCCATGTTTATACAGATAGAGGTGTAGATATTTCCATGTTTATAGAAACAGCGGTGTAGATATTTCCATGTTTTTACAGATAGCGGTGTAGATATTTCCATGTTTATAGAGATAGCGGTGTAGATATTTCCATGTTTATATAGATAGCTGTTTACATATTTAAATGTTTATACAGATAGCGGTGTAAATATTTCCATGTTTATGGAGATAGCGTTGTAGATATTTCCATGTCTATAGAGACGGCGGTGTTAATAGTTCCAAGTTTATACAGATAGCATTGTAAATGTTTACACATTTACGTAGATAGCAGTGTAGATATTTCCACGTTTATACAGAAAGCGGTGTAGATATTTCCACGTTTACAGAGATTTTATGAAAAGTTATTTTATGAAGACGAAACAAGTCATTGGGGTACCTAACTTATGGCATTTTTTTGCATTGAGAGTGTTAAAAATACCCCTCCCCTAACCAAAACCCTGACAAATAGAGCCAGGGAAGGCCATGCAAAAAAGGATTCTTGGACTTGTATGCCTGATAACAAAAACTTGTCACAGAAGACTGCAAAAAACACAATCTTGCACAAGGCCCATTGCAACTTTGCACACAACAATGCTTCTGAAGGATATTTGCCCAACAACTGCCTGTCCAACCTGGGCCTGGCATCACCTTTGTTATTGATCTTTGTAGCCAAGGATAATCATTTCCAAATGATTATATAATCTTCCTCATTTTTTCTTTTGTCTTCCTTTACCTCCGTGAATATGCATATAGTTTACTCTGCCTTGCCTGTTTCTATTGCAAGGCTCTGTTTCCAAACGAATATCTTTTTCTTGTGGAGAGTCTCTCTCTGTTTGTTATTTAGGTTGATAAGAGAAATGTGAACATTTGAGAGCTCAGGTAAAAGGCCTTAGTCTACAGTGAAACTCTTTTGCACCCTTAGATGCTTACTTCCACTACAACTTGCAGGTGGGCCTTGAAAAGTTCTTTGAATAAGTTTGAGCTTTGTTCTTCTCCGATTCATTTAGCATAGATTCTCAAAATGTGGTCCCTGGACACACAGCATCAGCATCACCTGGAGATTGTTAGAAATGCAAATCATCGGGCCTCATTCCAGACCCTCAGCTGGAAGCTCTAGGGGCATGGCGAGACCCTCTGTAGCTGAACAAGCCATCCAGGTGGTTTTGATGCAGCTAAAGTTCTGGAACAACTAATGTGGCCCCATTTGGAAAACTTGGCTCTACAGGCCTCCCTAGCTGGTAAGCTGCTAGCATTTTTTGTTTGCTGGTTTCTTTGTTTTGATACTGGGTCTCGCTCTGTTGACCAGACTGTGACCTCCTGGGTTCAAGTGAGGACTCAGCCTCCTGAGTAGCCGGGACTACAGGTATGTGCCACCACCATGCCCAACTACTTTTTGTATTTTTTTTTTGTAGGGATGGGGTTTTAGCCCAGGCTAGTCTCAAACTCCTGGACGCAAGCAATTTGCCCACTTTAGCCTCACGAAGTGCTGGGATTCTAGGCATGAACCACTGTGCCTAGCCCTGCCAGCTTTGTATAAGCTGAGGAGTTTTTAAAAATACCTAGACTCAGGGCAAACCCCAGACAGTTAAGTCAGATTCTCTGGGAGGTGAAGCCCAGGCACTGGTATTTTTAAAGTCTCTACAGATGGTTCTAATGTGCTGCTAAGTTAGAGAACCGCTGATCTAGACCAGGCCTTTTCAAACTTAATGTGCACGTGAATTACCTGGACCTTGTTAAAATGCAGATTCAGTCTGCATAGGCCTGGGGTGGAGCCTGAGCTTCTGCATTTTTAACAAGTCTCTAGAGGATGCTGCTGCATCTGGGCTGCTAACTACACTTGGAGATAGGAGGTTCTGGAGAGCAGAGGAAAGAGCATGTACCATAACCTAGGGGCTGGTAGTCCTGACTTCCGAGCCAAGGTTTGCCTTTATGTGGCTGGCAACTTGCTTGGACTCCTACCTCAATTCTTTGGGCCCAAGGTTTGTCCTGCCTCAGAAGGATGTCAAGAAAATTGAGTGAGTAATGCAGAATTGTTTCTTAAAGTGTGTGCAGATGCTCCATGAATTTAGAGAGTATGTGGATGCACATTAGTAAATTTTAGTAGTTGTGACCATGTTGTTATGAGTACTTAGAACAAGTAATAATGGCTTTTGATGTATAGTAGTAAGAAAGCTTCCTTTTAAAAGGCATGTATTTAAGTTTCAAAAGTGGGGCTATTTAAAAATATATGAAATAAATAATAGTAGAGGTAATTGACAGAGCAAAATTAGGAAGGCAGGATGAGAATGACTCAAGTTTGGGAAATGCTGAGAAAGCAGAAGCCCAAGGGCTATGAAAACTTAAAAAAATAGGTAGCACTTGATTTGGATTGGCTGAATGAGATGATGTGTTTGATCATTTATGGGGTTGGCATTTGGCAACATGCACTGGGTGGCTGGGATCACTGTTTATTAAAAAATATTTGAGTCTCTACTTTGCACTAGATACTCTTTTAGTCTCTTGGAATAGGGATTCGGGGGCAGGCAGGATAAAAACAAATCATTTATGCCCACAAGAAAATTGCAGGAAGATAAAAGTCATGAAATAAACTCTATGCTTCTAATTTAATATTATTTTATAGATTATGAGAAAAAAATTTTGCTCACTATCAGCTAGGAAAGCTGTCTTAGCACAACCATTCATTCTTGCACAAATCAAAATCAAGACGAGCCAGATTTAGTTTAATATTCTTTCACAGATTATGAGAAAAAAGTTCTAATTTAAATTTTTTTATAGATTATGAGAAAAAAGTTTCGCTCTCTATCAGCTAGGAAAGCTGTCTTAGCACAACCATTCATTCTTGCACAAATCAAAATCAAGATGAGCCAGAAGGCTCCATTCTGACAGCTTCTAATGGAGAAGCTACATTTACTGGACATGGGGAAAGTTGCTGGGCTCTAAGGACTGTGCTCATTTCTTGAACTAGATAAATGGTCTTGGTGTAGCATAATACCAAAACTTCTTGTCGCAGCCCATAAGGACAGAACTCAATCAGCCTGAAAAGGAAGTCAGTGACTCCGACTCAACACAGGAATGTTCTGTGATCCCTAAAGAAGGATGTAGGAGTGTGGCACAATTCAACCACAGTCTGTGGCCCTGTGCCTCTGCCTTGACATGAGTGGGATTTCCCAGCTGGTCATTTTCTTCTTATCTAAGACATTGGGAACAAATTACTTGACCTCCTCTGGGCTTCAGTACTCCCACTCATCAAATTAGAGGACTGGGCAGTCGCTAGGCTCTCTTTAGGCATCATAGTTTAGTTTCTGTGATTTTAAATTTGAGAAGGGGTGTCTAAGGGAGAATACATAGGGGAGGGGGAAAGGCTTATTAAAAGTGTAGTTAGACACTGAATGTTTAAGAATTGCATTTTGTAATAATACCTTTACCTAATCAGGACTGACAATCTTACCTGATGACAGCACCTGGAGGAATGGCTGCATTCAAAAATAAAAATGAAATAAAACAAGACCTTATTTGAACTTAGCAATAATGCTGATTCCTCTTTTTGATTTGAGGAGGTTATAGCTGTTGTAAATGCTTGAATTGGGTCTGCCCAGGCAAAACGGAGTCAAGAGTCCATGTCGGATGAATTTTAACAATGTAGACAATAGAAAGGGTTGCTTAAACTGCCCCTCTTTTACCAAAACACATTTACAAATGAAAGAACAACACTTCCATTTTTTATAAGCATTTTTTGAGATGAAGTCTTCCTTTGTCACCCAGAGTGGAGTGCAGTGGTGCGATCTTGGCTCACTGCAAACTTTGCCTCCTGGGTTCAAGTGATTCTCCTGCCTCATCCTCCCGAGTAGCTGGGACTACAGGCGCTCAACACCATTCCTAGCAAATTTTTGTATTTTTAGTAGAGACAGGGTTTCACCATGTTGGCCAGGCTGGTCTCGAACTCCTGACCCCAGGTGATCCGCCGACCTCGGCCTCTGAAAGTGCTGGGATTACAGGCGTGAGCCAACACGCATGGCCAAAAAATTTCCATTTTTAATTGCAGGGTCTGGGGAATTAAATTGCGTCCATAATTTCTTGCATCTCTCCGCTCGGGCTTGCATGAATGCAGAGGGATGGGGAGGACTTCTTGAGGCAAGCATCCCCCTCTTGTCGCCTGCCATCTGGAGAGAGAGGGCTGTGATTTATCTCACTTTAATCAGGAAGGACCCGATGGGTGGATGGAGAGGTCTGACGGCTTTGTTGCTCCATGTGGGAAAGAAACGGACAGAGTGAATTTGTGTATGATCCCTAAGGAGAAAGTGTCTTTGTGCTCTATTTCTTTTTGACCTGGAGCCCCTGAAAGCAAGCTAGTTACAAGTTGAAATAGGCCATTTCTAAAGTGTGATTTTGTTTGTGTATGAGCCTTGATTACAAAGGGGAAAAAAATCCGCTTAATTTACATACACCACATGTAGTGCAGGATCCCCTGGGCTGTCTTTTCAGGTATCAGGGAACTTTGATGAAAGTCGCTTGTCTCATCTAGGAGTCATTTCATATTGTTTAGCAGAGCCTGGTATTAACATTTCCTTCCAACTGTTTACTGGAATCTGTGTGTTCCCTTCAAGTGATGCATACTAGGTGCACAGGCTTCCTGCCACTGTCATCCTAATCTTTCCTTGCAGACAGGAGCAGAGGGGAGAGCGCTGAGCCAGGCCCCAGCTTGCTTTTCTTTCCTGACACAGCCCGGCTCCGCTGCACTTCTCAGCTCTTGCTCTAGGTGGTGATGTTTGACCATTTTCTTCCTGTGACCCTCCACTCGGTAATATAAATTCATTCGGAGGATGACCTGATATCAAAAAAAAATTCCTTTTGATTAGTAGAATCAACTTGTTTCTTCACACGATACTCTTCCCACTGAGACACATGGAGACAATTCTGACTCCAGGTTTGCAACCTTGAGGTTTCTCTCAGATGCAATAAAAAAAACAAAAAAGCATTTTGAGTGGCACAGTGATGCCAAGTGCATGATCATGTTTGTCTGCTCAAACATTAAAGGGAAACTTGTGGGTTTGAGGATGCCCAGCAGCACGACAGCTGCCAATGTAAATGAGCCGTATAGAGAGAGAGCGGGCGGGAGGGGACTACAAACTTCAGAATATGAGCTGATCGTTTATAAGTTTAAAAAAAAAAAAAAAAACAAGTCAAAAGGGAGCCCGGGATGGTGCAAGAAAGAGGAGAAAGGAAGATTTTCCTTGCAGCTAATCAGGAGAGTTCATAAGGGCTGATTACATGAGTGGAAGCCTTAAGTTATTTTTTTAAAAAAATGTGAAAATTTGCATGTATGTATGTATGTATGTATGTATGTATAGCTTCGTGTATTACCATTATTATTGCAATCAGCAAATGGATTTACTTCCTTTATCTCATGGGCTCCTTCCCACTCACTTCTGGCAGCACATTTTCCTTTCTCCTTCATCCCAGAACACCAAAGAACAGATGCGCTTCCTAACCCTGGCTCCAGGGGACTTTAAACAATGTAAACAGTGCACCTCTAACATGGTTCACTGCTTAGAGAACGTGTGTCCCATTTTAAAACTGTGACTCCTTTATATTTTGCAGTGCTTATTTTAATAAGAGACATTGGACTTGTGACTTATTTTTCATGGAGGAGTGAGCTTAATGGTTGAAAGTAATCGATAAACTTATTTTTCCTCTGATGCCATCAGCCAAGATCCTATGGCAATAGTAAGAGGATGACACTGGGCTGGCACACCCTCCATAACATATTTGGACCTTGTTTTTCCCCCAGAATGCACATGCAATAGCTTTGGTTTGGTAAGAGAGAGATGGTGTACTTGGGTTCCTTCTGTCACACTTTTGGTGAAATGAATTAGACTTTTAAATCAGGAAATTCAGCGAGATGAGTTAGATTTTTGCACAAGAGCAGTGGAGGACTTCCAGCTGGTTGGGGGAATGATACGGAAATATCTTGCTAAATCAGGGTCTGGTGGAATGCTGCTCCCCTGGCAGGCTCCTCTTCACAGGGAGCAATCTGTGGGTTGCTTATAGAACAGAGCGAGCAGGAGGCATAGCATGGTCTTGCTCAGGGGAAGACCCGGTGTTCAGATGTTTGTCATTAGGAACTGGGTGTGGGCTTTTTCAAGTTAAACTGAAGCAGCAGTTCTATTAGGAAGAGCCTCCCAGATCAGCATCTTCTGTTTCTGGATACTCTCCCTTTGAAAAGCCAGGTTTCAGCAAAAAGCTTTGCTAATGGTGAAATTGCACAACTGAAACCCTATGGGAGCAATGGGAAAGATGGAGAAAGAGGTGGTTATATCATGTACTTCAACAGTTTATTTAGAGGCTGTTGACGTTAGAATAACAAGCCAAGACAAACAAAAATACTCATTTTGGATGAAAATATTGTCTTTTCATGTTATTATAGATAGCTGAGTCCTAAGACTTATACAGAAACACATTTTCCTAATGAGTGGCTGATTTTTCTGGTTGTGCAAGTAATATCCAAATTGTTGTACAAATGTTTGGCTCAGGAGCAAACATTGTATTGCATATTGAGCTAATCACTTGCCCTTTCTAAGGTAAGCCCTCACCTCTGCTTTCCCTTCATCTTGTCATTTCTGTTTGTTGGGTACAGGTTTCCTGTTGGTTCTTTCTGTTGGCTCTGATGTAACATGAATGAAGTTCTTAACATCCTTTCAGACATAAACACAACTTAGCTCATTGTTTCTGAGTTCATATAGAGGTTTTCTTGCCCCTGAGACTTTCGTGTCAGACAGCTGGATGTTGCTGTGTTCAAGGCTCTATATGTTGATTTTGTATCCTACAACTTTACTGATTTCACCTATCAGTTCAGTTCTAACAGTTTTCAAATTGTGTTTATTTGTTTTTGTTTTTTAAATATTGTATGTTTCATTTTAGAGTCAGGAGGGTAGATGTACAGGTTTCTTAAACAGGTATATTGCATGGTGCTGAGGTTTGGGCTTCTAATGATCCCACCACCCAAGCAGTGAGCATAGTAATCGATAGGTAGTTTTTCAACCCTTGCTCCCACCATCCTTCCCTCCCACCTTTGGAGTCCCCCAGTGTCTATTGTTCCCTTCTTTGTGTTGAGTTCAAACCTTTTTTTAGTGAAGTTTGTAGGGTTTTCTATATATAACAAGATCATGCCGTCAGTAGAGACAGTTTCACTTCTTCCTTTCCTATTAGGATGCCTTTTATTTCTTTCTTTTGCCTAATTACCCTGAGAAGTGGTGTCTGTGGGCATCCTTGTCTTGTTCCTGATGGTAGAGGAAAACTTTCAACTTTTCACCATTGATTATGTTGTTAGCTATGGGTTTGTCATATATGGCCTTTATATTCTTGGGATACAGTCCCTCAATACGTGATCTGTTGGGTGTTTTTTTTTCACCATGAAAGGGTTTCGAATTTTGTCAAAAGCTTTTTCTATATCTATTGTGATGGCCATATAGTTTCTATCCTTTATTTTTCTAATATGGTATATTATATGTATTGATTTGCTTATGTTGAACCATGACATGATCATGGTGAATGATTCTTTCAATGTGCTATTGAATTTGGTTTGCTAGGATTTTGTTGAGGATTTTTGCATCTATGTAGATCAAGGATATTGGCCTGTCATTTTCCTTTCTTGTAGTGTTCTTGTCTGGCTTTGGAATCAGGGTAATGCTGGCCCTGTAAGATGAGTTTGGAAGTATTCCCTCCACTTCAGCTTTTTGGAAGAGTTTGAGAAAGACTGGTATTAGTTCTTCTTAAAATATTTGGTAGAATTAATCTGGGAAGCCATCTGGTTTTGGGATTTTCATTGATAGGATACATTTTCTTACTGATTCAACCTCCTTGCTTGCTATTAGTCTGTTCAGATTTTTAAACTTCTTCATGAGTCTATCTTGGTAGGTTTTATGTGTCTGGGAATTTATCCATTTCTTCTAGATGATCCAATTAGTTAGTGTGTAATTATACCTAGCAGTTTCTTAGGATCCTTTGTATTTCTGTGATATTGGCTATGATGTTTCATCTTTCATTTCTGATTTTATGCTCTATTGAAAACATGAGGCATAGCAGGTAGGGGGCACTGGTCAGGACTTGGGGTATAAACTGGCAGATGTTAAGGTGGGTGATTCTGGTTAACTCAGAAACTCCGAAGTCCCGTGTGGAAGAATTAACTGCCCGTACTCACCTAGTAATGTATATCCTTGGTCAAAAAGATCCAGCTGAGAATGTTGGATGAAGGGACCAAATCAATATTCATCATTATATTGAAAACAAGTCAGATTGGCTGTGGTCTTTTGACAGCAGGTCAGTGGCTAAGTCTATTTGAACAAAGTTAGGGCAGGTTCAAGGGAGAATCCTGAGATCGGTATTCTTTGTTCCATACAAACTTGCCTTTCAGTTTCTTCTCCCCATGCCTCCAGGATGTCCCTGCACAGCCCGTAGGGCCCCCTCCTTCAGTACCTTGCCTTACGAAGGGGAGAAAATGAGTTTTCCAATGTTAGCATATATTTAGCTTTCCAAAATTTTCTATTTCTATTTTAGGGGAGCTCTAGGAAAACAGCAGATTACTCTAAATCCCCAGGTAAAAATCTGAAATGGTGGAATTTCATATGACCAGGAGACATATTTTGGGGCAAGTGGGCTTTTCACAATCACTTGAACATGAAGGCATCTGCCTCTTCTATGCCTAAAATAGTCCTTCAATGTAGTAGTTTAATTCCTCTTCCTCTTTTTCAAATTTCAAGACAATACATGTAGTGACTGAACAATTTGGATCCAAGTTTCACTATTTAACTGCCAGTGTGATCTTGGGCGAGTCACTTAATCTTTTCAAGGCTCAATTTCATCATGTAAAGTAGAAGTACAAACAATCCCTGACTTAGAATATTTTGACTTATGATTTTTCAACTTTAAGATAGTTTGAAAGCAATACACATTCAGCAGAAGCTGTACTTTGAGTACTCATACAACCATTCTGTTTTCCACTTTCAGTACAGTATTCATTATATTACATGAGATATTCAAAGCCCACTTTATTATAAAATGGGCTTTCTGTTAGATGATTTTGCCTAACTGTAGGTTAATGTGAGTGTTTAAGGTAGGCCAAGCTAAGCTATGATGTTTAGTAGGTTAAGTGTATTAAATGCATTTTCAGCTTACAATATTTTCATAAGTTTATTGGAATATAACCCCATTGTAAATTGAGGGGTATTTGTAATAGTGATATCTCTTCAAGGAGAATTTGTGAGCCTCTCATAGGAAAATGCATACACAGATGCATATAAATATATAATCTTTCTTTTCCATACATATGATATTCTTTAAGGATATTCAAAAATCTGGAAACGGTTGCCTCCAGGGAGATAAATGGTAGTGGGTTGGGAAACTTTTAACTGTATACGCTTTTGTACCTTTTGCATTTTGAATCAGATGAATGTATAATCTACATAAAATATTAAGATTAATACATCACCGAATAACTTATCAGGGGTTTGGTGAACATAAGGGAAGGCCACCTATGGTGGCTGTATTTTATTCAGTGTTGGTCACTTTTGGGCACTTCATAGAGCTTATTTCATTTCATCCTCACAAGCGCCGTAGGAGGAAGGGTCCCCAGAGGGATTCATGGTTAGAATAGCAGAGTAGGAGCATTTGGCAGCTATATTCTGTGTAGGTGATAACTTTAAAGATATTTTTGTTATAAAATGTTTCAAACATACAAAAAATATAGAGAAGCAGTTTTCTATAGTTATTAAATATTGTTAATGGGTAGTCACAGAAATTATCATCCAAAGTGGGATATTCTTGAGAGAAAAAGGAGGTTCTATTTATAATTATGGTGGGATAACAAACTTAAGATGAACAGCTCTGGACAAACTGGGTTGTATGGTCCCTGGAAAACAAGGATTACTGTAAATGTGAGTCCCGCCTTGTGCTTCTCTCTGTCCCACCAAGAAAATATGATCTTGATACAGATGTTCATTGTGTCAAGGCAACCATGGCAACCATGATCTAGATACACTGTTCAAGTTTTATGCTGATCCTACCTATATATGTCTCAGGAACTTTCCAGAGTTTCCTTTGAGTGCTTCTAAATTTTGCATAAATGGTATGTTGTCCCTTGTCTCTTTTTAAAACCAGTAAGCCATTTTCCCTTCTTTTCCTGGAAAATTAAAGGAACAAAGACCAGGAAATAACAATGTATTAGCTAAGGTTCTGTTGATTGAAAGCAACAGAACCTAATTCTGGCTAGCTTAAACCATGCTAGGATTTAATGAAGAATACTGCAGAATCTTAGATATCTTATGACTGGGAAAGAGGAGGTTCAGGCAGTTCCTGGGATGTCAGCAACAGGTAGCTGTCAATTAACTGCCCCCACACCACCCACTGCTGCCGTCATCAATATAGCACACCACGATGGCTCCCAGCCTCTGTACGTCTGGGTTCCGGTGTTCAAATTCTAGAGACAGCAAGAGAAATCCCATTGAGTCAGGGATCCTTCCCTGGGTCACACTCCCTGCATATGGTCAGAAATGCAGGATTATGTACTAAAGACACAGCTAAAGAGGACCCACTTCACTGTTTTGGGACCATTTGCAGGGGAGGCAAAATTGTGAGCTACTCACTTAAAGAGGTGATAACCATAAGTTTGCAGGAAAAAAAAAATTGGAGAAGAGAAGGATAACACTATCCTACGGTTTCTTCTGAAAATGGACGAAGGGAACAGCATTTCCATTTGGAAATTCTCTCCTGGCATTTCAATATTTATGGATTCTGAATTCTGAGAAAAATCAGTTGAGAAATTAGGAAAATGGGAAGGAACATTCTAATTTTCCTGTGAAAATTACAGCTTAATAGTCAGTATAGAGAACTTACTGGCTTGAAGAAATGCACTGACTTCAAGTCAAGCAAGATGAGGAAGCACTGACATGTGGAGATGAAAGTTAAGGTGAACAGGACAGGAGCAGTAAAGGAGCCTCAGTCAGACTTTCTTGTATCTGTTGCTGTGTTACAAGTGTGTGTTCATGGCCTTCTCCACTGCTAACAGTGAACCATTTCTGCAAATAAATATTAATGTGTTCATAGGCATAGTATATGTTTTACAAATCCTATGAGAGGTTTTCTAAGAAATGCCAAGTTTTAGAAACAAAATATGCCCTTAAATCTGCAATTTTGACAGTTGCTTCTTTCTAGTGCTATTCATCTTGCCAGGAGATCAGAATATTATGTTATTTAAATGGTATTGGAGGGGATGATTGATGCTTTGTTTAACAATGTCATGTAAACAATGATTAAAGCATTAAGTATTTGTGGTGTTACCTTTCAATCTTTAAAGGACTTTTCTCTAGCATTTATTTTGTGATAACATTCATTTCTTTTTAATGTTTTCTCTATTAATGCTATTGGATTTTATAATCTTGTTACAATATGTTGGCTCATAATAATAATAAATCATCATTTGTTATCATATCTCTTTAAAACAGAAGACTACTAAAACTTTTCACATAATCCTGTTACAGAAAAAAACGACTATTTGCTTGTTATTATAGTCACTTATTATTTTTCAAAAACTTGTAAGTGAAGTGTTATGAAAATCATATGAATTTGGGAATTCCCAAGCATTCTCAGAAATTCTATTTCCTTGTTCCCAAATCCCAATGATTAATATCTGCCAGGAGTCAGAAAACAGTGAAAGGAAGTAACATCCTATGTTGGATACCTGGTAGGGTTAGTGAAGAAACGTTATTGCTGAGCTCTGTGTTACGCTCACGAATGATGCCATTGAGGAAATCACGCTTGTTGAAAGGAATGCAGATACACAAAGAGTTTTGCTGCTGTCTGTTGGATAAGAACCCCCTGGTCGATTTCAGCTCCTACTGCAAGTTACAAAAATCAATCCAATGATAAATGAAAAGTGCCCAGTGTGCTGGGAAATAACTTATTTTTTGACTTCAGAGGAAATTTTAGAAACAGTGCCAAGTGAAACATAAAAACAAACTACGAAGACGTTCATGAATTTCCCTCTGAAGCTGACAGCCGTATTTTAGCAGATGGAACTCCTACTATTAGCCCAACTCTTGGGTTGAAACAGTGTGTCCAGGAAACCCTATGTTAAAATGCAATGTGTTGGGGATATTGTTCCTCTATTTGCTTGAGTTAATTTTCAAATTAGTGTACTCTTGCTTAGCTGTGCTCTGAGGGAATGAACAAAAGATTGGTAAACTCTGATGGAGAACACTGGTCAGGCAGGGCACATAGAATCCCTGGGGATGGTGGTTCCTGACAAATGGGGGAGGAGGCCCTGAGCCAGGCTTGGGCTGGGCTGGAGGAACATGAAGATGGGATCTACTCACAACCCCCAAAACTGAGGGGTCCTGGTAACACATTATTTCACCCTCAGCCATGCAAATTCATTATTTTTATGGATAAAATAGCTTTAAAAAACTAATTTACATTGAAATGTTAAAATATTTCTATAGAGATTAGAAATATTTATATAGAGATTATTGGGAATCCCCTCCTAAAGCCCAAACATAAAAACTACCAAAAAAAATTTCCGTGTAGGCTAAGATTGCAAATGACTGATGGAATGTAATTTAAATTAAACATGGAAAATATATTTCCTCTTTAATAAAGATCTAAATTCTATTCTTTTTAGGAGCCTTCAGAAATGAAATTCAACTATTAAAAAAAGTATAGAGAAGCCTTTAGAAAAGAAACTTTTCTTTTGCTGTATTATATATTAAAGAACTTTGATGAGAATAGTTCTAAATTGTTTAATAATCGATTCCACTGATGTTTCTAGGTATTGTGGGGAATACCTAGAAATTAAATCTTCATCTTTGGCAGATCAGAGGCCTATTATTTTTAGGTAAAACAATTAAAATCTGCTTTTAATAAATCACAAATTTTGCAAGTTAGCCATTAATAGTAAGTGCTTTTCAAAGTTTGGCCCAATACATGAAAAAGCCAGAAAAACATACCTGCATTAGTTTTGCCCATCACCTTCTTATGCTGGCCTCAGGAGATTTATTAACAGCATTCAATATTTTAGGTAGGCTGGATGTGGTGGCTCATGCCTGTAATCCCAGTACTTTGGGAGGCTGAGGTGGGAGGATGGCTTGAGACCAGGAGTTCAAGACCAGCCTGGTCAACCTAGTGAGCCCCTCGGTCTCTCTGAAAAGAAAAAAAAATTAGGGATCCTGTGGCTACCTCCAAAAACAAACTCCAGAGGAACTGAATTTTTTTTTTTATTTCATGTGTTGGGATAATGGCTTCTTTTGCAGTTACTTACGAAGAATTTAAGGGTCAGTAAAATATTTTTTCATCCTTAATAACATGAATTCTCTAATTTGTGTGTGATATAATGCTAGATATTGTGCCAAAAGTGTTACATAGACATAATCCATGCCCATTTTCAAAGATAATACTAATATAGAGAATAAGAATCATTATTATTGTAGTAATTATTATTTTAGTAATAGTAGTAATAATCAAAACAATTACATCAAACACTTATTAAACCCTTATTATGTGATAGGTACTGTGTAAGCAATTTCCACATATTAGCTCCTTAAATGTGATCACTAACCCCATGAGGTAGGTAGCATTATGTCCATTTTATAGATGCAGAAACTGAGCTTTGAAGAGGGAAAGCAACTTGCCCAAGGCCGTGCAGGCAGTCATTGATAAGGTTGGGGAGCGAGAAGTTGAAGTCTGAGATGTAAGTTCACAGACACGAGTACACAAACACGTACAAGATACTCGTATGACATGTGGGGTTGCTTCAAATATGTAATTGACTTTCCCCAGCACAAGAAAGTGTTTGGACATATTTCAAAGGCATCTAACACCTCCTTAGAGGACTGCCCTACGACATTTTTCCGTGTGCTTTTCTGCCTCTTGTCCTATACTTTTGGCATTTCTTCTGCTCTTAGAGGCAATGAGTCAACAGCATATTTTTAGCACCTCCTGTGTGCATGGAAGTGGCCCCTGACTCAATGGGAGTGTATAACTACCATGGGCCAAATCAGTGTGCTTTCCTGTTAGCCAGGGGATTATAGAAGAACACGCTCCCCTGATTCCAACAGAACTTGCTGCCACTCTGATGTCTTCATTGTAAGGACTCTAAATGAATGTTCAAGAAATTCATGTTAAAGGCACGTGTCATATGTGTAACTTGTAAACATTTGTGTACTTGTCTCTGTGTCCTTACACCTCAGGCTTCAACTCTTGTTTTTACCTTTATCAATGACTACCTGTGTGCTGTGTGGCTTTGGACCAATTGCTCACCCCCTCTAAAGCTCAGTTTCTGCATCTGTAAAATGGATATAATGCCATATATACATAGATATAGTTATACATACATCAATATATATACACACATATATATGTGTGTATATACATATATATATAATATACAAACTGAAATATATAGTTATATAAATATTTCAGTTTAAGTTTCAAAAATCACTGGAGGGTATTTTTATAATACCCTTCAGCAATTTTACCTGCTGCCTTTGCACATTCTGGTGAATTTCTAAATGGAAGTCTGATAGAGATTAATCTTTTAATGCATCATAAATAAAAAAGAAAATCACAGAATGATGTAGCTGGAGAGGACCCTGGGGATCTAGTGTTTCATGAAAGATTAATGTCCTTGATCTGTTTGTAAGTGTTTTGGAAAAATCTTCCATGGTCAAATAAAACTTGGCAATGTTGGATTAAAGTTAAATAGGTTTTTTTTTTCCTGCAGAACTTCATAGTCTTTAATATGCTAATATGTTTTGTGAATCTACAAGGAATGAAGTGTTTCAATGCTTATTTTACCCAGATTCTCATTTTGGGACAGGCTGGTCAAGCTGAGTCAGATAATATATCCTCTAGATGGAGATGATGGCTGATGCCTTTTTGAGAGCAAGAGAGTCCCCAGGGGAAGCAAGGGTATATCAGTTGCTCCATTTCATGCCAAGGATCCTCAGTCTTTAGAGGCTCAGAGAAGGCTGAAAGGCTACTCTAGGCTATCAGGGCTACCATTCATTGTGACCCATGCTACAGAGAAGTTTTGAGCTCAGTGCAAAGGAGTGACCAGCCCTTGAGAATCAGGAAAATTTATTTATTCCTGACCTAGTCCACTGAGGACATACAAGGAATGGGGCAGGGGAGTGTCACCAGCTATGGTTACAAGCTAGTCTGATTCTCTTTCATTAAGAAAACTGGTCCCTGTGAGTTTAGATTGGGAAGCACCAGGTTAAAAAAATTTTAGGCCAGGAGTGGTGGCCACTGTACTCCAGCCTGGGTGACAGAGTGATAATCTGTCTTAAAAAAAAAAAAAAAAAAAAGTTAAGTGATGTCTTCTGTTGAGGACCTCTCAGAACTTTTAATATGAAAGTGTGCATTGTGAAGAATGGGAGTAGAGTGTACAGGAGTTTTAAAAGCTACTTGGTCATGAAACTCTTGCTTTGCGCAGGATTCGAGGGGCACTAACATTCTGAGGAAAATATTTTGGGAAACATTGATCTAATCCAAACTTCTCATTTTACCAGCAAACAACTGTGGGGCCCTCTAAGTTTCCTTTCTCCATCATTGTGACAAATTCATTGGAATTAATTCAATTAAACCTGGGGTCAGCTTTGAAGAGATTTATTTAGCAGGTAAATCTGTTTTGTACATTTTGAGGGAGTTCTGAGTTTACATAATCAAAAACCACAGATCAATTTAACCAACCTTTATGGAATATCACCTATGGCCCAAAGACCCTTTAGCTACAGTGATGGTCTACAAAAATATAAACTGTAATTCTTGCAATACAGGAGATTAGTAATAATGGTAAATATAATGATGATGACACCATGAATAGCTAACATTTATTGCATGCCTTTCTATTAGTCAGGCACTTTACTAAGTATTTTAATCCTCCCAACAATTTATGAGGTAGGGATTATAATAATTCCCATCTTATAGTGAGGACACTGAGGTTAGGAAATTATCCTAGCCTAAATGTTAAGTATAAGCATGAATAGAAAGGTGTTATCAGCCTATAAGACATTCCTTTATGAGTGATACAAAGTCCTATATAAATTCAGAGAAAAGGAAAGTGGTTTTAGAAATCCTTGATCAGTGAGTGTGAAGCATGTGGTGGCCCGGTTACTGTTTGGTTGCCCATCTGTCCTCCCCCTGGGGATCAGCACCCCCTTACTTTGGAAGAATTGTTTTCCTTTTCACTGTAAGGTTCTTTCTGGCTATGCGATGGGGCACATTGCCTCAAACTAGCCCTGTTCCAGTCTTTGAGAACCTTGAAATTGGAACCAAGGGAAGAGGATTGCCTCTTGAATGGTAATTCTCTAAAATCTAGTCTGAGGTGCTGGTGCCTAATCCCTGGGTCTGTGGAAGGAGCTGGGCTGTGAGAGGGGAGAATGATGTTGATGTCAAGAGAGAGGCAGGTGCTAGGAGCAGAGAGATGGAGGCCTGGAGGGTTTCTGGGCTTCTCTGAGGCTTAGGGTTTGGATCATTGTCTTCGTTACTGGAACAAAGGATTTACCATACCTGCTCTTCTGGGAATGAAACTGTCCTACTTTGCAAAATAAAGTGTCATTAGAAAGAGATCTTAAAAACCCCACACCATAGACAGGTGCACAGATCCGTAGAAGTGTTAAAGTTCTGTCTGTTGGATGCTAAGCCAAGACTCTTAAGTATGTTCTAAAGAGAAACTGGTGTGTGTAGGCTGTGCACTCCCAGGGAGATAAAAAGTTAGGAACTTTATGGGTTGGGCTTGGTGGCTCCCACCTGTAATCCCAGCACTGTGGGAGGCTAAAGTGGGCAGATTGATTGAGCTGAGGAGTTCGAGACCAGCTTAGGCAACATGGTGAAACCCCATGTCTACAAAAGCTGTAAAAATTAGCTGGGCGTGGTGGCATGTACCTGTAGGCGGGAGGATCGCTTGAGCCCAAGAGGGAGAGGGTGCAGTGAGCCATGATTGTGCCACTGCACTCCACCTGGGTGACAGGAACTTTCTGGGGAATGGGATCTTGGAGACTGAGTAGAGACTAGAGGAAAAAAAAAAAAAACTACCTCCCCAACTGGCCACACTATTCTTTTAAAAAAATGTTAATTGACAAATTAAAATTGTATGTATTTACGGAGGTATAATGTGATGTTATGATATATGTATACATTGTGGAATAATTAAATCCATAGAATTAATAGATTCATCACCTCAAAACCTATCTTTTTTGTGGTGAGAACATTTGAAATTTATTGTCTTAGCAATTTTGAAATACACAATACTTCATTGTTAACTACAGTCACCATGCTGTGCTGTAGATCTCAACAAAATGTATTCTTCCTGTCTCAACTAAAACATTGTACTCTTTGACAACATTTCCCCATTCCTCTCACCCCCTCCAAAAACACCCATTCTTTATGTTGAAGCGAATGGCTAAAAAGTCCCAGCAGGTTTCAACTGACGGCTTCAGTGGTTGTCCCATCACACTTCAATGTTATTAATAGAAAGGGGAGGGGCAATACATAATTCGGACAGGCGGAAAGTACCATTGTAACCACTTTCCTGACTTCACAGAAAAAGTCCTCTTGTTTTCATCTGTAAAATGGGAACTGCGTGAATACCATTCTTCTTTTCTTCAGCCTCCAAAGAAAAAACAGATGCAAAGCCTTTTATCAATTGCAAAACAGTATACAATGTGTGTTATTACTCACAGTTGTCTTACTGTGACCAAACACTTTATAAGCCTGTGGCAAGTCAGCCTTACTCTCAGGAAGTGGACAATATTTGGGGAAGGAGAAGCAGCAGGATCTTTCAGGACAGTAGCCTTGGTGGGTCCAAAAATTCCTTGAGCAAAATGGGAGACAAAACTTTCTTCCTGCTTTGGGGTTTATCCTGTTAGTCTTTTCTCTCTTCACTCCTATTTTCTATGGAGAATTTCCTGGTTTTGGAGTTTGGGTGCGTTTTATGGAGAGGAGGCAGAACATCTTTAGCTCCAGCAGAATGAAAGGATACATGCAAAGGAACCTAGCACAGTATGTGGTACCCAGTTCCCCTTTAACTTGGCTTTATTCATTCACTCCTGGTAGGGCATTAATAAGGGATTTAGCCCCCTCCTATTGAAAACGATTAATTCAGGGAAGAGTTCAGGCAGTGTGGACAGATACAGTGTAGGCCAAGCCTGTTTCTAAGGCAGGAGCTGGGTAGGGAGGGTGAGAAGGGCGAGAAGAATAGGGAAATATGTGTCGTCTGTGTTGCTGCTGTTGCAACCACCACAACAAACAAACAAGTGAAAAAAAAAAAAAAGAATTGTCCATACCGGAAAGTGTGCTGTTTTCGAGGAGGCTGGGGAAAGTGTGGATGGCTCGAGTGGGTCCTGTTGGATTGAAGTCTGACAGTGGTGATTCCCTTCAACAAATGGTCGGGGTGGGACGGTAAACACACACATACACACACACACACACCCCACACGCAGCGCCCAGCCTCCGATTTCAGCGCTGGCAGGAGATAACCATTCTTAGCTCGCCTTTCCAGGGTTATTTTTGGCTGAGGCTGTTCGCTGATGGCAAAAGATTTCAGCCCCCTCCCAAATCCCTCCCCGTGCTTGTTCTAAAGAGAAACTGGTGCGTGTAGGCTGCGCACTCCCAGGGAGACAGGGAGACGGGCCTGGCGCCGGAGAGGAACCCGGACTCTGCCCAAAGTCTCGCCGCCCGCCGGCTGTTTTCTGGCGGAGGGTGTGCCCCGGAGGGCGGCGATCGCGCGTGAAGGCTGGGGCCAGGCGCGGGTGCAGGCGTCACCAGGGTCGGGCTAGCAGGCCCTGGAATCAGGCTTTTGGGACAACCCGAAAGTGAGTCCAACTTGGGGAGAAACTGAGGGCACCTCGGGCGGTCTGGCAGCGGAGAAGGTGGGCGGGAGAAAACTTTACAGGAAGGCAGAAGCAATCTCCGCCGAGGGAGTCAGCGAGCGGCCACGTGGAGAGGAGGGGCGGGCGGTCCCCAGGGGGGCGGGCGCAGGGCACAGGGTGCCGACCTGCCGGAGAGGGGGCCCGGGCGCGAGGCGGAATCCCGGCATGGGGCCAGGCTGGTGGAGGCCCCCGGCAGGCTGCAGATTCCCTCCAGCCCCGGGAGCCGCAGCAGGACCGGCCAGGAGGCACCACGGAGGGGAGCCCCATCCCGGTGCTGACAGTGCCCACCGTGCCCTACGAGGACTCGCGGCCGGCCGGCGGCGGGGGTCTGCGGCGACCTACCGGCCTCTTCGAGGGCCAGCACAACTACCTGCCCAAATTCATCCAGAGCGTGCTGTCGTCCATCGACCTGCGCGACTGTCGGGGCTGCACCACGGTGGTGGGCAGCGACGGCAGGTACTTTAGCAGGACGGCCATCGAGATCGTGGTGCAGATGGCCGCGGCCAACGGGGTGAGTGTCTGGATGCCCCTCGCTTCCCGCCGCGCTGCCGCCATGCCCTCTCCTAGCCCTTGTCCCCCTGCTGCCTCTGGGCCCAGCTGGGAGGCCCGTGCCCGGCCCCGGCTTTGCTTCCTAACTCCCGCGTCCTCACCCTACATCGCCCCACTCCCACCGTGCTGACAGCCTCCCCGGCGCACCCCGGACACTGGGTTCTATTAGTACCCACCGCCCCCAAAGGCCTTGAGGGGTGTCCGTCCTTCCTGGAGCCACTCCGGGCGCCCTGGACTCTTCTCCGACTCTGCACCCATCCCGCACCTGCTCATTTTTCTTTCGGACATTCTCTTACCCGGCCCTGTAGATTCCAAGGCAGCTCCCAGTTTTCCATATTGTTCCCAACGCGTTCACTGCCCACAGTCCCCACACAAACTTCTTTCCCAGGCTCACAACATAGTCCCTCTGCCCCGTGCCCTTTTTGCAATAATCTGCCAGTCCCCTAAGTCTTAGCTCTGCCTATTTAACAGTAGTGGTGTCTCAGAACACACACACACACACACACACGCACACACACACACACACACACACACGATCCCTGACATATTTGGCAAGAGTAGGCCCTGAAGGTTTTTAATATTTTGGTTCTTTAACCCAGTTGAATTACTGAATGATTTATTTAATAAGGGTAGGGATGGAGTGGATCCATTTGTTTGATGCTAAACAGCCTGAGCTCGCAGTTCCCAGGGGGCATATCTCTAAATGGTCTGAAATGAGATTTGCAGTGGTTTTCTTAATGCAATTCCCAACTTCTCTCCAAATGCCTTTTGACATTTGACAACATTTCATGCCTCTTCCCCTTTCGCTTTTCATCCTTGTTTTCTCTCCCTTCTCCCACGACCTCGGTAGTCTTCTGCAATCCAGATTCTCAGACTTCGGGTTTTTCTCCCTCTGCCCCTTTCCTCTCTGTCCTATAACTAGAAGCACCTTTTGGCATAGACCCGTATCCCAGTTTCCTCTTTCCCAGGTCCAGCAGCATCTCAAGGACATCTACAAGAGGAATACCTAACTTCAGGGGTCTCTGAATGATATGTGGGAAACATCGTCTAAAAAAGTAATTTTATCCTTATTCATGCAACCAGACCCACACTCATAGAACTTTTCTTTAAGGGGAGTGTCTTGCAGATGTATAAATGAGTGTTAACATCTTTAAAAGCGAAACTGAACAATTCCCTGGCATTTGAATTCCCTCCTTCCTTCCCAACCCTCTCCTTTTCATTTTCTCATTTATTATTAAAAACATTTTTAAAGGATCTCCATGCTTCATATTTATCTACTATAATTCCTCCTTCTCGGTGTTGCAGGGATGGGGAAAGAGGATTTTTTAAAAAACACAATAAAAAGCAATTGGGAGAAACAGGGCCAGTGGTGTTGGGGTGGGTAGTGGAATTGTGATTTTTGACTCCAGTAGACAATGATGCTGGATATATGGGGTTTGATTTCTCTCTGGCTCCTCACTTGAGATTGATGAAGTTTGGCTAGAATCAGGGAGTTGAAGAGAGGTTGACAAATGGTCTTTCACTCTTCTCTGACAGGCTGTTCCTGTGGAGTGATGGAGAATAATGAGCCTTGGGAGAGCTATGGGAGCTCTCATACTCCTTCCCGAGCCAATTTTTTAGGGAGTGAGAGAAACATGGCCTGTCCAATACTTGTTGTGGGTCAAGATATTTTTGAAGCTACGGTTGTTGATTTGCATGGGAAAATTATTATGTCTTATTATTTCTTGTCCCACTTTACCATAAGGGCTCCTCAGCTTCTTACTTCAATGGGTCTTCCATGACACACACACTTTATTAACTCTAAGAGTGGAATTTATTTTAACATAATTAGCATAGGTCAATATATGCTTAAAATAGAGTCAAATTAAACCTACTAGCTGTTATAAAGGACAGATGACAAAATCCACATAGAAGCATCGACTCTTAAATAATCTGAAAGTACTACTTCTAAGAGGGGCGGGCATGGGTGAAGGGAATGGTGGACATGTTTCAGAATTTCAAATGCCAACTTTAACCAATCGTTTCCTCATTTTGTTCACCTTCTTGGGGGCTTATGCTAAAGTGAAGTGAATAGCCATAAGGCTGGCTTCAGGAGAAAGGTGGTCTAAAAGAAATGGATAATTATAAGCAAAATCGGTCTCGAATGATTGAAAATTGATGAGAATGTGCTTTCCTGATTTGGCATCCTGAGTTAGACTCAGGAATACTGAACATGGATCCCAAAGGCTTTGGTCTTTTTTGATATCCTATTGGATAATCATAAGCAGGCTAGAAAAATAGGAAACTAGAATTTATTCTCTTTGAACTGACAAATCTGACCAGTGGGCTGCATTCTCTATATCTGAAAAATCTTGGTTTTGATTGAAAAAGTTAATTTTACAAAGCAATTTTCTTTTTTTCAATTAAATTTCATTTTTTTTTGACACAGGGTCTCACTTTGTTGCCCAGGCTGGAGTGCAATGGTACAGTCTTGGCTCACTGTAGCCTTGACCTCCCCAGATTCAGGTGATCTTCCCACCTCAGCCTCCTGAGTAGCTGGGGCTATAGGTGCACGCCACTACGCACAGCTGATTTTTGGGTTTTAACTACGCATAGGGTTTCTATGTGTTGCCCAGTCTAGTCTCAAACTCCTGATCTCAAGAGATCTGCCTGCCTTGGCCTCCTAAAGTGTCATGAACCACCATGCCCAGCCCACAAAGCAATGTTCTAGGAAAAACTACAGTTACTCTTTGATTATGTAATTGCTGGAGAAGAAAAGCATGGCATTTCTAAAATGATGAACTATATTACTTATATTTTAATATCTCATAAAGTTTGAAATAGACATTTCAAACATGAACATGTATAAAAATTTTTATAAATTATAAAATCAAAAACATTTTACAATTATTTTATTATAAAATTATTATAGAATCAAAAACATTATAAATTTAAACAACTTTTTAAAAAATTTATTTTGGGATTTCCCATGGAGTGATGGAGAATAATGAGCCTTGGGAGAGCTATGGCAGCTCTCATACTCCTTCCTGGGCCAACTGTTTTAGGAAATGGGAGAAATATACCCTGTTCAATGTTTATTGTGGGTCAGGATATTTTTGAAGCTATAGTTGTTGATTTGCTTCAAACTTTAAAAAATTTATTATAAAATTATGGGATGTAAAAAAATTTATTATAAAACTTTGAAATTTTCAAACTTTCAGAAAACAGAGAGATGAGATTAATGGCACTCACAGGCAAGCATAGAACATAGATTGTAAACATTTTGCTATATTTGTGTCATGACTATTTTTTGCTTGTGTTTGAAAGTTTATTAAAGAAAATGATATTTTACCCCTAAATTCTTTAGTACAGATTTCTAAAAAAATAAGAACATTTTCCTGTATAGTTACAAAATCATCTTTTCAAACAAAATAAAAAATGGCTTTTTTATATCATTTATTACCCAGTCCACATTCAGATTTCCTCAATTATTATGAAATGTCCTTTTATTTTTTGAGACAAAGTCTTGCTCTTTCACACAGCCTGAAGTGCAGTGAAACAATCATAGCTCATTGCAGCCTCAAACTCCTGGGCTCAAGTGATCTTCCTGCCTCAGCTTCCTGAGTAGCTAGGACTATAGGTGCACACCACCATGCCCAGCTAATTGATTGTTTTTGTAGAGATGGAGGTCTTACTACGTTGCCCAGGCTGGTCTCAAACTCCTGGCCTCAAGTGATCCTTCCAGCTTGGTCTCCCTGAAATATCATTTGTGGCTGGTTTGTTCAAATTAGTTTCTTCTAATCAAGGGACACACATTGTGTTTGATTATTTAGCTCAAGACTTTTTTAACCTGGAAAATACCCATACTCTTTGTTTATGTATTTATTTAGTGAAATTGACTTGTTGAAAAACTAGTCAGTTGTCCTGTAGAATATTTCCCCTTCTGGAATTTTCTGGTTGCTTTTTATGGTGTCATTTAATTTTCACTCTGTTTTTTCCTGGTTAACTGGAAGTTAGTTCTAAAGGCTTTTAGGCCTGCTATAACAAAATACCAAAAACTGGATGACTGATAAAGAACAGAAATTTATTTCTCACAGTCCTAGAGGCTAGCAAGTTTAAAATCAAGGAGCATGTGGTTTTGATATCTGGTTAGGACCAACTTTCTGGTTCATAGATTGGCCTTCTTGCTGGGCCCTCACATAGTGGGAGAGACTAGCTAGCTCTCTGGGGCCTCTTTTATAAGGGCACTAATTCCAATCATGAAGCCTCTGTCCTTATGATCTAATGACCCCCTAAAGGCCCCACCTTTTAATACCAGCACCTTTGGGGTTAGGATGTCAACATATTAATTTGGGGAAGACATACACGTTCAGCCCATTGCAAGGTTTAGTTAGATTCAGGTTCAACTTCTTTTTTTAAAGACTATTTCATAGGCAATAATGTGTATTCACATCCCATCATTAGTGATGGTGAGATGATCGCAAGGTTAGGGTGATCACTGCCTATCTCCTCTGCTATATTCCCCCTTGGGTCAAGCCAGTAGTCTGTGACGTGAACTTTGTACCATGTGTATATTCAGTTATATTATGTATCAATAGTTACTTGATTGTTTTAGCATTTATTAATGATCCTTGCTTGAGTTGATTATTTCATCAGGGGTTTCAAAATGGTGAATTTCTAATTCTCTAATTCTATCTACATGCTTTAGCTGGCATTTTTCTATAAGCAGACCATTTTCTTCACAACTGGGTTATTTGGCTACCCTGAAACATAGTTCCTTCCGGGAAGGCAGAACATATGTTTATTTCTGTCTTTTAAAAATTACTGGTGTTTGGAGTGAAGATTAGGTGAGTTAACTACCTCCACAGGTGACAAATGAATTTTGTTTTGTCTCACTTTTGCTTTTTTGAATATCACTGTGGCTGCTTGGATTTTTATATTTAATTTGAATGGATTAGGGAATAAATGAGAAGATAGGTTTTATCTGTTTCTGTAGTTTTTATGTGGCTGTGTGAACTTACTTTTAAAAATTCCCAGAAATATTTTAATTCCCCTTTAAAGATATAAACTATGTCATACTATAAAGCAAAAGAAAAACCAATCATGTGAAGAGTAAATAGTATCGTTTAAACGAATTGTGGTTAAGCTTAGTTTGTAACTAATTAGTTTTTTATTTTCTTTCTACTTTTATCTGCTTCAGAGCCTCTTCAGTGGTTTAGATCTTCTATGTGTCAAATTATTCTAATCTCTTAAAAAGTTTAAGAGCTAAAATACAACACAATGACTACAAGAATGCCTTTGTCCTTTTCTGGGTAGGTCCACCTAAGGCAACTTCTTTTTCTCTTCTTTGTTCTCTTCTTCTTTCTTACTCTTAAATCATCTTCAATATTGGACAGATGACAGCACTATACCTGCCTCAAGATGTTTCTGACTTTTTCTTTTTCTTTTTTTTTTTTTTTTGAGATGGAGTCTTGCTCTGTCACCCAGGCTAGAGTGCAGTGGCACAATCTTGGCTCACTACAACTTCTGCCTCCTGGGTTCCAGTGATTCTCCCAACTCAGCCTCCTGAGTAGCTGGGGTTACAGGCATGCACCACCACGCCTAGCTAATTTTTTGTATTTTTACTAGAGACGGGGTTTCACCATGTCGGCCAGGCTGGTCTTGAACTCCTGACCTCGAGGGATCTGCCTGCCTTGGCCTCCCAAAGTGCTGGGATTACACGTGTGAGCCACTGCGCCCTGCCGTTTCTGACTTTTTCTAAAGTCTTCTTTCTCTGGAGATGACATTATATAATAGCACTGTTCAATAGAAGTTTCTTTGATGATGGAACTGTTCTATAATCTGCATTGTCCCAGCCACTAGCCATATGTGACTACTGTAACACTTGAAATGTGGCTAGAGCAACTGAAGAACTGAATTTTGCATTTTACTTAATTTTAATTAATTAAAATAGAAATGCAAATAACCATAAGTGGTTAGTAGCTACCATACTGGACAGCAAAGATCTATAATTCAGCATTTAAAATCGATTTTGTTTTGTTTTCAAAAATGGAGTCAGACTGTTACAACCCAAAAGAACTGTAGGTTAAATTAAGGTAAATCACCAAATACTACATACACATTTGGGAAATCCAAACCAGATTTTTTCATGTGATAACCACACCCTCTTTTGACTTTTGCCTTGGAGGTAATGGAGTATGGCAGAAAAAACCCTGTATCAGCAGCTGGAAGACTCACCTTCTTTTCCTAGCTCTGCCATATATTGACCAAAAGAGTCAAAGTCCATTCAGATGGTTGAGGGTCCTTGGAATTTTGTTTTTGGTTTTCACATACAATTTGGAGGGCAGATGCGTTAGCCTCTTGAAATACCCAGAAACCACTTGTTTCCTCATCTAAAAATCAGGTATGACAGGATCATTTAATTATCCTGGAAATCAGATGAAGCACTGCATATGAAAGCACTTTGTAACGTCGATAGCACTGGGAAATGTAAAGACCTTTTACTGAAATATAAAGGTGTATGGTCAACTGAATATATCTCAGATAGTTAGGATTTGACTGTATATATTGAATATAACCTGTAGTGGGCCCCTTGGTAAACAGCTTACAGTTTTGTTGCAAGTTTTAGCCAAGAGAAAATTTATTTGTTGACTAGTCATGCCCTTAATTGGCCACATGATGAGGAGCAAAGGTATTAACACACAGTGCACCTTGCAGAATTCAAGAATGTCTCAGTGTCTTGTGAACTAGGAAGCTGAAATGCAGTGGTATGCAGAAGGCTGGCTCAGTAGGAGCCTTGGGAGTGTCCTCCAGATAGATGTTTGTGCAGGTTGTATTTGATTCCAGTTGGCCATGAAAAGCTGGTTGCTCTAAAGAATGAGAATATACTTGGTTTTGCATTTACTAGAACTATCTGGGGAACAAATCTTGGGGTGGAAGAAAGAAGGGAGGGAGGGAAAGCTGTGCTTCAATACCTAGGGCTTCTTTCCTGCAATGGATCTGAGAATCTGGGATTGGGTGGCAAATAGCTCATCTCTAGAAGGGAGAAAGAACTGGGTGGTGATGGCTTTGTATTTTCTATTGGAGTCCACTACAGAATAGGTGAATGGAATGGGCTGTTATGATCCAGACATTAGGGAGGACAGGTTTGTGATACATTAGAAAACTTGAATGAGCCCTTCTATGATTCTCTCTTCCCTCTTTCTGCTTCCCATTCTTAATCACCATCCGCAGGTTGTGGAATTAGCAAATCTATTATGTGAGCAATAGCAAACTTACAGGAGCCCTTGGCTCCATCTATCTCCCTGTTTGTGTCAGTTCCTTCTGGATGCTTTTAGTCTGTGGTCTTCATTCACTCTTTTTCTGGGGAAGTAAAAGGAGTGGGACAGATTATGAGAACAGCTGGGTCCTCCCAGTTGCTGGGGTGGTTATTTTAAGCTTTGTTTAATGTGTCCAGAGACCCAGATGGCGTTTTTAACTAAGCTGCTTTATTAAATCTTGTGATAAAGCATAGTGATGTTTATTGAAAAGGCAGACACACATCAGCAACATTATGCGTGAAACTTGCTCTAAGAATTTTCTGTAAAACATCTGTTCTCTTTGAGCCTTTTGTGAACTCTGGAAGTTTGGTAGTTTCTATACAGACTTGAGGACAAGAAGTTGGAACCCACTTTTGGAGATGTCCAAGCATAGGTATTGGAATCATTAATCCTAACCCTCTCAGTTTTAAGGCCCCAGATACCCTTCTGTTAGACAACAGTAACATGAGCAAGCACTGTAATAAACTTTAAACAAGATTATTTGGAAATAGTGGACAAGAAAAATTAGTATAAATTGTTTGGGGATTTTAAAATTAAAGATAAAAAGCTAGGGCTTCAATGACCTGTGCCAGCCTATAGCCTTAAGAGTCAATTTGCAAACACACAAGATTTGGCCAATATGCCTCTACTACTTCTACTTAACACAGTCAAAGGGAAATTTTTAGATTCTTTCATCTGATTTGACTCTCTTAGTTACGAATAAGAGGATATCCAGAATATATATGTGACTTGTTAAAATGAAAATCCACCTTCTCTGAGTCTTCAAATATCTTTCATATCTTACATTTTTTAGTCACATCAACTTTTGAAGTCATGTCCGTAGTTGTATGAAAAGAAAAATTTCAGGAACATTCAACCTCAAAAGTTCTTTTTCTTAGTCTGAAGTCGTAGAAGCATTTGAATTTTACTTTCTCTTTTTAAGTTTGTACTAGTAGGTATTTTGTATAAATATAATATTTAATTATTGCCTTTGTATTCTTTTTCTCTAGTAAACATCCTGGTTTTTAGCTATCAATATGTAGTTTTACATTTAGGGATTTCTAATGGAAAGAGAAAGGAATCTGAAATCAGAGGACGAGAGTTTATTCTACTTGACCAAACACATACACAATACTGGAAGGAGAGTTTTACAACAAATATTTAATATCTATGACATGTAAAACGTTTTTTGAAATCAAGAAAATTCAAACAATTCAATACAAATATCATCAATAATAACACATGAACAGGTGGCCAACCTTATTAACAATCAGAGAAATATAAATTAAAACAATCCATCAACTTGTAAAAAAGATGAAATTACCCAGAGTTGGTGTAGGTGATGGAAAATTATCATGTTTGTATACTGTTCATAGAAGTTAAATTGACATAACTTTTTGGTCAGGCAATTTGGAAGTATATATCTAAATTAATAGAGTAGTTTTCTAATAACCTGGGAATCTCTTAATCTAAGAATCTTTACTGTAGATTTTTCTAGAACAAATGTACAAACATCTGTGTACAAGGGTACACACTGCAGCATTTTGCTAAGGAAAAACTCAGAAAAAATCTATATGTTCAACAGAGAACAGGTACAAAATTTATGACACTACTGCACAATATACACCACTAAAATAAAGGATATAAATTTATATGTAGTATGAAAAAGATGTGAATGATAGCTTGTTGGTGAAAAACAGCAATGACTGGAATATTGTGTGTAACATAATCCTGCTTTTCTGTATATAATGTAGGCATAGAAAATAGGATTGAAAGGACATACTCTAGTCAACAGTGTATATAGCTTGGGTGGAGGGGGTGTATAATGGGGAAGGAGAGTCCCTTTTCCTATCTATTCCATATACATCTCTGGATTTAAAAGATCATACATGCATATGCATTACCTTCAAAATTAAAATGATAAAGACAAAAGGAGAAGCTTTGGATTTGAATCATGATACTACTGTTTGCAACTTCTATGACCGTGGGGAAGTCGCCTAGCCTCCTGGGGTTTATTTCCTCATTTATAAAAATAGGGAAAGTAATAATACTTGTCTACATGTCTTCTAGGGTTGTTGGGAGGATTGAATGTGATAATGGGTTACAGCATTATGAATTATTTATTCATATAACACAATTATTATAAAAATAGTTTGCTCTGATTAAAATAAAAGAAGGACGAGATCGTGTGTGTTTTTCAGTCCCAGTAGCTTTACTAACCAGAAAGCGCCAGCTGATGTGGTGATCACAGTTGCTTTGGTGCAGCTTCCTCTTGACTTTTGGCATTTCTCCATGCTGCTAGCTAAGGCTGAGGTGGCGACTATGGAAGGTGTGATCTCCTCCCCCTCCCAGCACACATTTGTGTGCATACTCACACTCACGCACACACAAACACACACATGCACACTGTATCACAGTACATGAGGTGGCAGCAGCTGCTCCGGCATAGACTTTCACACAACATAAAGGGCTTTTTTGGTGTGGTCTTTGCATTATTTCCTGTTAAGCATGAGCTGAGTCAGTGCCATGCTTTTCCATCTGAAACCTTTCTGAGGCTCAGGCTGTGTTAAGAGCAAACCCTCTCCCCTCCATGCCCACCCCATGGCCCTCTACTGAAGCCAGATCATAATCTGCTCATTTCATGAGGATTTTCAAACCGAATGGACTGGGCCATGTGAGAGATCACTGAAAGGAACAGACCAAGCAGAGGCTAAGAGACTCCACGCTAATCTGCTGAGTCATCTGAAAATGCACAGCTGCGGGAGCTCACGGTGCTTTAAAGTACTTTGGCAGGATGTTTGTTCAGGGGGCCTGTTCCTGCAGCCCTGCTGAATGTTTGGTTAGGAGGCATAATCATTTTTTGGACAGGATCTCCCAAATGTAAAGTGATAGATGCTAATGTGGAATAAGATACAGAAGATCCAGCTCGGATGTCATAAATAACAATAAATTGTTTAATCTTGCTGAGTTGTAAATCTATGATTGCCAGAGGTCTTTAGTTCACTGGAACATAGTATGGGGGCAGGGGCACATAGCAAATAGGCAGTTATTATTTTCCAACGAGACAGAAACTGGTCTGATGGAATTTATCTAAAAAGGCATACACATGTATTTTAATTAATTGTGACAATTACTCAGAGAAAACATATGAACCTAAAGAGGCTGATTGGTTTTTTTTGTTCTACCTATAAATGTATATGTATATTCACCTATATTCTACCTATGTATAAGTAAGAGAATGAGTTTTTGTTTTGGGGATATATATTTATAAATATCTATACAGATTGATATACACATACTTAATTTCTGTCTACCTATTAAGGTGCGGTGCCAGATGGAAAGTATTTTTAAACATTTAGATAGCTTATTCTATAGCATATGTGTGCATATAGCCCCCCCATAAAGCTTTGTCTCTTTTCTGGATATATTTAACAAGAGGCTAGAATAGAGTCCAAAATGTCAGAAATGATTGAACATTCCATAGAAATGAAGGAGGTGTTTCCAAATGACCTATGTTTCTAAGGCAATAAATAGAACTTGTGCTGCGTTGGATGGGTCAGGAGTAAGGAATATAAACAGTGTAAGTATGACTATTCCAGGCAGAAATCTACCTTGTAAGAACAGATTTGTGCAGTGAGCTCAACAACATTGATCAGTTAGCAGTCCGGTTCAGTACAACATTGATCAGGTAGCAAGCCGGTTCGGCAGTGCCAGTCGGAGACACAGATGGGGACAATCAAAGAAGATGCAGGTCAGGACAAGGATGCAGACATGTACCTGTCACTACCATGGACTTCAGCAGCTTCATAGTGAGCAGGTTTATGATCAAAGAAGAAAGACATCATTGATATGTAAGCATGTTACAATTAATTTGCTGTTTAGTTATTAGCAAACTACATCAAGTTTTTAGTTTTAGGTTTTTTTTCTTTTTTCCTTTTTTGAAACAGGTTCTTGTTCTGTCATCCAGGATGGAGTGCAGACGTTATCCAAGCTCACTGCAGCCTTAAACTCCTGGGCTCCATGGATCCTCCCACCTCAAACTCCAAAGAGGCTGGGACTACAGGGGCACGCCACCATGGCCAGATAATTTTTCTTATTTTTTTGTAGAGATGAGTTCTTCCTGTATTGCCCAGACTCCTCTTGAGCTCCTGGCAGTGTAGATATTCCCAAGTTTATACAGATGGTGGTGTAGACATTTCCATGTTTATACAGATGAGTGTGAAGATATTTCAATGTTTTTAAGGATGGCGCTGTAGATATTTCCATGTTTATAGAGATAGCGGTGTAGATATTTCCATGTTTATAGAGATAGCGGTGTAGATATTTCCATGTTTATACAGATAGCAGTGTAGACATTTCCATATTTACACAGATAGCGGTGTAGTTATTACCATGTTTATACAGATAGCGGTGTAGATATTTCCATTTTTATACGGATCGCGGTGTACATATCTGCATGTTTATATAGATTGCGGTGTAGGTATTTCCATGTTTATACAGATTGTGGTGGAGATATTTCCATGTTTATACAGATAGCGATGTAGATATTTCCAAGTTTATACTGAAGGCGGTGTAGATATTCCTATGTTTATACAGATGGCGGTGTAGATATTTCCATGTTTATAGAGATGGCGTGGTAGATATTTCCATGTCTATAGAGATGGCAGTGCAGATATTTCCACGTTTATACAGATGGCGGTGTAGATATTTCCAAGTTTATACAGATAGCGGAGTAGATATTTCCACGTTTATATAGATAGCGGAGCAGATATTTCCATATTTACACAGATAGCGGTGTAGATATTTCCATCTTTACACAGATAGCGGTGTACATATTTCCATGTTTATACAGATAGCGGTGTAGATATTTCCATGTTTATACAGATACTGGTGTAGGTATTTCCATGTTTATACAGATCGCGGTGTAGATATTTCCATGTTTATAGAGATAGTGGTGTAGATACTTCCATGTTTATACAGATAGCCGTGTAGATATTTCCATGTTTATACAGATTGCCGTGTAGATATTTCCATGTTTATACAGATGGAGGAGTAGATACCACCATGTTTATAGAGATGGCGGTGTAGATATTTGCATGTTTATACAGATGGCGGTGTAGATATTTCCATGTTTATACAGATTGCGGTGTACATATTTCCATGTTTATACAGATGGCAGTGTAGATATTTCCATGTTTATATAGAAGGCGGTGTAGATATTTCCATGTTTATAGACATGGAGGTGTAGATATTTCCATGTTTATACAGATGACGGTGTAGATATTTCCATGTTCATAGAGATAACGTTGTAAATATTTCCATATTTATACAGATAGCGGTGTAGACATATCCATGCTTATACAGATAGCGGTGTAGATATTTCCACCTTTATACAGACAGCGGCATAGATATTTCCATGTTTATACAGATCATGGTGTACATACATCCATATTTATACAGATAGCGTTGTAGAGATTTCCATGTTTATACAGATAGCAGTGTAGATATTTCTATGTTTATACAGATCACGGTGTAGATATTTCTCTCTTTCAACAAATGGCAGTATACACATTTTCAAGTTTATGCAGATGTCGGTGTAGATATTTCCATGTTTATGTAGATGGCGGTGTAGATATTTCCATGTTTCCACAGATAGCGGTGTAGATATTTCCATGTTTTCACAGATAGTGGTGAAGGTATTTCCATGGTTATATAGATAGCGGTGTAGATATTTCCATGTTTACACAGAGAGCGGTGTTGATAATTCCAGCTTTACACTTACAGAGGTGTAGATATTTCCATCATTACATTGATAGCGGTGTAGATATTTCCATCTTTACACAGATAGCGGTGTGGATATTTCCATGTTTATACCGATGGCAGTGTAGATATTTCCATGTTTATACTGATAGCGGTGTAGTTATTTCCATGTTTATAGAGATAACATTGTAGATATTTTCATACTTATTCAGATGGCTGTGTAGATAATTCCATGTTTATAAAGATAGCGGTGTAGATATTTCCATGTTTATAAGATCGCGGTGTAGATATTTCCATGTTTATACTGATTGCATTGTAGATATTTCCATGTTTATACTGATAGTGGTGTAGATATTTCCATGTTTATACATATCGCTGTGTAGATAGTTCCATGTTTATGGAGATGGCAATGTAGATGTTTTCATGTTTATAGAGATGTCGGTGTAGATATTTCCATGTCTATAGATATAGCAGTGTAGATATTTCCATGTTTATAGAGATAGCGGTGTAGATATTTCCATGTTTATACAGATAGCGGTGTAGATATTTCCATGTTTATACACATGGTGGTGTAGATATTTCCAGGATTATACAGATGGCAGTGTTGATACTTCCATGTTTATACAGACAGCAGTGGTGATATTTCCATATTTATGCAGATGGCAGTGTAGATATTTCCATGTTTATACAGATGGCGGTGTAGGTATTTCCATGTTTATTCAGATGGCAATGTAAATATTTCCATGTTTATAGAGATGGCGGTGTATATATTTCCATGTTTATAAAGATGGCAGTGTAGATATTTTCATGTTTATGCAGATGACAGTGTAGATGTTTCCATGTTAAATCTGATCGCAGTGTAGATATTTCTATGTTTATACAGATTGCGGTGTAGTTATTTCCATGTTTATAGAGAAAACGGTGTAGATATTTCCATATTTATACAGATAGCTGTGTAGATAATTCCATGTTTATACAGATAGCGTTGTAGGTATTTCCATGTTTATACATATCACGGTGTAGATATTTCCATCTTTATACAGATCACGGTGTAGATATTTCCATGTTTATACTGTTAACCGTGTGGATATTTCCATGTTTATACATATTGCGGTGTAGATAGATCCATGTTTATGGAGATGGCATTGTAGATATTTTCATGTTTATAGAGATGGCGGTGTAGATATTTCCATGTTTATAGAGATAGCGGTGTAGATATTTCCATGTTTATAGAGAGAGCGGGGTATATATTTCCATGTTTATACAGATAGCGGTGTAGTTATTTCCATGTTTATACTGATAGCAGTGTAGATATTTCCATATTTATAAAGATGGCGGTGTAGATATTTCCAAGTTTATACAGATAGCGATGTAGGTATTCCCATGTTTATACAGATAGCAGTGTAGATAATTACATATTTATACAGATAGCGGTGTAGATCTTTCCATGTTTATACAGATAGCGGTGTAGATTTTCCATGTTTATACAGATAGCGGTGTAGATATTTGAATGTTTATACAGATGGCGGTGTACATACTTCCATGTTTATAGAGATGGCGGTGTAGATATTTCCATGTTTATAGAGATGGCGTTGTAGATATTCCATGTTTATACTGATGGCGGTTTATATATTTCCATGTTTATACAGATGGCTGTGTAGATAATTCCATGTTTATTGGTATGGCGGTGTAGACATTTGCATGTTTATACAGATGGCGGGGTGGATATTTCCATGTTTATATTGATGGCGGTGTAGATATTTCCTTGTTTATGTAGATGGCAGTGTATATAACTCCATGTTTATAGAGATGGCGGTGTATATATTTCCATGTTTATAGAGATAGCGGTTTAGATATTTCCATGTTTATACAGAGAGCGGTGTAGATATTTCCATGTTTATAGGGATGGTGGTGTAGATATTTCCATGTTTATAGAGATATCAGTGTAGATATTTCTATGTTTATACAGATAGCGGTGTAGATATTTCCATGTTTATAGAAATAGCAGTGTAGATATTTCCGGGTTTATAGAGATGGCGGTGTGTTTATTTATATGTTTATAGATATAGCGGTGTAGATATTTCCATGTTTATACAGATAGAGGGATAGATATTTCTATGTTTATAGGGTTAGCAGTGTAGATATTGCCATGTTTATAGAGATGGTGGTGTAGATATTTCCACATTTATGGAGATGGCAGTATAGATATTTCTATGTTTATACAGATAGTGGGGTAGATATTTCTATGTTTACACAGATAGCGGTGTAGATATTTCCATGTTTATGCAGATGGCGTTGTAGATATTTCCATGTTTATACGGATAGCGGTGTCGGTATTTCCATGTTTATACAGATAGCGGTATTGGTATTTCCGTGTTTATACAGATAGCGGTGTAGATATTTAAATGTTTATACAGCTCGCTGTGTAGATAATTACATGTTTATAAAGATGGCGGTGTAGAGATTTCCATGTTTATAGAGATAGCGGAGTTGATATTTCCATGTTTTTGCATATAGCTGAGTAGATGTTTTCATGTGTATAGAGATTGCGGTGCAGATATTTCCATATTTGTACATATAGCGGTGTAGATATTTCCACGTTTATAGAGACAGTTGTGTAGATATTTGAATGTTTATAGAGATAGCGGTGTATTTCCATGTTTATAGAGATAGCGGTGTAGAGATTTCCCTGTTTATACAGATGGCTGTGTAGATATTTCCTTTTTTATACAGATGGAAGTGTAGATATTTCCATGTTTGTACAGGTGGTGGTGTAGATATTTCAATGTTTATGCAGATGACTGTGTAGGTATTTCCATGTTTTTACACATGGCGGTGTAGATATTTCCACGTTTATAGAGATAGCGGTGTAGATATTTCAATGTTTTTATAGATAGCAATGTAATTATTTCCATGTTTATACAGATCACGGTGTACATATTTCCATGTTTATAGAGATAGCAGTGTAGATATTTCTATGTTTATACAGATAGCGGTGTCGGTATTTCCATGTTTATACAGATAGCGGTATAGATATTTCCATGTTTATACAGCTCACGGTGTAGATATTTACAGGTTTAAACAGATGGTGGTGTAGATATGTCCATGCTTATACAGATGGCCGTGTAGATATTTCCATGTTTATACAGATGTCGGAGTAGATAGCTCCATGTTTGTGGAGATGGCTGTGTAGATATTTTCAAGTTTATAGAGATGGCAGTGTAGGTATTTCCATGTTTATAGATATAGCGTTGTAGGTATTTCCATGTTTATAGAGATAGCGGTGTAGGTATTTCCATGTTTTTAGAGATAGTGGTGTATATATTTCCAAGTTTATAGAGATAGCGGTGTAGATATTTCCATGTGTATAGAGTTGGCAGCATAGATATTTCCATGTTTATACAGATGTTGGTGTAGGTATTTCCATGTTTATACAGATGACTGTGTAGATATTTCCATGTATTTACAGATGGCAGCGTAGAGATTTCCATGTTTATAGTGATAGCGTAGTAGATATTTCCATCTTTATACATAGAGCTGTGTAGATATTTTCATGTGTATAGAGATTGCGGTGTAGATATTTCCACATGTATACAGAGAGCATTGTAGATATTTCCATGTTTATACAGATATCGGTGTAGATATTTCCATGTTTATACAGATTGCTTTGTAAATATTTCCATGTCTATACAGATGGCTGTGTAGATATTTCCACGTTTATACAGATGGCACCGTAGATATTTCCATGTTTATACAGATGACTCTGTAGATATTTCCATGTTTATTGAGATAGCGGTGTAGATATTTCCATCTTTATACAGATAGCAGTGTAGGTATTTCCATGTTTATACAGATCATGGTGTAGATATTTCCATGTTTATACAGATAGTGTTGTAGATATTTCCACGTTTATACAGATAGCGGTGTAGATATTTCCATGTTTATACCGATCGCGGTGTAGATATTTCCAAGTTTATAGAGATAGCATTGTGGATATTTCCATGTTTATATAAATGGCAGTGTAGGTATTCCTTGTTTATGTAGGTGGCGGTGTAGATATTTCCATGTATATAGAGATGGCGGTGTATGTATTTCCATGTTTATAGAGATAGCGCTGAAGTTATTTCCTTGCTTATAGAGATAGCGGTGTAGGTATTTCCAGGTTTATAGAGATAGTGGTGTAGATATTTCCATGTTTATATAGATAGCGTGGTAGATATTTCCATGTTTATACAGAAAGCGGTGTTGATATTTCCATGTTTATAGGTATAGCGGTGTAGATATTTCCATGTTTATGCAGATAGCGTTGTAGATATTTCCATGTTTATACAGATGGTTGTGTAGATATTTCCATGTGAATACGGATGGCAGAGTAGATATTTCCATGTTTTTACAGATGGCGGTTTATAAATTTCCATGTTTATAGAGACAGCGGTGTAGGTATTTACAAGTTTATAGGGATAGCGGTGTAGACACTTCCATGTTTATACTGATAGCGGTGTAGATATTTCCATGTTTATACAGATAGCGGTGTAGAAATTCCCATGTTTATACAGATCTTGGTGTAGTTATTTCCATGTATATAGAGAAAGCGGTGCAGATATTTCCATGTTTATACAGATAGTGGTGTAGATATTTCCATGTTTATACAGATATCAGTGTCGACATTTCCATGTTTATACAGATGGCGGTGTAGATACTTCCATGTTTTTGCAGATAGGGGTGTAGATATTTCCAAGTTTATAGAGATGGCAGTGTAGATATTTCCATGTTTATAGAGATAGCGGTGTAGATAATTCCATGTTTATGGAGATGGCGGTGTAGGTATTTCCATGATTATGGAGATAGTGGAGTAGTTATTTCCATATTTATACAAATAGCGATGAAGTTATTTCCATGTTTATACAGATAGAGGTGTTGGAATTTCCATGTTTATTCAGATAGCGGTGTAGATCTTTCCATGTTTATTCAGCTCACTATGTAGATATTCTCATCTTTACAGATGGCAGGGTAGATATTTCCATATTTATACTGATAGCGGTGTGGATATTTCCTTGTTTACACAAATGGCGGTGTAGATATTTCCATATTTATGCAGATCGCAGTGTAGATATTTTCATGTTCATAGAGATGGCTGTGTAGATATTTCCATGTTTATAGAGATTGTGTTGTAGATTTTCCATGTTTATAGAGACAGCTGTGTAGTTATTTCAATGTGTATAGAGATAGCGGTGTAGATGTTTCCATGTTTATACTGATGGCTGTGTAGATATTTCCATGTGTATACAGACGGCAGTGTAGATGTTACCATGTTTATAGAAATGGCGGTGTAGATATTTCCATGTGTATACAGATGGCAGTGTACATATTTCCATGTTTACACAGATGGCGGTGTAGATATTTCCATGTATATACACATGGCGGTGTAGATATTTCCATGTATATACAGATAGCGGTGTAGATATTTCCATGTTTATACAGATAGCGGTGTAGATATTCCCATGTTTACACAGATAGCGGTGTATATATTTCCATCTTTGCACACATTGCGGTGTAGAAATTTCCATCTTTACACAGATAGCTGTGTAGATATTTCCATGTTTACACAGATAGCGGTGTAGATATTTCCATGTTTATACAGATATCGGTGTAGATATTTCCATGTTTATACAGGTAGCGGTGTAGATATTCCCATGTTTACACAGATCACAGTGTAGATACTTCCATGTTTATAGAGATAGCGCTGTAGATATTTCTATGTTTATACAGATAGCGGTGTTGGTATTTCAATGTTTATACAGATGGCGGTGTAGATATTTCCGTGTTTATACAGCTCGCGGTGCAGATATTTCCATGTTTATACTGATGGCGGTGTAGATATTTCCATGTTTATATAGATGTCGGTGTAGATATTTCCTTGTTTATACAGATGGCGTTTTAGATAGCTCCAAGCTTATGGAGATGGCAGAGTAGATATTTTCATGTTTATAGAGATGGCAGTGTAGATATTTCCATGTTTATGGAGATAGCGGTGTAGATATTTCCATGTTTAAAGACATAGCGGTAAAGGTATTTCCATGTTTTTTAGAGATAGCAGTGGAGATATTTCCATGTTTATACTGATGGCTGTGTAAATATTTCCATGTGTATACAGATGGAAGTGTAGATATCTTCATGTTTGTGCACACGGTGGTGTAGATATTTCCATGTTTATACAGATGACTGTGTAGATATTTCTGTGTTTTTACAGATGGCGGTGTAGATATTTCCATGTTTATAGAGATAGCGGTGTAGATATTTCCATGTTAATTCATATAGCAGTGTAGATATTTCCCAGTGTATAGATATAGCGGTGTCGATATTTCCATATTTATGCAGAGAGCGTTGTAGATATTTCCATGTTCATATAGATGGCAGTGTAGATATTTCCATGTTTATACAGATGACTGTGTAGGTATTTCCAAGTTTACAAAGATGGTAGTGTAGTTATTTCCTTGTTTATACAGATAGCGGTGTAGATACTTCCATGTTTATACAGATAGCGATGTAGATATTTGCATGTTTATATAGATAGCTCTGTAGATATTTCCATCTTTATAGAGATAGCGGTGTAGATATTTCCAAGTTTATACAGATCACAGTGTAGATATTCCCATCTTTCTACAGATGGCAGTGTAGATATTTCCATGTTTATACAGACGGCGGTGTAGATATTTCCATGTTTATATAGATGGCGGTGTAGAAATTTCCTTTTTTATGTAGATGGCGGTGTAGATATTTCAATGTTTATTGAGATGGCAGTGTATATATTTCCATGTTTATACTGATAGCGTTGTTGATATTTCCATGTTTATAGCGATAGCGGGGTAGGTATTTCCATGTTTATAGAGATAGCGGTGTAGATATTTCCATGTTTATACAGATAACGGTTTAGGTATTTCCATCTTTATAGAGATAGCGGTGTACATATTTCCATGTTTATAGAGATAACGGTGTAGGTTTTTCCATTTTATACAGATGGCCGTGTCGATATGCCATGTTTATAAAGATAGTTGTGTAGATATTTCCATGTTTATACAGATGACTGTGTAGATATTTCCATGTTTATACAGATGGCGTTGTAGATATTTCCATGTACATACCGATGGCAGAGTAGATAATTCCATGTTTATGCTGATGGCGGTGTAGATATTTCCATGTTTACATAGATAGCGGTGTAGATATTTCCATCCTTATAGAGATAGCGGTGTAGATATTTCCATGTTTATACAGATAGCGGAGTAGATATTTTCATGTTCATGCAGATGGCGGTGTAGATATTTCCATGTTTATTCAGATGGTGGGGTAGATATTTACATTTTTATACAGATAGCGGTGCAGATATGTCCAACTTTATACAGATGGTAATGAAGTTATTTCTAAATTCATAAAGTTTTCGGGGTACATATTTACACCTTTATACAGATAGCGGTGTCGATATTTCCATGTTTAAAGTGATGGTGGTGTAGATATTTCCATGTTAATACAGTTAACTGTGTAGATATTTCCATGTTTATACAGATGGCGATGTAGATATTTCCATGCTTATAGAGATAGTGGTGTAGAAATTTCCATGTTTCTACAGATAGCGGTGTAGATATTTCCATGATTATACATATAGCGGGGTAGATATTTCCATGTTTATACAGATCATGCTGTAGATAATTCCATGTTTATACAGATAGCAGTGGTTATATTTCCATGTATATACAGATAGCGGTGTAGATATTTCCATGTTTATACAAATAGCCGTCTAGACATTTCCATGTTTGTAGAGATAGCGGTGTTAATATTTCCATGTTTATACAGATTGAAGTGTAGATATTTCCAGGTGTATACAGATGGCAGTGTAGATATTTCCATGTTTATACAGATGGAGGTGTAGATATTTCCATGTTTATAAAGATGACAGTGTAGATATTTCCATGTTTTCACAGATGGCAGTGTAGATATTTCCATGTTTATACAGATAGCGGTGTGGCTACTTCCATGTTTATACAGATAGCGGTGTAGATATTTCCATGATTATAGAGATGTCTGTGTAGATAATTACATGTTTATACAGATGGCATTGTAGATATTTCCATGTTTATACAGATAGTGGTGTACATATTTCCATGTTTATACAGATGACTGTGTATGTATTTCCATGTTTATAGAGATGGCGGTGTAGATACTTCCATGTATATTGTGATAGCATTGCAGATATTTGCATCTTTGCACTGACTGCGGGATAGATATTTCCATGTTTACACAGATAACGCTGTAGATATTTCCATGTTTATACAGCTAGCGGTGTAGATGTTTCCATTTTCATACAGACATCGGTGGAGTTATTTCCGTGTTTATACAGATAACGGTGTAGATATTTCCAGGTTTATACAGATAGTGGTGTAGGTATTTCCATGTTTATACAGACGACTGTGTAGGTATTTCCATGTTTAAACAGATGGCGGTGTAGATATTTCCATGTATGTAGAGATAGCCATGTAGATATTTCCATGTTTATACAGATAGCAGTGGAGACATTTCCATGTTTATAGAGATAGCGTTGTAGATATTTCCATGTTTATACAGATAGCAGTGGTGACATTTCCATGTTTATACAGATAGCGTTGTAGATATTTCCATGTTTATAGAGATAGCGGTTTGGTTATTTCCATGTTTATACAGATAGCGGTGTAGACATTTCCATTATTATAGACATAGCGGTGTACATATTTCTATATTTAAACAGATAGCGGTGTAGATATTTCCATGTTTATACAGACGGCGGTGTAGATATTTCCATGTTTATACAGATGGCGGGTTAGATATTTCCATGTTTATACAGATAGCGGTGTATATATTTCCATGTTTATACAGATAACGGAGTAGGTATTTCCATGTTCACGAAGATGGTGGTGTAGATATTTCCGTGTTTATAGTGATGGCACTGCAGGTATTTCTATGTTTATAGAGATAGCGATGTAGATATTTCCATGTGTACAGAGATGGCGGTGTAGGTATTTCCATGTTTATAGAGATAGTGGTGTAGATATTTCCATGTTTATACAGATAGTGGTGTATATATTTCCATGTTTATACAGATAGCGGTGTTGGTATTTCCATATTTATACAGATACCGGTGTAGATATGTCCATGTTTATACTGCTCCGGGTGTAGATATTTCCATCTTTATAGAGATGGCAGGGGAGATATTTCCAAGTTTGTAAAGATAGCGTAGCTGTGTAGATACTTCCGTGTTTATACAGATGGTAGTGTAGTTAGTTCCTTGTTTATGTAGATGGCGGTGTAGATATTTTCATATTCATAGAGATGGCAGTGTAGATATTTCCATGTTTATAGAGATGGCGGTGTAGATATTTCCATGTTTATACAGATAGCGGTGTAGATATTTCCGTGTTTATACAGATGGCAGTGTAGATAGTTCCATGTTTATGGAGATGGCTGTGTAGATATTTTCATGTTTATAGAGATGGCCGTGTGGATATTTCCATCTTTATAGAGATTGCGTTGTAGATATTTCCAAGTTTATACAGATGGCTTGGTAGGTATTTCATTGTTTATACAGATGGCATTGTTGATATTTCCATGTTTAAAGTGATGGTGGTGTAGATATTTCCATGTTAATACAGTTAACTGTGTAGATATTTCCATGTTTATACAGATGGCGGTGTAGATATTTCCATGCTTATAGAGATAGTGGTGTAGATATTTCCATGTTTATACAGATAGCGGTGTAGATATTTCCATGTTTATACAGATTGTGGTGTAGAAATTTCCATGTTTCTACAGATAGCGGTGTAGATATTTCCATGATTATACATATAGCGGGGTAGATATTTCCATGTTTATACAGATCATGCTGTAGATAATTCCATGTTTATACAGATAGCAGTGGTTATATTTCCATGTATATACAGATAGCGGTGTAGATATTTCCATGCTTATACAAATAGCCGTCTAGACATTTCCATGTTTGTAGAGATAGCGTTGTTAATATTTCCATGTTTATACAGATTGAAGTGTAGATATTTCCAGGTGTATACAGATGGCAGTGTAGATATTTCCATGTTTATACAGATGGAGGTGTAGATATTTCCATGTTTATAAAGATGACAGTGTAGATATTTCCATGTTTTCACAGATGGCAGTGTAGATATTTCCATGTTTATACAGATAGCGGTGTGGCTACTTCCATGTTTATACAGATAGCGGTGTAGATATTTCCATGATTATAGAGATGTCTGTGTAGATAATTACATGTTTATACAGATGGCATTGTAGATATTTCCATGTTTATACAGATAGTGGTGTACATATTTCCATGTTTATACAGATGACTGTGTATGTATTTCCATGTTTATAGAGATGGCGGTGTAGATACTTCCATGTATATTGTGATAGCATTGCAGATATTTGCATCTTTGCACAGACTGCGGGATAGATATTTCCATGTTTACACAGATAACGCTGTAGATATTTCCATGTTTATACAGCTAGCGGTGTAGATGTTTCCATTTTCATACAGACATCGGTGGAGTTATTTCCGTGTTTATACAGATAACGGTGTAGATATTTCCAGGTTTATACAGATAGTGGTGTAGGTATTTCCATGTTTATACAGACGACTGTGTAGGTATTTCCATGTTTAAACAGATGGCGGTGTAGATATTTCCATGTATGTAGAGATAGCCATGTAGATATTTCCATGTTTATACAGATAGCAGTGGAGACATTTCCATGTTTATAGAGATAGCGTTGTAGATATTTCCATGTTTATACAGATAGCAGTGGTGACATTTCCATGTTTATACAGATAGCGTTGTAGATATTTCCATGTTTATAGAGATAGCGGTTTGGTTATTTCCATGTTTATACAGATAGCGGTGTAGACATTTCCATTATTATAGACATAGCGGTGTACATATTTCTATATTTAAACAGATAGCGGTGTAGATATTTCCATGTTTATACAGACGGCGGTGCAGATATTTCCATGTTTATACAGATGGCGGGTTAGATATTTCCATGTTTATACAGATAGCGGTGTATATATTTCCATGTTTATACAGATAATGGAGTAGGTATTTCCATGTTCACGAAGATGGTGGTGTAGATATTTCCATGTTTATAGTGATGGCAGTGCAGGTATTTCTATGTTTATAGAGATAGCGATGTAGATATTTCCATGTGTACAGAGATGGCGGTGTAGGTATTTCCATGTTTATAGAGATAGTGGTGTAGATATTTCCATGTTTATACAGATAGTGGTGTATATATTTCCAAGTTTATACAGATAGCGGTGTTGGTATTTCCATATTTATACAGATACCGGTGTAGATATGTCCATGTTTATACTGCTCCCGGTGTAGATATTTCCATCTTTATACAGTTGGCAGGGGAGATATTTCCAAGTTTGTAAAGATAGCGTAGCTGTGTAGATATTTCCGTGTTTATACAGATGGTGGTGTAGTTAGTTCCTTGTTTATGTAGATGGCGGTGTAGATATTTTCATGTTCATAGAGATGGCAGTGTAGATATTTCCATGTTTATAGAGATGGCGGTGTAGATATTTCCATGTTTATACAGATAGCGGTGTAGATATTTCCGTGTTTATACAGATGGCGGTGTAGATAGTTCCATGTTTATGGAGATGGCTGTGTAGATATTTTCATGTTTATAGAGATGGCCGTGTGGATATTTCCATCTTTATAGAGATGGCGTTGTAGATATTTCCAAGTTTATACAGATGGCTTGGTAGGTATTTCCTTGTTTATACAGATGTCATTGTTGATATTTCCATGTTTAAAGTGATGGTGGTGTAGATATTTCCATGTTAATACAGTTAACTGTGTAGATATTTCCATGTTTATACAGATGGCGGTGTAGGTATTTCCATGCTTATAGAGATAGTGGTGTAGATATTTCCATGTTTATACAGATAGCAGTGTACATATTCCGATGTTTATACAGGTAGCGGTGCAGAAATTTCCATGTTTATACCTATCGCGGTGTAGAAATTTCCATCATTCTACAGATTGCGAGGTAGATATTTCCATGTTTATACAGATGGTAGTGTTGCTATTTCCATTTTTGTACAAATGGCAGTAAAGTTATTTCCATCTTTATGCAAATGGCGGTGTAGATATTTCCATGTTTATAGAGATGGCGGTGTAGATATTTCTATGTTTATAGAGATAGCGGTGTAGATATTTCCATGTTTATACAGATGGCGGTGTAAGCATTTCCATGTTTATAGAGATAGCGGTGTAGATATTTCCATGTTTATACAAATAACAGTGTAGATATTTCCATGTTTATACAGATAGCGGTGTTGGTATTTCCAAGTTTATTCAGATAGCGGTGTAGATATTTTCATGTATATACAGCTCGCGGCATAGATATTTCCACATTTATACAGATGGCAGTGTAGATATTTCCATGTTTATACAGATAGCAATGTAGTTATTTCCATGTTTATACAGATGGTGGTGCAGATAGTTCCATGTTTATACAGATGGCGGTGTTGATATTTCCAAGTTAATATAGAGAGCGGTGTAGATATATCCAAGTTTATATAGATGGCAGTGTAGATATTTCCAATTTGTGTACAGATGGCATTTAAGATATTTCCATGTTTATACAGATGGAGGTGTACATATTTCCATGTTTATACAGATGGCGGTGTAGTTATTTCCATGTTTATAGAGATGGCTGTGTAGATATTTCCATCTTTATACACATGGCTGTGAAGATATTTCCATGTTTATACAGATGGCAGTGTAGATATTTCCATGTTTATACAGATAGTGGTGTAGATATTTCCATGTTTATACAGATGACCGTGTAGTTATTTCCATGTTTATATAGATGGCCGTGTAGATATTTCTGTGTTTATGCAGAAGGCGGTGTAGATATTTCCAAGTTTATAGATATGGCGGTGTAGATATTTCCATGTTTATAGAGATAGCGGTGTAGATATTTCCATGTTTATAGAGATGTCGGTGTAACTATTTCCATGTTTATAGAGATAGCGGTGTAGATATTTCCATGTTTATACAGATAGCGGTGTAGATATCTCCATGTTTATTCAGATAGCAGTGTTGGTTTTTCCATGTTTATACAGATAGCGGTGGAGATATTTCCATGTATATACAGATGACGCTGTAGTTAGTTCCATGTTTATGGAGATGACGGTGTAGATATTTTCATGTTTATAGAGATAGCAATGTAGATATTTCCAAGTTTATACAGATGGCTGTGCAGATATTTCCGTGTGTATACAGATGACCGTGCAGATATTTCCACGTTAATAGAGATGGTGGTGTAGATATTTCCATGTTTATACTGATGGTGGTGCAGATATTTCCATGTTTATACAGATGGCGGTGTAGATATTTCCATGTTTTTACAGATCCGGTGTAGATATTTCAATGTTTATACAGATAACGATGTAGATATTTCCATGATTGTAGAGACAGCGGTGTAGATATTTCCATGCTTATACAGATAACGATGTAGATATTTCCATGTTTGTAGCGATAGCGGATTAGATATTTCCATGTTTATACAGATGGCGGTGTAGATATTTCCATATTTATACAGATAGCGATGTAGGTATTTCCATGTTTGTACAGATAGCGGTGTAGATATTTGCATGTTTGTATAGATCACCGTTTAGGTATTTCCATGTTTATACAGATGGTGGTGTAGATATTTCCATATTTATAGAGATAGCCATGTAGCTATTTCCATGTTTATACAGATAGCGGTGTAGATATTTCCATGTTTATAGAGATAGTGGTGTAGATATTTCCATGTTTATACAGATAGCAGTGTAGCTATTTCTATGTTTATAGAGATAACGGTGTAGAGATTTCCATATTTATACTGATAGCGGTGTAGATATTTTCATGTTTATACAGCTGGCGGTGTAGATATTTCCATGTTTATACAGATGTCGGTGTAGATATTTCCATGTTTATACAGATAGCGGTGTAGATATTTCCAGGTTTACAGAGATGGCTGTGTAGATATTTCCATGTGTATACAGATGGCAGTATAGATATTTCCATGTTTACAGAGATTTTGGTGTAGATATTTCCAAGTTTATACAGATGACTGGGTAGTTATTTCCATGTTTTTACAGATGGCGATGTAGGTATTTCCATGTTTATAAAGATAACGGTGTGGCTATTTCCATGTTTAGACAAATAGCGGTGTAGCTATTTCCATGTTTGAAGAAATAGCTGTGTACATATTTCCTTGTTTATACAGATGTCAATGTAGGTATTTCCAAGATTATACAGACGGTGGTGTAGATATTTCCATGTTTATGCAGAAGCCGGTGTAGTTATTTCCATATTTATACAGATGGCGGTGTAGATATTTCCATGTTTATACAGATAGCCGTGAAGATATTTCCATGTTTATACAGATAGCGGTGTAGACATTTCCGAGTTTACAGAGATAGCGGAGTACATATTTTCATATTTATACAGGTCGCGCTGTAGATATTTCCATGTTTATTCAGATAGCGGTGTAGATATTTCCATGCTAATACAGATAGCGTTGTAGATGTGTCCATGTTTATACAGATCGCAGTGTAGATATTTCCATGTTTTTACAGCTCGCGGTGTAGATATTTCCATGTGTATACAGATGGCAATGTAGATATTTCCATATTTGCAGATGGAGGTGTAGATATTTCCATGTTTCTATAGATGACTGTGTTGATATTTCCATGTTTATACAGATGGCGGTGTAGATATTTCCATGTTTATACAGATGACGGTGTGGCTATTTCCATGTTTATACAAATAGTGGTGTAGCTATTTCCATGTTTGAAGAGATGGCTGTGAAGGTATTTCCATCTTTATACAGATGGCAGTGTAGATATTTCCATGTTCATACAGATGGGGGTGAAGGTATTTCCATGTTTATACAAATGATTGTGTAGGTATTTTCATATTTATACAAATGGCGGTGTAGATGTTTCCATGTTTACAGAGATTGCCGTGTAGATATTTCCATGTTTATACAGATAGCGGTGTAGGCATTTCCATGTATATAGATATAGAGTTGTACATATTTCCATATTTATACGTATCACAGTGTAGATACCTACATGTTTATAAAGATAGCGGTGTACATATTTCCATGTTTATACAGATATCTCTGTTGATATTTCCATGTTTATAGGGATAGCGGTGTAGAAATTTCTATGTTTATACAGTTCACGGTGTAGATGTTTCCATTTTTATGGAGACGGCTGTGTTTATATTTTCATGTTTATACAGATGGTGGTGTAGATATTTCAATTTTATTGAGATAGCGGTGTACATATTTCCATGTTAATACAGCTCGCGGTGTAGATATATACATATTTATCCAGATGTCAGTGTAGATATTTCCATGTTTATACAGATGGCGGTGTAGATATATCCATGTTTACACAGATGGTGGTGTAGATAGTTCCATGTTTATGTAGAACGCAGTGTAGATATTTTCATATTTATACAGATAGCGGTGTAGGTATTTCCATGTTTATAGAGATAGCGATGTAGCCATTTCCATGTTTATTCAGATAGCGGTGTAGATATTTCCATGTTTACACAGATAGCTGTGTAGATATTTAAATCTTTGCACAGATTGCGGTGTAGAAATTTCCATCTTTACACAGATACCGGTGTAGATATTTCCATGTTTATACAGATAGCGGTGTAGATATTTCCATTTTTATACACTTAGCGGTGTAGATATTTCCAAGTTTACACAGATAGCAGTGAAGATATTTCCATGTTTATACAGATCGCGGTGTAGATATTTCCATGTTTATACAGCTCGCGGTGTAGATATTTACATCTTTATCCGGATGGTAGTGTAAATATTTCCATGTTTATACAGATGGTGGTGTAGATATTATCATGTTTATACAGATGGCAGTGAAGATATTTCTATGTGTATTCAGACGGCAGTGTAGATATTTCCATGTTTATACAGATGGGGGTGTAGATATTTCCATGTTTCTATAGATGACTGTGTAGATATTTCCATGTTTTTACAGATGGCGGTGTAGATATTTCCATGTTTATACAGATGACGATGTGTCTATTTCCATGTTTATATAAATAGCGGTGTATCTATTTCCATGTTTGAAGAGATGGCTGTGTAGATATTTCCATGTTTATACAGATGGCAGTGTAGATATTTCCATCTTTATACAGATGGTGGTGTAGATATTTCCATGTGTATACAGATGACTGTGTAGGTATTTTCGTATTTATACAGATGGAGGTGTAGATGTATCCATGTTTATAGAGATACCCATGCAGATATTTCCATGTTTACACAGATAGCGTGTAGACATTTCCATGTATATAGAGATACCGTTGTACATATTTCCATATTTATACAGATCGCGGTGTACATATTTACATGTTTATAAAGATAGCGGTGTAGATATTTCCATGCTTATAGAGATAGCCGTGTAGATATTTCCATGTTTATACAGATAGCGGTGTAAATATTTCCATGTTTATAGAGATAGTGGTGTAGATATTTCCATATTTATACTGATAGCGGTGAAGATATTTCCATGTTTATACAGATAGCGGTGTTTGTATTTCCATGTTTATACAGGTAGCTGTGTAGATATTTCCATGTTCATACAGCTCGCGGTGTAGATATTTTCATCTTTATCCAGATGGCAGTGTAGATATTTCCATGTTTATACAGATGGCGGTGTAGATATTTACAGGTTTATGGAGACGGCAGTGTAGATATTTTCATGTTTATACAGATAGCGGTGTAGATATTTCCATGATTATAGAGATAGAGATGTAGATATTTCCATGTTCATCCAGATAGCCGTTGATGGTATTTCCATGTGTATACAGATAGCGGTGTAGATATATCCATGTTTACACAGATAGCTGTGTAGATATATAAATCTTTGCACAGATTTCGGTGTAGAAATTTCCATCTTTACACAGATAGCGGTGTTGATATTTCCATGTTTACACAGATAGCTGTGTAGATATTTCGACGTTTACACAGATAGCATTGTAGATATTTCCATGTTTATACAGAGAGCAGTGTAGATATTTACATGTTTATGCACATAGCAGTGTAAATATTTCCAAGTTTATACAGATAGCGGTGTAGATATTTCCACGGTATGCAGATCGCGGTGTAGATATTTCCATGTTTACACAGATAGCGGTGTAGATATTTCCATGTTTATACAGATCGCGGTGTTGGTATTTCCAAGTTTATACCGATAGGGGTGTAGATAGTTCCATTTTTATACAGCTCACGGTGTAGATATTTCCATGTGTATACGGATGGCTTTGTAGATATTTCCATGTTTATACAGATGATGGTGTACATATTTCCATGTTTATAGAGAAAGCGGTGTAGGCATTTCCATGTTTATAATGATGGCTGTGTAGATATTTCCATGTGTATACAGACGGCATTGTAGATATATCCATGTTTATACACATTGCGGTGTAGGTATTTCCATATGTATAGAGATAGCGGTGTAGATAATTCCATATTTATACAGATAGCGGTGTAGATATTTCCATGTTTATAGAGATGACGGTGGTGTTCTTTCCATGTTTATACAGATAGCGGTGTAGGTATTTCCACATTTATACAGATAGCGGTGTAGATATTTCCATGTTTATAGAGATGACGGTGGTGTTCTTTCCATGTTTATACAGATAGCGGTGTAGGTATTTCCATATTTATACAGATAGCGGAGCAGATATTTCTGTCTTTTTATTGATGGAATAGTAGATATTTCTATGTTTATACAGATGGTGGTGTAGATATTTCGATGTTTATACAGATGGCGGTGTAGATATTTCCATGTTTATGCAGATGGCGTTGTAGATATTTCCTTGATTATAGAGATGGCTGTGTATATATTTCTATGTTTATAGAGATAGCGGTGTAGATAATTCCATGTTTATAGAAATGGCGGTGTAGGTTTTTCCATATTTATGGAGATAGTCGTGAAGATATTTGCATGTTTATACAGATAGTTTTGTAGACATTTCCATGTTTATGGAAATAGCGGTGTTGTTATTTCCATGTTTATACAGGTAGCGGTGTAGTTATTTCCATGTTTATTCAGCTCCCGATGTAGATATTTCCATCTTTGCACAGATCGCGGTTTAGAAATTTCCATCTTTACACAGATAGCGGTGTAAATATTTCCATGTTTACACAGATAGCGGTGAAGTTATTTCCATGTTTATACAGATAGCGGTGGGGATATTTCCATGTTTACACAGATAGCGGTGTAGATATTAACATGTTTTTAAAGATGGCGGTGTGGATATTTCCATGTGTATACAGATGGCTGTGTAGATATTTCCATGTTTATATAGATGGGGGTGTAGATATTTCTATGTTTATAGAGATGGCGTGCTTATATCCATGTTTTTACCGATAGCGGTGTAGATATTTCCATGTTTATAGAGATTTTTGTGTAGATATTTCCATGTTTATACAGATGGCAGTGTACATATTTCCATGTTTATACAGATGGCAGTGTAGATATTTCCATGTTTTACAGGTAGCAGTGTAGATATTTCCATGTTTATACAGATCGCGGTGTAGATAATTCCATCTTTCCACAGATGGCAGTGTAGATATTTCCATGTTTATACAGATGGTGGTGTAATTGTTTCCATGTTAATACAGATAGCGGTGTAGGTATATCCATGTTTATGCAGATGTCGGTGTAGATATTTCCACGTTTATAGAGATGGCGGTGCAGATATTTCTATCTTTAGAGAGATAACGGTGTAGATATTTCCATGTGTATAGAGATGACGATGTAGGTATTTCCATGTTTATAGACATAGTGTTGTAGTTATTAAAATGTATATACAGATAGCAGTGTAGATATTTCCATGTTTATAGAGATAGCGGTGTTGGTATTTCCAAGTTTAAACAGACTGCGGTGTAGATATTCCCATGTTTATAAAGCTCACGGTGTAGATATTTCCATCTTTATAGAGATGGGAGTGTAGATATTTCCATGTTTATGAAGATAGCCGTGTAGATATTTCCATGTTTATACAGATGGTGGTGTAGATAGTTCCATGTTTATGGAGATGGCGGTGAAGATATTTTCATGTTTATAGAGAAGGTGGTGCAGATATTTCCATGTTTATAGAGATAGCGGTGTAGATATTTCCATGTTTACACAGATAGCTGTGTAGATATTTCCATGTGTATACAGAGGGCAGTATAGATATTTCCATTTTTATAGAGATAGCGGTGAAGATATTTCCATGTTTATACAGATTGTGGTGTAGATATTTGCATGTTCATACATATAGCGGTGTAGATGTTTGCATATTTATACATATAGCGGTGTAGATATTTACATGTTTATACAGATGATGATGTAGATATTTCCATGTTTATAGAGATGGCGGTGTAGATCTTTCCATGCTTATACAGATGGCGGTGTAGATATTTCCAGGTTTATACAGATAGCTGTGTAGATATTTCCATGTTTATACAGATTGCGGTGTAGTTATTTCCATGTTTACAGAGATAGTGGTGTAGATATTTCCATTTTTGCACAGATAGCGGTGTAGATATTTCCATCTTTACACAGACAGCGGTGTAGTTATTTCCATGTTTACACACATAGCTGTGTAGATATTTAAATCTTTGCACAGATTGCGGTGTAGAAATTTCCATCTTTACACAGATAGCGGTGTAGATATTTCCATGTTTACACAGACAGCTGTGTAGATATCTCCATGTTTACTCAGATAGCATTGTACATATTTTCATGTTTATACAGATAGCGGTGTAGATATTTCCATGTTTATACACATAGCGGTGTAGATATTTCCAAGTTTATACAGATAGAGGTGTAGACATTTCCATGTTTATACACATCGCGGTGTACATATTTCCATGTTTACACAGATAGCGGTGTAGATATTTCCATGTTTATACAGATCGCTGTGTAGATATTTCCGTGTTTACACAGATAGCGGTGTAGATATTTCCATGTTTATACAGGTCGCGGTGTTGGTATTTCCAAGTTTATACAGATAGGAGTGTAGATATTTCCATTTTTATACAGCTCGGGGTGTAGATATTTCCATGTGTATACAGATGGCAGTGTAGATATTTCCATGTTTATACAGGTGATGGTGTAGATATTTCCATGTTTATAGAGAAAGCAGCGTAGATATTTCCATGTTTATAGAGATAGCGGTGTAGGCATTTCCATGTTTTTACAGATGGCGGTGTAGATATTTCCATGTTTATAGAGACTGCCATGTAGATATTTCCATGTTTATGCAGATGGCGTTGTAGATATTTCCTTGTTTGTAGAGATGGCCATGTAGATTTTTCTATGTTTATAGAGAAAGCGGTGTTGAAAATTCCATGTTTATACAAATGGCAGTGTAGGTTTTTCCATGTTTATGGAGATAGTCGTGAAGTTATTTCCATGTTTATACAGATAGTAGTGTAGATATTTCCATGTTTATACATATGACTGTGTAGATATTTCCATGTTTATACAGATGGCAGTGTAGATATTTCTATGTTTATACAGATGGCGGTGTAGATATTTCCATGTTTATACAGATGGCGGTGTTGGTATTTCCATGTTTATACAGATGGCGTGTAGATATTTCCATATTTATAGAGATGGCAGTGTAGATATTTCCATGTTTATACAGATAGCGGGGTAGATATTCCCATGTTTACACAAATGGAGGTGTAGCTATTTCTATGTTTATACAGATGGCGGTGTAGATATTTCCATGTTTATTCAGATTGTGGTGTAGAGATTTCCATGATTACCCAGATAGCGTTGTAGATATTTCCATGTTTATAGAGATAGCGGTGTAGTTATTCTCATGTTTATACAGATAGCGGTGTTGATTTTTCCATGTTTATACAGATAGCGGTGTAGATATTTGCATGTTTTTAGAGGTGGCTGTGTAGATATTTTCATTTTTATACAGATGGCAGTGTAGATATTTCCATGTTTATAGAGATGGTGGTGTAGATATTTCCATGTTTATACAGATGACCTTGTAGATATTTCCATGTTTATACAGATGGCGGTGTTGGTATTTCCATGTTTATACAGATGGCGTGTAGATATTTCCATATTTATAGAGATGGCAGTGTAGATATTTCCATGTTTATACTGATAGCGGGGTAGATATTCCCATGTTTACACAAATGGAGGTGTAGCTATTTCTATGTTTATACAGATGGCGGTGTAGATATTTCCATGTTTATACAGATAGTGATATAGACATTTTCACGTTTATACAGATGATGGTCTGGATATTTCCACTTTTATAGAGATTGCGATGTAGATATTTCCATGTTTACACAGATAGTGGTGTAGATATTTCCATGTTTATACAGATGGCGCTGTAGTTATTTCCATCTTCATACAGATGGCGGTGAACTGAATTCCATGTTTATACAGATGGCTGTGTAGATATTTCCATGTTTATACAGATGGCTGTGTAGATATTTCCATGTTTATACAGATTGTGGTGTAGCTATTTCCATGTTTATACATATGACTGTGTAGTTACTTCCATGCTTATACAGATTGCAGTGTAGATATTTCCATGTTTATACGGATGATGGTGTAGATATTTCCGTTCTTATACAGATGGCATTGTAGATATTTCCATGTTTATACAGATGGCGGTGTAGATATTTCCATGTTTATAGAGATAGTGGTGCAGCTATTTCTATGTTCACACAGATAGCAATGTAGGAATTTGTATGTTTATACAAATTGGCGGTGTAGATAATTCCATCCTTATACAAATAGCGGTGTAGATATTTCCATATTTATACAGATGGCGGTGTAGATATTTCCATGTTTATATAGACGGCGGTGTAGATATTTCCATGTTTGTACAGATGGCAGTGTAGTTATTTCTGTGTTTATACAGATGGCGGTGTAGATATTTCCATGATTATACAGATAGTGATGTAGATATTTCCATGTTCACACAGATGACGGTGTAGAGATTTCCATTTTTATAGAGATTGTGGTGTAGATATTTTAATGTTTATACAGATGGCGTTGTAGATATTTCCATGTTTATACAGATGGCAGTGTTGATATTTCCATGTTTATACAGATTGCGGTGTAGATAATTCCATATTTATACAGATATCAGTGTGGCTATTACCATGTTGATACGGATATTTGTGTAGATATTTCCATGTTTATGGAGATGGCTGTGTAGGTATTTCCATGTTTATACAGATGGCTGTGTAGATATTTCCATGGGTATACAGATGGCAGTGTAGTTATTTCTATGTTAATACAGATGGAGGTGTAGATATTTCCAGGTTTATACAGAGGACAGTGTAGATATTTCCAAGATTTTACAGATGGCGGTGTAGATACTTCCATGTTTATACAGGTAGCGGTTTGGCTATTTCCATGTTGATATGGATATTTGAGTAGATATTTCCATGTTTATAGAGATGGCTGTGTAGATTTTTCCATGTTTATGAAGATGGTGATGTAGGTATTTTCATATTTATACAGATGGCGGTGTAGACTTTTCCATGTTTATAGAGATTGCGGTGTCGGTATTTCCATGATTACAGAGATAGCCATGTCGGTGTTTCCATGTATATAGTGATAGCGGTGAAGGTATTTCCGTGTTCATACAGATGGCAGTGTAGATATTTCCATGTTTACAGAGATGGTGGTGTAGATATTTCCATGTGTATACTGATGTCTGTGTAGATATTTCCATGTTTATTCAGATGGTGGTGTAGATATTTCCATGTTTATAGAGATAGCGGTGTAGATGTTTCCATCTTTAAACAGATAGCGGTGTAGATGTTTCCATGTTCATAGAGATATCGGCATAGATATTTCCATATTTATGCCGATATCATTGTAGATATTTCCATGTTTATACAGATGGTGGTGTAGGTATTTCCATGTTTATAGAGATGGCGTTGTAGATCTTTCCATGTTTCTACAGAAAGCGGTGTAGTTATTTCCATGTTTATACAGAGAGCGGTGTAGATATTTCCATCTTTTTACAGATGGCAGTGTAGATATTTCTATGTTTACAGATGGTGGGGCAGATATTTCCGTGTATATACAGACGGCGGTGTAGATAATTCCATGTTTATAGAGATGGCGGTGTATGTATTTCCATTTTTATGGAGATAGTGGTGAAGATATTTCCAGGTTTACACTCATAGCGGTGTAGATATTTGCATGTTTGTGCAGCTCGCGATGTAGATATTTCCATCTTTCCACAGATTGCGGTGTAGAAATTTCCATCTTTACACAGATAGCGGTGAAGATATTTCCATGTTTACACAGATAGCTCTGTAAATATTTCCATGTTTACACTGATAGCGTTGTAGATATTTCCATGTTTATACAGATAGCGGTGTAGATATTTCCATGTTTATACACATAGCTGTGTAGATATTTCCATGTTTGTACAGATACCAGTGGAGATGTTTCCAAGTTTATACAGATAGCGATGTAGATATTTCCATGTTTATATAGATAGCGGTGTAAATATTTCCATGTTTATACAGACAGCAGTGTGGATATTTCCATGTTTATAAAGATACCGGTGTAGATATTTCCATGTTTATACAGATAGCGGTGAAGTTATTTCCATGTTTATAGAGATAGTGGTGTAGGTATTTCCATGTTTATACAGATAGCGTTGTAAATATTTCCAGGTTTATACAGATAGTAGTGTACATATTTCCGTGTTAATACAGATCGCGGTGTAGATATTTCCATCTATTTACAGATGGCATTGTAGATATTTCCATGTTTATACAGACGGCGGTGTAGATATTTCCATGTTTATATAGATGGCGGTGTAGATATTTCCTTGTTTATGTAAATGGAGGTTTAGATATTTCCATGTTTATTGAGATGGCATTGTATATATTTCCATTTTTATAGAGATGGTGGTGTAGATATTTCCATGTTTATAGAGATAGCGGTGTAGGTATTTCCATGTTTATAGAGATAGTGGTGTACATATTTCCATGTTTATACAGATAGCGGAAGAGGTATTTCCATGTTTATACAGAAAGCGGTGTTGGTATTTCCATTTTTATACAGATAGCGTTGTAGATATTTCCATGTTTATACAGCTCACGGTGTAGATATTTACATCTTTATAAAGATGGCAAAGTACATATTTCCATGTTTATACAGATAGCGGAGTTGGTATTTCCATGTTAATACAGATAGCGGTGTAGATATTTCCAAGTTTATACAGCTCGCGGTGCAGATATTTACATCTTTATACAGATGGCCGCGGGGATATTTCCATGTTTATACAGATGGCGGTGTAGATAGTTCCATGTTTATACAGATAGCGTTGGAAATATTTCCATGTTTATACAGATAGTAGTGTAGATAATTCCATTTCAATACAGATCTCGGAGGAGATATTTCCATCTTTTTACAGATGGAAGTGTAGATACTTCCTTGTTTATACAGATAGCGGTATTGGTATTTCCATGTTAATACAGATAGCGGTGTAGATATTTCAATCTTTATACAGCTCGCCATGTAGATATTTCCATTTTTATACTGATGGTGATGTAGATATTTCCACGTTTATACAGATGGCGGTGTATATATTTCCATGTTTATACAGATGGCGGTGTAGATATATCCATGTTTATACAGATGGCGGTGTGGATATTTCCCTGTTTCTGGAGATGGCGGTGTAGATATTTTCATGTTTATAGAGATGGTGTTGAAGTTATTTTCCTGTTTATAGATATGGCGGTGTAGATATATCCATGTTTATAGAGATGGCGGGGTAGATATTTCCATGTTTATAGAGATAGTTGTGTAGGAATTTCCATGTTTATAGAGATAGCGGTGTAGATATTTCCATGTTTATACAGATAGCATTGTGGATATTTCCATGTTGATACACATGGCGGTGTTGATATTTCCATCTTTATACAGATGGCGGTGTAGATATTTCCATGTTTATGCAGATGGTGGTGTAGATATTTCCATATTCATAGACATAGTGGCGTAGATATTTCCATATTTATAGAGATAGCGTTGTAGGTATTTCCATGTTTATACAGATAGTAGTGTAGATATTTCCATGTTAATACAGATCGCGGTGTAGAGATTTCCATCTATTTACAGATGGCAGTGAAGATATTTCCATGTTTATACAGATGGCGGTGTAGATATTTCCATGCTTATATAGATGGCGCTATAGATATTTCCTTATTTATGTAGATGGCGGTGTAGATATTTCCATGTTTATAGAGATGGCGGTCTATATATTTCCATGTTTATAGAGATAGTGGTGCAGATATTTCCATCTTTATATAGATGACGGTGTAGATATTTCCTTGTTTATGTAGATGGTGGTGTAGATATTTCCATGTTTATAGAGATGGCGTTGTATATATTTCCATGTTTATAGAGATCGCGGTGTAGATATTTCCTTGTTTATAGAGATAGCGGTGTAGGTATTTCCATGTTTACAGAGATAGTGGTGTAGATATTTCCATGTTTCTACAGATAGCGGTGAAGGTATTTCCATGTTTATACAGAAAGCGGTGTTGTTATTTCCATGTTTATACAGATGGCAGTGTAGATATTTCCATGTTTATACAGATGGTGGTGTAGATATTTTTCCTGTTCATACAGATGACTGTGCAGATATTTCCATGTTTTTACAGATCGTGGTGTAGATATTTCCATGTGTATAGAGTTAGTGGTGTAGATATTTCCATGTTTATGCAGATGGCAGTGTAGATATTTCCATGTTTATAGAGAAAGCTGTGTAGATATTTCCATGTTTATACAGATGACGGTGTAGATATTTCCATGTTTATACAGATAGCGTTGTAGATATTTCCATGTTTATACAGATGGCGGTGTAGATATTTCCATGTTTATACAGATAGTGGGTAGATCTTTCCATGTTTATACAGACCATGGTGTAGAAATTTCCTTGTTTATAGAGATAGCGGTGTAGATATTTCCATGTTTGTAGAGGTGGCGGTGTAGATATTTCCATGTTTATACAAACGGCGGTGTAGTTATTTCCATGTTTATGCAGATGGTGGTGTTGTTATTTCCATGTTTATACAGATGGCAGTGTAGATTTCTCCATGTTTATACAGATGGCGGTGTAGGTATTTCCAAGTTTATTCAGATGGCGGTGTAGATATTTTCATGTTTATAGAGATTGCGGTGTAGATAATTCCATGTTGATACAGATAGCGGTGTTGATATTTCCATCTGTATACAGATCACGGTGTAGATATTTACATCTTTATCCAGACGGCAGTGTAGATATTTCCATGTTTATATGGATGGCGGTGTACATATTTCCATGTTTATAGAGATAGTGGTGTAGATATTTCCATGGTTATACAGATGGCAGTGTAGATATTTCCATGTTTATACAGATGCTGGTGTACGTATTTCCATGTTTATACAGATGACTATGTAGATATTTCCATGTTTTTACAGATGACGGTGTAGACATTTCCATGTTTATATACATAGCGCTGTAGTTATTTCCATGTTTACACAGACAGCGGTGTATATATTTCCATCTTTACACTGATTGCGGTGTAGATATTTCCATCTTTACACAGATGGCCGTGTAGATATTTCCATGTTTACTCAGATATCTGTGAAGATATTTCCATGTTTATAGAGACAGCGATGTAGATATTTCCATATTTATACAGATAGCGGTGTAGTTATTTCCATGTGTATAGAGATAGCGGTGTAGATATTTCCATATTTATACAGATAGCGGTGTAGATATTTCCACGTTTATAGAGATAGCGGTGTGGATATTTCCATTTTTATACAGATAGCGGTGTAGATATTTCCATGTTGATACAGATGGCGGTGTTGATATTTCCATGTTTATACAGATGGCCGTGTAGATATTTCCATGTTTATACAGATAGCGGAGTAGATATTTCCATGATTACGCAGATGGTGGTGTAGATATTTTCATATTCATCGAGATGGCGGCGTAGATATTTCCATGTTTATAGAGATTGCGGTGTAGATATTTCCATGTTTATAGAGATAGCGGTGTAGATATTTCCATGTTCATACATATAGTAGTGTAGATATTTCCATGTTTATGGAAATAACGGTGTAGATATTTCCATATTTATAGAGATAGCAGTGTAGATATTTCCATGTTTATACAGACGGCGGTGTAGATATTTCCATGTTTATATAGATGGCGGTGTAGATATTTCCTTGTTTATTTAGATGGTGCTGTAGATATTTCCATGTTAATAGAGATGGTGGTCTATATATTTCCATGTTTATAGGGATAGCGGTGTAGATATTTTCATGTTTATATAGATGGCGGTGTAGATATTTCCTTGTTTATGTAGATGATGGTGTAGATATTTCCATGTTTATAGAGATGGCGTTGTATATATTTCCATGTTTATAGAGATAGTGGTGTAGATATTTCCATGTTTATAGAGATAGCGGTGTAGGTATTTCCATGTTTATAGAGATAGTGGTGTAGATATTTCCATGTTTATACAGATAGCGGAGTAGGTATTTCCATGTTTATACAGAAAGCGGTGTTGGTGTTTCCATGTTTATACAGATAGCATTGTAGATATTTCCATGTTTATACAGCTCACGGTGTAGATATTTACATCTTTATACAGATGGCAAAGTACATATTTCCATGTTTATACAGATAGCGGAGTTGCTATTTCCATGTTAATACAGATAGCGGTGTAGATATTTCCAAGTTTATACAGCTCGCAGTGTAGATATTTACATCTTTATACAGATGGCCGCGGGGATATTTCCATGTTTATACAGATGGCGGTGTAGATAGTTCCATGTTTATACAGATAGCGTTGGAAATAGTTCCATGTTTATGCAGATAGTAGTGTAGATAATTCCATTTCAATACAGATCGCGGTGGAGATATTTCCATCTTTTTACAGATGGAAGTGTAGATATTTCCTTGTTTATACAGATAGCGGTGTTGGTATTTCTATGTTTATACAGATAGCGGTGTAGATATTTCAATCTTTATACAGCTCGCCATGTAGATATTTCCATTTTTATACTGATGGTGATGTAGATATTTCCACGTTTATACAGATGGCGGTATATATATTTCCAAGTTGATACAGATGACTGTGTAGATATTTCCATGTGTTTAGGGATGGCGGTGCAGATATTTCCATGTTTATACAGATAGCGGTGGAGATATTTCCATGTTTATACAGATGGCGGTGTAGATATTTCCATGGTTATGCAGATGGCGCTGTAGATATTTCCATGTTCATAGAGATGGCAGCGTAGATATTTCCATGTTAATAGAGACAGCGGTGTAGATATTTCCATGTATATAGAGATAGCAGTGTAGATATTTCCATATTTATACAGATAGCGGTGTAGATATTTCCATGTTTATACAGATTGCTGTGTAGATATTTCCATGTTTATAGACATTGCGGTGTAGATATTTCCATGTTTATACAGATCATGGTGTAGATATTTCCATGTTCATACAGATAGTGTTGTAAATATTTCCATCTCTTTAGAGATGGCCGTGTAGATATTTCCATGTTTATACTGATGGCGGTGTAGATATCTCCATGTTCATATAGATGGCGGTGTAGATATTTCCTTGTTTATGTAGATGCTGTTGTAGATATTTCCATGTTTATATAGATGGCGGTGTAGATATTTCCATGTTTTCACAGATGGTGGTGTAGATATTTCTATGTTTATAGAGTTATTGATGTAAATATTTCAATGTTTATGCAGATGGCGGTGTAGATAGTTCTATGTTTATGGAGATGGCAGTGTAGATATTTTCATGTTTAAAGAGATGGCGGTGTAGATATTTCCATGTTTATGGAGGTAGCGGTGTAGATGTTTCCACGTTAATAGAGATAGTGGTGTGGGTATTTCCAAGTTTATAGAGATAGCGGTGTAGATATTTCCATGTTTATACAGATGGCTGTGTAGATATTTCCATGTGAATACAGATGGCATTGTAGATATTTCCACGTTGATACAGATGGTGGTGTGTATATTTCCATGTTTATACAGATGACTGTGTAGATATTTCCATGTTTTTACAGACGGCGGTGTGGATATTTCCATTTTTATACAGATGGCGGTATAGATATTTCCATGTTTATACAGATGGCGGTGTAGATATTTCCATGTTTATACAGATGGCAGTGTGGATATTTCCATGTTTATGGAGATGGCAGTGTAGATATTTTCATGTTTTTAGCGATGGCGTTGTAGAAATTTCCATGTTGATAGAGATGGCAGTGTAGATATTTCCATCTTTATAGAGATAGTGGTGTAGATATTTCAATGGTTATACAGATGGCAGTGTAGATATTTCCATGTTTATACAGATGGTGGTGTACATATTTCCATGTTTATACAGATGGTGGTGTACATATTTCCATGTTTATACAGATGACTTTGTAGATATTCACATATTTTTACAGATGACGGTGTAGACATTTCGATGTTTATATAGATAGCGGTTTAGATATTTCCATGTTTACACAGATAGCGGTGTATATATTTCCATCTTTACACTGACAGCGGTGTAGATATTTCCATCTTTACACAGATAGCCGTGTAGATATTTCCATGTTTACACAGATATCTGTGTAGATATTTCCATGTTTACACAGATAGCGTTGTAGATTTTCCGTGTTTATACAGACGACTGTGTAGATATTTCCATGTTTTTTCAGAAGGCGGTGTAGATATTTCCATGTTTATACTCATAGCGCTGTAGATATTTCCATGTTTATATAGATGGCGGTGTATATATTTCCATGTTTATACAGATAGCGGTGTAGGTATTTCCATGTTTACACAGATATTGTTGTAGAAATTTCCATGTTTATACAGATATCGGTGTAGATATTTTCATGTTTATAGAGATGGCGGTGTTGATATTTCCATGTTTATAGAGATAGCGTTGTAGATATTTCCACATTTATATAGATAGTGGTGTGGGTATTTCCAAGTTTATAGAGATAGTGGTGTAGATATTTCCATGTTTATACAGATGGCTGTGTAGATATTTCCATGTGTATACAGATGGCATTGTAGATATTTCCACGTTGATACAGATGGTGGTGTAGATATTTCCATGTTTATACAGATGACTGTGTAGATATTTCCATGTTTTTACAGATGGCGGTGTGGATATTTCCATTTTTATACAGATGGCGGTATAAATATTTCCATGTTTATACAGATGGCGGTGTAGATATTTCCATGTTTATACAGATGGCAGTGAGGATATTTCCATGTTTATGGAGATGGCAGTGTAGATATTTTCATGTTTATAGCGATGGCGTTGTAGATATTTCCATGTTGAAAGAGATGGCGGTGTAGATATTTCGATCTTTATAGAGATAGTGGTGTAGATATTTCCATGGTTATACAGATGGCAGTGTAGGTATTTCCATGTTTATACAGATGGTGGTGTACATATATCCATGTTTATACAGATGACTTGTAGAAATTTCCATGTTTTTACAGAAGACGGTGTAGACATTTCGATGTTTATATAGATAGCGGTTTAGATATTTCCATGTTTACACAGATAGCGGTGTATATATTTCCATCTTTACACTGACAGAGGTGTAGATATTTCCATCTTTACACAGATAGCCGTGTAGATATTTCCATGTTTACACAGATATCTGTGTAGATATTTCCATGTTTACACAGATAGCGTTGTAGATTTTCCATGTTTATAAAGATGAATGTGTAGATATTTCCATGTTTCTACAGATGGCGGTGGAGATATTTCCATGTATTTACTCATAGCGGTGTAGATATTTCCATGTTTATATAGATGGCGGTGTATATATTTCCATGTTTATACAGATAGCGGTGTAGATATTTCCATGTTTATATAGATGGCGGTGTAGATATTTCCTTGTTTATGTAGATGGCGGTGTAGATATTTACATGTTTATAGAGATGGCGGTGTATATATTTCCATGTTTGTGGAGATAGCGGTGTAGGTATTTCCATGTTTATGGAGGTAGCGGTGTGGGTTTTTCCATGTTTATAGAGATAGCGGTGTAGATATTTCCAGATTCATACATATAGCGGTGTAGATATTTCCATGTTTATATAGAAAGCGGTGTTGGTATTTCCATGTTTATACAGATACCGGTGTAGATATTTCCATGTTTATACAGCTCGCGGTGTAGGTATTTCAATCTTTATACGGATGGCAGTGTAGATATTTCCATGTTTATACAGATAGCGGTGTAGATATTTCCATTTTTATAGAGATAGCGGTGTAGATATTTCCATGTTTATACTGCTTTCCGTGTAGATATCTCCATTTTTATACAGATGGCTGTGTAGATATTTCCATGTTTTCACAGATGGTGGTGTAGATATTTCCATGTTTATAGAGATAGTGGTGTAGATCTTTCCATGTTTACACAGATGGCGGTGCAGATATTTCCATGTTTATACAGATAGCGGTGTAGATATTTCCATGTTTACAGATGGCGGTGTAGATATTTCCATGTTTATACAGATAGTGGTGTAGATCTTTCCATGTTAATAGAGATCGTGGTGTAGATATCTCCTTTTTTATACGGATAGCGATTTCAATATTTCCATGTTTATACAGATGGCGGTGAAGATATTTCCATGTTTACACAGATGGCGTTGTTGATAACTCCACGTTTATACAGATAGCGGTGTTGATATTTCCATGTTTATACAGATGGCAGTGTAGATAATTCCATGTTTATGGAGATGGCAGAGTAGTTACTTTCATGTTTATAGAAATGGCGGTGTAGATATTCCCATGTTTATAGAGATAGTGGTGTGGATATTTACATGTATATACAGATAGCGGTGTAGGTATTTCCATGTTTATAGAGAAAGCGGTGTAGATATTTCCATGTTTGCAGAGATAGCGGTGTACGCATTTCCATGTTTATAAAGATGGTTATGTAGATATTTCCATGAGTATACAGATGGCAGTGTAAATATTTCCGTGTTTATACAGATGGTGGTGTAGATATTTCCATGTTTCTACAGATGACTGTGTCGATATTTCCATGTTTTTAAAGATGGCGGTGTAGATTTTTCCATGTGTATAGAGATATCGGTGTAGATATTTCCATATTTATACTGATAGTGGTGTAGGTAATTCCATGTTTATAGAGATAGCAGTGTAGATACTTCCATGTTTATACAGTTCGAGATGCAGATATTTCCATCTTTCTACAGATGGCAGTGTAGATATTTCCATGTTTATACAGATGGTGGTGTAGATATTTCTATGTTTATAGAGATAGCGGTGTAGATAATTCCAGGTTTATAGATGTGGCGTTGTAGGTATTTCCATGTTTATGGAGACAGTGATGTAGATACTTCCTTGTTTATACAGATAGCAGTGTAGGTATTTCCATGTTAATACAGATAGCTGTGTTGATATTTCCATGTTTATACAGATAGCGGTGTAGGTATTTCCATGTTTACACAGATAGCGGTGTAGATATTTCCATATGTATACAGATAACGGTGGGGATGTTTCCATGTTTATACAGAGAGCGGTGGAGATATTTCCATGTTTTTACAGATGACGATGTAGATATTTCCATGTTTATACAGATAGCGGTGCAGAGATTTCCAAGTTTATACAGATAGCGGTGTAGATATTTCCATGTTTATACAGATGGCGGTGTTGATATTTCCATGTTTATACAGATGTCCGTGTAGATATTTCCATTTTTATACAGATGGTGGAGTAGATATTTCCGTGATTATGCAGATGGTGGTGTAGATATTTTCATATTCATAGAGATGACAGCGTAGATATTTCCATGTTTATAGAGATAGCGGTGTGGATATTTCCATGTTTATAGAGATAGCGATGTAGATATTTCCACGTTTATACATATAGTGGTGTAGATATTTCCATGTTTATGGAAATAGCAGTGTAGATATTTCCATATTTATACAGATAGCAGTGTAGATATTTCCATGTTTATACAGATAGCGGTGTAGATATTTCCATGTTTATACACATAGCGGTGTAGATATTTCCATGTTTATACATTTCATTCCGTGTTAATACAGATCGCGTTGTAGACATTTCCATTTATTAACAGATGGCATTGTAGATATTTCCATGTTTATATAGATGGCGGTGTAGATATTTCTTTGTTTATGTAGATGGCGGTGTAGATATTTCCATGTTTATAGAGATTGTGGTCTGTATATTTCCTTGTTTATAGGGATAGCGGTGTAGATATTTCCATGTTAATATAGGTGGCGGTGTAGATATTTCCTTGTTTATGTAGATGATGGTGTAGATATTTCCATGTTTATAGAGATGGCTTTGTATATATTTCCATGTTTATACAGATAGTGGTGTAGATATTTCCATGTTTTTACCAATAGCGGTGTAGTTATTTCCATGTTTATACAGAAAGCGGTGTTGGTATTTCCATGTTTATACAGATATCAGTGTAGATATTTCCATGTTTATACAGCTCGCAGTGTAGATATTTCAATCTTTGTACTGATGGCAGTGTAGATATTTCCATGTTTATAGAGATAGCGGTGCAGATATTTCCATGTTTGTATAGATGGCGGTGTTGATATTTCCATGGTTTTACAGATGGCCGTGTAGATATTTCCAAGTTTATACAGATGGTGGTGTAGATATTTCCATGTTTATGCAAATGGCGTTGTAGATATTTCCATGTTTATAGAGAAGGCCCTGTAGATATTTCCATGTTTATAGAGATAGCGGTGTAGATATTTCCATGTTTATACAGATCACGGTGTAGATATTTCCATGTTTGTATAGATGGCGGTGTTGATATTTCCATGTTTTTACAGATGGCCGTGTAGATATTTCCAAGTTTATACAGATGGTGGTGTAGATATTTCCATGTTTATACAGATGACTGTGTAGATATTTCCATGTTTATGCAGATGGCGATGTAGATATTTCCATGTTTATACCGATGGTGGTGTAGATATTTCCATGTTTATACAGATGACTATGTAGGTATTTCCATGTTTATACGGATGGTGTGGTAGATATTTCCATTTTTATAGAGATAGCGGTGTAGATATTTCCATGTTTATACAGATAGCGGTGTAGGTATTTCCATGTTTATACAGATTGTGGTCTATTTTCATGTTTACAGAGATCACGGTGTAGTTACTCCAATATTTATACAGATAGCGTTGTAGATATTTCCACGTTTATACAGATCGCGGTGTAGATATTTCGATGTTCATACAGATAACGGTGTAGATATTTCCATATTTATGCAGATAGCGGTGTAGATATTTCCTTGTTTATACAGATGGCGCTGTAGATATTTCCATGTTTATACAGATGGCAGTGTAGATATTTCAATGTTTATACAGATAGTGATGAAGATATTTCCATATTTATACTGATAGTGATTAAGATATTTCCATGTTTACAGAGATACAGGTGTAGATATTTCCATATTTGCACAGATTGCGGTGTAGATATTTCCATCTTTACACAGATAGCGGTGTAGATATTTCCATGTTTACACAGATATCCGTGTAGATATTTCCATGTTTACACAGATAGCGTTGTAGATATTTCCATGTTTATACAGATAGCAGTGCAGATATTTCCATGTTTATAAAGATACCGGTGCAGATATTTCCATGTTTATACAGATAGCGGTGGACATATTTCCATGTTTATACAGATAGCGATGTAGATATTTCCATGTTTATACAGATAGCGATGTAGTTATATCCATGTTTATACAGACAACGGTGTAGATTTATCCATGTTTATACAGAAAGCGGTGAAGATATTTCCATGTTTATACAGATAGTGGTAGAGATATTTCCATATTTACACAGATAGCGGTGGAGATATGTCCATGTTTCTACAGATGGCGATGGAGATAATTCCATGTTTATACAGATCACGGTGCAGATATTTCTATCTTTCTACACATGGTGTTGTAGATATTTCCTTGTTTATAGGGATAGCGGTTGAGCTATTTCCATGTTTAGACAGATAGCGGTGTAGATATTTCCATGTTTATACAGATCACGGTGTAGATATTTCCATGTTTATTCAGATAGCAGTGTAGATATTTCCATGTTTATACAGGTAGCGGTGTAGGAATTTCCATGTTTATACAGGTAGCGGTGTAGATATTTCCATGTTTATACAGATCGCGGTGCAGGAATTTCCATGTTTGTAGAGATAGCGGTGTAGATATTTTCATATTTCTACAGATGTCTCTGTAGATATTTCCATGTGTATACATATGGCAGTGTAGATATTTCCATGTTTATACAGATGGAGGTGTCGATTTTTCCATGGTTATACAGATGACTGTGTAGATGTTTCCATGTTTTTACAGATGGTGGTGTAGATATTTCCATGTTCATACAGATCACGGTGTGGCTATTTCCATGTTTATACAGATAGCGGAGAAGATATTTCCATGTTTATAGAGATGGCTGTGTAGATATTTCCATGTTTATACAGATGGCAGTGTAGATCTTTCCATGTTTATACAGATGGTGGTGTAGATATTTCCATGTTTATACAGATGACTGTCTAGGTATTTCCAAGTTTACCCAGATTGCGGTGTAGATATTTCCATGTATATAGAGATAGCCATGTAGATATTTCCATGTTTACAGAGACAGCGGTGTAGACATTTCACGTTTATAGAGATAGCGGTGTAGATATTTCCATATTTATACAGATAGCGGTGGAGATATATCCATGTTTATACAGATAGCGATGAAGATTTTTCCATGTTTATACAGATAGCGGTGAAGATATTTCCAAGTTTATACAGAAAGCTTTGTAGATATTTCCATGTTTATATGTATAACAGTGTAGATATTTCCATGTTTATACAGATTTGGTGGAGATATTTTCATGTTTATACAGATAGCGGTGGAGATATTTCCATGTTTATACAGATAGCGGTGGAGATATTTCCATGTTTATACATATGGCTGTGTAGATATTTCCATGTTTATACAGATGGCGGTGTAGATATTTCCAAGTTTATACAGATAGTGGGATAGATATTTCCACGTTTATACAGATAGGTGGGTAGTTATTTCCATGTTTATACAGATAGCGGTGTTGGTATTTCCATGTTTTTAGAGATAGCGGTGTAGATATTTCCATGTTTATTCAGTTGACTATGTAGATATTTCCATGTGTGTACAGATGGCAGTGTAGATATTTCCATGTTTATACCGATGGATGTGTAGATATTTCCAAATTTATACTGATGACTTTGTAGTCATTTCCATGTTTATAGAGATGGCGGTATAGATATTTCCATGTTTTACAGATAGCAGTGGAGATATATCCCTGTTTATACAGATAGCAATGTAGGTATTTCCATGTTTATACAGATAGCGGTGAAGATATTTCCATGTTTACGCAGATAGCTTTGTATATATTTCGATGTTTATACAGATAGCGTTGTAGATATTTCCATGTTTATACCGATAGCGGTGTAGATATTTCCATGTTTATGCAGATAGCGGTGGAGATATTTCCATGTTAATAGAGATGGCGGTGGAGATATGTCCGTGTTTATACGGATAGCGGTGTAGATATTTCCAAGTTTGTAAAGATAGCGGTGTAGGTATTTCCATGTTTATACAAATATTGGTGTAGATATTTCCATGTTTATATAGATAGCGGTTTAGCTATTTCCATGTTTACAGAGATAACGGTGTAGATATTTCCATGTTTATACATATGACTGTGTAGATATTTCCATGTGTATACAGATGGCAGTGTAGATATTTCCATGTTTATACAGATGGAGGTGTAGATATTTCCATGTTTATACTGATAACTGTGTAGGTATTTCCATGTTTTTACATATCGCGGTGTACATATTTCCATGTTTATACAGATAGCGTTGTGGCTATTTCCATGTTTATACAGATAGCGGTGTAGATATCTCCATGTTTATAGAGATGGCTGTGTAGATATTTCCAAGTTTATACAGAGAGCGAAGTAGTTATTTCCATGTTTATACAGATGGAGGTGTAGATAGTTCCATGTTTATGGAGATGGAAGTGAAGATATTTTCATGTTTATAGAGATGGCAGTGTAGATATTTCCATGTTTCTAAAGATAGCATTGTAGGTATTTCCATGTTTTTAGAGATTGTGGTGTAGATATTTCCATGTTTATACAGATGGCTGTGTACAAACTTACATGTGCATACAGATGGCAGTGTAGATATTTCTATGTTTATATAGATGATGGTGTAGATATTTCCATGTTTATACAGATGACAGAATAGATATTTCCATGTTTATACAGATGGCAATATAGATATTTCCATGTTTATAGAGATAGCGGCGTAGATATTTCCATGTTTATACAGATAGCATTGTAGATATTTCCATGTTTATAGAGTTTGCTGTTTAGATATTTCCATATTTATACAGATAGCGGTGCAGATATTTCCATGTTTATACATACAGCGGTGTAGATATTTCGATGTTTATAGAGATGGTGGTGTAGATATTTCCATGTTTATACAGATAGCGGTGTAGATATTTCCGTTTTTATACAGATGGCGGTGTAGATGTTTCCATGTTTATACAGATCATGGTGTAGATATTTCCATATTTACAGAGATATCGGTTTAGATATTTCCATGTTTATGCAGATAGCAGTGTTGGTATCTCCATGTTTATACAGATAGCGGTGTAGATATTTCCATGTTTATACAGCTCACGGTGTAGATATTTCCATGTTTATTCAGATGGCAGTGTAGACATTTCCATGCTTATACAGATAGCGGTGTAGATATTTCCAAGTTTATACAGATAGCAGTGTAGATATTTCCATGTTTATGCAGATAGCAGTGGAGGTATTTCCACATTTACAGTGATAGCGGTGTAGATATTTCCATGTTTATACTGATGGCTGTGGAGATATTTCCATGTGTATACAGATGGCAGTGTGGATATTTCCATGTTTATGCTGATGGAGGTGTAGATATTTCCATGTTTATACAGATGACTGTGTAGATATTTCCATGTTTTTACAGATGGTGTTGTAGATATTTCCATGTTTATACAGATATCGGTGTAGATATTTCCATGATTTTACAGATAGCGTTGTAGATATTTCCATGTTCATACAGTTCGCGGTGTAGATATTCCCATCTTTATACAGATTGCAGTGTAGATATTTCCATGTTTATAGAGATAGCGGTGTACATATTTCCATGTTTATACAGATAGCGTTGAAAATATTTCCATGTTTATAGAGATAGCGGTGTAAATATTTCCATGTTTATTCGGATAACGGTTTAAATGTTTACACATTTACAGAGATAGCGGTGTTGATAATTCCATGTTTACACAGAAAGTTGTGTAGATATTTCCACGTTTACAGAGATAGCGGTGTAGTTATTTCCACATTTATACAGATAGCGGTGTAGATATTTCCACGTTTATAGAGATAGCAGTGTAGATATTTCCATGTTTATGCAGACAGCAGTGTAGATATTTCCACGTTTATGCTTATAGCGGTGTAGATATTTCCACGTTTATAGAGATAGCGGTATAGATATTTCCAAGTTTATACAAATAGCAGTGTAGATATTTCCATGTTTAGAGAGACACCGGTGCAGATATTTCCACGTTTATAGAGATAGAAGTGTAGATATTTCCATGTTTTTAGAGACAGTGGTGTACATATTTCCATGTTTATAGAGATAGCCATATAGATATTTCCAAGTTTGTGGAGACAGCGGTGTAGATATTTGCATGTTTATAGAGACAGCTGTGTAGATATTTCCATGTTTTTAGAGACAGCAGTGAAGATAATTCTTGTTTATACAGATAGCATTGTAGATATTTCCATGTTTATAGAGACAGCAGTGTAGATATTTCCATGTTTATACAGCTGGCGCTGTAGGTATTTCCATGTTTATACAGGTAGCGGTGTAGATATTTCCATGTTTATAGAGATAGCGGTGTAGATGTTTCCATGTTTATAGAGATAGCGGTGTAGATATTTCCATGTTTATAGAGACAGCTGTGTAAATGTTTACACGTTTATAGAGATAGTGGTGTAGATATTCCCACGTTTATACAGATAGCGGTGTACATATTTCCACGTTTATAGAGATAGCGGTGCAGATATTTCCACGTTTATACACATAGCGGTGAAGATATTTCCCCGTTTATACAGATAGCGGAGTAGATATTTCCAAGTTTATACACATAGCGGTGTAGATATTTCCACGTTTATACACATACCGGTGTAGATATTTCCACGTTTATACAGATAGCGTTGTAGATATTTCTACGTTTGTAGACAGAGCGATGTAGATATTTCCACGTCTATACAGATAGCGGTGTAGATATTTCCACGTTAATACAGATAGCAGTGCAGATATTTCCAGGTTGATAGAGACAGCGGTGTAGATATTCCCATGTTTATACAGATAGTGTTGTAGATATTTCCGTGTTTAAACAGATAGCCGTGTAGACGTTTCCATGTTTATACAGACAATGGTGTAGATATTTCCATGTTTTACAGATAGCTGTGTAGATCTTTCCATGTTTATAGAGATAGCGGTGTAGATATTTCCATGTTTATAGTGATAGCTTTGTAAATATTTCCATGTTTATACAGATAGAGGTGTAAGTTTTTCCATGTTTATAGAGATAGCGGTGTAGATATTTCCATGTTTATAGGGATTGTGGTGTAGATATTTCCATCTTTATAGAGATAGCGGTGTAGATATTTCCATGTTTATAGAGATAGCGGTGTAGATATTTCCATGTTTATAGAGATAGTGGTGTAGATATTTCCACGTTTGCAAAGATAGCAGTGTAGATATTTCCACGTTTATGCAGATTGAGGTGTACATATTTCCCTGCTTATAGTGATAGCAGTGTATATATTTCCACGTTTATACAGACAGCGGTGTAGATATTTCCAAGTTTAAATAGCGGTATAGATATTTCCACGTTTATACATATTTTGCTGTAGATATTTCCACGTTTATAGAGATAGCGGTGTAGATATTTCCATGTTTCTACATATAGCGGTGTGGATATTTCCACATTTATACTTATAGCGGTGCAGATATTTCCAGGTTTATAGAGATAGCGGTTTAGATGTTCCCACGTTTATAGAGATAGCGGTGTAGATATTTCCACATTTATAGATAGCGGTGTAGATATTTCCACGTTTGTACACGTAGCGGTGAAGATATTTCCACGTTTATACAGACAGCGTAGTAGATATTTCCAAGTTTATTCCCATAGCGGTGTAGATATTTCCACGTTTATACACATACCGGTGTAGATATTTCCACATTTATACAGATAGCGGTGTAGATTTTTCCACATTTGTAGACATAGCGATGTAGATATTTCACGTCTAGACAGATAGCGGTGTAGATATTTCCACTTTAATACAGATAGCGATGCAGACATTTCTAGGTGAATAGAGACAGCAGTGTAGATATTTCCATGTTTATACAGATTGCGGTGTAGATATTTCCATGTTTATACAGATAGCGGTGTAGATATTTCCATGTTTATACAGTCAGTGGTGAAGATATTTCCATGTTTAAACAGATATCCGTGTAGATATTTCCATGTTTATGCAGACAACGGTGTAGATCTTTCCATGTTTATAGAGATAGCGGCGTAGATATTTCCATGTTGATAGACATAGCTATGTAAATATTTCCATGTTTATACATATAGCGGTGTGTTTCCATGTTTATATAGTTAGCCGTGTAGATATTTCCATGTTTATAGAGATTGCGGTGTAGATATTTCCATCTTTGTAGAGATAGCGGTGTAGATATTTCCATCTTTGTAGAGATAGCGGTGTAGATATTTCCATGTTTATAGAGATAGCGGTGTAGATATTTCCACGTTTATAGAGATAGTGGTGTAGATACTTCCACGTTTACAAAGATAGCGGTGTAGACATTTCCACGTTTATGCATATTGCGGTGTACATATTTCCACGGTTATAGAGATAGCGGTGTATATATTTCCACATTTATAGAGATAGCAGTGTAGATATTTCCAAGTTTAGATAGCGGTATAGATATTTCCACGTTTATACAGATTGTGCTGTAGATATTTCCACGTTTATAGAGAGAGCGGTGTAGATATTTCCATGTTTATACATATAGCGGTGTAGATGTTTCCACATTTATACTTATAGCGCTGCAGATATTTCCAGGTTCATAGAGATAGCGGTTCAGATGTTCCCACGTTTATAGAGATAGCGGTGTAGACATGTCCACATTTATAGAGATAGCGGTGTAGATATATCCACGTTTATAGAGATAGCGGTGTAGATTTTTCCATGTTTCTAGAGACAGCGGTGTAGATATTTCCACGTTTATAGAGATATCGGTGTAGATATTTCCATGTTTATAGAGACAGTGATGTAGATATTTGCATGTTTATAGAGATAGCGTTGTAGATATTTCAATGTTTTTAGAGACAGTGGTGTAGATATTTCCATGTTTATACAGATAGAGGTGTAGATATTTCCATGTTTATAGAGACAGCGGTGTAGATATTTCCATGTTTATACAGATAGCGGTGTCGATATTTCCTTGCTTATATTGACAGCGGTGTAGATATTTCCATGCTTATAAAGATAGCGGTGTAGATATTTCCATGTTTGTAGAGATAGCGTTGTAGATATTTCCATGTTCATAGAGGTAGCTGTTTACATATTTCCATGTTTTTACAGATAGCGGTGTAAATATTTCCATGTTTATAGAGATAGGAGTGTAGATATTTCCATGTTTATAGAGATGGCGGTGTATATATTTCCATGTTTATACAGATAGCGTTGTAATTGTTTACACATTTACAGAGATAGCGGTGTAGATATTTCCACGTTTATTCAGAAAACGGTTTACATATTTCCACGTTTTTAGAGATTTTATGAAAAGTTATTTTATGAAGACGACACAAGTAATTGTGGTACCTTCCTTATGGCATTTTTTACATTGAGAGTGTTAAAAATACCCCTCCCCTAACCAAAACCCTGACAAATAGAGTCAGGGAAGGCCATGCAAAAAAGGATTCTTAGGCTTGTATGCCTGATAACAAAAACTTATCACAGAAGACTGCAAAAAACACAATCTTGCACAAAGCCCACTGCAACTTTGCACACAACAGTGCTTCTGAAGGATATTTGCCCAACAACTGCCTGTCCAACCTGGGCCTGGCATGACCTTTGTTATTGATCTTTGTAGCCAAGGATAATCATTTCCAAATGATCATATAATCTTCCTCATTTTTTCTTTTGTCTTCCTTTACCTCCGTGAATATGCATATAGTTTACTCTGGCTTGCCTGTTTCTATTGCGAGGCTCTGTTTCCAAACGAATATCTTTTTCTTGTGGAGAGCCTCTCTCTGTTTGTTATTTAGGTTGATAAGAGAAACGTGAACATTTGAGAGCTCAGGTAAAATGCCTTAGTCTACAGTGAAACTTTTTTGCACCCTTAGATGCTTACTTCCACTACAACATGCAGGTGGGCCTTGAAAAGTTCTTGGAATAAGTTTGAGCTTTGGTCTTCTCCGATTCATTTTGCATAGATTCTCAAAATGTGGTCCCTGGACCCACAGCATCAGCATCACCTGGATATTGTTAGAAATGCAAACCATCGGGCCTCATTCCAGACCCTCAGCTGGAAACTCTAGGGGCATGGCCAGACCCTCTGTAGCTGAACAAGCCATCCAGGTGGTTTTGATGCAGCTAAAGTTCTGGAACAAGTTATGTAGCCCCGTTTGCATAACTTGGCTCTACAGGCCTCCCTAGCTGGTAAGCTGCTAGCAATTTTTGTTTGTTTGTTTGTTTGTTTTGATACAGGGTCTTGCTCTGTTGACCAGCCCATGACCTCCTGGGTTCAAGCGAGGACTCAGCCTCCTGAGTAGCCAGGACTACTGGTATGCGCCACCACCATGCCCAACTACTTTTTGTATTTTTTTTTTTTTTGTAGGGATGGGGTTTTAGCCCAGGCTAGTCTCAAACTCCTGGACTCAAGCAATCTGCCCACTTTGGCCTCACGAAGTGCTGGGATTATAGGCATGAGCCACCACTCCTGGCCCAGAGTTCATATTTTAACTACTAACCTAAATTATTTTAAAAACAAAAGTCTTCTTGGACTCAAACCAGGTCAGAGTGACATGATCACGTGCCTGTTTTGTGCAGGGTGAAGTGAGATTATTATCTAGGAAATAGCTGAAATGTCCTGAGGGTGACAAAGAGGAGCTGTGTTTTCAGCCAAATATCAGAACCAGGGCCACTGCCTGCCGCCGAACCCCAGCGGGCACCCCTACTTTGTGTTTATCTGTGTTGGCTATGCTTGCCCACCTGGTGGGAACCCCGAGAATGACTCCAGACTTTTCCAGGAACTGCATGCCAGGTATTTTTACAATTTATGTGTAGACTTTGTTCGGGTGGAAAAGTTATTTTATGAAGACAAAACAAGTAATTGGGGTACCTAACTTATGGCATTTTTTACATTGAGAGTGTTAAAAATACCCCTCCCCTAACCAAAACCCTGACAAATAGAGCCAGGGAAGGCCATGCAAAAAAGGATTCTTGGGCTTGTATGCCTGATAACAAAAACTTATCACAGAAGACTGCAAAAAACACAATCTTGCACAAAGCCCATTGCAACTTTGCACACAACAATGCTTCTGAAGGATATTTGCCCAACAACTGCCTGTCCAACCTGGGCCTGGTATCAACTTTGTTATTGATCTTTGTAGCCAAGGATAATCATCTCCAAATTATCATATAATCTTCCTCATTTTTTCTTTTGTCTTCCTTTACCTCCGTGAATATTCATATAGTTTACTCCGGCTTGCCTATTTCTATTGCAAGGCTCTGTTTCCAAACGAATATCTTTTTCTTGTGGAGAGCCTCTCTCTGTTTGTTATTTAAGTTGATAAGAGAAATGTGAACATTTGAGAGCTCAGGTAAAAGGCCTCAGTCTACAGTGAAACTTTTTTGCACCCTTAGATGCTTACTTCCACTACAACTTGCAGGTGGGCCTTGAAAAGTTCTTGGAATAAGTTTGAGTTTGGTCTTCTCCGATTCATTTAGCATAGATTCTCAAAATGTGGTCCCTGGACCCACAGCATCAGCATCACCTGGAGATTGTTAGAAATGCAAATCATCGGGCCTCATTCCAGACCCTCAGCTGGAAACTCTAGGGGCATGGCCAGACCCTCTGTAGCTGAACAAGCCATCCAGGTGGTTTTGATGCAGCTAAAGTTCTGGAACAACTAATGTAGCCCCATTTGGAAAACTTGGCTCTACAGGCTTCCCTAGCTGGTAAGCTGCTAGCATTTTTTGTTTGCTTGTTTGTTTTGATACAGGGTCTTGCTCTGTTGACCAGACCGTGACCTCCTGGGTTCAAGCGAGGACTCAGCCTCCTGAGTAGCCAGGACTACAGGTATGTGCCACCACCATGCCCAACTAATTTTTAATTTTTTTTTGTAGGGATGGGGTTTTAGCCCAGGCTAGTCTCAAACTCCTGGACTCAAGCAATCTGCCCACTTAGGCCTCACGAAGTGCTGGGATTATAGGCATGAGCCACTGTGCCCAGCCCTGTCAGCTTTGTATAAGCTGAGGAGTTTTTAAAAATACCTAGACTCAGGGCAAACCCCAGACACTTAAGTCAGATTCTCTGGGAGGTGAAGCCCAGGCACTGGTATTTTTAAAGTCTCTACAGATGGTTGTAATGTGCTGCTACGTTAGAGAACCGCTGATCTAGACCAGGCCTTTTCAAACTTAATGTGCACGTGAATTACCTGGACCTTGTTAAAATGCAGATTCAGTCTGCATAGGCCTGGGGTGGAGCCTGAGCTTCTGCATTTTTAACAAGTCTCTAGAGGATGCTGCTGCATCTGGGCTGCTAACTACACTGGGAGATAGGAGGTTCTGGAGAGCAGAGGAAAGAGCATGAACCATAACCTAGGGGCTGGTAGTCCTGACTTCTGAGCCAAGGTTTGCCTTTATGTGGCTGGCAACATGCTTGGACTCCTACCTCAATTCTTTGGGCCCAAGGTTTGTCCTGCCTCAGAAGGATGTCAACAAAATTGAGTGAGTAATGCAGAATTGTTTCTTAAAGTGTGTGCAGATGCTCCATGAATTTAGAGAGTATGTGGATGCACATTAGTAAATTTTAATAGTTGTGAACATGTTGTTATGAGTACTTAGAACAAGTAATAATGGCTTTTGATGTATAGTAGTAAGAAAGCTTCCTTTTAAAAGGCATGTATTTTTCAAAAGTGGGGCTATTTAAAAATATATGAAATAAATAATAGTAGAGGTAATTGACAGAGCAAAATTAGGAAGGCAGGATAAGAATGACTCAAGTTTGGGAAATGCTGAGAAAGCAGATGTCCAAGTGGTATGAAAACTTAAAAAAATAGGTAGCACTTGATTTTGATTGGCTGAATGAGATGATGTGTTTGATCATTTATGGGGTTGGCATTTGGCAACATGCACTGGGTGGCTGGGATCACTGTTTATTAAAAAATATTTGAGTCTCTACTTTGCACTAGATACTCTTTTAGTCTCTTGGAAAAGGGATTGGGTGGCAGGCAGGATAAAAACAAATCATTTATGCCCACAAGAAAATTGCAGGAAGATAAAAGTCATGAAATAAACTCTATGCTTCCAATTTAATATTTTTTTATAGATTATGAGAAAAATTTTTGCTCACTATCAGCTAGGAAAGCTGTCTTACCACAACCATTCATTCTTGCACAAATCAAAATCAAGACGAGCCAGATTTAATTTAATATTTTTTCACAGATTATGAGAAAAAAGTTCTAATTTAATTTTTTTATAGATTATGAGAAAAGAGTTTCGCTCTCTATCAGCTAGGAAAGCTGTCTTAGCACAACCATTCATTCTTGCACAAATCAAAATCAAGATGAGCCAGAAGGCTCCATTCTGACAGCTTCTAATGGAGAAGCTACATTTACTGGACACGGGGAAAGTTGCTGGGCTCTAAGGACTGTGCTCATTTCTTGAACTAGATAAATGGTCTTGGTGTAGCATAATACCAAAACTTCTTGTTGCAGCCCGTAAGGACAGAACTCAATCAGCCTGAAAAGGAGGTCAGTGACTCCGACTCAACACAGGAATGTTCTGTGATTCCTAAAGAAGGATGTAGGAGTGTGGCACAATTCAACCACAGTCTGTGGCCCTGTGCCTCTGCCTTGTCATGAGTGGGATTTCCCAGCTGATCATTTTCTTCTTATCTAAGACATTGGGAACAAATTACTTGACCTCCTCTGGGCTTCAGTACTCCCACTCATCAAATTAGAGGACTGGGCAGTCGCTAGGCTCTCTTTAGGCATCATATTTTAGTTTCTGTGATTTTAAATTTGAGAAGGGGTATCTAAGGGAGAATACATAGGGGAGGGGGAAAGGCTTATTAAAAGTGTAGTTAGACACTGAATTTTTAAGAATTGCATTTTGTAATAATACCTTTACCTAATCAGGACTGACAATCTTACCTGATGACAGCACCTGGAGGAATGGCTGCATTCAAAAATAAAAATGAAATAAAACAAGACCTTATTTGAACTTAGCAATAATGCTGATTCCTCTTTTTGATTTGAGGAGGTTATAGCTGTTGTAAATGCTTGAATTGGGTCTGCCCAGGCAAAACGGAGTCAAGAGTCCATGTCTGATGAATTTTAACAATGTAGACAATAGAAAGGGTTGCTTAAACTGCCCCTCTTTTACCAAAACACATTTACAAATGAAAGAACAACACTTCCATTTTTTAAAAACATTTTTTGAGATGAAGTCTTCCTTTGTCACACAGAGTGGAGTGCAGTGGTGCGATCTTGGCTCACTGCAAACTTTGCCTCCCAGGTTCAAGTGATTCTCCTGCCTCATCCTCCCGAGTAGCTGGGACTACAGGCGCCCACCACCATTCCTAGCTAATTTTTGTATTTTTAGTAGAGACAGGGTTTCACCATGTTGGCCAGGCTGGTCTCGAACTCCTGACCCCAGGTGATCCGCCGACCTCGGCCTCTGAAAGTGCTGGGATTACAGGTGTGAGCCAACACGCGTGGCCAAAAAAATTCCATTTTTAATTGCAGGGTCTGGGGAATTAAAATGCATCCGTAATTTCTTGCATCTCTCCGCTCGGGCTTGCATGAATGCAGAGGGATGGGGAGGACTTCTTGAGGCAAGCATCCCCCTCTTGTCGCCTGCGATCTGGAGAGAGAGGGCTGTGATTTATCTCACTTTAATCAGGAAGGACCCGATGGGTGGATGGAGAGGTCTGACGGCTTTGTTGCTCCATGCGGGAAAGAAACGGACAGAGTGAATTTGTGTATGATCCCTAAGGAGAAAGCGTCTTTGTGCTCTATTTGTTTTTGACCTGGAGCCCCTGAAAGCAAGCTAGTTACAAGTTGAAATAGGCCGTTTGTAAAGTGTGATTTTGTTTGTGTATGAGCCTTGATTACAAAGGGGAAAAAACCCCGCTTAATTTACATACACCACATGTAGTGCAGGATCCCCTGGGCTGTCTTTTCAGGTATCAGGGAACTTTGATGAAAGTCGCTTGTCTCATCTAGGAGTCATTTGATATTGTTTAGCAGAGCCTGGTATTAACATTTCCTTCCAACTGTTTACTGGAATCTGTGTGTTCCCTTCAAGTGATGTATACTAGGTGCACAAGCTTCCTGCCACTGTCATCCTAATCTTTCCGTGCAGACAGGAGCAGAGGGGAGAGCGCTGAGCCAGGCCCCAGCTTGCTTTTCTTTCCTGACACAGCCCGGCTCCGCTGCACTTCTCAGCTCTTGCTCTAGGTGGTGCTGTTTGACCATTTTCTTCATGTGACCCTCCACTCGGTAATATAAATTCATTTGGAGGATGACCTGATATTAAAAAAAATTCCTTTTGATTAGTAGAATCAACTTGTTTCTTCACACGATACTCTTCCCACTGAGACACATGGAGACAATTCTGACTCCAGGTTTGCAACCTTGAGATTTCTCTCAGATGCAATAAAAAAAAAAAAAAAAGCATTTTGAGTGGCACAGTGATGCCTAGTGCATGATCATGTTTGTTTGCTCAAACATTAAAAGGAAACTGGTGGGTTTGAGGATGCCCAGCAGCACGACAGCTGCCCATGTAAATGAGCCGTATAGAGAGAGAGGGGGCGGGAGGGGACTACAAACTTCAGAATATGAGCTGATCGTTTATAAGTTAAAAAAAAAAAAAAAGTCATAAGGGAGCCCAGGATGGTGCAAGAAAGAGGAGAAAGGAAGATTTTCCTTGCAGCTAATCAGGAGAGTTCATAAGGGCTGATTACATGAGTGGAAGCCTTAAGTTCTTTTTTTTTTAAAATGTGAAAGTTTGCATGTATGTATGTATGTATGTATAGCTTCGTGTATTACCATTATTATTGCAATCAGCAAATGGATTTACTTCCTTTATCTCATGGGCTCCTTCACACTCACTTCTGGCAGCACATTTTCCTTTCTCCTTCATCCCAGAACACCAAAGAACAGATGCGCTTCCTAACCCTGGCTCCAGGGGACTTTATACAATGTAAACAGTGCACCTCTAACGTGGTTCACCGCTTAGAGAACGTGTGTCCCATTTTAAAACTGTGACTCCTTTATATTTTGCAGTGCTTATTTTAATAAGAGACATTGGACTTGTGACTTATTTTTCATGGAGGAGTGAGCTTAATGGTTGAAAGTAATCGATAAACTTGTTTTTCCTCTGATGCCATCAGCCAAGATCCTATGGCAATAGTAAGAGGATGACACTGGGCTGGCACCCCCTCCATAACATATTTGGACCATGTTTTTCCCCCGGAATGCACATGCAATAGCTTTGCTTTGGTAAGAGAGAGATGGTGTACTTGGTTTCCTTCTGTCACACTTTTGGTGAAATGAATTAGACTTTTAAATCAGGAAATTCAGCGAGATGAGTTAGATTTTTACACAAGAGCAGTGGAGGACTTCCAGCTGGTTGGGGGAATGATACGGAAATATCTTGCTAAATCAGGGTCTGGTGGAATGCTGCTCCCCTGGCAGGCTCCTCTTCACAGGGAGCAATCTGTGGGTTGCTTATAGAACAGAGCGAGCAGGAGGCATAGCATGGTCTTGCTCAGGGGAAGACCCGGTGTTCAGATGCTTGTCATTAGGAACTGGGTGTGGGCTTTTTCAAGTTAAACTGAAGCAGCAGTTCTATTAGGAAGAGCCTCCCAGATCAGCACCTTCTGTTTCTGGATACTCTCCCTTTGAAAAGCCAGGTTTCAGCAAAAAGCTTTGCTAATGGTGAAATTGCACAACTGAAACCCTATGGGAGCAATGGGAAAGATGGAGAAAGAGGTGGTTATATCACGTACTTCAACAGTTTATTTAGAGGCTGTTGACGTTAGAATAACAAGCCAAGACAAACAAAAATACTCATTTTGGATGAAAATATTGTCTTTTCATGTTATTATAGATAGCTGAGTCCTAAGACTTATACAGAAACACATTTTCCTAATGAGTGGCTGATTTTTCTGGTTGTGCAAGTAATATGCAAATTATTGTACAAATGTTTGGCTCAGGAGCAAACATTGTATTGCATATTGAGCTAATCACTTGCCCTTTCTAAGGTAAGCCCTTACCTCTGCTTTCCCTTCATCTTGTCATTTCTGTTTGTTGCGTACAGGTTTCCTGTTGGTTCTTTCTGTTGGCTCTGATGTAACATGAATGAAGTTCTTAACATCCTTTCAGACATAAACACAACTTAGCTCATTGTTTCTGAGTTCATATAGAGGTTTTCTTGCCCCTGAGACTTTCGTGTCAGACAGCTGGATGTTGCTGTGTTCAACGCTCTATATGTTGATTTTGTATCCTACAACTTTACTGATTTCACCTATCAGTTCAGTTCTAACAGTTTTCAAATTGTATTTATTTGTTTTTGTTTTTTAAATATTGTATGTTTCATTTTAGAGTCAGGAGGGTAGATGTACAGGTTTCTTAAACAGGTATATTGCATGGTGCTGAGGTTTGGGCTTCTAATGATCCCACCACCCAAGCAGTGAGCATAGTAATCGATAGGTAGTTTTTCAACCCTTGCTCCCACCATCCTTCCCTCCCACCTTTGGAGTCCCCTAGTGTCTATTGTTCCCTTCTTTGTGTTGAGTTCTAACCTTTTTTTAGTGAAGTTTGTAGGGTTTTCTATATATAACAAGATCATGCCGTCAGTAGAGACAGTTTCACTTCTTCCTTTCCTATTAGGATGCCTTTTATTTCTTTCTTTTGCCTAATTACCCTGAGAAGTGGTGTCTGTGGGCATCCTTGTCTTGTTCCTGATGGTAGAGGAAAAGTTTCAACTTTTCACCATTGATTATGGTGTTAGCTATGGGTTTGTCATATATGGCCTTTATTTTGTTGGGATACAGTCCCTCCATACGTGATCTGTTGGGTGTTTTTTTTTTCACCATGAAAGGGTTTCGAATTTTGTCAAAAGCTTTTTCTATATCTATTGTGATGGCCATATAGTTTCTATCCTTTATTTTTCTAATATGGTATATTATATGTATTGATTTGCTTATGTTGAACCATGACATGATCATGGTGAATGATTCTTTCAATGTGCTATTGAATTTGGTTTGCTAGGATTTTGTTGAGGATTTTTGCATCTATGTAGATCAAGGATATTGGCCTGTCATTTTCCTTTCTTGTAGTGTTCTTGTCTGGCTTTGGAATCAGGGTAATGCTGGCCCTGTAAGATGAGTTTGGAAGTATTCCCTCCACTTCAGCTTTTTGGAAGAGTTTGAGAAGGACTGGTATTAGTTCTTCTTAAAATATTTGGTAGAATTAATCTGGAAAGCCATCTGGTTTTGGGTTTTTCATTGATAGGATACATTTTCTTACTGATTCAACCTCCTTGCTTGCTATTAGTCTGTTCAGATTTTTAAATTTCTTCATGAGCCAATCTTGGTAGGTTTTATGTGTCTGGGAATTTATCCATTTCTTCTAGATGATCCAATTAGTTAGTGTGTAATTATACCTAGCAGTTTCTTAGGATCCTTTGTATTTCTGTGATATTGGCTATGATGTTTCATCTTTCATTTCTGATTTTATGCTCTATTGAAAACATGAGGCATAGCAGGTAGGGGGCACTGGTCAGGACTTGGGGTATAAACTGGCAGATGTTAAGGTGGGTGATTCTGGTTAACTCAGAAACTCCGAAGTCCCGTGTGGAAGAATTAACTGCCTGTACTCACCTAGTAATGTATATCCTTGGTCAAAAAAGATCCAGCTGAGAATGTTGGATGAAGGGACCAAATCAATATTCATCATTATATTGAAAACAAGTCAGATTGGCTGTGGTCTTTTGACAGCAGGTCAGTGGCTAAGTCTATTTGAACAAAGTTAGGGCAGGTTCAAGGGAGAATCCTGAGATCGGTATTCTTTGTTCCATACAAACTTGCCTTTCAGTTTCTTCTCCCCATGCCTCCAGGATGTCCCTGCACAGCCCGTAGGGCCCCCTCCTTCAGTACCTTGCCTTCCGAAGGGGAGAAAATGAGTTTTCCAATGTTAGCATATATTTAGCCTTCCAAAATTTTCTATTTCTATTTTAGGGGAGCTCTAGGAAAACAGCAGATTACTCTAAATCCCCAGGTAAAAATCTGAAATGGTGGAATTTCCTATGACCAGGAGACATATTTTGGGGCAAGTGGGCTTTTCACAATCACTTGGACATGAACGCATCTGCTTCTTCTATGCCTAAAATAGTCCTTCAATTTAGTAGTTTAATTCCTCTTCCTCTTTTTCAAATGTCAAGACAATACATGTAGTGACTGAACAATTTGGATCCAAGTTTCACTATTTAACTGCCAGTGTGACCTTGGGCGAGTCACTTAATCTTTTCAAGGCTCAATTTCATCATGTAAAGTAGAAGTACAAACAATCCCTGACTTAGAATATTTTGACTTATGATTTTTCAAATTTAAGATAGTTTGAAAGCAATACACATTCAGCAGAAGCTGTACTTTGAGTACTCATACAACCATTCTGTTTTCCACTTTCAGTACAGTATTCATCATATTACATGAGATATTCAAAGCCCACTTTATTATAAAATGGGCTTTCTGTTAGATGATTTTGCCTAACTGTAGGTTAATGTGAGTGTTTAAGGTAGGCCGAGCTAAGCTATGATGTTTAGTAGGTTAAGTGTATTAAATGCATTTTCAGCTTACAATATTTTCATAAGTTTATTGGAATATAACCCCATTGTAAATTGAGGGGTATTTGTAATAATGATATCTCTTCAAGGAGACTTTGTGAGCCTCTCATAGGAAAATGCATACACAGATGCATATAAATATATAATCTTTCTTTTCCATACATATGATATTCTTTAAGGATATTCAAAAATCTGGAAACAGTTGCCTCCAGGGAGATAAATGGTAGTGGGTTGGGAAACTTTTAACTGTATACGCTTTTGTACCTTTTGCATTTTGAATCAGATTAATGTATAATCTACATAAAATGTTAAGATTAAAACATCACCGAATAACTTATCAGGAGTTTGGTGAACATAAGGGAAGTCCTCCTATGGTGGCTGTATTTTATTCAGTGTTGGTCACTGTTGGGCACTTCATAGAGCTTATTTCATTTCATCCTTACAAGCGCCGTAGGAGGAAGGGGCCCCAGAGGGATTCATGGTTAGAATAGCAGAGTAGGAGCATTTGGCAGCTATATTCTGTGTAGGTGATAACTTTAAAGATATTTCTGTTATAAAATGTTTCAAACATACAAAAAATATAGAGAAGCAGTTTTCTATAGTTATTAAATATTGTTAATGGGTAGTCACAGAAATTATCATCCAAAGTGGGATATTCTTGAGAGAAAAAGGAGGTTCTATTTATAATTATGGTGGGATAACAAACTTAAGAGGAACAGCTCTGGACAAACTGGGTTGTATGGTTCCTGGAAAACAAGGATTACTGTAAATGTGAGTCCCGCCTTGTGCTTCTCTCTGTCCCACCAAGAAAATATGATCTTGATACAGATGTTCATTGTGTCAAGGCAACCATGGCAAGCATGATCTAGATACACTGTTCAAGTTTTATGCTGATCCTACATATATATGTCTCAGGAACTTTCCAGAGTTTCCTTTGAGTGCTTCTAAATTTTGCATAAATGGTATGTTGTCCCTTGTCTCTTTTTAAAACCAGTAAGCCATTTTCCCTTCTTTTCCTGGAAAATTAAAGGAACAAAGACCAGGAAATAACAATGTATTAGCTAAGGTTCTGTTGATTGAAAGCAACAGAACCTAATTCTGGCTAGCTTAAACCATGCTAGGATTTAATGAAGAATACTGCAGAATCTTAGATATCTTATGACTGGGAAAGAGGAGGTTCAGGCAGTTCCTGGGATGTCAGCAACAGGTAGCTGTCAATTAACTGCCCCCACACCACCCACTGCTGCCGTCATCAATATAGCACACCACGATGGCTCCCAGCCTCTGTACGTCTGGGTTCCGGTGTTCAAATTCTAGAGACAGCAAGAGAAATCCCATTGAGTCAGGGATCCTTCCCTGGGTCACACTCCCTGCATATGGTCAGAAATGCAGGATTATGTACTAAAGACACAGCTAAAGAGGACCCACTTCACTGTTTTGGGACCATTTGCAGGGGAGGCAAAATTGTGAGCTACTCACTTAAAGAGGTGATAACCATAAGTTTGCAGGAAAAAAAAAATTGGAGAAGAGAAGGATAACACTATCCTACGGTTTCTTCTGAAAATGGACGAAGGGAACAGCATTTCCATTTGGAAATTCTCTCCTGGCATTTCAATATTTATGGATTCTGAATTCTGAGAAAAATCAGTTGAGAAATTAGGAAAATGGGAAGGAACATTCTAATTTTCCTGTGAAAATTACAGCTTAATAGTCAGTATAGAGAACTTACTGGCTTGAAGAAATGCACTGACTTCAAGTCAAGCAAGATGAGGAAGCACTGACATGTGGAGATGAAAGTTAAGGTGAACAGGACAGGAGCAGTAAAGGAGCCTCAGTCAGACTTTCTTGTATCTGTTGCTGTGTTACAAGTGTGTGTTCATGGCCTTGTCCACTGCTAACAGTGAACCATTTCTGCAAATAAATATTAATGTGTTCCTAGGCATAGTATATGTTTTACAAATCCTATGAGAGGTTTTCTAAGAAATGCCAAGTTTTAGAAACAAAATATGCCCTTAAATCGGCCATTTTGACAGTTGCTTCTTTCTAGTGCTATTCATCTTGCCAGGAGATCAGAATGTTATGTTATTTAAATGGTATTGGAGGGGATGATTGATGCCTTGTACAACAATGTCATGTAAACAACGATTAAAGCATTAAGTATTTGTGGTGTTACCTTTCAATCTTTAAAGGACTTTTCTTTAGCATTTATTTTGTGATAACATTCATTTCTTTTTAATGTTTTCTCTATTAATGCTATTGGATTTTATAATCTTGTTACAATATGTTGGCTCATAATAATAATAAATCATAATTTGTTATCATATCTCTTTAAAACAGAAGACTACTAAAACTTTTCATATAATCCTGTTACAGAAAAAAACGACTATTTGCTTGTTATTATAGTCATTTATTATTTTTCAAAAACTTGTAAGTGAAGTGTTATGAAAATCATATGAATTTGGGAATTCCCAAGCATTCTCAGAAATTCTATTTCCTTGTTCCCAAATCCCAATGATTAATATCTGCCAGGAGTCGGAAAACAGTGAAAGGAAGTAACATCCTATGTTGGATACCTGGTAGGGTTAGTGAAGAAACGTTATTGCTGAGCTCTGTGTTACGCTCACGAATGATGCCATTGAGGAAGTCACGCTTGTTGAAAGGAACGCAGATACACAAAGAGTTTTGCTGCTGTCTGTTGGATAAGAACCCCCTGGTCGATTTCAGCTCCTACTGCAAGTTACAAAAATCAATCCAATGATAAATGAAAAGTGCCCAGTGTGATGGGAAATAACTTATTTTTTGGCTTCAGAGGAAATTTTAGAAACAGTGTCAAGTGAAATGTAAAAACAAACTACCAAGACGTTCATGAATTTCCCTCTGAAGCTGACAGCCGTATTTTAGCAGATGGAACTCCTACTATTAGCCCAACTCTTGGGTTGAAACAGTGTGTCCAGGAAACCCTATGTTAAAATGCAATGTGTTGGGGATATTGTTCCTCTATTTGCTTGAGTTAATTTTCAAATTAGTGTACTCTTGCTTAGCTGTGCTCTGAGGGAATGAACAAAAGATTGGTAAACTCTGATGGAGAACACTGGTCAGGCAGGGCACATAGAATCCCTGGGGATGGTGGTTCCTGGCAAATGGGGGAGGAGGACCTGAGCCAGGCTTGGGCTGGGCTGGAGGAACATGAAGATGGGATCTACTCACAACCCCCAAAACTGAGGGGTCCTGGTAACATATTATTTCACCCTCAGCCATGCAAATTCATTATTTTTATGGATAAAATAGTTTTAAAAAACTAATTTACATTGAAATGTTAAAATATTTATATAGAGATTAGAAATATTTATATAGAGATTATTGGGAATCCCCTCCTAAAGCCAAACATAAAAACTACCAAAAAAAAAAAATTCTGTGTAGGCTAAGATTGCAAATGACTGATGCAATGTCATTTAAATTAAACATGGAAAATATATTTCCTCTTTAATAAAGATCTAAATTCTATTCTTTTTAGGAGCCTTCAGAAATGAAATTCAACTATTAAAAAAAGTATAGAGAAGCCTTTAGAAAAGAAACTTTTCTTTTGCTGTATTATATATTAAAGAACTTTGATGAGAATAGTTCTAAAGTGTTTAATAATCGATTCCACTGATGTTTCTAGGTATTGTGGGGAACACCTAGAAATTAAATCTTCATCTTTGGCAGATCAGAGGCCTATTATTTTTAGGTAAAACAATTAAAATCTGCTTTTAATAAATCACAAATTTTGCAAGTTAGCCATTAATAGTAAGTGCTTTTCAAAGTTTGGCCCAATACATGAAAAAGCCAGAAAAACATACCTGCATTAGTTTTGCCCATCACCTTCTTATGCTGGCCTCAGGAGATTTATTAACAGCATTCAATATTTGAGGTAGGCTGGATGTGGTGGCTCATGCATGTAATCCCAGAACTTTGGGAGGCTGAGGTGGGAGGATGGCTTGAGACCAGGAGTTCAAGACCAGCCTGGTCAACCTAGTGAGCCCCTCGGTCTCTCTGAAAAGAAAAAAAATTTAGGTATCCTGTGGCTACCTCCAAAAACAAACTCCAGAGGAACTGAATTTTCTTTTTTATTTCATGTGTTGGGATAATGGCTTCTTTTGCAGTTACTTACGAAGAATTTAAGGGTCAGTAAAAATATTTTTTCATCCTTAATAACATGAATTCTCTAATTTGTGTGTGATATAATGCTAGATATTGTGCCAAAAGTGTTACATAGACATAATCCATGCCCATTTTCAAAGATAATACTAATATAGAGAATAAGAATCATTATTATTGTAGTAATTATTATTTTAGTAATAGTAGTAATAATCAAAACAATTACATCAAACACTTATTAAACCCTTATTATGTGATAGGTACTGTGTAAGCAATTTCCACATATTAGCTCCTTAAATATGATCACTAACCCCATGAGGTAGGTAGCATTATGTCCATTATATAGATGCAGAAACTGAGCTTTGAAGAGGGAAAGCAACTTGCCCAAGGCCATGCAGGCAGTCATTGATAAGGGTGGGGAGCGAGAAGTTGAAGTCTGAGATGTAAGTTCACAGACACGAGTACACAAACACGTACAAGATACTCGTATGACATGTGGGGTTGCTTGAAATATGGAATTGACTTTCCCCAGCACAAGAAAGTGTTTGGACAGATTTCAAAGGGATCTAAAACCTCCTTAGAGGACTGCCCTACGACATTTTTCCGTGTGCTTTTCTGCCTCTTGTCCTATAATTTTGGCATTTCTTCTGCTCTTAGAGGCAATGAGTCAACAGCATATTTTTAGCACCTCCTGTGTGCATAGAAGTGGCCCCTGACTCAATGGGAGTGTATAACTACCATGGGCCAAATCAGTGTGCTTTCCTGTTAGCCAGGGGATTATAGAAGAACACCCTCCCCTGATTCCAACAGAACTTGCTGCCACTCTGATGTCTTCATTGTAAGGCCTCTAAATGAATGTTCAAGAAATTCATGTTAAAGGCACGTGTCATATGTGTAACTTGTAAACATTTGTGTACTTGTCTCTGTGTCCTTACACCTCAGGCTTCAACTCTTGTTTTTACCTTTATCAATGACTACCTGTGTGCTGTGTGGCTTTGGACCAATTGCTCACCCCCTCTAAAGCTCAGTTTCTGCATCTGTAAAATGGATATAATGCCATATATACATAGATATAGATATACATACACCAATATATATACACACATATATATGTGTGTATACATATATATACACACATATATATGTGTGTATACATATATATGTGTGTATATACATATATATATAATATACAAACTGAAATATATAGTTATATAAATATTTCAGTTTAAGTTTCAAAAATCACTGGAGGGTATTTTTATAATACCCTTCAGCAATTTTACCTGCTGCCTTTGCACATTCTGGTGAATTTCTAAATGGAAGTCTGATAGAGATTAATCTTTTAATGCATCATAAATAAAAAAGAAAATCACAGAATGATGTAGCTGGAGAGGACCCTGGGGATCTAGTGTTTCATGAAAGTTTAATGTCCTTGATCTGTTTGTAAGTGTTTTGGAAAAATCTTCCATGGTCAAATAAAACTTGGCAATGTTGGATTAAAGTTAAATAGGTTTTTTTTTCCTGCAGAACTTCATAGTCTTTAATATGCTAATATTTTTTTTGAATCTACAAGGAATGAAGTGTTTCAATGCTTATTTTACCCAGATTCTCATTTTGGGACAGGCTGGTCAAGCTGAGTCAGATAGTATATTCTCTAGATGGAGATGATGGCTGATTCCTTTTTGAGAGCAAGAGAGTCCCCAGGGGAAGCAAGGGTATATCAGTTGCTCCATTTCATGCCAAGGATCCTCAGTCTTTAGAGGCTCAGAGAAGGCTGAAAGGCTACTCTAGGCTATCAGGGCTACCATTCATTGTGACCCATGCTACAGAGAAGCTTTGAGCTCAGTGCAAAGGAGTGACCAGCCCTTGAGAATCAGGAAAATTTATTTATTCCTGACCTAGTCCACTGAGGACATACAAGGAATGGGGCAGGGGAGTGTCACCAGCTATGGTTACAAGCTAGTCTGATTCTCTTTCATTAAGAAAACTGGTCCCTGTGAGTTTAGATTGGGAAGCACCAGGTTAAAAAAATTTTAGGCCAGGAGTGGTGGCCACTGTACTCCAGCCTGGGTGACAGAGTGAGAATCTGTCTTAAAAAAAAAAAAAAAGTTAAGTGATGTCTTCTGTTGAGGACCTCTCAGAACTTTTAATATGAAAGTGTGCATTGTGAAGAATGGGAGTAGAGTGTACAGGAGTTTTAAAAGCTACTTGGTCATGAAACTCTTGCTTTGTGCAGGATTCGAGGGGCACTAACATTCTGAGGAAAATATTTTGGGAAACATTGATCTAATCCAAACTTCTCATTTTACCAGCAAACAACTGTGGGGCCCTCTAAGTTTCCTTTCTCCATCATTGTGACAAATTCATTGGAATTAATTCAATTAAACCTGGGGTCAGCTTTGAAGAGATTTATTTAGCAGGTAAATCTGTTTTGTACATTTTGAGGGAGTTCTGAGTTTCCATAGTCAAAAACCACAGATCAATTTAACCAACCTTTATGGAATATCACCTATGGCCCAAAGACCCTTTAGCTACAGTGATGGTCTACAAAAATATAAACTGTAATTCTTGCAATACAGGAGATTAGTAATAATGGTAAATATAATGATGATGACACCATGAATAGCTAACATTTATTGAATGCCTTTCTATTAGTCAGGCACTTTACTAAGTATTTTAATTCTCCCAACAATTTATGAGGTAGGGATTATAATAATTCCCATCTTATAGTGAGGACACTGAGGTTAGGAAATTATCCTAGCCTAAATGTTAAGTATAAGCATGAATAGAAAGGTGTTATCAGCCTATAAGACATTCCTTTATGAGTGATACAAAGTCCTATGTAAATTCAGAGAAAAGAAAAGTGGTTTTAGAAATCCTTGATCAGTGAGTGTGAAGCATGTGGTGGCCCGGTTACTGTTTGGTTGCCCATCTGTCCTCCCTCTGGGATCAGCACCCCCTTACTTTGGAAGAATTGTTTTCCTTTTCACTGTAAGGTTCTTTCTGGCTATGCGATGGGGCACATTGCCTCAAACTAGCCCTGTTCCAGTCTTTGAGAACCTTGAAATTGGAACCAAGGGAAGAGGATTGCCTCTTGAATGGTAATTCTCTAAAATCTAGTCTGAGGTGCTGGTGCCTAATCCCTGGGTCTGTGGAAGGAGCTGGGCTGTGAGAGGGGAGAATGATGTTGATGTCAAGAGAGAGGCAGGTGCTAGGAGCAGAGAAATGGAGGCCTGGAGGGTTTCTGGGCTTCTCTGAGGCTTAGGGTTTGGATCATTGTCTTCGTTACTGGAACAAAGGATTTACCATACCTGCTCTTCTGGGAATGAAACTGTCCTGCTTTGCAAAATAAAGTGTCATTAGAAAGAGATCTTAAAAACCCCACACCATAGACAGGTGCACAGATCCGTAGAAGTGTTAAAGTTCTGTCTGTTGGATGCTAAGCCAAGACTCTTAAGTATGTTCTAAAGAGAAACTGGTGTGTGTAGGCTGTGCACTCCCAGGGAGATAAAAAGTTAGGAACTTTATGGGTTGGGCTTGGTGGCTCCCACCTGTAATCCCAGCACTGTGGGAGGCTAAAGTGGGCAGATTGATTGAGCTGAGGAGTTCGAGACCAGCCTAGGCAACATGGTGAAACCCCATGTCTACAAAAACTACAAAAATTAGCTGGGCGTGGTGGCATGTACCTGTAGGCGGGAGGATCGCTTGAGCCCAAGAGGGAGAGGGTGCAGTGAGCCATGATTGTGCCACTGCACTCCACCTGGGTGACAGGAACTTTATGGGGAATGGGATCTTGGAGACTGAGTAGAGACTAGAGGAAAAAAAAAAAAAAAGCTACCTCCCCAACTGGCCACACTATTCTTTTAAAAAATGTTAATTGACAAATTAAAATTGTATGTATTTACGGAGGTATAATGTGATGTTATGATATATGTATACATTGTGGAATAATTAAATCCAGAGAATTAGTAGATTCATCACCTCAAAACCTATCTTTTTTGTGGTGAGAACATTTGAAATTTATTGTCTTAGCAATTTTGAAATACACAATACTTCGTTGTTAACTACAGTCACCATGCTGTGCTGTAGATCTCAACAAAATGTATTCTTCCTGTCTCAACTAAAACATTGTACTCTTTGACAACATTTCCCCGTTCCTCTCACCCCCTCCAAAAACACCCATTCTTTATGTTGAAGAGAATGTCTAAAAAGTCCCAGCAGGTTTCAACTGACGGCTTCAGTGGTTGTCCCATCACACTTCAATGTTATTAATAGAAAGGAGAGGGGCAATACATAATTCGGACAGGCGGAAAGTACCACTGTAACCACTTTCCTGACTTCACAGAAAAAGTCCTCTTGTTTTCATCTGTAAAATGGGAACTGCGTGAATACCATTCTTCTTTTCTTCAGCCTCCAAAGAAAAAACAGATGCAAAGCCTTTTATCAATTGCAAAACAGTATACAATGTGTGTTATTACTCACAGTTGTCTTACTGTGACCAAACACTTTATAAGCCTGTGGCAAGTCAGCCTTACTCTCAGGAAGTGGACAATATTTGGGGAAGGAGAAGCAGCAGGATCTTTCAGGACAGTAGCCTTGGTGGGTCCAAAAATTCCTTGAGCGAAATGGGAGACAAAACTTTCTTCCTGCTTTGGGGTTTATCCTGTTAGTCTTTTCTCTCTTCACTCCTATTTTCTATGGAGAATTTCCTGGTTTTGGAGTTTGGGTGCATTTTATGGAGAGGAGGCAGAACATCTTTAGCTCCAGCAGAATGAAAGGATACATGCAAAGGAACCTAGCACAGTATGTGGTACCCAGTTCCCCTTTAACTTGGCTTTATTCATTCACTCCTGGTAGGGCATTAATAAGGGATTTAGCCCCCTCCTATTGAAAACGATTAATTCAGGGAAGAGTTCAGGCAGTGTGGACAGATACAGTGTAGGCCAAGCCTGTTTCTAAGGCAGGAGCTGGGTAGGGAGGGTGAGAAGGGCGAGAAGAATAGGGAAATATGTGTCGTCTGTGTTGCTGCTGTTGCAACCACCAAAACAAACAAACAAGTGAAAAAAAAAAAAAAAATTGTCCATACCGGAAAGTGTGCTGTTTTGGAGGAGGCTGGGGAAAGTGTGGATGGCTCGAGTGGGTCCTGTTGGATTGAAGTCTGACAGTGGTGATTCCCTTCAACAAATGGTCGGGGTGGGAGGGTACACACACACATACACACACACACACACCCCACACGCAGCACCAAGCCTCCGATTTCAGTGCTGGCAGGAGATAACCATTCTTAGCTCGCCTTTCCAGGGTTATTTTTGGCTGAGGCTGTTCGCTGATGGCAAAAGGTTTCAGCCCCCTCCCAAATCCCTCCCCATGCTTGTTCTAAAGAGAAACTGGTGCGTGTAGGCTGCGCACTCCCAGGGAGACAGGGAGACGGGCCTGGCGCCGGAGAGGAACCCGGACTCTGCCCAAAGTCTCGCCGCCCGCCGGCTGTTTTCTGGCGGAGGGTGTGCCGCGGAGGGCGGCGATCGCGCGTGAAGGCTGGGGCCAGGCGCGGGTGCAGGCGTCACCGGGGTCGGGCTAGCAGGCCCTGGAATCAGGCTTTTGGGACACCCCGAAAGTGAGTCCAACTTGGGGAGAAACTGAGGACACCTCGGGCGGTCTGGCAGCGGAGAAGGTGGGCGGGAGAAAACTTTACAGGAAGGCAGAAGCAATCTCCACCGAGGGAGTCAGCGAGCGGCCGCGTGGAGAGGAGGGGCGGGCGGTCCCCAGGCGGGCGGGTGCAGGGCGCAGGGTGCCGACCTGCCGGAGAGGGGACCCGGGCGCGAGGCGGAGTCCCGGCACGCGGCCAGGCTGGTGGAGGCCCCCGGCAGGCTGCAGATTCCCTCCGGCCCCGGGAGCCACAGCAGGACCGGCCAGGAGGCACCACGGAGGGGAGCCCCATCCCGGTGCTGATAGTGCCCACCGTGCCATACGAGGACTCGCGGTGGGCCGGCGGCGGGGTTCTGCGGCGACCTACCGGCCTCTTCGAGGGCCAGCGCAACTACCTGCCCAAATTCATCCAGAGCGTGCTATCGTCCATTGACCTGCGCGACAGTCGGGGCTGCACCACGGTGGTGGGCAGCGACGGCAGGTACTTTAGCAGGACGGCCATCGAGATCGTGGGGCAGATGGCCGCGGCCAACGGGGTGAGTGTCCGGATGCCCCTCGCTTCCCGCAGCGCTGCCGCCATGCCCTCTCCTAGCCCTTGTCCCCCTGCTGCCTCCAGGCCCAGCTGGGATGCCCCTGCCCGGCCCAGGCTTTGCTTCCTCACTCCCGCGTCCTCACCCTCCAGCGCCCCACTCCCACCGTGCTTGCAGCCTCCCCGGCGCACCCCGGACCCTGAGTTCTATTAGTACCCACCGCCCCCAAAATCCTTGAGGGGTGTCCGTCGTTCCTGGAGCCACTCCGGGCGCCCTGGACTCTTCTCCGACTCTGCACACATCCCGCACCTGCTCATTTTTCTTTCGGACATTCTCTTACCTGGCCCTGTAGATTCCAAGGCAGCTCCCAGTTTTCCATATTGTTCGCAACGCGTTCACTGCCCACAGTCCCCACACAAACTTCTTTCCCAGGCTCACAACATAGTCCCTCTGCCCTGTGCCCTTTTTGCAATAATCTGCCAGTCCCCTAAGTCTTAGCTCTGCCTATTTAACAGTAGTGGTGTCTCAGAACACACACACACACACACACACACACGATCCCTGACATATTTGGCAAGAGTAGGCCCTGAAGGTTTTTAATATTTTGGTTATTTAACCCAGTGGAATTACTGAATGATTTATTTAATTAGGGTAGGGATGGGGTGGATCCATTTGTTTGATGTTAAACAGCCTGAGCTCGCAGTTCCCAGGGGGCATATCTCTAAATGGTCTGTAACGAGATTTGCAGTGGTTTTCTTAATGCAATTCCCAACTTCTCTCCAAATCCCTTTTGACATTTGACAACATTTCATGCCTCTTCCCCTTTCGCTTTTCATCCTTGTTTTCTCTCCCTTCTCCCATGACCTCGGTAGTCTTCTGCTATCCAGATTCTCAGACTTCGGGTTTTTCTCCCTCTGCCCCTTTCCTCTCTGTCCTATAACTAGAAGCACCTTTTGGCATAGACCCGTATCCCAGTTTCCTCTTTCCCAGGTCCAGCAGCATCTCAAGGACATCTACAAGAGGGATACCTAACTTCAGGGGTCTCTGAATGATATGTGGGAAACATCGTCTAAAAAAGTAATTTTATCCTTATTCATGCAACCAGACCCACACTCATAGAACTTTTCTTTAAGGGGAGTGTCTTGCAGATGTATAAATGAGTGTTAAGATCTTTAAAAGCGAAACTGAACAATTCCCTGGCATTTGAATTCCCTCCTTCCTTCCCAACCCTCTCCTTTTCATTTTCTCATTTATTATTAAAAACATTTTTAAAGGATCTCCATGCTTCATATTTATCTACTATAATTCCTCCTTCTCAGTGTTGCAGGGATGGGGAAAGAGGATTTTTTAAAAAACACAATAAAAAGCAATTGGGAGAAACAGGGCCAATGGTGTTGGGGTGGGTAGTGGAATTGTGATTTTTGACTCCAGTAGACAATGATGCTGGATATATGGGGTTTGATTTCTCTCTGGCTCCTCACTTGAGATTGATGAAGTTTGGCTAGAATCAGGGAGTTGAAGAGAGGTTGACAAATGGTCTTTCACTCTTCTCTGACAGGCTGTTCCTGTGGAGTGATGGAGAATAATGAGCCTTGGGAGAGCTATGGGAGCTCTCATACTCCTTCCCGAGCCAATTTTTTAGGGAGTGAGAGAAACATGGCCTGTCCAATACTTGTTGTGGGTCAAGATATTTTTGAAGCTACGGTTGTTGATTTGCATGGGAAAATTATTATGTCTTATTATTTCTTGTCCCACTTTACCATAAGGGCTCCTCAGCTTCTTACTTCAATGGGTCTTCCATGACACACACACTTTATTAACTCTAAGAGTGGAATTTATTTTAACAGATAATTAGCATAGGTCAATATATGCTTAAAATAGAGTCAAATTAAACCTACTAGCTGTTATAAAGGACAGATGACAAAATCCACATAGAAGCATCGACTCTTAAATAATCTGAAAGTACTACTTCTAAGAGGGGCGGGCATGGGTGAAGGGAATGGTGGACATGTTTCAGAATTTCAAATGCCAACTTTAACCAATCGTTTCCTCATTTTGTTCACCTTCTTGGGGGCTTATGCTAAAGTGAAGTGAATAGCCATAAGGCTGGCTTCAGGAGAAAGGTGGTCTAAAAGAACTGGATAATTATAAGCAAAATCGGTCTCGAATGATTGAAAATTGATGAGAATGTGCTTGTGTCCTGATTTGGCATCCTGAGTTAGACTCAGGAATACTGAACATGGATCCCAAAGGCTTTGGTCTTTTTTGATATCCTATTGGATAATCATAAGCAGGCTAGAAAAATAGGAAACTAGAATTTATTCTCTTTGAACTGACAAATCTGACCAGTGGGCTGCATTCTCTATATCTGAAAAATCTTGGTTTTGATTGAAGAATTAATTTTACAAAGCAATTTTCTTTTTTTCAATTAAATTTCATTTTTTTTTTGACACAGGGTCTCACTTTGTTGCCCAGGCTGGAGTGCAATGGTACAGTCTTGGCTCACTGTAGCCTTGACCTCCCCAGATTCAGGTGATCTTCCCACCTCAGCCTCCTGAGTAGCTGGGGCTATAGGTGCACGCCACTACGCACAGCTGATTTTTGTGTTTTTACTACTCATAGGGTTTCTCTGTGCTGCCCAGTCTAGTCTCAAACTCCTGATCTCAAGAGATCTGCCTGCCTTGGCCTCCTAAACTGTCATGAACCACCATGCCCAGCCTACAAAGCAATGTTCTAGGAAAAACTACAGTTACTCTTTGATTATGTAATTGCTGGAGAAGAAAAGCATGGCATTTCTAAAATGATGAACTATATTACTTATATTTTAATATCTCATAAAGTTTGAAATAGACATTTCAAACATAAACATGTATAAAAATTTTTATAAATTATAAAATCAAAAACATTTTACAATTATTTTATTATAAAATTATTATAGAATCAAAAACATTATAAATTTAAACAACTTTTTAAAAAATTTATTTTGGGATTTCCCATGGAGTGATGGAGAATAATGAGCCTTGGGAGAGCTATGGCAGCTCTCATACTCCTTCCTGGGCCAACTTTTTTAGGAAATGGGAGAAATATACCCTGTTCAATGTTTATTGTGGGTCAGGATATTTTTGAAGCTATAGTTGTTGATTTGCTTCAAACTTTAAAAAAATTATTATAAAATTATGGGATGTAAAAAACTTATTATAAAACTTTGAAATTTTCAAACTTTCAGAAAAGCAGAGAGATGAGATTAATGGCACTCACAGGCAAGCATAGAACATAGATTGTAAACATTTTGCTATATTTGTGTCATGACTATTTTTTGCTTGTGTTTGAAAGTATATTAAAGAAAATTATATTTTACCCCTAAATTCTTTAGTACAGATTTCTAAAAAAATAAGAACATTTTCCTGTATAGTTACAAAATCATCTTTTCAAACAAAATAAAAAATGGCTTTTTTATATCATTTATTACCCAGTCCACATTCAGATTTCCTCAATTATTATGAAATGTCCTTTCATTTTTTGAGACAAAGTCTTGCTCTTTCACACAGCCTGAAATGCAGTGAAACAATCATAGCTCATTGCAGCCTCAAACTCCTGGGCTCAAGTGATCTTCCTGCCTCAGCTTCCTGAGTAGCTAGGACTAGAGGTGCACACCACCATGCCCAGCTAATTTATTGTTTTTGTAGAGATGGAGGTCTTACTACGTTGCCCAGGCTGGTCTCAAACTCCTGGCCTCAAGTGATCCTTCCAGCTTGGTCTCCCTGAAATATCTTTTGTGGCTGGTTTGTTTAAATTAGTTTCTTCTAATCAAGGGATACACATTGCATTTGATTATTTAGCTCAAGACTTTTTTAACCTGGAAAATACCCATACTCTTTGTTTATGTATTTATTTAGTGAAATTGACTTGTTGAAAAACTAGTCAGTTGTCCTGTAGAATATTTCCCCTTCTGGAATTTTCTGGTTGCTTTTTATGGTGTCATTTAACTTTTCACTCTGTTTTTTCCTGGTTAACTGGAAGTTAGTTCTAAAGGCTTTTAGGCCTGCTATAACAAAATACCAAAAACTGGATGACTTATAAAGAACAGAAATTTATTTCTCACAGTCCTAGAGGCTAGCAAGTTTAAAATCAAGGAGCATGTGGTTTTGATATCTGGTTAGGACCAACTTTCTGGTTCATAGCTTGGCCTTCTTGCTGGGCCCTCACATAGTGGGAGAGACTACCTAGCTCTCTGGGGCCTCTTTTATAAGGGCACTAATTCCAATCATGAAGCCCCTGTCCTTATGATCTAATGACCCCCTAAAGGCCCCACCTTTTAATACCAGCACCTTTGGGGTTAGGATGTCAACATATTAATTTGGGGAAGACATACACGTTCAGCCCATTGCAAGGTTTAGTTAGATTCAGGTTCAACTTCTTTTTTTAAAGACTATTTCATAGGCAATAATGTGTATTCACATCCCATCATTAGTGATGGTGAGATGATCGCAAGGTTAGGGTGATCACTGCCTCTCTCCTCTGCTATATTCCCCCTTGGGTCAAGCCAGTAGTCTGTGACGTGAACTTTGTACCATGTGTATATTCAGTTATATTCTGTATCAATAGTTACTTGATTGTTTTAGCATTTATTAATGATCCTTGCTTGAGTTGATTATTTCATTAGGGGTTTCAAAATGGTGAATTTCTAATTCTCTAATTCTATCTACATGTTTTAGCTGGCATTTTTCTATAAGCAGACCATTTTCTTCACAACTGGGTTATTTGGCTACCCTGAAACATAGTTCCTTCCGGGAAGGCAGAACATATGTTTATTTCTGTCTTTTAAAAATTACTGGTGTTTGGAGTGAAGATTAGGTGAGCTAACTACCTCCACAGGTGACAAATGAATTTTGTTTTGTCTCACTTTTGCTTTTTTGAATATCACTGTGGCTGCTTGGATTTTTATATTTAATTTGAATGGATTAGGGAATAAATGAGAAGATAGGTTTTATCTGTTTCTGTAGTTTTTATGTGGCTGTGTGAACTTACTTTTAAAAATTCCCAGAAATATTTTAATTCCCCTTTAAAGATATAAACTATGTCATACTATAAAGCAAAAGAAAAACCAATCATTTGAAGAGTAAATAGTATCGTTTAAACAAATTGTGGTTAAGCTTAGTTTGTAACTAATTAGTTTTTTATTTTCTTTCTACTTTTATCTGCTTCAGAGCCTCTTCAGTGGTTTAGATCTTCTATGTGTCAAATTATTCTAATCTCTTAAAAAGTTTAAGAGCTAAAATACAACACAATGACTACAGGAATGCCCTTGTCCTTTTCTGGGTAGGTACACCTAAGGCAACTTCTTTTTCTCTTCTTTGTTCTCTTCTTCTTTCTTATTCTTAAATCATCTTCAATATTGGACAGATGACAGCACTATGCCTGCCTCAAGATGTTTCTGACTTTTTCTTTTTCTTTTTTTTTTTTTTTGAGATGGAGTCTTGCTCTGTCACCCAGGCTAGAGTGCAGTGGCACAATCTTGGCTCACTACAACTTCTGTCTCCTGGGTTCCAGTGATTCTCCCAACTCAGCCTCCTGAGTAGCTGTGGTTACAGGCATGCACCACCACGCCTAGCTAATTTTTTGTATTTTTACTAGAGACGGGGTTTCACCATGTTGGCCAGGCTGGTCTTGAACTCCTGACCTCAAGGGATCTGCCTGCCTTGGCCTCCCAAAGTGCTGGGATTACACGTGTGAGCCACTGCACCCGGCCGTTTCTGACTTTTTCTAAAGTCTTCTTTCTCTGGAGATGACATTATATAATAGCACTGTTCAATAGAAGTTTCTTTGATGATGGAACTGTTCTATAATCTGCATTGTCCCAGCCACTAGCCATATGTGACTACTGTAACACTTGAAATGTGGCTAGAGCAACTGAAGAACTGAATTTTGCATTTTACTGAATTTTAATTAATTAAAATAGAAATGCAAATAACCATAAGTGGTTAGTAGCTACCATACTGGACAGCAAAGATCTATAATTCAGCATTTAAAATCGATTTTGTTTTGTTTTCAAAAATGGAGTCAGACTGTTACAACCCAAAAGAACTGTAGGTTAAATTAAGGTAAATCCCCAAATACTACATACACATTTGGGAAATCCAAACCAGATTTTTTCATGTGATAACCACACCCTCTTTTGACTTTAGCCTTGGAGGTAATGGAGTATGGCAGAAAAAACCCTGTATCAGCAGCTGGAAGACTCACCTTCTTTTCCTAGCTCTGCCATATATTGACCAAAAGAGTCAAAATCCATTCAGATGGTTGAAGGGCCTTGGAATTTTGTTTTTGGTTTTCACATACAAGTTGGAGGGCAGATGTGTTAGCCTCTTGAAATACCCAGAAACCACTTGTTTCCTCATCTAAAAATCAGGTATGACAGGATCATTTAATTATCCTGGAAATCAGATGAAGCACTGCATATGAAAGCACTTTGTAACATCGATAGCACTGGGAAATGTAAAGACCTTTTACTGAAATATAAAGGTGTATGGTCAACTGAATATATCTCAGATAGTTAGGATTTGACTGTATATATTGAATATAACCTGTAGTGGGCCCCTTGGTAAACAGCTTACAGTTTTGTTGCAAGTTTTAGCCAAGAGAAAATTTATTTGTTGACTAGTCATGCCCTTTATTGGCCACATGATGAGCAGCCAAGATATTAACACACAGTGCACCTTGCAGAATTCAAGAATGTCTCAGTGTCTTGTGAACTAGGAAGCTGAAATGCAGTGGTATGCAGAAGGCTGGCTCAGTAGGAGCCTTGGGAGTGTCCTCCAGATAGATGTTTGTGCAGGTTGTGTTTGATTCCAGTTGGCCATGAAAAGCTGGTTGCTCTAAAGAATGAGAATATACTTGGTTTTGCATTTACTAGAACTACCTGGGGAACAAATCTTGGGGTGGAAGAAAGAAGGGAGGGAGGGAAAGCTGTGCTTCAATACCTAGGGCTTCTTTCCTGGAATGGATCTGAGAATCTGGGATTGGGTGGCTAATATCTCATCTCTAGAAGGGAGAAAGAACTGGGTGGTGATGGCTTTGTATTTTCTATTGGAGTTCACTAGAGAATAGGTGAATGGAATGGGCTGCTATGATCCAGACATTAGGGAGGACAGGTTTGTGATACATTAGAAAACTTGAATGAGCCCTTCTATGATTCTCTCTTCCCTCTTTCTGCTTCCCGTTCTTAATCACCATCCGCAGGTTGTGGAATTAGCAAATCTATTATGTGAGCAATAGCAAACTTACAGGAGCCCTTGGCTCCATCTATCTCCCTGTTTGTGTCAGTTCCTTCTGGATGCTTTTAGTCTGTGGTCTTCATTCACTCTTTTTATGGGGAAGTAAAAGGAGTGGGACAGATTATGAGAACAGCTGGGTCCTCCCAGTTGCTGGGGTGGTTATTTTAAGCTTTGTTTAATGTGTCCAGAGACCCAGATGGCATTTTTAACTAAGCTGCTTTATTAAATCTTGTGATAAAGCATAGTGATGTTTATTGAAAAGGCAGACACGCATCAGCAACATTATGCGTGAAACTTGCTCTAAGAATTTTCTATAAAACATCTGTTGTCTTTGAGCCTTTTGTGAACTTTGGAAGTTTGCTAGTTTCTATACAGACTTGAGGACAAGAAGTTGGAACCCACTTTTGGAGATGTCCAAGCATAGGTATTGGAATCATTAATCCTAACCCTCTCAGTTTTAAGGCCCCGGATACCCTTCTGTTAGACAACAGTAACATGAGCAAGCACTGTAATAACCTTTAAACAAGATTATTTGGAAATAATGGACAAGAAAAATTAGTATAAATTGTTTGGGGATTTTAAAATTAAAGATAAAAAGCTAGGGTTTCAATGACCTGTGCCAGCCTATAGCCTTAACAGTCAATTTGCAAACACTCAAGATTTGGCCAATATGCCTCTACTACTTCTACTTAACACAGTCAAAGGGAAATTTTTAGATTCTTTCATCTGATTTGACTCTCTTAGTTACGAATAAGAGGATATCTAGAATATATATGTGACTTGTTAAAATGAAAATCCACCTTCTCTGAGTCTTCAAATATCTTTCATATCTTACATTTTTTAGTCACATCAACTTTTGAAGTCATGTCCGTAGTTGTATGAAAAGAAAAATTTCAGGAACATTCAACCTCAAAAGTTCTTTTTCTTAGTCTGAAGTCGTAGAAGCATTTGACTTTTACTTTCTCTTTTTAAGTTTGTACTAGTAGGTATTTTGTATAAATATAATATTTAATTATTGCCTTTGTATTCTTTTTCTCTAGTAAACATCCTGGTTTTTAGCTATCAATATGTAGTTTTACATTTAGGGATTTCTAATGGAAAGAGAAAGGAATCTGAAATCAGAGGACGAGAGTTTATTCTACTTGACCAAACACATACACAATACTGGAAGGAGAGTTTTACAACAAATATTTAATATCTATGACATGTAAAACGTTTTTTGAAATGAAGAAAATTCAAACAATTCAATACAAATATCATCAATAATAACACATGAACAGTTGGCCAACCTTATTAATAACCAGAGAAATATAAATTAAAACAATCCATCAACTTGTAAAAAAGATGAAATTACCCAGAGTTGGTGTAGGTGATGGAAAATTGTCATGTTTGTATACTGTTCATAGAAGTAAAATTCACATAACTTTTTGGTCAGGCAATTTGGAAGTATATATCTAAATTAATAGAGTAGTTTTCTAATAACCTGGGAATCTCTTAATCTAAGAATCTTTGCTGTAGATTTTTCTAGAACAAATGTACAAACATCTGTGTACAAGGGTACTCACTGCAGCATTTTGCTAAGGAAAAACTCAGAAAAAATCTATATGTTCAACAGAGAACAGGTACATAATTTATGACACAACTGCACAATATACACCACTAAAATAAAGGATATAAATTTATATGTAGTATGAAAAAGATGTGAATGATAGCTTGTTGGTGAAAAACAGCAATGACTGGAATATTGTGTGTAACGTAATCCTGCTTTTCTGTATATAATGTAGGCATAGAAAATAGGATTGAAAGGACATACTCTAGTCAACAGTGTATATAGCTTGGGTGGAGGGGGTGTATAATGGGGAAGGAGAGTCCCTTTTCCTATGTATTCCATATCCATCTCTGGATTTAAAAGATCATACATGCATATGCATTACCTTCAAAATTAAAATGATAAAGACAAAAGGAGAAGCTTTGGATTTGAATCATGATACTACTGTTTGCAACTTCTATGACCGTGGGGAAGTCGCCTAGCCTCCTGGGGTTTATTTCCTCATTTATAAAAATAGGGAAAGTAATAATACTTGTCTACATATCTTCTAGGGTTGTTGGGAGGATTGAATGTGATAATGGGTTACAGCGTTATGAATTATTTATTCATATAACACAATTATTATAAAAATAGTTTGCTCTGATTAAAATAAAAGAAGGACGAGATCGTGTGTGTTTTTCAGTCCCAGTAGCTTTACTAACCAGAAAGCGCCTGCTGATGTGGTGATCACAGTTGCTTTGGTGCAGCTTCCTCTTGACTTTTGGCAATTCTCCACGCTGCTAGCTAAGGCTGAGGTGGCGACTGTGGAAGGTGTGATCTCCTCCCCCTCCCAGCACACATTTGTGTGCATACTCACACTCACGCACACACAAACACACACATGCACACTGTATCACAGTACATGAGGTGGCAGCAGCTGCTCCGGCATAGACTTTCACACAACATAAAGGGCTTTTTTGGTGTGGTCTGTGCATTATTTCCTGTTAAGCATGAGCTGAGTCAGTGCCATGCTTTTCCATCTGAAACCTTTCTGAGGCTCAGGCTGTGTTAAGAGCAAACCCTCTCCCCTCCATGCCCACCCCATGGCCCTCTACTGAAGCCAGATCATAATCTGCTCATTTCATGAGGATTTTCAAACCGAATGGACTGGGCCATGTGAGAGATCACTGAAAGGGACACACCAAGCAGAGGCTAAGAGACTCCACGCTAATCAGCTGAGTCATCTGAAAATGCACAGCTGTGGCACCTCACGGTGCTTTCAAGTACTTTGGCAGGATGTTTGTTCAGGGGTCCTGTTCCTGCAGCCCTGCTGAATGTTTGGTTAGGAGGCATAATCATTTTTTGGACAGGATCTCCCAAATGTAAAGTGATAGATGCTAATGTGGAATATAATACAGAAGATACAGCTTGGATGTCATAAATAACAATAAATTGTTTAATCTTGCTGAGTTGTAAATATATGATTGCCAGAGGTCTTTAGTTCACTGGAACATAGTATGGGGGCAGGGGCACTTAGCAAATAGGCAGTTATTATTTTCCAACCAGACAGAAACTGGTCTGATGAAATTTATCTAAAAAGGCATACACATGTATTTTAATTAATTGTGACAATTACTCAGAGAAAACACATGGCCCTAAAGAGGCTGAGGGTTTTTTTGTTCTACCTATAAATGTATATGTATATTCACCTATATTCTACCTATGTATAAGTAAGAGAATGAGTTTTTGTTTTGGGGATATATATTTATACGTATCTATACAGACAGATATACACATACTTAATTTCTGTGTACCTATTAAGGTGCGGTGACAGATGGAAAGTATTTTTAAGCATTTAGATAGCTTATTCTATAGCATATGTGTGCATATAGCCCCCCCATAAAGCTTTGTATCTTTTCTGGATATATTTAACAAGAGGCTAGAACAGAGTCCAAAATGTCAGAAATGTTTGAACATTCCATAGAAATGAAGGAGGTGTTTCCAAATGACCTATGTTTCTATGGCAATAAATAGAACTTGTGCTGCGTTGGATGGGTCAGGAGTAAGGAATATAAACAGTGTAAGTATGGCTATTCCAGGCAGAAATCTACCTTGTAAGAACAGCTTTGTGCAGTGAGCTTGACAACATTGATCAGTTAGCAGTCCGGTTCAATACAACATTGATCAGGTAGCAAGCCGGTTTGGCAGTGCCAGTCGGAGACACAGATGGGGACAATCAAAGAAGATGCAGGTCAGGACAAGGATGCAGACATGTACCTGTCACTACCATGGACTTCAGCAGGTTCTTAGTGAGCAGGTTTATGATCAAAGAAGAAAGACATCGTTGATATGTAAACATGTTACAATTAATTTGCTGTTTAGTTACTAGCAAACTACATCCCGTTTTTAGTTTTTAGGTTTTTTTTTCTTTTTTCTTTTTTGAAACAGGTTCTTGTTCTGTCACCCAGGCTGGAGTGCAGTCGTTATCCAAGCTCACTGCAGCCTTAAACTCCTGGGCTCCGTGGATCCTCCCACCTCAGCCTCCCAAGAAGCTGGGACTACAGGTGCACACCACCACGGCCAGCTAATATTTCTTATTTTTTTGTAGAGATGAGGCCTTGCTGTATTGCGCAGGCTGCTCTTGACCTCCTGGCAGTGTAGATATTTCCATGTTTATACAGATGATGGTGTAGATATTTCCATGTTTATACAGATGAGTGTGTAGATATTTCCATGTTTTTAAAGATGGCGGTGTAGATATTTCCATGTTTATAGAGATAGCGGTGTAGATATTTCCATGTTTATAGAGTCAGAGGTGTAGATATTTCCATGTTTATACAGATAGCAGTGTAGGTATTTCCATGTTTATACAGATCGCGGTGTAGATATTTCCATGTTTTTAAAGATAGCAGTGCAGATGTTTCCATTTTTATACAGGTAGCGGTGTAGATATTTCCATGTTTATACAGATGGCGGTGTAGATATTTCCATGTTTATTGAGATAGCGGTGTAGACATTTCCATGTTTATACAGATAGCGGTGAAGTTATTTCCATGTTTATAGAGATAGCGGTGTAGATATTTCCATATTTATACATATAGCAGTGTAGATATTTTCATGTTTATACAGATAGCGGTGTAGGTATTTCCATGTTTATACACATACCGGTGTAGATATTTCCACGTTAATACAGATGGCTGTGTAGATATTTCCATGTTTATAGAGATGGCTGTGTAGATATTTCCATGTTTATACATATGGCAGTGTAGATATTTCCATGTTTATGCAGATGGTGGTGTTGATATTTCCGTGTTTACAGAGATAGCGGTGTAGATATTTCCATCTTATCACAGATTGCGGTGTAGGTATTTCCATCTTTACACAGATAGTGGTGTAGATATTTCCCAGTTTACACAGATAGCTGTGTAGATATTTCCATGTTTACACAGATAGCATTGTAGATATTTCCATGTTTACACAGATAGCGTTGTAGATATTTCCATGTCTATACAGATAGCGGTGTAGGTATTTCCATGATTATACAGATAGCGTTGCAGATATTTCCATGTTTATATAGATAGCGGTGTAGATATTTCCATATTTATAGAGATAGCAGTGGAGATATTTCCATGTTTATACAGATAGTGATATGGATATTTCCATGTTTATACAGATAGCCATGTAGATATTTCCATGTTTATACAGATAGCTGTGTAGATATTTCCATGTGTATAGAGATGGCAGTCTTGATATTTCCATGTTTATAGAGATGGTGGTGTAGATATTTCCATGTTTATACAGATGACTGTGTAGATATTTGCATGTTTATACAGATGGCCGTGTAGATATTTCCATCTTTATAGAGATAGCGGTGTACATATTTCCATGTTTATACAGATAGCGGTGTAAATATTTCCATGTTTATAGAGATAGCGGTGTAGATAATTCCATGTTTATAGAGATAACGGTGTAGATATTTCGATGTTTATACGGAGAGTGATGTAGATATTTCCTTGTTTCCACATATAGCAGTGCAGATATTTCCATGTTTACACAGATAGCATTGCAGATATTTCCATGTTTATACAGATGTCGGTGCAGATTTTTCCATGTTTATGCAGACGGCGGGGTAGAAATTTCCATGGTTGTGCCGATGGCGGTGTAGATATTTCCAAGTTTATAGACATGGTGGTATAGATGTTTCCATGTTTATAGAGATGGCGGTGTAGGTATTTCCATGTTTATAGTGATAGTGGTGTAGATATTTCCATGTTGAAGCAGATAGCGGTGTAGATATTTCCATGTTTATTTGGATAGCGTTGTTGATATTTCCATGGTTATAGGGATAGTGGTGTAGATGTTTCCATATTTATACAGATAGTTGTTTAGGTATTTCCATGTTTACACAGATGGCAGTATAGATATTTCCATGTTTATACAGATGGTGGTGTAGATATTTCCATGTTTATACACATGACTGTGTAGATATTTCCATGTTTATAGAGATAGCGGTGTAGATATTTCCATGTTTAAACAGATAACGGTGTAGCTACATCCATGTTTATACAGATCGACGTGTAGTTATTTCCATGTTTATACAGATAGCAGTGTAGATATTTCCATGTTTACAGATAGCGGTGGAGATATTTCCATTTTTATACAGATAGCGATGGAGAAATTTCCATGTTTATACAGATGGCGGTGTAGATATTTCCAAGTTTATACAGATAGCGGTGTAGATATTTCCATGTTTATACAGATAGCGGTGTAGATATTTCCATGTATACAGATGGCGGTGTAGGTATTTGCATGTTTATAGAGATAACAGTGTAGATATTTCCATGTTTATACAGATGGCTGTGTACATATTTTCATGTGTATACAGATGGCAGTGTAGATATTTCCATGTTTTACAAATGGAGGTGTAGATATTTCCATCTTTCAACAGATGACAGTGTAGATGTTTCTATGTTTATAGAGATGGCGGTGTAGATATTTCCATGTTTATACAGACGGCGGTGTAGTTATTTCCATGTTTATGCTGATGGCGGTGTAGATATTTCCATGTTTATAGAGATGGCGTTTTAGATATTTCTATGTTTATAGAGATAGCGGTGTAGATAATTCCATGTTTATATAGATAGCGGTGTAGGTATATCCATGTTTATACAGATAGCGGTGTAGATATTTCCATGTTTATACAGACAGTGGTGTAGATATTTCCATGTTTATGCAATTGACTGTGTAGGTATTTCCATGTTTATACAGATGGCGGTGTAGATATTTCCATGTTTCTAGAGATAGCCAAGTAGATATTTCCATGTTTATACAGCTAGCAGTGTAAATATTTACAGGTTTATAGAGATAGCGGTGTAGATATTTTCATATTTTAACAGATAGCGGTGTAGATACTTCCATGTTTATACAGATAGCGGTGTAGACATTTCCATGTTTATACAGATTGCGGTGTAGGTATTTCCATGTTTATGGAGATAGCGGTGTAGATATTTCCATGTTTATACAGATGGCTGTGTAGATATTTCCATGTGTATACAGATAGCAGTGTAGATATTTCCATGTTTATACACTTGTAGGTGTAGATTTTTCCATGTTTATAAAGATGACTGTGTAGGTATTTCCATGTTTATACAGATGGCGGTGTAGATATTTCCATGTTTATGGATATAGCCATGTAGATATTTCCATGTTTATTCAGATAGCAGTGCAGATATTTCTGAGATTATACAGATAGCGTTGGAGATATTTCCATGTTTATACAGATGGCGGTGTAGATATTTCCATGTTTATACAGATGGCAGTGAAGATATTGCCATGTTTATACAGATAGTGGTGTAGATGTTTCCATGTTTATACAGATGACTGTGTAGTTATTTCCAAGTTTATACATATGGCGGTGTAGATACTTCCATGTTTATAGAGATAGCCATGTAGATATTTCCATGTTTATACAGATAGCTGTGTAGGCATTTCCATGTTTATAGAGATATCGTTGTAGATATTTCAATATTTATAGAGATAGCGGTGTAGATATTTCTATGTTTATACAGATAGCGGTGTAGATATTTCCATGTTTATACAGATAACGGGGTAGATATTTCCATGTTTACAGAGATAGCGTAGTAGATATTTTCATATTTGTACAGATTGCGGTGTACATATTTTCATCTTTACACAGATATTGGTGTACATATTTCCATGTTTACACTGATAGCTGTGTAGATATTTCCATGTTTACACAGACATTGTTGTAGATATTCCCATGTTTATACAGATAGCGGTGTAGATATTTCCATGTCTATAAAGATAGCAGTGTAGATATTTCCATGTTTACACAGATAGTGGTGTAGATATTTCCATGTTTATGCAATCGACTTGTAGATATTTCCATGTTTATACAGATGGCGGTGTAGATATTTCCACGTTTCTAGAGAGAGCCAAGTAGATATTTCCACGTTTATACAGCTAGTGGTGTAGATATTTCCATGTTTATAGAGATAGCGGTGTAGATATTTTCATATTTTTACAGATAGCAGTGTAGATACTTCCATGTTTATACAGATTGCGGTGTAGATATTTCCATGTTTATACAGATTGCGGTGTGGGTATTTCCATGTTTATGGAGATAGCGGTGTAGATATTTCTATGTTTATACAGATGGCTGTGTAGGTATTTCCATGTGTATACAGATGACGGTGTAGATATTTCCATGTTTATACACATGGAGATGTAGATATTTCCATGTTTTTACAGATGACTGTGTAGATATTTCCATGTTTTTACAGATGGCGGTGTAGATATTTCCATGTTTATACAGATAGCAGTGTGGCTCTTTCGATGTTTATACAGATAGCTCTGTAGATATTTCCATGTTTATAGAGATGGCTGTGTATATATTTCCATGTTTATACAGATGGCTGTGTAGATATTTCCATGTTTATACAGATGGCAATGGAGATATTTCCATGTTTATACAGATAGTGGTGTAGATTTTTCCATGTTTATACAGATGAATGTGTAGGTATTTCCAAGTTTATACAGATAGCGGTGTAGATATTTCCATGTTTACAGAGATAGCGGTGTAGATATTTCCATGTTTACAGTTATAGCGGTGTAGATATTTCCATATTTGCGCATATTGCCGTGTAGATATTTCCATCTTTACACAGATAGCGGTGTACATATTTCCATGGTTACACAGATAGCTGTGAATATATTCCCATGTTTACACAGATAGTGATGTAGGTATTTCCGTGTTTATACAGGTAGCGGTGTAGATATTTCCATGTTTACAAAGATAACGGTGTAGATATTTCCATGTTTATACAGATAGTGGTGTAGATATTTCCATGTTTATGCAATCGACTGTGTAGGTATTTCCATGTTTGTACAGATGGCAGTGTAGATATTTCCATGTTTCTAGAGATAGCCAAGTAGATATTTCCACGTTTATACAGCTAGCGGTGTAGATATTTCCATGTTTATGGAGATAGCGGTGTAGATATTTCCATATTTTTACCGATAGCTGTGGAGATACTTCCATGTTTATACAGATAGTGGTGTAGATATTTCCATGTTTATACGGATTGCGGTGTAGGTATTTCCATGTTTATGGAGATAGCGGTGTAGATATTTCCGTGTTTATACAGATGGCTGTGTAGATATTTCCATGTGTATACAGATGGCAGTGTAGATATTTCCATGTTTATACACATGTAGGTGTAGATATTTCCATGTTTATACAGATGACTGTGTCGATATTTCCATGTTTTTACAGATGGCGGTGAATATATTTCCATGTTTATGCAGATAGAGGTGTGGCAATTTCCATGTTTATACTGATAGCAATGTAAATATTTCCATGTTTTTAGAGATGGCTGTGTAGATATTTCCATGATTATACAGATGTCTGTGTAGATATTTCCATGTTTATACAGATGGCAGTGTTGATATTTCCATGTTTATACAGATGGCTGTGTAGATATTTCCATGTTTATACAGATGGCAGTGTAGATATTTCCATGTTTATACAGATAGTGGTGTAGATTTTTCCATGTTTATAAAGATGGCTGTGTAGGTATTTCCATGTTTATACAGATGGCGGTGTAGATATTTCCATGTTTATGGAGATAGCCATGTAGATATTTCCATGTTTATGCAGATAGCAGTGAAGATATTTCCGTGTTTATACAGATAGCGGTGTAGATATTTGCATGTTTACAGAGATAGCTGTGTAGATATTTCCATAATTGCGCATATTTCGGGGTAGATATTTCCATCTTTACACAGATAGCGGTGTACATATTTCCATGTTAACACAGATAGCTGTGAAGGTATTCCCATGTTTACACAGATAGTGTTGTAGATATTTCCATGTTTACACAGGTAGCTGTGTAGATATTTCCATGTTTACAAAGATAACGGTGTAGATATTTCCATGTTTATAGAGATAGCGCAGGAGATATTTCCATGTTTATACAGATAGCGACGTAGATATTTCCATGTTTATACAGATGACTGGGTAGATATTTCCATGTTTTTCCAGATGGAGGTGTAGATATTTCCATGTTTATGCAGATAGCAGTGTGACTATTTCCATATTTATACAGATAGCTGTGTAGATATTTCCATGTTTATAGAGATGGCTGAATAGATATTTCCATGTTTATACAGATGGCTGTGTAGATATTTCCATGTTTATACCGATGGCGTTGTAGATGTTTCCATGTGTATACAGATAGTGGTGTAGATTTTTCCATGTTTATACAGATGACAGTGTAGATATTTCCATGTTTATACCGGTGGCGTTGTAGATGTTTCCATGTGTATACAGATAGTGGTGTAGATTTTTCCATGATTATACAGATGACAGTGTAGATATTTCCATGTTTATACAGATGGCGGTGTAGATATTTCCATGTTTATAGAGATAGCCATGGAGATATTTCCATGTTTAAACAGATAGCAGTGCAGATATTTCCATGTTTATACAGATAGCGGTGCAGATATTTCCATGTTTACAGAGATAGCGGTGTAGATATTTCCATATTTGCGCATATTGCGGTGAAGGTATTTCCATCTTTACACAGACAGCGGTGAAGATATTTCCATCTTTACACAGATAGCGCTGTAGATATTTCCATGTTTACACAGATAACTGTGAAGATATTCCCATGTTTACACAGATAGTGTTGTAGATATTTCCATGTTTATACAGGTAGCGGTGAAGATATTTCCATGTTTACAAAGATAGTGGTGTAGATATTTCCATGTTTATAGAGATAGCGCTGGGGATATTTCCATGTTTATTCAGATAGCAATGTAGATATTCCCACGTTTATACAGATAGCGGTGTAGATATTTCCATGTTTATACAGATAGCATTGGAGATATTTCCATGTTTATACAGATAGCGGTGTAGATATTTAAATGTTTATAGAGATAGCGTTGGAGATATTTCCATGTTTATACAGATAGCGGTGGGTTTATTTCCATGTTTATACACAAGGCGGTGTTGATATTTCCATGTTTACAGATAGCGGTGTAGGCATTTCCATGTTTATACACATAACGGGGTAGATATTTCCATGTTTACAGATATAGCGGTGAAGATATTTTGATATTTGCACAGATTGTGGTGTACATGTTTTCATCTTTCACAGATAGCGGTGTACATATTTCCATGTTGACACAAAGAGGTGTGTAGATATTTCCATGTTTACACAGATATTGTTGTAGATATTCCCATGTTTATACAGATAGCGGTGTAGATATTTCCATGTTTATAAAGATAGCGGTGTAGATATTTCCATGCTTATACAGATAGCGGTGTAGGTATTTCCATGTGTTTAGAGATGGCAGTGTAGATATTTCCATGTTTATACAGATGGCAGTGTAGATATTTCCATGTTTATACAGATAGTGGTGAAGATATTTCCATGTTTATACAGGTAGAGGTGTGGATATTTCCATGTTTATGAAGATCCCGGTGCAGATATTTCCATCTTTCTACAGATGACAGTGTAGATGTTTCTATGTTTATAGAGATGGCAGTGTAGATATTTCCATGTTTATATAGATGGCGGTGTAGTTATTTCCATGTTTATGCTGATGGCAGTGTAGATATTTCCATGTTTATACAGATGTCGTTTTAGATATTTCTATGTTTATAGAGATAGCGGTGTAGATAATTCCATGTTTATACACATAGCGATGTATTTATTTCCATATTTATACAGACAGCAGTGTAGATATTTCCATGTATATACAGATAGCGGTATAGATATTCCCATGTTTACAGAGATAGCGGTGTAGATATTTCCAGATTTGCGCATATTGCGTAGAAGTCATTTCCATCTTTACACAGATAGCGGTGTACATATTTCCATGTTTACACAGATAACTGTGAAGATATTCCCATGTTTACACAGATAGTGTTGTAGATATTTCCATGTTTATACAGGTATCGGTGTAGATATTTCTATATTTATACAGATGGCGGTGTAGATATTTCCATGTTTATACCGATGGCGGTGTAGATATTTCCATGTTTATAGAGATGGCGTTGTAGATAGTTCCATATTTATACTGATAGCTGTGAAGATATTTCCATGTTTATACAGATGGCGGTGTACATATTTCCATGTTCATACAGATAGCGGTGGAGATAATTCCATGTTTATACAGATAGCGATGTAGATTTTCCCATGTTTATACAGATAGTTCTGTGTACATTTCCATGTGTATACAGATGGCAGTGTGGATATTTCCATGTTTTTACAGATGACCGTTTAGATATTTCCAAGTTTTTGCAGATGGCGGTGTAGATATTTCCATGTTTATACAGATTTCGGTGTGGCTATTTCCATGTTCATACAGAAAGCGGTGTAGATATTTCCATTTTTATATAGATGGCTTTGTAGATATATCCATGTTTATACAGATGGCAGTGTAGGTATTTCCATGTTTATACAGACGGTGGTGTAGATATTATCATGTTTATACAGATGACTCTGTAGTTATTTCCATGTTTATACAGAAGGCACTTTAGATATTTCCATGTTTACATAGATAACCATGTAGATATCTCCATGTTTATACAGATAGCGATGTAGAAATTTCCATGTTTATAGAGATAGCGCTGTAGCTATTTCCATATTTATACAGATAGCGGTGTAGCTATTTCCATATTTCTACAGATAGCTGTATAGATGTTTCCATGTTTATTCAGATGTTGGTGTAGATATTTCCATGATTACACAGATAGCGGTGTGGCTATTTCCATGTTTATACAGATGGCAGTGTATATATTTCCATGTTTTTACAGATAGTGGTGTAGATATATCCATGCTTATACTGATAGCGGTGTAGATATTTTCATGTTTATACAAATTGCGGTGTAGGTATTTCCATGATTATAGAGATAGCGGTGTAGATATTTCAATGTTTATACAGATTACTGTTTAGGTATTTCCATGTTTATACAGGTGGCAGTGTAGATATTTCCATATTTGTAGACATAGCCATGTAGATATTTCCATGTTTATACAGATAGCTGTGTAGACATTTCCATGTTTATAGAGATAGCGGTGTAGATATATCCATATTTATACACATAGCAGTGTAGATAATTCCATGTTTATACAGATTGCGGTGTAGTTATTTCCTTGTTTATATAGATAGCTGTGTAGATATTTCCAAGTTTACAGAGATAGCCATGGAGATATTTCCATGTTTATGCAGATAGCGGTGTAAACATTTCCATGTTTATAGAGATAGTGGTATAGATATTTCCAAATTTATACAGATAGCGGTGTAGATATTTCCATGTTTATACAGATAGCCGTGTAGATATTTCCATGTATATACAGATAGCGTTGTAGATATTTCCATGTTTATACAGATAGCGGTTTAGATATTTCCATGTTTATACAGAAAGCGGTGTAGATATTTCCATGTTTATAAAGATAGTGGTGTAGATATATCCATGTTTATAGAGATAGCGGTGGAGATATATCCCTGTTTATACATATAGTGATGAAGATATTTCCATGTTTATACAAATAGCTAGGTAGATATTTCCATGTTTATACAGATAGCGCTGGAGATATTTCCATCTTTATGCAGATGGTGGTGTAGATATTTCCAAGTTTATACAGATAGCGGTGTAGATATTTCCATGTTTATACAGATAGCAGTGTAGTTATTTCCATGTTTATACAGATTGCGGTGTAGATATTTGCAGATTTATAGAGATGGCGGTGTAGATATTTCCATGTTTATACAGATAGCGCTGTAGACAATTCCATGTATATAGAGATAGCAGTGTAGATATTTCCATATTTATACAGATAGCGGTGTAGATATTTCCATATTTATACAGATAGCGGTGTAGATATTTCCATGTATATACAGATTGCGGTGTAGGTATTTCCTTTTTTATATAGATAGCTGTGTAGATATTTCCATGTTTATACAGATGGCTGTGTAGATATTTCCATGTTTATACAGATGGCATTGAAGATATTTCCATGTTTATACAGATGGAGATGTAGATATTTCCATGTTTATACAGATGACTGTGTAGATATTTCCATGTTTTTACAGATGGCGGTGTAGATTTTTCCATGTTTATACAGATAACGATGTGGCTATTTCCATGTTTATACAGATAATGGTGTAGATATTTCCATGTTCATACAGATGTCAGTGTAGATATTTCCATGTTTGTACAGATGGCATTGTAGATATTTCCATGTATTTTCAGATAGCAGTGTAGATATTTCCATATTTACACAGATAGCGGTGTAGGTATTTCCATGTTTATAGAGATATCGGTGTAGATATTTCCATGTTTATGCAGATTGCAGTGTAGATATTTCCATGTGTATACAGATGGCAGTGTAGCTATTTGCATATTTATACCAATGGAAGTGTAGATATTTCCATGTTTATACAGATGACTGTGTAGATATTTTCATGTTTTTACAGATGGCCGTGTAGATATTTCCATGTTTATTCAGATTGCGGTGTAGGTATTTCCATGTTTATAGAGATAGCGGTGTAGATATTTCCATGTTTATACAGATGGCTGTGTAGATATTTTCATGTTTATATATATTTTTATGTTTATAAAGATGGAGGTGTAGATATTTCCATGTTTATACAGATGACTGTGTAGATATTTCCATGTTAATACAGATAATGGTGTAGACATTTCCATGTTTGTAGACATAGCCGTGTAGATATTTCCATATTTATACAGATAGCAGTGTAGATATTTCCATGTTTATACAGATAGCGGTGTTGATATTACCATGTTTACAGAGATAGCGGTGTAGATATTTCCATATTTGCACAGACTGCGGTGTAGATATTTCCATCGTTACAGAGATAGCGGTGTACATATTTCCATGTTTACACAGATATCGGTGTAGTTATTTCCATGTTAAAGCAGCCAGTGTTGTAGATATTTCCATGTTTATACAGATACCGGTGTAGATATTTTCATGTTTATAAAGATAGTGGTGTAGATATTTCCATGTTTATACAGATAGCGGTGTAGATATTTCCATGTTTTTACAGATGGCGGTGTAGATATTTCCATGTTTATACAGATAGCGGTGTAGACATTTCCATGTTTATAGATATATCTGTGAAGATATTTCCATGTTTATAGAGATAGCCATGTAGATATTTCCATGTTTATACAGATATCGGTGAAGACATTTCCATGTTCATAGAGATAGCAGTGTAGATATTTCCATATTTATACAGATATGTGTTTTGATATTTCCATGTTTATACAGATAGCGTTGGAGTTATATCCATGTTTATACAGATGGCGGCGTAGATATTTCCAAGTTTATACAGATAGCGGTGTAGTTTTTTCCATGTTTATGTAGATAGCTGTGTCGGTATTTCCATGTTAATAGAGATAGCGGTGTAGATATTTCCATGTTTATAGAGATGGCAGTGTAGATATTTCCATGTGTATAGAGATGGCAGTGTAGATTTTTATAGGTTTCTACAGATGGAGTTGAAGATATTTCCGTCTTTATACTGATGACTGTGTAGGTATTTTCATGTTTTTACAGATGGCAGTGTAGATATTCCCTGTTTATACAGATAGCGGTGTGGCTATTTCCATGTTTATACAGATAGCAGTGCTGATATTTCCATGTTTATAGAGATGGCTGTGTAGATATTTCCATGTTTATACAGATGGCAGTGAAGTTATTTCCATGTTTATACAGATAGTGGTGTAGGTATTTCCATGTTTATACAGATGACTGTGTAGGTATTTCCATGTTTATACAGATGGCATTGTAGACATTTCCATGTTTATAGAGATAGCCATGTAGATATTTCCATATTTATACAGATAGCGGTGTTGTCATTTCCATGTTTATAGTGATAGCGGTGTAGATATTTCCATATTTACACTGATAGTGGTGTAGTTATTTCCATGTTTATACAGATAGCGGTCTAGATATTTCCATGTATATACAGATAGCGGTGTAGATATTTCCATGTTTATACAGATAGCGGTGTAGATATTTCCATTTTTATACAGATCGTGGTGTAGATATTTCCATGTTTATACCGATAGCGGTGTAGATATTTCCATTTTCATACAGATAGCAGTGTAGATATTTGCATGTTTACTGAGATAGCGGTGTAGATATTTCCATCTTTGCACAGATTGCGGTGTAGATATTTCCATCTTTACAGATAGCGGTGTACATATTTCCGTGTATACACAGATAGCTGTTTAGCTATTTCCATGTTTATACAGATATTGTTGTAGATATTTCCATGTTAATACAGATAGCGGTGTAGATATTTCCATATTTATAGAGATTGTGGTGTAGATATTTCCATATTTATACATATAGCGGTGTAGATATTTCCATGTTTATACAGACAGTGTTGTAGGTTTTCCATGTTTATTCAGATAGCGGTGTAGGTATTTCCATGTTTATAAAGATAGCCTTGTAGATATTTCCATGTTTATACCGATAGCGGTGGAAATATTTCCATGTTTGTACAGATAGCTACGTAGATATTTCCATGTTTATACAGGTAGCGGTGGAGATATTTCCATGTTTATACAGATGGCGGTGTAGATATTTCCATGTTTATACAGATAGCGGTGTGGCTATTTCCATGTTTATACAGATAGCATTGTAGATATTTCCATGTTTATAGAGATGGCTGTGTAGAGATTTCCATGTTTATACAGATGGCAGTGTAGATATTTCTATGTTTATAAAGATAGTGGTGTAGATGTTTCCATCTTTTTACAGATAGCGGTGTAGAAATTTCCATGTTTATACAGATGGCGGTGTAGGTATTTCTATATTTATAGAGATAGCGGTGTAGATATTTCAGTGTTCATAGAGACGGCAGTGTACATATTTCCTTGTGTATACAGATGGTCGTGTAGATATTTCCATGTTTATACAGATGGAGGTCTAGTTATTTCCATGTTTAGACAGATGACAGTGTAGATATTTCCATGTTTTTACAGATGGCGGTGTAGATATTTCCATGTTTATACAGATGACAGGGTTGATATTTCCATGTTTGTGCGGATAATGGTGTAGATATTTCCATGTTTATACAGATAGCGGTGTAAAATATCTCCATGTTTATTCAGATGGCCGTGTAGATACTTCCATTTTTATACTAGTAGAGGTGTAATTTCCATGTTTATGCAGATAGCGGTGTAGATATTTCCAAGTTTATAAAGGTAGAGGTGTAGATATTTCCATGTTTATGCAGATCTCGGTGAAGATATTTCCATCTTTCTACAGATGGCAGTGTAGATATTTCTATGTTTATAGAGATGGCGGTTTAGATAATTCCATATTTATACAGACGGCGGTGTAGTTATTTCCATGTTTATGCTGATGGCGGTGTAGATATTTTCATGTTTTTTGAGATGGCAGTGTACATATTTCTAAGTTTATAGAGATATCGGTGTAGATAATTCCATGGTTATAGAGATGGCAGTGTAGGTATTTCCATGTTTATGGAGATAGTGGTGTAGATATTTCCATGGTTATAGAGATAGAGCTGTAGATACTTCCTTGTTTATACAGATAGTGGTGTTGGTATTTCCTTGTTTATACAGAAAGCAATGTAGAAATTTCCATGTTTCCACAGATGGCAGTGTAGATTTTTCCATGTTTATGGAGATGGCGGTGTAGATATTTCCATGTTTATTCAGATTGCCGTGTAGATATTTCCATGTTTATACAGACGGTGGTGTAGATATTTCTATGTTTATACTGAGAGTGGTGTAGATATTTCCACGTTTATACAGATAGTGGTGAAGGTATTTCCATGTTTATAGAGATATCGGTGTAAATATTTCCATGTTTGCACAGATTGCGGTGCGTATATTTCTGTCTTTACACAAATAGCGGTGTAGATATTTCCATGTTTACACAGATAGCTGTGTAGACATTTCCATGTTTACACAGATAGCGTTGTAGATATTTCCAAGTTTATACTGATAGCGGTGTAGATATTTCCTTGACTATACAGATAGCTGTGTAGATGTTACCATGTTTATACAGATGACTGTGTAGGTATTTCCATGTTTATACAGACTGCGGTGTAGATATTTCCATGTTTTTACAGATGACGGTGTAGATATTTCCATGTATATAACGATAGCGGTGTGGATATTTCCATGTTTTTACAGTCAGCGGTGTAGATATTTCCATGTTTACACAGATAGCTGTGTAGATATTTCCATGTTTCCACAGATAGTGTTGTAGATATTTCCATGTTTATACAGACAGCGGTGTAGATATTTCCATGTTTATACAGATAGCGGTGTAGATGTTTTCATGTTTATACAGATCGCGGTGTAGATATTTCCATGTTTGTTCAGATGGCGGTGTTGATATTTCCATCTATACACAGATGACCGTGTAGATATTTCCATGTTTATACAGATGGCGGTGTAGATATTTCGATGTTTATAGAGATAGCGGTGGAGATATTTCCATGTTTATACAGATAACGGTGTAGTTATATCCATGTTTATATAGATAGCGGTGTAGATATTTCCATGTATATACACATGGCTGTGTAGATATTTCCATGTTTATACAGATGGCAGTGTAGATATTTCCATGTTTATACAGATAACTTTGTAAGTATTTCCATGTTTATAAAGATGGCGGTGTAGATATTTCGAAGTTTATAGAGATAGCAGTGGAGATATTTCCATGTTTATACAGATAGCGGTGTAGATATTTCCATGTTTATACTGATCGCGGTGTAGATATTTCCATGTTTATAGAGATGGCGGTGTAGATATTTCCATGTTCATAGAGATAGCGGTGTTGATTTTCCATGTTTATAGAGATGGCGGTGTAGATATTTCCATGTTTATACAGATCACGGTGTAGATATTTCCATGTTTATACAGAACGCGGTGTAGATATATCCATGTTTATACAGATCATGGTGTAGATATTTCCATGTTTATATAGATCGCGGTGTTGATATTACCATGTTTATAGGGATAGCGGTGCAAATATTTCCACATTTATACAGATAGCGGTGTAGTTATTAGCATGTTTATACAGATAGCGGTGTAGATTTTTCCATGTATAAACAGATGTCTGTGTATATATTTCCATGTTTAAACAGATGGCGGTGTAGATATTTCCTTGTTTATACAAATAGCGGTGTAGTTATTTCCATGTATATACAGATGGCTGTGTAGATATTTCCATGTTCATACAGATGGCTGTGTAGATATTTCCATGTTTATACAGATGACTTTGTAGGTATTTCCATGTTTATACAGATGGCGGTGTAGGTATTTCCATGTTTATAGAGATAGCTGTGTAGATATTTCCATGTTTATACAGATAGCGGTGTAGATATTTCCATGTTTATACAGATCGCGGTGTAGATATTTCCATGTTTATTGAGACAGCAGTGGAGATATTTCCATATTTATACACATAGCGGTGTACATATTTCCATGTTTATAGAGACCGCGGTGTAGTTATTTCCATGTTTATACAGATAGCGGTGCAGATATTTCCATGTTTATACAGAGGGATGTGTAGATATTTCCATGTTTATACAGATGGCAGTGTAGATATTTCCGTGTTCCTACTCATGACTGTGTAGTTATTTCCATGTTTATACAGATGGCTTTGTAGATATTTCCATGTTTATAGAGATAGCGGTGTAGGTATTTCCATGTTTATACAGATAGCGGTGTAGATATTTCCATGTTTATATAGACCACGGTGTAGATATTTCCATGTTTATACAGATAGCGGTGCAGATTCTTCCATGTTTGCACAGATGGCGGTGTTGATATTTCCATCTATACACAGATGACCGTGTAGATATTTCCATGTTTATACAGATGGCGGCACAGATATTTCTATGGATGTGTAGATGGCGGTGTAGATATTTCCATGTTTATACAGATAGCGGTGTAGTTATTTCCATGTTTATATAGATAGTGGTGTAGATAATTCCATTTATATACACATGGCAGTGTAGATATTTCCATGTTTATACAGATGGCGGTGTAGATATTTCGATGTTTATAGAGATAGCAGTGGAGATATTTCCATGTTTATGCAGATAGCGGTGTAGATATTTCCATTTTTATACTGATCACGGTGTAGATATTTCCATGTTTATAGAGATGCCAGTGTAGATATTTCCATGTTCATAGAGATAGCGGTGTTGATTTTCCCATGTTTATAGAGATAGCTGTGTGGATATTTCCATGTTTATACAGATAGGGGAGTAGATATTTCATGTTTATAGAGATGGCGGTGTAGATATTTCCATGTTTATACAGATCACGGTGTAGATATTTTCATGTTTACACAGATCACGGTGTAGATATTTCCATGTTTATACAGATCATGGTGTAGATATTTCTATGTTTAAACAGATCGCGGTGTTGATATTGCCATGTTTATAGGGATAGCGGTGCAAATATTTCCACATTTATACAGATAGCGGTGTAGTTATTAGTATGTTTATACAGATATCGGTGTAGATATTTCCATGTATAAACATGTGTCTGTGTATATATTTCCATGTTTATACAGATAGCGGTGTAGATATTTCCATGTATATACAGATGGCTGTGTAGATATTTCCATGTTTATACAGATGGCTGTGTAGATATTTCCATGTTTATACAGATGACTTTGTAGGTATTTCCATGTTTATACAGATGGCGGTGTAGATATTTCCATGTATATAGAGATAGCTGTGTAGATATTTCCATGTTTACACAGATAGTGTTCTAGATATTTCCATGTTTATACAGATCGCGGTGTAGATATTTCCATGTTTATACAGATCGTGGTGTAGTTATTTCCATGTTTATACACATTGCGGTGTAGATATTTCCATGTTTATACAGAGGGCGGTGTAGATATTTCCATGTTTATAGAGATGGCGGTGTAGATATTTCCATGTTTATAGAGATAGCGGTGTCGATATATCCATGTTCATAGAGATATCAGTGAGGATATTTCCATGTTTATACAGATAGCAGTGTAGATATTTCCACTGTTATAGAGATAGCGGTTTAGATATTTCATATTTATACAGATAGCAGTGTAGATATTTCCATGTTTTTACAGATTGCGGTGTAGATATTTCCATGTTTATACAGATAGCGGTGTAGATATTTCCACGTTTAAACAGATGGCGGTGTAGATTATTCCATCTTTCTACAAATGGCAGTGTAGATATTTCCATGTTTATAGAGATGGCGGTGTAGATATTTCCATGTTTATATAGATGGCAGTGTAGATATTTTCTTGTTAATGTAGATGGCGTTGTAGATACCTCCATGTTTAAAGAGATGGCGGTTGGTATGTTTCCATGTTGATGGAGATAGTGGTGTAGGTATTTCCATATTTATAGAGACAGCTGTGTAGTTATTTCCAAGTTTATAGAGATAGCGGTGTAGATATTTCCATGTTTCTACAGATGACTGTGTAGATATTTCCATGTTTGTACAGATGGCCGTGTAGATATTCCCATGTTTATAGAGATAGCGGTGTAGATAGTTTCATGTTTATACAGATTGCGGTGGAGATATGTCCATGTTTATACAGATAACAATGGAGATATTTCCACGTTAATACACATAGCGGTGTAGATATTTCCATGTTTATACAGATAGCGGTGTAGATATTTCCATGTTTATACAGATGGCTGTGCCGATATTTCCAGGTTTATACAGAGTACTCTGTAGATATTTCCATCTTTATATAGATGACAGTGTAGATATTTCCAGGTATATACAGATGACTGTGTAGATATTTCCATGTTAATACAGATGGCGGTGTAGATATTTCCTTGTTTATAGAGATAGCAGTGTAGATATTTCCATGTTTATAGAGATAGCGGTTTAAATATTTCCATCTTTATATATATAGTGGTGTAGATATTTCCATGTTTATACAGATGGCGGTGTAGATACAGCCATGTTTCTGAATATGGCAGTGTAGATATTTTCATGTTTACATAGATGGTGGTGTAAATATTTCCATGTTTACAGAGATTGTGGTGTAGATATTTCCATGTTTATAGTGCAAGTGGTGTAGGTATTTCCATGTTTATAGAGATAGCGGTGTAGACATTTCCATATTTATACAGGTAGCGGTGTTGGTATTTCCATGTTTATACAGATGGCGGTGTAGATATTTCCCTGTTTATAAAGATGGCGGTGTAGATATTTCCTTGTTTATACAGATAGCGGTGTAGATATTTCCATGTTCATACAGATAGCGGTGTAGATATTTCCATGTTTATACAGATAGCGGTGTATATATTTCCATGTTTATACAGATAGCGGTGGAGATATTTCCCTGTTTATACAGATATCGATGTAGATATTTCCATGTTTATGCAGATAGCGGTGTAGATATTTCCATGTTTATAGAGATAGCGGTGTAGATATTTCCATGTTTATACAGATGGCTCTGTAGGTATTTCCATGTGTATACAGATGGCAGTGTAGATATTTCCATGTTTATAGAGATAACTGTGTAGATATTTCCATGTTTATACAGATTGCGGTGTAGATATTTCCATGTTTACAGAGATAGTGGTGTAGTTATTTCCATCTTTACACAGATTGCCGTGTAGATATTTCCATGTTTATACAGATAGCAGTGTAGATATTTCCATTTTTATAGAGATAGCGGTGCAGATATTTCCATGTTTATACAGACAGTGGTGTAAATATTTCCATGTTTATACAGATCGTGGTGTAGATATTTCCATGTTTATACAGATACCGGTGTAGATATTTACATGTTTATATAGACCACAGTGAAGTTATTTCCATGTTTATAGAGATAGCGGTGTAGATATTCCCATGTTTGTACACATGGCGGTGTTGTCGTTTCCATCTATACACAGATTGCCGTGTAGGTATTTCCATGTGTATACAGATGGCATTGTAGATATTTCCATGTTTATACAGATGGCGGTGTAGATATTTCGATGTTTATAGAGATAGCAGTGGAGATATTTCCATGTTTATGCAGATAGCGGTGTAGATATTTCCATTTTTATACTGATCGCGGTGTAGATATTTCCATGTTTATAGAGATGCCAGTGTAGATATTTCCATGTTCATAGAGATAGCGGTGTTGATTTTCCATGTTTATAGAGATAGCTGTGTGGATATTTCCATGTTTATACAGATAGGGGAGTAGATATTTCATGTTTATAGAGATGGCGGTGTAGATATTTCCATGTTTATACAGATGACTCTATAGGTATTTCCATGTTTTTACAGATGGCATTGTAAGTATTTCCATGATTATAGAGATAGCAATGTAGATATTTCCATGTTTATACAGATGGCGGTGTAGATATTTCCATGTTTATAGAGATAGCGGTGTTGATATTTCCATATTTATACAGATAACTGGGTAGATATTTCCATGTTCATACAGATAGGGGTGAAAATATTTCCATGTTTATACAGATCATGGTGTACATATTTCCATGTTTATAGACATAGCGGTGTTGATATTTCCATGTTTATACAGATAGCGGTGTAGATATTTCCATGTTTATACAGACCGCGGTGTAGATATTTCCATGTTTATACAGATAGCGGTGTAGATATTTCCATGTTTGTACAGATGGCGGTGTTGATATTTAAATCTATACACAGACGACTGTGTAGATATTTCCATCTTTATACAGATGGCGGCACAGATATTTCTATGGATATGTAGATGGCGGTGAAGATATTTCCATGTTTATACCGATAGCGGTGTAGTTATTTCCATGTTTATATAGATAGCGATGTAGATATTTCCATGTATATACACATGGATGTGTAGATATTTCCATGTTTATACAGATGGCGGTGTAGATATTTCCATGATTTTACAGATAACTTTGTAATTATTTCCATGTTTATACCGATGGCGGTGTGGATATTTCGATGTTTATAGAGATAGCATTGGAGATATTTCCATGTTTATACAGATAGCGGTGTAGATATTTCCATGTTTATACTGATCGCGGTGTAGATATTTCCAAGTTTATACAGACGGCGGTGTAGATATTTCCAAGTTTATACAGACGGCGGTGTAGATACTTCCATATTTATACAGATGTCTGTGTAGATATTTCCATGTGTATACAGATGGTATTGTAGGTATTTCCATGTTTATACAGATGGTGGTGTTGATATATCCATGTTTATTCAAATGACTGTGTAGATATTTCCATGTTTTTACAGATGGCAGTGTAGATATTTCAATGTTTATAGAGATGGCGCTGTAGATATTTCCATGTTTATACAGATCGCGGTGTAGATATTTCCATGTTTATATAGATAGCGGTGTAGATATTTCCATGTTTACACAGATTGCGGTGTAGATATTTCCATCTTTCTACAGATGGCATTGTAGATATTTTCTTGTTTATACAGATGGCGGTGTAGATATTTCCATGTTTATATAGATGGTGGTGTAGATATTACCATGTTTATACAGATAGTGGCGTAGATATTTCCATGTTTATACAGATCGTGGTGAAGGTATTTCCATGTTTATACCGATCGCGGTGTAGATATTTCCATGTTTACACAGATCGCTGTGTGGATATTTCCATGTTTATACAGATAGCGTTGTAGATATTTCCATGTTTATACAGATAGCGGTGTAGATATTTCCATGTTTGTAGAGATAGCGGTGTAGTTATTTCCATGTTTATAGACATAGCGGTGTAGATATTTCTATGTTTATATAGATGGCGTTGTAGATATTTCCATGTGTATACCGATAGAGGTGTTGGTATTTCCACGTTTATACAGATAGCGATGTAGATATTTCCATGTTTATACAGCTCGCGGTGCAGATATTTATATCTTTATACAGATGGCATTGTAGACATTTCCTTATTCACACAGATGGCGTTGTAGATGTTTCCATGTTTATACAGATGGTGGAGTAGTTCCATGTTTATGGAGATGGCAGTGTAGATATTTTCATGTTTATAGAGATGGCGGTGTAGATATTTCCATGTTTATAGAGATAGCAGTGTAGATATTTACATGTTTATACAGATGGCTGTGTAGATATTTCCATGTGTATACAGATGGCATTGTAGATATTTCCATGTTTATACAGATGACTGTATAGGTCTTTCCATGTTTTTACAGATGGCAGTGCAGATATTTCCATGTTTATAGAGATAGCGGTGTAGATATTTCCATGTTTGTACAGATGGCGGTGTTATTTCCATCTATACACAGATGGCGGCGTAGATATTTCCATGGGCATGCAGATGGCAGTGTAGATATTTCCATGTTTATACAGATTGCGGTGTAGATATTTCCATGTTTTCACAGATGGTGGTGTAGATATTTCCGTGTTAATACACATGGCGGATTAGATACTTCCATCTTTTTGGAGATGGCAGGGTAGATATTTTCATGTTTATAGAGATGGCGGTGTAGATATTTCCATATTTATAGAGATAGCGGTGTAGATATTTCCATCGTTCTACAAATGGCAGTGTAGATATTTCCATGTTTATACAGACGGCGGTGTAGATATTTCCATATTTATACTGATGTCTGTGTAGATATTTCCATGTGTATATAGATGGTACTGTAGGTATTTCCATGTTTATACAGATGGTGGTGTAGATATTTCCATTTTTATTCAGATGACTGTGTGGACATTTCTATGTTTTTACAGATTGCAGTGTAGATATTTCAATGTTTATAGAGATGGCGCTGTAGATATTTCTACGTTTATACAGATAATGGTGGAGATATTTCCATGTTTATACAGACAGCAGTGGAGATATTTCCGTGTTTATACACATAGCGGTGTACATATTTCCATGTTTATAGAGACAGCAGTGTAGGTATTTCCATGTTTATACAGATAGTGGTGCATTTATTTCCATGTTTATACAGATGCCTATGCAGTTATCTCCATATTTATACAGAGGGCTGTGTAGATATTTCTATGTTTATACAGGTGGCAGTGTAGATATTTCCATGTTCCCACACATGACTGTGTAGATATTTCCATGTTTATACAGATGGCTTCGTAGATATTTCCATGTCTATAGAGATAGCGGTGCAGATATTTCCATGTTTATACAGATCGTGGTGTAGATATTTCCATGTTTATACAGATCGTGGTGTAGATATTTCCATGTTTATACAGATAGCGGTGCAGATATTTCCATGTTTATACAGACCGCAGTGTAGATATTTCCATGTTTATGGAGATAGCAGTGTAGATATTTCCAAGTTTGTACAGATGGCGGTGTTGATGTTTCCATCTATACACAGATTGCCGTGTAGGTATTTACATGTGTATAGAGAGGGAATTGTAGATATTTCCATGTTTATACAGATGGTGGTGTAGATATTTCCATGTTTATATAGATGGTGGTGTAGATATTTCCATGTTTATACAGATGGCGGTGTAGATATTTCCATGTTTATAGAGATAGTGGTGTAGATATTTCCAAATTTATACAGATAACCGTGTAGAAATTTCCATGATTATACAGATAGCGGTGTAAATATTTCTTGTTTATACAGATCACGGTGTAAATATTTCCTTGTTTATACAAATAGCGGTGTAGTTATTTCCTTGTTTATACAGATAGTGGTGTAGATATTTCCATGTATATACAGATGGCTGTGTAGATATTTCCATGTTTATACAGATGGCTTTGTAGATATTTCCATGTACATACAGATGACTTTGTAGGTATTTCCATGTTTATACAGATGGCGGTGTAGATATTTCCATGTTTATAGAGATAGCTGTGTAGATATTTCCATGTTTATAGAGATAGCTGTGTAGATATTTCCATGTTTATACAGATCGCGGTGTAGATATTTCCATGTTTATACAGATCGCGGTGTAGATATTAGCATGTTTATACAGATAGCGGTGTAGGTATTTCCATGTATAAACAGATGTCTGTGTATATATTTCCATGTTTAAACAGATGGCGGTGTAGATATTTCCTTGTTTATACAAATAGCGGTGTAGTTATTTCCAAGTTTATACAGATAGCGGTGTAGATATTTCCATGTATATAAAGATGGCTGTGAAGATATTTCCATGTTTATACTGATGGCTGTGTAGATATTTCCATGTTTATACAGATGACTTTGTAGGTATTTCCATGTTTATACAGTTGGCGGTGTAGATATTTCCATGTTTATAGAGATAACTGTGTAGATATTTCCATGTTTATACACATAGCGGTGTAGATATTTCCAGGTTTATACAGATAGCTGTGTAGGTATTTCCATGTTTGTACAGATAGCGGTGTAGATATTTCCATGTTTATACAGATAGCGGTGGAGTTATTTCCATATTTATAAAGATGGCGGTGTAGATATTTCCATGTTTATACAGATGGCGGTGTTGATATTTCCATTTTGATAGAGATGGCGTTTTAGATATTTCCAGGTTTATACAGATAGCGGTGTAGATATTTCCATGTTTATACAGAGAGCAGTGTAGATATTTCCATGTTTTTGCAGATAGCGGTGAAGATAATTCCATGTTTATACAGATGGCTGTGTAGATAATTCCATGTGTATACAGAAGGCAGTGTAGATATTTCCATGTTTATAAAGATACTGGTGTAGTTATTTGCATGTTTATACAGATGACTGTGTAGATATTTGCATGTTTATACAGATGGCGGTGTAGATATTTCCACGTTTATAGATATAGCAGTGTAGATATTTCAATGTTTATACAGACAGCTGTGTAGATATTTCCATGTTTATTAGAGATAGCGGCGTAGATATTTCCATATTTATACAGATAGCAGTGTAGATATTTCCATGTTTATACTGATGGCGGTATAGATATTTCCAGGTTTATACAGATGGCGGTGTAGATATTTCCATTTTGATACAGATGGCGGTGTACGTATTTCCATGTTTATACAGATAGCGGTGTAGATATTTCCATGTTTACAGAGATAGCAGTGCAGATGTATCCATCATTGCACAGATTGCGGTGCAGATATTGCCATCTTTACGCAGATAGCGGTGTAGATATTTCCAACTTTACACAGATAGCTGTGAAGATATTTCCATGTTTACAGAGATATCACTGTAGATATTTCCATGTTTATACAGATATCGGTGTAGATATTTCCATGTTTATACAGATAGAGTTGTAGATATTTCCATGTTTATACAGATGGCAGTGCATATATTTCCATGTTTATATAGATGGCGGTGTAGATATTTCCATGTTTATACAGATGGCAGTGTAGATATTTCCATGTTTATACAGATGGCGGTGTAGATATTTCCATGTTTATACAGATAGCGGTGTAGATATTTCCATGTTGACATAGATAGCGGTGTAGATATTTCCATCTTTGTACAGATTGCGTTGTAGACATTTGAATCTTTACACAGATAGCTGTGTAGGTATTTCCATGTTTATACAGATAGCGGTGTAGATATTTCCATGTTCATACAGATAGCGGTGTAGATATTTCCATGTTTATATAGATAGCGGTGTAGATAATTCCAAGTTTATACAGATAGCGGTGTAGATATTTCCATGTTTATACAGATAGCAGTGAAGTTATTTCCATGTTTATAAAGATAGCGGTGGAGATATTTCCATGTTTATAAAGATAGCGGTGGAGATATTTCCATGTTTATACAGATGGCGGTGGAGATATTTCGAAGTTTATACAGATACGGGTGTAGATATTTCCGTGTTTATACAGACAGCGGTATAGATATTTCCATGTTTATACTGAAAACGGTGTAGGTATTTCCATGTTTAGAGAGATAGCGGTGTATTTATTTCCATGTTTATACAGATGGCTGTGTAGATATTTCCATGTGCATAAACATGGCAGTGTAGATATTTCCATGTTTTTACAGATGGCTGTGTAGATATTTCCATGTTTATACAGATAGCAGTGTGGCTATTTCCATGTTTATACAGATAGGGATGTAGAAATTTCCATGTTTATAGAGATGGCTGTGTAGATATTTCCATGTTTATACAGATGGCAGTGTAGATATTTCCATGTTTATACAGATGGCGGTGTAGATATTTCTATGTTTATACAGATAGCGGTGTAGATATTTCCATGTTTACAGAGATCGTGGTGTAGATACTTCCATCTTTGTACAGATTGCGGTGAAGACATTTCCATCTTTACACAGATATCTGTGTAGGTATTTCCAAGTTTACACAGATAGCTGTGTAGATATTTCCATGTTTATACAGATAGCGGTGTAGGTATTTCCATGTTTACAGAGATAGCAGTGCAGATGTATCCATCATTGCACAGATTGCGGTGCAGATTTTGCCATCTTTACGCAGATAGCGGTGTAGATATTTCCAACTTTACACAGATAGCTGTGAAGATATTTCCATGTTTACAGAGATATCACTGTAGATATTTCCATGTTTATACAGATATCGGTGTAGATATTTCCATGTTTATACAGATAGAGTTGTAGATATTTCCATGTTTATACAGATGGCAGTGCATATATTTCCATGTTTATATAGATGGCGGTGTAGATATTTCCATGTTTATACAGATGGCAGTGTAGATATTTCCATGTTTATACAGATGGCGGTGTAGATATTTCCATGTTTATACAGATAGCGGTGTAGATATTTCCATGTTGACATAGATAGCGGTGTAGATATTTCCATCTTTGTACAGATTGCGTTGTAGACATTTGAATCTTTACACAGATAGCTGTGTAGGTATTTCCATGTTTATACAGATAGCGGTGTAGATATTTCCATGTTCATACAGATAGCGGTGTAGATATTTCCATGTTTATATAGATAGCGGTGTAGATAATTCCAAGTTTATACAGATAGCGGTGTAGATATTTCCATGTTTATAGAGATAGCGGTTTAAATATTTCCATCTTTATATATATAGTGGTGTAGATATTTCCATGTTTATACAGATGGCGGTGTAGATACAGCCATGTTTCTGAATATGGCAGTGTAGATATTTTCATGTTTACATAGATGGTGGTGTAAATATTTCCATGTTTACAGAGATTGTGGTGTAGATATTTCCATGTTTATAGTGCAAGTGGTGTAGGTATTTCCATGTTTATAGAGATAGCGGTGTAGACATTTCCATATTTATACAGGTAGCGGTGTTGGTATTTCCATGTTTATACAGATGGCGGTGTAGATATTTCCCTGTTTATAAAGATGGCGGTGTAGATATTTCCTTGTTTATACAGATAGCGGTGTAGATATTTCCATGTTCATACAGATAGCGGTGTAGATATTTCCATGTTTATACAGATAGCGGTGTATATATTTCCATGTTTATACAGATAGCGGTGGAGATATTTCCCTGTTTATACAGATATCGATGTAGATATTTCCATGTTTATGCAGATAGCGGTGTAGATATTTCCATGTTTATAGAGATAGCGGTGTAGATATTTCCATGTTTATACAGATGGCTCTGTAGGTATTTCCATGTGTATACAGATGGCAGTGTAGATATTTCCATGTTTATAGAGATAACTGTGTAGATATTTCCATGTTTATACAGATTGCGGTGTAGATATTTCCATGTTTACAGAGATAGTGGTGTAGTTATTTCCATCTTTACACAGATTGCCGTGTAGATATTTCCATGTTTATACAGATAGCAGTGTAGATATTTCCATTTTTATAGAGATAGCGGTGCAGATATTTCCATGTTTATACAGACAGTGGTGTAAATATTTCCATGTTTATACAGATCGTGGTGTAGATATTTCCATGTTTATACAGATACCGGTGTAGATATTTACATGTTTATATAGACCACAGTGAAGTTATTTCCATGTTTATAGAGATAGCGGTGTAGATATTCCCATGTTTGTACACATGGCGGTGTTGTCGTTTCCATCTATACACAGATTGCCGTGTAGGTATTTCCATGTGTATACAGATGGCATTGTAGATATTTCCATGTTTATACAGATGGCGGTGTAGATATTTCGATGTTTATAGAGATAGCAGTGGAGATATTTCCATGTTTATGCAGATAGCGGTGTAGATATTTCCATTTTTATACTGATCGCGGTGTAGATATTTCCATGTTTATAGAGATGCCAGTGTAGATATTTCCATGTTCATAGAGATAGCGGTGTTGATTTTCCATGTTTATAGAGATAGCTGTGTGGATATTTCCATGTTTATACAGATAGGGGAGTAGATATTTCATGTTTATAGAGATGGCGGTGTAGATATTTCCATGTTTATACAGATGACTCTATAGGTATTTCCATGTTTTTACAGATGGCATTGTAAGTATTTCCATGATTATAGAGATAGCAATGTAGATATTTCCATGTTTATACAGATGGCGGTGTAGATATTTCCATGTTTATAGAGATAGCGGTGTTGATATTTCCATATTTATACAGATAACTGGGTAGATATTTCCATGTTCATACAGATAGGGGTGAAAATATTTCCATGTTTATACAGATCATGGTGTACATATTTCCATGTTTATAGACATAGCGGTGTTGATATTTCCATGTTTATACAGATAGCGGTGTAGATATTTCCATGTTTATACAGACCGCGGTGTAGATATTTCCATGTTTATACAGATAGCGGTGTAGATATTTCCATGTTTGTACAGATGGCGGTGTTGATATTTAAATCTATACACAGACGACTGTGTAGATATTTCCATCTTTATACAGATGGCGGCACAGATATTTCTATGGATATGTAGATGGCGGTGAAGATATTTCCATGTTTATACCGATAGCGGTGTAGTTATTTCCATGTTTATATAGATAGCGATGTAGATATTTCCATGTATATACACATGGATGTGTAGATATTTCCATGTTTATACAGATGGCGGTGTAGATATTTCCATGATTTTACAGATAACTTTGTAATTATTTCCATGTTTATACCGATGGCGGTGTGGATATTTCGATGTTTATAGAGATAGCATTGGAGATATTTCCATGTTTATACAGATAGCGGTGTAGATATTTCCATGTTTATACTGATCGCGGTGTAGATATTTCCAAGTTTATACAGACGGCGGTGTAGGTATTTCCAAGTTTATACAGACGGCGGTGTAGATACTTCCATATTTATACAGATGTCTGTGTAGATATTTCCATGTGTATACAGATGGTATTGTAGGTATTTCCATGTTTATACAGATGGTGGTGTTGATATATCCATGTTTATTCAAATGACTGTGTAGATATTTCCATGTTTTTACAGATGGCAGTGTAGATATTTCAATGTTTATAGAGATGGCGCTGTAGATATTTCCATGTTTATACAGATCGCGGTGTAGATATTTCCATGTTTATATAGATAGCGGTGTAGATATTTCCATGTTTACACAGATTGCGGTGTAGATATTTCCATCTTTCTACAGATGGCATTGTAGATATTTTCTTGTTTATACAGATGGCGGTGTAGATATTTCCATGTTTATATAGATGGTGGTGTAGATATTACCATGTTTATACAGATAGTGGCGTAGATATTTCCATGTTTATACAGATCGTGGTGAAGGTATTTCCATGTTTATACCGATCGCGGTGTAGATATTTCCATGTTTACACAGATCGCTGTGTGGATATTTCCATGTTTATACAGATAGCGTTGTAGATATTTCCATGTTTATACAGATAGCGGTGTAGATATTTCCATGTTTGTAGAGATAGCGGTGTAGTTATTTCCATGTTTATAGACATAGCGGTGTAGATATTTCTATGTTTATATAGATGGCGTTGTAGATATTTCCATGTGTATACCGATAGAGGTGTTGGTATTTCCACGTTTATACAGATAGCGATGTAGATATTTCCATGTTTATACAGCTCGCGGTGCAGATATTTATATCTTTATACAGATGGCATTGTAGACATTTCCTTATTCACACAGATGGCGTTGTAGATGTTTCCATGTTTATACAGATGGTGGAGTAGTTCCATGTTTATGGAGATGGCAGTGTAGATATTTTCATGTTTATAGAGATGGCGGTGTAGATATTTCCATGTTTATAGAGATAGCAGTGTAGATATTTACATGTTTATACAGATGGCTGTGTAGATATTTCCATGTGTATACAGATGGCATTGTAGATATTTCCATGTTTATACAGATGACTGTATAGGTCTTTCCATGTTTTTACAGATGGCAGTGCAGATATTTCCATGTTTATAGAGATAGCGGTGTAGATATTTCCATGTTTGTACAGATGGCGGTGTTATTTCCATCTATACACAGATGGCGGCGTAGATATTTCCATGGGCATGCAGATGGCAGTGTAGATATTTCCATGTTTATACAGATTGCGGTGTAGATATTTCCATGTTTTCACAGATGGTGGTGTAGATATTTCCGTGTTAATACACATGGCGGATTAGATACTTCCATCTTTTTGGAGATGGCAGGGTAGATATTTTCATGTTTATAGAGATGGCGGTGTAGATATTTCCATATTTATAGAGATAGCGGTGTAGATATTTCCATCGTTCTACAAATGGCAGTGTAGATATTTCCATGTTTATACAGACGGCGGTGTAGATATTTCCATATTTATACTGATGTCTGTGTAGATATTTCCATGTGTATATAGATGGTACTGTAGGTATTTCCATGTTTATACAGATGGTGGTGTAGATATTTCCATTTTTATTCAGATGACTGTGTGGACATTTCTATGTTTTTACAGATTGCAGTGTAGATATTTCAATGTTTATAGAGATGGCGCTGTAGATATTTCTACGTTTATACAGATAATGGTGGAGATATTTCCATGTTTATACAGACAGCAGTGGAGATATTTCCGTGTTTATACACATAGCGGTGTACATATTTCCATGTTTATAGAGACAGCAGTGTAGGTATTTCCATGTTTATACAGATAGTGGTGCATTTATTTCCATGTTTATACAGATGCCTATGCAGTTATCTCCATATTTATACAGAGGGCTGTGTAGATATTTCTATGTTTATACAGGTGGCAGTGTAGATATTTCCATGTTCCCACACATGACTGTGTAGATATTTCCATGTTTATACAGATGGCTTCGTAGATATTTCCATGTCTATAGAGATAGCGGTGCAGATATTTCCATGTTTATACAGATCGTGGTGTAGATATTTCCATGTTTATACAGATCGTGGTGTAGATATTTCCATGTTTATACAGATAGCGGTGCAGATATTTCCATGTTTATACAGACCGCAGTGTAGATATTTCCATGTTTATGGAGATAGCAGTGTAGATATTTCCAAGTTTGTACAGATGGCGGTGTTGATGTTTCCATCTATACACAGATTGCCGTGTAGGTATTTACATGTGTATAGAGAGGGAATTGTAGATATTTCCATGTTTATACAGATGGTGGTGTAGATATTTCCATGTTTATATAGATGGTGGTGTAGATATTTCCATGTTTATACAGATGGCGGTGTAGATATTTCCATGTTTATAGAGATAGTGGTGTAGATATTTCCAAATTTATACAGATAACCGTGTAGAAATTTCCATGATTATACAGATAGCGGTGTAAATATTTCTTGTTTATACAGATCACGGTGTAAATATTTCCTTGTTTATACAAATAGCGGTGTAGTTATTTCCTTGTTTATACAGATAGTGGTGTAGATATTTCCATGTATATACAGATGGCTGTGTAGATATTTCCATGTTTATACAGATGGCTTTGTAGATATTTCCATGTACATACAGATGACTTTGTAGGTATTTCCATGTTTATACAGATGGCGGTGTAGATATTTCCATGTTTCTAGAGATAGCTGTGTAGATATTTCCATGTTTATAGAGATAGCTGTGTAGATATTTCCATGTTTATACAGATCGCGGTGTAGATATTTCCATGTTTATACAGATCGCGGTGTAGATATTAGCATGTTTATACAGATAGCGGTGTAGGTATTTCCATGTATAAACAGATGTCTGTGTATATATTTCCATGTTTAAACAGATGGCGGTGTAGATATTTCCTTGTTTATACAAATAGCGGTGTAGTTATTTCCAAGTTTATACAGATAGCGGTGTAGATATTTCCATGTATATAAAGATGGCTGTGAAGATATTTCCATGTTTATACTGATGGCTGTGTAGATATTTCCATGTTTATACAGATGACTTTGTAGGTATTTCCATGGTTATACAGTTGGCGGTGTAGATATTTCCATGTTTATAGAGATAACTGTGTAGATATTTCCATGTTTATACACATAGCGGTGTAGATATTTCCAGGTTTATACAGATAGCTGTGTAGGTATTTCCATGTTTGTACAGATAGCGGTGTAGATATTTCCATGTTTATACAGATAGCGGTGGAGTTATTTCCATATTTATAAAGATGGCGGTGTAGATATTTCCATGTTTATACAGATGGCGGTGTTGATATTTCCATTTTGATAGAGATGGCGTTTTAGATATTTCCAGGTTTATACAGATAGCGGTGTAGATATTTCCATGTTTATACAGAGAGCAGTGTAGATATTTCCATGTTTTTGCAGATAGCGGTGAAGATAATTCCATGTTTATACAGATGGCTGTGTAGATAATTCCATGTGTATACAGAAGGCAGTGTAGATATTTCCATGTTTATAAAGATGCTGGTGTAGTTATTTGCATGTTTATACAGATGACTGTGTAGATATTTGCATGTTTATACAGATGGCGGTGTAGATATTTCCACGTTTATAGATATAGCAGTGTAGATATTTCAATGTTTATACAGACAGCTGTGTAGATATTTCCATGTTTATTAGAGATAGCGGCGTAGATATTTCCATATTTATACAGATAGCAGTGTAGATATTTCCATGTTTATACTGATGGCGGTATAGATATTTCCAGGTTTATACAGATGGCGGTGTAGATATTTCCATTTTGATACAGATGGCGGTGTACGTATTTCCATGTTTATACAGATAGCGGTGTAGATATTTCCATGTTTACAGAGATAGCAGTGCAGATGTATCCATCATTGCACAGATTGCGGTGCAGATATTGCCATCTTTACGCAGATAGCGGTGTAGATATTTCCAACTTTACACAGATAGCTGTGAAGATATTTCCATGTTTACAGAGATATCACTGTAGATATTTCCATGTTTATACAGATATCGGTGTAGATATTTCCATGTTTATACAGATAGAGTTGTAGATATTTCCATGTTTATACAGATGGCAGTGCATATATTTCCATGTTTATATAGATGGCGGTGTAGATATTTCCATGTTTATACAGATGGCAGTGTAGATATTTCCATGTTTATACAGATGGCGGTGTAGATATTTCCATGTTTATACAGATAGCGGTGTAGATATTTCCATGTTGACATAGATAGCGGTGTAGATATTTCCATCTTTGTACAGATTGCGTTGTAGACATTTGAATCTTTACACAGATAGCTGTGTAGGTATTTCCATGTTTATACAGATAGCGGTGTAGATATTTCCATGTTCATACAGATAGCGGTGTAGATATTTCCATGTTTATATAGATAGCGGTGTAGATAATTCCAAGTTTATACAGATAGCGGTGTAGATATTTCCATGTTTATACAGATAGCAGTGAAGTTATTTCCATGTTTATAAAGATAGCGGTGGAGATATTTCCATGTTTATAAAGATAGCGGTGGAGATATTTCCATGTTTATACAGATGGCGGTGGAGATATTTCGAAGTTTATACAGATACGGGTGTAGATATTTCCGTGTTTATACAGACAGCGGTATAGATATTTCCATGTTTATACTGAAAACGGTGTAGGTATTTCCATGTTTAGAGAGATAGCGGTGTATTTATTTCCATGTTTATACAGATGGCTGTGTAGATATTTCCATGTGCATAAACATGGCAGTGTAGATATTTCCATGTTTTTACAGATGGCTGTGTAGATATTTCCATGTTTATACAGATAGCAGTGTGGCTATTTCCATGTTTATACAGATAGGGATGTAGAAATTTCCATGTTTATAGAGATGGCTGTGTAGATATTTCCATGTTTATACAGATGGCAGTGTAGATATTTCCATGTTTATACAGATGGCGGTGTAGATATTTCTATGTTTATACAGATAGCGGTGTAGATATTTCCATGTTTACAGAGATCGTGGTGTAGATACTTCCATCTTTGTACAGATTGCGGTGAAGACATTTCCATCTTTACACAGATATCTGTGTAGGTATTTCCAAGTTTACACAGATAGCTGTGTAGATATTTCCATGTTTATACAGATAGCGGTGTAGGTATTTCCATGTTTACAGAGATAGCAGTGCAGATGTATCCATCATTGCACAGATTGCGGTGCAGATTTTGCCATCTTTACGCAGATAGCGGTGTAGATATTTCCAACTTTACACAGATAGCTGTGAAGATATTTCCATGTTTACAGAGATATCACTGTAGATATTTCCATGTTTATACAGATATCGGTGTAGATATTTCCATGTTTATACAGATAGAGTTGTAGATATTTCCATGTTTATACAGATGGCAGTGCATATATTTCCATGTTTATATAGATGGCGGTGTAGATATTTCCATGTTTATACAGATGGCAGTGTAGATATTTCCATGTTTATACAGATGGCGGTGTAGATATTTCCATGTTTATACAGATAGCGGTGTAGATATTTCCATGTTGACATAGATAGCGGTGTAGATATTTCCATCTTTGTACAGATTGCGTTGTAGACATTTGAATCTTTACACAGATAGCTGTGTAGGTATTTCCATGTTTATACAGATAGCGGTGTAGATATTTCCATGTTCATACAGATAGCGGTGTAGATATTTCCATGTTTATATAGATAGCGGTGTAGATAATTCCAAGTTTATACAGATAGCGGTGTAGATATTTCCATGTTTATACAGATAGCAGTGAAGTTATTTCCATGTTTATAAAGATAGCGGTGGAGATATTTCCATGTTTATACAGATGGCGGTGGAGATATTTCGAAGTTTATACAGATACGGGAGTAGATATTTCCGTGTTTATACAGACAGCGGTATAGATATTTCCATGTTTATACTGAAAACGGTGTAGGTATTTCCATGTTTAGAGAGATAGCGGTGTATTTATTTCCATGTTTATACAGATGGCTGTGTAGATATTTCCATGTGCATAAACATGGCAGTGTAGATATTTCCATGTTTTTACAGATGGCTGTGTAGATATTTCCATGTTTATACAGATAGCAGTGTGGCTATTTCCATGTTTATACAGATAGGGATGTAGAAATTTCCATGTTTATAGAGATGGCTGTGTAGATATTTCCATGTTTATACAGATGGCAGTGTAGATATTTCCATGTTTATACAGATGGCGGTGTAGATATTTCTATGTTTATACAGATAGCGGTGTAGATATTTCCATGTTTACAGAGATCGTGGTGTAGATACTTCCATCTTTGTACAGATTGCGGTGAAGACATTTCCATCTTTACACAGATATCTGTGTAGGTATTTCCAAGTTTACACAGATAGCTGTGTAGATATTTCCATGTTTATACAGATAGCGGTGTAGGTATTTCCATGTTAATACAGATAGCAGTGGAGATATTCCCTGTTTGTACAGATAGCGATGTAGATAATTCCATGTTTATACAGAGAGCGTTGTAGATATTTCCATGTTTATGCAGATAGCAGTGTAGATATTTCCATGCTTATACAGATGGCTGTGTAGATATTTCCACGTGTATACAGATGGCAATGTAGATATTTCCATGTTTATAAAGATGGTGGTGTAGTTATTTCCTTGTTTATACAGACGGCTGTGTAGATATTTGCATGTTTATACATATGGCGGTGTAGATATTTCCATGTTTATACAGACAGCGTTGTAGATATTTCCATGTTTATACAGATAGCCGTGGACTTATTTCCATGTTTATAAAGATAGCGGTGTAGATATTTCCATGTTTATACAGATAGTTGTGGAATTAGTTCCATGTTAACAAAGAAAGCGCTGTAGATATTTCCACGTTTATACAGATGGCGGTGTAGATATTTCCATGTTTATACAGATGGCGGTGTAGATATTTCCATTTTGATAGAGATGGCGGTGTAGATATTTCCAGGTTTATACAGATATCGGTGAAGGTATTTCCATGTTTACAGAGATAGCGGTGTAGATGCTTCCATCTATGCACAGATTGCGTTGTAGATATTGCCATCAATACACAGACAGCGGTGTAGATATTTCCAACTTTACACAGATAGCTGTGTTGATATTTCCATGTTTGCAGAGATTGCATTGTAGATATTTCCATGTTTATACAGATAGCGGTGTAGATACTTCCATGTTTACACAGATAGCAGTGTAGATATTTCCATGTTTATTCAGATAGCGGTGTAGATATTTCCATATTTATACAGATAGCGGTGTAGATATTTCCATGTTTATACAGATGGCGGTGTAGATAGTTCCATGTTTCTGGAGATGGCGGTGTAGATATTTTCATGTTTATAGAGATGTCGGTTTTGATATTTCCATGTTTAAAGACATTGCGGTGTAGATATTTCCATGTTTATAGAGATAGCGTTGTAGGTATTTCCAAGTTTATACAGATAGCGGTTTAGATATTTCCATATTTATACAGATAGCGGTGTAGTTATTTCCATGTTTATACAGATGGCGGTGGAGATATTTCCATGTTTATACAGATGGCGGTGTAGATATTTCCTGGTTTATACATATAGTTGTGTAGATATTTCCATCTTTGTACAGATTGCGGTGTAGATATTTCCATCTTTACACAGACAGCTGTGTAGGTATTTCCAAGTTTACACAGATAGCTGCGTAGATATGTCCAGGTTTACACAGATAGCGTTGTAGACATATCCATGTTTATACAGATAGTTTGTAGATATTTCCATGTTTATACAGATAGCCGTGGACTTGTTTCCCTGTTTATAAAGATAGCGGTGTAGATATTTCCATGTTTATACAGATAGCGGTGGACTTATTTCCATGTTAATAAAGATAGCGGTGTAGATATTTCCATGTTTATACAGATGGCGGTTTAGATATTTCCATGATTATACAGACGGCGGTGTAGATATTTCCATTTTGATAGAGATGGCGGTGTAGATATTTCCAGGTTCATACAGATAGCGGTGAAGGTATTTCCATGTTTACAGAGATAGCGTTGTAGATGCTTCCGTCTATGCACAGATTGCGGTGTAGATATTGCCATCTATACACAGACAGCGGTGTAGATATTTCCAACTTTACACAGATAGCTGTGTAGATATTTCCATGTTTACAGAGATTGCATTGTAGATATTACCATGTTTATACAGATAGCGGTGTAGATACTTCCATGTTTATACAGATAGCAGTGTTGATATTTCCATGTTTATACAGATGGCGGTGTAGATAGTTCCATGTTTCTGGAGATGGAGGTGTAGATATTTTCATGTTTATAGAGATGGCGGTGTTGTTATTTCCATGTTTAAAGACATTGCGGTGTAGATAATTCCATGTTTATAGAGATAGCGTTGTAGGTATTTCCAAGTTTATAGAGATAGCGGTTTAGATATTTCCATATTTATACAAATAGCGGTGTAGGTGTTTCCATGTTTATACAGATGGCAGTGTAGATATTTCCATGTTTATACAGATGGCCGTGTAGATATTTCCTTGTTTATACATATAGCGGTGTAGATATTTCCATCTTTGTACAGATTGCGGTGTAGATATTTCCATCTTTACACAGATAGCTGTGTAGGTATTTCTAAGTTTACACCGATAGTTGCGTAGATATTTCCAGGTTTACGCAGATAGCGTTGTAGATATATCCATGTTTATACAGATAGCTTTGTAGATATTTCCATGTTTATACAGTTGGCGGTGTAGATATTTCCATGTTTATACAGATAGCAGTGGAGATATTCCCTGTTTATACAGATAGCGATGTAGATATTTTCATGTTTATACAGAGATCGGTGTAGATATTTCCATGTTTATGCAGATAGCAGTGTAGATATTTCCATGTTTATACAATTGGTTGTGTAGATAATTCCATGTGTATACAGAAGGCAGTGTAGATATTTCCATGTTTATAAAGATGCTGGTGTAGTTATTTGCATGTTTATTCAGCTGACTGTGTAGATATTTGCATGTTTATACAGCTGGCGGTGTAGATATTTCCATGTTTATGGACATAGCAGTGTAGATATTTCCATGTTTATACAGACAGCTGTGTAGATATTTCCATGTTTATTAGAGATAGCGGTGTAGATATTTCCATATTTATACAGATAGCGGTGTAGATATTTCCATGTTTATACAGATGGCGGTGTAGATATTTCCATGTTCATACAGATGGCAGTGTAGATATTTCCATTTTGATTCAGATGAAGGTGTAGATATTTCCATGTTTATACAGATAGCAATGTAGAAATTTCCATGTTTACAGAGATAGCAGTGCATATGTGTCCATCTTTGCACAGATTGCGGAGTAGATATTGCCATCTTTACACAGATAGCGGTGTAGATATTTCCAACTTTACACAAATAGCTGTAAAGATATTTCCATGTTTACAGAGATATCATTGAAGGTATTTCCATGTTTATACAGATAGCAGTGTAGATATTTACATGTTTATACAGATGGCGGTGTAGATATTTCCATGTTTATACAGATAGCGGTGTAGATATTTCCATGTTTATACAGATAGCGGTGTAGATATTTCCATGTTTATACAGATAGCGGTGTAGTTATTTCCATGTTTATACAGATGGCGTTGTAGATATTTCCATGTTTATACAGATAGCGATGTAGATATTTCCATGTTTACAGAGATAGCAGTGCATATGTTTCCATCTTTGCACAGATTGCGGTGTAGATATTGCCATCTTTACTCAGATAGCGGTGTAGATACTTCCAACTTAACACAAATAGCTGTAAAGATATTTCCATGTTTACAGAGATATCATTGTAGGTATTTCCATGTTTATACAGATAGCGGTGTAGATATTTCCATGTTTATACAGATAGCGGTGTAGATATTTCCAGGTTTATACAGATGGCGGTGTAGATATTTCCATGTTTGTACAGATGGCGGTGTAGATATTTCCATTTTGATAGAGATGGCGGTGAAGTTATTTCCATATTTATACAGATAGCAGTGTAGGTATTTCCATGTTTATACAGATTGCGGTGTAGAGATTTCCATGTTTATACAGATGGCGGTGTAGATATTTCCTTGTTTATACATATTGCGGTGTAGATATTTCCATCTTTGTACAGATTACGGTGTAGATATTTCCATCTTTAAACAGACAGCTGTGAAGGTATTTCCAGGTTTACACAGATAGCTGCGTAGATATTTCCAGGTTTACACAGATAGCGTTATAGACATATCCATGTTTATACAGATAGCTTTGTAGATATTTCCATGTTTATACAGATAGCGGTGGACTTATTTCCATGTTAATAAAGATAGCGGTGTAGATATTTCCATGTTTATGCAGATGGCGGTGTAGATATTTCCATGTTTATACAGATGGCGGTGTAGATATTTCCATTTTGATAGAGATGGCGGTGTAGATATTTCCTGGTTTATACAGATAGCGGTGAAGGTATTTCCATGTTTACAGAGATAGCGTTGTACATGCATCCATCTATGCACAGATAGCGGTGAAGTTATTTCCATGTTTACAGAGATAGCGGTGTAGATGCTTCCATCTATGCACAGATTGTGGTGTAGATATTGCCATCTATACACTGACAGCGGTGTAGATATTTCCAACTTTACACAGATAGCTGTGTAGATATTTCCATGTTTACAGAGATTGCATTGTAGATATTTCCATGTTTATACAGATTCTGGTGTAGATACTTCCATGTGTATTCAGATAGCAGTGTAGATATTTCCATGTTTATACAGATAGCGGTGTAGATATTTCCATGTTTATACAGATAGCGGTGTAGATATTTCCATGTTTATACAGATGGCGGTGTAGATAGTTCCATGTTTCCGGAGATGGCTGTGTAGATATTTTCATGTTTATAGAGATGGCGGTGTTATTTCCATGTTTAAAGACATTGCAGTGTAGATATTTCCATGTTTATAGAGATAGCGTTGTAGGTATTTCCAAGTTTATAGAGATAGCGGTTTAGATATTTCCATATTTATACAGATAGCGGTGTAGGTGTTTCCATGTTTATACAGATGGCGGTGTAGATATTTCCATGTTTTTACAGATGGCGGTGTAGATATTTCCTTGTTTATACATATAGTTGTGTAGATATTTCCATCTTTCTACAGATTGCGGTGTAGATATTTCCATCTTTACACAGATAGCTGTGTAGGTATTTCGAAGTTTACACAGACAGTTGCGAAGGTTTTTCCAGGTTTACACAGATAGCGTTGTAGATATATCCATGTTTATACAGATAGCTTTGTAGATATTTCCATGTTTATACAGTTAGAGGTGTAATTATTTCCATGTTTATACAGATAGCATTGGAGACATTCCCTGTTTATACAGATAGCGATGTAGATATTTTCATGTTTATACAGAGAGCGATGTAGATATTTCCGTGTTTATGCAGATAGCAGTGTAGATATTTCCATGTTTATACAGATGGCTGTGTAGATAATTCCATGTGTACACAGAAGGCAGTGTAGATATTTCCATGTTTATAATGATGCTGGTGTAGTTATTTGCATGTTTATTCAGATGACTGTGTAGATATTTGCATGTTTATACAGCTGGCGGTGTAGATATTTCCATGTTTATAAACATAGCAGTGTAGATATTTCCATGTTTATACAGAAAGCTGTGTAGATATTTCCATGTTTATTAGAGATAGCGGTGTAGATATTTCCATATTTATACAGATAGCGTTGTAGATATTTCCATCTTTAAACAGATGGCGGTGTAGATATTTCCATGTTCATACAGATGGCGGTGTAGATATTTCCATTTTGATACAGATGGCGGTGTAGATATTTCCATGTTTATACAGATAGCGATGTAGAAATTTCCATGTTTACAGAGATAGCAGTGCATATGTTTCCATCTTTGCACAGATTGCGGTGTAGATATTGCCATCTTTACACAGATAGCGGTGTAGATACTTCCAACTTAACACAAATAGCTGTAAAGTTATTTCCATGTTTACAGAGATATCATTGTAGGTATTTCCATGTTTCTACAGATAGCCGTGTAGATATTTCCATGTTTATACAGATAGCGGTGTAGATATTTCCAGGTTTATACAGATGGCGGTGTACATATTTCCATGTTTATACAGATGGCGGTGTAGATATTTCCATTTTGATAGAGATGGCGGTGAAGATATTTCCAGGTTTATACAGATAGCGGTGTAGGTATTTCCATATTTACAGAGATATCGGTGTAGATGCTTCCATCTTTGCACAGATTTCGGTGTAGTTATTGCCATCTATACACAGACAGCTGTGTAGATATTTCCAACTTTACACAGATAGCTGTGTAGATATTTCCATGTTTACAGAGATTGCACTGTAGATATTTCCATGTTTATACAGATAGCGGTGTAGATACTTCCATGTTTATACAGATAGCAGTGTAGACATTTCCATGTTTATACAGATAGCGGTGTAGATATTTCCATGTTTATACAGATAGCGGTGTAGATATTTCCATGTTTATACAGATGACGGTGTAGATATTTCCGTGTTTATACAGCTGGCGGTGTAGATATTTCCATTTTGATAGAGATGGCGGTGTAGATATTTCCAGGTTTATACAGATAGCGTTGTAGGTATTTCCATGTTTACAGAGAAAGCGGTGTAGATGCTTCCATCTTTGCACAGATTGCGGTGTAGTTATTGCCATCTATACACAGACAGCTGTGTAGATATTTCCAACTTTACACAGATAGCTGTGTAGATATTTCCATGTTTACTGAGATTGCATTGTAGATATTTCCAGGTTTATACAGATAGCGGTGTAGATACTTCCATGTTTATACAGATAGCAGTGTAGATATTTCCATGTTTATAAAGATAGCGGTGTAGATATTTCCATGTTAACAAAGATAGTGGTGTAGATATTTCCATGTTTATACAGATGGCGGTGTAGATATTTCCATGTTTATACAGATGGCGGTCCAGATATTTCCATTTTGATAGAGATGGCGGTGTAGATATTTCCAGGTTTATACAGATAGCGGTGAAGGTATTTCCATGTTTACAGAGATAGCAGTTTAGATGCTTCCATCTATGCACAGATTGCGGTGTAGATATTGCCATCTGTACACAGACAGCGGTGTAGATATTTCCAACTTTACTCAGATAGCTGTGTAGATATTTCCATGTTTACAGAGATTGCATTGTAGATATTTCCATGTTTATACAGATTCTGGTGTAGATACTTCCATGTGTATTCAGATAGCAGTGTAGATATTTCCATGTTTATACAGATAGCGGTGTAGATATTTCCATGTTTATACAGATAGCGGTGTAGATATTTCCATGTTTATACAGATGGCGGTGTAGATAGTTCCATGTTTCCGGAGATGGCTGTGTAGATATTTTCATGTTTATAGAGATGGCGGTGTTATTTCCATGTTTAAAGACATTGCAGTGTAGATATTTCCATGTTTATAGAGATAGCGTTGTAGGTATTTCCAAGTTTATAGAGATAGCGGTTTAGATATTTCCATATTTATACAGATAGCGGTGTAGGTGTTTCCATGTTTATACAGATGGCGGTGTAGATATTTCCATGTTTTTACAGATGGCGGTGTAGATATTTCCTTGTTTATACATATAGTTGTGTAGATATTTCCATCTTTCTACAGATTGCGGTGTAGATATTTCCATCTTTACACAGATAGCTGTGTAGGTATTTCGAAGTTTACACAGACAGTTGCGAAGGTTTTTCCAGGTTTACACAGATAGCGTTGTAGATATATCCATGTTTATACAGATAGCTTTGTAGATATTTCCATGTTTATACAGTTAGAGGTGTAATTATTTCCATGTTTATACAGATAGCATTGGAGACATTCCCTGTTTATACAGATAGCGATGTAGATATTTTCATGTTTATACAGAGAGCGATGTAGATATTTCCGTGTTTATGCAGATAGCAGTGTAGATATTTCCATGTTTATACAGATGGCTGTGTAGATAATTCCATGTGTACACAGAAGGCAGTGTAGATATTTCCATGTTTATAATGATGCTGGTGTAGTTATTTGCATGTTTATTCAGATGACTGTGTAGATATTTGCATGTTTATACAGCTGGCGGTGTAGATATTTCCATGTTTATAAACATAGCAGTGTAGATATTTCCATGTTTATACAGAAAGCTGTGTAGATATTTCCATGTTTATTAGAGATAGCGGTGTAGATATTTCCATATTTATACAGATAGCGTTGTAGATATTTCCATCTTTAAACAGATGGCGGTGTAGATATTTCCATGTTCATACAGATGGCGGTGTAGATATTTCCATTTTGATACAGATGGCGGTGTAGATATTTCCATGTTTATACAGATAGCGATGTAGAAATTTCCATGTTTACAGAGATAGCAGTGCATATGTTTCCATCTTTGCACAGATTGCGGTGTAGATATTGCCATCTTTACACAGATAGCGGTGTAGATACTTCCAACTTAACACAAATAGCTGTAAAGTTATTTCCATGTTTACAGAGATATCATTGTAGGTATTTCCATGTTTCTACAGATAGCCGTGTAGATATTTCCATGTTTATACAGATAGCGGTGTAGATATTTCCAGGTTTATACAGATGGCGGTGTACATATTTCCATGTTTATACAGATGGCGGTGTAGATATTTCCATTTTGATAGAGATGGCGGTGAAGATATTTCCAGGTTTATACAGATAGCGGTGTAGGTATTTCCATATTTACAGAGATATCGGTGTAGATGCTTCCATCTTTGCACAGATTTCGGTGTAGTTATTGCCATCTATACACAGACAGCTGTGTAGATATTTCCAACTTTACACAGATAGCTGTGTAGATATTTCCATGTTTACAGAGATTGCACTGTAGATATTTCCATGTTTATACAGATAGCGGTGTAGATACTTCCATGTTTATACAGATAGCAGTGTAGACATTTCCATGTTTATACAGATAGCGGTGTAGATATTTCCATGTTTATACAGATAGCGGTGTAGATATTTCCATGTTTATACAGATGACGGTGTAGATATTTCCGTGTTTATACAGCTGGCGGTGTAGATATTTCCATTTTGATAGAGATGGCGGTGTAGATATTTCCAGGTTTATACAGATAGCGTTGTAGGTATTTCCATGTTTACAGAGAAAGCGGTGTAGATGCTTCCATCTTTGCACAGATTGCGGTGTAGTTATTGCCATCTATACACAGACAGCTGTGTAGATATTTCCAACTTTACACAGATAGCTGTGTAGATATTTCCATGTTTACTGAGATTGCATTGTAGATATTTCCAGGTTTATACAGATAGCGGTGTAGATACTTCCATGTTTATACAGATAGCAGTGTAGATATTTCCATGTTTATAAAGATAGCGGTGTAGATATTTCCATGTTAACAAAGATAGTGGTGTAGATATTTCCATGTTTATACAGATGGCGGTGTAGATATTTCCATGTTTATACAGATGGCGGTCCAGATATTTCCATTTTGATAGAGATGGCGGTGTAGATATTTCCAGGTTTATACAGATAGCGGTGAAGGTATTTCCATGTTTACAGAGATAGCAGTTTAGATGCTTCCATCTATGCACAGATTGCGGTGTAGATATTGCCATCTGTACACAGACAGCGGTGTAGATATTTCCAACTTTACTCAGATAGCTGTGTAGATATTTCCATGTTTACAGAGATTGCATTGTAGATATTTCCATGTTTATACAGATATTGGTGTAGACACTTCCATGTTTATACAGATAGCAGTGTAGATATTTCCATGTTTATACAGATAGCGGTGTAGATATTTCCATGTTTATACAGATAGCGGTGTAGATATTTCCATGTTTATACAGATGGCGGTGTAGATAGTTCCATGTTTCTGGAGATGGCGGTGTAGATATTTTCAAGTTTATAGGGATGGCGGTGCTGTTATTTCCATGTTTAAAAACATTGCAGTGTAGATATTTCCATGTTTATAGAGATAGCGTTGTAGGTATTTCCAAGTTTATAGAGATAGCGGTTTAGATATATCCATATTTATACAGATAGCGGTGTAGGTGTTTCCATGTTTATACAGATGGCGGTGTAGATATTTCCATGTTTATACAGATGGCGGGGTAGATATTTCCATTTTGATAGAGATGGCGGTGTAGATATTTCCAGGTTTATACAGATAGCGGTGAAGTTATTTCCATGTTTTCAGAGTTAGCGGTGTAGATGCTTCCATCTATGCACAGATTGCGGTGTAGATATTGCCATCTATACACAGACAGCGATGTAGATATTTCCAACTTTACACAGATAGCTGTGTAGATATTTCCGGGTTTACACAGATAGCGTTGTAGACATATCCATGTTTATACAGATAGCTTTGTAGATATTTCCATGTTTATACAGTTAGCGGTGTAGATATTTCCATGTTTATACAGATAGCAGTGGAGATATTCCCTGTTTAAACAGATAGCGATGTACATAATTCCATGTTTATACAGAAGGCAGTGTAGATGTTTCCATGTTTATAAAGATGCTGATGTAGTTATTTGCATGTTTATACACATGACTGTGTAGATATTTGTATGTTTATAAGCTGGCGGTGTAGATATTTCCATGTTTATTGACATAGCAGTGTAGATATTTCCTTGTTTATACAGACAGCTGTGTAGATATTTCCATGTTTATTAGAGATAGCGGTGTTGATAACTCCATGTTTATACAGATGGCGGTGTAGATGTTTCCATGTTCATACAGATGGCGGTGTAGATATTTCTATTTTGATACAGATGGCGGTGTAGATATTTCCATGTTTATACCGATAGCGGTGTAGATATTTCCATTTTTACAGAGATAGCAGTGCAGATGTTTCCATCTTTGCACAGATTGCGGTATAGATATTGCCATCTTTACACAGATAGCGGTGTAGATATTTCCAACTTTACACAGATAGCTGTGAAGATATTTCCATGTTTACAGAGATATCATTGTAGATATTTCCATGTTCATACAGATAGCGGTGTAGATATTTCCATGTTTATACAGATAGAGTTGTAGATATTTCCATGTTTTTACAGATAGCAGTGTAGATATTTCCATGTTTATACAGATAGCGGTGTAGATATTTCCAGGTTTATACAGATAGCGGTGGAGTTATTTCCATGTTTATAAAGATAGCGGTGTAGATATTTCCATGTTTATACAGATGCAGTGTAGATATTTCCATGTTTATACAGATAGCGGTGTAGATATTTCCATGTTTATACAGATAGCCGTGGACTTACTTCCATGTTTATAAAGATAGTGGTGAAGATATTTCCATGTTTACACAGATAGCGGTGGACTTATTTCCATGTTAATAAAGACAGCGGTGTAGATATTTCCATGTTTATACAGATGGCGGTGTAGATATTTCCATGTTTATACAGATAGCAGTGTAGATATTTCCATGTTTATACAGATAGCGATGTAGATATTTCCATGTTTATAGAGATGGCTGTGTAGATATTTCCATGTTTATACAGATAGCGGTGTAGGTACTTCCATGTTTATACAGATGGCGGTGTAAATATTTCCATGTTTATACAGCTGGCGGTATAGATATTTCCTTGTTTATACATATAGCGGTGTAGATTTTCCATGTTTATACAGATAGCAATGTAGATATTTCCATGTTTACAGAGATAGCGGTGTAGATATTTCCATCTTTGTACAGATTGCGGTGTAGATATTTCCATCTTTACACAGATAGCTGTGTGGGTATTTTCAAGTTTACACAGATAGCTGCGTAGATATTTCCATGTTTACACAGATAGCGTTGTAGATATTTCCATGTTTATACAGATTGCTTTGTAGATATTTCCATGTTTATACAGATAGCGGTGTAGATTTTCCCATGTTTATAAAGATAGCAGTGTAGATACTTCCATGTTTATACAGATAGCAGTGTAGATATTTCCATGTTTATAAAGATAGCGGAGTAGATATTTCCATGTTTATACAGAGAGCGTTGTAGGTATTTCCATGTATATGCAGATAGCGGTTTAGATATTTCCATGCTTATACAGATGGCTGTGTAGATATTTCCACGTGTATACAGATGGCAATGTAGATATTTCCATGTTTATACAGATTGTTGTGTAGGTATTTCCAAGTTTACACAGATAGCTGCGTAGATATTTACAGGTTTACACAGATAGCATTGTAGATATTTCCATGTTTATACAGATAGCGGTGTAGATATTTCCATGTTTGTACAGATAGCAGTGGAGATATTCCCTGTTTATACAGATAGCGATGTAGATATTTCATTGTTTTTACAGAGAGCGGTGTACATTTTTCCATGTTTATGCAGATAGTGGTGTAGATATTTCCATGTTTATTCAGATTTCTGTGTAGATATTTCCATGTGTATACAGAAGGCAGTGTAGATATTTCCATGTTTATAAAGATGGTCGTGTAGTTATTTCCATGTTTATACAGATTACTGTGTAGATATTTGCATGTTTATACAGATGGTGGTGCAGTTATTTCCATGTTTATAGACATAGCAGTGTAGATATTTCCATCTTTATACAGATGGCGGTGTAGATATTTCAATGTTTATACAGAGGACGGTGTACATATTTCCATGTTTATACAGACGGCGGTGTAGATATTTCCATTTTGATAGAGATGACAGTGTAGATATTTCCAGGTTTATACAGATAGCGGTGTAGGTATTTCCATGTTTACAGAGATAGCCGTGTAGATGTTTCCATCTTTGCACAGATTGCGGTGTAGTTATTGCCATTTTTGCACAGATAGCGGTGTAGATATTTCCAACTTTACATAGATAGCTGTGTATATATTTTCATGTTTCCTGAGATTGCATTGTAGATATTTTCATGTTTATACACATAGCAGTGTAGATATTTCCATGTTTTTACAGATAGCAGTGTAGATATTTCCATGTCTATACAGATAGCGGTGTAGATATTTCCAGGTTTATACAGAAAGCGGTGTAGATATTTCCATGTTTATACAGATAGCGGTGTAGATATTTCCATGTTTATTCAGATAGCATTCGAGTTATTTCCATGTTTATAAAGATAGCGTTGGAGATATTTCCATCTTTATACAGATGGCGGTGGAGATATTTCCAAGTTTATACAGCTACCGTTGTAGATATTTCCGTGTTTATACAGACAGCGGTGTAGATATTTCCGTGTTTATACTGAAAATGGTGTAGGTATTTCCATGTTTATAGAGATAGCGGTGAAGTTATTTCCATGTTTCAACAGATGGCTGTGTAGATATTTCCATGTGTATAAAGATGGCAGTGTAGAGACTTCCATGTTTTTACAGATGGCGGTGTAGATATTTCCATGTTTATACAGATAGCCGTGTGGCCATTTCCATGTTTATACAGATAGCGATGTAGATATTTCCATGTTTATAGAGATGGCTATGTAGATATTTCCATGTTTACACAGATAGCGGTGCAGGTATTTCCATGTTTATACAGATGGCGGTGTAGATATTTCCATGTTTATACAGTTGGCGGTGTAGATATTACCTTGTTTATACATATAGCAGTGTTGATATTTCCATGTTTATACATATAGCGGTGTAGATATTTCCATGTTTACAGAGATAGCAGTGCAGATATTTCCATCTTTGCACAGATTGCGGTGTAGATATTGCCATGTTTACACAGATAGCGGTGTAGATATTTCCAAATTTACACAGATAGCTGTGTAGATATTTCCATGTTTACAGAGATAGCATTGTAGATATTTGCATGTTTATACAGATAGCTGTGAAGATATTTCCATGTTTATACAGATAGCGGTGTACATATTTCCATGTTTTTACAGATAGCAGTGTAGATATTACCATGTTTATACAGATAGCGGTGTAGATATTTCCATGTTTATACAGATAGCGGTGTAGATATTTCCATGTTTATACAGATAGCAGTGTAGATATTTCCATGTTTATACAGGTGGCGGTGTAGATATTTCCATTTTGATAGAGATGGCGGTGTAGATATTTCCATTTTGATAGAGATGGCGGTGTAGATATTTCCAGGTTTATACTGATAGCGGTGTAGTTATTTCCATGTTTTCAGAGGTAGCGGTGTAGATGCTTCCATCTTTGCACAGATTGCGGTTTAGATATTGCCATCTTTACACAGACAGCGGTGTAGATATTTCGAAATTTACACAGATAGCTGTGCTGATATTTCCATGTTTACAGAGATTGCATTGTAGATATTTCCATGTTTCTACATATAGCGGTGTAGATACTTCCATGTTTACACAGATATCTGTGTGGCTATTTCCATGTTTATACAGATAGCGATGTAGACATTTCCATGTTTATAGAGATGGTTGTGTAGATATTTCCATGTTTATACAGTTGGCAGTGTAGATATTTCAATGTTTGCACAGATGGCGGTGTAGATATTTCCATGTTTATACAGATGGCGATGTAGATATTTCCATGTTTACAGAGATAGCGGTGTAGATATTTCCATCTTTGTACAGATTGCGGTGTAGATATTTCCATCTTTACACAGATAGCTGTGTAGGTATTTCCAAGTTTACACAGTTAGCTGTGTAGATATTTCCATGTTTACACAGATAGCGATGAAGATATTTCCATGTTTATACAGATAGCAGTGTAGATATTTCCATGTTTATACAGATAGCGGTGGAGATATTTCCATGTTTATACAGATACCGATGTAGATATTTCCTTGTTTATACAGATAGCGATGTAGATATTTCCATGTTTATACAGATAGCGGTTGAGTTATTTCCATGTTTATAAAGATAGCGGTGGAGATATTTCCATCTTTATACAGATGGCCGTGGAGATATTTCTAAGTTTATGCAGATACCGGTGTAGATATTCCCGTGTTTATACAGATAGCGGTGTAGATATGTCCGTGTTTATACTGAAAACGGTGTAGGTATTTCCATGTTTATAGAGATAGCGGTGTAGTTATTTCCATGTTTCTACAAATGGCTGTGTAGATATTTCCATGTGTATAAAGATGGCAGTGTAGATACTTCCATGTTTTTACAGATGGCGGTGTAGATATTTCCATGTTTATACAGATAGCCGTGTGGCCATTTCCATGTTTATACAGATAGCGATGTAGATATTTCCATGTTTATAGAGATGGCTGTGTAGATATTTCCATGTTTATACAGATAGCGGTATAGGTATTTCCATGTTTATACAGATGGCGGTGTAGACATTTCCATGTTTATACAGATGGCGGTGTAGATATTTCCTTGTTTATACATATTGCGGTGTAGATATTTCCAGGTTTATAGAGATTGCGGTGTAGTTAGTTCCATGTTTCTGGAGATGGCGGTGTAGATATTTTCATGTTTATAGAGATGGCGGTGTTGATATATCCATGTTTAAAGACACTGCAGTGTAGATATTTCCATGTTTATAGAGATAGCGTAGGTATTTCCAAGTTTATAGAGATAGCGGTTTAGATATATCCATATTTATACAGATGGCGGTGTAGGTATTTCCATGTTTATACAGATGGCGGTGTAGATATTTCCATGTTTATACAGATGGCGGTGTAGATATTTCCTTGTTTATACATATAGCTCTGTAGATATTTCCATGTTTATACAGATAGCAAGGTAGATATTTCCATGTTTACAGAGATAGCGGTGTAGATATTTCCACCTTTGTACAGATTGCAGTGTAGATATTTCCATCTTTACACAGATAGCTGTGTAGGTATTTCCAAGTTTACACAGATAGCTGCATAGATATTTCCAGGTTTACACAGATAGCGTTGTAGGTATATCCATGTTTATACAGATAGCTTTGTAGATATTTCCATGTTTATACAGATAGCGGTGTAGATATTTCCATGTTTATACAGATAGCAGTGGAGATATTCCCTGTTTATACAGATAGTGATGTAGATATTTCCATGTTTAAACAGAGAGCGGTGTAGATATTTCCATGTTTATGCAGATAGCGGTGTAGATATGTCCATGTTTATACAGATGGCTGTGTAGATATTTCCATGTGTATACAGAAGGCAGAGTAGATATTTCCATGTTTATAAAGATGCTGGTGTATTTATTTGCATGTTTATACAGATGACTGTGTAGATATTTGCATGTTTATACAGATGGCGCTGAAGATATTTCCATGTTTATAGACATAGCAGTGTAGATATTTCCATGTTTTTACAGACAGCTGTGTAGATATTTCCATGTTTATCAGAGATAGCGGCATAGATATTTCCATATTTATACATAGTGGTGTAGATATTTCAATGTTTATACAGATGGCGGTGTAGATATTTCTATGTCTATACAGATGGCCGTGTAGATATTTCCAGGTTTATACAGATGGCGGTGCAGGTATTTCCATGTTTACAGAGATAGCGCTGTAGATGCTTCCATCTTTGCACAGATTGCGGTGTAGATATTGCCATCTATACACAGACAGCGGTGTAGATATTTCCAACTTTACACAGATAGCGGTGTAGATATTTCCATGTTTATACAGATAGCGGTGTAGATATTTCCATGTTTATACAGATAGCGGTGTAGATATTTCCATGTTTATAGAGATAGCGGTGAAGTTATTTCCATGTTTATAAAGATAGCGGTGAAGATATTTCCATGTTTATACAGATGGCGGTGGAGATATTTCAAAGTTTGTACAGATACCGGTGTAGATATTTCCGTGTTTATACAGACAGAGGTGTAGATATTTCCATGTTTATACTGAAAACGGTGTAGTTATTTCCATGTTTATAGAGATAGCGGTGTATTTATTTCCAAGTTTATTCAGATGGTTGTGCAGATATTTCCATGTGCATAAAGATGGCAGTGTAGATATTTCCATGTTTTTACAGATGGCGGTGTAGATATTTCCATGTTTATACAGATAGCGGTGTAGATATTTCCATGTTTATTAGAGATAGCGGCGTAGATATTTCCATATTTATACTGATAGCGGTGTAGATATTTCCACGTTTATACAGATGGCGGTGTAGATATTTCCATGTTTTCAGAGATAGCAGTGCAGATGTTTCCATCTTTGCACAGATTGCGGTGTAGATATTGCCATCTTTACACAGATAGCGGTGTAGATATTTCCAACTTTACACAGATAGCTTGAAGATATTTCCATGTTTACAGAGATATCATTGTAGATATTTCCATGTTTATACAGATAGCAGTGCAGATATTTCCATGTTTATACAGATAGCGGTATAGTTATTTACATGTTTTCTCAGATAGCAGTGTAGATATTTCCATGTTTATACAGATAGCGGTGTAGATATTTCCATGTTTATACATATAGCGGTGTAGATATTTCCAGGTTTATGCAGATATCCTTGTAGATATTTCCATGTTTATAAAGATAGCGGTGTAGATACTTCCACGTTCATACAGATAGCGGTGGAGTTATTTCCATGTTTATAAAGAGAGCAGTGTAGATATCTCCATGTTTATACTGATGGCGGTGTAGATATTTCCAAGTTTATACAGATGGTGGTGTAGATATTTCCATTTTGATAGAGATGGCGGTGTACATACTTCCAGGTTTATACAGATAGCGGTGTAGTTATTTCCATGTTTACAGCGATAGCGGTGTAGATGCTTCCATCTTTGCACAGATTGCGGTGTAGATATTGCCGTCTACACACAGACAGTGGTGTAGATATTTCCAACTTTACACAGATAGCTGTGTAGATATTTCCATGTTTCCAGAGATTGCATTGTAGATATTTCCATGTTTATATAGATAGCGGTGTATATACTTCCATGTTTATACAGATAGCAGAGTAGATATTTCCATGTTCATACAGATAGCGGTGTAAATATTTCCATGTTACACTGATAGCGGTGTAGATATTTCCATGTTTATAGAGATGGAGGTTTTGATATATCCATGTTTAAAGACACTGCGGTGTAGATATTTCCATGTTTATACAGATAGCTGTGTAGATATTTCCATGTTTATACAGATAGCGGTGTAGATATTTCCATGTTTATACAGATAGCGGTGTAGATATTTCCAGGTTTATACAGATAACCGTGTAGATATTTCCATGTTTATACAGATAGCGGTGTAGATATTTCCATGTTTATAGAGATGGCAGTGTTGATATTTCCATGTTTAAAGACACTGCGGTGTAGATATTTCCATGTTTATAGAGATAGCGTAGGTATTTCCAAGTTTATAGAGATAGCGGTTTAGATATTTCCATATTTATACAGATAGCGGTGTAGGTATTTCCATGTTTATACAGATTGCGGTGTAGATATTTCCATGTTTATACAGACAGCTGTGTAGTTATTTCCATGTTTATTAGAGATAGCAGCATAGATATTTCCATATTTATACATATAGCGGTGTAGATATTTCCATGTTTATACAGATGGCGGTGTAGATACTTCTATGTCTATACAGATGGCGGTGTAGATATTTCCAGGTTTATACAGATGGCGGTGCAGGTATTTCCATGTTTACAGAGATAGCGCTGTAGATGCTTCCATCTTTGCACAGATTGCGGTGTAGATATTGCCATGTATACACAGACAGCGGTGTAGATATTTCCAACTTTACACAGATAGCTGTGTAGATATTTCCATGTTTCCAGAGATTGCATTGTAGATATTTCCATGTTTATACAGATAGCGGTGTATATACTTCCATGTTTATACAGATAGCAGTGTAGATATTTCCATGTTCATACAGATAGCGGTGTAGATATTTCCATGTTACACTGATAGTGGTGTAGATATTTCCATGTTTATACAGATAGCGGTGTAGATATTTCCATGTTTATACAGATAGCGGTGTAGATATTTCCATGTTTATAGAGATAGCGGTGTAGATACTTCCATGTTTATACAGATAGCGGTGTAGATATTTCCATGTTTATAGAGATTGCGGTGTAGTTAGTTCCATGTTTCTGGAGATGGCGGTGTAGATATTTTCATGTTTATAGAGATGGAGGTTTTGATATATCCGTGTTTAAAGACACTGCGGTGTAGATATTTCCGTGTTTATACAGATAGCGTTGTAGATATTTCCATGTTTATACAGATAGCGGTGTAGATATTTCCATGTTTATACAGATAGCGGTGAAGTTACTTCCATGTTTATAAAGATAGTGGTGGAGATATTTCCATGTTTATACAGATTGCGGTGGAGATATTTCGAAGTTTATACAGATACCGGTGTAGATATTTCCATATTTGCACAGATTGCGGTGTAGACATTTCCATCTTTACACAGATAGCGGTGTACATATTTCCATGTTTACACAGATAGCTGTGAAGTTATTCCCATGTTTACACAGATAGCGTTGTAGGTATATCCATGTTTATACAGATAGCTTTGTAGATATTTCCATGTTTATACAGAGCGGTGTAGATATTTCCATGTTTATACAGATAGCAGTGGAGATATTCCCTGTTTATACATATAGCGATGTAGATATTTCCATGTTTATGCAGATAGCGGTGTAGATATGTCCATGTTTATACAGATGGCTGTGTAGATATTTCCATGTGTATACAGAAGGCAGTGTAGATATTTCCATGTTTATAAAGGTACTGGTGTATTTATTTGCATGTTTATACAGATGACTGTGTAGATATTTTCATGTTTATACAGATGGCGGTGTAGATATTTCCATGTTTATACACATAGCGGTGTAGATATTTCCATGTTTATACAGATAGCGGAGGAGATATTTCCATGTTTACAGAGATTGCGGTGTAGATATTTCCATATTTGCACAGATTGCGGTGTAGACATTTCCATCTTTACACAGATAGCGGTGTACATATTTCCATGTTTACACAGATAGCTGTGAAGTTATTCCCATGTTTAGACAGAAAGTGTTGTAGACATTTACATGTTTATACAGGTAGCGGAGTTGATATTTCCATGTTTAAAAAACTAGCGGTGTAGGTATTTCCATGTTTATAGAGATATCGCTGGAGATATTTCCATGTTTATACAGATAGCAATGTAGAGATTTCCATGTTTATACTGATAGCGGTGTAGATATTTCCATGTTTATACTGATAGCGGGGGAGATATTTCCAAGTTTATACAGAGAGCGGTGGAGATATTTCCATGTTTATACAGATAGCGGTGTAGTTATTTCCATGTTTATACAGATAGCGGGGGAGATATTTCCAAGTTTATACAGAGAGCAGTGGAGATATTTCCATGTTTTTACAGATAGCAGTGCAGATATTTCCATGTTTATACAGATGGCAGTGTATATATTTCCATGTTTATTGAGTTAGCTGTGTAGATATTTCCATGTTTATAGAGATAGCGGTGTAGATATTTCCATGTTTATACAGATGGCAGTGTAAATATTTCCATGTTTATACAGATAACTCTGTAGGTATTTCAATGTTTATGCAGATGGTGGTGAAGTTATTTCCATGTTTATAGAGATAGCCATGTAGACATTTCCATGTTTATACAAATATCGGTGTAGGCATTCCCATGATTATAGAGATAGCAGTGTAGATATTTCCATATTTGTACAGATAGCGGTGTTGATATTTCCATGTTTACACAGATAGCGGTGTAGATATTTCCATGTTTATTCAGAGAGCGGCGTAGATATTTCCATGTTTATACAGATAGCGGTGTAGTTATTTCCATGTTTATAGAGATAGAGGTGTAGATATTTCCATGTTTATACTGATGGGTGTGTAGGTATTTCCATGTGAATACAGATGGCTGTGTAGATATTTACATTTTTACACCGATGGAGGTGTAGCTAATTCCATGTTTATACAGATGAATATGCAGCTGTTTCCATGTTTTTAAAGATGGTGGTGTAGATATTCCCATGTTTATACAGATAGCGGTATGGCTATTTCCATGTTTATACAGATACGGTGTAGATATTTCCATGTTTATAGAGATGACTGTGTTGATATTTCCATGTTTATACAGATTGCAGTGTAGATATTTCCATGTTTATACAGATAGTGGTGTAGATATTTCCATGTTTATTGAGATGGCAGTGTATATATTTCCAGGTTTATACAAATAGCGGTGTAGATATTTCCATGTTTTCAGAGATAGCGGAGTAGGTATTTCCATATTTGCACAGATTGCGGTGTAGGTATTACCATCTTCACACAGAAAGTGGCGTACATATTTCCATATTTGCACAGATAGCTGTGTAGATATTTTGATGTTTACACAGATAGTGTTGTAGATGTTTCCATGTTTATACAGAGAGCGGTGGAGATATTTCCATGTTTGTACAGATAGCGATGTAGATATTTCCATGTTTATACAGATAGCGGAGTAGATATTTCCAAGTTTATACAGATAGCGTTGAAGATATTTCCATGTTTATACAGAGATCGGTGTAGATATTTCCATGTTTATACAGACAGCGGTGTAGATATTTCCATGAGTGTACAGGTGGCAGTGTAGATATTTCCATGTTTATACTGACGGAGGTGTAGATATTTCCATGTTTATTCAAATGGCTGTGTAGGTATTTCCATGTTTTTACAGATGTTGGTGTAGATATTTCCAAGTTTATTCAGATAGCGGTGTGGGTTTTTCCATGTTTATACAGATAGCCATGTAGATATTTCCATGTTTATGGAGATGGCTCTGTAGTTATTTCCATGTTTATACAGATGGCAGTGTAGATATTTCCAAGTTTATACGGATGGTGGTGTAGATATTTCCATGTTTATGCAGTTGACTGTGTAGTTATTTCGATGTTTATTCAGATGGCGGTTTAGATATTTCCATGTTTATAGAGATAGCCGTGTAGCTATTACCATGTTTATACAGATAACGGTGTAGATATTTCCATGCTTATAGAGATAACGGTGAAGATATTTCCATATTTATACAGATAGCGGTGTAGCTATTTCCATGTTTTTACAGATAGCGGTGTTGATATTTCCATGTTTATACAGATATCGGTGTAGATATTTACATGTTTATACAGACCGTGTTGTAGTTATTTCCATTTTTGCACAGATGGTGGTGTAGATAGTTCCATGTTTATTGAGATGGCGGTGTAGACATTTTCATGTTTATAGAGATGGCGGTGTAGGTATTTCCATGTGTATAGAGAGAGCGCAGTATATATTTCCATGTTTACACAGATGGCTGTGTAGGTATTTCCATGTTTATACAGATGGCAGTGTAGATATTTCCATATTTATAGAGATGGTGGTGTAGATATTTCCATGTTTATACAGATGACTGTGTAGGTATTTCCATGTTTATACAGATGGCGGTGTAGGTATTTCCATGTTCATAGAGATTGCGGTCTAGATATTTCCATGTATATACAGATAGCGGTGTAGATATTTACATGTTTATAGAGATAGCGGTGTAGATATTTCCATATTTATACAAATAGCGGTGTAGGTATTTCCATGTTTATTCAGATGGCGGTGTTGATATTTCCATGTTTATACAGATAGCGGTGTGGCTAATTCCATGTTTATACAGATGGCAGTGTAGTTATTCCCATGTTTATACAGATAGTGGTGTAGATATTTCCATGTTTATACAGATGGAGATGTAGATATTTCCATGTTTATATAGATGACTGTGAAGATATTTCCATGTTTTTACAGATAGTTATGTAGATATTTCCATGTTTATACATATAGCGGTGTAGATATTTCCATGTTTATACAGATAGCGGTGTAGATTTTCCCATATTTATACAGATAGAGGTGTAGATATTTCCATGTTTATACAGATCGTGGTGAAAATATTTCCAGGTTTATAGAGATAGCGGTGTAGATATTTCCATGTTTATACAGATAGCGGTGTATATATTTCCATGTTTACAGAGATAGCAGTGAAGACATTTCCATATTTGCACACATCACGGTGTAGATATTTCCATATTTAAGCATATAGTGGTATACATTTTTCCATGTTTACACAGATAGCTGTGTAGACATTGCCATGTTTTCACAGATAGCGTTGTAGATATTTCCATGCTTATACAGATAGCTGTTTAGATATTTCCATGTTTATAAAGATAGCGGTGTTGATATATCCATGTTTATAGAGATAGCGGTGGAGATATATCCAAGTTTATACATATAGCGATGTAGATATTTCCATGTTTATACAGATAGCGGTTTAGATATTTCCATGTTTATACAGATAGCGGTGTAGGTACTAGCATATTTATGCAGGTAGCGGTGTAGATATTTCCGTATTTATACAGATAGTTGTGTAGACATATCCATGTTTATACAGATAACGGTGGAGATATTTCCATTTTTATACAGATGGCGGTGTAGATATTTCCAAGTTTATACAGATAGCGATGTAGATATTTCGGTGTTTATACAGATTGTGGTGTAGTTATTTCCATGTTTATAGAGATAGCGGTGTAGATATGTCCATATTTATACAGATAACGGTGTAGATATTTACATGTTTATACAGGGAGTGGTGGAGATATTTCTATGTATATACAGATAGCGGTTGAGATATGTCCATGTTTATACAGATGGCGGTGTAGATATTTCCAAGTTAATAAAGATAGCGCTGTAGATATTTCCATGTTTATACAGATAGCGGTGTAGATATTTCCATGTTTATACAGGTTGCGGTGCAGGTATTTCCATGTTTATACAGATAGCGGTGTAGATATTTCCATGTTTATACAGATGGCTGTGTAGATATTTCCAAATATATACATGTGGAAGGGTAGATATTTCCATGTTTATACAGTTGGGGTGTAGATATTTCCATGATTATAGACATAGCCTTGTAGATATTTCCATGTTTATGCTGATAGCTGTGTAGACTTTTCCAAGTTTATACAGATAGCGGTGTAGATATTTCCATATTTATACAGATAGCGGTGTAGGTATTTCCATGTTTATACAGAGAGCGGTGTAGATATATCCATGTTTATAGAGATAACGGTGGAGATATATCCAAGTTTATACATATAGCGATGTAGATATTTCCGTGTTTATACAGATAGCGGTGTAGATATTTCCATGTTTATACAGATGGCAGTGTAGGTATTTCCATGTTTATACAGATAGTTGTGTAGATATTTCCAAGTTCATGCAGATGACTGTGAAGGTATTTCCATGTTTATACAGATGGTGGTGTAGATATTTCCATGTTTATAGAGATAGCCATGTAGATATTTCCATGTTTATAGAGATAGCCATGTAGATATTTCCATGTTTATACAGATAGCGGTGGAGATATTTCCATGTTTATACAGATAGCGGTGTAGATATTTCCATGTTTATACAGATAGCGGTGGAGATATTTCCAAGTTTATACAGAGAGCGGTGGGGATATTTCCATGTTTTTACTGATAGCGGTGGAGATATTTCCATGTTTATACAGATGGCAGTGTATGTATTTCCATGTTTATAGAGTTAGCTGTGTAGATATTTCCATGTTTATAGAGATAGCGGTGTAGATATTTCCATGTTTATACAGATGGCAGTGTAGATATTTCCATGTTTATACAGATAACTGTGTAGGTATTTCAATGTTTATGTAGATGGTGGTGTAGATATTTCTATGTTTATAGAGATAGCCATGTAGATATTTCCATGTTTATACAGATAGCGGTGTAGGCATTCCCATGATTATAGAGATAGCGGTGTAGATATTTCCATATTTATACAGATAGCGGTGTTGATACTTCCATGTTTACACAGATAGCGGTGTAGATATTTCCATGTTTATACAGATAGCGGTGTAGACATTTCCATGTTTATACAAGTCGTGGTGTGGATATTTCCATGTTTATACAGATAGCGGTGTAGATATTTCCATGTTTATAGAGATATCGCTGGAGATATTTCCATGTTTATACAGATAGCAATGTAGAGATTTCCATGTTTATACAGATAGCGGTGTAGATATTTCCATGGTTATACAGATAGCGGTGGAGATATTTCCATGTTTATACAGATAGCGGTGTAGATATTTCCATGTTTATACAGATAGCTTTGGAGATATTTCCAAGTTTATACAGAGAGCGGTGGGGATATTTCCATGTTTTTACAGATAGCGGTGGAGATATTTCCATGTTTATACAGATGGCAGTGTATATATTTCCATGTTTATAGAGTTAGCTGTGTAGATATTTCCATGTTTATAGAGATAGCGGTGTAGATATTTCCATGTTTATACAGATGGCAGTGTAGATATTTCCATGTTTATACAGATAACTGTGTAGGTATTTCAATGTTTATGTAGATGGTGGTGTAGATATTTCTATGTTTATAGAGATAGCCATGTAGATATTTCCATGTTTATACAGATAGCGGTGTAGGCATTCCCATGATTATAGAGATATCGGTGTAGATATTTCCATATTTATACAGATAGCGGTGTTGATATTTCCATGTTTACACAGATAGAGGTGTAGATATTTCCATGTTTATACAGATAGCGGTGTAGACATTTTCATGTTTATACAAGTCGTGGTGTGGATATTTCCATGTTTATACAGATAGCGGTGTAGATATTTCCATGTTTATACAGATAGCGGTGTAGATATTTCCATGTTTAGAGATATAGCGTTGTAGATATTTCCATATTTCCACAAATTGCGGTGTAGATATTTCCATCTTTACACAGATAGCGGTGTACATATTTCCACGTTTACACAGATAGCTGTGTAGATATTTCCATATTTACACAGATAGTTTTGTAGATATTTCCATGTTTATACTGATGGCAGTGAAGATATTTCCATGTTTATACAGATCGTGGTGTAGATATTTCCATCTTTCCACAGATGGCAGTGTAGATATTTCCATGTTTATAGAGATGGCGGTGTAGATATTTCTATGTTTATAAAGATAGCGGTGTAGATATTTCCATGAGTATAGAGATGGCGGTGTAGGCCTTTCCATGTTTGTAGAGATAGTCGTGTAGATATTTCCATGTTTATACAGATAGCAGGGTAGATATTTCCATGTTTATAGAGATGGCTGTGTAGATATTTACATGGGTATACAGATGGCCGTGTAGATATTTCCATGTTGATACAGATGGCTGTGTGGGTATTTCCATGGGTATAAAGATGGCAGTGTAGGTATTTCCATGTTTATACAGATAGATGTGTAGATATTTCCATGTTTATACAGATGACTGTGTAGATATTTCCATGTTTTTACAGATGGCGGTGTAGACATTTCCATGTTTATACAGATAACGGTGTAGATATTTCCATGTTTATACAGATGGCTGTGTAGGTATTTCCACGTTTATACAGATGGCAGTGTAGATATTTACAAGATTATAGATATAGTGGTGAAGATATTTCCATGTTTATGAAGATGACTGTGTAGGTATTTCCATGTTTATACAGAAGGCGGTGTACATATTTCCATGTTTATAGAGATAGCCATGTAGATATTTCCATGTTTATACAGCTAGCGGTGTAATCATGTCCATGTTTATAGAGATAGCTGTGTAGATATTTCCGTATTTATACACAAAGCGGTGTAGGTATTTCCATGTTTATACAGATAGCGGTGTAGATATTTCCATGATTATAGACATAGCCTTGTAGATATTTCCATGTTTATATAGATAGCTGTGTAGACTTTTCCAAGTTTATAGACATAGCGGTGTAGATATTTCCATATTTATACAGATAGCAGTGTAGGTATTTCCATGTTTATACAGATAGCGGTATAGATATTTCCATGTTTATACAGATAGCGGTGTAGATATTTCCATGTTTATACTGGCTGTGTAGACAATTCCATGTTTATACAGATGGCGGTGTAGACAATTCCATGTATATAGAGATAGCGGTGTAGATATATCCATATGTATACAGATAACTGTTTAGGTATTTCCATGTTTATACAGATAGCGTTGTAGTTATTTCCATGTTTATACAGATTGTGGTGTAGTTATTTCCAAGTTTATGTGGATAGCTGTGTAGATATTTCCATGTTTATACAAATGGCAGTGTAGATATTTCCATGTTTATACAGATGGTAGCGAAGTTATTTCCACGTTTATATAGATGGAGGTGTAGATATTTCCATGTTTATACAGATTGTGGTGTAGATATTTCCATGTTTGTACAGATGGCTTTGAAGGTATATCCATGTTTATTCAGATGTCGCTGTAGATATTTCCATGTTTTTAGAGATAGCGGTGTAGATATTTCCATGTTTATACAGATGGCAGAGTAGATATTTCCATGTTTATACAGATAACTGTGTAGGTATTCCAATGTTTATGCAGATGGTGGTGTAGATATTTCCATGATTATAGAGATAGCCAGGTAGATATTTCCATGTTTCTACAGATAGCGCTGTAGGCATTCCCTTGATTATAAAGATAGCAGTGTAGATATTTCCATATTTATACAGATATCGGTGTTGATATTTCCATGTTTACACAGATAGCGGTGTAGATATTTCCATGTTTATACAGAGAGCGATGTAGATATTTCCATGTTTATACAGATAGCGGTGTAGGTATTTCCATGTTTATAGAGATATCGGTGTAGATATTTCCATGTTTATAGAGATGGCGGTGTAACTATTTCCATGTTTATAGAGATAGAGGTGTAGATATTTCCATGTTTATAGTGATGGATGTGTAGGTATTTCCATGTGAATACAGATGGCTGTGTAGATATTTCCATTTTTACACCGATGGAGGTGAATATATTTCCATGTTTATACAGATTAATATGCAGATGTTTCCATGTTTTTGAAGATGGTGGTGTAGATATTCCCATGTTTATACAGATAGCGGTGTGGCTATATCCATGTTTATACAGATACGGTGTAGATATTTCCATGTTTATAGAGATGGCTGTGTAGATATTTCCATGTTTGTACAGATTGCAGTGTAGATATTTCCATGTTTATACAGATAGTGGTGTAGATATTTCCATGTTTATTGAGATGGCAGTGTATATATTTATATGTTTATACAAATAGCGGTGTAGATATTTCCATGTTTACAGAGATAGCGGAGTAGTATTTCCATATTTGCACAGATTGCGGTGTAGATATTTCCATCTTCACACAGAAAGTGGCGTACATATTTCCATGTTTGCACAGATAGCTGTGTAGATATTTTGATGTTTACACAGATAGTGTTGTAGATTTTTCCATGTTTATACAGATAGCGCTGGAGATATTTCCTTGTTTGTACAGATAGCGATGTAGATATTTCCATGTATATACAGATAGCAGTGTAGATATTTCCAAGTTTATACAGATAGCGGTGAAGATATTTCCATGTTTATACAGAGAGCGGTGTAGATATTTCCATGTTTATACAGATAGCGGTGTAGATATCTCCAGGTTTATACAGATACTGGTGGAGATATTTCCATGTTTATACGATAGCGATGTAGATATTTCCATGTTTATACAGACAGCGGTGTAGATATTTCCATGTGTGTACAGGTGGCAGTGTAGATATTTCGATGTTTATACTGACGGAGGTGTAGATATTTCCATGTTTATACAAATGGCTGTGTAGGTGTTTCCATGTTTTTACAGATATTGGTGTAGATATTTCCAAGTTTATACAGGTAATGGTGTGGGTTTTTCCATGTTTATACAGATAGCCATGTAGATATTTCCATGTTTATGGAGTTGGCTCTGTAGTTATTTCCATGTTTATACAGATGGCAGTGTAGATATTTCCAAGTTTATACAGATGGTGGTGTAGATATTTCCATGTTTATGCAGTTGACTGTGTAGTTATTTCGATGTTTATTCATATGGCGGTGTAGATATTTTCATGTTTATAGAGATGGCGGTGTAGATATTTCCATGTTTATAGAGATAGCGTTGTAGTTATTTCCATGTTTATACAGATGGCTGTGTAGATATTTCCATGTGTATTCAGATGGCATTGTTGATATTTCCATGTTTATACCGATGGAGGTGTAGATATTTCCATATCAACACAGATGACTGTGTAGATATTTCAATGTTCTTCCAGATGGCAGGGTAGATATTTCCATGTTTATGCAGATGGCGGTGTAGATATTTCCAGGTGTATAGAGATGGCATTGTTGATATTTCCATATTTATACAGATGGTGGTGTAGATATTTCTAAGTTTATACAGATGACTGTTTAGATATTTCCATGTTTTTACAGGTGGCATTGTATATATTGCCATGTTTATGCAGATGGTGTTGTAGATATTTCCATGTTCATAGAGATAGCGGTGAACTTATTTCCATATTTATGCAGATGGCGGTGTAGATAATTCCATGTTTATACCGATTGGGTGTAGGTATTTCCATGTTTATACAGATAGCGGTGAAGATATTTCCATGTTTATACAGATAGCGGTGTAGATATTGCCATGTTTATACAGATGGTGTAGATATTTCCATGTTTATACAGAGGGCGGTGTTGGTACTTCCATGTTTATAGAGATAGCGGTGTTGATATTTCCATGTTTATACAGATGGCGTTGCAGATATTTCAATGTTTATGCAGATGGATTTGTAGATATTTCTATGTTTATACAGATGGTGGTGTAGATATTTCCATGTTTATACAGATGGCGGTGTGGATATTTCCATGTGTATGCAGATGGCGGTGTAGATATTTCCATGTTTGCACAGATAGTGGTGTAGATATTTCCGTGTTTAAATAGATAGCGGAGTAAATATTTCCATGTTTACACAGATAGCGGTGTAGATATTTCCATCTTTACAATGAAAGCGGTGTAGATATTTCCATCTTTCCACAGATAGCGGTGAAGATATTTCCATGTTTACACGGATAGCGGTGTAGATATTTCCATGTTTACACAGATAGTGGTATACATATTTCCATGTTTATGCAAATGTTGTTGTAGATATTTCCATGTTTATAGAGATAGCGTTGTAGATATTTCCATATTTATACAGTTGTCGGTGCAGATATTTCCATGTTTCAGCAGATAGCAGTGTAGGTATTTCCATGTTTATACAGATAGCGGTGTACATCTTTCCATGTTTATACAGATCGTGGTGGAGATATTTCCAAGTTTATAATGAAAGCGGTGTAGATATTTCCATGTTTCTACAGATGGCGGTGTAGTTATTTCCATGTTTATAGAGATGGCGGTGTAGATATTTCCATGTTTATGCAGATCGCGGTGCAGATATTTCCATGTTTATAGAGATAGTGGTTGAGATATTTCCACGTTTACACAGATAGCGGTGGAGATATTTCCATGTTTATAGAGATAGTGATGTAGATATTTCCATGTTTATAGAGATAGTGGTTTAGATATTTCCATCTTTACACAGATAGAGGTGTAGATATTTCCATGTTTACACTGATCGCGGTGTAGATATTTCCATGTTTACAGAGACAGCGTTGTAGATATTTCCATGTTTATACAGATTGCATTGTAGGTATTTCCATTTTTATATAGATAGCGGTGTAGATATTTCCATGTTTACACAGATAGCACTGGAGTTATTTCCATATTTATACACATAGCGGTGTAGATATTTCCATGTTTATATAGATAGCAGAGTAGATATTTCCATGTTTACTCAGTTAGTGGTGTAGGTTTTTCCATCTTTACAATCATAGCGGTGTAGATATTTCCATCTTTACACAGATATCGGTGTAGATATTACCATGTTTACAGAGATAACGGTGTAGATATTTCCATGTTTCCTCAGATAGCGGTGTAGATATTTCCATGAACATACAGATGGTGGTGTAGATATTTCCACGTTTATACACATGGCGGTGTACATATTTCCATGTTTACAGAGATGGCCATGTAGATAGTTTCACGTTTATACAGATGGCGGTTTAGATATTTCCACGTTTATAGAGATGGTGATGGAGATATTTCCTCTTTGATACAGATAGCAGTGTAGATATTTCAATGTTTATAGAGATGGCGTTGTAGATATTTCCATGTTTATAGAGATGGCGCTGTAGATATTTCCATCTTTACAGAAATGGCGGTGTAGGTACTTCCAAGTTTATACAGATAGCGGTGTTAGATATTTCCATGTTTATAGAGATAGCGGTGTAGATATTTCTATGTTTATATACATGGCGGTGTAGATATTTCCATGTTTATGCAGATAGCCTTATAACTATGTCCATGTTTATACATGTAGCAGTGTAGGCATTTTCACGTTTATGCAGATGGCGGTGTAAATATTTCCATGTTTCTACAGATGTCGGTGTAGATATTTCCATGTTCATAGAGATGGCGGTGTAGATATTTCCATGTTTATAGAGATGGCACTGTACATATTTCCATGTTTATACAGAAGGCGGTGCAGTTATTTCCATGTATATACAGATGGCAGTGTTGATATTTCCATGTTTATACAGGTAGCGGTGTAGACATTTTCATTTTTATGCAGATGGCGGTCAAGATATTTCCATGTTTATAGAGATGGCGCTGTATATATTTCCATGTTTATACAGAAGGTGGTGTAGATATTTCCATGTTTGTACAGATGGCGGTGTAGACATTTCCACGTTTATACAGAGAGCGGTGTAGATATTTATATGTTTATAGAGATAGGGTTGTAGATATTTCCATGTTTATACAGATAGCGGTGTAGATATTTCCATGTTTATGCAGAGAGCGTTGTAGATATTTCCATGTTTCTATGGATAGCGGTGTAGATATTTCAATGTATATACAGATAGAGGTGTAGATATTTCCATGTTTATACAGATGGCGGTGTAGATATTTCTATGTTTATAGGGATGGCGGTGTAGGTATTCCCTTGTTTATACAAATAACGGTGCAGATATTTCCAAGTTTATGGAGGTAGCGTTGTAGATACTTCCATGTTTATATGGACAGTGGTGTAGTTATTTCCATGTTTATACAGATAGGGCCGTAGATATTTCCATGTTTATACAGATAGTGGTGTACATATTTCCATGTTTATACAGATTGCGGTGTAGGTATTTCCATGTTCCTACACATGTTGGTGTAGATATTTCCATGTTTATAGAGATAGCGGTGTAGGTATTTCCTTGTTTTCACTGATAGCGGTGTAGATATTTCCATGTTTAAACAGACAGCGGTGTAGATATTTCCATATTTGAAGAGATAGCGGTGTAGATATTTCCATGTTTATACAGAGAGCAGTGTAGATATTTCCATGTTTATAGAGATAGCGTTGTAGATATTTCCTTGTTTATACAGATACGATAGTAGATATTTCCATGTTTATACACACAGCGGTGTAGATATTTCCCTGTTTTACAGATAGCAGTGTAGATACTTCCATGTTTATACACATAGAGGTGTAGATATTTCCCTGTTTATGCGGATATCGGTGTAGATATTTCCATGTTTATAGAGATAGCCGTGTAGATATTTTCATGTTCCTACAGATGTGGGTGTAGATATTCCAATGTTTATAGAGATAGCAGCGTAGATATTTCCATGAATATAGAGATAGCGCTGTAGATATTACCATGTTTATAGAGTTAGCGGTGTTGTTATTTCCTCGTTTATACAGATAGCGGTGTAGAAATTTCAATGTTTATAGAGATAGCGCTGTAGATATTTCCATGTTTATAGAGATAGCGGTGTAGATACTTCCTTGTTTAAACAGTTAGTAGTGTAGATATTTCCATGTTTGTATAGATAGCGGTGTAGGTATTTCCAAGTTTATAGAGTTAGCGGTGTAGATATTTCCATGTTTACTCAGATAGCGATTTAGATATTTCCATGTTTTTACAGGTAGCGGTGTAGACATTTACCTGTTTATTCATATAGCGTTGTAGATTTTCCCATGGTTATACACATAGCCGTGTAGATATTTCCATGTTTATATAGATAGTGGTGTGGATATTTCCATGTTTATAGAGATAACGTTGTAGATATTTCCATGTTTATACAGATAGTGGTGTGGATATTTCCATGTTTATAGAGATAGCGTTGTAGATATATCCATGTTTATACTGATAGCGGTATAGATATTTCCATGTATATAGAGATAGCGTTTTACACATTTCCATGTTTATACAGATAGCGGTGTAGTTATTTCCATTTATATACAGATAGCAGTGTAGATATTTCCAGGTTTTTAGAGATAGGGGTGTAGATATTTCCGTGTTTTACAGATAGCATTGTAGATATTTCCATGATTAGAAAGATAGAGGTGTAGATATTTCCGTGTTTATATAGATAGCGTTGCAGTTATTTCCATGTTTATACAGATAACGGTGTAGATATTTCCATGTTTATATAGTTAGCGTTGTAGATATTTCCATGTTTATAAAGATAGCGGTGTAGATATTTCCACGTTTGTACAAAAGGTGGTGTAGTTATTTCCATGTTTGAAGAGATTCCGTTGTAGGTATTTCCATGCTTATAGAGATAGTGGTGTTGATATTTCCATGTTTATACAGAGAGCGGTGTAGGTATTACATGTTTATAGAGATAGCGATGTAGGTATTTCCATGTTTAGTCACATAGCCGTGTAGATATTTTCAGGTTTATAGAGACTGCGGTGTAGGCAATTCCACGTTTATAGACATAGCGTTTTAGATATTTCCACGTTTACACAGAAAGTGGTGTAGATATTTCCACGTATACATACATATCGTTGTAGATATTTTCATGTTTATAGAGACAGCGGTGTAGTTATTTTCATGTTCATAGAGATAGCGGTGTAGATATTTCCATGTTTACAGAGATGGCGGTGTAGATATTTCCATGTTTATACAGATAGTGGTGTAGATATTTCCATGTTTCTGCAGATGGCACTGTAGAAATTTCCATGTTTATAGAGACAGCAGTGTAGATATTTCCATGTTTATGGAGATAGCGGTGTATATATTTCCATGTTTATACAAATAGTGGTGTAGATAATTCCATGTTTATAGAGATAGCGGTGTAGATATTTCCATGTTTATACAGATAGCGGTGTAGATATTCCCATGTTTATAAAGATAGCGGTGAAGATATTTCGATGTCTATGGAGATAGCAGTGTAGATATTTCCAAGTTTACACAGATAGCGGTGTAGATATTTCCATATTTATGGAGATAGCGGTGTAGATATTCCCATGTTCATACTGATAGCGGTGTAGACATTTCCATGTTTATAGAAATAGTGGTGTAGATATTTCCATGTTTATACTGATAGCGGTGTAGATATTTCCATGTATATCCAGGTAGCAGTGTAGATATTTTCACGTTTATACAGATAGCAGTGTTGATATTTCCATGTTAATAGAGTCAGCGATGTAGATATTTCCACGTTTATAGGCATAGCGGTGTAGATATTTCCATGTTTATGGAGACAGCGGTGTAGATGTTTCCACGTTTATAGAGATAGTGGTTTAGATATTTCCACGTTTATACAGAAAGAGGTGTAGATATTTCCACTTCTACAGAGATAGCGGTGTAGGTGTTTCCACGTTTATACAGATATTGGTGTAGATACTTCCACATTTTTACAGATACCGGTATAGAAATTTCCACGTTTATAGAGATAGCGGTGTAGATATTTCCATGTTTATACAGATAGCGTTGTAGATATTTCCACATTTTTACTGAAATCTGTGTAGATATTTCCACGTTTTTACAGACAGCTGTGGAGATATTTCCACGTCTTTAGGGATAACGGTGTAGTTATTTCCATATTTATAGAGACAGTGTTGTAGACATTTGCACGTTTATAGAGTTAGCGGTGTAGATAATTCCAAATTTATAGAGACAGCGGTGTAGATATTTACACGTTTAAAGAGATAGCGGAGTAGATATTTCCATGTTTATAGAGACAGCGGTGTAGATATTTTCATGTTTATAGAGATAGCGGTGTAGATATTTCCATGTTTATACGGATAGCAGTGTAGGTATTTACATGTATATACAAGTATCGGTGTAGATATTCCAACGTTTCTACAGCTAATGGTGTAGATATTTCCATGTTTATAGAGATAACGGTGTAGATATTTCCATGTTTACACAGATAGTGGTGTAGAAGTTTCCATGTTCATTAAGAGAGCGGTGTAGATATTTCCATGTTTATAAAGATAGTGGTGTATATATTTCCATGTTTACACAGATACCTGTGTAATTATTTCCATGTTTATAGAGATAGCGGTGTAGATGTTTCCATCTTTATACAGGTAGCGGTGTAGATATTTCCATGTTTATACAGATAACAGTGTAGGTATTTCCATGTTTATACAGATAGCGGTGTTGCTGTTTCCATGTTTATACAGATAGCGGTGTAGATATTTCCATGTTTATACAGCTCTTGGTGTAGATACTTCCATCTTTATACAGATGGCAGTGTAGATATTTCCAAGTTTATTCTGATAGTGGGGTAGATATTTCCATGTTTATACAGATGGCGGTTTAGATATTTCCATGTTTATAGTGATTGCGGTGTAGACATTTCCATGTTTATAGAGACAGCGGTGTAGGTATTTCCATGTTTATACAAATAGCGGTGTAGATATTTCCATGCTTATACAGATGACTGTGTAGATATTTCCATGTTTATACAGATAGCGGTGTAGACATTTCCATGTTTATAGAGATAGCGGTGTAGATATTTCCATATTTACAGAGTTAGCGGTGTAGATATTTCCATGTTTATACAGAAGGTGGTGTAGATATTTCCATGTTTGTACAGATGGCGGTGTAGACATTTCCACGTTTATACAGAGAGCGGTGTAGATATTTATATGTTTATAGAGATAGGGTTGTAGATATTTCCATGTTTATACAGATAGCGGTGTAGGTATTTCCATGTTTACACAGATAGCCGTGTAGGCATTTCCATGTTTATAGAGATTGCGGTGTAGATCTTTCCAAGTTTATACAGATCGTGGTGTAGATCTTTCCATGTTTATACAGATCGTGGTGTAGATATTTCCATGTTGATACTGATTGCGGTGTAGATATTGCCATGTTTATGCAAATGGCGGTGTAGATATTTCCATGTTTATACAGATGGAGGTATTGATACTTCCATTTTTATAAAGATAGCGGTGTTGCTATTTCCATGTTTATACAGATGGCGTTGTAGATATTTCCATGTTTATACAGATGGCTGTATAGATATTTCTATGTTTATACAGATGGTGGTGTAGATATTTCCATGTTTATAGAGATGGCGGTGTGGATATTTCCAAGTTTATACAGATGGCGGTGTAGATATTTCCATGTTTGCACAGATAGCGCTGTAGATATTTCCATGTTTACACAGATGGCCGTGTAGATATTTCCATCTTTACAATGATAGCAGTGTAGATATTTCCATCTTACCACAGATAGGGTTGAAGATATTTCCATGTTTACACGGATAGCGGTGTAGATATTTCCATGTTCATACAGATGGCGATGTTGATACTTCCATGTTTACACAGAGAGCGGAGTTGATATTTCCATGTTTATTCAGATGGCGGAGTAGATATTTCCATGTTTAAACAGATGGCGGTGTGGATATTTTCATGTTTATAGAGATGACTGTGTAGATATTTCCATGTTTATAGAGATGGCGGTGTAGATATTTCCATGTGTATACAGATTGCGGTGTAGTTATTTCCATGTTTATAGAGATAGTGGTTGAGATATTTCCATGTTTATACAGATAGCGGTGTAGATATTTCCATGTTTATACAGATAGCGGTGGAGATATTTCCATGTTTACAGAGATAGTGATGTAGATATTTCCATGTTTGTAGAGATAGCGGTGTAGATATTTCCATCTTTATGCAGATATCGGTGTAGATATTTCCATTTTTATACAGATGGCGGTGTAGGTATTTCCACGTTTATACATATGACGGTGTAGATATTTCCATGTTTATACAGATGGCGTTGTGGATAGTTCCATGTTTATGGAGATGGCAGTGTAGATATTTTCAAGTTCATAGAGATGGCGTTGTAGATATTTCCATGTTTATAGAGATAGCGGTGTAGGTATTTCCATGTTTATACAGATGGCTGTGTAGATATTTCCATGTGTGTACAGATGGCATTGTTGATATTTCCATGATTATACAGATGGTGGTGTAGGTATTTCCATGTATATGCAGATGACTGTGTTGATATTTCCACGTTTTTGCAAATGGCACTGTAGATATTTCCTTATTTTTAAAGATGGCGTTGCAGATATTTCCATGTTTATGCAGATGGCAGTGTAGACATTTCCATGTGTATACAGATGGCATTGTAGATATTTCCATGTTTATACAGATGGTGGTGTAGATATTTCCATATTTATGCAGATGACTGTGTAGATATCTCCATGTTTTTACAAATGGCGGTGTAGATATTTCCATGTTCATGCAGATGGTGGTGCAGATATTTCCATGTTTATAGAGATAGCGGTGTAGATATTTCCATGTTTCTGCAGATGGTGGTTTAGATATTTCCATGTTTATAGAGATAGCGGTGTAGATATTTCCATATTTATGCAGATGGCGGTGTAGATATTTCCATGTTTATACAGATGGCGGTGCAGATATTTCCATGTTTATAGAGATAGTGGTTGAGATATTTCCATGTTTATACAGATAGCGGTGTAGATATTTCCATGTTTACAAAGATAGCGGTGTAGATATTTCCATGTTTACAGAGACAGCGTTGTAGATACTTCCATGTTTATACACATTGCGCTGTAGGTATTTCCATGTTTATATAGATAGCGGTGAAGGTATTTCCATGTTTATACAGATAGCAGTGGAGATATTTCCATATTTATACACATAGCGGTATAGATATTTCCATGTTTACACAGATAGCGGTGTAGGTATTTCCAGCTTTACAATGATAGCGGTGTAGATATTTCCATCTTTACACAGATAGCAGTGTAGATATTTCCATGTTTACACAGATAATAGTGTAGATATTTCCATTTTTACTCAGATAGCGTTGTAGATATTTCCGTGTTTATACAGAAAGCGGTGTTGGTATTTCCATATTAATACAGTTAGCGGTGTAGATATTTCCATGTTTATACAGTTCGCCGTGTAGATATTTCCATTTTTATACAGATTGCAGTGTAGGTATTTCCATGTTTATACAGCTCGCCATGTAGATATTTCAATTTTTATACAGATGGCGGTGTAGGTATTTCCATGTTTATACATATGACGGTGTAGATATTTCTATGTTTATATAGATAGCAGTGTAGGTATTTAAATGTTTATACAGATGACTGTGAAGGTATATCCATGTGTATACAGATGGCATTGTAGATATTTCCATGTTTATACAGATGGTGGTGTAGATGTTACCATGTCTATACAGTTGACTGTGTTGGTATTTCCACGTTTTTACAAATGTCAGTGTAGGTATTTCCATGTTTTTACAGATGGCGGTGTAGATATTTCCATGTTTATGCAGATGGCGGTGTAGAAATTTCCATGTGTATACAGTTGGCATTGTAGATGTTTCCATGTTTATGCTGATGGTGGTGTAGATATTTCCATATTAATACATATGACTGTGTAGATATTTCCATGTTTTTACAGATGTCGGTGTAGATATTTCCATGTTTATGCAGATGGTGTTGTAGATATTTCCATGCTTATAGAGATAGCCGTGTAGATATTTCCATGTTTCTGCAGATGGTGGTTTAGATATTTCCATGTTTATAGAGATAGCAGTGTAGATATTTCCATATTTATGCTGATGGCGGTGTAGATATTTCCATGATTATTCTGTTAGCGGTGTAGGTATTTCCATGTTTATACAGATAGCTGTGTAGATATTTCCATGTTTATACAGATTGCGGTGTAGATATTTCCATGTTTATACAGATGGCGTTGTAGATATTTCCATGGTTATACTGATAGCGGTGTAGATATTGCCATGTTTATACAGATGGCGGTGTAGACATTTCCATGTTTATACAGATTGCGGTGTAGATATGTTTTTGTTTATAGAGATGGTGGTGTAGATATTTCCATGTTTATACAGATGGCGGTGTAGATATTTCCATGTTAATACAGATGGCGGTGTAGGTATTTCCATGTTTGCACAGATAGCGGTGTAGATATTTCCATATTTACACAGACAGAGGTGTAGTTATTTCCATATTTATATAGATAGCGGAGTAGTTATTTCCATGTTTACACAGATAGCGGTGTAGATATTTCCATCTTTACAATGATAGCGGTGTAGATATTTCCATCTTTCCACAGATAGCGGTGTAGATATTTCCATGTTTACATGGATAGCGTAGATATTTCCATGTTTACACAGATAGTTGTGTAGATATTTCCATATTTACACAGATAGCGTTGTAGACATTTCCATGTTTATACAGGTAGCGGGGGAGATATTTCCATGTTTATACAGATAGCGGTGTAGATATTTCAATGTTTATAGAGACAGCGGTGTTGATATTTCCATGTTTATACAGATAGCGGTGGAGATATTTCCATGTTTATACTGATAGCGGTGGAGATATTTCCATGTTTTTACAGATGGCAGTGTGGATATTTCATGTTTATACAGATAGCGGTGTGGATATTTCCATGTTTGTACAGATTGCGGTGTAGGTATTTCCATGTTTATAGAGATAGTATTGTAGATATTTCCATGTTTATACAGATGGCTGTGTAGATATTTCCACGAGTATACAGATGGCAGTGTAGATAGTTCCATGTTTATAGAGATGGAGCTGTAGATATTTCCATGTCTATAAAGAGGACTGTGTAGGTATTTCCATGTTTTTACAGATGGCGGTGTAGATATTTACATGATTATACAGATAGCTTTGTGGCTATTTCCATGTTTATTCAGATAGCGGTGTAGATATTTCCATGTTGATAGAGATGGCTGTGTAGATATTTCCATGTTTATAAAAATGGCTGTGTACATATTTCATTGTTTATACCGATGGCAGTGTAGATATTTCCATGTTTATACAGATGGCTGTGTACATATTTCCATGTATATACCAATGGCAGAGTAGATATTTCCATGTTTATACAGATAGTTTTGTAGACATTTCCATGTTTATACAGATGACTGTGTAGGTATTTCCATGTTTTTACAAATGGCGGAGTAGATATTTCCATTTTTATAGAGATAGCCATGTAGATATTTCCATCTTTATACAGATGTCGGTGTAGATAATTCCATAGTTATACAGAAAGCGGTGTAGATATTTCCATGTTTATACAGATAGCGATGTAGATATTTCTATGTTTATGAAGATAGCAGTGTAGATGTTTCCATATTTATACAGTTATCGGTGGAGATATTTCCATGTTTATACAGATAGCGATGAAGGTATTTCCATGTTTCTACAGATAGCGGTATAGATATTTCCATGTTTATACAGATGGCGTTGTAGATATTTCCAAGTTTATACGGATGGCGGAGTAGATATTACCATGTTTACACAGATAGCATAGTAGATATTTCCATGTTTATACTGATAGTATTGTAGGTATTTCCATATTTATAGAGATAGCATTGTAGATATTTCTGTGTTTACAAAGATGGCAGTGTAGATATTTCCATGTGTATACAGATGGCAGTGTAGCTATTTCCATGTTTATACAGATGGAGGTGGAGATATTTCCATGTGTATACAGATGGCAGTGTAGCTATTTCCATGTTTATACAGATGGAGGTGTAGATATTTCCATGTTTATACAGATAACAGTGTAGATATTTCCATGTTTTTACAGATGGTGGTGTAGATATTTCCATGTTTATACAGATAGCGGTGTGGTTATTTCCATGTTCGTACAGATAGCGGTGTAGATATTTCCATGTTAATAGAGACGGCTGTGTAGGTATTTCCTTGTTTATGCAGATGGCAGTGTAGATATTTCCATGTTTATATAGATAGTGGTGAGGATATTTACATGTTTATACAGATGACTGTGTAGGTATTTCCATGTTTATACAGATGGCGGTGTAGATATTTCCATGTTTATAGAGATAGCCATGAGGATATTTTCATGTTTTTACAGATAGCGTTGTAAAATATTTCCATGTTTATTCAGATGGTGGTTTAGATATTTCCGTGTTTATGCTGATAGCGGTGTAGATATTTCCATGTTTATAAAGATAGTGGTGTAGATATTTTCATGTTTATACAGATAGCGGTGTAGATATTTCCACGTTTGTACACATCGTGGTGTAGATATTTCCATGTTTACACTGACGGTGGTATACATAGTTCCATGTTTATGGAGATGGTGGTCTAGATATTTTCAAGTTTATATAGATGGCGGTGTAGATATTTCCATGTTTATAGAGATTGCGGTGTAGATATTTCCATTTTCATAGAAATTGCCATGTAGGTATTTCCATGTGTATAGAGATAGCGGTGCAGATGTTTCCATGATTATACTGATGGCTGTGTAGATATTTCCAGGTGTATATAGATGGCAGTGCAGATATTTCCATGTTTATAGAGATGGTGGTGTAGATATTTCTATGTATATACATATGTCTGTGTAGATATTTCCATGCTTATACAGATGGCGGTGTTGATATTTCCATGTTTATAGAGATAGCGGTGTTGATATTTGAAAGTATATACAGTTAGCGGTGCGGATATTTCCATGTTTATAGAGATAGCGTTGTAGATATTTCCATCTTTGCACAGATTGCGGTGCAGATATTTCCATTTTTACACAGATAGCCGTGTAGATATTTCCATGTTTACACAGATAGTTGTGTCGATATTTCCATGTTTACACATCTAGTTTTGTAGATAATTCCATGTTTATACAGAAAGCGGTGTAGATATTTCCATGTTTATACAGATAGCGATGTAGATATTTCTATGTTTATGAAGATAGCGGTGTAGATGTTTCCATATTTATACAGATATCGGTGGAGATATTTCCCTGTTTATACAGATAGGGATGTCGATATTACCATGTTTCTACAGATAGCGGTATAGATATTTCCATGTTTATACAGATGGCAGTGTAGATATTTCCACGTTCATATGGATGGCGGAGTAGATATTTCTACGTTTATACTGATAGCATAGTAGATATTTCCATGTTTATACAGATAGCGGTGTAGGTATTTCCATGTTTATAGAGATAGCACTGTAGATATTTCTGTGTTTATAAAGATGGCAGTGTAGATATTTCCATGTGTATACAGATGGCAGTGTAGCTATTTCCATGTTTATACAGATGGAGGTGTAGATATTTCCATGTTTATACAGATAACAGTGTAGATATTTCCATGTTTTTACAGATGGCGTTGTAGATATTTCCATGTTTTTACAGATAGCGGTGTGGTTATTTCTATGTTTGTACAGATAGCGGTGTAGATATTTCCATGTTTATAGAGATGGCTGTGAAGATATTTCCATGTTTATGCAGAAGGAAGTGTAGATATTTCCATGTTTATACAGAATGTGGTGTAGATATTTACATGTTTATACAGATGACTGTGTAGGTATTTCCATGTTTATACAGATGGCGGTGTAGACAATTCCATGTTTATGGAGACCAAAGACATGTAGATATTTCCAAGTTTATACAGATAGCGGTGTACACATTTCCATGTTTACAGAGATAACGGTGTAGATATTTCCATATTTATGCAGATAGCTTTGTAGTTATTTCCATGTTTATACAGACAGCTGTGTAGATGTTTCCATGTTTATACAGATAACGGTGTAGATATTTCCAGATATATACAGATCGTGGTGTAGATATTTCCACGTTTATACTGATAGCAGAGTAGATATTTCCTTGTTTATACACATAGCGGTGTACATATTTCCATTTTTACAGAGATAGCGGTGTAGATATTTCCATAAATGCACAGATTGCGGTGTAGATATTTCCATGTTTACACGGATAGCGGTGTACATATTTCCATGTTTACACAGATAGCTGTGTAGACATTTCCATGTTTACACCGATAGTGTTGTAGATATTTCCATGTTTATAGAAATAGCGGTGTAGATATTACCATGTTTATAAAGATAGCGGTGTAGATATTTTCTTGTTTATAAAGATAGCCGAGGGGATATTTCCATGATTATACAGATGGCAGCGTTGATATTTGCATGTTTATGCAGATAGCGGTGTAGATATTTCCATGTTTATACAGCTCGCTGTGTAGATATTTCCATCTTATTCAGAAGGCAGTGCAGATATTTGCATGTTTATACTGATCGTGCTGTAGATATTTCCATGTTTATAGAGATAACGGTGGAGATATTTCCATGTTTATGGAGATGGCGGTGTAGATATTTTCATGTTTATAGAGATGGCGGTGTAGATATTTCCAGGTTCGTAGAGATTGCGGTGTAGGTATTTCCATGTTTATACAGATAGCGGTCTAGGTATTTCCATGTTTATAGAGATAGCTTTGTAGATATCTCCATGTTTATACAGATGGCTGTTTAGATATTTCCATGTTTATACAGATGGCGGCGTAGATATATCCATATTTATAGAGATGGTGGTGTAGATATTTACATGTTTATACAGATGACTGTGTAGACATTTGCATGTTTATACTGATGGCAGTGTAGATATTTCCATGTTTATGGAGATGGGGGTGTAGATATTTCCATGTTTATACAGATGACTGTGTAGATATTTGCATGTTTATACAGATGAAGGCATAGATATTTCCATATTTATAAAGATAGCGGTGGAGATATTTCTATGTTTATACAGATAGCGGTGTAGAGATTTCCAAGTTTATAGAGATAACAGTGTAGATATTTCCATATTTATACAGACAGCGTTGTAGGTGTTTCCATGTTTACAGAGATAGGGGTGTAGATATTTTCATGTTTATACAGATGGCTGTGTAGATATTTCCATGTGTATACAGATGGCAGTGTAGATATTTCCATGTTTATACAGAAGGAGGTGTAGATATTTTCATGTTTATACAGATGTCTGTGTAGATATTTCCATGTTTTTACAGATGGCGGTGTAGATATTTCCAGGTTTATACAGATAGCGGTGTGGCTATTTCCATGTTTATAAAGACAGTGGTGTAGATATTTCCATGTTTATAGAGATGGCTGTGTAGATATTTTCATGTTTATTCAGATGGCAGTGAAGATATTTCCATGTTTATACTGATAGTTTTGTAGATATTTTCAAGTTTATGCAGATGACTGTGTAGGTATTTCCATGTTTATACAGATGTCGGGGTAGATATTTCCATGTTTATAGAGATAGCCATGTAGATATTTCCATGTTTATACAGATAGCAGGGTAGGCATTTCCATCTTTATAGAGATATTGGTGTAGATATTTCCATATTCATAGAGATAGCAGTGTAGATATTTCCAAGTTTATACAGGTAGAGTTGAATGTATTTCCATGTGTATAGAGATAACGGTGCAGATGTTTACATATTTATACTGATGGCTGTGTAGATATTTCCATCTTTCTACAGATGGCAGTGTAGATATTTCCATGTTTATAGAGATGCTGGTGTAGATATTTCCATGTTTATACAAATGACTGTGTAGATATTTCCATGTTTATACAGATAGCGGTACAGATATCTCCATATTTTTAGAGATAGCGATGCAGATACTTCCATCTTTGCAAAGACTGCGTTGATGATATTTCCATCTTTACACAGATAGCGGTGTAGATATTTCCGTGTTTACGCAAATAGCTGTGTAGATATTTCCATGTTTACACAGATAGCGTTGTAGATATTTCCATCTTTATACAGAGAACGGTGTAGATATTTCCATGTTGATACAGATAGCGGTTTAGATGTTTCCATGTTTATACAGATTGCGGTGTAGATATTTCCATGTGTATACAGATCGCGGTGTAGATGTTTCCATGTTTAGAGAGATAGCGGTGCAGATATTAGCATGTTTTTACAGATAGCGGTGTAGATATTTCCATGTTTATAGAGACATCGGTGAAGATATTTCAATATTTATACAGATAGTGGTGTAGATATTTCCATGTTTATTCAGATGGCATTGTATGTATTTCCATGTTTATAAAGATGGCGGTGTAGATATTTCCATGTTGATACAGATGTCGGTGTAGATATTTCCATGTTTATACAGATAGCGGTGTAGATATTACTATGTTCACACAGATACCGATGTAGATATTTCCATCATTGCACAGATTGCGGTGTAGATATTTCCATCTTTACACAGATAGCGGTGTAGAGATTTCCATCTTTGGACATATTGCGGTGTAGATATTTCCATCTTTACACAGATAGTGGTGTAGGTGTTTCCATGTTTACACAGATAACAGTGTAGATATTTCCATGTTTATAGAGATGGCTGTGAAGATATTTCCATGTTTATGCAGAAGGAAGTGTAGATATTTCCATGTTTATACAGAATGTGGTGTAGATATTTACATGTTTATACAGATGACTGTGTAGGTATTTCCATGTTTATACAGATGGCGGTGTAGACAATTCCATGTTTATGGAGACCAAAGACATGTAGATATTTCCAAGTTTATACAGATAGCGGTGTACACATTTCCATGTTTACAGAGATAACGGTGTAGATATTTCCATATTTATGCAGATAGCTTTGTAGTTATTTCCATGTTTATACAGACAGCTGTGTAGATGTTTCCATGTTTATACAGATAACGGTGTAGATATTTCCAGATATATACAGATCGTGGTGTAGATATTTCCACGTTTATACTGATAGCAGAGTAGACATTTCCTTGTTTATACACATAGCGGTGTACATATTTCCATTTTTACAGAGATAGCGGTGTAGATATTTCCATAAATGCACAGATTGCGGTGTAGATATTTCCATGTTTACACGGATAGCGGTGTACATATTTCCATGTTTACACAGATAGCTGTGTAGACATTTCCATGTTTACACCGATAGTGTTGTAGATATTTCCATGTTTATAGAAATAGCGGTGTAGATATTACCATGTTTATAAAGATAGCGGTGTAGATATTTTCTTGTTTATAAAGATAGCCGAGGGGATATTTCCATGATTATACAGATGGCAGCGTTGATATTTGCATGTTTATGCAGATAGCGGTGTAGATATTTCCATGTTTATACAGCTCGCTGTGTAGATATTTCCATCTTATTCAGAAGGCAGTGCAGATATTTGCATGTTTATACTGATCGTGCTGTAGATATTTCCATGTTTATAGAGATAACGGTGGAGATATTTCCATGTTTATGGAGATGGCGGTGTAGATATTTTCATGTTTATAGAGATGGCGGTGTAGATATTTCCAGGTTCGTAGAGATTGCGGTGTAGGTATTTCCATGTTTATACAGATAGCGGTCTAGGTATTTCCATGTTTATAGAGATAGCTTTGTAGATATCTCCATGTTTATACAGATGGCTGTTTAGATATTTCCATGTTTATACAGATGGCGGCGTAGATATATCCATATTTATAGAGATGGTGGTGTAGATATTTACATGTTTATACAGATGACTGTGTAGACATTTGCATGTTTATACTGATGGCAGTGTAGATATTTCCATGTTTATGGAGATGGGGGTGTAGATATTTCCATGTTTATACAGATGACTGTGTAGATATTTGCATGTTTATACAGATGAAGGCATAGATATTTCCATATTTATAAAGGTAGCGGTGGAGATATTTCTATGTTTATACAGATAGCGGTGTAGAGATTTCCAAGTTTATAGAGATAACAGTGTAGATATTTCCATATTTATACAGACAGCGTTGTAGGTGTTTCCATGTTTACAGAGATAGGGGTGTAGATATTTTCATGTTTATACAGATGGCTGTGTAGATATTTCCATGTGTATACAGATGGCAGTGTAGATATTTCCATGTTTATACAGAAGGAGGTGTAGATATTTTCATGTTTATACAGATGTCTGTGTAGATATTTCCATGTTTTTACAGATGGCGGTGTAGATATTTCCAGGTTTATACAGATAGCGGTGTGGCTATTTCCATGTTTATAAAGACAGTGGTGTAGATATTTCCATGTTTATAGAGATGGCTGTGTAGATATTTTCATGTTTATTCAGATGGCAGTGAAGATATTTCCATGTTTATACTGATAGTTTTGTAGATATTTTCAAGTTTATGCAGATGACTGTGTAGGTATTTCCATGTTTATACAGATGTCGGGGTAGATATTTCCATGTTTATAGAGATAGCCATGTAGATATTTCCATGTTTATACAGATAGCAGGGTAGGCATTTCCATCTTTATAGAGATATTGGTGTAGATATTTCCATATTCATAGAGATAGCAGTGTAGATATTTCCAAGTTTATACAGGTAGAGTTGAATGTATTTCCATGTGTATAGAGATAACGGTGCAGATGTTTACATATTTATACTGATGGCTGTGTAGATATTTCCATCTTTCTACAGATGGCAGTGTAGATATTTCCATGTTTATAGAGATGCTGGTGTAGATATTTCCATGTTTATACAAATGACTGTGTAGATATTTCCATGTTTATACAGATAGCGGTACAGATATCTCCATATTTTTAGAGATAGCGATGCAGATACTTCCATCTTTGCAAAGACTGCGTTGATGATATTTCCATCTTTACACAGATAGCGGTGTAGATATTTCCGTGTTTACGCAAATAGCTGTGTAGATATTTCCATGTTTACACAGATAGCGTTGTAGATATTTCCATCTTTATACAGAGAACGGTGTAGATATTTCCATGTTGATACAGATAGCGGTTTAGATGTTTCCATGTTTATACAGATTGCGGTGTAGATATTTCCATGTGTATACAGATCGCGGTGTAGATGTTTCCATGTTTAGAGAGATAGCGGTGCAGATATTAGCATGTTTTTACAGATAGCGGTGTAGATATTTCCATGTTTATAGAGACATCGGTGAAGATATTTCAATATTTATACAGATAGTGGTGTAGATATTTCCATGTTTATTCAGATGGCATTGTATGTATTTCCATGTTTATAAAGATGGCGGTGTAGATATTTCCATGTTGATACAGATGTCGGTGTAGATATTTCCATGTTTATACAGATAGCGGTGTAGATATTACTATGTTCACACAGATACCGATGTAGATATTTCCATCATTGCACAGATTGCGGTGTAGATATTTCCATCTTTACACAGATAGCGGTGTAGAGATTTCCATCTTTGGACATATTGCGGTGTAGATATTTCCATCTTTACACAGATAGTGGTGTAGGTGTTTCCATGTTTACACAGATAACAGTGTAGATATTTCCATGTTTATAGAGATGGCTGTGAAGATATTTCCATGTTTATGCAGAAGGAAGTGTAGATATTTCCATGTTTATACAGAATGTGGTGTAGATATTTACATGTTTATACAGATGACTGTGTAGGTATTTCCATGTTTATACAGATGGCGGTGTAGACAATTCCATGTTTATGGAGACCAAAGACATGTAGATATTTCCAAGTTTATACAGATAGCGGTGTACACATTTCCATGTTTACAGAGATAACGGTGTAGATATTTCCATATTTATGCAGATAGCTTTGTAGTTATTTCCATGTTTATACAGACAGCTGTGTAGATGTTTCCATGTTTATACAGATAACGGTGTAGATATTTCCAGATATATACAGATCGTGGTGTAGATATTTCCACGTTTATACTGATAGCAGAGTAGACATTTCCTTGTTTATACACATAGCGGTGTACATATTTCCATTTTTACAGAGATAGCGGTGTAGATATTTCCATAAATGCACAGATTGCGGTGTAGATATTTCCATGTTTACACGGATAGCGGTGTACATATTTCCATGTTTACACAGATAGCTGTGTAGACATTTCCATGTTTACACCGATAGTGTTGTAGATATTTCCATGTTTATAGAAATAGCGGTGTAGATATTACCATGTTTATAAAGATAGCGGTGTAGATATTTTCTTGTTTATAAAGATAGCCGAGGGGATATTTCCATGATTATACAGATGGCAGCGTTGATATTTGCATGTTTATGCAGATAGCGGTGTAGATATTTCCATGTTTATACAGCTCGCTGTGTAGATATTTCCATCTTATTCAGAAGGCAGTGCAGATATTTGCATGTTTATACTGATCGTGCTGTAGATATTTCCATGTTTATAGAGATAACGGTGGAGATATTTCCATGTTTATGGAGATGGCGGTGTAGATATTTTCATGTTTATAGAGATGGCGGTGTAGATATTTCCAGGTTCGTAGAGATTGCGGTGTAGGTATTTCCATGTTTATACAGATAGCGGTCTAGGTATTTCCATGTTTATAGAGATAGCTTTGTAGATATCTCCATGTTTATACAGATGGCTGTTTAGATATTTCCATGTTTATACAGATGGCGGCGTAGATATATCCATATTTATAGAGATGGTGGTGTAGATATTTACATGTTTATACAGATGACTGTGTAGACATTTGCATGTTTATACTGATGGCAGTGTAGATATTTCCATGTTTATGGAGATGGGGGTGTAGATATTTCCATGTTTATACAGATGACTGTGTAGATATTTGCATGTTTATACAGATGAAGGCATAGATATTTCCATATTTATAAAGGTAGCGGTGGAGATATTTCTATGTTTATACAGATAGCGGTGTAGAGATTTCCAAGTTTATAGAGATAACAGTGTAGATATTTCCATATTTATACAGACAGCGTTGTAGGTGTTTCCATGTTTACAGAGATAGGGGTGTAGATATTTTCATGTTTATACAGATGGCTGTGTAGATATTTCCATGTGTATACAGATGGCAGTGTAGATATTTCCATGTTTATACAGAAGGAGGTGTAGATATTTTCATGTTTATACAGATGTCTGTGTAGATATTTCCATGTTTTTACAGATGGCGGTGTAGATATTTCCAGGTTTATACAGATAGCGGTGTGGCTATTTCCATGTTTATAAAGACAGTGGTGTAGATATTTCCATGTTTATAGAGATGGCTGTGTAGATATTTTCATGTTTATTCAGATGGCAGTGAAGATATTTCCATGTTTATACTGATAGTTTTGTAGATATTTTCAAGTTTATGCAGATGACTGTGTAGGTATTTCCATGTTTATACAGATGTCGGGGTAGATATTTCCATGTTTATAGAGATAGCCATGTAGATATTTCCATGTTTATACAGATAGCAGGGTAGGCATTTCCATCTTTATAGAGATATTGGTGTAGATATTTCCATATTCATAGAGATAGCAGTGTAGATATTTCCAAGTTTATACAGGTAGAGTTGAATGTATTTCCATGTGTATAGAGATAACGGTGCAGATGTTTACATATTTATACTGATGGCTGTGTAGATATTTCCATCTTTCTACAGATGGCAGTGTAGATATTTCCATGTTTATAGAGATGCTGGTGTAGATATTTCCATGTTTATACAAATGACTGTGTAGATATTTCCATGTTTATACAGATAGCGGTACAGATATCTCCATATTTTTAGAGATAGCGATGCAGATACTTCCATCTTTGCAAAGACTGCGTTGATGATATTTCCATCTTTACACAGATAGCGGTGTAGATATTTCCGTGTTTACGCAAATAGCTGTGTAGATATTTCCATGTTTACACAGATAGCGTTGTAGATATTTCCATCTTTATACAGAGAACGGTGTAGATATTTCCATGTTGATACAGATAGCGGTTTAGATGTTTCCATGTTTATACAGATTGCGGTGTAGATATTTCCATGTGTATACAGATCGCGGTGTAGATGTTTCCATGTTTAGAGAGATAGCGGTGCAGATATTAGCATGTTTTTACAGATAGCGGTGTAGATATTTCCATGTTTATAGAGACATCGGTGAAGATATTTCAATATTTATACAGATAGTGGTGTAGATATTTCCATGTTTATTCAGATGGCATTGTATGTATTTCCATGTTTATAAAGATGGCGGTGTAGATATTTCCATGTTGATACAGATGTCGGTGTAGATATTTCCATGTTTATACAGATAGCGGTGTAGATATTACTATGTTCACACAGATACCGATGTAGATATTTCCATCATTGCACAGATTGCGGTGTAGATATTTCCATCTTTACACAGATAGCGGTGTAGAGATTTCCATCTTTGGACATATTGCGGTGTAGATATTTCCATCTTTACACAGATAGTGGTGTAGGTGTTTCCATGTTTACACAGATAACAGTGTAGATATTTCCATGTTTACACAGTTAGCGTTTTAGATATTTGCATGTTTATAAAGTTAGCGGTGTAGATGTTTCCATGTTTATGCAGATAGCGGTATAGATATTATCATGTTTATACATATGGCGGTGTAGGTATTTCCAAGTTTATACAGATAGCGGTGTAGATATTTCCATGTTTATAAAGATAGAGGTGTAGGTATTTCCATGTTTATTCTGGTAGCGTTGTAGTTATTTTCATATTTATAAAGATAGCAGTGTAGATATTTCCATGTTTGTACAGATAGCAGTGTAGATGTTTCCATGTTTATACAGATAGTGGTGTAGGTAATTCCATGTTTATAGACATGGCAGTGTAGATATTTGCATGTTTATACAGACGGCGGTGTAGATATTTCCATGTTTATAGACATGTCTGTGTAGATATTTACATGTTTACACAGACGGCAGTGTAGATATTTCCATGTTTATACAGACAGTGGTGTAGATATTTCCATGTTTATACTGATGACTGTGTAGTTATTTCCATCTTTATACAGATTTCGGTTTAGATATTTCTATGTTTACAGAGATAGCCGTGTAGATATTTCCATGTTTATACCGATACCGTTGTAGACATTTCCATGTTTATAGAGATAGAGGTGTAGATATTTCCATATTTATAGAAGTAGTGGTGTAGATATTTCTATGTTTATACAGAGCACGGTGTAGACATTTCCATCTTTCTGTAGGCAGTGTAGATATTTCTATGTTTATACAAATGACGGTGTAGATACTTCCATGTTTACAAAGATGGCAGTGTACATATTTCCCTGTTTATGCAGATGTCTGTGTAGATATTTGCATGTTTATGGAGATGGCGGTGTAGGTATTTCTATGTTTATAGAGGCAGCGGTGTAGATAATTCCATATTTATAGAGACGGCAGTGTAGGTATTCCCATGTTTATAGAGACTGTGGTGTAGATATTTCCATGTATATACAGATAGCGGTCTAGATATTTCCATGTTTATACAGATAGCGGTGTTGGTTATTCCATGTTTTTACAGAGAGCAGTGTAGATATTTCCATTTGTATAGGGATAGCGGTGTAGGTTTTCCATCTATATACAGATGGCAGTGAATATATTTCCATGTTTATACACATAGCGGTGTATATATTTCCATTTTTACACAGATGGTGGTGTAGGTACTTCCATGTTTATGGAGACGGTGATATTGATATTTCCATGTTTATAGAGATGGCCGTGTAGATATTTCTATGTTTATAGAGATAGCGGTGTAGATATTTCTACGTTTATTCTGACGGCGGTGTAGATATTTGATGTTTATACAGATAGCAGTGTGACTATTTCCATGTTTATACAGATGGCGGTGTAGATATTTCCATGTTTATACAGATAGCAGGGTAGTTATTTCCACGTTTATACAGATAGTGGTGTAGATGTTACCATGTTTATACAGATGGCAGTGTAGATATTTCCATGTTTATACACATGGTGGTGTAGGTATTTCATTGTTTATACAGATGACTGTGTAGATATTTCCATGTTTATACAGATGACTGTGGGTATTTCCATGTTTATACAGATGGCGGTGTAGATATTTCCATGTTTATAGTGATAGCCTTGTAGATATTTCCATGTTTATACAGATAGCGGTATAGACATTTCCATGTTTATAGAGATAGCGGTGTTGATATTTCCATATTTATACAGATAGCGGTGTAGATATTTCCATGTTTATACAGATGGCGGTGGTGATATTTCCATGTTTATACAGATGGCGGTGTAGACATTTCCAAGTTTATACAGATAGCAGTGTAAATATTTCCATGTTTATTGAGATAGTGGTGTAGATATTTCCATGTTTATACAGATAGCGGTTTAGGTATTTCCATGTTTATAGAGATAGCAATGTAGATATTTCCATGTTTATACAGATGACTGTGTATGTATTTCCATGTATATACACATGTCGGTGTAGATATTTCCATGTTTATACAGATGGAGGTGTAGATATTTCCATGTTTATTCAGATAGCGGTGTAGATATTTCCATGTTTATAGAGATGGCTGTGTACATATTTCCATGTTTATACAGATTGCACTGTAGAAATTTCCATGATTATACAGATGGTTGTGTAGATATTTCCATGTTTATAGAGATGAGTGTTTAGATATTTCCAGGTTTATAAAGATGGCGTTGTAGATATTTCCATGTTTATAGAGATAGCCATGTAGATATTTCAATGTTTATACAGATAGTTGTGTAGATATTTCCATGTTCATACAGATGGCGGTGGAGATATTCCGATCTTTATGCAGATAGCGATGTAGATATTTCCATGTTTAAACAGGTAGCGGTGAAGATATTCCCATGTTTATACAGATAGCGGTGTAAGTATTTCCATGTTTATACAGATAGCGGTGCAGGTATTTCCATGTTTATACAGATAGCGGTGTAGATATTTCCATGTTTCTACAGATAGCGGTGTAGATATTTCCATGCTTATAAAGATAGCGGTGTAGATATTTCCATGTTTATAGAGATAGCGGTGTAGTTATTTTCATGTTTATACAGATAGCGGTGTAGATATTTCTGTTTATTCAGATAGCGGTGTAGATATTTCCATGTTTATACAGATAGCAGTTGAGATATTTCCATGTTTATACAGATAACGGTGGAGATATTTCCATGTGTATAGAGATAGCGGTGTAGGTGTTTCCATATTTATAGAGATAGCGGTGTAGATATTTCCATGTTTATAGATATAGGGGTGTAGATATTTCCATGTTTATACAGATAGCGGTGCAAATATTTCCATGTTTACAGAGATAGCGACGTAGATATTTCCATGTTCACCCAGATAGCTGTGCAGATATTTCCATCTTTACACATATAGCGTTGTAGATATTTCCATATTTATTCAGATAGCAGTGTAGATATTTCCATGTTGATACAGATCGCAGTGTAGATGTTTCCATATTTACACAGATAGCGTTGTAGATATTTCCATGTTTATACAGATGGAGGTGTAGATATTTCCATGTTAATACAGATGACTGTGTAGATATTTCCATGTTCTTACAGATGGCGGTGTAGATATTTCCATGTTTACTCAGATAGCGGTGTGGCTATTTCCATGTTTCTACAGATAACGGTGTAGATATTTCCATGTTTATACTGATGGCTGTGTAGATATTTCCATGTTTATTCAGATGGCAGTGTAGATATTTCCATGTTTATACAGATAGTGGTGTAGATATTTCCATGTTTATACAGATGACCGTGTAGGTATCTCCATGTATATACAGATGGTGCTGTAGATATTTCCATGTTTATAGAGATAGCCATGTAGTTATTTCCATGTTTATACAGATAGCGGTGTAGATATTTCCATGTTTATAGAGATAGTGGGGTAGATATTTGAATATTTATACAGATACCGGTGTAGATATTTCCATGTTTATAGATATAGCGTTGTACATTTTTCCATGTTTATACAGTTAGCGGTGTAGATATTTACATGTTTATAGAGATAGAGGTGTAGATATTTCCATGTTTATTCACATAGTGGTGCAGATATTTCCATGTTTATTCAGATGGTGGTGTAGATATTTCCATGTTTATACAGATAGCGGTGGAGCTGTTTCCATGTTTATAAGTATAGTAGTGTAGATATTTCCATGTATATAGAGATAGTGGTGTAGATATTTCCATGTTTATACAGATAGCAGTAGAGATATTTCCTGGTTTATACAGATGGCGATGTAGATATTTCCAAGTTTATACAGAGAGCAGTGTGGATATTTCCATGTTTATGGAGATAGCGGTGGAGATATTTCATGTTCATTAAGATTGTGCTGTAGATATTTCCACGTTTATACATATAGCGGTGTAGATATTTCCATGTTTACAGAGATAGCAGTGGAGATATTTCCATGTTTATAGAGATAGCGGTGGATATATTTCCATGTTTATACAGATAGAGGTGTAGATATTTCCATGTTAATAGATATAGCGGTGTAGATGTTTCCATGTTTATACAGTTAGCGGTGTAGTTATTTCCTTCTTTATACAGATCATGGTGTAGATATTTCCATGTTTACACAGATAGCGGTGTAGATATTTCCATGTTTATACAGATAGAGGTGTAGATATTTCCATGTTTATACAGATAGCGGTGTAGGTATTTCCATGTTTCTAAAGATAGCGGTTTAGATATTTCCATGTTAATAGAGATAGTGGTGGAGATATTTCCATTTTTATACAGATAGGGATGTAGATATTTCCATGTTTGTACTGACAGCGGCGTAGATATTTCCATGTTTATACAGATAGCGGTGTAGATATTTCCATGTGTATACAAATGGCAGTGTAGTTATTTCCATGTTTATACAGATGGAGATGTCGATATTTCCGTATTAATACAGATGACTGTGTTGATATTTCCATGTTTTTACAAATGGCGGAGTAGATATTTCCATGTTTATATAGATAGCGGTGTGGCTATTTCCATTTTTATCCAGATAGCATTGTAGATATTTCCATGTTTATAGAGATGGCGGTGTAGGTATTTCCATGTTTTTACAGATGGCAGTGTAGTTATTTCCGTGCTTATACAGATAGCGGTGTGGCTATTTCCATGTTTATTCAGATAGCGGTGTAGATATTTCCAAGTTGATTAAGATGGCTGTGTAGACATTTCCATGTTCATACAAATGGCTGTGTACATATTTCCATGTTTATACCGATGGCAGTGTGGATATTTCCATGTTTATACAGATTGCGTGGTAGACATTTCCATGTTTATACAGATGAATGTGTAGGTATTTCCATGTTTATACAGATGGCGGTGTAGATATTTCCATGTTTATAGAGATAGCCTTGTAGATATTTCCATGTTTATACAGATGGCGGTGTAGATAATTCCATGTTTATACAGAAAGCGGTGTAGATATTTCCATGTTTATACAGATAGCGATGTAGATATTTCTATGTTTATAAAGATAGCGGTGTAGATGTTTCCATATTTATACAGATATCGGTGGAGATATTTCCCTGTTTATACAGATAGGGATGTCGATATTACCATGTTTCTACAGATAGCGGTATAGATATTTCCATGTTTATACAGATGGCAGTGTAGATATTTCCACGTTCATATGGATGGCGGAGTAGATATTTCTACGTTTATACTGATAGCATAGTAGATATTTCCATGTTTATACAGATAGCGGTGTAGGTATTTCCATGTTTATAGAGATAGCACTGTAGATATTTCTGTGTTTATAAAGATGGCAGTGTAGATATTTCCATGTGTATACAGATGGCAGTGTAGCTATTTCCATGTTTATACAGATGGAGGTGTAGATATTTCCATGTTTATACAGATAACAGTGTAGATATTTCCATGTTTTTACAGATGGCGTTGTAGATATTTCCATGTTTTTACAGATAGCGGTGTGGTTATTTCTATGTTTGTACAGATAGCGGTGTAGATATTTCCATGTTTATAGAGATGGCTGTGAAGATATTTCCATGTTTATGCAGAAGGAAGTGTAGATATTTCCATGTTTATACAGAATGTGGTGTAGATATTTACATGTTTATACAGATGACTGTGTAGGTATTTCCATGTTTATACAGATGGCGGTGTAGACAATTCCATGTTTATGGAGACCAAAGACATGTAGATATTTCCAAGTTTATACAGATAGCGGTGTACACATTTCCATGTTTACAGAGATAACGGTGTAGATATTTCCATATTTATGCAGATAGCTTTGTAGTTATTTCCATGTTTATACAGACAGCTGTGTAGATGTTTCCATGTTTATACAGATAACGGTGTAGATATTTCCAGATATATACAGATCGTGGTGTAGATATTTCCACGTTTATACTGATAGCAGAGTAGATATTTCCTTGTTTATACACATAGCGGTGTACATATTTCCATTTTTACAGAGATAGCGGTGTAGATATTTCCATAAATGCACAGATTGCGGTGTAGATATTTCCATGTTTACACGGATAGCGGTGTACATATTTCCATGTTTACACAGATAGCTGTGTAGACATTTCCATGTTTACACCGATAGTGTTGTAGATATTTCCATGTTTATAGAAATAGCGGTGTAGATATTACCATGTTTATAAAGATAGCGGTGTAGATATTTTCTTGTTTATAAAGATAGCCGAGGGGATATTTCCATGATTATACAGATGGCAGCGTTGATATTTGCATGTTTATGCAGATAGCGGTGTAGATATTTCCATGTTTATACAGCTCGCTGTGTAGATATTTCCATCTTATTCAGAAGGCAGTGCAGATATTTGCATGTTTATACTGATCGTGCTGTAGATATTTCCATGTTTATAGAGATAACGGTGGAGATATTTCCATGTTTATGGAGATGGCGGTGTAGATATTTTCATGTTTATAGAGATGGCGGTGTAGATATTTCCAGGTTCGTAGAGATTGCGGTGTAGGTATTTCCATGTTTATACAGATAGCGGTCTAGGTATTTCCATGTTTATAGAGATAGCTTTGTAGATATCTCCATGTTTATACAGATGGCTGTTTAGATATTTCCATGTTTATACAGATGGCGGCGTAGATATATCCATATTTATAGAGATGGTGGTGTAGATATTTACATGTTTATACAGATGACTGTGTAGACATTTGCATGTTTATACTGATGGCAGTGTAGATATTTCCATGTTTATGGAGATGGGGGTGTAGATATTTCCATGTTTATACAGATGACTGTGTAGATATTTGCATGTTTATACAGATGAAGGCATAGATATTTCCATATTTATAAAGATAGCGGTGGAGATATTTCTATGTTTATACAGATAGCGGTGTAGAGATTTCCAAGTTTATAGAGATAACAGTGTAGATATTTCCATATTTATACAGACAGCGTTGTAGGTGTTTCCATGTTTACAGAGATAGGGGTGTAGATATTTTCATGTTTATACAGATGGCTGTGTAGATATTTCCATGTGTATACAGATGGCAGTGTAGATATTTCCATGTTTATACAGAAGGAGGTGTAGATATTTTCATGTTTATACAGATGTCTGTGTAGATATTTCCATGTTTTTACAGATGGCGGTGTAGATATTTCCAGGTTTATACAGATAGCGGTGTGGCTATTTCCATGTTTATAAAGACAGTGGTGTAGATATTTCCATGTTTATAGAGATGGCTGTGTAGATATTTTCATGTTTATTCAGATGGCAGTGAAGATATTTCCATGTTTATACTGATAGTTTTGTAGATATTTTCAAGTTTATGCAGATGACTGTGTAGGTATTTCCATGTTTATACAGATGTCGGGGTAGATATTTCCATGTTTATAGAGATAGCCATGTAGATATTTCCATGTTTATACAGATAGCAGGGTAGGCATTTCCATCTTTATAGAGATATTGGTGTAGATATTTCCATATTCATAGAGATAGCAGTGTAGATATTTCCAAGTTTATACAGGTAGAGTTGAATGTATTTCCATGTGTATAGAGATAACGGTGCAGATGTTTACATATTTATACTGATGGCTGTGTAGATATTTCCATCTTTCTACAGATGGCAGTGTAGATATTTCCATGTTTATAGAGATGCTGGTGTAGATATTTCCATGTTTATACAAATGACTGTGTAGATATTTCCATGTTTATACAGATAGCGGTACAGATATCTCCATATTTTTAGAGATAGCGATGCAGATACTTCCATCTTTGCAAAGACTGCGTTGATGATATTTCCATCTTTACACAGATAGCGGTGTAGATATTTCCGTGTTTACGCAAATAGCTGTGTAGATATTTCCATGTTTACACAGATAGCGTTGTAGATATTTCCATCTTTATACAGAGAACGGTGTAGATATTTCCATGTTGATACAGATAGCGGTTTAGATGTTTCCATGTTTATACAGATTGCGGTGTAGATATTTCCATGTGTATACAGATCGCGGTGTAGATGTTTCCATGTTTAGAGAGATAGCGGTGCAGATATTAGCATGTTTTTACAGATAGCGGTGTAGATATTTCCATGTTTATAGAGACATCGGTGAAGATATTTCAATATTTATACAGATAGTGGTGTAGATATTTCCATGTTTATTCAGATGGCATTGTATGTATTTCCATGTTTATAAAGATGGCGGTGTAGATATTTCCATGTTGATACAGATGTCGGTGTAGATATTTCCATGTTTATACAGATAGCGGTGTAGATATTACTATGTTCACACAGATACCGATGTAGATATTTCCATCATTGCACAGATTGCGGTGTAGATATTTCCATCTTTACACAGATAGCGGTGTAGAGATTTCCATCTTTGGACATATTGCGGTGTAGATATTTCCATCTTTACACAGATAGTGGTGTAGGTGTTTCCATGTTTACACAGATAACAGTGTAGATATTTCCATGTTTATAGAGATGGCTGTGAAGATATTTCCATGTTTATGCAGAAGGAAGTGTAGATATTTCCATGTTTATACAGAATGTGGTGTAGATATTTACATGTTTATACAGATGACTGTGTAGGTATTTCCATGTTTATACAGATGGCGGTGTAGACAATTCCATGTTTATGGAGACCAAAGACATGTAGATATTTCCAAGTTTATACAGATAGCGGTGTACACATTTCCATGTTTACAGAGATAACGGTGTAGATATTTCCATATTTATGCAGATAGCTTTGTAGTTATTTCCATGTTTATACAGACAGCTGTGTAGATGTTTCCATGTTTATACAGATAACGGTGTAGATATTTCCAGATATATACAGATCGTGGTGTAGATATTTCCACGTTTATACTGATAGCAGAGTAGACATTTCCTTGTTTATACACATAGCGGTGTACATATTTCCATTTTTACAGAGATAGCGGTGTAGATATTTCCATAAATGCACAGATTGCGGTGTAGATATTTCCATGTTTACACGGATAGCGGTGTACATATTTCCATGTTTACACAGATAGCTGTGTAGACATTTCCATGTTTACACCGATAGTGTTGTAGATATTTCCATGTTTATAGAAATAGCGGTGTAGATATTACCATGTTTATAAAGATAGCGGTGTAGATATTTTCTTGTTTATAAAGATAGCCGAGGGGATATTTCCATGATTATACAGATGGCAGCGTTGATATTTGCATGTTTATGCAGATAGCGGTGTAGATATTTCCATGTTTATACAGCTCGCTGTGTAGATATTTCCATCTTATTCAGAAGGCAGTGCAGATATTTGCATGTTTATACTGATCGTGCTGTAGATATTTCCATGTTTATAGAGATAACGGTGGAGATATTTCCATGTTTATGGAGATGGCGGTGTAGATATTTTCATGTTTATAGAGATGGCGGTGTAGATATTTCCAGGTTCGTAGAGATTGCGGTGTAGGTATTTCCATGTTTATACAGATAGCGGTCTAGGTATTTCCATGTTTATAGAGATAGCTTTGTAGATATCTCCATGTTTATACAGATGGCTGTTTAGATATTTCCATGTTTATACAGATGGCGGCGTAGATATATCCATATTTATAGAGATGGTGGTGTAGATATTTACATGTTTATACAGATGACTGTGTAGACATTTGCATGTTTATACTGATGGCAGTGTAGATATTTCCATGTTTATGGAGATGGGGGTGTAGATATTTCCATGTTTATACAGATGACTGTGTAGATATTTGCATGTTTATACAGATGAAGGCATAGATATTTCCATATTTATAAAGGTAGCGGTGGAGATATTTCTATGTTTATACAGATAGCGGTGTAGAGATTTCCAAGTTTATAGAGATAACAGTGTAGATATTTCCATATTTATACAGACAGCGTTGTAGGTGTTTCCATGTTTACAGAGATAGGGGTGTAGATATTTTCATGTTTATACAGATGGCTGTGTAGATATTTCCATGTGTATACAGATGGCAGTGTAGATATTTCCATGTTTATACAGAAGGAGGTGTAGATATTTTCATGTTTATACAGATGTCTGTGTAGATATTTCCATGTTTTTACAGATGGCGGTGTAGATATTTCCAGGTTTATACAGATAGCGGTGTGGCTATTTCCATGTTTATAAAGACAGTGGTGTAGATATTTCCATGTTTATAGAGATGGCTGTGTAGATATTTTCATGTTTATTCAGATGGCAGTGAAGATATTTCCATGTTTATACTGATAGTTTTGTAGATATTTTCAAGTTTATGCAGATGACTGTGTAGGTATTTCCATGTTTATACAGATGTCGGGGTAGATATTTCCATGTTTATAGAGATAGCCATGTAGATATTTCCATGTTTATACAGATAGCAGGGTAGGCATTTCCATCTTTATAGAGATATTGGTGTAGATATTTCCATATTCATAGAGATAGCAGTGTAGATATTTCCAAGTTTATACAGGTAGAGTTGAATGTATTTCCATGTGTATAGAGATAACGGTGCAGATGTTTACATATTTATACTGATGGCTGTGTAGATATTTCCATCTTTCTACAGATGGCAGTGTAGATATTTCCATGTTTATAGAGATGCTGGTGTAGATATTTCCATGTTTATACAAATGACTGTGTAGATATTTCCATGTTTATACAGATAGCGGTACAGATATCTCCATATTTTTAGAGATAGCGATGCAGATACTTCCATCTTTGCAAAGACTGCGTTGATGATATTTCCATCTTTACACAGATAGCGGTGTAGATATTTCCGTGTTTACGCAAATAGCTGTGTAGATATTTCCATGTTTACACAGATAGCGTTGTAGATATTTCCATCTTTATACAGAGAACGGTGTAGATATTTCCATGTTGATACAGATAGCGGTTTAGATGTTTCCATGTTTATACAGATTGCGGTGTAGATATTTCCATGTGTATACAGATCGCGGTGTAGATGTTTCCATGTTTAGAGAGATAGCGGTGCAGATATTAGCATGTTTTTACAGATAGCGGTGTAGATATTTCCATGTTTATAGAGACATCGGTGAAGATATTTCAATATTTATACAGATAGTGGTGTAGATATTTCCATGTTTATTCAGATGGCATTGTATGTATTTCCATGTTTATAAAGATGGCGGTGTAGATATTTCCATGTTGATACAGATGTCGGTGTAGATATTTCCATGTTTATACAGATAGCGGTGTAGATATTACTATGTTCACACAGATACCGATGTAGATATTTCCATCATTGCACAGATTGCGGTGTAGATATTTCCATCTTTACACAGATAGCGGTGTAGAGATTTCCATCTTTGGACATATTGCGGTGTAGATATTTCCATCTTTACACAGATAGTGGTGTAGGTGTTTCCATGTTTACACAGATAACAGTGTAGATATTTCCATGTTTATAGAGATGGCTGTGAAGATATTTCCATGTTTATGCAGAAGGAAGTGTAGATATTTACATGTTTATACAGAATGTGGTGTAGATATTTACATGTTTATACAGATGACTGTGTAGGTATTTCCATGTTTATACAGATGGCGGTGTAGACAATTCCATGTTTATGGAGACCAAAGACATGTAGATATTTCCAAGTTTATACAGATAGCGGTGTACACATTTCCATGTTTACAGAGATAACGGTGTAGATATTTCCATATTTATGCAGATAGCTTTGTAGTTATTTCCATGTTTATACAGACAGCTGTGTAGATGTTTCCATGTTTATACAGATAACGGTGTAGATATTTCCAGATATATACAGATCGTGGTGTAGATATTTCCACGTTTATACTGATAGCAGAGTAGACATTTCCTTGTTTATACACATAGCGGTGTACATATTTCCATTTTTACAGAGATAGCGGTGTAGATATTTCCATAAATGCACAGATTGCGGTGTAGATATTTCCATGTTTACACGGATAGCGGTGTACATATTTCCATGTTTACACAGATAGCTGTGTAGACATTTCCATGTTTACACCGATAGTGTTGTAGATATTTCCATGTTTATAGAAATAGCTGTGTAGATATTACCATGTTTATAAAGATAGCGGTGTAGATATTTTCTTGTTTATAAAGATAGCCGAGGGGATATTTCCATGATTATACAGATGGCAGCGTTGATATTTGCATGTTTATGCAGATAGCGGTGTAGATATTTCCATGTTTATACAGCTCGCTGTGTAGATATTTCCATCTTATTCAGAAGGCAGTGCAGATATTTGCATGTTTATACTGATCGTGCTGTAGATATTTCCATGTTTATAGAGATAACGGTGGAGATATTTCCATGTTTATGGAGATGGCGGTGTAGATATTTTCATGTTTATAGAGATGGCGGTGTAGATATTTCCAGGTTCGTAGAGATTGCGGTGTAGGTATTTCCATGTTTATACAGATAGCGGTCTAGGTATTTCCATGTTTATAGAGATAGCTTTGTAGATATCTCCATGTTTATACAGATGGCTGTTTAGATATTTCCATGTTTATACAGATGGCGGCGTAGATATATCCATATTTATAGAGATGGTGGTGTAGATATTTACATGTTTATACAGATGACTGTGTAGACATTTGCATGTTTATACTGATGGCAGTGTAGATATTTCCATGTTTATGGAGATGGGGGTGTAGATATTTCCATGTTTATACAGATGACTGTGTAGATATTTGCATGTTTATACAGATGAAGGCATAGATATTTCCATATTTATAAAGGTAGCGGTGGAGATATTTCTATGTTTATACAGATAGCGGTGTAGAGATTTCCAAGTTTATAGAGATAACAGTGTAGATATTTCCATATTTATACAGACAGCGTTGTAGGTGTTTCCATGTTTACAGAGATAGGGGTGTAGATATTTTCATGTTTATACAGATGGCTGTGTAGATATTTCCATGTGTATACAGATGGCAGTGTAGATATTTCCATGTTTATACAGAAGGAGGTGTAGATATTTTCATGTTTATACAGATGTCTGTGTAGATATTTCCATGTTTTTACAGATGGCGGTGTAGATATTTCCAGGTTTATACAGATAGCGGTGTGGCTATTTCCATGTTTATAAAGACAGTGGTGTAGATATTTCCATGTTTATAGAGATGGCTGTGTAGATATTTTCATGTTTATTCAGATGGCAGTGAAGATATTTCCATGTTTATACTGATAGTTTTGTAGATATTTTCAAGTTTATGCAGATGACTGTGTAGGTATTTCCATGTTTATACAGATGTCGGGGTAGATATTTCCATGTTTATAGAGATAGCCATGTAGATATTTCCATGTTTATACAGATAGCAGGGTAGGCATTTCCATCTTTATAGAGATATTGGTGTAGATATTTCCATATTCATAGAGATAGCAGTGTAGATATTTCCAAGTTTATACAGGTAGAGTTGAATGTATTTCCATGTGTATAGAGATAACGGTGCAGATGTTTACATATTTATACTGATGGCTGTGTAGATATTTCCATCTTTCTACAGATGGCAGTGTAGATATTTCCATGTTTATAGAGATGCTGGTGTAGATATTTCCATGTTTATACAAATGACTGTGTAGATATTTCCATGTTTATACAGATAGCGGTACAGATATCTCCATATTTTTAGAGATAGCGATGCAGATACTTCCATCTTTGCAAAGACTGCGTTGATGATATTTCCATCTTTACACAGATAGCGGTGTAGATATTTCCGTGTTTACGCAAATAGCTGTGTAGATATTTCCATGTTTACACAGATAGCGTTGTAGATATTTCCATCTTTATACAGAGAACGGTGTAGATATTTCCATGTTGATACAGATAGCGGTTTAGATGTTTCCATGTTTATACAGATTGCGGTGTAGATATTTCCATGTGTATACAGATCGCGGTGTAGATGTTTCCATGTTTAGAGAGATAGCGGTGCAGATATTAGCATGTTTTTACAGATAGCGGTGTAGATATTTCCATGTTTATAGAGACATCGGTGAAGATATTTCAATATTTATACAGATAGTGGTGTAGATATTTCCATGTTTATTCAGATGGCATTGTATGTATTTCCATGTTTATAAAGATGGCGGTGTAGATATTTCCATGTTGATACAGATGTCGGTGTAGATATTTCCATGTTTATACAGATAGCGGTGTAGATATTACTATGTTCACACAGATACCGATGTAGATATTTCCATCATTGCACAGATTGCGGTGTAGATATTTCCATCTTTACACAGATAGCGGTGTAGAGATTTCCATCTTTGGACATATTGCGGTGTAGATATTTCCATCTTTACACAGATAGTGGTGTAGGTGTTTCCATGTTTACACAGATAACAGTGTAGATATTTCCATGTTTACACAGTTAGCGTTTTAGATATTTGCATGTTTATAAAGTTAGCGGTGTAGATGTTTCCATGTTTATGCAGATAGCGGTATAGATATTATCATGTTTATACATATGGCGGTGTAGGTATTTCCAAGTTTATACAGATAGCGGTGTAGATATTTCCATGTTTATAAAGATAGAGGTGTAGGTATTTCCATGTTTATTCTGGTAGCGTTGTAGTTATTTTCATATTTATAAAGATAGCAGTGTAGATATTTCCATGTTTGTACAGATAGCAGTGTAGATGTTTCCATGTTTATACAGATAGTGGTGTAGGTAATTCCATGTTTATAGACATGGCAGTGTAGATATTTGCATGTTTATACAGACGGCGGTGTAGATATTTCCATGTTTATAGACATGTCTGTGTAGATATTTACATGTTTACACAGACGGCAGTGTAGATATTTCCATGTTTATACAGACAGTGGTGTAGATATTTCCATGTTTATACTGATGACTGTGTAGTTATTTCCATCTTTATACAGATTTCGGTTTAGATATTTCTATGTTTACAGAGATAGCCGTGTAGATATTTCCATGTTTATACCGATACCGTTGTAGACATTTCCATGTTTATAGAGATAGAGGTGTAGATATTTCCATATTTATAGAAGTAGTGGTGTAGATATTTCTATGTTTATACAGAGCACGGTGTAGACATTTCCATCTTTCTGTAGGCAGTGTAGATATTTCTATGTTTATACAAATGACGGTGTAGATACTTCCATGTTTACAAAGATGGCAGTGTACATATTTCCCTGTTTATGCAGATGTCTGTGTAGATATTTGCATGTTTATGGAGATGGCGGTGTAGGTATTTCTATGTTTATAGAGGCAGCGGTGTAGATAATTCCATATTTATAGAGACGGCAGTGTAGGTATTCCCATGTTTATAGAGACTGTGGTGTAGATATTTCCATGTATATACAGATAGCGGTCTAGATATTTCCATGTTTATACAGATAGCGGTGTTGGTTATTCCATGTTTTTACAGAGAGCAGTGTAGATATTTCCATTTGTATAGGGATAGCGGTGTAGGTTTTCCATCTATATACAGATGGCAGTGAATATATTTCCATGTTTATACACATAGCGGTGTATATATTTCCATTTTTACACAGATGGTGGTGTAGGTACTTCCATGTTTATGGAGACGGTGATATTGATATTTCCATGTTTATAGAGATGGCCGTGTAGATATTTCTATGTTTATAGAGATAGCGGTGTAGATATTTCTACGTTTATTCTGACGGCGGTGTAGATATTTGATGTTTATACAGATAGCAGTGTGACTATTTCCATGTTTATACAGATGGCGGTGTAGATATTTCCATGTTTATACAGATAGCAGGGTAGATATTTCCACGTTTATACAGATAGTGGTGTAGATGTTACCATGTTTATACAGATGGCAGTGTAGATATTTCCATGTTTATACACATGGTGGTGTAGGTATTTCATTGTTTATACAGATGACTGTGTAGATATTTCCATGTTTATACAGATGACTGTGGGTATTTCCATGTTTATACAGATGGCGGTGTAGATATTTCCATGTTTATAGTGATAGCCTTGTAGATATTTCCATGTTTATACAGATAGCGGTATAGACATTTCCATGTTTATAGAGATAGCGGTGTTGATATTTCCATATTTATACAGATAGCGGTGTAGATATTTCCATGTTTATACAGATGGCGGTGGTGATATTTCCATGTTTATACAGATGGCGGTGTAGACATTTCCAAGTTTATACAGATAGCAGTGTAAATATTTCCATGTTTATTGAGATAGTGGTGTAGATATTTCCATGTTTATACAGATAGCGGTTTAGGTATTTCCATGTTTATAGAGATAGCAGTGTAGATATTTCCATGTTTATACAGATGACTGTGTATGTATTTCCATGTATATACACATGTCGGTGTAGATATTTCCATGTTTATACAGATGGAGGTGTAGATATTTCCATGTTTATTCAGATAGCGGTGTAGATATTTCCATGTTTATAGAGATGGCTGTGTACATATTTCCATGTTTATACAGATTGCACTGTAGAAATTTCCATGATTATACAGATGGTTGTGTAGATATTTCCATGTTTATAGAGATGAGTGTTTAGATATTTCCAGGTTTATAAAGATGGCGTTGTAGATATTTCCATGTTTATAGAGATAGCCATGTAGATATTTCAATGTTTATACAGATAGTTGTGTAGATATTTCCATGTTCATACAGATGGCGGTGGAGATATTCCGATCTTTATGCAGATAGCGATGTAGATATTTCCATGTTTAAACAGGTAGCGGTGAAGATATTCCCATGTTTATACAGATAGCGGTGTAAGTATTTCCATGTTTATACAGATAGCGGTGCAGGTATTTCCATGTTTATACAGATAGCGGTGTAGATATTTCCATGTTTCTACAGATAGCGGTGTAGATATTTCCATGCTTATAAAGATAGCGGTGTAGATATTTCCATGTTTATAGAGATAGCGGTGTAGTTATTTTCATGTTTATACAGATAGCGGTGTAGATATTTCTGTTTATTCAGATAGCGGTGTAGATATTTCCATGTTTATACAGATAGCAGTTGAGATATTTCCATGTTTATACAGATAACGGTGGAGATATTTCCATGTGTATAGAGATAGCGGTGTAGGTGTTTCCATATTTATAGAGATAGCGGTGTAGATATTTCCATGTTTATAGATATAGGGGTGTAGATATTTCCATGTTTATACAGATAGCGGTGCAAATATTTCCATGTTTACAGAGATAGCGACGTAGATATTTCCATGTTCACCCAGATAGCTGTGCAGATATTTCCATCTTTACACATATAGCGTTGTAGATATTTCCATATTTATTCAGATAGCAGTGTAGATATTTCCATGTTGATACAGATCGCAGTGTAGATGTTTCCATATTTACACAGATAGCGTTGTAGATATTTCCATGTTTATACAGATGGAGGTGTAGATATTTCCATGTTAATACAGATGACTGTGTAGATATTTCCATGTTCTTACAGATGGCGGTGTAGATATTTCCATGTTTACTCAGATAGCGGTGTGGCTATTTCCATGTTTCTACAGATAACGGTGTAGATATTTCCATGTTTATACTGATGGCTGTGTAGATATTTCCATGTTTATTCAGATGGCAGTGTAGATATTTCCATGTTTATACAGATAGTGGTGTAGATATTTCCATGTTTATACAGATGACCGTGTAGGTATCTCCATGTATATACAGATGGTGCTGTAGATATTTCCATGTTTATAGAGATAGCCATGTAGTTATTTCCATGTTTATACAGATAGCGGTGTAGATATTTCCATGTTTATAGAGATAGTGGGGTAGATATTTGAATATTTATACAGATACCGGTGTAGATATTTCCATGTTTATAGATATAGCGTTGTACATTTTTCCATGTTTATACAGTTAGCGGTGTAGATATTTACATGTTTATAGAGATAGAGGTGTAGATATTTCCATGTTTATTCACATAGTGGTGCAGATATTTCCATGTTTATTCAGATGGTGGTGTAGATATTTCCATGTTTATACAGATAGCGGTGGAGCTGTTTCCATGTTTATAAGTATAGTAGTGTAGATATTTCCATGTATATAGAGATAGTGGTGTAGATATTTCCATGTTTATACAGATAGCAGTAGAGATATTTCCTGGTTTATACAGATGGCGATGTAGATATTTCCAAGTTTATACAGAGAGCAGTGTGGATATTTCCATGTTTATGGAGATAGCGGTGGAGATATTTCATGTTCATTAAGATTGTGCTGTAGATATTTCCACGTTTATACATATAGCGGTGTAGATATTTCCATGTTTACAGAGATAGCAGTGGAGATATTTCCATGTTTATAGAGATAGCGGTGGATATATTTCCATGTTTATACAGATAGAGGTGTAGATATTTCCATGTTAATAGATATAGCGGTGTAGATGTTTCCATGTTTATACAGTTAGCGGTGTAGTTATTTCCTTCTTTATACAGATCATGGTGTAGATATTTCCATGTTTACACAGATAGCGGTGTAGATATTTCCATGTTTATACAGATAGAGGTGTAGATATTTCCATGTTTATACAGATAGCGGTGTAGGTATTTCCATGTTTCTAAAGATAGCGGTTTAGATATTTCCATGTTAATAGAGATAGTGGTGGAGATATTTCCATTTTTATACAGATAGGGATGTAGATATTTCCATGTTTGTACTGACAGCGGCGTAGATATTTCCATGTTTATACAGATAGCGGTGTAGATATTTCCATGTGTATACAAATGGCAGTGTAGTTATTTCCATGTTTATACAGATGGAGATGTCGATATTTCCGTATTAATACAGATGACTGTGTTGATATTTCCATGTTTTTACAAATGGCGGAGTAGATATTTCCATGTTTATATAGATAGCGGTGTGGCTATTTCCATTTTTATCCAGATAGCATTGTAGATATTTCCATGTTTATAGAGATGGCGGTGTAGGTATTTCCATGTTTTTACAGATGGCAGTGTAGTTATTTCCGTGCTTATACAGATAGCGGTGTGGCTATTTCCATGTTTATTCAGATAGCGGTGTAGATATTTCCAAGTTGATTAAGATGGCTGTGTAGACATTTCCATGTTCATACAAATGGCTGTGTACATATTTCCATGTTTATACCGATGGCAGTGTGGATATTTCCATGTTTATACAGATTGCGTGGTAGACATTTCCATGTTTATACAGATGAATGTGTAGGTATTTCCATGTTTATACAGATGGCGGTGTAGATATTTCCATGTTTATAGAGATAGCCTTGTAGATATTTCCATGTTTATACAGATGGCGGTGTAGATAATTCCATGTTTATACAGAAAGCGGTGTAGATATTTCCATGTTTATACAGATAGCGATGTAGATATTTCTATGTTTATAAAGATAGCGGTGTAGATGTTTCCATATTTATACAGATATCGGTGGAGATATTTCCCTGTTTATACAGATAGGGATGTCGATATTACCATGTTTCTACAGATAGCGGTATAGATATTTCCATGTTTATACAGATGGCAGTGTAGATATTTCCACGTTCATATGGATGGCGGAGTAGATATTTCTACGTTTATACTGATAGCATAGTAGATATTTCCATGTTTATACAGATAGCGGTGTAGGTATTTCCATGTTTATAGAGATAGCACTGTAGATATTTCTGTGTTTATAAAGATGGCAGTGTAGATATTTCCATGTGTATACAGATGGCAGTGTAGCTATTTCCATGTTTATACAGATGGAGGTGTAGATATTTCCATGTTTATACAGATAACAGTGTAGATATTTCCATGTTTTTACAGATGGCGTTGTAGATATTTCCATGTTTTTACAGATAGCGGTGTGGTTATTTCTATGTTTGTACAGATAGCGGTGTAGATATTTCCATGTTTATAGAGATGGCTGTGAAGATATTTCCATGTTTATGCAGAAGGAAGTGTAGATATTTCCATGTTTATACAGAATGTGGTGTAGATATTTACATGTTTATACAGATGACTGTGTAGGTATTTCCATGTTTATACAGATGGCGGTGTAGACAATTCCATGTTTATGGAGACCAAAGACATGTAGATATTTCCAAGTTTATACAGATAGCGGTGTACACATTTCCATGTTTACAGAGATAACGGTGTAGATATTTCCATATTTATGCAGATAGCTTTGTAGTTATTTCCATGTTTATACAGACAGCTGTGTAGATGTTTCCATGTTTATACAGATAACGGTGTAGATATTTCCAGATATATACAGATCGTGGTGTAGATATTTCCACGTTTATACTGATAGCAGAGTAGATATTTCCTTGTTTATACACATAGCGGTGTACATATTTCCATTTTTACAGAGATAGCGGTGTAGATATTTCCATAAATGCACAGATTGCGGTGTAGATATTTCCATGTTTACACGGATAGCGGTGTACATATTTCCATGTTTACACAGATAGCTGTGTAGACATTTCCATGTTTACACCGATAGTGTTGTAGATATTTCCATGTTTATAGAAATAGCGGTGTAGATATTACCATGTTTATAAAGATAGCGGTGTAGATATTTTCTTGTTTATAAAGATAGCCGAGGGGATATTTCCATGATTATACAGATGGCAGCGTTGATATTTGCATGTTTATGCAGATAGCGGTGTAGATATTTCCATGTTTATACAGCTCGCTGTGTAGATATTTCCATCTTATTCAGAAGGCAGTGCAGATATTTGCATGTTTATACTGATCGTGCTGTAGATATTTCCATGTTTATAGAGATAACGGTGGAGATATTTCCATGTTTATGGAGATGGCGGTGTAGATATTTTCATGTTTATAGAGATGGCGGTGTAGATATTTCCAGGTTCGTAGAGATTGCGGTGTAGGTATTTCCATGTTTATACAGATAGCGGTCTAGGTATTTCCATGTTTATAGAGATAGCTTTGTAGATATCTCCATGTTTATACAGATGGCTGTTTAGATATTTCCATGTTTATACAGATGGCGGCGTAGATATATCCATATTTATAGAGATGGTGGTGTAGATATTTACATGTTTATACAGATGACTGTGTAGACATTTGCATGTTTATACTGATGGCAGTGTAGATATTTCCATGTTTATGGAGATGGGGGTGTAGATATTTCCATGTTTATACAGATGACTGTGTAGATATTTGCATGTTTATACAGATGAAGGCATAGATATTTCCATATTTATAAAGATAGCGGTGGAGATATTTCTATGTTTATACAGATAGCGGTGTAGAGATTTCCAAGTTTATAGAGATAACAGTGTAGATATTTCCATATTTATACAGACAGCGTTGTAGGTGTTTCCATGTTTACAGAGATAGGGGTGTAGATATTTTCATGTTTATACAGATGGCTGTGTAGATATTTCCATGTGTATACAGATGGCAGTGTAGATATTTCCATGTTTATACAGAAGGAGGTGTAGATATTTTCATGTTTATACAGATGTCTGTGTAGATATTTCCATGTTTTTACAGATGGCGGTGTAGATATTTCCAGGTTTATACAGATAGCGGTGTGGCTATTTCCATGTTTATAAAGACAGTGGTGTAGATATTTCCATGTTTATAGAGATGGCTGTGTAGATATTTTCATGTTTATTCAGATGGCAGTGAAGATATTTCCATGTTTATACTGATAGTTTTGTAGATATTTTCAAGTTTATGCAGATGACTGTGTAGGTATTTCCATGTTTATACAGATGTCGGGGTAGATATTTCCATGTTTATAGAGATAGCCATGTAGATATTTCCATGTTTATACAGATAGCAGGGTAGGCATTTCCATCTTTATAGAGATATTGGTGTAGATATTTCCATATTCATAGAGATAGCAGTGTAGATATTTCCAAGTTTATACAGGTAGAGTTGAATGTATTTCCATGTGTATAGAGATAACGGTGCAGATGTTTACATATTTATACTGATGGCTGTGTAGATATTTCCATCTTTCTACAGATGGCAGTGTAGATATTTCCATGTTTATAGAGATGCTGGTGTAGATATTTCCATGTTTATACAAATGACTGTGTAGATATTTCCATGTTTATACAGATAGCGGTACAGATATCTCCATATTTTTAGAGATAGCGATGCAGATACTTCCATCTTTGCAAAGACTGCGTTGATGATATTTCCATCTTTACACAGATAGCGGTGTAGATATTTCCGTGTTTACGCAAATAGCTGTGTAGATATTTCCATGTTTACACAGATAGCGTTGTAGATATTTCCATCTTTATACAGAGAACGGTGTAGATATTTCCATGTTGATACAGATAGCGGTTTAGATGTTTCCATGTTTATACAGATTGCGGTGTAGATATTTCCATGTGTATACAGATCGCGGTGTAGATGTTTCCATGTTTAGAGAGATAGCGGTGCAGATATTAGCATGTTTTTACAGATAGCGGTGTAGATATTTCCATGTTTATAGAGACATCGGTGAAGATATTTCAATATTTATACAGATAGTGGTGTAGATATTTCCATGTTTATTCAGATGGCATTGTATGTATTTCCATGTTTATAAAGATGGCGGTGTAGATATTTCCATGTTGATACAGATGTCGGTGTAGATATTTCCATGTTTATACAGATAGCGGTGTAGATATTACTATGTTCACACAGATACCGATGTAGATATTTCCATCATTGCACAGATTGCGGTGTAGATATTTCCATCTTTACACAGATAGCGGTGTAGAGATTTCCATCTTTGGACATATTGCGGTGTAGATATTTCCATCTTTACACAGATAGTGGTGTAGGTGTTTCCATGTTTACACAGATAACAGTGTAGAAATTTCCATGTTTATAGAGATGGCTGTGAAGATATTTCCATGTTTATGCAGAAGGAAGTGTAGATATTTCCATGTTTATACAGAATGTGGTGTAGATATTTACATGTTTATACAGATGACTGTGTAGGTATTTCCATGTTTATACAGATGGCGGTGTAGACAATTCCATGTTTATGGAGACCAAAGACATGTAGATATTTCCAAGTTTATACAGATAGCGGTGTACACATTTCCATGTTTACAGAGATAACGGTGTAGATATTTCCATATTTATGCAGATAGCTTTGTAGTTATTTCCATGTTTATACAGACAGCTGTGTAGATGTTTCCATGTTTATACAGATAACGGTGTAGATATTTCCAGATATATACAGATCGTGGTGTAGATATTTCCACGTTTATACTGATAGCAGAGTAGACATTTCCTTGTTTATACACATAGCGGTGTACATATTTCCATTTTTACAGAGATAGCGGTGTAGATATTTCCATAAATGCACAGATTGCGGTGTAGATATTTCCATGTTTACACGGATAGCGGTGTACATATTTCCATGTTTACACAGATAGCTGTGTAGACATTTCCATGTTTACACCGATAGTGTTGTAGATATTTCCATGTTTATAGAAATAGCTGTGTAGATATTACCATGTTTATAAAGATAGCGGTGTAGATATTTTCTTGTTTATAAAGATAGCCGAGGGGATATTTCCATGATTATACAGATGGCAGCGTTGATATTTGCATGTTTATGCAGATAGCGGTGTAGATATTTCCATGTTTATACAGCTCGCTGTGTAGATATTTCCATCTTATTCAGAAGGCAGTGCAGATATTTGCATGTTTATACTGATCGTGCTGTAGATATTTCCATGTTTATAGAGATAACGGTGGAGATATTTCCATGTTTATGGAGATGGCGGTGTAGATATTTTCATGTTTATAGAGATGGCGGTGTAGATATTTCCAGGTTCGTAGAGATTGCGGTGTAGGTATTTCCATGTTTATACAGATAGCGGTCTAGGTATTTCCATGTTTATAGAGATAGCTTTGTAGATATCTCCATGTTTATACAGATGGCTGTTTAGATATTTCCATGTTTATACAGATGGCGGCGTAGATATATCCATATTTATAGAGATGGTGGTGTAGATATTTACATGTTTATACAGATGACTGTGTAGACATTTGCATGTTTATACTGATGGCAGTGTAGATATTTCCATGTTTATGGAGATGGGGGTGTAGATATTTCCATGTTTATACAGATGACTGTGTAGATATTTGCATGTTTATACAGATGAAGGCATAGATATTTCCATATTTATAAAGGTAGCGGTGGAGATATTTCTATGTTTATACAGATAGCGGTGTAGAGATTTCCAAGTTTATAGAGATAACAGTGTAGATATTTCCATATTTATACAGACAGCGTTGTAGGTGTTTCCATGTTTACAGAGATAGGGGTGTAGATATTTTCATGTTTATACAGATGGCTGTGTAGATATTTCCATGTGTATACAGATGGCAGTGTAGATATTTCCATGTTTATACAGAAGGAGGTGTAGATATTTTCATGTTTATACAGATGTCTGTGTAGATATTTCCATGTTTTTACAGATGGCGGTGTAGATATTTCCAGGTTTATACAGATAGCGGTGTGGCTATTTCCATGTTTATAAAGACAGTGGTGTAGATATTTCCATGTTTATAGAGATGGCTGTGTAGATATTTTCATGTTTATTCAGATGGCAGTGAAGATATTTCCATGTTTATACTGATAGTTTTGTAGATATTTTCAAGTTTATGCAGATGACTGTGTAGGTATTTCCATGTTTATACAGATGTCGGGGTAGATATTTCCATGTTTATAGAGATAGCCATGTAGATATTTCCATGTTTATACAGATAGCAGGGTAGGCATTTCCATCTTTATAGAGATATTGGTGTAGATATTTCCATATTCATAGAGATAGCAGTGTAGATATTTCCAAGTTTATACAGGTAGAGTTGAATGTATTTCCATGTGTATAGAGATAACGGTGCAGATGTTTACATATTTATACTGATGGCTGTGTAGATATTTCCATCTTTCTACAGATGGCAGTGTAGATATTTCCATGTTTATAGAGATGCTGGTGTAGATATTTCCATGTTTATACAAATGACTGTGTAGATATTTCCATGTTTATACAGATAGCGGTACAGATATCTCCATATTTTTAGAGATAGCGATGCAGATACTTCCATCTTTGCAAAGACTGCGTTGATGATATTTCCATCTTTACACAGATAGCGGTGTAGATATTTCCGTGTTTACGCAAATAGCTGTGTAGATATTTCCATGTTTACACAGATAGCGTTGTAGATATTTCCATCTTTATACAGAGAACGGTGTAGATATTTCCATGTTGATACAGATAGCGGTTTAGATGTTTCCATGTTTATACAGATTGCGGTGTAGATATTTCCATGTGTATACAGATCGCGGTGTAGATGTTTCCATGTTTAGAGAGATAGCGGTGCAGATATTAGCATGTTTTTACAGATAGCGGTGTAGATATTTCCATGTTTATAGAGACATCGGTGAAGATATTTCAATATTTATACAGATAGTGGTGTAGATATTTCCATGTTTATTCAGATGGCATTGTATGTATTTCCATGTTTATAAAGATGGCGGTGTAGATATTTCCATGTTGATACAGATGTCGGTGTAGATATTTCCATGTTTATACAGATAGCGGTGTAGATATTACTATGTTCACACAGATACCGATGTAGATATTTCCATCATTGCACAGATTGCGGTGTAGATATTTCCATCTTTACACAGATAGCGGTGTAGAGATTTCCATCTTTGGACATATTGCGGTGTAGATATTTCCATCTTTACACAGATAGTGGTGTAGGTGTTTCCATGTTTACACAGATAACAGTGTAGATATTTCCATGTTTATAGAGATGGCTGTGAAGATATTTCCATGTTTATGCAGAAGGAAGTGTAGATATTTCCATGTTTATACAGAATGTGGTGTAGATATTTACATGTTTATACAGATGACTGTGTAGGTATTTCCATGTTTATACAGATGGCGGTGTAGACAATTCCATGTTTATGGAGACCAAAGACATGTAGATATTTCCAAGTTTATACAGATAGCGGTGTACACATTTCCATGTTTACAGAGATAACGGTGTAGATATTTCCATATTTATGCAGATAGCTTTGTAGTTATTTCCATGTTTATACAGACAGCTGTGTAGATGTTTCCATGTTTATACAGATAACGGTGTAGATATTTCCAGATATATACAGATCGTGGTGTAGATATTTCCACGTTTATACTGATAGCAGAGTAGACATTTCCTTGTTTATACACATAGCGGTGTACATATTTCCATTTTTACAGAGATAGCGGTGTAGATATTTCCATAAATGCACAGATTGCGGTGTAGATATTTCCATGTTTACACGGATAGCGGTGTACATATTTCCATGTTTACACAGATAGCTGTGTAGACATTTCCATGTTTACACCGATAGTGTTGTAGATATTTCCATGTTTATAGAAATAGCTGTGTAGATATTACCATGTTTATAAAGATAGCGGTGTAGATATTTTCTTGTTTATAAAGATAGCCGAGGGGATATTTCCATGATTATACAGATGGCAGCGTTGATATTTGCATGTTTATGCAGATAGCGGTGTAGATATTTCCATGTTTATACAGCTCGCTGTGTAGATATTTCCATCTTATTCAGAAGGCAGTGCAGATATTTGCATGTTTATACTGATCGTGCTGTAGATATTTCCATGTTTATAGAGATAACGGTGGAGATATTTCCATGTTTATGGAGATGGCGGTGTAGATATTTTCATGTTTATAGAGATGGCGGTGTAGATATTTCCAGGTTCGTAGAGATTGCGGTGTAGGTATTTCCATGTTTATACAGATAGCGGTCTAGGTATTTCCATGTTTATAGAGATAGCTTTGTAGATATCTCCATGTTTATACAGATGGCTGTTTAGATATTTCCATGTTTATACAGATGGCGGCGTAGATATATCCATATTTATAGAGATGGTGGTGTAGATATTTACATGTTTATACAGATGACTGTGTAGACATTTGCATGTTTATACTGATGGCAGTGTAGATATTTCCATGTTTATGGAGATGGGGGTGTAGATATTTCCATGTTTATACAGATGACTGTGTAGATATTTGCATGTTTATACAGATGAAGGCATAGATATTTCCATATTTATAAAGGTAGCGGTGGAGATATTTCTATGTTTATACAGATAGCGGTGTAGAGATTTCCAAGTTTATAGAGATAACAGTGTAGATATTTCCATATTTATACAGACAGCGTTGTAGGTGTTTCCATGTTTACAGAGATAGGGGTGTAGATATTTTCATGTTTATACAGATGGCTGTGTAGATATTTCCATGTGTATACAGATGGCAGTGTAGATATTTCCATGTTTATACAGAAGGAGGTGTAGATATTTTCATGTTTATACAGATGTCTGTGTAGATATTTCCATGTTTTTACAGATGGCGGTGTAGATATTTCCAGGTTTATACAGATAGCGGTGTGGCTATTTCCATGTTTATAAAGACAGTGGTGTAGATATTTCCATGTTTATAGAGATGGCTGTGTAGATATTTTCATGTTTATTCAGATGGCAGTGAAGATATTTCCATGTTTATACTGATAGTTTTGTAGATATTTTCAAGTTTATGCAGATGACTGTGTAGGTATTTCCATGTTTATACAGATGTCGGGGTAGATATTTCCATGTTTATAGAGATAGCCATGTAGATATTTCCATGTTTATACAGATAGCAGGGTAGGCATTTCCATCTTTATAGAGATATTGGTGTAGATATTTCCATATTCATAGAGATAGCAGTGTAGATATTTCCAAGTTTATACAGGTAGAGTTGAATGTATTTCCATGTGTATAGAGATAACGGTGCAGATGTTTACATATTTATACTGATGGCTGTGTAGATATTTCCATCTTTCTACAGATGGCAGTGTAGATATTTCCATGTTTATAGAGATGCTGGTGTAGATATTTCCATGTTTATACAAATGACTGTGTAGATATTTCCATGTTTATACAGATAGCGGTACAGATATCTCCATATTTTTAGAGATAGCGATGCAGATACTTCCATCTTTGCAAAGACTGCGTTGATGATATTTCCATCTTTACACAGATAGCGGTGTAGATATTTCCGTGTTTACGCAAATAGCTGTGTAGATATTTCCATGTTTACACAGATAGCGTTGTAGATATTTCCATCTTTATACAGAGAACGGTGTAGATATTTCCATGTTGATACAGATAGCGGTTTAGATGTTTCCATGTTTATACAGATTGCGGTGTAGATATTTCCATGTGTATACAGATCGCGGTGTAGATGTTTCCATGTTTAGAGAGATAGCGGTGCAGATATTAGCATGTTTTTACAGATAGCGGTGTAGATATTTCCATGTTTATAGAGACATCGGTGAAGATATTTCAATATTTATACAGATAGTGGTGTAGATATTTCCATGTTTATTCAGATGGCATTGTATGTATTTCCATGTTTATAAAGATGGCGGTGTAGATATTTCCATGTTGATACAGATGTCGGTGTAGATATTTCCATGTTTATACAGATAGCGGTGTAGATATTACTATGTTCACACAGATACCGATGTAGATATTTCCATCATTGCACAGATTGCGGTGTAGATATTTCCATCTTTACACAGATAGCGGTGTAGAGATTTCCATCTTTGGACATATTGCGGTGTAGATATTTCCATCTTTACACAGATAGTGGTGTAGGTGTTTCCATGTTTACACAGATAACAGTGTAGATATTTCCATGTTTACACAGTTAGCGTTTTAGATATTTGCATGTTTATAAAGTTAGCGGTGTAGATGTTTCCATGTTTATGCAGATAGCGGTATAGATATTATCATGTTTATACATATGGCGGTGTAGGTATTTCCAAGTTTATACAGATAGCGGTGTAGATATTTCCATGTTTATAAAGATAGAGGTGTAGGTATTTCCATGTTTATTCTGGTAGCGTTGTAGTTATTTTCATATTTATAAAGATAGCAGTGTAGATATTTCCATGTTTGTACAGATAGCAGTGTAGATGTTTCCATGTTTATACAGATAGTGGTGTAGGTAATTCCATGTTTATAGACATGGCAGTGTAGATATTTGCATGTTTATACAGACGGCGGTGTAGATATTTCCATGTTTATAGACATGTCTGTGTAGATATTTACATGTTTACACAGACGGCAGTGTAGATATTTCCATGTTTATACAGACAGTGGTGTAGATATTTCCATGTTTATACTGATGACTGTGTAGTTATTTCCATCTTTATACAGATTTCGGTTTAGATATTTCTATGTTTACAGAGATAGCCGTGTAGATATTTCCATGTTTATACCGATACCGTTGTAGACATTTCCATGTTTATAGAGATAGAGGTGTAGATATTTCCATATTTATAGAAGTAGTGGTGTAGATATTTCTATGTTTATACAGAGCACGGTGTAGACATTTCCATCTTTCTGTAGGCAGTGTAGATATTTCTATGTTTATACAAATGACGGTGTAGATACTTCCATGTTTACAAAGATGGCAGTGTACATATTTCCCTGTTTATGCAGATGTCTGTGTAGATATTTGCATGTTTATGGAGATGGCGGTGTAGGTATTTCTATGTTTATAGAGGCAGCGGTGTAGATAATTCCATATTTATAGAGACGGCAGTGTAGGTATTCCCATGTTTATAGAGACTGTGGTGTAGATATTTCCATGTATATACAGATAGCGGTCTAGATATTTCCATGTTTATACAGATAGCGGTGTTGGTTATTCCATGTTTTTACAGAGAGCAGTGTAGATATTTCCATTTGTATAGGGATAGCGGTGTAGGTTTTCCATCTATATACAGATGGCAGTGAATATATTTCCATGTTTATACACATAGCGGTGTATATATTTCCATTTTTACACAGATGGTGGTGTAGGTACTTCCATGTTTATGGAGACGGTGATATTGATATTTCCATGTTTATAGAGATGGCCGTGTAGATATTTCTATGTTTATAGAGATAGCGGTGTAGATATTTCTACGTTTATTCTGACGGCGGTGTAGATATTTGATGTTTATACAGATAGCAGTGTGACTATTTCCATGTTTATACAGATGGCAGTGTAGATATTTCCATGTTTATACAGATAGCAGGGTAGATATTTCCACGTTTATACAGATAGTGGTGTAGATGTTACCATGTTTATACAGATGGCAGTGTAGATATTTCCATGTTTATACACATGGTGGTGTAGGTATTTCATTGTTTATACAGATGACTGTGTAGATATTTCCATGTTTATACAGATGACTGTGGGTATTTCCATGTTTATACAGATGGCGGTGTAGATATTTCCATGTTTATAGTGATAGCCTTGTAGATATTTCCATGTTTATACAGATAGCGGTATAGACATTTCCATGTTTATAGAGATAGCGGTGTTGATATTTCCATATTTATACAGATAGCGGTGTAGATATTTCCATGTTTATACAGATGGCGGTGGTGATATTTCCATGTTTATACAGATGGCGGTGTAGACATTTCCAAGTTTATACAGATAGCAGTGTAAATATTTCCATGTTTATTGAGATAGTGGTGTAGATATTTCCATGTTTATACAGATAGCGGTTTAGGTATTTCCATGTTTATAGAGATAGCAGTGTAGATATTTCCATGTTTATACAGATGACTGTGTATGTATTTCCATGTATATACACATGTCGGTGTAGATATTTCCATGTTTATACAGATGGAGGTGTAGATATTTCCATGTTTATTCAGATAGCGGTGTAGATATTTCCATGTTTATAGAGATGGCTGTGTACATATTTCCATGTTTATACAGATTGCACTGTAGAAATTTCCATGATTATACAGATGGTTGTGTAGATATTTCCATGTTTATAGAGATGAGTGTTTAGATATTTCCAGGTTTATAAAGATGGCGTTGTAGATATTTCCATGTTTATAGAGATAGCCATGTAGATATTTCAATGTTTATACAGATAGTTGTGTAGATATTTCCATGTTCATACAGATGGCGGTGGAGATATTCCGATCTTTATGCAGATAGCGATGTAGATATTTCCATGTTTAAACAGGTAGCGGTGAAGATATTCCCATGTTTATACAGATAGCGGTGTAAGTATTTCCATGTTTATACAGATAGCGGTGCAGGTATTTCCATGTTTATACAGATAGCGGTGTAGATATTTCCATGTTTCTACAGATAGCGGTGTAGATATTTCCATGCTTATAAAGATAGCGGTGTAGATATTTCCATGTTTATAGAGATAGCGGTGTAGTTATTTTCATGTTTATACAGATAGCGGTGTAGATATTTCTGTTTATTCAGATAGCGGTGTAGATATTTCCATGTTTATACAGATAGCAGTTGAGATATTTCCATGTTTATACAGATAACGGTGGAGATATTTCCATGTGTATAGAGATAGCGGTGTAGGTGTTTCCATATTTATAGAGATAGCGGTGTAGATATTTCCATGTTTATAGATATAGGGGTGTAGATATTTCCATGTTTATACAGATAGCGGTGCAAATATTTCCATGTTTACAGAGATAGCGACGTAGATATTTCCATGTTCACCCAGATAGCTGTGCAGATATTTCCATCTTTACACATATAGCGTTGTAGATATTTCCATATTTATTCAGATAGCAGTGTAGATATTTCCATGTTGATACAGATCGCAGTGTAGATGTTTCCATATTTACACAGATAGCGTTGTAGATATTTCCATGTTTATACAGATGGAGGTGTAGATATTTCCATGTTAATACAGATGACTGTGTAGATATTTCCATGTTCTTACAGATGGCGGTGTAGATATTTCCATGTTTACTCAGATAGCGGTGTGGCTATTTCCATGTTTCTACAGATAACGGTGTAGATATTTCCATGTTTATACTGATGGCTGTGTAGATATTTCCATGTTTATTCAGATGGCAGTGTAGATATTTCCATGTTTATACAGATAGTGGTGTAGATATTTCCATGTTTATACAGATGACCGTGTAGGTATCTCCATGTATATACAGATGGTGCTGTAGATATTTCCATGTTTATAGAGATAGCCATGTAGTTATTTCCATGTTTATACAGATAGCGGTGTAGATATTTCCATGTTTATAGAGATAGTGGGGTAGATATTTGAATATTTATACAGATACCGGTGTAGATATTTCCATGTTTATAGATATAGCGTTGTACATTTTTCCATGTTTATACAGTTAGCGGTGTAGATATTTACATGTTTATAGAGATAGAGGTGTAGATATTTCCATGTTTATTCACATAGTGGTGCAGATATTTCCATGTTTATTCAGATGGTGGTGTAGATATTTCCATGTTTATACAGATAGCGGTGGAGCTGTTTCCATGTTTATAAGTATAGTAGTGTAGATATTTCCATGTATATAGAGATAGTGGTGTAGATATTTCCATGTTTATACAGATAGCAGTAGAGATATTTCCTGGTTTATACAGATGGCGATGTAGATATTTCCAAGTTTATACAGAGAGCAGTGTGGATATTTCCATGTTTATGGAGATAGCGGTGGAGATATTTCATGTTCATTAAGATTGTGCTGTAGATATTTCCACGTTTATACATATAGCGGTGTAGATATTTCCATGTTTACAGAGATAGCAGTGGAGATATTTCCATGTTTATAGAGATAGCGGTGGATATATTTCCATGTTTATACAGATAGAGGTGTAGATATTTCCATGTTAATAGATATAGCGGTGTAGATGTTTCCATGTTTATACAGTTAGCGGTGTAGTTATTTCCTTCTTTATACAGATCATGGTGTAGATATTTCCATGTTTACACAGATAGCGGTGTAGATATTTCCATGTTTATACAGATAGAGGTGTAGATATTTCCATGTTTATACAGATAGCGGTGTAGGTATTTCCATGTTTCTAAAGATAGCGGTTTAGATATTTCCATGTTAATAGAGATAGTGGTGGAGATATTTCCATTTTTATACAGATAGGGATGTAGATATTTCCATGTTTGTACTGACAGCGGCGTAGATATTTCCATGTTTATACAGATAGCGGTGTAGATATTTCCATGTGTATACAAATGGCAGTGTAGTTATTTCCATGTTTATACAGATGGAGATGTCGATATTTCCGTATTAATACAGATGACTGTGTTGATATTTCCATGTTTTTACAAATGGCGGAGTAGATATTTCCATGTTTATATAGATAGCGGTGTGGCTATTTCCATTTTTATCCAGATAGCATTGTAGATATTTCCATGTTTATAGAGATGGCGGTGTAGGTATTTCCATGTTTTTACAGATGGCAGTGTAGTTATTTCCGTGCTTATACAGATAGCGGTGTGGCTATTTCCATGTTTATTCAGATAGCGGTGTAGATATTTCCAAGTTGATTAAGATGGCTGTGTAGACATTTCCATGTTCATACAAATGGCTGTGTACATATTTCCATGTTTATACCGATGGCAGTGTGGATATTTCCATGTTTATACAGATTGCGTGGTAGACATTTCCATGTTTATACAGATGAATGTGTAGGTATTTCCATGTTTATACAGATGGCGGTGTAGATATTTCCATGTTTATAGAGATAGCCTTGTAGATATTTCCATGTTTATACAGATGGCGGTGTAGATAATTCCATGTTTATACAGAAAGCGGTGTAGATATTTCCATGTTTATACAGATAGCGATGTAGATATTTCTATGTTTATAAAGATAGCGGTGTAGATGTTTCCATATTTATACAGATATCGGTGGAGATATTTCCCTGTTTATACAGATAGGGATGTCGATATTACCATGTTTCTACAGATAGCGGTATAGATATTTCCATGTTTATACAGATGGCAGTGTAGATATTTCCACGTTCATATGGATGGCGGAGTAGATATTTCTACGTTTATACTGATAGCATAGTAGATATTTCCATGTTTATACAGATAGCGGTGTAGGTATTTCCATGTTTATAGAGATAGCACTGTAGATATTTCTGTGTTTATAAAGATGGCAGTGTAGATATTTCCATGTGTATACAGATGGCAGTGTAGCTATTTCCATGTTTATACAGATGGAGGTGTAGATATTTCCATGTTTATACAGATAACAGTGTAGATATTTCCATGTTTTTACAGATGGCGTTGTAGATATTTCCATGTTTTTACAGATAGCGGTGTGGTTATTTCTATGTTTGTACAGATAGCGGTGTAGATATTTCCATGTTTATAGAGATGGCTGTGAAGATATTTCCATGTTTATGCAGAAGGAAGTGTAGATATTTCCATGTTTATACAGAATGTGGTGTAGATATTTACATGTTTATACAGATGACTGTGTAGGTATTTCCATGTTTATACAGATGGCGGTGTAGACAATTCCATGTTTATGGAGACCAAAGACATGTAGATATTTCCAAGTTTATACAGATAGCGGTGTACACATTTCCATGTTTACAGAGATAACGGTGTAGATATTTCCATATTTATGCAGATAGCTTTGTAGTTATTTCCATGTTTATACAGACAGCTGTGTAGATGTTTCCATGTTTATACAGATAACGGTGTAGATATTTCCAGATATATACAGATCGTGGTGTAGATATTTCCACGTTTATACTGATAGCAGAGTAGATATTTCCTTGTTTATACACATAGCGGTGTACATATTTCCATTTTTACAGAGATAGCGGTGTAGATATTTCCATAAATGCACAGATTGCGGTGTAGATATTTCCATGTTTACACGGATAGCGGTGTACATATTTCCATGTTTACACAGATAGCTGTGTAGACATTTCCATGTTTACACCGATAGTGTTGTAGATATTTCCATGTTTATAGAAATAGCGGTGTAGATATTACCATGTTTATAAAGATAGCGGTGTAGATATTTTCTTGTTTATAAAGATAGCCGAGGGGATATTTCCATGATTATACAGATGGCAGCGTTGATATTTGCATGTTTATGCAGATAGCGGTGTAGATATTTCCATGTTTATACAGCTCGCTGTGTAGATATTTCCATCTTATTCAGAAGGCAGTGCAGATATTTGCATGTTTATACTGATCGTGCTGTAGATATTTCCATGTTTATAGAGATAACGGTGGAGATATTTCCATGTTTATGGAGATGGCGGTGTAGATATTTTCATGTTTATAGAGATGGCGGTGTAGATATTTCCAGGTTCGTAGAGATTGCGGTGTAGGTATTTCCATGTTTATACAGATAGCGGTCTAGGTATTTCCATGTTTATAGAGATAGCTTTGTAGATATCTCCATGTTTATACAGATGGCTGTTTAGATATTTCCATGTTTATACAGATGGCGGCGTAGATATATCCATATTTATAGAGATGGTGGTGTAGATATTTACATGTTTATACAGATGACTGTGTAGACATTTGCATGTTTATACTGATGGCAGTGTAGATATTTCCATGTTTATGGAGATGGGGGTGTAGATATTTCCATGTTTATACAGATGACTGTGTAGATATTTGCATGTTTATACAGATGAAGGCATAGATATTTCCATATTTATAAAGATAGCGGTGGAGATATTTCTATGTTTATACAGATAGCGGTGTAGAGATTTCCAAGTTTATAGAGATAACAGTGTAGATATTTCCATATTTATACAGACAGCGTTGTAGGTGTTTCCATGTTTACAGAGATAGGGGTGTAGATATTTTCATGTTTATACAGATGGCTGTGTAGATATTTCCATGTGTATACAGATGGCAGTGTAGATATTTCCATGTTTATACAGAAGGAGGTGTAGATATTTTCATGTTTATACAGATGTCTGTGTAGATATTTCCATGTTTTTACAGATGGCGGTGTAGATATTTCCAGGTTTATACAGATAGCGGTGTGGCTATTTCCATGTTTATAAAGACAGTGGTGTAGATATTTCCATGTTTATAGAGATGGCTGTGTAGATATTTTCATGTTTATTCAGATGGCAGTGAAGATATTTCCATGTTTATACTGATAGTTTTGTAGATATTTTCAAGTTTATGCAGATGACTGTGTAGGTATTTCCATGTTTATACAGATGTCGGGGTAGATATTTCCATGTTTATAGAGATAGCCATGTAGATATTTCCATGTTTATACAGATAGCAGGGTAGGCATTTCCATCTTTATAGAGATATTGGTGTAGATATTTCCATATTCATAGAGATAGCAGTGTAGATATTTCCAAGTTTATACAGGTAGAGTTGAATGTATTTCCATGTGTATAGAGATAACGGTGCAGATGTTTACATATTTATACTGATGGCTGTGTAGATATTTCCATCTTTCTACAGATGGCAGTGTAGATATTTCCATGTTTATAGAGATGCTGGTGTAGATATTTCCATGTTTATACAAATGACTGTGTAGATATTTCCATGTTTATACAGATAGCGGTACAGATATCTCCATATTTTTAGAGATAGCGATGCAGATACTTCCATCTTTGCAAAGACTGCGTTGATGATATTTCCATCTTTACACAGATAGCGGTGTAGATATTTCCGTGTTTACGCAAATAGCTGTGTAGATATTTCCATGTTTACACAGATAGCGTTGTAGATATTTCCATCTTTATACAGAGAACGGTGTAGATATTTCCATGTTGATACAGATAGCGGTTTAGATGTTTCCATGTTTATACAGATTGCGGTGTAGATATTTCCATGTGTATACAGATCGCGGTGTAGATGTTTCCATGTTTAGAGAGATAGCGGTGCAGATATTAGCATGTTTTTACAGATAGCGGTGTAGATATTTCCATGTTTATAGAGACATCGGTGAAGATATTTCAATATTTATACAGATAGTGGTGTAGATATTTCCATGTTTATTCAGATGGCATTGTATGTATTTCCATGTTTATAAAGATGGCGGTGTAGATATTTCCATGTTGATACAGATGTCGGTGTAGATATTTCCATGTTTATACAGATAGCGGTGTAGATATTACTATGTTCACACAGATACCGATGTAGATATTTCCATCATTGCACAGATTGCGGTGTAGATATTTCCATCTTTACACAGATAGCGGTGTAGAGATTTCCATCTTTGGACATATTGCGGTGTAGATATTTCCATCTTTACACAGATAGTGGTGTAGGTGTTTCCATGTTTACACAGATAACAGTGTAGATATTTCCATGTTTATAGAGATGGCTGTGAAGATATTTCCATGTTTATGCAGAAGGAAGTGTAGATATTTCCATGTTTATACAGAATGTGGTGTAGATATTTACATGTTTATACAGATGACTGTGTAGGTATTTCCATGTTTATACAGATGGCGGTGTAGACAATTCCATGTTTATGGAGACCAAAGACATGTAGATATTTCCAAGTTTATACAGATAGCGGTGTACACATTTCCATGTTTACAGAGATAACGGTGTAGATATTTCCATATTTATGCAGATAGCTTTGTAGTTATTTCCATGTTTATACAGACAGCTGTGTAGATGTTTCCATGTTTATACAGATAACGGTGTAGATATTTCCAGATATATACAGATCGTGGTGTAGATATTTCCACGTTTATACTGATAGCAGAGTAGACATTTCCTTGTTTATACACATAGCGGTGTACATATTTCCATTTTTACAGAGATAGCGGTGTAGATATTTCCATAAATGCACAGATTGCGGTGTAGATATTTCCATGTTTACACGGATAGCGGTGTACATATTTCCATGTTTACACAGATAGCTGTGTAGACATTTCCATGTTTACACCGATAGTGTTGTAGATATTTCCATGTTTATAGAAATAGCTGTGTAGATATTACCATGTTTATAAAGATAGCGGTGTAGATATTTTCTTGTTTATAAAGATAGCCGAGGGGATATTTCCATGATTATACAGATGGCAGCGTTGATATTTCCATGTTTATGCAGATAGCGGTGTAGATATTTCCATGTTTATACAGCTCGCTGTGTAGATATTTCCATCTTATTCAGAAGGCAGTGCAGATATTTGCATGTTTATACTGATCGTGCTGTAGATATTTCCATGTTTATAGAGATAACGGTGGAGATATTTCCATGTTTATGGAGATGGCGGTGTAGATATTTTCATGTTTATAGAGATGGCGGTGTAGATATTTCCAGGTTCGTAGAGATTGCGGTGTAGGTATTTCCATGTTTATACAGATAGCGGTCTAGGTATTTCCATGTTTATAGAGATAGCTTTGTAGATATCTCCATGTTTATACAGATGGCTGTTTAGATATTTCCATGTTTATACAGATGGCGGCGTAGATATATCCATATTTATAGAGATGGTGGTGTAGATATTTACATGTTTATACAGATGACTGTGTAGACATTTGCATGTTTATACTGATGGCAGTGTAGATATTTCCATGTTTATGGAGATGGGGGTGTAGATATTTCCATGTTTATACAGATGACTGTGTAGATATTTGCATGTTTATACAGATGAAGGCATAGATATTTCCATATTTATAAAGGTAGCGGTGGAGATATTTCTATGTTTATACAGATAGCGGTGTAGAGATTTCCAAGTTTATAGAGATAACAGTGTAGATATTTCCATATTTATACAGACAGCGTTGTAGGTGTTTCCATGTTTACAGAGATAGGGGTGTAGATATTTTCATGTTTATACAGATGGCTGTGTAGATATTTCCATGTGTATACAGATGGCAGTGTAGATATTTCCATGTTTATACAGAAGGAGGTGTAGATATTTTCATGTTTATACAGATGTCTGTGTAGATATTTCCATGTTTTTACAGATGGCGGTGTAGATATTTCCAGGTTTATACAGATAGCGGTGTGGCTATTTCCATGTTTATAAAGACAGTGGTGTAGATATTTCCATGTTTATAGAGATGGCTGTGTAGATATTTTCATGTTTATTCAGATGGCAGTGAAGATATTTCCATGTTTATACTGATAGTTTTGTAGATATTTTCAAGTTTATGCAGATGACTGTGTAGGTATTTCCATGTTTATACAGATGTCGGGGTAGATATTTCCATGTTTATAGAGATAGCCATGTAGATATTTCCATGTTTATACAGATAGCAGGGTAGGCATTTCCATCTTTATAGAGATATTGGTGTAGATATTTCCATATTCATAGAGATAGCAGTGTAGATATTTCCAAGTTTATACAGGTAGAGTTGAATGTATTTCCATGTGTATAGAGATAACGGTGCAGATGTTTACATATTTATACTGATGGCTGTGTAGATATTTCCATCTTTCTACAGATGGCAGTGTAGATATTTCCATGTTTATAGAGATGCTGGTGTAGATATTTCCATGTTTATACAAATGACTGTGTAGATATTTCCATGTTTATACAGATAGCGGTACAGATATCTCCATATTTTTAGAGATAGCGATGCAGATACTTCCATCTTTGCAAAGACTGCGTTGATGATATTTCCATCTTTACACAGATAGCGGTGTAGATATTTCCGTGTTTACGCAAATAGCTGTGTAGATATTTCCATGTTTACACAGATAGCGTTGTAGATATTTCCATCTTTATACAGAGAACGGTGTAGATATTTCCATGTTGATACAGATAGCGGTTTAGATGTTTCCATGTTTATACAGATTGCGGTGTAGATATTTCCATGTGTATACAGATCGCGGTGTAGATGTTTCCATGTTTAGAGAGATAGCGATGCAGATATTAGCATGTTTTTACAGATAGCGGTGTAGATATTTCCATGTTTATAGAGACATCGGTGAAGATATTTCAATATTTATACAGATAGTGGTGTAGATATTTCCATGTTTATTCAGATGGCATTGTATGTATTTCCATGTTTATAAAGATGGCGGTGTAGATATTTCCATGTTGATACAGATGTCGGTGTAGATATTTCCATGTTTATACAGATAGCGGTGTAGATATTACTATGTTCACACAGATACCGATGTAGATATTTCCATCATTGCACAGATTGCGGTGTAGATATTTCCATCTTTACACAGATAGCGGTGTAGAGATTTCCATCTTTGGACATATTGCGGTGTAGATATTTCCATCTTTACACAGATAGTGGTATAGGTGTTTCCATGTTTACACAGATAACAGTGTAGATATTTCCATGTTTACACAGTTAGCGTTTTAGATATTTGCATGTTTATAAAGTTAGCGGTGTAGATGTTTCCATGTTTATGCAGATAGCGGTATAGATATTATCATGTTTATACATATGGCGGTGTAGGTATTTCCAAGTTTATACAGATAGCGGTGTAGATATTTCCATGTTTATAAAGATAGAGGTGTAGGTATTTCCATGTTTATTCTGGTAGCGTTGTAGTTATTTTCATATTTATAAAGATAGCAGTGTAGATATTTCCATGTTTGTACAGATAGCAGTGTAGATGTTTCCATGTTTATACAGATAGTGGTGTAGGTAATTCCATGTTTATAGACATGGCAGTGTAGATATTTGCATGTTTATACAGACGGTGGTGTAGATATTTCCATGTTTATAGACATGTCTGTGTAGATATTTACATGTTTACACAGACGGCAGTGTAGATATTTCCATGTTTATACAGACAGTGGTGTAGATATTTCCATGTTTATACTGATGACTGTGTAGTTATTTCCATCTTTATACAGATTTCGGTTTAGATATTTCTATGTTTACAGAGATAGCCGTGTAGATATTTCCATGTTTATACCGATACCGTTGTAGACATTTCCATGTTTATAGAGATAGAGGTGTAGATATTTCCATATTTATAGAAGTAGTGGTGTAGATATTTCTATGTTTATACAGAGCACGGTGTAGACATTTCCATCTTTCTGTAGGCAGTGTAGATATTTCTATGTTTATACAAATGACGGTGTAGATACTTCCATGTTTACAAAGATGGCAGTGTACATATTTCCCTGTTTATGCAGATGTCTGTGTAGATATTTGCATGTTTATGGAGATGGCGGTGTAGGTATTTCTATGTTTATAGAGGCAGCGGTGTAGATAATTCCATATTTATAGAGACGGCAGTGTAGGTATTCCCATGTTTATAGAGACTGTGGTGTAGATATTTCCATGTATATACAGATAGCGGTCTAGATATTTCCATGTTTATACAGATAGCGGTGTTGGTTATTCCATGTTTTTACAGAGAGCAGTGTAGATATTTCCATTTGTATAGGGATAGCGGTGTAGGTTTTCCATCTATATACAGATGGCAGTGAATATATTTCCATGTTTATACACATAGCGGTGTATATATTTCCATTTTTACACAGATGGTGGTGTAGGTACTTCCATGTTTATGGAGACGGTGATATTGATATTTCCATGTTTATAGAGATGGCCGTGTAGATATTTCTATGTTTATAGAGATAGCGGTGTAGATATTTCTACGTTTATTCTGACGGCGGTGTAGATATTTGATGTTTATACAGATAGCAGTGTGACTATTTCCATGTTTATACAGATGGCGGTGTAGATATTTCCATGTTTATACAGATAGCAGGGTAGATATTTCCACGTTTATACAGATAGTGGTGTAGATGTTACCATGTTTATACAGATGGCAGTGTAGATATTTCCATGTTTATACAGATGGTGGTGTAGGTATTTCATTGTTTATACAGATGACTGTGTAGATATTTCCATGTTTATACAGATGACTGTGGGTATTTCCATGTTTATACAGATGGCGGTGTAGATATTTCCATGTTTATAGTGATAGCCTTGTAGATATTTCCATGTTTATACAGATAGCGGTATAGACATTTCCATGTTTATAGAGATAGCGGTGTTGATATTTCCATATTTATACAGATAGCGGTGTAGATATTTCCATGTTTATACAGATGGCGGTGGTGATATTTCCATGTTTATACAGATGGCGGTGTAGACATTTCCAAGTTTATACAGATAGCAGTGTAAATATTTCCATGTTTATTGAGATAGTGGTGTAGATATTTCCATGTTTATACAGATAGCGGTTTAGGTATTTCCATGTTTATAGAGATAGCAGTGTAGATATTTCCATGTTTATACAGATGACTGTGTATGTATTTCCATGTATATACACATGTCGGTGTAGATATTTCCATGTTTATACAGATGGAGGTGTAGATATTTCCATGTTTATTCAGATAGCGGTGTAGATATTTCCATGTTTATAGAGATGGCTGTGTACATATTTCCATGTTTATACAGATTGCACTGTAGAAATTTCCATGATTATACAGATGGTTGTGTAGATATTTCCATGTTTATAGAGATGAGTGTTTAGATATTTCCAGGTTTATAAAGATGGCGTTGTAGATATTTCCATGTTTATAGAGATAGCCATGTAGATATTTCAATGTTTATACAGATAGTTGTGTAGATATTTCCATGTTCATACAGATGGCGGTGGAGATATTCCGATCTTTATGCAGATAGCGACGTAGATATTTCCATGTTTAAACAGGTAGCGGTGAAGATATTCCCATGTTTATACAGATAGCGGTGTAAGTATTTCCATGTTTATACAGATAGCGGTGCAGGTATTTCCATGTTTATACAGATAGCGGTGTAGATATTTCCATGTTTCTACAGATAGCGGTGTAGATATTTCCATGCTTATAAAGATAGCGGTGTAGATATTTCCATGTTTATAGAGATAGCGGTGTAGTTATTTTCATGTTTATACAGATAGCGGTGTAGATATTTCTGTTTATTCAGATAGCGGTGTAGATATTTCCATGTTTATACAGATAGCAGTTGAGATATTTCCATGTTTATACAGATAACGGTGGAGATATTTCCATGTGTATAGAGATAGCGGTGTAGGTGTTTCCATATTTATAGAGATAGCGGTGTAGATATTTCCATGTTTATAGATATAGGGGTGTAGATATTTCCATGTTTATACAGATAGCGGTGCAAATATTTCCATGTTTACAGAGATAGCGACGTAGATATTTCCATGTTCACCCAGATAGCTGTGCAGATATTTCCATCTTTACACATATAGCGTTGTAGATATTTCCATATTTATTCAGATAGCAGTGTAGATATTTCCATGTTGATACAGATCGCAGTGTAGATGTTTCCATATTTACACAGATAGCGTTGTAGATATTTCCATGTTTATACAGATGGAGGTGTAGATATTTCCATGTTAATACAGATGACTGTGTAGATATTTCCATGTTCTTACAGATGGCGGTGTAGATATTTCCATGTTTACTCAGATAGCGGTGTGGCTATTTCCATGTTTCTACAGATAACGGTGTAGATATTTCCATGTTTATACTGATGGCTGTGTAGATATTTCCATGTTTATTCAGATGGCAGTGTAGATATTTCCATGTTTATACAGATAGTGGTGTAGATATTTCCATGTTTATACAGATGACCGTGTAGGTATCTCCATGTATATACAGATGGTGCTGTAGATATTTCCATGTTTATAGAGATAGCCATGTAGTTATTTCCATGTTTATACAGATAGCGGTGTAGATATTTCCATGTTTATAGAGATAGTGGGGTAGATATTTGAATATTTATACAGATACCGGTGTAGATATTTCCATGTTTATAGATATAGCGTTGTACATTTTTCCATGTTTATACAGTTAGCGGTGTAGATATTTACATGTTTATAGAGATAGAGGTGTAGATATTTCCATGTTTATTCACATAGTGGTGCAGATATTTCCATGTTTATTCAGATGGTGGTGTAGATATTTCCATGTTTATACAGATAGCGGTGGAGCTGTTTCCATGTTTATAAGTATAGTAGTGTAGATATTTCCATGTATATAGAGATAGTGGTGTAGATATTTCCATGTTTATACAGATAGCAGTAGAGATATTTCCTGGTTTATACAGATGGCGATGTAGATATTTCCAAGTTTATACAGAGAGCAGTGTGGATATTTCCATGTTTATGGAGATAGCGGTGGAGATATTTCATGTTCATTAAGATTGTGCTGTAGATATTTCCACGTTTATACATATAGCGGTGTAGATATTTCCATGTTTACAGAGATAGCAGTGGAGATATTTCCATGTTTATAGAGATAGCGGTGGATATATTTCCATGTTTATACAGATAGAGGTGTAGATATTTCCATGTTAATAGATATAGCGGTGTAGATGTTTCCATGTTTATACAGTTAGCGGTGTAGTTATTTCCTTCTTTATACAGATCATGGTGTAGATATTTCCATGTTTACACAGATAGCGGTGTAGATATTTCCATGTTTATACAGATAGAGGTGTAGATATTTCCATGTTTATACAGATAGCGGTGTAGGTATTTCCATGTTTCTAAAGATAGCGGTTTAGATATTTCCATGTTAATAGAGATAGTGGTGGAGATATTTCCATTTTTATACAGATAGGGATGTAGATATTTCCATGTTTGTACTGACAGCGGCATAGATATTTCCATGTTTATACAGATAGCGGTGTAGATATTTCCATGTGTATACAAATGGCAGTGTAGTTATTTCCATGTTTATACAGATGGAGATGTCGATATTTCCGTATTAATACAGATGACTGTGTTGATATTTCCATGTTTTTACAAATGGCGGAGTAGATATTTCCATGTTTATATAGATAGCGGTGTTTCTATTTCCATTTTTATCCAGATAGCATTGTAGATATTTCCATGTTTATAGAGATGGCGGTGTAGGTATTTCCATGTTTATACAGAGAGCAGTGTAGATATTTCCATGTTTATACAGATAGTGATGTAGATATTTCATTGTTTATACAGATGACTGTGTAGATATTTCCATGTTTATACAGATGGCAGTGTAGATATTTCCATGTTTACACGGATGGTAGTGTAGATATTTCATTGTTTACGCAGATGACTGTGTAGATATTTCCATGTTGATACAGATGACTGTGTAGGCATTTCCATGTTTATACAGATGGCGGCGTAGAGATTTCCATGTTTATAGTGATGGCCATGTAAATATTTCCATGTTCATACACATAGAGGTATAGACATTTCCATGTTTATAGAGATAGCGGTGTAGATATTTCCATATTTATAGAGATAGCGGTGTAGATATTCCCATGTTTATAGAGATAGCGATACAGTTATTTCCATGTTTATACAGATTGCGGTGTAGATATTTCCATCTTTATACAGATCGTGGTGTAGATATTTCCATGGTTATTCAGATAGCGGTGTAGATATTTCCATGTTTATACAGATAGCGGTGTTGGTATTTCCATGTTTAAACAGATAGCAGTTTAGATATTTCCTTGTTAATATAGATAGCGGTGGAGATATTTCCACGTTTATTCAGATTACGGTGTAGATATTTGTGGTTCATAGAGATAGCAGTGTGACTATTTCCATGTTCATACAGATGGCGGTGTAGATATTTCCATGTTTATACAGATAGCGGTGAAGATATTTCCATGTTCATATAGATAGCGTTGTAGATATTTCCATCTTTATAAAGATAGCGATGTAGAAATTTCCATGTTTATACACAATGTGATGTAGATATTTCCAAGTTTATACATATAGCGGGGTACATATTTCCATGTGTATACAGGAGGCAGTGTAGATATTTCCATGTGTATACAGATGGCGGTGTAGATATTTCCATGTTCATAGAGATAGCGGTGTAGATATTTCCATGTGTATACAGGTACTGGTTTAGATATTTCCATGTTTACAGAGATAGTGGTGTAGATATTTCCATATTTATTCAGATATTGGTGTAGATATTTCCATGTTTATTCAGATGGCAGTGAAGATATTTCCATGTTTATACAGATGGCAGTGTAGATATTTCCAGGTTTGTGCAGATAGTGTTGTAGATATTTCCATGTTTATAAAGATAGCAGTGTAGATATTTCCATGTTTCTAGAGATAGCGGTGGAGAAATTTCCAAGTTTATAGAGATAGCGGTGGAGATGTTTTCATGTTTATACAGATAGCGATGTAGATATTTCCATGTTTACCCAGTTAGCGGTGTAAATATTTCCATGTGTATACAGGTGGCCGTGTAGATATTTCCATTTTTATACCGATGGAGGTGTAGTTATTTACATGTTAAACAGATGACTGTGTAGATATCTCCATGTTCTTACAGATGGTGGTGTAGATATTTCCACGGTTTTACAGATATCGGTGTGGCTATTTCCATGTTTATACAGATAGTAGTGTAGATATTTCCATGTTTATAGACATGGATGTGTAGATATTTACATGTTTATACAGATGTCAGTGTGCATATTTCCATGGTTATAGACATGGCTGTGTAGATATTTCCAGGTTTACACAGATGGCAGAGTAGATATTTCCATGTTTATACACACAATGGTGGAGATATTTCCATGTTTATATAGATGACTTTGTAGTTATTTCCATGTTTATACAGTTGGTGGTTTAGATATTTCCATGTTTATAACGATAGCATTGTAGCCATTTCCATGTTTATAGAGATAGCGGTTTAGATATTTCCATATTTATACAAGTAGTGGTGTAGCTATTTCCATGTTTATACAGAGCGCGGTGTAGACATTTCCATCTTTGTACAGGCAGTGTAGATATTTTTATGTTTATACAGATGGCGGTGAAGATATTTCCATGTTTATACAGATCGCGGTGTAGATATTTCCCTGTTTACGCAGATGGCTGTGTAGATATTTCCATGTTTGTAGAGATGGGGGTGTAGATATTTCTATGTTTATAGAGGTAGCGGTGAAGAGAATTCCATGTTTATAGAGACAGCGGTGTAAGTATTTCCATGTTTATAGATACATTGGTGTAGATATTTCCATGTTTATACATAAAGCGGTGTAGATACTTCCATGTTTATACAGATAGCGTTGTTGGTAATTCCATGATTTTACAGAGTGCGGTGTAGATATTTCCATTTTTTTACAGCACACGGTGTAGATATTTCCATCGATATACAGATGGCAGTGGAGATACTTCCATGTTTATACACATAGCGGTGTATATATTTCCATTTTTACACATATGTTGGTGTAGATAGATCCATGTTTATGGAAATGGTGATGTAGATATTTCCATGTTTATACAAATGGCGGTGTAGATATTTCCATGTTTACAGAGATAGCAGTGTAGATATTTCCATGTTTATACAGAGAGCGGTGAAAATATTTCCATGTTTATAGAGATAGCGGTGTAGATATTTCCATATTAAGATAGCGGTGTAGATATTTCCACGTTTATTCAGATGGCGGTGTAGATATTTGATATTTATACAGATAGCGGTGTGACTATTTCCATGTTTATACAGATGGCGGTGTTGATATTTCCATGTTTATACAGATAGCTGTGTAGTTATTTCCATGTTTTTAAAGATAGCGGTGGAGATATTTCCGTGTTTTCAGAAATAGCGGTGGAGGTATTTCCATGTTTATAGAGATAGCGGTGGAGGTATTTCCATGTTTATACAGATAGCGGTGGAGATATTTCCATGTTTATGCAGATAGCGATGTAGATATTTCCATGTTTATACAGGTAGCGGTTTAGATATTTCCATGTTTATATAGTTAGCGGTGTAGATATTTCCATGTTTATACAGATACCGGTGTAGATATTTCCATGTTTATAGAGATAGCGGTGTAGATATTTCCATGTTTATACAGATAGCGGTGTAGGTATTTCCATCTTTATTAGGATAGCAGTGTGGAAATTTCCATGTTTATAGAGATAGCAGTGGAGGTATTTCCATGTTTATACAGATAGCGACATAGATATTTCCTTGTTTATACAGAGAGCGGTGTAGATATTTCCATGTTTATAAAGATAGCGGTGTAGATATTTCCATGTGTGTACAGATGGCAGTGTAGATATTTCCATGTTTATACAGGTGGAAGTGTAGATATTTCCATGTTAATACAGATGACTGTGTAGATATTTCCATGTTTTTACAGATAGCCGAGTAGATATTTCCATGTTTATACAGAGAGCGGTGTGGCTACTTCCATGTTTATACTGATAGTGATGTAAATATTTCCTTGTTTATACAGATGGCTGTGTAGGTATTTCCATGTTTATACAGATGGCAGTGTAGATATTTTCATGTTTATAGAGATAGTGTTGGGGATATTTCCATGTTTATACAGATGGCAGTGCAGATTATTCCATGTTTATACAATTGGTGGTGTAGGTAATTCATTGTTTATACAGATGACTGTGTAGATATATCCATGTTTATACATATGTCTATGTAGGTATTTCCAAGTTTATACAGATGGCGGTGTAGATATTTCCATGGTTATACAGCTCGCTGTGTAGATATTTGCATCTTTATACAGAGGGCAACGTAGATATTTCCATGTTTATAGAGATAGTGGTGTACATATTTCCATGTTTATACAGATAGCGTTGTAAATATTTCCATGTTTATACAGATAGTGGTTTAAATGTTTACTCATTTACAGAGACAGCAGTGTATATGTTTCCACGTTTATACAGAAGGTGGTGTAGATATTTACACATTTACAGAGATAGCGGTGTAGATATTTCCACGTTTATACAGATAACGGTGTAGATATTTCCACGTTTATACAGATAGCGGTGTAGATATTTCCACATTTACAGAGATAGCGGTGTAGACATTTCCATGTTTATAGAGATAGCCGTGTAGATATTTCCATGTTTATACAGACAGCAGTGTAGAAATTTCCTTGTTTATAAGGTCAGCGGTGTAGATATTTCCATGTTTATACAGCTCACGTTGTAGATATTTCCATCTTTATACAGATGGCAGAGTAGATATTTCCATGTTTATACAGATAGCGTTATAGATATTTCCATGTGTGTAAAGATGGCGGTGTAGATATTTCCATGTTTATAGAGATAGCGGTGTAATTATTTCCACCTGTATAGAGATAGCGGTGTAGATATTTCCATGTTTATACAGATGGCTGTGTAGATATTTCCATGTGTATACAGATGGCAGTGTAGATATTTCCATGTTTATGGAGATAGTGGTGTAGATATTTCCATGTTTATAAAGATGACTGTCTAGATATTTCCATGTTTATACAGATGGTGGTGTAGATATTTCCATGTTTATACAGATAGCGGTGTAGATAATTCCACGTTTATACAAATGGCGGTGTAGATATTTCCATGTTTATAGGGATAGTGGGGTAAATATTTCCATATTTATACAGATAGCGGTGTAGATATTTCCAAGTTTATTCAGATGGCGGTGTATATATTTCCATGTTTATTCAGCTGGCGGTGTAGACATTTCCTGTTTATTCAGATGGCGGTGTAGATATTTCCATATATATATAGATAGCGGTGTAGATATTTTCATGTTTACACAGATAGCGGTGTAGATATTTCCATCTTTTCACAGATTGCGGTGTAGATATTTCCATCTTCACACAGATAGCAGTGTAGATATTTCCATGTTTACACAGATAGCGTTGTAGATATTTCCATACTTACAGTTAGCAGTGTAGATACTTCCATGTTTATATAGATAGCGGTGTCGATATTTCTGTGTTTATACAGATAGCGGTGTAGATATTTCCATGCTTATACAGATTGCGGTGTAGATATTTCCATGTTTATACAGATAGCAGTGGAGATATTTACATGTTTATACAGATATCGGTGGAGATATTTCCATGTTTATACAGATGGTGGTGTAGATATTTTCATGTTTATACAGATAGCGGTGTAGATATTTCCAAGTTCATAGAGATATCCGTGTAGATATTTCCATGTTTATACAGATAGCGGTGTAGATATTTCGACGTTTACAGAGATAGCGGTGTAGATATTTCCATGTTTAAAGAGATAGCCGTGAAGATATTTCCGTGTTTATATAGATATCGGTGTAGATATTACCACGTTTATACTGATAGCGGTGTAGATATTTCCACATTTATAGAGATAGCGGTGTAGATATTTCCACGTTTACAGAGATTGCGGTTTACATATTTCCATGTTTATAGAGAATGCGGTGTAAATATTTCCATGTTTATACAGATAGCGGTGTAGATATTTTCTTGTTTCTAGAGCTAGCGGTGTAGGTATTTCCATGTTTATAAGGTCAGCGATGTTGCTATTTCCATGTTTACACAGCTCGCGGTGTAGATATTTCCATGTTCATCCAGATGGCAGTGTAGATATTTCCATGTTTATACAGATAGCGTTGTAGATATTTCCATGTTTATAGAGATGGCGGTGTAGAAATTTCCCTGCTTATAGAGATAGCGGTGTAAATATTTCCTCATGTATAGAGATAGCGGTGTAGATATTTCCATGTTTATACAGATGGCTGTGTAGATATTTCCATGTGTATACAGATGGCAGTGTAGATATTTCCATGTTTATAGAGATGGTGTTGTAGATATTTCCATGTTTATAAAGATGACTGTGTAGATATTTCCATGTTTATACAGATGGCAGTGTAGATACTTCCATGTTTATAGAGATGGTGGTGTAGATATTTCCATGTTTATAAATATGACTGTCTAGATATTTCCATGTTTATACAGATGGCGGTGTAGATATTTCCATGTTTATACAGATGGCGGTGTAGATATTTCCATGTTTATACAGATAGCGTTGTATATATTTCCATGTTTATAGAGATAGCCGTGTAAATATTTCCATGTTTATACAGATAGTGGTTTAAATGTTTACACATTTACAGAGATAGCGGTGTAGGTGTTTCCACGTTCTTACAGAAGGTGCTGTAGATATTTACACATTTACAGAGATAGCGGTGTAGATATTTCCACGTTTATACAGATAACGGTGTAGATATTTCCACGTTTATACAGATAGCGGTGTAGTTATTTCCATGTTTATACTGATGTGTAGATATTTCCACATTTATAGAGATTGCGGTGTAGATATTTCCATATTTATAGGATGGCGGTGTAGATATTTTCATGTTTACAGAGCTAGCGGTGAAGATTTTTCCATGTTTAAACAGATAGCTGTGTAGATATTTCCATGTTTATAGGGTCAGCGGTCTAGATATTTCCATGTTTATACAGCTCACGGTGCAGATATTTCCATGTTTATACAGATGGCTGTGCAGATATTTCCATATTTATACAGATAGCAGTGTAGATATTTCCAAGTTTATAGAGATGGGTGGAAGATATTTCCATGTTTATAAAGATGACTGTCTAGATATTCCCATGTTTATACAGATGGCGGTGTAGAAATTTCCATGTTTATACAGATAGCGGTGTAGATATTTCCATGTTTATACAGATGGCGGTGTAGATATTTCCATGTTTATAAAGGTAGCGGTGTAGGTATTTCCATGTTTATACAGATAGCGGAGTGGATATTTCCATGGATATGCAGACGTCAGTGTTGTTATTTCAATGTTTATACAGATAGCGGTGTAGATATTTCCATGTTTATACCGCTCGCTGTGTAGATATTTCCATCTTTATACAGAGGGCAGTGTAGATATTTCCATGTTTATAGAGATAGCGGTGTACATATTTCCATGTTTATGCAGATAGCGTTGAAAATATTTCCATGTTTGTAGAGAAAGCGGTGTAAATATTTCCATGTTTATACAGATAGTGGTTTAAATGTTTACACATTTAGAGAGATAGCGGTGTAGATGTTTCCACGTTTATACAGAAGGTGGTGTAGATATTTACACATTTGCAGAGATAGCGGTGTAGATATTTCCAAGTTTATACAGATAACGTTGAAGATATTTCCACGTTTATACAGATAGCGGTGTAGATATTTCCACGTTTACAGAGATAGCGGTGTAGATATTTCCATGTTTATAGAGATAGCCGTGTAGATATTTCCATATTTATATAGATATCGGTGTAGATATTTCCAAGTTTACAGAGATTGCGGTGTATATATTTCCATGTTTATTGAGTTTGCGTTGTAGATATTTCCATGTTTATAGAGATAGCGGTGTAGTTATTTTCATGTTTCTAGAGCTAGCGGTGTAGGTATTTCCATGTTTATAAGGTCAGCGATGTAGATATTTCCATGTTTATACAGCTCGTGGTGTAGATATTTCCATCTTCATCCAGATGGCAGTGTAGATATTTCCATGTTTATACAGATAGTGTTGTAGAAATTTCCATGTTTATAGAGATGGCGGTGTAGATATTTCCATGTTTATAGAGATAGCGGTGTAATTATTTCCTCGTGTATAGAGATAGCGGTGTAGATATTTCCACGTTTACGGAGATAGCGGTGTAGATATTTCCATGTTTATGGAGATAGCCTTGTAGATATTTCCATGTGTATAGGGATGGCGGTGTAGTTATGTCCATGTTTACAGAGATAGCGGTGTAGATATTTCCATCTTTGCACAGATTGCAGTGTAGGTACTGTCATCTGTACACAGGTAACGGTGTACATATTTCCGTGTTTATACGGATGGCGGTGTAGATAATTCTATGTTTATTGACATAGCGGTGTGGATATTTCCATATGTATAGAGATGGTGGTGTAGGTATTTCCATGTTTATAGAGATAGTGGTGTAGATACATCCATGTATATACAGATTGCGGTGTAGATACTTCCATGATTTTACACATAGCGGTGTTGGTATTTCCAAGTTCATACAAATAGCGGTCTACATATTTCCATGTTAATACAGCTCGCGGTGTAGATATTTCATTCTTTATGGAGATGGCAGTGTAGATATTTACACGTTTGTACAGATAGCGGTGTAGATACTTCCGTGTTTATACAGATGGCGGTGTAGATAGTTCCATGTTTATGGAGACGGCGGTGTAGATATTTTCATGTCTATAGGGATTGCGGTGTAGGTTTTTCTATGTTTATAGGGATGCCGGTATAGAAATTTCCATGTTTATAGAGATAGCTGTGTAGGTATTTCCATATTTATACAGATGGTGGTGTAGATATTTCCATGTCTATACAGATGGCTGTGTAGTTATTTCAATGTCTATACAAATGGCAGTGTAGATATTTCCATGTTTAAAGATGTGGTGTTGTAGATATTTCCATGTTTATAAAGATGACTCTGTAGATATTTCCATGTTTATACAGATGGAGGTGTAGATATTTCCATGTTTATACAGATGTCTGTGTAGGTATTTCCATGTTTTTACAGATGGCAGTGCAGATATTTCCAGGTTTATACAAATAGCGGTGTGGCTATTTCCATGTTTATAAAGACAGTGGTGTAGATATTTCCATGTTTATAGAGATGGCTGTGTAGGTGTTTTCATGTTTATTCAGATTGCAGTGTAGATATTTCCATGTTTATGCAGATAGCGATGTAGACATTTCCATGTTTATACAGATAGCGATGTAGATATTTCCATGTTTATACAGGTAGCGGTGTAGAAATTTCCATGTTCATACAGATAGTGGTGTAGATATTTCCATGTTTATACAGATAGCGTAGATATTTCCATATTTATACAGATAGCAGTGTAGACATTTCCATGTTTTTAAAGATAGCGGTGTAGTTATTTCCATGTTAATAGAATTAGCGGTGAAGATATTTCCATGTTTATACAGATACCGATTTAGATATGTCCAAGTTTATACAGATAGCGGTGTAGATATTTACATGTTTATATTGGTGGCAGGATAGATATTTCCATATTTATACTGATGGCAGTGTAGATATTTCCATGTTTATAGAGATAGCTCTGTAGATATTTCTATGTGTATACAGATAGCGGTTTAGATATTTAAATGTTATTAGATATGGCTGTGTAGATATTTCCATGTTTCACAGATGGCAGTGTAGATATTTCCATGCTCATACAGATGGTGGTGTAGATATTTCCATGTTTATACATATAACTGTGCAGTTATTTCCATGTTTATACAGATGGCGGTTTAGATATTAACATGTTTATAGAGATAGCCTTGTAGATATTTCCATGTTTATACCGATAGCGGTGTAGACATTTCCATGTTTATAGAGATAGCAGTGTAGATATTTCCATGTTTATGCAAATAGCTTTGTAGATATTTCCATGTTTATACAGATAGCAAAGGAGATATTTCCATGTTTATACAGATAGGAGTGGAGATATTTCCATGTTTATATGGATAGCGGTGTAGATATTTCCATGAGTATACAGGTGTCAGTGTAGATATTTCCATGTTTATAGAGATTGACGTGTAGATATTTCCATTTTTATACAGATGACTGTGTAGATATTTCCATGTTTTTACAGTTTGCGGTGAAGATATGTCCATGTTTATACAGATAGCGATGTGGCTATTTCCATGTTTATACAGATAGCGGTAGAGATATTTCCATGTTTATAGAAATGGCTGTGAAAATATTTCCATGTTTTTACAGATATCAGTGTAGATATTTCCATGTTTATAGTGATAGCCATGTAGATATTTCCATGTTTATACAGATAGCAGTGCAGGCATTGCCATCTTTGTAGAGATAGTGGTGTAGATATTTCCATATTCATAGAGATAGCGGTGTAGTTATTTCCATGTTTATACAGGTAGAGGTGAAGGTTTTTCCATGTGTATAGAGATAACAGTGCAGATGTTTACATATTTATACTGATGGCTGTGTAGATATTTCCATCTTTCTACAGATGGCAGTGTAGATATTTCCATGTTTATAGAGATGGTGGTGTAGATATTTCCATGTTTATACAGATGACTGTGTAGATATTTCCATGTTTATACAGATGGCGGTGTAGGTATTTCCATGTTTATAGATATAATGGTGTAGATATTTCCATGTTTATACAGATAGCGGTGCAGATATTTCCATATTTTTAGAGATAGCGATGTAGATATTTCCATCTTTGCAAAGATTGCGGTGTTGATATTTCCATCTTTACACAGATAGCGGTGAAGATATTTCCGTGTTTACACAAATAACTGTGTAGATATTCCCATGTTTACACAGATAGCGTTGTAGATATTTCCATCTTTATACAGATAATGCTGTAAATATTTCCATGTTGATACAGATAGCGGTGTGACTATTTCCATGTTTATACAGATGGCGGTGTAGATATTTCCATGTTTATACAGAAAGCGGTGTAGATATTTCCATGTTTATAAAGACAGCGGTGTAGATATTTCCATGTTTATAGAGATAGCGTTGGAGTTATTTCCATCTTTATAGAGATAGCGGTGGAGGTATTTCCATGTTTATAGAGATAGCGGTGGTGATATTTCAATGTTTATGCAGATAGCGATGTAGATATTTCCATGTTTATACAGGTAGCGGTGTAGATATTTCCATGTTCATACAGATAGCGGTGTAGATATTTCCATTTTTATACAGATAGCGTAGATATTTCCATATTTATATGGATAGCAGTGTAGATATTTCCATGTTTATAAAGATAGCGGTGTAGTTATTTCCATGTTTATAGAGTTAGCGGTGGAGATATTTCCATGTTTATACAGATACCGATGTAGATATTTCCAAGTTTATACAGATAGCGGTGTAGATATTTACATGTTTATACTGGTGGCACGGTAGATATTTCCATGTTTATACTGATGGCGGTGTAGATATTTCCATGTTTATAGAGATAGCTGTGTAGATATTTCCATTTGTATAGAGATAGCGGTTTAGATATTTCCATATTATTAGATATGGCTGTGTAGATAATTCCATGTTTCACAAATGGCAGTGTAGATATTTCCATGCTCATACAGATGGTGGTGTAGATATTTCCATGTTTATACATATGACTGTGCAGTTATTTCCATGTTTATACAGATGGCGGTTTAGATACTAACATGTTTATAGACATAGCCTTGTAGATATTTCCATGTTTATACCGATAGCGGTGTAGACATTTCCATGTTTATAGAGTTAGCGGTGTAGATATTTCCATATTTATGCAAATAGCGCTGTAGGTATTTCCATGTTTATACAGATTGCAAAGGAGATATTTCCATGTTTATACTGATAGGAGTGGAGATATTTCCATGTTTATACAGATAGCGGTGTAGATATTTCCACGTTTATAGAGATGGCTGTGCAAATATTTCCATGTTTTTACAGATATCACTGTAGATATTTCCATGTTTATACAGATGGCAGTGTAGATATTTCCATGTTTATACAGATGGAGGTGTAGATTTTTCCATGTTCAAACAGATGACTGTGTAGACATTTCCATGTTTTTACAGATGGCGGTGTAGATATTTCCATGCTTATGCAGATAGCGGTGTAGATATTTCCATGTTTATTCAGATAGCGGTGTAGATATTTCCATGATTTTAAAGATATCATTGTAGATATTTCCATGTTTATAGAGATATCGGTGGAGATATTTCCATGTTTATACAGATAGCGATGTAGACATTTCCATGTTTATACAGACAGCGGTGTAGATATTTCCATGTTTTTACAGATAGCGATGTAGGTATTTCCATGTGTATACCGATGGCAGTGTAGTTATTTCCATGTTTATACAGATGGAGGTGTAGATATTTCCCTGTTAATACAGATGACTGTGTAGATATTTCTATGTTTATAGAGATGGCGGAGTAGATACTTCCATGTTTATACAGATGGCAGTTTAGGTATTTCCAGGTTTATACAGATAGTGGTGTAGATATTTCCATGTTTACACAGATGGTGGCGTTGATATTTCATTGCTTTTACAGATGTCTGTGTAGATATTTCCATGTTTATACAGATGACTGTGTAGGTATTTCCATGTTTATACAGATGGCGTTGTAGATATTTCCATCTTTATACTGATTGCCATGTAGATATTTCCATGTTTATACAGATAGCGGTATAGACATTTCCATGTTTATAGAGATAGCGGTGTACATATTTCCATGTTTATAGAGATAGCGATGTAGTTATTTCCATGTTTATACAGATAGCGGTGTAAACATTTCCATCTTTATACAGATCGTGGTGTAGATATTCCCATGGTTATACAGATAGCGGTGTAGATATTCCCATGTTTATACAGATAGCGGTGTGGATATTTCCATGTTTAAACAGATAGCGGTTTAGATATTTCCATGTTAATACAGATAGCAGTGGATAGATATTTAAATGTTTATAGACATGGCGGTGTAAATATTTCCATATTTATAGAGATAGTGATGTAGTTATTTCTATGTTTATACAGATAGCGGAGGATTTATTTCCATGTTCATAGAGATCATGGTGTAGATATTTCCATGTTTACACAGATTGCGGTGTAGATAGTTCCATGTTTATACAGATAGCGGTGTAGATATTTCCATGTATATACAGATGACTGTGTAGATAATTCAATGTTTATACAGATGGCGGTGTAGATATTTCCATGTATATGCAGATGGCGGTGTAGATATTTCCTTGTTTATGTAGATGGCGGTGTAGATATTTCCATGTTTATGGAGATGGCAGTGTAGATACCTCCATGTTAATGGAGATGGCGGTGTAGGTATTTTCATGTTTATGGAGATGGTGGTGTAGATAATTCCGTGTTTATAGAGATAGCGGTGTAGGTATTTCCACGTTTATAGAGATATCGGTGTAGGTATTTCCATGTAAATAGAGATAGCGGTGTAGGTATTTCCATGTTTATACAGATAACAGTGTAAATATTTCCATGTTTATTGAGATGGCTTTGTAGATATTTCCAATTTTATACAGATGGTGGTGTAGATATTTCCATGCTTATACAGATGACTGTGTAGGTATTTCCATGTTTATGCAGATGGCTGTTTAAATATTTCGATACTTATAGAGATAGCCATGTAGATATTTCCGTGTTTATACAGATGTCGGTGTAGATAATTCCATGTTTATACAGAAAGCGATGTAGATAATTCCATGTTTATACAGATAGCGATGTAGATATTTATATGTTTATAAAGATAGCGGTGTATATGTTTCCATATTTACACAGATATTGGTGGAGATATTTCCATGTTTATACAGATAGCGATGTAGATATTTCCATGTTTCTACACATAGCGGTATAGATATTTCCATGTTTATACAGATGGCAGTGTAGATATTTCCAAGTTTATACTGATGGCGGTGTAGATATTTCTATGTTTATACATATAGCATAATAGATATTTCCATGTTTATACAGATAGCGGTGTAGGTATTTCCATGTTTATAGAGATAGCACTGTAGATATTTCTGTGTTTATAAAGATGGCAGTGTAGATATTTCCATGTGTATACAGATGGCAGTGTAGGTATTTCCATGTTTATACAGATGGAGGTGTAGATAGTTCCATGTTTGTAGATATAACAGTGTAGATATTTCCATGTTTTACAGATGGCGGTGTAGATATTTCCATGTTTATGCAGATAGCGGTGCGGTTATTTCCATTTTTATACAGATAGCGGTGTAGATATTTCCCTGTTTATAGAGACGGCTGTGTAGATATTTCCATTTTTATGCAGATGGCAGTGTAGATATTTCCATGTTTATACAGATAGTGGTGTAGATATTTACATGTTTAAACAGATGACTGTGTTGGTATTTCCATGTTCTTACAGATGGCGGTGTAGATATTTCCATGTTTACACAGATAGCGGTGTGGCTATTTCGATGTTTATACAGATAGCGGTGTAGATATTTCCATGTTTATACGGATGTCTGTGTAGATATTTCCATGTTTATACAGATAGTGGTGTAGATATTTCCATGTTTATACAAATGACCGTGTAGGTATCTCCATGTTTATACAGATGGCGGTATAGATATTTCCATGTTTATAGATATAGCAGTGTAGATATTTCCATGTTTATACAGATAGCGGTGCAAATATTTCCATGTTTATAGAGATAGCGACGTTGATATTTCCATTTTTACCCAGATAGCTGTGCAGATATTTCCATCTTTACACATATAGCGTTGTAGATATTTCCATCTTTACACAGATAGCGGTGTAGATATTTACATGTTGATACAGATCGCAGTGTAGATGTTTCCATGTTTACACAGATAGCGTTGTATATATTTCCATGTTTATAGAGATACAGGTGTAGATATTTCCATGTTTATTCACATAGTGTTGCAGATATTTCCATGTTTATTCAGATGGTGGTATAGATATTTCCATGTTTATACAGATAGCGGTGGAGATATTTCCATGTTTATAAGGATAGTGGTGTAGATATTTCCATGTATATACAGATAGCGGTGTAGATATTTCCATGTTTATATAGATGGCGGTGTAGATATTTCCAGGTTTATTCAGATGGTGGTGTAGATATTTCCATGTTTATACAGATAGCGGTGTAGACATTACCATGTTTACACAGATAGCGATGTAGATATTTCCATCTTTGCACAGATTGTGGTGTAGATATTTCCATCTTTACACAGATAGCGGTGTAGATATTTCCTTGATTACACAGATAGCGTTGTAGGTATTTGCATGTTTATAAAGATAGCTATGTTGCTTTTTCCATGTTTATACACATAGCGGTGTAGATGTTTCCATGTTTATACAGATAGTGGTGGAGATGTTTCCATGTTTATACAGATAGCAATGTAGATATTTCCATGTTTATACAGATAGCGGTGGAGAAATTTCCATGTATATACAGATGGCGGTGTAGATATTTCCATGTTTATACAGATGGCGGTGTAGATATTTATAAGTTTATACAGATAGCGGTGTAGTTATTTCCATGTTTATACAGATAGTGGTGGAGATATTTCCATGTTTATACAGATGGCGGTGTAGGTATTTCCATGTTTATACATATAACGGTGTAGATATTTCCAAGTTTATAGAGATAGCGGTGTAGATATTTACATGTTTATATAGACTGTGGTGTAGATATTTCCATGTTTATTCAGGTAGCGGTGTAGGTATTTCCAAGTTTATAGAGATAGCGGTGTAGACATTTCCATGTTTATAGAGAAAGTGGTACATATATATCCATATTTATATTGATAGCAGTGTAGATATTTCCATGTTTATACAGATAGCAGTGGAGATATTTCCATGTTTATACAGATAGCGGTGTAGATATTTCCATGTGTATACAGGTGGCAGTGCAGATATTTCCATGTTTATAGAGATTGAGGTGTACATATTTCCATGTTTATACAGAAGACTGTTTAGATATTTCCATGTTTTTACAGATGGCGGTGTAGATATTTCCATTCTTATACAGATAGCGGTGTGGCTATTTCCATGTTTATACAGATGGCGGTGTAGATATTTCCATGTTTATGCAGATGGCGTTGTAGATATTTCCATGTTTATAGAGATGGCGGTGTAGATATTTCTATGTTTATAGAGATAGCGGTGTAGATAATTCCATGTTTACAGAGTTGGCGGTTTAGGTATTTCCATGTTTATGGAGATAGTGGTGTAGATATTTCCATGTTCATACAGATAGCAGTGTAGTTATTTCCAAGTTTATACAGGTAACAGTGTAGGCATTTCCATGTTTATACAGAGCGTTGTGTAGACATTTCCATCTTTCTACAGATGGCAGTGTAGATATTTCTATGTTTATACAGATGGCGGTGAAGATATTTCCATGTTTGTACAGATGTTGGTGTAGATACTTCCATGTTTATGCAGATGGCTGTGTAGATATTTCCATGTTTATAGAGATAGCGGTGTAGATATTTCTATGTTTATAGTGATAGTGCTGCAGATAATTCCATGTTTATAGAGATGGCTGTGTAGCTATTTCCATGTTTATAGAGATAGTGGTGTAGATATTTCCATGTTTATAGTGATAGCAGTGTAGATATTTTCATGTCTATACAGATAGCGGAGTTGGTAATTCCATGTTTATTCAAAGAGCAGTGTAGATATTTCCATGTTTATACAGATCGTGGTGTAGATATTTCCATCTTTATATATATGGCAGTGTGGGTATTTCCATATTTATACAAATGGCAGTGTAGATATCTCCACGTTTATAGAGATGGTGGTGTACATATTTCCATGTTTATACAGACGACTGTGTATATATTTCCATGTTTATACTGGTGGCGGTGTAGATATTTCCATGTTTATAGAGACAGCGGTTTAGATATTTCCATGTTTATAGAGATTGCGGTGTAGATATTCCCATATTTATTCACATAGTGGTGTAGATATTTCCATGTTTATTCAGATGGTGGTGTAGATATTTCCATGTTTATACAGATGGTGGTGTAGATATTTCCATGTTAATAAGGATAGCGGTGTTGATGTGTCCATGTATATACAGATAGCGGTGTAGATATTTCCATGTTTATACAGATAGTAGTGTAGATAATTCCATGTTTATACAGATGGCGGTGTAGGTATTTCCATGTTTATAGAGATAGCGGTGTAGATAATTCCATGTTTACACAAATGGCTGCGTAGATATTTCCATGTGTATACAGAGGGCATTGTAGGTATATCCATGTTTATACAGATGGAGGTGTAGATATTTCCATGTTTATACAGGTGACTTTGTAGATGTTTCCAAGTCTTTACAGATTGCGGTGTAGTTATTTCCATGTTTATAAAGATAGCGGTGTGGCTATTTCCATGTTTATACAGATAGCAATGTAGTTATTTCCATGTTTATAGAGATGGCTGTGTAGCTATTACCATGTTTATACAGATGGCATTGTAGATATTTTCATGTTTATACAGATGACTGTGTAGCTCTTTCCATGTTTATACAGATGGCGTTGTTGATATTTCCACATTTACACAGATAGCGCTGTAGATATTTCCATGTTTATACAGATAGCAGTGTAGATATTTCCATGTTTATACAGATATCAGTGGAGATATTTCCATGTTTATACAGATAGTGGTGTAGATATTTCCATGTGCATACAGGTGACCGTGTAGATATTTCCATGTTTATACAGATGGAGGTGTAGATATTTCAATGTTTATACAGATGACTGTGTATATATTTCCATGTTTATACAGATGGCGGTTTAGATATTTCCTTGTTTATAGAGATAGCGGTATAGATATTTCCATGTTTATACATATACCTGTGTAGATATTTCCATTTTAATAGTGATAGCGGTGTAGATATTTCCATATTCAAACAGATAGCCTTGTAGATATTTCCAATTATAGTCAGATGACGGTGTAGATATTTCCATGTTTATACAGATAGCGGTGTGGCTATTTTCATGTTTATACAGACGGCAATGTAGATATTTCCATGCTTATACAGATAGCCATGTACATATTTCCATGTTTATACAGATAGCGGTGTACATATTTCCATTGTTATACAGATAGCGGTGTGGCTATTTCCAAGTTTATACAGGTAGCGATGTAGGTATTTCCATTTTTATAGAGATGGCTGTGTAAATATTTCCATGTTTATACAGATGACTGTGTAGATATTTCCATGTTTACACAGATGGCGGTGTAGATATTTCCATGTTTATACAGATAGCTCTGTAGATATTTCCATGTTTATAGAGATAGCATTGTGGATATTTCCATATTCATACAGATAGCCGTGTAGATATTTGCATGATTTTTCAGATGGCGGTTTAAATATTTCCATGTTTATACAGATAGTGGTGTGGCTATTTCCATGTTTATACCGATAGCGGTGTGGCTATTTCCATGTTTATACACATAGCGATGTAGATATTTCCATGTTTATAGAGATGGCTATGTAGATATTTCCATGTTTATAAAGATGACTGTGTAGGTATTTCCATGTTTATACAGATGGCGTTGTAGATATTTCCATGTTTATACAGATAGCTCTGTAGATATTTCCATGTTTATAGAGATAGCATTGTAGATATTTCCATATTCATACAGATAGCCGTGTAGATATTTGCATGATTTTTCAGATGGCGGTTTAAATATTTCCATGCTTATACAGATAGCGGTGTGGCTATTTCCATGTTTATACCGATAGCGGTGTGGCTATTTCCATGTTTATACAGATAGCAGTGTAGAAATTTCCATGTTTATAGAGATGAATGTGTAGATATTTCTATGTTTTTACAGATGGCGGTGTAAATATTTCCATGTTTATACACGTAGCGGTGTGGCTATTTCCATGTTTATACAGATAGCAATGTAGATATTTGTATGTTTATAGATATGGCTGTGTAGATATTTTCATGTTTATACAGATGACTGTGTAGGTATTTCCATGTTTATACAGATGGCGGTGTAGATATTTCCATGTTTATACAGATAGCGGTGTAGGTATTTCCATGTTTATATAGATAGCGATGAAGATATTGCCTTGTTTATACAGATGGCTTTGTAGGTATTTCCATGTGTATACAGATGACAGTGTTGATATTTCCATGTTTATACAGATGGAGGTGTAGATATTTCCATGTTTAAACAGATGACTGTGTAGATATTTCCATGTTTTTACACATGGCAGTGTAGATATTTCCGTGTTTATAAAGATAGCGGTGGGACTATTTCCATTTTTATACAGATAACAATGTAGATATTTCCATGTTTATAGAGATGGCTGTGTAGATATTTCCATGTTTATACAGATGGCAGTGTAAATATTTCCATGTTTATACAGATAGTGGTGTAGATATTTCCATGTTTATACACATAGTGATGTAGATATTTCCATGTTTATACAGATGACTGTGTATGTATTTCCATGTTTATAGAGATGGCGGTGTAGATATTTCCATGTTTATAGAGATAGCCATGTAGATATTTCCATGTTTATACAGATAGCGGTGTAGGCATTTCCAAGTTTATAGAGATAGCGGTGAAGATATATCCATATTTATACAGATAGCCTTTTAGATATTTCCAAGCTTATACAAATAGCGGTGTAGATATTTCCATGTTTATACAGATAGCATTGTAGACATTTCCTAGTTTATAGAGATAGCATTGTAGATAAATCCATATTTATACGAAGAGCGGTGTAGATATTTCCAAGGTTATTCAGATAGCGGTGTAAATATTTCCGTGTTTATACAGATAGCGTTGAAGATATTTCCATGTTTATACAGATAGTGGTGTAGGGATTTCCATGTTTATAGAGATAGCCGTGTAGATATTTCCATGTTTACACAGATGGCTGCATAGTTATTTCCATGTGTATACAGATGGCAGTGTAGATATTTCCATGTTCATTCAGATGGAGGTGTAGATATTTCCATGTTTATACAGATGACTGTGTAGATATTTCCATGTTTTTACATATGGCGGTTTAGAAATTTCCATGTTTGTACAGAGAGCGATGTGGCTATTTCCATGATTATACATATAGCGATGTAGAGATTTTCATTTTTATAGAGACGGCTGTGCAGGTATTTCCAGGTTTATACACAAGGCATTGAAGATATTACCATGTTTATACAGATAGTGGTGTAGATATTTCCATGTTTATACAGATGACTGTGTAGGTATTTCCATGTTTATACGAATGGCGGTGTAGATATTTCCATGTTTATAGAGATAGCCATGTAAATATTTCCAGGTTTATACAGAAAGGGTGCAGAAATTTCCATGTTTATAGAGATAGCGGTGTAGATATTTCCATATTTAAACAGATAGCAGTGTAGATATTTCCATGTTTACACAGAGAGCAGTGGAGATATTTCCATGTTTATTCAGAAAGCGCTGGAGATGTTTCCATGTTTATAGAGATGGCGGTGTAGATATTTCCAAGTTTATACAGATAGCGGTGTAGATATTTCCATGTTTAAATAGATAGCGTTGTAGATATTTCCATGTTTATTCAGATAGCGGTGTATGTATTTCCATGTTTATAGAGATAGCGGTGTAGATATTTCCATGTTTACACAGAGAGCGGTGGAGTTATTTCCATGTCTATACAGAAAGTGCTGGAGATATTTCCATGTTTATACAGATAGCGGTGTAGATGTTTCCATGTTTATATAGATGACTGTGTATATATTTCCAAGTTTATACAGATGGCGGTCTAGGTATTTCCATGTTTATAGAGATAGTTGCGTAGACATTTCCATGTTTATACATATATCTGTGTAGATATTTCCATTTTAATAGTGATAGCGGTGTAGATATTTCCATATTTATACAGATAGCCTTGTAGATATTTCCAATTATATTCAGATGGCGGTGTAGATATTTCCATGTTTATACTGATAGCGGTGTGGCTATTGCCATGTTTATACAGACGGCAATGTAGATATTTCCATGCTTCTACAGATAGCGATGTACATATTTCCATCTTTATACAGATAGCGGTGTACATATTTCCATGTTTATACAGATACTGTTGGAGATATTTCCTTGTTTATAAAGATAGCAGTGGAGATATTTCAATGTTTATACAGATGGCAATGTAGATATTTCCAAGTTTATACAGATGGCGGTGTAGATATTTCCATGTTTATACAGATAGTGGTGTAGGTATTTCCATGTTTATACAGATAGCGGTGCCGATATTGCCATGTTTATACAGATGGCTTTGTAGGTATTTCCATTTGTATACAGATGACAGTGTAGATATTTCCATGTTTATACAGATGGAGGTGTAGATATTTCCATGTGTATACTGATGACAGTGTAGATATTTCCATGTTAATACAGATGGAGGTGTAGATATTTCCATGTTTATACAGATGGCTGTGTAGATATTTCCATGTTTTTACACATGACAGTGTAGATATTTCCGTGTTTATACAGATAGCGGTGGGACTATTTCCATTTTTATACAGATAGCAATGTAGATATTTCCATGTTTATAGAGATGGCTGTGTAGATATTTCCACGTTTATACAGATGGCAGTGTAGATATTTCCATGTTTATACAGATAGTGGTGTAGATATTTCCATGTTTATACAGATAGTGATGTAGATATTTCCATGTTTATACAGATGACTTTGTAGGTATTTCCATGTTTATAGAGATGGCAGTGTAGGTATTTCCATGTTTATAGAGATAGCCATGTAGATTTTTCCATGTTTATACAGATAGCGGTGTAGACATTTCCAAGTTTATAGAGATAGCAGTGTAGATATATCCATATTTATACAGATAGCCTTGTAGGTATTTCCAAGTTTATACAAATAGCGGTGTAGATATTTCCATGTTTAAACAGATAGCGGTGTAGATATTTCCATGTTTATACAGATAGTGGTGTAGGTATTTCCATGTTTATAGGGATAGCGGTGTAGATATATCCATATTTATACAGATAGCGGTGAAGATATTTCCCAGTTTATACAGATAGCGTTGTAGATATTTCCATGTGAATACAGATGGCAGTGTAGATATTTCCATGTTTATACAGATGGAGGTGTAGATATTTCCATGATTATATAGATGAATGTGTAGATATTTCCATGTTTTTACAGATGGCGGTGTAGATATTTCCATGTTTATACAGATAGCGGTGTGGCTATTTCCATGTTTATACAGATAGCGATGTAGATATTTCCATGTTTATAGAGATGGCTGTGTAGATATTTCCATGTTTATACAGATGACTGTGTAGGTATTTCCATGTTTATACAGATGGCGGTGTAGATATATCCATGTTTATACAGATAGCTGTGTAGATATTTCCATGTTTATAGAGATAGCATTGTAGATATTTCCATATTCATACAGATAGCCATGTAGATATTTACATGTTTTTTCAGATGGCAGTTTAAATATTTCCATGTTTATTCAGTTAGCGGTGTGGCTATTACCATGTTTCTACCGAAAGCGATGTGGCTATTTCCATGTTTATACAGATAGCAGATTAGATATTTCCATGTTTATACAGATGGACGTGTAGAGATTTTCATGTTTATATAGTTGAATGTGTTGATATTTTCATGTTTTTACAGATGGCGTTGTAAATATTTCCATGTTTATACAGGTAGCGGTGTGGCTATTTCCATGTTTATACAGATAGCAATGTAGATATTTCCATGTTTATTGATATGGCTGTGTAGATATTTCCATGTTTATACAGATGACTGTGTAGGTATTTCCATGTTTATACAGATGGCGGTGTAGATATTACCATATTTATAGAGATAGCCATATAGATATTTCCATATTCATATAGATAGCCGTGTGGATATTTGCATGTTTTTTCAGATGGCGGTTTAAATATTTGCATTTTTATACAGATAGCGGTGTGGCTATTTCCATGTTTATACCGATAGCGATGTGGCTATTTCCATGTTTATACAGATAGCAGCGTAGATATTTCCATGTTTATACACAAGGCGGTGTAGATATTTTCATGTTTATAGAGATATACATGTAGATATTTCCATGTTTATACAGATAGCGTTGTAGACATTTCCTAGTTTATGGAGATAGCATTGTACATATATCCATATTTATACAGATAGCGGTGTAGATATTTCCAAGGTTATTCAGATAACGGTGTAAATATTTCCAAGTTTATACTGATAGCGGTGTAGATATTTCCATGTTTATACAGATAGCAGTAAAGATATTTCCATGTTTATACAGATAGTGATGTAGATATTTCCATGTTTATACAGATGACTGTGTAGGTATTTCCATGTTTATAGAGATGGCGGGGTAGATATTTCCATGTTTATAGAGATATCCATGTAGATATTTCCATGTTTCTATAGATAACGGTGTAGACATTTCCAAGTTTATAGAGATAGCGGTGTATATATATCCATATTTATACAGATAGCCTTGTAGATATTTCCAAGTTTATACAAATAGCGGTGTAGATATTTCCATGTTTATACAGAGAGCGGTGTAGATATTTCCATGTTTATACAGATAGTGGTGTAGATATTTCCATGTTTATAGGGATAGCGGTGTAGATATATCCATATTTATGCAGATAGCGGTGTAGATATTTCCCAGTTTATACAGATATCGTAGTAGATATTTCCATGTGAATACAGATGGCAGTGTAAATATTTCCATGTTTATACAGATGCAGGTGTAGATATTTCCATGTTTATATAGATGAATGTGTAGATATTTCCATGTTTTTACAGATGGCGGTGTATATATTTCCATGTTTATACAGATAGCGGTGTGGCTATTTCCATGTTTATACAGATAGCGATGTAGATATTTCAATGTTTATAGAGATGGCTGTGTAGATATTTCCATGTTTATACAGATGACTGTGTAGGTATTTCCATGTTTATACAGATGGCAGTGTAGACATTTCCATGTTTATACAGATAGCTGTGTACGTATTTCTATGTTTATAGAGATAGCATTGTAGATATTTCCATATTCATATAGATAGCTGTGTAGATATTTGCATATTTTTTCAGATGGCGTTTTAAATATTTCCATGTTTATACAGATAGCGGTGTGTGTATTTCCATGTTTATACCGAAAGCGATGTGGCCGTTTCCATGTTTATACAGATAGCAGTGTAGATATTTCCATGTTTATACACATGGTGGTGTAGATATTTGCATGTTTATAGATATATCCATGTAGATATTTCCATGTGTATACAGATAGCGTTGTAGACATTTCCTAGTTTATAGAGATAGCATTTTAGATATATGCATATTTATACAGGTAGCGGTGTAGTTATTTCCAAGGCGATTCAGATAGCGGTGTAAATATTTCCAAGTTTATACAGATAGCGGTGTAGATATTTCCATGTTTAAACATATAGCAGTGAAGATATTTCCATGTTTATACAGATAGTGGTGTAGGGATTTCCATGTTTATAGAGATAGCCGTGTAGATATTTCCATGTTTACACAGATGGCTGTGTAAATATTTCCATGTGTATACAGATGGCAGTGTAGATATTTCCATGTTTATGCAGATGGAGGTGTACATATTTCCATGTTTATACAGATGACTGTGTGGATATTTCCATGTTTTTACAGAAGGCGGTTTAGAAATTTCCATGTTTATACAGATAGCGGTGTGGCTATTTCCAAGATTATACATATAGCGATGTAGAGATTTCCATGTTTATAGAGATGGCTGTGTAGGTATTTCCAAGTTTGTACAGAAGGCATTGAAAATATTACCATGTTTATAAAGATCATGTTTCAGATATTTCAATGTTTATACAGATAGCGGTGTAGATATTTTCATGTTTATACAGATCGTGCTGTAGTTATTTCCATTTTTCTACAGATGGCAGTGTAGATATTTACATGTTTATACAGACGGCGGTGTAGATATTTCCATGTTTATATAGATGGCGGTGTAGATATTTCCTTCTTTAAGTAGATGGCGTTGTATATATTTCCTAGTTTATAGAGAAAGCAGTATAGATATTTCCATGTTTATACAGATAGCGGTGTAGATACTTCCATGTTTATACAGATAGTGGTGTTGGTTTTTCCATGTTTATACAGATAGCGGTGTATATATTTCCATGTTTATGTAGCTCGTGGTGTAGATATTTCCATGTATATACAGATGGCTGTGTAGGTATTTCCATGTGTATTGAGACTGCAGTGTAGATATTTCCATATTTATACAGATGACTTTGTAGATATTTCCATGTTTTTACAGATGGCGGTGTAGATATTTTCATGTTTATACAGACGGCTGTGTAGATACTTCCATGTGTATACAGATGGCAGTGTAGGTATTTCCATGTTTATACAGATGGCGGTGCAGGCATTTCCATGTTTATGCAGATGGCGGTGTCGAAATTTCCATGTTTACATAGTTGGTGGTGTAGATATTTCCATCTTTATACAGATAGCGGTGTTGATATTTCCATGTTTATAGGGATAGCAGTGTAGCTATTTCCATGTTTATAGGGATATCGGTGTAGATATTTCCATGTTTATACAGATAGCGGTGTAGATATTTCCATGTCTACACAGATGGCGATTTAGATATTTCCATGTTTATGGAGATGGCGGTGTAGTTATTTTCATGTTTATACAGATGGCGTTGTAGATATATCTATGTTTATAGAGATAGCGGTGTAGATATTTCCATGTTTATAGAGATATCGGTGTAGGTATTTCGATGTTTATAAAGATAGTTGTGTAGATATTTCCATGTTTATACAGATGGCTGTGTTGGTATTTCCATGTGCATAGAGATGGCAGTGTACATATTTCCGTGTTTATACACATGACTTTGTAGATATTTCAATGTTTTTATAGATGGCGGTGTAGATATTTAAAAGTTTATAGAAATGGCAGTGTAGATATTTCCATGTTTATAGAGATAGCGGTGTAGATATTTCCATGTTTATACAGATAACTGTGTATATATTTCCATGCTTATACAGATAACGATGTAGATATTTTCATGTTTATAGAGATAGTGGTGTAGATATTTCCATGTTTATACAGAAAGCTGTGTAGATATTTCCATGTATATACAGATAGCGTAGGAGATATTTCCATGTTTATACAGATCGTGGTGTATATATTTCCATGTTTATACTGATGGCAGTGCAGATATTTCCATGTTCATAGACATGACTGTTTTGATATTTCCATGTTTATACAGATGGCGAGGAAAATATTTCCATGTTTATACAGATGGCGGTGAAGATATTTCCATGTTTATACAGATACTGGTGTAGATATTTCCATGTTTATACAGATAGCGGTGTAGATGTTTCCATGTTTATAGAGATAGCAGTGTAGATAGTTCCATGCTTTTACAGATCGTGGTGTAGATATTTCCATCTTTCTACAGCTGGCAGTGTAGATATTTCCATGTTTATACCGATGGCGGGGTGGATATTTCCATGTTTACACAGCTCGTGATGTAGATACATTCATCTTTAGGCAGAACGCAGTGTAGATATTTACACGTTTATGCAGATGGCGGTGAAGGTATTTCCAAGTTTATAGAGATAGCGGTCTACATATTTCCATGTTTATACAAATGGCTGTGAAGGTATTTCCATGTGAATACAGATGGCAGTGTAAATATTTCCATGTTTATGCAGATGACTGTGTAGATATTTCCATGTTTTTACAGATGGTGGTGTAGACATTTCCATGTTTTTACAGAAAGCGTTGTAGATATTTCCAAGGTTATACAGATAGCGGTGTAAATATTTCCATGTTTATACGGATAGAGGTGTATATATTTCCATATTTATACAGATAGTGGTGCAGATATTTCCATGTTTATACAGATAGTGGCGTAGATATTTACATGTTTATACAGATTGCGGGGTAGATATTTCCATGTTTATACAGATCGCGGTGTAGATATTTCCCTGTTTATGCAGATAGCGGTGTAGATATTTCCTTGTTTATACAGATAGCGGTGTTTGTATTTCCATGTTTATGCAGATAGCGGTGTAGATATTTCCATGTTTATCCAGATGGCGGTGTAGATATTTCCGTGTTTATCCAGATGGCGGTGTAGATATGTCTTTGTTTCTACAGATGGCGGTGTAGATAGTTGCATGTTTATGGAGATGGCAGTGTAGATATTTCCATTTTTATAGAGATGGCGGTGTAGGTATTTCCATGTTTATATAGATAGCGGTGTAGATATTTCCATGTTTATAGATATAGCAGTGTAGATATTTCCATGTTTATATAGATGACTGTGTACATAATTCCATGCTTTTACAGATGGCAGTGTAGATATTTCCATGTTTATAGTGATAGCGATGTAGATATTTCCATGGCTACACAGATAGCTTTGTAGATATTTCCATGTATATAGAGATAGCGGTGTACATATTTCCATATTTATACAGATAGCGGTGTAGATATTTCCATGTTTATACAGATAGCGGTGCAGATATTTACATGTTTATACAGATGGCGGTGTAGATATTTCCATGTTTATAGTGATAGCCTTGTAGATATTTCCATGTTTATACAGATAGCGGTATAGACATTTCCATGTTTATAGAGATAGCGGTGTTGATATTTCCATATTTATACAGATAGCGGTGTAGATATTTCCATGTTTATACAGATGGCGGTGGTGATATTTCCATGTTTATACAGATGGCGGTGTAGACATTTCCAAGTTTATACAGATAGCAGTGTAAATATTTCCATGTTTATTGAGATAGTGGTGTAGATATTTCCATGTTTATACAGATAGCGGTTTAGGTATTTCCATGTTTATAGAGATAGCAGTGTAGATATTTCCATGTTTATACAGATGACTGTGTATGTATTTCCATGTATATACACATGTCGGTGTAGATATTTCCATGTTTATACAGATGGAGGTGTAGATATTTCCATGTTTATTCAGATAGCGGTGTAGATATTTCCATGTTTATAGAGATGGCTGTGTACATATTTCCATGTTTATACAGATTGCACTGTAGAAATTTCCATGATTATACAGATGGTTGTGTAGATATTTCCATGTTTATAGAGATGAGTGTTTAGATATTTCCAGGTTTATAAAGATGGCGTTGTAGATATTTCCATGTTTATAGAGATAGCCATGTAGATATTTCAATGTTTATACAGATAGTTGTGTAGATATTTCCATGTTCATACAGATGGCGGTGGAGATATTCCGATCTTTATGCAGATAGCGACGTAGATATTTCCATGTTTAAACAGGTAGCGGTGAAGATATTCCCATGTTTATACAGATAGCGGTGTAAGTATTTCCATGTTTATACAGATAGCGGTGCAGGTATTTCCATGTTTATACAGATAGCGGTGTAGATATTTCCATGTTTCTACAGATAGCGGTGTAGATATTTCCATGCTTATAAAGATAGCGGTGTAGATATTTCCATGTTTATAGAGATAGCGGTGTAGTTATTTTCATGTTTATACAGATAGCGGTGTAGATATTTCTGTTTATTCAGATAGCGGTGTAGATATTTCCATGTTTATACAGATAGCAGTTGAGATATTTCCATGTTTATACAGATAACGGTGGAGATATTTCCATGTGTATAGAGATAGCGGTGTAGGTGTTTCCATATTTATAGAGATAGCGGTGTAGATATTTCCATGTTTATAGATATAGGGGTGTAGATATTTCCATGTTTATACAGATAGCGGTGCAAATATTTCCATGTTTACAGAGATAGCGACGTAGATATTTCCATGTTCACCCAGATAGCTGTGCAGATATTTCCATCTTTACACATATAGCGTTGTAGATATTTCCATATTTATTCAGATAGCAGTGTAGATATTTCCATGTTGATACAGATCGCAGTGTAGATGTTTCCATATTTACACAGATAGCGTTGTAGATATTTCCATGTTTATACAGATGGAGGTGTAGATATTTCCATGTTAATACAGATGACTGTGTAGATATTTCCATGTTCTTACAGATGGCGGTGTAGATATTTCCATGTTTACTCAGATAGCGGTGTGGCTATTTCCATGTTTCTACAGATAACGGTGTAGATATTTCCATGTTTATACTGATGGCTGTGTAGATATTTCCATGTTTATTCAGATGGCAGTGTAGATATTTCCATGTTTATACAGATAGTGGTGTAGATATTTCCATGTTTATACAGATGACCGTGTAGGTATCTCCATGTATATACAGATGGTGCTGTAGATATTTCCATGTTTATAGAGATAGCCATGTAGTTATTTCCATGTTTATACAGATAGCGGTGTAGATATTTCCATGTTTATAGAGATAGTGGGGTAGATATTTGAATATTTATACAGATACCGGTGTAGATATTTCCATGTTTATAGATATAGCGTTGTACATTTTTCCATGTTTATACAGTTAGCGGTGTAGATATTTACATGTTTATAGAGATAGAGGTGTAGATATTTCCATGTTTATTCACATAGTGGTGCAGATATTTCCATGTTTATTCAGATGGTGGTGTAGATATTTCCATGTTTATACAGATAGCGGTGGAGCTGTTTCCATGTTTATAAGTATAGTAGTGTAGATATTTCCATGTATATAGAGATAGTGGTGTAGATATTTCCATGTTTATACAGATAGCAGTAGAGATATTTCCTGGTTTATACAGATGGCGATGTAGATATTTCCAAGTTTATACAGAGAGCAGTGTGGATATTTCCATGTTTATGGAGATAGCGGTGGAGATATTTCATGTTCATTAAGATTGTGCTGTAGATATTTCCACGTTTATACATATAGCGGTGTAGATATTTCCATGTTTACAGAGATAGCAGTGGAGATATTTCCATGTTTATAGAGATAGCGGTGGATATATTTCCATGTTTATACAGATAGAGGTGTAGATATTTCCATGTTAATAGATATAGCGGTGTAGATGTTTCCATGTTTATACAGTTAGCGGTGTAGTTATTTCCTTCTTTATACAGATCATGGTGTAGATATTTCCATGTTTACACAGATAGCGGTGTAGATATTTCCATGTTTATACAGATAGAGGTGTAGATATTTCCATGTTTATACAGATAGCGGTGTAGGTATTTCCATGTTTCTAAAGATAGCGGTTTAGATATTTCCATGTTAATAGAGATAGTGGTGGAGATATTTCCATTTTTATACAGATAGGGATGTAGATATTTCCATGTTTGTACTGACAGCGGCATAGATATTTCCATGTTTATACAGATAGCGGTGTAGATATTTCCATGTGTATACAAATGGCAGTGTAGTTATTTCCATGTTTATACAGATGGAGATGTCGATATTTCCGTATTAATACAGATGACTGTGTTGATATTTCCATGTTTTTACAAATGGCGGAGTAGATATTTCCATGTTTATATAGATAGCGGTGTTTCTATTTCCATTTTTATCCAGATAGCATTGTAGATATTTCCATGTTTATAGAGATGGCGGTGTAGGTATTTCCATGTTTATACAGAGAGCAGTGTAGATATTTCCATGTTTATACAGATAGTGATGTAGATATTTCATTGTTTATACAGATGACTGTGTAGATATTTCCATGTTTATACAGATGGCAGTGTAGATATTTCCATGTTTACACGGATGGTAGTGTAGATATTTCATTGTTTACGCAGATGACTGTGTAGATATTTCCATGTTGATACAGATGACTGTGTAGGCATTTCCATGTTTATACAGATGGCGGCGTAGAGATTTCCATGTTTATAGTGATGGCCATGTAAATATTTCCATGTTCATACACATAGAGGTATAGACATTTCCATGTTTATAGAGATAGCGGTGTAGATATTTCCATATTTATAGAGATAGCGGTGTAGATATTCCCATGTTTATAGAGATAGCGATACAGTTATTTCCATGTTTATACAGATTGCGGTGTAGATATTTCCATCTTTATACAGATCGTGGTGTAGATATTTCCATGGTTATTCAGATAGCGGTGTAGATATTTCCATGTTTATACAGATAGCGGTGTTGGTATTTCCATGTTTAAACAGATAGCAGTTTAGATATTTCCTTGTTAATATAGATAGCGGTGGAGATATTTCCACGTTTATTCAGATTACGGTGTAGATATTTGTGGTTCATAGAGATAGCAGTGTGACTATTTCCATGTTCATACAGATGGCGGTGTAGATATTTCCATGTTTATACAGATAGCGGTGAAGATATTTCCATGTTCATATAGATAGCGTTGTAGATATTTCCATCTTTATAAAGATAGCGATGTAGAAATTTCCATGTTTATACACAATGTGATGTAGATATTTCCAAGTTTATACATATAGTGGGGTACATATTTCCATGTGTATACAGGAGGCAGTGTAGATATTTCCATGTGTATACAGATGGCGGTGTAGATATTTCCATGTTCATAGAGATAGCGGTGTAGATATTTCCATGTGTATACAGGTACTGGTTTAGATATTTCCATGTTTACAGAGATAGTGGTGTAGATATTTCCATATTTATTCAGATATTGGTGTAGATATTTCCATGTTTATTCAGATGGCAGTGAAGATATTTCCATGTTTATACAGATGGCAGTGTAGATATTTCCAGGTTTGTGCAGATAGTGTTGTAGATATTTCCATGTTTATAAAGATAGCAGTGTAGATATTTCCATGTTTCTAGAGATAGCGGTGGAGAAATTTCCAAGTTTATAGAGATAGCGGTGGAGATGTTTTCATGTTTATACAGATAGCGATGTAGATATTTCCATGTTTACCCAGTTAGCGGTGTAAATATTTCCATGTGTATACAGGTGGCCGTGTAGATATTTCCATTTTTATACCGATGGAGGTGTAGTTATTTACATGTTAAACAGATGACTGTGTAGATATCTCCATGTTCTTACAGATGGTGGTGTAGATATTTCCACGGTTTTACAGATATCGGTGTGGCTATTTCCATGTTTATACAGATAGTAGTGTAGATATTTCCATGTTTATAGACATGGATGTGTAGATATTTACATGTTTATACAGATGTCAGTGTGCATATTTCCATGGTTATAGACATGGCTGTGTAGATATTTCCAGGTTTACACAGATGGCAGAGTAGATATTTCCATGTTTATACACACAATGGTGGAGATATTTCCATGTTTATATAGATGACTTTGTAGTTATTTCCATGTTTATACAGTTGGTGGTTTAGATATTTCCATGTTTATAACGATAGCATTGTAGCCATTTCCATGTTTATAGAGATAGCGGTTTAGATATTTCCATATTTATACAAGTAGTGGTGTAGCTATTTCCATGTTTATACAGAGCGCGGTGTAGACATTTCCATCTTTGTACAGGCAGTGTAGATATTTTTATGTTTATACAGATGGCGGTGAAGATATTTCCATGTTTATACAGATCGCGGTGTAGATATTTCCCTGTTTACGCAGATGGCTGTGTAGATATTTCCATGTTTGTAGAGATGGGGGTGTAGATATTTCTATGTTTATAGAGGTAGCGGTGAAGAGAATTCCATGTTTATAGAGACAGCGGTGTAAGTATTTCCATGTTTATAGATACATTGGTGTAGATATTTCCATGTTTATACATAAAGCGGTGTAGATACTTCCATGTTTATACAGATAGCGTTGTTGGTAATTCCATGATTTTACAGAGTGCGGTGTAGATATTTCCATTTTTTTACAGCACACGGTGTAGATATTTCCATCGATATACAGATGGCAGTGGAGATACTTCCATGTTTATACACATAGCGGTGTATATATTTCCATTTTTACACATATGTTGGTGTAGATAGATCCATGTTTATGGAAATGGTGATGTAGATATTTCCATGTTTATACAAATGGCGGTGTAGATATTTCCATGTTTACAGAGATAGCAGTGTAGATATTTCCATGTTTATACAGAGAGCGGTGAAAATATTTCCATGTTTATAGAGATAGCGGTGTAGATATTTCCATATTAAGATAGCGGTGTAGATATTTCCACGTTTATTCAGATGGCGGTGTAGATATTTGATATTTATACAGATAGCGGTGTGACTATTTCCATGTTTATACAGATGGCGGTGTTGATATTTCCATGTTTATACAGATAGCTGTGTAGTTATTTCCATGTTTTTAAAGATAGCGGTGGAGATATTTCCGTGTTTTCAGAAATAGCGGTGGAGGTATTTCCATGTTTATAGAGATAGCGGTGGAGGTATTTCCATGTTTATACAGATAGCGGTGGAGATATTTCCATGTTTATGCAGATAGCGATGTAGATATTTCCATGTTTATACAGGTAGCGGTTTAGATATTTCCATGTTTATATAGTTAGCGGTGTAGATATTTCCATGTTTATACAGATACCGGTGTAGATATTTCCATGTTTATAGAGATAGCGGTGTAGATATTTCCATGTTTATACAGATAGCGGTGTAGGTATTTCCATCTTTATTAGGATAGCAGTGTGGAAATTTCCATGTTTATAGAGATAGCAGTGGAGGTATTTCCATGTTTATACAGATAGCGACATAGATATTTCCTTGTTTATACAGAGAGCGGTGTAGATATTTCCATGTTTATAAAGATAGCGGTGTAGATATTTCCATGTGTGTACAGATGGCAGTGTAGATATTTCCATGTTTATACAGGTGGAAGTGTAGATATTTCCATGTTAATACAGATGACTGTGTAGATATTTCCATGTTTTTACAGATAGCCGAGTAGATATTTCCATGTTTATACAGAGAGCGGTGTGGCTACTTCCATGTTTATACTGATAGTGATGTAAATATTTCCTTGTTTATACAGATGGCTGTGTAGGTATTTCCATGTTTATACAGATGGCAGTGTAGATATTTTCATGTTTATAGAGATAGTGTTGGGGATATTTCCATGTTTATACAGATGGCAGTGCAGATTATTCCATGTTTATACAATTGGTGGTGTAGGTAATTCATTGTTTATACAGATGACTGTGTAGATATATCCATGTTTATACATATGTCTATGTAGGTATTTCCAAGTTTATACAGATGGCGGTGTAGATATTTCCATGGTTATACAGCTCGCTGTGTAGATATTTGCATCTTTATACAGAGGGCAACGTAGATATTTCCATGTTTATAGAGATAGTGGTGTACATATTTCCATGTTTATACAGATAGCGTTGTAAATATTTCCATGTTTATACAGATAGTGGTTTAAATGTTTACTCATTTACAGAGACAGCAGTGTATATGTTTCCACGTTTATACAGAAGGTGGTGTAGATATTTACACATTTACAGAGATAGCGGTGTAGATATTTCCACGTTTATACAGATAACGGTGTAGATATTTCCACGTTTATACAGATAGCGGTGTAGATATTTCCACATTTACAGAGATAGCGGTGTAGACATTTCCATGTTTATAGAGATAGCCGTGTAGATATTTCCATGTTTATACAGACAGCAGTGTAGAAATTTCCTTGTTTATAAGGTCAGCGGTGTAGATATTTCCATGTTTATACAGCTCACGTTGTAGATATTTCCATCTTTATACAGATGGCAGAGTAGATATTTCCATGTTTATACAGATAGCGTTATAGATATTTCCATGTGTGTAAAGATGGCGGTGTAGATATTTCCATGTTTATAGAGATAGCGGTGTAATTATTTCCACCTGTATAGAGATAGCGGTGTAGATATTTCCATGTTTATACAGATGGCTGTGTAGATATTTCCATGTGTATACAGATGGCAGTGTAGATATTTCCATGTTTATGGAGATAGTGGTGTAGATATTTCCATGTTTATAAAGATGACTGTCTAGATATTTCCATGTTTATACAGATGGTGGTGTAGATATTTCCATGTTTATACAGATAGCGGTGTAGATAATTCCACGTTTATACAAATGGCGGTGTAGATATTTCCATGTTTATAGGGATAGTGGGGTAAATATTTCCATATTTATACAGATAGCGGTGTAGATATTTCCAAGTTTATTCAGATGGCGGTGTATATATTTCCATGTTTATTCAGCTGGCGGTGTAGACATTTCCTGTTTATTCAGATGGCGGTGTAGATATTTCCATATATATATAGATAGCGGTGTAGATATTTTCATGTTTACACAGATAGCGGTGTAGATATTTCCATCTTTTCACAGATTGCGGTGTAGATATTTCCATCTTCACACAGATAGCAGTGTAGATATTTCCATGTTTACACAGATAGCGTTGTAGATATTTCCATACTTACAGTTAGCAGTGTAGATACTTCCATGTTTATATAGATAGCGGTGTCGATATTTCTGTGTTTATACAGATAGCGGTGTAGATATTTCCATGCTTATACAGATTGCGGTGTAGATATTTCCATGTTTATACAGATAGCAGTGGAGATATTTACATGTTTATACAGATATCGGTGGAGATATTTCCATGTTTATACAGATGGTGGTGTAGATATTTTCATGTTTATACAGATAGCGGTGTAGATATTTCCAAGTTCATAGAGATATCCGTGTAGATATTTCCATGTTTATACAGATAGCGGTGTAGATATTTCGACGTTTACAGAGATAGCGGTGTAGATATTTCCATGTTTAAAGAGATAGCCGTGAAGATATTTCCGTGTTTATATAGATATCGGTGTAGATATTACCACGTTTATACTGATAGCGGTGTAGATATTTCCACATTTATAGAGATAGCGGTGTAGATATTTCCACGTTTACAGAGATTGCGGTTTACATATTTCCATGTTTATAGAGAATGCGGTGTAAATATTTCCATGTTTATACAGATAGCGGTGTAGATATTTTCTTGTTTCTAGAGCTAGCGGTGTAGGTATTTCCATGTTTATAAGGTCAGCGATGTTGCTATTTCCATGTTTACACAGCTCGCGGTGTAGATATTTCCATGTTCATCCAGATGGCAGTGTAGATATTTCCATGTTTATACAGATAGCGTTGTAGATATTTCCATGTTTATAGAGATGGCGGTGTAGAAATTTCCCTGCTTATAGAGATAGCGGTGTAAATATTTCCTCATGTATAGAGATAGCGGTGTAGATATTTCCATGTTTATACAGATGGCTGTGTAGATATTTCCATGTGTATACAGATGGCAGTGTAGATATTTCCATGTTTATAGAGATGGTGTTGTAGATATTTCCATGTTTATAAAGATGACTGTGTAGATATTTCCATGTTTATACAGATGGCAGTGTAGATACTTCCATGTTTATAGAGATGGTGGTGTAGATATTTCCATGTTTATAAATATGACTGTCTAGATATTTCCATGTTTATACAGATGGCGGTGTAGATATTTCCATGTTTATACAGATGGCGGTGTAGATATTTCCATGTTTATACAGATAGCGTTGTATATATTTCCATGTTTATAGAGATAGCCGTGTAAATATTTCCATGTTTATACAGATAGTGGTTTAAATGTTTACACATTTACAGAGATAGCGGTGTAGGTGTTTCCACGTTCTTACAGAAGGTGCTGTAGATATTTACACATTTACAGAGATAGCGGTGTAGATATTTCCACGTTTATACAGATAACGGTGTAGATATTTCCACGTTTATACAGATAGCGGTGTAGTTATTTCCATGTTTATACTGATGTGTAGATATTTCCACATTTATAGAGATTGCGGTGTAGATATTTCCATATTTATAGGATGGCGGTGTAGATATTTTCATGTTTACAGAGCTAGCGGTGAAGATTTTTCCATGTTTAAACAGATAGCTGTGTAGATATTTCCATGTTTATAGGGTCAGCGGTCTAGATATTTCCATGTTTATACAGCTCACGGTGCAGATATTTCCATGTTTATACAGATGGCTGTGCAGATATTTCCATATTTATACAGATAGCAGTGTAGATATTTCCAAGTTTATAGAGATGGGTGGAAGATATTTCCATGTTTATAAAGATGACTGTCTAGATATTCCCATGTTTATACAGATGGCGGTGTAGAAATTTCCATGTTTATACAGATAGCGGTGTAGATATTTCCATGTTTATACAGATGGCGGTGTAGATATTTCCATGTTTATAAAGGTAGCGGTGTAGGTATTTCCATGTTTATACAGATAGCGGAGTGGATATTTCCATGGATATGCAGACGTCAGTGTTGTTATTTCAATGTTTATACAGATAGCGGTGTAGATATTTCCATGTTTATACCGCTCGCTGTGTAGATATTTCCATCTTTATACAGAGGGCAGTGTAGATATTTCCATGTTTATAGAGATAGCGGTGTACATATTTCCATGTTTATGCAGATAGCGTTGAAAATATTTCCATGTTTGTAGAGAAAGCGGTGTAAATATTTCCATGTTTATACAGATAGTGGTTTAAATGTTTACACATTTAGAGAGATAGCGGTGTAGATGTTTCCACGTTTATACAGAAGGTGGTGTAGATATTTACACATTTGCAGAGATAGCGGTGTAGATATTTCCAAGTTTATACAGATAACGTTGAAGATATTTCCACGTTTATACAGATAGCGGTGTAGATATTTCCACGTTTACAGAGATAGCGGTGTAGATATTTCCATGTTTATAGAGATAGCCGTGTAGATATTTCCATATTTATATAGATATCGGTGTAGATATTTCCAAGTTTACAGAGATTGCGGTGTATATATTTCCATGTTTATTGAGTTTGCGTTGTAGATATTTCCATGTTTATAGAGATAGCGGTGTAGTTATTTTCATGTTTCTAGAGCTAGCGGTGTAGGTATTTCCATGTTTATAAGGTCAGCGATGTAGATATTTCCATGTTTATACAGCTCGTGGTGTAGATATTTCCATCTTCATCCAGATGGCAGTGTAGATATTTCCATGTTTATACAGATAGTGTTGTAGAAATTTCCATGTTTATAGAGATGGCGGTGTAGATATTTCCATGTTTATAGAGATAGCGGTGTAATTATTTCCTCGTGTATAGAGATAGCGGTGTAGATATTTCCACGTTTACGGAGATAGCGGTGTAGATATTTCCATGTTTATGGAGATAGCCTTGTAGATATTTCCATGTGTATAGGGATGGCGGTGTAGTTATGTCCATGTTTACAGAGATAGCGGTGTAGATATTTCCATCTTTGCACAGATTGCAGTGTAGGTACTGTCATCTGTACACAGGTAACGGTGTACATATTTCCGTGTTTATACGGATGGCGGTGTAGATAATTCTATGTTTATTGACATAGCGGTGTGGATATTTCCATATGTATAGAGATGGTGGTGTAGGTATTTCCATGTTTATAGAGATAGTGGTGTAGATACATCCATGTATATACAGATTGCGGTGTAGATACTTCCATGATTTTACACATAGCGGTGTTGGTATTTCCAAGTTCATACAAATAGCGGTCTACATATTTCCATGTTAATACAGCTCGCGGTGTAGATATTTCATTCTTTATGGAGATGGCAGTGTAGATATTTACACGTTTGTACAGATAGCGGTGTAGATACTTCCGTGTTTATACAGATGGCGGTGTAGATAGTTCCATGTTTATGGAGACGGCGGTGTAGATATTTTCATGTCTATAGGGATTGCGGTGTAGGTTTTTCTATGTTTATAGGGATGCCGGTATAGAAATTTCCATGTTTATAGAGATAGCTGTGTAGGTATTTCCATATTTATACAGATGGTGGTGTAGATATTTCCATGTCTATACAGATGGCTGTGTAGTTATTTCAATGTCTATACAAATGGCAGTGTAGATATTTCCATGTTTAAAGATGTGGTGTTGTAGATATTTCCATGTTTATAAAGATGACTCTGTAGATATTTCCATGTTTATACAGATGGAGGTGTAGATATTTCCATGTTTATACAGATGTCTGTGTAGGTATTTCCATGTTTTTACAGATGGCAGTGCAGATATTTCCAGGTTTATACAAATAGCGGTGTGGCTATTTCCATGTTTATAAAGACAGTGGTGTAGATATTTCCATGTTTATAGAGATGGCTGTGTAGGTGTTTTCATGTTTATTCAGATTGCAGTGTAGATATTTCCATGTTTATGCAGATAGCGATGTAGACATTTCCATGTTTATACAGATAGCGATGTAGATATTTCCATGTTTATACAGGTAGCGGTGTAGAAATTTCCATGTTCATACAGATAGTGGTGTAGATATTTCCATGTTTATACAGATAGCGTAGATATTTCCATATTTATACAGATAGCAGTGTAGACATTTCCATGTTTTTAAAGATAGCGGTGTAGTTATTTCCATGTTAATAGAATTAGCGGTGAAGATATTTCCATGTTTATACAGATACCGATTTAGATATGTCCAAGTTTATACAGATAGCGGTGTAGATATTTACATGTTTATATTGGTGGCAGGATAGATATTTCCATATTTATACTGATGGCAGTGTAGATATTTCCATGTTTATAGAGATAGCTCTGTAGATATTTCTATGTGTATACAGATAGCGGTTTAGATATTTAAATGTTATTAGATATGGCTGTGTAGATATTTCCATGTTTCACAGATGGCAGTGTAGATATTTCCATGCTCATACAGATGGTGGTGTAGATATTTCCATGTTTATACATATAACTGTGCAGTTATTTCCATGTTTATACAGATGGCGGTTTAGATATTAACATGTTTATAGAGATAGCCTTGTAGATATTTCCATGTTTATACCGATAGCGGTGTAGACATTTCCATGTTTATAGAGATAGCAGTGTAGATATTTCCATGTTTATGCAAATAGCTTTGTAGATATTTCCATGTTTATACAGATAGCAAAGGAGATATTTCCATGTTTATACAGATAGGAGTGGAGATATTTCCATGTTTATATGGATAGCGGTGTAGATATTTCCATGAGTATACAGGTGTCAGTGTAGATATTTCCATGTTTATAGAGATTGACGTGTAGATATTTCCATTTTTATACAGATGACTGTGTAGATATTTCCATGTTTTTACAGTTTGCGGTGAAGATATGTCCATGTTTATACAGATAGCGATGTGGCTATTTCCATGTTTATACAGATAGCGGTAGAGATATTTCCATGTTTATAGAAATGGCTGTGAAAATATTTCCATGTTTTTACAGATATCAGTGTAGATATTTCCATGTTTATAGTGATAGCCATGTAGATATTTCCATGTTTATACAGATAGCAGTGCAGGCATTGCCATCTTTGTAGAGATAGTGGTGTAGATATTTCCATATTCATAGAGATAGCGGTGTAGTTATTTCCATGTTTATACAGGTAGAGGTGAAGGTTTTTCCATGTGTATAGAGATAACAGTGCAGATGTTTACATATTTATACTGATGGCTGTGTAGATATTTCCATCTTTCTACAGATGGCAGTGTAGATATTTCCATGTTTATAGAGATGGTGGTGTAGATATTTCCATGTTTATACAGATGACTGTGTAGATATTTCCATGTTTATACAGATGGCGGTGTAGGTATTTCCATGTTTATAGATATAATGGTGTAGATATTTCCATGTTTATACAGATAGCGGTGCAGATATTTCCATATTTTTAGAGATAGCGATGTAGATATTTCCATCTTTGCAAAGATTGCGGTGTTGATATTTCCATCTTTACACAGATAGCGGTGAAGATATTTCCGTGTTTACACAAATAACTGTGTAGATATTCCCATGTTTACACAGATAGCGTTGTAGATATTTCCATCTTTATACAGATAATGCTGTAAATATTTCCATGTTGATACAGATAGCGGTGTGACTATTTCCATGTTTATACAGATGGCGGTGTAGATATTTCCATGTTTATACAGAAAGCGGTGTAGATATTTCCATGTTTATAAAGACAGCGGTGTAGATATTTCCATGTTTATAGAGATAGCGTTGGAGTTATTTCCATCTTTATAGAGATAGCGGTGGAGGTATTTCCATGTTTATAGAGATAGCGGTGGTGATATTTCAATGTTTATGCAGATAGCGATGTAGATATTTCCATGTTTATACAGGTAGCGGTGTAGATATTTCCATGTTCATACAGATAGCGGTGTAGATATTTCCATTTTTATACAGATAGCGTAGATATTTCCATATTTATATGGATAGCAGTGTAGATATTTCCATGTTTATAAAGATAGCGGTGTAGTTATTTCCATGTTTATAGAGTTAGCGGTGGAGATATTTCCATGTTTATACAGATACCGATGTAGATATTTCCAAGTTTATACAGATAGCGGTGTAGATATTTACATGTTTATACTGGTGGCACGGTAGATATTTCCATGTTTATACTGATGGCGGTGTAGATATTTCCATGTTTATAGAGATAGCTGTGTAGATATTTCCATTTGTATAGAGATAGCGGTTTAGATATTTCCATATTATTAGATATGGCTGTGTAGATAATTCCATGTTTCACAAATGGCAGTGTAGATATTTCCATGCTCATACAGATGGTGGTGTAGATATTTCCATGTTTATACATATGACTGTGCAGTTATTTCCATGTTTATACAGATGGCGGTTTAGATACTAACATGTTTATAGACATAGCCTTGTAGATATTTCCATGTTTATACCGATAGCGGTGTAGACATTTCCATGTTTATAGAGTTAGCGGTGTAGATATTTCCATATTTATGCAAATAGCGCTGTAGGTATTTCCATGTTTATACAGATTGCAAAGGAGATATTTCCATGTTTATACTGATAGGAGTGGAGATATTTCCATGTTTATACAGATAGCGGTGTAGATATTTCCACGTTTATAGAGATGGCTGTGCAAATATTTCCATGTTTTTACAGATATCACTGTAGATATTTCCATGTTTATACAGATGGCAGTGTAGATATTTCCATGTTTATACAGATGGAGGTGTAGATTTTTCCATGTTCAAACAGATGACTGTGTAGACATTTCCATGTTTTTACAGATGGCGGTGTAGATATTTCCATGCTTATGCAGATAGCGGTGTAGATATTTCCATGTTTATTCAGATAGCGGTGTAGATATTTCCATGATTTTAAAGATATCATTGTAGATATTTCCATGTTTATAGAGATATCGGTGGAGATATTTCCATGTTTATACAGATAGCGATGTAGACATTTCCATGTTTATACAGACAGCGGTGTAGATATTTCCATGTTTTTACAGATAGCGATGTAGGTATTTCCATGTGTATACCGATGGCAGTGTAGTTATTTCCATGTTTATACAGATGGAGGTGTAGATATTTCCCTGTTAATACAGATGACTGTGTAGATATTTCTATGTTTATAGAGATGGCGGAGTAGATACTTCCATGTTTATACAGATGGCAGTTTAGGTATTTCCAGGTTTATACAGATAGTGGTGTAGATATTTCCATGTTTACACAGATGGTGGCGTTGATATTTCATTGCTTTTACAGATGTCTGTGTAGATATTTCCATGTTTATACAGATGACTGTGTAGGTATTTCCATGTTTATACAGATGGCGTTGTAGATATTTCCATCTTTATACTGATTGCCATGTAGATATTTCCATGTTTATACAGATAGCGGTATAGACATTTCCATGTTTATAGAGATAGCGGTGTACATATTTCCATGTTTATAGAGATAGCGATGTAGTTATTTCCATGTTTATACAGATAGCGGTGTAAACATTTCCATCTTTATACAGATCGTGGTGTAGATATTCCCATGGTTATACAGATAGCGGTGTAGATATTCCCATGTTTATACAGATAGCGGTGTGGATATTTCCATGTTTAAACAGATAGCGGTTTAGATATTTCCATGTTAATACAGATAGCAGTGGATAGATATTTAAATGTTTATAGACATGGCGGTGTAAATATTTCCATATTTATAGAGATAGTGATGTAGTTATTTCTATGTTTATACAGATAGCGGAGGATTTATTTCCATGTTCATAGAGATCATGGTGTAGATATTTCCATGTTTACACAGATTGCGGTGTAGATAGTTCCATGTTTATACAGATAGCGGTGTAGATATTTCCATGTATATACAGATGACTGTGTAGATAATTCAATGTTTATACAGATGGCGGTGTAGATATTTCCATGTATATGCAGATGGCGGTGTAGATATTTCCTTGTTTATGTAGATGGCGGTGTAGATATTTCCATGTTTATGGAGATGGCAGTGTAGATACCTCCATGTTAATGGAGATGGCGGTGTAGGTATTTTCATGTTTATGGAGATGGTGGTGTAGATAATTCCGTGTTTATAGAGATAGCGGTGTAGGTATTTCCACGTTTATAGAGATATCGGTGTAGGTATTTCCATGTAAATAGAGATAGCGGTGTAGGTATTTCCATGTTTATACAGATAACAGTGTAAATATTTCCATGTTTATTGAGATGGCTTTGTAGATATTTCCAATTTTATACAGATGGTGGTGTAGATATTTCCATGCTTATACAGATGACTGTGTAGGTATTTCCATGTTTATGCAGATGGCAGTTTAAATATTTCGATACTTATAGAGATAGCCATGTAGATATTTCCGTGTTTATACAGATGTCGGTGTAGATAATTCCATGTTTATACAGAAAGCGATGTAGATAATTCCATGTTTATACAGATAGCGATGTAGATATTTATATGTTTATAAAGATAGCGGTGTATATGTTTCCATATTTACACAGATATTGGTGGAGATATTTCCATGTTTATACAGATAGCGATGTAGATATTTCCATGTTTCTACACATAGCGGTATAGATATTTCCATGTTTATACAGATGGCAGTGTAGATATTTCCAAGTTTATACTGATGGCGGTGTAGATATTTCTATGTTTATACATATAGCATAATAGATATTTCCATGTTTATACAGATAGCGGTGTAGGTATTTCCATGTTTATAGAGATAGCACTGTAGATATTTCTGTGTTTATAAAGATGGCAGTGTAGATATTTCCATGTGTATACAGATGGCAGTGTAGGTATTTCCATGTTTATACAGATGGAGGTGTAGATAGTTCCATGTTTGTAGATATAACAGTGTAGATATTTCCATGTTTTACAGATGGCGGTGTAGATATTTCCATGTTTATGCAGATAGCGGTGCGGTTATTTCCATTTTTATACAGATAGCGGTGTAGATATTTCCCTGTCAATAGAGACGGCTGTGTAGATATTTCCATTTTTATGCAGATGGCAGTGTAGATATTTCCATGTTTATACAGATAGTGGTGTAGATATTTACATGTTTAAACAGATGACTGTGTTGGTATTTCCATGTTCTTACAGATGGCGGTGTAGATATTTCCATGTTTACACAGATAGCGGTGTGGCTATTTCGATGTTTATACAGATAGCGGTGAAGATATTTCCATGTTTATACGGATGTCTGTGTAGATATTTCCATGTTTATACAGATAGTGGTGTAGATATTTCCATGTTTATACAAATGACCGTGTAGGTATCTCCATGTTTATACAGATGGCGGTATAGATATTTCCATGTTTATAGATATAGCAGTGTAGATATTTCCATGTTTATACAGATAGCGGTGCAAATATTTCCATGTTTATAGAGATAGCGACGTTGATATTTCCATTTTTACCCAGATAGCTGTGCAGATATTTCCATCTTTACACATATAGCGTTGTAGATATTTCCATCTTTACACAGATAGCGGTGTAGATATTTACATGTTGATACAGATCGCAGTGTAGATGTTTCCATGTTTACACAGATAGCGTTGTATATATTTCCATGTTTATAGAGATACAGGTGTAGATATTTCCATGTTTATTCACATAGTGTTGCAGATATTTCCATGTTTATTCAGATGGTGGTATAGATATTTCCATGTTTATACAGATAGCGGTGGAGATATTTCCATGTTTATAAGGATAGTGGTGTAGATATTTCCATGTATATACAGATAGCGGTGTAGATATTTCCATGTTTATATAGATGGCGGTGTAGATATTTCCAGGTTTATTCAGATGGTGGTGTAGATATTTCCATGTTTATACAGATAGCGGTGTAGACATTACCATGTTTACACAGATAGCGATGTAGATATTTCCATCTTTGCACAGATTGTGGTGTAGATATTTCCATCTTTACACAGATAGCGGTGTAGATATTTCCTTGATTACACAGATAGCGTTGTAGGTATTTGCATGTTTATAAAGATAGCTATGTTGCTTTTTCCATGTTTATACACATAGCGGTGTAGATGTTTCCATGTTTATACAGATAGTGGTGGAGATGTTTCCATGTTTATACAGATAGCAATGTAGATATTTCCATGTTTATACAGATAGCGGTGGAGAAATTTCCATGTATATACAGATGGCGGTGTAGATATTTCCATGTTTATACAGATGGCGGTGTAGATATTTATAAGTTTATACAGATAGCGGTGTAGTTATTTCCATGTTTATACAGATAGTGGTGGAGATATTTCCATGTTTATACAGATGGCGGTGTAGGTATTTCCATGTTTATACATATAACGGTGTAGATATTTCCAAGTTTATAGAGATAGCGGTGTAGATATTTACATGTTTATATAGACTGTGGTGTAGATATTTCCATGTTTATTCAGGTAGCGGTGTAGGTATTTCCAAGTTTATAGAGATAGCGGTGTAGACATTTCCATGTTTATAGAGAAAGTGGTACATATATATCCATATTTATATTGATAGCAGTGTAGATATTTCCATGTTTATACAGATAGCAGTGGAGATATTTCCATGTTTATACAGATAGCGGTGTAGATATTTCCATGTGTATACAGGTGGCAGTGCAGATATTTCCATGTTTATAGAGATTGAGGTGTACATATTTCCATGTTTATACAGAAGACTGTTTAGATATTTCCATGTTTTTACAGATGGCGGTGTAGATATTTCCATTCTTATACAGATAGCGGTGTGGCTATTTCCATGTTTATACAGATGGCGGTGTAGATATTTCCATGTTTATGCAGATGGCGTTGTAGATATTTCCATGTTTATAGAGATGGCGGTGTAGATATTTCTATGTTTATAGAGATAGCGGTGTAGATAATTCCATGTTTACAGAGTTGGCGGTTTAGGTATTTCCATGTTTATGGAGATAGTGGTGTAGATATTTCCATGTTCATACAGATAGCAGTGTAGTTATTTCCAAGTTTATACAGGTAACAGTGTAGGCATTTCCATGTTTATACAGAGCGTTGTGTAGACATTTCCATCTTTCTACAGATGGCAGTGTAGATATTTCTATGTTTATACAGATGGCGGTGAAGATATTTCCATGTTTGTACAGATGTTGGTGTAGATACTTCCATGTTTATGCAGATGGCTGTGTAGATATTTCCATGTTTATAGAGATAGCGGTGTAGATATTTCTATGTTTATAGTGATAGTGCTGCAGATAATTCCATGTTTATAGAGATGGCTGTGTAGCTATTTCCATGTTTATAGAGATAGTGGTGTAGATATTTCCATGTTTATAGTGATAGCAGTGTAGATATTTTCATGTCTATACAGATAGCGGAGTTGGTAATTCCATGTTTATTCAAAGAGCAGTGTAGATATTTCCATGTTTATACAGATCGTGGTGTAGATATTTCCATCTTTATATATATGGCAGTGTGGGTATTTCCATATTTATACAAATGGCAGTGTAGATATCTCCACGTTTATAGAGATGGTGGTGTACATATTTCCATGTTTATACAGACGACTGTGTATATATTTCCATGTTTATACTGGTGGCGGTGTAGATATTTCCATGTTTATAGAGACAGCGGTTTAGATATTTCCATGTTTATAGAGATTGCGGTGTAGATATTCCCATATTTATTCACATAGTGGTGTAGATATTTCCATGTTTATTCAGATGGTGGTGTAGATATTTCCATGTTTATACAGATGGTGGTGTAGATATTTCCATGTTAATAAGGATAGCGGTGTTGATGTGTCCATGTATATACAGATAGCGGTGTAGATATTTCCATGTTTATACAGATAGTAGTGTAGATAATTCCATGTTTATACAGATGGCGGTGTAGGTATTTCCATGTTTATAGAGATAGCGGTGTAGATAATTCCATGTTTACACAAATGGCTGCGTAGATATTTCCATGTGTATACAGAGGGCATTGTAGGTATATCCATGTTTATACAGATGGAGGTGTAGATATTTCCATGTTTATACAGGTGACTTTGTAGATGTTTCCAAGTCTTTACAGATTGCGGTGTAGTTATTTCCATGTTTATAAAGATAGCGGTGTGGCTATTTCCATGTTTATACAGATAGCAATGTAGTTATTTCCATGTTTATAGAGATGGCTGTGTAGCTATTACCATGTTTATACAGATGGCATTGTAGATATTTTCATGTTTATACAGATGACTGTGTAGCTCTTTCCATGTTTATACAGATGGCGTTGTTGATATTTCCACATTTACACAGATAGCGCTGTAGATATTTCCATGTTTATACAGATAGCAGTGTAGATATTTCCATGTTTATACAGATATCAGTGGAGATATTTCCATGTTTATACAGATAGTGGTGTAGATATTTCCATGTGCATACAGGTGACCGTGTAGATATTTCCATGTTTATACAGATGGAGGTGTAGATATTTCAATGTTTATACAGATGACTGTGTATATATTTCCATGTTTATACAGATGGCGGTTTAGATATTTCCTTGTTTATAGAGATAGCGGTATAGATATTTCCATGTTTATACATATACCTGTGTAGATATTTCCATTTTAATAGTGATAGCGGTGTAGATATTTCCATATTCAAACAGATAGCCTTGTAGATATTTCCAATTATAGTCAGATGACGGTGTAGATATTTCCATGTTTATACAGATAGCGGTGTGGCTATTTTCATGTTTATACAGACGGCAATGTAGATATTTCCATGCTTATACAGATAGCCATGTACATATTTCCATGTTTATACAGATAGCGGTGTACATATTTCCATTGTTATACAGATAGCGGTGTGGCTATTTCCAAGTTTATACAGGTAGCGATGTAGGTATTTCCATTTTTATAGAGATGGCTGTGTAAATATTTCCATGTTTATACAGATGACTGTGTAGATATTTCCATGTTTACACAGATGGCGGTGTAGATATTTCCATGTTTATACAGATAGCTCTGTAGATATTTCCATGTTTATAGAGATAGCATTGTGGATATTTCCATATTCATACAGATAGCCGTGTAGATATTTGCATGATTTTTCAGATGGCGGTTTAAATATTTCCATGTTTATACAGATAGTGGTGTGGCTATTTCCATGTTTATACCGATAGCGGTGTGGCTATTTCCATGTTTATACACATAGCGATGTAGATATTTCCATGTTTATAGAGATGGCTATGTAGATATTTCCATGTTTATAAAGATGACTGTGTAGGTATTTCCATGTTTATACAGATGGCGTTGTAGATATTTCCATGTTTATACAGATAGCTCTGTAGATATTTCCATGTTTATAGAGATAGCATTGTAGATATTTCCATATTCATACAGATAGCCGTGTAGATATTTGCATGATTTTTCAGATGGCGGTTTAAATATTTCCATGCTTATACAGATAGCGGTGTGGCTATTTCCATGTTTATACCGATAGCGGTGTGGCTATTTCCATGTTTATACAGATAGCAGTGTAGAAATTTCCATGTTTATAGAGATGAATGTGTAGATATTTCTATGTTTTTACAGATGGCGGTGTAAATATTTCCATGTTTATACACGTAGCGGTGTGGCTATTTCCATGTTTATACAGATAGCAATGTAGATATTTGTATGTTTATAGATATGGCTGTGTAGATATTTTCATGTTTATACAGATGACTGTGTAGGTATTTCCATGTTTATACAGATGGCGGTGTAGATATTTCCATGTTTATACAGATAGCGGTGTAGGTATTTCCATGTTTATATAGATAGCGATGAAGATATTGCCTTGTTTATACAGATGGCTTTGTAGGTATTTCCATGTGTATACAGATGACAGTGTTGATATTTCCATGTTTATACAGATGGAGGTGTAGATATTTCCATGTTTAAACAGATGACTGTGTAGATATTTCCATGTTTTTACACATGGCAGTGTAGATATTTCCGTGTTTATAAAGATAGTGGTGTAGATATTTCCATGTTTATACACATAGTGATGTAGATATTTCCATGTTTATACAGATGACTGTGTATGTATTTCCATGTTTATAGAGATGGCGGTGTAGATATTTCCATGTTTATAGAGATAGCCATGTAGATATTTCCATGTTTATACAGATAGCGGTGTAGGCATTTCCAAGTTTATAGAGATAGCGGTGAAGATATATCCATATTTATACAGATAGCCTTTTAGATATTTCCAAGCTTATACAAATAGCGGTGTAGATATTTCCATGTTTATACAGATAGCATTGTAGACATTTCCTAGTTTATAGAGATAGCATTGTAGATAAATCCATATTTATACGAAGAGCGGTGTAGATATTTCCAAGGTTATTCAGATAGCGGTGTAAATATTTCCGTGTTTATACAGATAGCGTTGAAGATATTTCCATGTTTATACAGATAGTGGTGTAGGGATTTCCATGTTTATAGAGATAGCCGTGTAGATATTTCCATGTTTACACAGATGGCTGCATAGTTATTTCCATGTGTATACAGATGGCAGTGTAGATATTTCCATGTTCATTCAGATGGAGGTGTAGATATTTCCATGTTTATACAGATGACTGTGTAGATATTTCCATGTTTTTACATATGGCGGTTTAGAAATTTCCATGTTTGTACAGAGAGCGATGTGGCTATTTCCATGATTATACATATAGCGATGTAGAGATTTTCATTTTTATAGAGACGGCTGTGCAGGTATTTCCAGGTTTATACACAAGGCATTGAAGATATTACCATGTTTATACAGATAGTGGTGTAGATATTTCCATGTTTATACAGATGACTGTGTAGGTATTTCCATGTTTATACGAATGGCGGTGTAGATATTTCCATGTTTATAGAGATAGCCATGTAAATATTTCCAGGTTTATACAGAAAGGGTGCAGAAATTTCCATGTTTATAGAGATAGCGGTGTAGATATTTCCATATTTAAACAGATAGCAGTGTAGATATTTCCATGTTTACACAGAGAGCAGTGGAGATATTTCCATGTTTATTCAGAAAGCGCTGGAGATGTTTCCATGTTTATAGAGATGGCGGTGTAGATATTTCCAAGTTTATACAGATAGCGGTGTAGATATTTCCATGTTTAAATAGATAGCGTTGTAGATATTTCCATGTTTATTCAGATAGCGGTGTATGTATTTCCATGTTTATAGAGATAGCGGTGTAGATATTTCCATGTTTACACAGAGAGCGGTGGAGTTATTTCCATGTCTATACAGAAAGTGCTGGAGATATTTCCATGTTTATACAGATAGCGGTGTAGATGTTTCCATGTTTATATAGATGACTGTGTATATATTTCCAAGTTTATACAGATGGCGGTCTAGGTATTTCCATGTTTATAGAGATAGTTGCGTAGACATTTCCATGTTTATACATATATCTGTGTAGATATTTCCATTTTAATAGTGATAGCGGTGTAGATATTTCCATATTTATACAGATAGCCTTGTAGATATTTCCAATTATATTCAGATGGCGGTGTAGATATTTCCATGTTTATACTGATAGCGGTGTGGCTATTGCCATGTTTATACAGACGGCAATGTAGATATTTCCATGCTTCTACAGATAGCGATGTACATATTTCCATCTTTATACAGATAGCGGTGTACATATTTCCATGTTTATACAGATACTGTTGGAGATATTTCCTTGTTTATAAAGATAGCAGTGGAGATATTTCAATGTTTATACAGATGGCAATGTAGATATTTCCAAGTTTATACAGATGGCGGTGTAGATATTTCCATGTTTATACAGATAGTGGTGTAGGTATTTCCATGTTTATACAGATAGCGGTGCCGATATTGCCATGTTTATACAGATGGCTTTGTAGGTATTTCCATTTGTATACAGATGACAGTGTAGATATTTCCATGTTTATACAGATGGAGGTGTAGATATTTCCATGTGTATACTGATGACAGTGTAGATATTTCCATGTTAATACAGATGGAGGTGTAGATATTTCCATGTTTATACAGATGGCTGTGTAGATATTTCCATGTTTTTACACATGACAGTGTAGATATTTCCGTGTTTATACAGATAGCGGTGGGACTATTTCCATTTTTATACAGATAGCAATGTAGATATTTCCATGTTTATAGAGATGGCTGTGTAGATATTTCCACGTTTATACAGATGGCAGTGTAGATATTTCCATGTTTATACAGATAGTGGTGTAGATATTTCCATGTTTATACAGATAGTGATGTAGATATTTCCATGTTTATACAGATGACTTTGTAGGTATTTCCATGTTTATAGAGATGGCAGTGTAGGTATTTCCATGTTTATAGAGATAGCCATGTAGATTTTTCCATGTTTATACAGATAGCGGTGTAGACATTTCCAAGTTTATAGAGATAGCAGTGTAGATATATCCATATTTATACAGATAGCCTTGTAGGTATTTCCAAGTTTATACAAATAGCGGTGTAGATATTTCCATGTTTAAACAGATAGCGGTGTAGATATTTCCATGTTTATACAGATAGTGGTGTAGGTATTTCCATGTTTATAGGGATAGCGGTGTAGATATATCCATATTTATACAGATAGCGGTGAAGATATTTCCCAGTTTATACAGATAGCGTTGTAGATATTTCCATGTGAATACAGATGGCAGTGTAGATATTTCCATGTTTATACAGATGGAGGTGTAGATATTTCCATGATTATATAGATGAATGTGTAGATATTTCCATGTTTTTACAGATGGCGGTGTAGATATTTCCATGTTTATACAGATAGCGGTGTGGCTATTTCCATGTTTATACAGATAGCGATGTAGATATTTCCATGTTTATAGAGATGGCTGTGTAGATATTTCCATGTTTATACAGATGACTGTGTAGGTATTTCCATGTTTATACAGATGGCGGTGTAGATATATCCATGTTTATACAGATAGCTGTGTAGATATTTCCATGTTTATAGAGATAGCATTGTAGATATTTCCATATTCATACAGATAGCCATGTAGATATTTACATGTTTTTTCAGATGGCAGTTTAAATATTTCCATGTTTATTCAGTTAGCGGTGTGGCTATTACCATGTTTCTACCGAAAGCGATGTGGCTATTTCCATGTTTATACAGATAGCAGATTAGATATTTCCATGTTTATACAGATGGACGTGTAGAGATTTTCATGTTTATATAGTTGAATGTGTTGATATTTTCATGTTTTTACAGATGGCGTTGTAAATATTTCCATGTTTATACAGGTAGCGGTGTGGCTATTTCCATGTTTATACAGATAGCAATGTAGATATTTCCATGTTTATTGATATGGCTGTGTAGATATTTCCATGTTTATACAGATGACTGTGTAGGTATTTCCATGTTTATACAGATGGCGGTGTAGATATTACCATATTTATAGAGATAGCCATATAGATATTTCCATATTCATATAGATAGCCGTGTGGATATTTGCATGTTTTTTCAGATGGCGGTTTAAATATTTGCATTTTTATACAGATAGCGGTGTGGCTATTTCCATGTTTATACCGATAGCGATGTGGCTATTTCCATGTTTATACAGATAGCAGCGTAGATATTTCCATGTTTATACACAAGGCGGTGTAGATATTTTCATGTTTATAGAGATATACATGTAGATATTTCCATGTTTATACAGATAGCGTTGTAGACATTTCCTAGTTTATGGAGATAGCATTGTACATATATCCATATTTATACAGATAGCGGTGTAGATATTTCCAAGGTTATTCAGATAACGGTGTAAATATTTCCAAGTTTATACTGATAGCGGTGTAGATATTTCCATGTTTATACAGATAGCAGTAAAGATATTTCCATGTTTATACAGATAGTGATGTAGATATTTCCATGTTTATACAGATGACTGTGTAGGTATTTCCATGTTTATAGAGATGGCGGGGTAGATATTTCCATGTTTATAGAGATATCCATGTAGATATTTCCATGTTTCTATAGATAACGGTGTAGACATTTCCAAGTTTATAGAGATAGCGGTGTATATATATCCATATTTATACAGATAGCCTTGTAGATATTTCCAAGTTTATACAAATAGCGGTGTAGATATTTCCATGTTTATACAGAGAGCGGTGTAGATATTTCCATGTTTATACAGATAGTGGTGTAGATATTTCCATGTTTATAGGGATAGCGGTGTAGATATATCCATATTTATGCAGATAGCGGTGTAGATATTTCCCAGTTTATACAGATATCGTAGTAGATATTTCCATGTGAATACAGATGGCAGTGTAAATATTTCCATGTTTATACAGATGCAGGTGTAGATATTTCCATGTTTATATAGATGAATGTGTAGATATTTCCATGTTTTTACAGATGGCGGTGTATATATTTCCATGTTTATACAGATAGCGGTGTGGCTATTTCCATGTTTATACAGATAGCGATGTAGATATTTCAATGTTTATAGAGATGGCTGTGTAGATATTTCCATGTTTATACAGATGACTGTGTAGGTATTTCCATGTTTATACAGATGGCAGTGTAGACATTTCCATGTTTATACAGATAGCTGTGTACGTATTTCTATGTTTATAGAGATAGCATTGTAGATATTTCCATATTCATATAGATAGCTGTGTAGATATTTGCATATTTTTTCAGATGGCGTTTTAAATATTTCCATGTTTATACAGATAGCGGTGTGTGTATTTCCATGTTTATACCGAAAGCGATGTGGCCGTTTCCATGTTTATACAGATAGCAGTGTAGATATTTCCATGTTTATACACATGGTGGTGTAGATATTTGCATGTTTATAGATATATCCATGTAGATATTTCCATGTGTATACAGATAGCGTTGTAGACATTTCCTAGTTTATAGAGATAGCATTTTAGATATATGCATATTTATACAGGTAGCGGTGTAGTTATTTCCAAGGCGATTCAGATAGCGGTGTAAATATTTCCAAGTTTATACAGATAGCGGTGTAGATATTTCCATGTTTAAACATATAGCAGTGAAGATATTTCCATGTTTATACAGATAGTGGTGTAGGGATTTCCATGTTTATAGAGATAGCCGTGTAGATATTTCCATGTTTACACAGATGGCTGTGTAAATATTTCCATGTGTATACAGATGGCAGTGTAGATATTTCCATGTTTATGCAGATGGAGGTGTACATATTTCCATGTTTATACAGATGACTGTGTGGATATTTCCATGTTTTTACAGAAGGCGGTTTAGAAATTTCCATGTTTATACAGATAGCGGTGTGGCTATTTCCAAGATTATACATATAGCGATGTAGAGATTTCCATGTTTATAGAGATGGCTGTGTAGGTATTTCCAAGTTTGTACAGAAGGCATTGAAAATATTACCATGTTTATAAAGATCATGTTTCAGATATTTCAATGTTTATACAGATAGCGGTGTAGATATTTTCATGTTTATACAGATCGTGCTGTAGTTATTTCCATTTTTCTACAGATGGCAGTGTAGATATTTACATGTTTATACAGACGGCGGTGTAGATATTTCCATGTTTATATAGATGGCGGTGTAGATATTTCCTTCTTTAAGTAGATGGCGTTGTATATATTTCCTAGTTTATAGAGAAAGCAGTATAGATATTTCCATGTTTATACAGATAGCGGTGTAGATACTTCCATGTTTATACAGATAGTGGTGTTGGTTTTTCCATGTTTATACAGATAGCGGTGTATATATTTCCATGTTTATGTAGCTCGTGGTGTAGATATTTCCATGTATATACAGATGGCTGTGTAGGTATTTCCATGTGTATTGAGACTGCAGTGTAGATATTTCCATATTTATACAGATGACTTTGTAGATATTTCCATGTTTTTACAGATGGCGGTGTAGATATTTTCATGTTTATACAGACGGCTGTGTAGATACTTCCATGTGTATACAGATGGCAGTGTAGGTATTTCCATGTTTATACAGATGGCGGTGCAGGCATTTCCATGTTTATGCAGATGGCGGTGTCGAAATTTCCATGTTTACATAGTTGGTGGTGTAGATATTTCCATCTTTATACAGATAGCGGTGTTGATATTTCCATGTTTATAGGGATAGCAGTGTAGCTATTTCCATGTTTATAGGGATATCGGTGTAGATATTTCCATGTTTATACAGATAGCGGTGTAGATATTTCCATGTCTACACAGATGGCGATTTAGATATTTCCATGTTTATGGAGATGGCGGTGTAGTTATTTTCATGTTTATACAGATGGCGTTGTAGATATATCTATGTTTATAGAGATAGCGGTGTAGATATTTCCATGTTTATAGAGATATCGGTGTAGGTATTTCGATGTTTATAAAGATAGTTGTGTAGATATTTCCATGTTTATACAGATGGCTGTGTTGGTATTTCCATGTGCATAGAGATGGCAGTGTACATATTTCCGTGTTTATACACATGACTTTGTAGATATTTCAATGTTTTTATAGATGGCGGTGTAGATATTTAAAAGTTTATAGAAATGGCAGTGTAGATATTTCCATGTTTATAGAGATAGCGGTGTAGATATTTCCATGTTTATACAGATAACTGTGTATATATTTCCATGCTTATACAGATAACGATGTAGATATTTTCATGTTTATAGAGATAGTGGTGTAGATATTTCCATGTTTATACAGAAAGCTGTGTAGATATTTCCATGTATATACAGATAGCGTAGGAGATATTTCCATGTTTATACAGATCGTGGTGTATATATTTCCATGTTTATACTGATGGCAGTGCAGATATTTCCATGTTCATAGACATGACTGTTTTGATATTTCCATGTTTATACAGATGGCGAGGAAAATATTTCCATGTTTATACAGATGGCGGTGAAGATATTTCCATGTTTATACAGATACTGGTGTAGATATTTCCATGTTTATACAGATAGCGGTGTAGATGTTTCCATGTTTATAGAGATAGCAGTGTAGATAGTTCCATGCTTTTACAGATCGTGGTGTAGATATTTCCATCTTTCTACAGCTGGCAGTGTAGATATTTCCATGTTTATACCGATGGCGGGGTGGATATTTCCATGTTTACACAGCTCGTGATGTAGATACATTCATCTTTAGGCAGAACGCAGTGTAGATATTTACACGTTTATGCAGATGGCGGTGAAGGTATTTCCAAGTTTATAGAGATAGCGGTCTACATATTTCCATGTTTATACAAATGGCTGTGAAGGTATTTCCATGTGAATACAGATGGCAGTGTAAATATTTCCATGTTTATGCAGATGACTGTGTAGATATTTCCATGTTTTTACAGATGGTGGTGTAGACATTTCCATGTTTTTACAGAAAGCGTTGTAGATATTTCCAAGGTTATACAGATAGCGGTGTAAATATTTCCATGTTTATACGGATAGAGGTGTATATATTTCCATATTTATACAGATAGTGGTGCAGATATTTCCATGTTTATACAGATAGTGGCGTAGATATTTACATGTTTATACAGATTGCGGGGTAGATATTTCCATGTTTATACAGATCGCGGTGTAGATATTTCCCTGTTTATGCAGATAGCGGTGTAGATATTTCCTTGTTTATACAGATAGCGGTGTTTGTATTTCCATGTTTATGCAGATAGCGGTGTAGATATTTCCATGTTTATCCAGATGGCGGTGTAGATATTTCCGTGTTTATCCAGATGGCGGTGTAGATATGTCTTTGTTTCTACAGATGGCGGTGTAGATAGTTGCATGTTTATGGAGATGGCAGTGTAGATATTTCCATTTTTATAGAGATGGCGGTGTAGGTATTTCCATGTTTATATAGATAGCGGTGTAGATATTTCCATGTTTATAGATATAGCAGTGTAGATATTTCCATGTTTATATAGATGACTGTGTACATAATTCCATGCTTTTACAGATGGCAGTGTAGATATTTCCATGTTTATAGTGATAGCGATGTAGATATTTCCATGGCTACACAGATAGCTTTGTAGATATTTCCATGTATATAGAGATAGCGGTGTACATATTTCCATATTTATACAGATAGCGGTGTAGATATTTCCATGTTTATACAGATAGCGGTGCAGATATTTACATGTTTATACAGATTGCGGTATAGATATTTCCATGTTTATACAGATGGCGGTGTAGATATTTCCATGTTTATAGAGATAGCGGTGTAGATATTTCCATGTTTATACAGATTATTGTGTAGATATTTCTTTGTTCATACGGCTTCCGGTGTAGATATTTCCATCTTTATACAGATGGCAGTGTAGATATTTCCATCTTTATACAGATGGCGGTGTAGACATTTCCACTTTTATACAGATGGCGATGTAGATATTTCCATGTTTATGGAGAAGGCAGTGTAGATATTTTCATTTTTATAAAGATGGCGGTGGAGATATTTCCATGTTTATATATATGGCGATGTAGATATTTCCATGTTTATAGAGATAGCTGTTTAGGTATTTCCATGTATTTAGAGATAGCGTTGTAGATATTTCTATGTTTACACAGATGTTTGTGTAGATATTTCAGTGTGTATGGAGATGGCAGTGTAGATATTTCCATATTTATAGAGATGGTGGAGTAGATATTTCCATGTTTATACAGATGACTGTGTCAATATTTCCATGTTTTTATAGATGGCGGTGTAATTATTTCCATGTTTACAGAGATAGCGTTGTAGATATTACCATGTTTATAGAGATAGCGGTGTAGATATTTCCAAGTTTATACAGATAGCGGTGAAGGTATTTCCATGTTTATAGAGATAGCGGTGTAGATAATTCCATGTTTATTCAGATGGCTGTGTAGATATTTCCATGTGTATACAGATGGCAGTGTAGATATTTCCATGTGTATACAGATGGAGGTGTAGGTATTTCCATGTTTATGCAGATGACTGTGTAGATATTTCCATGTTTTTACAGATGGCGGTGTACATATTTCCATGTTTATACAGATGGTGAGGTAAATATTTCCATGTTTATACAGATGGCAGTGAAGATATTTCCATGTTTATACACATAGCGATGTAGATATTTCCATGTTTATACAGATCATTGTGTAGATATTTCCATGTTCATACAGCTCGCGTTGTAGATATTTCCATCTTTATAGAGATGGCAGTCTAGATATTTCCATGTTTATACAGATGGCAGTGTAGATATTTCCATGTTTATGCACATGGCGGTGTAGATATTTCCATGTTTATGCAGATGGCGGTGTAGATATTTCCAAGTTTATAGAGATGGCGGTGTAGACATTTCCATGTTTATAGGGATAGCGGTAGAGGTATTTCCATATTTGCGCTGATTGCAGTGTAGATATTTTCATGTTTAAACAGATAGCGGTGTAGATATTTCCATGTTTATACAGATAGTGATGTAGATATTTCCATGTTTATGCAGATCACGGTGTAGATATTTCCAAGTTTATACAGATAGCGGTTTAGTTATTTCCATGTTTACACATAGTGGTGTAGATATTTCTATGTTTCTACAGATACTGGTGTAGGTATTTCAAAGTTTATACAGATAGCGGTTTGGCTATTTCCATGTTTATACTGATAGCAATGTAGATATTTCCATGTTTATAGAGATGGCTGTTTAGATATTTCCATGTTTATACTGATGGCCGTGCAGGTATTTCCATGTTTATATAGATAGTGGTGTAGATATTTCCATGTTTATTCAGATAATTCTGTAGGTATTTCCATGTTTATGCAGATGGCGGTGTAGATATTTCCAGGTTTATACAGATAGCAGTGTAGGTATTTCCATGTTTATACAGATAGTGGTGTGGCTATTTCCATGTTTATACAGATAGTGATGTAGATATTTCCAAGTTTATACAGATGGCGGTGTAGATATTTCCATATTTATACAGATGGCTGTGTAGATATTTCCATGTTTATACAGATAGCGGTGTATAGATTTCCATGTTTATACAGATAGCGGTGGAGATATTTCCATGTTTATACAGATAGCGGTGTAGATATTTAAATGTTTATGCAGATCGTGGTGTACATATTTCCATGTTTATACAGACAGCAGTGTAGATATTTCCATGTTTATACAGATAGTGGTGTACATATTTCCGTGTTTACAGAGACTGCGGTGTAGATATTTCCATGTTTATACAGATAGTGGTGTACATATTTCCATGTTTACAGAGACTGCGGTATAGATATTTCCATGTTTGTACAGATAGTGGTGTGGATATTTCCATCTTTACACAGATAGCGTTGTACAGATTTCTATGTTTACACAGATAGCTGTGTAGGTATTTCCATGTTTAAACAGATAGTGTTATAGATAATTCCATATTTATACAGATAGCGGTGTAGATATTTCCATGTATATACAGTTAGCGGTGTAGATATTTCCATGTTTATACATATAGCAGTGTAGATATTTAAATGTTTATGCAGATCGTGGTGTAGATATTTCCATATTTATACAGATAGCGGTGAAGTTATTTCCATGTTTATAAAGATAGCGATGTAGATATTTCCAAGTTTATAGAGATATCGGTGGAGATATTTCCATGTTTATAGAGATACCGATGTAGATATTTCCATGTTTATACAGATAGTGGTGTAGTTATTTCCATGTATATACAGTTAGCGGTGTAGATATTTCCATGTTTATACAGATAGCGTTGTAGATATTTAAGTGTTTATGCAGATCGTGGTGTAGATATTTCCATATTTATACAGATAGCGGTGTGGCTATTTCCATGTTTATACAGATAGTGATGTAGATATTTCCATGTTTATACAGATGGCAGTGTAGATATTTCCATGTTTATACAGATAGCAGTGTATAGATTTCCATGTTTATACAGATAGCGGTGGAGATATTTCCATGTTTATGCAGATAGTGGTGTATAGATTTCCATGTTTATACAGATAGCGGTGGAGATATTTCCATGTTTATGCAGATAGCGGTGTACATATTTAAATGTTTATGCACATCGTGGTGTAGATATTTCCATATTTATACAGATAGCGGTGTAGATTTTCCATGTTTATACAGATAGCGGTGTACATATTTCCATGTTTATAGAGACTGCGGTGTAGATATTTCCATGTTTATACAGATAGCGGTGTAGATATTTCCAAGTTTATACAGATAGCGGTGAAGGTATTTCCATGTTTATAGAGATAGCGGTGTAGATAATTCCATGTTTATTCAGATGGCTGTGTAGATATTTCCATGTGTATACAGATGGCAGTGTAGATATTTCCATGTGTATACAGATGGAGGTGTAGGTATTTCCATGTTTATGCAGATGACTGTGTAGATATTTCCATGTTTTTACAGATGGCGGTGTACATATTTCCATGTTTATACAGATAGCGGTGTGGCTATTTCCATGTTAATAGAGATAGTGGTGTAGATATTTCCATGTTTATACAGATGGCTGTGTAGATATTTCCATGTTTATACAGATAGCAGTGTAGGTATTTCCTTGTTTATACAGATGACTGTGTAGGTAATTCCATGTTTTTACAGATGGCGGTGTAGTTCTTTCCATGTTTATAGAGATAGCCATGTAGTTATTTCAATGTTTATACAGATATCGGTGTACACATTTCCATGTTTATACAGATAGCGTAGTAGATATTTCCATGTTTATAGAGATAGCGGTGTAGATATTTCCATGTTTATACAGATAGTGATGTAGATATTTCCATCTTTACCCAGATAGCGGTGTACATATTTCCTTGTTTACACAGACAGCTTTGTAGATATTTCCATGTTTACACAGATAGTGTTATAGATATTTCCATGTTTATACAGATAGCGGTGTAGTTATTTCCATGTTTATAAAGATAGCGGTGTAGATATTTCCAAGTTTATAGAGATATCGGTGGAGATATTTCCATGTTTATAGAGATAGCGATGTAGGTATTTCCATGTTTATACAGATACTGGTGTTGATGTTTCCATGTATATACAGATAGCGGTGTAGTTATTTCCTTGTTTAAACATATAACGGTGTAGATATTTCCATGTTTAAACAGATAGTGATGTAGATATTTCCATGTTTAGACAGATGGCGGTGTAGATATTTCCAAGTTTATACAGATAGCGGTGTAGGTATTTCCATGTTTATACACATAGTGGTGTAGATATTTCTATGTTTCTACAGGTACTGGTGTAGGTATTTCAAAGTTTATACAGATAGCGGTTTGGCTATTTCCATGTTTATACTGATAGCAATGTAGATATTTCCATGTTTATAGAGATGGCAGTTTAGATATTTCCATGTTTATACTGATGGCCGTGTAGGTATTTCCATGTTTATACAGATAGTGGTGTAGATATTTCCATGTTTATTCTGATAACTCTGTAGATATTTCCATGTTTATGCAGATGGCGGTGTAGATATTTCCAGGTTTATACAGATAGCGGTGTAGTTATTTCCATGTTTATACGGATAGCAATGTGGCTATTTCCCTGTTTATACAGATAGTGATGTAGGTATTTCCATGTTTATATAGATGGCGGTGTAGATATTTCCATGTTTATACAGATAGCGGTTTATAGATTTCCATGTTTATACAGATAGCGGTGTAGATATTTAAATGTTTATGCAGATCGTGGTGTAGATATTTCCATGTTTATACAGATAGCATTGTAGATATTTCCATGTTTATACAGATAGTGGTGTACATATTTCCATGTATATACAGATAGCGTTGTAGATATTTACATGTTTAAACAGATAGCGGTGTAGATATTTCCATGTTTATACAGATAATGATGTAGATATTTCCATGTTTATACAGTTGGCGGTGTAGATATTTCCAAGTTTATACAGATAGCGGTGTAGGTATTTCAATGTTTATACACATAGTGGTGTAGATATTTCTATGTTTCTACAGTTACTGTTGTAGGTATTTCCAAGTTTATACAGATAGCGGTTTGGCTATTTCCATGTTTATACTGATAGCAATGTAGATATTTCCATGTTTATAGAGATGGCTGTTTAGATATTTCCATGTTTATACGGATGGCCGTGTAGGTATTTACATGTTGATACAGACAGTGGTGTAGATATTTCCATGTTTATTCAGATGATTCTGTAGGTATTTCCATGTTTATGCAGATGGTGGCGTAAATTTTTCCATGTTTATACAGATAGCGGTGTAGGTATTTCCATGTTTATACAGATAGCGGTGTGGCTATTTCCATGTTTATACAGATAGTGATGTAGATATTTCCATGTTTATACACATGGCGGTGTAGATATTTCCATGTTTATACAGATAGCTGTGTATAGATTTCCATGTTTATACAGATAGCGGTGGAAATATTTCCATGTTAATAAAGATAGCGGTGTAGATATTTAAATGTTTATGCAGATCGTGGTGTAGATATTTCCATATTTATACAGATAGCGGTGAAGATATTTCCATGTTTATACAGATAGCGGTGTACATATTTCCATGTTAATAAAGATAGCGGTGAAGATATTTAAATGTTTATGCAGATCGTGGTGTAGATATTTCCATATTTGTACAGATAGCAGTGTAGATATTTCCATGTTTATACAGATAGCGGTGTACATATTTCCATGTTTACAGAGACTGCAGTGTAGATATTTCCATGTTTATAGAGATAGCGGTGTAGATATTTCCAAGTTTATACAGATAGCGGTGAAGGTATTTCCATGTTTATAGAGATAACGGTGAAGATAATTCCATGTTTATACAGATGGCTGTGTAGATATTTCCATGTGTATACAGATGGCAGTGTAGATATTTCCATGTGTATACAGATGGCGGTGTAGATATTTCCATGTTTATACAGATAGCGGTGTGGATATTTCCATGTTAATACAGATAGTGGTGTAGATATTTCCATGTTTATACAGAGGGCTGTGTAGATATTTCCATGTTTATACAGAAGGCGGTGTAGATATTTCCACGTTTATACAGATAGCAGTGTAGGTATTTCCATGTTTATACATATGACTGTGTAGGTAATTCCATGTTTATACAGATGGCGGTGTAGTTCTTTCCATGTTTATAGAGATAGGCTTGTACTTATTTCCATGTTTATACAGATATCAATGTAGACATTTCCATGTTTATACAGATAGCGGTGTAGATATTTCCATGTTTATAAAGATAGCGGTGTAGATATTTCCAAGTTTATAGAGATATCGGTGGAGACATTTCCATGTTTATAGAGATAGCGATGTAGATATTTCCATGTTTATACAGATAGTGATGTAGATATTTCCATGTATATACAGATAGCGGTGTAGATATTTCCATGTTTAAACAGATAGCGGTGTAGATATTTCCATGTTTATACAGATAATGATGTAGATATTTCCATGTTTATACAGATGGCGGTGTAGATATTTCCAAGTTTATACAGATAGCGGTGTAATTATTTCCATGTTTATACCCATAGTGGTGTAGATATTTCTATGTTTCTACAGATACTGGTGTAGGTATTTCCAAGTTTATACAGATAGCGTTTTGGCTATTTCCATGTTTATACTGATAGCTATGTAGATATTTCCATGTTCATAGAGATGGCTGTTTAGATATTTCCATGTTTATACTGATGGCCGTGTAGTTATTTCCATGTTTATACAGATAGTGTTGTAGATATTTCCATGTTTATTCAGATGATTCTGTAGGTATTTCCATGTTTATGCAGATGGCGGTGTAGATATTTCCATGTTTATACAGATAGCGGTGTAGATTTTCCATGTTTATATAGATAGCGGTGTGGCTATTTCCATGTTTATATAGATAGTGATGTAGATATTTCCATGTTTATACAGATGGCGGTGTAGATATTTCCATGTTTATACAGATAGCGGTGTATAGATTTCCATGTTTATACAGATAGCTGTGGAGATATTTCCATGTTTATGCAGATAGCAGTGTAGATATTTAAATGTTTATGCAGATCGTTGTGTAGATATTTCCATATTTATACAGATAGCGGTGTAGATATTTCCATGTTTATACAGACAGCGGTGTACATATTTCCATGTTTACAGAGACTGCGGTGTAGATATTTCCATGTTTATTCAGATAGCGGTGTAGATATTTCCAAGATTATACAGATAGCGGAGAAGGTATTTCCATGTTTATAGAGATAGCGGTGTAGATAATTCCATGTTTATACAGATGGCTGTGTAGATATTTCCATGTGTATACAGAAGGCAGTGTAGATATTTCCATGTGTATACACATGGAGCTGTAGATATTTCCATGTTTATGCCGATGACTGTGTAGATATTTCCATGTTTTTACAGATGGCGGTGTAGATATTTCCATGTTTATACAGATAGCGGTGTAGATATTTCCATGTTTATACAGATAGCGGTGAAGATATTTCCATGTTTATAGAGATAGCGGTGTAGATAATTCCATGTTTATACAGATGGCTGTGTAGATATTTCCATGTGTATAAAGATGGCAGTGTAGATATTTCCATGTGTATACAGATGGCGGTGTAGATATTTCCATGTTTATACAGATAGCGGTGTGGCTATTTCCATGTTAATACAGATAGTGGTGTAGATATTTCCATGTTTATACAGAGGGCTGTGTAGATATTTCCATGTTTATACAGAAGGCGGTGTAGATATTTCCACGTTTATACAGATAGCAGTGTAGGTATTTCCATGTTTATACATATGACTGTGTAGGTAATTCCATGTTTATACAGATGGCGGTGTAGTTCTTTCCATGTTTATAGAGATAGGCTTGTACTTATTTCCATGTTTATACAGATATCAGTGTAGACATTTCCATGTTTATACAGATAGCGGTGTAGATATTTCCATGTTTATAAAGATAGCGGTGTAGATATTTCCAAGTTTATAGAGATATCGGTGGAGACATTTCCATGTTTATAGAGATAGCGATGTAGATATTTCCATGTTTGTACAGATAGTGATGTAGATATTTCCATGTATATACAGATAGCGGTGTAGATATTTCCATGTTTAAACAGATAGCGGTGTAGATATTTCCATGTTTATACAGATAATGATGTAGATATTTCCATGTTTATACAGATGGCGGTGTAGATATTTCCAAGTTTATGCAGATAGCGGTGTGGTTATTTCCATGTTTATACCCATAGTGGTGTAGATATTTCTATGTTTCTACAGATACTGGTGTAGGTATTTCCAAGTTTATACAGATAGCGTTTTGGCTATTTCCATGTTTATACTGATAGCAATGTAGATATTTCCATGTTCATAGAGATGGCTGTTTAGATATTTCCATGTTTATACTGATGGCCGTGTAGTTATTTCCATGTTTATACAGATAGTGTTGTAGATATTTCCAGGTTTATTCAGATGATTCTGTAGGTATTTCCATGTTTATGCAGATGGCGGTGTAGATATTTCCATGTTTATACAGATAGCGGTGTAGATTTTCCATGTTTATATAGATAGCGGTATGGCTATTTCCATGTTTATACAGATAGTGATGTAGATATTTCCATGTTTATACAGATGGCGGTGTAGATATTTCCATGTTTATACAGATAGCGGTGTATAGATTTCCATGTTTATACAGATAGCTGTGGAGATATTTCCATGTTTATACAGATAGCAGTGTAGGTATTTAAATGTTTATGCAGATCGTTGTGTAGATATTTCCATATTTATACAGATAGCGGTGTAGATATTTCCATGTTTATACAGATAGCGGTGTACATATTTCCATGTTTACAGAGACTGCGGTGTTGATATTTCCATGTTTATTCAGATAGCGGTGTAGATATTTCCAAGATTATACAGATAGCGGAGAAGGTATTTCCATGTTTATAGAGATAGCGGTGTAGATAATTCCATGTTTATACAGATGGCTGTGTAGATATTTCCATGTGTATACAGAAGGCAGTGTAGATATTTCCATGTGTATACACATGGAGCTGTAGATATTTCCATGTTTATGCCGATGACTGTGTAGATATTTCCATGTTTTTACAGATGGCGGTGTAGATATTTCCATGTTTATACAGATAGCGGTGTGGCTATTTCCATGTTAATACAGATAGTGGTGTAGATATTTCCATGTTTATACAGATGGCTGTGTAGATATTTCCATGTTTATACAGAAGGCAGTGTAGATATTTCCATGTTTATACAGATAGCATTGTAGGTATTTCCATGTTTATACAGATGACTGTGTAGGTAATTCTATGTTTATACAGATGGCGGTGTAGTTCTTTCCATGTTTATACAGATAGCCATGTAGTTATTTCCATGTTTATACAGATATCGGTGTGGACATTTCCATGTTTATACAGATAAAGGTGTAGATGTTTCCATGTTTACACAGATGGCGGTGTAGATAGTTCAATGTTTATGGAGATTGCGGTGTAGATATTTTCATGTTTATAGAGATGGCGGTGTAGATATTTCCATGTTTATAGAGATTGTGGTGTAGATATTTCCATGTTTATAGGGATTGCGGATTAGTTATTTCCATGTTTACAGATTGCTGTGTAGGTATTTTCATGTTTATAGAGATAGCTGTGTAGATATTTCCATATTCACACAGATAGCTGTGTAGATATTTCCATGTTTACACAGATAGCGTTGTAGTTATTTCCATGTTTATACAGATAGCGGTGTACTTATTTCCATGTTTATACAGATATCGGTGTAGATGTTTCCATGCTTATACAGATAGCAGTGCAGATATATCCATGTTTATACAGATAGCGGTGTAGATATTTCAATGTTTATAGAGATGGCTGTGTAAATATTTCCATGTTTATACAGATGGCCGTGTAGATATTTACATGTTTATACAGATAGCGGTTTAAATATTTCCATGTTTATACAGATGACTATGTCGGCATTTCCATGTTTATACTGATGGCGTTGTAGATATTTCGATGTTTATAGAGATAGCCATGTAGCTATTTTCATGTTTATACAGATAGCGTTGTAGACATTTCCATGTTTATAGTGATAGCAGTGTCGATATATCCATATTTATACAGATAGCGGTGTAGATATTTCCATGTATATACAGAGAGCGGTGTAGATATTTCCATGTTAATACAGATAGCGGTGTAGATATTTAAATGTTTATGCAGATCGTGGTGTAGATATTTCCATGTTTATACAGATAGCGGTGTAGATATTTCCATGTTTACACAGATAGTGTTATAGATATTTCCATGTTTATACAGATAGCGGAGTAGATATTTCCATGTGTATACAGATAGCAGTGTAGATATTTCAATGTTTATGCAGATCGTGGTGTAGATATTTCCATATTTATACAGATAGCGGTGCAGATATTTCCATGTTTAGACAGATAGCGGTGTACATATTTCCATGTTTACAGAGATAGCGGTGTATATATTTCCATGTTTATAGAGATATCAGTGGAGATATTTCCATGTTTATAGAGATAGCGATGTAGATATTTCCATGTTTCTACAGATAGTGGTGTAGAAATTTCTATGTTTCTACAGATACTGGTGTAGGTATTTCCATGTTTATATAGATATCGGTTTGCCTATTTCCATGTTTATACTAATAGCAGTGTAGATATTTCCATGTTTAGAGAGATGGCTGTTTAGATATTTCCATGTTTATACTGATGGTCGTGTAGGTATTTCCATGTTTACACAGATAGTGGTGTAGATATTTCCATTTTTATTCAGGTGACTCTGTAGTTATTTCCATGTTTATGCAGATGGCGGTGTAGGTATTTCCATGTTTATACAGAGTGCGGTGAAGTTATTTCCATGTATATACAGATAGCGGTGTGGCTATTTCCATGTTTATACAGAGAGTGATGTAGATATTTTCATGTTTATACAGATGGCGGTGTAGATATTTCCATGTTTATACAGATAGCGGTGGAGATATTTCAAGGTTTATACAGATAGCTGTGGAGATATTTCCATGTTGATACACATGGCGGTGTAGACATTTCCAATTTTATACAGATAGCGGTGTAGATATTTCCATGTTTATACAGATAGCGGTGTAGATATTTCCATGTTTATACAGATAGCGGTGAAGATATTTCCATGTTTATAGAGATAGCGGTGTAGATAATTCCATGTTTATACAGATGGCTGTGTAGATATTTCCATGTGTATACAGATGGCAGTGTAGATATTTCCATGTGTATACAGATGGCGGTGTAGATATTTCCATGTTTATACAGATAGCGGTGTGGCTATTTCCATGTTAATACAGATAGTGGTGTAGATATTTCCATGTTTATACAGAGGGCTGTGTAGATATTTCCATGTTTATACAGTAGGCGGTGTAGATATTTCCACGTTTATACAGATAGCAGTGTAGGTATTTCCATGTTTATACATATGACTGTGTAGGTAATTCCATGTTTATACAGATGGCGGTGTAGTTCTTTCCATGTTTATAGAGATAGGCTTGTACTTATTTCCATGTTTATACAGATATCAGTGTAGACATTTCCACGTTTATACAGATAGCGGTGTAGATATTTCCATGTTTATAAAGATAGCGGTGTAGATATTTCCAAGTTTATAGAGATATCGGTGGAGACATTTCCATGTTTATAGAGATAGCGATGTAGATATTTCCATGTTTATACAGATAGTGATGTAGATATTTCCATGTATATACAGATAGCGGTGTAGATATTTCCATGTTTAAACAGATAGCGGTGTAGATATTTCCATGTTTATACAGATAATGATGTAGATATTTCCATGTTTATACAGATGGCGGTGTAGATATTTCCAAGTTTATACAGATAGCGGTGTGGTTATTTCCATGTTTATACCCATAGTGGTGTAGATATTTCTATGTTTCTACAGATACTGGTGTAGGTATTTCCAAGTTTATACAGATAGCGTTTTGGCTATTTCCATGTTTATACTGATAGCAATGTAGATATTTCCATGTTCATAGTGATGGCTGTTTAGATATTTCCATGTTTATACTGATGGCCGTGTAGTTATTTCCATGTTTATACAGATAGTGTTGTAGATATTTCCATGTTTATTCAGATGATTCTGTAGGTATTTCCATGTTTATGCAGATGGCGGTGTAGATATTTCCATGTTTATACAGATAGCGGTGTAGATTTTCCACGTTTATATAGATAGCGGTGTGGCTATTTCCATGTTTATACAGATAGTGATGTAGATATTTCCATGTTTATACAGATGGCGGTGTAGATATTTCCATGTTTATACAGATAGCGGTGTATAGTTTTCCATGTTTATACAGATAGCTGTGGAGATATTTCCATGTTTATACAGATAGCAGTGTAGATATTTAAATGTTTATGCAGATCGTTGTGTAGATAATTCCATATTTATACAGATAGCGGTGTAGATATTTCCATGTTTATACAGATAGCGGTGTACATATTTCCATGTTTACAGAGACTGCGGTGTTGATATTTCCATGTTTATTCAGATAGCGGTGTAGATATTTCCAAGATTATACAGATAGCGGAGAAGGTATTTCCATGTTTATAGAGATAGCGGTGTAGATAATTCCATGTTTATACAGATGGCTGTGTAGATATTTCCATGTGTATACAGAAGGCAGTGTAGATATTTCCATGTGTATACACATGGAGCTGTAGATATTTCCATGTTTATGCCGATGACTGTGTAGATATTTCCATGTTTTTACAGATGGCGGTGTAGATATTTCCATGTTTATACAGATAGCGGTGTGGCTATTTCCATGTTAATACAGATAGTGGTGTAGATATTTCCATGTTTATACAGATGGCTGTGTAGATATTTCCATGTTTATACAGAAGGCAGTGTAGATATTTCCATGTTTATACAGATAGCATTGTAGGTATTTCCATGTTTATACAGATGACTGTGTAGGTAATTCTATGTTTATACAGATGGCGGTGTAGTTCTTTCCATGTTTATACAGATAGCCATGTAGTTATTTCCATGTTTATACAGATATCGGTGTGGACATTTCCATGTTTATACAGATAAAGGTGTAGATATTTCCATGTTTACACAGATGGCGGTGTAGATAGTTCAATGTTTATGGAGATTGCGGTGTAGATATTTTCATGTTTATAGAGATGGCGGTGTAGATATTTCCATGTTTATAGAGATTGTGGTGTAGATATTTCCATGTTTATAGGGATTGCGGATTAGTTATTTCCATGTTTACAGATTGCTGTGTAGGTATTTTCATGTTTATAGAGATAGCTGTGTAGATATTTCCATATTCACACAGATAGCTGTGTAGATATTTCCATGTTTACACAGATAGCGTTGTAGTTATTTCCATGTTTATACAGATAGCGGTGTACATATTTCCATGTTTATACAGATATCGGTGTAGATGTTTCCATGCTTATACAGATAGCAGTGCAGATATATCCATGTTTATACAGATATCGGTGTAGATATTTCAATGTTTATAGAGATGGCTGTGTAAATATTTCCATGTTTATACAGATGGCCGTGTAGATATTTACATGTTTATACAGATAGCGGTTTAAATATTTCCATGTTTATACAGATGACTATGTCGGCATTTCCATGTTTATACTGATGGCGTTGTAGATATTTCGATGTTTATAGAGATAGCCATGTAGCTATTTTCATGTTTATACAGATAGCGTTGTAGACATTTCCATGTTTATAGTGATAGCAGTGTCGATATATCCATATTTATACAGATAGCGGTGTAGATATTTCCATGTATATACAGAGAGCGGTGTAGATATTTCCATGTTAATACAGATAGCGGTGTAGATATTTAAATGTTTATGCAGATCGTGGTGTAGATATTTCCATGTTTATACAGATAGCGGTGTAGATATTTCCATGTTTACACAGATAGTGTTATAGATATTTCCATGTTTATACAGATAGCGGAGTAGATATTTCCATGTGTATACAGATAGCAGTGTAGATATTTCAATGTTTATGCAGATCGTGGTGTAGATATTTCCATATTTATACAGATAGCGGTGCAGATATTTCCATGTTTAGACAGATAGCGGTGTACATATTTCCATGTTTACAGAGATAGCGGTGTATATATTTCCATGTTTATAGAGATATCAGTGGAGATATTTCCATGTTTATAGAGATAGCAATGTAGATATTTCCATGTTTCTACAGATAGTGGTGTAGAAATTTCTATGTTTCTACAGATACTGGTGTAGGTATTTCCATGTTTATATAGATATCGGTTTGCCTATTTCCATGTTTATACTAATAGCAGTGTAGATATTTCCATGTTTAGAGAGATGGCTGTTTAGATATTTCCATGTTTATACTGATGGTCGTGTAGGTATTTCCATGTTTACACAGATAGTGGTGTAGATATTTCCATTTTTATTCAGGTGACTCTGTAGTTATTTCCATGTTTATGCAGATGGCGGTGTAGGTATTTCCATGTTTATACAGAGAGCGGTGAAGTTATTTCCATGTATATACAGATAGCGGTGTGGCTATTTCCATGTTTATACAGAGAGTGATGTAGATATTTTCATGTTTATACAGATGGCGGTGTAGATATTTCCATGTTTATACAGATAGCGGTGGAGATATTTCAAGGTTTATACAGATAGCTGTGGAGATATTTCCATGTTGATACACATGGCGGTGTAGACATTTCCAATTTTATACAGATAGCGGTGTAGATATTTCCATGTTTATACAGATAGCGGTGTAGATATTTCCATGTTTATACAGATAGCGGTGAAGATATTTCCATGTTTATAGAGATAGCGGTGTAGATAATTCCATGTTTATGCAGATGGCTGTGTAGATATTTCCATGTGTATACAGATGGCAGTGTAGATATTTCCATGTGTATACAGATGGAGGTGTAGATATTTCCATGTTTTGCAAATGACTCTGTAGATATTTCCATGTTTTTACAGATGGCGGTGTAGTTATTTCCATGTTTATAAAGATAGTGGTGTGGCTATTTCCATGTTAATACAGACAGTGTTGTAGATATTTGCATGTCTATATAGATGGCTGTGTAGATATTTCCATGTTTATATAGATAGCGGTGTAGATATTTCCATGTTTATACAGGTGACTGTGTAGGTGTTTCCATGTTTATACTGATGGCGGTGTACATATTTCCATGTTTATATGGATAGCGTTGTTGATATTTCCAAGTTTATACAGATAGCGGTTTTAGTATTACCGTGTTTATACAGATAGCATTGTAGATATTTCCATGTTTATACAGCTCACGGTGTAGATATTTCCATCTTTATAAAGATGGCAGTGTAGATATTTCCATGTGTATACAGATGGCGGTGTAAATATTTCCATGTTTATATAGATAGCTGTATAGTTATTTCCATGTTTACTGAGATAGCGTTGCAGATATTTCCATGTTCATACAGATGGCAGTGTAGATATTTCCATATTTATGCAGATAGTGGTGTAGATATTTCCATGTTTATACAGATAGCGGTGTAGATATTTCCATGTTTATACAGATGGCTGTGTAGGTATTTCCTTGTGTATACAGATGGCAGCGTAGATGTTTCCATGTTTAAAGAGATGGTTTTGAAGATATTTCCATGTTTATAAAGATAGCGGTGTAGATATTTCCATGTTTATACAGATAGTGGTGAAGATATTTCCATGTTTATGCAGATGGCTGTGTAGATATTTCCTTGTCTATACAGATGGCAGTGTAGATGTTTCCATGTTTAAAGTGATGGTGGTGTAGATATTTCCATGTTTATAAAGATAGCGGTGTAGATATTTCCATGTTTATAGAGATAGCGGTTTAGGTATTTCCATATTTATACAGATAGCTTTGTAGATATTTCCATGTGTATACAGATGGTGGTGTAGATATTTCCATGTTTATAGAGAAGGCTGTGTAGATACTTCCATGTTTACACAGATAATGGTGTAGATATTTCCATCTTTGCACAGATTGCAGTGTAGATATTTCCATGTTTATTCAGATAGCGTTCTAGATATTTCCATGTTTATAGAGATAGAGATTTAGATATTTCCATGTTTATACAGATAACGGTGTAGGCATTTTCATGCTTATAGATATATCGGTATAGATATTTAGATATTTATGCAGATAGCGGTGTAGATAACTCCATGTTTATACAGCTCGCGGTGTAGATATTTACATCTTTATACAGATGGCCGTGTAGATAATTTCCTGTTTATACAGATAGCGGTGTAGATATTTCCGTGTTTTTGTAGATGGCGGTGTAGATAGTTCAATGTTTATGGAGATGGCGTTGTAGATATTTTCATGTTTATTGAGATAGCGGTGTAGATATTCCCATTTGTATAGAGATGGCATTGTAGATATTTCCATGTTTATAGAGATGGCGGTGTAGATATTACCTTGTTTATACAGATCACGGTGTAGGTATATCCATGTTTATACAGAGAGCGGTGTAGGTATTTCCATGTTTATACAGATAGCGGTGTAGATATTTCCATGTTTATACAGATAGCGGTGTAGATATTTAAATGTTTATGCAGATCGTGGTGTAGATATTTCCATGTTTATACAGATAGCGGTGTAGATATTTCCATGTTTATACAGATAGCGGTGTACATATTTCCATGTTTACATAGATAGCGGTGTACATATTTCCTTGTTTACACAGATATCTGTGTAGATATTTCCAGGTTTATACAGATGGCGGTGTGTATATTTCCATGTTTATAGAGATGGCAGTGTAGATATTTCCATATTTAAAGACATAGCGGTGTGGATATTTCCATGTTTATACTGATAGCGGTGTAGATATTTCCATGTTTATACAGATAGTGGTGTAGATACTTCCATGTTAATATAGATAGTGCTGTTGATATTTCCATCTTTCCACAGATGGCAGTGTAGATATTCCCATCTTTATACAGATGGCACTGTAGATGTTTCCATCTTTATACTGATTACGGTGTAGATATTTCCATCTTCATGCAGATGGTGGTGTAGGTATCTCCATGTTTATAAAGATAGCGGTGTAGGTATTTCCATGTTTATACACATAGCGGTGCAGACTTTCCACGTTCATAAAGATAGCGGTGGTGGTGTTTCCATGATAATACAGATAGCAATGTAGATATATCCATGTTTATACAGATGGCGGTGTAGATATTTCCATGTTTATAGAGATGGTGGTGTAGATATTTCCATATTTATGCAGATAGTGTGTAGACGTTTCCGTGTTTATACAGATGGCGGTGTAGATATTCCCATGTTTATACAGATGACTGTGTAGATATTTGCATGTTTTTACAGACGGCAGTTTAGAGATTTCCATGTTTATAGTGATAGCGGTGTAGGTATTTCCATGTTTATAGAGATAGCTTTGAAGATATTTCAATGTTTATAGAGATAGTGGTGTGGATATTTCCATGTTTATACAGATGGCGGTGTAGATATTTCCATGTTTATACAGATAGCAGTGTAGATATTTCCATGTTTATACAGCTTGCGGTGTAGATATTTCCATCTTTATACAGATGGCGGTGTAGATATTTCCATGTTTATACAGATAGAGGTGGAGATATTTCCATGTTGATAGAGATAGCGGTGTAGATAATTCTATATTTATGCAGATAGAGGTGTAGACATTTCCGTGTTTATACAGATGGCGGTGTAGATATTTCCATGTATATACAGATGGCGGTGTAGATACTTCCATGTTTATACAGATAGCAGAGTAGATATTTCCATGTTTATACAGATCGCGGTGTAGATATTTCCATCTTTATACAAATGGTGGTGTAGATATTTCCAAGTGTATACATATTTCCATATTTACTCAGATAGCTGTGTAGATATTTCCATGTATAAACAGATAGCGGTGTAGATATTTCCATATTTATACAGATAGTGATGTAGATATTTCCATGTTTATACAGATGGCGGTGTAGACATTTCCATGCTTATACAGATAGCGGTGTAGATATTTCCATGTTTATACAGATAGCGGTGTAGATATTTCCATGTTTATATAGAGAGTGGTGTAGGTATTTCCATGTTTACAGCGATAGCGGAGTAGATATTTCCATCTTTGCAAAGATTGCGGTGTAGATATTTCCTTCTTTACACAGATAGCGGTGTAGATATTTCCATGTTTACACAGATAGCACGGTAGAAATTTCCACGTTTACACACATAGCGATCTAGATATTTCCACGTTTATACAGATAGCGGTTTAGATATTCCATGTTTATACAGATTGCGGTGTAGATGTTTCCATGTTTATACAGATAGCGGCGGAAATATTTCCACGTTTATAGAGATAGCGGTGTAGGTATTACCATGTTTACACAGATAGCAGTGTATGTATTTCCATCTTTGCACAGTGAGAGGTGTAGATAATTCCATCTTTGCACAGATTGCGGTGCAGATATTTACATGTTTACCCAGATAGTATTGTAGTTATTTGCATGTTTTTACAGATAGCGGTGTAGATATTTCCATGTTTATATAGATAGCGGTGTAGATGTTTCCATGTTTATACAATTAGCGGTGTAGATGTTTCCATTTTTCTACAGATAGCGGTGTAGATGTTTCCATGTTTTTACATATAGCGGTGTAGATGTTTCCATGTTTATAGAGATAGCGGTGTAGATATTTCAATGTTTATACACATAGCAGTGTAGATATTTCCAGGTTCATACAGATAGCGGTGTAGATATTTCCATCCTCATAGAGATAGCGGTGAAGATATTTCCATGTTCATACAGATTGCGGTGGAGATATTTCCATGTTTATACAGATGGCGGTGTAGATATTTCCATGTTTATACAGATGGCTGTGTAGTAATTTCCATGTGTATACAGATGGCAGTGTAGATATTTCCATGTTTATACAGAAGGAGGTGTAGATATTTCTATAATTGAACAGATTGCGTTGTAGATATTTCCATCTTTACACGGATAGCGGTGTACATATTTCCATGTTTACACAGATAGCTGAGTAGATATTTCCACCTTTACACAGATAGTGTTGAAAACATTTCCATGTTTATACAAATAGCGGTGTAGTTATTTCCATGTTTATAAAGATAGCGGTGTAGATATTTCCATGTTTATACAGGTAGCGATGTAGATATTTCCATGTTTGTACAGATAGCGGTGTAGATATTTCCATGTTTATACAGATAGCTGTGGAGATATTTCGATGTTTATACAGATGGTGGTGTAGATATTTCCAAGTTTATACAGATAGCGGACTAGATATTTCCATGTTTATAGAGATAGCCATGAAGATATTTCCATGTTTACACAGATAGGGGTGTAGACATTTCCATGTTTACAGAGATAGTGGTGGAGATATTTCCATGTTTATACAGATAGCGGTGGAGATATATCCATGTTTATACAGACTGCGGTGTATATATTTCCAGGTTTTACAGATAGCGGTACAGATATTTCCATTTTTATACAGATAGCGGTGGAGATATTTCCATGTTTATAGAGATAGCGGTGTAGATATTTCCATATTTATACAGATAGCGGTGTAGATATTACCAGGTTTATTCAGATGTAGGTGTAGATATTTCCCTGTTTATACAGATGGCGGCGTAGATATTTCCATGTTTATACAGATAGCGGTGTAGATATTTCCATGTTTATACAGATAACGGTGTAGATATTTCCAGGTTTACACAGAGAGCGGTGAAGCTATTTCCATCTTTGCACAGATTGCGGTGTAGATATTTCCAGGATTACACAGATAGTCGTGTAGATATTTCCATCATTGCACAGATTGCGGTGTAGATATTTCCATCTTTTCACAGACAGCGGTGTAGATATTTTCATGTTTATACAGATGGAGGTGTAGATATTTCCATGTTTATAGAGACGGCTGTGTAGATATTTCCATGATTATGCTGATGGCAGTGTAGATATTTCCAAGTTTATACAGATAGTGGTGTAGATATTTCCGTGTTTATACAGATGACTGTGAAGGTATTTCCGTGTTTATACAGATGGCGGTGTAGATAATTCCATGTTTATAGAGATAGCCAACTAGATATTTCCAAGTTTATGCAGATAACGGTGTAGACATTTCCAAGTTTATAGAGATAGTGGTGTAGATATTTCCATATTTATGCAGATAGCGCTGTAGATATTTCCATGTTTATACAGACAGCGGTTTAGATATTTCCATCTTTATACAGATAGCGGTGTAGATATTTCCATAATTGCACAGATTGCGGTGTAGATATTTCCTACTTTACACGGATGGTGGTGTACAGATTACCATGTTTACACAGATAGCGGTGTAGATATTTCCATCTTTATACAGATAGCGGTGTAGATATTTCCATGTTTATACAGATAGCGGTGTAGATATTTCCATGTTAATGCAGATAGCGGTGTAGATATTTCCATGTTTATACAGATAGCAGTGGAGATACTTCCATGTTTATACAGATAGCGTTGTTCTTATTTCCATGTTTATACAGATAGCGGTGTAGATATTTCCATGTTTATACAGATAGCAGTGGAGATACTTCCATGTTTATACAGATAGCGTTGTAAATATTTCCATGTTCATAGAGATAGCAGTGTAAATATTTCTATGTTTAAACAGATAACGGTTTAAATGTTTACACATTTACAGAGATAGCGGTGTAGATATTTCCATGTTTATACAGAAATTGGAGTAGATATTTCCACGTTTTCAGAGATATAAGTGTAGATATTTCCACGTTTATACAGATAGCGGTGTAGATATTCCCACGTTTATAGAGATTGCGGTGTAGATATTTCCAAGTTTATACATATAGCGGTGTAGATATTTCCATGTTTACAGAAACACCGGTGTAGATATTTCCACGTTTATAGAGATAGCGGTGTAGATATTTCCACGTTTATAGAGACAGCGGTGTAGATATTTCCACATTTATAGAGATAGCCGTGTAGAGATTTCCAAGTTTATGTAGACAACGGTTTAGATATTTGCATGTTTATGGATACAGCGGTGTAGATATTTCCATGTTTATACACATAGCAGTGTAGATATTTCCATGTTTATAGAGACAGCGGTGTAGATATTTGCATGTTTATACAGATATCGCTGTAGATATTTCCATGTTTATACAGACAGCGATGTAGATATTTCTATGTTTATAGAGATAGCGGTGTAGATATTTTCAGGTTTATACAGACAGTGGTGTAGATATTTCCATGTTTATAGAGATAGCGGTGTAGATATATCCACGTTTATACAGATAGCGGTGTAAATATTTCCATGTTTATACAGATAGTCGTGTAAATATTTCCATGTTTATACAGATAGCGGTGTAGATATTTCCATGTTTATAGAGATAGCGGTGGGGATATTTCCATGTTTATACAGAAAGCGGTGTAGATATTTCCATGTTCTTGTAGATAGCGGTGTAGATATTTCCATGTTTAAACAGATATCGGTGTAGATATTTCCATGTTTATACAGATATCGTTGGAGATATTTCAATGTTTATACAGATAGCTCTGTAGATATTTCCTTGTTTATACAGATAACGGTGAAGTTATTTCCATGTTTACACAGACAGTGGTGTGGCTATTTCCATGTTTATATAGATAGCAGTGTAGATATTTCTATGTTTATAGAGATGGCTGTGTAGATATTTCCATGTTTATACAGAAGGCAGTGTAGATATTTCCATGTTTATACAGATAGCATTGTAGGTATTTCCATGTTTGTACAGATGACTGTGTAGGTAATTCTATGTTTATACAGATGGCGGTGTAGTTCTTTCCATGTTTATACAGATAGCCATGTAGTTATTTCCATGTTTATACAGATATCGGTGTGGACATTTCCATGTTTATACAGATAAAGGTGTAGATATTTCCATGTTTACACAGATGGCGGTGTAGATAGTTCAATGTTTATGGAGATTGCGGTGTAGATATTTTCATGTTTATAGAGATGGCGGTGTAGATATTTCCATGTTTATAGAGATTGTGGTGTAGATATTTCCATGTTTATAGGGATTTCGGATTAGTTATTTCCATGTTTACAGATTGCTGTGTAGGTATTTTCATGTTTATAGAGATAGCTGTGTAGATATTTCCATATTCACACAGATAGCTGTGTAGATATTTCCATGTTTACACAGATAGCGTTGTAGTTATTTCCATGTTTATACAGATAGCGGTGTACATATTTCCATGTTTATACAGATATCGGTGTAGATGTTTCCATGCTTATACAGATAGCAGTGCAGATATATCCATGTTTATACGGATAGCGGTGTAGATATTTCAATGTTTATAGAGATGGCTGTGTAAATATTTCCATGTTTATACAGATGGCCGTGTAGATATTTACATGTTTATACAGATAGCGGTTTAAATATTTCCATGTTTATACAGATGACTATGTCGGCATTTCCATGTTTATACTGATGGCGTTGTAGATATTTCGATGTTTATAGAGATAGCCATGTAGCTATTTTCATGTTTATACAGAGCGTGATGTAGATATTTCCATGTTTATACAGATAGCGGTGGAGATATTTCAAGGTTTATACAGATAGCTGTGGAGATATTTCCATGTTGATACACATGGCGGTGTAGACATTTCCAATTTTATACAGATAGCGGTGTAGATATTTCCATGTTTATACAGATAGCGGTGTAGATATTTCCATGTTTATACAGATAGCGGTGAAGATATTTCCATGTTTATAGAGATAGCTGTGTAGATAATTCCATGTTTATACAGATGGCTGTGTAGATATTTCCATGTGTATACAGATGGCAGTGTAGATATTTCCATGTGTATACAGATGGAGGTGTAGATATTTCCATGTTTTTGCAAATGACTGTGTAGATATTTCCATGTTTTTACAGATGGCGGTGTAGTTATTTCCATGTTTATAAAGATAGTGGTGTGGCTATTTCCATGTTAATACAGACAGTGTTGTAGATATTTGCATGTCTATATAGATGGCTGTGTAGATATTTCCATGTTTATATAGATAGCGGTGTAGATATTTCCATGTTTATACAGGTGACTGTGTAGGTGTTTCCATGTTTATACTGATGGCGGTGTACATATTTCCATGTTTATATGGATAGCGTTGTTGATATTTCCAAGTTTATACAGATAGCGGTTTTAGTATTACCGTGTTTATACAGATAGCATTGTAGATATTTCCATGTTTATACAGCTCACGGTGTAGATATTTCCATCTTTATAAAGATGGCAGTGTAGATATTTCCATGTGTATACAGATGGCGGTGTAAATATTTCCATGTTTATATAGATAGCTGTATAGTTATTTCCATGTTTACTGAGATAGCGTTGCAGATATTTCCATGTTCATACAGATGGCAGTGTAGATATTTCCATATTTATGCAGATAGTGGTGTAGATATTTCCATGTTTATACAGATAGCGGTGTAGATATTTCCATGTTTATACAGATGGCTGTGTAGGTATTTCCTTGTGTATACAGATGGCAGCGTAGATGTTTCCATGTTTAAAGAGATGGTTTTGAAGATATTTCCATGTTTATAAAGATAGCGGTGTAGATATTTCCATGTTTATACAGATAGTGGTGAAGATATTTCCATGTTTATGCAGATGGCTGTGTAGATATTTCCTTGTCTATACAGATGGCAGTGTAGATGTTTCCATGTTTAAAGTGATGGTGGTGTAGATATTTCCATGTTTATAAAGATAGCGGTGTAGATATTTCCATGTTTATAGAGATAGCGGTTTAGGTATTTCCATATTTATACAGATAGCTTTGTAGATATTTCCATGTGTATACAGATGGTGGTGTAGATATTTCCATGTTTATAGAGAAGGCTGTGTAGATACTTCCATGTTTACACAGATAATGGTGTAGATATTTCCATCTTTGCACAGATTGCAGTGTAGATATTTCCATGTTTATTCAGATAGCGTTCTAGATATTTCCATGTTTATAGAGATAGAGATTTAGATATTTCCATGTTTATACAGATAACGGTGTAGGCATTTTCATGCTTATAGATATATCGGTATAGATATTTAGATATTTATGCAGATAGCGGTGTAGATAACTCCATGTTTATACAGCTCGCGGTGTAGATATTTACATCTTTATACAGATGGCCGTGTAGATAATTTCCTGTTTATACAGATAGCGGTGTAGATATTTCCGTGTTTTTGTAGATGGCGGTGTAGATAGTTCAATGTTTATGGAGATGGCGTTGTAGATATTTTCATGTTTATTGAGATAGCGGTGTAGATATTCCCATTTGTATAGAGATGGCATTGTAGATATTTCCATGTTTATAGAGATGGCGGTGTAGATATTACCTTGTTTATACAGATCACGGTGTAGGTATATCCATGTTTATACAGAGAGCGGTGTAGGTATTTCCATGTTTATACAGATAGCGGTGTAGATATTTCCATGTTTATACAGATAGCGGTGTAGATATTTAAATGTTTATGCAGATCGTGGTGTAGATATTTCCATGTTTATACAGATAGCGGTGTAGATATTTCCATGTTTATACAGATAGCGGTGTACATATTTCCATGTTTACATAGATAGCGGTGTACATATTTCCTTGTTTACACAGATATCTGTGTAGATATTTCCAGGTTTATACAGATGGCGGTGTGTATATTTCCATGTTTATAGAGATGGCAGTGTAGATATTTCCATATTTAAAGACATAGCGGTGTGGATATTTCCATGTTTATACTGATAGCGGTGTAGATATTTCCATGTTTATACAGATAGTGGTGTAGATACTTCCATGTTAATATAGATAGTGCTGTTGATATTTCCATCTTTCCACAGATGGCAGTGTAGATATTCCCATCTTTATACAGATGGCACTGTAGATGTTTCCATCTTTATACTGATTACGGTGTAGATATTTCCATCTTCATGCAGATGGTGGTGTAGGTATCTCCATGTTTATAAAGATAGCGGTGTAGGTATTTCCATGTTTATACACATAGCGGTGCAGACTTTCCACGTTCATAAAGATAGCGGTGGTGGTGTTTCCATGATAATACAGATAGCAATGTAGATATATCCATGTTTATACAGATGGCGGTGTAGATATTTCCATGTTTATAGAGATGGTGGTGTAGATATTTCCATATTTATGCAGATAGTGTGTAGACGTTTCCGTGTTTATACAGATGGCGGTGTAGATATTCCCATGTTTATACAGATGACTGTGTAGATATTTGCATGTTTTTACAGACGGCAGTTTAGAGATTTCCATGTTTATAGTGATAGCGGTGTAGGTATTTCCATGTTTATAGAGATAGCTTTGAAGATATTTCAATGTTTATAGAGATAGTGGTGTGGATATTTCCATGTTTATACAGATGGCGGTGTAGATATTTCCATGTTTATACAGATAGCAGTGTAGATATTTCCATGTTTATACAGCTTGCGGTGTAGATATTTCCATCTTTATACAGATGGCGGTGTAGATATTTCCATGTTTATACAGATAGAGGTGGAGATATTTCCATGCTGATAGAGATAGCGGTGTAGATATTTCTATATTTATGCAGATAGAGGTGTAGACATTTCCGTGTTTATACAGATGGCGGTGTAGATATTTCCATGTATATACAGATGGCGGTGTAGATACTTCCATGTTTATACAGATAGCAGAGTAGATATTTCCATGTTTATACAGATCGCGGTGTAGATATTTCCATCTTTATACAAATGGTGGTGTAGATATTTCCAAGTGTATACATATTTCCATATTTACTCAGATAGCTGTGTAGATATTTCCATGTATAAACAGATAGCGGTGTAGATATTTCCATATTTATACAGATAGTGATGTAGATATTTCCATGTTTATACAGATGGCGGTGTAGACATTTCCATGCTTATACAGATAGCGGTGTAGATATTTCCATGTTTATACAGATAGCGGTGTAGGTATTTCCATGTTTATATAGAGAGTGGTGTAGGTATTTCCATGTTTACAGTGATAGCGGAGTAGATATTTCCATCTTTGCAAAGATTGCGGTGTAGATATTTCCTTCTTTACACAGATAGCGGTGTAGATATTTCCATGTTTACACAGATAGCACGGTAGAAATTTCCACGTTTACACACATAGCGATCTAGATATTTCCACGTTTATACAGATAGCGGTTTAGATATTCCATGTTTATACAGATTGCGGTGTAGATGTTTCCATGTTTATACAGATAGCGGCGGAAATATTTCCACGTTTATAGAGATAGCGGTGTAGGTATTACCATGTTTACACAGATAGCAGTGTATGTATTTCCATCTTTGCACAGTGAGAGGTGTAGATATTTCCATCTTTGCACAGATTGCGGTGCAGATATTTACATGTTTACCCAGATAGTATTGTAGTTATTTGCATGTTTTTACAGATAGCGGTGTAGATATTTCCATGTTTATATAGATAGCGGTGTAGATGTTTCCATGTTTATACAATTAGCGGTGTAGATGTTTCCATTTTTCTACAGATAGCGGTGTAGATGTTTCCATGTTTTTACATATAGCGGTGTAGATGTTTCCATGTTTATAGAGATAGCGGTGTAGATATTTCAATGTTTATACACATAGCAGTGTAGATATTTCCAGGTTCATACAGATAGCGGTGTAGATATTTCCATCCTCATAGAGATAGCGGTGAAGATATTTCCATGTTCATACAGATTGCGGTGGAGATATTTCCATGTTTATACAGATGGCGGTGTAGATATTTCCATGTTTATACAGATGGCTGTGTAGTAATTTCCATGTGTATACAGATGGCAGTGTAGATATTTCCATGTTTATACAGAAGGAGGTGTAGATATTTCTATAATTGAACAGATTGCGTTGTAGATATTTCCATCTTTACACGGATAGCGGTGTACATATTTCCATGTTTACACAGATAGCTGAGTAGATATTTCCACCTTTACACAGATAGTGTTGAAAACATTTCCATGTTTATACAAATAGCGGTGTAGTTATTTCCATGTTTATAAAGATAGCGGTGTAGATATTTCCATGTTTATACAGGTAGCGATGTAGATATTTCCATGTTTGTACAGATAGCGGTGTAGATATTTCCATGTTTATACAGATAGCTGTGGAGATATTTCGATGTTTATACAGATGGTGGTGTAGATATTTCCAAGTTTATACAGATAGCGGACTAGATATTTCCATGTTTATAGAGATAGCCATGAAGATATTTCCATGTTTACACAGATAGGGGTGTAGACATTTCCATGTTTACAGAGATAGTGGTGGAGATATTTCCATGTTTATACAGATAGCGGTGGAGATATATCCATGTTTATACAGACTGCGGTGTATATATTTCCAGGTTTTACAGATAGCGGTACAGATATTTCCATTTTTATACAGATAGCGGTGGAGATATTTCCATGTTTATAGAGATAGCGGTGTAGATATTTCCATATTTATACAGATAGCGGTGTAGATATTTCCAGGTTTATTCAGATGTAGGTGTAGATATTTCCCTGTTTATACAGATGGCGGCGTAGATATTTCCATGTTTATACAGATAGCGGTGTAGATATTTCCATGTTTATACAGAAGGCAGTGTAGATATTTCCATGTTTATACAGATAGCATTGTAGGTATTTCCATGTTTATACAGATGACTGTGTAGGTAATTCTATGTTTATACAGATGGCGGTGTAGTTCTTTCCATGTTTATACAGATAGCCATGTAGTTATTTCCATGTTTATACAGATATCGGTGTGGACATTTCCATGTTTATACAGATAAAGGTGTAGATATTTCCATGTTTACACAGATGGCGGTGTAGATAGTTCAATGTTTATGGAGATTGCGGTGTAGATATTTTCATGTTTATAGAGATGGCGGTGTAGATATTTCCATGTTTATAGAGATTGTGGTGTAGATATTTCCATGTTTATAGGGATTGCGGATTAGTTATTTCCATGTTTACAGATTGCTGTGTAGGTATTTTCATGTTTATAGAGATAGCTGTGTAGATATTTCCATATTCACACAGATAGCTGTGTAGATATTTCCATGTTTACACAGATAGCGTTGTAGTTATTTCCATGTTTATACAGATAGCGGTGTACATATTTCCATGTTTATACAGATATCGGTGTAGATGTTTCCATGCTTATACAGATAGCAGTGCAGATATATCCATGTTTATACAGATATCGGTGTAGATATTTCAATGTTTATAGAGATGGCTGTGTAAATATTTCCATGTTTATACAGATGGCCGTGTAGATATTTACATGTTTATACAGATAGCGGTTTAAATATTTCCATGTTTATACAGATGACTATGTCGGCATTTCCATGTTTATACTGATGGCGTTGTAGATATTTCGATGTTTATAGAGATAGCCATGTAGCTATTTTCATGTTTATACAGATAGCGTTGTAGACATTTCCATGTTTATAGTGATAGCAGTGTCGATATATCCATATTTATACAGATAGCGGTGTAGATATTTCCATGTATATACAGAGAGCGGTGTAGATATTTCCATGTTAATACAGATAGCGGTGTAGATATTTAAATGTTTATGCAGATCGTGGTGTAGATATTTCCATGTTTATACAGATAGCGGTGTAGATATTTCCATGTTTACACAGATAGTGTTATAGATATTTCCATGTTTATACAGATAGCGGAGTAGATATTTCCATGTGTATACAGATAGCAGTGTAGATATTTCAATGTTTATGCAGATCGTGGTGTAGATATTTCCATATTTATACAGATAGCGGTGCAGATATTTCCATGTTTAGACAGATAGCGGTGTACATATTTCCATGTTTACAGAGATAGCGGTGTATATATTTCCATGTTTATAGAGATATCAGTGGAGATATTTCCATGTTTATAGAGATAGCAATGTAGATATTTCCATGTTTCTACAGATAGTGGTGTAGAAATTTCTATGTTTCTACAGATACTGGTGTAGGTATTTCCATGTTTATATAGATATCGGTTTGCCTATTTCCATGTTTATACTAATAGCAGTGTAGATATTTCCATGTTTAGAGAGATGGCTGTTTAGATATTTCCATGTTTATACTGATGGTCGTGTAGGTATTTCCATGTTTACACAGATAGTGGTGTAGATATTTCCATTTTTATTCAGGTGACTCTGTAGTTATTTCCATGTTTATGCAGATGGCGGTGTAGGTATTTCCATGTTTATACAGAGAGCGGTGAAGTTATTTCCATGTATATACAGATAGCGGTGTGGCTATTTCCATGTTTATACAGAGAGTGATGTAGATATTTTCATGTTTATACAGATGGCGGTGTAGATATTTCCATGTTTATACAGATAGCGGTGGAGATATTTCAAGGTTTATACAGATAGCTGTGGAGATATTTCCATGTTGATACACATGGCGGTGTAGACATTTCCAATTTTATACAGATAGCGGTGTAGATATTTCCATGTTTATACAGATAGCGGTGTAGATATTTCCATGTTTATACAGATAGCGGTGAAGATATTTCCATGTTTATAGAGATAGCGGTGTAGATAATTCCATGTTTATGCAGATGGCTGTGTAGATATTTCCATGTGTATACAGATGGCAGTGTAGATATTTCCATGTGTATACAGATGGAGGTGTAGATATTTCCATGTTTTGCAAATGACTCTGTAGATATTTCCATGTTTTTACAGATGGCGGTGTAGTTATTTCCATGTTTATAAAGATAGTGGTGTGGCTATTTCCATGTTAATACAGACAGTGTTGTAGATATTTGCATGTCTATATAGATGGCTGTGTAGATATTTCCATGTTTATATAGATAGCGGTGTAGATATTTCCATGTTTATACAGGTGACTGTGTAGGTGTTTCCATGTTTATACTGATGGCGGTGTACATATTTCCATGTTTATATGGATAGCGTTGTTGATATTTCCAAGTTTATACAGATAGCGGTTTTAGTATTACCGTGTTTATACAGATAGCATTGTAGATATTTCCATGTTTATACAGCTCACGGTGTAGATATTTCCATCTTTATAAAGATGGCAGTGTAGATATTTCCATGTGTATACAGATGGCGGTGTAAATATTTCCATGTTTATATAGATAGCTGTATAGTTATTTCCATGTTTACTGAGATAGCGTTGCAGATATTTCCATGTTCATACAGATGGCAGTGTAGATATTTCCATATTTATGCAGATAGTGGTGTAGATATTTCCATGTTTATACAGATAGCGGTGTAGATATTTCCATGTTTATACAGATGGCTGTGTAGGTATTTCCTTGTGTATACAGATGGCAGCGTAGATGTTTCCATGTTTAAAGAGATGGTTTTGAAGATATTTCCATGTTTATAAAGATAGCGGTGTAGATATTTCCATGTTTATACAGATAGTGGTGAAGATATTTCCATGTTTATGCAGATGGCTGTGTAGATATTTCCTTGTCTATACAGATGGCAGTGTAGATGTTTCCATGTTTAAAGTGATGGTGGTGTAGATATTTCCATGTTTATAAAGATAGCGGTGTAGATATTTCCATGTTTATAGAGATAGCGGTTTAGGTATTTCCATATTTATACAGATAGCTTTGTAGATATTTCCATGTGTATACAGATGGTGGTGTAGATATTTCCATGTTTATAGAGAAGGCTGTGTAGATACTTCCATGTTTACACAGATAATGGTGTAGATATTTCCATCTTTGCACAGATTGCAGTGTAGATATTTCCATGTTTATTCAGATAGCGTTCTAGATATTTCCATGTTTATAGAGATAGAGATTTAGATATTTCCATGTTTATACAGATAACGGTGTAGGCATTTTCATGCTTATAGATATATCGGTATAGATATTTAGATATTTATGCAGATAGCGGTGTAGATAACTCCATGTTTATACAGCTCGCGGTGTAGATATTTACATCTTTATACAGATGGCCGTGTAGATAATTTCCTGTTTATACAGATAGCGGTGTAGATATTTCCGTGTTTTTGTAGATGGCGGTGTAGATAGTTCAATGTTTATGGAGATGGCGTTGTAGATATTTTCATGTTTATTGAGATAGCGGTGTAGATATTCCCATTTGTATAGAGATGGCATTGTAGATATTTCCATGTTTATAGAGATGGCGGTGTAGATATTACCTTGTTTATACAGATCACGGTGTAGGTATATCCATGTTTATACAGAGAGCGGTGTAGGTATTTCCATGTTTATACAGATAGCGGTGTAGATATTTCCATGTTTATACAGATAGCGGTGTAGATATTTAAATGTTTATGCAGATCGTGGTGTAGATATTTCCATGTTTATACAGATAGCGGTGTAGATATTTCCATGTTTATACAGATAGCGGTGTACATATTTCCATGTTTACATAGATAGCGGTGTACATATTTCCTTGTTTACACAGATATCTGTGTAGATATTTCCAGGTTTATACAGATGGCGGTGTGTATATTTCCATGTTTATAGAGATGGCAGTGTAGATATTTCCATATTTAAAGACATAGCGGTGTGGATATTTCCATGTTTATACTGATAGCGGTGTAGATATTTCCATGTTTATACAGATAGTGGTGTAGATACTTCCATGTTAATATAGATAGTGCTGTTGATATTTCCATCTTTCCACAGATGGCAGTGTAGATATTCCCATCTTTATACAGATGGCACTGTAGATGTTTCCATCTTTATACTGATTACGGTGTAGATATTTCCATCTTCATGCAGATGGTGGTGTAGGTATCTCCATGTTTATAAAGATAGCGGTGTAGGTATTTCCATGTTTATACACATAGCGGTGCAGACTTTCCACGTTCATAAAGATAGCGGTGGTGGTGTTTCCATGATAATACAGATAGCAATGTAGATATATCCATGTTTATACAGATGGCGGTGTAGATATTTCCATGTTTATAGAGATGGTGGTGTAGATATTTCCATATTTATGCAGATAGTGTGTAGACGTTTCCGTGTTTATACAGATGGCGGTGTAGATATTCCCATGTTTATACAGATGACTGTGTAGATATTTGCATGTTTTTACAGACGGCAGTTTAGAGATTTCCATGTTTATAGTGATAGCGGTGTAGGTATTTCCATGTTTATAGAGATAGCTTTGAAGATATTTCAATGTTTATAGAGATAGTGGTGTGGATATTTCCATGTTTATACAGATGGCGGTGTAGATATTTCCATGTTTATACAGATAGCAGTGTAGATATTTCCATGTTTATACAGCTTGCGGTGTAGATATTTCCATCTTTATACAGATGGCGGTGTAGATATTTCCATGTTTATACAGATAGAGGTGGAGATATTTCCATGTTGATAGAGATAGCGGTGTAGATAATTCTATATTTATGCAGATAGAGGTGTAGACATTTCCGTGTTTATACAGATGGCGGTGTAGATATTTCCATGTATATACAGATGGCGGTGTAGATACTTCCATGTATATACAGATGGCGGTGTAGATACTTCCATGTTTATACAGATAGCAGAGTAGATATTTCCATGTTTATACAGATCGCGGTGTAGATATTTCCATCTTTATACAAATGGTGGTGTAGATATTTCCAAGTGTATACATATTTCCATATTTACTCAGATAGCTGTGTAGATATTTCCATGTATAAACAGATAGCGGTGTAGATATTTCCATATTTATACAGATAGTGATGTAGATATTTCCATGTTTATACAGATGGCGGTGTAGACATTTCCATGCTTATACAGATAGCGGTGTAGATATTTCCATGTTTATACAGATAGCGGTGTAGATATTTCCATGTTTATATAGAGAGTGGTGTAGGTATTTCCATGTTTACAGCGATAGCGGAGTAGATATTTCCATCTTTGCAAAGATTGCGGTGTAGATATTTCCTTCTTTACACAGATAGCGGTGTAGATATTTCCATGTTTACACAGATAGCACGGTAGAAATTTCCACGTTTACACACATAGCGATCTAGATATTTCCACGTTTATACAGATAGCGGTTTAGATATTCCATGTTTATACAGATTGCGGTGTAGATGTTTCCATGTTTATACAGATAGCGGCGGAAATATTTCCACGTTTATAGAGATAGCGGTGTAGGTATTACCATGTTTACACAGATAGCAGTGTATGTATTTCCATCTTTGCACAGTGAGAGGTGTAGATAATTCCATCTTTGCACAGATTGCGGTGCAGATATTTACATGTTTACCCAGATAGTATTGTAGTTATTTGCATGTTTTTACAGATAGCGGTGTAGATATTTCCATGTTTATATAGATAGCGGTGTAGATGTTTCCATGTTTATACAATTAGCGGTGTAGATGTTTCCATTTTTCTACAGATAGCGGTGTAGATGTTTCCATGTTTTTACATATAGCGGTGTAGATGTTTCCATGTTTATAGAGATAGCGGTGTAGATATTTCAATGTTTATACACATAGCAGTGTAGATATTTCCAGGTTCATACAGATAGCGGTGTAGATATTTCCATCCTCATAGAGATAGCGGTGAAGATATTTCCATGTTCATACAGATTGCGGTGGAGATATTTCCATGTTTATACAGATGGCGGTGTAGATATTTCCATGTTTATACAGATGGCTGTGTAGTAATTTCCATGTGTATACAGATGGCAGTGTAGATATTTCCATGTTTATACAGAAGGAGGTGTAGATATTTCTATAATTGAACAGATTGCGTTGTAGATATTTCCATCTTTACACGGATAGCGGTGTACATATTTCCATGTTTACACAGATAGCTGAGTAGATATTTCCACCTTTACACAGATAGTGTTGAAAACATTTCCATGTTTATACAAATAGCGGTGTAGTTATTTCCATGTTTATAAAGATAGCGGTGTAGATATTTCCATGTTTATACAGGTAGCGATGTAGATATTTCCATGTTTGTACAGATAGCGGTGTAGATATTTCCATGTTTATACAGATAGCTGTGGAGATATTTCGATGTTTATACAGATGGTGGTGTAGATATTTCCAAGTTTATACAGATAGCGGACTAGATATTTCCATGTTTATAGAGATAGCCATGAAGATATTTCCATGTTTACACAGATAGGGGTGTAGACATTTCCATGTTTACAGAGATAGTGGTGGAGATATTTCCATGTTTATACAGATAGCGGTGGAGATATATCCATGTTTATACAGACTGCGGTGTATATATTTCCAGGTTTTACAGATAGCGGTACAGATATTTCCATTTTTATACAGATAGCGGTGGAGATATTTCCATGTTTATAGAGATAGCGGTGTAGATATTTCCATATTTATACAGATAGCGGTGTAGATATTACCAGGTTTATTCAGATGTAGGTGTAGATATTTCCCTGTTTATACAGATGGCGGCGTAGATATTTCCATGTTTATACAGATAGCGGTGTAGATATTTCCATGTTTATACAGATAACGGTGTAGATATTTCCAGGTTTACACAGAGAGCGGTGAAGCTATTTCCATCTTTGCACAGATTGCGGTGTAGATATTTCCAGGATTACACAGATAGTCGTGTAGATATTTCCATCATTGCACAGATTGCGGTGTAGATATTTCCATCTTTTCACAGACAGCGGTGTAGATATTTTCATGTTTATACAGATGGAGGTGTAGATATTTCCATGTTTATAGAGACGGCTGTGTAGATATTTCCATGATTATGCTGATGGCAGTGTAGATATTTCCAAGTTTATACAGATAGTGGTGTAGATATTTCCGTGTTTATACAGATGACTGTGAAGGTATTTCCGTGTTTATACAGATGGCGGTGTAGATAATTCCATGTTTATAGAGATAGCCAACTAGATATTTCCAAGTTTATGCAGATAACGGTGTAGACATTTCCAAGTTTATAGAGATAGTGGTGTAGATATTTCCATATTTATGCAGATAGCGCTGTAGATATTTCCATGTTTATACAGACAGCGGTTTAGATATTTCCATCTTTATACAGATAGCGGTGTAGATATTTCCATAATTGCACAGATTGCGGTGTAGATATTTCCTACTTTACACGGATGGTGGTGTACAGATTACCATGTTTACACAGATAGCGGTGTAGATATTTCCATCTTTATACAGATAGCGGTGTAGATATTTCCATGTTTATACAGATAGCGGTGTAGATATTTCCATGTTAATGCAGATAGCGGTGTAGATATTTCCATGTTTATACAGATAGCAGTGGAGATACTTCCATGTTTATACAGATAGCGTTGTTCTTATTTCCATGTTTATACAGATAGCGGTGTAGATATTTCCATGTTTATACAGATAGCAGTGGAGATACTTCCATGTTTATACAGATAGCGTTGTAAATATTTCCATGTTCATAGAGATAGCAGTGTAAATATTTCTATGTTTAAACAGATAACGGTTTAAATGTTTACACATTTACAGAGATAGCGGTGTAGATATTTCCATGTTTATACAGAAATTGGAGTAGATATTTCCACGTTTTCAGAGATATAAGTGTAGATATTTCCACGTTTATACAGATAGCGGTGTAGATATTCCCACGTTTATAGAGATTGCGGTGTAGATATTTCCAAGTTTATACATATAGCGGTGTAGATATTTCCATGTTTACAGAAACACCGGTGTAGATATTTCCACGTTTATAGAGATAGCGGTGTAGATATTTCCACGTTTATAGAGACAGCGGTGTAGATATTTCCACATTTATAGAGATAGCCGTGTAGAGATTTCCAAGTTTATGTAGACAACGGTTTAGATATTTGCATGTTTATGGATACAGCGGTGTAGATATTTCCATGTTTATACACATAGCAGTGTAGATATTTCCATGTTTATAGAGACAGCGGTGTAGATATTTGCATGTTTATACAGATATCGCTGTAGATATTTCCATGTTTATACAGACAGCGATGTAGATATTTCTATGTTTATAGAGATAGCGGTGTAGATATTTTCAGGTTTATACAGACAGTGGTGTAGATATTTCCATGTTTATAGAGATAGCGGTGTAGATATATCCACGTTTATACAGATAGCGGTGTAAATATTTCCATGTTTATACAGATAGTCGTGTAAATATTTCCATGTTTATACAGATAGCGGTGTAGATATTTCCATGTTTATAGAGATAGCGGTGGGGATATTTCCATGTTTATACAGAAAGCGGTGTAGATATTTCCATGTTCTTGTAGATAGCGGTGTAGATATTTCCATGTTTAAACAGATATCGGTGTAGATATTTCCATGTTTATACAGATATCGTTGGAGATATTTCAATGTTTATACAGATAGCTCTGTAGATATTTCCTTGTTTATACAGATAACGGTGAAGTTATTTCCATGTTTACACAGACAGTGGTGTGGCTATTTCCATGTTTATATAGATAGCAGTGTAGATATTTCTATGTTTATAGAGATGGCTGTGTAGATATTTCCATGTTTATACAGAAGGCAGTGTAGATATTTCCATGTTTATACAGATAGCATTGTAGGTATTTCCATGTTTGTACAGATGACTGTGTAGGTAATTCTATGTTTATACAGATGGCGGTGTAGTTCTTTCCATGTTTATACAGATAGCCATGTAGTTATTTCCATGTTTATACAGATATCGGTGTGGACATTTCCATGTTTATACAGATAAAGGTGTAGATATTTCCATGTTTACACAGATGGCGGTGTAGATAGTTCAATGTTTATGGAGATTGCGGTGTAGATATTTTCATGTTTATAGAGATGGCGGTGTAGATATTTCCATGTTTATAGAGATTGTGGTGTAGATATTTCCATGTTTATAGGGATTTCGGATTAGTTATTTCCATGTTTACAGATTGCTGTGTAGGTATTTTCATGTTTATAGAGATAGCTGTGTAGATATTTCCATATTCACACAGATAGCTGTGTAGATATTTCCATGTTTACACAGATAGCGTTGTAGTTATTTCCATGTTTATACAGATAGCGGTGTACATATTTCCATGTTTATACAGATATCGGTGTAGATGTTTCCATGCTTATACAGATAGCAGTGCAGATATATCCATGTTTATACGGATAGCGGTGTAGATATTTCAATGTTTATAGAGATGGCTGTGTAAATATTTCCATGTTTATACAGATGGCCGTGTAGATATTTACATGTTTATACAGATAGCGGTTTAAATATTTCCATGTTTATACAGATGACTATGTCGGCATTTCCATGTTTATACTGATGGCGTTGTAGATATTTCGATGTTTATAGAGATAGCCATGTAGCTATTTTCATGTTTATACAGATAGCGTTGTAGACATTTCCATGTTTATAGTGATAGCAGTGTCGATATATCCATATTTATACAGATAGCGGTGTAGATATTTCCATGTATATACAGAGAGCGGTGTAGATATTTCCATGTTAATACAGATAGCGGTGTAGATATTTAAATGTTTATGCAGATCGTGGTGTAGATATTTCCATGTTTATACAGATAGCGGTGTAGATATTTCCATGTTTACACAGATAGTGTTATAGATATTTCCATGTTTATACAGATAGCGGAGTAGATATTTCCATGTGTATACAGATAGCAGTGTAGATATTTCAATGTTTATGCAGATCGTGGTGTAGATATTTCCATATTTATACAGATAGCGGTGCAGATATTTCCATGTTTAGACAGATAGCGGTGTACATATTTCCATGTTTACAGAGATAGCAGTGTATATATTTCCATGTTTATAGAGATATCAGTGGAGATATTTCCATGTTTATAGAGATAGCGATGTAGATATTTCCATGTTTCTACAGATAGTGGTGTAGAAATTTCTATGTTTCTACAGATACTGGTGTAGGTATTTCCATGTTTATATAGATATCGGTTTGCCTATTTCCATGTTTATACTAATAGCAGTGTAGATATTTCCATGTTTAGAGAGATGGCTGTTTAGATATTTCCATGTTTATACTGATGGTCGTGTAGGTATTTCCATGTTTACACAGATAGTGGTGTAGATATTTCCATTTTTATTCAGGTGACTCTGTAGTTATTTCCATGTTTATGCAGATGGCGGTGTAGGTATTTCCATGTTTATACAGAGAGCGGTGAAGTTATTTCCATGTATATACAGATAGCGGTGTGGCTATTTCCATGTTTATACAGAGCGTGATGTAGATATTTCCATGTTTATACAGATAGCGGTGGAGATATTTCAAGGTTTATACAGATAGCTGTGGAGATATTTCCATGTTGATACACATGGCGGTGTAGACATTTCCAATTTTATACAGATAGCGGTGTAGATATTTCCATGTTTATACAGATAGCGGTGTAGATATTTCCATGTTTATACAGATAGCGGTGAAGATATTTCCATGTTTATAGAGATAGCTGTGTAGATAATTCCATGTTTATACAGATGGCTGTGTAGATATTTCCATGTGTATACAGATGGCAGTGTAGATATTTCCATGTGTATACAGATGGAGGTGTAGATATTTCCATGTTTTTGCAAATGACTGTGTAGATATTTCCATGTTTTTACAGATGGCGGTGTAGTTATTTCCATGTTTATAAAGATAGTGGTGTGGCTATTTCCATGTTAATACAGACAGTGTTGTAGATATTTGCATGTCTATATAGATGGCTGTGTAGATATTTCCATGTTTATATAGATAGCGGTGTAGATATTTCCATGTTTATACAGGTGACTGTGTAGGTGTTTCCATGTTTATACTGATGGCGGTGTACATATTTCCATGTTTATATGGATAGCGTTGTTGATATTTCCAAGTTTATACAGATAGCGGTTTTAGTATTACCGTGTTTATACAGATAGCATTGTAGATATTTCCATGTTTATACAGCTCACGGTGTAGATATTTCCATCTTTATAAAGATGGCAGTGTAGATATTTCCATGTGTATACAGATGGCGGTGTAAATATTTCCATGTTTATATAGATAGCTGTATAGTTATTTCCATGTTTACTGAGATAGCGTTGCAGATATTTCCATGTTCATACAGATGGCAGTGTAGATATTTCCATATTTATGCAGATAGTGGTGTAGATATTTCCATGTTTATACAGATAGCGGTGTAGATATTTCCATGTTTATACAGATGGCTGTGTAGGTATTTCCTTGTGTATACAGATGGCAGCGTAGATGTTTCCATGTTTAAAGAGATGGTTTTGAAGATATTTCCATGTTTATAAAGATAGCGGTGTAGATATTTCCATGTTTATACAGATAGTGGTGAAGATATTTCCATGTTTATGCAGATGGTTGTGTAGATATTTCCTTGTCTATACAGATGGCAGTGTAGATGTTTCCATGTTTAAAGTGATGGTGGTGTAGATATTTCCATGTTTATAAAGATAGCGGTGTAGATATTTCCATGTTTATAGAGATAGCGGTTTAGGTATTTCCATATTTATACAGATAGCTTTGTAGATATTTCCATGTGTATACAGATGGTGGTGTAGATATTTCCATGTTTATAGAGAAGGCTGTGTAGATACTTCCATGTTTACACAGATAATGGTGTAGATATTTCCATCTTTGCACAGATTGCAGTGTAGATATTTCCATGTTTATTCAGATAGCGTTCTAGATATTTCCATGTTTATAGAGATAGAGATTTAGATATTTCCATGTTTATACAGATAACGGTGTAGGCATTTTCATGCTTATAGATATATCGGTATAGATATTTAGATATTTATGCAGATAGCGGTGTAGATAACTCCATGTTTATACAGCTCGCGGTGTAGATATTTACATCTTTATACAGATGGCCGTGTAGATAATTTCCTGTTTATACAGATAGCGGTGTAGATATTTCCGTGTTTTTGTAGATGGCGGTGTAGATAGTTCAATGTTTATGGAGATGGCGTTGTAGATATTTTCATGTTTATTGAGATAGCGGTGTAGATATTCCCATTTGTATAGAGATGGCATTGTAGATATTTCCATGTTTATAGAGATGGCGGTGTAGATATTACCTTGTTTATACAGATCACGGTGTAGGTATATCCATGTTTATACAGAGAGCGGTGTAGGTATTTCCATGTTTATACAGATAGCGGTGTAGATATTTCCATGTTTATACAGATAGCGGTGTAGATATTTAAATGTTTATGCAGATCGTGGTGTAGATATTTCCATGTTTATACAGATAGCGGTGTAGATATTTCCATGTTTATACCGATAGCGGTGTACATATTTCCATGTTTACATAGATAGCGGTGTACATATTTCCTTGTTTACACAGATATCTGTGTAGATATTTCCAGGTTTATACAGATGGCGGTGTGTATATTTCCATGTTTATAGAGATGGCAGTGTAGATATTTCCATATTTAAAGACATAGCGGTGTGGATATTTCCATGTTTATACTGATAGCGGTGTAGATATTTCCATGTTTATACAGATAGTGGTGTAGATACTTCCATGTTAATATAGATAGTGCTGTTGATATTTCCATCTTTCCACAGATGGCAGTGTAGATATTCCCATCTTTATACAGATGGCACTGTAGATGTTTCCATCTTTATACTGATTACGGTGTAGATATTTCCATCTTCATGCAGATGGTGGTGTAGGTATCTCCATGTTTATAAAGATAGCGGTGTAGGTATTTCCATGTTTATACACATAGCGGTGCAGACTTTCCACGTTCATAAAGATAGCGGTGGTGGTGTTTCCATGATAATACAGATAGCAATGTAGATATATCCATGTTTATACAGATGGCGGTGTAGATATTTCCATGTTTATAGAGATGGTGGTGTAGATATTTCCATATTTATGCAGATAGTGTGTAGACGTTTCCGTGTTTATACAGATGGCGGTGTAGATATTCCCATGTTTATACAGATGACTGTGTAGATATTTGCATGTTTTTACAGACGGCAGTTTAGAGATTTCCATGTTTATAGTGATAGCGGTGTAGGTATTTCCATGTTTATAGAGATAGCTTTGAAGATATTTCAATGTTTATAGAGATAGTGGTGTGGATATTTCCATGTTTATACAGATGGCGGTGTAGATATTTCCATGTTTATACAGATAGCAGTGTAGATATTTCCATGTTTATACAGCTTGCGGTGTAGATATTTCCATCTTTATACAGATGGCGGTGTAGATATTTCCATGTTTATACAGATAGAGGTGGAGATATTTCCATGCTGATAGAGATAGCGGTGTAGATATTTCTATATTTATGCAGATAGAGGTGTAGACATTTCCGTGTTTATACAGATGGCGGTGTAGATATTTCCATGTATATACAGATGGCGGTGTAGATACTTCCATGTTTATACAGATAGCAGAGTAGATATTTCCATGTTTATACAGATCGCGGTGTAGATATTTCCATCTTTATACAAATGGTGGTGTAGATATTTCCAAGTGTATACATATTTCCATATTTACTCAGATAGCTGTGTAGATATTTCCATGTATAAACAGATAGCGGTGTAGATATTTCCATATTTATACAGATAGTGATGTAGATATTTCCATGTTTATACAGATGGCGGTGTAGACATTTCCATGCTTATACAGATAGCGGTGTAGATATTTCCATGTTTATACAGATAGCGGTGTAGGTATTTCCATGTTTATATAGAGAGTGGTGTAGGTATTTCCATGTTTACAGTGATAGCGGAGTAGATATTTCCATCTTTGCAAAGATTGCGGTGTAGATATTTCCTTCTTTACACAGATAGCGGTGTAGATATTTCCATGTTTACACAGATAGCACGGTAGAAATTTCCACGTTTACACACATAGCGATCTAGATATTTCCACGTTTATACAGATAGCGGTTTAGATATTCCATGTTTATACAGATTGCGGTGTAGATGTTTCCATGTTTATACAGATAGCGGCGGAAATATTTCCACGTTTATAGAGATAGCGGTGTAGGTATTACCATGTTTACACAGATAGCAGTGTATGTATTTCCATCTTTGCACAGTGAGAGGTGTAGATATTTCCATCTTTGCACAGATTGCGGTGCAGATATTTACATGTTTACCCAGATAGTATTGTAGTTATTTGCATGTTTTTACAGATAGCGGTGTAGATATTTCCATGTTTATATAGATAGCGGTGTAGATGTTTCCATGTTTATACAATTAGCGGTGTAGATGTTTCCATTTTTCTACAGATAGCGGTGTAGATGTTTCCATGTTTTTACATATAGCGGTGTAGATGTTTCCATGTTTATAGAGATAGCGGTGTAGATATTTCAATGTTTATACACATAGCAGTGTAGATATTTCCAGGTTCATACAGATAGCGGTGTAGATATTTCCATCCTCATAGAGATAGCGGTGAAGATATTTCCATGTTCATACAGATTGCGGTGGAGATATTTCCATGTTTATACAGATGGCGGTGTAGATATTTCCATGTTTATACAGATGGCTGTGTAGTAATTTCCATGTGTATACAGATGGCAGTGTAGATATTTCCATGTTTATACAGAAGGAGGTGTAGATATTTCTATAATTGAACAGATTGCGTTGTAGATATTTCCATCTTTACACGGATAGCGGTGTACATATTTCCATGTTTACACAGATAGCTGAGTAGATATTTCCACCTTTACACAGATAGTGTTGAAAACATTTCCATGTTTATACAAATAGCGGTGTAGTTATTTCCATGTTTATAAAGATAGCGGTGTAGATATTTCCATGTTTATACAGGTAGCGATGTAGATATTTCCATGTTTGTACAGATAGCGGTGTAGATATTTCCATGTTTATACAGATAGCTGTGGAGATATTTCGATGTTTATACAGATGGTGGTGTAGATATTTCCAAGTTTATACAGATAGCGGACTAGATATTTCCATGTTTATAGAGATAGCCATGAAGATATTTCCATGTTTACACAGATAGGGGTGTAGACATTTCCATGTTTACAGAGATAGTGGTGGAGATATTTCCATGTTTATACAGATAGCGGTGGAGATATATCCATGTTTATACAGACTGCGGTGTATATATTTCCAGGTTTTACAGATAGCGGTACAGATATTTCCATTTTTATACAGATAGCGGTGGAGATATTTCCATGTTTATAGAGATAGCGGTGTAGATATTTCCATATTTATACAGATAGCGGTGTAGATATTTCCAGGTTTATTCAGATGTAGGTGTAGATATTTCCCTGTTTATACAGATGGCGGCGTAGATATTTCCATGTTTATACAGATAGCGGTGTAGATATTTCCATGTTTATACAGATAGCGGTGTAGATATTTCCAGGTTTACACAGAGAGCGGTGAAGCTATTTCCATCTTTGCACAGATTGCGGTGTAGATATTTCCAGGATTACAGAGATAGTCGTGTAGATATTTCCATCATTGCACAGATTGCGGTGTAGATATTTCCATCTTTTCACAGACAGCGGTGTAGATATTTTCATGTTTATACAGATGGAGGTGTAGATATTTCCATGTTTATAGAGACGGCTGTGTAGATATTTCCATGATTATGCTGACGGCAGTGTAGATATTTCCAAGTTTATACAGATAGTGGTGTAGATATTTCCGTGTTTATACAGATGACTGTGAAGGTATTTCCGTGTTTATACAGATGGCGGTGTAGATAATTCCATGTTTATAGAGATAGCCAACTAGATATTTCCAAGTTTATGCAGATAACGGTGTAGACATTTCCAAGTTTATAGAGATAGTGGTGTAGATATTTCCATATTTATGCAGATAGCGCTGTAGATATTTCCATGTTTATACAGATAGCGGTTTAGATATTTCCATCTTTATACAGATAGCGGTGTAGATATTTCCATAATTGCACAGATTGCGGTGTAGATATTTCCTACTTTACACGGATGGTGGTGTACAGATTACCATGTTTACACAGATAGCGGTGTAGATATTTCCATGTTTATACAGATAGCGGTGTAGATATTTCCATGTTAATGCAGATAGCGGTGTAGATATTTCCATGTTTATACAGATAGCAGTGGAGATACTTCCATGTTTATACAGATAGCGTTGTTCTTATTTCCATGTTTATACAGATAGCGGTGTAGATATTTCCATGTTTATACAGATAGCAGTGGAGATACTTCCATGTTTATACAGATAGCGTTGTAAATATTTCCATGTTCATAGAGATAGCAGTGTAAATATTTCTATGTTTAAACAGATAACGGTTTAAATGTTTACACATTTACAGAGATAGCGGTGTAGATATTTCCATGTTTGTACAGAAATTGGAGTAGATATTTCCACGTTTTCAGAGATATAAGTGTAGATATTTCCACGTTTATACAGATAGCGGTGTAGATATTCCCACGTTTATAGAGATTGCGGTGTAGATATTTCCAAGTTTATACATATAGCGGTGTAGATATTTCCATGTTTACAGAAACACCGGTGTAGATATTTCCACGTTTATAGAGATAGCGGTGTAGATATTTCCACGATTATAGAGACAGCGGTGTAGATATTTCCACATTTATAGAGATAGCCGTGTAGAGATTTCCAAGTTTATGTAGACAACGGTTTAGATATTTGCATGTTTATGGATACAGCGGTGTAGATATTTCCATGTTTTTAGAGACAGCGGTGTAGATATTTGCATGTTTATACACATAGCAGTGTAGATATTTCCATGTTTATAGAGACAGCGGTGTAGATATTTGCATGTTTATACAGATATTGCTGTAGATATTTCCATGTTTATACAGACAGCGGTGTAGATATTTCCATGTTTATAGAGATAGCAGTGTAGATATTTTCAGATTTATACAGACAGTGGTGTAGATATTTCCATGTTTATAGAGATAGCGGTGTAGATATATCCACGTTTATACAGATTGCGGTGTAAATATTTCCATGTTTATACAGATAGCGGTGTAGATATTTCCATGTTTATACAGATATCGGTGTAGATATTTCCATGTTAATGCAGATAGCGGTGTAGATATTTCCATGTTTATACAGATAGCAGTGGAGATACTTCCATGTTTATACAGATAGCGTTGTTCTTATTTCCATGTTTATACAGATAGCGGTGTAGATATTTCCATGTTTATACAGATAGCAGTGGAGATACTTCCATGTTTATACAGATAGCGTTGTAAATATTTCCATGTTCATAGAGATAGCAGTGTAAATATTTCTATGTTTAAACAGATAACGGTTTAAATGTTTACACATTTACAGAGATAGCGGTGTAGATATTTCCATGTTTATACAGAAATTGGAGTAGATATTTCCACGTTTTCAGAGATATAAGTGTAGATATTTCCACGTTTATACAGATAGCGGTGTAGATATTCCCACGTTTATAGAGATTGCGGTGTAGATATTTCCAAGTTTATACATATAGCGGTGTAGATATTTCCATGTTTACAGAAACACCGGTGTAGATATTTCCACGTTTATAGAGATAGCGGTGTAGATATTTCCACGTTTATAGAGACAGCGGTGTAGATATTTCCACATTTATAGAGATAGCCGTGTAGAGATTTCCAAGTTTATGTAGACAACGGTTTAGATATTTGCATGTTTATGGATACAGCGGTGTAGATATTTCCATGTTTATACACATAGCAGTGTAGATATTTCCATGTTTATAGAGACAGCGGTGTAGATATTTGCATGTTTATACAGATATCGCTGTAGATATTTCCATGTTTATACAGACAGCGATGTAGATATTTCTATGTTTATAGAGATAGCGGTGTAGATATTTTCAGGTTTATACAGACAGTGGTGTAGATATTTCCATGTTTATAGAGATAGCGGTGTAGATATATCCACGTTTATACAGATAGCGGTGTAAATATTTCCATGTTTATACAGATAGTCGTGTAAATATTTCCATGTTTATACAGATAGCGGTGTAGATATTTCCATGTTTATAGAGATAGCGGTGGGGATATTTCCATGTTTATACAGAAAGCGGTGTAGATATTTCCATGTTCATGTAGATAGCGGTGTAGATATTTCCATGTTTAAACAGATATCGGTGTAGATATTTCCATGTTTATACAGATATCGTTGGAGATATTTCAATGTTTATACAGATAGCTCTGTAGATATTTCCTTGTTTATACAGATAACGGTGAAGGTATTTCCATGTTTACACAGACAGTGGTGTGGCTATTTCCATGTTTATATAGATAGCAGTGTAGATATTTCTATGTTTATAGAGATGGCTGTGTAGATATTTCCATGTTTATACAGAAGGCAGTGTAGATATTTCCATGTTTATACAGATAGCATTGTAGGTATTTCCATGTTTATACAGATGACTGTGTAGGTAATTCTATGTTTATACAGATGGCGGTGTAGTTCTTTCCATGTTTATACAGATAGCCATGTAGTTATTTCCATGTTTATACAGATATCGGTGTGGACATTTCCATGTTTATACAGATAAAGGTGTAGATATTTCCATGTTTACACAGATGGCGGTGTAGATAGTTCAATGTTTATGGAGATTGCGGTGTAGATATTTTCATGTTTATAGAGATGGCGGTGTAGATATTTCCATGTTTATAGAGATTGTGGTGTAGATATTTCCATGTTTATAGGGATTTCGGATTAGTTATTTCCATGTTTACAGATTGCTGTGTAGGTATTTTCATGTTTATAGAGATAGCTGTGTAGATATTTCCATATTCACACAGATAGCTGTGTAGATATTTCCATGTTTACACAGATAGCGTTGTAGTTATTTCCATGTTTATACAGATAGCGGTGTACATATTTCCATGTTTATACAGATATCGGTGTAGATGTTTCCATGCTTATACAGATAGCAGTGCAGATATATCCATGTTTATACGGATAGCGGTGTAGATATTTCAATGTTTATAGAGATGGCTGTGTAAATATTTCCATGTTTATACAGATGGCCGTGTAGATATTTACATGTTTATACAGATAGCGGTTTAAATATTTCCATGTTTATACAGATGACTATGTCGGCATTTCCATGTTTATACTGATGGCGTTGTAGATATTTCGATGTTTATAGAGATAGCCATGTAGCTATTTTCATGTTTATACAGATAGCGTTGTAGACATTTCCATGTTTATAGTGATAGCAGTGTCGATATATCCATATTTATACAGATAGCGGTGTAGATATTTCCATGTATATACAGAGAGCGGTGTAGATATTTCCATGTTAATACAGATAGCGGTGTAGATATTTAAATGTTTATGCAGATCGTGGTGTAGATATTTCCATGTTTATACAGATAGCGGTGTAGATATTTCCATGTTTACACAGATAGTGTTATAGATATTTCCATGTTTATACAGATAGCGGAGTAGATATTTCCATGTGTATACAGATAGCAGTGTAGATATTTCAATGTTTATGCAGATCGTGGTGTAGATATTTCCATATTTATACAGATAGCGGTGCAGATATTTCCATGTTTAGACAGATAGCGGTGTACATATTTCCATGTTTACAGAGATAGCGGTGTATATATTTCCATGTTTATAGAGATATCAGTGGAGATATTTCCATGTTTATAGAGATAGCGATGTAGATATTTCCATGTTTCTACAGATAGTGGTGTAGAAATTTCTATGTTTCTACAGATACTGGTGTAGGTATTTCCATGTTTATATAGATATCGGTTTGCCTATTTCCATGTTTATACTAATAGCAGTGTAGATATTTCCATGTTTAGAGAGATGGCTGTTTAGATATTTCCATGTTTATACTGATGGTCGTGTAGGTATTTCCATGTTTACACAGATAGTGGTGTAGATATTTCCATTTTTATTCAGGTGACTCTGTAGTTATTTCCATGTTTATGCAGATGGCGGTGTAGGTATTTCCATGTTTATACAGAGAGCGGTGAAGTTATTTCCATGTATATACAGATAGCGGTGTGGCTATTTCCATGTTTATACAGAGCGTGATGTAGATATTTTCATGTTTATACAGATGGCGGTGTAGATATTTCCATGTTTATACAGATAGCGGTGGAGATATTTCAAGGTTTATACAGATAGCTGTGGAGATATTTCCATGTTGATACACATGGCGGTGTAGACATTTCCAATTTTATACAGATAGCGGTGTAGATATTTCCATGTTTATACAGATAGCGGTGTAGATATTTCCATGTTTATACAGATAGCGGTGAAGATATTTCCATGTTTATAGAGATAGCGGTGTAGATAATTCCATGTTTATACAGATGGCTGTGTAGATATTTCCATGTGTATACAGATGGCAGTGTAGATATTTCCATGTGTATACAGATGGAGGTGTAGATATTTCCATGTTTTTGCAAATGACTGTGTAGATATTTCCATGTTTTTACAGATGGCGGTGTAGTTATTTCCATGTTTATAAAGATAGTGGTGTGGCTATTTCCATGTTAATACAGACAGTGTTGTAGATATTTGCATGTCTATATAGATGGCTGTGTAGATATTTCCATGTTTATATAGATAGCGGTGTAGATATTTCCATGTTTATACAGGTGACTGTGTAGGTGTTTCCATGTTTATACTGATGGCGGTGTACATATTTCCATGTTTATATGGATAGCGTTGTTGATATTTCCAAGTTTATACAGATAGCGGTTTTAGTATTACCGTGTTTATACAGATAGCATTGTAGATATTTCCATGTTTATACAGCTCACGGTGTAGATATTTCCATCTTTATAAAGATGGCAGTGTAGATATTTCCATGTGTATACAGATGGCGGTGTAAATATTTCCATGTTTATATAGATAGCTGTATAGTTATTTCCATGTTTACTGAGATAGCGTTGCAGATATTTCCATGTTCATACAGATGGCAGTGTAGATATTTCCATATTTATGCAGATAGTGGTGTAGATATTTCCATGTTTATACAGATAGCGGTGTAGATATTTCCATGTTTATACAGATGGCTGTGTAGGTATTTCCTTGTGTATACAGATGGCAGCGTAGATGTTTCCATGTTTAAAGAGATGGTTTTGAAGATATTTCCATGTTTATAAAGATAGCGGTGTAGATATTTCCATGTTTATACAGATAGTGGTGAAGATATTTCCATGTTTATGCAGATGGCTGTGTAGATATTTCCTTGTCTATACAGATGGCAGTGTAGATGTTTCCATGTTTAAAGTGATGGTGGTGTAGATATTTCCATGTTTATAAAGATAGCGGTGTAGATATTTCCATGTTTATAGAGATAGCGGTTTAGGTATTTCCATATTTATACAGATAGCTTTGTAGATATTTCCATGTGTATACAGATGGTGGTGTAGATATTTCCATGTTTATAGAGAAGGCTGTGTAGATACTTCCATGTTTACACAGATAATGGTGTAGATATTTCCATCTTTGCACAGATTGCAGTGTAGATATTTCCATGTTTATTCAGATAGCGTTCTAGATATTTCCATGTTTATAGAGATAGAGATTTAGATATTTCCATGTTTATACAGATAACGGTGTAGGCATTTTCATGCTTATAGATATATCGGTATAGATATTTAGATATTTATGCAGATAGCGGTGTAGATAACTCCATGTTTATACAGCTCGCGGTGTAGATATTTACATCTTTATACAGATGGCCGTGTAGATAATTTCCTGTTTATACAGATAGCGGTGTAGATATTTCCGTGTTTTTGTAGATGGCGGTGTAGATAGTTCAATGTTTATGGAGATGGCGTTGTAGATATTTTCATGTTTATTGAGATAGCGGTGTAGATATTCCCATTTGTATAGAGATGGCATTGTAGATATTTCCATGTTTATAGAGATGGCGGTGTAGATATTACCTTGTTTATACAGATCACGGTGTAGGTATATCCATGTTTATACAGAGAGCGGTGTAGGTATATCCATGTTTATACAGATAGCGGTGTAGATATTTCCATGTTTATACAGATAGCGGTGTAGATATTTAAATGTTTATGCAGATCGTGGTGTAGATATTTCCATGTTTATACAGATAGCGGTGTAGATATTTCCATGTTTATACAGATAGCGGTGTACATATTTCCATGTTTACATAGATAGCGGTGTACATATTTCCTTGTTTACACAGATATCTGTGTAGATATTTCCAGGTTTATACAGATGGAGGTGTGTATATTTCCATGTTTATAGAGATGGCAGTGTAGATATTTCCATATTTAAAGACATAGCGGTGTGGATATTTCCATGTTTATACTGATAGCGGTGTAGATATTTCCATGTTTATACAGATAGTGGTGTAGATACTTCCATGTTAATATAGATAGTGCTGTTGATATTTCCATCTTTCCACAGATGGCAGTGTAGATATTCCCATCTTTATACAGATGGCACTGTAGATGTTTCCATCTTTATACTGATTACGGTGTAGATATTTCCATCTTCATGCAGATGGTGGTGTAGGTATCTAAATGTTTATAAAGATAGCGGTGTAGGTATTTCCATGTTTATACACATAGCGGTGCAGACTTTCCACGTTCATAAAGATAGCGGTGGTGGTGTTTCCATGATAATACAGATAGCAATGTAGATATATCCATGTTTATACAGATGGCGGTGTAGATATTTCCATGTTTATAGAGATGGTGGTGTAGATATTTCCATATTTATGCAGATAGTGTGTAGACGTTTCCGTGTTTATACAGATGGCGGTGTAGATATTCCCATGTTTATACAGATGACTGTGTAGATATTTGCATGTTTTTACAGACGGCAGTTTAGAGATTTCCATGTTTATAGTGATAGCGGTGTAGGTATTTCCATGTTTATAGAGATAGCTTTGAAGATATTTCAATGTTTATAGAGATAGTGGTGTGGATATTTCCATGTTTATACAGATGGCGGTGTAGATATTTCCATGTTTATACAGATAGCAGTGTAGATATTTCCATGTTTATACAGCTTGCGGTGTAGATATTTCCATCTTTATACAGATGGCGGTGTAGATATTTCCATGTTTATACAGATAGAGGTGGAGATATTTCCATGTTGATAGAGATAGCGGTGTAGATAATTCTATATTTATGCAGATAGAGGTGTAGACATTTCCGTGTTTATACAGATGGCGGTGTAGATATTTCCATGTATATACAGATGGCGGTGTAGATACTTCCATGTTTATACAGATAGCAGAGTAGATATTTCCATGTTTATACAGATCACGGTGTAGATATTTCCATCTTTATACAAATGGTGGTGTAAATATTTCCAAGTGTATACATATTTCCATATTTACTCAGATAGCTGTGTAGATATTTCCATGTATAAACAGATAGCGGTGTAGATATTTCCATATTTATACAGATAGTGATGTAGATATTTCCATGTTTATACAGATGGCGGTGTAGACATTTCCATGCTTATACAGATAGCGGTGTAGATATTTCCATGTTTATACAGATAGCGGTGTAGATATTTCCATGTTTATATAGAGAGTGGTGTAGGTATTTCCATGTTTACAGCGATAGCGGAGTAGATATTTCCATCTTTGCAAAGATTGCGGTGTAGATATTTCCTTCTTTACACAGATAGCGGTGTAGATATTTCCATGTTTACACAGATAGCACGGTAGAAATTTCCACGTTTACACACATAGCGATCTAGATATTTCCACGTTTATACAGATAGCGGTTTAGATATTCCATGTTTATACAGATTGCGGTGTAGATGTTTCCATGTTTATACAGATAGCGGCGGAAATATTTCCACGTTTATAGAGATAGCGGTGTAGGTATTACCATGTTTACACAGATAGCAGTGTATGTATTTCCATCTTTGCACAGTGAGAGGTGTAGATAATTCCATCTTTGCACAGATTGCGGTGCAGATATTTACATGTTTACCCAGATAGTATTGTAGTTATTTGCATGTTTTTACAGATAGCGGTGTAGATATTTCCATGTTTATATAGATAGCGGTGTAGATGTTTCCATGTTTATACAATTAGCGGTGTAGATGTTTCCATTTTTCTACAGATAGCGGTGTAGATGTTTCCATGTTTTTACATATAGCGGTGTAGATGTTTCCATGTTTATAGAGATAGCGGTGTAGATATTTCAATGTTTATACACATAGCAGTGTAGATATTTCCAGGTTCATACAGATAGCGGTGTAGATATTTCCATCCTCATAGAGATAGCGGTGAAGATATTTCCATGTTCATACAGATTGCGGTGGAGATATTTCCATGTTTATACAGATGGCGGTGTAGATATTTCCATGTTTATACAGATGGCTGTGTAGTAATTTCCATGTGTATACAGATGGCAGTGTAGATATTTCCATGTTTATACAGAAGGAGGTGTAGATATTTCTATAATTGAACAGATTGCGTTGTAGATATTTCCATCTTTACACGGATAGCGGTGTACATATTTCCATGTTTACACAGATAGCTGAGTAGATATTTCCACCTTTACACAGATAGTGTTGAAAACATTTCCATGTTTATACAAATAGCGGTGTAGTTATTTCCATGTTTATAAAGATAGCGGTGTAGATATTTCCATGTTTATACAGGTAGCGATGTAGATATTTCCATGTTTGTACAGATAGCGGTGTAGATATTTCCATGTTTATACAGATAGCTGTGGAGATATTTCGATGTTTATACAGATGGTGGTGTAGATATTTCCAAGTTTATACAGATAGCGGACTAGATATTTCCATGTTTATAGAGATAGCCATGAAGATATTTCCATGTTTACACAGATAGGGGTGTAGACATTTCCATGTTTACAGAGATAGTGGTGGAGATATTTCCATGTTTATACAGATAGCGGTGGAGATATATCCATGTTTATACAGACTGCGGTGTATATATTTCCAGGTTTTACAGATAGCGGTACAGATATTTCCATTTTTATACAGATAGCGGTGGAGATATTTCCATGTTTATAGAGATAGCGGTGTAGATATTTCCATATTTATACAGATAGCGGTGTAGATATTACCAGGTTTATTCAGATGTAGGTGTAGATATTTCCCTGTTTATACAGATGGCGGCGTAGATATTTCCATGTTTATACAGATAGCGGTGTAGATATTTCCATATTTATACAGATAGCGGTGTAGATATTTCCAGGTTTACACAGAGAGCGGTGAAGCTATTTCCATCTTTGCACAGATTGCGGTGTAGATATTTCCAGGATTACACAGATAGTCGTGTAGATATTTCCATCATTGCACAGATTGCGGTGTAGATATTTCCATCTTTTCACAGACAGCGGTGTAGATATTTTCATGTTTATACAGATGGAGGTGTAGATATTTCCATGTTTATAGAGACGGCTGTGTAGATATTTCCATGATTATGCTGATGGCAGTGTAGATATTTCCAAGTTTATACAGATAGTGGTGTAGATATTTCCGTGTTTATACAGATGACTGTGAAGGTATTTCCGTGTTTATACAGATGGCGGTGTAGATAATTCCATGTTTATACAGATAGCCAACTAGATATTTCCAAGTTTATGCAGATAACGGTGTAGACATTTCCAAGTTTATAGAGATAGTGGTGTAGATATTTCCATATTTATGCAGATAGCGCTGTAGATATTTCCATGTTTATACAGATAGCGGTTTAGATATTTCCATCTTTATACAGATAGCGGTGTAGATATTTCCATAATTGCACAGATTGCGGTGTAGATATTTCCTACTTTACACGGATGGTGGTGTACAGATTACCATGTTTACACAGATAGCGGTGTAGATATTTCCATCTTTATACAGATAGCGGTGTAGATATTTCCATGTTTATACAGATAGCGGTGTAGATATTTCCATGTTAATGCAGATAGCGGTGTAGATATTTCCATGTTTATACAGATAGCAGTGGAGATACTTCCATGTTTATACAGATAGCGTTGTTCTTATTTCCATGTTTATACAGATAGCGGTGTAGATATTTCCATGTTTATACAGATAGCAGTGGAGATATTTCCATGTTTATACAGATAGCGTTGTAAATATTTCCATGTTCATAGATATAGCAGTGTAAATATTTCTATGTTTAAACAGATAACGGTTTAAATGTTTACACATTTACAGAGATAGCGGTGTAGATATTTCCATGTTTATACAGAAATTGGAGTGGATATTTCCACGTTTTCAGAGATATAAGTGTAGATATTTCCACGTTTATACAGATAGCGGTGTAGATATTCCCACGTTTATAGAGATTGCGGTGTAGATATTTCCAAGTTTATACATATAGCGGTGTAGATATTTCCATGTTTACAGAAACACCGGTGTAGATATTTCCACGTTTATAGAGATAGCGGTGTAGATATTTCCACGTTTATAGAGACAGCGGTGTAGATATTTCCACATTTATAGAGATAGCCGTGTAGAGATTTCCAAGTTTATGTAGACAACGGTTTAGATATTTGCATGTTTATGGATACAGCGGTGTAGATATTTCCATGTTTATACACATAGCAGTGTAGATATTTCCATGTTTATAGAGACAGCGGTGTAGATATTTGCATGTTTATACAGATATCGCTGTAGATATTTCCATGTTTATACAGACAGCGATGTAGATATTTCTATGTTTATAGAGATAGCGGTGTAGATATTTTCAGGTTTATACAGACAGTGGTGTAGATATTTCCATGTTTATAGAGATAGCGGTGTAGATATATCCACGTTTATACAGATAGCGGTGTAAATATTTCCATGTTTATACAGATAGTCGTGTAAATATTTCCATGTTTATACAGATAGCGGTGTAGATATTTCCATGTTTATAGAGATAGCGGTGGGGATATTTCCATGTTTATACAGAAAGCGGTGTAGATATTTCCATGTTCATGTAGATAGCGGTGTAGATATTTCCATGTTTAAACAGATATCGGTGTAGATATTTCCATGTTTATACAGATATCGTTGGAGATATTTCAATGTTTATACAGATAGCTCTGTAGATATTTCCTTGTTTATACAGATAACGGTGAAGGTATTTCCATGTTTACACAGACAGTGGTGTGGCTATTTCCATGTTTATATAGATAGCAGTGTAGATATTTCTATGTTTATAGAGATGGCTGTGTAGATATTTCCATGTTTATACAGAAGGCAGTGTAGATATTTCCATGTTTATACAGATAGCATTGTAGGTATTTCCATGTTTATACAGATGACTGTGTAGGTAATTCTATGTTTATACAGATGGCGGTGTAGTTCTTTCCATGTTTATACAGATAGCCATGTAGTTATTTCCATGTTTATACAGATATCGGTGTGGACATTTCCATGTTTATACAGATAAAGGTGTAGATATTTCCATGTTTACACAGATGGCGGTGTAGATAGTTCAATGTTTATGGAGATTGCGGTGTAGATATTTTCATGTTTATAGAGATGGCGGTGTAGATATTTCCATGTTTATAGAGATTGTGGTGTAGATATTTCCATGTTTATAGGGATTTCGGATTAGTTATTTCCATGTTTACAGATTGCTGTGTAGGTATTTTCATGTTTATAGAGATAGCTGTGTAGATATTTCCATATTCACACAGATAGCTGTGTAGATATTTCCATGTTTACACAGATAGCGTTGTAGTTATTTCCATGTTTATACAGATAGCGGTGTACATATTTCCATGTTTATACAGATATCGGTGTAGATGTTTCCATGCTTATACAGATAGCAGTGCAGATATATCCATGTTTATACGGATAGCGGTGTAGATATTTCAATGTTTATAGAGATGGCTGTGTAAATATTTCCATGTTTATACAGATGGCCGTGTAGATATTTACATGTTTATACAGATAGCGGTTTAAATATTTCCATGTTTATACAGATGACTATGTCGGCATTTCCATGTTTATACTGATGGCGTTGTAGATATTTCGATGTTTATAGAGATAGCCATGTAGCTATTTTCATGTTTATACAGATAGCGTTGTAGACATTTCCATGTTTATAGTGATAGCAGTGTCGATATATCCATATTTATACAGATAGCGGTGTAGATATTTCCATGTATATACAGAGAGCGGTGTAGATATTTCCATGTTAATACAGATAGCGGTGTAGATATTTAAATGTTTATGCAGATCGTGGTGTAGATATTTCCATGTTTATACAGATAGCGGTGTAGATATTTCCATGTTTACACAGATAGTGTTATAGATATTTCCATGTTTATACAGATAGCGGAGTAGATATTTCCATGTGTATACAGATAGCAGTGTAGATATTTCAATGTTTATGCAGATCGTGGTGTAGATATTTCCATATTTATACAGATAGCGGTGCAGATATTTCCATGTTTAGACAGATAGCGGTGTACATATTTCCATGTTTACAGAGATAGCGGTGTATATATTTCCATGTTTATAGAGATATCAGTGGAGATATTTCCATGTTTATAGAGATAGCGATGTAGATATTTCCATGTTTCTACAGATAGTGGTGTAGAAATTTCTATGTTTCTACAGATACTGGTGTAGGTATTTCCATGTTTATATAGATATCGGTTTGCCTATTTCCATGTTTATACTAATAGCAGTGTAGATATTTCCATGTTTAGAGAGATGGCTGTTTAGATATTTCCATGTTTATACTGATGGTCGTGTAGGTATTTCCATGTTTACACAGATAGTGGTGTAGATATTTCCATTTTTATTCAGGTGACTCTGTAGTTATTTCCATGTTTATGCAGATGGCGGTGTAGGTATTTCCATGTTTATACAGAGAGCGGTGAAGTTATTTCCATGTATATACAGATAGCGGTGTGGCTATTTCCATGTTTATACAGAGCGTGATGTAGATATTTTCATGTTTATACAGATGGCGGTGTAGATATTTCCATGTTTATACAGATAGCGGTGGAGATATTTCAAGGTTTATACAGATAGCTGTGGAGATATTTCCATGTTGATACACATGGCGGTGTAGACATTTCCAATTTTATACAGATAGCGGTGTAGATATTTCCATGTTTATACAGATAGCGGTGTAGATATTTCCATGTTTATACAGATAGCGGTGAAGATATTTCCATGTTTATAGAGATAGCGGTGTAGATAATTCCATGTTTATACAGATGGCTGTGTAGATATTTCCATGTGTATACAGATGGTAGTGTAGATATTTCCATGTGTATACAGATGGAGGTGTAGATATTTCCATGTTTTTGCAAATGACTGTGTAGATATTTCCATGTTTTTACAGATGGCGGTGTAGTTATTTCCATGTTTATAAAGATAGTGGTGTGGCTATTTCCATGTTAATACAGACAGTGTTGTAGATATTTGCATGTCTATATAGATGGCTGTGTAGATATTTCCATGTTTATATAGATAGCGGTGTAGATATTTCCATGTTTATACAGGTGACTGTGTAGGTGTTTCCATGTTTATACTGATGGCGGTGTACATATTTCCATGTTTATATGGATAGCGTTGTTGATATTTCCAAGTTTATACAGATAGCGGTTTTAGTATTACCGTGTTTATACAGATAGCATTGTAGATATTTCCATGTTTATACAGCTCACGGTGTAGATATTTCCATCTTTATAAAGATGGCAGTGTAGATATTTCCATGTGTATACAGATGGCGGTGTAAATATTTCCATGTTTATATAGATAGCTGTATAGTTATTTCCATGTTTACTGAGATAGCGTTGCAGATATTTCCATGTTCATACAGATGGCAGTGTAGATATTTCCATATTTATGCAGATAGTGGTGTAGATATTTCCATGTTTATACAGATAGCGGTGTAGATATTTCCATGTTTATACAGATGGCTGTGTAGGTATTTCCTTGTGTATACAGATGGCAGCGTAGATGTTTCCATGTTTAAAGAGATGGTTTTGAAGATATTTCCATGTTTATAAAGATAGCGGTGTAGATATTTCCATGTTTATACAGATAGTGGTGAAGATATTTCCATGTTTATGCAGATGGCTGTGTAGATATTTCCTTGTCTATACAGATGGCAGTGTAGATGTTTCCATGTTTAAAGTGATGGTGGTGTAGATATTTCCATGTTTATAAAGATAGCGGTGTAGATATTTCCATGTTTATAGAGATAGCGGTTTAGGTATTTCCATATTTATACAGATAGCTTTGTAGATATTTCCATGTGTATACAGATGGTGGTGTAGATATTTCCATGTTTATAGAGAAGGCTGTGTAGATACTTCCATGTTTACACAGATAATGGTGTAGATATTTCCATCTTTGCACAGATTGCAGTGTAGATATTTCCATGTTTATTCAGATAGCGTTCTAGATATTTCCATGTTTATAGAGATAGAGATTTAGATATTTCCATGTTTATACAGATAACGGTGTAGGCATTTTCATGCTTATAGATATATCGGTATAGATATTTAGATATTTATGCAGATAGCGGTGTAGATAACTCCATGTTTATACAGCTCGCGGTGTAGATATTTACATCTTTATACAGATGGCCGTGTAGATAATTTCCTGTTTATACAGATAGCGGTGTAGATATTTCCGTGTTTTTGTAGATGGCGGTGTAGATAGTTCAATGTTTATGGAGATGGCGTTGTAGATATTTTCATGTTTATTGAGATAGCGGTGTAGATATTCCCATTTGTATAGAGATGGCATTGTAGATATTTCCATGTTTATAGAGATGGCGGTGTAGATATTACCTTGTTTATACAGATCACGGTGTAGGTATATCCATGTTTATACAGAGAGCGGTGTAGGTATATCCATGTTTATACAGATAGCGGTGTAGATATTTCCATGTTTATACAGATAGCGGTGTAGATATTTAAATGTTTATGCAGATCGTGGTGTAGATATTTCCATGTTTATACAGATAGCGGTGTAGATATTTCCATGTTTATACAGATAGCGGTGTACATATTTCCATGTTTACATAGATAGCGGTGTACATATTTCCTTGTTTACACAGATATCTGTGTAGATATTTCCAGGTTTATACAGATGGCGGTGTGTATATTTCCATGTTTATAGAGATGGCAGTGTAGATATTTCCATATTTAAAGACATAGCGGTGTGGATATTTCCATGTTTATACTGATAGCGGTGTAGATATTTCCATGTTTATACAGATAGTGGTGTAGATACTTCCATGTTAATATAGATAGTGCTGTTGATATTTCCATCTTTCCACAGATGGCAGTGTAGATATTCCCATCTTTATACAGATGGCACTGTAGATGTTTCCATCTTTATACTGATTACGGTGTAGATATTTCCATCTTCATGCAGATGGTGGTGTAGGTATCTAAATGTTTATAAAGATAGCGGTGTAGGTATTTCCATGTTTATACACATAGCAGTGCAGACTTTCCACGTTCATAAAGATAGCGGTGGTGGTGTTTCCATGATAATACAGATAGCAATGTAGATATATCCATGTTTATACAGATGGCGGTGTAGATATTTCCATGTTTATAGAGATGGTGGTGTAGATATTTCCATATTTATGCAGATAGTGTGTAGACGTTTCCGTGTTTATACAGATGGCGGTGTAGATATTCCCATGTTTATACAGATGACTGTGTAGATATTTGCATGTTTTTACAGACGGCAGTTTAGAGATTTCCATGTTTATAGTGATAGCGGTGTAGGTATTTCCATGTTTATAGAGATAGCTTTGAAGATATTTCAATGTTTATAGAGATAGTGGTGTGGATATTTCCATGTTTATACAGATGGCGGTGTAGATATTTCCATGTTTATACAGATAGCAGTGTAGATATTTCCATGTTTATACAGCTTGCGGTGTAGATATTTCCATCTTTATACAGATGGCGGTGTAGATATTTCCATGTTTATACAGATAGAGGTGGAGATATTTCCATGTTGATAGAGATAGCGGTGTAGATAATTCTATATTTATGCAGATAGAGGTGTAGACATTTCCGTGTTTATACAGATGGCGGTGTAGATATTTCCATGTATATACAGATGGCGGTGTAGATACTTCCATGTTTATACAGATAGCAGAGTAGATATTTCCATGTTTATACAGATCGCGGTGTAGATATTTCCATCTTTATACAAATGGTGGTGTAGATATTTCCAAGTGTATACATATTTCCATATTTACTCAGATAGCTGTGTAGATATTTCCATGTATAAACAGATAGCGGTGTAGATATTTCCATATTTATACAGATAGTGATGTAGATATTTCCATGTTTATACAGATGGCGGTGTAGACATTTCCATGCTTATACAGATAGCGGTGTAGATATTTCCATGTTTATACAGATAGCGGTGTAGATATTTCCATGTTTATATAGAGAGTGGTGTAGGTATTTCCATGTTTACAGCGATAGCGGAGTAGATATTTCCATCTTTGCAAAGATTGCGGTGTAGATATTTCCTTCTTTACACAGATAGCGGTGTAGATATTTCCATGTTTACACAGATAGCACGGTAGAAATTTCCACGTTTACACACATAGCGATCTAGATATTTCCACGTTTATACAGATAGCGGTTTAGATATTCCATGTTTATACAGATTGCGGTGTAGATGTTTCCATGTTTATACAGATAGCGGCGGAAATATTTCCACGTTTATAGAGATAGCGGTGTAGGTATTACCATGTTTACACAGATAGCAGTGTATGTATTTCCATCTTTGCACAGTGAGAGGTGTAGATAATTCCATCTTTGCACAGATTGCGGTGCAGATATTTACATGTTTACCCAGATAGTATTGTAGTTATTTGCATGTTTTTACAGATAGCGGTGTAGATATTTCCATGTTTATATAGATAGCGGTGTAGATGTTTCCATGTTTATACAATTAGCGGTGTAGATGTTTCCATTTTTCTACAGATAGCGGTGAAGATGTTTCCATGTTTTTACATATAGCGGTGTAGGTGTTTCCATGTTTATAGAGATAGCGGTGTAGATATTTCAATGTTTATACACATAGCAGTGTAGATATTTCCAGGTTCATACAGATAGCGGTGTAGATATTTCCATCCTCATAGAGATAGCGGTGAAGATATTTCCATGTTCATACAGATTGCGGTGGAGATATTTCCATGTTTATACAGATGGCGGTGTAGATATTTCCATGTTTATACAGATGGCTGTGTAGTAATTTCCATGTGTATACAGATGGCAGTGTAGATATTTCCATGTTTATACAGAAGGAGGTGTAGATATTTCTATAATTGAACAGATTGCGTTGTAGATATTTCCATCTTTACACGGATAGCGGTGTACATATTTCCATGTTTACACAGATAGCTGAGTAGATATTTCCACCTTTACACAGATATTGTTGAAAACATTTCCATGTTTATACAAATAGCGGTGTAGTTATTTCCATGTTTATAAAGATAGCGGTGTAGATATTTCCATGTTTATACAGGTAGCGATGTAGATATTTCCATGTTTGTACAGATAGCGGTGTAGATATTTCCATGTTTATACAGATAGCTGTGGAGATATTTCGATGTTTATACAGATGGTGGTGTAGATATTTCCAAGTTTATACAGATAGCGGACTAGATATTTCCATGTTTATAGAGATAGCCATGAAGATATTTCCATGTTTACACAGATAGGGGTGTAGACATTTCCATGTTTACAGAGATAGTGGTGGAGATATTTCCATGTTTATACAGATAGCGGTGGAGATATATCCATGTTTATACAGACTGCGGTGTATATATTTCCAGGTTTTACAGATAGCGGTACAGATATTTCCATTTTTATACAGATAGCGGTGGAGATATTTCCATGTTTATAGAGATAGCGGTGTAGATATTTCCATATTTATACAGATAGCGGTGTAGATATTACCAGGTTTATTCAGATGTAGGTGTAGATATTTCCCTGTTTATACAGATGGCGGCGTAGATATTTCCATGTTTATACAGATAGCGGTGTAGATATTTCCATATTTATACAGATAGCGGTGTAGATATTTCCAGGTTTACACAGAGAGCGGTGAAGCTATTTCCATCTTTGCACAGATTGCGGTGTAGATATTTCCAGGATTACACAGATAGTCGTGTAGATATTTCCATCATTGCACAGATTGCGGTGTAGATATTTCCATCTTTTCACAGACAGCGGTGTAGATATTTTCATGTTTATACAGATGGAGGTGTAGATATTTCCATGTTTATAGAGACGGCTGTGTAGATATTTCCATGATTATGCTGATGGCAGTGTAGATATTTCCAAGTTTATACAGATAGTGGTGTAGATATTTCCGTGTTTATACAGATGACTGTGAAGGTATTTCCGTGTTTATACAGATGGCGGTGTAGATAATTCCATGTTTATAGAGATAGCCAACTAGATATTTCCAAGTTTATGCAGATAACGGTGTAGACATTTCCAAGTTTATAGAGATAGTGGTGTAGATATTTCCATATTTATGCAGATAGCGCTGTAGATATTTCCATGTTTATACAGATAGCGGTTTAGATATTTCCATCTTTATACAGATAGCGGTGTAGATATTTCCATAATTGCACAGATTGCGGTGTAGATATTTCCTACTTTACACGGATGGTGGTGTACAGATTACCATGTTTACACAGATAGCGGTGTAGATATTTCCATCTTTATACAGATAGCGGTGTAGATATTTCCATGTTTATACAGATAGCGGTGTAGATATTTCCATGTTAATGCAGATAGCGGTGTAGATATTTCCATGTTTATACAGATAGCAGTGGAGATACTTCCATGTTTATACAGATAGCGTTGTTCTTATTTCCATGTTTATACAGATAGCGGTGTAGATATTTCCATGTTTATACAGATAGCAGTGGAGATATTTCCATGTTTATACAGATAGCGTTGTAAATATTTCCATGTTCATAGATATAGCAGTGTAAATATTTCTATGTTTAAACAGATAACGGTTTAAATGTTTACACATTTACAGAGATAGCGGTGTAGATATTTCCATGTTTATACAGAAATTGGAGTAGATATTTCCACGTTTTCAGAGATATAAGTGTAGATATTTCCACGTTTATACAGATAGCGGTGTAGATATTCCCACGTTTATAGAGATTGCAGTGTAGATATTTCCAAGTTTATACATATAGCGGTGTAGATATTTCCATGTTTACAGAAACACCGGTGTAGATATTTCCACGTTTATAGAGATAGCGGTGTAGATATTTCCACGTTTATAGAGACAGCGGTGTAGATATTTCCACATTTATAGAGATAGCCGTGTAGAGATTTCCAAGTTTATGTAGACAACGGTTTAGATATTTGCATGTTTATGGATACAGCGGTGTAGATATTTCCATGTTTATACACATAGCAGTGTAGATATTTCCATGTTTATAGAGACAGCGGTGTAGATATTTGCATGTTTATACAGATATCGCTGTAGATATTTCCATGTTTATACAGACAGCGATGTAGATATTTCTATGTTTATAGAGATAGCGGTGTAGATATTTTCAGGTTTATACAGACAGTGGTGTAGATATTTCCATGTTTATAGAGATAGCGGTGTAGATATATCCACGTTTATACAGATAGCGGTGTAAATATTTCCATGTTTATACAGATAGTCGTGTAAATATTTCCATGTTTATACAGATAGCGGTGTAGATATTTCCATGTTTATAGAGATAGCGGTGGGGATATTTCCATGTTTATACAGAAAGCGGTGTAGATATTTCCATGTTCATGTAGATAGCGGTGTAGATATTTCCATGTTTAAACAGATATCGGTGTAGATATTTCCATGTTTATACAGATATCGTTGGAGATATTTCAATGTTTATACAGATAGCTCTGTAGATATTTCCTTGTTTATACAGATAACGGTGAAGGTATTTCCATGTTTACACAGACAGTGGTGTGGCTATTTCCATGTTTATATAGATAGCAGTGTAGATATTTCTATGTTTATAGAGATGGCTGTGTAGATATTTCCATGTTTATACAGAAGGCAGTGTATATATTTCCATGTTTATACAGATAGCATTGTAGGTATTTCCATGTTTATACAGATGACTGTGTAGGTAATTCTATGTTTATACAGATGGCGGTGTAGTTCTTTCCATGTTTATACAGATAGCCATGTAGTTATTTCCATGTTTATACAGATATCGGTGTGGACATTTCCATGTTTATACAGATAAAGGTGTAGATATTTCCATGTTTACACAGATGGCGGTGTAGATAGTTCAATGTTTATGGAGATTGCGGTGTAGATATTTTCATGTTTATAGAGATGGCGGTGTAGATATTTCCATGTTTATAGAGATTGTGGTGTAGATATTTCCATGTTTATAGGGATTGCGGATTAGTTATTTCCATGTTTACAGATTGCTGTGTAGGTATTTTCATGTTTATAGAGATAGCTGTGTAGATATTTCCATATTCACACAGATAGCTGTGTAGATATTTCCATGTTTACACAGATAGCGTTGTAGTTATTTCCATGTTTATACAGATAGCGGTGTACATATTTCCATGTTTATACAGATATCGGTGTAGATGTTTCCATGCTTATACAGATAGCAGTGCAGATATATCCATGTTTATACGGATAGCGGTGTAGATATTTCAATGTTTATAGAGATGGCTGTGTAAATATTTCCATGTTTATACAGATGGCCGTGTAGATATTTACATGTTTATACAGATAGCGGTTTAAATATTTCCATGTTTATACAGATGACTATGTCGGCATTTCCATGTTTATACTGATGGCGTTGTAGATATTTCGATGTTTATAGAGATAGCCATGTAGCTATTTTCATGTTTATACAGATAGCGTTGTAGACATTTCCATGTTTATAGTGATAGCAGTGTCGATATATCCATATTTATACAGATAGCGGTGTAGATATTTCCATGTATATACAGAGAGCGGTGTAGATATTTCCATGTTAATACAGATAGCGGTGTAGTTATTTAAATGTTTATGCAGATCGTGGTGTAGATATTTCCATGTTTATACAGATAGCGGTGTAGATATTTCCATGTTTACACAGATAGTGTTATAGATATTTCCATGTTTATACAGATAGCGGAGTAGATATTTCCATGTGTATACAGATAGCAGTGTAGATATTTCAATGTTTATGCAGATCGTGGTGTAGATATTTCCATATTTATACAGATAGCGGTGCAGATATTTCCATGTTTAGACAGATAGCGGTGTACATATTTCCATGTTTACAGAGATAGCGGTGTATATATTTCCATGTTTATAGAGATATCAGTGGAGATATTTCCATGTTTATAGAGATAGCGATGTAGATATTTCCATGTTTCTACAGATAGTGGTGTAGAAATTTCTATGTTTCTACAGATACTGGTGTAGGTATTTCCATGTTTATATAGATATCGGTTTGCCTATTTCCATGTTTATACTAATAGCAGTGTAGATATTTCCATGTTTAGAGAGATGGCTGTTTAGATATTTCCATGTTTATACTGATGGTCGTGTAGGTATTTCCATGTTTACACAGATAGTGGTGTAGATATTTCCATTTTTATTCAGGTGACTCTGTAGTTATTTCCATGTTTATGCAGATGGCGGTGTAGGTATTTCCATGTTTATACAGAGAGCGGTGAAGTTATTTCCATGTATATACAGATAGCGGTGTGGCTATTTCCATGTTTATACAGAGCGTGATGTAGATATTTTCATGTTTATACAGATGGCGGTGTAGATATTTCCATGTTTATACAGATAGCGGTGGAGATATTTCAAGGTTTATACAGATAGCTGTGGAGATATTTCCATGTTGATACACATGGCGGTGTAGACATTTCCAATTTTATACAGATAGCGGTGTAGATATTTCCATGTTTATACAGATAGCGGTGTAGATATTTCCATGTTTATACAGATAGCGGTGAAGATATTTCCATGTTTATAGAGATAGCGGTGTAGATAATTCCATGTTTATACAGATGGCTGTGTAGATATTTCCATGTGTATACAGATGGCAGTGTAGATATTTCCATGTGTATACAGATGGAGGTGTAGATATTTCCATGTTTTTGCAAATGACTGTGTAGATATTTCCATGTTTTTACAGATGGCGGTGTAGTTATTTCCATGTTTATAAAGATAGTGGTGTGGCTATTTCCATGTTAATACAGACAGTGTTGTAGATATTTGCATGTCTATATAGATGGCTGTGTAGATATTTCCATGTTTATATAGATAGCGGTGTAGATATTTCCATGTTTATACAGGTGACTGTGTAGGTGTTTCCATGTTTATACTGATGGCGGTGTACATATTTCCATGTTTATATGGATAGCGTTGTTGATATTTCCAAGTTTATACAGATAGCGGTTTTAGTATTACCGTGTTTATACAGATAGCATTGTAGATATTTCCATGTTTATACAGCTCACGGTGTAGATATTTCCATCTTTATAAAGATGGCAGTGTAGATATTTCCATGTGTATACAGATGGCGGTGTAAATATTTCCATGTTTATATAGATAGCTGTATAGTTATTTCCATGTTTACTGAGATAGCGTTGCAGATATTTCCATGTTCATACAGATGGCAGTGTAGATATTTCCATATTTATGCAGATAGTGGTGTAGATATTTCCATGTTTATACAGATAGCGGTGTAGATATTTCCATGTTTATACAGATGGCTGTGTAGGTATTTCCTTGTGTATACAGATGGCAGCGTAGATGTTTCCATGTTTAAAGAGATGGTTTTGAAGATATTTCCATGTTTATAAAGATAGCGGTGTAGATATTTCCATGTTTATACAGATAGTGGTGAAGATATTTCCATGTTTATGCAGATGGCTGTGTAGATATTTCCTTGTCTATACAGATGGCAGTGTAGATGTTTCCATGTTTAAAGTGATGGTGGTGTAGATATTTCCATGTTTATAAAGATAGCGGTGTAGATATTTCCATGTTTATAGAGATAGCGGTTTAGGTATTTCCATATTTATACAGATAGCTTTGTAGATATTTCCATGTGTATACAGATGGTGGTGTAGATATTTCCATGTTTATAGAGAAGGCTGTGTAGATACTTCCATGTTTACACAGATAATGGTGTAGATATTTCCATCTTTGCACAGATTGCAGTGTAGATATTTCCATGTTTATTCAGATAGCGTTCTAGATATTTCCATGTTTATAGAGATAGAGATTTAGATATTTCCATGTTTATACAGATAACGGTGTAGGCATTTTCATGCTTATAGATATATCGGTATAGATATTTAGATATTTATGCAGATAGCGGTGTAGATAACTCCATGTTTATACAGCTCGCGGTGTAGATATTTACATCTTTATACAGATGGCCGTGTAGATAATTTCCTGTTTATACAGATAGCGGTGTAGATATTTCCGTGTTTTTGTAGATGGCGGTGTAGATAGTTCAATGTTTATGGAGATGGCGTTGTAGATATTTTCATGTTTATTGAGATAGCGGTGTAGATATTCCCATTTGTATAGAGATGGCATTGTAGATATTTCCATGTTTATAGAGATGGCGGTGTAGATATTACCTTGTTTATACAGATCACGGTGTAGGTATATCCATGTTTATACAGAGAGCGGTGTAGGTATATCCATGTTTATACAGATAGCGGTGTAGATATTTCCATGTTTATACAGATAGCGGTGTAGATATTTAAATGTTTATGCAGATCGTGGTGTAGATATTTCCATGTTTATACAGATAGCGGTGTAGATATTTCCATGTTTATACAGATAGCGGTGTACATATTTCCATGTTTACATAGATAGCGGTGTACATATTTCCTTGTTTACACAGATATCTGTGTAGATATTTCCAGGTTTATACAGATGGCGGTGTGTATATTTCCATGTTTATAGAGATGGCAGTGTAGATATTTCCATATTTAAAGACATAGCGGTGTGGATATTTCCATGTTTATACTGATAGCGGTGTAGATATTTCCATGTTTATACAGATAGTGGTGTAGATACTTCCATGTTAATATAGATAGTGCTGTTGATATTTCCATCTTTCCACAGATGGCAGTGTAGATATTCCCATCTTTATACAGATGGCACTGTAGATGTTTCCATCTTTATACTGATTACGGTGTAGATATTTCCATCTTCATGCAGATGGTGGTGTAGGTATCTAAATGTTTATAAAGATAGCGGTGTAGGTATTTCCATGTTTATACACATAGCAGTGCAGACTTTCCACGTTCATAAAGATAGCGGTGGTGGTGTTTCCATGATAATACAGATAGCAATGTAGATATATCCATGTTTATACAGATGGCGGTGTAGATATTTCCATGTTTATAGAGATGGTGGTGTAGATATTTCCATATTTATGCAGATAGTGTGTAGACGTTTCCGTGTTTATACAGATGGCGGTGTAGATATTCCCATGTTTATACAGATGACTGTGTAGATATTTGCATGTTTTTACAGACGGCAGTTTAGAGATTTCCATGTTTATAGTGATAGCGGTGTAGGTATTTCCATGTTTATAGAGATAGCTTTGAAGATATTTCAATGTTTATAGAGATAGTGGTGTGGATATTTCCATGTTTATACAGATGGCGGTGTAGATATTTCCATGTTTATACAGATAGCAGTGTAGATATTTCCATGTTTATACAGCTTGCGGTGTAGATATTTCCATCTTTATACAGATGGCGGTGTAGATATTTCCATGTTTATACAGATAGAGGTGGAGATATTTCCATGTTGATAGAGATAGCGGTGTAGATAATTCTATATTTATGCAGATAGAGGTGTAGACATTTCCGTGTTTATACAGATGGCGGTGTAGATATTTCCATGTATATACAGATGGCGGTGTAGATACTTCCATGTTTATACAGATAGCAGAGTAGATATTTCCATGTTTATACAGATCGCGGTGTAGATATTTCCATCTTTATACAAATGGTGGTGTAGATATTTCCAAGTGTATACATATTTCCATATTTACTCAGATAGCTGTGTAGATATTTCCATGTATAAACAGATAGCGGTGTAGATATTTCCATATTTATACAGATAGTGATGTAGATATTTCCATGTTTATACAGATGGCGGTGTAGACATTTCCATGCTTATACAGATAGCGGTGTAGATATTTCCATGTTTATACAGATAGCGGTGTAGATATTTCCATGTTTATATAGAGAGTGGTGTAGGTATTTCCATGTTTACAGCGATAGCGGAGTAGATATTTCCATCTTTGCAAAGATTGCGGTGTAGATATTTCCTTCTTTACACAGATAGCGGTGTAGATATTTCCATGTTTACACAGATAGCACGGTAGAAATTTCCACGTTTACACACATAGCGATCTAGATATTTCCACGTTTATACAGATAGCGGTTTAGATATTCCATGTTTATACAGATTGCGGTGTAGATGTTTCCATGTTTATACAGATAGCGGCGGAAATATTTCCACGTTTATAGAGATAGCGGTGTAGGTATTACCATGTTTACACAGATAGCAGTGTATGTATTTCCATCTTTGCACAGTGAGAGGTGTAGATAATTCCATCTTTGCACAGATTGCGGTGCAGATATTTACATGTTTACCCAGATAGTATTGTAGTTATTTGCATGTTTTTACAGATAGCGGTGTAGATATTTCCATGTTTATATAGATAGCGGTGTAGATGTTTCCATGTTTATACAATTAGCGGTGTAGATGTTTCCATTTTTCTACAGATAGCGGTGAAGATGTTTCCATGTTTTTACATATAGCGGTGTAGGTGTTTCCATGTTTATAGAGATAGCGGTGTAGATATTTCAATGTTTATACACATAGCAGTGTAGATATTTCCAGGTTCATACAGATAGCGGTGTAGATATTTCCATCCTCATAGAGATAGCGGTGAAGATATTTCCATGTTCATACAGATTGCGGTGGAGATATTTCCATGTTTATACAGATGGCGGTGTAGATATTTCCATGTTTATACAGATGGCTGTGTAGTAATTTCCATGTGTATACAGATGGCAGTGTAGATATTTCCATGTTTATACAGAAGGAGGTGTAGATATTTCTATAATTGAACAGATTGCGTTGTAGATATTTCCATCTTTACACGGATAGCGGTGTACATATTTCCATGTTTACACAGATAGCTGAGTAGATATTTCCACCTTTACACAGATAGTGTTGAAAACATTTCCATGTTTATACAAATAGCGGTGTAGTTATTTCCATGTTTATAAAGATAGCGGTGTAGATATTTCCATGTTTATACAGGTAGCGATGTAGATATTTCCATGTTTGTACAGATAGCGGTGTAGATATTTCCATGTTTATACAGATAGCTGTGGAGATATTTCGATGTTTATACAGATGGTGGTGTAGATATTTCCAAGTTTATACAGATAGCGGACTAGATATTTCCATGTTTATAGAGATAGCCATGAAGATATTTCCATGTTTACACAGATAGGGGTGTAGACATTTCCATGTTTACAGAGATAGTGGTGGAGATATTTCCATGTTTATACAGATAGCGGTGGAGATATATCCATGTTTATACAGACTGCGGTGTATATATTTCCAGGTTTTACAGATAGCGGTACAGATATTTCCATTTTTATACAGATAGCGGTGGAGATATTTCCATGTTTATAGAGATAGCGGTGTAGATATTTCCATATTTATACAGATAGCGGTGTAGATATTACCAGGTTTATTCAGATGTAGGTGTAGATATTTCCCTGTTTATACAGATGGCGGCGTAGATATTTCCATGTTTATACAGATAGCGGTGTAGATATTTCCATATTTATACAGATAGCGGTGTAGATATTTCCAGGTTTACACAGAGAGCGGTGAAGCTATTTCCATCTTTGCACAGATTGCGGTGTAGATATTTCCAGGATTACACAGATAGTCGTGTAGATATTTCCATCATTGCACAGATTGCGGTGTAGATATTTCCATCTTTTCACAGACAGCGGTGTAGATATTTTCATGTTTATACAGATGGAGGTGTAGATATTTCCATGTTTATAGAGACGGCTGTGTAGATATTTCCATGATTATGCTGATGGCAGTGTAGATATTTCCAAGTTTATACAGATAGTGGTGTAGATATTTCCGTGTTTATACAGATGACTGTGAAGGTATTTCCGTGTTTATACAGATGGCGGTGTAGATAATTCCATGTTTATAGAGATAGCCAACTAGATATTTCCAAGTTTATGCAGATAACGGTGTAGACATTTCCAAGTTTATAGAGATAGTGGTGTAGATATTTCCATATTTATGCAGATAGCGCTGTAGATATTTCCATGTTTATACAGATAGCGGTTTAGATATTTCCATCTTTATACAGATAGCGGTGTAGATATTTCCATAATTGCACAGATTGCGGTGTAGATATTTCCTACTTTACACGGATGGTGGTGTACAGATTACCATGTTTACACAGATAGCGGTGTAGATATTTCCATCTTTATACAGATAGCGGTGTAGATATTTCCATGTTTATACAGATAGCGGTGTAGATATTTCCATGTTAATGCAGATAGCGGTGTAGATATTTCCATGTTTATACAGATAGCAGTGGAGATACTTCCATGTTTATACAGATAGCGTTGTTCTTATTTCCATGTTTATACAGATAGCGGTGTAGATATTTCCATGTTTATACAGATAGCAGTGGAGATATTTCCATGTTTATACAGATAGCGTTGTAAATATTTCCATGTTCATAGATATAGCAGTGTAAATATTTCTATGTTTAAACAGATAACGGTTTAAATGTTTACACATTTACAGAGATAGCGGTGTAGATATTTCCATGTTTATACAGAAATTGGAGTAGATATTTCCACGTTTTCAGAGATATAAGTGTAGATATTTCCACGTTTATACAGATAGCGGTGTAGATATTCCCACGTTTATAGAGATTGCAGTGTAGATATTTCCAAGTTTATACATATAGCGGTGTAGATATTTCCATGTTTACAGAAACACCGGTGTAGATATTTCCACGTTTATAGAGATAGCGGTGTAGATATTTCCACGTTTATAGAGACAGCGGTGTAGATATTTCCACATTTATAGAGATAGCCGTGTAGAGATTTCCAAGTTTATGTAGACAACGGTTTAGATATTTGCATGTTTATGGATACAGCGGTGTAGATATTTCCATGTTTATACACATAGCAGTGTAGATATTTCCATGTTTATAGAGACAGCGGTGTAGATATTTGCATGTTTATACAGATATCGCTGTAGATATTTCCATGTTTATACAGACAGCGATGTAGATATTTCTATGTTTATAGAGATAGCGGTGTAGATATTTTCAGGTTTATACAGACAGTGGTGTAGATATTTCCATGTTTATAGAGATAGCGGTGTAGATATATCCACGTTTATACAGATAGCGGTGTAAATATTTCCATGTTTATACAGATAGTCGTGTAAATATTTCCATGTTTATACAGATAGCGGTGTAGATATTTCCATGTTTATAGAGATAGCGGTGGGGATATTTCCATGTTTATACAGAAAGCGGTGTAGATATTTCCATGTTCATGTAGATAGCGGTGTAGATATTTCCATGTTTAAACAGATATCGGTGTAGATATTTCCATGTTTATACAGATATCGTTGGAGATATTTCAATGTTTATACAGATAGCTCTGTAGATATTTCCTTGTTTATACAGATAACGGTGAAGGTATTTCCATGTTTACACAGACAGTGGTGTGGCTATTTCCATGTTTATATAGATAGCAGTGTAGATATTTCTATGTTTATAGAGATGGCTGTGTAGATATTTCCATGTTTATACAGAAGGCAGTGTATATATTTCCATGTTTATACAGATAGCATTGTAGGTATTTCCATGTTTATACAGATGACTGTGTAGGTAATTCTATGTTTATACAGATGGCGGTGTAGTTCTTTCCATGTTTATACAGATAGCCATGTAGTTATTTCCATGTTTATACAGATATCGGTGTGGACATTTCCATGTTTATACAGATAAAGGTGTAGATATTTCCATGTTTACACAGATGGCGGTGTAGATAGTTCAATGTTTATGGAGATTGCGGTGTAGATATTTTCATGTTTATAGAGATGGCGGTGTAGATATTTCCATGTTTATAGAGATTGTGGTGTAGATATTTCCATGTTTATAGGGATTGCGGATTAGTTATTTCCATGTTTACAGATTGCTGTGTAGGTATTTTCATGTTTATAGAGATAGCTGTGTAGATATTTCCATATTCACACAGATAGCTGTGTAGATATTTCCATGTTTACACAGATAGCGTTGTAGTTATTTCCATGTTTATACAGATAGCGGTGTACATATTTCCATGTTTATACAGATATCGGTGTAGATGTTTCCATGCTTATACAGATAGCAGTGCAGATATATCCATGTTTATACGGATAGCGGTGTAGATATTTCAATGTTTATAGAGATGGCTGTGTAAATATTTCCATGTTTATACAGATGGCCGTGTAGATATTTACATGTTTATACAGATAGCGGTTTAAATATTTCCATGTTTATACAGATGACTATGTCGGCATTTCCATGTTTATACTGATGGCGTTGTAGATATTTCGATGTTTATAGAGATAGCCATGTAGCTATTTTCATGTTTATACAGATAGCGTTGTAGACATTTCCATGTTTATAGTGATAGCAGTGTCGATATATCCATATTTATACAGATAGCGGTGTAGATATTTCCATGTATATACAGAGAGCGGTGTAGATATTTCCATGTTAATACAGATAGCGGTGTAGTTATTTAAATGTTTATGCAGATCGTGGTGTAGATATTTCCATGTTTATACAGATAGCGGTGTAGATATTTCCATGTTTACACAGATAGTGTTATAGATATTTCCATGTTTATACAGATAGCGGAGTAGATATTTCCATGTGTATACAGATAGCAGTGTAGATATTTCAATGTTTATGCAGATCGTGGTGTAGATATTTCCATATTTATACAGATAGCGGTGCAGATATTTCCATGTTTAGACAGATAGCGGTGTACATATTTCCATGTTTACAGAGATAGCGGTGTATATATTTCCATGTTTATAGAGATATCAGTGGAGATATTTCCATGTTTATAGAGATAGCGATGTAGATATTTCCATGTTTCTACAGATAGTGGTGTAGAAATTTCTATGTTTCTACAGATACTGGTGTAGGTATTTCCATGTTTATATAGATATCGGTTTGCCTATTTCCATGTTTATACTAATAGCAGTGTAGATATTTCCATGTTTAGAGAGATGGCTGTTTAGATATTTCCATGTTTATACTGATGGTCGTGTAGGTATTTCCATGTTTACACAGATAGTGGTGTAGATATTTCCATTTTTATTCAGGTGACTCTGTAGTTATTTCCATGTTTATGCAGATGGCGGTGTAGGTATTTCCATGTTTATACAGAGAGCGGTGAAGTTATTTCCATGTATATACAGATAGCGGTGTGGCTATTTCCATGTTTATACAGAGCGTGATGTAGATATTTTCATGTTTATACAGATGGCGGTGTAGATATTTCCATGTTTATACAGATAGCGGTGGAGATATTTCAAGGTTTATACAGATAGCTGTGGAGATATTTCCATGTTGATACACATGGCGGTGTAGACATTTCCAATTTTATACAGATAGCGGTGTAGATATTTCCATGTTTATACAGATAGCGGTGTAGATATTTCCATGTTTATACAGATAGCGGTGAAGATATTTCCATATTTATAGAGATAGCGGTGTAGATAATTCCATGTTTATACAGATGGCTGTGTAGATATTTCCATGTGTATACAGATGGCAGTGTAGATATTTCCATGTGTATACAGATGGAGGTGTAGATATTTCCATGTTTTTGCAAATGACTGTGTAGATATTTCCATGTTTTTACAGATGGCGGTGTAGTTATTTCCATGTTTATAAAGATAGTGGTGTGGCTATTTCCATGTTAATACAGACAGTGTTGTAGATATTTGCATGTCTATATAGATGGCTGTGTAGATATTTCCATGTTTATATAGATAGCGGTGTAGATATTTCCATGTTTATACAGGTGACTGGGTAGGTGTTTCCATGTTTATACTGATGGCGGTGTACATATTTCCATGTTTATATGGATAGCGTTGTTGATATTTCCAAGTTTATACAGATAGCGGTTTTAGTATTACCGTGTTTATACAGATAGCATTGTAGATATTTCCATGTTTATACAGCTCACGGTGTAGATATTTCCATCTTTATAAAGATGGCAGTGTAGATATTTCCATGTGTATACAGATGGCGGTGTAAATATTTCCATGTTTATATAGATAGCTGTATAGTTATTTCCATGTTTACTGAGATAGCGTTGCAGATATTTCCATGTTCATACAGATGGCAGTGTAGATATTTCCATATTTATGCAGATAGTGGTGTAGATATTTCCATGTTTATACAGATAGCGGTGTAGATATTTCCATGTTTATACAGATGGCTGTGTAGGTATTTCCTTGTGTATACAGATGGCAGCGTAGATGTTTCCATGTTTAAAGAGATGGTTTTGAAGATATTTCCATGTTTATAAAGATAGCGGTGTAGATATTTCCATGTTTATACAGATAGTGGTGAAGATATTTCCATGTTTATGCAGATGGCTGTGTAGATATTTCCTTGTCTATACAGATGGCAGTGTAGATGTTTCCATGTTTAAAGTGATGGTGGTGTAGATATTTCCATGTTTATAAAGATAGCGGTGTAGATATTTCCATGTTTATAGAGATAGCGGTTTAGGTATTTCCATATTTATACAGATAGCTTTGTAGATATTTCCATGTGTATACAGATGGTGGTGTAGATATTTCCATGTTTATAGAGAAGGCTGTGTAGATACTTCCATGTTTACACAGATAATGGTGTAGATATTTCCATCTTTGCACAGATTGCAGTGTAGATATTTCCATGTTTATTCAGATAGCGTTCTAGATATTTCCATGTTTATAGAGATAGAGATTTAGATATTTCCATGTTTATACAGATAACGGTGTAGGCATTTTCATGCTTATAGATATATCGGTATAGATATTTAGATATTTATGCAGATAGCGGTGTAGATAACTCCATGTTTATACAGCTCGCGGTGTAGATATTTACATCTTTATACAGATGGCCGTGTAGATAATTTCCTGTTTATACAGATAGCGGTGTAGATATTTCTGTGTTTTTGTAGATGGCGGTGTAGATAGTTCAATGTTTATGGAGATGGCGTTGTAGATATTTTCATGTTTATTGAGATAGCGGTGTAGATATTCCCATTTGTATAGAGATGGCATTGTAGATATTTCCATGTTTATAGAGATGGCGGTGTAGATATTACCTTGTTTATACAGATCACGGTGTAGGTATATCCATGTTTATACAGAGAGCGGTGTAGGTATTTCCATGTTTATACAGATAGCGGTGTAGATATTTCCATGTTTATACAGATAGCGGTGTAGATATTTAAATGTTTATGCAGATCGTGGTGTAGATATTTCCATGTTTATACAGATAGCGGTGTAGATATTTCCATGTTTATACAGATAGCGGTGTACATATTTCCATGTTTACATAGATAGCGGTGTACATATTTCCTTGTTTACACAGATATCTGTGTAGATATTTCCAGGTTTATACAGATGGCGGTGTGTATATTTCCATGTTTATAGAGATGGCAGTGTAGATATTTCCATATTTAAAGACATAGCGGTGTGGATATTTCCATGTTTATACTGATAGCGGTGTAGATATTTCCATGTTTATACAGATAGTGGTGTAGATACTTCCATGTTAATATAGATAGTGCTGTTGATATTTCCATCTTTCCACAGATGGCAGTGTAGATATTCCCATCTTTATACAGATGGCACTGTAGATGTTTCCATCTTTATACTGATTACGGTGTAGATATTTCCATCTTCATGCAGATGGTGGTGTAGGTATCTCCATGTTTATAAAGATAGCGGTGTAGGTATTTCCATGTTTATACACATAGCGGTGCAGACTTTCCACGTTCATAAAGATAGCGGTGGTGGTGTTTCCATGATAATACAGATAGCAATGTAGATATATCCATGTTTATACAGATGGCGGTGTAGATATTTCCATGTTTATAGAGATGGTGGTGTAGATATTTCCATATTTATGCAGATAGTGTGTAGACGTTTCCGTGTTTATACAGATGGCGGTGTAGATATTCCCATGTTTATACAGATGACTGTGTAGATATTTGTATGTTTTTACAGACGGCAGTTTAGAGATTTCCATGTTTATAGTGATAGCGGTGTAGGTATTTCCATGTTTATAGAGATAGCTTTGAAGATATTTCAATGTTTATAGAGATAGTGGTGTGGATATTTCCATGTTTATACAGATGGCGGTGTAGATATTTCCATGTTTATACAGATAGCAGTGTAGATATTTCCATGTTTATACAGCTTGCGGTGTAGATATTTCCATCTTTATACAGATGGCGGTGTAGATATTTCCATGTTTATACAGATAGAGGTGGAGATATTTCCATGTTGATAGAGATAGCGGTGTAGATATTTCTATATTTATGCAGATAGAGGTGTAGACATTTCCGTGTTTATACAGATGGCGGTGTAGATATTTCCATGTATATACAGATGGCGGTGTAGATACTTCCATGTTTATACAGATAGCAGAGTAGATATTTCCATGTTTATACAGATCGCGGTGTAGATATTTCCATCTTTATACAAATGGTGGTGTAGATATTTCCAAGTGTATACATATTTCCATATTTACTCAGATAGCTGTGTAGATATTTCCATGTATAAACAGATAGCGGTGTAGATATTTCCATATTTATACAGATAGTGATGTAGATATTTCCATGTTTATACAGATGGCGGTGTAGACATTTCCATGCTTATACAGATAGCGGTGTAGATATTTCCATGTTTATACAGATAGCGGTGTAGATATTTCCATGTTTATATAGAGAGTGGTGTAGGTATTTCCATGTTTACAGCGATAGCGGAGTAGATATTTCCATCTTTGCAAAGATTGCGGTGTAGATATTTCCTTCTTTACACAGATAGCGGTGTAGATATTTCCATGTTTACACAGATAGCACGGTAGAAATTTCCACGTTTACACACATAGCGATCTAGATATTTCCACGTTTATACAGATAGCGGTTTAGATATTCCATGTTTATACAGATTGCGGTGTAGATGTTTCCATGTTTATACAGATAGCGGCGGAAATATTTCCACGTTTATAGAGATAGCGGTGTAGGTATTACCATGTTTACACAGATAGCAGTGTATGTATTTCCATCTTTGCACAGTGAGAGGTGTAGATAATTCCATCTTTGCACAGATTGCGGTGCAGATATTTACATGTTTACCCAGATAGTATTGTAGTTATTTGCATGTTTTTACAGATAGCGGTGTAGATATTTCCATGTTTATATAGATAGCGGTGTAGATGTTTCCATGTTTATACAATTAGCGGTGTAGATGTTTCCATTTTTCTACAGATAGCGGTGAAGATGTTTCCATGTTTTTACATATAGCGGTGTAGATGTTTCCATGTTTATAGAGATAGCGGTGTAGATATTTCAATGTTTATACACATAGCAGTGTAGATATTTCCAGGTTCATACAGATAGCGGTGTAGATATTTCCATCCTCATAGAGATAGCGGTGAAGATATTTCCATGTTCATACAGATTGCGGTGGAGATATTTCCATGTTTATACAGATGGCGGTGTAGATATTTCCATGTTTATACAGATGGCTGTGTAGTAATTTCCATGTGTATACAGATGGCAGTGTAGATATTTCCATGTTTATACAGAAGGAGGTGTAGATATTTCTATAATTGAACAGATTGCGTTGTAGATATTTCCATCTTTACACGGATAGCGGTGTACATATTTCCATGTTTACACAGATAGCTGAGTAGATATTTCCACCTTTACACAGATAGTGTTGAAAACATTTCCATGTTTATACAAATAGCGGTGTAGTTATTTCCATGTTTATAAAGATAGCGGTGTAGATATTTCCATGTTTATACAGGTAGCGATGTAGATATTTCCATGTTTGTACAGATAGCGGTGTAGATATTTCCATGTTTATACAGATAGCTGTGGAGATATTTCGATGTTTATACAGATGGTGGTGTAGATATTTCCAAGTTTATACAGATAGCGGACTAGATATTTCCATGTTTATAGAGATAGCCATGAAGATATTTCCATGTTTACACAGATAGGGGTGTAGACATTTCCATGATTATAGAGATAGTGGTGGAGATATTTCCATGTTTATACAGATAGCGGTGGAGATATATCCATGTTTATACAGACTGCGGTGTATATATTTCCAGGTTTTACAGATAGCGGTACAGATATTTCCATTTTTATACAGACAGCGGTGGAGATATTTCCATGTTTATAGAGATAGCGGTGTAGATATTTCCATATTTATACAGAAAGCGGTGTAGATATTTCCATGTTTATTCAAATGTAGGTGTACATATTTCCGTGATAATACAGGTGGCGGCATAGATATTTCCATGTTTATACAGATAGCGGTGTAGATATTTCCATGTTTATACAGATAGCGTTGTAGATATTTCCATGTTTACACAGAGAGCTGTGAAGCTATTTCCATCTTTGCACAGATTGCAGTGTAGATATTTCCAGGTTTACACAGATAGTCGTGTAGATATTTCCATCTTTGCTCAGATTGCGGTGTAGATATTTCCATCTTTTCACAGATAGCGATGTAGATATTTCCATGTTTATACAGATGGAGGTGTAGATATTTCCATGTTTATAGAGACGGCGGTGCAGATATTTCCATGATTATCCTGATGGCAGTGTAGATATTTCCATGTTTATACAGATAGTGGTGTAGATATTTCCGTGTTTACACAGATGACTGTGAAGGTATTTCCGTGTTTATACAGATGGCGGTGTAGATAATTTCATGTTTATAGTGATAGCCAAGTAGATATTTCCATGTTTGTGCAGATAACGGTGTAGACATTTCCAAGTTTATAGAGATAGCGGTGTAGATATTTCCATATTTATGCAGATAGCGCTGTAGATATTTCCATGTTTATACAGATAGCGGTGTAGATATTTCTATAATTGCACAGATTGCAGTGTAGATATTTCCATCTTTACACGGATGGTGGTGTACAGATTTCCATGTTTACACATATAGCTGTGTAGATATTTCCATGTTTACACAGATAGTGTTGTAGATAATTCCATGTTGATACAGATAGAGGTGTTGATATTCCCATGTTTATAAAGATAGCGGTGTAGATATTTCGATGTTTATAGAGATAGCGTTGGAGATATTTCCAGGTTTATACAGACAGTGATGTAGATATTTCCATGTTTATACAGATAGCGGTGTAGATATTTCCATGTTTATACAGATAGCGGTGTAGATATTTCCATGTTTATACAGATAGTGGTGTAGCTATTTCCATGTTTATACAGATAGCGGTGGAGATACTTCCATGTTTATACAGATAGCGGTGTTGGTATTTCCATGTTTATACAGATAGCGGTGTAGATATTTCCATGTTTATACAGATAGCAGTGGAGATACTTCCATGTTTATTCAGATAGCGTTGTAAATATTTTCATGTTCATTGAGATAGCAGTGTAAATATTTCCATGTTTACACAGATAGCGGTTTAAATGTTTACACATTTACAGAGATAGCAGTGTTGATATTTCCATGTTTATACAGAAATTGGAGTAGATATTTCCACGTTTACAGAGATAGCAGTGTAGATATTTCCACGTTTATACAGATAGCGGTATAGATTTTCCCACGTTTATAGAGATAGCGGTGTAGATATTTCCAAGTTTATACATATAGCAGTGTAGATATTTCCATTTTTACAGAGACAGCGGTGTAGATATTTCCACGTTTATAGAGATTGCGGTGTAGATATTTCCATGTTTTTAGAGACAGCGATGTAGATATTTCCACATTTATAGTGATAGCCGTGTAGAGATTTCCAAATTTATGTAGATAACGGTGTAGATATTTGCATGTTTATAGATACAGCGGGGTAGATATCTCCATGTTTTTAGAGACAGCAGTGTAGATATTTCCATGTTTATACACATAGCATTGTAGATATTTCCATGTTTATAGAGACAGCGGTGTTGATATTTGCCTGTTTATACAGATATCGCTGAAGATATTTCCATGTTTATACAGACAGCGGTGTAGATATTTCTATGTTTATAGAGATTGCGGTGTAGATATTTTCAGGTTTATACAGACAGTTGTGTAGATATTTCAATGTTTATAGAGATAGCGGTGTAGATATATCCACGTTTATACAGATAGCGGTGTAAATATTTCCATGTTTATGGCGATAGTGGTGTAAATATTTCCATGTTTATACAGATAGCGGTGAAGATATTTCCATAATTGCACAGAGTGCGGTGTAGATATTTCCATCTTTACACGGATGGTGGTGTACAGATTTCCATGTTTACACAGATAGCTGTGTAGATATTTCCATGTTTACACAGATTGTGTTGTAGATAAATCCATGTTTATACAGATAGAGTTGTAGATATTCCCATATTTATAAAGATAGCGGTGTAGATATTTCCATGTTTATAGAGATAGCGGTGGAGATATTTCCATGTTTATACGGATAGCGATGTAGATATTTCCATGTTTATACAGATAGCGGTGTAGATATTTCCATGTTTATACAGATAGCGGTGTAGATATTTCCATGTTTATACAGATAGCGGTGTACATATTTCCATGTTTATACAGATAGCAGTGGAGATACTTCCATGTTTATACAGATAGCGGTGTTGGTATTTCCATGTTTATACTGATAGCGGTGTAGATATTTCCATGTTTATACAGATAGCAGAGGAGATATTTCCATGTTTATACAGATAGGGTTGTAAATATTTCCATGTTCATAGAGATAGCAGTGTAAATATTTCCATGTTTACACAGATAACGGTTTAAATATTTACACATTTACAGAGATAGCGGTGTAGATATTTCCATGTTTATACAGAAGTTGGAGTAGATATTTCCACGTTTTCAGAGCTAGCAGTGTAGATATTTCCAAGTTTATACAGATAGCGGTGTAGATATTCCCACGTTTATAGAGATAGCGGTGTAGATATATCCAAGTTTATACATATAGCGGTGTAGTTATTTCCATGTTTACAGAAACACCGGTGTAGATATTTCCACGTTTATAGAGATAGCGGTGTAGATATTTCCATGTTCATAGAGACAGCGGTGTAGATATTTCCACATTTATAGAGATAGCCGTGTAGAGATTTCCAAATTTATGTAGACAACGGTGTAGATATTTGCATGTTTATGGATACAGCGGTGTAGATATTTCCATGTTTTTAGAGACAGCGGTGTAGATATTTCCATGTTTATACACATAGCAGTGTAGATATTTCCATGTTTATAGAGACAGCGGTGTAGATATTTGCATGTTTATACACATAGCAGTGTAGATATATCCATGTTTATACAGACAGCGTTGTAGATATTTCTATGTTTATAGAGATATCGGTGTAGATATTTTCAGGTTTATACAGACAGTGGTGTAGATATTTCCATGTTTATAGAGATAGCGGTGTAGGTATTTCCAAGTTTATACATATAGCGGTGTAAATATTTCCATGTTTTCAGAGACACCAGTGTAGATATTTCCACGTTTATAGAGATAGCGGTGTAGATATTTCCATGTTTATAGAGACAGCGGTGTAGATATTTCCACATTTATAGAGATAGCCGTGTAGAGATTTCCAAGTTTATGGAGACAATGGTGTAGGTATTTGCATGTTTATAGATTCAGCGGTGCAGATATTTCCATGTTTTTAGAGACAGTGGTGTAGATATTTCCATGTTTACACACATAGCAGTGTAGATATTTCCATGTTTATAGAGACAGCGATGTAGATATTTTCATGTTTATACAGATATCGCTGTAGACATTTCCATGTTTATACAGACAGAGGTGTAGATATTTGTATGTTTATAGAGATAGCGGTGTAGATATTTTCAAATTTATACAGACAGTGGTGTTGATATTTCCATGTTTATAGAGATAGCCGTGTAGATATATCCACGTTTATACAGATAGTGTTGTAAATATTTCCATGTTTATACAGATAGTGGTGTAAATATTTCCATGTTTATAAAGATAGCGGTGTAGATATTTCCATGTTTACAGAGATAGCGGTGGGGATATTTCCATGTTTATACAAAAAGCGGTGTAGTCATTTCCATGTTTATGTAGATAGCGGTGTAGATATTTCCATGTTTAAACAGATATCGGTGTAGATATTTCCATGTTTATACAGATATCGTTGGAGATATTTCAATGTTTATATAGATAGCTCTGTAGATAATTCCTTGTTTATACAGATAACGGTGAAGGTATTTCCATGTTTACACAGACAGTGGTGTGGCTATTTCCATGTTTATACAGATAGCAGTGTAGATATTTCCATGTTTATAGCGATGGCTGTGTAGATATTTCCATGTTTATACAGATGTCTGTGTAGATATTTCCATGTTTATACAGATGTCTGTGTATGTATTTCCATGTTTATAGAGATGACTGTGTAGGTATTTCCATGTTTATACCGATGTCTGTGTAGATATTTCCATGTTTATAGAGATGGCCATGAAGATATTTCCATGTTTACACAGATAGGGGTGTAGACATTTCCATGTTTATAGAGATAGTGGTGGAGATATTTCCATGTTTATACAGACAGCGGTGGAGATATATCCATGTTTATACAGACTGCGTTGTACATATTTCCAGGTTTTACAGATAGCGGTACAGATATTTCCATTTTTATACAGATAGCGGTGGAGGTATTTCCATGTTTATAGAGATAGCGGTGTAGATATTTCCATATTTATACTGATAGCAGTGTAGATATTTCCATGTTTATTCAGATGTAGGTGTAGATATTTCCCTGTTTATACAGATGGCGGTGTAGATATTTCCATGTTTATACAGATAGCGGTGTAGATATTTCCATGTTTATACAGATAGCGCTGTAGATATTTCCATGTTTACACACACAGCAGTGTAGTTATATCCATCTTTGCACAGATTGTGGTGTAGATATTTCCAGGTTTACTCAGATCTTCGTGTAGATATTTCTGTCTTTGCACAGATTGCGGTGTAGCTATTTCCATCTTTTCACAGATAGCAGTGTAGATATTTCCATGTTTATGCAGATGGAGGTGTAGATATTTCCATGTTTATAGAGACGGCTATGTAGATATTTCCATGATTATCCTGATGGCAGTGTAGATATTTCCATGTTTATAAAGATAGTGGTGTAGATATTTCCGTGTTTATACAGATGACTGTGAAGTTATTTCCGTGTTTATACAGATGATGGTTTGGATTATTCCATGTTTATAGAGATAGCCAAGTAGACATTTCCAACTTTATGCAGATAACGGTGTAGACATTTCCAAGTTTATAGAGATAGTGGTGTAGATATTTCCATATTTATGCAGATAGCGCTGTAGATATTTCCATGTTTATACAGATAGCGGTGTAGATATTTCCATGTTTATACAGATAGCGGTGTAGATATTTCCATAATTGCCCAGATTGCGGTGTAGATATTTCCATCTTTACACGGATGGTGGTGTACAGATTTCCATGTTTACACAGATAGCTGTGTAGATATCTTCATGTTTACACAGATAGTGTTGTAGATAATTCCATGTTTATACAGATAGAGGTGTAGATATTCCCATGTTTATATAGATAGCGGTGTAGATATTTCCATGTTTATAGAGATAGCAGTGGAGATATTTCCATGTTTATACAGATAGTATAGTGATGTTGATATATCCATGTTTACACAGATAGCGGTGTAGATATTTCCATGTTTATACAGATAGCGGTGTAGATATTTCCATGTTTATACAGATAGCGGTGTAGATATTTCCATGTTTATTCAGATAGCAGTGGAGATACTTCCATGTTTATACAGATAGCGGTGTAGATATTTCCATGTTTATACAGATACCAGTGGAGATACTTCCATGTTTATACAGATAGCGTTGTAAATATTTCCATGTTCATAGAGATAGCAGTGTAAATATTTCCATGTTTACACAGATAACGGTTTAAATGTTTACACGTTTACAGAGATAGCGGTGTAGATATTTCCATGTTTATACAGAAATTGGTGTAGATATTTCCACGTTTACAGAGATAGCAGTGTAGATATTTCCACGTTTATACAGATAGCGGTGTAGATATTCCCACGTTTATAGAGATAGCGGTGTAGATATTTCCAAGTTTATACATATAGCGGTGTAGATATTTCCATGTTTACAGAGACACCGGTGTAGATATTTCCACGTTTATAGAGATAGCGGTGTAGATATTTCCATGTTTACAGAGACAGCGATGTAGATATTTCCACATTTATAGAGATAGCCGTGTAGAGATTTCCAAGTTTATGTAGAAAACTGTGTAGATATTTGCATGTTTATAGATACAGCGCTGTAGATATTTCCATGTTTTTAGAGACAGCGGTGTACATATTTCCATGTTTATACACATAGCAGTGTAGATATTTCCATGTTTATACAGACAGCGGTGTAGATATTTCTATGTTTATAGAGATAGCGGTGTAGATACTTTCAGGTTTATACAGACAGTGGTGTAGATATTTCCATGTTTATAGAGATAGCGGTGTAGATATATATACGTTTATACAGATAGCAGTGTAGATATTTCCATATTTATTCAGATGTAGGTGTAGATATTTCCATGTTTATTCAGATGTAGGTGTAGATATTTCCCTGTTTATACAGATGGCGGCGTAGATATTTCCATGTTTATACAGATAGCGGTGTAGATATTTCCATGTTTACACAGAGAGCCGTGTAGCTATTTCCATCTTTGCACAGATTGCGGTGTAGATATTTCCAGGTTTACACAGATAGTCGTGTAGATATTTCCATCGTTGCACAGATTGCGGTGTAGATATTTTCATCTTTTCACAGATAGCGGTGTAGATATTTCCATGTTTATACAGATGGAGGTGTAGATATTTCCATGTTTATAGAGACGGCTGTGTAGATATTTCCATGATTATCCTGATGGCATTGTAGATATTTCCATGTTTATACAGATAGTGGTGTAGATATTTCCGTGTTTATACAGAAGACTGTGAAGTTATTTCCGTGTTTATACAGATGGCAGTGTAGATAATTCCATGTTTAAAGAGATAGCCAAGTAGATATTTCCAAGTTTATGCAGATAACGGTGTAGACATTTCCAAGTTTATAGAGATAGCGGTGTAGATATTTCCATATTTACGCAGATAGCGCTGTAAATATTTCCAAGTTTATACAGATAGCGGTGTATATATTTCCATGTTTATACAGATATCGGTGTAGATATTTCCATAATTGCACAGAGTGTGATGTAGATATTTCCATCTTTACACGGATGGTGGTGTACAGATTTCCATGTTTACACAGATAGCTGTGTAGATATTTCCAGGGTTTTACAGATAGTGTTGTAGATAATTCCATGTTTATACAGATAGAGGTGTAGATATTCCCATGTTTATAAAGATAGCGGTGTAGATATTTCCATCTTTATAGAGATAGCGGTGGAGATATTTCCAGGTTTATACAGATAGCGATGTAGATATTTCCATGTTTATACAGATAGCGGTGTAGATATTTCCATGTTTATACAGATAGCGGTGTAGATATTTCCTTGTTTACAAAGATTGCGGTGTAGCTATTTCCATCATTGCACAGATTGCGGTGTAGATATTTGCAGGTTTACACAGATAGTCGTGTAGATATTTCCATCTTTGCACAGATTGTGGTGTAGATATTTCCATCTTTTCCCAGATAGCGGTGTAGATATTTCCATGTTTATACAGATGGAGGTGCAGATATTTCCATGTTTATAGAGACGGCTGTGTAGATATTTCCATGATTATCCTGATGGCAGTGTGGATATTTCCATGTTTATACAGATAGTGGTGTAGATATTTCCGTGTTTATACAGATGACTGTGAAGGTATTTCCGTGTTTATACAGATGGCGGTGTAGATAATTCCATGTTTATAGAGATAGCCAAGTAGATATTTCCAAGTTTATGCAGATAACGGTGTAGACATTTCCAAGTTTATAGAGATAGCAGTGTAGATATTTCCATATTTATGCAGATAGCGTTGTAGATATTTCCATGTTTATACAGATAGCGGTGTAGATATTTCCATGTTTATACAGATAGCGGTGTAGATATTTCCATAATTGCCCAGATTGCGGTGTAGATATTTCCATCTTTACACGGATGGTGGTGTACAGATTTCCATGTTTACACAGATAGCTGTGTAGATATTTCCATGTTTACACAGATAGTGTTGTAGATAATTCCATGTTTATACAGATAGAGGTGTAGTTATTCCCATGTTTATAAAGATAGCGGTGTAGATATTTCCATGCTTATAGAGATAGCGGTGGAGGTATTTCCAGGTTTATACAGATAGTGATGTAGATATTTCCATGTTTATACAGATAGCGGTGTAGATATTTCCATGTTTATACAGATAGTGGTGTAGATATTTCCATGTTTACACAGATAGCGGTGTAGATATTTCCATGTTTATACAGATAGCAGTGGAGATACTTCCATGTTTATACAGATAGCGGTGTTGGTATTTCCATGTTTATACAGATAGCGGTGTAGATATTTCCATGTTTAAACAGATATCGGTGTAGTTATTTCCATGTTTATAGAGATATCGTTGGAGATATTTCAATGTTTATACAGGTAGCTCTGTAGATATTTCCTTGTTTATACAGATAATGGTGAAGGTATTTCCATGTTTACACAGACAGTGGTGTGGCTATTTCCATGTTTATACAGATAGCAGTGTAGATATTTCCATGTTTATACAGATGGCTTTGTAGATATTTCCATGTTTATACAGATGACTGTGTTGATATTTCCATGTTTATACAGATGGTTGTGTAGGTATTTCCATGTTTATACAGATGTCTGTGGAGATATTTCCATGTTTATAGAGATAGCCATGAAGATATTTCCATGTTTACACAGATAGGGGTGTAGACATTTCCATGTTTATAGAGATAGTGGTGGAGATATTTCCATGTTTATAGAGATAGCGGTGTAGATATTTCCAAATTTATACAGATAGCGGTGTAGATATTTCCATGTTTATTCAGATGTAGGTGTAGATATTTCCCTGTTTATACAGATGGCGGCGTAGATATTTCCATGTTTATACAGATAGCGGTGTAGATATTTCCATGTTTATACAGATAGCGGTGTAGATATTTCCATGTTTACACAGAGAGCGGTGTAGCTATTTCCATCTTTGCACAGATTGCGGTGTAGATATTTCCAGGTTTACACAGATAGTCGTGTAGATATTTCCATCTTTACACAGACTGCAGTGTAGATATTTCCATCTTTTCACAGATAGCGGTGTAGATATTTCCATGTTTATACAGATGGTGGTGTAGATATCTCCATGTTTGTAGAGACGGCTGTGTAGATATTTCCATGATTATCCTGATGGCAGTTCATAGAGATAGCAGTGTAAATATTTCCATGTTTACACAGATAACGTTTTAAATGTTTATACATTTACAGAGATAGCGGTGTAGATATTTCCATGTTTATACGGAAATTGGAGTAGATATTTCCACGTTTACAGAGATAGCAGTGTAGATATTTCCACGCTTATACAGTTAGCGTTGTAGATATTCCCGCGTTTATACATATAGCGGTGTAAATATTTCCACGTTTATAGAGATAGCGGTGTAGATATTTCCATGTTTATACAGACAGCGGTGAAGATATTTCTACGTTTATACTCATAGCGGTGTATATATTTCCACGTTTATAGAGATAGCGGTGTAGATATTTCCAAGTTTATACATATAGCGGTGTAGATATTTCCATGTTTACAGAGACACCGGTGTAGATATTTCCACGTTTATAGAGATAGCGGTGTAGATATTTCCATGTTTATAGAGACACCGGTGTAGGTATTTCCACATTTATAGAGATAGCCGTGTAGAGATTTCCAAGTTTATGTAGACAATAGTGTAGATTTTTGCATGTTTATAGATACAGCGGTGTAGATATTTCCATGTTTTTAGAAACAGCGGTGTAGATATTTCCATGTTTATACACATAGCAGTGTAGATATTTCCATGTTTATAGAAACACCGGTGTAGATATTTGCATGTTTATGCAGATATTGCTCTAGATATTTCCAAGTTTATACAGAGAGCGGTGTAGTTATTTCTATGTTTATAGAGATAGCGGTGTAGACATTTTCAGGTTTATACAGACAGTGGTGTAGATATTTCCATGTTTATAGAGATAGCGGTGTAGATATATCCACGTTTTACAAATAGCGGTGTAAATATTTCCATGTTTATACAGATAGTGGTGTAAATATTTCCATATTTATACAGATAGCGGTGTAGATATTTCCATGTTTATAGAGGTAGCAGTGGGGATATTTCTATATTTATACAGAAAGCAGGGTAGATATTTCCATGTTCATGTAGATAGCGGTGTAGATATTTCCATGATTAAACAGATATCGGTGTAGTTATTTCCATGTTTATAGAGATAGCGTTGGAGATATTTCAATGTTTATACAGATAGCTCTGTAGATATTTCCTTGTTTATACAGATAATGGTGAAGGTATTTCCATGTTTACACAGACAGTGGTGTGGCTATTTCCATGTTTATACAGATAGCAGTGTAGATATTTCCATGTTTATACAGATGGCTTTGTAGATATTTCCATGTTTATACAGATGACTGTGTTGATATTTCCATGTTTATACAGATGGTTGTGTAGGTATTTCCATGTTTATACAGATGTCTGTGGAGATATTTCCATGTTTATAGAGATAGCCATGAAGATATTTCCATGTTTACACAGATAGGGGTGTAGACATTTCCATGTTTATAGAGATAGTGGTGGAGATATTTCCATGTTTATAGAGATAGCGGTGTAGATATTTCCAAATTTATACAGATAGCGGTGTAGATATTTCCATGTTTATTCAGATGTAGGTGTAGATATTTCCCTGTTTATACAGATGGCGGCGTAGATATTTCCATGTTTATACAGATAGCGGTGTAGATATTTCCATGTTTATACAGATAGCGGTGTAGATATTTCCATGTTTACACAGAGAGCGGTGTAGGTATTTCCATCTTTGCACAGATTGCGGTGTAGATATATCCAGGTTTACACAGATAGTCGTGTAGATATTTCCATCTTTACACAGACTGCGGTGTAGATATTTCCATCTTTTCACAGATAGCGGTGTAGATATTTCCATGTTTATACAGATGGAGGTGTAGATATTTCCATGTTTGTAGAGACGGCTGTATAGATATTTCCATGATTATCCTGATGGCAGTGTAGATATTTCCATGTTTATACAGATAGTGGTGTAGATATTTCCGTGTTTATACAGATGACTGTGAAGGTATTTCCGTGTTTATACAGATGGCGGTGTAGATAACTCCATGTTTATAGTGATAGCCAATAGATATTTCCAAGTATATGCAGATAACGGTGTAGATATTTCCATGTTTATAGAGATAGCGGTGTAGATATTTCCATATTTATGCAGATAGCGCTGTAGATATTTCCATGTTTATACTGATAGCGGTGTAGATATTTCCATGTTTTTACAGATAGCGGTGTACATATTTCCATAATTGCACAGATTGCGGTGTAGATATTTCCATCTTTACACGGATGGTGGTGTACAGATTTCCATGTTTACACGGATAGCTGTGTAGATATTTCCATGTTTACACAGATAGTGTTGTAGATAATTCCATGTTTATACAGATAGAGGTGTAGATATTCCCATGTTTATAAAGATAGCGGTGTAGATATTTCCATGTTTATAGAGATAGCGATGGAGATATTTCCAGGTTTATACAGATAGTGATGTAGATATTTCCATGTTTATACAGATAGCGGTGTAGATATTTCCATGTTTATACAGATAGCGGTGTAGATATTTCCATGTTTATACAGATAGTGGTGTAGCTATTTCCATGTTTATACAGATAGCAGTGGAGATACTTCCATGTTTATACACATAGCGGTGTTGGTATTTCCAAGTTTATACAGATAGCGGTGTAGATATTTCCATGTTTATAGAGATAGCGGTGGAGATATTTCCAGGTTTATACAGATAGCGATGTAGATATTTCCATGTTTACACAGATAGCGGTGTAGAAATTTCCATTTTTATACAGATAGCAGTGGAGATACTTCCATGTTTATACAGATAGCGGTGTTGGTATTTCCATGTTTATACAGATAGCGGTGTAGATATTTCCATGTTTATACAGATATCAGTGGAGATACTTCCGTGTTTATACAGATAGCGTTGTAAATATTTCCATGTTCATAGAGATAGCAGTGTAAAGATTTCCATGTTTACACAGATAACGGTTTAAATGTTTACACATTTACAGAGATAGCGGGGTAGACATTTCCATGTTTATGCGGAAATTGGAGTAGATATTTCCACGTTTACGGAGATAGCAGTGTAGATATTTCCACGTTTATACAGTTAGCGATGTAGATATTCCCGTGTTTATACATATAGCGGTGTAAATATTTCCACGTTTATAGAGATAGCGGTGTATATATTTCCATGTTTATACAGACAGCGGTGAAGATATTTCAACATTTATACTCATAGCGGTGTAGATATTCCCACGTTTCTAGAGATAGCGGTTTAGATATTTCCAAGTTTATACAAATAGCGGTGTAGATATTTCCATGTTTATAGAGACACCGGTGTAGATATTTCCACGTTTATAGAGATAGCTTTGTAGATATTTCCATGTTTATAGAGACAGCGGTGTAGATATTTCCACATTTATAGAGATAGCCGTGTAGAGATTTCCAAGTTCATGTAGACAATAGTGTAGATTTTTGCATGTTTATAGATACAGCGGTGTAGATATTTCCATGTTTTTAGAAACAGCGGTGTAGATATTTCCATGTTTATACACATAACAGTGTAGATATTTCCATGTTTATAGAGACAGCGGTGTAGATATTTGCATGTTTATACAGATATTGCTCTAGATATTTCCAAGTTTATACAGACAGCGGTGTAGTTATTTCTATGTTTATAGAGATAGCGGTGTAGATATTTTCAGGTTTATACAGACAGTGGTGTAGATATTTCCATGTTTATAGAGATAGCGGTGTAGATATATCCACGTTTATACAGATAGCGGTGTAAATATTTCCATGTTTATACAGATAGTGGTGTAAATATTTCCATATTTATACAGATAGCGGTGTAGATATTTCCAAGTTTATAGAGATAGCAGTGGGGATATTTCAATGTTTATACAGAAAGCAGGGTAGATATTTCCATGTTCATGTAGATAGCGGTGTAGATATTTCCATGTTTAAACAGATATCGGTGTAGTTATTTCCATGTTTATACAGATATCGTTGCAGATATTTCAATGTTTATACAGATAGCTCTGTAGATATTTCCTTGTTTATACAGATAATGGTGAAGGTATTTCCGTGTTTACACAGACAGTGGTGTGGCTATTTCCATGTTTATACAGATAGCAGTGTAGATATTTCCATGTTTATAGAGATGGCTGTGTAGATATTTCCATGTTTATACAGATGGCTTTGTAGATTTTTCCATGTTTATACAGATGACTGTGTAGATATTTCCATGTTTATACAGATGGTTGTGTAGATATTTCCATGTTTATACAGATGTCTGTGTAGATATTTCCATGTTTATAGAGATAACCATGAAGATATTTCCATGTTTACACAGATAGGGGTGTAGACATTTCCATGTTTATAGAGATAGTGGTGGAGATATTTCCATGTTTATAGAGATAGCGGTGTAGATATTTCCAAATTTATACAGATAGCGGTGTAGATATTTCCATGTTTTTCAGATGTAGGTGTAGATATTTCCCTGTTTATACAGATGGCGGCGTAGATATTTCCATGTTTATACAGATAGCGGTGTAGATATTTCCATGTTTATACAGATAGCGGTGTAGATATTTCCATGTTTACACAGAGAGCGGTGTAGCTATTTCCATCTTTGCACAGATTGCGGTGTAGATATTTCCAGGTTTACACAGATAGTCGTTTAGATATTTCCATCTTTACACAGACTGCAGTGTAGATATTTCCATCTTTTCACAGATACCGGTGTAGTCATTTCCATGTTTATACAGTTGGAGGTGTAGATATTTCCATGTTTGTAGAGACGGCTTTGTAGATATTTCCATGATTATCCTGATGGCAGTGTAGATATTTCCATGTTTATACAGATAGTGGTGTAAATATTTCCATGTTTATACAGATAGCGGTGTAGATATTTCCATGTCTATAGAGATAGCGGTGGGGATATTTTCATGTTTATACAGAGAGCGGAGTAGATATTTCCATGTTCATGTAGATAGCGGTGTAGATATTTCCATGTTTAAACAGATATCGGTGTAGATATTTCCATGTTTATACAGATATCGTTGGAGATATTTCAATGTTTATACATATAGCTCTGTAGATATTTCCTTGTTTATACAGATAACGGTGAAGCTATTTCCATGTTTACACAGAGAGTGGTGTGGCTATTTCCATGTTTATACAGATAGCAGTGTAGATATTTCCATGTTTATAGAGATGGCTCTGTAGATATTTCCATGTTTATACAGATGACTGTGTAGGTATTTCCATGTTTATACAGATGTCTGTGTAGATATTTCCATGTTTATAGAGATAGCCATGAAGATATTTCCATGTTTTCACAGATAGGTGTGTAGACATTTCCATGTTTATACAGATAGTGGTGGAGATATATCCATGTTTATACAGACTGCCGTGTATATATTTCCAGGTTTTACAGATAGCGGTAAAGATATGTCCATTTTTATACTGATAGCGGTGGAGATATTTCCATGTTTATAGAGATAGCGGTGTAGATATTTCCATATTTCTACAGATAGTGGTGTAGATATTTCCATGTTTATTCAGATGTAGGTGTAGATATTTCCCTGTTTATACAGATGGCGGCATAGATATTTCCATATTTATTCAGATAGTAGTGTAGATATTTCCATGTTTATACAGATAGCGGTGTAGATATTTCCATGTTTACACAGAATCGGTGAAGCTATTTCCATCTTTGCACAGATTGCGATGTAGATATTCCCAGGTTTACACAGATAGTCTTGTAGATATTTCCATCTTTGCACAGATTGCGGTGTAGATATTTCCATCTTTTCACAGATAGCGGTGTAGATATTTCCATGTTTATAGAGACGGCTGTGTAGATATTTCCATGATTATCCTGAAGGCAGTGTAGATATTTCCAAGTTTACACAGATAGTGGTGTAGATATTTCCGTGTTTATACAGATGACTGTGAAGGTATTTCCGCGTTTATACAGATGGCGGTGTAGATAATTCCATGTTTATAGAGATAGCCAAGTAGATATTTCCAAGTTTATGCAGATAACGGTGTAGACATTTCCAAGTTTATAGAGATAGCGGTGTAGATATCTCCATATTTATGCAGATAGCGTTGTAGATATTTCCATGTTTATACAGATAGCGGTGTAGATATTTCCATGTTTATACAGATAGCGGTGTAGATATTTCCATAATTGCACAGATTGCGGTGTAGATATTTCCAACTTTTCACGGATGGTGGTGTACAGATTTCCATGTTTACACAGATAGCTGTGTAGATATTTCCATGTTTACACAGATAGTGTTGTAGATAATTCCATGTTTATACAGATAGAGGTGTAGATATTTCCATGTTTATACGGATAGCGGTGTAGATATTTCCATGTTTATAGAGATAGCGGTGGAGATATTTCCATGTTTATACAGATAGTGATGTAGATATTTCCATGTTTATACAGATAGCGGTGTAGATATTTCCATGTTTATACAGATAGCGGTGTAGATATTTCCATGTTTATACAGGTAGCGGTGTAGATATTTCCATGTTTATACAGATAGCAGTGGAGATACTTCCATGTTTATACAGATAGCGGTGTTGGTATTTCCATGTTTATACAGATAGCGGTGTAGATATTTCCATGTTTATACAGATAGCAGTGGGGATATTTCCATGTTTATACAGATAGCGTTGTAAATATTTCCATGTTCATAGAGATAGCAGTGTAAATATTTCCATGTTTACACAGATAACGGTTTAAATGTTTACACATTTACAGAGATAGCGGTGTAGATATTTCCATGTTTACAGAAATTGGAGTAGATATTTCCACGTTTATAGACATAGCAGTGTAGTTATTTCCACGTTTATACAGATAGCGGTGTAGATATTCCCACATTTATAGAGATAGCGTTGTAGATATTTCCAAGTTTATACATATAGCGGTGTAGATATTTCCATGTTTACAGAGACTCCGGTGTAGATATTTCCACGTTTATAGAGATAGCGGTGTAGATATTTCCATGTTTATAGAGATAGCGGTGTAGATATTTCCACATTTATAGAGATAGCCGTGTAGAGATTTCCAAGTTTATGTAGACAACGGTGTAGATATTTGCATGTTTATAGATACAGCGGTGTAGATATTTCCATGTTGTTAGAGACAGCGGTGTAGATATTTGCATGTTTAAACAGATATCGCTGTAGATATTTCCATGTTTATACAGATAGCGGTGTAGATATTTCTATGTTTATAGAGATAGCAGTGTAGATATTTTCAGGGTTATACAGACAGTGGTGTAGATATTTCCATGTTTATAGAGATAGCGTTGTAGATATATCCACGTTTATACAGATAGTGGTGTAAATATTTCCATGTTTATACAGATAGTGGTGTAAATATTTCCATGTTTATACAGATATTGGTGTAGATATTTCCATGTTTATACAGATAGCGGTGTAGATATTTCCATGTTTATAGAGATAGCGGTGGGGATATTTCCATGTTTATACAGAAAGCGGTGTAGATATTTCCATGTTTATAGAGATAGCGGTGGGGATATTTCCATGTTTATACAGAAAGCGGTGTAGATATTTCCATGTTCATGTAGATAGCGGTGTAGATATTTCCATGTTTAAACAGATATCGTTGGAGATATTTCCATGTTTATACAGATATCGTTGGAGATATTTCAATGTTTATACAGATAGATCTGTAGATATTTCCTTGTTTATACACATAACGGTGAAGGTATTTCCATGTTTACACAGACAGTGGTGTGGCTATTTCCATGTTTATACAGATAGCAGTGTAGATATTTCCATGTTTATAGAGATGGCTGTGTAGATATTTCCATGTTTATACAGATGTCTGTGTAGGTATTTCCATGTTTATACAGATGACTGTGTAGATATTTCCATGTTTATACAGATGACTGTGTAGGTATTTCCATGTTTATACAGATGTCTGTGTAGATATTTCCATGTTTATAGAGATAGCCATGAAGATATTTCCATGTTTACACAGATAGGGGTGTAGACATTTCCATGATTATAGAGATAGTGGTGGAGATATTTCCATGTTTATACAGATAGCGGTGGAGATATATCCATGTTTATACAGACTGCGGTGTATATATTTCCAGGTTTTACAGATAGCGGTACAGATATTTCCATTTTTATACAGACAGCGGTGGAGATATTTCCATGTTTATAGAGATAGCGGTGTAGATATTTCCATATTTATACAGAAAGCGGTGTAGATATTTCCATGTTTATTCAGATGTAGGTGTACATATTTCCGTGATAATACAGGTGGCGGCATAGATATTTCCATGTTTATACAGATAGCGGTGTAGATATTTCCATGTTTATACAGATAGCGTTGTAGATATTTCCATGTTTACACAGAGAGCTGTGAAGCTATTTCCATCTTTGCACAGATTGCAGTGTAGATATTTCCAGGTTTACACAGATAGTCGTGTAGATATTTCCATCTTTGCTCAGATTGCGGTGTAGATATTTCCATCTTTTCACAGATAGCGATGTAGATATTTCCATGTTTATACAGATGGAGGTGTAGATATTTCCATGTTTATAGAGACGGCTGTGCAGATATTTCCATGATTATCCTGATGGCAGTGTAGATATTTCCATGTTTATACAGATAGTGGTGTAGATATTTCCGTGTTTACACAGATGACTGTGAAGGTATTTCCGTGTTTATACAGATGGCGGTGTAGATAATTTCATGTTTATAGTGATGGCCAAGTAGATATTTCCAAGTTTGTGCAGATAACGGTGTAGACATTTCCAAGTTTATATAGATAGCGGTGTAGATATTTCCATATTTATGCAGATAGCGCTGTAGATATTTCCATGTTTATACAGATAGCGGTGTAGATATTTCTATAATTGCACAGATTGCAGTGTAGATATTTCCATCTTTACACGGATGGTGGTGTACAGATTTCCATGTTTACACATATAGCTGTGTAGATATTTCCATGTTTACACAGATAGTGTTGTAGATAATTCCATGTTCATACAGATAGAGGTGTTGATATTCCCATGTTTATAAAGATAGCGGTGTAGATATTTCGATGTTTATAGAGATAGCGGTGGAGATATTTCCAGGTTTATACAGACAGTGATGTAGATATTTCCATGTTTATACAGATAGCGGTGTAGATATTTCCATGTTTATACAGATAGCGGTGTAGATATTTCCATGTTTATACAGATAGTGGTGTAGCTATTTCCATGTTTATACAGATAGCGGTGGAGATACTTCCATGTTTATACAGATAGCGGTGTTGGTATTTCCATGTTTATACAGATAGCGGTGTAGATATTTCCATGTTTATACAGATAGCAGTGGAGATACTTCCATGTTTATTCAGATAGCGTTGTAAATATTTTCATGTTCATTGAGATAGCAGTGTAAATATTTCCATGTTTACACAGATAGCGGTTTAAATGTTTACACATTTACAGAGATAGCAGTGTTGATATTTCCATGTTTATACAGAAATTGGAGTAGATATTTCCACGTTTACAGAGATAGCAGTGTAGATATTTCCACGTTTATACAGATAGCGGTATAGATTTTCCCACGTTTATAGAGATAGCGGTGTAGATATTTCCAAGTTTATACATATAGCAGTGTAGATATTTCCATTTTTACAGAGACAGCGGTGTAGATATTTCCACGTTTATAGAGATAGCGGTGTAGATATTTCCATGTTTTTAGAGACAGCGATGTAGATATTTCCACATTTATAGTGATAGCCGTGTAGAGATTTCCAAATTTATGTAGATAACGGTGTAGATATTTGCATGTTTATAGATACAGCGGGGTAGATATCTCCATGTTTTTAGAGACAGCAGTGTAGATATTTCCATGTTTATACACATAGCATTGTAGATATTTCCATGTTTATAGAGACAGCGGTGTTGATATTTGCCTGTTTATACAGATATCGCTGAAGATATTTCCATGTTTATACAGACAGCGGTGTAGATATTTCTATGTTTATAGAGATTGCGGTGTAGATATTTTCAGGTTTATACAGACAGTTGTGTAGATATTTCAATGTTTATAGAGATAGCGGTGTAGATATATCCACGTTTATACAGATAGCGGTGTAAATATTTCCATGTTTATGGAGATAGTGGTGTAAATATTTCCATGTTTATACAGATAGCGGTGAAGATATTTCCATAATTGCACAGATTGCGGTGTAGATATTTCCATCTTTACACGGATGGTGGTGTACAGATTTCCATGTTTACACAGATAGCTGTGTAGATATTTCCATGTTTACACAGATTGTGTTGTAGATAAATCCATGTTTATACAGATAGAGTTGTAGATATTCCCATATTTATAAAGATAGCGGTGTAGATATTTCCATGTTTATAGAGATAGCGGTGGAGATATTTCCATGTTTATACGGATAGCGATGTAGATATTTCCATGTTTATACAGATAGCGGTGTAGATATTTCCATGTTTATACAGATAGCGGTGTAGATATTTCCATGTTTATACAGATAGCGGTGTACATATTTCCATGTTTATACAGATAGCAGTGGAGATACTTCCATGTTTATACAGATAGCGGTGTTGGTATTTCCATGTTTATACTGATAGCGGTGTAGATATTTCCATGTTTATACAGATAGCAGAGGAGATATTTCCATGTTTATACAGATAGGGTTGTAAATATTTCCATGTTCATAGAGATAGCAGTGTAAATATTTCCATGTTTACACAGATAACGGTTTAAATATTTACACATTTACAGAGATAGCGGTGTAGATATTTCCATGTTTATACAGAAGTTGGAGTAGATATTTCCACGTTTTCAGAGCTAGCAGTGTAGATATTTCCAAGTTTATACAGATAGCGGTGTAGATATTCCCACGTTTATAGAGATAGCGGTGTAGATATATCCAAGTTTATACATATAGCGGTGTAGTTATTTCCATGTTTACAGAAACACCGGTGTAGATATTTCCACGTTTATAGAGATAGCGGTGTAGATATTTCCATGTTTATAGAGACAGCGGTGTAGATATTTCCACATTTATAGAGATAGCCGTGTAGAGATTTCCAAATTTATGTAGACAACGGTGTAGATATTTGCATGTTTATGGATACAGCGGTGTAGATATTTCCATGTTTTTAGAGACAGCGGTGTAGATATTTCCATGTTTACACACATAGCAGTGTAGATATTTCCATGTTTATAGAGACAGCGGTGTAGATATTTGCATGTTTATACACATAGCAGTGTAGATATATCCATGTTTATACAGACAGCGTTGTAGATATTTCTATGTTTATAGAGATATCGGTGTAGATATTTTCAGGTTTATACAGACAGTGGTGTAGATATTTCCATGTTTATAGAGATAGAGGTGTAGGTATTTCCAAGTTTATACATATAGCGGTGTAAATATTTCCATGTTTTCAGAGACACCAGTGTAGATATTTCCACGTTTATAGAGATAGCGGTGTAGATATTTCCATGTTTATAGAGACAGCGGTGTAGATATTTCCACATTTATAGAGATAGCCGTGTAGAGATTTCCAAGTTTATGGAGACAATGGTGTAGGTATTTGCATGTTTATAGATTCAGCGGTGCAGATATTTCCATGTTTTTAGAGACAGTGGTGTAGATATTTCCATGTTTACACACATAGCAGTGTAGATATTTCCATGTTTATAGAGACAGCGATGTAGATATTTTCATGTTTATACAGATATCGCTGTAGACATTTCCATGTTTATACAGACAGAGGTGTAGATATTTGTATGTTTATAGAGATAGCGGTGTAGATATTTTCAAATTTATACAGACAGTGGTGTTGATATTTCCATGTTTATAGAGATAGCCGTGTAGATATATCCACGTTTATACAGATAGTGTTGTAAATATTTCCATGTTTATACAGATAGTGGTGTAAATATTTCCATGTTTATACAGATAGCGGTGTAGATATTTCCATGTTTACAGAGATAGCGGTGGGGATATTTCCATGTTTATACAAAAAGCGGTGTAGTCATTTCCATGTTTATGTAGATAGCGGTGTAGATATTTCCATGTTTAAACAGATATCGGTGTAGATATTTCCATGTTTATACAGATATCGTTGGAGATATTTCAATGTTTATATAGATAGCTCTGTAGATAATTCCTTGTTTATACAGATAACGGTGAAGGTATTTCCATGTTTACACAGACAGTGGTGTGGCTATTTCCATGTTTATACAGATAGCAGTGTAGATATTTCCATGTTTATAGCGATGGCTGTGTAGATATTTCCATGTTTATACAGATGTCTGTGTAGATATTTCCATGTTTATACAGATGTCTGTGTATGTATTTCCATGTTTATAGAGATGACTGTGTAGGTATTTCCATGTTTATACCGATGTCTGTGTAGATATTTCCATGTTTATAGAGATGGCCATGAAGATATTTCCATGTTTACACAGATAGGGGTGTAGACATTTCCATGTTTATAGAGATAGTGGTGGAGATATTTCCATGTTTATACAGACAGCGGTGGAGATATATCCATGTTTATACAGACTGCGGTGTACATATTTCCAGGTTTTACAGATAGCGGTACAGATATTTCCATTTTTATACAGATAGCGGTGGAGGTATTTCCATGTTTATAGAGATAGCGGTGTAGATATTTCCATATTTATACTGATAGCAGTGTAGATATTTCCATGTTTATTCAGATGTAGGTGTAGATATTTCCCTGTTTATACAGATGGCGGTGTAGATATTTCCATGTTTATACAGATAGCGGTGTAGATATTTCCATGTTTATACAGATAGCGCTGTAGATATTTCCATGTTTACACACACAGCAGTGTAGTTATATCCATCTTTGCACAGATTGTGGTGTAGATATTTCCAGGTTTACTCAGATCTTCGTGTAGATATTTCTGTCTTTGCACAGATTGCGGTGTAGCTATTTCCATCTTTTCACAGATAGCAGTGTAGATATTTCCATGTTTATGCAGATGGAGGTGTAGATATTTCCATGTTTATAGAGACGGCTATGTAGATATTTCCATGATTATCCTGATGGCAGTGTAGATATTTCCATGTTTATACAGATAGTGGTGTAGATATTTCCGTGTTTATACAGATGACTGTGAAGTTATTTCCGTGTTTATACAGATGATGGTTTGGATTATTCCATGTTTATAGAGATAGCCAAGTAGACATTTCCAAGTTTATGCAGATAACGGTGTAGACATTTCCAAGTTTATAGAGATAGTGGTGTAGATATTTCCATATTTATGCAGATAGCGCTGTAGATATTTCCATGTTTATACAGATAGCGGTGTAGATATTTCCATGTTTATACAGATAGCGGTGTAGATATTTCCATAATTGCCCAGATTGCGGTGTAGATATTTCCATCTTTACACGGATGGTGGTGTACAGATTTCCATGTTTACACAGATAGCTGTGTAGATATTTTCATGTTTACACAGATAGTGTTGTAGATAATTCCATGTTTATACAGATAGAGGTGTAGATATTCCCATGTTTATATAGATAGCGGTGTAGATATTTCCATGTTTATAGAGATAGCAGTGCAGATATTTCCATGTTTATACAGATAGTATAGTGATGTTGATATATCCATGTTTATACAGATAGCGGTGTAGATATTTCCATGTTTATACAGATAGCGGTGTAGATATTTCCATGTTTATACAGATAGCGGTGTAGATATTTCCATGTTTATTCAGATAGCAGTGGAGATACTTCCATGTTTATACAGATAGCGGTGTAGATATTTCCATGTTTATACAGATACCAGTGGAGATACTTCCATGTTTATACAGATAGCGTTGTAAATATTTCCATGTTCATAGAGATAGCAGTGTAAATATTTCCATGTTTACACAGATAACGGTTTAATTGTTTACACGTTTACAGAGATAGCGGTGTAGATATTTCCATGTTTATACAGAAATTGGTGTAGATATTTCCACGTTTACAGAGATAGCAGTGTAGATATTTCCACGTTTATACAGATAGCGGTGTAGATATTCCCACGTTTATAGAGATAGCGGTGTAGATATTTCCAAGTTTATACATATAGCGGTGTAGATATTTCCATGTTTACAGAGACACCGGTGTAGATATTTCCACGTTTATAGAGATAGCGGTGTAGATATTTCCATGTTTACAGAGACAGCGGTGTAGATATTTCCACATTTATAGAGATAGCCGTGTAGAGATTTCCAAGTTTATGTAGAAAACTGTGTAGATATTTGCATGTTTATAGATACAGCGCTGTAGATATTTCCATGTTTTTAGAGACAGCGGTGTACATATTTCCATGTTTATACACATAGCAGTGTAGATATTTCCATGTTTATACAGACAGCGGTGTAGATATTTCTATGTTTATAGAGATAGCGGTGTAGATACTTTCAGGTTTATACAGACAGTGGTGTAGATATTTCCATGTTTATAGAGATAGCGGTGTAGATATATATACGTTTATACAGATAGAAGTGTAGATATTTCCATATTTATTCAGATGTAGGTGTAGATATTTCCATGTTTATTCAGATGTAGGTGTAGATATTTCCCTGTTTATACAGATGGCGGCGTAGATATTTCCATGTTTATACAGATAGCGGTGTAGATATTTCCATGTTTACACAGAGAGCCGTGTAGCTATTTCCATCTTTGCACAGATTGCGGTGTAGATATTTCCAGGTTTACACAGATAGTCGTGTAGATATTTCCATCGTTGCACAGATTGCGGTGTAGATATTTTCATCTTTTCACAGATAGCGGTGTAGATATTTCCATGTTTATACAGATGGAGGTGTAGATATTTCCATGTTTATAGAGACGGCTGTGTAGATATTTCCATGATTATCCTGATGGCATTGTAGATATTTCCATGTTTATACAGATAGTGGTGTAGATATTTCCGTGTTTATACAGATGACTGTGAAGTTATTTCCGTGTTTATACAGATGGCGGTGTAGATAATTCCATGTTTAAAGAGATAGCCAAGTAGATATTTCCAAGTTTATGCAGATAACGGTGTAGACATTTCCAAGTTTATAGAGATAGCGGTGTAGATATTTCCATATTTATGCAGATAGCGCTGTAGATATTTCCAAGTTTATACAGATAGCGGTGTAGATATTTCCATGTTTATACAGATAGCGGTGTAGATATTTCCATAATTGCACAGAGTGTGATGTAGATATTTCCATCTTTACACGGATGGTGGTGTACAGATTTCCATGTTTACACAGATAGCTGTGTAGATATTTCCAGGGTTTCACAGATAGTGTTGTAGATAATTCCATGTTTATACAGATAGAGGTGTAGATATTCCCATGTTTATAAAGATAGCGGTGTAGATATTTCCATCTTTATAGAGATAGCGGTGGAGATATTTCCAGGTTTATACAGATAGCGATGTAGATATTTCCATGTTTATACAGATAGCGGTGTAGATATTTCCATGTTTATACAGATAGCGGTGTAGATATTTCCTTGTTTACAAAGATTGCGGTGTAGCTATTTCCATCATTGCACAGATTGCGGTGTAGATATTTGCAGGTTTACACAGATAGTCGTGTAGATATTTCCATCTTTGCACAGATTGTGGTGTAGATATTTCCATCTTTTCCCAGATAGCGGTGTAGATATTTCCATGTTTATACAGATGGAGGTGTAGATATTTCCATGTTTATAGAGACGGCTGTGTAGATATTTCCATGATTATCCTGATGGCAGTGTGGATATTTCCATGTTTATACAGATAGTGGTGTAGATATTTCCGTGTTTATACAGATGACTGTGAAGGTATTTCCGTGTTTATACAGATGGCGGTGTAGATAATTCCATGTTTATAGAGATAGCCAAGTAGATATTTCCAAGTTTATGCAGATAACGGTGTAGACATTTCCAAGTTTATAGAGATAGCAGTGTAGATATTTCCATATTTATGCAGATAGCGTTGTAGATATTTCCATGTTTATACAGATAGCGGTGTAGATATTTCCATGTTTATACAGATAGCGGTGTAGATATTTCCATAATTGCACAGATTGCGGTGTAGATATTTCCATCTTTACACGGATGGTGGTGTACAGATTTCCATGTTTACACAGATAGCTGTGTAGATATTTCCATGTTTACACAGATAGTGTTGTAGATAATTCCATGTTTATACAGATAGAGGTGTAGTTATTCCCATGTTTATAAAGATAGCGGTGTAGATATTTCCATGCTTATAGAGATAGCGGTGGAGGTATTTCCAGGTTTATACAGATAGTGATGTAGATATTTCCATGTTTATACAGATAGCGGTGTAGATATTTCCATGTTTATACAGATAGTGGTGTAGATATTTCCATGTTTACACAGATAGCGGTGTAGATATTTCCATGTTTATACAGATAGCAGTGGAGATACTTCCATGTTTATACAGATAGCGGTGTTGGTATTTCCATGTTTATACAGATAGCGGTGTAGATATTTCCATGTTTATACAGATATCAGTGGAGATACTTCCGTGTTTATACAGATAGCGTTGTAAATATTTCCATGTTCATAGAGATAGCAGTGTAAATATTTCCATATTTACACAGATAACGGTTTAAATGTTTACACATTTACAGAGATAGCGGTGTAGATATTTCCATGTTTATACGGAAATTGGAGTAGATATTTCCACGTTTACAGAGATAGCAGTGTAGATATTTCCACGCTTATACAGTTAGCGTTGTAGATATTCCCGCGTTTATACATATAGCGGTGTAAATATTTCCACGTTTATAGAGATAGCGGTGTAGATATTTCCATGTTTATACAGACAGCGGTGAAGATATTTCTACGTTTATACTCATAGCGGTGTATATATTTCCACGTTTATAGAGATAGCGGTGTAGATATTTCCAAGTTTATACATATAGCGGTGTAGATATTTCCATGTTTACAGAGACACCGGTGTAGATATTTCCACGTTTATAGAGATAGCGGTGTAGATATTTCCATGTTTATAGAGACACCGGTGTAGATATTTCCACATTTATAGAGATAGCCGTGTAGAGATTTCCAAGTTTATGTAGACAATAGTGTAGATTTTTGCATGTTTATAGATACAGCGGTGTAGATATTTCCATGCTTTTAGAAACAGCGGTGTAGATATTTCCATGTTTATACACATAGCAGTGTAGATATTTCCATGTTTATAGAAACAGCGGTGTTGATATTTGCATGTTTATACAGATATTGCTCTAGATATTTCCAAGTTTATACAGAGAGCGGTGTAGTTATTTCTATGTTTATAGAGATAGCGGTGTAGACATTTTCAGGTTTATACAGACAGTGGTGTAGATATTTGCATGTTTATAGAGATAGCGGTGTAGATATATCCACGTTTATACAAATAGCGGTGTAAATATTTCCATGTTTATACAGATAGTGGTGTAAATATTTCCATATTTATACAGATAGCAGTGTAGATATTTCCATGTTTATAGAGGTAGCAGTGGGGATATTTCCATGTTTATACAGAAAGCAGGGTAGATATTTCCATGTTCATGTAGATAGCGGTGTAGATATTTCCATGTTTAAACAGATATCGGTGTAGTTATTTCCATGTTTATAGAGATATCGTTGGAGATATTTCAATGTTTATACAGATAGCTCTGTAGATATTTCCTTGTTTATACAGATAATGGTGAAGGTATTTGCATGTTTACACAGACAGTGGTGTGGCTATTTCCATGTTTATACAGATAGCAGTGTAGATATTTACATGTTTATACAGATGGCTTTGTAGATATTTCCATGTTTATACAGATGACTGTGTTGATATTTCCATGTTTATACAGATGGTTGTGTAGGTATTTCCATGTTTATACAGATGTCTGTGGAGATATTTCCATGTTTATAGAGATAGCCATGAAGATATTTCCATGTTTACACAGATAGGGGTGTAGACATTTCCATGTTTATAGAGATAGTGGTGGAGATATTTCCATGTTTATAGAGATAGCGGTGTAGATATTTCCAAATTTATACAGATAGCGGTGTAGATATTTCCATGTTTATTCAGATGTAGGTGTAGATATTTCCCTGTTTATACAGATAGCGGTGTAGATATTTCCATGTTTACACAGAGAGCGGTGTAGCTATTTCCATCTTTGCACAGATTGCGGTGTAGATATTTCCAGGTTTACACAGATAGTCGTGTAGATATTTCCATCTTTACACAGACTGCGGTGTAGATATTTCCATCTTTTCACAGATAGCGGTGTAGATATTTCCATGTTTATACAGATGGAGGTGTAGATATTTCCATGTTTGTAGAGACGGCTGTGTAGATATTTCCATGATTATCCTGATGGCAGTGTAGATATTTCCATGTTTATACAGATAGTGGTGTAGATATTTCCGTGTTTATACAGATGACTGTGAAGGTATTTCCGTGTTTATACAGATGGCGGTGTAGATAACTCCATGTTTATAGTGATAGCCAATAGATATTTCCAAGTTTATGCAGATAACGGTGTAGACATTTCCATGTTTATAGAGATAGCGGTGTAGATATTTCCATATTTATGCAGATAGCGCTGTAGATATTTCCATGTTTATACAGATAGCGGTGTAGATATTTCCATGTTTTTACAGATAGCGGTGTAGATATTTCCATAATTGCACAGATTGCGGTGTAGATATTTCCATCTTTACACGGATGGTGGTGTACAGATTTCCATGTTTACACAGATAGCTGTGTAGATATTTCCATGTTTACACAGATAGTGTTGTAGATAATTCCATGTTTATACAGATAGAGGTGTAGATATTCCCATGTTTATAAAGATAGCGGTGTAGATATTTCCATGTTTATAGAGATAGCGATGGAGATATTTCCAGGTTTATACAGATAGTGATGTAGATATTTCCATGTTTATACACATAGCGGTGTAGATATTTCCATGTTTATACAGATAGCGGTGTAGATATTTCCATGTTTATACAGATAGTGGTGTAGCTATTTCCATGTTTATACAGATAGCAGTGGAGATACTTCCATGTTTATACACATAGCGGTGTTGGTATTTCCAAGTTTATACAGATAGCGGTGTAGATATTTCCATGTTTATAGAGATAGCGGTGGAGATATTTCCAGGTTTATACAGATAGCGATGTAGATATTTCCATGTTTACACAGATAGCGGTGTAGAAATTTCCATTTTTATACAGATAGCAGTGGAGATACTTCCATGTTTATACAGATAGCGGTGTTGGTATTTCCATGTTTATACAGATAGCGGTGTAGATATTTCCATGTTTATACAGATATCAGTGGAGATACTTCCGTGTTTATACAGATAGCGTTGAAAATATTTCCATGTTCATAGAGATAGCAGTGTAAAGATTTCCATGTTTACACAGATAACGGTTTAAATGTTTACACATTTACAGAGATAGCGGGGTAGATATTTCCATGTTTATGCGGAAATTGGAGTAGATATTTCCACGTTTACGGAGATAGCAGTGTAGATATTTCCACGTTTACACAGTTAGCGATGTAGATATTCCCGCGTTTATACATATAGCGGTGTACATATTTCCACGTTTATAGAGATAGCGGTGTATATATTTCCATGTTTATACAGACAGCGGTGAAGATATTTCAACATTTATACTCATAGCGGTGTAGATATTCCCACGTTTCTAGAGATAGCGGTTTAGATATTTCCAAGTTTATACAAATAGCGGTGTAGATATTTCCATGTTTATAGAGACACCGGTGTAGATATTTCCACGTTTATAGAGATAGCTGTGTAGATATTTCCATGTTTATAGAGACAGCGGTGTAGATATTTCCACATTTATAGAGATAGCCGTGTAGAGATTTCCAAGTTCATGTAGACAATAGTGTAGATTTTTGCATGTTTATAGATACAGCGGTGTAGATATTTCCATGTTTTTAGAAACAGCGGTGTAGGTATTTCCATGTTTATACACATAACAGTGTAGATATTTCCATGTTTATAGAGACAGCGGTGTAGATATTTGCATGTTTATACAGATATTGCTCTAGATATTTCCAAGTTTATACAGACAGCGGTGTAGTTATTTCTATGTTTATAGAGATAGCGGTGTAGATATATCCACGTTTATACAGATAGCGGTGTAAATATTTCCATGTTTATACAGATAGTGGTGTAAATATTTCCATATTTATACAGATAGCGGTGTAGATATTTCCAAGTTTATAGAGATAGCAGTGGGGATATTTCAATGTTTATACAGAAAGCAGGGTAGATATTTCCATGTTCATGTAGATAGCGGTGTAGATATTTCCATGTTTAAACAGATATCGGTGTAGTTATTTCCATGTTTATACAGATATCGTTGCAGATATTTCAATGTTTATACAGATAGCTCTGTAGATATTTCCTTGTTTATACAGATAATGGTGAAGGTATTTCCGTGTTTACACAGACAGTGGTGTGGCTATTTCCATGTTTATACAGATAGCAGTGTAGATATTTCCATGTTTATAGAGATGGCTGTGTAGATATTTCCATGTTTATACAGATGGCTTTGTAGATTTTTCCATGTTTATACAGATGACTGTGTAGATATTTCCATGTTTATACAGATGGTTGTGTAGATATTTCCATGTTTATACAGATGTCTGTGTAGATATTTCCATGTTTATAGAGATAGCCATGAAGATATTTCCATGTTTACACAGATAGGGGTGTAGACATTTCCATGTTTATAGAGATAGTGGTGGAGATATTTCCATGTTTATAGAGATAGCGGTGTAGATATTTCCAAATTTATACAGATAGCGCTGTAGATATTTCCATGTTTTTCAGATGTAGGTGTAGATATTTCCCTGTTTATACAGATGGCGGCGTAGATATTTCCATTTTTATACAGATAGCGGTGTAGATATTTCCATGTTTATACAGATAGCGGTGTAGATATTTCCATGTTTACACAGAGAGCGGTGTAGATATTTACATCTTTGCACAGATTGCGGTGTACATATTTCCAGGTTTACACAGATAGTCGTGTAGATATTTCCATCTTTACACAGACTGCAGTGTAGATATTTCCATCTTTTCACAGATACCGGTGTAGACATTTCCATGTTTATACAGTTGGAGGTGTAGATATTTCCATGTTTGTAGAGACGGCTTTGTAGATATTTCCATGATTATCCTGATGGCAGTGTAGATATTTCCATGTTTATACAGATAGTGGTGTAAATATTTCCATGTTTATACAGATAGCGGTGTAGATATTTCCATGTCTATAGAGATAGCGGTGGGGATATTTTCATGTTTATACAGAGAGCGGTGTAGATATTTCCATGACTATAGAGATAGCTGTGGGGATATTTTCATGTTTATACAGAGAGCGGTGTAGATATTTCCATGTTCATGTAGATAGCGGTGTAGATATTTCCATGTTTAAACAGATATCGGTGTAGATATTTCCATGTTTATACAGATATCGTTGGAGATATTTCAATGTTTATACAGATAGCTCTGTAGATATTTCCTTGTTTATACAGATAACGGTGAAGCTATTTCCATGTTTACACAGAGAGTGGTGTGGCTATTTCCATGTTTATACAGATAGCAGTGTAGATATTTCCATGTTTATAGAGATGGCTCTGTAGATATTTCCATGTTTATACAGATGACTGTGTAGGTATTTCCATGTTTATACAGATGTCTGTGTAGATATTTCCATGTTTATAGAGATAGCCATGAAGATATTTCCATGTTTTCACAGATAGGTGTGTAGACATTTCCAAGTTGATACAGATAGTGGTGGAGATATATCCATGTTTATACAGACTGCCGTGTATATATTTCCAGGTTTTACAGATAGCGGTAAAGATATGTCCATTTTTATACTGATAGCGGTGGAGATATTTCCATGTTTATAGAGATAGCGGTGTAGATATTTCCATATTTCTACAGATAGTGGTGTAGATATTTCCATGTTTATTCAGATGTAGGTGTAGATATTTCCCTGTTTATACAGATGGCGGCATAGATATTTCCATATTTATTCAGATAGTAGTGTAGATATTTCCATGTTTATACAGATAGCGGTGTAGATATTTCCATGTTTACACAGAATCGGTGAAGCTATTTCCATCTTTGCACAGATTGCGATGTAGATATTCCCAGGTTTACACAGATAGTCTTGTAGATATTTCCATCTTTGCACAGATTGCGGTGTAGATATTTCCATCTTTTCACAGATAGCGGTGTAGATATTTCCATGTTTATAGAGACGGCTGTGTAGATATTTCCATGATTATCCTGAAGGCAGTGTAGATATTTCCAAGTTTACACAGATAGTGGTGTAGATATTTCCGTGTTTATACAGATGACTGTGAAGGTATTTCCGTGTTTATACAGATGGCGGTGTAGATAATTCCATGTTTATAGAGATAGCCAAGTAGATATTTCCAAGTTTATGCAGATAACGGTGTAGACATTTCCAAGTTTTTAGAGATAGCGGTGTAGATATTTCCATATTTATGCAGATAGCGTTGTAGATATTTCCATGTTTATACAGATAGCGGTGTAGATATTTCCATAATTGCACAGATTGCGGTGTAGATATTTCCAACTTTTCACGGATGGTGGTGTACAGATTTCCATGTTTACACAGATAGCTGTGTAGATATTTCCATGTTTACACAGATAGTGTTGTAGATAATTCCATGTTTATACAGATAGAGGTGTAGATATTTCCATGTTTATACGGATAGCGGTGTACATATTTCCATGTTTATAGAGATAGCGGTGGAGATATTTCCATGTTTATACAGATAGTGATGTAGATATTTCCATGTTTATACAGATAGCGGTGTAGATACTTCCATGTTTATACAGATAGCGGTGTAGATATTTCCATGTTTATACAGATAGCGGTGTAGATATTTCCATGTTTATACAGATAGCAGTGGAGATACTTCCATGTTTATACAGATAGCGGTATTGGTATTTCCATGTTTATACAGATAGCGGTGTAGATATTTCCATGTTTATACAGATAGCAGTGGGGATATTTCCATGTTTATACAGATAGCGTTGTAAATATTTCCATGTTCATAGAGATAGCAGTGTAAATATTTCCATGTTTACACAGATAACGGTTTAAATATTTACACATTTACAGAGATAGCGGTGTAGATATTTCCATGTTTATACAGAAGTTGGAGTAGATATTTCCACGTTTTCAGAGCTAGCAGTGTAGATATTTCCAAGTTTATACAGATAGCGGTGTAGATATTCCCACGTTTATAGAGATAGCGGTGTAGATATATCCAAGTTTATACATATAGCGGTGTAGTTATTTCCATGTTTACAGAAACACCGGTGTAGATATTTCCACGTTTATAGAGATAGCGGTGTAGATATTTCCATGTTTATAGAGACAGCGGTGTAGATATTTCCACATTTATAGAGATAGCCGTGTAGATATTTCCAAGTTTATGTAGACAACGGTGTAGATATTTGCATGTTTATGGATACAGCGGTGTAGATATTTCCATGTTTTTAGAGACAGCGGTGTAGATATTTCCATGTTTATACACATAGCAGTGTAGATATTTCCATGTTTATAGAGACAGCGGTATAGATATTTGCATGTTTATACACATAGCAGTGTAGATATATCCATGTTTATACAGACAGCGGTGTAGATATTTCTATGTTTATAGAGATATCGGTGTAGATATTTTCAGGTTTATACAGACAGTGGTGTAGATATTTCCATGTTTATACAGATAGCGGTGTAGATATTTCCATGTTTATACAGATATCAGTGGAGATACTTCCGTGTTTATACAGATAGCGTTGTAAATATTTCCATGTTCATAGAAATAGCAGTGTAAATATTTCCATATTTACACAGATAACGGTTTAAATGTTTACATATTTACAGAGATAGCGGTGTAGATATTTCCATGTTTATACGGAAATTGGAGTAGATATTTCCACGTTTACAGAGATAGCAGTGTAGATATTTCCACGCTTATACAGTTAGCGTTGTAGATATTCCCGCGTTTATACATATAGCGGTGTAAATATTTCCACGTTTATAGAGATAGCGGTGTAGATATTTCCATGTTTATACAGACAGCGGTGAAGATATTTCTACGTTTATACTCATAGCGGTGTATATATTTCCACGTTTAGAGAGATAGCGGTGTAGATATTTCCAAGTTTATACATATAGCGGTGTAGATATTTCCATGTTTACAGAGACACCGGTGTAGATATTTCCACGTTTATAGAGATAGCGGTGTAGATATTTCCATGTTTATAGAGACACCGGTGTAGATATTTCCACATTTATAGAGATAGCCGTGTAGAGATTTCCAAGTTTATGTAGACAATAGTGTAGATTTTTGCATGTTTATAGATACAGCGGTGTAGATATTTCCATGCTTTTAGAAACAGCGGTGTAGATATTTCCATGTTTATACACATAGCAGTGTAGATATTTCCATGTTTATAGAAACAGCGGTGTAGATATTTGCATGTTTATACAGATATTGCTCTAGATATTTCCAAGTTTATACAGAGAGCGGTGTAGTTATTTCTATGTTTATAGAGATAGCGGTGTAGACATTTTCAGGTTTATACAGACAGTGGTGTAGATATTTCCATGTTTATAGAGATAGCGGTGTAGATATATCCACGTTTATACAAATAGCGGTGTAAATATTTCCATGTTTATACAGATAGTGGTGTAAATATTTCCATATTTATACAGATAGCGGTGTAGATATTTCCATGTTTATAGAGGTAGCAGTGGGGATATTTCCATGTTTATACAGAAAGCAGGGTAGATATTTCCATGTTCATGTAGATAGCGGTGTAGATATTTCCATGTTTAAACAGATATCGGTGTAGTTATTTCCATGTTTATAGAGATATCGTTGGAGATATTTCAATGTTTATACAGGTAGCTCTGTAGATATTTCCTTGTTTATACAGATAATGGTGAAGGTATTTCCATGTTTACACAGACAGTGGTGTGGCTATTTCCATGTTTATACAGATAGCAGTGTAGATATTTCCATGTTTATACAGATGGCTTTGTAGATATTTCCATGTTTATACAGATGACTGTGTTGATATTTCCATGTTTATACAGATGGTTGTGTAGGTATTTCCATGTTTATACAGATGTCTGTGGAGATATTTCCATGTTTATAGAGATAGCCATGAAGATATTTCCATGTTTACACAGATAGGGGTGTAGACATTTCCATGTTTATAGAGATAGTGGTGGAGATATTTCCATGTTTATAGAGATAGCGGTGTAGATATTTCCAAATTTATACAGATAGCGGTGTAGATATTTCCATGTTTATTCAGATGTAGGTGTAGATATTTCCCTGTTTATACAGATGGCGGCGTAGATATTTCCATGTTTATACAGATAGCGGTGTAGATATTTCCATGTTTATACAGATAGCGGTGTAGATATTTCCATGTTTACACAGATGGAGGTGTAGATATTTCCATGTTTGTAGAGACGGCTGTGTAGATATTTCCATGATTATCCTGATGGCAGTTCATAGAGATAGCAGTGTAAATATTTCCATGTTTACACAGATAACGTTTTAAATGTTTATACATTTACAGAGATAGCGGTGTAGATATTTCCATGTTTATACGGAAATTGGAGTAGATATTTCCACGTTTACAGAGATAGCAGTGTAGATATTTCCACGCTTATACAGTTAGCGTTGTAGATATTCCCGCGTTTATACATATAGCGGTGTAAATATTTCCACGTTTATAGAGATAGCGGTGTAGATATTTCCATGTTTATACAGACAGCGGTGAAGATATTTCTACGTTTATACTCATAGCGGTGTATATATTTCCACGTTTATAGAGATAGCGGTGTAGATATTTCCAAGTTTATACATATAGCGGTGTAGATATTTCCATGTTTACAGAGACACCGGTGTAGATATTTCCACGTTTATAGAGATAGCGGTGTAGATATTTCCATGTTTATAGAGACACCGGTGTAGGTATTTCCACATTTATAGAGATAGCCGTGTAGAGATTTCCAAGTTTATGTAGACAATAGTGTAGATTTTTGCATGTTTATAGATACAGCGGTGTAGATATTTCCATGTTTTTAGAAACAGCGGTGTAGATATTTCCATGTTTATACACATAGCAGTGTAGATATTTCCATGTTTATAGAAACACCGGTGTAGATATTTGCATGTTTATGCAGATATTGCTCTAGATATTTCCAAGTTTATACAGAGAGCGGTGTAGTTATTTCTATGTTTATAGAGATAGCGGTGTAGACATTTTCAGGTTTATACAGACAGTGGTGTAGATATTTCCATGTTTATAGAGATAGCGGTGTAGATATATCCACGTTTTACAAATAGCGGTGTAAATATTTCCATGTTTATACAGATAGTGGTGTAAATATTTCCATATTTATACAGATAGCGGTGTAGATATTTCCATGTTTATAGAGGTAGCAGTGGGGATATTTCTATATTTATACAGAAAGCAGGGTAGATATTTCCATGTTCATGTAGATAGCGGTGTAGATATTTCCATGATTAAACAGATATCGGTGTAGTTATTTCCATGTTTATAGAGATATCGTTGGAGATATTTCAATGTTTATACAGATAGCTCTGTAGATATTTCCTTGTTTATACAGATAATGGTGAAGGTATTTCCATGTTTACACAGACAGTGGTGTGGCTATTTCCATGTTTATACAGATAGCAGTGTAGATATTTCCATGTTTATACAGATGGCTTTGTAGATATTTCCATGTTTATACAGATGACTGTGTTGATATTTCCATGTTTATACAGATGGTTGTGTAGGTATTTCCATGTTTATACAGATGTCTGTGGAGATATTTCCATGTTTATAGAGATAGCCATGAAGATATTTCCATGTTTACACAGATAGGGGTGTAGACATTTCCATGTTTATAGAGATAGTGGTGGAGATATTTCCATGTTTATAGAGATAGCGGTGTAGATATTTCCAAATTTATACAGATAGCAGTGTAGATATTTCCATGTTTATTCAGATGTAGGTGTAGATATTTCCCTGTTTATACAGATGGCGGCGTAGATATTTCCATGTTTATACAGATAGCGGTGTAGATATTTCCATGTTTATACAGATAGCGGTGTAGATATTTCCATGTTTACACAGAGAGCGGTGTAGCTATTTCCATCTTTGCACAGATTGCGGTGTAGATATATCCAGGTTTACACAGATAGTCGTGTAGATATTTCCATCTTTACACAGACTGCGGTGTAGATATTTCCATCTTTTCACAGATAGCGGTGTAGATATTTCCATGTTTATACAGATGGAGGTGTAGATATTTCCATGTTTGTAGAGACGGCTGTGTAGATATTTCCATGATTATCCTGATGGCAGTGTAGATATTTCCATGTTTATACAGATAGTGGTGTAGATATTTCCGTGTTTATACAGATGACTGTGAAGGTATTTCCGTGTTTATACAGATGGCGGTGTAGATAACTCCATGTTTATAGTGATAGCCAATAGATATTTCCAAGTATATGCAGATAACGGTGTAGATATTTCCATGTTTATAGAGATAGCGGTGTAGATATTTCCATATTTATGCAGATAGCGCTGTAGATATTTCCATGTTTATACAGATAGCGGTGTAGATATTTCCATGTTTTTACAGATAGCGGTGTACATATTTCCATAATTGCACAGATTGCGGTGTAGATATTTCCATCTTTACACGGATGGTGGTGTACAGATTTCCATGTTTACACGGATAGCTGTGTAGATATTTCCATGTTTACACAGATAGTGTTGTAGATAATTCCATGTTTATACAGATAGAGGTGTAGATATTCCCATGTTTATAAAGATAGCGGTGTAGATATTTCCATGTTTATAGAGATAGCGATGGAGATATTTCCAGGTTTATACAGATAGTGATGTAGATATTTCCATGTTTATACAGATAGCGGTGTAGATATTTCCATGTTTATACAGATAGCGGTGTAGATATTTCCATGTTTATACAGATAGTGGTGTACCTATTTCCATGTTTATACAGATAGCAGTGGAGATACTTCCATGTTTATACACATAGCGGTGTTGGTATTTCCAAGTTTATACAGATAGCGGTGTAGATATTTCCATGTTTATAGAGATAGCGGTGGAGATATTTCCAGGTTTATACAGATAGCGATGTAGATATTTCCATGTTTACACAGATAGCGGTGTAGAAATTTCCATTTTTATACAGATAGCAGTGGAGATACTTCCATGTTTATACAGATAGCGGTGTTGGTATTTCCATGTTTATACAGATAGCGGTGTAGATATTTCCATGTTTATACAGATATCAGTGGAGATAATTCCGTGTTTATACAGATAGCATTGTAAATATTTCCATGTTCATAGAGATAGCAGTGTAAAGATTTCCATGTTTACACAGATAACGGTTTAAATGTTTACACATTTACAGAGATAGCGGGGTAGATATTTCCATGTTTATGCGGAAATTGGAGTAGATATTTCCACGTTTACGGAGATAGCAGTGTAGATATTTCCACGTTTATACAGTTAGCGATGTAGATATTCCCGCGTTTATACATATAGCGGTGTAAATATTTCCACGTTTATAGAGATAGCGGTGTATATATTTCCATGTTTATACAGACAGCGGTGAAGATATTTCAACATTTATACTCATAGCGGTGTAGATATTCCCACGTTTCTAGAGATAGCGGTTTAGATATTTCCAAGTTTATACAAATAGCGGTGTAGATATTTCCATGTTTATAGAGACACCGGTGTAGATATTTCCACGTTTATAGAGATAACTGTGTAGATATTTCCATGTTTATAGAGACAGCGGTGTAGATATTTCCACATTTATAGAGATAGCCGTGTAGAGATTTCCAAGTTCATGTAGACAATAGTGTAGATTTTTGCATGTTTATAGATACAGCGGTGTAGATATTTCCATGATTTTAGAAACAGCGGTCTAGATATTTCCATGTTTATACACATAACAGTGTAGATATTTCCATGTTTATAGAGACAGCGGTGTAGATATTTGCATGTTTATACAGATATTGCTCTAGATATTTCCAAGTTTATACAGACAGCGGTGTAGTTATTTCTATGTTTATAGAGATAGCGGTGTAGATATTTTCAGGTTTATACAGACAGTGGTGTAGATATTTCCATGTTTATAGAGATAGCGGTGTAGATATATCCACGTTTATACAGATAGCGGTGTAAATATTTCCATGTTTATACAGATAGTGGTGTAAATATTTCCATATTTATAGAGATAGCGGTGTAGATATTTCCAAGTTTATAGAGATAGCAGTGGGGATATTTCAATGTTTATACAGAAAGCAGGGTAGATATTTCCATGTTCATGTAGATAGCGGTGTAGATATTTCCATGTTTAAACAGATATCGGTGTAGTTATTTCCATGTTTATACAGATATCGTTGCAGATATTTCAATGTTTATACAGATAGCTCTGTAGATATTTCCTTGTTTATACAGATAATGGTGAAGGTATTTCCGTGTTTACACAGACAGTGGTGTGGCTATTTCCATGTTTATACAGATAGCAGTGTAGATATTTCCATGTTTATAGAGATGGCTGTATAGATATTTCCATGTTTATACAGATGGCTTTGTAGATTTTTCCATGTTTATACAGATGACTGTGTAGATATTTCCATGTTTATACAGATGGTTGTGTAGATATTTCCATGTTTATACAGATGTCTGTGTAGATATTTCCATGTTTATAGAGATAGCCATGAAGATATTTCCATGTTTACACAGATAGGGGTGTAGACATTTCCATGTTTATAGAGATAGTGGTGGAGATATTTCCATGTTTATAGAGATAGCGGCGTAGATATTTCCAAATTTATACAGATAGCGGTGTAGATATTTCCATGTTTTTCAGATGTAGGTGTAGATATTTCCCTGTTTATACAGATGGCGGCGTAGATATTTCCATGTTTATACAGATAGCGGTGTAGATATTTCCATGTTTATACAGATAGCGGTGTAGATATTTCCATGTTTACACCGAGAGCGGTGTAGCTATTTCCATCTTTGCACAGATTGCGGTGTAGATATTTCCAGGTTTACACAGATAGTCGTTTAGATATTTCCATCTTTACACAGACTGCAGTGTAGATATTTCCATCTTTTCACAGATACCGGTGTAGTCATTTCCATGTTTATACAGTTGGAGGTGTAGATATTTCCATGTTTGTAGAGACGGCTTTGTAGATATTTCCATGATTATCCTGATGGCAGTGTAGATATTTCCATGTTTATACAGATAGTGGTGTAAATATTTCCATGTTTATACAGATAGCGGTGTAGATATTTCCATGTCTATAGAGATAGCGGTGGGGATATTTTCATGTTTATACAGAGAGCGGAGTAGATATTTCCATGTTCATGTAGATAGCGGTGTAGATATATCCATGTTTAAACAGATATCGGTGTAGATATTTCCATGTTTATACAGATATCGTTGGAGATATTTCAATGTTTATACATATAGCTCTGTAGATATTTCCTTGTTTATACAGATAACGGTGAAGCTATTTCCATGTTTACACAGAGAGTGGTGTGGCTATTTCCATGTTTATACAGATAGCAGTGTAGATATTTCCATGTTTATAGAGATGGCTCTGTAGATATTTCCATGTTTATACAGATGACTGTGTAGGTATTTCCATGTTTATACAGATGTCTGTGTAGATATTTCCATGTTTATAGAGATAGCCATGAAGATATTTCCATGTATTCACAGATAGGTGTGTAGACATTTCCATGTTTATACAGATAGTGGTGGAGATATATCCATGTTTATACAGACTGCCGTGTATATATTTCCAGGTTTTACAGATAGCGGTAAAGATATGTCCATTTTTATACTGATAGCGGTGGAGATATTTCCATGTTTATAGAGATAGCGGTGTAGATATTTCCATATTTCTACAGATAGTGGTGTAGATATTTCCATGTTTATTCAGATGTAGGTGTAGATATTTCCCTGTTTATACAGATGGCGGCATAGATATTTCCATATTTATTCAGATAGTAGTGTAGATATTTCCATGTTTATACAGATAGCGGTGTAGATATTTCCATGTTTACACAGAATCGGTGAAGCTATTTCCATCTTTGCACAGATTGCGATGTAGATATTCCCAGGTTTACACAGATAGTCTTGTAGATATTTCCATCTTTGCACCGATTGCGGTGTAGATATTTCCATCTTTTCACAGATAGCGGTGTAGATATTTCCATGTTTATAGAGACGGCTGTGTAGATATTTCCATGATTATCCTGAAGGCAGTGTAGATATTTCCAAGTTTACACAGATAGTGGTGTAGATATTTCCGTGTTTATACAGATGACTGTGAAGGTATTTCCGCGTTTATACAGATGGCGGTGTAGATAATTCCATGTTTATAGAGATAGCCAAGTAGATATTTCCAAGTTTATGCAGATAACGGTGTAGACATTTCCAAGTTTATAGAGATAGCGGTGTAGATATCTCCATATTTATGCAGATAGCGTTGTAGATATATCCATGTTTATACAGATAGCGGTGTAGATATTTCCATGTTTATACAGATAGCGGTGTAGATATTTCCATAATTGCACAGATTGCGGTGTAGATATTTCCAACTTTTCACGGATGGTGGTGTACAGATTTCCATGTTTACACAGATAGCTGTGTAGATATTTCCATGTTTACACAGATAGTGTTGTAGATAATTCCATGTTTATACAGATAGAGGTGTAGATATTTCCATGTTTATACGGATAGCGGTGTAGATATTTCCATGTTTATAGAGATAGCGGTGGAGATATTTCCATGTTTATACAGATAGTGATGTAGATATTTCCATGTTTATACAGATAGCGGTGTAGATATTTCCATGTTTATACAGATAGCGGTGTAGATATTTCCATGTTTATACAGGTAGCGGTGTAGATATTTCCATGTTTATACAGATAGCAGTGGAGATACTTCCATGTTTATACAGATAGCGGTGTTGGTATTTCCATGTTTATACAGATAGCGGTGTAGATATTTCCATGTTTATACAGATAGCAGTGGGGATATTTCCATGTTTATACAGATAGCGTTGTAAATATTTCCATGTTCATAGAGATAGCAGTGTAAATATTTCCATGTTTACACAGATAACGGTTTAAATGTTTACACATTTACAGAGATAGCGGTGTAGATATTTCCATGTTTACAGAAATTGGAGTAGATATTTCCACGTTTATAGACATAGCAGTGTAGTTATTTCCACGTTTATACAGATAGCGGTGTAGATATTCCCACATTTATAGAGATAGCGGTGTAGATATTTCCAAGTTTATACATATAGCGGTGTAGATATTTCCATGTTTACAGAGACTCCGGTGTAGATATTTCCACGTTTATAGAGATAGCGGTGTAGATATTTCCATGTTTATAGAGATAGCGGTGTAGATATTTCCACATTTATAGAGATAGCCGTGTAGAGATTTCCAAGTTTATGTAGACAACGGTGTAGATATTTGCATGTTTATAGATACAGCGGTGTAGATATTTCCATGTTGTTAGAGACAGCGGTGTAGATATTTGCATGTTTAAACAGATATCGCTGTAGATATTTCCATGTTTATACAGATAGCGGTGTAGATATTTCTATGTTTATAGAGATAGCAGTGTAGATATTTTCAGGGTTATACAGACAGTGGTGTAGATATTTCCATGTTTATAGAGATAGCGTTGTAGATATATCCACGTTTATACAGATAGTGGTGTAAATATTTCCATGTTTATACAGATAGTGGTGTAAATATTTCCATGTTTATACAGATATTGGTGTAGATATTTCCATGTTTATACAGATAGCGGTGTAGATATTTCCATGTTTATAGAGATAGCGGTGGGGATATTTCCATGTTTATACAGAAAGCGGTGTAGATATTTCCATGTTCATGTAGATAGCGGTGTAGATATTTCCATGTTTAAACAGATATCGTTGGAGATATTTCCATGTTTATACAGATATCGTTGGAGATATTTCAATGTTTATACAGATAGATCTGTAGATATTTCCTTGTTTATACACATAACGGTGAAGGTATTTCCCTGTTTACACAGACAGTGGTGTGGCTATTTCCATGTTTATACAGATAGCAGTGTAGATATTTCCATGTTTATAGAGATGGCTGTGTAGATATTTCCATGTTTATACAGATGTCTGTGTAGGTATTTCCATGTTTATACAGATGACTGTGTAGATATTTCCATGTTTATACAGATGACTGTGTAGGTATTTCCATGTTTATACAGATGTCTGTGTAGATATTTCCATGTTTATAGAGATAGCCATGAAGATATTTCCATGTTTACACAGATAGGGGTGTAGACATTTCCATGATTATAGAGATAGTGGTGGAGATATTTCCATGTTTATACAGATAGCGGTGGAGATATATCCATGTTTATACAGACTGCGGTGTATATATTTCCAGGTTTTACAGATAGCGGTACAGATATTTCCATTTTTATACAGACAGCGGTGGAGATATTTCCATGTTTATAGAGATAGCGGTGTAGATATTTCCATATTTATACAGAAAGCGGTGTAGATATTTCCATGTTTATTCAGATGTAGGTGTACATATTTCCGTGATAATACAGGTGGCGGCATAGATATTTCCATGTTTATACAGATAGCGGTGTAGATATTTCCATGTTTATACAGATAGCGTTGTAGATATTTCCATGTTTACACAGAGAGCTGTGAAGCTATTTCCATCTTTGCACAGATTGCAGTGTAGATATTTCCAGGTTTACACAGATAGTCGTGTAGATATTTCCATCTTTGCTCAGATTGCGGTGTAGATATTTCCATCTTTTCACAGATAGCGATGTAGATATTTCCATGTTTATACAGATGGAGGTGTAGATATTTCCATGTTTATAGAGACGGCTGTGCAGATATTTCCATGATTATCCTGATGGCAGTGTAGATATTTCCATGTTTATACAGATAGTGGTGTAGATATTTCCGTGTTTACACAGATGACTGTGAAGGTATTTCCGTGTTTATACAGATGGCGGTGTAGATAATTTCATGTTTATAGTGATGGCCAAGTAGATATTTCCAAGTTTGTGCAGATAACGGTGTAGACATTTCCAAGTTTATAGAGATAGCGGTGTAGATATTTCCATATTTATGCAGATAGCGCTGTAGATATTTCCATGTTTATACAGATAGCGGTGTAGATATTTCTATAATTGCACAGATTGCAGTGTAGATATTTCCATCTTTACACGGATGGTGGTGTACAGATTTCCATGTTTACACATATAGCTGTGTAGATATTTCCATGTTTACACAGATAGTGTTGTAGATAATTCCATGTTCATACAGATAGAGGTGTTGATATTCCCATGTTTATAAAGATAGCGGTGTAGATATTTCGATGTTTATAGAGATAGCGGTGGAGATATTTCCAGGTTTATACAGACAGTGATGTAGATATTTCCATGTTTATACAGATAGCGGTGTAGATATTTCCATGTTTATACAGATAGCGGTGTAGATATTTCCATGTTTATACAGATAGTGGTGTAGCTATTTCCATGTTTATACAGATAGCGGTGGAGATACTTCCATGTTTATACAGATAGCGGTGTTGGTATTTCCATGTTTATACAGATAGCGGTGTAGATATTTCCATGTTTATACAGATAGCAGTGGAGATACTTCCATGTTTATTCAGATAGCGTTGTAAATATTTTCATGTTCATTGAGATAGCAGTGTAAATATTTCCATGTTTACACAGATAGCGGTTTAAATGTTTACACATTTACAGAGATAGCAGTGTTGATATTTCCATGTTTATACAGAAATTGGAGTAGATATTTCCACGTTTACAGAGATAGCAGTGTAGATATTTCCACGTTTATACAGATAGCGGTATAGATTTTCCCACGTTTATAGAGATAGCGGTGTAGATATTTCCAAGTTTATACATATAGCAGTGTAGATATTTCCATTTTTACAGAGACAGCGGTGTAGATATTTCCACGTTTATAGAGATAGCGGTGTAGATATTTCCATGTTTTTAGAGACAGCGATGTAGATATTTCCACATTTATAGTGATAGCCGTGTAGAGATTTCCAAATTTATGTAGATAACGGTGTAGATATTTGCATGTTTATAGATACAGCGGGGTAGATATCTCCATGTTTTTAGAGACAGCAGTGTAGATATTTCCATGTTTATACACATAGCATTGTAGATATTTCCATGTTTATAGAGACAGCGGTGTTGATATTTGCCTGTTTATACAGATATCGCTGAAGATATTTCCATGTTTATACAGACAGCGGTGTAGATATTTCTATGTTTATAGAGATTGCGGTGTAGATATTTTCAGGTTTATACAGACAGTTGTGTAGATATTTCAATGTTTATAGAGATAGCGGTGTAGATATATCCACGTTTATACAGATAGCGGTGTAAATATTTCCATGTTTATGGAGATAGTGGTGTAAATATTTCCATGTTTATACAGATAGCGGTGAAGATATTTCCATAATTGCACAGATTGCGGTGTAGATATTTCCATCTTTACACGGATGGTGGTGTACAGATTTCCATGTTTACACAGATAGCTGTGTAGATATTTCCATGTTTACACAGATTGTGTTGTAGATAAATCCATGTTTATACAGATAGAGTTGTAGATATTCCCATATTTATAAAGATAGCGGTGTAGATATTTCCATGTTTATAGAGATAGCGGTGGAGATATTTCCATGTTTATACGGATAGCGATGTAGATATTTCCATGTTTATACAGATAGCGGTGTAGATATTTCCATGTTTATACAGATAGCGGTGTAGATATTTCCATGTTTATACAGATAGCGGTGTACATATTTCCATGTTTATACAGATAGCAGTGGAGATACTTCCATGTTTATACAGATAGCGGTGTTGGTATTTCCATGTTTATACTGATAGCGGTGTAGATATTTCCATGTTTATACAGATAGCAGAGGAGATATTTCCATGTTTATACAGATAGGGTTGTAAATATTTCCATGTTCATAGAGATAGCAGTGTAAATATTTCCATGTTTACACAGATAACGGTTTAAATATTTACACATTTACAGAGATAGCGGTGTAGATATTTCCATGTTTATACAGAAGTTGGAGTAGATATTTCCACGTTTTCAGAGCTAGCAGTGTAGATATTTCCAAGTTTATACAGATAGCGGTGTAGATATTCCCACGTTTATAGAGATAGCGGTGTAGATATATCCAAGTTTATACATATAGCGGTGTAGTTATTTCCATGTTTACAGAAACACCGGTGTAGATATTTCCACGTTTATAGAGATAGCGGTGTAGATATTTCCATGTTTATAGAGACAGCGGTGTAGATATTTCCACATTTATAGAGATAGCCGTGTAGAGATTTCCAAATTTATGTAGACAACGGTGTAGATATTTGCATGTTTATGGATACAGCGGTGTAGATATTTCCATGTTTTTAGAGACAGCGGTGTAGATATTTCCATGTTTACACACATAGCAGTGTAGATATTTCCATGTTTATAGAGACAGCGGTGTAGATATTTGCATGTTTATACACATAGCAGTGTAGATATATCCATGTTTATACAGACAGCGTTGTAGATATTTCTATGTTTATAGAGATATCGGTGTAGATATTTTCAGGTTTATACAGACAGTGGTGTAGATATTTCCATGTTTATAGAGATAGCGGTGTAGGTATTTCCAAGTTTATACATATAGCGGTGTAAATATTTCCATGTTTTCAGAGACACCAGTGTAGATATTTCCACGTTTATAGAGATAGCGGTGTAGATATTTCCATGTTTATAGAGACAGCGGTGTAGATATTTCCACATTTATAGAGATAGCCGTGTAGAGATTTCCAAGTTTATGGAGACAATGGTGTAGGTATTTGCATGTTTATAGATTCAGCGGTGCAGATATTTCCATGTTTTTAGAGACAGTGGTGTAGATATTTCCATGTTTACACACATAGCAGTGTAGATATTTCCATGTTTATAGAGACAGCGATGTAGATATTTTCATGTTTATACAGATATCGCTGTAGACATTTCCATGTTTATACAGACAGAGGTGTAGATATTTGTATGTTTATAGAGATAGCGGTGTAGATATTTTCAAATTTATACAGACAGTGGTGTTGATATTTCCATGTTTATAGAGATAGCCGTGTAGATATATCCACGTTTATACAGATAGTGTTGTAAATATTTCCATGTTTATACAGATAGTGGTGTAAATATTTCCATGTTTATACAGATAGCGGTGTAGATATTTCCATGTTTACAGAGATAGCGGTGGGGATATTTCCATGTTTATACAAAAAGCGGTGTAGTCATTTCCATGTTTATGTAGATAGCGGTGTAGATATTTCCATGTTTAAACAGATATCGGTGTAGATATTTCCATGTTTATACAGATATCGTTGGAGATATTTCAATGTTTATATAGATAGCTCTGTAGATAATTCCTTGTTTATACAGATAACGGTGAAGGTATTTCCATGTTTACACAGACAGTGGTGTGGCTATTTCCATGTTTATACAGATAGCAGTGTAGATATTTCCATGTTTATAGCGATGGCTGTGTAGGTATTTCCATGTTTATACAGATGTCTGTGTAGATATTTCCATGTTTATACAGATGTCTGTGTATGTATTTCCATGTTTATAGAGATGACTGTGTAGGTATTTCCATGTTTATACCGATGTCTGTGTAGATATTTCCATGTTTATAGAGATGGCCATGAAGATATTTCCATGTTTACACAGATAGGGGTGTAGACATTTCCATGTTTATAGAGATAGTGGTGGAGATATTTCCATGTTTATACAGACAGCGGTGGAGATATATCCATGTTTATACAGACTGCGGTGTACATATTTCCAGGTTTTACAGATAGCGGTACAGATATTTCCATTTTTATACAGATAGCGGTGGAGGTATTTCCATGTATATAGAGATAGCGGTGTAGATATTTCCATATTTATACTGATAGCAGTGTAGATATTTCCATGTTTATTCAGATGTAGGTGTAGATATTTCCCTGTTTATACAGATGGCGGTGTAGATATTTCCATGTTTATACAGATAGCGGTGTAGATATTTCCATGTTTATACAGATAGCGCTGTAGATATTTCCATGTTTACACACACAGCAGTGTAGTTATATCCATCTTTGCACAGATTGTGGTGTAGATATTTCCAGGTTTACTCAGATCTTCGTGTAGATATTTCTGTCTTTGCACAGATTGCGGTGTAGCTATTTCCATCTTTTCACAGATAGCAGTGTAGATATTTCCATGTTTATGCAGATGGAGGTGTAGATATTTCCATGTTTATAGAGACGGCTATGTAGATATTTCCATGATTATCCTGATGGCAGTGTAGATATTTCCATGTTTATACAGATAGTGGTGTAGATATTTCCGTGTTTATACAGATGACTGTGAAGTTATTTCCGTGTTTATACAGATGATGGTTTGGATTATTCCATGTTTATAGAGATAGCCAAGTAGACATTTCCAAGTTTATGCAGATAACGGTGTAGACATTTCCAAGTTTATAGAGATAGTGGTGTAGATATTTCCATATTTATGCAGATAGCGCTGTAGATATTTCCATGTTTATACAGATAGCGGTGTAGATATTTCCATGTTTATACAGATAGCGGTGTAGATATTTCCATAATTGCCCAGATTGCGGTGTAGATATTTCCATCTTTACACGGATGGTGGTGTACAGATTTCCATGTTTACACAGATAGCTGTGTAGATATTTTCATGTTTACACAGATAGTGTTGTAGATAATTCCATGTTTATACAGATAGAGGTGTAGATATTCCCATGTTTATATAGATAGCGGTGTAGATATTTCCATGTTTATAGAGATAGCAGTGGAGATATTTCCATGTTTATACAGATAGTATAGTGATGTTGATATATCCATGTTTATACACATAGCGGTGTAGATATTTCCATGTTTATACAGATAGCGGTGTAGATATTTCCATGTTTATACAGATAGCGGTGTAGATATTTCCATGTTTATTCAGATAGCAGTGGAGATACTTCCATGTTTATACAGATAGCGGTGTAGATATTTCCATGTTTATACAGATACCAGTGGAGATACTTCCATGTTTATACAGATAGCGTTGTAAATATTTCCATGTTCATAGAGATAGCAGTGTAAATATTTCCATGTTTACACAGATAACGGTTTAATTGTTTACACGTTTACAGAGATAGCGGTGTAGATATTTCCATGTTTATACAGAAATTGGTGTAGATATTTCCACGTTTACAGAGATAGCAGTGTAGATATTTCCACGTTTATACAGATAGCGGTGTAGATATTCCCACGTTTATAGAGATAGCGGTGTAGATATTTCCAAGTTTATACATATAGCGGTGTAGATATTTCCATGTTTACAGAGACACCGGTTTAGATATTTCCACGTTTATAGAGATAGCGGTGTAGATATTTCCATGTTTACAGAGACAGCGGTGTAGATATTTCCACATTTATAGAGATAGCCGTGTAGAGATTTCCAAGTTTATGTAGAAAACTGTGTAGATATTTGCATGTTTATAGATACAGCGCTGTAGATATTTCCATGTTTTTAGAGACAGCGGTGTACATATTTCCATGTTTATACACATAGCAGTGTAGATATTTCCATGTTTATACAGACAGCGGTGTAGATATTTCTATGTTTATAGAGATAGCGGTGTAGATACTTTCAGGTTTATACAGACAGTGGTGTAGATATTTCCATGTTTATAGAGATAGCGGTGTAGATATATATACGTTTATACAGATAGAAGTGTAGATATTTCCATATTTATTCAGATGTAGGTGTAGATATTTCCATGTTTATTCAGATGTAGGTGTAGATATTTCCCTGTTTATACAGATGGCGGCGTAGATATTTCCATGTTTATACAGATAGCGGTGTAGATATTTCCATGTTTACACAGAGAGCCGTGTAGCTATTTCCATCTTTGCACAGATTGCGGTGTAGATATTTCCAGGTTTACACAGATAGTCGTGAAGATATTTCCATCGTTGCACAGATTGCGGTGTAGATATTTTCATCTTTTCACAGATAGCGGTGTAGATATTTCCATGTTTATACAGATGGAGGTGTAGATATTTCCATGTTTATAGAGACGGCTGTGTAGATATTTCCATGATTATCCTGATGGCATTGTAGATATTTCCATGTTTATACAGATAGTGGTGTAGATATTTCCGTGTTTATACAGATGACTGTGAAGTTATTTCCGTGTTTATACAGATGGCGGTGTAGATAATTCCATGTTTAAAGAGATAGCCAAGTAGATATTTCCAAGTTTATGCAGATAACGGTGTAGACATTTCCAAGTTTATAGAGATAGCGGTGTAGATATTTCCATATTTATGCAGATAGCGCTGTAGATATTTCCAAGTTTATACAGATAGCGGTGTAGATATTTCCATGTTTATACAGATAGCGGTGTAGATATTTCCATAATTGCACAGAGTGTGATGTAGATATTTCCATCTTTACACGGATGGTGGTGTACAGATTTCCATGTTTACACAGATAGCTGTGTAGATATTTCCAGGGTTTCACAGATAGTGTTGTAGATAATTCCATGTTTATACAGATAGAGGTGTAGATATTCCCATGTTTATAAAGATAGCGGTGTAGATATTTCCATCTTTATAGAGATAGCGGTGGAGATATTTCCAGGTTTATACAGATAGCGATGTAGATATTTCCATGTTTATACAGATAGCGGTGTAGATATTTCCATGTTTATACAGATAGCGGTGTAGATATTTCCTTGTTTACAAAGATTGCGGTGTAGCTATTTCCATCATTGCACAGATTGCGGTGTAGATATTTGCAGGTTTACACAGATAGTCGTGTAGATATTTCCATCTTTGCACAGATTGTGGTGTAGATATTTCCATCTTTTCCCAGATAGCGGTGTAGATATTTCCATGTTTATACAGATGGAGGTGTAGATATTTCCATGTTTATAGAGACGGCTGTGTAGATATTTCCATGATTATCCTGATGGCAGTGTGGATATTTCCATGTTTATACAGATAGTGGTGTAGATATTTCCGTGTTTATACAGATGACTGTGAAGGTATTTCCGTGTTTATACAGATGGCGGTGTAGATAATTCCATGTTTATAGAGATAGCCAAGTAGATATTTCCAAGTTTATGCAGATAACGGTGTAGACATTTCCAAGTTTATAGAGATAGCAGTGTAGATATTTCCATATTTATGCAGATAGCGTTGTAGATATTTCCATGTTTATACAGATAGCGGTGTAGATATTTCCATGTTTATACAGATAGCGGTGTAGATATTTCCATAATTGCCCAGATTGCGGTGTAGATATTTCCATCTTTACACGGATGGTGGTGTACAGATTTCCATGTTTACACAGATAGCTGTGTAGATATTTCCATGTTTACACAGATAGTGTTGTAGATAATTCCATGTTTATACAGATAGAGGTGTAGTTATTCCCATGTTTATAAAGATAGCGGTGTAGATATTTCCATGCTTATAGAGATAGCGGTGGAGGTATTTCCAGGTTTATACAGATAGTGATGTAGATATTTCCATGTTTATACAGATAGCGGTGTAGATATTTCCATGTTTATACAGATAGTGGTGTAGATATTTCCATGTTTACACAGATAGCGGTGTAGATATTTCCATGTTTATACAGATAGCAGTGGAGATACTTCCATGTTTATACAGATAGCGGTGTAGATATTTCCATGTTTATACAGATATCAGTGGAGATACTTCCGTGTTTATACAGATAGCGTTGTAAATATTTCCATGTTCATAGAGATAGCAGTGTAAATATTTCCATATTTACACAGATAACGGTTTAAATGTTTACACATTTACAGAGATAGCGGTGTAGATATTTCCATGTTTATACGGAAATTGGAGTAGATATTTCCACGTTTACAGAGATAGCAGTGTAGATATTTCCACGCTTATACAGTTAGCGTTGTAGATATTCCCGCGTTTATACATATAGCGGTGTAAATATTTCCACGTTTATAGAGATAGCGGTGTAGATATTTCCATGTTTATACAGACAGCGGTGAAGATATTTCTACGTTTATACTCATAGCGGTGTATATATTTCCACGTTTAGAGAGATAGCGGTGTAGATATTTCCAAGTTTATACATATAGCGGTGTAGATATTTCCATGTTTACAGAGACACCGGTGTAGATATTTCCACGTTTATAGAGATAGCGGTGTAGATATTTCCATGTTTATAGAGACACCGGTGTAGATATTTCCACATTTATAGAGATAGCCGTGTAGAGATTTCCAAGTTTATGTAGACAATAGTGTAGATTTTTGCATGTTTATAGATACAGCGGTGTAGATATTTCCATGCTTTTAGAAACAGCGGTGTAGATATTTCCATGTTTATACACATAGCAGTGTAGATATTTCCATGTTTATAGAAACAGCGGTGTTGATATTTGCATGTTTATACAGATATTGCTCTAGATATTTCCAAGTTTATGCAGAGAGCGGTGTAGTTATTTCTATGTTTATAGAGATAGCGGTGTAGACATTTTCAGGTTTATACAGACAGTGGTGTAGATATTTCCATGTTTATAGAGATAGCGGTGTAGATATATCCACGTTTATACAAATAGCGGTGTAAATATTGCCATGTTTATACAGATAGTGGTGTAAATATTTCCATATTTATACAGATAGCGGTGTAGATATTTCCATGTTTATAGAGGTAGCAGTGGGGATATTTCCATGTTTATACAGAAAGCAGGGTAGATATTTCCATGTTCATGTAGATAGCGGTGTAGATATTTCCATGTTTAAACAGATATCGGTGTAGTTATTTCCATGTTTATAGAGATATCGTTGGAGATATTTCAATGTTTATACAGATAGCTCTGTAGATATTTCCTTGTTTATACAGATAATGGTGAAGGTATTTCCATGTTTACACAGACAGTGGTGTGGCTATTTCCATGTTTATACAGATAGCAGTGTAGATATTTACATGTTTATACAGATGGCTTTGTAGATATTTCCATGTTTATACAGATGACTGTGTTGATATTTCCATGTTTATACAGATGGTTGTGTAGGTATTTCCATGTTTATACAGATGTCTGTGGAGATATTTCCATGTTTATAGAGATAGCCATGAAGATATTTCCATGTTTACACAGATAGGGGTGTAGACATTTCCATGTTTATAGAGATAGTGGTGGAGATATTTCCATGTTTATAGAGATAGCGGTGTAGATATTTCCAAATTTATACAGATAGCGGTGTAGATATTTCCATGTTTATTCAGATGTAGGTGTAGATATTTCCCTGTTTATACAGATTGCGGCGTAGATATTTCCATGTTTATACAGATAGCGGTGTAGATATTTCCATGTTTATACAGATAGCGGTGTAGATATTTCCATGTTTACACAGAGAGCGGTGTAGCTATTTCCATCTTTGCACAGATTGCGGTGTAGATATTTCCAGGTTTACACAGATAGTCGTGTAGATATTTCCATCTTTACACAGACTGCGGTGTAGATATTTCCATCTTTTCACAGATAGCGGTGTAGATATTTCCATGTTTATACAGATGGAGGTGTAGATATTTCCATGTTTGTAGAGACGGCTGTGTAGATATTTCCATGATTATCCTGATGGCAGTGTAGATATTTCCATGTTTATACAGATAGTTGTGTAGATATTTCCGTGTTAATACAGATGACTGTGAAGGTATTTCCGTGTTTATACAGATGGCGGTGTAGATAACTCCATGTTTATAGTGATAGCCAATAGATATTTCCAAGTTTATGCAGATAACGGTGTAGACATTTCCATGTTTATAGAGATAGCGGTGTAGATATTTCCATATTTATGCAGATAGCGCTGTAGATATTTCCATGTTTATACAGATAGCGGTGTAGATATTTCCATGTTTTTACAGATAGCGGTGTAGATATTTCCATAATTGCACAGATTGCGGTGTAGATATTTCCATCTTTACACGGATGGTGGTGTACAGATTTCCATGTTTACACAGATAGCTGTGTAGATATTTCCATGTTTACACAGATAGTGTTGTAGATAATTCCATGTTTATACAGATAGAGGTGTAGATATTCCCATGTTTATAAAGATAGCGGTGTAGATATTTCCATGTTTATAGAGATAGCGATGGAGATATTTCCAGGTTTATACAGATAGTGATGTAGATATTTCCATGTTTATACAGATAGCGGTGTAGATATTTCCATGTTTATACAGATAGCGGTGTAGATATTTCCATGTTTATACAGATAGTGGTGTAGCTATTTCCATGTTTATACAGATAGCAGTGGAGATACTTCCATGTTTATACACATAGCGGTGTTGGTATTTCCAAGTTTATACAGATAGCGGTGTAGATATTTCCATGTTTATAGAGATAGCGGTGGAGATATTTCCAGGTTTATACAGATAGCGATGTAGATATTTCCATGTTTACACAGATAGCGGTGTAGAAATTTCCATTTTTATACAGATAGCAGTGGAGATACTTCCATGTTTATACAGATAGCGGTGTTGGTATTTCCATGTTTATACAGATAGCGGTGTAGATATTTCCATGTTTATACAGATATCAGTGGAGATACTTCCGTGTTTATACAGATAGCGTTGAAAATATTTCCATGTTCATAGAGATAGCAGTGTAAAGATTTCCATGTTTACACAGATAACGGTTTAAATGTTTACACATTTACAGAGATAGCGGGGTAGATATTTCCATGTTTATGCGGAAATTGGAGTAGATATTTCCACGTTTACGGAGATAGCAGTGTAGATATTTCCACGTTTACACAGTTAGCGATGTAGATATTCCCGCGTTTATACATATAGCGGTGTACATATTTCCACGTTTATAGAGATAGCGGTGTATATATTTCCATGTTTATACAGACAGCGGTGAAGATATTTCAACATTTATACTCATAGCGGTGTAGATATTCCCACGTTTCTAGAGATAGCGGTTTAGATATTTCCAAGTTTATACAAATAGCGGTGTAGATATTTCCATGTTTATAGAGACACCGGTGTAGATATTTCCACGTTTATAGAGATAGCTGTGTAGATATTTCCATGTTTATAGAGACAGCGGTGTAGATATTTCCACATTTATAGAGATAGCCGTGTAGAGATTTCCAAGTTCATGTAGACAATAGTGTAGATTTTTGCATGTTTATAGATACAGCGGTGTAGATATTTCCATGTTTTTAGAAACAGCGGTGTAGATATTTCCATGTTTATACACATAACAGTGTAGATATTTCCATGTTTATAGAGACAGCGGTGTAGATATTTGCATGTTTATACAGATATTGCTCTAGATATTTCCAAGTTTATACAGACAGCGGTGTAGTTATTTCTATGTTTATAGAGATAGCGGTGTAGATATATCCACGTTTATACAGATAGCGTTGTAAATATTTCCATGTTTATACAGATAGTGGTGTAAATATTTCCATATTTATACAGATAGCGGTGTAGATATTTCCAAGTTTATAGAGATAGCAGTGGGGATATTTCAATGTTTATACAGAAAGCAGGGTAGATATTTCCATGTTCATGTAGATAGCGGTGTAGATATTTCCATGTTTAAACAGATATCGGTGTAGTTATTTCCATGTTTATACAGATATCGTTGCAGATATTTCAATGTTTATACAGATAGCTCTGTAGATATTTCCTTGTTTATACAGATAATGGTGAAGGTATTTCCGTGTTTACACAGACAGTGGTGTGGCTATTTCCATGTTTATACAGATAGCAGTGTAGATATTTCCATGTTTATAGAGATGGCTGTGTAGATATTTCCATGTTTATACAGATGGCTTTGTAGATTTTTCCATGTTTATACAGATGACTGTGTAGATATTTCCATGTTTATACAGATGGTTGTGTAGATATTTCCATGTTTATACAGATGTCTGTGTAGATATTTCCATGTTTATAGAGATAGCCATGAAGATATTTCCATGTTTACACAGATAGGGGTGTAGACATTTCCATGTTTATAGAGATAGTGGTGGAGATATTTCCATGTTTATAGAGATAGCGGTGTAGATATTTCCAAATTTATACAGATAGCGCTGTAGATATTTCCATGTTTTTCAGATGTAGGTGTAGATATTTCCCTGTTTATACAGATGGCGGCGTAGATATTTCCATGTTTATACAGATAGCGGTGTAGATATTTCCATGTTTATACAGATAGCGGTGTAGATATTTCCATGTTTACACAGAGAGCGGTGTAGCTATTTACATCTTTGCACAGATTGCGGTGTACATATTTCCAGGTTTACACAGATAGTCGTGTAGATATTTCCATCTTTACACAGACTGCAGTGTAGATATTTCCATCTTTTCACAGATACCGGTGTAGACATTTCCATGTTTATACAGTTGGAGGTGTAGATATTTCCATGTTTGTAGAGACGGCTTTGTAGATATTTCCATGATTATCCTGATGGCAGTGTAGATATTTCCATGTTTATACAGATAGTGGTGTAAATATTTCCATGTTTATACAGATAGCGGTGTAGATATTTCCATGTCTATAGAGATAGCGGTGGGGATATTTTCATGTTTATACAGAGAGCGGTGTAGATATTTCCATGACTATAGAGATAGCGGTGGGGATATTTTCATGTTTATACAGAGAGCGGTGTAGATATTTCCATGTTCATGTAGATAGCGGTGTAGATATTTCCATGTTTAAACAGATATCGGTGTAGATATTTCCATGTTTATACAGATATCGTTGGAGATATTTCAATGTTTATACAGGTAGCTCTGTAGATATTTCCTTGTTTATACAGATAACGGTGAAGCTATTTCCATGTTTACACAGAGAGTGGTGTGGCTATTTCCATGTTTATACAGATAGCAGTGTAGATATTTCCATGTTTATAGAGATGGCTCTGTAGATATTTCCATGTTTATACAGATGACTGTGTAGGTATTTCCATGTTTATACAGATGTCTGTGTAGATATTTCCATGTTTATAGAGATAGCCATGAAGATATTTCCATGTTTTCACAGATAGGTGTGTAGACATTTCCAAGTTTATACAGATAGTGGTGGAGATATATCCATGTTTATACAGACTGCCGTGTATATATTTCCAGGTTTTACAGATAGCGGTAAAGATATGTCCATTTTTATACTGATAGCGGTGGAGATATTTCCATGTTTATAGAGATAGCGGTGTAGATATTTCCATATTTCTACAGATAGTGGTGTAGATATTTCCATGTTTATTCAGATGTAGGTGTAGATATTTCCCTGTTTATACAGATGGCGGCATAGATATTTCCATATTTATTCAGATAGTAGTGTAGATATTTCCATGTTTATACAGATAGCGGTGTAGATATTTCCATGTTTACACAGAATCGGTGAAGCTATTTCCATCTTTGCACAGATTGCGATGTAGATATTCCCAGGTTTACACAGATAGTCTTGTACATATTTCCATCTTTGCACAGATTGCGGTGTAGATATTTCCATCTTTTCACAGATAGCGGTGTAGATATTTCCATGTTTATAGAGACGGCTGTGTAGATATTTCCATGATTATCCTGAAGGCAGTGTAGATATTTCCAAGTTTACACAGATAGTGGTGTAGATATTTCCGTGTTTATACAGATGACTGTGAAGGTATTTCCGTGTTTATACAGATGGCGGTGTAGATAATTCCATGTTTATAGAGATAGCCAAGTAGATATTTCCAAGTTTATGCAGATAACGGTGTAGACATTTCCAAGTTTTTAGAGATAGCGGTGTAGATATTTCCATATTTATGCAGATAGCGTTGTAGATATTTCCATGTTTATACAGATAGCGGTGTAGATATTTCCATGTTTATACAGATAGCGGTGTAGATATTTCCATAATTGCACAGATTGCGGTGTAGATATTTCCAACTTTTCACGGATGGTGGTGTACAGATTTCCATGTTTACACAGATAGCTGTGTAGATGTTTCCATGTTTACACAGATAGTGTTGTAGATAATTCCATGTTTATACAGATAGAGGTGTAGATATTTCCATGTTTATACGGATAGCGGTGTAGATATTTCCATGTTTATAGAGATAGCGGTGGAGATATTTCCATGTTTATACAGATAGTGATGTAGATATTTCCAAGTTTATACAGATAGCGGTGTAGATACTTCCATGTTTATACAGATAGCGGTGTAGATATTTCCATGTTTATACAGATAGCGGTGTAGATATTTCCATGTTTATACAGATAGCAGTGGAGATACTTCCATGTTTATACAGATAGCGGTATTGGTATTTCCATGTTTATACAGATAGCGGTGTAGATATTTCCATGTTTATACAGATAGCAGTGGGGATATTTCCATGTTTATACAGATAGCGTTGTAAATATTTCCATGTTCATAGAGATAGCAGTGTAAATATTTCCATGTTTACACAGATAACGGTTTAAATGTTTCCACATTTACAGAGATAGCGGTGTAGATATTTCCATGTTTACAGAAATTGGAGTAGATATTTCCACGTTTATAGAGATAGCAGTGTAGTTATTTCCACGTTTATACAGATAGCGGTGTAGATATTCCCACATTTATAGAGATAGCGGTGTAGATATTTCCAAGTTTATACATATAGCGGTGTAGATATTTCCATGTTTACAGAGACTCCGGTGTAGATATTTCCACGTTTATAGAGATAGCGGTGTAGATATTTCCATATTTATAGAGATAGCGGTGTAGATATTTGCACATTTATAGAGATAGCCGTGTAGAGATTTCCAAGTTTATGTAGACAACGGTGTAGATATTTGCATGTTTATAGATACAGCGGTGTAGATATTTCCATGTTGTTAGAGACAGCGGTGTAGATATTTGCATGTTTAAACAGATATCGCTGTAGATATTTCCATGTTTATACAGATAGCGGTGTAGATATTTCTATGTTTATAGAGATAGCAGTGTAGATATTTTCAGGGTTATACAGACAGTGGTGTAGATATTTCCATGTTTATAGAGATAGCGTTGTAGATATATCCACGTTTATACAGATAGTGGTGTAAATATTTCCATGTTTATACAGATAGTGGTGTAAATATTTCCATGTTTATACAGATATTGGTGTAGATATTTCCATGTTTATACAGATAGCGGTGTAGATATTTCCATGTTTATAGAGATAGCGGTGGGGATATTTCCATGTTTATACAGAAAGCAGTGTAGATATTTCCATGTTCATGTAGATAGCGGTGTAGATATTTCCATGTTTAAACAGATATCGTTGGAGATATTTCCATGTTTATACAGATATCGTTGGAGGTATTTCAATGTTTATACAGATAGCTCTGTAGATATTTCCTTGTTTATACAGATAACGGTGAAGGTATTTCCAGGTTTACACAGACCGTGGTGTGGCTATTTCCATGTTTATACAGAGAGCAGTGTAGATATTTCCATGTTTATAGAGATGGCTGTGCAGATATTTCCATGTTTATACAGATGGCTCTGTAGATATTCCATGTTTATACAGATGACTGTGTAGATATTTCCATGTTTATACAGATGACTGTGTAGGTATTTCCATGTTTATACCAATGTCTGTGTAGATATTTCCATGTTTATAGAGATAGCCATGAAGATATTTCCATGTTTACACAGAGAGGGGTGTAGACATTTCCATGTTTATAGAGATAGTGGTGGAGATATTTCCATGTTTATACAGATAGCGGTGGAGATATATCCATGTTTATACAGACTGCGGTGTATATATTTCCAGGTTTTACAGATAGCGGTGCAGATATTTCCATTTTTATACAGATAGCGGGGGAGATATTTCCATGTTTATAGTGATAGAGGTGTAGATATTTCCATATTTATACAGATAGCGGTGTAGATATTTCCATGTTTATAGAGATAGCGGTGGGGATATTTCCATGTTTATACAGAAAGCGGTGTAGATATTTCCATGTTCATGTAGATAGAGGTGTAGATATTTCCATGTTTATACAGATATCGGTGTAGATATTTCCATGTTTATACAGATATCGCTGGAGATATTTCAATGTTTATACAGATAGATCTGTAGATATTTCCTTGTTTATACACATAACGGTGAAGGTATTTCCATGTTTACACAGACAGTGGTGTGGCTATTTCCATGTTTATACAGATAGCAGTGTAGATATTTCCATGTTTATAGAGATGGCTGTGTAGATATTTCCATGTTTATACAGATGTCTGTGTAGGTATTTCCATGTTTATACAGATGACTGTATAGATATTTCCATGTTTATACAGATGACTGTGTAGGTATTTCCATGTTTATACAGATGTCTGTGTAGATATTTCCATGTTTATAGAGATAGCCATGAAGATATTTCCATGTTTACACAGATAGGGGTGTAGACATTTCCATGATTATAGAGATAGTGGTGGAGATATTTCCATGTTTATACAGATAGCGGTGGAGATATATCCATGTTTATACAGACTGCGGTGTATATATTTCCAGGTTTTACAGATAGCAGTACAGATATTTCCATATTTATACAGAAAGCGGTGTAGATATTTCCATGTTTATTCAGATGTAGGTGTACATATTTCCGTGATAATACAGGTGGCGGCATAGATATTTCCATGTTTATACAGATAGCGGTGTAGATATTTCCATGTTTATACAGATAGCGTTGTAGATATTTCCATGTTTACACAGAGAGCTGTGAAGCTATTTCCATCTTTGCACAGATTGCAGTGTAGATATTTCCAGGTTTACACAGATAGTCGTGTAGATATTTCCATCTTTGCTCAGATTGCGGTGTAGATATTTCCATCTTTTCACAGATAGCGATGTAGATATTTCCATGTTTATACAGATGGAGGTGTAGATATTTCCATGTTTATAGAGACGGCTGTGTAGATATTTCCATGATTATCCTGATGGCAGTGTAGATATTTCCATGTTTATACAGATAGTGGTGTAGATATTTCCGTGTTTACACAGATGACTGTGAAGGTATTTCCGTGTTTATACAGATGGCGGTGTAGATAATTTCATGTTTATAGTGATAGCCAAGTAGATATTTCCAAGTTTGTGCAGATAACGGTGTAGACATTTCCAAGTTTATAGAGATAGCGGTGTAGATATTTCCATATTTATGCAGATAGCGCTGTAGATATTTCCATGTTTATACAGATAGCGGTGTAGATATTTCTATAATTGCACAGATTGCAGTGTAGATATTTCCATCTTTACACGGATGGTGGTGTACAGATTTCCATGTTTACACATATTGCTGTGTAGATATTTCCATGTTTACACAGATAGTGTTGTAGATAATTCCATGTTCATACAGATAGAGGTGTTGATATTCCCATGTTTATAAAGATAGCGGTGTAGATATTTCGATGTTTATAGAGATAGCGGTGGAGATATTTCCAGGTTTATACAGACAGTGATGTAGATATTTCCATGTTTATACAGATAGCGGTGTAGATATTTCCATGTTTATACAGATAGCGGTGTAGATATTTCCATGTTTATACAGATAGTGGTGTAGCTATTTCCATGTTTATACAGATAGCGGTGGAGATACTTCCATGTTTATACAGATAGCGGTGTTGGTATTTCCATGTTTATACAGATAGCGGTGTAGATATTTCCATGTTTATACAGATAGCAGTGGAGATACTTCCATGTTTATTCAGATAGCGTTGTAAATATTTTCATGTTCATTGAGATAGCAGTGTAAATATTTCCATGTTTACACAGATAGCGGTTTAAATGTTTACACATTTACAGAGATAGCAGTGTTGATATTTCCATGTTTATACAGAAATTGGAGTAGATATTTCCACGTTTACAGAGATAGCAGTGTAGATATTTCCACGTTTATACAGATAGCGGTATAGATTTTCCCACGTTTATAGAGATAGCGGTGTAGATATTTCCAAGTTTATACATATAGCAGTGTAGATATTTCCATTTTTACAGAGACAGCGGTGTAGATATTTCCACGTTTATAGAGATAGCGGTGTAGATATTTCCATGTTTTTAGAGACAGCGATGTAGATATTTCCACATTTATAGTGATAGCCGTGTAGAGATTTCCAAATTTATGTAGATAACGGTGTAGATATTTGCATGTTTATAGATACAGCGGGGTAGATATCTCCATGTTTTTAGAGACAGCAGTGTAGATATTTCCATGTTTATACACATAGCATTGTAGATATTTCCATGTTTATAGAGACAGCGGTGTTGATATTTGCCTGTTTATACAGATATCGCTGAAGATATTTCCATGTTTATACAGACAGCGGTGTAGATATTTCTATGTTTATAGAGATTGCGGTGTAGATATTTTCAGGTTTATACAGACAGTTGTGTAGATATTTCAATGTTTATAGAGATAGCGGTGTAGATATATCCACGTTTATACAGATAGCGGTGTAAATATTTCCATGTTTATAGAGATAGTGGTGTAAATATTTCCATGTTTATACAGATAGCGGTGAAGATATTTCCATAATTGCACAGATTGCGGTGTAGATATTTCCATCTTTACACGGATGGTGGTGTACAGATTTCCATGTTTACACAGATAGCTGTGTAGATATTTCCATGTTTACACAGATTGTGTTGTAGATAAATCCATGTTTATACAGATAGAGTTGTAGATATTCCCATATTTATAAAGATAGCGGTGTAGATATTTCCATGTTTATAGAGATAGCGGTGGAGATATTTCCATGTTTATACGGATAGCGATGTAGATATTTCCATGTTTATACAGATAGCGGTGTAGATATTTCAATGTTTATACAGATAGCGGTGTAGATATTTCCATGTTTATACAGATAGCGGTGTAGATATTTCCATGTTTATACAGATAGCGGTGTACATATTTCCATGTTTATACAGATAGCAGTGGAGATACTTCCATGTTTATACAGATAGCGGTGTTGGTATTTCCATGTTTATACTGATAGCGGTGTAGATATTTCCATGTTTATACAGATAGCAGAGGAGATATTTCCATGTTTATACAGATAGGGATGTAAATATTTCCATGTTCATAGAGATAGCAGTGTAAATATTTCCATGTTTACACAGATAACGGTTTAAATATTTACACATTTACAGAGATAGCGGTGTAGATATTTCCATGTTTATACAGAAGTTGGAGTAGATATTTCCACGTTTTCAGAGCTAGCAGTGTAGATATTTCCAAGTTTATACAGATAGCGGTGTAGATATTCCCACGTTTATAGAGATAGCGGTGTAGATATATCCAAGTTTATACATATAGCGGTGTAGTTATTTCCATGTTTACAGAAACACCGGTGTAGATATTTCCACGTTTATAGAGATAGCGGTGTAGATATTTCCATGTTTATAGAGACAGCGGTGTAGATATTTCCACATTTATAGAGATAGCCGTGTAGAGATTTCCAAGTTTATGTAGACAACGGTGTAGATATTTGCATGTTTATGGATACAGCGGTGTAGATATTTCCATGTTTTTAGAGACAGCGGTGGAGATATTTCCATGTTTATACACATAGCAGTGTAGATATTTCCATGTTTATAGAGACAGCGGTGTAGATATTTGCATGTTTATACACATAGCAGTGTAGATATATCCATGTTTATACAGACAGCGGTGTAGATATTTCTATGTTTATAGAGATATCGGTGTAGATATTTTCAGGTTTATACAGACAGTGGTGTAGATATTTCCATGTTTATAGAGATAGCGGTGTAGGTATTTCCAAGTTTATACATATAGCGGTGTAAATATTTCCATGTTTTCAGAGACACCAGTGTAGATATTTCCACGTTTATAGAGATAGCGGTGTAGATATTTCCATGTTTATAGAGACAGCGGTGTAGATATTTCCACATTTATAGAGATAGCCGTGTAGAGATTTCCAAGTTTATGGAGACAATGGTGTAGGTATTTGCATGTTTATAGATTCAGCGGTGCAGATATTTCCATGTTTTTAGAGACAGTGGTGTAGATATTTCCATGTTTACACACATAGCAGTGTAGATATTTCCATGTTTATAGAGACAGCGATGTAGATATTTTCATGTTTATACAGATATCGCTGTAGACATTTCCATGTTTATACAGACAGAGGTGTAGATATTTGTATGTTTATAGAGATAGCGGTGTAGATATTTTCAAATTTATACAGACAGTGGTGTTGATATTTCCATGTTTATAGAGATAGCCGTGTAGATATATCCACGTTTATACAGATAGTGTTGTAAATATTTCCATGTTTATGCAGATAGTGGTGTAAATATTTCCATGTTTATACAGATAGCGGTGTAGATATTTCCATGTTTACAGAGATAGCGGTGGGGATATTTCCATGTTTATACAAAAAGCGGTGTAGTCATTTCCATGTTTATGTAGATAGCGGTGTAGATATTTCCATGTTTAAACAGATATCGGTGTAGATATTTCCATGTTTATACAGATATCGTTGGAGATATTTCAATGTTTATATAGATAGCTCTGTAGATAATTCCTTGTTTATACAGATAACGGTGAAGGTATTTCCATGTTTACACAGACAGTGGTGTGGCTATTTCCATGTTTATACAGATAGCAGTGTAGATATTTCCATGTTTATAGCGATGGCTGTGTAGATATTTCCATGTTTATACAGATGTCTGTGTAGATATTTCCATGTTTATACAGATGTCTGTGTATGTATTTCCATGTTTATAGAGATGACTGTGTAGGTATTTCCATGTTTATACTGATGTCTGTGTAGATATTTCCATGTTTATAGAGATGGCCATGAAGATATTTCCATGTTTACACAGATAGGGGTGTAGACATTTCCATGTTTATAGAGATAGTGGTGGAGATATTTCCATGTTTATACAGACAGCGGTGGAGATATATCCATGTTTATACAGACTGCGGTGTACATATTTCCAGGTTTTACAGATAGCGGTACAGATATTTCCATTTTTATACATATAGCGGTGGAGGTATTTCCCTGTTTATAGAGATAGCGGTGTAGATATTTCCATATTTATACTGATAGCGGTGTAGATATTTCCATGTTTATTCAGATGTAGGTGTAGATATTTCCCTGTTTATACAGATGGCGGTGTAGATATTTCCATGTTTATACAGATAGCGGTGTAGATATTTCCATGTTTATACAGATAGCGCTGTAGATATTTCCATGTTTACACACACAGCAGTGTAGTTATATCCATCTTTGCACAGATTGTGGTGTAGATATTTCCAGGTTTACTCAGATCTTCGTGTAGATATTTCTGTCTTTGCACAGATTGCGGTGTAGCTATTTCCATCTTTTCACAGATAGCAGTGTAGATATTTCCATGTTTATGCAGATGGAGGTGTAGATATTTCCATGTTTATAGAGACGGCTATGTAGATATTTCCATGATTATCCTGATGGCAGTGTAGATATTTCCATGTTTATACAGATAGTGGTGTAGATATTTCCGTGTTTATACAGATGACTGTGAAGTTATTTCCGTGTTTATACAGATGATGGTTTGGATTATTCCATGTTTATAGAGATAGCCAAGTAGACATTTCCAAGTTTATGCAGATAACGGTGTAGACATTTCCAAGTTTATAGAGATAGTGGTGTAGATATTTCCATATTTATGCAGATAGCGCTGTAGATATTTCCATGTTTATACAGATAGCGATGTAGATATTTCCATGTTTATACAGATAGCGCTGTAGATATTTCCATAATTGCACAGATTGCGGTGTAGATATTTCCATCTTTACATGGATGGTGGTGTACAGATTTCCGTGTTTACACAGATAGCTGTGTAGATATTTCCATGTTTACACAGATAGTGTTGTAGATAATTCCATGTTTATACAGATAGAGGTGTAGATATTCCCATGTTTATATAGATAGCGGTGTAGATATTTCCATGTTTATAGAGATAGGATATTTCCATGTTTATACAGATAGTATAGTGATGTTGATATATCCATGTTTATACAGATAGCGGTGTAGATATTTCCATGTTTATACAGATAGCGGTGTAGATATTTCCATGTTTATACAGATAGCGGTGTAGATATTTCCATGTTTATTCAGATAGCAGTGGAGATACTTCCATGTTTATACAGATAGCAGTGTTGGTATTTCCATGTTTATACAGATAGCGGTGTAGATATTTCCATGTTTATACAGATACCAGTGGAGATACTTCCATGTTTATACAGATAGCGTTGTAAATATTTCCATGTTCATAGAGATAGCAGTGTAAATATTTCCATGTTTACACAGATAACGGTTTAAATGTTTACACATTTACAGAGATAGCGGTGTAGATATTTCCATGTTTATACAGAAATTGGTGTAGATATTTCCACGTTTACAGAGATAGCAGTGTAGATATTTCCACGTTTATACGGATAGCGTTGTAGATATTCCCACGTTTATAGAGATAGCGGTGTAGATATTTCCAAGTTTATACATATAGCGGTGTAGATATTTCCATGTTTACAGAGACACCGGTGTAGATATTTCCACGTTTATAGAGATAGCGTTGTAGATATTTCCAAGTTTACAGAGACAGCGGTGTAGATATTTCCACATTTATAGAGATAACCGTGTAGAGATTTCCAAGTTTATGTAGAAAACTGTGTAGATATTTGCATGTTTATAGATACAGCGCTGTAGATATTTCCATGTTTTTAGAGACAGCGGTGTACATATTTCCATGTTTATACACATAGCAGTGTAGATATTTCCATGTTTATACAGACAGCGGTGTAGATATTTCTATGTTTATAGAGATAGCGGTGTAGATACTTTCAGGTTTATACAGACAGTGGTGTAGATATTTCCATGTTTATAGAGATAGCGGTGTAGATATATATACGTTTATACAGATAGCGGTGTAGATATTTCCATGTTTATTCAGATGTAGGTGTAGATATTTCCATGTTTATTCAGATGTAGGTGTAGATATTTCCCTGTTTATACAGATGGTGGCGTAGATATTTCCATGTTTATACAGATAGCGGTGTAGATATTTCCATGTTTACACAGAGAGCCGTGTAGCTATTTCCATCTTTGCACAGATTGCGGTGTAGATATTTCCAGGTTTACACAGATAGTCGTGTAGATATTTCCATCGTTGCACAGATTGCGGTGTAGATATTTTCATCTTTTCACAGATAGCGGTGTAGATATTTCCATGTTTATACAGATGGAGGTGTAGATATTTCCATGTTTATAGAGACGGCTGTGTAGATATTTCCATGATTATCCTGATGGCATTGTAGATATTTCCATGTTTATACAGATAGTGGTGTAGATATTTCCGTGTTTATACAGATGACTGTGAAGTTATTTCCGTGTTTATACAGATGGCGGTGTAGATAATTCCATGTTTAAAGAGATAGCCAAGTAGATATTTCCAAGTTTATGCAGATAACGGTGTAGACATTTCCAAGTTTATAGAGATAGCGGTGTAGATATTTCCATATTTATGCAGATAGCGCTGTAGATATTTCCAAGTTTATACAGATAGCGGTGTAGATATTTCCATGTTTATACAGATAGCGGTGTAGATATTTCCATAATTGCACAGAGTGTGGTGTAGATATTTCCATCTTTACAAGGATGGTGGTGTACAGATTTCCATGTTTACACAGATAGCTGTGTAGATATTTCCAGGGTTTCACAGATAGTGTTGTAGATAATTCCATGTTTATACAGATAGAGGTGTAGATATTCCCATGTTTATAAAGATAGCGGTGTAGATATTTCCATCTTTATAGAGATAGCGGTGGAGATATTTCCAGGTTTATACAGATAGCGATGTAGATATTTCCATGTTTATACAGATAGCGGTGTAGATATTTCCATGTTTATACAGATAGCGGTGTAGATATTTCCTTGTTTACAAAGATTGCGGTGTAGCTATTTCCATCATTGCACAGATTGCGGTGTAGATATTTGCAGGTTTACACAGATAGTCGTGTAGATATTTCCATCTTTGCACAGATAGTGGTGTAGATATTTCCATCTTTTCACAGATAGCGGTGTAGATATTTCCATGTTTATACAGATACCAGTGGAGATACTTCCATGTTTATACAGATAGCGTTGTAAATATTTCCATGTTCATAGAGATAGCAGTGTAAATATTTCCATGTTTACACAGATAACGGTTTAAATGTTTACACATTTACAGAGATAGCGGTGTAGATATTTCCATGTTTATACAGAAATTGGTGTAGATATTTCCACGTTTACAGAGATAGCAGTGTAGATATTTCCACGTTTATACGGATAGCGGTGTAGATATTCCCACGTTTATAGAGATAGCGGTGTAGATATTTCCAAGTTTATACATATAGCGGTGTAGATATTTCCATGTTTACAGAGACACCGGTGTAGATATTTCCACGTTTATAGAGATAGCGTTGTAGATATTTCCAAGTTTACAGAGACAGCGGTGTAGATATTTCCACATTTATAGAGATAACCGTGTAGAGATTTCCAAGTTTATGTAGAAAACTGTGTAGATATTTGCATGTTTATAGATACAGCGCTGTAGATATTTCCATGTTTTTAGAGACAGCGGTGTACATATTTCCATGTTTATACACATAGCAGTGTAGATATTTCCATGTTTATACAGACAGCGGTGTAGATATTTCTATGTTTATAGAGATAGCGGTGTAGATACTTTCAGGTTTATACAGACAGTGGTGTAGATATTTCCATGTTTATAGAGATAGCGGTGTAGATATATATACGTTTATACAGATAGCGGTGTAGATATTTCCATGTTTATTCAGATGTAGGTGTAGATATTTCCATGTTTATTCAGATGTAGGTGTAGATATTTCCCTGTTTATACAGATGGTGGCGTAGATATTTCCATGTTTATACAGATAGCGGTGTAGATATTTCCATGTTTATAGAGACACCGGTGTAGATATTTCCACATTTATAGAGATAGCCGTGTAGAGATTTCCAAGTTTATGTAGACAATAGTGTAGATTTTTGCATGTTTATAGATACAGCGGTGTAGATATTTCCATGCTTTTAGAAACAGCGGTGTAGATATTTCCATGTTTATACACATAGCAGTGTAGATATTTCCATGTTTATAGAAACAGCGGTGTTGATATTTGCATGTTTATACAGATATTGCTCTAGATATTTCCAAGTTTATACAGAGAGCGGTGTAGTTATTTCTATGTTTATAGAGATAGCGGTGTAGACATTTTCAGGTTTATACAGACAGTGGTGTAGATATTTCCATGTTTATAGAGATAGCGGTGTAGATATATCCACGTTTATACAAATAGCGGTGTAAATATTTCCATGTTTATACAGATAGTGGTGTAAATATTTCCATATTTATACAGATAGCGGTGTAGATATTTCCATGTTTATAGAGGTAGCAGTGGGGATATTTCCATGTTTATACAGAAAGCAGGGTAGATATTTCCATGTTCATGTAGATAGCGGTGTAGATATTTCCATGTTTAAACAGATATCGGTGTAGTTATTTCCATGTTTATAGAGATATCGTTGGAGATATTTCAATGTTTATACAGATAGCTCTGTAGATATTTCCTTGTTTATACAGATAATGGTGAAGGTATTTCCATGTTTACACAGACAGTGGTGTGGCTATTTCCATGTTTATACAGATAGCAGTGTAGATATTTACATGTTTATACAGATGGCTTTGTAGATATTTCCATGTTTATACAGATGACTGTGTTGATATTTCCATGTTTATACAGATGGTTGTGTAGGTATTTCCATGTTTATACAGATGTCTGTGGAGATATTTCCATGTTTATAGAGATAGCCATGAAGATATTTCCATGTTTACACAGATAGGGGTGTAGACATTTCCATGTTTATAGAGATAGTGGTGGAGATATTTCCATGTTTATAGAGATAGCGGTGTAGATATTTCCAAATTTATACAGATAGCGGTGTAGATATTTCCATGTTTATTCAGATGTAGGTGTAGATATTTCCCTGTTTATACAGATTGCGGCGTAGATATTTCCATGTTTATACAGATAGCGGTGTAGATATTTCCATGTTTATACAGATAGCGGTGTAGATATTTCCATGTTTACACAGAGAGCGGTGTAGCTATTTCCATCTTTGCACAGATTGCGGTGTAGATATTTCCAGGTTTACACAGATAGTCGTGTAGATATTTCCATCTTTACACAGACTGCGGTGTAGATATTTCCATCTTTTCACAGATAGCGGTGTAGATATTTCCATGTTTATACAGATGGAGGTGTAGATATTTCCATGTTTGTAGAGACGGCTGTGTAGATATTTCCATGATTATCCTGATGGCAGTGTAGATATTTCCATGTTTATACAGATAGTGGTGTAGATATTTCCGTGTTAATACAGATGACTGTGAAGGTATTTCCGTGTTTATACAGATGGCGGTGTAGATAACTCCATGTTTATAGTGATAGCCAATAGATATTTCCAAGTTTATGCAGATAACGGTGTAGACATTTCCATGTTTATAGAGATAGCGGTGTAGATATTTCCATATTTATGCAGATAGCGCTGTAGATATTTCCATGTTTATACAGATAGCGGTGTAGATATTTCCATGTTTTTACAGATAGCGGTGTAGATATTTCCATAATTGCACAGATTGCGGTGTAGATATTTCCATCTTTACACGGATGGTGGTGTACAGATTTCCATGTTTACACAGATAGCTGTGTAGATATTTCCATGTTTACACAGATAGTGTTGTAGATAATTCCATGTTTATACAGATAGAGGTGTAGATATTCCCATGTTTATAAAGATAGCGGTGTAGATATTTCCATGTTTATAGAGATAGCGATGGAGATATTTCCAGGTTTATACAGATAGTGATGTAGATATTTCCATGTTTATACAGATAGCGGTGTAGATATTTCCATGTTTATACAGATAGCGGTGTAGATATTTCCATGTTTATACAGATAGTGGTGTAGCTATTTCCATGTTTATACAGATAGCAGTGGAGATACTTCCATGTTTATACACATAGCGGTGTTGGTATTTCCAAGTTTATACAGATAGCGGTGTAGATATTTCCATGTTTATAGAGATAGCGGTGGAGATATTTCCAGGTTTATACAGATAGCGATGTAGATATTTCCATGTTTACACAGATAGCGGTGTAGAAATTTCCATTTTTATACAGATAGCAGTGGAGATACTTCCATGTTTATACAGATAGCGGTGTTGGTATTTCCATGTTTATACAGATAGCGGTGTAGATATTTCCATGTTTATACAGATATCAGTGGAGATACTTCCGTGTTTATACAGATAGCGTTGAAAATATTTCCATGTTCATAGAGATAGCAGTGTAAAGATTTCCATGTTTACACAGATAACGGTTTAAATGTTTACACATTTACAGAGATAGCGGGGTAGATATTTCCATGTTTATGCGGAAATTGGAGTAGATATTTCCACGTTTACGGAGATAGCAGTGTAGATATTTCCACGTTTACACAGTTAGCGATGTAGATATTCCCGCGTTTATACATATAGCGGTGTACATATTTCCACGTTTATAGAGATAGCGGTGTATATATTTCCATGTTTATACAGACAGCGGTGAAGATATTTCAACATTTATACTCATAGCGGTGTAGATATTCCCACGTTTCTAGAGATAGCGGTTTAGATATTTCCAAGTTTATACAAATAGCGGTGTAGATATTTCCATGTTTATAGAGACACCGGTGTAGATATTTCCACGTTTATAGAGATAGCTGTGTAGATATTTCCATGTTTATAGAGACAGCGGTGTAGATATTTCCACATTTATAGAGATAGCCGTGTAGAGATTTCCAAGTTCATGTAGACAATAGTGTAGATTTTTGCATGTTTATAGATACAGCGGTGTAGATATTTCCATGTTTTTAGAAACAGCGGTGTAGATATTTCCATGTTTATACACATAACAGTGTAGATATTTCCATGTTTATAGAGACAGCGGTGTAGATATTTGCATGTTTATACAGATATTGCTCTAGATATTTCCAAGTTTATACAGACAGCGGTGTAGTTATTTCTATGTTTATAGAGATAGCGGTGTAGATATATCCACGTTTATACAGATAGCGGTGTAAATATTTCCATGTTTATACAGATAGTGGTGTAAATATTTCCATATTTATACAGATAGCGGTGTAGATATTTCCAAGTTTATAGAGATAGCAGTGGGGATATTTCAATGTTTATACAGAAAGCAGGGTAGATATTTCCATGTTCATGTAGATAGCGGTGTAGATATTTCCATGTTTAAACAGATATCGGTGTAGTTATTTCCATGTTTATACAGATATCGTTGCAGATATTTCAATGTTTATACAGATAGCTCTGTAGATATTTCCTTGTTTATACAGATAATGGTGAAGGTATTTCCGTGTTTACACAGACAGTGGTGTGGCTATTTCCATGTTTATACAGATAGCAGTGTAGATATTTCCATGTTTATAGAGATGGCTGTGTAGATATTTCCATGTTTATACAGATGGCTTTGTAGATTTTTCCATGTTTATACAGATGACTGTGTAGATATTTCCATGTTTATACAGATGGTTGTGTAGATATTTCCATGTTTATACAGATGTCTGTGTAGATATTTCCATGTTTATAGAGATAGCCATGAAGATATTTCCATGTTTACACAGATAGGGGTGTAGACATTTCCATGTTTATAGAGATAGTGGTGGAGATATTTCCATGTTTATAGAGATAGCGGTGTAGATATTTCCAAATTTATACAGATAGCGCTGTAGATATTTCCATGTTTTTCAGATGTAGGTGTAGATATTTCCCTGTTTATACAGATGGCGGCGTAGATATTTCCATGTTTATACAGATAGCGGTGTAGATATTTCCATGTTTATACAGATAGCGGTGTAGATATTTCCATGTTTACACAGAGAGCGGTGTAGCTATTTACATCTTTGCACAGATTGCGGTGTACATATTTCCAGGTTTACACAGATAGTCGTGTAGATATTTCCATCTTTACACAGACTGCAGTGTAGATATTTCCATCTTTTCACAGATACCGGTGTAGACATTTCCATGTTTATACAGTTGGAGGTGTAGATATTTCCATGTTTGTAGAGACGGCTTTGTAGATATTTCCATGATTATCCTGATGGCAGTGTAGATATTTCCATGTTTATACAGATAGTGGTGTAAATATTTCCATGTTTATACAGATAGCGGTGTAGATATTTCCATGTCTATAGAGATAGCGGTGGGGATATTTTCATGTTTATACAGAGAGCGGTGTAGATATTTCCATGACTATAGAGATAGCGGTGGGGATATTTTCATGTTTATACAGAGAGCGGTGTAGATATTTCCATGTTCATGTAGATAGCGGTGTAGATATTTCCATGTTTAAACAGATATCGGTGTAGATATTTCCATGTTTATACAGATATCGTTGGAGATATTTCAATGTTTATACAGGTAGCTCTGTAGATATTTCCTTGTTTATACAGATAACGGTGAAGCTATTTCCATGTTTACACAGAGAGTGGTGTGGCTATTTCCATGTTTATACAGATAGCAGTGTAGATATTTCCATGTTTATAGAGATGGCTCTGTAGATATTTCCATGTTTATACAGATGACTGTGTAGGTATTTCCATGTTTATACAGATGTCTGTGTAGATATTTCCATGTTTATAGAGATAGCCATGAAGATATTTCCATGTTTTCACAGATAGGTGTGTAGACATTTCCAAGTTTATACAGATAGTGGTGGAGATATATCCATGTTTATACAGACTGCCGTGTATATATTTCCAGGTTTTACAGATAGCGGTAAAGATATGTCCATTTTTATACTGATAGCGGTGGAGATATTTCCATGTTTATAGAGATAGCGGTGTAGATATTTCCATATTTCTACAGATAGTGGTGTAGATATTTCCATGTTTATTCAGATGTAGGTGTAGATATTTCCCTGTTTATACAGATGGCGGCATAGATATTTCCATATTTATTCAGATAGTAGTGTAGATATTTCCATGTTTATACAGATAGCGGTGTAGATATTTCCATGTTTACACAGAATCGGTGAAGCTATTTCCATCTTTGCACAGATTGCGATGTAGATATTCCCAGGTTTACACAGATAGTCTTGTAGATATTTCCATCTTTGCACAGATTGCGGTGTAGATATTTCCATCTTTTCACAGATAGCGGTGTAGATATTTCCATGTTTATAGAGACGGCTGTGTAGATATTTCCATGATTATCCTGAAGGCAGTGTAGATATTTCCAAGTTTACACAGATAGTGGTGTAGATATTTCCGTGTTTATACAGATGACTGTGAAGGTATTTCCGTGTTTATACAGATGGCGGTGTAGATAATTCCATGTTTATAGAGATAGCCAAGTAGATATTTCCAAGTTTATGCAGATAACGGTGTAGACATTTCCAAGTTTTTAGAGATAGCGGTGTAGATATTTCCATATTTATGCAGATAGCGTTGTAGATATTTCCATGTTTATACAGATAGCGGTGTAGATATTTCCATGTTTATACAGATAGCGGTGTAGATATTTCCATAATTGCACAGATTGCGGTGTAGATATTTCCAACTTTTCACGGATGGTGGTGTACAGATTTCCATGTTTACACAGATAGCTGTGTAGATGTTTCCATGTTTACACAGATAGTGTTGTAGATAATTCCATGTTTATACAGATAGAGGTGTAGATATTTCCATGTTTATACGGATAGCGGTGTAGATATTTCCATGTTTATAGAGATAGCGGTGGAGATATTTCCATGTTTATACAGATAGTGATGTAGATATTTCCAAGTTTATACAGATAGCGGTGTAGATACTTCCATGTTTATACAGATAGCGGTGTAGATATTTCCATGTTTATACAGATAGCGGTGTAGATATTTCCATGTTTATACAGATAGCAGTGGAGATACTTCCATGTTTATACAGATAGCGGTATTGGTATTTCCATGTTTATACAGATAGCGGTGTAGATATTTCCATGTTTATACAGATAGCAGTGGGGATATTTCCATGTTTATACAGATAGCGTTGTAAATATTTCCATGTTCATAGAGATAGCAGTGTAAATATTTCCATGTTTACACAGATAACGGTTTAAATGTTTCCACATTTACAGAGATAGCGGTGTAGATATTTCCATGTTTACAGAAATTGGAGTAGATATTTCCACGTTTATAGAGATAGCAGTGTAGTTATTTCCACGTTTATACAGATAGCGGTGTAGATATTCCCACATTTATAGAGATAGCGGTGTAGATATTTCCAAGTTTATACATATAGCGGTGTAGATATTTCCATGTTTACAGAGACTCCGGTGTAGATATTTCCACGTTTATAGAGATAGCGGTGTAGATATTTCCATATTTATAGAGATAGCGGTGTAGATATTTGCACATTTATAGAGATAGCCGTGTAGAGATTTCCAAGTTTATGTAGACAACGGTGTAGATATTTGCATGTTTATAGATACAGCGGTGTAGATATTTCCATGTTGTTAGAGACAGCGGTGTAGATATTTGCATGTTTAAACAGATATCGCTGTAGATATTTCCATGTTTATACAGATAGCGGTGTAGATATTTCTATGTTTATAGAGATAGCAGTGTAGATATTTTCAGGGTTATACAGACAGTGGTGTAGATATTTCCATGTTTATAGAGATAGCGTTGTAGATATATCCACGTTTATACAGATAGTGGTGTTAATATTTCCATGTTTATACAGATAGTGGTGTAAATATTTCCATGTTTATACAGATATTGGTGTAGATATTTCCATGTTTATACAGATAGCGGTGTAGATATTTCCATGTTTATAGAGATAGCGGTGGGGATATTTCCATGTTTATACAGAAAGCAGTGTAGATATTTCCATGTTCATGTAGATAGCGGTGTAGATATTTCCATGTTTAAACAGATATCGTTGGAGATATTTCCATGTTTATACAGATATCGTTGGAGGTATTTCAATGTTTATACAGATAGCTCTGTAGATATTTCCTTGTTTATACAGATAACGGTGAAGGTATTTCCAGGTTTACACAGACCGTGGTGTGGCTATTTCCATGTTTATACAGAGAGCAGTGTAGATATTTCCATGTTTATAGAGATGGCTGTGCAGATATTTCCATGTTTATACAGATGGCTCTGTAGATATTCCATGTTTATACAGATGACTGTGTAGATATTTCCATGTTTATACAGATGACTGTGTAGGTATTTCCATGTTTATACCAATGTCTGTGTAGATATTTCCATGTTTATAGAGATAGCCATGAAGATATTTCCATGTTTACACAGAGAGGGGTGTAGACATTTCCATGTTTATAGAGATAGTGGTGGAGATATTTCCATGTTTATACAGATAGCGGTGGAGATATATCCATGTTTATACAGACTGCGGTGTATATATTTCCAGGTTTTACAGATAGCGGTGCAGATATTTCCATTTTTATACAGATAGCGGGGGAGATATTTCCATGTTTATAGTGATAGAGGTGTAGATATTTCCATATTTATACAGATAGCGGTGTAGATATTTCCATGTTTATAGAGATAGCGGTGGGGATATTTCCATGTTTATACAGAAAGCGGTGTAGATATTTCCATGTTCATGTAGATAGAGGTGTAGATATTTCCATGTTTATACAGATATCGGTGTAGATATTTCCATGTTTATACAGATATCGCTGGAGATATTTCAATGTTTATACAGATAGATCTGTAGATATTTCCTTGTTTATACACATAACGGTGAAGGTATTTCCATGTTTACACAGACAGTGGTGTGGCTATTTCCATGTTTATACAGATAGCAGTGTAGATATTTCCATGTTTATAGAGATGGCTGTGTAGATATTTCCATGTTTATACAGATGTCTGTGTAGGTATTTCCATGTTTATACAGATGACTGTATAGATATTTCCATGTTTATACAGATGACTGTGTAGGTATTTCCATGTTTATACAGATGTCTGTGTAGATATTTCCATGTTTATAGAGATAGCCATGAAGATATTTCCATGTTTACACAGATAGGGGTGTAGACATTTCCATGATTATAGAGATAGTGGTGGAGATATTTCCATGTTTATACAGATAGCGGTGGAGATATATCCATGTTTATACAGACTGCGGTGTATATATTTCCAGGTTTTACAGATAGCAGTACAGATATTTCCATATTTATACAGAAAGCGGTGTAGATATTTCCATGTTTATTCAGATGTAGGTGTACATATTTCCGTGATAATACAGGTGGCGGCATAGATATTTCCATGTTTATACAGATAGCGGTGTAGATATTTCCATGTTTATACAGATAGCGTTGTAGATATTTCCATGTTTACACAGAGAGCTGTGAAGCTATTTCCATCTTTGCACAGATTGCAGTGTAGATATTTCCAGGTTTACACAGATAGTCGTGTAGATATTTCCATCTTTGCTCAGATTGCGGTGTAGATATTTCCATCTTTTCACAGATAGCGATGTAGATATTTCCATGTTTATACAGATGGAGGTGTAGATATTTCCATGTTTATAGAGACGGCTGTGTAGATATTTCCATGATTATCCTGATGGCAGTGTAGATATTTCCATGTTTATACAGATAGTGGTGTAGATATTTCCGTGTTTACACAGATGACTGTGAAGGTATTTCCGTGTTTATACAGATGGCGGTGTAGATAATTTCATGTTTATAGTGATAGCCAAGTAGATATTTCCAAGTTTGTGCAGATAACGGTGTAGACATTTCCAAGTTTATAGAGATAGCGGTGTAGATATTTCCATATTTATGCAGATAGCGCTGTAGATATTTCCATGTTTATACAGATAGCGGTGTAGATATTTCTATAATTGCACAGATTGCAGTGTAGATATTTCCATCTTTACACGGATGGTGGTGTACAGATTTCCATGTTTACACATATTGCTGTGTAGATATTTCCATGTTTACACAGATAGTGTTGTAGATAATTCCATGTTCATACAGATAGAGGTGTTGATATTCCCATGTTTATAAAGATAGCGGTGTAGATATTTCGATGTTTATAGAGATAGCGGTGGAGATATTTCCAGGTTTATACAGACAGTGATGTAGATATTTCCATGTTTATACAGATAGCGGTGTAGATATTTCCATGTTTATACAGATAGCGGTGTAGATATTTCCATGTTTATACAGATAGTGGTGTAGCTATTTCCATGTTTATACAGATAGCGGTGGAGATACTTCCATGTTTATACAGATAGCGGTGTTGGTATTTCCATGTTTATACAGATAGCGGTGTAGATATTTCCATGTTTATACAGATAGCAGTGGAGATACTTCCATGTTTATTCAGATAGCGTTGTAAATATTTTCATGTTCATTGAGATAGCAGTGTAAATATTTCCATGTTTACACAGATAGCGGTTTAAATGTTTACACATTTACAGAGATAGCAGTGTTGATATTTCCATGTTTATACAGAAATTGGAGTAGATATTTCCACGTTTACAGAGATAGCAGTGTAGATATTTCCACGTTTATACAGATAGCGGTATAGATTTTCCCACGTTTATAGAGATAGCGGTGTAGATATTTCCAAGTTTATACATATAGCAGTGTAGATATTTCCATTTTTACAGAGACAGCGGTGTAGATATTTCCACGTTTATAGAGATAGCGGTGTAGATATTTCCATGTTTTTAGAGACAGCGATGTAGATATTTCCACATTTATAGTGATAGCCGTGTAGAGATTTCCAAATTTATGTAGATAACGGTGTAGATATTTGCATGTTTATAGATACAGCGGGGTAGATATCTCCATGTTTTTAGAGACAGCAGTGTAGATATTTCCATGTTTATACACATAGCATTGTAGATATTTCCATGTTTATAGAGACAGCGGTGTTGATATTTGCCTGTTTATACAGATATCGCTGAAGATATTTCCATGTTTATACAGACAGCGGTGTAGATATTTCTATGTTTATAGAGATTGCGGTGTAGATATTTTCAGGTTTATACAGACAGTTGTGTAGATATTTCAATGTTTATAGAGATAGCGGTGTAGATATATCCACGTTTATACAGATAGCGGTGTAAATATTTCCATGTTTATAGAGATAGTGGTGTAAATATTTCCATGTTTATACAGATAGCGGTGAAGATATTTCCATAATTGCACAGATTGCGGTGTAGATATTTCCATCTTTACACGGATGGTGGTGTACAGATTTCCATGTTTACACAGATAGCTGTGTAGATATTTCCATGTTTACACAGATTGTGTTGTAGATAAATCCATGTTTATACAGATAGAGTTGTAGATATTCCCATATTTATAAAGATAGCGGTGTAGATATTTCCATGTTTATAGAGATAGCGGTGGAGATATTTCCATGTTTATACGGATAGCGATGTAGATATTTCCATGTTTATACAGATAGCGGTGTAGATATTTCAATGTTTATACAGATAGCGGTGTAGATATTTCCATGTTTATACAGATAGCGGTGTAGATATTTCCATGTTTATACAGATAGCGGTGTACATATTTCCATGTTTATACAGATAGCAGTGGAGATACTTCCATGTTTATACAGATAGCGGTGTTGGTATTTCCATGTTTATACTGATAGCGGTGTAGATATTTCCATGTTTATACAGATAGCAGAGGAGATATTTCCATGTTTATACAGATAGGGATGTAAATATTTCCATGTTCATAGAGATAGCAGTGTAAATATTTCCATGTTTACACAGATAACGGTTTAAATATTTACACATTTACAGAGATAGCGGTGTAGATATTTCCATGTTTATACAGAAGTTGGAGTAGATATTTCCACGTTTTCAGAGCTAGCAGTGTAGATAATTCCAAGTTTATACAGATAGCGGTGTAGATATTCCCACGTTTATAGAGATAGCGGTGTAGATATATCCAAGTTTATACATATAGCGGTGTAGTTATTTCCATGTTTACAGAAACACCGGTGTAGATATTTCCACGTTTATAGAGATAGCGGTGTAGATATTTCCATGTTTATAGAGACAGCGGTGTAGATATTTCCACATTTATAGAGATAGCCGTGTAGAGATTTCCAAGTTTATGTAGACAACGGTGTAGATATTTGCATGTTTATGGATACAGCGGTGTAGATATTTCCATGTTTTTAGAGACAGCGGTGGAGATATTTCCATGTTTATACACATAGCAGTGTAGATATTTCCATGTTTATAGAGACAGCGGTGTAGATATTTGCATGTTTATACACATAGCAGTGTAGATATATCCATGTTTATACAGACAGCGGTGTAGATATTTCTATGTTTATAGAGATATCGGTGTAGATATTTTCAGGTTTATACAGACAGTGGTGTAGATATTTCCATGTTTATAGAGATAGCGGTGTAGGTATTTCCAAGTTTATACATATAGCGGTGTAAATATTTCCATGTTTTCAGAGACACCAGTGTAGATATTTCCACGTTTATAGAGATAGCGGTGTAGATATTTCCATGTTTATAGAGACAGCGGTGTAGATATTTCCACATTTATAGAGATAGCCGTGTAGAGATTTCCAAGTTTATGGAGACAATGGTGTAGGTATTTGCATGTTTATAGATTCAGCGGTGCAGATATTTCCATGTTTTTAGAGACAGTGGTGTAGATATTTCCATGTTTACACACATAGCAGTGTAGATATTTCCATGTTTATAGAGACAGCGATGTAGATATTTTCATGTTTATACAGATATCGCTGTAGACATTTCCATGTTTATACAGACAGAGGTGTAGATATTTGTATGTTTATAGAGATAGCGGTGTAGATATTTTCAAATTTATACAGACAGTGGTGTTGATATTTCCATGTTTATAGAGATAGCCGTGTAGATATATCCACGTTTATACAGATAGTGTTGTAAATATTTCCATGTTTATGCAGATAGTGGTGTAAATATTTCCATGTTTATACAGATAGCGGTGTAGATATTTCCATGTTTACAGAGATAGCGGTGGGGATATTTCCATGTTTATACAAAAAGCGGTGTAGTCATTTCCATGTTTATGTAGATAGCGGTGTAGATATTTCCATGTTTAAACAGATATCGGTGTAGATATTTCCATGTTTATACAGATATCGTTGGAGATATTTCAATGTTTATATAGATAGCTCTGTAGATAATTCCTTGTTTATACAGATAACGGTGAAGGTATTTCCATGTTTACACAGACAGTGGTGTGGCTATTTCCATGTTTATACAGATAGCAGTGTAGATATTTCCATGTTTATAGCGATGGCTGTGTAGATATTTCCATGTTTATACAGATGTCTGTGTAGATATTTCCATGTTTATACAGATGTCTGTGTATGTATTTCCATGTTTATAGAGATGACTGTGTAGGTATTTCCATGTTTATACTGATGTCTGTGTAGATATTTCCATGTTTATAGAGATGGCCATGAAGATATTTCCATGTTTACACAGATAGGGGTGTAGACATTTCCATGTTTATAGAGATAGTGGTGGAGATATTTCCATGTTTATACAGACAGCGGTGGAGATATATCCATGTTTATACAGACTGCGGTGTACATATTTCCAGGTTTTACAGATAGCGGTACAGATATTTCCATTTTTATACATATAGCGGTGGAGGTATTTCCCTGTTTATAGAGATAGCGGTGTAGATATTTCCATATTTATACTGATAGCGGTGTAGATATTTCCATGTTTATTCAGATGTAGGTGTAGATATTTCCCTGTTTATACAGATGGCGGTGTAGATATTTCCATGTTTATACAGATAGCGGTGTAGATATTTCCATGTTTATACAGATAGCGCTGTAGATATTTCCATGTTTACACACACAGCAGTGTAGTTATATCCATCTTTGCACAGATTGTGGTGTAGATATTTCCAGGTTTACTCAGATCTTCGTGTAGATATTTCTGTCTTTGCACAGATTGCGGTGTAGCTATTTCCATCTTTTCACAGATAGCAGTGTAGATATTTCCATGTTTATGCAGATGGAGGTGTAGATATTTCCATGTTTATAGAGACGGCTATGTAGATATTTCCATGATTATCCTGATGGCAGTGTAGATATTTCCATGTTTATACAGATAGTGGTGTAGATATTTCCGTGTTTATACAGATGACTGTGAAGTTATTTCCGTGTTTATACAGATGATGGTTTGGATTATTCCATGTTTATAGAGATAGCCAAGTAGACATTTCCAAGTTTATGCAGATAACGGTGTAGACATTTCCAAGTTTATAGAGATAGTGGTGTAGATATTTCCATATTTATGCAGATAGCGCTGTAGATATTTCCATGTTTATACAGATAGCGATGTAGATATTTCCATGTTTATACAGATAGCGCTGTAGATATTTCCATAATTGCACAGATTGCGGTGTAGATATTTCCATCTTTACATGGATGGTGGTGTACAGATTTCCGTGTTTACACAGATAGCTGTGTAGATATTTCCATGTTTACACAGATAGTGTTGTAGATAATTCCATGTTTATACAGATAGAGGTGTAGATATTCCCATGTTTATATAGATAGCGGTGTAGATATTTCCATGTTTATAGAGATAGGATATTTCCATGTTTATACAGATAGTATAGTGATGTTGATATATCCATGTTTATACAGATAGCGGTGTAGATATTTCCATGTTTATACAGATAGCGGTGTAGATATTTCCATGTTTATACAGATAGCGGTGTAGATATTTCCATGTTTATTCAGATAGCAGTGGAGATACTTCCATGTTTATACAGATAGCGGTGTTGGTATTTCCATGTTTATACAGATAGCGGTGTAGATATTTCCATGTTTATACAGATACCAGTGGAGATACTTCCATGTTTATACAGATAGCGTTGTAAATATTTCCATGTTCATAGAGATAGCAGTGTAGATATTTCCACGTTTATACAGATAGCGGTATAGATTTTCCCACGTTTATAGAGATAGCGGTGTAGATATTTCCAAGTTTATACATATAGCAGTGTAGATATTTCCATTTTTACAGAGACAGCGGTGTAGATATTTCCACGTTTATAGAGATAGCGGTGTAGATATTTCCATGTTTTTAGAGACAGCGATGTAGATATTTCCACATTTATAGTGATAGCCGTGTAGAGATTTCCAAATTTATGTAGATAACGGTGTAGATATTTGCATGTTTATAGATACAGCGGGGTAGATATCTCCATGTTTTTAGAGACAGCAGTGTAGATATTTCCATGTTTATACACATAGCATTGTAGATATTTCCATGTTTATAGAGACAGCGGTGTTGATATTTGCCTGTTTATACAGATATCGCTGAAGATATTTCCATGTTTATACAGACAGCGGTGTAGATATTTCTATGTTTATAGAGATTGCGGTGTAGATATTTTCAGGTTTATACAGACAGTTGTGTAGATATTTCAATGTTTATAGAGATAGCGGTGTAGATATATCCACGTTTATACAGATAGCGGTGTAAATATTTCCATGTTTATAGAGATAGTGGTGTAAATATTTCCATGTTTATACAGATAGCGGTGAAGATATTTCCATAATTGCACAGATTGCGGTGTAGATATTTCCATCTTTACACGGATGGTGGTGTACAGATTCCCATGTTTACACAGATAGCTGTGTAGATATTTCCATGTTTACACAGATTGTGTTGTAGATAAATCCATGTTTATACAGATAGAGTTGTAGATATTCCCATATTTATAAAGATAGCGGTGTAGATATTTCCATGTTTATAGAGATAGCGGTGGAGATATTTCCATGTTTATACGGATAGCGATGTAGATATTTCCATGTTTATACAGATAGCGGTGTAGATATTTCAATGTTTATACAGATAGCGGTGTAGATATTTCCATGTTTATACAGATAGCGGTGTAGATATTTCCATGTTTATACAGATAGCGGTGTACATATTTCCATGTTTATACAGATAGCAGTGGAGATACTTCCATGTTTATACAGATAGCGGTGTTGGTATTTCCATGTTTATACTGATAGCGGTGTAGATATTTCCATGTTTATACAGATAGCAGAGGAGATATTTCCATGTTTATACAGATAGGGATGTAAATATTTCCATGTTCATAGAGATAGCAGTGTAAATATTTCCATGTTTACACAGATAACGGTTTAAATATTTACACATTTACAGAGATAGCGGTGTAGATATTTCCATGTTTATACAGAAGTTGGAGTAGATATTTCCACGTTTTCAGAGCTAGCAGTGTAGATAATTCCAAGTTTATACAGATAGCGGTGTAGATATTCCCACGTTTATAGAGATAGCGGTGTAGATATATCCAAGTTTATACATATAGCGGTGTAGTTATTTCCATGTTTACAGAAACACCGGTGTAGATATTTCCACGTTTATAGAGATAGCGGTGTAGATATTTCCATGTTTATAGAGACAGCGGTGTAGATATTTCCACATTTATAGAGATAGCCGTGTAGAGATTTCCAAGTTTATGTAGACAACGGTGTAGATATTTGCATGTTTATGGATACAGCGGTGTAGATATTTCCATGTTTTTAGAGACAGCGGTGGAGATATTTCCATGTTTATACACATAGCAGTGTAGATATTTCCATGTTTATAGAGACAGCGGTGTAGATATTTGCATGTTTATACACATAGCAGTGTAGATATATCCATGTTTATACAGACAGCGGTGTAGATATTTCTATGTTTATAGAGATATCGGTGTAGATATTTTCAGGTTTATACAGACAGTGGTGTAGATATTTCCATGTTTATAGAGATAGCGGTGTAGGTATTTCCAAGTTTATACATATAGCGGTGTAAATATTTCCATGTTTTCAGAGACACCAGTGTAGATATTTCCACGTTTATAGAGATAGCGGTGTAGATATTTCCATGTTTATAGAGACAGCGGTGTAGATATTTCCACATTTATAGAGATAGCCGTGTAGAGATTTCCAAGTTTATGGAGACAATGGTGTAGGTATTTGCATGTTTATAGATTCAGCGGTGCAGATATTTCCATGTTTTTAGAGACAGTGGTGTAGATATTTCCATGTTTACACACATAGCAGTGTAGATATTTCCATGTTTATAGAGACAGCGATGTAGATATTTTCATGTTTATACAGATATCGCTGTAGACATTTCCATGTTTATACAGACAGAGGTGTAGATATTTGTATGTTTATAGAGATAGCGGTGTAGATATTTTCAAATTTATACAGACAGTGGTGTTGATATTTCCATGTTTATAGAGATAGCCGTGTAGATATATCCACGTTTATACAGATAGTGTTGTAAATATTTCCATGTTTATGCAGATAGTGGTGTAAATATTTCCATGTTTATACAGATAGCGGTGTAGATATTTCCATGTTTACAGAGATAGCGGTGGGGATATTTCCATGTTTATACAAAAAGCGGTGTAGTCATTTCCATGTTTATGTAGATAGCGGTGTAGATATTTCCATGTTTAAACAGATATCGGTGTAGATATTTCCATGTTTATACAGATATCGTTGGAGATATTTCAATGTTTATATAGATAGCTCTGTAGATAATTCCTTGTTTATACAGATAACGGTGAAGGTATTTCCATGTTTACACAGACAGTGGTGTGGCTATTTCCATGTTTATACAGATAGCAGTGTAGATATTTCCATGTTTATAGCGATGGCTGTGTAGATATTTCCATGTTTATACAGATGTCTGTGTAGATATTTCCATGTTTATACAGATGTCTGTGTATGTATTTCCATGTTTATAGAGATGACTGTGTAGGTATTTCCATGTTTATACTGATGTCTGTGTAGATATTTCCATGTTTATAGAGATGGCCATGAAGATATTTCCATGTTTACACAGATAGGGGTGTAGACATTTCCATGTTTATAGAGATAGTGGTGGAGATATTTCCATGTTTATACAGACAGCGGTGGAGATATATCCATGTTTATACAGACTGCGGTGTACATATTTCCAGGTTTTACAGATAGCGGTACAGATATTTCCATTTTTATACATATAGCGGTGGAGGTATTTCCCTGTTTATAGAGATAGCGGTGTAGATATTTCCATATTTATACTGATAGCGGTGTAGATATTTCCATGTTTATTCAGATGTAGGTGTAGATATTTCCCTGTTTATACAGATGGCGGTGTAGATATTTCCATGTTTATACAGATAGCGGTGTAGATATTTCCATGTTTATACAGATAGCGCTGTAGATATTTCCATGTTTACACACACAGCAGTGTAGTTATATCCATCTTTGCACAGATTGTGGTGTAGATATTTCCAGGTTTACTCAGATCTTCGTGTAGATATTTCTGTCTTTGCACAGATTGCGGTGTAGCTATTTCCATCTTTTCACAGATAGCAGTGTAGATATTTCCATGTTTATGCAGATGGAGGTGTAGATATTTCCATGTTTATAGAGACGGCTATGTAGATATTTCCATGATTATCCTGATGGCAGTGTAGATATTTCCATGTTTATACAGATAGTGGTGTAGATATTTCCGTGTTTATACAGATGACTGTGAAGTTATTTCCGTGTTTATACAGATGATGGTTTGGATTATTCCATGTTTATAGAGATAGCCAAGTAGACATTTCCCAGTTTATGCAGATAACGGTGTAGACATTTCCAAGTTTATAGAGATAGTGGTGTAGATATTTCCATATTTATGCAGATAGCGCTGTAGATATTTCCATGTTTATACAGATAGCGATGTAGATATTTCCATGTTTATACAGATAGCGCTGTAGATATTTCCATAATTGCACAGATTGCGGTGTAGATATTTCCATCTTTACATGGATGGTGGTGTACAGATTTCCGTGTTTACACAGATAGCTGTGTAGATATTTCCATGTTTACACAGATAGTGTTGTAGATAATTCCATGTTTATACAGATAGAGGTGTAGATATTCCCATGTTTATATAGATAGCGGTGTAGATATTTCCATGTTTATAGAGATAGGATATTTCCATGTTTATACAGATAGTATAGTGATGTTGATATATCCATGTTTATACAGATAGCGGTGTAGATATTTCCATGTTTATACAGATAGCGGTGTAGATATTTCCATGTTTATACAGATAGCGGTGTAGATATTTCCATGTTTATTCAGATAGCAGTGGAGATACTTCCATGTTTATACAGATAGCGGTGTTGGTATTTCCATGTTTATACAGATAGCGGTGTAGATATTTCCATGTTTATACAGATACCAGTGGAGATACTTCCATGTTTATACAGATAGCGTTGTAAATATTTCCATGTTCATAGAGATAGCAGTGTAAATATTTCCATGTTTACACAGATAACGGTTTAAATGTTTACACATTTACAGAGATAGCGGTGTAGATATTTCCATGTTTATACAGAAATTGGTGTAGATATTTCCACGTTTACAGAGATAGCAGTGTAGATATTTCCACGTTTATACGGATAGCGGTGTAGATATTCCCACGTTTATAGAGATAGCGGTGTAGATATTTCCAAGTTTATACATATAGCGGTGTAGATATTTCCATGTTTACAGAGACACCGGTGTAGATATTTCCACGTTTATAGAGATAGCGTTGTAGATATTTCCAAGTTTACAGAGACAGCGGTGTAGATATTTCCACATTTATAGAGATAACCGTGTAGAGATTTCCAAGTTTATGTAGAAAACTGTGTAGATATTTGCATGTTTATAGATACAGCGCTGTAGATATTTCCATGTTTTTAGAGACAGCGGTGTACATATTTCCATGTTTATACACATAGCAGTGTAGATATTTCCATGTTTATACAGACAGCGGTGTAGATATTTCTATGTTTATAGAGATAGCGGTGTAGATACTTTCAGGTTTATACAGACAGTGGTGTAGATATTTCCATGTTTATAGAGATAGCGGTGTAGATATATATACGTTTATACAGATAGCGGTGTAGATATTTCCATGTTTATTCAGATGTAGGTGTAGATATTTCCATGTTTATTCAGATGTAGGTGTAGATATTTCCCTGTTTATACAGATGGTGGCGTAGATATTTCCATGTTTATACAGATAGCGGTGTAGATATTTCCATGTTTACACAGAGAGCCGTGTAGCTATTTCCATCTTTGCACAGATTGCGGTGTAGATATTTCCAGGTTTACACAGATAGTCGTGTAGATATTTCCATCGTTGCACAGATTGCGGTGTAGATATTTTCATCTTTTCACAGATAGCGGTGTAGATATTTCCATGTTTATACAGATGGAGGTGTAGATATTTCCATGTTTATAGAGACGGCTGTGTAGATATTTCCATGATTATCCTGATGGCATTGTAGATATTTCCATGTTTATACAGATAGTGGTGTAGATATTTCCGTGTTTATACAGATGACTGTGAAGTTATTTCTGTGTTTATACAGATGGCGGTGTAGATAATTCCATGTTTAAAGAGATAGCCAAGTAGATATTTCCAAGTTTATGCAGATAACGGTGTAGACATTTCCAAGTTTATAGAGATAGCGGTGTAGATATTTCCATATTTATGCAGATAGCGCTGTAGATATTTCCAAGTTTATACAGATAGCGGTGTAGATATTTCCATGTTTATACAGATAGCGGTGTAGATATTTCCATAATTGCACAGAGTGTGGTGTAGATATTTCCATCTTTACAAGGATGGTGGTGTACAGATTTCCATGTTTACACAGATAGCTGTGTAGATATTTCCAGGGTTTCACAGATAGTGTTGTAGATAATTCCATGTTTATACAGATAGAGGTGTAGATATTCCCATGTTTATAAAGATAGCGGTGTAGATATTTCCATCTTTATAGAGATAGCGGTGGAGATATTTCCAGGTTTATACAGATAGCGATGTAGATATTTCCATGTTTATACAGATAGCGGTGTAGATATTTCCATGTTTATACAGATAGCGGTGTAGATATTTCCTTGTTTACAAAGATTGCGGTGTAGCTATTTCCATCATTGCACAGATTGCGGTGTAGATATTTGCAGGTTTACACAGATAGTCGTGTAGATATTTCCATCTTTGCACAGATTGTGGTGTAGATATTTCCATCTTTTCACAGATAGCGGTGTAGATATTTCCATGTTTATACAGATGGAGGTGCAGATATTTCCATGTTTATAGAGACGGCTGTGTAGATATTTCCATGATTATCCTGATGGCAGTGTGGATATTTCCATGTTTATACAGATAGTGGTGTAGATATTTCCGTGTTTATACAGATTACTGTGAAGGTATTTCCGTGTTTATACAGATGGCGGTGTAGATAATTCCATGTTTATAGAGATAGCCAAGTAGATATTTCGAAGTTTATGCAGATAACGGTGTCGACATTTCCAAGTTTATAGAGATAGCAGTGTAGATATTTCCATATTTATGCAGATAGCGTTGTAGATATTTCCATGTTTATACAGATAGCGGTGTAGGTATTTCCATGTTTATACAGATAGCGGTGTAGATATTTCCATAATTGCCCAGATTGCGGTGTAGATATTTCCATCTTTACACGGATGGTGGTGTACAGATTTCCATGTTTACACAGATAGCTGTGTAGATATTTCCATGTTTACACAGATAGTGTTGTAGATAATTCCATGTTTATACAGATAGAGGTGTAGTTATTCCCATGTTTATAAAGATAGCGGTGTAGATATTTCCATGCTTATAGAGATAGCGGTGGAGGTATTTCCAGGTTTATACAGATAGTGATGTAGATATTTCCATGTTTATACAGATAGCGGTGTAGATATTTCCATGTTTATACAGATAGTGGTGTAGATATTTCCATGTTTACACAGATAGCGGTGTAGATATTTCCATGTTTATACAGATAGCAGTGGAGATACTTCCATGTTTATACAGATAGCGGTGTTGGTATTTCCATGTTTATACAGATAGCGGTGTAGATATTTCCATGTTTATACAGATATCAGTGGAGATACTTCCGTGTTTATACAGATAGCGTTGTAAATATTTCCATGTTCATAGAGATAGCAGTGTAAATATTTCCATATTTACACAGATAACGGTTGAAATGTTTACACATTTACAGAGATAGCGGTGTAGATATTTCCATGTTTATACGGAAATTGGAGTAGATATTTCCACGTTTACAGAGATAGCAGTGTAGATATTTCCACGCTTATACAGTTAGCGTTGTAGATATTCCCGCGTTTATACATATAGCGGTGTAAATATTTCCACGTTTATTGAGATAGCGGTGTAGATATTTCCATGTTTATACAGACAGCGGTGAAGATATTTCTACGTTTATACTCATAGCGGTGTATATATTTCCACGTTTATAGAGATAGCGGTGTAGATATTTCCAAGTTTATACATATAGCGGTGTAGATATTTCCATGTTTACAGAGACACCGGTGTAGATATTTCCACGTTTATAGAGATAGCGGTGTAGATATTTCCATGTTTATAGAGACACCGGTGTAGATATTTCCACATTTATAGAGATAGCCGTGTAGAGATTTCCAAGTTTATGTAGACAATAGTGTAGATTTTTGCATGTTTATAGATACAGCGGTGTAGATATTTCCATGCTTTTAGAAACAGCGGTGTAGATATTTCCATGTTTATACACATAGCAGTGTAGATATTTCCATGTTTATAGAAACAGCGGTGTAGATATTTGCATGTTTATACAGATATTGCTCTAGATATTTCCAAGTTTATACAGAGAGCGGTGTAGTTATTTCTATGTTTATAGAGATAGCGGTGTAGACATTTTCAGGTTTATACAGACAGTGGTGTAGATATTTCCATGTTTATAGAGATAGCGGTGTAGATATATCCACGTTTATACAAATAGCGGTGTAAATATTTCCATGTTTATACAGATAGTGGTGTAAATATTTCCATATTTATACAGATAGCGGTGTAGATATTTCCATGTTTATAGAGGTAGCAGTGGGTATATTTCCATGTTTATACAGAAAGCAGGGTAGATATTTCCATGTTCATGTAGATAGCGGTGTAGATATTTCCATGTTTAAACAGATATCGGTGTAGTTATTTCCATGTTTATAGAGATATCGTTGGAGATATTTCAATGTTTATACAGGTAGCTCTGTAGATATTTCCTTGTTTATACAGATAATGGTGAAGGTATTTCCATGTTTACACAGACAGTGGTGTGGCTATTTCCATGTTTATACAGATAGCAGTGTAGATATTTCCATGTTTATACAGATGGCTTTGTAGATATTTCCATGTTTATACAGATGACTGTGTTGATATTTCCATGTTTATACAGATGGTTGTGTAGGTATTTCCATGTTTATACAGATGTCTGTGGAGATATTTCCATGTTTATAGAGATAGCCATGAAGATATTTCCATGTTTACACAGATAGGGGTGTAGACATTTCCATGTTTATAGAGATAGTGGTGGAGATATTTCCATGTTTATAGAGATAGCGGTGTAGATATTTCCAAATTTATACAGATAGCGGTGTAGATATTTCCATGTTTATTCAGATGTAGGTGTAGATATTTCCCTGTTTATACAGATGGCGGCGTAGATATTTCCATGTTTATACAGATAGCGGTGTAGATATTTCCATGTTTATACAGATAGCGGTGTAGATATTTCCATGTTTACACAGAGAGCGGTGTAGCTATTTCCATCTTTGCACAGATTGCGGTGTAGATATTTCCAGGTTTACACAGATAGTCGTGTAGATATTTCCATCTTTACACAGACTGCGGTGTAGATATTTCCATCTTTTCACAGATAGCGGTGTAGATATTTCCATGTTTATACAGATGGAGGTGTAGATATTTCCATGTTTGTAGAGACGGCTGTGTAGATATTTCCATGATTATCCTGATGGCAGTGTAGATATTTCCATGTTTATACAGATAGTGGTGTAGATATTTCCGTGTTTATACAGATGACTGTGAAGGTATTTCCGTGTTTATACAGATGGCGGTGTAGATAACTCCATGTTTATAGTGATAGCCAATAGATATTTCCAAGTTTATGCAGATAACGGTGTAGACATTTCCATGTTTATAGAGATAGCGGTGTAGATATTTCCATATTTATGCAGATAGCGCTGTAGATATTTCCATGTTTATACAGATAGCGGTGTAGATATTTCCATGTTTTTACAGATAGCGGTGTAGATATTTCCATAATTGCACAGATTGCTGTGTAGATATTTCCATCTTTACACGGATGGTGGTGTACAGATTTCCATGTTTACACAGATAGCTGTGTAGATATTTCCATGTTTACACAGATACCGTTGTAGATAATTCCATGTTTATACAGATAGATGTGTAGATATTCCCATGTTTATAATGATAGCGGTGTAGATATTTCCATGTTTATAGAGATAGCGATGGAGATATTTCCAGGTTTATACAGATAGTGATGTAGATATTTCCATGTTTATACAGATAGCGGTGTAGATTTTCCATGTTTATACAGATAGCGGTGTAGATATTTCCATGTTTATACAGATAGTGGTGTAGCTATTTCCATGTTTATACAGATAGCAGTGGAGATACTTCCATGTTTATACACATAGCGGTGTTGGTATTTCCAAGTTTATACAGATAGCGGTGTAGATATTTCCATGTTTATAGAGATAGCGGTGGAGATATTTCCAGGTTTATACAGATAGCGATGTAGATATTTCCATGTTTACACATAGCGGTGTTTGTATTTCCAAGTTTATACAGATAGCGGTGTAGATATTTCCATGTTTATAGAGATAGCGGTGGAGATATTTCCAGGTTTATACAGATAGCGATGTAGATATTTCCATGTTTACACAGATAGCGGTGTATAAATTTCCATTTTTATACAGATAGCAGTGGAGATACTTCCATGTTTATACAGATAGCGGTGTTGGTATTTCCATGTTTATACAGATAGCGGTGTAGATATTTCCATGTTTATACAGATATCAGTGGAGATACTTCCGTGTTTATACAGATAGCGTTGAAAATATTTCCATGTTCATAGAGATAGCAGTGTAAAGATTTCCATGTTTACACAGATAACGGTTTAAATGTTTACACATTTACAGAGATAGCGGGGTAGATATTTCCATGTTTATGCGGAAATTGGAGTAGATATTTCCACGTTTACGGAGATAGCAGTGTAGATATTTCCACATTTACACAGTTAGCGATGTAGATATTCCCGCGTTTATACATATAGCGGTGTAAATATTTCCACGTTTATAGAGATAGCGGTGTATATATTTCCATGTTTATACAGACAGCGGTGAAGATATTTCAACATTTATACTCATAGCGGTGTAGATATTCCCACGTTTCTAGAGATAGCGGTTTAGATATTTCCAAGTTTATACAAATAGCGGTGTAGATATTTCCATGTTTATAGAGACACCGGTGTAGATATTTCCACGTTTATAGAGATAGCTGTGTAGATATTTCCATGTTTATAGAGACAGCGGTGTAGATATTTCCACATTTGTAAAGATAGCCGTGTAGAGATTTCCAAGTTCATGTAGACAATAGTGTAGATTTTTGCATGTTTATAGATACAGCGGTGTAGATATTTCCATGTTTTTAGAAACAGCGGTGTAGATATTTCCATGTTTATACACATAACAGTGTAGATATTTCCATGTTTATAGAGACAGCGGTGTAGATATTTGCATGTTTATACAGATATTGCTCTAGATATTTCCAAGTTTATACAGACAGCGGTGTAGTTATTTCTATGTTTATAGAGATAGCGGTGTAGATATTTTCAGGTTTATACAGACAGTGGTGTAGATATTTCCATGTTTATAGAGATAGCGGTGTAGATATATCCACGTTTATACAGATAGCGGTGTAAATATTTCCATGTTTATACAGATAGTGGTGTAAATATTTCCATATTTATACAGATAGCGGTGTAGATATTTCCAAGTTTATAGAGATAGCAGTGGGGATATTTCAATGTTTATACAGAAAGCAGGGTAGATATTTCCATGTTCATGTAGATAGCGGTGTAGATATTTCCATGTTTAAACAGATATCGTTGTAGTTATTTCCATGTTTATACAGATATCGTTGCAGATATTTCAATGTTTATACAGATAGCTCTGTAGATATTTCCTTGTTTATACAGATAATGGTGAAGGTATTTCCGTGTTTACACAGACAGTGGTGTGGCTATTTCCATGTTTATACAGATAGCAGTGTAGATATTTCCATGTTTATAGAGATGGCTGTGTAGATATTTCCATGTTTATACAGATGGCTTTGTAGATTTTTCCATGTTTATACAGATGACTGTGTAGATATTTCCATGTTTATACAGATGGTTGTGTAGATATTTCCATGTTTATACAGATGTCTGTGTAGATATTTCCATGTTTATAGAGATAGCCATGAAGATATTTCCATGTTTTCACAGATAGGTGTGTAGACATTTCCATGTTTATACAGATAGTGGTGGAGATATATCCATGTTTATACAGACTGCCGTGTATATATTTCCAGGTTTTACAGATAGCGGTAAAGATATGTCCATTTTTATACTGATAGCGGTGGAGATATTTCCATGTTTATAGAGATAGCGGTGTAGATATTTCCATATTTCTACAGATAGTGGTGTAGATATTTCCATGTTTATTCAGATGTAGGTGTAGATATTTCCCTGTTTATACAGATGGCGGCATAGATATTTCCATATTTATTCAGATAGTAGTGTAGATATTTCCATGTTTATACAGATAGCGGTGTAGATATTTCCATGTTTACACAGAATCGGTGAAGCTATTTCCATCTTTGCACAGATTGCGATGTAGATATTCCCAGGTTTACACAGATAGTCTTGTAGATATTTCCATCTTTGCACCGATTGCGGTGTAGATATTTCCATCTTTTCACAGATAGCGGTGTAGATATTTCCATGTTTATAGAGACGGCTGTGTAGATATTTCCATGATTATCCTGAAGGCAGTGTAGATATTTCCAAGTTTACACAGATAGTGGTGTAGATATTTCCGTGTTTATACAGATGACTGTGAAGGTATTTCCGTGTTTATACAGATGGCGGTGTAGATAATTCCATGTTTATAGAGATAGCCAAGTAGATATTTCCAAGTTTATGCAGATAACGGTGTAGACATTTCCAAGTTTATAGAGATAGCGGTGTAGATATTTCCATATTTATGCAGATAGCGTTGTAGATATTTCCATGTTTATACAGATAGCGGTGTAGATATTTCCATGTTTATACAGATAGCGGTGTAGATATTTCCATAATTGCACAGATTGCGGTGTAGATATTTCCAACTTTTCACGGATGGTGGTGTACAGATTTCCATGTTTACACAGATAGCTGTGTAGATATTTCCATGTTTACACAGATAGTGTTGTAGATAATTCCATGTTTATACAGATAGAGGTGTAGATATTTCCATGTTTATACGGATAGCGGTGTAGATATTTCCATGTTTATAGAGATAGCGGTGGAGATATTCCCATGTTTATACAGATAGTGATGTAGATATTTCCATGTTTATACAGATAGCGGTGTAGATATTTCCATGTTTATATAGATAGCGGTGTAGATATTTCCATGTTTATACAGATAGCGGTGTAGATATTTCCATGTTTATACAGATAGCAGTGGAGATATTTCCATGTTTATACAGATAGCGGTGTAGATATTTCCATGTTTATACAGATAGCGGTGTAGATATTTCCATGTTTATACAGAAAGCAGTGGGGATATTTCCATGTTTATACAGATAGCGTTGTAAATATTTCCATGTTCATAGAGATAGCAGTGTAAATATTTCCATGTTTACACAGATAACGGTTTAAATGTTTACACATTTACAGAGATAGCGGTGTAGATATTTCCATGTTTACAGAAATTGGAGTAGATATTTCCACGTTTATAGAGATAGCAGTGTAGTTATTTCCACGTTTATACAGATAGCGGTGTAGATATTCCCACATTTATAGAGATAGCGGTGTAGATATTTCCAAGTTTATACATATAGCGGTGTAGATATTTCCATGTTTACAGAGACTCCGGTGTAGATATTTCCACGTTTATAGAGATAGCGGTGTAGATATTTCCATGTTTATAGAGATAGCGGTGTAGATATTTCCACATTTATAGAGATAGCCGTGTAGAGATTTCCATGTTTATGTAGACAACGGTGTAGATATTTGCATGTTTATAGATACAGCGGTGTAGATATTTCCATGTTGTTAGAGACAGCGGTGTAGATATTTGCATGTTTAAACAGATATCGCTGTAGATATTTCCATGTTTATACAGATAGCGGTGTAGATATTTCTATGTTTATAGAGATAGCAGTGTAGATATTTTCAGGGTTATACAGAGAGTGGTGTAGATATTTCCATGTTTATAGAGATAGCGTTGTAGATATATCCACGTTTATACAGATAGTGGTGTAAATATTTCCATGTTTATACAGATAGTGGTGTAAATATTTCCATGTTTATACAGATATTGGTGTAGATATTTCCATGTTTATACAGATAGCGGTGTAGATATTTCCATGTTTATAGAGATAGCGGTGGGGATATTTCCATGTTTATACAGAAAGCAGTGTAGATATTTCCATCTTCATGTAGATAGCGGTGTAGATATTTCCATGTTTAAACAGATATCGTTGGAGATATTTCCATGTTTATACAGATATCGTTGGAGGTATTTCAATGTTTATACAGATAGCTCTGTAGATATTTCCTTGTTTATACAGATAACGGTGAAGGTATTTCCAGGTTTACACAGACCGTGGTGTGGCTATTTCCATGTTTATACAGAGAGCAGTGTAGATATTTCCATGTTTATAGAGATGGCTGTGCAGATATTTCCATGTTTATACAGATGGCTCTGTAGATATTCCATGTTTATTCAGATGACTGTGTAGATATTTCCATGTTTATACAGATGACTGTGTAGGTATTTCCATGTTTATACCAATGTCTGTGTAGATATTTCCATGTTTATAGAGATAGCCATGAAGATATTTCCATGTTTACACAGAGAGGGGTGTAGACATTTCCATGTTTATAGAGATAGTGGTGGAGATATTTCCATGTTTATACAGATAGCGGTGGAGATATATCCATGTTTATACAGACTGCGGTGTATATATTTCCAGGTTTTACAGATAGCGGTGCAGATATTTCCATTTTTATACAGATAGCGGGGGAGATATTTCCATGTTTATAGTGATAGAGGTGTAGATATTTCCATATTTATACAGATAGCGGTGTAGATATTTCCATGTTTATAGAGATAGCGGTGGGGATATTTCCATGTTTATACAGAAAGCGGTGTAGATATTTCCATGTTCATGTAGATAGAGGTGTAGATATTTCCATGTTTATACAGATATCGGTGTAGATATTTCCATGTTTATAGAGATATCGCTGGAGATATTTCAATGTTTATACAGATAGATCTGTAGATATTTCCTTGTTTATACACATAACGGTGAAGGTATTTCCATGTTTACACAGACAGTGGTGTGGCTATTTCCATGTTTATACAGATAGCAGTGTAGATATTTCCATGTTTATAGAGATGGCTGTGTAGATATTTCCATGTTTATACAGATGTCTGTGTAGGTATTTCCATGTTTATACAGATGACTGTATAGATATTTCCATGTTTATACAGATGACTGTGTAGGTATTTCCATGTTTATACAGATGTCTGTGTAGATATTTCCATGTTTATAGAGATAGCCATGAAGATATTTCCATGTTTACACAGATAGGGGTGTAGACATTTCCATGATTATAGAGATAGTGGTGGAGATATTTCCATGTTTATACAGATAGCGGTGGAGATATATCCATGTTTATACAGACTGCGGTGTATATATTTCCAGGTTTTACAGATAGCAGTACAGATATTTCCATATTTATACAGAAAGCGGTGTAGATATTTCCATGTTTATTCAGATGTAGGTGTACATATTTCCGTGATAATACAGGTGGCGGCATAGATATTTCCATGTTTATACAGATAGCGGTGTAGATATTTCCATGTTTATACAGATAGCGTTGTAGATATTTCCATGTTTACACAGAGAGCTGTGAAGCTATTTCCATCTTTGCACAGATTGCAGTGTAGATATTTCCAGGTTTACACAGATAGTCGTGTAGATATTTCCATCTTTGCTCAGATTGCGGTGTAGATATTTCCATCTTTTCACAGATAGCGATGTAGATATTTCCATGTTTATACAGATGGAGGTGTAGATATTTCCATGTTTATAGAGACGGCTGTGTAGATATTTCCATGATTATCCTGATGGCAGTGTAGATATTTCCATGTTTATACAGATAGTGGTGTAGATATTTCCGTGTTTACACAGATGACTGTGAAGGTATTTCCGTGTTTATACAGATGGCGGTGTAGATAATTTCATGTTTATAGTGATAGCCAAGTAGATATTTCCAAGTTTGTGCAGATAACGGTGTAGACATTTCCAAGTTTATAGAGATAGCGGTGTAGATATTTCCATATTTATGCAGATAGCGCTGTAGATATTTCCATGTTTATACAGATAGCGGTGTAGATATTTCCATGTTTATACAGATAGCGCTGTAGATATTTCCATAATTGCACAGATTGCGGTGTAGATATTTCCATCTTTACATGGATGGTGGTGTACAGATTTCCGTGTTTACACAGATAGCTGTGTAGATATTTCCATGTTTACACAGATAGTGTTGTAGATAATTCCATGTTTATACAGATAGAGGTGTAGATATTCCCATGTTTATATAGATAGCGGTGTAGATATTTCCATGTTTATAGAGATAGGATATTTCCATGTTTATACAGATAGTATAGTGATGTTGATATATCCATGTTTATACAGATAGCGGTGTAGATATTTCCATGTTTATACAGATAGCGGTGTAGATATTTCCATGTTTATACAGATAGCGGTGTAGATATTTCCATGTTTATTCAGATAGCAGTGGAGATACTTCCATGTTTATACAGATAGCGGTGTTGGTATTTCCATGTTTATACAGATAGCGGTGTAGATATTTCCATGTTTATACAGATACCAGTGGAGATACTTCCATGTTTATACAGATAGCGTTGTAAATATTTCCATGTTCATAGAGATAGCAGTGTAAATATTTCCATGTTTACACAGATAACGGTTTAAATGTTTACACATTTACAGAGATAGCGGTGTAGATATTTCCATGTTTATACAGAAATTGGTGTAGATATTTCCACGTTTACAGAGATAGCAGTGTAGATATTTCCACGTTTATACGGATAGCGGTGTAGATATTCCCACGTTTATAGAGATAGCGGTGTAGATATTTCCAAGTTTATACATATAGCGGTGTAGATATTTCCATGTTTACAGAGACACCGGTGTAGATATTTCCACGTTTATAGAGATAGCGTTGTAGATATTTCCAAGTTTACAGAGACAGCGGTGTAGATATTTCCACATTTATAGAGATAACCGTGTAGAGATTTCCAAGTTTATGTAGAAAACTGTGTAGATATTTGCATGTTTATAGATACAGCGCTGTAGATATTTCCATGTTTTTAGAGACAGCGGTGTACATATTTCCATGTTTATACACATAGCAGTGTAGATATTTCCATGTTTATACAGACAGCGGTGTAGATATTTCTATGTTTATAGAGATAGCGGTGTAGATACTTTCAGGTTTATACAGACAGTGGTGTAGATATTTCCATGTTTATAGAGATAGCGGTGTAGATATATATACGTTTATACAGATAGCGGTGTAGATATTTCCATGTTTATTCAGATGTAGGTGTAGATATTTCCATGTTTATTCAGATGTAGGTGTAGATATTTCCCTGTTTATACAGATGGTGGCGTAGATATTTCCATGTTTATACAGATAGCGGTGTAGATATTTCCATGTTTACACAGAGAGCCGTGTAGCTATTTCCATCTTTGCACAGATTGCGGTGTAGATATTTCCAGGTTTACACAGATAGTCGTGTAGATATTTCCATCGTTGCACAGATTGCGGTGCAGATATTTTCATCTTTTCACAGATAGCGGTGTAGATATTTCCATGTTTATACAGATGGAGGTGTAGATATTTCCATGTTTATAGAGACGGCTGTGTAGATATTTCCATGATTATCCTGATGGCATTGTAGATATTTCCATGTTTATACAGATAGTGGTGTAGATATTTCCGTGTTTATACAGATGACTGTGAAGTTATTTCCGTGTTTATACAGATGGCGGTGTAGATAATTCCATGTTTAAAGAGATAGCCAAGTAGATATTTCCAAGTTTATGCAGATAACGGTGTAGACATTTCCAAGTTTATAGAGATAGCGGTGTAGATATTTCCATATTTATGCAGATAGCGCTGTAGATATTTCCAAGTTTATACAGATAGCGGTGTAGATATTTCCATGTTTATACAGATAGCGGTGTAGATATTTCCATAATTGCACAGAGTGTGGTGTAGATATTTCCATCTTTACAAGGATGGTGGTGTACAGATTTCCATGTTTACACAGATAGCTGTGTAGATATTTCCAGGGTTTCACAGATAGTGTTGTAGATAATTCCATGTTTATACAGATAGAGGTGTAGATATTCCCATGTTTATAAAGATAGCGGTGTAGATATTTCCATCTTTATAGAGATAGCGGTGGAGATATTTCCAGGTTTATACAGATAGCGATGTAGATATTTCCATGTTTATACAGATAGCGGTGTAGATATTTCCATGTTTATACAGATAGCGGTGTAGATATTTCCTTGTTTACAAAGATTGCGGTGTAGCTATTTCCATCATTGCACAGATTGCGGTGTAGATATTTGCAGGTTTACACAGATAGTCGTGTAGATATTTCCATCTTTGCACAGATTGTGGTGTAGATATTTCCATCTTTTCACAGATAGCGGTGTAGATATTTCCATGTTTATACAGATGGAGGTGCAGATATTTCCATGTTTATAGAGACGGCTGTGTAGATATTTCCATGATTATCCTGATGGCAGTGTGGATATTTCCATGTTTATACAGATAGTGGTGTAGATATTTCCGTGTTTATACAGATTACTGTGAAGGTATTTCCGTGTTTATACAGATGGCGGTGTAGATAATTCCATGTTTATAGAGATAGCCAAGTAGATATTTCGAAGTTTATGCAGATAACGGTGTCGACATTTCCAAGTTTATAGAGATAGCAGTGTAGATATTTCCATATTTATGCAGATAGCGTTGTAGATATTTCCATGTTTATACAGATAGCGGTGTAGATATTTCCATGTTTATACAGATAGCGGTGTAGATATTTCCATAATTGCCCAGATTGCGGTGTAGATATTTCCATCTTTACACGGATGGTGGTGTACAGATTTCCATGTTTACACAGATAGCTGTGTAGATATTTCCATGTTTACACAGATAGTGTTGTAGATAATTCCATGTTTATACAGATAGAGGTGTAGTTATTCCCATGTTTATAAAGATAGCGGTGTAGATATTTCCATGCTTATAGAGATAGCGGTGGAGGTATTTCCAGGTTTATACAGATAGTGATGTAGATATTTCCATGTTTATACAGATAGCGGTGTAGATATTTCCATGTTTATACAGATAGTGGTGTAGATATTTCCATGTTTACACAGATAGCGGTGTAGATATTTCCATGTTTATACAGATATCAGTGGAGATACTTCCATGTTTATACAGATAGCGGTGTTGGTATTTCCATGTTTATACAGATAGCGGTGTAGATATTTCCATGTTTATACAGATATCAGTGGAGATACTTCCGTGTTTATACAGATAGCGTTGTAAATATTTCCATGTTCATAGAGATAGCAGTGTAAATATTTCCATATTTACACAGATAACGGTTCAAATGTTTACACATTTACAGAGATAGCGGTGTAGATATTTCCATGTTTATACGGAAATTGGAGTAGATATTTCCACGTTTACAGAGATAGCAGTGTAGATATTTCCACGCTTATACAGTTAGCGTTGTAGATATTCCCGCGTTTATACATATAGCGGTGTAAATATTTCCACGTTTATAGAGATAGCGGTGTAGATATTTCCATGTTTATACAGACAGCGGTGAAGATATTTCTACGTTTATACTCATAGCGGTGTATATATTTCCACGTTTATAGAGATAGCGGTGTAGATATTTCCAAGTTTATACATATAGCGGTGTAGATATTTCCATGTTTACAGAGACACCGGTGTAGATATTTCCACGTTTATAGAGATAGCGGTGTAGATATTTCCATGTTTATAGAGACACCGGTGTAGATATTTCCACATTTATAGAGATAGCCGTGTAGAGATTTCCAAGTTTATGTAGACAATAGTGTAGATTTTTGCATGTTTATAGATACAGCGGTGTAGATATTTCCATGTTTTTAGAAACAGCGGTGTAGATATTTCCATGTTTATACACATAACAGTGTAGATATTTCCATGTTTATAGAGACAGCGGTGTAGATATTTGCATGTTTATACAGATATTGCTCTAGATATTTCCAAGTTTATACAGACAGCGGTGTAGTTATTTCTATGTTTATAGAGATAGCGGTGTAGATATTTTCAGGTTTATACAGACAGTGGTGTAGATATTTCCATGTTTATAGAGATAGCGGTGTAGATATATCCACGTTTATACAGATAGCGGTGTAAATATTTCCATGTTTATACAGATAGTGGTGTAAATATTTCCATATTTATACAGATAGCGGTGTAGATATTTCCAAGTTTATAGAGATAGCAGTGGGGATATTTCAATGTTTATACAGAAAGCAGGGTAGATATTTCCATGTTCATGTAGATAGCGGTGTAGATATTTCCATGTTTAAACAGATATCGTTGTAGTTATTTCCATGTTTATACAGATATCGTTGCAGATATTTCAATGTTTATACAGATAGCTCTGTAGATATTTCCTTGTTTATACAGATAATGGTGAAGGTATTTCCGTGTTTACACAGACAGTGGTGTGGCTATTTCCATGTTTATACAGATAGCAGTGTAGATATTTCCATGTTTATAGAGATGGCTGTGTAGATATTTCCATGTTTATACAGATGGCTTTGTAGATTTTTCCATGTTTATACAGATGACTGTGTAGATATTTCCATGTTTATACAGATGGTTGTGTAGATATTTCCATGTTTATACAGATGTCTGTGTAGATATTTCCATGTTTATAGAGATAGCCATGAAGATATTTCCATGTTTTCACAGATAGGTGTGTAGACATTTCCATGTTTATACAGATAGTGGTGGAGATATATCCATGTTTATACAGACTGCCGTGTATATATTTCCAGGTTTTACAGATAGCGGTAAAGATATGTCCATTTTTATACTGATAGCGGTGGAGATATTTCCATGTTTATAGAGATAGCGGTGTAGATATTTCCATATTTCTACAGATAGTGGTGTAGATATTTCCATGTTTATTCAGATGTAGGTGTAGATATTTCCCTGTTTATACAGATGGCGGCATAGATATTTCCATATTTATTCAGATAGTAGTGTAGATATTTCCATGTTTATACAGATAGCGGTGTAGATATTTCCATGTTTACACAGAATCGGTGAAGCTATTTCCATCTTTGCACAGATTGCGATGTAGATATTCCCAGGTTTACACAGATAGTCTTGTAGATATTTCCATCTTTGCACAGATTGCGGTGTAGATATTTCCATCTTTTCACAGAGAGCGGTGTAGATATTTCCATGTTTATAGAGACGGCTGTGTAGATATTTCCATGATTATCCTGAAGGCAGTGTAGATATTTCCAAGTTTACAAAGATAGTGGTGTAGATATTTCCGTGTTTATACAGATGACTGTGAAGGTATTTCCGTGTTTATACAGATGGCGGTGTAGATAATTCCATGTTTATAGAGATAGCCAAGTAGATATTTCCAAGTTTATGCAGATAACGGTGTAGACATTTCCAAGTTTATAGAGATAGCGGTGTAGATATTTCCATATTTATGCAGATAGCGTTGTAGATATTTCCATGTTTATACAGATAGCGGTGTAGATATTTCCATGTTTATACAGATAGCGGTGTAGATATTTCCATAATTGCACAGATTGCGGTGTAGATATTTCCAACTTTTCACGGATGGTGGTGTACAGATTTCCATGTTTACACAGATAGCTGTGTAGATATTTCCATGTTTACACAGATAGTGTTGTAGATAATTCCATGTTTATACAGATAGAGGTGTAGATATTTCCATGTTTATACGGATAGCGGTGTAGATATTTCCATGTTTATAGAGATAGCGGTGGAGATATTCCCATGTTTATACAGATAGTGATGTAGATATTTCCATGTTTATACAGATAGCGGTGTAGATATTTCCATGTTTATATAGATAGCGGTGTAGATATTTCCATGTTTATACAGATAGCGGTGTAGATATTTCCATGTTTATACAGATAGCAGTGGAGATATTTCCATGTTTATACAGATAGCGGTGTAGATATTTCCATGTTTATACAGATAGCGGTGTAGATATTTCCATGTTTATACAGAAAGCAGTGGGGATATTTCCATGTTTATACAGATAGCGTTGTAAATATTTCCATGTTCATAGAGATAGCAGTGTAAATATTTCCATGTTTACACAGATAACGGTTTAAATGTTTACACATTTACAGAGATAGCGGTGTAGATATTTCCATGTTTACAGAAATTGGAGTAGATATTTCCACGTTTATAGAGATAGCAGTGTAGTTATTTCCACGTTTATACAGATAGCGGTGTAGATATTCCCACATTTATAGAGATAGCGGTGTAGATATTTCCAAGTTTATACATATAGCGGTGTAGATATTTCCATGTTTACAGAGACTCCGGTGTAGATATTTCCACGTTTATAGAGATAGCGGTGTAGATATTTCCATGTTTATAGAGATAGCGGTGTAGATATTTCCACATTTATAGAGATAGCCGTGTAGAGATTTCCATGTTTATGTAGACAACGGTGTAGATATTTGCATGTTTATAGATACAGCGGTGTAGATATTTCCATGTTGTTAGAGACAGCGGTGTAGATATTTGCATGTTTAAACAGATATCGCTGTAGATATTTCCATGTTTATACAGATAGCGGTGTAGATATTTCTATGTTTATAGAGATAGCAGTGTAGATATTTTCAGGGTTATACAGAGAGTGGTGTAGATATTTCCATGTTTATAGAGATAGCGTTGTAGATATATCCACGTTTATACAGATAGTGGTGTAAATATTTCCATGTTTATACAGATAGTGGTGTAAATATTTCCATGTTTATACAGATATTGGTGTAGATATTTCCATGTTTATACAGATAGCGGTGTAGATATTTCCATGTTTATAGAGATAGCGGTGGGGATATTTCCATGTTTATACAGAAAGCAGTGTAGATATTTCCATCTTCATGTAGATAGCGGTGTAGATATTTCCATGTTTAAACAGATATCGTTGGAGATATTTCCATGTTTATACAGATATCGTTGGAGGTATTTCAATGTTTATACAGATAGCTCTGTAGATATTTCCTTGTTTATACAGATAACGGTGAAGGTATTTCCAGGTTTACACAGACCGTGGTGTGGCTATTTCCATGTTTATACAGAGAGCAGTGTAGATATTTCCATGTTTATAGAGATGGCTGTGCAGATATTTCCATGTTTATACAGATGGCTCTGTAGATATTCCATGTTTATACAGATGACTGTGTAGATATTTCCATGTTTATACAGATGACTGTGTAGGTATTTCCATGTTTATACCAATGTCTGTGTAGATATTTCCATGTTTATAGAGATAGCCATGAAGATATTTCCATGTTTACACAGAGAGGGGTGTAGACATTTCCATGTTTATAGAGATAGTGGTGGAGATATTTCCATGTTTATACAGATAGCGGTGGAGATATATCCATGTTTATACAGACTGCGGTGTATATATTTCCAGGTTTTACAGATAGCGGTGCAGATATTTCCATTTTTATACAGATAGCGGGGGAGATATTTCCATGTTTATAGTGATAGAGGTGTAGATATTTCCATATTTATACAGATAGCGGTGTAGATATTTCCATGTTTATAGAGATAGCGGTGGGGATATTTCCATGTTTATACAGAAAGCGGTGTAGATATTTCCATGTTCATGTAGATAGAGGTGTAGATATTTCCATGTTTATACAGATATCGGTGTAGATATTTCCATGTTTATAGAGATATCGCTGGAGATATTTCAATGTTTATACAGATAGATCTGTAGATATTTCCTTGTTTATACACATAACGGTGAAGGTATTTCCATGTTTACACAGACAGTGGTGTGGCTATTTCCATGTTTATACAGATAGCAGTGTAGATATTTCCATGTTTATAGAGATGGCTGTGTAGATATTTCCATGTTTATACAGATGTCTGTGTAGGTATTTCCATGTTTATACAGATGACTGTATAGATATTTCCATGTTTATACAGATGACTGTGTAGGTATTTCCATGTTTATACAGATGTCTGTGTAGATATTTCCATGTTTATAGAGATAGCCATGAAGATATTTCCATGTTTACACAGATAGGGGTGTAGACATTTCCATGATTATAGAGATAGTGGTGGAGATATTTCCATGTTTATACAGATAGCGGTGGAGATATATCCATGTTTATACAGACTGCGGTGTATATATTTCCAGGTTTTACAGATAGCAGTACAGATATTTCCATATTTATACAGAAAGCGGTGTAGATATTTCCATGTTTATTCAGATGTAGGTGTACATATTTCCGTGATAATACAGGTGGCGGCATAGATATTTCCATGTTTATACAGATAGCGGTGTAGATATTTCCATGTTTATACAGATAGCGTTGTAGATATTTCCATGTTTACACAGAGAGCTGTGAAGCTATTTCCATCTTTGCACAGATTGCAGTGTAGATATTTCCAGGTTTACACAGATAGTCGTGTAGATATTTCCATCTTTGCTCAGATTGCGGTGTAGATATTTCCATCTTTTCACAGATAGCGATGTAGATATTTCCATGTTTATACAGATGGAGGTGTAGATATTTCCATGTTTATAGAGACGGCTGTGTAGATATTTCCATGATTATCCTGATGGCAGTGTAGATATTTCCATGTTTATACAGATAGTGGTGTAGATATTTCCGTGTTTACACAGATGACTGTGAAGGTATTTCCGTGTTTATACAGATGGCGGTGTAGATAATTTCATGTTTATAGTGATAGCCAAGTAGATATTTCCAAGTTTGTGCAGATAACGGTGTAGACATTTCCAAGTTTATAGAGATAGCGGTGTAGATATTTCCATATTTATGCAGATAGCGCTGTAGATATTTCCATGTTTATACAGATAGCGGTGTAGATATTTCTATAATTGCACAGATTGCAGTGTAGATATTTCCATCTTTACACGGATGGTGGTGTACAGATTTCCATGTTTACACATATTGCTGTGTAGATATTTCCATGTTTACACAGATAGTGTTGTAGATAATTCCATGTTCATACAGATAGAGGTGTTGATATTCCCATGTTTATAAAGATAGCGGTGTAGATATTTCGATGTTTATAGAGATAGCGGTGGAGATATTTCCAGGTTTATACAGACAGTGATGTAGATATTTCCATGTTTATACAGATAGCGGTGTAGATATTTCCATGTTTATACAGATAGCGGTGTAGATATTTCCATGTTTATACAGATAGTGGTGTAGCTATTTCCATGTTTATACAGATAGCGGTGGAGATACTTCCATGTTTATACAGATAGCGGTGTTGGTATTTCCATGTTTATACAGATAGCGGTGTAGATATTTCCATGTTTATACAGATAGCAGTGGAGATACTTCCATGTTTATTCAGATAGCGTTGTAAATATTTTCATGTTCATTGAGATAGCAGTGTAAATATTTCCATGTTTACACAGATAGCGGTTTAAATGTTTACACATTTACAGAGATAGCAGTGTTGATATTTCCATGTTTATACAGAAATTGGAGTAGATATTTCCACGTTTACAGAGATAGCAGTGTAGATATTTCCACGTTTATACAGATAGCGGTATAGATTTTCCCACGTTTATAGAGATAGCGGTGTAGATATTTCCAAGTTTATACATATAGCAGTGTAGATATTTCCATTTTTACAGAGACAGCGGTGTAGATATTTCCACGTTTATAGAGATAGCGGTGTAGATATTTCCATGTTTTTAGAGACAGCGATGTAGATATTTCCACATTTATAGTGATAGCCGTGTAGAGATTTCCAAATTTATGTAGATAACGGTGTAGATATTTGCATGTTTATAGATACAGCGGGGTAGATATCTCCATGTTTTTAGAGACAGCAGTGTAGATATTTCCATGTTTATACACATAGCATTGTAGATATTTCCATGTTTATAGAGACAGCGGTGTTGATATTTGCCTGTTTATACAGATATCGCTGAAGATATTTCCATGTTTATACAGACAGCGGTGTAGATATTTCTATGTTTATAGAGATTGCGGTGTAGATATTTTCAGGTTTATACAGACAGTTGTGTAGATATTTCAATGTTTATAGAGATAGCGGTGTAGATATATCCACGTTTATACAGATAGCGGTGTAAATATTTCCATGTTTATAGAGATAGTGGTGTAAATATTTCCATGTTTATACAGATAGCGGTGAAGATATTTCCATAATTGCACAGATTGCGGTGTAGATATTTCCATCTTTACACGGATGGTGGTGTACAGATTTCCATGTTTACACAGATAGCTGTGTAGATATTTCCATGTTTACACAGATTGTGTTGTAGATAAATCCATGTTTATACAGATAGAGTTGTAGATATTCCCATATTTATAAAGATAGCGGTGTAGATATTTCCATGTTTATAGAGATAGCGGTGGAGATATTTCCATGTTTATACGGATAGCGATGTAGATATTTCCATGTTTATACAGATAGCGGTGTAGATATTTCAATGTTTATACAGATAGCGGTGTAGATATTTCCATGTTTATACAGATAGCGTTGTAGATATTTCCATGTTTATACAGATAGCGGTGTACATATTTCCATGTTTATACAGATAGCAGTGGAGATACTTCCATGTTTATACAGATACCGGTGTTGGTATTTCCATGTTTATACTGATAGCGGTGTAGATATTTCCATGTTTATACAGATAGCAGAGGAGATATTTCCATGTTTATACAGATAGGGTTGTAAATATTTCCATGTTCATAGAGATAGCAGTGTAAATATTTCCATGTTTACACAGATAACGGTTTAAATATTTACACATTTACAGAGATAGCGGTGTAGATATTTCCATGTTTATACAGAAGTTGGAGTAGATATTTCCACGTTTTCAGAGCTAGCAGTGTAGATATTTCCAAGTTTATACAGATAGCGGTGTAGATATTCCCACGTTTATAGAGATAGCGGTGTAGATATATCCAAGTTTATACATATAGCGGTGTAGTTATTTCCATGTTTACAGAAACACCGGTGTAGATATTTCCACGTTTATAGAGATAGCGGTGTAGATATTTCCATGTTTATAGAGACAGCGGTGTAGATATTTCCACATTTATAGAGATAGCCGTGTAGAGATTTCCAAGTTTATGTAGACAACGGTGTAGATATTTGCATGTTTATGGATACAGTGGTGTAGATATTTCCATGTTTTTAGAGACAGCGGTGGAGATATTTCCATGTTTATACACATAGCAGTGTAGATATTTCCATGTTTATAGAGACAGCGGTGTAGATATTTGCATGTTTATACACATAGCAGTGTAGATATATCCATGTTTATACAGACAGCGGTGTAGATATTTCTATGTTTATAGAGATATCGGTGTAGATATTTTCAGGTTTATACAGACAGTGGTGTAGATATTTCCATGTTTATAGAGATAGCGGTGTAGGTATTTCCAAGTTTATACATATAGCGGTGTAAATATTTCCATGTTTTCAGAGACACCAGTGTAGATATTTCCACGTTTATAGAGATAGCGGTGTAGATATTTCCATGTTTATAGAGACAGCGGTGTAGATATTTCCACATTTATAGAGATAGCCGTGTAGAGATTTCCAAGTTTATGGAGACAATGGTGTAGGTATTTGCATGTTTATAGATTCAGCGGTGCAGATATTTCCATGTTTTTAGAGACAGTGGTGTAGATATTTCCATGTTTACACACATAGCAGTGTAGATATTTCCATGTTTATAGAGACAGCGATGTAGATATTTTCATGTTTATACAGATATCGCTGTAGACATTTCCATGTTTATACAGACAGAGGTGTAGATATTTGTATGTTTATAGAGATAGCGGTGTAGATATTTTCAAATTTATACAGACAGTGGTGTTGATATTTCCATGTTTATAGAGATAGCCGTGTAGATATATCCACGTTTATACAGATAGTGTTGTAAATATTTCCATGTTTATACAGATAGTGGTGTAAATATTTCCATGTTTATACAGATAGCGGTGTAGATATTTCCATGTTTACAGAGATAGCGGTGGGGATATTTCCATGTTTATACAAAAAGCGGTGTAGTCATTTCCATGTTTATGTAGATAGCGGTGTAGATATTTCCATGTTTAAACAGATATCGGTGTAGATATTTCCATGTTTATACAGATATCGTTGGAGATATTTCAATGTTTATATAGATAGCTCTGTAGATAATTCCTTGTTTATACAGATAACGGTGAAGGTATTTCCATGTTTACACAGACAGTGGTGTGGCTATTTCCATGTTTATACAGATAGCAGTGTAGATATTTCCATGTTTATAGCGATGGCTGTGTAGATATTTCCATGTTTATACAGATGTCTGTGTAGATATTTCCATGTTTATACAGATGTCTGTGTATGTATTTCCATGTTTATAGAGATGACTGTGTAGGTATTTCCATGTTTATACTGATGTCTGTGTAGATATTTCCATGTTTATAGAGATGGCCATGAAGATATTTCCATGTTTACACAGATAGGGGTGTAGACATTTCCATGTTTATAGAGATAGTGGTGGAGATATTTCCATGTTTATACAGACAGCGGTGGAGATATATCCATGTTTATACAGACTGCGGTGTACATATTTCCAGGTTTTACAGATAGCGGTACAGATATTTCCATTTTTATACATATAGCGGTGGAGGTATTTCCCTGTTTATAGAGATAGCAGTGTAGATATTTCCATATTTATACTGATAGCGGTGTAGATATTTCCATGTTTATTCAGATGTAGGTGTAGATATTTCCCTGTTTATACAGATGGCGGTGTAGATATTTCCATGTTTATACAGATAGCGGTGTAGATATTTCCATGTTTATACAGATAGCGCTGTAGATATTTCCATGTTTACACACACAGCAGTGTAGTTATATCCATCTTTGCACAGATTGTGGTGTAGATATTTCCAGGTTTACTCAGATCTTCGTGTAGATATTTCTGTCTTTGCACAGATTGCGGTGTAGCTATTTCCATCTTTTCACAGATAGCAGTGTAGATATTTCCATGTTTATGCAGATGGAGGTGTAGATATTTCCATGTTTATAGAGACGGCTATGTAGATATTTCCATGATTATCCTGATGGCAGTGTAGATATTTCCATGTTTATACAGATAGTGGTGTAGATATTTCCGTGTTTATACAGATGACTGTGAAGTTATTTCCGTGTTTATACAGATGATGGTTTGGATTATTCCATGTTTATAGAGATAGCCAAGTAGACATTTCCAAGTTTATGCAGATAACGGTGTAGACATTTCCAAGTTTATAGAGATAGTGGTGTAGATATTTCCATATTTATGCAGATAGCGCTGTAGATATTTCCATGTTTATACAGATAGCGATGTAGATATTTCCATGTTTATACAGATAGCGCTGTAGATATTTCCATAATTGCACAGATTGCGGTGTAGATATTTCCATCTTTACATGGATGGTGGTGTACAGATTTCCGTGTTTACACAGATAGCTGTGTAGATATTTCCATGTTTACACAGATAGTGTTGTAGATAATTCCATGTTTATACAGATAGAGGTGTAGATATTCCCATGTTTATATAGATAGCGGTGTAGATATTTCCATGTTTATAGAGATAGGATATTTCCATGTTTATACAGATAGTATAGTGATGTTGATATATCCATGTTTATACAGATAGCGGTGTAGATATTTCCATGTTTATACAGATAGCGGTGTAGATATTTCCATGTTTATACAGATAGCGGTGTAGATATTTCCATGTTTATTCAGATAGCAGTGGAGATACTTCCATGTTTATACAGATAGCGGTGTTGGTATTTCCATGTTTATACAGATAGCGGTGTAGATATTTCCATGTTTATACAGATACCAGTGGAGATACTTCCATGTTTATACAGATAGCGTTGTAAATATTTCCATGTTCATAGAGATAGCAGTGTAAATATTTCCATGTTTACACAGATAACGGTTTAAATGTTTACACATTTACAGAGATAGCGGTGTAGATATTTCCATGTTTATACAGAAATTGGTGTAGATATTTCCACGTTTACAGAGATAGCAGTGTAGATATTTCCACGTTTATACGGATAGCGGTGTAGATATTCCCACGTTTATAGAGATAGCGGTGTAGATATTTCCAAGTTTATACATATAGCGGTGTAGATATTTCCATGTTTACAGAGACACCGGTGTAGATATTTCCACGTTTATAGAGATAGCGTTGTAGATATTTCCAAGTTTACAGAGACAGCGGTGTAGATATTTCCACATTTATAGAGATAACCGTGTAGAGATTTCCAAGTTTATGTAGAAAACTGTGTAGATATTTGCATGTTTATAGATACAGCGCTGTAGATATTTCCATGTTTTTAGAGACAGCGGTGTACATATTTCCATGTTTATACACATAGCAGTGTAGATATTTCCATGTTTATACAGACAGCGGTGTAGATATTTCTATGTTTATAGAGATAGCGGTGTAGATACTTTCAGGTTTATACAGACAGTGGTGTAGATATTTCCATGTTTATAGAGATAGCGGTGTAGATATATATACGTTTATACAGATAGCGGTGTAGATATTTCCATGTTTATTCAGATGTAGGTGTAGATATTTCCATGTTTATTCAGATGTAGGTGTAGATATTTCCCTGTTTATACAGATGGTGGCGTAGATATTTCCATGTTTATACAGATAGCGGTGTAGATATTTCCATGTTTACACAGAGAGCCGTGTAGCTATTTCCATCTTTGCACAGATTGCGGTGTAGATATTTCCAGGTTTACACAGATAGTCGTGTAGATATTTCCATCGTTGCACAGATTGCGGTGCAGATATTTTCATCTTTTCACAGATAGCGGTGTAGATATTTCCATGTTTATACAGATGGAGGTGTAGATATTTCCATGTTTATAGAGACGGCTGTGTAGATATTTCCATGATTATCCTGATGGCATTGTAGATATTTCCATGTTTATACAGATAGTGGTGTAGATATTTCCGTGTTTATACAGATGACTGTGAAGTTATTTCCGTGTTTATACAGATGGCGGTGTAGATAATTCCATGTTTAAAGAGATAGCCAAGTAGATATTTCCAAGTTTATGCAGATAACGGTGTAGACATTTCCAAGTTTATAGAGATAGCGGTGTAGATATTTCCATATTTATGCAGATAGCGCTGTAGATATTTCCAAGTTTATACAGATAGCGGTGTAGATATTTCCATGTTTATACAGATAGCGGTGTAGATATTTCCATAATTGCACAGAGTGTGGTGTAGATATTTCCATCTTTACAAGGATGGTGGTGTACAGATTTCCATGTTTACACAGATAGCTGTGTAGATATTTCCAGGGTTTCACAGATAGTGTTGTAGATAATTCCATGTTTATACAGATAGAGGTGTAGATATTCCCATGTTTATAAAGATAGCGGTGTAGATATTTCCATCTTTATAGAGATAGCGGTGGAGATATTTCCAGGTTTATACAGATAGCGATGTAGATATTTCCATGTTTATACAGATAGCGGTGTAGATATTTCCATGTTTATACAGATAGCGGTGTAGATATTTCCTTGTTTACAAAGATTGCGGTGTAGCTATTTCCATCATTGCACAGATTGCGGTGTAGATATTTGCAGGTTTACACAGATAGTCGTGTAGATATTTCCATCTTTGCACAGATTGTGGTGTAGATATTTCCATCTTTTCACAGATAGCGGTGTAGATATTTCCATGTTTATACAGATGGAGGTGCAGATATTTCCATGTTTATAGAGACGGCTGTGTAGATATTTCCATGATTATCCTGATGGCAGTGTGGATATTTCCATGTTTATACAGATAGTGGTGTAGATATTTCCGTGTTTATACAGATTACTGTGAAGGTATTTCCGTGTTTATACAGATGGCGGTGTAGATAATTCCATGTTTATAGAGATAGCCAAGTAGATATTTCGAAGTTTATGCAGATAACGGTGTCGACATTTCCAAGTTTATAGAGATAGCAGTGTAGATATTTCCATATTTATGCAGATAGCGTTGTAGATATTTCCATGTTTATACAGATAGCGGTGTAGATATTTCCATGTTTATACAGATAGCGGTGTAGATATTTCCATAATTGCCCAGATTGCGGTGTAGATATTTCCATCTTTACACGGATGGTGGTGTACAGATTTCCATGTTTACACAGATAGCTGTGTAGATATTTCCATGTTTACACAGATAGTGTTGTAGATAATTCCATGTTTATACAGATAGAGGTGTAGTTATTCCCATGTTTATAAAGATAGCGGTGTAGATATTTCCATGCTTATAGAGATAGCGGTGGAGGTATTTCCAGGTTTATACAGATAGTGATGTAGATATTTCCATGTTTATACAGATAGCGGTGTAGATATTTCCATGTTTATACAGATAGTGGTGTAGATATTTCCATGTTTACACAGATAGCGGTGTAGATATTTCCATGTTTATACAGATATCAGTGGAGATACTTCCATGTTTATACAGATAGCGGTGTTGGTATTTCCATGTTTATACAGATAGCGGTGTAGATATTTCCATGTTTATACAGATATCAGTGGAGATACTTCCGTGTTTATACAGATAGCGTTGTAAATATTTCCATGTTCATAGAGATAGCAGTGTAAATATTTCCATATTTACACAGATAACGGTTCAAATGTTTACACATTTACAGAGATAGCGGTGTAGATATTTCCATGTTTATACGGAAATTGGAGTAGATATTTCCACGTTTACAGAGATAGCAGTGTAGATATTTCCACGCTTATACAGTTAGCGTTGTAGATATTCCCGCGTTTATACATATAGCGGTGTAAATATTTCCACGTTTATAGAGATAGCGGTGTAGATATTTCCATGTTTATACAGACAGCGGTGAAGATATTTCTACGTTTATACTCACAGCGGTGTATATATTTCCACGTTTATAGAGATAGCGGTGTAGATATTTCCAAGTTTATACATATAGCGGTGTAGATATTTCCATGTTTACAGAGACACCGGTGTAGATATTTCCACGTTTATAGAGATAGCGGTGTAGATATTTCCATGTTTATAGAGACACCGGTGTAGATATTTCCACATTTATAGAGATAGCCGTGTAGAGATTTCCAAGTTTATGTAGACAATAGTGTAGATTTTTGCATGTTTATAGATACAGCGGTGTAGATATTTCCATGCTTTTAGAAACAGCGGTGTAGATATTTCCATGTTTATACACATAGCAGTGTAGATATTTCCATGTTTATAGAAACAGCGGTGTAGATATTTGCATGTTTATACAGATATTGCTCTAGATATTTCCAAGTTTATACAGAGAGCGGTGTAGTTATTTCTATGTTTATAGAGATAGCGGTGTAGACATTTTCAGGTTTATACAGACAGTGGTGTAGATATTTCCATGTTTATAGAGATAGCGGTGTAGATATATCCACGTTTATACAAATAGCGGTGTAAATATTTCCATGTTTATACAGATAGTGGTGTAAATATTTCCATATTTATACAGATAGCGGTGTAGATATTTCCATGTTTATAGAGGTAGCAGTGGGTATATTTCCATGTTTATACAGAAAGCAGGGTAGATATTTCCATGTTCATGTAGATAGCGGTGTAGATATTTCCATGTTTAAACAGATATCGGTGTAGTTATTTCCATGTTTATAGAGATATCGTTGGAGATATTTCAATGTTTATACAGGTAGCTCTGTAGATATTTCCTTGTTTATACAGATAATGGTGAAGGTATTTCCATGTTTACACAGACAGTGGTGTGGCTATTTCCATGTTTATACAGATAGCAGTGTAGATATTTCCATGTTTATACAGATGGCTTTGTAGATATTTCCATGTTTATACAGATGACTGTGTTGATATTTCCATGTTTATACAGATGGTTGTGTAGGTATTTCCATGTTTATACAGATGTCTGTGGAGATATTTCCATGTTTATAGAGATAGCCATGAAGATATTTCCATGTTTACACAGATAGGGGTGTAGACATTTCCATGTTTATAGAGATAGTGGTGGAGATATTTCCATGTTTATAGAGATAGCGGTGTAGATATTTCCAAATTTATACAGATAGCGGTGTAGATATTTCCATGTTTATTCAGATGTAGGTGTAGATATTTCCCTGTTTATACAGATGGCGGCGTAGATATTTCCATGTTTATACAGATAGCGGTGTAGATATTTCCATGTTTATACAGATAGCGGTGTAGATATTTCCATGTTTACACAGAGAGCGGTGTAGCTATTTCCATCTTTGCACAGATTGCGGTGTAGATATTTCCAGGTTTACACAGATAGTCGTGTAGATATTTCCATCTTTACACAGACTGCGGTGTAGATATTTCCATCTTTTCACAGATAGCGGTGTAGATATTTCCATGTTTATACAGATGGAGGTGTAGATATTTCCATGTTTGTAGAGACGGCTGTGTAGATATTTCCATGATTATCCTGATGGCAGTGTAGATATTTCCATGTTTATACAGATAGTGGTGTAGATATTTCCGTGTTTATACAGATGACTGTGAAGGTATTTCCGTGTTTATACAGATGGCGGTGTAGATAACTCCATGTTTATAGTGATAGCCAATAGATATTTCCAAGTTTATGCAGATAACGGTGTAGACATTTCCATGTTTATAGAGATAGCGGTGTAGATATTTCCATATTTATGCAGATAGCGCTGTAGATATTTCCATGTTTATACAGATAGCGGTGTAGATATTTCCATGTTTTTACAGATAGCGGTGTAGATATTTCCATAATTGCACAGATTGCGGTGTAGATATTTCCATCTTTACACGGATGGTGGTGTACAGATTTCCATGTTTACACAGATAGCTGTGTAGATATTTCCATGTTTACACAGATACCGTTGTAGATAATTCCATGTTTATACAGATAGATGTGTAGATATTCCCATGTTTATAATGATAGCGGTGTAGATATTTCCATGTTTATAGAGATAGCGATGGAGATATTTCCAGGTTTATACAGATAGTGATGTAGATATTTCCATGTTTATACAGATAGCGGTGTAGATATTTCCATGTTTATACAGATAGCGGTGTAGATATTTCCATGTTTATACAGATAGTGGTGTAGCTATTTCCATGTTTATACAGATAGCAGTGGAGATACTTCCATGTTTATACACATAGCGGTGTTGGTATTTCCAAGTTTATACAGATAGCGGTGTAGATATTTCCATGTTTATAGAGATAGCGGTGGAGATATTTCCAGGTTTATACAGATAGCGATGTAGATATTTCCATGTTTACACATAGCGGTGTTTGTATTTCCAAGTTTATACAGATAGCGGTGTAGATATTTCCATGTTTATAGAGATAGCGGTGGAGATATTTCCAGGTTTATACAGATAGCGATGTAGATATTTCCATGTTTACACAGATAGCGGTGTATAAATTTCCATTTTTATACAGATAGCAGTGGAGATACTTCCATGTTTATACAGATAGCGGTGTTGGTATTTCCATGTTTATACAGATAGCGGTGTAGATATTTCCATGTTTATACAGATATCAGTGGAGATACTTCCGTGTTTATACAGATAGCGTTGAAAATATTTCCATGTTCATAGAGATAGCAGTGTAAAGATTTCCATGTTTACACAGATAACGGTTTAAATATTTACACATTTACAGAGATAGCGGTGTAGATATTTCCATGTTTATGCGGAAATTGGAGTAGATATTTCCACGTTTACGGAGATAGCAGTGTAGATATTTCCACATTTACACAGTTAGCGATGTAGATATTCCCGCGTTTATACATATAGCGGTGTAAATATTTCCACGTTTATAGAGATAGCGGTGTATATATTTCCATGTTTATACAGACAGCGGTGAAGATATTTCAACATTTATACTCATAGCGGTGTAGATATTCCCACGTTTCTAGAGATAGCGGTTTAGATATTTCCAAGTTTATACAAATAGCGGTGTAGATATTTCCATGTTTATAGAGACACCGGTGTAGATATTTCCACGTTTATAGAGATAGCTGTGTAGATATTTCCATGTTTATAGAGACAGCGGTGTAGATATTTCCACATTTGTAAAGATAGCCGTGTAGAGATTTCCAAGTTCATGTAGACAATAGTGTAGATTTTTGCATGTTTATAGATACAGCGGTGTAGATATTTCCATGTTTTTAGAAACAGCGGTGTAGATATTTCCATGTTTATACACATAACAGTGTAGATATTTCCATGTTTATAGAGACAGCGGTGTAGATATTTCCATGTTTATACAGATATTGCTCTAGATATTTCCAAGTTTATACAGACAGCGGTGTAGTTATTTCTATGTTTATAGAGATAGCGGTGTAGATATTTTCAGGTTTATACAGACAGTGGTGTAGATATTTCCATGTTTATAGAGATAGCGGTGTAGATATATCCACGTTTATACAGATAGTGGTGTAAATATTTCCATGTTTATACAGATAGTGGTGTAAATATTTCCATATTTATACAGATAGCGGTGTAGATATTTCCAAGTTTATAGAGATAGCAGTGGGGATATTTCAATGTTTATACAGAAAGCAGGGTAGATATTTCCATGTTCATGTAGATAGCGGTGTAGATATTTCCATGTTTAAACAGATATCGGTGTAGTTATTTCCATGTTTATACAGATATCGTTGCAGATATTTCAATGTTTATACAGATAGCTCTGTAGATATTTCCTTGTTTATACAGATAATGGTGAAGGTATTTCCGTGTTTACACAGACAGTGGTGTGGCTATTTCCATGTTTATACAGATAGCAGTGTAGATATTTCCATGTTTATAGAGATGGCTGTGTAGATATTTCCATGTTTATACAGATGGCTTTGTAGATTTTTCCATGTTTATACAGATGACTGTGTAGATATTTCCATGTTTATACAGATGGTTGTGTAGATATTTCCATGTTTATACAGATGTCTGTGTAGATATTTCCATGTTTATAGAGATAGCCATGAAGATATTTCCATGTTTACACAGATAGGGGTGTAGACATTTCCATGTTTATAGAGATAGTGGTGGAGATATTTCCATGTTTATAGAGATAGCGGTGTAGATATTTCCAAATTTATACAGATAGCGGTGTAGATATTTCCATGTTTTTCAGATGTAGGTGTAGATATTTCCCTGTTTATACAGATGGCGGCGTAGATATTTCCATGTTTATACAGATAGCGGTGTAGATATTTCCATGTTTATACAGATAGCGGTGTAGATATTTCCATGTTTACACAGAGAGCGGTGTAGCTATTTCCATCTTTGCACAGATTGCGGTGTAGATATTTCCAGGTTTACACAGATAGTCGTGTAGATATTTCCATCTTTACACAGACTGCAGTGTAGATATTTCCATCTTTTCACAGATACCGGTGTAGACATTTCCATGTTTATACAGTTGGAGGTGTAGATATTTCCATGTTTGTAGAGACGGCTTTGTAGATATTTCCATGATTATCCTGATGGCAGTGTAGATATTTCCATGTTTATACAGATAGTGGTGTAAATATTTCCATGTTTATACAGATAGCGGTGTAGATATTTCCATGTCTATAGAGATAGCGGTGGGGTATTTTCATGTTTATACAGAGAGCGGTGTAGATATTTCCATGTTCATGTAGATAGCGGTGTAGATATTTCCATGTTTAAACAGATATCGGTGTAGATATTTCAATGTTTATACAGATATCGTTGGAGATATTTCAATGTTTATACAGATAGCTCTGTAGATATTTCCTTGTTTATACAGATAACGGTGAAGCTATTTCCATGTTTACACAGAGAGTGGTGTGGCTATTTCCATGTTTATACAGATAGCAGTGTAGATATTTCCATGTTTATAGAGATGGCTCTGTAGATATTTCCATGTTTATACAGATGACTGTGTAGGTATTTCCATGTTTATACAGATGTCTGTGTAGATATTTCCATGTTTATAGAGATAGCCATGAAGATATTTCCATGTTTTCACAGATAGGTGTGTAGACATTTCCATGTTTATACAGATAGTGGTGGAGATATATCCATGTTTATACAGACTGCCGTGTATATATTTCCAGGTTTTACAGATAGCGGTAAAGATATGTCCATTTTTATACTGATAGCGGTGGAGATATTTCCATGTTTATAGAGATAGCGGTGTAGATATTTCCATATTTCTACAGATAGTGGTGTAGATATTTCCATGTTTATTCAGATGTAGGTGTAGATATTTCCCTGTTTATACATATGGCGGCATAGATATTTCCATATTTATTCAGATAGTAGTGTAGATATTTCCATGTTTATACAGATAGCGGTGTAGATATTTCCATGTTTACACAGAATCGGTGAAGCTATTTCCATCTTTGCACAGATTGCGATGTAGATATTCCCAGGTTTACACAGATAGTCTTGTAGATATTTCCATCTTTGCACAGATTGCGGTGTAGATATTTCCATCTTTTCACAGATAGCGGTGTAGATATTTCCATGTTTATAGAGACGGCTGTGTAGATATTTCCATGATTATCCTGAAGGCAGTGTAGATATTTCCAAGTTTACAAAGATAGTGGTGTAGATATTTCCGTGTTTATACAGATGACTGTGAAGGTATTTCCGTGTTTATACAGATGGCGGTGTAGATAATTCCATGTTTATAGAGATAGCCAAGTAGATATTTCCAAGTTTATGCAGATAACGGTGTAGACATTTCCAAGTTTATAGAGATAGCGGTGTAGATATTTCCATATTTATGCAGATAGCGTTGTAGATATTTCCATGTTTATACAGATAGCGGTGTAGATATTACCATGTTTATACAGATAGCGGTGTAGATATTTCCATAATTGCACAGATTGCGGTGTAGATATTTCCAACTTTTCACGGATGGTGGTGTACAGATTTCCATGTTTACACAGATAGCTGTGTAGATATTTCCATGTTTACACAGATAGTGTTGTAGATAATTCCATGTTTATACAGATAGAGGTGTAGATATTTCCATGTTTATACGGATAGCGGTGTAAATATTTCCATGTTTATAGAGATAGCGGTGGAGATATTCCCATGTTTATACAGATAGTGATGTAGATATTTCCATGTTTATACAGATAGCGGTGTAGATATTTCCATGTTTATATAGATAGCGGTGTAGATATTTCCATGTTTATACAGATAGCGGTGTAGATATTTCCATGTTTATACAGATAGCAGTGGAGATATTTCCATGTTTATACAGATAGCGGTGTAGATATTTCCATGTTTATACAGATAGCGGTGTAGATATTTCCATGTTTATACAGAAAGCAGTGGGGATATTTCCATGTTTATACAGATAGCGTTGTAAATATTTCCATGTTCATAGAGATAGCAGTGTAAATATTTCCATGTTTACACAGATAACGGTTTAAATGTTTACACATTTACAGAGATAGCGGTGTAGATATTTCCATGTTTACAGAAATTGGAGTAGATATTTCCACGTTTATAGAGATAGCAGTGTAGTTATTTCCACGTTTATACAGATAGCGGTGTAGATATTCCCACATTTATAGAGATAGCGGTGGGGATATTTCCATGTTTATACAGAAAGCGGTGTAGATATTTCCATGTTCATGTAGATAGAGGTGTAGATATTTCCATGTTGATACAGATATCGGTGTAGATATTTCCATGTTTATACAGATATCGCTGGAGATATTTCAATGTTTATACAGAGAGATCTGTAGATATTTCCTTGTTTATACACATAACGGTGAAGGTATTTCCATGTTTACACAGACAGTGGTGTGGCTATTTCCATGTTTATACAGATAGCAGTGTAGATATTTCCATGTTTATAGAGATGGCTGTGTAGATATTTCCATGTTTATACAGATGTCTGTGTAGGTATTTCCATGTTTATACAGATGACTGTGTAGGTATTTCCATGTTTATACAGATGTCTGTGTAGATATTTCCATGTTTATAGAGATAGCCATGAAGATATTTCCATGTTTACACAGATAGGGGTGTAGACATTTCCATGATTATAGAGATAGTGGTGGAGATATTTCCATGTTTATACAGATAGCGGTGGAGATATATCCATGTTTATACAGACTGCGGTGTATATATTTCCAGGTTTTACAGATAGCGGTACAGATATTTCCATTTTTATACAGATAGCGGTGGAGATATTTCCATGTTTATAGAGATAGCGGTGTAGATATTTCCATATTTATACAGAAAGCGGTGTAGATATTTCCATGTTTATTCAGATGTAGGTGTACATATTTCCGTGATAATACAGGTGGCGGCATAGATATTTCCATGTTTATACAGATAGCGGTGTAGATATTTCCATGTTTATACAGATAGCGTTGTAGATATTTCCATGTTTACACAGAGAGCTGTGAAGCTATTTCCATCTTTGCACAGATTGCAGTGTAGATATTTCCAGGTTTACACAGATAGTCGTGTAGATATTTCCATCTTTGCTCAGATTGCGGTGTAGATATTTCCATCTTTTCACAGATAGCGATGTAGATATTTCCATGTTTATACAGATGGAGGTGCAGATATTTCCATGTTTATAGAGACGGCTGTGTAGATATTTCCATGATTATCCTGATGGCAGTGTGGATATTTCCATGTTTATACAGATAGTGGTGTAGATATTTCCGTGTTTATACAGATTACTGTGAAGGTATTTCCGTGTTTATACAGATGGCGGTGTAGATAATTCCATGTTTATAGAGATAGCCAAGTAGATATTTCGAAGTTTATGCAGATAACGGTGTCGACATTTCCAAGTTTATAGAGATAGCAGTGTAGATATTTCCATATTTATGCAGATAGCGTTGTAGATATTTCCATGTTTATACAGATAGCGGTGTAGATATTTCCATGTTTATACAGATAGCGGTGTAGATATTTCCATAATTGCCCAGATTGCGGTGTAGATATTTCCATCTTTACACGGATGGTGGTGTACAGATTTCCATGTTTACACAGATAGCTGTGTAGATATTTCCATGTTTACACAGATAGTGTTGTAGATAATTCCATGTTTATACAGATAGAGGTGTAGTTATTCCCATGTTTATAAAGATAGCGGCGTAGATATTTCCATGCTTATAGAGATAGCGGTGGAGGTATTTCCAGGTTTATACAGATAGTGATGTAGATATTTCCATGTTTATACAGATAGCGGTGTAGATATTTCCATGTTTATACAGATAGTGGTGTAGATATTTCCATGTTTACACAGATAGCGGTGTAGATATTTCCATGTTTATACAGATAGCAGTGGAGATACTTCCATGTTTATACAGATAGCGGTGTTGGTATTTCCATGTTTATACAGATAGCAGTGTAGATATTTCCATGTTTATACAGATATCAGTGGAGATACTTCCGTGTTTATACAGATAGCGTTGTAAATATTTCCATGTTCATAGAGATAGCAGTGTAAATATTTCCATATTTACACAGATAACGGTTTAAATGTTTACACATTTACAGAGATAGCGGTGTAGATATTTCCATGTTTATACGGAAATTGGAGTAGATATTTCCACGTTTACAGAGATAGCAGTGTAGATATTTCCACGCTTATACAGTTAGCGTTGTAGATATTCCCGCGTTTATACATATAGCGGTGTAAATATTTCCACGTTTATAGAGATAGCGGTGTAGATATTTCCATGTTTATACAGACAGCGGTGAAGATATTTCTACGTTTATACTCATAGCGGTGTATATATTTCCACGTTTATAGAGATAGCGGTGTAGATATTTCCAAGTTTATACATATAGCGGTGTAGATATTTCCATGTTTACAGAGACACCGGTGTAGATATTTCCACGTTTATAGAGATAGCGGTGTAGATATTTCCATGTTTATAGAGACACCTGTGTAGATATTTCCACATTTATAGAGATAGCCGTGTAGAGATTTCCAAGTTTATGTAGACAATAGTGTAGATTTTTGCATGTTTATAGATACAGCGGTGTAGATATTTCCATGCTTTTAGAAACAGCGGTGTAGATATTTCCATGTTTATACACATAGCAGTGTAGATATTTCCATGTTTATAGAAACAGCGGTGTAGATATTTGCATGTTTATACAGATATTGCTCTAGATATTTCCAAGTTTATACAGAGAGCGGTGTAGTTATTTCTATGTTTATAGAGATAGCGGTGTAGACATTTTCAGGTTTATACAGACAGTGGTGTAGATATTTCCATGTTTATAGAGATAGCGGTGTAGATATATCCACGTTTATACAAATAGCGGTGTAAATATTTCCATGTTTATACAGATAGTGGTGTAAATATTTCCATATTTATACAGATAGCGGTGTAGATATTTCCATGTTTATAGAGGTAGCAGTGGGGATATTTCCATGTTTATACAGAAAGCAGGGTAGATATTTCCATGTTCATGTAGATAGCGGTGTAGATATTTCCATGTTTAAACAGATATCGGTGTAGTTATTTCCATGTTTATAGAGATATCGTTGGAGATATTTCAATGTTTATACAGGTAGCTCTGTAGATATTTCCTTGTTTATACAGATAATGGTGAAGGTATTTCCATGTTTACACAGACAGTGGTGTGGCTATTTCCATGTTTATACAGATAGCAGTGTAGATATTTCCATGTTTATACAGATGGCTTTGTAGATATTTCCATGTTTATACAGATGACTGTGTTGATATTTCCATGTTTATACAGATGGTTGTGTAGGTATTTCCATGTTTATACAGATGTCTGTGGAGATATTTCCATGTTTATAGAGATAGCCATGAAGATATTTCCATGTTTACACAGATAGGGGTGTAGACATTTCCATGTTTATAGAGATAGTGGTGGAGATATTTCCATGTTTATAGAGATAGCGGTGTAGATATTTCCAAATTTATACAGATGGCGGCGTAGATATTTCCATGTTTATACAGATAGCGGTGTAGATATTTCCATATTTATACAGATAGCGGTGTAGATATTTCCATGTTTACACAGAGAGCGGTGTAGCTATTTCCATCTTTGCACAGATTGCGGTGTAGATATTTCCAGGTTTACACAGATAGTCGTGTAGATATTTCCATCTTTACACAGACTGCGGTGTAGATATTTCCATCTTTTCACAGATAGCGGTGTAGATATTTCCATGTTTATACAGATGGAGGTGTAGATATTTCCATGTTTGTAGAGACGGCTGTGTAGATATTTCCATGATTATCCTGATGGCAGTGTAGATATTTCCATGTTTATACAGATAGTGGTGTAGATATTTCCGTGTTTATACAGATGACTGTGAAGGTATTTCCGTGTTTATACAGATGGCGGTGTAGATAACTCCATGTTTATAGTGATAGCCAATAGGTATTTCCAAGTTTATGCAGATAACGGTGTAGACATTTCCATGTTTATAGAGATAGCGGTGTAGATATTTCCATATTTATGCAGATAGCGCTGTAGATATTTCCATGTTTATACAGATAGCGGTGTAGATATTTCCATGTTTTTACAGATAGCGGTGTAGATATTTCCATAATTGCACAGATTGCGGTGTAGATATTTCCATCTTTACACGGATGGTGGTGTACAGATTTCCATGTTTACACAGATAGCTGTGTAGATATTTCCATGTTTACACAGATACTGTTGTAGATAATTCCATGTTTATACAGATAGAGTTGTAGATATTCCCATGTTTATAAAGATAGCGGTGTAGATATTTCCATGTTTATAGAGATAGCGATGGAGATATTTCCAGGTTTATACAGATAGTGATGTAGATATTTCCATGTTTATACAGATAGCGGTGTAGATATTTCCATGTTTATACAGATAGCGGTGTAGATATTTCCATGTTTATACAGATAGTGGTGTAGCTATTTCCATGTTTATACAGATAGCAGTGGAGATACTTCCATGTTTATACACATAGCGGTGTTGGTATTTCCAAGTTTATACAGATAGCGGTGTAGATATTTTCATGTTTATAGAGATAGCGGTGGAGATATTTCCAGGTTTATACAGATAGCGATGTAGATATTTCCATGTTTACACAGATAGCGGTGTAGAAATTTCCATTTTTATACAGATAGCAGTGGAGATACTTCCATGTTTATACAGATAGCGGTGTTGGTATTTCCATGTTTATACAGATAGCGGTGTAGATATTTCCATGTTTATACAGATATCAGTGGAGATACTTCCGTGTTTATACAGATAGCGTTGAAAATATTTCCATGTTCATAGAGATAGCAGTGTAAAGATTTCCATGTTTACACAGATAACGGTTTAAATGTTTACACATTTACAGAGATAGCGGGGTAGATATTTCCATGTTTATGCGGAAATTGGAGTAGATATTTCCACGTTTACGGAGATAGCAGTGTAGATATTTCCACGTTTACACAGTTAGTGATGTAGATATTCCCGCGTTTATACATATAGCGGTGTAAATATTTCCACGTTTATAGAGATAGCGGTGTATATATTTCCATGTTTATACAGACAGCGGTGAAGATATTTCAACATTTATACTCATAGCGGTGTAGATATTCCCACGTTTCTAGAGATAGCGGTTTAGATATTTCCAAGTTTATACAAATAGCGGTGTAGATATTTCCATGTTTATAGAGACACCGGTGTAGATATTTCCACGTTTATAGAGATAGCTGTGTAGATATTTCCATGTTTATAGAGACAGCGGTGTAGATATTTCCACATTTATAGAGATAGCCGTGTAGAGATTTCCAAGTTCATGTAGACAATAGTGTAGATTTTTGCATGTTTATAGATACAGCGGTGTAGATATTTCCATGTTTTTAGAAACAGCGGTGTAGATATTTCCATGTTTACACACATAACAGTGTAGATATTTCCATGTTTATAGAGACAGCGGTGTAGATATTTGCATGTTTATACAGATATTGCTCTAGATATTTCCAAGTTTATACAGACAGCGGTGTAGTTATTTCTATGTTTATAGAGATAGCGGTGTAGATATTTTCAGGTTTATACAGACAGTGGTGTAGATATTTCCATGTTTATAGAGATAGCGGTGTAGATATATCCACGTTTATACAGATAGCGGTGTAAATATTTCCATGTTTATACAGATAGTGGTGTAAATATTTCCATATTTATACAGATAGCGGTGTAGATATTTCCAAGTTTATAGAGATAGCAGTGGGGATATTTCAATGTTTATACAGAAAGCAGGGTAGATATTTCCATGTTCATGTAGATAGCGGTGTAGATATTTCCATGTTTAAACAGATATCGGTGTATTTATTTCCATGTTTATACAGATATCGTTGCAGATATTTCAATGTTTATACAGATAGCTCTGTAGATATTTCCTTGTTTATACAGATAATGGTGAAGGTATTTCCGTGTTTACACAGACAGTGGTGTGGCTATTTCCATGTTTATACAGATAGCAGTGTAGATATTTCCATGTTTATAGAGATGGCTGTGTAGATATTTCCATGTTTATACAGATGGCTTTGTAGATTTTTCCATGTTTATACAGATGACTGTGTAGATATTTCCATGTTTATACAGATGGTTGTGTAGATATTTCCATGTTTATACAGATGTCTGTGTAGATATTTCCATGTTTATAGAGATAGCCATGAAGATATTTCCATGTTTACACAGATAGGGGTGTAGACATTTCCATGTTTATAGAGATAGTGGTGGAGATATTTCCATGTTTATAGAGATAGCGGTGTAGATATTTCCAAATTTATACAGATAGCGGTGTAGATATTTCCATGTTTTTCAGATGTAGGTGTAGATATTTCCCTGTTTATACAGATGGCGGCATAGATATTTCCATGTTTATACAGATAGCGGTGTAGATATTTCCATGTTTATACAGATAGCGGTGTAGATATTTCCATGTTTACACAGAGAGCGGTGTAGCTATTTCCATCTTTGCACAGATTGCGGTGTAGATATTTCCAGGTTTACACAGATAGTCGTGTAGATATTTCCATCTTTACACAGACTGCAGTGTAGATATTTCCATCTTTTCACAGATACCGGTGTAGACATTTCCATGTTTATACAGTTGGAGGTGTAGATATTTCCATGTTTGTAGAGACGGCTTTGTAGATATTTCCATGATTATCCTGATGGCAGTGTAGATATTTCCATGTTTATACAGATAGTGGTGTAAATATTTCCATGTTTATACAGATAGCGGTGTAGATATTTCCATGTCTATAGAGATAGCGGTGGGGATATTTTCATGTTTATACAGAGAGCGGTGTAGATATTTCCATGTTCATGTAGATAGCGGTGTAGATATTTCCATGTTTAAACAGATATCGGTGTAGATATTTCCATGTTTATACAGATATCGTTGGAGATATTTCAATGTTTATACAGATAGCTCTGTAGATATTTCCTTGTTTATACAGATAACGGTGAAGCTATTTCCATGTTTACACAGAGAGTGGTGTGGCTATTTCCATGTTTATACAGATAGCAGTGTAGATATTTCCATGTTTATAGAGATGGCTCTGTAGATATTTCCATGTTTATACAGATAGCAGTGTAGATATTTCCATGTTTATACAGATGTCTGTGTAGATATTTCCATGTTTATAGAGATAGCCATGAAGATATTTCCATGTTTTCACAGATAGGTGTGTAGACATTTCCATGTTTATACAGATAGTGGTGGAGATATATCCATGTTTATACAGACTGCCGTGTATATATTTCCAGGTTTTACAGATAGCGGTAAAGATATGTCCATTTTTATACTGATAGCGGTGGAGATATTTCCATGTTTATAGAGATAGCGGTGTAGATATTTCCATATTTCTACAGATAGTGGTGTAGATATTTCCATGTTTATTCAGATGTAGGTGTAGATATTTCCCTGTTTATACATATGGCGGCATAGATATTTCCATATTTATTCAGATAGTAGTGTAGATATTTCCATGTTTATACAGATAGCGGTGTAGATATTTCCATGTTTACACAGAATCGGTGAAGCTATTTCCATCTTTGCACAGATTGCGATGTAGATATTCCCAGGTTTACACAGATAGTCTTGTAGATATTTCCATCTTTGCACAGATTGCGGTGTAGATATTTCCATCTTTTCACAGATAGCGGTGTAGATATTTCCATGTTTATAGAGACGGCTGTGTAGATATTTCCATGATTATCCTGAAGGCAGTGTAGATATTTCCAAGTTTACAAAGATAGTGGTGTAGATATTTCCGTGTTTATACAGATGACTGTGAAGGTATTTCCGTGTTTATACAGATGGCGGTGTAGATAATTCCATGTTTATAGAGATAGCCAAGTAGATATTTCCAAGTTTATGCAGATAACGGTGTAGACATTTCCAAGTTTATAGAGATAGCGGTGTAGATATTTCCATATTTATGCAGATAGCGTTGTAGATATTTCCATGTTTATACAGATAGCGGTGTAGATATTTCCATGTTTATACAGATAGCGGTGTAGATATTTCCATAATTGCACAGATTGCGGTGTAGATATTTCCAACTTTTCACGGATGGTGGTGTACAGATTTCCATGTTTACACAGATAGCTGTGTAGATATTTCCATGTTTACACAGATAGTGTTGTAGATAACTCCATGTTTATACAGATAGAGGTGTAGATATTTCCATGTTTATACGGATAGCGGTGTAGATATTTCCATGTTTATAGAGATAGCAGTGGAGATATTCCCATGTTTATACAGATAGTGATGTAGATATTTCCATGTTTATACAGATAGCGGTGTAGATATTTCCATGTTTATATAGATAGCGGTGTAGATATTTCCATGTTTATACAGATAGCGGTGTAGATATTTCCATGTTTATACAGATAGAAGTGGAGATATTTCCATGTTTATACAGATAGCGGTGTAGATATTTCCATGTTTATACAGATAGCGGTGTAGATATTTCCATGTTTATACAGAAAGCAGTGGGGATATTTCCATGTTTATACAGATAGCGTTGTAAATATTTCCATGTTCATAGAGATAGCAGTGTAAATATTTCCATGTTTACACAGATAACGGTTTAAATGTTTACACATTTACAGAGATAGCGGTGTAGATATTTCCATGTTTACAGAAATTGGAGTAGATATTTCCACGTTTATAGAGATAGCAGTGTAGTTATTTCCACGTTTATACAGATAGCGGTGTAGATATTCCCACATTTATAGAGATAGCGGTGTAGATATTTCCAAGTTTATACATATAGCGGTGTAGATATTTCCATGTTTACAGAGACTCCGGTGTGGATATTTCCACGTTTATAGAGATAGCGGTGTAGATATTTCCATGTTTATAGAGATAGCGGTGTAGATATTTCCACATTTATAGAGATAGCCGTGTAGAGATTTCCATGTTTATGTAGACAACGGTGTAGATATTTGCATGTTTATAGATACAGCGGTGTAGATATTTCCATGTTGTTAGAGACAGCGGTGTAGATATTTGCATGTTTAAACAGATATCGCTGTAGATATTTCCATGTTTATACAGATAGCGGTGTAGATATTTCTATGTTTATAGAGATAGCAGTGTAGATATTTTCAGGGTTATACAGACAGTGGTGTAGATATATCCATGTTTATAGAGATAGCGTTGTAGATATATCCACGTTTATACAGATAGTGGTGTAAATATTTCCATGTTTATACAGATAGTGGTGGAAATATTTCCATGTTTATACAGATATTGGTGTAGATATTTCCATGTTTATACAGATAGCGGTGTAGATATTTCCATGTTTATAGAGATAGCGGTGGGGATATTTCCATGTTTATACAGAAAGCGGTGTAGATATTTCCATGTTCATGTAGATAGCGGTGTAGATATTTCCATGTTTAAACAGATATCGTTGGAGATATTTCCATGTTTATACAGATATCGTTGGAGGTATTTCAATGTTTATACAGATAGCTCTGTAGATATTTCCTTGTTTATACAGATAACGGTGAAGGTATTTCCAGGTTTACACAGACCGTGGTGTGGCTATTTCCATGTTTATACAGATAGCAGTGTAGATATTTCCATGTTTATAGAGATGGCTGTGCAGATATTTCCATGTTTATACAGATGGCTCTCTAGATATTCCATGTTTATACAGATGACTGTGTAGATATTTCCATGTTTATACAGATGACTGTGTAGGTATTTCCATGTTTATACCAATGTCTGTGTAGATATTTCCATGTTTATAGAGATAGCCATGAAGATATTTCCATGTTTACACAGAGAGGGGTGTAGACATTTCCATGTTTATAGAGATAGTGGTGGAGATATTTCCATGTTTATACAGATAGCGGTGGAGATATATCCATGTTTATACAGACTGCGGTGTATATATTTCCAGGTTTTACAGATAGCGGTGCAGATATTTCCATTTTTATACAGATAGCGGTGGAGATATTTCCATGTTTATAGTGATAGAGGTGTAGATATTTCCATATTTATACAGATAGCGGTGTAGATATTTCCATGTTTATAGAGATAGCGGTGGGGATATTTCCATGTTTATACAGAAAGCGGTGTAGATATTTCCATGTTCATGTAGATAGAGGTGTAGATATTTCCATGTTTATACAGATATCGGTGTAGATATTTCCATGTTTATACAGATATCGCTGGAGATATTTCAATGTTTATACAGATAGATCTGTAGATATTTCCTTGTTTATACACATAACGGTGAAGGTATTTCCATGTTTACACAGACAGTGGTGTGGCTATTTCCATGTTTATACAGATAGCAGTGTAGATATTTCCATGTTTATAGAGATGGCTGTGTAGATATTTCCATGTTTATACAGATGTCTGTGTAGGTATTTCCATGTTTATACAGATGACTGTGTAGGTATTTCCATGTTTATACAGATGTCTGTGTAGATATTTCCATGTTTATAGAGATAGTCATGAAGATATTTCCATGTTTACACAGATAGGGGTGTAGACATTTCCATGATTATAGAGATAGTGGTGGAGATATTTCCATGTTTATACAGATAGCGGTGGAGATATATCCATGTTTATACAGACTGCGGTGTATATATTTCCAGGTTTTACAGATAGCGGTACAGATATTTCCATTTTTATACAGATAGCGGTGGAGATATTTCCATGTTTATAGAGATAGCGGTGTAGATATTTCCATATTTATACAGAAAGCGGTGTAGATATTTCCATGTTTATTCAGATGTAGGTGTACATATTTCCGTGATAATACAGGTGGCGGCATAGATATTTCCATGTTTATACAGATAGCGGTGTAGATATTTCCATGTTTATACAGATAGCGTTGTAGATATTTCCATGTTTACACAGAGAGCTGTGAAGCTATTTCCATCTTTGCACAGATTGCAGTGTAGATATTTCCAGGTTTACACAGATAGTCGTGTAGATATTTCCATCTTTGCTCAGATTGCGGTGTAGATATTTCCATCTTTTCACAGATAGCGATGTAGATATTTCCATGTTTATACAGATGGAGGTGCAGATATTTCCATGTTTATAGAGACGGCTGTGTAGATATTTCCATGATTATCCTGATGGCAGTGTGGATATTTCCATGTTTATACAGATAGTGGTGTAGATATTTCCGTGTTTACACAGATGACTGTGAAGGTATTTCCGTGTTTATACAGATGGCGGTGTAGATAATTTCATGTTTATAGTGATAGCCAAGTAGATATTTCCAAGTTTGTGCAGATAACGGTGTAGACATTTCCAAGTTTATAGAGATAGCGGTGTAGATATTTCCATATTTATGCAGATAGCGCTGTAGATATTTCCATGTTTATACAGATAGCGGTGTAGATATTTCTATAATTGCACAGATTGCAGTGTAGATATTTCCATCTTTACACGGTTGGTGGTGTACAGATTTCCATGTTTACACATATAGCTGTGTAGATATTTCCATGTTTACACAGATAGTGTTGTAGATAATTCCATGTTCATACAGATAGAGGTGTTGATATTCCCATGTTTATAAAGATAGCGGTGTAGATATTTCGATGTTTATAGAGATAGCGGTGGAGATATTTCCAGGTTTATACAGACAGTGATGTAGATATTTCCATGTTTATACAGATAGCGGTGGAGATATTTCCATGTTTATAGAGATAGCGGTGTAGATATTTCCATATTTCTACAGATAGTGGTGTAGATATTTCCATGTTTATTCAGATGTAGGTGTAGATATTTCCCTGTTTATACATATGGCGGCATAGATATTTCCATATTTATTCAGATAGTAGTGTAGATATTTCCATGTTTATACAGATAGCGGTGTAGATATTTCCATGTTTACACAGAATCGGTGAAGCTATTTCCATCTTTGCACAGATTGCGATGTAGATATTCCCAGGTTTACACAGATAGTCTTGTAGATATTTCCATCTTTGCACAGATTGCGGTGTAGATATTTCCATCTTTTCACAGATAGCGGTGTAGATATTTCCATGTTTATAGAGACGGCTGTGTAGATATTTCCATGATTATCCTGAAGGCAGTGTAGATATTTCCAAGTTTACAAAGATAGTGGTGTAGATATTTCCGTGTTTATACAGATGACTGTGAAGGTATTTCCGTGTTTATACAGATGGCGGTGTAGATAATTCCATGTTTATAGAGATAGCCAAGTAGATATTTCCAAGTTTATGCAGATAACGGTGTAGACATTTCCAAGTTTATAGAGATAGCGGTGTAGATATTTCCATATTTATGCAGATAGCGTTGTAGATATTTCCATGTTTATACAGATAGCGGTGTAGATATTTCCATGTTTATACAGATAGCGGTGTAGATATTTCCATAATTGCACAGATTGCGGTGTAGATATTTCCAACTTTTCACGGATGGTGGTGTACAGATTTCCATGTTTACACAGATAGCTGTGTAGATATTTCCATGTTTACACAGATAGTGTTGTAGATAATTCCATGTTTATACAGATAGAGGTGTAGATATTTCCATGTTTATACGGATAGCGGTGTAGATATTTCCATGTTTATAGAGATAGCGGTGGAGATATTCCCATGTTTATACAGATAGTGATGTAGATATTTCCATGTTTATACAGATAGCGGTGTAGATATTTCCATGTTTATATAGATAGTGGTGTAGATATTTCCATGTTTATACAGATAGCGGTGTAGATATTTCCATGTTTATACAGATAGCAGTGGAGATATTTCCATGTTTATACAGATAGCGGTGTAGATATTTCCATGTTTATACAGATAGCGGTGTAGATATTTCCATGTTTATACAGAAAGCAGTGGGGATATTTCCATGTTTATACAGATAGCGTTGTAAATATTTCCATGTTCATAGAGATAGCAGTGTAAATATTTCCATGTTTACACATTTAACGGTTTAAATGTTTACACATTTACAGAGATAGCGGTGTAGATATTTCCATGTTTACAGAAATTGGAGTAGATATTTCCACGTTTATAGAGATAGCAGTGTAGTTATTTCCACGTTTATACAGATAGCGGTGTAGATATTCCCACATTTATAGAGATAGCAGTGTAGATATTTCCAAGTTTATACATATAGCGGTGTAGATATTTCCATGTTTACAGAGACTCCGGTGTAGATATTTCCACGTTTATAGAGATAGCGGTGTAGATATTTCCATGTTTATAGAGATAGCGGTGTAGATATTTCCACATTTATAGAGATAGCCGTGTAGAGATTTCCATGTTTATGTAGACAACGGTGTAGATATTTGCATGTTTATAGATACAGCTGTGTAGATATTTCCATGTTGTTAGAGACAGCGGTGTAGATATTTGCATGTTTAAACAGATATCGCTGTAGATATTTCCATGTTTATACAGATAGCGGTGTAGATATTTCTATGTTTATAGAGATAGCAGTGTAGATATTTTCAGGGTTATACAGACAGTGGTGTAGATATATCCATGTTTATAGAGATAGCGTTGTAGATATATCCACGTTTATACAGATAGTGGTGTAAATATTTCCATGTTTATACAGATAGTGGTGGAAATATTTCCATGTTTATACAGATATTGGTGTAGATATTTCCATGTTTATACAGATAGCGGTGTAGATATTTCCATGTTTATAGAGATAGCGGTGGGGATATTTCCATGTTTATACAGAAAGCGGTGTAGATATTTCCATGTTCATGTAGATAGCGGTGTAGATATTTCCATGTTTAAACAGATATCGTTGGAGATATTTCCATGTTTATACAGATATCGTTGGAGGTATTTCAATGTTTATACAGATAGCTCTGTAGATATTTCCGTGTTTATACAGATAACGGTGAAGGTATTTCCAGGTTTACACAGACCGTGGTGTGGCTATTTCCATGTTTATACAGATAGCAGTGTAGATATTTCCATGTTTATAGAGATGGCTGTGCAGATATTTCCATGTTTATACAGATGGCTCTCTAGATATTCCATGTTTATACAGATGACTGTGTAGATATTTCCATGTTTATACAGATGACTGTGTAGGTATTTCCATGTTTATACCAATGTCTGTGTAGATATTTCCATGTTTATAGAGATAGCCATGAAGATATTTCCATGTTTACACAGAGAGGGGTGTAGACATTTCCATGTTTATAGAGATAGTGGTGGAGATATTTCCATGTTTATACAGATAGCGGTGGAGATATATCCATGTTTATACAGACTGCGGTGTATATATTTCCAGGTTTTACAGATAGCGGTGCAGATATTTCCATTTTTATACAGATAGCGGTGGAGATATTTCCATGTTTATAGTGATAGAGGTGTAGATATTTCCATATTTATACAGATAGCGGTGTAGATATTTCCATGTTTATAGAGATAGCGGTGGGGATATTTCCATGTTTATACAGAAAGCGGTGTAGATATTTCCATGTTCATGTAGATAGAGGTGTAGATATTTCCATGTTTATACAGATATCGGTGTAGATATTTCCATGTTTATACAGATATCGCTGGAGATATTTCAATGTTTATACAGATAGATCTGTAGATATTTCCTTGTTTATACACATAACGGTGAAGGTATTTCCATGTTTACACAGACAGTGGTGTGGCTATTTCCATGTTTATACAGATAGCAGTGTAGATATTTCCATGTTTATAGAGATGGCTGTGTAGATATTTCCATGTTTATACAGATGTCTGTGTAGGTATTTCCATGTTTATACAGATGACTGTGTAGGTATTTCCATGTTTATACAGATGTCTGTGTAGATATTTCCATGTTTATAGAGATAGCCATGAAGATATTTCCATGTTTACACAGATAGGGGTGTAGACATTTCCATGATTATAGAGATAGTGGTGGAGATATTTCCATGTTTATACAGATAGCGGTGGAGATATATCCATGTTTATACAGACTGCGGTGTATATATTTCCAGGTTTTACAGATAGCGGTACAGATATTTCCATTTTTATACAGATAGCGGTGGAGATATTTCCATGTTTATAGAGATAGCGGTGTAGATATTTCCATATTTATACAGAAAGCGGTGTAGATATTTCCATGTTTATTCAGATGTAGGTGTACATATTTCCGTGATAATACAGGTGGCGGCATAGATATTTCCATGTTTATACAGATAGCGGTGTAGATATTTCCATGTTTATACAGATAGCGTTGTAGATATTTCCATGTTTACACAGAGAGCTGTGAAGCTATTTCCATCTTTGCACAGATTGCACTGTAGATATTTCCAGGTTTACACAGATAGTCGTGTAGATATTTCCATCTTTGCTCAGATTGCGGTGTAGATATTTCCATCTTTTCACAGATAGCGATGTAGATATTTCCATGTTTATACAGATGGAGGTGTAGATATTTCCATGTTTATAGAGACGGCTGTGTAGATATTTCCATGATTATCCTGATGGCAGTGTAGATATTTCCATGTTTATACAGATAGTGGTGTAGATATTTCCGTGTTTACACAGATGACTGTGAAGGTATTTCCGTGTTTATACAGATGGCGGTGTAGATAATTTCATGTTTATAGTGATAGCCAAGTAGATATTTCCAAGTTTGTGCAGATAACGGTGTAGACATTTCCAAGTTTATAGAGATAGCGGTGTAGATATTTCCATATTTATGCAGATAGCGCTGTAGATATTTCCATGTTTATACAGATAGCGGTGTAGATATTTCTATGTTCATACAGATAGCGGTGTAGATATTTCCATGTTCATACAGATAGCGGTGTAGATATTTCCATGTTTTTACAGATATCGGTGTAGATATTTCCATGTTTACACAGATTGCGGTGTAGATATTTCCATCTTTCTACAGATGGCATTGTAGATATTTCCATGTTTATACAGATGGCGGTGTAGATATTTCCATGTTTATATAGATGGTGGTGTAGATATTTCCATGTTTACACAGATAGCGGTGTAGATATTTCCATGTTTATAGAGATAGCGGTGTAGGTATTTCGATGTTTATAGACATAGCGGTGTAGATATTTCTAAGTTTATACCGATAGCGGTGTTGGTATTTCCATGTTTATACAGATAGCGATGTAGATATTTCCATGTTTATACAGCTCGCGATGCAGATATTTATATCTTTATACAGATGGCATTGTAGATATTTCCTTATTCACACAGATGGCGGTGTAGATGTTTCCATGTTTGTACAGATGGCGGAGTAGTTACTTCCAAGTTTATGGAGATGGCAGTGTAGATATATCCATGTTTATTGAGATGGCGATGTAGATATTTCAATGTTTATAGAGATAGCAGTGTAGATATTTCCATGTTTATACAGATGGCCGTGTAGATATTTCCATATTTATACAGATATCTGTGTAGATATTTCCATGTGTATACAGATGGTATTGTCGCTATTTCCATGTTTATACAGATGGTGGTGTAGATATTTCCATGTTTATACAGTTGGCGGTGTTGATATTTCCATGTTTTTACAGATGGCAGTGTAGATATTTCAATGTTTATAGAGATGACGCTTTAGATATTTCCATGTTTATACAGATAACGGTGGAGATAATTCCATGTTTATACAGAGTTCAATGGAGATATTTCCATGTTTATACACATAGCGGTGTACATATTTCCACGTTTATAGAGACAGCGGTGTAGTTATTTCCATGTTTATACAGATAGCGGTGCAGATACTTCCATGTTTACACAGATGCCTATGCAGATATTTCCATATTTATACAGAGGGCTTTGTAGATATTTCTATGTTTATACAGATGGCAGTGTAGATATTTAAATGTTCCTACACATGACTATGTTGGTATTTCCATATTTATACAGATGTCTTTGTAGATATTTCCATGTTTATAGAGATAGCGGTGCAGATATTTCCATGTTTATACAGATAGCGGTGTATATATTTCCATGTTTATACAGATAATGGTGAAGATATTTCCATGTTTATACAGATACCGGTGTAGATATTTCCATATTTATACAGACCACAGTGTAGATATTTCCATGTTTATAGAGATAGCAGTGTAGATATTTCCATGTTTGTACAGATGGCGGTGTTGATGTTCCCATCTATACACAGATTGCCCTGTAGGTATTTCCATGTTTATACAGATCACGGTGTAGATATTGACATGTTTATAGAGATAGCAGTGTAGATATTTCCATGTTTATACAGATAACGCTGTAGAAATATCCATGTTTATACAGATAGCGGTGTAAATATTTCCATGTTTATACAGATCACGGTGTAGATATTTCCATGTTTATAGAGATAGCGGTGTAGATATTTCCATGTTTATACAGATAGCGGTGCAGATATTTCCATGTTTATACAGACCGCGGTGTAGATATTTCCATGGTTATACAGATAGCGGTGCAGATATTTCCATGTTTGTAGAGATGGCGGTGTTGATATTTCCATCTATACACAGATGACCGTGTAGATATTTCCATGTTTATACAGATGGCGTCACAGATATTTCCATGGATATGTAGATTGTGGTATAGATATTTCCATGTTTATACATATAGCTGTGTAGTTATTTCCATGTTTATATAGATAGTGGTGTAGATATTTCCATGTATATACACATGGCTGTGTAGATATTTCCATGTTTATACAGATGGCGGTGTAGATATTTCCATGTTTATACAGATAACTTTGTAAGTATTTCCATGTTTATACAGATAGCGGTGTAGTTGTTTCCATGTTTATACTTATCGTGGTTTAGACATTTCCATGTTTATAGAGATGGCGGTGTAGATATTTCCATGTTCATAGAGATAGCGGTGTTTATTTTTCCATGTTTATAGAGATAGCAGTGTGGATATTTCCATGTTTATACAGATAGGTGTGTAGATATTTCCATGTTTTTACAGATGGCGGTGTTGATGTTTCCGTCTATACACAGATTCCCGTGTAGGTATTACCATGTGTATACAGATGGCATTGAAGATATTTGCATGTTTATACAGATGGTGGTGTAGATATTCCCATGTTTACACAGATGACTGTATAGGTATTCCCATGTTTATACAGATGGCGGTGTAGATATTTCCATGTTTATAGAGATAGCGGTGTAGATATTTAAATGTTTATACACATCACGGTGTAGATATTTGCTTGTTTATACAGATAGCGGTGTAGTTATTTCCATGTTTATATAGATAGCAGTGTAGATATTTCCATGTATATACAGATCGCGGTGTAGATATTTCCATGTTTATACAGATCGCGGTGTAGATATTTCCATGTTTATACACATAGCGCTGTACATATTTCCATGTTTATAGAGACAGCGGTGTAGTTATTTCCATGTTTATACAGATAGCGGTGCAGATATTTCTATGTTTACACAGATGCCTATGCAGATATTTCCATATTTATTCAGAGGGCTGTGTAGATATTTCCATGTTTATACAGAAGGCAGTGTAGATATTTAAATGTTCCTACACATGACTGTGTAGGTATTTCCATGTTTATACAGATGTCTTTGTGGTTATTTCCATATTTATAGAAATAGCGGTGCAGATATTTCCATGTTTATACAGATAGCGGTGTTTATAATTCCATGTTTATACAGATCATGGTGCAGATATTTCCATGTTTATACAGATACCGGTGTAGATATTTCCATGATTATACAGGCCGCAGTGTCGATATTTCCATGTTTATAGATATAGCAGTGTAGATATTTCCATGTTTGTACAGATGGCGGTGTTGATGTTTCCATCTATGCACAGATTGCCGTGAAGGTATTTCCATGTGTATACAGATGGCATTGAAGATATTTGCATGTTTATACAGATGGTGGTGTAGATATTTCCATGTTTACACAGATGACTGTATAGGTATTTCCATGTTTATACAGATGGCGGTGTAGATATTTCCAAGTTTATAGAGATAGCGGTGTAGATATTTCCATGTTTATACAGATTACGGTGTAGATATTTGCTTGTTTATACAGATAGCGGTGAAGTTATTTCCATGTTTATATAGATAGCGGTGTAGATATTTCCATGTATATACACATGGCTGTGTAGATATTTCCATGTTTTTACAGATGGTGGTGTAGATATTTCCATGTTTATATAGATAACTTTGTAAGTATTTCCATGTTTATACAGATGGCAGTGTAGATATTTCGATGTTTATAGAGATAGCAGTGGAGATATTTCCATGTTTATACAGATAGCGGTGTAGATATTTCCATGTTTATACTGATCGTGGTGTAGATATTTCCATGTTTATAGAGATGGCGGTGTAGATATTTCCATGTTCATAGAGATACCGGTGTTGATTTTTCCATGTTTATTGAGATAGCAGTGTGGATATTTCCATGTTTATACAGATAGGGGTGTAGATATTTCCATGTTTATAGAGATGGCGGTGTAGATATTTCCATGTTTATGCTCATCTTGGTGTAGATATTTCCATGTTTATAGAGTTGGCGGTGTAAATATTTCCATGTTCATAGAGATAGCGGTGTTGATTTTTCCATGTTTATGGAGATAGCGGTGTGTATCTTTCCATGTTTATACAGATAGGGGTGTAGATATTTCCATGTTTATACAGATGGCTGTGTAGATATTTCCATGTTTATACAGATCACGGTGTAGATATTTCCTTGTTTATACAAATAGCGGTGTAGTTATTTCCATGTTTATACAGATAGCGGTGTAGATATTTCCATGTATTTGCGGATGCCTGTGTAGATATTTCCATGTTTATACAGATGGCTGTGTAGATATTTCCATGTTTATACAGATGACTTTGTAGGTATTTCCATGTTTATACAGATGGCGGTGTAGATATTTCCATGTTTATAGTGGTAGCTCTGTAGATATTTCCATGTTTATACAGATAACGGTGTAGATGTTTCCATGTTTATACAGATCGCGGTGTAGATAATTCCATGTTTATACAGATCGCGGTGTAGATATTTCCATGTTTATACACATAGCGGTGTTCATATTTCCATGTTTATAGAGACAGCGGTGTAGTTATTTCCATGTTTATACAGATAGCGGTGCAGATATTTCCATGTTTACACAGATGCCTATGCAGATATTTCCATATTTATTCAGAGGGCTGTGTAGATATTTCCATGTTTATACAGAAGGCAGTGTAGATATTTAAATGTTCCTACACATGACTGTGTAGGTATTTCCATGTTTATACAGATGTCTTTGTAGTTATTTCCATATTTATAGAGATAGCGGTGCAGATATTTCCATGTTTATACAGATAGCGGTGTTTTTATTTCCATGTTTATACAGATCATGGTGTAGATATTTCCATGTTTATACAGATACCGGTGTAGATATTTCCATGTTTATACAGACCGCAGTGTAGATATTTCCATGTTTATAGAGATAGCAGTGTAGATATTTCCATATTTGTACAGGTGGCGGTGTTGATGTTTCCATCTATACACAGATTGCCGTGTATGTATTTCCATGTGTATACAGATGGCATTGAAGATATTTGCATGTTTATACAGATGGTGGTGTAGATATTTCCATGATTACACAGATGACTGTATAGGTATTTCCATGTTTATACAGATGGCGGTGTAGATATTTCCATGTTTATAGAGATAGCGGTGTAGATATTTCCATGTTTATACAGATCACGGTGTAGATATTTGCTTGTTTATACAGAAAGCGGTGAAGTTATTTCCATGTTTATATAGATAGCGGTGTAGATATTTCCATGTATATACACATGGCTGTGTAGATATTTCCATGTTTTTACAGATGGCGGTGTAGATATTTCCATGTTTACACAGATAACTTTGTAAGTATTTCCATGTTTATACAGATGGCAGTGTAGATATTTCGATGTTTATAGAGATAGCAGTGGAGATATTTCCATGTTTATACAGATAGCTGTGTAGATATTTCCATGTTTATACTGATCGTGGTGTAGATATTTCCATGTTTATAGAGATGGCGGTGTAGATATTTCCATGTTCATAGAGATAGCGGTGTTGATTTTTCCATGTTTATAGAGATAGCAGTGTGGATATTTCCAAGTTTATACAGATAGGGGTGTAGATATTTCCATGTTTATAGAGATGGCGGTGTAGATATTTCCATGTTTAAACAGATCGCGGTGTAGATATTTCCATGTTTATACAGATAGAGGTGCAGACATTTCCATGTTTATACAGATCGCGGTGTAGATATTTCCATGTTTATACAGATCGCGGTGTAGATATTTCCATGTTTATACAGATAGCGGTGTAGATATTTTCATGTTTTTACAGATATCGGTGTAGATATTTCCATGTTTACGCAGATTGCGGGGTAGATATTTCTATCTTTCTACAGATGGCATTGTAGATATTTCCATGTTTATATAGATGGCGGTGTAGGAATTTCCATATTTATATAGATGGTTGTGTAGATATTACCATGTTTATACAGATAGCGGTGTAGATATTTCCATGTATATACAGATCGTGGTGAAGATATTTCCATGTTTATACAGATCGCAGTGTAGATACTTCCATGTTTATAGAGATAGCGGTGTAGGTATTTCCATGTTTATAGACATAGTGGTGTAGGTATTTCCATGTTTATAGTGATGGCGTTGTAGATATTTCCATGTTTATACTGATAGCGGTGTTGGTATTTCCACGTTTAAACAGATAGCGATGTAGATATTTCCATGTTTATACAGCTTGCGGTGCAGATATTTATATCTTTATACAGACGGAATTGTAGATATTTCCTTGTTCACACAGATGGCGGTGTAGATGTTTCCATGTTTATACAGATGGCGGAGTAGTTAGTTCCATATTTATGGAGATGGCAGTGTAGATATTTTCAAGTTTATAGTGATGGCGGTGTAGATACTTCCATGTTTATAGAGATAGCAGTGTAGATATTTACATGCTTATACAGATGGCTGTTTAGATATTTCCATGTGTATACAGATGGCATTGTAGATATTTCCATGTTTATACAGATGACTGTATAGTTATTTCCATGTTTTTACAGATGGCAGTGCAGATATTTCCATGTTTACAGAGATAGCGGTGTAGATATTTCCATGTTTGTACAGATCGCGGTGTTGATATTTCCATCTATACACAGAAGGCCGTGTAGATATTTCCATGTTTATACAGATGGCGGCGTAGAAATTCCCATGGACATGAAGATGGCGGTGTAGAAATTTCCATGTTTATACAGATAGCGGTGTAGATATTTCCATGTTTACACAGATGGTGGTGTAGATATTTCCGTGTTTATACACATGGCGGAGTAGATACTTCCATCTTTATGGAGATGGCATTGTAGATATTTTCATGTTTATACAGATAGCGGTGTAGATATTTCCATGTTTATAGAGATAGCGGTGTAGATATTTCCATGTTTATACAGATCACGGTGTAGATAATTCGATGTTTATACTGATGGCGGTGTAGATATTTCGATGTTTATAGAGATAGCAGTGGAGATATTTCCATGTTTATACAGATAGCGGTGTAGATATTTCCATGTTTATACTGATCGTGGTGTAGATATTTCCATGTTTATAGAGATGGCGGTGTAGATATTTCCATGTTCATAGAGATAGCGGTGTTGATTTTTCCATGTTTATACAGATAGCGGTGTGGATATTTCCATGTTTATACAGATAGCGGTGTAGATATTTCCATGTTTACACAGATGGTGGTGTAGATATTTCCGTGTTTATACACATGGCGGAGTAGATACTTCCATCTTTATGGAGATGGCATTGTAGATATTTTCATGTTTATAGAGATGGCGGTGTAGATATTTCCATGTTTATACAGTTGGCGGTGTAGGTATTTCCATGTTTTTACAGATGACAGTGTAGATATTTCAATGTTTATAGAGATGGCGCTGTAGATATTTCCATGTTTATACAGATAACGGTGGAGATATTTCCATGTTTATACAAATAGCGGTGTACATATTACCATGTTTATAGAGACAGCGGTGTAGGTATTTCCATGTTTATACAGATAGCGGTGCAGATATTTCCATGTTTACACATATGCATATGCAGATATTTCCATATTTATACAGAGGGCTTTGTAGATATTTCTATGTTTATACAGATGGCAGTGTAGATATTTAAATGTTCCTACACATGACTGTATAGGTATTTCCATGTTCATACAGATGTCTTTGTAGATATTTCCATGTTTATATAGATAGCGTTGCAGATATTTCCAGGTTTGTACAGATGGCGGTGTTGATGTTTCCATGTATACACAGATTGCCGTGTAGGTATTTCCATTTGTATACAGATGGCATTGAAGATATTTCCATGTTTATACAGATAGCGGTGTAGATATTTCCATGTTTATAGAGATAGCGGTGTAGATATTTCCATGTTTATACAGATCACGGTGTAGATAATTCGATGTTTATACAGATGGCGGTGTAGATATTTCGATGTTTATAGAGATAGCAGTGGAGATATTTCCATGTTTATACAGATAGCGGTGTAGATATTTCCATGTTTATACTGATCGTGGTGTAGATATTTCCATGTTTATAGAGATGTCGGTGTAGATATTTCCATGTTCATAGAGATAGCGGTGTTGATTTTTCCATGTTTATAGGGATAGCGGTTTGGATATTTCCATGTTTATACAGATAGGGGTGTAGATATTTCCATGTTTATAGAGATGGCGGTGTAGATATTTCCATGTTTATACAGATCATGGTGTAGATATTTCCTTGTTTATACAAATAGCGGTGTAGTTATTTCCATGTTTATACAGATAGCTGTGTAGATATTTCCATGTATATACAGATGGCTGTGTAGATATTTCCATGTTTATACAGATGGCTGTGTAGATATTTCCATGTTTATACAGATGACTTTGTAGGTATTTCCATGTGTATACACATGGCGGTGTAGATATTTCCATGTTTATACAGATAGCGGTGTAGATATTTCCATGTTTATACAGATAGCGGTGTAGATGTTTCCATGTTTATACAGATCACAGTGTAGATATTTCCATGTTTATACAGATCGCGGTGTAGTTATTTTCATGTTTATACAGATAGTGGTGTAGATATTTCCATGTTTACACAGTTTGCGGTGTAGATATTTCCATCTTTATACAGATGGCATTATACATATTTCCATGTTAATACAGATGGCGGTGTAGATATTTCCATGTTTATAGAGATAGCTGTGTAGATATTTCCATGTTTATACAGATAGCGGTGTAGATATTTCCATGTTTATACAGATCGCGGTGTAGATATTTCCATGTTTATACAGATCGCGGTGTAGATATTTCCACGTTTATACAGATCGCGGTGTCGCTATTTCCATGTTTATACAGATAGCGGTGTAGATATTTCCTTGTTTTTACAGATATCAGTGTAGATATTTCCATGTTTACACAGATTGCGGGGTACATATTTCCATCTTTCTACAGATGGCATAGTAGATATTTCCATGTTTATATAGATGGCGGTGTAGATATTTCCATGTTTATAGAGATGGTGGTGTAGGTATTACCATGTTTATACAGATAGCGGTGTAGATATTTCCATGTATATACAGATCGTGGTGAAGATATTCCCATGTTTATACAGATTGCGGTGTAGATATTTCCATGTTTATACAGATGGCTGTGTAGATATTTCCATGTTTATACAGATTACTTTGTAGGTATTTCCATGTTTATTCAGATGGCGGTGTAGATATTTCCATGTTCATACAGATCGCGGTGTAGATATTTCCATGTTTATAGAGATAGCGCTGCAGTTATTTCCATTTTTATACAGATTGCGGTGTAGATATTTCCATGTTTAAACAGATAGCGGTGTAGATATTTCCATGTGTTTACAGATAGCGGTGTAGATAGTTCCATGTTTACACAGATTGCGGTGTAGATATTTCCATCTTTCTACAGATGGCATTGTAGATATTTCCATGTTTATACAGATGGCGGTGTAGATATTTCCATGTATATATAGATGGTGGTGTAGATATTACCATGTTTATACAGGTAGCGGTGTAGATATTTCCAAGTTTATACAGATTGTGGTGAAGACATTTCCATGTTTATACAGATCGTGGTGTAGATATTTCCTTGTATATACAGATCGCGGTGTAGATATTTCCATGTTTATACAGATCGCGGTGTAGTTATTTCCATGTTTATACAGATATCGGTGTAGATATTTCCATATTTATACAGATAACGGTGTAGAAATTTCCATGTTTATACAGATAGCGGTGTAATTATTTCCATGTTTATACAGATCACGGTGTAGACATTTCCATGTTTATAGAGATAGCGGTGTATATATTTCCATGTTTATACAGATAGCGGTGTAGATATTTCCATGTTTATACAGACTGCGGTGTAGATATTTCCATGGTTATACAGATAGCGGTGCAGATATTTCCATGTTTGTACAGATGGCGGTGTTGATATTTCCATCTATACACAGATGACCGTGTAAATATTTCCATGTTTATACAGATGGCGACTCAGATATTTCCATGGATATGTAGATGGTGGTGTAGATATTTCCATGGTTATACAGATATCGGTGTAGTTATTTCCATGTTTATATAGATAGCGGTGTAGATATTTCCATGTATATACACATGGCTGTGTAGATATTTCCATGTTTATACAGTTGGCGGTGTAGATATTTCCATGTTTATACAGATAACTTTGTAAGTATTTCCATGTTTATACTGATGGCGGTGTAGATATTTCGATGTTTATAGAGATAGCAGTGGAGATACTTCCATGTTTATACAGATAGCGGTGTAGATATTTCCATGTTTATACAGATGGCGGTGTAGATATTTGCATGTTTATGGAGATAGCTTTGTAGATATTTCCACGTTTATACAGATCGCGGTGTAGATATTTCCATGTTTATACAGATCGCGGTGTAGATATTTCCATGTTTATACAGATCGCGTTGCAGATATTTCCATGTTTATACAGATTGCGGTGTAGATATTTCCAAGCTTACACAGATAACGGTGTAGACATTTCCATGTTTACACAGATTGCGGTGTAGATATTTCCATCTTTCTACAGATGGCATTGTAGATATTTCCATGTTTATACAGATGGCGGTGTAGATATTTCCATGTTTATACAGATAGAGGTGTAGATATTTCCATGTTTACAGAGATAGCGGTGTAGGTATTTCCATGTTTATAGACATAGCGGTGTAGATATTTCCATGTTTATATAGATGGCGTTGTAGATATTTCCATGTTTATACCGATAGTGGTGTTGGTATTTCCATGTTTATACAGATAGCGATGTAGATATTTACATGTTTATACAGCTCGCGGTGCAGATATTTATATCTTTATACTGATGGAATTGTAGATATTTCCTTGTTCACACAGATGGCGGTGTAGATGTTTCCATGTTTATACAGATGGCAGAGTAGTTAGTTCCATATTTATGGAGATGGCAGTGTAGATATTTTCATGTTTATAGAGATGGCGGTGTAGATATTTCCATGTTTATAGAGATAGCAGTGTAGATATTTACATGCTTCTACAGATGGCTGTTTAGATATTTCTATGTGTATACAGATGGCATTGTAGATATTTCCATGTTTATACAGATGACTGTATAGGTATTCCCATGTTTTTACAGATGGCAGTGCAGATATTTCCATGTTTATAGAGATAGCGGTGTAGATATTTCCATGTTTGTACAGATGTCTGTGTTGATATTTCCATCTATACACAGATGGCCGTGTAGATATTTCCATGTTTATACAGATGGCGGCGTAGAAATTCCCATGGACATGCAGATGGCGGTGTAGATATTTCCATGTTTATACAGATAGCGGTGTAGATATTTCCATGTTTACACAGATGGTGGTGTAGATATTTCCGTGTTTATACACATGGCGGAGTAGATACTTCCATCTTTATGGAGATGGCAGTGTAGATATTTTCATGTTTATAGAGATGGCGGTGTAGATATTTCCATATTTATAGAGATAGCGGTGTAGATATTTCCATCTTTCTACAGATGGCAGTGTAGATATTTCCATGTTTATACAGATGGCAGTGTAGTTATTTCCATATTTATACAGATGTCTGTGTAGATATTTCCAGGTGTATACAGAAGGTATTGTAGTTATTTCCATGTTTATACAGATGGTGGTGTAGATATTTCCATGTTTATACAGTTGGCGGTGTAGATATTTCCATGTTTTTACAGATGGCAGTGTAGATATTTCAATGTTTATACTGATAGTGCTGTCGATATTTCCATGTTTATACAAATAACGGTGGAGATATTTCCATGTTTATACAGAGAGCAGTGGAGATATTTCCATGTATATACACATAGCGGTGTACATATTACCATGTTTATAGAGACAGCGGTGTAGGTATTTCCATGTTTATACAGATAGCGGTGCAGATATTTCCATGTTTACACAGATGCCTATGCAGATATTTCCATATTTATACAGAGGGCTTTGTAGATATTTCTATGTTTATACAGATGGCAGTGTAGATATTTAAATGTTCCTACACATGACTGTGTAGGTATTTCCATGTTCATACAGATGTCTTTGTAGATATTTCCATGTTTATAGAGATAGCGGTGCAGATATTTCCATGTTTATACAAATAGCTGTGTATATATTTCCATGTTTATACAGATCATGGTGTAGATATTTCCATGTTTATACAGACCGCAGTGTAGATAATTCCATGTTTACAGAGATAGCAGTGTAGATATTTCCATGTTTGTACAGATGGCGGTGTTGATGTTTCCATCTATACACAGATTGCCGTGTAGGTATTTCCATGTGTATTCAGATGGCATTGAAGATATTTCCATGTTTATACAGATGGTGGTGTAGATATTTCCATGTTTACACAGATGACTGTATAGATATTTCCATGTTTATACAGATGGCGGCGTAGATATTTCCATGTTTATAGAGATAGCTGTGTAGATATTTCCATGTTTATACAGATGGCGGTGTAGATATTTCCATGTTTATACAGATCGCTGTGTAGATATTTCCATGTTTATTCAGATCGCGGTGTAGATATTTCCATGTTTATACAGATCGCGGTGTAGATATTTCCACGTTTATACAGATAGCGGCGTAGCTATTTCCATGTGTTTACAGATAGCGGTGTAGATAGTTCCATGTTTACACAGATTGCGGTGTAGATATTTCCATCTTTCTACAGATGGCATTGTAGATATTTCCATGTTTATACAGATGGCTGTGTAGATATTTCCATGTTTATATAGAAGGTGGTGTAGATATTACCAGGTTTATGCAGGTAGCGGTGTAGATATTTCCATGTTTTTCCAGATTGTGGTGAAGATATTTCCATGTTTATACAGATCGCGGTGTAGATATTTCCATGTTTATACAGATCGCGGTGTAGATATTTCCATGTTTACACAGATAGCGGTGTAGATATTTCCATGTTTATACAGATAGCGGTGTAGATATTTCCATATTTATACACATAACGGTGTAGTAATTTCCATGTTTTTACAGATAGCGGTGTAAATATTTCCATGTTTATACAGATCACGGTGTAGATATTTCCATGTTTATAGAGATAGCGGTGTAGATATTTCCATGTTTATACAGATAGCGGTGTTGTTATTTCCATGTTTATACACACCGCGGTGTAGATATTTCCATGGTTATACAGATACCGGTGCAGATATTTCCATGTTTGTACAGATGTGGGTGTTGATATTTCCATCTATACACAGATGACCGTGTAGATATTTCCATGTTTATACAGATGGCGGCTCAGATATTTCCATGGATATGTAGATGGTGGTGTAGATATTTCCATGTTTATACAGATAGCGGTGTAGTTATTTTCATGTTTATATAGATAGCGGAGTAGATATTTCCATGTATATACAAATGGCTGTGTAGATATTTCCATGTTTATACAAATGGCGGTGTAGATATTTCCATGTATATACAGATAACTTTGTAAGTATTTCCATGTTTATACAGATCACGCTGTAGATATTTCCATGTTTATAGAGATAGCGGTGAAGATATTTCCCTGTTTATACAGATAGTGGTGCAGATATTTCTATGTTTATACAGACCGCGGTGTAGCTATTTCAATGTTTATACAGATAGCGGTGCAGATATTTCCAGGTTTGTACAGATGGCGGTGTTAATATTTCCATCTATACACAGATGACCGTGTAGATATTTCCATGTTTATACAGATGGCGGCACAGATATTTCCACGGATATGTAGACGGCGGTGTAGATATTTCCATGTTTATACAGATGGCGGCGTAGATATTTCCATGGACATGCAGATGGCAGTGTAGATATTTCCATGTTTAAACAGATAGCGGTGTAGATATTTCCATGTTTACACAGATAGTGGTGTAGATATTTCCGTGTTTATACACTTGGCAGAGTAGATACTTCCATCTTTATGGAGATGGCAGTGTAGATATTTTCATGTTTATAGAGATGGTGGTGTAGATATTTCCATATTTATAGAGATAGCGGTGTAGATATTTCCATCTTTCTACAGATGGCAGTGTAGACATTTCCATGTTTATACAGATGGCGGTGTAGATATTTCCATATTTATACAGATGTCTGTGTAGATATTTCCATGTGTATACAGATGGTATTGTAGTTATTTCCACGTTTATACAGATGGTGGTGAAGATATTTCCATGTTTATTCAGATGACTGTGTAGATATTTCCATGTTTTTACAGATGGCAGTGTAGATATTTCAATGTTTATAGAGATGGCGCTGTAGATATTTCCATGTTTATACAGATAACGGTGGAGATATTTACATGTTTATACAGAGAGCAGTGGAGATATTTCCATGTTTATACACATAGCGGTGTACATATTTTCATGTTTATAGAGACAGCGGTGTAGGTATTTCCATGTTTATACAGATAGCGTTGCAGATATTTCCATGTTTACACAGATGCCTATGCAGATATTTCCATATTTATACAGAGGGCTGTGTAGATATTTCTATGTTTATACAGAAGGCAGTGTAGATATTTAAATGTTCCTACACATGACTCTGTAGGTATTTTCATGTTTATACAGATGTCTTTGTAGATATTTCCATGTTTATAGAGATAGCGGTGCAGATATTTCCATGTTTATACAGATAGCGGTGTATATATTTCCATGTTTATACAGATCAAGGTGTAGATATTTCCATGTTGATACAGATACCGTTGTAGATATTTCCATGTTTATACAGACCGCAGTGTAGATATTTCCATGTTTATAGAGATAGCAGTGTAGATATTTGCATGTTTGTACAGATGGCGGTGTTGATGTTTCCATCTATACACAGATTGCCGTGTAGGTATTTCCATGTGTATACAGATGGCATTGAAGACATTTCCATGTTTATACAGATGGTGGTGTAGATATTTCCATGTTTACACAGATGACTGTATAGCTATTTCCAAGTTTATACAGATGGCAGTGTAGATATTTCCATGTTTATAGAGATAGCGGTGTAGATATTTCCATATTTATACAGATAACGGTGTAGAAATTTCCATGTTTATACAGATAGCGGTGTACATATTTCCATGTTTATACAGATCACGGTGTAGATATTTCCATGTTTATAGAGAAAGCGGTGTAGATATTTCCATGTTTATACAGATAGCGGTGTAGATATTTCTATGTTTATACAGACCGTGGTGCAGATATTTCCATGTTTATACAGATAGCGGTGCAGATATTTCCATGTTTGTACAGACGGCGGTGTTGATAATTCCATCTATACACAGATGACCGTGTAGATATTTCCATGTTTATAGAGATGGCGGCACAGATATTTCCATGGATATGTAGATGGCGGTGTATATATTTCCATTTTTATACAGATAGCGGTGTAGTTATTTCCATGTTTATATAGATATCGGTGTAGATATTTCCATGTATATACACATGGCTGTGTAGATATTTCCATGTTTATACAGATGGCGGTGTAGATATTTCCATGTTTATACAGATAACTTTGTAAGTATTTCCATGTTTATACAGATGGCGGTGTAGATATTTCGATGTTTATAGAGATAACAGTGGAGATATTTCCATGTTTATACAGATAGCGGTGTAGATATTTCCATGTTTATACTGATCGTGGTGTAGATATTTCCATGTTTATAGAGATGGCGGTGTACATATTTCCATATTCATAGAGATAGCGATGTTGATTTTTCCATGTTTATAGAAATAGCGGTGTGGATATTTCCATGTTTATACAGATAGGGGTGTCGATATTTCCATGTTTATAGAGATAACAGTGTAGATAGTTCCATGTTTACACAGATTGCGGTGTAGATATTTGCATCATTCTACAGATGGCATTGTAGATATTTCCATGTTTATACAGATGGCGGTGTAGATATTTGCATGTTTATATAGATGGTGGTGTAGATATTACCATGTTTATACAGGTAGCGGTGTTGATATTTCCATGTTTATACAGATAGTGTTGTAGTTATTTCCATGTTTATATAGATAGCGGTGTAGTTATTTCCATGTATATACACATGGCTGTGTAGATATTTCCATGTTTATACAGATGGCGGTGTAGATATTTCCATGTTTACTGATAACTTTGTAAGTATTTCCATATTTATACAGATGGCGGTGTAGATATTTCGATGTTTATAGAGATAGCAGTGGAGATATTTCCATGTTTATGCAGATAGCGGTGTAGATATTTCCATGTTTATACTGATCGTGGTGTAGATATTTCTATGTTTATAGAGATGGCGGTGTAGATAATTCCAAGTTCATAGAGATAGCGGTGTTGATTTTTCCATCTTTATAGAGATAGCGTTGTGGATATTTCCATGTTTATACAGATAGGGGTGTAGATATTTCCATGTTTATAGAGATGGCGGTGTAGATATTTCCATGTTTATACAGATCACGGTGTAGATATTTCCTTGTTTATACTAATAGCGGTGTAGATATTTCCATGTTTATACAGATAACTGTGTAGATATTTCCATGTATATACAGATGGCTGTGTAGATATTTCCATGTTTATACAGATGGCTGTGTACATATTTCCATGTTTATACAGATGACTTTGTACGTATTTCCATGTTTATTCAGATGGCAGTGTAGATTTTCCATGTTTATTGTGATAGCTGTGGAGATATTTCCATGTTTATACAGATCGCGGTGTAGATATTTCCATGTTTATACAGATAGCGGTGTAGATATTTCCATGTTTTTACAGATATCGGTGTAGATATTTCCATGTTTACACAGATTGCGGGGTAGATGTTTCCATCTTTCTACAGATGGCATTGTAGATACTTCCATGTTTATATAGATGGCGCTGTAGATACTTCCAGGTTTATATAGATGGTGGTGTAGATATTACCATGTTTATACAGATGGCGGTGTAGATATTTCCATGTTTATAGAGATAGCTGTGTAGATATTTCCATGTTTATACAGATAGCGGTGTAGATATTTCCATGTTTATACAGATCGCGTTGTAGATATTTCCATGTTTATACAGATCGCGGTGTAGATATTTCCATGTTTATACAGATCGCGGTGTAGATATTTCCATGTTTATAGAGATAGCGGCGTAGATATTTCCATGTGTTTACAGATAGCGGTGTAGATAGTTCCCGGTTTACACAGATTGCGGTGTAGATATTTCCATCTTTCTACAGATGGCATTGTAGTTATTTCCATGTTTATACAGATGGTGGTGTAGTTATTTACATGTTTATATAGATGGTGGTGTAGATATTACCAGGTTGATACAGGTAGCCGTGTAGATATTTCCATGTTTATACAGATTGTGGTGAAGATATTTCCATGTTTATACAGATCGCGGTGTAGATATTTCCATGGTTATACAGATAGCGGTTCAGATATTTCCATGTTTGTACAGATGGCGGTGTTGATATTTCCATCTATACACAGATGACCGTGTAGATATTTCCATGTTTATACAGAAGGCGGCTCAGATATTTCCATGGTTATGTAGATGGTGGTGTAGATATTTCCATGTTTATACAGATCGCGGTGTAGATATTTCCATGTTTATACAGATCGCGGAGTAGATATTTCCATGTGTATACAGATAGCGGCGTAGTTATTTCCATGTGTTTACAGATAGCGGTGTAGATAGTTCCATGTTTACACAGATTGCGGTGTAGATATTTCCATCTTTCTAGAGATGGCATTGTAGATATTTCCATGTTTATATAGATGGCGGTGTAGATAATTCGATCTTTATAGAGATAGCAGTGGAGATATTTCCATGTTTATACAGATAGCGGTGTAGATATTTCCATGTTTATACTGATCGTGGTGTAGATATTTCCATGTTTACAGAGATGGCGGTGTAGATATTTCCATGTTCATAGAGATAGCGGTGTTGATTTTTCCATGTTTACAGAGATAGCGGTGTGGATATTTCCATGTTTATACAGATAGGGGTGTAGATATTTCCATGTTTATAGAGATGGCGGTGTTGATATTTCCATGTTTATACAGATCACGGTGTAGATATTTGCTTGTTTATACAAATAGCGGTGTAGTTATTTCCATGTTTATACAGATAGCGGTGTAGATATTTCCACGTATATACCGATGGCTGTGTAGATATTTCCATGTGTATACAGATGGTATTGTAGTTATTTCCATGTTTATACAGATGGTGGTGTAGATATTTCCATGTTTATACAGTTGGCGGTGTAGATATTTCCATGTTTTTACAGATGGCAGCGTAGATATTTCAATGTTTATAGAGATGGCGCTGTAGATATTTCCATGTTTATACAGATAACGGTGGAGATATTTCCATGTTTATACAGAGAGCAGTGGAGATATTTCCGGGTTTATACACATAGCGGTGTACATATTTCCATGTTTATAGAGACTGCGGTGTAGGTATTTCCATGTTTAAAGAGATAGCGGTGCAGATATTTCCATGTTTACACAGATGCTTATGCAGATATTTCCATATTTATACAGAGGGCTTTGTAGATATTTCTGTGTTTATACAGATGGCAGTGTAGATATTTAAATGTTCCTACACCTGACTGTGTAGGTATTTCCATGTTTTTACAGATGTCTTTGTAGATATTTCCATGTTTATAGAGAAAGAGGTGCAGATAATTCCATGTTTATACAGATAGCGGTGTATATATTTCCATGTTTATACAGATCATGGTGTAGATATTTCCATGTTTATACAGATACCGGTGTAGATATTTCCATGTTTATACAGACCGCAGTGTAGATATTTCCATGTTTATAGAGATAGCAGTGTAGATATTTCCATGTTTGTACAGATGGCGGTGTTGATGTTTCCATCTATAAACAGATTGCCGTGTAGGTATTTCCATGTGTATTCAGATGGCATTGAAGATATTTCCATGTTTATACAGATGGTGGTGAAGATATTTCCATGTTTACACAGCTGACTGTATAGGTATTTCCATGTTGTTACAGATGGCGGTGTAGATATTTCCATGTTTATAGAGATAGCTGTGTAGATATTTCCATGTTTATACAGATAGCGGTGTAGATATTTCCATGTTTATACAGATCGCGTTGTAGATATTTCCATGTTTATACAGATCGCGGTGTAGATATTTCCATGTTTATACAGATCGCGGTGTAGATATTTCCATGTTTATAGAGATAGCGGTGTAGATATTTCCATGTGTTTACAGATAGCGGTGTAGATAGTTCCAGGTTTACACAGATTGCGGTGTAGATATTTCCAACTTTCTACAAATGGCATTGTAGATATTTCCATGTTTATACAGATGGTGGTGTAGTTATTTACATGTTTATATAGATGGTGGTGTAGATATTACCAGGTTTATACAGGTAGCCGTGTAGATATTTCCATGTTTATACAGATTGTGGTGAAGATATTTCCATGTTTATACAGATCGCGGTGTAGATATTTCCATGTTTATGCAGATCGCGGTGCAGATATTTCCATGTTTATACAGATAGCGGTGTAGATATTTCCATGTTTATACAGATCGCGGTGGAGATATTTCCATGTTTATACAGATAGCGGTGTAGATATTTCCATGTTTATACAGATAGCGGTGTAGATATTTCCATATTTATACAGATAACGGTGTAGAAATTTCCATGTTTATACAGATAGCGGTGTAAATATTTCCACGTTTATACAGATCACAGTGTAGATATTTCCATGTTTGTAGAGATAGCGGTGCAGATATTTCCATGTTTATACATATAGCGGTGTAGATATTTCCATGTTTATACAGACCGCGGTGTAGATATTTCCATGGTTATACAGATAGCGGTGCAGATATTTCCATGTTTGTACAGATGGCGGTGTTGATATTTCCATCTATTCACAGATGACCGTGTAGATATTTCCATGTTTTACAGATGGCGGCTCAGATATCTCCATGGATATGTAGATGGTGGTGTAGATATTTCCATGTTTATACAGATCGCGGTGTAGGTATTTCCATGTTTATACAGATAGCGGTGTAGATATTTCCATGTTTATACAGATAGCGGTGTAGATATTTCCATATTTATACAGATAACGGTGTAGAAATTTCCATGTTTATGCAGATAGCGGTGCAAATATTTCCATGTTTATACAGATCACGGTGTAGATATTTCCATGTTTATAGAGATAGCGGTGCAGATATTTCCATGTTTATACAAATAGCTGTGTATATATTTCCATGTTTATACAGATCATGGTGTAGATATTTCCATGTTTATACAGACCGCAGTGTGGATATTTCCATGTTTATAGAGATAGCAGTGTAGGTATTTCCATGTTTGTACAGATGGCCGTGTTGATGTTTCCGTCTATACACAGATTGCCGTGTAGGTATTTCCATGTGTATTCAGATGGCACTGAAGATATTTCCATGTTTATACAGATGGTGGTGTAGATATTTCCATGTTTACACAGATGACAGTATAGGTATTTCCATGTTAATACAGATGGCGGTGTAGATATTTCCATGTTTATAGAGATAGCTGGGTAGATATTTCGATGTTTATACAGATAGCGGTGTAGATATTTCCTTGTCTATACAGATCGCGGTGTAGATATTTCCATGTTTATACAGATCGCGGTGTAGATATTTCCATGTTTATACAGATCGCGGTGTAGATATTTCCATGTCTATACAGATAGCGGTGTAGATATTTCCATGTGTTTACAGATAGCGGTGTAGATAGTTCCATGTTTACACAGATTGCGGTGTAGATATTTCCATATTTCTACAGATGGCATTGTAGATATTTCCATGTTTATACAGATGGCGGTGTAGATATTTACATGTTTATATAGATGGTGGTGTAGATATTACCATGTTTATACAGGTAGCGGTTTAGATATTTCCATGTTTATACAGATTGTGGTGAAGGTATTTCCATGTTTATACAGATCGCGGTGTAGATATTTCCATGTTTATACAGATCGCGGAGTAGCTATTTCCATGTTTATACAGATAGCGGTGTAGATATTTCCATGTTTATACTGATAGCGGTGTAGATGTTTCCATATTTATACAGATAATGGTGTTGAAATTTCCATGTTTATACAGATAGCGGTGTAAATATTTCCATGTTTATACAGATCACGGTGTAGATATTTCCATGTTTAAAGAGATAGTGGTGTAGATATCTCCATGTTTATACAGATAGCGGTGTAGATACTTCCATGTTTATACAGACTGCGGTGTAGATATTTCCATGGTTATACAGATAGCGGTGTAGATATTTCCATGTTTGTACAGATGGCGGTGTTGATATTTCCATCTATACACAGATGACCGTGTAGATATTTCCATGTTTATACAGATGGCGGCTCAGATATTTCCATGGATATGTAGATGGTGGTGTAGATATTTCCTTGTTTATACAGATAGCGGTGTAGTTATTTCCATGTTTATATAGATAGCGGTGTAGATATTTCCATGTATATACACATGGCTGTGTAGATATTTCCATGTTTATACAGATGGCGGTGTAGATATTTCCATGTTTATACAGATAACTTTGTAAGTATTTCCATGTTTATACAGATGGCGGTGTAGATATTTCGATGTTTATAGAGATAGCATTGGAGGTATTTCCATGTTTATACAGATAGCGGTGTAGATATTTCCATGTTTATACTGATCGTGGTGTAGATATTTCCATGTTTACAGAGATGGCGGTGTAGATATTTCCATGTTCATAGAGATAGCGGTGTTGATTTTTCCATGTTTACAGAGATAGCGGTGTGGATCTTTCCATGTTTATACAGATAGCGGTGTAGATATTTCCATGTTTATAGAGATGGCGGTGTAGGTATTTCCATGTTTATAGACATAGCGGTGTAGATATTTCCATGTTTATATAGATGGCGTTGTAGATATTTCCATGTTTATACCGATAGCGGTGTTGGTATTTCCATATTTATACAGATAGCGATGTAGATACTTCAATGTTTATACAGCTCGCGATGCAGATATTTATATCTTTATATGGATGGCATTGTAGATATTTCCTTATTCACACAGATGGCAGTGTAGATGTTTCCATGTTTATACAGATGGCGGAATAGTTAGTTCCATGTTTATGGAGATGGCAGTGTAGATATTTCCATGTTTATTGAGATGGCGGTGTAGATATTTCAATGTTTATAGAGATAGCAGTGTAGATATTTCCATGTTTATACAGATCGCGGTGTAGATATTTCCATGTTTATACAGATGGCGGCGTAGATATTTCCATGTGTTTACAGATAGCGGTGAAGATATTTCCATGTTTAAACAGATTGCGGTGTAGTTATTCCCATCTTCTACAGATGGCATTGTAGATATTTCCATGTTTATACAGATGGCGGTGTAGATAATTCGATGTTTATAGAGATAGCAGTGGAGATATTTCCATGTTTATACAGATAGCGGTGTAGATATTTCCATGTTTATACTGATCGTGGTGTAGATATTTCCATGTTTACAGAGATGGCGGTGTAGATATTTCCATGTTCATAGAGATAGCGGTGTTGATTTTTCCATGTTTACAGAGATAGCGGTGTGGATATTTCCATGTTTATACAGATAGGGGTGTAGATATTTCCATGTTTATAGAGATGGCGGTGTAGATATTTCCATGTTTATACAGATCACGGTGTAGATATTTGCTTGTTTATACAAATAGCGGTGTAGTTATTTCCATGTTTATACAGATAGCGTTGTAGATATTTCCACGTATATACAGATGGCTGTGTAGATATTTCCATGTGTATACAGATGGTATTGTAGTTATTTCCATGTTTATACAGATGGTGGTGTAGATATTTCCATGTTTATACAGTTGGCGGTGTAGATATTTCCATGTTTTTACAGATGGCAGTGTAGATATTTCAATGTTTATAGAGATGGCTCTGTAGATATTTCCATGTTTATACAGATAACGGTGGAGATATTTCCATGTTTATACAGAGAGCAGTGGAGATATTTCCAGGTTTATACACATAACGGTGTACATATTTCCATGTTTATAGAGACTGCGGTGTAGGTATTTCCATGTTTAAAGAGATAGCGGTGCAGATATTTCCATGTTTACACAGATGCCTATGCAGATATTTCCATATTAATACAGAGGGCTTTGTAGATATTTCTGTGTTTATACAGATGGCAGTGTAGATATTTAAATGTTCCTACACCTGACTGTGTAGGTATTTCCATGTTTATACAGATGTCCTTGTAGATATTTCCATGTTTATAGAGAAAGAGGTGCAGATATTTCCATGTTTATACAGATAGCGGTGTATATATTTCCATGTTTATACAGATCATGGTGTAGATATTTCCATGTTTATACAGATACCGGTGTAGATATTTCCATGTTTATACAGACCGCAGTGTAGATATTTCCATGTTTATAGAGATAGCAGTGTAGATATTTCCATGTTTGTACAGATGGCGGTGTTGATGTTTCCATCTATAAATAGATTGCCGTGTAGGTATTTCCATGTGTATTCAGATGGCATTGAAGATATTTCCATGTTTATACAGATGGTGGTGAAGATATTTCCATGTTTACACAGATGACTGTATAGGTATTTCCATGTTTATACAGATGGCGGTGTAGATATTTCCATGTTTATAGAGATAGCTGTGTAGATATTTCCATGTTTATACAGATAGCGGTGTAGATATTTCCATGTTTATACAGATCGCGTTGTAGATATTTCCATGTTTATACAGATCGCGGTGTAGATATTTCCATGTTTATACAGATCGCGGTGTAGATATTTCCATGTTTATAGAGATAGCGGCGTAGATATTTCCATGTGTTTACAGATAGCGGTGTAGATAGTTCCAGGTTTACACAGATTGCGGTGTAGATATTTCCATCTTTCTACAGATGGCATTGTAGATATTTCCATGTTTATACAGATGGTGGTGTAGTTATTTACATGTTTATATAGATGGTGGTGTAGATATTACCAGGTTGATACAGGTAGCCGTGTAGATATTTCCATGTTTATACAGATTGTGGTGAAGATATTTCCATGTTTATACAGATCGCGGTGTAGATATTTCCATGGTTATACAGATAGCGGTGCAGATATTTCCATGTTTGTACAGATGGCGGTGTTGATATTTCCATCTATACACAGATGACCGTGTAGATATTTCCATCTTTATACAGAAGGCGGCTCAGATATTTCCATGGTTATGTAGATGGTGGTGTAGATATTTCCATGTTTATACAGATCGCGGTGTAGATATTTCCATGTTTATACAGATCGCGGAGTAGATATTTCCATGTGTATACAGATAGCGGCGTAGTTATTTCCATGTGTTTACAGATAGCGGTGTAGATAGTTCCATGTTTACACACATTGCGGTGTAGATATTTCCATCTTTCTAGAGATGGCATTGTAGATATTTCCATGTTTATATAGATGGCGGTGTAGATAATTCGATCTTTATAGAGATAGCAGTGGAGATATTTCCATGTTTATACAGATAGCGGTGTAGATATTTCCATGTTTATAGAGATAGCGGTGTAGATATTTCCATGTTTATACAGATCATGGTGTAGATAATTCGATGTTTATACAGATGGCGGTGTAGATATTTCGATGTTTATAGAGATAGCAGTGGAGATATTTCCATGTTTATACAGATAGCGGTGTAGATATTTCCATGTTTACACTGATCGTGGTGTAGATATTTCCATGTTTATAGAGATGTCGGTGTAGATATTTCCATGTTCATAGAGATAGCGGTGTTGATTTTTCCATGTTTATAGGGATAGCGGTTTGGATATTTCCATGTTTATACAGATAGGGGTGTAGATATTTCCATGTTTATAGAGATGGCGGTGTAGATATTTCCATGTTTATACAGATCACGGTGTAGATATTTCCTTGTTTATACAAATAGCGGTGTAGTTATTTCCATGTTTATACAGATAGCTGTGTAGATATTTCCATGTATATACAGATGGCTGTGTAGATATTTCCATGTTTATACAGATGGCTGTGTAGATATTTCCATGTTTATACAGATGACTTTGTAGGTATTTCCATGTGTATACACATGGCGGTGTAGATATTTCCATGTTTATACAGATAGCGGTGTAGATATTTCCATGTTTATACAGATAGCGGTGTAGATGTTTCCATGTTTATACAGATCACAGTGTAGATATTTCCATGTTTATACAGATCGCGGTGTAGTTATTTTCATGTTTATACAGATAGTGGTGTAGATATTTCCATGTTTACACAGTTTGCGGTGTAGATATTTCCATCTTTATACAGATGGCATTATACATATTTCCATGTTAATACAGATGGCGGTGTAGATATTTCCATGTTTATAGAGATAGCTGTGTAGATATTTCCATGTTTATACAGATAGCGGTGTAGATATTTCCATGTTTATACAGATCGCGGTGTAGATATTTCCATGTTTATACAGATCGCGGTGTAGATATTTCCACGTTTATACAGATCGCGGTGTCGCTATTTCCATGTTTATACAGATAGCGGTGTAGATATTTCCTTGTTTTTACAGATATCAGTGTAGATATTTCCATGTTTACACAGATTGCGGGGTACATATTTCCATCTTTCTACAGATGGCATAGTAGATATTTCCATGTTTATATAGATGGCGGTGTAGATATTTCCATGTTTATAGAGATGGTGGTGTAGGTATTACCATGTTTATACAGATAGCGGTGTAGATATTTCCATGTATATACAGATCGTGGTGAAGATATTCCCATGTTTATACAGATTTCGGTGTAGATATTTCCATGTTTATACAGATGGCTGTGTAGATATTTCCATGTTTATACAGATTACTTTGTAGGTATTTCCATGTTTATACAGATGGCGGTGTAGATATTTCCATGTTTATACAGATCGCGCTGTAGATATTTCCATGTTTATAGAGATAGCGCTGCAGTTATTTCCATTTTTATACAGATTGCGGTGTAGATATTTCCATGTTTAAACAGATAGCCGTGTAGATATTTCCATGTGTTTACAGATAGCGGTGTAGATAGTTCCATGTTTACACAGATTGCGGTGTAGATATTTCCATCTTTCTACAGATGGCATTGTAGATATTTCCATGTTTATACAGATGGCGGTGTAGATATTTCCATGTATATATAGATGGTGGTGTAGATATTACCATGTTTATACAGGTAGCGGTGTAGATATTTCCAAGTTTATACAGATTGTGGTGAAGACATTTCCATGTTTATACAGATCGTGGTGTAGATATTTCCTTGTATATACAGATCGCGGTGTAGATATTTCCATGTTTATACAGATCGCGGTGTAGTTATTTCCATGTTTATACAGATATCGGTGTAGATATTTCCATATTTATACAGATAACGGTGTAGAAATTTCCATGTTTATACAGATAGCGGTGTAATTATTTCCATGTTTATACAGATCACGGTGTAGACATTTCCATGTTTATAGAGATAGCGGTGTATATATTTCCATGTTTATACAGATAGCGGTGTAGATATTTCCATGTTTATACAGACTGCGGTGTAGATATTTCCATGGTTATACAGATAGCGGTGCAGATATTTCCATGTTTGTACAGATGGCGGTGTTGATATTTCCATCTATACACAGATGACCGTGTAAATATTTCCATGTTTATACAGATGGCGACTCAGATATTTCCATGGATATGTAGATGGTGGTGTAGATATTTCCATGGTTATACAGATATCGGTGTAGTTATTTCCATGTTTATATAGATAGCGGTGTAGATATTTCCATGTATATACACATGGCTGTGTAGATATTTCCATGTTTATACAGTTGGCGGTGTAGATATTTCCATGTTTATACAGATAACTTTGTAAGTATTTCCATGTTTATACTGATGGCGGTGTAGATATTTCGATGTTTATAGAGATAGCAGTGGAGATACTTCCATGTTTATACAGATAGCGGTGTAGATATTTCCATGTTTATACAGATGGCGGTGTAGATATTTGCATGTTTATGGAGATAGCTTTGTAGATATTTCCACGTTTATACAGATCGCGGTGTAGATATTTCCATGTTTATACAGATCGCGGTGTAGATATTTCCATGTTTATACAGATCGCGTTGCAGATATTTCCATGTTTATACAGATTGCGGTGTAGATATTTCCAAGCTTACACAGATAACGGTGTAGACATTTCCATGTTTACACAGATTGCGGTGTAGATATTTCCATCTTTCTACAGATGGCATTGTAGATATTTCCATGTTTATACAGATGGCGGTGTAGATATTTCCATGTTTATACAGATAGAGGTGTAGATATTTCCATGTTTACAGAGATAGCGGTGTAGGTATTTCCATGTTTATAGACATAGCGGTGTAGATATTTCCATGTTTATATAGATGGCGTTGTAGATATTTCCATGTTTATACCGATAGTGGTGTTGGTATTTCCATGTTTATACAGATAGCGATGTAGATATTTACATGTTTATACAGCTCGCGGTGCAGATATTTATATCTTTATACTGATGGAATTGTAGATATTTCCTTGTTCACACAGATGGCGGTGTAGATGTTTCCATGTTTATACAGATGGCGGAGTAGTTAGTTCCATATTTATGGAGATGGCAGTGTAGATATTTTCATGTTTATAGAGATGGCGGTGTAGATATTTCCATGTTTATAGAGATAGCAGTGTAGATATTTACATGCTTCTACAGATGGCTGTTTAGATATTTCTATGTGTATACAGATGGCATTGTAGATATTTCCATGTTTATACAGATGACTGTATAGGTATTTCCATGTTTTTACAGATGGCAGTGCAGATATTTCCATGTTTATAGAGATAGCGGTGTAGATATTTCCATGTTTGTACAGATGTCTGTGTTGATATTTCCATCTATACACAGATGGCCGTGTAGATATTTCCATGTTTATACAGATGGCGGCGTAGAAATTCCCATGGACATGCAGATGGCGGTGTAGATATTTCCATGTTTATACAGATAGCCGTGTAGATATTTCCATGTTTACACAGATGGTGGTGTAGATATTTCCGTGTTTATACACATGGCGGAGTAGATACTTCCATCTTTATGGAGATGGCAGTGTAGATATTTTCATGTTTATAGAGATGGCGGTGTAGATATTTCCATATTTATAGAGATAGCGGTGTAGATATTTCCATCTTTCTACAGATGGCAGTGTAGATATTTCCATGTTTATACAGATGGCAGTGTAGTTATTTCCATATTTATACAGATGTCTGTGTAGATATTTCCAGGTGTATACAGAAGGTATTGTAGTTATTTCCATGTTTATACAGATGGTGGTGTAGATATTTCCATGTTTATACAGTTGGCGGTGTAGATATTTCCATGTTTTTACAGATGGCAGTGTAGATATTTCAATGTTTATACTGATAGTGCTGTCGATATTTCCATGTTTATACAAATAACGGTGGAGATATTTCCATGTTTATACAGAGAGCAGTGGAGATATTTCCATGTATATACACATAGCGGTGTACATATTACCATGTTTATAGAGACAGCGGTGTAGGTATTTCCATGTTTATACAGATAGCGGTGCAGATATTTCCATGTTTACACAGATGCCTATGCAGATATTTCCATATTTATACAGAGGGCTTTGTAGATATTTCTATGTTTATACAGATGGCAGTGTAGATATTTAAATGTTCCTACACATGACTGTGTAGGTATTTCCATGTTCATACAGATGTCTTTGTAGATATTTCCATGTTTATAGAGATAGCGGTGCAGATATTTCCATGTTTATACAAATAGCTGTGTATATATTTCCATGTTTATACAGATCATGGTGTAGATATTTCCATGTTTATACAGACCGCAGTGTAGATAATTCCATGTTTACAGAGAGAGCAGTGTAGATATTTCCATGTTTGTACAGATGGCGGTGTTGATGTTTCCATCTATACACAGATTGCCGTGTAGGTATTTCCATGTGTATTCAGATGGCATTGAAGATATTTCCATGTTTATACAGATGGTGGTGTAGATATTTCCATGTTTACACAGACGACTGTATAGATATTTCCATGTTTATACAGATGGCGGTGTAGATATTTCCATGTTTATAGAGATAGCTGTGTAGATATTTCCATGTTTATACAGATGGCGGTGTAGATATTTCCATGTTTATACAGATCGCTGTGTAGATATTTCCATGTTTATTCAGATCGCGGTGTAGATATTTCCATGTTTATACAGATCGCGGTGTAGATATTTCCACGTTTATACAGATAGCGGCGTAGATATTTCCATGTGTTTACAGATAGCGGTGTAGATAGTTCCATGTTTACACAGATTGCGGTGTAGATATTTCCATCTTTCTACAGATGGCATTGTAGATATTTCCATGTTTATACAGATGGCTGTGTAGATATTTCCATGTTTATATAGAAGGTGGTGTAGATATTACCAGGTTTATGCAGGTAGCGGTGTAGATATTTCCATGTTTTTCCAGATTGTGGTGAAGATATTTCCATGTTTATACAGATCGCGGTGTAGATATTTCCATGTTTATACAGATCGCGGTGTAGATATTTCCATGTTTACACAGATAGCGGTGTAGATATTTCCATGTTTATACAGATAGCGGTGTAGATATTTCCATATTTATACACATAACGGTGTAGTAATTTCCATGTTTTTACAGATAGCGGTGTAAATATTTCCATGTTTATACAGATCACGGTGTAGATATTTCCATGTTTATAGAGATAGCGGTGTAGATATTTCCATGTTTATACAGATAGCGGTGTTGTTATTTCCATGTTTATACACACCGCGGTGTAGATATTTCCATGGTTATACAGATACCGGTGCAGATATTTCCATGTTTGTACAGATGTGGGTGTTGATATTTCCATCTATACACAGATGACCGTGTAGATATTTCCATGTTTATACAGATGGCGGCTCAGATATTTCCATGGATATGTAGATGGTGGTGTAGATATTTCCATGTTTATACAGATAGCGGTGTAGTTATTTTCATGTTTATATAGATAGCGGAGTAGATATTTCCATGTATATACAAATGGCTGTGTAGATATTTCCATGTTTATACAGATGGCGGTGTAGATATTTCCATGTATATACAGATAACTTTGTAAGTATTTCCATGTTTATACAGATGGCGGTGTAGATATTTCGATGTTTATAGAGATAGCAGTGGAGATATTTCCATGTTTATACAGATAGCGGTGTAGATATTTCCATGTTTATACTGATCTTGGTGTAGATATTTCCATGTTTACAGAGATGGCGGTGTAGATATTTCCATGTTCGTAGAGATAGCAGTGTTGATTTTTCCATGTTTACAGAGATAGCGGTGTGGATATTTCCATGTTTATACAGATAGGGGTGTTGATATTTCCATGTTTATAGAGATGGCAGTGTAGATATTTCCATGTTTATACAGATCACGGTGTAGATATTTGCTTGTTTATACAAATAGCGGTGTAGTTATTTCCAAGTTTATACAGATAGCGGTGTAGATATTTCCACGTGTATACAGATGGCTGTGTAGATATTTCCATGTGTATACAGATGGTATTGTAGTTATTTCCATGTTTATACATATGGTGGTGTAGATATTTCCATGTTTATATAGTAGGCGGTGTAGATATTTCCATGTTGTTACAGATGGAAGTGTAGATATTTCAAAGTTTATAGAGATGGCGCTGTAGATATTTCCATGTTTATACAGATAACGGTGGAGATATTTCCATGTTTATACACAGAGCAGTGGAGATATTTCCAGGTTTATACACACAGCGGTGTACATATTACCATGTTTATAGAGACAGCGGTGTAGGTATTTCCATGTTTATACAGATAGCGGTGCAGATATTTCCATGTTTACACAGATGCCTATGCAGATATTTCCATATTTATACAGAGGGCTGTGTAGATATTTCTATGTTTATACAGAAGGCAGTGGAGATATTTAAATGTTCCTACACATGACTGTGTAGGTATTTCCATGTTTATACAGATGGCTTTGTAGATATTTCCATGTTTATAGAGATAGCGGTGCAGATATTTCCATGTTTATACAGATAGCGGTGTATATATTTCCATGTTTATAAAGATCAAGGTGTAGATATTTCCATGTTCATACAGATACCGGTGTAGATATTTCCATGTTTATACAGACCGCAGTGTAGATATTTCCATATTTATAGAGATACCAGTGTAGATATTTCCATGTTTGTACAGATGGCGGTGTTGATGTTTCCATCTATACGCAGATTGCCGTGTAGGTATTTCCATGTGTATACAGATGGCATTGAAGACATTTCCATGTTTATACAGATGGCGGTGTAGATATTTCCATGTTGATAGAGATAGCAGTGTAGATATTTCCATATTTATACAGATAACGGTGTAGAAATTTCCATGTTTATACAGATAGCAGTGTAAATATTTCCATGTTTATACAGATCACGCTGTAGATATTTCCATGTTTATAGAGATAGCGGTGAAGATATTTCCCTGTTTATACAGATAGTGGTGCAGATATTTCTATGTTTATACAGACCGCGGTGTAGCTATTTCAATGTTTATACAGATAGCGGTGCAGATATTTCCAGGTTTGTACAGATGGCGGTGTTAATATTTCCATCTATACACAGATGACCGTGTAGATATTTCCATGTTTATACAGATGGCGGCACAGATATTTCCACGGATATGTAGACGGCGGTGTAGATATTTCCATGTTTATACAGATGGCGGCGTAGATATTTCCATGGACATGCAGATGGCAGTGTAGATATTTCCATGTTTAAACAGATAGCGGTGTAGATATTTCCATGTTTACACAGATAGTGGTGTAGATATTTCCGTGTTTATACACTTGGCAGAGTAGATACTTCCATCTTTATGGAGATGGCAGTGTAGATATTTTCATGTTTATAGAGATGGTGGTGTAGATATTTCCATATTTATAGAGATAGCGGTGTAGATATTTCCATCTTTCTACAGATGGCAGTGTAGACATTTCCATGTTTATACAGATGGCGGTGTAGATATTTCCATATTTATACAGATGTCTGTGTAGATATTTCCATGTGTATACAGATGGTATTGTAGTTATTTCCACGTTTATACAGATGGTGGTGAAGATATTTCCATGTTTATTCAGATGACTGTGTAGATATTTCCATGTTTTTACAGATGGCAGTGTAGATATTTCAATGTTTATAGAGATGGCGCTGTAGATATTTCCATGTTTATACAGATAACGGTGGAGATATTTACATGTTTATACAGAGAGCAGTGGAGATATTTCCATGTTTATACACATAGCGGTGTACATATTTTCATGTTTATAGAGACAGCGGTGTAGGTATTTCCATGTTTATACAGATAGCGTTGCAGATATTTCCATGTTTACACAGATGCCTATGCAGATATTTCCATATTTATACAGAGGGCTGTGTAGATATTTCTATGTTTATACAGAAGGCAGTGTAGATATTTAAATGTTCCTACACATGACTCTGTAGGTATTTTCATGTTTATACAGATGTCTTTGTAGATATTTCCATGTTTATAGAGATAGCGGTGCAGATATTTCCATGTTTATACAGATAGCGGTGTATATATTTCCATGTTTATACAGATCAAGGTGTAGATATTTCCATGTTGATACAGATACCGTTGTAGATATTTCCATGTTTATACAGACCGCAGTGTAGATATTTCCATGTTTATAGAGATAGCAGTGTAGATATTTGCATGTTTGTACAGATGGCGGTGTTGATGTTTCCATCTATACACAGATTGCCGTGTAGGTATTTCCATGTGTATACAGATGGCATTGAAGACATTTCCATGTTTATACAGATGGTGGTGTAGATATTTCCATGTTTACACAGATGACTGTATAGCTATTTCCAAGTTTATACAGATGGCAGTGTAGATATTTCCATGTTTATAGAGATAGCGGTGTAGATATTTCCATATTTATACAGATAACGGTGTAGAAATTTCCATGTTTATACAGATAGCGGTGTACATATTTCCATGTTTATACAGATCACGGTGTAGATATTTCCATGTTTATAGAGAAAGCGGTGTAGATATTTCCATGTTTATACAGATAGCGGTGTAGATATTTCTATGTTTATACAGACCGTGGTGCAGATATTTCCATGTTTATACAGATAGCGGTGCAGATATTTCCATGTTTGTACAGACGGCGGTGTTGATAATTCCATCTATACACAGATGACCGTGTAGATATTTCCATGTTTATAGAGATGGCGGCACAGATATTTCCATGGATATGTAGATGGCGGTGTATATATTTCCATTTTTATACAGATAGCGGTGTAGTTATTTCCATGTTTATATAGATATCGGTGTAGATATTTCCATGTATATACACATGGCTGTGTAGATATTTCCATGTTTATACAGATGGCGGTGTAGATATTTCCATGTTTATACAGATAACTTTGTAAGTATTTCCATGTTTATACAGATGGCGGTGTAGATATTTCGATGTTTATAGAGATAACAGTGGAGATATTTCCATGTTTATACAGATAGCGGTGTAGATATTTCCATGTTTATACTGATCGTGGTGTAGATATTTCCATGTTTATAGAGATGGCGGTGTACATATTTCCATATTCATAGAGATAGCGATGTTGATTTTTCCATGTTTATAGAAATAGCGGTGTGGATATTTCCATGTTTATACAGATAGGGGTGTCGATATTTCCATGTTTATAGAGATAACAGTGTAGATAGTTCCATGTTTACACAGATTGCGGTGTAGATATTTGCATCATTCTACAGATGGCATTGTAGATATTTCCATGTTTATACAGATGGCGGTGTAGATATTTGCATGTTTATATAGATGGTGGTGTAGATATTACCATGTTTATACAGGTAGCGGTGTTGATATTTCCATGTTTATACAGATAGTGTTGTAGTTATTTCCATGTTTATATAGATAGCGGTGTAGTTATTTCCATGTATATACACATGGCTGTGTAGATATTTCCATGTTTATACAGATGGCGGTGTAGATATTTCCATGTTTACTGATAACTTTGTAAGTATTTCCATATTTATACAGATGGCGGTGTAGATATTTCGATGTTTATAGAGATAGCAGTGGAGATATTTCCATGTTTATGCAGATAGCGGTGTAGATATTTCCATGTTTATACTGATCGTGGTGTAGATATTTCTATGTTTATAGAGATGGCGGTGTAGATAATTCCAAGTTCATAGAGATAGCGGTGTTGATTTTTCCATCTTTATAGAGATAGCGTTGTGGATATTTCCATGTTTATACAGATAGGGGTGTAGATATTTCCATGTTTATAGAGATGGCGGTGTAGATATTTCCATGTTTATACAGATCACGGTGTAGATATTTCCTTGTTTATACTAATAGCGGTGTAGATATTTCCATGTTTATACAGATAACTGTGTAGATATTTCCATGTATATACAGATGGCTGTGTAGATATTTCCATGTTTATACAGATGGCTGTGTACATATTTCCATGTTTATACAGATGACTTTGTACGTATTTCCATGTTTATTCAGATGGCAGTGTAGATTTTCCATGTTTATTGTGATAGCTGTGGAGATATTTCCATGTTTATACAGATCGCGGTGTAGATATTTCCATGTTTATACAGATAGCGGTGTAGATATTTCCATGTTTTTACAGATATCGGTGTAGATATTTCCATGTTTACACAGATTGCGGGGTAGATGTTTCCATCTTTCTACAGATGGCATTGTAGATACTTCCATGTTTATATAGATGGCGCTGTAGATACTTCCAGGTTTATATAGATGGTGGTGTAGATATTACCATGTTTATACAGATGGCGGTGTAGATATTTCCATGTTTATAGAGATAGCTGTGTAGATATTTCCATGTTTATACAGATAGCGGTGTAGATATTTCCATGTTTATACAGATCGCGTTGTAGATATTTCCATGTTTATACAGATCGCGGTGTAGATATTTCCATGTTTATACAGATCGCGGTGTAGATATTTCCATGTTTATAGAGATAGCGGCGTAGATATTTCCATGTGTTTACAGATAGCGGTGTAGATAGTTCCCGGTTTACACAGATTGCGGTGTAGATATTTCCATCTTTCTACAGATGGCATTGTAGTTATTTCCATGTTTATACAGATGGTGGTGTAGTTATTTACATGTTTATATAGATGGTGGTGTAGATATTACCAGGTTGATACAGGTAGCCGTGTAGATATTTCCATGTTTATACAGATTGTGGTGAAGATATTTCCATGTTTATACAGATCGCGGTGTAGATATTTCCATGGTTATACAGATAGCGGTTCAGATATTTCCATGTTTGTACAGATGGCGGTGTTGATATTTCCATCTATACACAGATGACCGTGTAGATATTTCCATGTTTATACAGAAGGCGGCTCAGATATTTCCATGGTTATGTAGATGGTGGTGTAGATATTTCCATGTTTATACAGATCGCGGTGTAGATATTTCCATGTTTATACAGATCGCGGAGTAGATATTTCCATGTGTATACAGATAGCGGCGTAGTTATTTCCATGTGTTTACAGATAGCGGTGTAGATAGTTCCATGTTTACACAGATTGCGGTGTAGATATTTCCATCTTTCTAGAGATGGCATTGTAGATATTTCCATGTTTATATAGATGGCGGTGTAGATAATTCGATCTTTATAGAGATAGCAGTGGAGATATTTCCATGTTTATACAGATAGCGGTGTAGATATTTCCATGTTTATACTGATCGTGGTGTAGATATTTCCATGTTTACAGAGATGGCGGTGTAGATATTTCCATGTTCATAGAGATAGCGGTGTTGATTTTTCCATGTTTACAGAGATAGCGGTGTGGATATTTCCATGTTTATACAGATAGGGGTGTAGATATTTCCATGTTTATAGAGATGGCGGTGTTGATATTTCCATGTTTATACAGATCACGGTGTAGATATTTGCTTGTTTATACAAATAGCGGTGTAGTTATTTCCATGTTTATACAGATAGCGGTGTAGATATTTCCACGTATATACCGATGGCTGTGTAGATATTTCCATGTGTATACAGATGGTATTGTAGTTATTTCCATGTTTATACAGATGGTGGTGTAGATATTTCCATGTTTATACAGTTGGCGGTGTAGATATTTCCATGTTTTTACAGATGGCAGCGTAGATATTTCAATGTTTATAGAGATGGCGCTGTAGATATTTCCATGTTTATACAGATAACGGTGGAGATATTTCCATGTTTATACAGAGAGCAGTGGAGATATTTCCGGGTTTATACACATAGCGGTGTACATATTTCCATGTTTATAGAGACTGCGGTGTAGGTATTTCCATGTTTAAAGAGATAGCGGTGCAGATATTTCCATGTTTACACAGATGCTTATGCAGATATTTCCATATTTATACAGAGGGCTTTGTAGATATTTCTGTGTTTATACAGATGGCAGTGTAGATATTTAAATGTTCCTACACCTGACTGTGTAGGTATTTCCATGTTTTTACAGATGTCTTTGTAGATATTTCCATGTTTATAGAGAAAGAGGTGCAGATAATTCCATGTTTATACAGATAGCGGTGTATATATTTCCATGTTTATACAGATCATGGTGTAGATATTTCCATGTTTATACAGATACCGGTGTAGATATTTCCATGTTTATACAGACCGCAGTGTAGATATTTCCATGTTTATAGAGATAGCAGTGTAGATATTTCCATGTTTGTACAGATGGCGGTGTTGATGTTTCCATCTATAAACAGATTGCCGTGTAGGTATTTCCATGTGTATTCAGATGGCATTGAAGATATTTCCATGTTTATACAGATGGTGGTGAAGATATTTCCATGTTTACACAGCTGACTGTATAGGTATTTCCATGTTGTTACAGATGGCGGTGTAGATATTTCCATGTTTATAGAGATAGCTGTGTAGATATTTCCATGTTTATACAGATAGCGGTGTAGATATTTCCATGTTTATACAGATCGCGTTGTAGATATTTCCATGTTTATACAGATCGCGGTGTAGATATTTCCATGTTTATACAGATCGCGGTGTAGATATTTCCATGTTTATAGAGATAGCGGTGTAGATATTTCCATGTGTTTACAGATAGCGGTGTAGATAGTCCCAGGTTTACACAGATTGCGGTGTAGATATTTCCAACTTTCTACAAATGGCATTGTAGATATTTCCATGTTTATACAGATGGTGGTGTAGTTATTTACATGTTTATATAGATGGTGGTGTAGATATTACCAGGTTTATACAGGTAGCCGTGTAGATATTTCCATGTTTATACAGATTGTGGTGAAGATATTTCCATGTTTATACAGATCGCGGTGTAGATATTTCCATGTTTATGCAGATCGCGGTGCAGATATTTCCATGTTTATACAGATAGCGGTGTAGATATTTCCATGTTTATACAGATCGCGGTGGAGATATTTCCATGTTTATACAGATAGCGGTGTAGATATTTCCATGTTTATACAGATAGCGGTGTAGATATTTCCATATTTATACAGATAACGGTGTAGAAATTTCCATGTTTATACAGATAGCGGTGTAAATATTTCCACGTTTATACAGATCACGGTGTAGATATTTCCATGTTTGTAGAGATAGCGGTGCAGATATTTCCATGTTTATACATATAGCGGTGTAGATATTTCCATGTTTATACAGACCGCGGTGTAGATATTTCCATGGTTATACAGATAGCGGTGCAGATATTTCCATGTTTGTACAGATGGCGGTGTTGATATTTCCATCTATTCACAGATGACCGTGTAGATATTTCCATGTTTTACAGATGGCGGCTCAGATATCTCCATGGATATGTAGATGGTGGTGTAGATATTTCCATGTTTATACAGATCGCGGTGTAGGTATTTCCATGTTTATACAGATAGCGGTGTAGATATTTCCATGTTTATACAGATAGCGGTGAAGATATTTGCATATTTATACAGATAACGGTGTAGAAATTTCCATGTTTATGCAGATAGCGGTGCAAATATTTCCATGTTTATACAGATCACGGTGTAGATATTTCCATGTTTATAGAGATAGCGGTGCAGATATTTCCATGTTTATACAAATAGCTGTGTATATATTTCCATGTTTATACAGATCATGGTGTAGATATTTCCATGTTTATACAGACCGCAGTGTGGATATTTCCATGTTTATAGAGATAGCAGTGTAGGTATTTCCATGTTTGTACAGATGGCCGTGTTGATGTTTCCGTCTATACACAGATTGCCGTGTAGGTATTTCCATGTGTATTCAGATGGCACTGAAGATATTTCCATGTTTATACAGATGGTGGTGTAGATATTTCCATGTTTACACAGATGACAGTATAGGTATTTCCATGTTAATACAGATGGCGGTGTAGATATTTCCATGTTTATAGAGATAGCTGGGTAGATATTTCGATGTTTATACAGATAGCGGTGTAGATATTTCCTTGTCTATACAGATCGCGGTGTAGATATTTCCATGTTTATACAGATCGCGGTGTAGATATTTCCATGTTTATACAGATCGCGGTGTAGATATTTCCATGTCTATACAGATAGCGGTGTAGATATTTCCATGTGTTTACAGATAGCGGTGTAGATAGTTCCATGTTTACACAGATTGCGGTGTAGATATTTCCATATTTCTACAGATGGCATTGTAGATATTTCCATGTTTATACAGATGGCGGTGTAGATATTTACATGTTTATATAGATGGTGGTGTAGATATTACCATGTTTATACAGGTAGCGGTTTAGATATTTCCATGTTTATACAGATTGTGGTGAAGGTATTTCCATGTTTATACAGATCGCGGTGTAGATATTTCCATGTTTATACAGATCGCGGAGTAGCTATTTCCATGTTTATACAGATAGCGGTGTAGATATTTCCATGTTTATACTGATAGCGGTGTAGATGTTTCCATATTTATACAGATAATGGTGTTGAAATTTCCATGTTTATACAGATAGCGGTGTAAATATTTCCATGTTTATACAGATCACGGTGTAGATATTTCCATGTTTAAAGAGATAGTGGTGTAGATATCTCCATGTTTATACAGATAGCGGTGTAGATACTTCCATGTTTATACAGACTGCGGTGTAGATATTTCCATGGTTATACAGATAGCGGTGTAGATATTTCCATGTTTGTACAGATGGCGGTGTTGATATTTCCATCTATACACAGATGACCGTGTAGATATTTCCATGTTTATACAGATGGCGGCTCAGATATTTCCATGGATATGTAGATGGTGGTGTAGATATTTCCTTGTTTATACAGATAGCGGTGTAGTTATTTCCATGTTTATATAGATAGCGGTGTAGATATTTCCATGTATATACACATGGCTGTGTAGATATTTCCATGTTTATACAGATGGCGGTGTAGATATTTCCATGTTTATACAGATAACTTTGTAAGTATTTCCATGTTTATACAGATGGCGGTGTAGATATTTCGATGTTTATAGAGATAGCATTGGAGGTATTTCCATGTTTATACAGATAGCGGTGTAGATATTTCCATGTTTATACTGATCGTGGTGTAGATATTTCCATGTTTATAGAGATGGCGGTGTAGATATTTCCATGTTCATAGAGATAGCGGTGTTGATTTTTCCATGTTTACAGAGATAGCGGTGTGGATCTTTCCATGTTTATACAGATAGGGGTGTAGATATTTCCATGTTTATAGAGATGGCGGTGTAGGTATTTCCATGTTTATAGACATAGTGGTGTAGATATTTCCATGTTTATATAGATGGCGTTGTAGATATTTCCATGTTTATACCGATAGCGGTGTTGGTATTTCCATATTTATACAGATAGCGATGTAGATACTTCAATGTTTATACAGCTCGCGATGCAGATATTTATATCTTTATATGGATGGCATTGTAGATATTTCCTTATTCACACAGATGGCAGTGTAGATGTTTCCATGTTTATACAGATGGCGGAATAGTTAGTTCCATGTTTATGGAGATGGCAGTGTAGATATTTCCATGTTTATTGAGATGGCGGTGTAGATATTTCAATGTTTATAGAGATAGCAGTGTAGATATTTCCATGTTTATACAGATCGCGGTGTAGATATTTCCATGTTTATACAGATGGCGGCGTAGATATTTCCATGTGTTTACAGATAGCGGTGAAGATATTTCCATGTTTAAACAGATTGCGGTGTAGTTATTCCCATCTTCTACAGATGGCATTGTAGATATTTCCATGTTTATACAGATGGCGGTGTAGATAATTCGATGTTTATAGAGATAGCAGTGGAGATATTTCCATGTTTATACAGATAGCGGTGTAGATATTTCCATGTTTATACTGATCGTGGTGTAGATATTTCCATGTTTACAGAGATGGCGGTGTAGATATTTCCATGTTCATAGAGATAGCGGTGTTGATTTTTCCATGTTTACAGAGATAGCGGTGTGGATATTTCCATGTTTATACAGATAGGGGTGTAGATATTTCCATGTTTATAGAGATGGCGGTGTAGATATTTCCATGTTTATACAGATCACGGTGTAGATATTTGCTTGTTTATACAAATAGCGGTGTAGTTATTTCCATGTTTATACAGATAGCGTTGTAGGTATTTCCACGTATATACAGATGGCTGTGTAGATATTTCCATGTGTATACAGATGGTATTGTAGTTATTTCCATGTTTATACAGATGGTGGTGTAGATATTTCCATGTTTATACAGTTGGCGGTGTAGATATTTCCATGTTTTTACAGATGGCAGTGTAGATATTTCAATGTTTATAGAGATGGCTCTGTAGATATTTCCATGTTTATACAGATAACGGTGGAGATATTTCCATGTTTATACAGAGAGCAGTGGAGATATTTCCAGGTTTATACACATAACGGTGTACATATTTCCATGTTTATAGAGACTGCGGTGTAGGTATTTCCATGTTTAAAGAGATAGCGGTGCAGATATTTCCATGTTTACACAGATGCCTATGCAGATATTTCCATATTAATACAGAGGGCTTTGTAGATATTTCTGTGTTTATACAGATGGCAGTGTAGATATTTAAATGTTCCTACACCTGACTGTGTAGGTATTTCCATGTTTATACAGATGTCCTTGTAGATATTTCCATGTTTATAGAGAAAGAGGTGCAGATATTTCCATGTTTATACAGATAGCGGTGTATATATTTCCATGTTTATACAGATCATGGTGTAGATATTTCCATGTTTATACAGATACCGGTGTAGATATTTCCATGTTTATACAGACCGCAGTGTAGATATTTCCATGTTTATAGAGATAGCAGTGTAGATATTTCCATGTTTGTACAGATGGCGGTGTTGATGTTTCCATCTATAAATAGATTGCCGTGTAGGTATTTCCATGTGTATTCAGATGGCATTGAAGATATTTCCATGTTTATACAGATGGTGGTGAAGATATTTCCATGTTTACACAGATGACTGTATAGGTATTTCCATGTTTATACAGATGGCGGTGTAGATATTTCCATGTTTATAGAGATAGCTGTGTAGATATTTCCATGTTTATACAGATAGCGGTGTAGATATTTCCATGTTTATACAGATCGCGTTGTAGATATTTCCATGTTTATACAGATCGCGGTGTAGATATTTCCATGTTTATACAGATCGCGGTGTAGATATTTCCATGTTTATAGAGATAGCGGCGTAGATATTTCCATGTGTTTACAGATAGCGGTGTAGATAGTTCCAGGTTTACACAGATTGCGGTGTAGATATTTCCATCTTTCTACAGATGGCATTGTAGATATTTCCATGTTTATACAGATGGTGGTGTAGTTATTTACATGTTTATATAGATGGTGGTGTAGATATTACCAGGTTGATACAGGTAGCCGTGTAGATATTTCCATGTTTATACAGATTGTGGTGAAGATATTTCCATGTTTATACAGATCGCGGTGTAGATATTTCCATGGTTATACAGATAGCGGTGCAGATATTTCCATGTTTGTACAGATGGCGGTGTTGATATTTCCATCTATACACAGATGACCGTGTAGTTATTTCCATGTTTATACAGAAGGCGGCTCAGATATTTCCATGGTTATGTAGATGGTGGTGTAGATATTTCCATGTTTATACAGATCGCGGTGTAGATATTTCCATGTTTATACAGATCGCGGAGTAGATATTTCCATGTGTATACAGATAGCGGCGTAGTTATTTCCATGTGTTTACAGATAGCGGTGTAGATAGTTCCATGTTTACACACATTGCGGTGTAGATATTTCCATCTTTCTAGAGATGGCATTGTAGATATTTCCATGTTTATATAGATGGCGGTGTAGATAATTCGATCTTTATAGAGATAGCAGTGGAGATATTTCCATGTTTATACAGATAGCGGTGTAGATATTTCCATGTTTATACTGATCGTGGTGTAGATATTTCCATGTTTACAGAGATGGCGGTGTAGATATTTCCATGTTCATAGAGATAGCGGTGTTGATTTTTCCATGTTTACAGAGATAGCGGTGTGGATATTTCCATGTTTATACAGATAGGGGTGTAGATATTTCCATTTTTATAGAGATGGCGGTGTTGATATTTCCATGTTTATACAGATCACGGTGTAGATATTTGCTTGTTTATACAAATAGCGGTGTAGTTATTTCCATGTTTATACAGATAGCGGTGTAGATATTTCCATGTTTTTACAGATGGCAACGTAGATATTTCAATGTTTATAGAGATGGCGCTGTAGATATTTCCATGTTTATACAGATAACGGTGGAGATATTTCCAGGTTTATACAGAGAGCAGTGGAGATATTTCCAGGTTTATACACATAGCGGTGTACATATTTCCATGTTTATAGAGACTGCGGTGTATGTATTTCCATGTTTAAAGAGATAGCGGTGCAGATATTTCCATGTTTACACAGATGCTTATGCAGATATTTCCATATTTATACAGAGGGCTTTGTAGATATTTCTGTGTTTATACAGATGGCAGTGTAGATATTTAAATGTTCCTACACCTGACTGTGTAGGTATTTCCATGTTTTTACAGATGTCTTTGTAGATATTTCCATGTTTATAGAGAAAGAGGTGCAGATATTTCCATGTTTATACAGATAGCGGTGTATATATTTCCATGTTTATACAGATCATGGTGTAGATATTTCCATGTTTATACAGATACCGGTGTAGATATTTCCATGTTTATACAGACCGCAGTGTAGATATTTCCATGTTTATAGAGATAGCAGTGTAGATATTTCCATGTTTGTACAGATGGCGGTGTTGATGTTTCCATCTATAAACAGATTGCCGTGTAGGTATTTCCATGTGTATTCAGATGGCATTGAAGATATTTCCATGTTTATACAGATGGTGGTGAAGATATTTCCATGTTTATACAGATCGCGGTGTAGATATTTCCATGGTTATACAGATAGCGGTGCAGATATTTCCATGTTTGTACAGATGGCGGTGTTGATATTTCCATCTATACACAGATGACCGTGTAGATATTTCCATGTTTATACAGAAGGCGGCTCAGATATTTCCATGGTTATGTAGATGGTGGTGTAGATATTTCCATGTTTATACAGATCGCGGTGTAGATATTTCCATGTTTATACAGATCGCGGAGTAGATATTTCCATGTGTATACAGATAGCGGCGTAGTTATTTCCATGTGTTTACAGATAGCGGTGTAGATAGTTCCATGTTTACACACATTGCGGTGTAGATATTTCCATCTTTCTAGAGATGGCATTGTAGATATTTCCATGTTTATATAGATGGCGGTGTAGATAATTCGATCTTTATAGAGATAGCAGTGGAGATATTTCCATGTTTATACAGATAGCGGTGTAGATATTTCCATGTTTATACTGATCGTGGTGTAGATATTTCCATGTTTACAGAGATGGCGGTGTAGATATTTCCATGTTCATAGAGATAGCGGTGTTGATTTTTCCATGTTTACAGAGATAGCGGTGTGGATATTTCCATGTTTATACAGATAGGGGTGTAGATATTTCCATTTTTATAGAGATGGCGGTGTTGATATTTCCATGTTTATACAGATCACGGTGTAGATATTTGCTTGTTTATACAAATAGCGGTGTAGTTATTTCCATGTTTATACAGATAGCGGTGTAGATATTTCCATGTTTTTACAGATGGCAACGTAGATATTTCAATGTTTATAGAGATGGCGCTGTAGATATTTCCATGTTTATACAGATAACGGTGGAGATATTTCCAGGTTTATACAGAGAGCAGTGGAGATATTTCCAGGTTTATACACATAGCGGTGTACATATTTCCATGTTTATAGAGACTGCGGTGTATGTATTTCCATGTTTAAAGAGATAGCGGTGCAGATATTTCCATGTTTACACAGATGCTTATGCAGATATTTCCATATTTATACAGAGGGCTTTGTAGATATTTCTGTGTTTATACAGATGGCAGTGTAGATATTTAAATGTTCCTACACCTGACTGTGTAGGTATTTCCATGTTTTTACAGATGTCTTTGTAGATATTTCCATGTTTATAGAGAAAGAGGTGCAGATATTTCCATGTTTATACAGATAGCGGTGTATATATTTCCATGTTTATACAGATCATGGTGTAGATATTTCCATGTTTATACAGATACCGGTGTAGATATTTCCATGTTTATACAGACCGCAGTGTAGATATTTCCATGTTTATAGAGATAGCAGTGTAGATATTTCCATGTTTGTACAGATGGCGGTGTTGATGTTTCCATCTATAAACAGATTGCCGTGTAGGTATTTCCATGTGTATTCAGATGGCATTGAAGATATTTCCATGTTTATACAGATGGTGGTGAAGATATTTCCATGTTTACACAGCTGACTGTATAGGTATTTCCATGTTGTTACAGATGGCGGTGTAGATATTTCCATGTTTATAGAGATAGCTGTGTAGATATTTCCATGTTTATACAGATAGCGGTGTAGATATTTCCATGTTTATACAGATCGCGTTGTAGATATTTCCATGTTTATACAGATCGCGGTGTAGATATTTCCATGTTTATACAGATCGCGGTGTAGATATTTCCATGTTTATAGAGATAGCGGTGTAGATATTTCCATGTGTTTACAGATAGCGGTGTAGATAGTTCCAGGTTTACACAGATTGCGGTGTAGATATTTCCAACTTTCTACAAATGGCATTGTAGATATTTCCATGTTTATACAGATGGTGGTGTAGTTATTTACATGTTTATATAGATGGTGGTGTAGATATTACCAGGTTTATACAGGTAGCCGTGTAGATATTTCCATGTTTATACAGATTGTGGTGAAGATATTTCCATGTTTATACAGATCGCGGTGTAGATATTTCCATGTTTATGCAGATCGCGGTGCAGATATTTCCATGTTTATACAGATAGCGGTGTAGATATTTCCATGTTTATACAGATCGCGGTGGAGATATTTCCATGTTTATACAGATAGCGGTGTAGATATTTCCATGTTTATACAGATAGCGGTGTAGTTATGTCCATATTTATACAGATAACGGTGTAGAAATTTCCATGTTTATACAGATAGCGGTGTAAATATTTCCACGTTTATACAGATCACGGTGTAGATATTTCCATGTTTGTAGAGATAGCGGTGCAGATATTTCCATGTTTATACATATAGCGGTGTAGATATTTCCATGTTTATACTGACCGCGGTGTAGATATTTCCATGGTTATACAGATAGCGGTGCAGATATTTCCATGTTTGTACAGATGGCGGTGTTGATATTTCCATCTATTCACAGATGACCGTGTAGATATTTCCATGTTTTACAGATGGCGGCTCAGATATCTCCATGGATATGTAGATGGTGGTGTAGATATTTCCATGTTTATACAGATCGCGGTGTAGGTATTTCCATGTTTATACAGATCGCGGTGTAGATATTTCCATGTTTATACGGATAGCGGTGAAGTTATTTCCATGTTTATATAGATAGCGGTGTAGATATTTCCATGTATATACACATGCCTGTGTAGATATTTCCATGTTTATACAGATGGCGGTGTAGATATTTCCATGTTTATACAGATAACTTTGTAAGTATTTCCATGTTTATAAAGATGGCGTTGTAGATACTTCGATGTTTATAGAGATAGCAGTGGAGATATTTCCATGTTTATACAGATAGCGGTGTAGATATTTCCATGTTTATACTCATCGTGGTGTAGATATTTCCATGTTTACAGAGATGGCGGTGTAGATATTTCCATGTTCATAAAGATAGCGATGTTGATTTTTCCATGTTTACAGAGATAGCGGTGTGGATATTTCCATGTTTATACAGATAGGGGTGTAGATATTTCCATGTTTATAGAGATGGCGGTGTAGATATTTCCATGTTTATACAGATAACGGTGGAGATATTTCCATGTTTATACAGAGAGCAGTGGAGATATTTCCAGGTTTATACACATAGCGGAGTACATATTTCCATGTTTATAGAGACTGCGGTGTAGGTATTTCCATGTTTATACAGATAGCGGTGCAGATATTTCCATGTTTACACAGATGCCTATGCAGATATTTCCATATTTATACAGAGGGCTTTGTAGATATTTCTATGTTTATACAGATGGCTGTGTAGACATTTAAATGTTCCTACACATGACTGTGTAGGTATTTCCATGTTTATACAGATGTCTTCGAAGATATTTCCATGTTTATAGAGATAGAGGTGCAGATATTTCCATGTTTATACAGATAGCGGTGTATATATTTCCATGTTTATACAGATCATGGTGTAGATATTTCCATGTTTATACAGATACCGGTGTAGATATTTCCATGTTTATACAGACAGCAGTGTAGATAATTCCATGTTTACAGAGATAGCAGTGTAGATATTTCCATGTTTGTACAGATGGCGGTGTTGATGTTTCCATCAGTACACAGATTGCCGTGTAGGTATTTCCATGTGTATTCAGATGGCATTGAAGATATTTCCATGTTTATACAGATGGTGGTGTAGATATTTCCATGTTTACACAGATGACTGTATAGCTATTTCCATGTTTATACAGATGGCGGTGTAGATATTTCCATGTTTATAGAGATAGCTGTGTAGATATTTCCATGTTTATACAGATGGCGGTGTAGATATTTCCATGTTTATACAGATCGCTGTGTAGATATTTCCATGTTTATTCAGATCGCGGTGTAGATATTTCCATGTTTATACAGATCGCGGTGTAGATATTTCCATGTTTATACAGATAGCGGCGTAGATATTTCCATGTGTTTACAGATAGCGGTGTAGATATTTCCATGTTTACACAGATTGCGGTGTAGATATTTCCATCTTTCTACAGATGGCATTGTAGATATTTCCATGTTTATACAGATGGCTGTGTAGATATTTCCATGTTTATATAGATGGTGGTGTAGATATTACCAGGTTTATGCAGATAGCGGTGTAGATATTTCCATGTTTTTACAGATTGTGGTGAAGATATTTCCATGTTTATACAGATCGCGGTGTAGATATTTCCATGTTTATACAGATCGCGGTGTAGATATTTCCATGTTTACACAGATAGCGGTGTAGATATTTCCATGTTTATACAGATAGCGGTGTAGATATTTCCATATTTATACAGATAACGGTGTAGTAATTTCCATGTTTATACAGATAGCGGTGTAAATATTTCCATGTTTATACAGATCACGGTGTAGATATTTCCATGTTTATAGAGATAGCGGTGTAGATATTTCCATGTTTATACAGATAGCGGTGTTGTTATTTCCATGTTTATACACACCGCGGTGTAGATATTTCCATGGTTATACAGATACCGGTGCAGATATTTCCATGTTTGTACAGATGTGGGTGTTGATATTTCCATCTATACACAGATGACCGTGTAGATATTTCCATGTTTATACAGATGGCGGCTCAGATATTTCCATGGATATGTAGATGGTGGTGTAGATATTTCCATGTTTATACAGATAGCGGTGTAGTTATTTTCATGTTTATATAGATAGCGGAGTAGATATTTCCATGTATATACAAATGGCTGTGTAGATATTTCCATGTTTATACAGATGGCGGTGTAGATATTTCCATGTTTATACAGATAACTTTGTAAGTATTTCCATGTTTATACAGATGGCGGTGTAGATATTTCGATGTTTATAGAGATAGCAGTGGAGATATTTCCATGTTTATACAGATAGCGGTGTAGATATTTCCATGTTTATACTGATCTTGGTGTAGATATTTCCATGTTTACAGAGATGGCGGTGTAGATATTTCCATGTTCGTAGAGATAGCGGTGTTGATTTTTCCATGTTTACAGAGATAGCGGTGTGGATATTTCCATGTTTACACAGATAGGGGTGTAGATATTTCCATGTTTATAGAGATGGTAGTGTAGATATTTCCATGTTTATACAGATCACGGTGTAGATATTTGCTTGTTTATACAAATAGCGGTGTAGTTATTTCCAAGTTTATACAGATAGCGGTGTAGATATTTCCACATGTATACAGATGGCTGTGTAGATATTTCCATGTGTATACAGATGGTATTGTAGTTATTTCCATGTTTATACATATGGTGGTGTAGATATTTCCATGTTTATACAGTAGGCGGTGTAGATATTTCCATGTTGTTACAGATGGAAGTGTAGATATTTCAAAGTTTATAGAGATGGCGCTGTAGATATTTCCATGTTTATACAGATAACGTTGGAGATATTTCCATGTTTATACACAGAGCAGTGGAGATATTTCCAGGTTTATACACACAGAGGTGTATATATTACCATGTTTATAGAGACAGCGGTGTAGGTATTTCCATGTTTATACAGATAGCGGTGCAGATATTTCCATGTTTACACAGATGCCTATGCAGATATTTCCATATTTATACAGAGGGCTGTGTAGATATTTCTATGTTTATACAGAAGGCAGTGTAGATATTTAAATGTTCCTACACATGACTGTGTAGGTATTTCCATGTTTATACAGATGGCTTTGTAGATATTTCCATGTTTATAGAGATAGCGGTGCAGATATTTCCATGTTTATACAGATAGCGGTGTATATATTTCCATGTTTATAAAGATCAAGGTGTAGATATTTCCATGTTTATACAGATACCGGTGTAGATATTTCCATGTTTATACAGACCGCAGTGTAGATATTTCCATATTTATAGAGATAGCAGTGTAGATATTTCCATGTTTGTACAGATGGCGGTGTTGATGTTTCCATCTATACGCAGATTGCCGTGTAGGTATTTCCATGTGTATACAGATGGCATTGAAGACATTTCCATGTTTATACAGATGGTGGTGTAGATATTTCCATGTTTACACAGATGACTGTATCGGTATTTCCATGTTTATACAAATGGCGGTGTAGATATTTCCATGTTGATAGAGATAGCAGTGTAGATATTTCCATATTTATACAGATAACGGTGTAGAAATTTCCATGTTTATACAGATAGCGGTGTAAATATTTCCATGTTTATACAGATCACGCTGTAGATATTTCCATGTTTATAGAGATAGCGGTGAAGATATTTCCATGTTTATACAGATAGCGGTGCAGATATTTCTATGTTTATACAGACCGCGGTGTAGCTATTTCAATGTTTATACAGATAGCGGTGCAGATATTTCCAGGTTTGTACAGATGGCGGTGTTAATATTTCCATCTCTACACAGATGACCGTGTAGATATTTCCATGTTTATACAGATGGCGGCACAGATATTTCCATGGATATGTAGATGGCGGTGTAGATATTTCCATGTTTATACAGATGGCGGCGTAGATATTTCCATGGACATGCAGATGGCAGTGTAGATATTTCCATGTTTAAACAGATAGCGGTGTAGATATTTCCATGTTTACACAGATAGTGGTGTAGATATTTCCGTGTTTATACACATGGCAGAGTAGATACTTCCATCTATATGGAGATGGCAGTGTAGATATTTTCATGTTTATAGAGATGGCGGTGTAGATATTTCCATATTTATAGAGATAGCGGTGTAGATATTTCCATCTTTCTACAGATGGCAGTGTAGACATTTCCATGTTTATACAGATGGCGGTGTAGATATTTCCATATTTATACAGATGTCTGTGTAGATATTTCCATGTGTATACAGATGGTATTGTAGTTATTTCCACGTTTATACAGATGGTGGTGAAGATATTTCCATGTTTATTCAGATGACTGTGTAGATATTTCCATGTTTTTACAGATGGCAGTGTAGATATTTCAATGTTTATAGAGATGGCGCTGTAGATATTTCCATGTTTATACAGATAACGGTGGAGATATTTACATGTTTATACAGAGAGCAGTGGAGATATTTCCATGTTTATACACATAGCGGTGTACATATTTTCATGTTTATAGAGACAGCGGTGTAGGTATTTCCATGTTTATACAGATAGCGTTGCAGATATTTCCATGTTTACACAGATGCCTATGCAGATATTTCCATATTTATACAGAGGGCTGTGTAGATATTTCTATGTTTATACAGAAGGCAGTGTAGATATTTAAATGTTCCTACACATGACTCTGTAGGTATTTCCATGTTTATACAGATGTCTTTGTAGATATTTCTATGTTTATAGAGATAGCGGTGCAGATATTTCCATGTTTATACAGATAGCGGTGTATATATTTCCATGTTTATACAGATCAAGGTGTAGATATTTCCATGTTGATACAGATACCGTTGTAGATATTTCCATGTTTATACAGACCGCAGTGTAGATATTTCCATGTTTATAGAGATAGCAGTGTAGATATTTGCATGTTTGTACAGATGGCGGTGTTGATGTTTCCATCTATACACAGATTGCCGTGTAGGTATTTCCATGTGTATACAGATTGCATTGAAGACATTTCCATGTTTATACAGATGGTGGTGTAGATATTTCCATGTTTACACAGATGACTGTATAGCTATTTCCAAGTTTATACAGATGGCAGTGTAGATATTTCCATGTTTATAGAGATAGCGGTGTAGATATTTCCATATTTATACAGATAACGGTGTAGAAATTTCCATGTTTATACAGATAGCGGTGTACATATTTCCATGTTTATACAGATCACGGTGTAGATATTTCCATGTTTATAGAGAAAGCGGTGTAGATATTTCCATGTTTATACAGATAGCGGTGTAGATATTTCTATGTTTATGCAGACCATGGTGCAGATATTTCCATGTTTATACAGATAGCGGTGCAGATATTTCCATGTTTGTACAGACGGCGGTGTTGATAATTCCATGTATACACAGATGACCTTGTAGATATTTCCATGTTTATAGAGATGGCGGCACAGATATTTCCATGGATATGTAGATGGCGGTGTATATATTTCCATTTTTATACAGATAGCGGTGTAGTTATTTCCATGTTTATATAGATATCGGTGTAGATATTTCCATGTATATACACATGGCTGTGTAGATATTTCCATGTTTATACAGATGGCGGTGTAGATATTTCCATGTTTATACAGATAACTTTGTAAGTATTTCCATGTTTATACAGATGGCGGTGTAGATATTTCGATGTTTATAGAGATAACAGTGGAGATATTTCCATGTTTATACAGATAGCGGTGTAGATATTTCCATGTTAATACTGATCGTGGTGTAGATATTTCCATGTTTATAGAGATGGCGGTGTACATATTTCCATATTCATAGAGATAGCGATGTTGATTTTTCCATGTTTATAGAAATAGCGGTGTGGATATTTCCATGTTTATACAGATAGGGGTGTCGATATTTCCATGTTTATAGAGATAACAGTGTAGATAGTTCCATGTTTACACAGATTGCGGTGTAGATATTTGCATCATTCTACAGATGGCATTGTAGATATTTCCATGTTTATACAGATGGCGGTGTAGATATTTGCATGTTTATATAGATGGTGGTGTAGATATTACCATGTTTATACAGGTAGCGGTGTTGATATTTCCATGTTTATACAGATAGTGTTGTAGTTATTTCCATGTTTATATAGATAGCGGTGTAGTTATTTCCATGTATATACACATGGCTGTGTAGATATTTCCATGTTTATACAGATGGCGGTGTAGATATTTCCATGTTTACTGATAACTTTGTAAGTATTTCCATATTTATACAGATGGCGGTGTAGATATTTCGATGTTTATAGAGATAGCAGTGGAGATATTTCCATGTTTATGCAGATAGCGGTGTAGATATTTCCATGTTTATACTGATCGTGGTGTAGATATTTCTATGTTTATAGAGATGGCGGTGTAGATAATTCCATGTTCATAGAGATAGCGGTGTTGATTTTTCCATGTTTATAGAGATAGCATTGTGGATATTTCCATGTTTATACAGATAGGGGTGTAGATATTTCCATGTTTATAGAGATGGCGGTGTAGATATTTCCATGTTTATACAGATCACGGTGTAGATATTTCCTTCTTTATACTAATAGCGGTGTAGATATTTCCATGTTTATACAGATAACTGTGTAGATATTTCCATGTATATACAGATGGCTGTGTAGATATTTCCATGTTTATACAGATGGCTGTGTACATATTTCCATGTTTATACAGATGACTTTGTACGTATTTCCATGTTTATTCAGATGGCAGTGTAGATTTTCCATGTTTATTGTGATAGCTGTGGAGATATTTCCATGTTCATACAGATCGCGGTGTAGATATTTCCATGTTTATACAGATAGCGGTGTAGATATTTCCATGTTTTTACAGATATCGGTGTAGATATTTCCATGTTTACACAAATTGCGGGGTAGATGTTTCCATCTTTCTACAGATGGCATTGTAGATACTTCCATGTTTATATAGATGGCGCTGTAGATACTTCCAGGTTTATATAGATGGTGGTGCAGATATTACCATGTTTATACAGATGGCGGTGTAGATATTTCCATGTTTATAGAGATAGCTGTGTAGATATTTCCATGTTTATACAGATAGCGGTGTAGATATTTCCATGTTTATACAGATCGCGTTGTAGATATTTCCATGTTTATACAGATCGCGGTGTAGATATTTCCATGTTTATACAGATCGCGGTGTAGATATTTCCATGTTTATAGAGATAGCGGCGTAGATATTTCCATGTGTTTACAGATAGCGGTGTAGATAGTTCCCGGTTTACACAGATTGCGGTGTAGATATTTCCATCTTTCTACAGATGGCATTGTAGATATTTCCATGTTTATACAGATGGTGGTGTAGTTATTTACATGTTTATATAGATGGTGGTGTAGATATTACCAGGTTGATACAGGTAGCCGTGTAGATATTTCCATGTTTATACAGATTGTGGTGAAGATATTTCCATGTTTATACAGATCGCGGTGTAGATATTTCCATGGTTATACAGATAGCGGTGCAGATATTTCCATGTTTGTACAGATGGCGGTGTTGATATTTCCATCTATACACAGATGACCGTGTAGATATTTCCATGTTTATACAGAAGGCGGCTCAGATATTTCCATGGTTATGTAGATGGTGGTGTAGATATTTCCATGTTTATACAGATCGCGGTGTAGATATTTCCATGTTTATACAGATCGCGGAGTAGATATTTCCATGTGTATACAGATAGCGGCCTAGTTATTTCCATGTGTTTACAGATAGCGGTGTAGATAGTTCCATGTTTACACAGATTGCGGTGTAGATATTTCCATCTTTCTAGAGATGGCATTGTAGATATTTCCATGTTTATATAGATGGCGGTGTAGATAATTCGATCTTTATAGAGATAGCAGTGGAGATATTTCCATGTTTATACAGATAGCGGTGTAGATATTTCCATGTTTATACTGATCGTGGTGTAGATATTTCCATGTTTACAGAGATGGCGGTGTAGATATTTCCATGTTCATAGAGATAGCGGTGTTGATTTTTCCATGTTTACAGAGATAGCGGTGTGGATATTTCCATGTTTATACAGATAGGGGTGTAGATATTTCCATGTTTATAGAGATGGCGGTGTTGATATTTCCATGTTTATACAGATCACGGTGTAGATATTTGCTTGTTTATACAAATAGCGGTGTAGTTATTTCCATGTTTATACAGATAGCGATGTAGATATTTCCACGTATATACCGATGGCTGTGTAGTTATTTCCATGTGTATACAGATGGTATTGTAGTTATTTCCATGTTTATACAGATGGTGGTGTAGATATTTCCATGTTTATACAGTTGGCGGTGTAGATATTTCCATGTTTTTACAGATGGCAGCGTAGATATTTCAATGTTTATAGAGATGGCGCTGTAGATATTTCCATGTTTATACAGATAACGGTGGAGATATTTCCATGTTTATACAGAGAGCAGTGGAGATATTTCCGGGTTTATACACATAGCGGTGTACATATTTCCATGTTTATAGAGACTGCGGTGTAGGTATTTCCATGTTTAAAGAGATAGCGGTGCAGATATTTCCATGTTTACACAGATGCTTATACAGATATTTCCATATTTATACAGAGGGCTTTGTAGATATTTCTGTGTTTATACAGATGGCAGTGTAGATATTTAAATGTTCCTACACCTGACTGTGTAGGTATTTCCATGTTTTTACAGATGTCTTTGTAGATATTTCCATGTTTATAGAGAAAGAGGTGCAGATATTTCCATGTTTATACAGATAGCGGTGTATATATTTCCATGTTTATACAGATCATGGTGTAGATATTTCCATGTTTATACAGATACCGGTGTAGATATTTCCATGTTTATACAGACCGCAGTGTAGATATTTCCATGTTTATGGAGATAGCAGTGTAGATATTTCCATGTTTGTACAGATGGCGGTGTTGATGTTTCCATCTATAAACAGATTGCCGTGTAGGTATTTCCATGTGTATTCAGATGGCATTGAAGATATTTCCATGTTTATACAGATGGTGGTGAAGATATTTCCATGTTTACACAGATGACTGTATAGGTATTTCCATGTTGTTACAGATGGCGGTGTAGATATTTCCATGTTTATAGAGATAGCTGTGTAGATATTTCCATGTTTATACAGATAGCGGTGTAGATATTTCCATGTTTATACAGATGGCGTTGTAGATATTTCCATGTTTATACAGATCGCGGTGTAGATATTTCCATGTTTATACAGATCGCGGTGTAGATATTTCCATGTTTATAGAGATAGCGGTGTAGATATTTCCATGTGTTTACAGATAGCGGTGTACATAGTTCCAGGTTTACACAGATTGCGGTGTAGATATTTCCAACTTTCTACAAATGGCATTGTAGCTATTTCCATGTTTATACAGATGGTGGTGTAGTTATTTACATGTTTATATAGATGGTGGTGTAGATATTACCAGGTTTATACAGGTAGCCGTGTAGATATTTCCATGTTTATACAGATTGTGGTGAAGATATTTCCATGTTTATACAGATCGCGGTGTAGATATTTCCATGTTTATGCAGATCGCGGTGCAGATATTTCCATGTTTATACAGATAGCGGTGTAGATATTTCCATGTTTATACAGATCGCGGTGGAGATATTTCCATGTTTATACAGATAGCGGTGTAGATATTTCCACGTTTATACAGATCACGGTGTAGATATTTCCATGTTTGTAGAGATAGCGGTGCAGATATTTCCATGTTTATACATATAGCGGTGTAGATATTTCCATGTTTATACAGACCGCGGTGTAGATATTTCCATGGTTATACAGATAGCGGTGCAGATATTTCCATGTTTGTACAGATGGCGGTGTTGATATTTCCATCTATTCACAGATGACCGTGTAGATATTTCCATGTTTTACAGATGGCGGCTCAGATATCTCCATGGATATGTAGATGGTGGTGTAGATATTTCCATGTTTATACAGATCGCGGTGTAGGTATTTCCATGTTTATACAGATAGCGGTGTAGATATTTCCATGTTTATACAGATAGCGGTGTAGATATTTCCATATTTATACAGATAACGGTGTAGAAATTTCCATGTTTATGCAGATAGCGGTGCAAATATTTCCATGTTTATACAGATCACGGTGTAGATATTTCCATGTTTATAGAGATAGCGGTGCAGATATTTCCATGTTTATACAAGTAGCTGTGTATATATTTCCATGTTTATACAGATCATGGTGTAGATATTTCCATGTTTATACAGACCGCAGTGTGGATATTTCCATGTTTATAGAGATAGCAGTGTAGGTATTTCCATGTTTGTACAGATGGCCGTGTTGATGTTTCCGTCTATACACAGATCGCCGTGTAGGTATTTCCATGTGTATTCAGATGGCACTGAAGATATTTCCATGTTTATACAGATGGTGGTGTAGATATTTCCATGTTTACACAGATGACAGTATAGGTATTTCCATGTTAATACAGATGGCGGTGTAGATATTTCCATGTTTATAGAGATAGCTGGGTAGATATTTCGATGTTTATACAGATAGCGGTGTAGATATTTCCTTGTCTATACAGATCGCGGTGTAGATATTTCCATGTTTATACAGATCGCGGTGTAGATATTTCCATGTTTATACAGATCGCGGTGTAGATATTTCCATGTCTATACAGATAGCGGTGTAGATATTTCCATGTGTTTACAGATAGCGGTGTAGATAGTTCCATGTTTACACAGATTGCGGTGTAGATATTTCCATATTTCTACAGATGGCATTGTAGATATTTCCATGTTTATACAGATGGCGGTGTAGATATTTACATGTTTATATAGATGGTGGTGTAGATATTACCATGTTTATACAGGTAGCGGTTTAGATATTTCCATGTTTATACAGATTGTGGTGAAGGTATTTCCATGTTTATACAGATCGCGGTGTAGATATTTCCATGTTTATACAGATCGCGGAGTAGCTATTTCCATGTTTATACAGATAGCGGTGTAGATATTTCCATGTTTATACAGATAGCGGTGTAGATGTTTCCATATTTATACAGATAATGGTGTTGAAATTTCCATGTTTATACAGATAGCGGTGTAAATATTTCCATGTTTATACAGATCACGGTGTAGATATTTCCATGTTTAAAGAGATAGTGGTGTAGATATCTCCATGTTTATACAGATAGCGGTGTAGATACTTCCATGTTTATACAGACTGCGGTGTAGATATTTCCATGGTTATACAGATAGCGGTGTAGATATTTCCATGTTTGTACAGATGGCGGTGTTGATATTTCCATCTATACACAGATGACCGTGTAGATATTTCCATGTTTATACAGATGGCGGCTCAGATATTTCCATGGATATGTAGATGGTGGTGTAGATATTTCCTTGTTTATACAGATAGCGGTGTAGTTATTTCCATGTTTATATAGATAGCGGTGTAGATATTTCCATGTATATACACATGGCTGTGTAGATATTTCCATGTTTATACAGATGGCGGTGTAGATATTTCCATGTTTATACAGATAACTTTGTAAGTATTTCCATGTTTATACAGATGGCGGTGTAGATATTTCGATGTTTATAGAGATAGCATTGGAGGTATTTCCATGTTTATACAGATAGCGGTGTAGATATTTCCATGTTTATACTGATCGTGGTGTAGATATTTCCATGTTTACAGAGATGGCGGTGTAGATATTTCCATGTTCATAGAGATAGCGGTGTTGATTTTTCCATGTTTACAGAGATAGCGGTGTGGATCTTTCCATGTTTATACAGATAGGGGTGTAGATATTTCCATGTTTATAGAGATGGCGGTGTAGGTATTTCCATGTTTATAGACATAGCGGTGTAGATATTTCCATGTTTATATAGATGGCGTTGTAGATATTTCCATGTTTATACCGATAGCGGTGTTGGTATTTCCATATTTATACAGATAGCGATGTAGATACTTCAATGTTTATACAGCTCGCGATGCAGATATTTATATCTTTATATGGATGGCATTGTAGATATTTCCTTATTCACACAGATGGCGGTGTAGATGTTTCCATGTTTATACAGATGGCGGAATAGTTAGTTCCATGTTTATGGAAATGGCAGTGTAGATATTTCCATGTTTATTGAGATGGCGGTGTAGATATTTCAATGTTTATAGAGATAGCAGTGTAGATATTTCCATGTTTATACAGATCGCGGTGTAGATATTTCCATGTTTATACAGATCGCGGTGTAGTTATTTCCATGTTTATACAGATGGCGGCGTAGATATTTCCATGTGTTTACAGATAGCGGTGAAGATATTTCCATGTTTAAACAGATTGCGGTGTAGTTATTCCCATCTTTCTACAGATGGCATTGTAGATATTTCCATGTTTATACAGATGGCGGTGTAGATAATTCGATGTTTATAGAGATAGCAGTGGAGATATTTCCATGTTTATACAGATAGCGGTGTAGATATTTCCATGTTTATACTGATCGTGGTGTAGATATTTCCATGTTTACAGAGATGGCGGTGTAGATATTTCCATGTTCATAGAGATAGCGGTGTTGATTTTTCCATGTTTACAGAGATAGCGGTGTGGATATTTCCATGTTTATACAGATAGGGGTGTAGATATTTCCATGTTTATAGAGATGGCGGTGTAGATATTTCCATGTTTATACAGATCACGGTGTAGATATTTGCTTGTTTATACAAATAGCGGTGTAGTTATTTCCATGTTTATACAGATAGCGTTGTAGATATTTCCACGTATATACAGATGGCTGTGTAGATATTTCCATGTGTATACAGATGGTATTGTAGTTATTTCCATGTTTATACAGATGGTGGTGTAGATATTTCCATGTTTATACAGTTGGCGGTGTAGATATTTCCATGTTTTTACAGATGGCAGTGTAGATATTTCAATGTTTATAGAGATGGCTCTGTAGATATTTCCATGTTTATACAGATAACGGTGGAGATATTTCCATGTTTATACAGAGAGCAGTGGAGATATTTCCAGGTTTATACACATAACGGTGTACATATTTCCATGTTTATAGAGACTGCGGTGTAGGTATTTCCATGTTTAAAGAGATAGCGGTGCAGATATTTCCATGTTTACACAGATGCCTATGCAGGTATTTCCATATTAATACAGAGGGCTTTGTAGATATTTCTGTGTTTATACAGATGGCAGTGTAGATATTTAAATGTTCCTACACCTGACTGTGTAGGTATTTCCATGTTTATACAGATGTCTTTGTAGATATTTCCATGTTTATAGAGAAAGAGGTGCAGATATTTCCATGTTTATACAGATAGCGGTGTATATATTTCCATGTTTATACAGATCATGGTGTAGATATTTCCATGTTTATACAGATACCGGTGCAGATATTTCCATGTTTATACAGACCGCAGTGTAGATATTTCCATGTTTATAGAGATAGCAGTGTAGATATTTCCATGTTTGTACAGATGGCGGTGTTGATGTTTCCATCTATAAACAGATTGCCGTGTAGGTATTTCCATGTGTATTCAGATGGCATTGAAGATATTTCCATGTTTATACAGATGGTGGTGAAGATATTTCCATGTTTACACAGATGACTGTATAGGTATTTCCATGTTTATACAGATGGCGGTGTAGATATTTCCATGTTTATAGAGATAGCTGTGTAGATATTTCCATGTTTATACAGATATCGGTGTAGATATTTCCATGTTTATACAGATCGCGTTGTAGATATTTCCATGTTTATACAGATCGCGGTGTAGATATTTCCATGTTTATACAGATCGCGGTGTAGATATTTCCATGTTTATAGAGATAGCGGCGTAGATATTTCCATGTGTTTACAGATAGCGGTGTAGATAGTTCCAGGTTTACACAGATTGCGGTGTAGATATTTCCATCTTTCTACAGATGGCATTGTAGATATTTCCATGTTTATACAGATGGTGGTGTAGTTATTTACATGTTTATATAGATGGTGGTGTAGATATTACCAGGTTGATACAGGTAGCCGTGTAGATATTTCCATGTTTATACAGATTGTGGTGAAGATATTTCCATGTTTATACAGATCGCAGTGTAGATATTTCCATGGTTATACAGATAGCGGTGCAGATATTTCCATGTTTGTACAGATGGCGGTGTTGATATTTCCATCTATACACAGATGACCGTGTAGATATTTCCATGTTTATACAGAAGGCGGCTCAGATATTTCCATGGTTATGTAGATGGTGGTGTAGATATTTCCATGTTTATACAGATCGCGGTGTAGATATTTCCATGTTTATACAGATCGCGGAGTAGATATTTCCATGTGTATACAGATAGCGGCGTAGTTATTTCCATGTGTTTACAGATAGCGGTGTAGATAGTTCCATGTTTACACAGATTGCGGTGTAGATATTTCCATCTTTCTAGAGATGGCATTGTAGATATTTCCATGTTTATATAGATGGCGGTGTAGATAATTCGATCTTTATAGAGATAGCAGTGGAGATATTTCCATGTTTATACAGATAGCGGTGTAGATATTTCCATGTTTATACTGATCGTGGTGTAGATATTTCCATGTTTACAGAGATGGCGGTGTAGATATTTCCATGTTCATAGAGATAGCGGTGTTGATTTTTCCATGTTTACAGAGATAGCGGTGTGGATATTTCCATGTTTATACAGATAGGGGTGTAGATATTTCCATGTTTATAGAGATGGCGGTGTTGATATTTCCATGTTTATACAGATCACGGTGTAGATATTTGCTTGTTTATACAAATAGCGGTGTAGTTATTTCCATGTTTATACAGATAGCGGTGTAAATATTTCCACGTATATACAGATGGCTGTGTAGATATTTCCATGTGTATACAGATGGTATTGTAGTTATTTCCATGTTTATACAGATGGTGGTGTAGATATTTCCATGTTTATACAGTTGGCGGTGTAGATATTTCCATGTTTTTACAGATGGCAACGTAGATATTTCAATGTTTATAGAGATGGCGCTGTAGATATTTCCATGTTTATACAGATAACGGTGGAGATATTTCCATGTTTATACAGAGAGCAGTGGAGATATTTCCAGGTTTATACACATAGCGGTGTACATATTTCCATGTTTATAGAGACTGCGGTGTATGTATTTCCATGTTTAAAGAGATAGCGGTGCAGATATTTCCATGTTTACACAGATGCTTATGCAGATATTTCCATATTTATACAGAGGGCTTTGTAGATATTTCTGTGTTTATACAGATGGCAGTGTAGATATTTAAATGTTCCTACACCTGACTGTGTAGGTATTTCCAAGTTTTTACAGATGTCTTTGTAGATATTTCCATGTTTATAGAGAAAGAGGTGCAGATATTTCCATGTTTATACAGATAGCGGTGTATATATTTCCATGTTTATACAGATCATGGTGTAGATATTTCCATGTTTATACAGATACCGGTGTAGATATTTCCATGTTTATACAGACCGCAGTGTAGATATTTCCATGTTTATAGAGATAGCAGTGTAGATATTTCCATGTTTGTACAGATGGCGGTCTTGATGTTTCCATCTATAAACAGATTGCCGTGTAGGTATTTCCATGTGTATTCAGATGGCATTGAAGATATTTCCATGTTTATACAGATGGTGGTGAAGATATTTCCATGTTTACACAGATGACTGTATAGGTATTTCCATGTTGTTACAGATGGCGGTGTAGATATTTCCATGTTTATAGAGATAGCTGTGTAGATATTTCCATGTTTATACAGATAGCGGTGTAGATATTTCCATGTTTATACAGATCGCGTTGTAGATATTTCCATGTTTATACAGATCGCGGTGTAGATATTTCCATGTTTATACAGATCGCGGTGTAGATATTTCCATGTTTATAGAGATAGCGGTGTAGATATTTCCATGTGTTTACAGATAGCGGTGTACATAGTTCCAGGTTTACACAGATTGCGGTGTAGATATTTCCAACTTTCTACAAATGGCATTGTAGATATTTCCATGTTTATACAGATGGTGGTGTAGTTATTTACATGTTTATATAGATGGTGGTGTAGATATTACCAGGTTTATACAGGTAGCCGTGTAGATATTTCCATGTTTATACAGATTGTGGTGAAGATATTTCCATGTTTATACAGATCGCGGTGTAGATATTTCCATGTTTATGCAGATCGCGGTGCAGATATTTCCATGTTTATACAGATAGCGGTGTAGATATTTCCATGTTTATACAGATCGCGGTGGGGATATTTCCATGTTTATACAGATAGCGGTGTAGATATTTCCATGTTTATACAGATAGCGGTGTAGATATTTCCATATTTATACAGATAACGGTGTAGAAATTTCCATGTTTATACAGATAGCGGTGTAAATATTTCCACGTTTATACAGATCACGGTGTAGATATTTCCATGTTTGTAGAGATAGCGGTGCAGATATTTCCATGTTTATACATATAGCGGTGTAGATATTTCCATGTTTATACAGACCGCGGTGTAGATATTTCCATGGTTATACAGATAGCGGTGCAGATATTTCCATGTTTGTACAGATGGCGGTGTTGATATTTCCATCTATTCACAGATGACCGTGTAGATATTTCCATGTTTTACAGATGGCGGCTCAGATATCTCCATGGATATGTAGATGGTGGTGTAGATATTTCCATGTTTATACAGATCGCGGTGTAGGTATTTCCATGTTTATACAGATAGCGGTGTAGATATTTCCATGTTTATACAGATAGCGGTGTAGATATTTCCATATTTATACAGATAACGGTGTAGAAATTTCCATGTATATACACATGCCTGTGTAGATATTTCCATGTTTATACAGATGGCGGTGTAGATATTTCCATGTTTATACAGATAACTTTGTAAGTATTTCCATGTTTATAAAGATGGCGTTGTAGATACTTCGATGTTTATAGAGATAGCAGTGGAGATATTTCCATGTTTATACAGATAGCGGTGTAGATATTTCCATGTTTATACTCATCGTGGTGTAGATATTTCCATGTTTACAGAGATGGCGGTGTAGATATTTCCATGTTCATAAAGATAGCGATGTTGATTTTTCCATGTTTACAGAGATAGCGGTGTGGATATTTCCATGTTTATACAGATAGGGGTGTAGATATTTCCATGTTTATAGAGATGGCGGTGTAGATATTTCCATGTTTATACAGATAACGGTGGAGATATTTCCATGTTTATACATTGAGCAGTGGAGATATTTCCAGGTTTATACACATAGCGGAGTACATATTTCCATGTTTATAGAGACTGCGGTGTAGGTATTTCCATGTTTATACAGATAGCGGTGCAGATATTTCCATGTTTACACAGATGCCTATGCAGATATTTCCATATTTATACAGAGGGCTTTGTAGATATTTCTATGTTTATACAGATGGCTGTGTAGACATTTAAATGTTCCTACACATGACTGTGTAGGTATTTCCATGTTTATACAGATGTCTTCGAAGATATTTCCATGTTTATAGAGATAGAGGTGCAGATATTTCCATGTTTATACAGATAGCGGTGTATATATTTCCATGTTTATACAGATCATGGTGTAGATATTTCCATGTTTATACAGATACCGGTGTAGATATTTCCATGTTTATACAGACAGCAGTGTAGATAATTCCATGTTTACAGAGATAGCAGTGTAGATATTTCCATGTTTGTACAGATGGCGGTGTTGATGTTTCCATCAGTACACAGATTGCCGTGTAGGTATTTCCATGTGTATTCAGATGGCATTGAAGATATTTCCATGTTTATACAGATGGTGGTGTAGATATTTCCATGTTTACACAGATGACTGTATAGCTATTTCCATGTTTATACAGATGGCGGTGTAGATATTTCCATGTTTATACAGATCGCTGTGTAGATATTTCCATGTTTATTCAGATCGCGGTGTAGATATTTCCATGTTTATACAGATCGCGGTGTAGATATTTCCATGTTTATACAGATAGCGGCGTAGATATTTCCATGTGTTTACAGATAGCGGTGTAGATAGTTCAATGTTTACACAGATTGCGGTGTAGATATTTCCATCTTTCTACAGATGGCATTGTAGATATTTCCATGTTTATACAGATGGCTGTGTAGATATTTCCATGTTTATATAGATGGTGGTGTAGATATTACCAGGTTTATGCAGGTAGCGGTGTAGATATTTCCATGTTTTTACAGATTGTGGTGAAGATATTTCCATGTTTATACAGATCGCGGTGTAGATATTTCCATGTTTATACAGATCGCGGTGTAGATATTTCCATGTTTACACAGATAGCGGTGTAGATATTTCCATGTTTATACAGATAGCGGTGTAGATATTTCCATATTTATACAGATAACGGTGTAGTAATTTCCATGTTTATACAGATAGCGGTGTAAATATTTCCATGTTTATACAGATCACGGTGTAGATATTTCCATGTTTATAGAGATAGCGGTGTAGATATTTCCATGTTTATACAGATAGCGGTGTTGTTATTTCCATGTTTATACACACCGCGGTGTAGATATTTCCATGGTTATACAGATACCGGTGCAGATATTTCCATGTTTGTACAGATGTGGGTGTTGATATTTCCATCTATACACAGATGACCGTGTAGATATTTCCATGTTTATACAGATGGCGGCTCAGATATTTCCATGGATATGTAGATGGTGGTGTAGATATTTCCATGTTTATACAGATAGCGGTGTAGTTATTTTCATGTTTATATAGATAGCGGAGTAGATATTTCCATGTATATACAAATGGCTGTGTAGATATTTCCATGTTTATACAGATGGCGGTGTAGATATTTCCATGTTTATACAGATAACTTTGTAAGTATTTCCATGTTTATACAGATGGCGGTGTAGATATTTCGATGTTTATAGAGATAGCAGTGGAGATATTTCCATGTTTATACAGATAGCGGTGTAGATATTTCCATGTTTATACTGATCTTGGTGTAGATATTTCCATGTTTACAGAGATGGCGGTGTAGATATTTCCATGTTCGTAGAGATAGCGGTGTTGATTTTTCCATGTTTACAGAGATAGCGGTGTGGATATTTCCATGTTTATACAGATAGGGGTGTGGATATTTCCATGTTTATAGAGATGGCAGTGTAGATATTTCCATGTTTATACAGATCACGGTGTAGATATTTGCTTGTTTATACAAATAGCGGTGTAGTTATTTCCAAGTTTATACAGATAGCGGTGTAGATATTTCCACGTGTATACAGATGGCTGTGTAGATATTTCCATGTGTATACAGATGGTATTGTAGTTATTTCCATGTTTATACATATGGTGGTGTAGATATTTCCATGTTTATACAGTAGGCGGTGTAGATATTTCCATGTTGTTACAGATGGAAGTGTAGATATTTCAAAGTTTATAGAGATGGCGCTGTAGATATTTCCATGTTTATACAGATAACGTTGGAGATATTTCCATGTTTATACACAGAGCAGTGGAGATATTTCCAGGTTTATACACACAGAGGTGTATATATTACCATGTTTATAGAGACAGCGGTGTAGGTATTTCCATGTTTATACAGATAGCGGTGCAGATATTTCCATGTTTACACAGATGCCTATGGAGATATTTCCATATTTATACAGAGGGCTGTGTAGATATTTCTATGTTTATACAGAAGGCAGTGTAGATATTTAAATGTTCCTACACATGAGTGTGTAGGTATTTCCATGTTTATACAGATGGCTTTGTAGATATTTCCATGTTTATAGAGATAGCGGTGCAGATATTTCCATGTTTATACAGATAGCGGTGTATATATTTCCATGTTTATAAAGATCAAGGTGTAGATATTTCCATGTTTATACAGATACCGGTGTAGATATTTCCATGTTTATACAGACCGCAGTGTAGATATTTCCATATTTATAGAGATAGCAGTGTAGATATTTCCATGTTTGTACAGATGGCGGTGTTGATGTTTCCATCTATACGCAGATTGCCGTGTAGGTATTTCCATGTGTATACAGATGGCATTGAAGACATTTCCATGTTTATACAGATGGTGGTGTAGATATTTCCATGTTTACACAGATGACTGTATCGGTATTTCCATGTTTATACAAATGGCGGTGTAGATATTTCCATGTTGATAGAGATAGCAGTGTAGATATTTCCATATTTATACAGATAACGGTGTAGAAATTTCCATGTTTATACAGATAGCGGTGTAAATATTTCCATGTTTATACAGATCACGCTGTAGATATTTCCATGTTTATAGAGATAGCGGTGAAGATATTTCCATGTTTATAAAGATAGCGGTGCAGATATTTCTATGTTTATACAGACCGCGGTGTAGCTATTTCAATGTTTATACAGATAGCGGTGCAGATATTTCCAGGTTTGTACAGATGGCGGTGTTAATATTTCCATCTCTACACAGATGACCGTGTAGATATTTCCATGTTTATACAGATGGCGGCACAGATATTTCCATGGATATGTAGATGGCGGTGTAGATATTTCCATGTTTATACAGATGGCGGCGTAGATATTTCCATGGACATGCAGATGGCAGTGTAGATATTTCCATGTTTAAACAGATAGCGGTGTAGATATTTCCATGTTTACACAGATAGTGGTGTAGATATTTCCGTGTTTATACACATGGCAGAGTAGATACTTCCATCTATATGGAGATGGCAGTGTAGATATTTTCATGTTTATAGAGATGGCGGTGTAGATATTTCCATATTTATAGAGATAGCGGTGTAGATATTTCCATCTTTCTACAGATGGCAGTGTAGACATTTCCATGTTTATACAGATGGCGGTGTAGATATTTCCATATTTATACAGATGTCTGTGTAGATATTTCCATGTGTATACAGATGGTATTGTAGTTATTTCCACGTTTATACAGATGGTGGTGAAGATATTTCCATGTTTTTTCAGATGACTGTGTAGATATTTCCATGTTTTTACAGATGGCAGTGTAGATATTTCAATGTTTATAGAGATGGCACTGTAGATATTTCCATGTTTATACAGATAACGGTGGAGATATTTACATGTTTATACAGAGAGCAGTGGAGATATTTCCATGTTTATACACATAGCGGTGTACATATTTTCATGTTTATAGAGACAGCGGTGTAGGTATTTCCATGTTTATACAGATAGCGTTGCAGATATTTCCATGTTTACACAGATGCCTATGCAGATATTTCCATATTTATACAGAGGGCTGTGTAGATATTTCTATGTTTATACAGAAGGCAGTGTAGATATTTAAATGTTCCTACACATGACTCTGTAGGTATTTCCATGTTTATACAGATGTCTTTGTAGATATTTCTATGTTTATAGAGATAGCGGTGCAGATATTTCCATGTTTATACAGATAGCGGTGTATATATTTCCATGTTTATACAGATCAAGGTGTAGATATTTCCATGTTGATACAGATACCGTTGTAGATATTTCCATGTTTATACAGACCGCAGTGTAGATATTTCCATGTTTATAGAGATAGCAGTGTAGATATTTGCATGTTTGTACAGATGGCGGTGTTGATGTTTCCATCTACACACAGATTGCCGTGTAGGTATTTCCATGTGTATACAGATGGCATTGAAGACATTTCCATGTTTATACAGATGGTGGTGTAGATATTTCCATGTTTACACAGATGACTGTATAGCTATTTCCAAGTTTATACAGATGGCAGTGTAGATATTTCCATGTTTATAGAGATAGCGGTGTAGATATTTCCATATTTATACAGATAACGGTGTAGAAATTTCCATGTTTATACAGATAGCGGTGTACATATTTCCATGTTTATACAGATCACGGTGTAGATATTTCCATGTTTATAGAGAAAGCGGTGTAGATATTTCCATGTTTATACAGATAGCGGTGTAGATATTTCTATGTTTATACAGACCGTGGTGCAGATATTTCCATGTTTATACAGATAGCGGTGCAGATATTTCCATGTTTGTACAGACGGCAGTGTTGATAATTCCATCTATACACAGATGACCTTGTAGATATTTCCATGTTTATACAGATGGCGGCACAGATATTTCCATGTATATGTAGATGGCGGTGTAGATATTTCCATTTTTATACAGATAGCGGTGTAGTTATTTCCATGTTTATATAGATATCGGTGTAGATATTTCCATGTATATACACATGGCTGTGTAGATATTTCCATGTTTATACAGATGGCGGTGTAGATATTTCCATGTTTATACAGATAACTTTGTAAGTATTTCCATGTTTATACAGATGGCGGTGTAGATATTTCGATGTTTATAGAGATAACAGTGGAGATATTTCCATGTTTATACAGATAGCGGTGTAGATATTTCCATGTTTATACTGATCGTGGTGTAGATATTTCCATGTTTATAGAGATGGCGGTGTACATATTTCCATATTCATAGAGATAGCGATGTTGATTTTTCCATGTTTATAGAAATAGCGGTGTGGATATTTCCATGTTTATACAGATAGGGGTGTCGATATTTCCATGTTTATAGAGATAACAGTGTAGACAGTTCCATGTTTACACAGATTGCGGTGTAGATATTTGCATCATTCTACAGATGGCATTGTAGATATTTCCATGTTTATACAGATGGCTGTGTAGATATTTCCATGTTTATATAGAAGGTGGTGTAGATATTACCAGGTTTATGCAGGTAGCGGTGTAGATATTTCCATGTTTTTCCAGATTGTGGTAAAGATATTTCCATGTTTATACAGATCGCGGTGTAGATATTTCCATGTTTATACAGATCGCGGTGTAGATATTTCCATGTTTACACAGATAGCGGTGTAGATATTTCCATGTTTATACAGATAGCGGTGTAGATATTTCCATATTTATACACATAACGGTGTAGTAATTTCCATGTTTATACAGATAGCGGTGTAAATATGTCCATGTTTATACAGATCACGGTGTAGATATTTCCATGTTTATAGAGATAGCGGTGTAGATATTTCCATGTTTATACAGATAGCGGTGTTGTTATTTCCATGTTTATACACACCGCGGTGTAGATATTTCCATGGTTATACAGATACCGGTGCAGATATTTCCATGTTTGTACAGATGTGGGTGTTGATATTTCCATCTATACACAGATGACCGTGTAGATATTTCCATGTTTATACAGATGGCGGCTCAGATATTTCCATGGATATGTAGATGGTGGTGTAGATATTTCCATGTTTATACAGATAGCGGTGTAGTTATTTTCATGTTTATATAGATAGCGGAGTAGATATTTCCATGTATATACAAATGGCTGTGTAGATATTTCCATGTTTATACAGATGGCGGTGTAGATATTTCCATGTATATACAGATAACTTTGTAAGTATTTCCATGTTTATACAGATGGCGGTGTAGATATTTCGATGTTTATAGAGATAGCAGTGGAGATATTTCCATGTTTATACAGATAGCGGTGTAGATATTTCCATGTTTATACTGATCTTGGTGTAGATATTTCCATGTTTACAGAGATGGCGGTGTAGATATTTCCATGTTCGTAGAGATAGCAGTGTTGATTTTTCCATGTTTACAGAGATAGCGGTGTGGATATTTCCATGTTTATACAGATAGGGGTGTAGATATTTCCATGTTTATAGAGATGGCAGTGTAGATATTTCCATGTTTATACAGATCACGGTGTAGATATTTGCTTGTTTATACAAATAGCGGTGTAGTTATTTCCAAGTTTATACAGATAGCGGTGTAGATATTTCCACGTGTATACAGATGGCTGTGTAGATATTTCCATGTGTATACAGATGGTATTGTAGTTATTTCCATGTTTATACATATGGTGGTGTAGATATTTCCATGTTTATACAGTAGGCGGTGTAGATATTTCCATGTTGTTACAGATGGAAGTGTAGATATTTCAAAGTTTATAGAGATGGCGCTGTAGATATTTCCATGTTTATACAGATAACGGTGGAGATATTTCCATGTTTATACACAGAGCAGTGGAGATATTTCCAGGTTTATACACACAGCGGTGTACATATTACCATGTTTATAGAGACAGCGGTGTAGGTATTTCCATGTTTATACAGATAGCGGTGCAGATATTTCCATGTTTACACAGATGCCTATGCAGATATTTCCATATTTATACAGAGGGCTGTGTAGATATTTCTATGTTTATACAGAAGGCAGTGGAGATATTTAAATGTTCCTACACATGACTGTGTAGGTATTTCCATGTTTATACAGATGGCTTTGTAGATATTTCCATGTTTATAGAGATAGCGGTGCAGATATTTCCATGTTTATACAGATAGCGGTGTATATATTTCCATGTTTATAAAGATCAAGGTGTAGATATTTCCATGTTCATACAGATACCGGTGTAGATATTTCCATGTTTATACAGACCGCAGTGTAGATATTTCCATATTTATAGAGATACCAGTGTAGATATTTCCATGTTTGTACAGATGGCGGTGTTGATGTTTCCATCTATACGCAGATTGCCGTGTAGGTATTTCCATGTGTATACAGATGGCATTGAAGACATTTCCATGTTTATACAGATGGCGGTGTAGTTATTTCCATGTTGATAGAGATAGCAGTGTAGATATTTCCATATTTATACAGATAACGGTGTAGAAATTTCCATGTTTATACAGATAGCGGTGTAAATATTTCCATGTTTATACAGATCACGCTGTAGATATTTCCATGTTTATAGAGATAGCGGTGAAGATATTTCCCTGTTTATACAGATAGTGGTGCAGATATTTCTATGTTTATACAGACCGCGGTGTAGCTATTTCAATGTTTATACAGATAGCGGTGCAGATATTTCCAGGTTTGTACAGATGGCGGTGTTAATATTTCCATCTATACACAGATGACCGTGTAGATATTTCCATGTTTATACAGATGGCGGCACAGATATTTCCACGGATATGTAGACGGCGGTGTAGATATTTCCATGTTTATACAGATGGCGGCGTAGATATTTCCATGGACATGCAGATGGCAGTGTAGATATTTCCATGTTTAAACAGATAGCGGTGTAGATATTTCCATGTTTACACAGATAGTGGTGTAGATATTTCCGTGTTTATACACTTGGCAGAGTAGATACTTCCATCTTTATGGAGATGGCAGTGTAGATATTTTCATGTTTATAGAGATGGTGGTGTAGATATTTCCATATTTATAGAGATAGCGGTGTAGATATTTCCATCTTTCTACAGATGACAGTGTAGACATTTCCATGTTTATACAGATGGCAGTGTAGATATTTCCATATTTATACAGATGTCTGTGTAGATATTTCCATGTGTATACAGATGGTATTGTAGTTATTTCCACGTTTATACAGATGGTGGTGAAGATATTTCCATGTTTATTCAGATGACTGTGTAGATATTTCCATGTTTTTACAGATGGCAGTGTAGATATTTCAATGTTTATAGAGATGGCGCTGTAGATATTTCCATGTTTATACAGATAACGGTGGAGATATTTACATGTTTATACAGAGAGCAGTGGAGATATTTCCATGTTTATACACATAGCGGTGTACATATTTTCATGTTTATAGAGACAGCGGTGTAGGTATTTCCATGTTTATACAGATAGCGTTGCAGATATTTCCATGTTTACACAGATGCCTATGCAGATATTTCCATATTTATACAGAGGGCTGTGTAGATATTTCTATGTTTATACAGAAGGCAGTGTAGATATTTAAATGTTCCTACACATGACTCTGTAGGTATTTTCATGTTTATACAGATGTCTTTGTAGATATTTCCATGTTTATAGAGATAGCGGTGCAGATATTTCCATGTTTATACAGATAGCGGTGTATATATTTCCATGTTTATACAGATCAAGGTGTAGATATTTCCATGTTGATACAGATACCGTTGTAGATATTTCCATGTTTATACAGACCGCAGTGTAGATATTTCCATGTTTATAGAGATAGCAGTGTAGATATTTGCATGTTTGTACAGATGGCGGTGTTGATGTTTCCATCTATACACAGATTGCCGTGTAGGTATTTCCATGTGTATACAGATGGCATTGAAGACATTTCCATGTTTATACAGATGGTGGTGTAGATATTTCCATGTTTACACAGATGACTGTATAGCTATTTCCAAGTTTATACAGATGGCAGTGTAGATATTTCCATGTTTATAGAGATAGCGGTGTAGATATTTCCATATTTATACAGATAACGGTGTAGAAATTTCCATGTTTATACAGATAGCGGTGTACATATTTCCATGTTTATACAGATCACGGTGTAGATATTTCCATGTTTATAGAGAAAGCGGTGTAGATATTTCCATGTTTATACAGATAGCGGTGTAGATATTTCTATGTTTATACAGACCGTGGTGCAGATATTTCCATGTTTATACAGATAGCGGTGCAGATATTTCCATGTTTGTACAGACGGCGGTGTTGATAATTCCATCTATACACAGATGACCGTGTAGATATTTCCATGTTTATACAGATGGCGGCACAGATATTTCCATGGATATGTAGATGGCGGTGTATATATTTCCATTTTTATACAGATAGCGGTGTAGTTATTTCCATGTTTATATAGATATCGGTGTAGATATTTCCATGTATATACACATGGCTGTGTAGATATTTCCATGTTTATACAGATGGCGGTGTAGATATTTCCATGTTTATACAGATAACTTTGTAAGTATTTCCATGTTTATACAGATGGCGGTGTAGATATTTCGATGTTTATAGAGATAACAGTGGAGATATTTCCATGTTTATACAGATAGCGGTGTAGATATTTCCATGTTTATACTGATCGTGGTGTAGATATTTCCATGTTTATAGAGATGGCGGTGTACATATTTCCATATTCATAGAGATAGCGATGTTGATTTTTCCATGTTTATAGAAATAGCGGTGTGGATATTTCCATGTTTATACAGATAGGGGTGTCGATATTTCCATGTTTATAGAGATAACAGTGTAGATAGTTCCATGTTTACACAGATTGCGGTGTAGATATTTGCATCATTCTACAGATGGCATTGTAGATATTTCCATGTTTATACAGATGGCGGTGTAGATATTTGCATGTTTATATAGATGGTGGTGTAGATATTACCATGTTTATACAGGTAGCGGTGTTGATATTTCCATGTTTATACAGATAGTGTTGTAGTTATTTCCATGTTTATATAGATAGCGGTGTAGTTATTTCCATGTATATACACATGGCTGTGTAGATATTTCCATGTTTATACAGATGGCGGTGTAGATATTTCCATGTTTACTGATAACTTTGTAAGTATTTCCATATTTATACAGATGGCGGTGTAGATATTTCGATGTTTATAGAGATAGCAGTGGAGATATTTCCATGTTTATGCAGATAGCGGTGTAGATATTTCCATGTTTATACTGATCGTGGTGTAGATATTTCTATGTTTATAGAGATGGCGGTGTAGATAATTCCAAGTTCATAGAGATAGCGGTGTTGATTTTTCCATCTTTATAGAGATAGCGTTGTGGATATTTCCATGTTTATACAGATAGGGGTGTAGATATTTCCATGTTTATAGAGATGGCGGTGTAGATATTTCCATGTTTATACAGATCACGGTGTAGATATTTCCTTGTTTATACTAATAGCGGTGTAGATATTTCCATGTTTATACAGATAACTGTGTAGATATTTCCATGTATATACAGATGGCTGTGTAGATATTTCCATGTTTATACAGATGGCTGTGTACATATTTCCATGTTTATACAGATGACTTTGTACGTATTTCCATGTTTATTCAGATGGCAGTGTAGATTTTCCATGTTTATTGTGATAGCTGTGGAGATATTTCCATGTTTATACAGATCGCGGTGTAGATATTTCCATGTTTATACAGATAGCGGTGTAGATATTTCCATGTTTTTACAGATATCGGTGTAGATATTTCCATGTTTACACAGATTGCGGGGTAGATGTTTCCATCTTTCTACAGATGGCATTGTAGATACTTCCATGTTTATATAGATGGCGCTGTAGATACTTCCAGGTTTATATAGATGGTGGTGTAGATATTACCATGTTTATACAGATGGCGGTGTAGATATTTCCATGTTTATAGAGATAGCTGTGTAGATATTTCCATGTTTATACAGATAGCGGTGTAGATATTTCCATGTTTATACAGATCGCGTTGTAGATATTTCCATGTTTATACAGATCGCGGTGTAGATATTTCCATGTTTATACAGATCGCGGTGTAGATATTTCCATGTTTATAGAGATAGCGGCGTAGATATTTCCATGTGTTTACAGATAGCGGTGTAGATAGTTCCCGGTTTACACAGATTGCGGTGTAGATATTTCCATCTTTCTACAGATGGCATTGTAGTTATTTCCATGTTTATACAGATGGTGGTGTAGTTATTTACATGTTTATATGGATGGTGGTGTAGATATTACCAGGTTGATACAGGTAGCCGTGTAGATATTTCCATGTTTATACAGATTGTGGTGAAGATATTTCCATGTTTATACAGATCGCGGTGTAGATATTTCCATGGTTATACAGATAGCGGTGCAGATATTTCCATGTTTGTACAGATGGCGGTGTTGATATTTCCATCTATACACAGATGACCGTGTAGATATTTCCATGTTTATACAGAAGGCAGCTCAGATATTTCCATGGTTATGTAGATGGTGGTGTAGATATTTCCATGTTTATACAGATCGCGGTGTAGATATTTCCATGTTTATACAGATCGCGGAGTAGATATTTCCATGTGTATACAGATAGCGGCGTAGTTATTTCCATGTGTTTACAGATAGCGGTGTAGATAGTTCCATGTTTACACACATTGCGGTGTAGATATTTCCATCTTTCTAGAGATGGCATTGTAGATATTTCCATGTTTATATAGATGGCGGTGTAGATAATTCGATCTTTATAGAGATAGCAGTGGAGATATTTCCATGTTTATACAGATAGCGGTGTAGATATTTCCATGTTTATACTGATCGTGGTGTAGATATTTCCATGTTTACAGAGATGGCGGTGTAGATATTTCCATGTTCATAGAGATAGCGGTGTTGATTTTTCCATGTTTACAGAGATAGTGGTGTGGATATTTCCATGTTTATACAGATAGGGGTGTAGATATTTCCATGTTTATAGAGATGGCGGTGTTGATATTTCCATGTTTATACAGATCACGGTGTAGATATTTGCTTGTTTATAAAAATAGCGGTGTAGTTATTTCCATGTTTATACAGATAGCGGTGTAGATATTTCCACGTATATACCGATGGCTGTGTAGATATTTCCATGTGTATACAGATGGTATTGTAGTTATTTCCATGTTTATACAGATGGTGGTGTAGATATTTCCATGTTTATACAGTTGGCGGTGTAGATATTTCCATGTTTTTACAGATGGCAGTGTAGATATTTCAATGTTTATAGAGATGGTGCTGTAGATATTTCCATGTTTATACAGATAACGGTGGAGATATTTCCATGTTTATACAGAGAGCAGTGGAGATATTTCCGGGTTTATACACATAGCGGTGTACATATTTCCATGTTTATAGAGACTGCGGTGTAGGTATTTCCATGTTTAAAGAGATAGCGGTGCAGATATTTCCATGTTTACACAGATGCTTATGCAGATATTTCCATATTTATACAGAGGGCTTTGTAGATATTTCTGTGTTTATACAGATGGCAGTGTAGATATTTAAATGTTCCTACACCTGACTGTGTAGGTATTTCCATGTTTTTACAGATGTCTTTGTAGATATTTCCATGTTTATAGAGAAAGAGGTGCAGATATTTCCATGTTTATACAGATAGCGGTGTATATATTTCCATGTTTATACAGATCATGGTGTAGATATTTCCATGTTTATACAGATACCGGTGTAGATATTTCCATGTTTATACAGACCGCAGTGTAGATATTTCCATGTTTATAGAGATAGCAGTGTAGATATTTCCATGTTTGTACAGATGGCGGTCTTGATGTTTCCATCTATAAACAGATTGCCGTGTAGGTATTTCCATGTGTATTCAGATGGCATTGAAGATATTTCCATGTTTATACAGATGGTGGTGAAGATATTTCCATGTTTACACAGATGACTGTATAGGTATTTCCATGTTGTTACAGATGGCGGTGTAGATATTTCCATGTTTATAGAGACAGCTGTGTAGATATTTCCATGTTTATACAGATAGCGGTGTAGATATTTCCATGTTTATACAGATCGCGTTGTAGATATTTCCATGTTTATACAGATCGCGGTGTAGATATTTCCATGTTTATACAGATCGCGGTGTAGATATTTCCATGTTTATAGAGATAGCGGTGTAGATATTTCCATGTGTTTACAGATAGCGGTGTAGATAGTTCCAGGTTTACACAGATTGCGGTGTAGATATTTCCAACTTTCTACAAATGGCATTGTAGTTATTTCCATGTTTATACAGATGGTGGTGTAGTTATTTCCATGTTTATATAGATGGTGGTGTAGATATTACCAGGTTTATAAAGGTAGCCGTGTAGATATTTCCATGTTTATACAGATTGTGGTGAAGATATTTCCATGTTTATACAGATCGCGGTGTAGATATTTCCATGTTTATGCAGATCGCGGTGCAGATATTTCCATGTTTATACAGATAGCGGTGTAGATATTTCCATGTTTATACAGATCGCGGTGGAGATATTTCCATGTTTATACAGATAGCGGTGTAGATATTTCCATGTTTATACAGATAGCGGTGTAGATATTTCCATATTTATACAGATAACGGTGTAGAAATTTCCATGTTTATACAGATAGCGGTGTAAATATTTCCACGTTTATACAGATCACGGTGTAGATATTTCCATGTTTGTAGAGATAGTGGTGCAGATATTTCCATGTTTATACATATAGCGGTGTAGATATTTCCATGTTTATACAGACCGCGGTGTAGATATTTCCATGGTTATACAGATAGCGGTGCAGATATTTCCATGTTTGTACAGATGGCGGTGTTGATATTTCCATCTATACACAGATGACCGTGTAGATATTTCCATGTTTTACAGATGGCGGCTCAGATATTTCCATGGATATGTAGATGGTGGTGTAGATATTTCCATGTTTATACAGATCACGGTGTAGGTATTTCCATGTTTATACAGATAGCGGTGTAGATATTTCCATGTTTATGCAGATAGCGGTGTAGGTATTTCCATATTTATACAGATAACGGTGTAGAAATTTCCATGTTTATGCAGATAGCGGTGCAAATATTTCCATGTTTATACAGATCACGGTGTAGATATTTCCATGTTTATAGAGATAGCGGTGTAGATATTTCCATGTTTATACAGATAGCGGTGTAGATATTTCCATGTTTATACAGACCGCGGTGTAGATATTTCCATGGTTATACAGATAGCGGTGCAGATATTTCCATGTTTGTACAGATGGCGGTGTTGATATTTCCATCTATACACAGATGACCGTGTATATATTTCCATGTTTATACAGATGGCGGCTCAGATATTTCCATGGATATGTAGATGCTGGTGTAGATATTTCCATGTTTATACTGATAGCGGTGAAGTTATTTCCATGTTTATATAGATAGCGGTGTAGATATTTCCATGTATATACACAAGCCTGTGTAGATATTTCCATGTTTATACAGATGGCGGTGTAGATATTTCCATGTTTATACAGATAACTTTGTAAGTATTTCCATGTTTATAAAGATGGCAGTGTAGATACTTCGATGTTTATAGAGATAGCAGTGGAGATATTTCCATGTTTATACAGATAGCGGTGTAGATATTTCCATGTTTATACTCATCGTGGTGTAGATATTTCCATGTTTACAGAGATGGCGGTGTAGATATTTCCATGTTCATAAAGATAGCGATGTTGATTTTTCCATGTTTACAGAGATAGCGGTGTGGATATTTCCATGTTTATACAGATAGGGGTGTAGATATTTCCATGTTTATAGAGATGACGGTGTAGATATTTCCATGTTTATACAGATAACGGTGGAGATATTTCCATGTTTATACAGAGAGCAGTGGAAATATTTCCAGGTTTATACACATAGCGGAGTACATATTTCCATGTTTATAGAGACTGCTGTGTAGGTATTTCCATGTTTATACAGATAGCGGTGCAGATATTTCCATGTTTACACAGATGCCTATGCAGATATTTCCATATTTATACAGAGGGCTTTGTAGATATTTCTATGTTTATACAGATGGCTGTGTAGACATTTAAATGTTCCTACACATGACTGTGTAGGTATTTCCATGTTTATACAGATGTCTTCGAAGATATTTCCATGTTTATAGAGATAGAGGTGCAGATATTTCCATGTTTATACAGATAGCGGTGTATATATTTCCATGTTTATACAGATCATGGTGTAGATATTTCCATGTTTATACAGATACCGGTGTAGATATTTCCATGTTTATACAGACCGCAGTGTAGATAATTCCATGTTTACAGAGATAGCAGTGTAGATATTTCCATGTTTGTACAGATGGCGGTGTTGATGTTTCCATCTATACACAGATTGCCGTGTAGGTATTTCCATGTGTATTCAGATGGCATTGAAGATATTTCCATGTTTATACAGATGGTGGTGTAGATATTTCCATGTTTACACAGATGACTGTATATATATTTCCATGTTTATACAGATGGCGGTGTAGATATTTCCATGTTTATAGAGATAGCTGTGTAGATATTTCCATGTTTATACAGTTGGCGGTGTAGATATTTCCATGTTTATACGGATCGCTGTGTAGATATTTCCATGTTTATTCAGATCGCGGTGTAGATATTTCCATGTTTATACAGATCGCGGTGTAGATATTTCCATGTTTATACAGATAGCGGCGTAGTTATTTCCATGTGTTTACAGATAGCGGTGTAGATAGTTCCATGTTTACACAGATTGCGGTGTAGATATTTCCATCTTTCTACAGATGGCATTGTAGATATTTCCATGTTTATACAGATGGCTGTGTAGATATTTCCATGTTTATATAGAAGGTGGTGTAGATATTACCAGGTTTATGCAGGTAGCGGTGTAGATATTTCCATGTTTTTCCAGATTGTGGTGAAGATATTTCCATGTTTATACAGATCGCGGTGTAGATATTTCCATGTTTATACAGATCGCGGTGTAGATATTTCCATGTTTACACAGATAGCGGTGTAGATATTTCCATGTTTATACAGATAGCGGTGTAGATATTTCCATATTTATACACATAACGGTGTAGTAATTTCCATGTTTATACAGATAGCGGTGTAAATATTTCCATGTTTATACAGATCACGGTGTAGATATTTCCATGTTTATAGAGATAGCGGTGTAGATATTTCCATGTTTATACAGATAGCGGTGTTGTTATTTCCATGTTTATACACACCACGGTGTAGATATTTCCATGGTTATACAGATACCGGTGCAGATATTTCCATGTTTGTACAGATGTGGGTGTTGATATTTCCATCTATACACAGATGACCGTGTAGATATTTCCATGTTTATACAGATGGCGGCTCAGATATTTCCATGGATATGTAGATGGTGGTGTAGATATTTCCATGTTTATACAGATAGTGGTGTAGTTATTTTCATGTTTATATAGATAGCGGAGTAGATATTTCCATGTATATACAAATGGCTGTGTAGATATTTCCATGTTTATACAGATGGCGGTGTAGATATTTCCATGTATATACAGATAACTTTGTAAGTATTTCCATGTTTATACAGATGGCGGTGTAGATATTTCGATGTTTATAGAGATAGCAGTGGAGATATTTCCATGTTTATACAGATAGCGGTGTAGATATTTCCATGTTTATACTGATCTTGGTGTAGATATTTCCATGTTTACAGAGATGGCGGTGTAGATATTTCCATGTTCGTAGAGATAGCAGTGTTGATTTTTCCATGTTTACAGAGATAGCGGTGTGGATATTTCCATGTTTATACAGATAGGGGTGTAGATATTTCCATGTTTATAGAGATGGCAGTGTAGATATTTCCATGTTTATACAGATCACGGTGTAGATATTTGCTTGTTTATACAAATAGCGGTGTAGTTATTTCCAAGTTTATACAGATAGCGGTGTAGATATTTCCACGTGTATACAGATGGCTGTGTAGATATTTCCATGTGTATACAGATGGTATTGTAGTTATTTCCATGTTTATACATATGGTGGTGTAGATATTTCCATGTTTATACAGTAGGCGGTGTAGATATTTCCATGTTGTTACAGATGGAAGTGTAGATATTTCAAAGTTTATAGAGATGGCGCTGTAGATATTTCCATGTTTATACAGATAACGGTGGAGATATTTCCATGTTTATACACAGAGCAGTGGAGATATTTCCAGGTTTATACACACAGCGGTGTACATATTACCATGTTTATAGAGACAGCGGTGTAGGTATTTCCATGTTTATACAGATAGCGGTGCAGATATTTCCATGTTTACACAGATGCCTATGCAGATATTTCCATATTTATACAGAGGGCTGTGTAGATATTTCTATGTTTATACAGAAGGCAGTGGAGATATTTAAATGTTCCTACACATGACTGTGTAGGTATTTCCATGTTTATACAGATGGCTTTGTAGATATTTCCATGTTTATAGAGATAGCGGTGCAGATATTTCCATGTTTATACAGATAGCGGTGTATATATTTCCATGTTTATAAAGATCAAGGTGTAGATATTTCCATGTTCATACAGATACCGGTGTAGATATTTCCATGTTTATACAGACCGCAGTGTAGATATTTCCATATTTATAGAGATACCAGTGTAGATATTTCCATGTTTGTACAGATGGCGGTGTTGATGTTTCCATCTATACGCAGATTGCCGTGTAGGTATTTCCATGTGTATACAGATGGCATTGAAGACATTTCCATGTTTATACAGATGGCGGTGTAGTTATTTCCATGTTGATAGAGATAGCAGTGTAGATATTTCCATATTTATACAGATAACGGTGTAGAAATTTCCATGTTTATACAGATAGCGGTGTAAATATTTCCATGTTTATACAGATCACGCTGTAGATATTTCCATGTTTATAGAGATAGCGGTGAAGATATTTCCCTGTTTATACAGATAGTGGTGCAGATATTTCTATGTTTATACAGACCGCGGTGTAGCTATTTCAATGTTTATACAGATAGCGGTGCAGATATTTCCAGGTTTGTACAGATGGCGGTGTTAATATTTCCATTTATACACAGATGACCGTGTAGATATTTCCATGTTTATACAGATGGCGGCACAGATATTTCCACGGATATGTAGACGGCGGTGTAGATATTTCCATGTTTATACAGATGGCGGCGTAGATATTTCCATGGACATGCAGATGGCAGTGTAGATATTTCCATGTTTAAACAGATAGCGGTGTAGATATTTCCATGTTTACACAGATAGTGGTGTAGATATTTCCGTGTTTATACACTTGGCAGAGTAGATACTTCCATCTTTATGGAGATGGCAGTGTAGATATTTTCATGTTTATAGAGATGGTGGTGTAGATATTTCCATATTTATAGAGATAGCGGTGTAGATATTTCCATCTTTCTACAGATGACAGTGTAGACATTTCCATGTTTATACAGATGGCAGTGTAGATATTTCCATATTTATACAGATGTCTGTGTAGATATTTCCATGTGTATACAGATGGTATTGTAGTTATTTCCACGTTTATACAGATGGTGGTGAAGATATTTCCATGTTTATTCAGATGACTGTGTAGATATTTCCATGTTTTTACAGATGGCAGTGTAGATATTTCAATGTTTATAGAGATGGCGCTGTAGATATTTCCATGTTTATACAGATAACGGTGGAGATATTTACATGTTTATACAGAGAGCAGTGGAGATATTTCCATGTTTATACACATAGCGGTGTACATATTTTCATGTTTATAGAGACAGCGGTGTAGGTATTTCCATGTTTATACAGATAGCGTTGCAGATATTTCCATGTTTACACAGATGCCTATGCAGATATTTCCATATTTATACAGAGGGCTGTGTAGATATTTCTATGTTTATACAGAAGGCAGTGTAGATATTTAAATGTTCCTACACATGACTCTGTAGGTATTTTCATGTTTATACAGATGTCTTTGTAGATATTTCCATGTTTATAGAGATAGCGGTGCAGATATTTCCATGTTTATACAGATAGCGGTGTATATATTTCCATGTTTATACAGATCAAGGTGTAGATATTTCCATGTTGATACAGATACCGTTGTAGATATTTCCATGTTTATACAGACCGCAGTGTAGATATTTCCATTTTTATAGAGATAGCAGTGTAGATATTTGCATGTTTGTACAGATGGCGGTGTTGATGTTTCCATCTATACACAGATTGCCGTGTAGGTATTTCCATGTGTATACAGATGGCATTGAAGACATTTCCATGTTTATACAGATGGTGGTGTAGATATTTCCATGTTTACACAGATGACTGTATAGCTATTTCCAAGTTTATACAGATGGCAGTGCAGATATTTCCATGTTTATAGAGATAGCGGTGTAGATATTTCCATATTTATACAGATAACGGTGTAGAAATTTCCATGTTTATACAGATAGCGGTGTACATATTTCCATGTTTATACAGATCACGGTGTAGATATTTCCATGTTTATAGAGAAAGCGGTGTAGATATTTCCATGTTTATACAGATAGCGGTGTAGATATTTCTATGTTTATACAGACCGTGGTGCAGATATTTCCATGTTTATACAGATAGCGGTGCAGATATTTCCATGTTTGTACAGACGGCGGTGTTGATAATTCCATCTATACACAGATGACCGTGTAGATATTTCCATGTTTATACAGATGGCGGCACAGATATTTCCATGGATATGTAGATGGCGGTGTATATATTTCCATTTTTATACAGATAGCGGTGTAGTTATTTCCATGTTTATATAGATATCGGTGTAGATATTTCCATGTATATACACATGGCTGTGTAGATATTTCCATGTTTATACAGATGGCGGTGTAGATATTTCCATGTTTATACAGATAACTTTGTAAGTATTTCCATGTTTATACAGATGGCGGTGTAGATATTTCGATGTTTATAGAGATAACAGTGGAGATATTTCCATGTTTATACAGATAGCGGTGTAGATATTTCCATGTTTATACTGATCGTGGTGTAGATATTTCCATGTTTATAGAGATGGCGGTGTACATATTTCCATATTCATAGAGATAGCGATGTTGATTTTTCCATGTTTACAGAAATAGCGGTGTGGATATTTCCATGTTTATACAGATAGGGGTGTCGATATTTCCATGTTTATAGAGATAACAGTGTAGATAGTTCCATGTTTACACAGATTGCGGTGTAGATATTTGCATCATTCTACAGATGGCATTGTAGATATTTCCATGTTTATACAGATGGCGGTGTAGATATTTGCATGTTTATATAGATGGTGGTGTAGATATTACCATGTTTATACAGGTAGCGGTGTAGATATTTCCATGTTTCTACAGATAGTGGTGTAGTTATTTCCATGTTTATATAGATAGCGGTGTAGTTATTTCCATGTATATACACATGGCTGTGTAGATATTTCCATGTTTATACAGATGGCGGTGTAGATATTTCCATGTTTATACAGATAGCGGTGTAGATATTTCCATGTTTTTACAGATATCGGTGTAGATATTTCCATGTTTACACAGATTGCGGGGTAGATGTTTCCATCTTTCTACAGATGGCATTGTAGATACTTCCATGTTTATATAGATGGCGGTGTAGATACTTCCATGTTTATATAGATTGTGGTGTAGATATTACCATGTTTATACAGATAGCGGTGTAGATATTTCCATGTATATACAGATCGTGGTGAAGATATTTCCATGTTTATACAGATTGTGGTGTAGATATTTCCATGTTTATACAGATGGCTGTGTAGATATTTCCATGTTTATACAGATTAGTTTGTAGGTATTTCCATGTTTATACAGATGGCGGTGTAGATATTTCCATGTTTATACAGATCGCTGTGTAGATATTTCCATGTTTATACAGATCGCGGTGTAGATATTTCCATGTTTATACAGATCGCGGTGTAGATATTTCCATGTTTATACAGATAGCAGTGTAGATATTTCCATGTGTTTACAGATAGCTGTGTAGATAGTTCCATGTTTACACAGAGTGCGGTGTAGATATTTCCATCTTTCTACAGATGGCATTGTAGGTATTTCCATGTTTATACAGATGGCGGTGTAGATATTTCCATATTTATACAGATGTCTGTGTAGGTATTTCCATGTGTATACAGATGGTATTGTAGGTATTTCCATGTTTATACAGATGGTGGTGTAGATATTTCCATGTTTATACAGTTGGCAGTGTAGATATTTCCATGTTTTTACAGATGGCAGTGTAGATATTTCAATGTTTATAGAGATGGCGCTGTAGATATATCCATGTTTATACAGATAACGGTGGAGATATTTCCATGTTTATACAGAGAGCAGTGGAGATATTTCCATGTTTATACACATAGCGGTGTACATATTTCCATGTTTATAGAGACAGCGGTGTAGTTATTTCCATTTTTATACAGATAGCAGTGCAGATATTTCCATGTTTACACAGATGCCTATGCAGATATTTCCATATTTTTACAGAGGGCTTTGTAGATATTTCTATGTTTATACAGATGGCAGTGTAGATATTTAAATGTTCCTACACATGACTGTGTAGGTATTTCCATGTTTATACGGATGTCTTTGTAGATATTTCCATGTTTATAAAGATAGAGGTGCCGATATTTCCATGTTTATACAGATTGCGGTGTATATATTTCCATGTTTATACAGATCATGGTGTAGATATTTCCATGTTTATACAGATACAGGTGTAGATATTTCCATGTTTATACTGACCGCAGTGTAGATAATTCAATGTTTATAGAGATAGCAGTGTAGATATTTCCATGTTTGTACAGATGGCGGTGTTGATGTTCCCATCTATACACAGATTGCCGTGTAGGTATTTCCATGTGTATACAGATGGCATTGAAGATATTTCCATGTTTATACAGATGGTGGTGTAGATATTTCCATGTTTACACAGATGACTCTATAGGTATTTCGATGTTTATACAGATGGCTGTGTAGATATTTCCATGTTTATAGAGATAGCGGTGTAGATATTTCCATATTTATACAGATAACGGTATAGAAATTTGCATGTTTATACAGATAGCGGTGTAAATATTTCCATGTTTATACAGATCACGGTGTAGATATTTCCATGTTTATAGAGATAGCGGTGTAGATATTTCCATGTTTATACAGATAGCGGTGTAGATATTTCTATGTTTATACAGACCGTGGTGCAGATATTTCCATGTTTATACAGATAGCGGTGCAGATATTTCCATGTTTGTACAGACGGCGGTGTTGATAATTCCATCTATACACAGATGACCGTGTAGATATTTCCATGTTTATACAGATGGCGGCACAGATATTTCCATGGATATGTAGATGGCGGTGTATATATTTCCATTTTTATACAGATAGCGGTGTAGTTATTTCCATGTTTATATAGATATCGGTGTAGATATTTCCATGTATATACACATGGCTGTGTAGATATTTCCATGTTTATACAGATGGCGGTGTAGATATTTCCATGTTTATACAGATAACTTTGTAAGTATTTCCATGTTTATACAGATGGCGGTGTAGATATTTCGATGTTTATAGAGATAACAGTGGAGATATTTCCATGTTTATACAGATAGCGGTGTAGATATTTCCATGTTTATACTGATCGTGGTGTAGATATTTCCATGTTTATAGAGATGGCGGTGTACATATTTCCATATTCATAGAGATAGCGATGTTGATTTTTCCATGTTTACAGAAATAGCGGTGTGGATATTTCCATGTTTATACAGATAGGGGTGTCGATATTTCCATGTTTATAGAGATAACAGTGTAGATAGTTCCATGTTTACACAGATTGCGGTGTAGATATTTGCATCATTCTACAGATGGCATTGTAGATATTTCCATGTTTATACAGATGGCGGTGTAGATATTTGCATGTTTATATAGATGGTGGTGTAGATATTACCATGTTTATACAGGTAGCGGTGTAGATATTTCCATGTTTCTACAGATAGTGGTGTAGTTATTTCCATGTTTATATAGATAGCGGTGTAGTTATTTCCATGTATATACACATGGCTGTGTAGATATTTCCATGTTTATACAGATGGCGGTGTAGATATTTCCATGTTTATACAGATAGCGGTGTAGATATTTCCATGTTTTTACAGATATCGGTGTAGATATTTCCATGTTTACACAGATTGCGGGGTAGATGTTTCCATCTTTCTACAGATGGCATTGTAGATACTTCCATGTTTATATAGATGGCGGTGTAGATACTTCCATGTTTATATAGATTGTGGTGTAGATATTACCATGTTTATACAGATAGCGGTGTAGATATTTCCATGTATATACAGATCGTGGTGAAGATATTTCCATGTTTATACAGATTGTGGTGTAGATATTTCCATGTTTATACAGATGGCTGTGTAGATATTTCCATGTTTATACAGATTAGTTTGTAGGTATTTCCATGTTTATACAGATGGCGGTGTAGATATTTCCATGTTTATACAGATCGCTGTGTAGATATTTCCATGTTTATACAGATCGCGGTGTAGATATTTCCATGTTTATACAGATCGCGGTGTAGATATTTCCATGTTTATACAGATAGCAGTGTAGATATTTCCATGTGTTTACAGATAGCTGTGTAGATAGTTCCATGTTTACACAGAGTGCGGTGTAGATATTTCCATCTTTCTACAGATGGCATTGTAGGTATTTCCATGTTTATACAGATGGCGGTGTAGATATTTCCATATTTATACAGATGTCTGTGTAGGTATTTCCATGTGTATACAGATGGTATTGTAGGTATTTCCATGTTTATACAGATGGTGGTGTAGATATTTCCATGTTTATACAGTTGGCAGTGTAGATATTTCCATGTTTTTACAGATGGCAGTGTAGATATTTCAATGTTTATAGAGATGGCGCTGTAGATATATCCATGTTTATACAGATAACGGTGGAGATATTTCCATGTTTATACAGAGAGCAGTGGAGATATTTCCATGTTTATACACATAGCGGTGTACATATTTCCATGTTTATAGAGACAGCGGTGTAGTTATTTCCATTTTTATACAGATAGCAGTGCAGATATTTCCATGTTTACACAGATGCCTATGCAGATATTTCCATATTTTTACAGAGGGCTTTGTAGATATTTCTATGTTTATACAGATGGCAGTGTAGATATTTAAATGTTCCTACACATGACTGTGTAGGTATTTCCATGTTTATACGGATGTCTTTGTAGATATTTCCATGTTTATAAAGATAGAGGTGCCGATATTTCCATGTTTATACAGATTGCGGTGTATATATTTCCATGTTTATACAGATCATGGTGTAGATATTTCCATGTTTATACAGATACAGGTGTAGATATTTCCATGTTTATACTGACCGCAGTGTAGATAATTCAATGTTTATAGAGATAGCAGTGTAGATATTTCCATGTTTGTACAGATGGCGGTGTTGATGTTCCCATCTATACACAGATTGCCGTGTAGGTATTTCCATGTGTATACAGATGGCATTGAAGATATTTCCATGTTTATACAGATGGTGGTGTAGATATTTCCATGTTTACACAGATGACTCTATAGGTATTTCGATGTTTATACAGATGGCTGTGTAGATATTTCCATGTTTATAGAGATAGCGGTGTAGATATTTCCATATTTATACAGATAACGGTATAGAAATTTGCATGTTTATACAGATAGCGGTGTAAATATTTCCATGTTTATACAGATCACGGTGTAGATATTTCCATGTTTATAGAGATAGCGGTGTAGATATTTCCATGTTTATACAGATAGCGGTGTAGATATTTCCATGTTTATACAGACCGTGGTGTAGATATTTCCATGTTTATACAGATAGCGGTGCAGATATTTCCATGTTTGTACAGATGGCGGTGTTGATATTTCCATCTATACAGAGATGACCATGTAAATATTTCCATGTTTATACAGATGGCGGCACAGATATTTCCATGGATATGTAGATGGCGGTGTAGATATTTCCATGTTTACACAGATAGCGGTGTAGTTATTTCCATGTTTATATAGATAGCGGTGTAGTTATTTCCATGTATATACACATGGCTGTGTAGATATTTCCATGTTTATACAGATGGCGGTGTAGATATTTCCATGTTTATACAGATAACTTTTCTAAGTATTTCCATGTTTATACAGATGGCGGTGTAGATATTTCGATGTTTATAGAGATAGCAGTGGAAATATTTCCATGTTTATAGAGATAGCGGTGTAGATATTTCCATGTTTATACTGATCGTGGTGTAGATATTTCCATGTTCATAGAGATAGCGGTGTTGATTTTTCCATGTTTACAGAGATAGCGGTGTGGATATTTCCATGTTTATACAGATAGGGTTGTAGATAATTCCATGTTTATAGAGATGGCGGTGTAGATATTTCCATGTTTATACAGATCACGGTGTAGATATTTGCTTGTTTATACAAATAGCGGTGTAATTATTTCCATGTTTATACAGATAGCTGTGTAGATATTTCCACGTATATACAGTTGGCTGTGTAGATATTTCCATGCTTATACAGATGGCTGTGTAGATATTTCCATGTTTATACAGATTACTTTGTAGGTATTTCCATGTTTATAGAGATGGCGGTGTAGATATTTCCATGTTTATGGAGATAGCTTTGTAGATATTTCCATGTTTATACAGACCGCGGTGTAGATATTTCCATGTTTATACAGATAGCGGTGCAGATATTTCCATGTTTGTACCGATGGCGGTGTTGATATTTCCATCTATACAGAGATGACCATGTAGATATTTCCATGTTTATACAGATGGCGGCACAGATATTTCCATGGACATGTAGATGGCGGTGTAGACATTTCCATGTTTATACAGATAGTGGTGTAGTTATTTCCATGTTTATATAGATAGCGGTGTAGTTATTTCCATGTATATACACATGGCTGTGTGGATATTTCCATGTTTATACAGATGGCAGTGTAGATATTTCCATGTTTACAGATAACTTTGTAAGTATTTCCATGTTTTACAGCTGGCGGTGTAGATATTTCGATGTTTATAGAGATAGCAGTGGAGATATTTCCATGTTTATACAGATAGCGGTGTAGATATTTCCATGTTTATACTGATCGTGGTGTAGATATTTCTATGTTTATAGAGATGGCGGTGTAGATATTTCCATGTTCATAGAGATAGCGGTGTTGATTTTTCCATGTTTATAGAGATAGCGTTGTGGATATTTCCATGTTTATACAGATAGGGGTGTAGATATTTCCATGTTTATAGAGATGGCGGTGTAGATATTTCCATGTTTATACAGATCACGGTGTAGATATTTCCTTGTTTATACTAATAGCGGTGTAGTTATTTCCATGTTTATACAGATAACGGTGTAGATATTTCCATGTATATACAGATGGCTGTGTAGATATTTCCATGTTTATACAGATGGCTGTGTACATATTTCCATGTTTATACAGATGACTTTGTACGTATTTCCATGTTTATTCAGATGGCAGTGTAGATTTTCCATGTTTATAGTGATAGCTGTGTAGATATTTCCATGCTTATACAGATCGTGGTGTAGATATTTCCATGTTTATACAGATAGCGGTGTAGATATTTCCATGTTTTTACAGATATCGGTGTAGATATTTCCATGTTTACACAGATTGCAGGGTAGATATTTCCATCTTTCTACAGATGGCATTGTAGTTACTTCCATGTTTATATAGATGGCGGTGTAGATACTTCCATGTTTATATAGATGGTGGTGTAGATATTACCATGTTTATACAGATAGCGGTGTAGATATTTCCATGTATATACAGATCTTGGTGAAGATATTTCCTTGTTTATACAGATTACGGTGTAGATATTTCCATGTTTATACAGATGGCTGTGTAGATATTTCCATGTTTATACAGATTACTTTGTAGCTATTTCCATGTTTATACAGATGGCGGTGTAGATATTTCCATGTTTATACAGATCGTGGTGTACATATTTCCATGTTTATACAGATCGCGGTGTAGATATTTCCATGTTTATACAGATAGCGGTGTAGATATTTCCATGTGTTTACAGATAGCGGTGTAGATAGTTCCATGTGTTTACAGATAGCGGTGTAGATAGTTCCATGTTTACACAGAGTGCGGTGTAGATATTTCCACCTTTCTACAGATGGCTTTGTAGGTATTTCCATGTTTATACAGATGGCGGTGTAGATATTTCCATATTTATACAGATGTCTGTGTAGATATTTCCATGTGTATACAGATGGTATTGTAGGTATTTCCATGTTTATACAGATGGTGGTGTAGATATTTCCATGTTTATACAGTTGGCGGTGTAGATATTTCCATGTTTTTACAGATGGCAGTGTAGATATTTCAATGTTTATAGAGATGGCGCTGTAGATATTTCCATGTTTATACAGATAACGGTGGAGATATTTCCATGTTTATACAGAGAGCAGTGGAGATATTTCCATGTTTATACACATAGCGGTGTACATATTTCCATGTTTATAGAGACAGCGGTGTAGTTATTTCCATTTTTATACAGATAGCAGTGCAGATATTTCCATGTTTACACAGATGCCTATGCAGATATTTCCATATTTATACAGAGGGCTTTGTAGATATTTCTATGTTTATACAGATGGCAGTGTAGATATTTAAATGTTCCTACACATGACTGTGTAGGTATTTCCATGTTTATACAGATGTCTTTGTAGGTATTTCCATGTTTATAAAGATAGCGGTGCCTATATTTCCATGTTTATACAGATAGCGGTGTATATATTTCCATGTTTATACAGATCATGGTGTAGATATTTCCATGTTTATACAGATACTGGTGTAGGTATTTCCATGTTTATACAGACTGCAGTGTAGATAATTCCATGTTTATAGAGATAGCAGTGTAGATCTTTCCATGTTTGTACAGATGGCGGTGTTGATGTTCCCATCTATACACAGATTGCCGTGTAGGTATTTCCATGTGTACACAGATGGCATTTAAGATATTTCCATGTTTATACAGATGGTGGTGTAGATATTTCCATGTTTACACAGATGACTGTATAGGTATTTCGATGTTTATACAGATGGCTGTGTAGATATTTCCATGTTTATAGAGATAGCGTTGTAGATATTTCCATATTTATACAGATAACGGTATAGAAATTTGCATGTTTATACAGATAGCGGTGTAAATATTTCCATGTTGATACAGATCACGGTGTAGATATTTCCATGTTTATGGAGATAGCGGTGTAGATATTTCCATGTTTATACAGATAGCGGTGTAGATATTTCCATGTTTATACAGACCGTGGTGTAGATATTTCCATGTTTATACAGATAGCGGTGCAGATATTTCCATGTTTGTACAGATGGCGGTGTTGATATTTCCATCTATACAGAGATGACCATGTAAATATTTCCATGTTTATACAGATGGCGGCACAGATATTTCCATGGATATGTAGATGGCGGTGTAGATATTTCCATGTTTATACAGATAGCGGTGTAGTTATTTCCATGTTTATATAGATAGCGGTGTAGTTATTTCCATGTATATACACATGGCTGTGTAGATATTTCCATGTTTATACAGATGGCGGTGTAGATATTTCCATGCTTATACAGATAACTTTGTAAGTATTTCCATGTTTATACAGATGGCGGTGTAGATATTTAGATGTTTATAGAAATAGCAGTGGAGATATTTCCATGTTTATAGAGATAGCGGTGTACATATTTCCATGTTTATACAGATCACGGTGTAGATATTTCCTTGTTTATACTAATAGCGGTGTAGATATTTCCATGTTTATACAGATGGCGGTGTAGATATTTCCATGTTCATAGAGATAGCGGTGTTGATTTTTCCATGTTTATAGAGATAGCGTTGTGGATATTTCCATATTTATACAGGTAGGGGTGTAGATATTTCCATGTTTATAGAGATGGCGGTGTAGATATTTCCATGTTTATACAGATCACGGTGTATATATTTCCTTGTTTATACTAATAGCGGTGTAGATATTTCCATGTTTATACAGATAACGGTGTAGATATTTCCATGTATATACAGATGGCTGTGTAGATATTTCCATGTTTATACAGATGGCTGTGTACATATTTCCATGTTTATACAGATGACTTTGTACGTATTTCCATGTTTATTCAGATGGCAGTGTAGATTGTCCATGTTTAAAGTGATAGCTGTTTAGATATTTCCATGCTTATACAGATCGCAGTGTAGATATTTCCATGTTTATACAGATAGCGGTGTAGATATTTCCATGTTTTTACAGATATCGGTGTAGATATTTCCATGTTTACACAGATTGCGGGGTAGATATCTCCATCTTTCTACAGATGGCATTGTAGATACTTCCATGTTTATATAGATGGCGGTGTAGATACTTCCATGTTTATATAGATGGTGGTGTAGATATTACCATGTTTATACAGATAGCGGTGTAGATATTTCCTTGTATATACAGATCGTGGTGAAGATATTTCCATGTTTATACAGATTGCGGTGTAGATATTTCCATGTTTATACAGATGGCTGTGAAGATATTTCCATGTTTATACAGATTACTTTGTAGCTATTTCCATGTTTATACAGATGGCGGTGTAGATATTTCCATGTTTATGCAGATCGTGGTGTAGATATTTCCATGTTTATACAGATCGCGGTGTAGATATTTCCATGTTTATACAGATCGCGGTGTAGATATTTCCATGTTTATACAGATAGCGGTGTAGATATTTCCATGTGTTTACAGATAGCGGTGTAGATAGTTCCATGTTTACACAGAGTGCGGTGTAGATATTTCCATCTTTCTACAGATGGCTTTGTAGGTATTTCCATGTTTATACAGATGGCGGTGTAGATATTTCCATATTTATACAGATGTCTGTGTAGATATTTCCATGTGTATACAGATGGTATTGTAGGTATTTCCATGTTTATACAGATGGTGGTGTAGATATTTCCATGTTTATACAGTTGGCGGTGTAGATATTTCCATGTTTTTACAGATGGCAGTGTAGATATTTCAATGTTTATAGAGATGGCGCTGTAGATATTTCCATGTTTATACAGATAACGGTGGAGATATTTCCATGTTTATACAGAGAGCAGTGGAGATATTTCCATGTTTATACACATAGCGGTGTACATATTTCCATGTTTATAGAGACAGCGGTGTAGTTATTTCCATTTTTATACAGATAGCAGTGCAGATATTTCCATGTTTACACAGATGCCTATGCAGATATTTCCATATTTATACAGAGGGCTTTGTAGATATTTCTATGTTTATACAGATGGCAGTGTAGATATTTAAATGTTCCTACACATGACTGTGTAGGTATTTCCATGTTTATACAGATGTCTTTGTAGATATTTCCATGTTTATAAAGATAGCGGTGCCGATATTTCCATGTTTATACAGATAGCGGTGTATATATTTCCATGTTTATACAGATCATGGTGTAGATATTTCCATGTTTATACAGATACTGGTGTAGGTATTTCCATGTTTATACAGACCGCAGTGTAGATAATTCCATGTTTATAGAGATAGCAGTGTAGATCTTTCCATGTTTGTACAGATGGCGGTGTTGATGTTCCCATCTATACACAGATTGCCGTGTAGGTATTTCCATGTGTATACAGATGGCATTGAAGATATTTCCATGTTTATACAGATGGTGGTGTAGATATTTCCATGTTTACACAGATGACTGTATAGGTATTTCGATGTTTATACAGATGGCTGTGTAGATATTTCCATGTTTATAGAGATAGCGGTGTAGATATTTCCATATTTATACAGATAACGGTATAGAAATTTGCATGTTTATACAGATAGCGGTGTAAATATTTCCATGTTGATACAGATCACGGTGTAGATATTTCCATGTTTATAGAGATAGCGGTGTAGATATTTCCATGTTTACACAGATAGCGGTGTAGATATTTCCATGTTTATACAGACCGTGGTGTAGATATTTCCATGTTTATACAGATAGCGGTGCAGATATTTCCATGTTTGTACAGATGGCGGTGTTGATATTTCCATCTATACAGAGATGACCATGTAAATATTTCCATGTTTATACAGATGGCGGCACAGATATTTCCATGGATATGTAGATGGCGGTGTAGATATTTCCATGTTTATACAGATAGCGGTGTAGTTATTTCCATGTTTATATAGATAGCGGTGTAGTTATTTCCATGTATATACACATGGCTGTGTAGATATTTCCATGTTTATACAGATGGCGGTGTAGATATTTCCATGTTTATACAGATAACTTTGTAAGTATTTCCATGTTTATACAGATGGCGGTGTAGATATTTCGATGTTTATAGAAATAGCAGTGGAGATATTTCCATGTTTATAGAGATAGCGGTGTACATATATCCATGTTTATACAGATCACGGTGTAGATATTTCCTTGTTTATACTAATAGCGGTGTAGATATTTCCATGTTTATACAGATGGCGGTGTAGATATTTCCATGTTCATAGAGATAGCGGTGTTGATTTTTCCATGTTTATAGAGATAGCGTTGTAGATATTTCCATGTTTATACAGATAGGGTTGTAGATATTTCCATGTTTATAGAGATGGCGGTGTAGATATTTCCATGTTTATACAGATCACGGTGTATATATTTCCTTGTTTATACTAATAGCGGTGTAGATATTTCCATGTTTATACAGATAACGGTGTAGATATTTCCATGTATATACAGATGGCTGTGTAGATATTTCCATGTTTATACAGATGGCTGTGTACATATTTCCATGTTTATACAGATGACTTTGTACGTATTTCCATGTTTATTCAGATGGCAGTGTAGATTTTCCATGTTTATAGTGATAGCTGTTTAGATATTTCCATGCTTATACAGATCGCGGTGTAGATATTTCCATGTTTATACAGATAGCGGTGTAGATATTTCCATGTTTTTACAGATATCGGTGTAGATATTTCCATGTTTACACAGATTGCGGGGTAGATATTTCCATCTTTCTACAGATGGCATTGTAGATACTTCCATGTTTGTATAGATGGCGGTGTAGATACTTCCATGTTTATATAGATGGTGGTGTAGATATTACCATGTTTATACAGATAGCGGTGTAGATATTTCCTTGTATATACAGATCGTGGTGAAGATATTTCCATGTTTATACAGATTGCGGTGTAGATATTTCCATGTTTATACAGATGGCTGTGTAGATATTTCCATGTTTCTACAGATTACTTTGTAGCTATTTCCATGTTTATACAGATGGCGGTGTAGATATTTCCATGTTTATGCAGATCGTGGTGTAGATATTTCCATGTTAATACAGATCGCGGTGTAGATATTTCCATGTTTATACAGATCGCGGTGTAGATATTTCCATGTTTATACAGATAGCGGTGTAGATATTTCCATGTGTTTACAGATAGCGTTGTAGATAGTTCCATGTTTACACAGAGTGCGGTGTAGATATTTCCATCTTTCTACAGATGGCTTTGTAGGTATTTCCATGTTTATACAGATGGCGGTGTAGATATTTCAATGTTTATAGAGATGGCGCTGTAGATATTTCCATGTTTATACAGATAACGGTGGAGATATTTCCATGTTTATACAGAGAGCAGTGGAGATATTTCCATGTGTTTACAGATAGCGGTGTAGATAGTTCCATGTTTACACAGAGTGCGGTGTAGATATTTCCATCTTTCTACAGATGGCTTTGTAGGTATTTCCATGTTTATACAGATGGCGGTGTAGATATTTCCATATTTATACAGATGTCTGTGTAGATATTTCCATGTGTATACAGATGGTATTGTAGGTATTTCCATGTTTATACAGATGGTGGTGTAGATATTTCCATGTTTATACAGTTGGCGGTGTAGATATTTCCATGTTTTTACAGATGGCAGTGTAGATATTTCAATGTTTATAGAGATGGCGCTGTAGATATTTCCATGTTTATACAGATAACGGTGGAGATATTTCCATGTTTATACAGAGAGCAGTGGAGATATTTCCATGTTTATACACATAGCGGTGTACATATTTCCATGTTTATAGAGACAGCGGTGTAGTTATTTCCATTTTTATACAGATAGCAGTGCAGATATTTCCATGTTTACACAGATGCCTATGCAGATATTTCCATATTTATACAGAGGGCTTTGTAGATATTTCTATGTTTATACAGATGGCAGTGTAGATATTTAAATGTTCCTACACATGACTGTGTAGGTATTTCCATGTTTATACAGATGTCTTTGTAGATATTTCCATGTTTATAAAGATAGCGGTGCCGATATTTCCATGTTTATACAGATAGCGGTGTATATATTTCCATGTTTATACAGATCATGGTGTAGATATTTCCATGTTTATACAGATACTGGTGTAGGTATTTCCATGTTTATACAGACCGCAGTGTAGATAATTCCATGTTTATAGAGATAGCAGTGTAGATCTTTCCATGTTTGTACAGATGGCAGTGTTGATGTTCCCATCTATACACAGATTGCCGTGTAGGTATTTCCATGTGTATACAGATGGCATTGAAGATATTTCCATGTTTATATAGATGGTGGTGTAGATATTTCCATGTTTACACAGATGACTGTATAGGTATTTCGATGTTTATACAGATGGCTGTGTAGATATTTCCATGTTTATAGAGATAGCGGTGTAGATATTTCCATATTTATACAGATAACGGTATAGAAATTTGCATGTTTATACAGATAGCGGTGTAAATATTTCCATGTTGATACAGATCACGGTGTAGATATTTCCATGTTTATAGAGATAGCGGTGTAGATATTTCCATGTTTATACAGATAGCGGTGTAGATATTTCCATGTTTATACAGACCGTGGTGTAGATATTTCCATGTTTATACAGATAGCGGTGCAGATATTTCCATGTTTGTACAGATGGCGGTGTTGATATTTCCATCTATACAGAGATGACCATGTAAATATTTCCATGTTTATACAGATGGCGGCACAGATATTTCCATGGATATGTAGATGGCGGTGTAGATATTTCCATGTTTATACAGATAGCGGTGTAGTTATTTCCATGTTTATATAGATAGCGGTGTAGTTATTTCCATGTATATACACATGGCTGTGTAGATATTTCCATGTTTATACAGATGGCGGTGTAGATATTTCCATGTTTATACAGATAACTTTGTAAGTATTTCCATGTTTATACAGATGGCGGTGTAGATATTTCGATGTTTATAGAAATAGCAGTGGAGATATTTCCATGTTTATAGAGATAGCGGTGTACATATTTCCATGTTTATACAGATCACGGTGTAGATATTTCCTTGTTTATACTAATAGCGGTGTAGATATTTCCATGTTTATACAGATGGCGGTGTAGATATTTCCATGTTCATAGAGATAGCGGTGTTGATTTTTCCATGTTTATAGAGATAGCGTTGTGGATATTTCCATGTTTATACAGATAGGGTTGTAGATATTTCCATGTTTATAGAGATGGCGGTGTAGATATTTCCATGTTTATACAGATCACGGTGTATATATTTCCTTGTTTATACTAATAGCGGTGTAGATATTTCCATGTTTATACAGATAACGGTGTAGATATTTCCATGTATATACAGATGGCTGTGTAGATATTTCCATGTTTATACAGATGGCTGTGTACATATTTCCATGTTTATACAGATGACTTTGTACGTATTTCCATGTTTATTCAGATGGCAGTGTAGATTTTCCATGTTTATAGTGATAGCTGTTTAGATATTTCCATGCTTATACAGATCGCGGTGTAGATATTTCCATGTTTATACAGATAGCGGTGTAGATATTTCCATGTTTTTACAGATATCGGTGTAGATATTTCCATGTTTACACAGATTGCGGGGTAGATATTTCCATCTTTCTACAGATGGCATTGTAGATACTTCCATGTTTATATAGATGGCGGTGTAGATACTTCCATGTTTATATAGATGGTGGTGTAGATATTACCATGTTTATACAGATAGCGGTGTAGATATTTCCTTGTATATACAGATCGTGGTGAAGATATTTCCATGTTTATACAGATTGCGGTGTAGATATTTCCATGTTTATACAGATGGCTGTGTAGATATTTCCATGTTTATACAGATTACTTTGTAGCTATTTCCATGTTTATACAGATGGCGGTGTAGATATTTCCATGTTTATGCAGATCGTGGTGTAGATATTTCCATGTTTATACAGATCGCCGTGTAGATATTTCCATGTTTATACAGATCGCGGTGTAGATATTTCCATGTTTATACAGATAGCGGTGTAGATATTTCCATGTGTTTACAGATAGCGTTGTAGATAGTTCCATGTTTACACAGAGTGCGGTGTAGATATTTCCATCTTTCTACAGATGGCTTTGTAGGTATTTCCATGTTTATACAGATGGCGGTGTAGATATTTCAATGTTTATAGAGATGGCGCTGTAGATATTTCCATGTTTATACAGATAACGGTGGAGATATTTCCATGTTTATACAGAGAGCAGTGGAGATATTTCCATGTTTATACACATAGCGGTGTACATATTTCCATGTTTATAGAGACAGCAGTGTAGTTATTTCCATTTTTATACAGATAGCAGTGCAGATATTTCCATGTTTACACAGATGCCTATGCAGATATTTCCATATTTATACAGAGGGCTTTGTAGATATTTCTATGTTTATACAGATGGCAGTGTAGATATTTAAATGTTCCTACACATGACTGTGTAGGTATTTCCATGTTTATACAGATGTCTTTGTAGATATTTCCATGTTTATAAAGATAGCGGTGCCGATATTTCCATGTTTATACAGATAGCGGTGTATATATTTCCATGTTTATACAGATCATGGTGTAGATATTTCCATGTTTATACAGATACTGGTGTAGATATTTCCATGTTTATACAGACCGCAGTGTAGATAATTCCATGTTTATAGAGATAGCAGTGTAGATCTTTCCATGTTTGTACAGATGGCGGTGTTGATGTTCCCATCTATACACAGATTGCCGTGTAGGTATTTCCATGTGTATACAGATGGCATTGAAGATATTTCCATGTTTATACAGATGGTGGTGTAGATATTTCCATGTTTACACAGATGACTGTATAGGTATTTCGATGTTTATACAGATGGCTGTGTAGATATTTCCATGTTTATAGAGATAGCGGTGTAGATATTTCCATATTTATACAGATAACGGTATAGAAATTTGCATGTTTATACAGATACCGGTGTAAATATTTCCATGTTGATACAGATCACGATGTAGATATTTCCATGTTTATAGAGATAGCGGTGTAGATATTTCCATGTTTATACAGATAGCGGTGTAGATATTTCCATGTTTATACAGACCGTGGTGTAGATATTTCCATGTTTATAGAGATAGCGGTGTAGATATTTCCATGTTTATACAGATAGCGGTGTAGATACTTCCATGTTTATACAGACCGTGGTGTAGATATTTCCATGTTTATACAGATAGCGGTGCAGATATTTCCATGTTTGTTCAGATGGCGGTGTTGATATTTCCATCTATACAGAGATGACCATGTAAATATTTCCATGTTTATACAGATGGCGGCACAGATATTTCCATGGATATGTAGATGGCGGTGTAGATATTTCCATGTTTATACAGATAGCGGTGTAGTTATTTCCATGTTTATATAGATAGCGGTGTAGTTATTTCCATGTATATACACATGGCTGTGTAGATATTTCCATGTTTATACAGATGGCGGTGTAGATATTTCCATGTTTACAGATGCCTATGCAGATATTTCCATATTTATACAGAGGGCTGTGTAGATATTTCTCAGTTTATGCAGACGGCAGTGTAGATATTTCCATGTTCCTACACATGACTATGTAGTTATTTCCATGTTTATACAGATGGCTTTGTAGATATTTCCATGTTTATACAGCTCGCGGTGTAGATATTCCCATCTTTATACAGATTGCAGTGTAGATATTTCCATGTTTATACAGATAGCGGTGTAGATATTTCCATGTCTATAGAGATAGCGGTGTATGTATTTCCATATTTATACAGATTGCGGTGAAGATATTTCCATCATTATACAGATGGCAGTGTAGATATTTCCATGTTTATACAGATGGCAGTGAAGGTATTTCCATGTTTTTACAGATAGTGGTGTAGATATTTCCATGTTTATACAGATGGCGGTGTAGATACATCCATGTTTCTGAAGATGGGGGTGTAGATATTTTCATGTTTATAGAGATGGCGGTGTAGATCTTTCCATGTTTGTACAGATGTCTGTGTAGATATTTCCATGTTTATGCAGATAGCGGTGTAGATATTTCCATGTTCATAGAGATGGCGGTATAGTTATTTCTAAGTTTATAGAGATAGCGGTGTAAATATTTCCATGTTTATAGAGACGGTGGTGTAAGTATTTTCATGTTTATAGAGATAGCAGTGTAGATATTTCCATGTTTATTCAGATAGCGTTGTTGGTATTTCCATGTTTATACAGATGGCGGTGTAGATATTTCCATGTTTATGCAGCTCGCGGCGTAGATATTTCCATCTTTATACAGATGGCAGTGTAGATATTTCCATGTTTATACACATAGCGGTGTAGATATTTCCATGTCTATGGAGATAGCGGTGTAGTTATTTCCATATTTATACAGATTGCGGTGTAGATATTTCCATCTTTATACAGATGGCAGTGTAGATATTTCCATGTTTATACAGATGGCAGTGAAGGTATTTCCATGTTTATACAGATAGTGGTGTAGGTATTTCCATGTTTATACAGATGGCAGTGTAGATACATCCATGTTTCTGAAGATTGCGGTGTAGATATTTTCATGTTTATAGAGATGGAGGTGTAGATATTTCCATGTATAAAGAGACAGCAGTGTAGATATTTTCATGTTTATAGTGAAAGCGGTGTAGGTATTTCCATGTTTATACAGATATCGGTGTAGATATTTCCATGTTTACAGAGATAGCGGTGTAGGTATTTCCCTCTTTGCACAGATTGCAGTTTAGTTATTGACAAATTTACACAGATAGCGGTGTAGATATTTCCAAGTTTACAAAGATAGCTGTGTAGATATTTCCATGTTTACAGAGATGGCATTGTAGATATTTCCATGTTTATACAGATTGCGGTGTAGTTATTTCCATGTTGATACAGATAGCGGTGTTGATATTTCCATGTTTATACAGGTAGCGGTGTAGAAATTCCCATGTTGATACAGATCACTTTGTAGACATTTCCATCTTTCTACAGATGTCAGTGTAGATATTTCCAAGTTTATACAGATGGCAGTGTATATATATCCATGTTTATACAGATGTCTGTGTAGGTATTTCCATGTTTATGCAGATGGCGGTGTAGATATTTCCATGTTTATAGAGATTGCGGTGTAGTTATTTCTATGTTTATCGAGATAGCGGTGTAAATATCTCCATGTTTATAGAGATGGTGGTGTAAGTATTTTCATGTTTATAGAGATATCGGTGTACATATTTCCATGTTTATACAGATAGCGGTGTTGTTATTTCCATGTTTATTCAGATAGCGGTGTAGATATTTCCATGTTTATACAGCTCACGGTGTAGATATTTCCATCTTTATACAGATGGCAGTGTAGATATTTCCATGTTTATACAGATAGCGGTGTAGTTATTTCCATGTCTATGGAGATAGCGGTGTAGGTATTTCCATGTTTATACAGATGTCTGTGTAGATATTTCCATGTTTATGCAGATAGCGCTGTAGATATTTCCATGTTCATAGAGATGGCGGTATAGTTATTTCTAAGTTTATAGAGATAGCGGTGTAAATATTTCCATGTTTATAGAGATGGTGGTGTAAGTATTTTCATGTTTATAGAGATAGCGTTGTAGATATTTCCATGTTTATACAGATAGCGGTGTTGGTATTTCCATGTTTATGCAGATAGCGGTGTAGATATTTCCATGTTTATACAGCTCGCGGTGTAGATATTTCCATCTTTTTACAGTTGGCAGTGTAGATATTTCCATGTTTATACAGATAGCGGTGTAGATATTTCCATGTCTGTAGTGATAGCGGTGTAGTTATTTCCATATTTATACAGATTGCAGTGTAGATATTTCCATCTTTATACAGATGGCGGTGTAGATATTTCCATGTTTATACAGATGGCAGTGAATATATTTCCATGTTTATACAGATAGTGGTGTAGATATTTCCATGTTTATACAGATGGCGGTGTAGATACATCCATGTTTCTCAAGATGGCGGTGTAGATATTTTCACGTTTATAGAGATGGAGGTGTAGATATTTCCATGTATATAGAGATAGCAGTGTAGATATTTTCATGTTTATAGAGAAAGCGGTGTCGGTATTTCCATGTTTATAGAGATAGCGGTGTAGATATTTCCATATTTATACAGATAGCGGTGCAGGTATTTCCATGTTTATACAGATTGCGGTGTAGATATTTTCATGTTTCTACAGATGGCGGTGTAGATATTTCCTTGTTTATACAGACAGCGGTGTCGATATTTCCATGTTTATACAGGTAGCGGTGGAGGTATTTCCAAGTTTACAGAGATAGCGGTGTAGTTATTTCCATATTTGCACAGATTGCCGTGTAGTTATTTCCATGTTTACGCAGATAGCTGTGTAGATATTTCCAAGTTTACATCGATAGCTGTGTAGATATTTCCAAGTTTACACACATACCGTGGTAGATATTTCCATGTTTATACAGATTGCGGTGTAGATATGTCCATGATTATACAGATAGCGGTGAAGATATTTCCCTGTTTATACAGATAGCGATGTAGATATTTCCATGTTTATATAGATAGCGGTGTAGATATTTCCATTTTTATAGAGATAGCGGTGTAGATATTTCCATGTTTATACAGATGGCTGTGTAGATCTTTCCATGTTTGTACAGATGGCAGTGTAGATATTTCCATGTTTATACAGATGGCGCTGTAGATATTTCCATGTTTATACAGATGGCAGTGTAGTTATTTCCGTGTTTATACAGATAGCGGTGTAGATATTTCCATGTTTAGAGAGATAGCATTGTAGATATTTCCATTTTTATACAGATTGCGGTGCGTTTATTTCCATGTTGATACAGATAGTGGTGTAGATATTTCCATGTTTATACAGGTAGCAGTGTGGAAATTCCCATGTTTATACTGATCGCTTTGTAGACATTTCCATCTTTCTACAGATGTCAGTGTAGATATTTCCAAGTTTATACAGATGGCAGTGTAGATATTTCTATGTTTATACAGATGTCTCTGTAGATATTTCCATGTTTATGCAGATGGCGGTGTACATATTTCCATGTTTATACGGATGGCGGTGTAGATATTTCTATGTTTAAACAGATAGCCGTGTATATATTTCCTTGTTTATACAGACAGCGGTGTAGATATTTCCATGTTTTACAGATAGTGGTGTAGATATTTCCATGTTTATAGAGATAGCAGTGTAGATATTTCCATGTTTATACAGATAGCTTTGTAAATATTTCCATGTTTATGCAGATAGCGGTGTAAGTATTTCCATGTTTATAGAGATAGCTGTGTAGATATTTCCATGTTTAGACAGATAGCGGTGTAGATATTTCCACATTTATACTTATAGCCGTGTAGATATTTCCAGGTTTATAGAGTTAGCGGTGTAGATGTTCCCACGTTAATAGAGATAGCGGTGTAGATATTTCCATGTTTTTAGAGATAGCGGTGTATATATTTCCACCTTTATAGAGATAGCGGTGTAGATATTTCCATCTTTCTAGAAACAGCGGTGTAGATATTTCCATGTTCATAGAGATAGCGGTGTAGATATTTCCATGTTTATAGAGACAGTGATGTAGATATTTGCGTGTTTATAGAGATAGCTTTGTAGATATTTCCATTTTTATAGAGACAGTGGTGTAGATATTTCCATGTTGATACAGATAGAGGTGTAGATATTTCCATATTTATAGAGACAGCAGTGTAGATATTTCCATGTTTATACAGATAGCGGTGTAGATATTTCCATGTTTATAGAGACAGCTGTGTAGATATTTCCATGTATATAGAGATAGCGGGGTAGATATTTCCACGTTTACAGAGATTTTATGAAAAGTTATTTTATGAAGACCAAAGAAGTCATTGGGTTACCTACCTTATGTCATTTTTTACATTGAGAGTGTTAAAAATACCCCTACTCTAACCAAAACCCTGACTTATAGAGCCAGGAAAGGCCATGCAATAAAGGATTCTTGGGCTTGTATGCCTGATAACAAAAACTTATCACAGAAGACTGCAAAAAACACAATCTTGCACAAAGCCCATTGCAACTTTGCACACAACAATGCTTTTGATGGATATTTGCCCAACAACTGCCTGTCCAACCTGGGCCTGGCATCACCTTTGTTATTGATCTTTGTAGCCAAGGATAGTCATTTCCAAATGATTATATAATCTTCCTCATTTTTTCTTTTGTCTTCCTTTACCTCCGTGAATATGCATATAGTTTACTCTGCCTTGCCTGTTTCTATTGCAAGGCTCTGTTTCCAAACGAATATCTTTTTCTTGTGGAGAGCCTCTCTCTGTTTGTTATTTAGGTTGATAAGAGAAATGTGAACATTTGAGAGCTCAGGTAAAAGGCCTTAGTCTACAGTGAAACTTTTTTGCACCCTTAGATGCTTACTTCCACTACAACTTGCAGGTGGGCCTTGAAAAGTTCTTGGAATAAGTTTGAGCTTTGGTCTTCTCCGATTCATTTAGCATAGATTCTCAAAATGTGGTCCCTGGACCCACAGCATCAGCATCACCTGGAGATTGTTAGAAATGCAAATCATCGGGCCTCATTCCAGACCCTCAGCTGGAAACTCTAGGGGCATGGCCAGACCCTCTGTAGCTGAACAAGCCATCCAGGTGGTTTTGATGCAGCTAAAGTTTTGGAACAACTAATGTAGCCCCATTTGGAAAACTTGGCTCTACAGGCCTCCCTAGCTGGTAAGCTGCTAGCATTTTTTGTTTGTTTGTTTGTTTGTTTTGATACAGGGTCTTGCTCTGTTGACCAGACCGTGACCTCCTGGGTTCAAGCGATGACTCAGCCTCCTGAGTAGCAGGGACTACAGGTATGTGCCACCACCATGCCCAACTACTTTTTGTATTTTTTTTTGTAGGGATGGGGTTTTAGCCCAGGCTAGTCTCAAACTCCTGGACTCAAGCAATCTGCCCACTTTGGCCTCATGAAGTGCTGGGATTATAGGCATGGGCCACCACTCCTGGCCCAAAGTTCATATTTTAACTACTAACCTAAATTATTTTAAAAACAAAATTCTCCTTGGACTCAAACCAGGTCGGAGTGACATGATCATGTGCCTGTTTTGTGCAGGGTGAAGTGAGATTATTATCTAGGAAATAGCTGAAATGTCCTGAGGGTGACAAAGAGGAGCTGTGTTTTCAGCCAAATATCAGAACCAGGGCCACTGCCTGCCGCCGAACCCCAGCGGGGACCCCTACTTTGTGTTTATCTGTGGTGGCTACGCTTGCCCACCTGGGTGGGAACCCCAAGAATGAATCCAGACTTTTCCAGGGACTGCATGCCAGGGTATTTTTACAATTTATGTGTAGACTTTGTTCGGGTGGAAAAGTTATTTTATGAAGACGAAACAAGCAATTGGGGTACCTACCTTATGGCACTTTTTACATTGAGAGTGTTAAAAATACCCCTCCCCTAACCAAAACCCTGACAAATAGAGCCAGGGAAGGCCATGCAAAAAAGGATTCTTGGGCTTGTATGCCTGATAACAAAAACTTATCACAGAAGACTGCAAAAAACACAATCTTGCACAAAGCCCATTGCAACTTTGCACACAACAATGCTTCTGAAGGATATTTGCCCAACAACTGCCTGTCCAACCTGGGCCTGGCATCACCTTTGTTATTGATCTTTGTAGCCAAGGATAATCATTTCCAAATGATCATATAATCTTCCTCATTTTTTCTTTTGTCTTCCTTTACCTCCGTGAATATGCATATAGTTTACTCTGGCTTTCCTGTTTCTATTGCAAGGCTCTGTTTCCAAACGAATATCTTTTTCTTGTGGAGAGCCTCTCTCTGTTTGTTATTTAGGTTGATAAGAGAAATGTGAACATTTGAGAGCTCAGGTAAAAGGCCTTAGTCTACAGTGAAACTTTTTTGCACCCTTAGATGCTTACTTCCACTACAACTTGCAGGTGGGCCTTGAAAAGTTCTTGGAATAAGTTTGAGCTTTGGTCTTCTCCGATTCATTTAGCATAGATTCTCAAAATGTGGTCCGTGGACCCACAGCATCAGCATCACCTGGAGATTGTTAGAAATGCAAATCATCGGGCCTCATTCCAGACCCTCAGCTGGAAACTCTAGGGGCATGGCCAGACCCTCTGTAGCTGAACAAGCCATCCAGGTGGTTTTGATGCAGCTAAAGTTCTGGAACAACTAATGTAGCCCCATTTGGAAAACTTGGCTCTACAGGCCTCCCTAGCTGGTAAGCTGCTAGCATTTTTTGTTTGTTTGTTTGTTTGTTTTGATACAGGGTCTTGCTCTGTTGACCAGACCGTGACCTCCTGGGTTGAAGTGAGGACTCAGCCTCCTGAGTAGCCAGGACTACAGGTATGTGCCACCACCATGCCCAACTACTTTCTGTATTTTTTTTTTTGTAGGGATGGGGTTTTAGCCCAGGCTAATCTCAAACTCCTGGACTCAAGCAATCTGCCCACTTTGGCCTCACGAACTGCTGGGATTATAGGCATGAGCCACTGTGCCCGGCCCTGCCAGCTTTGTATAAGCTGAGGAGTTTTTAAAAATACCTAGACTCAGGGCAAACCCCAGACACTTAAGTCAGATTCTCTGGGAGGTGAAGCCCAGGCACTGGTATTTTTAAATTCTCTACAGATGGTTCTAATGTGCTGCTAAGTTAGAGAACCGCTGATCTAGATCAGGCCTTTTCAAACTTAATGTGCACGTGAATTACCTGGACCTTGTTAAAATGCAGATTCAGTCTGCATAGGCCTGGGGTGGAGCCTGAGCTTCTGCATTTTTAACAAGTCTCTAGAGGATGCTGCTGCATCTGGGCTGCTAACTACACTTGGAGATAGGAGGTTCTGGCGAGCAGAGGAAAGAGCATGAACCATAACCTAGGGGCTGGTAGTCCTGACTTCCGAGCCAAGTTTTGCCTTTATGTGGCTGGCAACTTGCTTGGACTCCTACCTCAATTCTTTGGGCCCAAGGTTTGTCCTGCCTCAGAAGGATGTCAAGAAAATTGAGTGAGTAATGCAGAATTGTTTCTTAAAGTGTGTGCAGATGCTCCATGAATTTAGAGAGTATGTGGATGCACATTAGTAAATTTTAATAGTTGTGACCATCTTGTTATGAGTACTTAGAACAAGAAATAATGGCTTTTGATGTATAGTAGTAAGAAAGCTTCCTTTTAAAAGGCGTGTATTTAATTTTCAAAAGTGGGTCTATTTAAAAATATATGAAATAAATAATAGTAGAGGTAATTGACAGATCAAAATTAGGAAGGCAGGATGAGAATGACTCAAGTTTGGGAAATGCTGAGAAAGCAGATGCCCAAGGGCTATGAAAACTTAAAAAAATAGGTAGGACTTGATTTTGATTGGCTGAATGAGATGATGTGTTTGATTATTTATGGGGTTGGCATTTGGCAACATGCACTGGGTGGCTGGGATCACTGTTTATTAAAAAATATTTGAGTCTCCACTTTGCACTAGATACTCTTTTAGTCTCTTGGAAAAGGGATTGGGGGGCAGGCAGGATAAAAACAAATCATTTATGCCCACAAGAAAATTGCAGGAAGATAAAAGTCATGAAATAAACTCTATGCTTCTAATTTAATATTTTTTATAGATTATGAGAAAAAAGTTTTGCTCACTATCAGCTAGGAAAGCTGCCTTAGCACAACCATTCATTCTTGCACAAATCAAAATCAAGATGAGCCAGATTTAATTTAATATTTTTTCACAGATTATGAGAAAAAAGTTCTAATTTAATTTTTTTATAAATTATGAGAAAAAAGTTTCGCTCTCTATCAGCTAGGAAAGCTGTCTTAGCACAACCATTCATTCTTGCACAAATCAAAATCAAGATGAGCCAGAAGGCTCCATTCTGACAGCTTCTAATGGAGAAGCTACATTTACTGGACATGGGGAAAGTTGCTGGGCTCTAAGGACTGTGCATTTCTTGAACTAGATAAATGGTCTTGGTGTAGCATAATACCAAAACTTCTTGTCACAGCCTGTAAGGACAGAACTCAATCAGCCTGAAAAGGAAGTCAGTGACTCCGACTCAACACAAGAATGTTCTGTGATTCCTAAAGAAGGATGTAGGAGTGTGGCACAATTCAACCAGAGTCTGTGGCCCTGTGCCTCTGCCTTGACATGAGTGGGATTTCCCAGCTGGTCATTTACTTCTTATCTAAGACATTGGGAACAAATTACTTGACCTCCTCTGGGCTTCAGTACTCCCACTCATCAAATTAGAGGACTGGGCAGTCGCTAGGCTCTCTTTAGGCATCATATTTTAGTTTCTGTGATTTTAAATTTGAGAAGGGGTGTCTAAGGGAGAATACATAGGGGAGGGGGAAAGGCTTATTAAAAGTGTAGTTAGACACTGAATTTTTAAGAATTGCATTTTGTAATAATACCTTTACCTAATCAGGACTGACAATCTTACCTGATGACAGCACATGGAGGAATGGCTGCATTCAAAAATAAAAATGAAATAAAACAAGACCTTATTTGAACTTAGCAATAATGCTGATTCCTCTTTTTGATTTGAGGAGGTTATAGCTGTTGTAAATGCTTGAATTGGGTCTGCCCAGGCAAAACAGAGTCAAGAGTCCATGTCGGATGAATTTTAACAATGTAGACAATAGAAAGGGTTGCTTAAACTGCCCCTCTTTTACCAAAACACATTTACAAATGAAAGAACAACACTTCCATTTTTTAAAAACATTTTTTGAGATGAAGTCTTGCTTTGTCACCCAGAGTGGAGTGCAGTGGTGCGATCTTGGCTCACTGCAAACTTTGCCTCCCGGGTTCAAGTGATTCTCCTGCCTCATCCTCCCGAGTAGCTGGGACTACAGGCGCCCACCACCATTCCTAGCTAATTTTTGTATTTTTAGTATAGACAGGGTTTCACCATGTTGGCCAGGCTGGTCTCGAACTCCTGACCCCAGGTGATCTGCCGACCTCGGCCTCTGAAAGTGCTGGGATTACAGGCGTGAGCCAACAGGCGTGGCCAAAAACTTTCCATTTTTAATTGCAGGGTCTGGGGAATTAAAATGCATCCGTAATTTCTTGCATCTCTCCGCTCGGGCTTGCATGAATGCAGAGGGATGGGGAGGACTTCTTGAGGCAAGCATCCCCCTCTTGTCGCCTGCCATCTGGAGAGAGAGGGCTGTGATTTATCTCACTTTAATCAGGAGGGACCCGATGGGTGGATGGAGAGGTCTGACGGCTTTGTTGCTCCATGTGGGAAAGAAACGGACAGAGTGAATTTGTGTATGATCCCTAAGGAGAAAGCGTCTTTGTGCTCTATTTCTTTTTGACCTGGAGCCCCTGAAAGCAAGCTAGTTACAAGTTGAAATAGGCCGTTTGTAAAGTGTGATTTTGTTTGTGTATGAGCCTTGATTACAAAGGGGAAAAAAACCCGCTTAATTTACATACACCACATGTAGTGCAGGATCCCCTGGGCTGTCTTTTCAGGTATCAGGAAACTTTGATGAAAGTCGCTTGCCTCATCTAGGACTCATTTGATATTGTTTAGCAGAGCCTGGTATTAACATTTCCTTCCAACTGTTTACTGGAATCTATGTGTTCCCTTCAAGTGATGCATCCTAGGTGCACAGGCTTCCTGCCACTGTCATCCTAATCTTTCCATGCAGACAGGAGCAGAGTGGAGAGCGCTGAGCCAGGCCCCAGCTTGCTTTTCTTTCCTGACACAGCCCGGCTCCGCTGCATTTCTCAGCTCTTGCTCTAGGTGGTGCTGTTTGACCATTTTCTTCATGTGACCCTCCACTCGGTAATATAAATTCATTCGGAGGATGACCTGATATCAAAAAAAATTCCTTTTGATTAGTAGAATCAACTTGTTTCTTCACATGATACTCTTCCCACTGAGACACATGGAGACAATTCTGACTCCAGGTTTGCAACCTTGAGATTTCTCTCAGATGCAATAAAAAAAAACAAAAAAGCATTTTGAGTGGCACAGTGATGCCTAGTGCATGGTCATGTTTGTCTGCTCAAACATTAAAGGGAAACTTGTGGGTTTGAGGATGCCCAGCAGCACGACAGCTGCCAATGTAAATGAGCTGTATAGAGAGAGAGGGGGCGGGAGGGGACTACAAACTTCAGAATATGAGCTGTTCGTTTATAAGTTAAAAAAAAAAAGTCAAAAGGGAGCCCAGGATGGTGCAAGAAAGAGGAGAAAGGAAGATTTTCCTTGCAGCTAATCAGGAGAGTTCATAAGGGCTGATTACATGAGTGGAAGCCTTAAGTTCTTTTTTTTAAAAAATGTGAAAGTTTGCATGTATGTATGTATGTATGTATGTATGTATGTATGTATGTATGTATGTATAGCTTCGTGTATTACCATTATTATTGCAATCAGCAAATGGATTTACTTCCTTTATCTCATGGGCTCCTTCCCACTCACTTCTGGCAGCACATTTTCCTTTCTCCTTCATCCCAGAACATCAAAGAACAGATGCGCTTCCTAACCCTGGCTCCAGGGAACTTTATACATTGTAAACAGTGCACCTCTAACGTGGTTCACCGCTTAGAGAATGTGTGTCCCATTTTAAAACTGTGACTCCTTTATATTTTGCAGTGCTTATTTTAATAAGAGACATTGGACTTGTGACATATTTTTCATGGAGGAGTGAGCTTAATGGTTGAAAGTAATCGATAAACTTGTTTTTCCTCTGATGCCATCAGCCAAGATCCTATGGCAATAATAAGAGGATGACACTGGGCTGGCACCCACTCCATAACATATTTGGACCATGTTTTCCCCCCAGAATGCACATGCAATAGCTTTGGTTTGGTAAGAGAGAGATGGTGTACTTGGTTTCCTTCTGTCACACTTTTGGTGAAATGAATTAGACTTTTAAATCAGGAAATTCAGTGAGATGAGTTAGATTTTTACACAAGAGCAGTGGAGGACTTCCAGCTGGTTGGGGGAATGATATGGAAATATCTTGCTAAATCAGGGTCTGGTGGAATGCTGCTCCCCTTGCAGGCTTCTCTTCACAGGGAGCAATCTGTGGGTTGCTTATAGAACAGAGCGAGCAGGAGGCATAGCATGGTCTAGCTCAGGGGAAGACCCGGTGTTCAGATGTTTGTCATTAGGAACTGGGTGTGGGCTTTTTCAAGTTAAACTGAAGCAGCAGTTCTATTAGGAAGAGCCTCCCAGATCAGCATCTTCTGTTTCTGGATACTCTCCCTTTGAAAAGCCAGATTTCAGCAAAAAGCTTTGCTAATGGTGAAATTGCACAACTGAAACCCTATGGGAGCAATGGGAAAGATGGAGAAAGAGGTGGTTATATCATGTACTTCAACAGTTTATTTAGAGGCTGTTGACGTTAGAATAACAAGCCAAGACAAACAAAAATACTCATTTTGGATGAAAATATTGTCTTTTCATGTTATTATAGATAGCTGAGTCCTAAGACTTATACAGAAACACATTTTCCTAATGAGTGGCTGATTTTTCTGGTTGTGCAAGTAATGTCTAAATTATTGTACAAATTTTTGGCTCAGGAGCAAACATTGTATTGCATATTGAGCTAATCACTTGCCCTTTCTAAGGTAAGCCCTTACCTCTGCTTTCCCTTCATCTTGTCATTTCTGTTTGTTGGGTACAGGTTTCCTGTTGGTTCTTTCTGTTGGCTCTGATGTAACATGAATGAAGTTCTTAACATCCTTTCAGACATAAACACAACTTAGCTCATTGTTTCTGAGTTCATATAGAGGTTTTCTTGCCCCTGAGACTTTCGTGTCAGACAGCTGGATGTTGCTGTGTTCAAGGCTCTATCTGTTGATTTTGTATCCTACAACTTTACTGATTTCACCTATCAGTTCAGTTCTAACAGTTTTCAAATTTTATTTATTTGTTTTTGTTTTTTAAATATTGTATGTTTCATTTTAGAGTCAGGAGGGTAGATGTACAGGTTTCTTAAACAGGTATATTGCATGGTGCTGAGGTTTGGGCTTCTAATGATCCCACCACCCAAGCAATGAGCATAGTAATCGATAGGTAGTTTTTCAACCCTTGCTCCCACCATCCTTCCCTCCCACCTTTGCAGTCCCCCAGTGTCTATTGTTCCCTTCTTTGTGTTGAGTTATAACCTTTTTTTAGTGAAGTTTGTAGGGTTTTCTATATATAACAAGATCATGCCGTCAGTAGAGACATTTTCACTTCTTCCTTTCCTATTAGGATGCCTTTTATTTCTTTCTTTTGCCTAATTACCCTGAGAAGTGGTGTCTGTGGGCACCCTTGTCTTGTTCCTGATGGTAGAGGAAAAGTTTCAACTTTTCACCATTGATCATGGTGTTAGCTATGGGTTTGTCATATATGGCCTTTATTTTGTTGGGATACAGTCCCTCAATACGTGATCTGTTGGGTGTTTTTTTTTCACCATGAAAGGGTTTCGAATTTTGTCAAAAACTTTTTCTATATCTATTGTGATGGCCATATAGTTTCTATCCTTTATTTTTCTAATATGGTATATTATATGTATTGATTTGCTTATGTTGAACCATGACATGATCATGGTGAATGATTCTTTCAATGTGCTATTGAATTTGGTTTGCTAGGATTTTGTTGAGGATTTTTGCATCTATGTAGATCAAGGCTATTGGCCTGTCATTTTCCTTTCTTGTAGTGTTCTTGTCTGGCTTTGGAATCAGGGTAATGCTGGCCCTGTAAGATGAGTTTGGAAGTATTCCCTCCACTTCAGCTTTTTGGAAGAGTTTGAGAAGGACTGGTATTAGTTCTTCTTAAAATATTTGGTAGAATTAATCTGGGAAGCCATCTGGTTTTGGGTTTTTCATTGATAGGAGACATTTTCTTACGGATTCAACCTCCTTGCTTGCTATTAGTCTGTTCAGATTTTTAAATTTCTTCATGAGTCAATCTTGGTAGGTTTTATGTGTCTGGGAATTTATCCATTTCTTCTAGATGATCCAATTAGTTAGTGTGTAATTATACCTAGCAGTTTCTTAGGATCCTTTGTATTTCTGTGATATTGGCTATGATGTTTCATCTTTCATTTCTGATTTTATGCTCTATTGAAAACATGAGGCATAGCAGGTAGGGGGCACTGGTCAGGACTTGGGGTATAAACTGGCAGATGTTAAGGTGGGTGATTCTGGTTAACTCAGAAACTCCGAAGTCCCATGTGGAAGAATTAACTGCCTGTACTCACCTAGTAATGTATATCCTTGGTCAAAAAAAGATCCAGCTGAGAATGTTGGATGAAGGGACCAAATCAATATTCATCATTATATTGAAAACAAGTCAGATTGGCTGTGGTCTTTTGACAGCAGGTCAGTGGCTAAGTCTATTTGAACAAAGTTAGGGCAGGTTCAAGGGAGAATCCTGAGATCGGTATTCTTTGTTCCATACAAACTTGCCTTTCAGTTTCTTCTCCCCATGCCTCCAGGATGTCCCTGCACAGCCCGTAGGGCCCCCTCCTTCAGTACCTTGCCTTACGAAGGGGAGAAAATGAGTTTTCCAATGTTAGCATATATTTAGCCTTCCAAAATTTTCTATTTCTATTTTAGGGGAGCTCTAGGAAAACAGCAGATTACTCTAAATCCCCAGGTAAAAATCTCAAATGGTGGAATTTCCTATGACCAGGAGACATATTTTGGGGCAAGTGGGCTTTTCACAATCACTTGGACATGAAGGCATCTGCTTCTTCTATGCCTAAAATAGTCCTTCAATGTAGTAGTTTAATTCCTCTTCCTCTTTTTCAAATTTCAAGACAATACATGTAGTGACTGAACAATTTGGATCCAAGTTTCACTATTTAACTGCCAGTGTGACCTTGGGCGAGTCACTTAATCTTTTCAAGGCTCAATTTCATCATGTAAAGTAGAAGTACAAACAATCCCTGACTTAGAATATTTTGACTTACGATTTTTCAACTTTAAGATAGTTTGAAAGCAATACACATTCAGCAGAAGCTGTACTTTGAGTACTCATACAACCATTCTGTTTTCCACTTTCAGTACAGTATTCATTATATTACATGAGATATTCAAAGCCCACTTTATTATAAAATGGGCTTTCTGTTAGATGATTTTGCCTAACTGTAGGTTAATGTGAGTGTTTAAGGTAGGCCGAGCTAAGCTATGATGTTTAGTAGGTTAAGTGTATTAAATGCATTTTCAGCTTACAATATTTTCATAAGTTTATTGGAATATAACCCCATTGTAAATTGAGGGGTATTTGTAATAATGATATCTCTTCAAGGAGACTTTGTGAGCCTCTCATAGGAAAATGCATACACAGATGCATATAAATATATAATCTTTCTTTTCCATACATATGATATTCTTTAAGGATATTCAAAAATCTGGAAACAGTTGCCTCCAGGGAGATAAATGGTAGTGGGTTGGGAAACTTTTAGCTGTATATGCTTTTGTAACTTTTGCATTTTGAATCAGATGAATGTATAATCTACATAAAATATTAAGATTAAAATATCACCGAATAACTTATCAGGAGTTTGGTGAACATAAGGGAAGGCCACCTATGGTGGCTGTATTTTATTCAGTGTTGGTCACTGTTGGGCACTTCATAGAGCTTATTTCATTTCATCCTCACAAGCGCCGTAGCAGGAAGGGGCCCCAGAGGGATTCATGGTTAGAATAGCAGAGTAGGAGCATTTGGCAGCTATATTCTGTGTAGGTGATAACTTTAAAGATATTTTTGTTATAAAATGTTTCAAACATACAAAAAATATAGAGAAGCAGTTTTCTATAGTTATTAAATATTCTTAATGGGTAGTCACAGAAATTATCATCCAAAGTGGGATATTCTTGAGAGAAAAAGAGGTTCTATTTATAATTATGGTGGGATAACAAACTTAAGATGAACAGCTCTGGACAAACTGGGTTGTATGGTCCCTGGAAAACAAGGATTACTGTAAATGTGAGTCCCGCCTTGTGCTTCTCTCTGTCCCACCAAGAAAATATGATCTTGATACAGATGTTCATTGTGTCAAGGCAACCATGGCAACCATGATCTAGATACACTGTTCAAGTTTTATGCTGATCCTACCTATGTATGTCTCAGGAACTTTCCAGAGTTTCCTTTGAGTGCTTCTAAATTTTGCATAAATGGTATGTTGTCCCTTGTCTCTTTTTAAAACCAGTAAGCCATTTTCCCTTCTTTTCCTGGAAAATTAAAGGAACAAAGACCAGGAAATAACAACGTATTAGCTAAGGTTCTGTTGATTGAAAGCAACAGAACCTAATTCTGGCTAGCTTAAACCATGCTAGGATTTAATGAAGAATACTGCAGAATCTTAGATATCTTATGACTGGGAAAGAGGAGGTTCAGGCAGTTCCTGGGATGTCAGCAACAGGTAGCTGTCAATTAACTGCCCCCACACCACCCACTGCTGCCGTCATCAATATAGCACACCACGATGGCTCCCAGCCTCTGTACGTCTGGGTTCCGGTGTTCAAATTCTAGAGACAGCAAGAGAAATCCCATTGAGTCAGGGATCCTTCCCTGGGTCACACTCCCTGCATATGGTCAGAAATGCAGGATTATGTACTAAAGACACAGCTAAAGAGGACCCACTTCACCGTTTTGGGACCATTTGCAGGGGAGGCAAAATTGTGAGCTACTCACTTAAAGAGGTGATAACCATAAGTTTGCAGGAAAAAAAAATTGGAGAAGAGAAGGATAACACTATCCTATGGTTTCTTCTGAAAATGGACGAAGGGAACAGCATTTCCATTTGGAAATTCTCTCCTGGCATTTCAATATTTATGGATTCTGAATTCTGAGAAAAATCAGTTGAGAAATTAGGAAAATGGGAAAGAACATTCTAATATTCCTGTGAAAATTACAGCTTAATAGTCAGTATAGAGAACTTACTGGCTTGAAGAAATGCACTGACTTCAAGTCAAGCAAGATGAGGAAGCACTGACATGTGGAGATGAAAGTTAAGGTGAACAGGGCAGGAGCAGTAAAGGAGCCTCAGTCAGACTTTCTTGTATCTGTTGCTGTGTTACAAGTGTGTGTTCATGGCCTTGTCCACTGCTAACAGTGAACCATTTCTGCAAATAAATATTAATGTGTTCATAGGCATAGTATATGTTTTACAAATCCTATGAGAGGTTTTCTAAGCAATGCCAAGTTTTAGAAACAAAATATGCCCTTAAATCAGCCATTTTGACAGTTGCTTCTTTCTAGTGGTATTCATCTTGCCAGGAGATCAGAATGTTATGTTATTTAAATGGTATTGGAGGGGATGATTGATGCCTTGTTTAACAATGTCATGTAAACAACGATTAAAGCATTAAGTATTTGTGGTGTTACCTTTCAATCTTCAAAGGACTTTTCTTTAGCATTTATTTTGTGATAGTATTCATTTCTTTTTAATGTTTTCTCTATTAATGCTATTGGATTTTATAATCTTGTTACAATATGTTGGCTCATAATAATAATAAATCATCATTTGTTATCATATCTTTTTGAGACAGAAGACTACTAAAACTTTTCATATAATCCTGTTACAGAAAAAAACGACTATTTGCTTGTTATTATAGTCACTTATTATTTTTCAAAAACTTGTAAGTGAAGTGTTATGAAAATCATATGAATTTGGGAATTCCCAAGCATTCTCAGAAATTCTATTTCCTTGTTCCCAAATCCCAATGATTAATATCTGCCAGGAGTCGGAAAACAGTGAAAGGAAGTAACATCCTATGTTGGATACCTGGTAGGGTTAGTGAAGAAACGTTATTGCTGAGCTCTGTGTTACGCTCACGAATGATGCCATTGAGGAAGTCACGCTTGTTGAAAGGAACGCAGATACACAAAGAGTTTTGCTGCTGTCTGTTGGATAACAACACCCTGGTCGATTTCAGCTCCTACTGCAAGTTACAAAAATCAATCCAATGATAAATGAAAAGTGCCCAGTGTGCTGGGAAATAACTTATTTTTTGACTTCAGAGGAAATTTTAGAAACAGTGCCAAGTGAAAAGTTAAAACAAACTATGTAGACGTTCATCAATTTCCCTCTGAAGCTGACAGCCGTATTTTAGCAGATGGAACTCCTACTATTAGCCCAACTCTTGGGTTGAAACAGTGTGTCCAGGAAACCCTATGTTAAAATGCAATGTGTTGGGGATATTGTTCCTCTATTTGCTTGAGTTAATTTTCAAATTAGTGTACTCTTGCTTAGCTGTGCTCTGAGGGAATGAACAAAAGATTGGTAAACTCTGATGGAGAACACTGGTCAGGCAGGGCACGTAGAATCCCTGGGGATGGTGGTTCCTGACAAATGGGGGAGGAGGACCTGAGCCAGGCTTGGACTGGGCTGGAGGAACATGAAGATGGGATCTACTCACAACCCCCAAAACTGAGGGGTCCTGGTAACACATTATTTCACCCTCAGCCATGCAAATTCATTATTTTTATGGATAAAATAGCTTTAAAAAACTAATTTACATTGAAATGTTAAAATATTTCTATAGAGATTAGAAATATTTATATAGAGGTTATTGGGAATCCCCTCCTAAAGCCCAAACATAAAAACTACCAAAAAAAAAAATTCCGTGTAGGCTAAGATTGCAAATGACTGATGGAATGTAATTTAAATTAAACATGGAAAATATATTTCCTCTTTAATAAAGATCTAAATTCTATTCTTTTTAGGAGCCTTCAGAAATGAAATTCAACTATTAAAAATGGTATAGAGAAGCCTTTAGAAAAGAAACTTTTCTTTTGCTGTATTATATATTAAAGAACATTGAAGAGAATAGTTCTAAAGTGTTTAATAATCGATTACACTGATGTTTCTAGGTATTGTGAGGAACACCTAGAAATTAAATCTTAATCTTTGGCAGATCAGAGGCCTATTATTTTTAGGTAAAACAATTAAAATCTGCTTTTAATAAATCACAAATTTTGCAAGTTAGCCATTAATAGTAAGTGCTTTTCAAAGTTTGGCCCAATACATGAAAAAGCCCGAAAAACATACCTGCATTAGTTTTGCCCACCACCTTCTTATGCTGGCCTCAGGAGATTTATTAACATCATCCAGTATTTTAGGTAGGCTGGATGTGGTGGCTCATGCATGTAATCCCAGCACTTTGGGAGGCTGAGGTGGGAGGATGGCTTGAAACCAGGAGTTCAAGACCAGCCTGGTCAACCTACTGAGCCCCTCAGTCTCTCTGAAAAGAAGAAAAAATTTAGGTATCCTGTGGCTACCTCCAAAAACAAACTCCAGAGGAACTGAATTTTTTTTTTATTTCATGTGTTTGGATAATGGCTGCATTTGCAGTTACTTACAAAGAATTTAAGGGTCAGTAAAAATATTTTTTCATCCTTAATAATATGAATTGTCTAATTTGTGTGTGATATAATGCTAGATATTGTACCAAAAGTGTTACATAGACGTAATCCATGCCCATTTTCAAAGATAATACTAATATAGAGAATAAGAATCATTATTATTGTAGTAATTATTATTTTAGTAATAGTAGTAATAATCAAAACAATTACATCAAACACTTATTAAACCCTTATTATGTGATAGGTACTGTGTAAGCAATTTCCACATATTAGCTCCTTAAATGTGATCACTAACCCCATGAGGTAGGTAGCATTATGTCCATTTTATAGATGCAGAAACTGAGCTTTGAAGAGGGAAAGCAACTTGCCCAAGGCCATGCAGGCAGTCACTTATAAGGGTGGGGAGCGAGAAGTTGAAGTCTGAGATGTAAGTTCACAGACACGAGTACACAAACACATACAAGATACTCGTATGACATGTGGGGTTGCTTGAAATATGTAATTGACTTTCCCCAGCACAAGAAAGTGTTTGGACAGATTTCTAAGGGATCTAACACTTCCTTAGAGGACTGCCCTACGACATTTTTCCATGTGCTTTTCTGCCTCTTGTCCTATACTTTTGGCATTTCTTCTGCTCTTAGAGGCAATGAGTCCACAGCATATTTTTAGCAACTCCTGTGTGCATAGAAGTGGCCCCTGACTCAATGGGAGTGTATAACTACCATGGGCCAAATCAGTGTGCTTTCCTGTTAGCCAGGGGATTATAGAAGAACACGCTCCCCTGATTCCAACAGAACTTGCTGCCACTCTGATGTCTTCATTGTAAGACCTCTAAATGAATGTTCAAGAAATTCATGTTAAAGGCACGTGTCATATGTGTAACTTGTAAACATTTGTGTACTTGTCTCTGTGTCCTTACACCTCAGGCTTCAACTCTTGTTTTTACCTTTATCAATGACTACATGTGTGCTGTGTGGCTTTGGACCAATTGCTCACCCCCTCTAAAGCTCAGTTTCTGCATCTGTAAAATGGATATAATGCCATATATACATAGATATAGATATACATACACCAATATATATACACACATATATATGTGTGTATATACATATATATATAATATACAAACTGAAATATATAGTTATATAAATATTTCAGTTTAAGTTTCAAAAATCACTGGAGGGTATTTTTATAATACCCTTCAGCAATTTTACCTGCTGCCTTTGCACATTCTGGTGAATTTCTAAATGGAAGTCTGATAGAGATTAATCTTTTAATGCATCATAAATAAAAAAGAAAATCACAGAATGATGTAGCTGGAGAGGACCCTGGGGATCTAGTATTTCATGAAAGATTAATGTCCTTGATCTGTTTGTAAGTGTTTTGGAAAAAATCTTCCATGGTCAAATAAAACTTGGCAATGTTGGATTAAAGTTAAATAGGTTTCTTTTTTCCTGAAGAACTTCATAGTCTGTAATATGCTAATATGTTTTGTGAATCTACAAGGAATGAAGTGTTTCAATGCTTATTTTACCCAGATTCTCATTTTGGGACAGGCTGGTCAAGCTGAGTCAGCTAGTATATTCTCTAGATGGAGATGATGGCTGATGCCTTTTTGAGAGTAAGAGAGTCCCCAGAGGAAGCAAGGGTATACCAGTTGCTCCATTTCATGCCAAGGATCCTCAGTCTTTAGAGGCTCAGAGAAGGCTGAAAGGCTACTCTAGGCTATCAGGGCTACCATTCATTGTGACCCATGCTACAGAGAAGCTTTGAGCTCAGTGCAAAGGAGTGACCAGCCCTTGAGAATCAGGAAAATTTATTTATTCCTGACCTAGTCCACTGAGGACATACAAGGAATGGGGCAGGGGAGTGTCACCAGCTATGGTTACAAGCTAGTCTGATTCTCTTTCATTAAGAAAACTGGTCCCTGTGAGTTTAGATTGGGAAGCACAAGGTTAAAAAAATTTTAGGCCAGGAGTGGTGGCCACTGTACTCCAGCCTGGGTGACAGAGTGAGAATCTGTCTTAAAAAAAAAAAAGTTAAGTGATGTCTTCTCTTGAGGACCTCTCAGAACTTTTAATATGAAAGTGTGCATTGTGAAGAATGGGAATAGAGTGTACAGGAGTTTTAAAAGATACTTGGTCATGAACCTCTTGCTTTGTGCAGGATTCGAGGGGCACTAACATTCTGAGGAAAATATTTTGGGAAACATTGATCTAATCCAAACTTCTCATTTTACCAGCAAACAACTGTGGGGCCCTCTAAGTTTCCTTTCTCCATCATTGTGACAAATTCATTGGAATTAATTCAATTAAACCTGGGGTCAGCTTTGAAGAGATTTATTTAGCAGGTAAATCTGTTTTGTACATTTTGAGGGAGTTCTGAGTTTCCATAGTCAAAAACCACAGATCAATTTAACCAACCTTTATGGAATATCACCTATGGCCCAAAGACCCTTTAGCTACAGTGATGGTCTACAAAAATATAAACTGTAATTCTTGCAATACAGGAGATTAGTAATAATGGTAAATATAATGATGATGACACCATGAATAGCTAACATTTATTGAATGCCTTTCTATTAGTCAGGCACTTTACTAAGTATTTTAATCCTCCCAACAATTTATGAGGTAGGGATTATAATAATTCCCATCTTATAGTGAGGACACTGAGGTTAGGAAATTATCCTAGCCTAAATGTTAAGTATAAGCATGAATAGAAAGGTGTTATTAGCCTATAAGACATTCCTTTATGAGTGATACAAAGTCCTATATAAATTCAGAGAAAAGAAAAGTGGTTTTAGAAATCCTTGATCAGTGAGTGTGAAGCATGTGGTGGCCCGGTTACTGTTTGGTTGCCCATCTGTCCTCCCTCTGGGGATCAGCACCCCCTTACTTTGGAAGAATTGTTTTCCTTTTCACTGTAAGGTTCTTTCTGGATATGCGATGGGGCACATTGCCTCAAACTAGCCCTGTTCCAGTCTTTGAGAACCTTGAAATTGGAACCAAGGGAAGAGGATTGCCTCTTGAATGGTAATTCTCTAAAATCTAGTCTGAGGTGCTGGTGCCTAATCCCTGGGTCTGTGGAAGGACCTGGGCTGTGAGAGGGGAGAATGATGTTGATGCCAAGAGAGAGGCAGGTGCTAGGAGCAGAGAGATGGAGGCCTGGAGGGTTTCTGGGCTTCTCTGAGGCTTGGGGTTTGGATCATTGTCTTCATTACTGGAACAAAGGATTTACCATACCTGCTCTTCTGGGAATGAAACTGTCCTGCTTTGCAAAATAAAGTGTCATTAGAAAGAGATCTTAAAAACCCCACACCATAGACAGGTGCACAGATCCGTAGAAGTGTTAAAGTTCTGTCTGTTGGATGCTAAGCCAAGACTCTTAAGTATGTTCTAAAGAGAAACTGGTGTGTGTAGGCTGTGCACTCCCAGGGAGATAAAAAGTTAGGAACTTTATGGGTTGGGCTTGGTGGCTCCCACCTGTAATCCCAGCACTGTGGGAGGCTAAAGTGGGCAGATTGATTGAGCTGAGGACTTCGAGACCAGCCTAGGCAACATGGTGAAACCCCATGTCTACAAAAACTACAAAAATTAGCTGGGCGTGGTGGCATGTACCTGTAGGCGGGAGGATCGCTTGAGCCCAAGAGGGAGAGGGTGCAGTGAGCCATGATTGTGCCACTGCACTCCACCTGGGTGACAGGAACTTTCTGGGGAATGGGATCTTGGAGACTGAGTAGAGACTAGAGGAAAAAAGAAAAAACTACCTCCCCAACTGGCCACACTATTCTTTTAAAAAAATGTTAATTAACAAATTAAAATTGTATGTATTTACGGAGGTATAATGTGATGTTATGATATATGTATACATTGTGGAATAATTAAATCCAGAGAATTAATAGATTCATCACCTCAAAACCTATCTTTTTTGTGGTGAGAACATTTGAAATTTATTGTCTTAGCAATTTTGAAATACACAATACTTCATTGTTAACTACAGTCACCATGCTGTGCTGTAGATCTCAACAAAATGTATTCTTCCTGTCTCAACTAAAACATTGTACTCTTTGACAACATTTCCCCATTCCTCTCACCCCCTCCAAAACACCCATTCTTTATGTTGAAGAGAATGGCTAAAAAGTCCCAGCAGGTTTCAACTGACGGCTTCAGTGGTTGTCCCATCACACTTCAATGTTATTAATAGAAAGGAGAGGGGCAATACATAATTCGGACAGGCGGAAAGTACCATTGTAACCACTTTCCTGACTTCACAGAAAAAGTCCTCTTGTTTTCATCTGTAAAATGGGAACTGCATGAATACCATTCTTCTTTTCTTCAGCCTCCAAAGAAAAAACAGATGCAAAGCCTTTTATCAATTGCAAAACAGTATACAATGTGTGTTATTACTCACAGTTGTCTTACTGTGACCAAACACTTTATAAGCCTGTGGCAAGTCAGCCTTACTCTGAGGAAGTGGACAATATTTGGGGAAGGAGAAGCAGCAGGATCTTTCAGGACAGTAGCCTTGGTGGGTCCAAAAATTCCTTGAGCGAAATGGGAGACAAAACTTTCTTCCTGCTTTGGGGTTTATCCTGTTAGTCTTTTCTCTCTTCACTCCTATTTTCTATGGAGAATTTCCTGGTTTTGGAGTTTGGGTGTGTTTTATAGAGAGGAGGCAGAACATCTTTAGCTCCAGCAGAATGAAAGGATACATGCAAAGGAACCTAGCACAGTATGTGGTACCCAGTTCCCCTTTAACTTGGCTTTATTCATTCACTCCTGGTAGGGCATTAATAAGGGATTTAGCCCCCTCCTATTGAAAACGATTAATTCAGGGAAGAGTTCAGGCAGTGTGGACAGATACAGTGTAGGCCAAGCCTGTTTCTAAGGCAGGAGCTGGGTAGGGAGGGTGAGAAGGGCGAGAAGAATAGGGAAATATGTGTCGTCTGTGTTGCTGCTGTTGCAACCACCACAACAAACAAACAAGTGAAAAAAAAAAAAAAAAAAGAATTGTCCATACCGGAAAGTGTGCTGTTTTGGAGGAGGCTGGGGAAAGTGTGGATGGCTCGAGTGGGTCCTGTTGGATTGAAGTCTGACAGTGGTGATTCCCTTCAACAAATGGTCGGGGTGGGAGGGTACACACACACACACACACACACACACCCCACACGCAGCGCCCAGCCTCCGATTTCAGCGCTGGCAGGAGATAACCATTCTTAGCTCGCCTTTCCAGGGTTATTTTTGGCTGAGGCTGTTCGCTGATGGCAAAAGGTTTCAGCCCCCTCCCAAATCCCTCCCCGTGCTTGTTCTAAAGAGAAACTGGTGCGAGTAGGCAGCACACTCCTAGGGAGACAGGGAGACGGGCCTGGCGCCGGAGAGGAACCCGGACTCTGCCCAAAGTCTCGCCAACAGCCGGCTGTTTTCTGGCGGAGGGTGTGCCCCGGAGGGCGGCGATCGCGCGTGAAGGCTGGGGCCAGGCGCGGGTGCAGGCGTCACCGGGGTCGGGCTAGCAGGCCCTGGAATCAGGCTTTTGGGACACCCCAAAAGTGAGTCCAACTTGGGGAGAAACTGAGGGCACCTCGGGCGGTCTGGCAGCAGAGAAGGTGGGAGGGAGAAAACTTTACAGGAAGGCAGAAGCAATCTCCGCCGAGGGAGTCAGCGAGCGGCCGCGCGGAGAGGAGGGGCGGGAGGTCCCCAGGCGGGCGGGCGCAGGGCGCCGACCTGCCAGAGAGGGGGCCCGGGCGTGAGGCGGAGTCCTGGCGTGCGGCCAGGCTGGCGGAGGCCCCTGGCAGACTGCAGATTCCCTCCGGCCCCGGGAGCCACAGCAGGACCGGCCAGGAGGCGCCACGGAGGGGGGCCCCATCCCGGTGCTGACAGTGCCCACCGCGCCCTACGAGAACCGGCGGCCGGCCGGCGGCGGGGGTCTGTGGCGACCTACCGGCTTCTTCGAGGGCCAGCGCAACTACCTGCCCAACTTCATCCAGAGCGTGCTGTTGTCCATCGACCTGCGCGACCGTCGGTGCTGCACCACGGTGATGGGCAGCGACGGCAGGTACTTTAGCAGGACGGCCATCGAGATCGTGGTGCAGATGGCCGCGGCCAATGGGGTGAGTGTCCGGATGACCCTCGCTTCCCACCATGCCGCCGCCATGCCCTCTCCTAGCCCTTGTCCCCATGCTGCCTCCGGGCCCAGCTGGGAGGCCCCTGCCCCGGCTTTGCTTCCTCACTCCCACGTCCTCACCCTCCAGCGCCCCACTCCCGCCATGCTCGCAGCCTCCCCGGCGCACCCCGGACACTGGGTTCTATTAGTACCCACCACCCCCAAAAGTCTTGAGGGGTGTCCGTCGTTCCTGGAGCCACTCCGGGCGCCCTGGACTCTTCTCAGACTCTGCACACATCCCGCACCTGCTCATTTTTCTTTCGGACATTCTCTTACCCGGCCCTGTAGATTCCAAGACAGCTCCCAGTTTTCCATATTGTTCCCAACGCGTTCACTGCCCACAGTCCCCACACAAACTTCTTTCCCAGGCTCACAACATAGTCCCTCTGCCCCGTGCCCTTTTTGCAATAATCTGCCAGTCCCCTAAGTCTTAGCTCTGCCTATTTAACAGTAGTGGTGTCTCAGAACACACACACACACACACACACACACACACACACACACACGATCCCTGACATATTTGGCAAGAGTAGGCCCTGAAGGTTTTTAATATTTTGGTTCTTTAACACAGTGGAATTACTGAATGATTTATTTAATTAGGGTAGGGATGGAGTGGATCCATTTGTTTGATGCTAAACAGCCTGAGCTCGCAGTTCCCAGGGGGCATATCTCTAAATGGTCTGAAACGAGGTTTGCAGTGGTTTTCTTAATGCAATTCCCAACTTCTCTCCAAATGCCTTTTGACATTTGACAACATTTCATGCCTCTTCCCCTTTCGCTTTTCATCCTTGTTTTCTCTCCCTTCTCCCACGACCTCGGTAGTCTTCTGCAATCCAGATTCTCAGACTTCGGGTTTTTCTCCCTCTGCCCCTTTCCTCTCTGTCCTATAACTAAAAGCACCTTTTGGCATAGACCCGTATCCCAGTTTCCTCTTTCCCAGGTCCAGCAGCATCTCAAGGACATCTACAAGAGGGATACCTAACTTCAGGGGTATCTGAATGATATGTGGGAAACATCGTCTAAAAAAGTAATTTTATCCTTATTCATGCAACCAGACCCACACTCATAGAACTTTTCTTTAAGGGGAGTGTCTTGCAGATGTATAAATGAGTGTTAACATCTTTAAAGGCGAAACTGAACAATTCCCTGGCATTTGAATTCCCTCCTTCCTTCCCAACCCTCTCCTTTTCATTTTCTCATGTATTATTAAAAACATTTTTAAAGGATCTCCATGCTTCATATTTATCTACTATAATTCCTCCTTCTCAGTGTTGCAGGGATGGGGAAAGAGGATTTTTTAAAAAACACAATAAAAAGCAATTGGGAGAAACAGGGCCAGTGGTGTTGCAGTGGGTAGTGGAATTGTGATTTTTGACTCCAGTAGACAATGATGCTGGATATATGGGGTTTGATTTCTCTCTGGCTCCTCACTTGAGATTGATGAAGTTTGGCTAGAATCAGGGAGTTGAAGAGAGGTTGACAAATGGTCTTTCACTCTTCTCTGACAGGCTGTTCCTGTGGAGTGATGGAGAATAATGAGCCTTGGGAGAGCTATGGGAGCTCTCACACTCCTTCCCGAGCCAATTTTTTAGGGAGTGAGAGAAACATGGCCTGTCCAATACTTGTTGTGGGTCAGGATATTTTTGAAGCTACGGTTGTTGATTTGCATGGGAAAATTATTATGTCTTATTATTTCTTGTCCCACTTTACCATAAGGGCTCCTCAGCTTCTTACTTCAATGGGTCTTCCATGACAAACACACTTTATTAACTCAAAGAGTGGAATTTATTTTAACAGATAATTAGCATAGGTCAATATATGCTTAAAATAGAGTCAAATTAAACGTACTAGCTGTTATAAAGGACAGATGACAAAATCCACATAGAAGCATCGACTCTTAAATAATCTGAAAGTACTACTTCTAAGAGGGGTGGGCATGGGTGAATGGAATGGTGGACATGTTTCAGAATTTCAAACGCCAACTTTAACCAATCGTTTCCTCATTTTGTTCACCTTCTTGGGGGCTTATGCTAAAGTGAAGTGAATAGCCATAAGGCTGGCTTCAGGAGAAAGGTGGTCTAAAAGAACTGGATAATTATAAGCAAAATTGGTCTCGAATGATTGAAAATTGATGAGAATGTGCTTGTCTCCTGATTTGGCATCCTGAGTTAGACTCAGGAATACTGAACATGGATCCCAAAGGCTTTGGTCTTTTTTGATATCCTATTTGATATTCATAAGCAGGCTAGAAAAATAGGAAACTAGAATTTATTCTCTTTGAACTGACAAATCTGACCAGTGGGCTGCATTCTCTATATCTGAAAAATCTTGGTTTTGATTGAAAAAGTTAATTTTACAAAGCAATTTTCTTTTTTTAAATTAAATTTCATTTTTTTTGAGACAGGGTCTCACTTTGTTGCCCAGGCTGGAGTGCAATGGTACAGTCTTGGCTCACTGTAGCCTTGACCTCCCCAGATTCAGGTGATCTTCCCACCTCAGCCTCCTGAGTAGCTGGGGCTATAGGTGCACAACACTACGCACAGCTGATTTTTGTGTTTTTACTACTCATAGGGTTTCTCTGTGTTGCCCAGTCTAGTCTCAAACTCCTGATCTCAAGAGATCTGTCTGCCTTGGCCTCCTAAAGTGTCATGAACCACCATGCCCAGCCTACAAAGCAATGTTCTAGGAAAAACTACAGTTACTCTTTGATTATGTAATTGCTGGAGAAGAAAACCATGGCATTTCTAAAATGATGAACTATATTACTTATATTTTAATATCTCATAAAGGTTGAAATAGACATTTCAAACATAAACATGTATAAAAATTTTTATAAATTAAAATATAAAATCAAAAACATTTTACAATTATTTTATTATAAAATTATTATAGAATCAAAAACATTATATATTTAAACAACTTTTTAAAAAATTTATTTTGGGATTTCCCATGGAGTGATGGAGAATAATGAGCCTTTGGAGAGCTATGGCAGCTCTCATACTCCTTCCTGGGCCAACTTTTTAGGAAATTGGAGAAATATACCCTGTTCAATGTTTATTGTGGGTCAGGATATTTTTGAAGCTATAGTTGCTGATTTGCTTCAAACTTTAAAAAAATTATTATAAAATTATGGGATGTAAAAAATTTATTATAAAACTTTGAAATTTTCAAACTTTCAGAAAAGCAGAGAGATGAGATTAATGACACTCGCAGGCAAGCATAGAACATAGATTGTAAACATTTTGCTATATTTGTGTCATGACTATTTTTTGCTTGTGTTTGAAAGTATATTAAAGAAAATGATATTTTACCCCTAAATTCTTTAGTACAGATTTCTAAAAAATAAGAACATTTTCCTGTATAGTTACAAAATCATCTTTTCAAACAAAATAAAAAATGGCTTTTTTATATCATTTATTACCCAGTCCACATTCAGATTTCCTCAATTATTATGAAATGTCCTTTTATTTTTTGAGACAAAGTCTTGCTCTTTCACACAACCTGAAGTGCAGTGAAACAATCATAGCTCATTGCAGCCTCAAACTCCTGGGCTCAACTGATCTTCCTGCCTCAGCTTCCTGAGTAGCTAGGACTATAGTTGCAAACCACCATGCCCAGCTAATTTATTGTTTTTGTAGAGATGGAGGTCTTACTACGTTGCCCAGGCTGGTCTCAAACTCCTGGCCTCAAGTGATCCTTCCAGCTTGGTCTCCCTGAAATATCTTTTGTGGCTGGTTTGTTCAAATTAGTTTCTTCTAATCAAGGGACACACATTGCATTTGATTATTTAGCTCAAGACTTTTTTAACCTGGAAAATACCCATACTCTTTGTTTATGTATTTATTTAGGGAAATTGACTTGTTGAAAAACTAGTCAGTTGTCCTGTAGAATATTTCCCCTTCTGGAATTTTCTGGTTGCTTTTTATGGTGTCATTTAACTTTTCACTCTGTTTTTTCCTGGTTAACTGGAAGTTAGTTCTAAAGGCTTTTAGGCCTGCTATAACAAAATACCAAAAACTGGATGACTTATAAAGAACAGAAATTTATTTCTCACAGTTCTAGAGGCTAGCAAGTTTAAGATCAAGGAGCATGTGGTTTTGATATCTGGTTAGGACCAACTTTCTGGTTCATAGATTGGCCTTCTTGCTGGGCCCTCACATAGTGGGAGAGACTAGCTAGCTCTCTGGGGCCTCTTTTATAAGGGCACTAATTCCAATCATGAAGCCTCTGTCCTTATGATCTAATGACCCCCTAAAGGCCCCACCTTTTAATACCAGCACCTTTGGGGTTAGGATGTCAACATATTAATTTTGGGAAGACATACACGTTCAGCCCATTGCAAGGTTTAGTTAGATTCAGGTTCAACTTCTTTTTTTAAAGACTATTTCATAGGCAATAATGTGTATTCACATCCCATCATTAGTGATGGTGAGATGATCGCAAGGTTAGGGTGATCACTGCCTATCTCCTCTGCTATATTCCCCCTTGGGTCAAGCCAGTAGTCTGTGACGTGAACTTTGTACCATGTGTATATTCAGTTATATTCTGTATCAATAGTTACTTGATTGTTTTAGCATTTATTAATGATCCTTGCTTGAGTTGATTATTTCATTAGGGGTTTCAAAATGGTGAATTTCTAATTCTCTAATTCTATCTACATGCTTTAGCTGGCATTTTTCTATAAGCAGACCATTTTCTTCACAACTGGGTTATTTGGCTACCCTGAAACATAGTTCCTTCCGGGAAGGCAGAACATTTGTTTATTTCTGTCTTTTAAAAATTACTGGTGTTTGGAGTGAAGATTAGGTGAGCTAACTACCTCCACAGGTGACAAATGAATTTTGTTTTGTCTCACTTTTGCTTTTTTGAATATCACTGTGGCTGCTTGGATTTTTATATTTAATTTGAATGGATTAGGGAATAAATGAGAAGATAGGTTTTATCTGTTTCTGTAGTTTTTATGTGGCTGTGTGAACTTATTTTTAAAAATTCCCAGAAATATTTTAATTCCCCTTTAAAGATATAAACTATGTCATACTATAAAGCAAAAGAAAAACCAATCATGTGAAGAGTAAATAGTATCATTTAAACGAATTGTGGTTAAGCTTAGTTTGTAACTAATTCGTTTTTTATTTTCTTTCTACTTTTATCTGCTTCAGAGCCTCTTCAGTGGTTTAGATCTTCTATGTGTCAAATTATTCTAATCTCTTAAAAAGTTTAAGAGCTAAAATACAACACAATGACTACAAGAATGCCTTTTTCCTTTTCTGGGTAGGTACACCTAAGGCAACTTCTTTTTCTCTTCTTTGTTCTCTTCTTCTTTCTTATTCTTAAATCATCTTCAATATTGGACAGATGACAGCACTATGCCTGCCTCAAGATGTTTCTGACTTTCTCTTTTTCTTTTTCTTTTTTTTTTTTTTGAGATGGAGTCTTGCTCTGTCACCCAGGCTAGAGTGCAGTGGCACAATCTTGGCTCACTACAACTTCTGCCTCCTGGGTTCCAGTGATTCTCCCAACTCAGCCTCCTGAGTAGCTGGGGTTACAGGCATGCACCACCACGCCTAGCTAATTTTTTGTATTTTTACTAGAGACGGGGTTTCACCATGTCAGCCAGGCTGGTCTTGAACTCCTGACCTCAAGGGATCTGCCTGCCTTGGCCTCCCAAAGTGCTGGGATTACACATGTGAGCCACTGCGCCCGGCCGTTTCTGACTTTTTCTAAAGTCTTATTTCTCTGGAGATGACATTATATAATAGCACTGTTCAATAGAAGTTTCTTTGATGATGGAACTGTTCTATAATCTGCATTGTCCCAGCCACTAGCCATATGTGACTACTGTAACAGTTGAAATGTGGCTAGAGCAACTGAAGAACTTAATTTTTCATTTTACTGAACTTTAATTAATTAAAATAGAAATGCAAATAACCATAAGTGGTTAGTAGCTACCATACTGGACAGCAAAGATCTATAATTCACCATTTAAAATCGATTTTGTTTTGTTTTCAAAAATGGAGTCAGACTGTTACAACCCAAAAGAACTGTAGGTTAAATTAAGGTAAATCACCAAATACTACATACACATTTGGGAAATCCAAACCAGATTTTTTCATGTGATAACCACACCCTCTTTTGACTTTAGCCTTGGAGGTAATGGAGTATGGCAGAAAAAACCCTGTATCAGCAGCTGGAAGACTCACCTTCTTTTCCTAGCTCTGCCATATATTGACCAAAAGAGTCAAAGTCCATTCAGATGGTGGAGGGGCCTTGGAATTTTGTTTTTGGTTTTCACATACAAGTTGGAGGGCAGATGCGTTAGCCTCTTGAAATACCCAGAAATCACTTGTTTCCTCATCTAAAAATCAGGTATGACAGGATCATTTAATTATCCTGGAAATCAGATGAAGCACTGCATATGGAAGCACTTTGTAACATCGATAGCACTGGGAAATGTAAAGACCTTTTACTGAAATATAAAGGTGTATGGTCAACTGAATATATCTCAGATAGTTAGGATTTGACTGTATATATTGAATATAACCTGTAGTGGGCCCCTTGGTAAACAGCTTACAGTTTTGTTGCAAGTTTTAGCCAAGAGAAAATTTATTTGTTGACTAGTCATGCCCTTTATTGGCCACATGATGAGCAGCCAAGATATTAACACACAGTGCACCTTGCAGAATTCAAGAATGTCTCAGTGTCTTGTGAACTAGGAAGCTGAAATGCAGTGGTATGCAGAAGGCTGGCTCAGTAGGAGCCTTGGGAGTGTCCTCCAGATAGATGTTTGTGCAGGTTGTATTTGATTCCAGTTGGCCATGAAAAGCTGGTTGCTCTAAAGAATGAGAATATACTTGGTTTTGCATTTACTAGAACTATCTGGGGAACAAATCTTGGCGTGGAAGAAAGAAGGGAGGGAGGGAAAGCTGTGCTTCAATACCTAGGGCTTCTTTCCTGGAATGGATCTGAGAATCTGGGATTGGGTGGCTAATAGCTCATCTCTAGAAGGGAGAAAGAACTGGGTGGTGATGGCTTTGTATTTTCTATTGGAGTCCACTACAGAATAGGTGAATGGAATGGGCTGCTGTGATCCAGACATTAGGGAGGACAGGTTTGTGATACATTAGAAAACTTGAATGAGCCCTTCTATGATTCTCTCTTCCCTCTTTCTGCTTCCCATTCTTAATCACCATCCGCAGGTTGTGGAATTAGCAAATCTATTATGTGAGCAATAGCAAACTTACAGGAGCCCTTGGCTCCATCTATCTCCATGTTTGTGTCAGTTCCTTCTGGATGCTTTTAGTCTGTGGTCTTCATTCACTCTTTTTATGGGGAAGTAAAAGGAGTGGGACAGATTATGAGAACAGCTGGGTCCTCCCAGTTGCTGGGGTGGTTATTTTAAGCTTTGTTTAATGTGTCCAGAGACCCAGATGGCATTTTTAACTAAGCTGCTTTATTAAATCTTGTGATAAAGCATAGTGATGTTTATTGAAAAGGCAGACACGCATCAGCAACATTATGCGTGAAACTTGCTCTAAGAATTTTCGATAAAACATCTGTTCTCTTTGAGCCTTTTGTGAACTCTGGAAGTTTGCTAGTTTCTATACAGACTTGAGGACAAGAAGTTGGAACCCACTTTTGGAGATGTCCAAGCATAGGTATTGGAATCATTAATCCTAACCCTCTCAGTTTTAAGGCCCCGGATACCCTTCTGTTAGACAACAGTAACATGAGCAAGCACTGTAATAACCTTTAAACAAGATTATTTGGAAATAATGGACAAGAAAAATTAGTATAAATTGTTTGGGGATTTTAAAATTAAAGATAAAAAGCTAGGGCTTCAATGACCTGTGCCAGCCTATAGCCTTAAGAGTCAATTTGCAAACACTCAAGATTTGGCCAATATGCCTCTACTACTTCTACTTAACACAGTCAAAGGGAAATTTTTAGATTCTTTCATCTGATTTGACTCTCTTAGTTACGAATAAGAGGATATCTAGAATATATATGTGACTTGTTAAAATGAAAATCCACCTTCTCTGAGTCTTCAAATATCTTTCATATCTTACATTTTTAGTCACATCAACTTTTGAAGTCATGTCCGTAGTTGTATGAAAAGAAAAATTTCAGGAACATTCAACCTCAAAAGTTCTTTTTCTTAGTCTGAAGTCGTAGAAGCATTTGACTTTTACTTTCTCTTTTTAAGTTTGTACTAGTAGGTATTTTGTATAAATATAATATTTAATTATTGCCTTTGTATTCTTTTTCTCTAGTAAACATCCTGGTTTTTAGCTATCAATATGTAGTGTTACATTTAGGGATTTCTAATGGAAAGAGAAAGGAATCTGAAATCAGAGGACGAGAGTTTATTCTACTTGACCAAACACATACACAATACTGGAAGGAGAGTTTTACAACAAATATTTAATATCTATGACATGTAAAACGTTTTTTGAAATCAAGAAAATTCAAACAATTCAATACAAATATCATCAATAATAACACATGAACAGGTGGCCAACCTTATTAATAACCAGAGAAATATAAATTAAAACAATCCATCAACTTGTAAAAAAGATGAAATTACCCAGAGTTGGTGTAGGTGATGGAAAATTGTCATGTTTGTATACTGTTCATAGAAGTTAAATTGACATAACTTTTTGGTCAGGCAATTTGGAAGTATATATCTGAATTAATAGAGTAGTTTTCTAATAACCTGGGAATCTCTTAATCTAAGAATCTTTACTGTAGATTTTTCTAGAACAAATGTACAAACATCTGTGTACAAGGGTACTCACTGCAGCATTTTGCTAAGGAAAAACTCAAAAAAAATCTATATGTTCAACAGAGAACGGGTACATAATTTATGACACAACTGCACAATATACACCACTAAAATAAAGGATATAAATTTATATGTTATATGAAAAAGATGTGAATGATAGCTTGTTGGTGAAAAACAGCAATGACTGGAATATTGTGTGTAACGTAATCCTGCTTTTCTGTATATAATGTAGGCATAGAAAATAGGATTGAAAGGACATACTCTAGTCAACAGTGTATATAGCTTGGGTGGAGGGGGTGTATAATGGGGAAGGAGAGTCCCTTTTCCTATCTATTCCATATACATCTCTGGATTTAAAAGATCATACATGCATATGCATTACCTTCAAAATTAAAATGATAAAGACAAAAGGAGAAGCTTTGGATTTGAATCATGATACTACTGTTTGCAACTTCTATGACCGTGGGGAAGTCGCCTAGCCTCCTGGGGTTTATTTCCTCATTTATAAAAATAGGGAAAGTAATAATACTTGTCTACATATCTTCTAGGGTTGTTGGGAGGATTGAATGTGATAATGGGTTGCAACATTATGAATTATTTATTCATATAACACAATTATTATAAAAATAGTTTGCTCTGATTAAAATAAAAGAAGGACGAGATCGTGTGTGTTTTTCAGTCCCAGTAGCTTTACTAACCAGAAAGCGCCAGCTGATGTGGTGATCACAGTTGCTTTGGTGCAGCTTCCTCTTGACTTTTGGCATTTCTCCATGCTGCTAGCTAAGGCTGAGGTGGCGACTGTGGAAGGTGTGATCTCCTCCCCCTCCCAGCACACATTTGTGTGCATACTCACACTCACGCACACACAAACACACACATGCACACTCTATCACAGCACATGAGGTGGCAGCAGCTGCTCCGGCATAGACTTTCACACAACATAAAGGGCTTTTTTGGTGTGGTCTGTGCATTATTTCCTGTTAAGCATGAGCTGAGTCAGTGCCATGCTTTTCCATCTGAAACCTTTCTGAGGCTCAGGCTGTGTTAAGAGCAAACCCTCTCCCCTCCATGCCCACCCCATGGCTCTCTACTGAAGCCAGATCATAATCTGCTCATTTCATGAGGATTTTCAAACCGAATGGACTGGGCCATGTGAGAGATCACTGAAAGGAACAGACCAAGCAGAAGCTAAGAGACTCCACGCTAATCTGCTGAGTCATCTGAAAATGCACAGCTGTGGGAGCTCACGGTGCTTTAAAGTACTTTGGCAGGATGTTTGTTCAGGGGGCCTGTTCCTGCAGCCCTGCTGAATGTTTGGTTAGGAGGCATAATCATTTTTTGGACAGGATCTCCCAAATGTAAAGTGATAGATGCTAATGTGGAATATGATACAGAAGATCCAGCTTGGATGTCATAAATAACAATAAATTGTTTAATCTTGCTGAGTTGTAAATCTATGATTGCCAGAGGTCTTTAGTTCACTGGAACATAGTATGGGGGCAGGGGCACTTAGCAAATAGGCAGTTATTATTTTCCAACCAGACAGAAACTGGTCTGATGGAATTTATCTAAAAAGGCTTACACATGTATTGTAATTAATTGTGACAATTACTCAGAGTAAACACATGGCCCTAAAGAGGCTGAGGGGTTTTTTTGTTCTACCTATAAATGTATATGTATATTCACCTATATTCTACCTATGTATAAGTAAGAGAATGAGTTTTTGTTTTGGGGATATATATTTATACGTATCTATACAGATAGATATACACATACTTAATTTCTGTCTACCTATTAAGGTGCAGTGCCAGATGGAAAGTATTTTTAAACATTTAGATAGCTTATTCTATAGCATATGTGTGCATATAGCCCCCCCATAAAGCTTTGTCTCTTTTCTGGATATATTTAACAAGAGGCTAGAACAGAGTCCAAAATGTCAGAAATGTTTGAACATTCCATAGAAATGAAGGAGGTGTTTCCAAATGACCTATGTTTCTATGGCAATAAATAGAACTTGTGCTGCGTTGTATGTGTCAGGAGTAAGGAATATAAACAGTGTAAGTATGACTATTCCAGGCAGAAATCTACCATGTAAGAACAGCTTTGTGCAGTGAGCTAAACAACATTGATCAGTTAGCAGTCCGGTTCAGTACAACATTGATCAGGTAGCAAGCCGGTTCGGCAGTGCCAGTCGGAGACACAGATGGGGACAATCAAAGAAGATGCAGGTAAGGACAAGGATGCAGACATGTACCTTTCACTACCATGGACTTCAGCACCTTCTTAGTGAGCAGGTTTATGAACAAAGAAGAAAGACATCGTTGATATGTAAGCATGTTACAATTAATTTGCTGTTTAGTTATTAGCAAACTACATCCAGTTTTTAGTTTTTAGGTTTTTATTCTTTTTTCTTTTTTGAAACAGGTTCTTGTTCTGTCATCCAGGATGGAGTGCAGACGTTATCCAAGCTCACTGCAGCCTTAAACTCCTGGGCTCCGTGGATCCTCCCACCTCAGCCTCCCAAGAAGCTGGGACTACAGGTGCACGCCACCATGGCCAGCTAATTTTTCTAGTTTTTTTGTAGAGATGAGGTCTTGCTGTATTGCCCAGGCTGCTCTTGAGCTCCTGGCAGTGTAGATATTTCCATGTTTATACAGATGGTGGTGTAGATATTTCCAAGATTATACAGATGAGTGTGTACATATTTCCATGTTTTTACAGATGGCGGTGTAGATATTTCCATGTTTATAGAGATAGCGGTGTAGATATCTCCATGTTTATAGAGATAGCGGTGTAGATATTTCCATGTTTATAGAGATAGCGGTGTAGATATTTCCATGTTTATACAGATAGCGGTGTAGATATTTCCATGTTTAAACAGATCGCGGTGTAGGTATTTCCATCTTTCTACAGATGGCGGTATCGATATTTCCACGTTTACAGAGATAGCGGTTGATATATTTCCATGTTTATACATATACCGGTGTAGATATTTCCATGCTTATACAGATAGCGGTGTAGATATTTGCATGTTTATGCGGATAGCGGTGTAGATATTTCCATGTTTATACAGATAGCATTGTAGATATTTCCAGGTTTATACAGATCACGGTGTAGATATTTCCATCTTTCTGCAGATGGCAGTGTAGATATTTCCATGTTAATACAGATAGCAGTGTTGGTATTTCCATGTTTATACAGATAGTGGTGTAGATATTTCCATGTTTATACAGCGGGCGGTGTAGATATTTACATCTTTATACAGATGGCAGCTTAGATATTTCCATGTTTATACAGATGGCGGTGTAGATATTTCCATGTTTATACAGATGGCGGAGTAGATAGTTCCATGTTTATGGAGATGGCAGTGTAGATGTTTTCATGTTTATAGAGATGGCGGTGTAGATATTTCCATGTTTATAGAGATGGCGGTGTAGATATTTCCATGTTTATAGAGATAGCGGTGTAGTTATTTCCCTGTTTATAGAGCCAGCGGTGTAGTTGTTTCCATGTTTATACAAATGGCTGTGTAGATATTTCCATGTTGGTACAGATAGTGGTGTAGATATATCCAAGTTTATAGAGGTAGAGGTGTAGATATTTCCATGTTTGTACAGATAGCGGTATAGATATTTCCATCTTTAGACAGGGAGCGGTGTAGATATTTCAATCTTTACAGAGATGGCGGTGTAGATATTTCCATGTTTATAGAGATGGAGGTGTAGTTATTTCCATGTTTACAGAGATGGTGGTGTAGATATTTCCATGTTTGTAGAGATGACGGTGTAGATATTTCCATGGTTGTAGAGATAGCGATGCAGAGATTTCAATGTTTATACAGATGGCGGAGTAGATATTTCCATGTTTATATAGATGGCGGTGTAGATATTTCCATGTTTATAAAGATGGTGGTGTAGATATTTCCTGTTTATGTAGATGGTGGTGCAGATATTTCCATGTTTAAAGAGATGGCGGTGTATATATTTCCATGTTTATACAGATAGCGGTGTACATATTTCCATGTTTATAGAGGTAGCGGTGTAGACATTTCCTTGTTTATACAGATGGCGGTGTAGATATTTCCATGTTTATAGAGATGGCGGTGTAAATATTTCCATGTTTATAGACATAGCGGTGTAGATAGTTCCATGTTTATACAGATAGCGGTGCAGATATTTCCATGTTTATACAGATAGCGGTGTAGATATTTCCATGTTTATACAGATAGCGGTGTAGATACTATCTTGTTTAAACAGATAGCGATGTAGATATTTCCATGTTTATAGAGATAGCAGTGTAGATATTTCCATGTTTATACAGATAGCGGTGTAGATATTTCCATGTTTATACAGATAGCAGTGTTGGTATTTCCATGTTTATACAGATAGCGGTGTAGATATTTCCTTGTTTATACAGCGCGCGGTGTAGATATTTACATCTTCATACAGATGGCAGTGTATATATTTCCATGTTTATACAGATGGGGGTGTAGATATTTCCATGTTTATACAGATGGCAGAGTAGATATTTCCATGTTTCAGGGGATGGCATTGTACATAATTCCATGGTTATAGAGATAGCGGTGTAGATATTGCTATGTTTATAGAGTTAGAGGTGTAGTTATTTCCATGTTTATACAGATGGCTGTGTAGATATTTCCATGTTTGTACAGATAGCGGTGTAGATATGTCCAAGTTTATATAGGTAGCGGTGAAGATATTTCCATGTTTGTACAGATAGTGGTGTAGATATTTCCATGATTATAGAGATGGCGGTGTAGATATTTCCATGTTTATTGACGGAGCGTTGTAGGTATTTCCATGTTTATAGAGAAGGCGGTGTAGATATTTCCATGTTTATAGAGATAACGGTGTAGATATTTCCATGTTTATGCAGACAGCGGTGTAAATATTTCCATGTCTATACAAAAAGCAGTGTAAATGCTTCCAAATTTACACAGATAACACTGAAGATATTTCCAAGTTTACAGACATAGCAGTGTAGATATTTCCATGTTTATACAGATAGCGGTGTAGATATTTCCATGTTTATAAAGATGGCACTGTAGATATTTCCATGTTTATAGAGTTAGCAGTGTAGATATTTCCATGTTTATAGAGATGGCGGTGTAGATATTTCCAGGTTTATAGAGATAGCGGTGTAGATATTTCCTTGTTTACACAGATTGCGGTGTAGATATTTTCATGTTTATACAGATAGCGGTGTAGATATTTCCACCTTTAGAGAGGGAGCGTTGTAGATATTTCAATATCTACAGAGATGGCGGTGTAGATATTTCCATGTTTATAGAGATGGCGGTGTAGATATTTCCTGGTTTATACAGATAGCGGGGTAGATATTTCTATGTTTACAGAGGTAGCGCTGTAGATATTTCCATGTTTATAGACATAGCGGTGTAGATACTTCCTTGTTTATACAGATAGCTGTGTATATATTTCCATGTTTATAGAGATAGCGGTGTAGATGTTTCCATGTTTATACAGATAGCGGTGTAGATATTTCCATGTTTATACAGTTATCGTTGTAGATATTCCCAAGTATATACTGATAGCGGTGTAGATATTTCCGTGTTTATAGAGACAGCAGTGAAGTTATTTCCATGTTTATACAGATAGTGGTGTAGACGTTTCCATGTTTATACAGATAGCAGTGTAGATACTTTCATGTTTATAGAAATATCAGTGTAGATATTTCCCTGCTTTAGGGACAGCAGTGTAGATATTTCCATGTTTATACAGATAGAGGTGAAGATATTTCCATGTTTATAGAGATAGATGTGTAGATATTTCCATGTGCATACATTGAGCGGTGTAGATATTTCCATGTTTATGCAGATAGCGGTATAGGCATTTACATGTTTATACAAATGGCGATGGCGATATTTCCATGTTTGTAGAGATAGCGTTGTAGATATTTCCATGTTCCTACAGATGGCGGTGTAGATATTTCCATGTTTATACAGATAGCAGTGTAGAAATTTCCATGTTTATAGAGATAGCAGTGCAGATATTTCCTTGTTTATACAGGTAGCGTTGTAGACACTCGCATATTTTTACAGATAGCGGTGTAGATATTTCCATGTTTATAGAGATAGCGGTGTAGATATTTCCATGTTTACACACATAGTGGTGTAGATATTTCCATGTTTATAGAGATAGCGGTGTAGATATTTCCATGTTTATACATAAAGCTGTGTATATAATTCCATGTTTATAGAGATACTGGTGTTGATATTTCCATGTTTATAGAGATAGCGTTGCAGATATTTCCATGTTTATACAGATAATGGTATAGATGTTTCCAAGTTTATACAGATAGTGGTGTAGATACTTCCATGTTTATACAGATAGCGGTGTAGATATTTCCATGTTATAGACATAGTGGTGTAGCTATTTCCATGTTTATACGTATAGCGGGGTAGTTATTTCCTTCTTTATAAACATGTCGGTGTACATATTTCCACGTTTATACAGATAGCGGTGTAGATATTTCCATGTTTATACAAATAGTGGTGTAGATATTTCCATGTTTATAGAAATAGTATTGTAGATATGTACATGTTCCTACACATGGTTGTGTAGACATTTCCATGTTTATAGAGATAGCAGTGTAAATATTTCCATGTTTATACAGAGAGCGGTGTAAATCTTTCCATGTTTACATTCATATCGGTGTAGATATTTCCTTGTTTATACAGATACCGGTGTAGATATTTCTATGTTTAAACAGATAGCGGTGTAGATATTTCCATGTTTGTAGAGATAGCGGTATAGATATTTCCATGTTTATATGGATAGCGGTGTAGATATTTGCATGTTTATAGAGATAGCGTTGAAGATATTTCCTTGTTTATACAGATAGCATCATAGATATTTCCATGTTTATTCAGATAGCGGTGTAGATATTTCCATCTTTATACCGATAGCGGTGTAGATATTTCCATGTTTATAGAGATAGCGGTCTACATATTCCCATGTTTATACAGATAGCGGTGTAGGTATTTCCATGTTTATAGAGATAGCGGAGTAGGTATTTCCATATTTACACAGATAGCGCTGTTGATGTTTCCATGTTTATAGAGAAAACGGTGTAGATATTTCCATGTTTCTACAGATAGGGGTGTAGATATTTCCATGTTTACACAGATAGCTGTGTAGATATGTCCGTGTTCATAGAAATAGCGGTGTAGATATTTCCATGTTTATACTGATAGCGCTGAAGATATTTCCATGTTCATAGAGATATCGGTGAAGATATTTCCATGTTTATGCAGATTGCAGTGTAGACATTTTCATGTTTAGAGAGATAGCGGTGTAGATATTTCCCTGTTTTACAGATAGCAGTGTACATATTTCCATGTTTATGCACATAGATGTGTAGATATTTCCCTGGTTATACGGATATCAGTGTAGATATTTCCATGTTTATACAGATGGTGGTGTAGATATTTCCATGTTTTTAGAGATAGTGGTGTAGATGATTTCATGTTCCTACAGATGGGTGTGTAGATATTTCGATGTTGATAGAGATAGCGACGTAGATATTTCCATGTATATACAGATAGCGCTGCAGATATTTCCAGGTTTATAGAGATAGCGGTGTAGATATATCCTCGTTTATACAGATAGCGGTGTAGATATTTCCATGTTTATACAGATAGCGCTGTAGATATTTCCATGATTATAGAGATAGCGGTGTAGATACTTCCTTGTTTATACAGATAGCGGTGTAGATATTTACATGTTTACACAGATAGCATTGTAGATATTTAAATGTTTATACATATAGTGGTGTAGAAGTTTCCATGTTTATAGAGATAGCGGTGTAGATATTTCCATGTTTATACAGATTTTGGTGTAGATATTTCCATGTTTACACAGATAGTGGTGTAGATATTTCCATGTTTATACAGATGGCGGAGTAGATATTTCCATGTTTATGGAGATGGCAGTGTAGATATTTCCATGTTTATAGAGATAGCGGTGTAGTTATTTCCATGTTTATAGAGCAAGCGGTGTAGTTATTTCCATGTTTATACTGATGGCTGTGTGGATATTTCCATGTTTGTACAGATTGCGGTGTAGGTATATCCAAGTTTACAGAGTTAGCGGTGTAGATATTTCCATGATTGTACAGATAGCGGTGTAGATATTTCCATGATTATACAGATAGCGGTGTAGATATTTCCATGTTTATAGAGATAGCAGTGCAGATATTTCCTTGTTTATAGAGATAGCGATGTAGACATATGCATGTTTATACAGATAGCGGTGTAGATATTTCCATTTTTATCTAGATAGCGGTGTAGATATTTCCATGTTTATACACATAGTGGTGTAGATATTTTCATATTTATAGAGAAAGCGGTGTAGATATTTCCATGTTTATACAGATAGCGGTGTAGATATTCCCAAGTTTATACAGATAGTGGTGTAGATATTTCCGTGTTTATAGAGATAGCGGTGTAGATATTTCCATGTTTATACACAAAGCTGTGTATATAATTCCAAGTTTATAGAGATAGCGGTGTTGATATTTCCATGTTTATAGAGTTAGCGTTGTATATATTTCCATGTTTATACAGATAGTGGTGTAGATATTTCCAAGTTTATACAGATAGTGGTGTAGATACTTCCATCTTTATACAGATAGCTGTGTAGATATTTCCATGTTTATACAGAGAGCGGTGTAGATAATTTCCATGTTTGTAGAGATAGTGGTGTAGCTATTTCCATGTTTATACGGATAGCGGTGTAGTTATTTCCTTCTTTATAGACATGGCGGTGTACATATTTCCATGTTTATACAGATAGAGGTGTAGATATTTCCATGTTTATACGAATAGTGGTGTAGATATTTCCATGTTTATAGAAATAGCATTGTAGATATTTACAAGTTCCTACACATGGTGGTGTAGATATTTCCATCTTTATAGAGATAGCGGTGTTAATATTTCCATGTTTATAGAGAGAGCGGTGTAAATCTTTCCATGTTTATATACATATCGGTGTTGATATTTCCTTGTTTATACAGATACCGGAGTAGATATTTCCATGTTTAAACAGATAGCGGTGTATATATTTCCATGTTTGTAGAGATAGCGATATAGATATTTCCATGTTTATACAGATAGCGGTGTAGATATTTCCATGTTTATAGAGATAGCGTTGTAGATATTTCCTTGTTTATACAGATAGCATCGTAGATATTTCCATGTTTATTCAGATAGCGGTGTAGATATTTCCATCTTTATACACATAGCGGTGTAGATATTTCCACGTTTATAGAGATTGCGGTCTACATATTTCCATTTTTATACAGATAGCAGTGTAGCTATTCCAATGTTTATACACATAGTGGTGTAGATATTTCCTTGTTTATAGAGATAGCACTGTAGATATTTCCATATTTACACAGATAGAGCTGTTGATGTTTCCATGTTTATAGATAAAACAGTGTAGATATTTCCATGTTTATACAGATAGGGGTGTAGATATTTCCACGTTTACAGAGATAGCGGTGTAGGTATTTCCACGTTTATACAGATAGCGGTGCAGATACTTCCACGTTTTTACAGATACCGGTGTTGATATTTCCACCTTTATAGAGATAGCAGTGTAGATATGTCCATGTTTATAGAGACAGCATTGTAGATATTTCCACATTTATACTGAAAGTGGTGTAGATATTTCCACGTTTATACAGACATCTGTGTAGATATTTCCACGTTCATAGAGATAGCGGTGTAGTTATTTCCATGTTTATAGAGACAGTGGTGTAGATATTTCCACGTTTACAGAGATAGTGGTGTAGATATTTCCATGTTTATAGAGACAGCGATGTAGTTATTTCCATGTTTATGCAGATTGCTTTGAAGATATTACCATGTTTATAGAAGCAGCGGTGTAGATATTTCCATGTTTATACGGATAGCGGTGTAGATATTTCAATGTTTATATAGATAGCGATGTAGATATTTCCATGTTTATATAGGTCGCGGTGTAGTTATTTCCATGTTTATAGAGATGACTGTGTATATATTTCCAAGTTTACACAGATTACGGTGGAGATATTTCCATGTTTATACAGATGGCGGTGTAGATATTACCATGTTTATACTGATAGCGGTTTAGATTTTTCCAAGTTTTTACAGAGAGTGGTGTAGATGTTTCCATATTGATACAGATAGCGGTGTAGGTATTTCCATATTTATATAGATACCGGTGTAGACCTTTCCATGTTTATACAGTTAGCGGTGTAGATATTTCCATGTTTATAGAGATAGCATTGTAGTTATTTCCATATTTATACATACAGCGGTGTAGATATTTCCATGTTTATACAGATAGCGGTGTAGATATTTCTATGTTTATACAGACAGTGGTGTAGGTATTTCCATGTTTATAGAGATAGCGGTGTAGATATTTCCTTGTTTACAAAGATAGCGGTGTAGATATTTTCATGTGTATACAGTTGGCAGTGAAGGTATTTCCATGTTTATACAGATGGAGGTGTAGATATTTCCATGTTTATACAGATGGAGGTGTAGTTATTTCCATGTTTATACAGATGACTGTGTAGGTATTTGCATGTTTTTACAGCTGGCGGTGTAGATCCTTCCATATTTATACATATAGAGGTGTAGATATTTCCATGTTTATACAGATAGCGGTGTAGATATTTCTATCTTTATACAGATAGTGGTGTAGGTATTTCCATATTTTAGAGATAGCGGTATAGATATTTCCATGTTTATACACATGGCTGTTTAAATATTTCCATGTGTATACGGATGGCAGTGAAGATATTTCCACATTTATACACATAGTGGTGTAGAAATTTCCTCGGATATAGAGATAGCGGTGTAGATATTTCAACGTTTGTTGACATAGCGGTGTAGATATTTCCACGTTTATACAGATAGCGGTTTAGATATTTCCATGTTTATAGAGACCGCGGTGTAGATATTTCCACGTTTATAGAGATAGCCGTGTAGATATTTCCATGTTTATGGAGGTAGCGTTGTAGATATTCCTATGTTCATACAAATAGCAGCGTATATGTATCCATGTTTATAGAGATAGCAGTGTAGATATTTCCATGTTTATAGAGACAGCGTTGTAGATATTTCCACGTTTATAGAGACAGTGGTTTAGGTATTTCCACATTTATACAGAAAGTGGTGTAGATATTTCCACGTTTACAGAGATAGCGGTGTAGGTATTTCCACGTTTATACAGATAGCGGTGCAGATACTTCCACGTTTTTACAGATACCGGTGTAGATATTTCCACCTTTATAGAGATAGCAGTGTAGATATGTCCATGTTTATAGAGACAGCATTGTAGATATTTCCACATTTATACTGAAAGTGGTGTAGATATTTCCACGTTTATACAGACATCTGTGTAGATATTTCCACGTTCATAGAGATAGCGGTGTAGTTATTTCCATGTTTATAGAGACAGTGGTGTAGATATTTCCACGTTTACAGAGATAGCGGTGTAGATATTTCCATGTTTATAGAGACAGCGATGTAGTTATTTCCATGTTTATGCAGATTGCTTTGAAGATATTACCATGTTTATAGAAGCAGCGGTGTAGATATTTCCATGTTTATACGGATAGCGGTGTAGATATTTCAATGTTTATATAGATAGCGGTGTAGATATTTCCATGTTTACATAGGTCGCGGTGTAGTTATTTCCATGTTTATAGAGATGACTGTGTATATATTTCCAAGTTTACACAGATTACGGTGGAGATATTTCCATGTTTATACAGATGGTGGTGTAGATATTACCATGTTTATACAGATAGCGGTTTAGATTTTTCCAAGTTTTTACAGAGAGTGGTGTAAATGTTTCCATATTGATACAGATAGCGGTGTAGGTATTTCCATATTTATATAGATACCGGTGTAGACCTTTCCATGTTTATACAGTTAGCGGTGTAGATATTTCCATGTTTATAGAGATAGCATTGTAGTTATTTCCATATTTATACATACAGCGGTGTAGATATTTCCATGTTTATACAGATAGCGGTGTAGATATTTCTATGTTTATACAGACAGTGGTGTAGGTATTTCCATGTTTATAGAGATAGCGGTGTAGATATTTCCATGTTTACAAAGATAGCGGTGTAGATATTTTCATGTGTATACAGTTGGCAGTGAAGGTATTTCCATGTTTATACAGATGGAGGTGTAGATATTTCCATGTTTATACAGATGGAGGTGTAGTTATTTCCATGTTTATACAGATGACTGTGTAGGTATTTGCATGTTTTTACAGCTGGCGGTGTAGATCCTTCCATATTTATACATATAGAGGTGTGGATATTTCCATGTTTATACAGATAGCGGTGTAGATATTTCTATCTTTATACAGATAGTGGAGTAGGTATTTCCATATTTTAGAGATAGCGGTATAGATATTTCCATGTTTATACACATGGCTGTTTAAATATTTCCATGTGTATATGGATGGCAGTGAAGATATTTCCATGTTTATACAGTTGGAGTTGTAGATATTTCCAAGTTTATACAGATGACTGTGTAGATATTTCCATGTTTATACAGATGGCGGTGTAGATATTTCCATGTTTATACAGATGGCGGTGTAGATATTTAAATGTTCATACAGATGGTGGTGTAGATATTTCAATGTTTATACGGATGGCGGTGTAGATATTTCCATGTTTATGCAGAGGTCGGTGTAGATATTTCCATGTTTATGCAGATGGCGGTGTAGATATTCCCAAGTTAACAGAGATGGCGGTGCAGATATTTACATGTTTATACAGATACCGGTGTAGGTACTGCCATGTTTATTCAGATAACGGTGTTGATATTTCCATGTTCATCGGGATAGCGGTGTAATTATTTCCATGTTTATAGAGATAGCGGTGTAGATATTTCCATGTTTATACAGAAGGCTCTGTAAATATTTCCGTGTTTATACAGATGGTGGTGTAGATATTTCCATATTTATTCAGATGACTGTGTAGGTATTTCCATCTGTATACAGATGGCAGTGTAGATATTTCCATGTTTATAGAGATGGCGTTGTAGATATGTCCATGTTTATACAGATAGCAGTGTAGACATTTCCGTGTTTATAGAGATAGCAGTGCAGATATTTCCTTGTTTATACAGATAGCAGGTGTAGATATTTCGATGTTTACAGAGATATCGTTATAGTTATTTCAATGTTTATACAGATAACGGTGTAGGTATTTGCATGTTTACACAGATAGTGGTGTAGGTATTTCCATGTGTATATAGATGGCAAGGTAGGTATTTCCTTTATACAGATAGCGGTGTAGATATTTTTATGTTTATAGAGGTAGCGGTGTAGATATTCCCAGGTTCATACAGATAGCGGCGTAGGTATTTCCATGTTTATAGACATAGAGGTGTAGATATTACCATGTTTATACAGATAGCGGTGTAGATATTTCCATGTATATACAGGTAGCGGTGTAGATATTTCCACGTTTATACAGATAGTGGTGTAGATATTTCCACGTTTATAGAGATAGCGGTGTAGATGTTTCCACATCTATACACATAGCGGTGTAGATATTTCCACATTTATACACATAGTGGTGTAGAAATTTCCTCGGATATAGAGATAGCGGTGTAGATATTTCAACGTTTGTTGACATAGCGGTGTAGATATTTCCACGTTTATACAGATAGCGGTTTAGATATTTCCATGTTTATAGAGACCGCGGTGTAGATATTTCCACGTTTATAGAGATAGCCGTGTAGATATTTCCATGTTTATGGAGGTAGCGTTGTAGATATTCCTATGTTCATACAAATAGCAGCGTATATGTATCCATGTTTATAGAGATAGCAGTGTAGATATTTCCATGTTTATAGAGACAGCGTTGTAGATATTTCCACGTTTATAGAGATAGTGTTTTAGGTATTTCCACATTTATACAGAAAGTGGTGTAGATATTTCCACGTTTACAGAGATAGCGGTGTAGGTATTTCCACGTTTATACAGATAGCGGTGCAGATACTTCCACGTTTTTACAGATACCGGTGTAGATATTTCCACCTTTATAGAGATAGCAGTGTAGATATGTCCATGTTTATAGAGACAGCATTGTAGATATTTCCACATTTATACTGAAAGTGGTGTAGATATTTCCACGTTTATACAGACATCTGTGTAGATATTTCCACGTTCATAGAGATAGCGGTGTTGTTATTTCCATGTTTATAGAGACAGTGGTGTAGATATTTCCACGTTTAGAGAGATAGCAGTGTAGATATTTCCATGTTTATAGAGACAGCGATGTAGTTATTTCCATGTTTATGCAGATTGCTTTGAAGATATTACCATGTTTATAGAAGCAGCGGTGTAGATATTTCCATGTTTATACAGATAGCGGTGTAGATATTTCAATGTTTATATAGATAGCGGTGTAGATATTTCCATGTTTATATAGGTCGCGGTGTAGTTATTTCCATCTTTATAGAGATGACTGTGTATATATTTCCAAGTTTACACAGATTACGGTGGAGATATTTCCATGTTTATACAGATAGCGATTTAGATGTTTCCAAGTTTTTACAGAGAGTGGTGTAGATGTTTCCATATTGATACAGATAGCGGTGTAGGTATTTCCATATTTATATAGATACTGGTGTAGATATTTCCATATGTATACAGATAGCAGTGTAGATATTTCGATGTTTATACAGATCATGGTGTAGATATTTCCATGTTTATAGAGATAGCGACGTAGTTATTTACATGTTTATAGTGATAGCGGTGAAGATATTTCCATGTTTATACAGACAGTGGTGTCGATATTTCCATATTTATACAGATAGCCGTGTTGATATTTCCATGTTTGTAGGGATGGCAGTGTAGATATTTCCATGTTTATACCGATAGCTGTGTAGATATTTCCATGTTTATACAGAAGGCGGTGTAGATATTTCCATGATTTTAGAGATAGTGGTGTAGATATTTCCATATTTATTCAGATAGTGGTGTAGATATTTAAATGTTTATACAGATGACTTTCTAGAAATTTCCCTGTTTTTACAGATGGCGTTGTAGATACTTCCACAGTTATACATATAGCGGTGTAGATATTTCCATGTTTATACAGATAGCGGTGTTGATAGTTCCATTTTTATAGGGATAGCGGTGTAATTATTTCCATGTTTATTGAGATATCGGTTTAGATGTTTCCATGTTTATACAGATGGCTGTGTAGATATTTCCATGTCGATACAGATGGCGGTGTAGATATTTCCATGTTGATACTGATGGTGGTGTAGATATTTTCATTTTCATACAGATGACTGTGTAGATATTTCCATGTTTTTACAGATGGAGGTGTAGTTATTTCCATGTTTATAGTGATAGCGGTGTAGATGCTTCCATATTTATACAGATAGTGGTGTGGGTATTTCTATGTTTATAGAGATAGCGGTGTAGATATTTCCATGTTTATACACATGACGGTTTAGACATTTCCATGTGTATACATATGGCAGTGAAGATATTTCCATGTTTGTACAGATGGAGGTGTAGATATTTCCATGTTTATACAGATGACTGTGTAGATATTTACATGTTTATACAGACGGCGGTGTAGATATTTCCAAGTTTTTGCAGAGGTTGGTGTAGGTATTTCCATGTTTGTTTATGCAGATAGCGGTGTTGATATTTTCATGTTTATATTGATTGCGGTGTAATTATTTCCATATAGACAGAGATAGCGGTGTAGATATTTCCTTGTTTATACAGATGGCTTTGTAGATATTTCCATGTTTATACAGATGGCGGTGTAGATATTTCCATATTCATACAGATGACTGTGTAGGTATTTCCATGTGTATACAGATGGCAGTGTAGATATTTCCATGTTTATACAGATAGCGGTGAAGATATTTCCTTGTTTATACAGATAGCGTTGTTGATATTTCCAAGTTTAGACAGATGGTGGTGTAATTATTTCCATGTTTATACAGATGACATTGTAGATATTTCTATGATTTTACAGATGGCAGTCTAGATATTTCCATGTTTATAGAGATAGCGGAGTAGAGATTTCAATGTTTATATAGATGGCGGTGTACATATTTCCTTGTTTATGTAGATGGCAGTGTAGATATTTCCATGTTTATACAGATGACTGTGTAGATGTGTCCATGTTTTCACAGATGGCGGTGTAGATATTTCCATGTTTATAGAGATAGCGGTGTAAATATTTCCATGTTTATACATATGACTTTGTAGATATTTCCATGTTTTTACAGATGGTGGTGTAGATATTTCCATGTTTACAGTGATAGCGGTGTAGATATTTCCATGTTTATACAGAAAGCGGTGTTGGTATTTCCATGTTTACAGATAGCGGTTAAGACATATCCATGTTTATACTGATAGCGGTGTAGATATTTCCATGTTTATACAGAAAGCGGTGTTGGTATTTCCATGTTTACACATAGCGGTTTAGACATTTCCATATTTCTAGAGCTCGCGGTGTAGACGTTTACATCTTTATATAGATGGCACTGTAGATATTTCCATGTTTATACAGATGGCTGTGTTCATATTTCCATGTGTATAGAGATGGCAGTCTAGATATTTCCATGTTTATAGAGATGGTGGTGTAGATATTTCCTTGTTTATTCAGATGACTGTGTAGATATTTCCATGTTTTTACAGAAGGCCGTGTAGATATTTCCATGTTTATAGAGATAGCGCTGTAGATATTCCAGTGTTTATACAGATAGTGGAGTAGATATTTCCAAGTTTATATAGATAGCTGGGTAGGTATTTCCATGTTTATACAGATAGCAGTGAAGATATTTCCACGTTTATAGAGATCGTGGTGTAGATATTTTCATGTTTATACAGATAGCGGTGTAGATATTTCCATGTTTACACAGATATCGGTGTAGATATTTCCATGTTTATACAGCTGGCTGTGTAGATATTTCCATTTTTATACAGATGGCCGTGTATATATTTCCATGTTTATAGAGATGGCGTTGTAGATATTTCCATGTTTATACAGATGGCAGTGTCGATATTTCCATGTTTATGGAGATGGCAGTGTAGATATTTTCATGTTTATAGAGATGGCGATGTAGATATTTCCATGTTTATAGAGATAGCGGTGTAGATATTTCCGCGTTTATAAAGATAGCGGTGTATGTATTTCCATGTTTATAGAGATAGCGGTGTAGATATTTCCATGTGTATACAGATGGCATTGCAGTTATTTCCATGTTTGTACAGATGATGGCGTAGTTATTTCCATGTTCATACAGATGACTGTGTAGATATTTCCTTGTTTTTACAGTTGGCGGTGTAGATATTTCAATGTTTATAGAGATAGCGGTGTAGATTTTTCCATGTTTATGCAGATATCGGTGTAGATATTTCCACGCTTATACAGATGGCAGTGTAGATGTTTCCATGTATATACAGATGGTGGTGTAGATATTTCCATGTTTACAGAGATAATGGTGTAGATATTTCCATCTTTGCACAGATTGCGGTGTAGGTATCTACATCTTTACACAGAGAGTGGTGTAGATATTTCCAAGTTTACACAGATAGCTTTGTAGATATTTCCATGTTTACACAGATAGCGTTGTAAGTATTTCCATGTTTACACAGATAGGGTTGTAGATATTTCGATATTTACACAGATAGCGTTGTAGATATTTCCAAGTTTACACACATGGCTGTGTAGATATTTCCATGTTTACACAGATAGCGTTATAGATATTGACATGTTTATACAGATAGCGCTGTAGATATTTCCATATTTATACAGATAGCGGTTTACTTATTTCCATGTTTATAGAGACAGCGGTGAAGATATTTCCATGTTTATACAGATGGCTGTGTAGATATTTCCATGTGTATAGAGATGGTGGTTTATATATTTACATGTTTACACAGATAGTGGTGTATATATTTCCATGTTTACACTGATAGCGTTGTAGATATTTCCATCTTTGCACAGATTGCGTGGTAGTTATTTCCATGTTTATTCAGATAGCGGTGTAGATATTTCCATGTTTACATAGATAGTGTTGGAGATATTTTCATATTTATAAAGATAGAGGTGTAGATATTTCCATGTTTATGCAGATGGCAGTTTAGATATTTCCAGGTTTATAGAGATGGCGGTTTAGATATTTCCATGTTTATAGAGATAGCGGTGTACATATTTCCATGTTTATAGAGATAGCAGTGTAGGTATTTCCATGTTTATAGTGATAGCGGTGTAGATATTTCCGTGTTTATACAGATAGCGTTGTAGATATTTCCATGTTTATACGGATAGCGGAGTTGATATTTCCATGTTTACAGGGAAAGCGTAGATATTTCCATGTTTATACAGATAGCCGTGTAGGAATTTATATGTCTATACAGATAGCGGTGTAGATATTTCCATGTTTATACAGATGGCAGTGTAGATATGTCCATGTATATACAGATGGTGGTGAAGATATTTCCATGTTTACAGAGATAACGGTGTAGATATTTCCATCTTTGCACTGATTGCGGTGTAGGTATTTCCATCTTTACACAGAGAGCGGTGTAGATAGTTCCAAGTTTACACAGATAGCTGTGTAGATATTTCCATGTTTACACAGATAGCGTTGTAGATATTTCCAAGTTTACACAGATGGCTGTGTAGATATTTCCATGTTTACACAGATAGCGTTATAGATACTGCCATGTTTATACAGATAGCGCTGTAGATATTTCCATATTTATACAGATAGCGGTTTACTTATTTCCATGTTTATAGAGACAGCGGTGAAGATATTTCCATGTTTATACAGATGGCTGTGTAGATATTTCCATGTATATAGAGATGGCGGTTTAGATATTTCCATGTTTATAGAGATGGTGGTGTAGATATTTCCATATTTATGCAGATGACTCTGTAGATACTTGCATGTTTATACAGATTGCGGTGTTGATATTTCCATGTTTATAGAGAGAACGGTGTAGATATTTCCGTATTTATAAAGATAGCGGTATAGATATTTCCATGTTTACAGAGATAGTGGTGTAGATATTTCCATATTTGTACATATAGCGCTGTATATATTTCCATGTTTATACAGATGGCGTTGTAGATATTTCCATGTTTATACAGATGGCGGTGTAGATATTCCCTTGTTTATACCGATAGCAGTGTAGATATTTACATGTTTATACAGATATCGGTGTAGATGTTTCCACATTTACACAGATAGCGGTGTAGATATTTCCACGTTTTACAGATAGCGGTGTAGATACTTCCATCTTTATACAGATAGCGGTGTAGATATTTCCATGTTTACACAGATAGCGGTGTACATATTTCCATGTTTACACAGATAGTGTTGCAGATATTTCCATGTTTATAAAGATAGCGGTGTAGATATTCCCATGTTTATACAGATGGCGGTGTAGATATTTCCATGTTTATGCAGATGGCGGTGCCGATATTTCCTTGTTTATGCAGATGGCGAAGTAGATATTTCCAAGTTTGTAGATTGGCTGTGTAGATATTTCCATGTTTATAGAGATAGCGGTGTAGATATTTCCATGTTCATAGAGATAGCGGTGTAGGTATTTCGATGTTTATAGTGAAAGCGGTGTAGATATTTCCATGTTTATACAGATAGTGGTGTGGTATTTCCATCTTTATACAGATAGCGGTGTAGATATTTCCATGTTTATAGAGATGACTGTATAGATATTTTCATATTTATACAGATTCCATTGTAGATATTTCCGTGTTTATACAGATGGTGATTAAGGTATTTCCATGTTTATACAGATGACTGTGTAGATATTTCCATGTTTGTACAGATGGCAGTGTAGATATTTCCATGTTTATACAGATAGCGGTGTAGATATTTCCATGTTTATACAGATAGCGGTGTAGATATTTCCATGTCTATAGAGATAGCGGTTTAGGTATTTCCATATTTAAACAGATTGCGGTGTAGATATTTCCAAGTTTATACAGATGGCGGTGTAGATATTTCCATGTTTATACAGATGGCGGTGTAGATATTTCAATGTTTATGCAGATGGCAGTGTAGATATTTCCATGTTTATAGAGATGACGGTGTAGATATGTCTATGTTTATTGAGACAGCGGTGTAAATATTTCCATGTTTATAGAGATTGCAGTGAAAGTATTTCCATCTTTATAGACATAGCAGTGTAGGTATTTCCATGTTTATACAGCTCGCGGGGAAGATAATTCCATCTTTATACAGATGGCAGTGCAGGTATTTCCATATTTATACACATAGCGGTGTAGATATTTCCATGTTTATACTGATGGCGGTGTAGTCAGTTCCATGTTTATTTAGATGGCGTTGTAGATATTTTCATGTTTATAGAGATGGCGGTGTAGATATTTAAATGTTTATAGAGATAGTGGTTTAGGTATTTCCATATTTAAACAGATTGCGGTGTAGATATTTCCAAGTTTATACACATGGCGGTGTAGATATTTCCGTGTTTATTCAGATGGCGGTGGAGATATATCCATGTTTACACAGATAGCGGTGTAGATATTTCCATGTTTATACAGATAGCGGTGTAGATATTTCCATGTCTATGGAGGTAGCGGTTTACGTATTTCCATATTTATACAGATTGGGGTGTGGATATTTCCATGTTTATACAGATGGCGGTGTAGATATTTCCATATTTATACAGATAGCGGTGTAGATACTTTCATGTTTATAGAGATAGTGGTTTAGATATTTAAATGTTTATACCGACAGCAGTGTAGACATTTCTGTGTTTATAGAGATAGCGGTGTAGATATTTCTATGTTTATTGAGATAGCGGTGTAGGTATTTCCATGATTATAGAAATGGTGGTGTATGTCCATGTTTATACAGATAGCGCTGTAGATATTTCCATGTTTATACAGCTCGCCGTTTAGATATTTCCATCTTTATGCAGACGGCAGTGTAGATATTTCCATGTTTTAACAGATAGCGGTGTAGATATTTCCATGTTTATTCAGATGTCTATGTAGATAGGTCCATGTTTATGGAGATGGCGGTGTAGATATTTTCAAGTTTATAGAGACGGCGGTGTAGATATTTCCATGTTTATAGAGATAGCGGTGTAGATATTTCCATATTTATACAGATAGCGGTGTAGATATTTCCATGTTTATACAGATGGCAGTGTAGATATTTCCATGTTTATAGAGATGGTGGTGTAGCTATTACCATGTTTATACAGATAGCGGTGTAGTTATTTCCATGTTTATACAGATAGCGATGTAGACATTTCCATGTTCATACAGACCGTGGTATAGATATTTCCATGTTTATACAGATAGCGGTGTAGTTATTTCCATGTTTATACATGTAGCGTTGTAGAAATTTCCATGTTTATTCAGATCACGGTGTAGATATTTCCATCTTTCCACAGATGCCAGTGTAGATATTTAGATGGTTGTACAGATGGCGGTGTAGATATTTCCATGTTTATGCAGATGGCGGTGTAGATATTCCCATGTTTATAGAGATGGCGTTGTAGATATTTCTACTTTTATTGAAATAGCGGTGTAGGTATTTCCATGTTTATAGAGATGGCGGTGTAAGTATTTCCATGTTTATAGAGATAGCGGTGTAGATATTTCCATGTTTATACAGATAGCAGTGTAGATATTTCCATGTTTATACAGATAGCGGTGTTGGTATTTCCATGTTTATACAGATAGCGATGTAGATATTTCCATGTTTATACAGCTCACGGTGTAGATATTTCCATCTTTATACAGACGGCAGTTTAGATATTTCCATGTTTACACAGATAGCAGTGTAGATATTTCCATGATCATAGAGATGGCGGTGTAGATAGTTCCATGTTTATGGAGATGGTGATGTAGATATTTTCATGTTTATAGAGATTGCAGTGTAGATATTTCCATGTTTATACAGATTGCGGTGTAGATATTTCCATGTTTATACAGATGACTGTGTAGATATTTTCATGTGTATATAGAAGGCCGTGTAAATAATTCCATGTGTATTCAGATGGCCATGTAGATATTTCCATGTTTATAGAGATGGTGGTGTAGATATTTCCATGTTAATACAGATGTCTGTGTTGATATTTCCATGTTAATACTGATGACTGTGTAGATATTCCATGTTTATGCAGATGGCGGTGTAGATATTTCCATGTGTATACAGATGGCAGTGTAGATATTTACATGTTTATAGAAATGGTGGTGTAGATATTTCCATGTTTATACAGAGGACTGTGTAGATATTTGCATGTTTATTCTGATGGCGGTGAAGGTATTTCCTTGTTTATAGAGTTAACGTTGTAGATATTTCCATATTTATTAAGATAGCGGTGTAGATATTTACATGTTTATACAGATGGTGGTGTAGATATTTACGTGTTTATACAGATGGCGGTGTAGATATTTCCATGTTTATAGAGATAGCGATGTAGATATTTCCATGTTTATACAGATAGCGGTGTAGATATTTCCATCTTTATAGAGATAGCGGTGTAGATATTTCCATATTTATACAGATAGCGGTGTAGATATTACCATGTTTATTCAGATGGCGGTGCAGATATTTCCATGTTTACAGAGATTGCGGTGTAGCTATTTCCATGTTTATAGCCATAGCAGTGTAGATATTTCCATATTTATACAGATAGTGGTGTAGATATTTCCATGTTTATACAGATAGCAGTGTAGATATTTCCATGTTTATACAGATAGCAGTGTAGATATTTCCATGTCTATAGAGATAGCGGTTTAGGTATTTCCATATTTTAACAGATTGCAGTGTAGATATTTCCAAGTTTATACAGATGGCGGTGTAGATATTTCCATGTTTATACAGATGGCGGTGTAGTTATTTACATGTTTATACAGATATCGGTGTAGCTATTTCCATGTTTATACAGATGGCGGTGTAGATATTTCCATGTTTATGCGGATGGCAGTGTACATATTTCCATGTTTATGGAGATGGCGGTGTAGATATTTCTATGTTTATAGAGATAGTGGTGTAAATATTTAAAGGTTTATAGAAATTGCAATGTAAGTATTTCCATCTTTATAGACATAGCGGTGTGAATATTTCCATGTTTATACAGCTTGCGGGGTAGATAATTCCATCTTTATGCAGATGGCAGTGCAGTTATTTCCATATTTATACACATAGCAATATAGATATTTCCATGTTTATACTGACGGCGGTGTAGATAGGTCCATGTTTATTTATATGGCGGTGTAGATATTTTCATGTTTATAGAAATGGCGGTGTAGATATTTAAATGTTTATAGAGATAGTTGTTTAGGTATTTCCATATTTAAACAGATTGCGGTGTAGATACTTCCAACTTTATACAGATTGCGGTGTAGATATTTCCATGTATATACAGATGGCGGTGTAGTTATTTCATGTTTACACAGATAGCAGTGTAGATATTTCCATGTTTATACAGATAACGGTGTAGATATTTCCATGTCTATGGAGGTAGCGGTTTACGTATTTCCATATTTATACAAATTGCGGTGTGGATATTTAAATGTTTATACAGATGGCGGTGTAGATATTTCCATGTTTATACAGATAGCGGTGTAGATACTTCCATGTTTATAGAGATAGCGGTTTAGATATTTAAATGTTTATACCGACAGCGGTGTAGACATTTCTGTGTTTATAGAGATAGCGGTGTAGATATTTCTATGTTTATTGAGATAGCGGTGATGGTATTTCCATGTTTATAGAGATGGCGGTGTGTGTCCATGTTTATGCAGATAGCGCTGAAGATATTTCCATGTTTATACAGCTCACCGTGTAGATATTTCCATCTTTATACAGACGGCAGTGTAGATATTTCCATGTTTAAACAGATAGCGGTGTAGATATTTCCATGTTTATACAGATGGCTGTGTATATAGGTCCATGTTTATGGAGATGGCGGTGTAGATATTTTCGTGTTTATACAGACGGCGGTGTAGATATTTTCATGTTTATAGAGATAGCGGTGTAGATATTTCCATATTTATACAGATAGCGGTGTAGATATTTCCATGTTTATACAGACGGCAGTGTAGATATTTCCATGTTTATAGAAATGGTGGTGTAGCTATTACCATGTTTATACAGATATCAATGTAGGTATTTCCATGTTTATACAGATGGCGATGTAGATATTTCCATGTTTATAGAGACCGTGGTATAGATATTTCCAGGTTTATACAGAAGCGGTATTGATATTTCCATGTTTATACAGATGGCAGTGTAGATATTCCCATGTTTATACAGATGACGGTGTAGATAATACCACGTTTATACAGATGGCAGTGTAGATAGTTCCATGTTTATTCAGATGGCGGTGCAGATATTTCCACGTTTTTACAGATAGCGTTGTAGATATTTCCACGTTTATACAGATGGCGGTGTAGATCTTAACACGTTTAGATAGCGGTGTAGATATTTCCGAGTTTATACAGATAGCGGTGTAGGTATTTCCATGCTTATACCGATAGCGGTGTAAATATTTCGATGTTAACACAGATAGCGTTGTAGATATTTCCATCTTTGCACAGATTGTGGTGTAGATATTTCCAAGTTTATTCAGATAGCGGTGTAGATATTTCCATGTTTACACAGATAGCCCTGTAGATATTTCCATGTTTACACAGATATCGTTGTAGGTATTTCCATGTTTATAGAGATAGCGGTTTAGATATTTCCATGTTTATACAGATTGCGGTGTAGACATTTCTGAGTTTATAAAGATATCGGTGTAGATATTTCCATGTTTATACAAATAGCGGTGTAGGTATTTCCATGTTTATACAGATAGCAGTGTAGGTATTTCCATGTTTATAGAGATACCGGGGTAGGGATTTCCATGTTTATACAGATAGCGGTGTAGATAGTTCCATGTTTATGGAGATGGCGGTGTAGACATTTCCATGTTTATAGAGATAGCGGTGTAGATATTTCCATGTTTATAGTGATATCGGGGTAGATATTTCCATGTTTATACAGATAACGGTGTATATATTTCCGTTTATACGGATAGCGGTGTTGATATTTCCATGTTTATAGGGATAGCGGTGTAGATATTTCCATGTTTATACAGATAGCGTTGTGGGTATTTCCATGTTTATACAGATAACAGTGTATCTATTTCCATGCTTATAGAGATGACTGTCTAGATATTTCCATGTTTACACAGATAGAGTTGTAGATATTTCCAAGTTTACACAGATAGCTGTGTAGATATTTCCATGTTTCCACAGATAGCGTTTTTGATATTTCCATGTTTATACAGATATCGGTGAAGATATATCCATATTTATACAGATAGAGGTGTAGTTATTTCCAAGTTTATAGAGACAGCGGTGAAGATATTTCCATCTATATACAGATGGCTGTGTAGATATTTCCATGTGAATAGAGATCGCGGTGTAGATATTTCCATGTTTATAGAGATGGCGCTGTAGATATTTCCATGTTTATGCAGATGACTGTGTAGATACTTGCATGTTTTTACAGATGGCAGTGTAGATATTTCCATGTTTATAGATATATCGGTGTAGATATTTCCATATTTATAAAGATAGTGGTGTAGATATTTCCATGTTTACACTGATTGCGGTGTAGATATTTCCATATTTGTACAGATAGCGGTGTACATATTTCCTTGTTTACACAGAGGGCGGTTTAGGTATTTCCATGTTTATACAGATGGCGGTGTAGATATTTCCATGTTTATGCAGATGGCGGTGTAGATATTTCCATGTTTATAGAGATAGCGGTGTAGATAATTCCATGTTCATAGAGATAGCGGTGTAGGTATTTCCATGTTTATTCAGATGGCGGTGTAGATATTTCCATGTTTATACAGATAGCGTTGTAGATAGTTCCACGTTTATACAGATAGTGGTGTAGATATTTCCACGTTTATACAGATAGAGATGTAGATATTTCCACGTTTATACAGATAGCTTTGTAGATATTTCCATGTTTATTCAAATAGCGGTGTAGATATTTCCATGTTTATTCAGATGGCGGTGTAGATACTTCCATGTTTATTCAGATGGCGGTGTAGATATTTCCAAGTTTATAGAGATGGCGGTGTAGATATTTCCATCTGTATTGAGATAGCGGTGTAGATATTGCCATGTTTATAGATATAGCGATGTAGTTATTTCCATTTTATAGTGATAGCGGTGTAGATATTTCCGTGTTTATACAGATAGCGTTGTAGATATTTCCATGTTTATACAGATAGCGATGTCGATATTTCCATGTGTATAGGGATTGCATTGTAGATATTTCCATGTCTATACAGATAGCGGTGTAGTTATTTCCATGTCTATACAGATACCGGTGTATATATTTCCATGTTTATACAGATAGCGGTGTAGATATTTCCATGTTTATACAGATGGTATTGTAGATATTTCCATGTTTACAGAGATAGCGGTGTAGATATTTCCATCTTTGCACAGATTGCGGTGGAGTTATTTCCATCTTTACACAGATAGCGCTGTAGATATTTCCATGTTTACAAAGATATCTCTGTAGATATTTCCATGTTTACACAGATAGCGTTGTAAATATTTCCATGTTTACACAGATAGGGTTGAAGATATTTCCATGTTTACATATATAGCGTTGTAGATATTTCCAAGTTTACACAGATAGCTGTGTAGACATTTCCGTGTTTACACAGATAGCGTTTTAGATATTTCCATGTTTATAAAGATAGCGGTGTAGATATTTCCATGTTTATACATATAGAAGTGTAGTTATTTCCATGTTTATAGAGACAGCGGTGAAAATATTTCCATATTTATACAGATTGCTGTGTAGATATTTCCATGTGAATAGAGATGACGGTGTAGATATTTCCATGTTTATAGAGATGGTGGTGTAGTTATTTCCATGTTTATGCAGATAACTTTCTATATACTTGCATGTTTATACAGATGGCGGTGTAGATATTTCCATGTTTATAGAGATAACGGTGTAGATATTTCCATGTTTATAAAGATAGCGGTGTAGATATTTCCATGTTTACAGAGATAGCGGTGTAGATATTTCCATATTTGTACAGATAGCTGTGTACATATTTCCATGTTTATACAGATGGCGTTGTAGGCATTTCCATGTTTATACAGATGGCGGTGTAGATATTTCCTTGTATATACAGATAGCAGTGTAGATATTTCCAAGTTTATACAGATATCGGTGTAGATATTTCCACGTTTATACAGATAGCGGTGTAGATATTTCCATGTTTACACAGATATTGTTGCAGATATTTCCACATTTATAAAGATAGCGGTGGAGATATTCCCATGCTTATACTGATGGCAGTGCAGACATTTCCATGTTTATACAGACGGCGGTGTAGGTATTTCCATGTTTATACAGATGGCGGTGTAGATATCTCCTTGTTTATACAGATAGCGGTGTAGATATTTCCATCTTTATACACATAGCGGTGTAGATATTTCCATGTTTACACAGATAGCGGTGTAGATATTTCCATGTTTACACAGATATTGTTGCAGTTATTTCCATATTTATAAAGATAGCGGTGTAGATATTCCCATGCTTATACTGATGGCGGTGCAGATATTTCCATGTTTATGCAGATGGCGGTGTAGATATTTCCATGTTTATAGACATAGTGGTGTAGATATTTCCATGTTTATAGAGATTGTGTTGTGGTTATGTCCATGTTTATACAGATAGCGATGTAGATATTTCCATGTTTATACAGCTCGCGGTGTAGATATTTCCAACTTTATACAGATGGCAGTGTAAGTATTTCCATGTTTATGCAGATAGCGGTGTAGATATTTCCATGTTTATACAGATGACTGTCTAGATATTTCCATGTGTATAGAGATGGCACTGTAGATATTTCCATGTTTATACAGATGGGGGTGTAGATATTTCCATGTTTATACAGCTGACTCTGTAGCTATTTCCATGTTTTTACAGATGGCGGTGTGGATATTTCCATGTTTATACAGATAGATGTGTGGCTATTTCCATGTTTATAGAGATAGCGGTGTAGATATTTCCATGTTTATAGATATGGCTGTGAGGATATTTCCATGTTTATACAGATGTCAGTCCACGTATTTCCATGTTTATACAGATAGTGGTGTAGATATTTCCATGTTTATACAGATGACTGTCTAGGTACTTCCATGTATATACAGATGGCGGTGTAGATATTTCCATGTTTACAGAGATAGCCATGTAGATATTTCCATGTTTATACAGATAGCTGTGTAGATATTTCCATGTTTATAGAGATAGCGGTGTAGATATTTCCATATTTATACAGAGAGCCGTGTAGATATTTCCATGTTTATTTAGATGGTGGTGTAGTTATTTCCATGTTTATACCGATAGCGGTGTGGCTATTTCCATGTTTATACAGATGACAGTGTATATATTTCCATATTTATTCAGATAGCGGTGTAGAGATTTCCATGTTTATACAAAAAGCCGTGTAGATATTTCCATGTTAATACAGAAAACATTGTAGTTATTTCCATGTTTATATAGATAGCGGTGTAGACATTTCCATGTTTATACAGATGGCAGTGGAGATAATTCCATGTTTATACAGTTGGCGGTGTAGATATTTCCAAGTTTATATAGATGGCGGTGTAGATATTTCGAGGTTTATACAGATAGAGGTGTAGATATTTCCATGTTTATTCAGATAGCGGTGTAGGTATTTCCATGTTTATAGAGATAGCAGTGTAGATATTTCCATGTTTATAGAGATGGCTTTGTAGATATTTCCATGTTTATACAGATGGCAGTGTAGATATTTCCATGTTTATACAGATAGAGGTGTAGATATTTCCATGTTTATACAGATAGCGGTGTAGATATTTCCTTGTTTATACAAATACTGCTGTAGATATTTCTATGTTCATAAAGATCGTGGTGTAGATATTTCCATGTTTATACAGATAACGGTGCAGATATTTCCATGTTTTAAAAGGTAGCGGTGTAGAAATTTCCATGTTTATACAGATCGTGGTGTAGATATTTCCATCTCTCTACAGGTGGCAGTGTAGATATTTCCACGTTTATACAGATGGCGGTATAGTTATTTCCATGTTTATACAGATGGCGGTGTAGATATGTCCCTGTTTATGAAGATGGCGGTGTAGATATTTCCATATTTATAGAGATGGCGGTGTAGATATTTCTATGTTTATAGAGAGAGCAGTGCAGATATTTCCATGTTTATAGAGATAGCGTTGTAAGTATTTCCATGTTTATAGAGATAGCGGTGTAGATAATTCCATTTTGATACAGATAGCGGTGTAGATATTTCTATGTTTATTCAGATAGTGGTGTTTGTGTTTCCATTTTTATACAGAGAGGGGTGTAGATATTTACATGATTATGCAGTTCGCGGTGTAGATACTTCCATCTTTATACAGTTGGCAGTGAAGATATTTACAGGTTTATACGGATAGCAGTGTAGCTCTTTCCATGTTTATAGAGATGGTGGTGCAGATATTTCCATGTCTATACAGATTGCATTGTAGATATTTGCATGTTTTTACAGATGACGGTGTAGATATTTCCATGTTTATAGAGATAGCTGTGTAGATATTTCCATGTTTATACAGACGACGGTGTAGATATTTCCATGTTTATTCAGATGGCGGTGTAGATATTTCCATGTTTATTCAGATGGCTGTGTAGATATTTCCAAGTTTATACAGATGTCGGTGTAGATATTTACATGGTTATAGAGATAGCGGTGTACATATTTCCACGTTTATACAGAAAGCGGTGTAGATATTTCCATGTTTACAGAGTTAGCTGTGTAGATATTTCCATCTTTGCACAGATTGCGGTGTAGATATTTCCATCTATATACAGATGTCTGTGTAGATATTTCCATGTTAATACAGAGAGCATTATAGATATTTCCATGTTTATATAGATGGCGGTGTTGATAATTCCATGTTTATGGAGATGTCGGTGTAGATATTTTCATGTTTATAGAGATGGCAGTGTAGATATTTCCATGTTTATAGAGATAGCGGTGTAAATATTTCCATGTTTATACAGATGGCAGTGTAGATATTTCCATGTGAATACAGATGACAGTGTAGATATTTCCATGTTTATAGAGATGGTGGTGTATATATTTAAATGTTTATACAGATGTTTGTGTATATATTTCCATGTTTATACAGATGACGGTGTATATATTTCCAAGTTTACAGAGATAGCGGTGTAGATATTTCCATCTTTGCACTGATTGCGGTGCAGATATTTCCATCTTTATGCAGATAGTGATGTAGACATTTCAAGTTTACACAGATAGCTGTGTAGATATTTCCATTTTTTCACAGATTGCGTTGTAGGTATTTCCATGTTTATACAGATAGCGGTGTAGATATTTCCATATTTGTATAGATAGCGGTGTAGATATTTCAATGTTTATAGAGATGGTGGTGTAGATATTTCCATGTTTATACAGATAGCGGTGTAGATATCTCTATTTTTGCACAGATTGTGGTGTAGATATTTCCATCTTTACACAGATAGCGGTGTAGATATTTCCAGGTTTACATTGATAGCTGTGTAGATATATCCATGTTTAGACACATAGCGTTGTAGATATTTCCATGTTTATACACATAGCTGTGTATATATTTCCATGTTTATTCAGATGGCGGTGTTGATATTTCCATGTTTATACGGATGGCGGTGTAGATTTTTTCCTGTTTATACAGATAGCGGTGTAGATTTTTCCGTGTTTATACAGATAGAAGTGTTGATTTTTCCATGTTTACACAGATATCGGTGTAGATATTACCATCTTTATACAGATTTCGGTGTAGATATTTCCATTTTTCACAGATAGCGGTGTAGATATTTCCATGTTTACACAGATAGCTGTGTAGATATTTCCATGTTTACACACATAGCATTGTAGATATTTCCATATTTATACAGATAGCGGTGTAGATATTTCCATGTTTAGACAGATAGCGGTGTAGATATTTTCATGTTTGTACAGAGAGCGGTGGAGATTTTTCCATGTTTATGCATATAGTGATGTAGATATTTCCATGTTTATACAGATATCAGTGTAGATATTTCCATGTTTATACAGAAAGCAGTGTAGATATTCCCATGTTTAAACAGTTAGCAGTGTAGATATTTCCGTGTTTCTACACATAGCGGTGTACATATTTCCACGTTTACAGAGATTGCCGTGTAGACGTTTCCATGTTTATACTGACGGCTGTGTAGATATTTCCATGTTTATACAGACGGCAGTGTAGTTATTTTCATATTTATACTGTTGGAGGTGTACATATTTCCTTGTTCATACAGATGACTGTGTAGATGTTTTCATGTTTTTACAGATGGCGGTGTAGGTATTTCCATGTTTATACAGATAGCGGTGTTTGTAATTCCATGTTTATACAGATAGCAGTGTAGTTATTTCCATATTTATACAGCTCACGGTGTAGATATTTCCACCTTTATACAGATGGCAGTGTGGATATTTCCATATTTATAGAGATAGCGGTGTACATATTTCCATGTTTATAGAGATAGTGGTGTTGATATTTCCATGTTTATACAGATAGAAATGTAGATATTTCCATGTTTATAGAGATAGCGGTGTAGATATTTCCATGTTTTTAGAGATGTCTGGGTGTTTATTTCCATGTTTATAGATATAGCGGTGTAGATATTTCCATGTTTATACCGATAGCGGTATAGGTATTTCTATGTTTATAGAGATAGCAGTGTAGATATTTCCATGTTTATACAGATGGCGGTGTAGATATTTCCATGTTTGTACAGATGGTGGTGTAGTTATTTCCAAGTTTATACAGATGACTGTGTAGGTATTTCCATGTTGATACGGATGGTGTTGTAGATATTTCCATTTTTATAGAGATAGCGGTGTAGATATTTCCATGTTTATAGAGATAGCGGTGTAGATATTTCCATGTTTACAGAGATCGCGGTGTAGATAGTTCCATCTTTATACAGATAGCGGTGTAGATGTTTTCATGATTATGGAGATAGCGGTGTAGATATTTCCATATTTATACAGAAAGCGGTGTAGATATTTCCATGTTTATACAGATGGCGGAGTAGATATTTCAATGTTTATACAGATAGTGGTGTAGTTGTTTCCATACTAATACAGATATCAGTGCAGATATTTGCATGTTTACAGAGATACCGGTGTAGATATTTCCATCTTTGCACAGATTGCGGTGTAGATATTTCGGTCTTTACACAGATAGCGGTGTAGATGTTTCCATGTTTACACAGATAGCGGTGTAGATATTTCCATGTTTACACAGATAGCGTTGTAGATATTTCCATGTTTATACAGATACCAGTGCAGATATTTTCATGTTTATAAAGATACTGGTGCAGATATTTCCATGTTTATACAGATAGCGATGTAGATATTTCTATGTTTATAGAGATAGCGGTGTAGATATATCCATGTTTATACAGACAGCGGTATAGATATTTCCATGTTTATAGAGATAGCGGTGTGGCTATTTCCATGTTTATACAGATAGCAATGTAGATATTTCCATGTTTATAGAGATGGCTGTGTAGATATTTCCATTTTTATACAGATGGCTGTGTAGATATTTCCATGTTTATACAGATGACCCTGTAAGTATTTCTATTTATATACAGATGGCGGTGTAGATATTTCCATGTTTGTAGAGATAGCCATGTAGATATTTCCATGTTTATATAGATAGCGGTGTAGACATTTCCATTTTTATAGAGATAGCGGTGTAGTTATTTCCATATTTATACAGATAGCGGTGAAGACATTTTCATGTTTATAGAGATAATGGTGTAGATATTTCCAAGTTAATACATACAGCGGTGTAGTTATTTCCATGTTTATACAGATGACCGTGTATAGATTTCCATGTTTATACAGATGGCGGTGTAGAGATTTCCATGTTTATAGATATAGCGGTGTAGATATTTCCATGTTTTAGAGATAGTGGTGTAGATATTTCCATATTTATACAGATAACCGTGTACACCTTTCCATGTTTATTCAGATGGCGGTGTAGTTATTTCCATGTTTATACAGATAGCTGTGTATATATTTCCATGTTTGTACAGATAGCGATGTAGATATTTCCATGTTTATACAGATAGCGGTGGATATATTTCCATGTTTATAGAGATAGCAGTGTAGATAATAACATGTTTATACAGATGGCTGTGTAGATATTACCATGTGAATACAGATGGCGGTGTAGATGTTTCCATGTTTATACAGATGGAGGTGTAGGTATTTCTATGTTTATACAGATGTGTGTGTAGATATTTCCATGTGTAAAGAGATGGCAGTGCAGATATTTCCATGTTTATACACTTGGATGTGTAGACACTTCCATGTTTATACTGATGAGTGTGTAGATATTTCCATATTTTTACAGATGGCGGTGAAGATATTTCCATATTTTTACAGATGGCGGTGAAGATATTTCCATGTTTATACAGATAGTGGTGTAGGTATTTCCATGTATATAGAGATAGCGGTGTAGATATTTCCATGTTTATGCTGATGGCTGAGTAGATATTTCCATGTGTATACAGATGGCAGTGTAGATATTTCCATGTGTATACAGATGGCAGTGTAGATATTTCCATGTTTATACAGATGGAGGTGTTGGTATTTCCATATTTATACAGATGATTGTGTAGATATTTCCATGTTTTTACAGATGGCGGTGTAGATATTTCCATGTTTATACAGATGGAGGTGTAGATATTTCCATGTTTATACAGATGGCGGTGTAGATATTTCCATGTTTATAGAGATAGCTGTGAAGATATTTCCATGTTTATAGAGATAGCGGTGTAGATATTTCCATGTTTATACAGATACCCGTGTAGATATTTCCATGTTTATTCTGATGGCGGTGTAGATACTTCCCTGTTTTTACAGATTGTGGTGTGGCTATTTCTATGTTTATACAGATGTCAGTTTAGATATTTCCATGTTTACGCAGATAGCGATGTAGATATTTCCATGGTTATACCAATAGCGGTGTAGATATTTCCATGTTTATACAGAAAGCGGGGGAGATATTTCCATGTTTATACAGATAGCGGTGTCTTATTTCCATGTTTATACAGATGACTGTGTATATATTTCCATGTTTATAGAGATGGCTGTGTAGATATTTCCATGTTTATACAGATGGCAGTGTAGATATTTCCATGTTTATACAGATAGTGGTGTAGATATTTCCATATTTATATTGATGACTGTGTAGGTATTTCAATGTTTATACAGATGGCGGTGTTGATACTTCCATGTTTATAGAGATACACATGTAGATATTTCCATGTTTATACAGATAGCGGTGTAGACATTTCCATGTTTATAGAGATAGCGGTGTAGATATTTCCATATTTATACAGATAGCGGTGTAGATATTTCCATGTTTATAGATAGCAGTGTAGATATTTCCATATTTATACAGATAGCGGTGTAGATATTTCCATGTTTATACAGATAGCAGTGTAGATATTTCCATGTTTATACAGATAGCGGTGTAGTTATTTCCATGTTTATACAGATGGTGGTGCATATATTTCCATGTTTATGCAGATGGCGGTGTTGATATTTCCATGTCTATTCAGATGGCGGTGTAGATATTTTCATGTTTATAGAGATAGCGGTGTGGCTATTTCCATGTTTGTACAGATGGCAGTGTAGATATTTCCATGTTTATGCCGATAGTGATGTAGATATTTCCATGTTTATACAGATAGTGGTGGAGATATTTCCATGTTTATGCAGATAGCGGTGGAGATATTTCCATGTTTATACAGATAGCAGTGGATATATTTCCATGTTTATAGAGATGGCGGTGTTGATATTTCCAAGTTTAAACACATAGCGTTGTAGCTATTTCAATGTTTATAGATAGCGGTGTAGATACGTCCATGTTTTTACCGATAGCGGTGTAGATATTTCCATGTATATACAGATAAAGGTGTAGGTATTTCCACGTTTATAGAGATAGCGGTGTACATATTTCAGGGTTTATACAGATGGCTATGTAGATATTTCCATGTGCATACAGATGGCAGTGTAGATATTTCCATGTTTATACTGATGGAGGTGTAGATACTTCCATGTTTATACAGATGACTGTGTAGATATTTCCAGGTTTTTACAGATGGCGGTGTAGATATTTCCATGTTTATAGAGATAGCGGTGTGGCCATTTCCATGTTTATACACATAGCAATGTAGATATTTCCATGTTTTTAGAGATGGCTGTGTACATATTTCCATGTTTATACAGATGGCTGTGTAGAAATTTCCATGTTTATAGAGATGGCTGTGTAGATATTTTCATATTTATACAGATGGCAGTGTAGATATTTCCATGTTTATAGAGATAGCGGTGTAGATATTTCCATGTTTATACAGATATCTGTGTAGATATTTCAATGTTTATAGAGGTAGCGGTGTAGATATTTCCATATTTATACAGATAGCCGTGTAGGTATTTCCATGTTTATTCAGATGGCGGTGTAGGGTTTTCGATGTTTATACAGATAGCCCTGTGGCTATTTCCATGTTTATGCAGATATCTGCGTTGATATTTCCTTGTTTATACAGGTAACGGTGTAGATATTTCCGTGTTTATACATATCGTGGTTTAGCTATTTCCACGTTTGTAGAGATAGTGGTGTAGATATTTTCACATTTCTACAGATGTCTGTGCAGTTATTTCCATGTGTATACAGATGGCAGTGTAGATATTTCCATGTTTATACAGATGGCGGTGTTGGTATTTCCATGTTTATACAGACAGCGGTGTAGGTATTTCCATGTTTATACAGATCGCGGTTTAGGTATTTCCATCTTTCTACAGATGGCAGTTTAGATATTTCCATGTTTATGGATATAGCGGTTTAGATATTTCCATGTTTATACAGATATAAGTGTAGATATTTCCATGTTTATACAGGTAGCGGTGTAGATATTTCCATCTTTATAGAGATCTAGGTGTAGTTATTTCCACGTTTGTAGAGATAGCGGTGTGGATATATTCACAATTCTGCAGACGTCTTTGTAGATATTTCCATGTGTATACAGATGGCAGTGTGGATATTTCCATGTTAATACAGATGGAGGTGTAGATATTTCCATGTTTATACAGATGACTGTGTAGATACTTCCATGTTTTTACAGATGGCAGTGAAGATATTTCCATGTTTATACAGATCGCCTTGTGGCTATTTCAATGTTTATACAGATAGCGGTGTAGATATTTACATGTTTATAGAGATGGCTGTGTAGATTTTTCCATGTTTATACAGATGGAAGTGTAGATATTTCCATATTTACAGATGGTGGTGTAGATATTTATAGAGATGGCGGTGTAGGTATTTCCATATGTATAGAGATTGCGGTGTTGATGTTTCCATGTTTATACAGATGCCTGTGTAGATATTTCCATGTTTATACAGATGGCGTTGTAGATATTTAGATGTTTATGCAGATGGCGATGAAGAGATTTCCATATTTATAGTGATAGCAGTGTAGATATTTTCATATTTATACCGAAAGCGGTGTAGTTATTTCCATGTTTATACAGATGACTGTGAAGTTATTTCCACGTTCATACAGATGGCGGTGTAGATATTTCCATGTTTATACAGATAGCATTGTAGATATTTCCATGTTTATAGAGATAGCGGTGTAGATATTTCCATGTTTATACAGATGCCTGTGAAGATATTTCCATGAGTATATAGATGTCAGTGTAGACATTTCCATGTTTATGCAGATGACTGTGTAGGTATTTCCATGTTTTTACAGAAGGCAGTGCAGATATTTCCATGTTTATAGAGATAGTGGTGTAGATATTTCCATGTTTATAGAGATAGCAGTGTAGGTATTTCCATGTTTATAGAGATAGCTCTGTAGGTATTTCCATGTTTTTAGAGATAACGGTGTAGATATTTCCATGTTTATACTGATGGCTGTGTAGATATTTCCTTCTGTATACAGATGGCAGGGTAGATATTTCCATGTTTATTCAGATGGCGGAGAATTTATTTCCATGTTTATACAGATGACGGTGTGGACATTTCCACGTTTTTACAGACGGCGGTGTAGATATTTTCCTGTTTATAGAGATAGCGATGTGGATATTTCCATGTTTATACATATAGCGGTGTACATATTTCCATGTGTATAGAGATAGCAGTGTAGATATTTCCATATTTATACTGATAGCGCTGTAGATATTTCCATCTATATACAGATATGGGTGTAGATTTTCCATGTTTATACCGATGGCTGTGTAGATATTCCCATGTTTATACAGATGGCTGTGTAGATATTTCCATGTTTATACAGATGGCAGTGTAGATATTTCCATGTTTATATAGATGACTGTGTAGATATTTCCATGTTTATACAGATGGCGCTGTAGGTATTTCCATGGTTACAGAGATAGCGGTGTAGATATTTCCATGTTTATAGAGATAGCGATGTAGCTATTTCCATCTTTATACAGATAGCGGTGTAGATATTTCCATGTTTATAGAGATCACGGTGTAGATATTTCCATGTGTATACAGATAGCATTGTAGATATTTCCATGTTTATACAGATAGTGGTGTAGAAATGACCATGTTTATACAGATCATGGTGTAGATATTTCCATCTTTCTACAGATGGCAGTGTAGGTATTTCCATGTTTATACAGGTGGCGGTGTAGATATTTCCATGTTTATACAGATGGCGGAAAATATATTTCCATGTTTATACAGATGGCATTGTAGATATTTCCATGTTTATGCAGATGTCAGTGTAGATATTTGCATATTTATAGAGATGGCGGTGTAGATATTTCCATGTTTATAGAGATAGCAGTGAATGTATTTCCATAATTATAGAGATAGCGGTGTAGATGTTTCCATGTTTTTACAGATCCTGTGTAGATATTTCCATGTGTATACAGATGGCAGTGTAGATATTTCCATGTTTATACAGATTGTGGTGTAGGTATTTCCATGTTTATACAGATGACTATGTAGATATTTCCATGTTTTTACAGATGACGGTGTAATTATTTCCACATTTATAGAGATAGCGTTGTAGATATTTCCATGTTTATAGATATAGCGGTGTAGATATTTTCATGTTTATTCAGATGGCTTTGTAGATATTTCCATGTTTATACAGATGGCTGTGTAGATAATTCCATGTTTATACAGATGGCAGTGTAGATATTTCCATGTTTATACAGATGACTTTGTAGGTATTTCCATGTTTATACAGATAGCAGTGTAGATATTTCCATGTTTATAGAGATAGCGGTGTAGATATTTCCATGTTTATAGAGATAGCGGTGTAGATATTTCCATGTTTATAGAGATGGCGGTGTGTTTATTTCCATGTTTATAGATATAGCGGTGTAGATATTTCCATGTTTATACAGATAGCGGTATAGGTATTTCTATGTTTATAGAGATAGCAGTGTAGATATTTCCATGTTTATACAGATGGTGATGTAGATATTTCCATGTTTGTACAGATGACAGTGTTGGTATTTCCATGTTTATACAGACAGCGGTGTAGATATTTCCATATTTATCCAGATCGCGGTTTAGGTATTTCCATCTTTCTACAGATGGCAGTGTAGATATTTCCATGTTTGTAGATATAGCGGTTTAGATAATTCCATGTTTATACAGATAGAAGTGTATATATTTCCATGTTTATGGGGATGGCCGTGTAGATATTTCCATGTATATAGAGGTCGCGGTTTAGATAGTTCCATGTTTATACCGATCATGGTGTAGATATTTCCATGTTTATACAGATAGCGTTGTAGATAATTCCATCTTTCTACAGATGGCAGTGCAGATATTTCCGTGTTTATATAGATGTAGGAGTAGATATTTCCTTGTTTATGTAGATGGCAGTGTAGATATTCCCATGTTTATAGAGATGGCTGTGTGTATATTTCCATGTTTATAGAGATGGCGGTGTAGATATTTCCATCTTTATACAGATAGCCGTGTAGATATTTCCATGTTTATACAGTTAGCGGTGTTGGAATTTCCATGTTTATACAGATAGTGGTGTAGATATTTCCACGTTTATACTGCTCGTGGTGTAGATATTTCCACGTTTATATGGATAGCAGTGTAGATATTTCCATGTTTATACAGATAGCAGTGTAGATATTTCCATGTTTATAGAGAAAACGCTGTAGATATTTCAATGTGTATACTGATGACTGTGAAGATATTTCCATGTTTATATAGATGGCGGTGTAGATATTTCCATGTTTGTACAGATGGTGGTGTAGTTATTTCGATGTTTATACCGATGACTGTGCAGGTATTTCCATGTTTATACGGATGGTGTTGTAGATATTTCCAGTTTTATAGAGATTGCGGTGTAGATATTTCCATGTTTATAGAGATAGCGGGGTAGATATTTCCATGTTTACAGAGATCGTGGTGTAGATAGTTCCATCTTTATACAGATAGCGGTGTAGATGTTTTCATGATTATAGAGATAGCGGTGTAGATATTTCCATATATATACAGATAGCGGTGTAGATATTTCCATATTTATACAGATGGCGATGTAGATATTTCCATGTTTATACAGATGGCGGAGTAGATATTTCAATGTTTATACAGATAGCGATGTAGTTATTTCCATATTTATACAGATAGCAGTGCAAATATTTCCATGGTTACAGAGATACCGGTGTAGATATTTCCATCTTTGCACAGATTGCGGTGTAGATATTTCCATCTTTACACAGACAGCGGTGTAGATGTTTCCATGTTTACACAGATAGCGGTATAGATATTTCCATGTTTACACAGATAGCTTTGTAGATATTTCCATGTTTATACAGATAGCAGTGCAGATATTTCCATGTTTATAAAGATACTAGTGCTGATATTTCTAGGTTTATACAGATAGCGGTGGAGATATTTCCATGTTTATACAGATAGCGATGTAGATATTTCCATGTTTATAGAGATAGCGGTGTAGATATATCCATGTTTATACAGACAGCGGTGTAGATATTTCCATGTTTATAGAGATAGCGGTTGAGATATTTCCATGTTTATACAGATAGCGGTGTAGATATTTCCGTGTTTATACAGATCTCGGTGCAGGTATTTCTATCTCTCTACAGATGGCGGTGTACATATTTCCATGTTTATAGAGATAGCGGTTGAGTTATTTCCATGATTATACAGATAGCAGTGTAGATATTTCCATGTTTATACAGATCGCGGTGTAGATATTTCCATGTTTATACAGATAGCGGTGTCGATATTTCCTTGTTTATTCAGGTAGCTGTGTAGATATTTCCACGAATATACTGCTCGCGGTGTATCTATTTCCATGTTTATATGGATAGCGGTGTAGATATTTCCATGCTTATACAGATGGCAGTGTAGATATTTCCATGTTTATACAGAAAACGCTGTAGATATTTCAATGCGTATACTGATGACTGTGAAGGTATTTCCATGTTTATATAGATGGCGGTGTAGATATTTCCATATTTGTACCGATGGTGTTGTAGTTATTTCCATGTTTATACAGATGACTGTGTAGGTATTTCCATGTTTATACGGATGGTGTTGTAGATATTTCCATTTTTATAGAGATAGCGGTGTAGATATTTCCATGTTTATAGAGATAGCGGTGTAGATATTTCCATGTTTACAGAGATCGCGGTGTAGATAGTTCCATCTTTATACAGATAGCGGTGTAGATGTTTTCATGATTATAGAGATAGCGGTGTAGATATTTCCATATTTATACAGATAGCGGTGTAGATATTTCCATATTTATACAGATAGCGGTGTAGATATTTCCATATTTATACAGATGGCGATGTAGGTATTTCCATGTTTATACAGATGGCGGAGTATATATTTCAATGTTTATACAGATAGCGATGTAGTTATTTCCATATTTATACAGATAGCAGTGCAAATATTTCCATGGTTACAGAGATACCGGTGTAGATATTTCCATCTTTGCACAGATTGCGGTGTAGATATTTCCATCTTTACACAGATAGCGGTGTAGATGTTTCCATGTTTACACAGACAGCGGTGTAGATATTTCCATGTTTACACAGATAGCGTTGTAGATATTTCCATGTTTATACAGATAGCAGTGCAGATATTTCCATGTTTATAAAGATACTGGTGCAGATATTTCCATGTTTATACAGACAGCGGTGGAGATATTTCCATGTTTATACAGATAGCGATGTAGATATTTCCATGTTTATAGAGATAGCGGTGTATATATATCCATGTTTATACAGACAGCGGTGTAGATATTTCCATGTTTATAGAGATAGCGGTTCAGATATTTCCATGTTTATACAGATAGCGGTGTAGATATTTCCGTGTTTATACAGATCTCGGTGTAGATATTTCTATCTCTCTACAGATGGCGGTGTACATATTTCCATGTTTATAGAGATAGCGGTTGACTTATTTCCATGATTATACAGATAGCGGTGTAGATATTTCCATGTTTATACAGATTGCGGTGTAGATATTTCCATGTTTATACAGATATCGGTGTCGATATTTCCTTGTTTATACAGGTAGCGGTGTAGATATTTCCACGTTTATACTGCTCGCGGTGTAGCTATTTCCATGTTTATATGGATAGCGGTGTAGATATTTCCACGTTTATACAGATGGCAGTGTAGATATTTCCATGTTTGTACAGAAAACGCTGTAGATATTTCAATGCGTATACCGATGACTGTGAAGGTATTTACATGTTTATATAGATGGCGGTGTAGGTATTTCCATATTTGTACAGATGGTGTTGTAGTTATTTCCATGTTTATACAGATGTCTGTGTAGGTATTTCCATGTTTATACGGATGGTGTTGTAGATATTTCCATTTTTATAGAGATAGCGGTGTAGATATTTCCATGTTTATAGAGATAGCGGTGTAGATATTTCCATGTTTACAGAGATCGTGGTGTAGATAGTTCCATCTTTATACAGATAGCAGTGTAGATGTTTTCATGATTATAGAGATAGCGGTGTAGGTATTTCCATATTTATACAGATAGCGGTGTAGATATTTCCATATTTATACAGATGGCGATGTAGATATTTCCTTGTTTATACAGATGGCGGAGTAGTTATTTCAATGTTTATACAGATAGCGATGTAGTTGTTTCCATATTTATACAGATAGCAGTGCTAATCTTTCCATGTTTACAGAGATACCGGTGTAGATATTTCCATATTTTCACAGATTGCGTTGTAGATATTTCCATGTTTACACAGATAACGGTGTAGATGTTTCCATGTTTACACAGATAGCGGTGTAGATATTTCCATGTTTACACAGATAGCGTTGTAGATACTTCCATGTTTATACAGATAGCAGTGCAGATATTTCCATGTTTATAAAGATACTGGTGCAGATATTTCCATGTTTATACAGATCGCGGTGGAGATATTTCCATGTTTATACAGATAGCGATGTAGATATTTCCATGTTTATAGAGATAGTGGTGTAGATATATCCATGTTTATACAGACAGCGGGGTAGATATTTCCATGTTTATAGAGATAGCGGTTGAGCTATTTCCATGTTTATACAGATAGCGGTGTAGATATTTCCATGTTTATACAGCTCGCGGTGTAGATGTTTACATTTTTATCCACATGGCAATGTAGGTATTTCCATGTTTATACAGATGGCGGTGTAGGTAGCTCCATGTTTAAGGAGATGGCAGTATAGATATTTTCATGTTTTTAGAGATGGCCGTGTAGATATTTCCGTGTTTATAGAGATAGCGGTGTAGGTATTTCCATGTTTATAGAGATAGTGGTTTAGATATTTCCATGTTTATAAAGATGGCTGTGTAGATATATCCATGTTTATATAGATGGCAGTGTAGATATTTCTATGTTTATACAGATCGTGGTGTAGATATTTCCATGTTTATTCAGATGACTGTGTAGATTTTTCCATGTTTGTAGAGATGGCGGTGTAGATATTTCCACGTTTATGGAGATAGCGGTGTAGATATTTCCTTGTTTATACAGATAGCGGTGTAGATATTTCCATGTTTATACAGATAGCGGTGTAGATAATTCCATGTATATAGAGATGGCGGTGCAGGCATTTCCATGTTTATGAAGATAGTAGTGTAGATATTTCTATGTTTATATGGATAGCGGTGTTGATATTTCCATGTTTATACTGAAAGCGGTGTTGGTATTTCCATGTTTATACAGATAGCGGTGTAGATATTTCCATGTTTATACAGCTCGTGATGTAGATATTTCCGTCTGTATACAGATGGCAGTGTAGATATTTCCATGTTTATACAGAGAGCGGTGTAGATATTTCCATGTTTATACAAATGGCAGTGTAGATAGTTCCATGTTTATGGAGATGGCGGTGTAGATATTTCCATGTTTATACAGATGGCAGTGTAGTTATTTCCATGTTTATACAGATAGTGGTGTAAATTTTTCCATGTTTATACAGATAGCGGTGTAGATATTTCCATGTTTATACTGATTGCTGTGTACATATTTCCATGTGTATACAGATGGTTGTGTAGATATTTCCATGTTTATACAGATGACTGTGTAGATATTTCCATGTTTTTACAGATGGTGTTGCAGATATTTCCATGTTTACAGAGATAGTGGTGTAGATATTTCCATGTTTATACAGATATCGGTGTAGATATTTCAATGTTTATACAGATAGCAATGTTGCTATTTCCATTTTTATAGAGATAGCATTGTAGATATTTCCATGTTTAGGCAGCTTGCGGTGTAGATATTTACATCTTTATCCAGATGGCAGTATAGATATTTCCATGTTTATAGAGATAGTGGTGTAGATATTTGAATGTTTATAGAGATAGCGGTGTAGGGATTTCCGTATTAATTGAAATAGTGGTGTAGATATTTCCATGTTTTTACAGATGGCGTTGGAGATATTTCCATGTTTTTACAGATGGCGTTGGAGATATTTCCACATTTATAGAGATAGCGTTGTAGATATTTCCATGTTTATACAGATAGCGGTGTAGATATTTCCATGTTTATACAGATCGCGGTGCAGATATTTCCATGTTTATACAGATAGCGGTGTAGATATTTCTATGTTTATACAGATAGTGGTATTGGTATTTCCGTGTTTATACAGATAGTGGTGTTGATATTTCCATGTTTATACAGCTCGCTGTGTAGGTATTTACATGTTGATAAAGATGGCGGTGTAGAGATTTCCATGTTTATAGAGATAGCAGAGTAGATATTTCCATGTTTTTGCATATAGCTGTGTAGATATTTTCATGTGTATAGAGATTGCGGTGTAGATATTTCCATATTTATACAGATAGCGGTGTAGATATTTCCAAGTTTATAGAGATAGTGGTGTAGATATTTGAATGTTTATAGAGATAGCGGTGTAGGTATTTCCATGTTTATAGAGATAGCGGTGTAGATATTTCCATGTTTATACAGATAGCGGTGTTGGTGTTTCCATGTTTATACTGATAGCGCTCTAGGTATTTCCATGTTTATACAGCTCGCAGTGTAGATATTTACATGTTTATACAGATGGCGGTGTAGATATGTCCATGTTTATACAGATGGTGGTGTAGATATTTCCAAGTTTACACAGATAGCGGTGTAGATATTTCCATGTTTATAGAGATAGCGGTGTAGGTATTTCCATGTTTTTAGAGATAGCGGTGTATATATTTCGAAGTTTATAGAGATAGCGGTGTAGATATTTCCATGTGTATACAGTTGGCATTGTAGATATTTCCATGTTTATACAGATGTTGGTGTAGATATTTCCATGTTTATACAGACGACTGTGTAGATTTTTCCATGGTTTTAGAGATGGCGGTGTAGGTATTTCCATGTTTATAGAGACAGCGGTGTAGATATTTCCATGTTTATACATATAGCGGTATAGATAATTCCATGTATATAGAGATGGCATTGCAGGCATTTCCATGTTTATGAAGATAGTAGTGTAGATATTTCCATGTTTATATGGATAGCGGTGTAGATATTTCCATGTTTATACACCTCGTGATGTAGATATTTCCGTCTGTATACAGATGGCAGTGTAGATATTTCCATGTTTATACAGAGAGCGGTGTAGATATTTCCATGTTTATACAAATGGCAGTGTAGATAGTTCCATGTTTATGGAGATGGCGGTGTAGATATTTCCATGTTTATACAGACGGTGCTGTAGACAGCTCCAATATTATGGAGATGGCAGTGTAGATATTTTGATGTTTATAGAGATGGCAGTGTAGATATTTCCAGGTTTATAGACATAGCGGTTTATGTCTTTCCATGTTTTTAGAGATAGCGTTGTAGATATTTCCATGTTTATACTGATTGCTGTGTACATATTTCCATGTGTATACAGATGGTGGTGTAGATATTTCCATGTTTATACAGATGACTGTGTAGATATTTCCATTTTTTACAGATAGCGTTGCAGATATTTCCATGTTTACAGAGATAGTAGTGTAGATATTTCCATGTTTATACAGATATCGG